>NC_073647.1:52779847-57579847 GCF_029407905.1 Bubalus kerabau | reverse complement strand
GTTATGGTATCTTCAACATTTCTAAATCATAAGAAACTGTTTTCCAAAACAGAGGTAACAAATCATACTCTCATCAATAGTTCCCCTTGACACACATTCTTATTCATTCATAGTATTATCAGAATTTAAAATTTTTTGCCCATCTAATGGATATGAAATGATAGCTCATTGTGATTTAATTTAATTTTAGGTATGAATATAAAATGGGCTTCCCTGGTAGCTCAGCTGGTAAAGAATCCACCTGAAATATGGGAGACCCTGGTTCAATTCCTGGGTCAGGAAGATACCCTGGAGAGGGGATAGGCTACCCAACTTCAGTATTCTTGGGCTTCCCTGGTGGCTCAGATGGTAAAAAATCTGCCTGCAATACGGGAGACCTGGGTTTGATCCCTGGGTTGGGAAGATCCCCTGGAGAAGGGCATGGCAACCCACTCCAGGATTCTTGCCTGGAGAATCACCATGGACAGAGGAGCCTGGCAGGCTGTAGTCCATTGGATCACAAGGAGTTGGACAGGACTGAGTGACTAAGCACAGTAGCACAGCACAAGAATGTAAAATGGTACAGATAACTTGGAAAACTGTATCTTTTAAACTTAAACCTTACTTTCTATAAGATATAACACTCCCAGTCCTAGGTATTTACCCAAGATAAAGGAAATTTCTGTCTTGTACATGAATATTAAGAGCAGTATTATTTGTAATAGACAAAAATTAGAAACAACCCAAATTCCCATCAATGAATTGAAATGTGGTGGAATATTATTCAGTAACAGAAATGAACTACTGATACATGTCACAACAATATGCTAAGTGAAAGCCACACCAATGCAAAGTAACAGAAAAGATTACATTACTGAATGATTTCATTTATATGAAATTGTAGAAAAAGTTAAAACTATAGTGACAGAAGGCAAAGAAGTAGTCGCCTGGAGCTGGGAGTAGGGATTGACTGCAAAGGGGCATGACCAAACACAGGTTGTTAGAACTGTTTCATGTCTTGACTACAGTGAAGGTTACACAGCTGTATACAAACAACAAAATTCATCAGACTGTATTAAAAAATGAGTAAATCTGAGAGTATGTCAATTATACTTTGGTAAATTACTTTAAAATTTACCAGTTAAGTTCAAATCTCTTAAGTGTGAACACATTTTACTTCTGAAATAATTAACGCAACAAACAAAAGTCCTAAGGAGATTCTTTGAGAAATTGACAAGTACCCAGGCCTTTCTTATATATTTCGTGAAACCTGAAACTTGTAAAATGAATGGAATAAATCAGGCTGTGACTGATGTAAAATCCTTAGAATCTTCATCAGCATCAGTCCCTAAATTTCTGAATAGCTTACAATGCTTTACAACTTCCCTCAACACAGGTTTCAAAGTCAAATATTCTATTTAATTTAAAGTATCTAAAAAGCCATTTGGAATTAAGAAATACACACTACTATATATATAATAGACCATCAAGGATCTACTGTATAGCACAGGGAACTATAGTCAATATTTTCTAATAATATATATGGGAAAATAATCTAAAAATGAATATACAAATATATATATATAACTGAATCACTTTTTGCATACACCTAAACCTAATAACATTGTAAATCAACTATATTTCAATTAAATTAAAAAAATAATTTAAGTATATAGCTATTTGCTTGAATTTTAAAAACTGAGTTCTTTCTAAATTTTCAACCTCAGCATACATTTATATTTTCTTCCCCTTAGTTGCTTGGATTTCAAAGAGAGATCCTTCATACAAAGCATTAAATGGTGACTTTCTTCAGTCTTATGTATCCGAAAAACCTCATGACTATCTCTTATTAAAAGAAACATTACTTAATTTTTTCTCCAATTACTGAATAAGGAAGGGTACAGACAGATAACAGTCATACAGTAGACCATTATATTACTGTTTTTGAATAGGTACTGATTGTGCCCAAAATTTTAAATAATAGTAACAATTATAAAAGCAATTAGAAACTTATGAACAGCTGTTTTAAAGATGTTCCTTCTGTAGCATAAAAGGGAAGAGAATGCCGATTAAAAAAAGAAGAAATAAAAAGAAAAAAATGAATGACAATTCTTGGTGCTTGTCCCCATGACAGAAGGGAGGAATGCAATATCTAAGCTTTGGTTTGTAGGAGAGAAGTAAAGCACATGTTGTAAATGAGGCTGGCATTGTGCTTTTTGTTTCTAAAGAAGAGGGGCAGTTTTACGGTATTGGCTATCACATAAAAGAGTACTTCATTATCTTGTGGTTAGTTAACCACTAATTATAGCAACACAGCTTATTTTATATGTGTGCTATTATATAAAAGTCATCTCTTCCTTCTCTTCACCCCATTTCTCCCTATTTTCCTCCCTGTCTCTTGTTTTAGTATTATAATGTGCTGTACTTGGCAACCAGCTCATTAGTATGTTTTATTTCTCTTTATCCCTGCAAAGCATCTAGCACAGGGTTCCACAGAAAATAATTAATAATGTGGCCAGCTTGCTGTCCAAATACTAGCTAAAAATATTGCTTGTCCTTGTTTAGTCTCTAAGTCCTGTCCGACTCTTTTGTGACCCCCATGGACTATAGTCAACCAGGCTCCTCTGTGCATGGGGATTCTCCAAGCAAGAATACTGGAGTGGGTTTCCATGCCTTCCTCCAGGGGGTGTTCCCAACCCAGGGATCAAAACTTTGTCTCCTGCATTGGCAGGCAGATTCTTTACCAATGAGACACCAGGGAAGCCCCCAAAGTATTTATATATGTGTGTGTGCGTGTGTGTGTGTGTGTGTGTGTGTGTGTGTGTATTTCTTAGATTTCCTAAAATTATCATAGGAATACATGGATGTTCAGAGTTTTATTTGAATATTAACTGCTTATAAACCCCCTTCCATGGACAGCAGCCCTCCTTTGTAAAGTTCTGCCGTGCCCCCATTAGTACGGTTTCATTGCAGGGAAATTCGTTTGTAAGATAATCACTCACATTCAGTCACAGTAGTCACATATTCTGAAAAAAATCTCATACAGGGTCGAAATCCCCTTTGAACAGAGCTTTTATAGGGTAAAAAAGCATTTGTTTTCAAACTTTCTAATTATATTCACTAAATGCTGTTCATGTTGTCAACTTTTCCCCACTGTGAGAATTACAAAATCAGTCATAAGATTAAACTCAGAAAATGACTACAGCAATTCACAGAATACTAAGCCAGCTGGGTTCACTTAAATCCTCTATAGAAACAGCCTCTGTGGCAAACCTAGTAAGATCTATAGCTAGTCCCATAAATCATCATTTATTTGGTCTGCTCCAGTGCTGAAATTATTTATTGCCAACTGATATATGGGAGACTCATCAAGAACCAAAAAATAAAAATAAAAAAGTTTTTTTGTAAAGTAGCAAATTATTGATCTCTGCCAGTCACACTACCTAATAGAAGAGTTAACTATAGCCATTATTGTTTAGTCACAATGACTTCAAGGAGTATCTTTATGGCACAGTATTAAGTTGATTGTTTATTTCACATCAGTGCAAGAGGATACAATTTTTAAAATGAAAGAAAATAAAGATGCATTCATTGTTTTTATTTTCTTGAAATGAGTCTGTATTTAACGAGTCATAAAGCCATAAACAAGTCCCCTTTTGGAAACAAATTTTACCCCTCACTACACTTCTATATACAAATTTATATTGCTTGCTTTTAAAATAATTATTATTGGCAGAATATAAGGAGTATAATGTGGCAACTCTCACTTTGCATTTTTAAAGCTCTTTACAAGTTTGTCAGTTTACATGTAAGAAGAAATATTTAACCGGATTCTATTTTTCTCTGATCATCCGATTCTGAAAAACACCCTGAAACTTTCTCACTCCTTCATTCCCTCTCTCTTATTTTATCTCTCAATCTCTTCAACATACACACACACACACACACACTTCTTAGTTTGGTCTGGCTTTTAACTTCTTTTTCTCAGTCCTCTTACTAATAGAAAACTTTCAAAAATTGAAATATTTTTCCTATCAAAAAGATCATATGTTTCCATAAGGGGGTATAGTAAATAGGCATAGCTAGTTCACAAGGCAAGTGTAAATGTATATACTATATATCCTCATATTACCCTTCATAACAAGTTATCTGGACATATGGGATGCAGATTTAATGGTAACAGAAGTTAAAACCAGGGATAGAAGCATAGGTGTCACAATATTAAGAATTATACTTAAAGATCTTGGTGTGTGTGTGTGTTTTGAGAAAAGAACATTTTCAGATATACAAGCAAAATAGAAAAAAAAAAGTATTCAGAAAAAAGAAAATGTTTTCAAAGCAGTCAATATTGAAAAGGAATAATAATCATTTGCATTAGACAAATTGCATTTTTAAACTACTATTCTTCAGAGAATTTAATAAACTGAAAATTGGGGGATATAATGAAGTTTTCACACACCCTAAACTATAGTGTTGTAAATGTGATAATATCTAAACAGATGCAATCAAATTCTGAGAAAACAAACAACTGTTACATTTAAAGTATTACCTAATTTGCAGCAATGAATTTACATTAATGAATATTTCAACTTAAAGAAAAACCTTTAAATAAACTCATGGGAATGCTATATTTTTAGAGCAAAGTATGAGAATAAAAGTGTGAGTTTGTTTCTTTTCATTAGAGCTCAAGGTTTCAAAAAAGGTATTCCAACTATACCAATTTGAAGAAGTACATCTACAAAACTGGTTAATCCCTGTGCATAATGTGATCATATACTTTTACCCCTGCTGATACAGCAGGTAGTCTTTTTTCTCACCTCGATTCTATACAGTAGGCTACAGAAAATAAGATGCAAAGCAACTCCACATTAACATAAATCAGGAAAATGCTGTAACCATTTGGAAAAATTGAGATATCTATCTTAGAAATAAAGACACTAGGTACCCTGCATCTTGGAGAAGGCATTGGCACCCCACTCCAGTACTCTTGCCTGGAAAATCCCATGGACGGAGGAGCCTGGTAGGCTGCAGTCCATGTGGTCACTAAGAGTCGGACATGACTGAGTGACTTCACTTTTACTTTTCAGTTTCATGCATTGGAGAAGGAAAAGGCAACCCACACCAGTGTTCTTGCCTGGAGAATCCCAGGAACGGAGGAGCCTGGTGGGCTGCCATCTATGGGGTCGCACAGTTGGACATGACTGAAGCAACTTAGCAGCAGCAGCAGCAGCAGATACCCTGCATCTTGGGCTTCCCCAATGGCTCAGCAGGTAAAGAATCCACCTGATATGCAGGGGACACAGGAGACGTGGGTTCCATTCCTGGGTCAGGAAGATCCCCTGGAGGA
Source organism: Bubalus kerabau (assembly GCF_029407905.1). Classification (NCBI taxonomy): domain Eukaryota; kingdom Metazoa; phylum Chordata; class Mammalia; order Artiodactyla; family Bovidae; genus Bubalus; species Bubalus kerabau. The sequence goes on along the minus strand of NC_073647.1, from coordinate 57,574,521 downwards.
GGGCATAACAACCCACTCCAGGATACGTGCCTGGAGAATCACCATGTACAGAGAATCCTGGAGGGTCACAGAGTCAGACATGACTGAGTACGCATGCACCCTCCATCTTAGAAGTGGGAAGACAGGAGATTTTCACACTGAAGGACAATCTTTGAAGCACATCGCAGTGTGTTCATGGGATTACAAAATACAGGAGATGTGCTCATATTTTTCCAACCATTAGGGGGCTGTATTTTTAAAGTGAAGCTCAGAAGTAGCCTGTGTTTTGCTCAGATTTGCATGAAAGGCATTGGAGGCAAGAACTCTGGATTGGATTTCTGAGCTGGTATCCACACATCTTGATTACTGGAGAAATAAGGTGACTGAAGCAATCTTTTAGTATTACATTTGCACATGTGTACAATGTGTCCACTGCTGCTGCTAAGTCGCTTCAGTCATGTCTGACTCTGTATGACTCCATAGACGGCAGCCCACCAGGCTCCTCCGTCCCTGGGATTCTCCAGGCAAGAATACTGGAGTGAGTTGCCATTTCCTTCTCCAATGCATGCATGCATGCTAAGTTGTTACAGTCTTGTTGAACTTTGAACGACCCTATGGACAGTAGCCCACCAGGCTCCTCTGTCCATGGGATTCTCCAGACAAGAATATTGGAATGGGTTGCCATTTCCTTCTCCAGTACAAGTCCACATGCACTGATTAAGAGTATGTGCTTGAAGACATATTATGAATAACATATGGGAATTAAAACAGCTTATGGAGAATTGTTTCTTCAAACAAATAAATTTTTTTTTAATTTTATTTTATTTTTAAACTTTACACAATTGTATTAGTTTTGCCAAATAGAGTTCTATAAATTTAAACATTTCAGCACTTACTGACAATATCAAAACTTGCTCTTTGAAAATTCACAAATTTGGGTGTATTGATTGTTGTGAAGAGCTACAGGAAGCAAAACCATTGACACAGTTACAGAAATTGAATCTTAACTGTCACCATGGACATAGTCAACAAGGGTTCAACATTCATTTTTTTTATTGAGTGGTTCTCAAAGACAAGAGCCCATTAACCACAGTACAATACAAAACAAAGGATTTAAATAAAGTTCATATATAGCTTTTATTATGTTGAGGTATGTTCCTTCTATTCTTGCTTTCTGAAGAGTTTTTATCATAAATGGATGTTGAATTTTGTCAAAGGCTTTCTCTGCATCTATTGAGATAATCATATGGCTTTTATTTTTCAATTTGTTAATGTGGTGTATTACATTGATTGATTAGCAGATACTGAAGAATCCTTGTATCCCTGGGATAAAGAATAAAATAAAAGCTATATGTGACAAACCGACAGCAAACATTATCCTCAATGGTGAAAAACTGAAAGCATTTCCCCTAAAGTCAGGAACAAGACAAGGGTGCCCACTTTCACCACTACTATTCAACATAGTTTTGGAAATTTTGGCCACAGCCATAAGAGAAGAAAAAGAAATAAAAGGAATCCAAATTGGAAAAGAAGAAGTAAAACTCTCACTGTTTGCAGATGACATGATCCTCTACATACATAGAAAACCCTAAAGACTCCACCAGAAAATTAGTAGATATAATCAATGAAGTTGCAGGATATAAAATCAACACACAGAAATCCCTTGCATTCCTATACACTAATAATGAGAAAACAGAAAGAGAAATTAAGGAAACAATTCCATTCACCATTGCAACAAAAAGACTAAAATACTTAGGAATATATCTACCTAAAGAAACAAAAGACCTATATATAAAAAACTATAAAATACTGGTGAAAGAAAACAAAGAGGACACTAATAGATGGAGAAATATACCATGTTCATGGATCAGAAGAATCAATATAGTGAAAATGAGTATACTACCCAAAGCAATCTATAGATTCAGTGCAATCCCTGTTAAGCTACCAATGGTATTTTTCACAGAGCTAGAACAAATAATTTCACAATTTGTATGGAAATACAAAAAACCGCAAATAGCCAAAACAATCTTGAGAAAGAAGAATGGAACTGGAGGAATCAACCTGCCTGACTTCAGGCTCTACTACAAAGCCACAGTCATCAAGACAGTATGGTACTGGCATAGAGACAGAAATATAGATCAATGGAACAAAATAGAAAGCCCAGAGATAAATCCATGCGCCTATGGACACCTTATCTTTGACAAAGGTGGCAAGAATATACAATGGAGAAAAGACAACCTCTTTAACAAGTGGTGCTGGGAAAACTGATCAACCACTTGTAAAAGAATGAAACTAGAACACTTTCTAACACCATACACAATAATAAACTCAAAATGGATTAAAGATCTAAATGTAAGACCAGAAATTATAAAACTGCTAGAGGAGAACATAGGCAAAACACTCTCCGACATAAATCACAGCAGGACCCTCTATAACCCACCTCCCAGAATATTGGAAATAAAAGCAAAAATAAACAAATGGGACCTAATTAAAATTAAAAGCTTCTGCACAATAAAGGAACGTATAAGCAAGGTGAAAAGACAGCCTTCAGAATGGGAGAAAATAATAGCAAATGAAGCAACTGACAAACAACTAATCTCAAAAATATACAAGCAACTCCTGCAGCTCAATTTCAGAAAAATAAACGACCCAATCAAAAAATGGGCCAAAGAACTAAATAGACATTTCTCCAAAGAAGACATACAGATGGCTAGCAAACACATGAAAAGATGCTTAACATCACTCATTATCAGAGAAATGCAAATCAAAACCACAATGAAGTACCATTTCATGCCAGTCAGAATGGCTGCGATACAAAAGTCTAAAAGCAATAAATTCTGGAGAGGGTGTGGAGAAAAGGGAACCCTCTTATACTGTTGGTGGGAATGCAAACTAGTACAGCCACTATGGAGAACAGTGTGGAGAGTCCTTAAAAAACTGGAAATAGAACTGTCATACGACCCAGCAATCCCACTGCTGGGCATACACACTGAGGAAACCAGAATTGAAAGAGACACATGTACCCCAATGTTCATTGAAGCACTGTTTATAATAGCCAGGACATGGAAGCAACCTAGATGCCCATCAGCAGATGAATTGATAAGAAAGCAGTGGTACATATACACAATGGAGTATTACTCAGCCATTAAAAAGAATATATTTGAATCAGTTCTAATGAGGTGGATGAAACTGGAACCTATTATACAGAGTGAACTAAGCCAGAAAGAAAAACACCAATACAGTATACTCACACATATATATGGAATTTAGAAAGATGGTACCAATAACCCTGTATGTGAGATAGCAAAAGAGACACAGATATATAGAATAGTCTTTTGGACTCTGTGGGAGAGGGAGAGGGTGGGATGATTTGGGAGAATGGCATTGAAACATGTATAATATCATATAAGAAATGAATTGCCAGTCCAGGTTCAATGCAGGATACAGGATACTTGGGGCTGGTGCACTGGGATGACCCAGAGGGATGGTATGGGGAGGGAGGTGGGAGGGGGGTTCAGGATGGGGAACACGTGTACACCCGTGACGGATTCATGTTGAGATATGGCAAAACCAATGCAATAATATAAAGTAATTAGCCTCAAATTAAAATAAATAAATTTAAATTAAAAAAAAATAAAAAATAAATAAATAAAGGTCAACCATCAAATAAGCTGAACAAAGGAAATCATTTAAAATTAAGAATGATATCCTGTCCTTACCTCATTCTATGGTACTTAGTTATTTCAGAGGTCAAGAATGGTGAATGGTCTTGCTTCAATGTAACATAATGAGCCACAGACAAACCCTTAACCTGAGATGTTTGTGTCTACTGGTCATGAGTTATGAACAAATAATACAATATATCACTGTATTATGTGGTGACATTTTAAAATGCAAAATAACATGAGTCACCTCCTCTGTGTGTTGCTGTAGCTTTGGATCTTGTATCACTAATTATAACCCATGAATCATATAGATCATTAACTGAAAAGTCTTTGTTGCAAGAGCCCACTGAAGGAAAGTTAAAAGGACCCAGAGGGAAAAAAAAGAAAGCTTGGTAAGAGCACCTAACATTCCATCCAACTCTGTTCTTGATAGAGAATATAATCTTCCCTTACATGGAATTGTTCCAAGACAAATGCCTTCCTCAACGTCATTTTCTTCTCAGTAAATTATCAGTCACATCTCCCCCAAACCCAAATAATGCCAAAACTGTCTTATAGGAAAAAGCATAGCTGAGTAAACCAAAAGACATCATCTAATTCTAAAAAAAAAAATACCTTGGGCCACTGAAATACTTTGAGTCCCAGGAAAAGTGGGATTCTAACCTCACCTCCAATACTGAGTGATCCTGGGTAAGCTGTCTCTCTGGAGAACAGATGTTCATTTGTAGAAAATATGTATTGAGGAAAGCAGCCAACCCTGCCTACACAAAACTGATATAGTATGACAGCCTATACATACAAAGAAAGTGACTGCTCTATAATTATTCAGATTACCAGGTGCCATTTTATTACAATTATATAAGTACTACTTCCTGGATACATTATAATATCTTAGAGGAATTCTATTAATATTCCTACAATGACTTCTATTTCAATTTGAATAATAAAAAAGAAAGATTTCTCATTTTACAATCTACAGGAGAGGCAAGAAAATCTACATTTTCAGTACTCTGTAAGGGGCAGAGTTGGTTCTGTAATTCTTCCTTGAAATGAGCCATGTATAACTAAACATTCTGTTACAATACAGTGAGAGGGCAGTGTGTTGCAAGGTTTTGAACACAGAAAACCTAGATTTAAACCCAAATTTGGACATTTACTAGCTTTTTTATCTTGTAAAAAATTACATAACCTTACTGGGCTGTCACATGTGCATTCATGCTCATTCATGTCCAACTCTTTGCGATGCATGGACTGCAGCCCGCCAGGCTCCTCTATCCATGGGATTCTGCTTGTAAGAATACTGGAAAAGGTTGCCATTTTTTCCTCTAGGGGATCTTCTGAACCCAAGTATCGAACCCGAGTCTCCTCTGTCTCCTGCATTGCAGGCGGATGCTTTATCACTGAGCTGTTTCCTAATCTACAGAATCGGATTAATAATAATAAATTTCTCTGAATCACAAGGGATATATCTAAACTGTAAAAACACAGGCAACCAACTGCATAGACTACTGACCAGGATTTACTGATCTTTACTAGGGCGCCTTTCAGTATATCTTATGGTTATTTTCAACAGTATCTTTGGTTTTAAATTAATAGTGCAATATTTATTTTATAACGCATGTTTGAGGGTGAATTTTTGGTTTATATTGATATGAACCAGTATACTTTTATATTTTTGCAAATAAACCATAGTTAAATGTTATAGTTATACATATAATAGTTTTGATGGTAAAAATACACTCTTTATATCTGTGAAAAACTAAATGCGCTCACTTAAAAAATGCTAATACTTATGTTGAGCTCTCATGACAAATCCTTTTATTTAATTAAATTGCATACCTTTCATTCAAAAGTAATTTTTATACAATAGACTGGGGATAAAATTTAGAATAAAATAGTAACTACCCTGCATGAGTTCTGCATCTTTACAGAGAAAGAGAGATCAAATAAAAAAGTACAGTAAAGTAAGTAAATAGTCCTATAATAATTATCTTCACAATGTGTAATGGGAACCAGAGAAGAAGAGCTAAACGGTAAAAACTAGATAACCAGATGAAGAAGAGTAGCAAACGACATTATAAAAATATGAAAGGCAAACTGTTCTAGTTACATGTTTAAAACAAAAACAAAAAAAAAAAAAAAAAAAACAAAGGTGAGAGAGAGAAAAATAAATAAAATATAATCAGGAGGCCAAGATGCTACCTCTATTTTCTTTTTTTTTTTTAATTTATTTTTTAATTGAAGGATCATTGCTTTGCAGAATTTTGTTGTTTTCTGTCAAACCTCAACATGAATCAGCCATAGGTATACACATGTCCCCTCCCTCGTGAGCCTCCCTCCCCATCCCACCCTTCTAGGTTTATACAGAGCCCCTGTTATTTTCTTAACTAATGTGACCAACTGGCCCAGTTTCCCTGAGATTGCCCAATTTTTGTAGTGAAAGTCATGAATCTCAAGAAAGCTCTTAGTCCTGGACACACCAAGACGGTTGGTTGTGATACCCAGCTTTATGAAACTCACTGTTACCAACTAAGAAGGGAGTTGTCTGTAAATCAGAAAGAGAACCATATATTAACATCTTGATCTTGAACTTCCAATCTCCAAATCTGTGAGAAAATTAATTTCTGTTGTTTAAGCCACCCAGCCTGCAGTATTCTCCTATGACAGCATGAACCAACTAATACATCAACCAAAGTATAATATTTCACTTCTCCAAGGGTCAGTTTTCTTATCTGAAGAATGAAGAGGCTAGACTGACTAGATATGTTCTGATGTGAAGGTTCCAAATTTAGAGATAATCCACATAATTTCAATTAAAATTATTAGATACTATATAATTTTTAGAGTACTTACATATAACTTTTTTCTTAGATCTTTTATAGATTTTCTTTAGAATTACAAATTTCTTAATTTTGTTTCCACAGACAGCAGTCATTTTCCTTACAAATCACATGTTCTAGTATGTTATATTTCAGACTGAAACTGAACCTAATTCACTCTCTCTCTTACAACTTCTATGGGGGAGACAGATGCTTTATTTTGTATCCTTGGTGAGATAGCTATGTGATAGCCTCTAGGAAATAAGACCATTATGTTACAAAACTTTATATAAATGGTGACTCTTAGGAAAAAAGTAGCACAATTACATTATTCTATTAACCCTCTAAATCAAAGTTAGATATCTAAAATTTTCTCCACAGTAAAACCAAATGTTTTCTTCGGGTTGTTTACATCTGTACAAAAATATATCAACATACCATATCATAATTTGTTATGTCTCTCTATCCAGCTAGAATGACTAGAAAGTCATAGTATACGTGAAGGAGATATTAAGGCAGAAAAACAAAGGTTTTGGCCTTCACATTTTATAAAATGGGTGTGAGTGATTTTCAAAAAAAGTTTTGGAGGCAAGATACTGAAGCTAGTATACAAATTACTCAAAATCTTCTCACAACCTACCTATCAATGCTATTTGTTTCCAACATACACCCAGTATTCCAGGCACTGTAGTTTTTAATTCATCTTCAAACGTATCATGAATTACTCCTAGTCATATATCATCATTAAAAAGTACTACTACCATTTTTTAACACAGTAATTTTTCAAAGTACAGTGACAAAGATAATTTTATTTGACTCTGAAAATAATCCTATGACAATAAACACGGGTCATTGTATTTCTTCATTTATAGATGAGGAAACAGGTTTGGAGAGAGTAAATGAGTTGGCCATGAAACTATGGCTAGTGATGGGCAAAACAGAAGCTAATATGCAAGTTCTAAGCCCAGTGTTCTCCCATCTTATAAGGTTATGGCTTCTTCTTCCATTCATATAACTTAATTAGATCTATCCTTCAAGATTCTTCTGTTCTAATTTATCAGTACCACTCTCATCTTCACCTCTAGCACCAAAAATTCCTCCCTCCCCTGAAGTTTTGCTAAGCTCAAAATAATCTCAAATGCTATTACTTTTTATATTCATTGACAGAAGTATATTGCAACATTACATAGTACTCTTATGTATATGCATAGTACTCTGTATGTATATTTCCAGCCTACTCAACTGTATGACAAGCTCGAGCTTTCTGTGTATCTTCTGAAATGTATGTATCCCCCTGGGATACCAACCATCTGTTTTGTTTGCCTTTGTTTGGACCTGGCTTTTATCGCTTCATTGGTCTCTAACTTCCGGTATCCTTTTCCTTGGTAATAGACTCCTTTAAGGCATGACCAATCATGCCTTCACTTGGACAAGGGATATTCCTTTTCCTTTTTATTTTTGGTAACCATTATTTATTTACACAGACCTTCTTTTGTACTTTTTGATAATAGCTATCAATTTTAAACATGTAATCAGTGTACATTCCAAAATGCATACTAGAAAATGCAAGTATACAGGAAAAATAAAACTAACAAGGGATATATAGAAACTGAAGATGTTTTCCTTTAATTATCACTGAAATTCCCTATTCATGACTGCTACATAACTAAACTCTTATTTCTCTTCATACTTCCTTGAAACGGCTTCTTTTTCTTTTCTGAGATCTTAATTTTTTTTCCATTTCTAAAAAATTCTTAATTGGAGGATGATTGCTTTACAATGTTGTGTTAGTTTCTACAATACAACAATGTGAATCAGCCATGCATGCTTGGTAAGTCACTTCAGTTGTGTCTCACTCATTGCGACTCTATGGATGGTAGCCTGCCAGGCTCCTCTGTCCAAGGCATTGTCCAGGCAAGAATACCGGAGTGGGTTGCCAGGTCCTCCTCCAAGGGACCTTCCCAACCGAAGGACGGAACTACGGTCTCTACTGTGTTCTGCATTGGTAGGGAGGTTCTTTACCACTAGCACCACCTGGGAAACCCCAGGTATGCATATATCACTTCCCTCTGGAGCCTCCCTCCCATGTACCTCATATCCCATCCCTCTAGGTCATCAAAAAGTACCAAGTTGAGCTCCCTGTGTTATACAGCTGTTTCCCACTAGCCATCTATTTTACATATGGTACTGTACATATGTCAGTGCTACTCTCTCAATTAGTCCCACCCTCTCCTTCCCTGGCTGTGTCCACAAGTTTCTACACCAGGCCAATTGGCCCGTCTTTCTAATTAGAATTTGAATTAAACACAAGGAAAGAAGGAATAAAATGGTTACAACTAATACACCCTAGAGGCAACTTTCTGCAAAGATTTTCCATTCATTCCTGCTTTCAGCATTCTCAAAGCTGCCATAATTGGTGCCATAATTTTAACGGACAAGTTCTTTAGGCTTTCCTCACTTTCTGGTTGAGCTCCTCTCTATAAATTCCATTTTTTGCTTAAATTAGGCACAGTCACTTTCTGTTGCTTGTAAGTCAGTCACTTCAGTCGCTCAGTCGTGTCCAACTCATTGTGACCCCATGGACTGCAGCACACTAGGCTTCCCTGTCCAGAGCCAACTCCCAGAGTTTACTCAAACTTATGTTCATTGAGTCGGTGATGCCATCCAACTTTCTCATCCTCTGGTGTCCCCTTCTCCTCCTGGATTCCATCTTTTCCAACATCAGGGTCTTTTCCAATGAGTCAGTTCTTCACATCAGGTGGCCAAAGTATTGGAATTACAGCTTCAGTATCAGTCCTTCCAATGAATATTCAGGACTGATTTCCTTTAGGATGGACTAGTTGGATCTCCTTGCAGTCCAAGGGACTCTCAAGTCTTCTCCAACACCACAGTTCAAAAGCATCAATTCTTCTGCGCTCAGTCTTCTTTATAGTGCAACTCTCACATCCATACAATGAATATTGGAAAAACCATAGCTTTGACTAGACGGACTTTTGCTGCCAAAGTAATAATATCTCTGCTTTTTAATATACGGTCTATGTTAGTCATAGCTTTTCTTCCAAGGAGCAAGTGTCGTTTAATTTCACGGGTGCAGTCACCATCTGCAGTAATTTCGGAGCCCAAAAAATAAAGTCTCTCACTGTTTCTATTATTTCCCCATCTATTTGCCATGAAGTGATGGGACCAGATGCCATGATCTTAGTTTTCTGAATGTTGAGTTGTAAGCCAACTTTTTCACTCTCCTCTTTTACCTTGCAAAGCACATTCCTTATCTGATATACCCACAAAGTGCAGTGTCTAGGGAGAGCTAAGTATTTTTAAATGTTTTGTTCTTATGTAGATTATATGCTATTATACACTGAAAACAAAAATAACAAATGACCCTGAAGCACAACATTACTATTGGTTAGAATTTTAATAATCAATAGGTTGATGAAGGTGAAAGTGGAGAGTGAAAAAGTTGGCTTAAAGCTCAACATTCAGAAAACGAAGATCATGGCATCCGGACCCACCACTTCATGGCAAATAGATGGGGAAAACAGCGGAAACAGTGTCAGACTTTATTTTTCTGGGCTCCAAAATCACTGCAGATGGTGACTGCAGCCATGAAATTAAAAGACGCTTACTCCTTGGAAGGAAAGTTATGACCAACCTAGATAGCATGTTCAAAAGCAGAGACATTACTTTGCCAACAAAGGTCCATCTAGTCAAGGCTATGGTTTTTCCTGTGGTCATGTATGGAGGTGAGAGTTGGACTGTGAAGAAGGCTGAGCGCCTAAGAGTTGATGCTTTTGAACTGTGGTGTTGGAGAAGACTCTTGAGAGTCCCTTGGACTGCAAGGAGATCCAACCAGTCCATTCTGAAGGAGATCAGCCCTGGGATTTCTTTGGAAGGAATGATGCTAAAGCTGAAACTCCAGTACTTTGGCCACCTCATGCGAAGAGTAGACTCATTGGAAAAGACTCTGATGCTGGGAGGGATTGGAGGCAGGAGGAGAAGGGGATGACAGAGGATGAGATGGCTGGATGGCATCACTGACTCGATGGACGTGAGTCTCAGTGAACTCCGGGAGTTGGTGATGGACAGGGAGGCCTGGCGTGCTGTGATTCATGGGGTCGCAAAGAGTCGGACATGACTGAGCGACTGATCTGATCTGATCTGAAGCAGAGACCAAGCTAACATTGGAAATTCATCTGCATAGAAATGATTTGTATTACAGTTCATCACCCTACATTGGTGACTCACAGTGATAACACACTACTGCAAATTAGCAAAGCATTTTGTGATGAGGGTAGTACTTATTGTGACCATCTGAATTTTTAATATCATTTTACTATAAGAAATATCTGATAAATTTAACTGCTTATGACATGGCTCCTTTTTAACACTGTGAATATTTTAACATAATCTATAGGTTCTTATGAAAAGTAGATTACAGTTTTAAATTCACCAAGAAAGGAAATAATCATTAGAATAATTTATGTAGGCAAGTGATATCATTTTATTTTTTTCCCAGTTTTAATTTTATTTTATTTTTAAACTTTACAAAATTGTATTAGTTTTGCCAAATACCCAGCAAAGAAAGTCCCCTCTGCTATTTTTATTAAGAAAAAAAAATGTTAAGAAAAATCAACCAAGTGATCTTTTATAATATAACTGGAATTTAACGGCTGCTGCTACTAAGTCACTTCAGTCGTGTCCAACTCTGTGTGACCCCATAGACAGCAGCCCACCAGGCTCCCCCGTCCCTGGGATTCTCCAGGCAAGAACACTGGAGTGGGTTGCCATTTCCTTCTCCAATGCATGAAAGTGAAAAGTTAAAGGGAAGTCGCTCAGTCGTGTCCGACTCGTAGCGACCCCATGGACTGCAGCCCACCAGGCTCCTCCGTTAATGGGATTTTCCAGGCAAATTCTAGCCAATCATACATCAGCAGTTAACTCAATTTACAACAGATTATAAATTTAAGCTAACTATTTCTACATACTTCAGTAAATTTCTCTCATTTTAGACATCTATATCTACTTAGAATCCTCTGCATTTCAGGAACATTTTTTTAATCCTAGATATTGTGGGAATATCACACATGTATATATTTCTCTTTCTTAATGACAAGTATTCCCCTGAACATAAAAATCCTACTGAAAAGTGGGAGAAGGCAAAAGATTTTTAAACATTCACTTCTTTCTCTTTTAGAACATCTATTACTACATGGTAGTATTTCCCACAAGAATATTTTTTATTTTATTTGAAGTTGGCAAAAATCTTTGTGCTGAATCCTTTAGGCATACTTCTAGTGATAGATGTCAGACCAGCGCTGTGTGGAAGAACTTTTATTTGACAGGAAGATGACAGGAAGAAGCCTCTATCCAAAATATAAGATGCAACTGTACAATCCTTCTGTGAGATTAATGGAATCTTTTGTTCCTATGTATAAATGACTTATTTATTATTGCCTCAATAAAATCAGTTCACATTATTAATTTGAATAGCATGAAATTAAGACACTTAAAAAGGTACATATTTATTCAAATTAGGACAGTTTATTTTAAATGTCTTCTTTATATGAATTAAATGTGAAACAGATTAACAATACCAATTTCCAATGATATTTTAAATTATGTTTTGGTAATCACCAACTAAGAACACTTTAAGATTCATTCACTGTGCCTACAGTATATACTCTAAACAGCTAACATCTTGATAAGAGATGCTTGTACTAGTTTAGAGTATATGATGTGGAATAAAATGAAAAGGCTTATTTAGTTTTACCCTTCAAATCAGGGTGTGGGGTATTCTAATTTATTACAAGCACTGCTTTATTCTTGTTGGCATTATCACATAATTTCACATGTCTCCTCATATCACAAGAAGAGGGACTAAAACTGTTTGTTTTTAACAAAAATCTAACCTTCCAGAACATCTTCCCTATCTTCCCATCTTTCCCTATGCCTCTCAAAAATAAATCAGGAGTAAACAATACAATTTCATTATGCATCTTCTTATCTACAAATGTTATTCTTTATGTCTATCTGGGAGAGAACAACCAGGAGCAAATCATTTTTGATACATATTAAAATGCTAGCACATTTATATGTATTGCACATCTATTTAATGCATAAATAGAAAAGAAATTTATACCCATTCCTAGATAGATAATATACTTCAAGAACTAACCAAAGTTTTGTAATGTTTTCAGATGTAAAGGAAAAAAAAAAGTGAAACAATGGTGAGATGTCAAAGTCTGATTGCTTGTTTTCAGATTTATTTGTCTCTAGCTTTCTTACAGGCCTTCCCCTCAGAGTCTGTTCAGTTTTCTTTGTGTAACAGACAGGTTTTTCCCTTGAATATGGTGGTTTGCCCTAACCTAGAAATGGACCTATATCATCACTTGTCCGTTTCTTTGTTTACCTTTCATAAGACTTAAAACCTCGAGAACAATATCATGAAATGGTTTAATCAAAACAATAAGAGTATTATCACTTGTTTTTTTTAAAACTTTTAGTTAATGCACTAGATTCTTAGTATAAGTTTATTAACACAACACTTTCAACAAAAAAGAGTATTATTTTCTTAGAGGAGAATAAGCAAAGCATATTCAGAAAGAAATACTTGGCTATTACCTCACTGAACTTAGCTCCTCAAATACTTTCTGGAGTCACAAAATAAGTTTGACGGGATTAATATACAACGCTGCATCTAGTTTATAAAAGCCATTTTTTTGGGTCAAAAAACTCCAGAAAGATTTGATCAGCAAGAGCTGAACAGTATACTATAGAAAAATTTGCAGTCTTTGAGATTTTATTACAGTAAGGTTTTTAAAAATCATTTATCTGTTTTAAAGATGACTTCACTCAGTCATGTCTGACTCTCTGTAATCCCATGGACTGTAGCCTGCCAGGCTCCTCTGTCCATGGAATTCTACAAGCCAGAAAACTGGAGTGTGTGGCCGTTCCCTTAGCCAGGGCATCTTCCCAATTCAGAGATTGAACCCAGCTCTCACATGCCATAAAATTCATCCTTTTAAAGCATAATTTTTTGGTTTACACACTATTGGTGTTTAAAGTGACTTCTCTGTCATAGGTGAGATTATTGTTGTAAATTGGCATTATAAGATGTTCTCTTACCTTACATAGAAAGTTGATCTTAAAACCCAAAGACTGGGCATTTCTTGAGCCTGAGTTCATGTAGTTTCCAACCAAAAGAACTAACTCTAAAAGTCTGTTAAAACTTTCACTTTTCTTCAGTTCTTCACAGGCCAGAGTTACTGCTATGATGCTTGGCTTGATGTTGTTTACATGTTCTTCAAATGTGAGCTTGAAAAGAATGCTATTGAGACGAGGCCGCAACATTTTCACTGAGCTCATCTGTAAGATAAGGAATGCTGTATAAGACTATATATATATATATATTCATATATATTCATATACATACATATATATATAAAGCCCATTATTTTTCTATCTAGTGGGGATCATTTTATAGATGATACTATAAAATTTTGAATAAAATGAATTTTCTCTGGGTTTTAACAGTTGTATTTCTTTCTCCAGAACACTTTAACAAATATTATTCTATTTTAGGCATTTCAAAAGAGTATCCTTTTCAAAAGTTAAAAAAATAGCTGTTAGCTTTCAAAGAATAACTGAAATCATCCTTATAGCATTAAGAAAATATTATTGAAGCTAGCCAGCTGCTATATGTTAACTGCATAATCATTAGTCATCAATAACATTTAAAGTTCTAAAAATCTATCTCTGAGGTGAACTATGAAAATGCACAAATATAACATTGAGTTGAATGAACAGCTGGGCCACATATAAAAAAACATATATGATGACAGATAATATAAGTGGAACCACATTTCTAAAAAAAAATGTGGCTTCACTATTACTTATTTCTATGCTGTTTGAAACCAGAAGACTAGCTCTGATTGAGCACCTAATAATTTTAAACCTATGATCTATATTAATAAAATATATTAAATATTTATATATGCTCTAAAGAATTTCACCCACTTGACAGAATGTTGATGTTAAATAAGTTATGGTAAAATTACATGAACTTACTTTTAGGTACATTATTCAATAATTCTATATTGGTTTTCTTCAAAATAGTTCAAGTTTTTACTTGTTTTACTTGTTTCATAGTCTGGGTCCACATTCTCTATTCCCTTTGGTATAGTTCCTATGATAATTTCTTTTACTCTTTAATTTCCCATAACTCCAGGTCATTTAACTAGTTTTCATTCACCAAATTAATTCTGGGAGAGAGGTGGGTAGAGGGTCGACACATAAGAACATACATAAGCACACACACAATGAAATTATTAACAATCCTAATTATTTTATTTTTTACATATAGCTTAGCTTTTTTAAATACAAATGCCAGTCACAGAGTAGGCAGGGGATAATTGTAGACAACATGAAAATAATTTGATAACATAAATAAGAGTCCTTAGTTTAAGGACTCTTAAACTAAGAGTTCTTAAGGGGACAAAATACCCCTCAAAAGCAGCAAAATGAGATGTAAAATAGACCCTATCTGCTCTAATACAAAAGTAAAGCATAATCTATTATTTTTCCTCTTTGAAATAAATTTTGTCATTAACCATGGGTGTCTCCCTCTCCAAAAATTAACCTTTGCTGTCTGCTAATCCTCCTATATGCATTCATACTTGTCACAGGCAGATATATAAAAGTATACTGGGAATATCCCTGTTACTATGTCTGAAATGTAGGTCATATCACTCATCAATAGCTTAGCAAAAACACAATCAGGGGAATATTCAAAGCATCCTACTGTTTTTTTCAGTACTCGCGTGGCAAGTATAAGACACACCATCTACTCACAAAAAGTGTTCAATATAGCCTAAAACTCATAACACAATCACATGATAACTACAGCTAACAATAAAACTAGCCCATGATTATAAATGGGTAAACAGAAATTAAGTGCTGGAGATGTTCACTGAAATAAGACAAAACTTTAAACTCTATGACTACAACATTTAACAAAGGCTTCACAGTAGAGGGGATACAAATGGTTAAATAATTAAAAATTAAGAAAGTACAGAGAAAGAGAGAGAAAGTGAGTGAGTAAGCAAAAACAATTAGGGACCAAAAAGAAGTTGTAGAGAGAAGGAATGAAGTGACAAAAGATTTATAGTTTAGGAATATATGAGGTATATACCTAGGGGCAAAATTTGCATCAAAGTCCCTTTAGAGTCCATGAAAGAGATGGGAATACCAGACCACCTGACCTGCCTCTTGAGAAATCTGTATGCAGGTCAGGAAGCAATAGCCAGAACTGGACATGGAACAACAGATTGGTTCCAAATAGGAAAAGGAGTATGTCAAGACGGTATATTGTCACCCTGCTTATTTAACTTATATGCAGAGTACATCATGAGAAACGCTGGACTGGAAGAAACACAAGCTGGAATCAAGATTGCCGGGAGAAATATCAATAACCTCAGATATGCAGATGACACCACCCTTATGGCAGAAAGTGAAGAGGAACTCAAAAGCCTCTTGATGAAAGTGAAAGTGGAGAGTGAAAAAGTTGGCTTAAAGCTCAACATTCAGAAAACCAAGATCATGGCATCCGGTCCATCACTTCATGGGAAATAGATGGGGAAACAGTGGAAACAGTGTCAGACTTTATTTTTTTGGGCTCCAAAATCACTGCAGATGGTGACTGCAGCCATGAACTTAAAAGACGTTTACTCCTTGGAAGAAAAGTTATGACCAACCTAGATAGCATATTGAAAAGCAGAGACAGTACTTTGCCAACAAAGGTCCGACTAGTCAAGGCTATGGTTTTTCCTGTGGTCGTGTATGGATGTGAGAATTGGACTGTGAAGAAGGCTGAGCGCTGAAGAATTGATGCTTTTGAACTGTTGTGTTGGAGAAGACTCTTGAGAGTCCCTTGGACTGCAAGGAGATCCAACCAGTCCATTCTGAAGGAGATCAGCCCTGGGGTTTCTTTGGAAGGAATGATGCTAAAGCTGAAACTCCAGTACTTTGGCCACCTCATGCGAAGAGTTGACTCATTGGAAAAGACTCTGATGCTGGGAGGGATTGGGGGCAGGAGGAGAAGGGGACGACAGAGGATGAGATGGCTGGATGGCATCACTGACTTGATGGACGTGAGTCTGAGTGAACTCCGGGAGTTGGTGATGGACAGGGAGGCCTGGCGTGCTACAATTCATGGGGTCACAAAGAGTCGGACCTGACTAAGCGACTGAACTGAACTGAACTGAACTGAAATGCCATAAAAATTGGAAGCTAACCACATTAAAGTCTCCATGAATGAACAAATCTAATCTCCCACATGTAAATTTGTGTGGGAATCTATCCAAGGTTCTATGTCTTTTTCTGCCTTCATTTATGCCCCTATCACTGTTTCCAAATCCTTTCCCACTTAATTTTTCCTTTCTTTTTATTGTTACCTGGCTATCATTAGCACAGAAGCATGTTTTTTATCATTTTATTAATATATGTTTAAGAAGTAGGAATTTTTCAGTCTCCGTGATGGTTAAAAAAACCACAGAACTATTTGGACCAGGTGCTAGTCACCATATACCTCCTTTCTGGCTATGCTCTGTAAGACCTGTAGGAACCCTGAACACCAGGGTGGCTTTGGTCTGAGATCCACAAGGAATTTAAAGCCTAAGCTTTACATAGATATTTTTAGTCTTGCTTCAGTTCTAATACCATTTGTTTTAATTCATATCTGTGTTGCATTCATATCTGTTTCTGGGCTTTGTATGTCAATGCTTGGTTTACTGTTTCTGGGCTTTGTATTTCAATGTTTGGTCTACAAACCCAAAACAGCATGGATTTGATTTTTTTTTCCAATACCACCCCCAAACAAAATAATGTGACCAAAAGTACTTTAATAGTTAGAGTAACAATAACAGCAATTAACATTGAGTACTCTGTGCCAGACATTATTCTATAAATCTGTTATATACATATATGTGGATTTGATTCTCAAAACCACCCTAGGAAATGGTTATTCACATTGTGTGTTAGTCGTTTGCTGCTGCTGCTGCTAAGTCGCTTCAGTCGTGTCCGACTCCGTGTGACCCCATAGATGGCAGCCCACCAGGCTCCTCCGTCCCTGGGATTCTCCAGGCAAGAACACTGGAGTGGGTTGCCATTTCCTTCTTCAATGCATGAAAGTGAAACGTGAAAGTGAAGTCACTCAGTCGTGCCCAACTCTTAGGGACCCCATGGACTGAAGCCTACCAGGCTCCTCCGTCCATGGGATTCTCCAGGCAAGAGTACTGGAGTGGGGTGCCATTGCCTTGTTGTTTAGTCATGTCCAATTCTTTGTGACCCTATGCACTGTAGCCCACCAGGTTCCTCTGACCATAGAATTGTCCAGGCAAGAATACTGGAGTGGGGTAACAGTGCCTTCTCCAGCACATCTTCCTGACCTAGGGATTGAACTTGGGTCTCCTGCATTGCAGGTGGATTCTGTACCATCTGAGCCACCAGGGAAACACGTTATATACGTTAGTCTCCTAAAAATGAGGCAAGTGAAGCACAGAAATACTAAATAACTTGTACAGAGTCAAATTGTATGTTGAAGTTCTGAACTCAGGCATTTTGGCTACAGAACTCAGACTCTCAATAACTACACCAGGCCACCTCTTAAGTCATATTGATGAGTGGTATGTATGACTTGTTGAACAAGAGACTAGGGACAGGAATACTGTTAGTTAAGTTTTCAAAAGGTCTTAGAAACAGGTAATGCCCTAGGATGCTGACAGTAGAAAGAGAAAGAAAGCAACATATACAAGAAGAAGAATTAAGGAAGAAGCAAAGGGTCTTAGTAGTAAATGATCAGTTACGGGAGGATAAAGTCAAAGATGGTTCCAAGGCGTTTAGTCTTTTGCGAGGTAGAATACTGTTGGCATTAATGAAGGCAGAAGGAAGTGGCAATTTGGTTTGGCTTACTGTTTGGATCATTTGTTTGTTTAAGAAAATGAGGGTAGATGATTTGCTTCCCTTGATCTGCTACCTATACTCCAGTAAGTAAATCAGGGACTAAGGCATTGGGGGCTGGTAGGGTACAGCTTAGTAGAAAATTCAACCAAATGAGTCAATCTAGACAGTTTTGCAGAGTCTGACTGTGTGAAGCTAATCCACCTAATTTATCTGCTTCAGTTTCCTCATTTTTAATGAAAGGATAAGTCCTGTTAAGCAGTTTTGTTTTGAAAATTAGGGAGGAGCCAAACATATGATCCATATATATTAGTTCTTCCTTTTTTGTCTCTGTCTCTAGAGTTGTGGAAAGGTGAGGCAAACAGTGTGAGATCCACAAATAAAAACTATTAGTTGGACGTTACCAAGACATTTTTATTAGCATTTAAGTGAACTTGGTTCACCATTCTTTCAGACACCAGTGTATTTTACTTCTAACAAAGACACTATTAGATTCCCATTATTAGGACATGGATTAGGACATGACTTAGTGATTAAGCAACAACATTAAGACTCCAAATCTTGAAGTCATGTTGAAATCTCGGAAAACACAATGTAATTTAATACCATTCCCTGCCTATATTTTAACCTGAAGAATTACTTAGAATTGGCTCTTATTTTCAGTTCTCATCATTTAAGGTTAAAATTTACATACTTCAAGGTTGAATCACTAAAACTGACTATTTAAACGTGTTCCCTGAGCCTTCCAGCATTCCCCCCTCCAAATCATCACATGGATAGTAAAATGAACCTCTATAATAGGGAAATAATACTGCTTTCCTGATATTTTGAGTTTAGCTATTGTTATGATATCTGGTAGCATTTGGAAATTCAGTCCTTGAATTTAGGAGATAAGTATCAGAGTTGGCAGATTTTGGAGTTATCAGAATATTGGGGGAGGCAGGTTGTTGATGAGTACATAGAAGAATCAAAGACTGCATCTTGTGTAGCACTGAACACAGGTCCTTGCATATATTAAACATTCAAATATTTGCTGATTGATTTTAAAAGCACTCCTGAGCTGACTATTTTCTGGATCTTCTCCCAAGGAAGACAGGCGGGTTGCCTATTGAACAAAATTAACAACAGATGGTAATATTTTACTGTCCCCAAAATGATGTCTTCAGCTAAGATGTTGAGCCAGAAATCCTAGGGAATTACCTATCTTGACTGCTATTACTGGATACAATCTATCACCAATCAACCTCATTCAGGGAAGAGGTTGTGCATTATAAGAGGATCACATCTGCCCTTTGATCTAGCAAAATATCTTCCTTCATTTACCCACTAAAATAAAATTTAGTGCAGAGTAGGTAATAAATATCATATGTAATTTGAAAGAAAATCTTATAAAATTAGTGAATGAATGGATGTACTCATTAATACAAACATAAAGTCCAATATCAGCAAAGGACAGGATTAGGAAGCAGATGCACAGTGTAAAGAGGCATCACAGTAGGCTAATGTGGGGCAGTAAGAAGGTACCCTACTTCCTATGTAAAGTAATTAGCTACCAAAAGGGTCATCCCAATGATACTTGCCAGGCTCAATAACAGCCTGAATTCAGAGCTCTAAATAACTATTTTGAAAGATAGGTTCAAGAGAATGATCCCCTTAATCCTCAGAGAGGGAAAGAAATCATTCTCTGTATTCTCTAGACTCAGAAGGTAAATTAAGTAGAAGAAATAGGACTTTTGAGTTACATAGATCTGGACTTAAACTATAGTTGTGTTACTTTATAGTTACAATCTAATGCAATTTATTAAATGTTTCTGACACTTTATTCTCCACCAGTAAAATGTATCCCTTAAGTCATTCATACACGTTTCAGTAAGACAAATGAGACCTTATGTGTAAAACTGCTGTCATGATAGCTGACACAATAGAATCATTCTAAAACAATAGCTATTATTGCTATTATTCTCTTTACTCATTCTCTGAAATTACCCCAAGAAGGTAACATGGTCCCTGACTGTTCTCCAAAACCTGAGATGAAGTTTTTCTCATCCATTAAGGGACATGTGTCACTAGGGCTTGATGAAGATTGGCCTTCATTATCTATTGAGCACTTTCTAAATATCATGCAGTGCTCCCTTCAGTCAATTTCAATGCATCATATAAATTTTCCACTAGAAATGTTAGCAGTGAAAACATGTTACTATAAAAATCAAGAGACTTATGGAGGAGGTGAAACTATATAGACTCTCTTAACAGAAGCCACAAAACAGTATGCTTTGATCATACTAATAGAATTTCCTGCAGTCAGAAGTATGAATTTTTATGATCAGAGCAGGGTAGACTGATAGACAATAGCTAAATCACCATTAGAGGATTTGTCTGTGTAAGGGAATGTCTTAGATAACTGAAGCAGAGAAATCATAAGAAGCACTGAGTGACATCCCCAGCCACAGTTACAATTATTAAAAGACTCATGTCTCATAAAGGTACTTGAGTGCACCTAAGTGATATAAGGAAATATAACAAAAACTTGGCTGAAATGTATGTTTGTTTTTCCTTGTAGTCCCTTGCAGCATTTTAGTTGACTGGCATCCTTTGTTTTATAATTCATTCTTTGAAGTGCTGTGGGATGCTGACCAAGGTGTTGTATTATGTAGGGGATTTATTTGTGTTACAAGATACTTGTCTATCAAATCACATCAAGCAGCTATCATGTCTTCAGATGATCTGCACTATATTAAAAAAAAAAAAAAAGTATACTGACAGCTTTAGTGAGAGCAGCCACAAGTTGGTTATTTCCCCAAAGAGTTAGACACAATTTTGTTAATATAATTTGAATTTTATATACTTTACTATCTATGCAGCTGGTGAATATTGATGTTCTGCCGAACTACCATAAGATTCCAGAGAGAAAGAAAAAAGATCCAAGTGTAACAATCATGTGTGAAGGGGGAGGAAGTAGTCCCATGCCACTCCTGAAGTCATGTGTCACTCACTTTTAAGGTGATTTCTATTTTCTTTCATTTTTCACTGCTAAGAAACTCATTTTCAACTGCCATCACATGTGAGCATAAGTGATCTTCTAATATCTTTAATAAATAATATTAAAGGTTCATGGGAATTAACAGATATATTTGTAATAAATACATATTTGTTACAAAAGTGTTTCCCCTGATACCTAAATACTCTTGGGACCCAATATACATTAAAATTACAGAATAATTCTGTATCAGTGACTATAACAAAGGTGACATAATGAAGTGACGATAAAGAAGAGTCAATTGAAGTTAGACAGCAGGCAGATCTTCCTATAAAAGTTGTGAGACCCAGACTTGAAAACTGAGCTAAACTCTGATGTTTGGAAGCACGTAAATATTTAAAACAAGGACATCTGTGATTCCCTGTTAAATAAATCATTTTATTATTCTCTTTTAGACATAACCCGTCCCAGGGTAGGCTCTCTACTGCTCACTGTTGTACTTTCTGCAGTACTCCTAGTACTCAGACTGGACAAAATCATCAATACAGGTGCACCTGCTGTACGGAGCCAATGGCAAATGTTTGTATATTAGATGTCAGGAGAGATAAGAGTCATTGGTAATCTGTAAAATGAAGCTTTGGAAAAACAGGGTTTTGAAAACTGACTCTATCCCAGAAAAGTAATGATGTGCTCATAGAGAATATTTTCCTCAAATAGAGTGATATGTGGAAATTATGCATCAGCATATATTTACTCATTTTCAGTCTGGAACAGAACACGGTAACAATGTCAACCCCAAGAGACACTGGAAGCTCAAAAGAATTACATTAAGAAATGGATAAAGAATTTTCAAAACATCATTCTAACAACTGTCTGCGGCCAAGAACGGCCATTAGAACACTTGTGATACTAGGCTATTTTAAAGGATTACTGATATATGGATAGGGGAAAGGAGTTAATTTTTCATTTTTTAAAAATTTAATGAAAATCAATCAATAGAAAATTTGATTGACATCCACAGACTTTATCTGAATATTCAGTTTTCAGATGGTTTTATTTTACCTCATTGTATTGTAAAAGCTGATGGAAATAAGCCATCCTGTCACAAAATGGATTATTATGAGAAGTTAATGAAATGAACCAGAATCTGAATACCTGGATTTGAGAACACACCATGGTGAGTTTTTTCTTTTACTTGATTTCACAATTATTAAATCATCTTTTTTTTTTCCAGATAAAAATGAAGGTACATCTAGACATAAGAGCTAGCATTCATATTTACAGAAGGAATGAAAATAGAAACAATCAAGGCATTACATATCAAAACACTGAACACTTTGAATGAAAGCAGATAAAGAAAAATGCAATTTTCCCCATGAATATGCAAACTTGAATAATGATTTAATATTAATGGAACAGAAGAGTTACAATCTTCCATCCAAACTAACTACCTTTGATGATGCGTGGGAGAAAAAAAAAAAAAGCTTTTAAGAATTTCCTTTTCACCTGATTAGGCTATCTTGAATAGAGCTCATAAGCTCTTGGGGGGCTTCAAAAAAATTAAAAAGCTAACTGATTTTATAGCTGTAGTTCCAACTACAGGCATAAATCCACTCCTCCCACTTTCACATATTTATGCAGAAAAAGAAAAAAAATTAACTGTACCGTCAGCAGTATCACATAATCTTTGCTTTTCATTATAAATGTTTTTTATTCACAAGGCTATCTCAACATCTTTTTCTTAGATTATAGCTTTAGAATGTTTTTAATTGAAAAATATGGGTAATTTTGAAGTCAGAAAAACAAAGTACCAATTACTAAGAGAACTAATTATTGCCTTCTTTTTCTCAGAAGATGTGTTACTTTAATAGATACACACAGTATGAGTCTCCATTCACAGTGCAAGACAAGTGGGAATTTCCATAGCTCTAAGGTTTGAGAACAGCTGAGCTGCAAACACACTGGGAAGACTCTAAAAAGCTCCTGCTGGGGGGATCTAACTGGCAGAGTTTTCAAAGAGCTGTGTTTTTTCCCCCAGTACAGGTACAGCACATAATTACAATAATGTACCAAATTCACTTCTGTGGGAGGCAGATTGAAGGACAAGTCAGTGGGAAGCTATGCAGCCAATCTACCCCTCTAAAGAAAAGGATTATTTATCCTAGATGGTGTGGGAAGTAACATACCCCTCTTCCCAGGAAACCTGCCTCTAGATACAGGAAAGGTCCCTAGATTTTTTTGTTTCTTTTTTCTTCTCTCTCTTTCTCTCTTTTTTCTGGTTTCTTTTTAATTTATGACATGTGAAAATAAGCAAATCCAATGATATGCCTGATTAAAAAAAAAAAGAGGGAAAGAAAGTTTAGAGAAAGCCTAGAAGCCCAGTCACTGTTTCAGGTAAGTTTATCTTTTTTCAAAAATTCAAAGCCTGATTCTTCTGTAGTCTTGCCAGTTTTACTGTTTTTTGTTTTTTGGATGAGATTTTAGTGAATATTGCAAGAGTAATTTCAATTGTGGCATATGTACATCTCTAACTGATGAGATTTTGTTTTTATCACCCAAGAAGTTATACAATAATGAAAATTCTAAAGGACATTGGCAGGGTGATAGGAGTAAAATTAGGAAACAGTATTTACCACTAAAGAAGGCAAAGAAAGAAAAGGACTCAATAAGGAATCTAAATTTTTCAACCTTCCAGTACCAAATGGATACAGATTTAGACAGGAATAAAAAGAGCCCACTTGATTTTGCATTCAAGCTAATACATTCAACAAACCTTGTAAGTATATCATGTGAATTAAATCAATATAATACAGACATTTAAAGAAGTTGTAATCTAGCAGGGGTCATTCAATAAAAAACCTTGCGATTAAACATTTAATTAAAAACCATGATAATTTGGGGAAAGGAAAAGAAAAAAAAAGGTGCTCTGAGAGAATTTAATAGGGAGACTTAATAAGTAAGTGAGAACATAATGGGGAGAAAAATTTAAGCAGAGACTCAAAGAATAAGCAGGAGAGAGGCAGGCAGGAGTGGGAGTAAGAGGGAGCAGCGTGTGTAATGGTCCAAAGACAGGAAAGAGCATGGTAAATCCAAAAAACAATATACTGATGCTTTATGCAGATAAATAATGATGCAACACAAATGTACTTTAGAAATGTCACATCAAGGGCTGTGCCGAGACTGATTTGGAAAAAGGTCAAAAGCATAAGTGGAGAAAACAGGCTAAAAGTATATTGTAATGGTTAAGGGAAAGAGGATGCTGGCTTGGGTTACAGTAGCAACAGCACAGAAGAGAAGTCAGTAGATCGACTGTATATTTTATTTTATTTTATTTTATTTTTTTTGGATTTTTTTTAAACTTTACATAATTGTATTAGTTTTGCCAAATATCAAAATGAATCCGCCACAGGTATACATGTGTTCCCCATCCTGAACCCTCCTCCCTCCTCCCTCCCCATTCCATCCCTCTGGGTCGTCCCATTGCACCAGCCCCAAGCATCCAGTATCGTGCATTGAACCTGGACTGTATATTTTAGATGCAATTAGGAGTTAATTGATGATCTCTCCTAGATCAGTTTCAACGCATTATTTAAGGCAGCATTCTGATTGCTGTTTCCTGAATAGTAAGTAACTAGAGGTACGGAAGTAGAAAACAAAAAGAGACTAATGAAGAGAAGGCAGTATTTATCATGGACTTCAGGGCCAGTGACGGATTTTTTATTCATCCATCCATCCAGCTATCCATTCATACATTTTGGGGCAATGAATGACTTAAGAAAATTCTTATTTCTGAAGAGAAGAGCAGAGTGGAGGCTGAGGAACTGAAGAGGCAACAGACAAATAGAATAAAAGTAGGCAGGGGATAATTAATGCCTTACACAGAGATAAGTATATTAGTATATAGTAGACTATTTCACACACACATGTACATGTACACATAAGCACACACCAGTACAGTACAGTTGTTAAAATCACAGTCTATGACATCAGACTGCCTGGGACTAAGTTCTGTACCTACTGCTCTGTAACTGAACAAGGTCCAAAACCATTGCCCTCACTATCCTCTTCTGTAACGTGGAGTCAACAATAATACCAGTTTCATAGGGCTGTGAGGAATTCATGAGATAGTGCATGTAAAAACACCTAGCATGGCACTGGACATAGTAACATCTCAATACACTCTTATTTCTATCATTAACAACAACAAGAACAATAGTATTAGTCATAACAAATAAAGTATCCCTTTTTCTGAGGTTTGACAGAGAGGAGGTTAACACAAGATATGGGTAGAGACAGCAACTATGGGTAGAAGAGATACTGTTCTAGCATCTATTTGCTTTCTCATTTCCCTGGTAAGAGATTAGGTTGTCTGCCGAAGAATTGATGCTTTTGAACTGTGGTGTTGGAGAAGACTCTTGAGAGTCCCTTGGACTGCAAGGAGATCCAACCAGTCCATTCTGAAGGAGATCAGCCCTGGGATTTCTTTGGAAGGAATGATGCTGAAGCTGAAACTCCAGTACTTTGGCCACCTCATGTGAAGAGTTGACTCACTGGAAAAACTCTGATGCTGGGAGGGATTGGGGGCAGGAGGAGAAGGGGACGACAGAGGATGAGATGGCTGGATGGCATCACTGACTCGATGGACGTGAGTCTGAGTGAACTGCGGGAGTTGGTGATGGACAGGGAGGCCTGGCGTGCTGCGATTCATGGGGTCGCGAAGAGTCGGACACGACTGAGCAACGGAACTGAACTGAACTGAGGTTGAAAAGAATGGTAAGGGGAGGGAGAAAAGACTTGAAGAAAGCAGGTAAGATATGGTATAGCCCCTATAGAAAAAACAAAAGACCACTGAATTAAGAACAAGTAAAATAACTGCTGAAATGGCAATAAGAGTCCCGCCAAGGTAAAAGCTAAAATGTCATAAAGACACCAATTCACTCAATTCGCCAAAGAGAACAGGGAGACATAAAGTCAGAGAGTTAGAGGCAAAATGAGAATGTGAAGGAGCTCAGATTTTACTCTGTAAACTCTGGGAGACACTGAAGGGTTTCAATATAGAAATCACATGATGAATATACATTTTTAAGAAGACTAAACTAATAATTTTGATGGTGGAAGAAAGCAAAAGCAAGACAACCAGTTTGGGACCTTTCTCATTTGGGTGGAGGATTCTATAGATGTTCAAAGTTGTCCTAAATGTAGGCTGTCCATATATTTCCAGAATTAAAAAGTATTTGGACATTTCCACAGAGAAGTGAATTTAACTTCAGCATAGACTTGAAGAAATATATTTGAACATAATTTTTACTTTGAGACATAAACTGTGCTATTTTTAATCTCAGGCTCATACTTAGTTCTAATAATTATCTTAAAATTCAATAAGCACTTATCTACTGGCTAATATATACAAAATATACATGCTTACATATGTGGTTAAAAGACTAAGTTATATCATTATTTCAAGAAACTTTTCGCTAGATATGAGACTATCTAATCTTTATTTAGATCAGGCAAATCCTGATTGATACTGCCTTAGATAATTTATAGAGCATAAACTACTTAGAAATGTCCTTGACTAACTTCCCTATAGACATGTAGCTAAGGATGGGGAGAGTAAATAAGAGGACCAGGTGACTTCATGCTCACAGCCCCAGAATTATTTATGGTTGCATACATAAACACGAAATCTCTTTCCTTTCCTATTTTGCTTTGAGTTCGGAAGGTATATTGCTCTTTATGTCCCAAAACTTCATTTCCTCAGTGTAGTACCAAGGATATTCCTCTTGAAGGACCTGCTTGGCAAACTAATACATCTTCCAAGATAAACTGCATTCAGGAAAAAAATAGCTTCAGAGAAACTGCAGTGTACCTAAAGTAAAACTCATAACCATCATGACACAGCTGAATTCTCAGATGGTATATAACCTTGCTTCAATTATAATATGAATTCCAGTAGCTTAAGTTTTAAGTGTGGACTTTGGTCTAGAAAATTTTATTATTTAATGTTGTGTTCAAGTATTGCTACTTAATAAACAATATCTGGCCAGTTTATTTTGCTTAATTCAAAAATGAGAGACATAGTTTTTTCAGGTCTCTACACATGCTCTATTTCACCCTAAATATACATTCCTGATTTGCTTTTCAAGGATTTGACAGAACCCTCCTACATCACCATCAGTTCAGTTCAGTTCAGTCACTCAGTCATGTCCAACTCTTTGCGACCCCATGAACCGCAGCACGCCAGACCTCCCTGTCCATCACCAACTCCTGGAGTTCACTCAAACTCACGTCTAGGAACAGATGCCATGATCTTTGTTTTCTGAATGTTGAGCTTTAAGCCAACTTTTTCACTCTCCACTTTCACTTTCATCAAGAGGCTTTTGAGTTCCTCTTCACTTTCTGCCATAAGGGTGGTATCATCTGCATATCTGAGGTTATTGATATTTCTCCCAGCAATCTTGATTCCAGTTTGTGTTTCTTCCAGCCCAGCGTTTCTCATGATGTATTCTGCATATAAGTTAAATAAGTAGGGTGACAATATACAGTCTTGACATATTCCTTTTCCTATTTGGAACCAGTCTGCTGTTCCATGTCCAGTTCTAACTGTTGCTTCCTGACCTGCATATAGGTTTCTCAAGAGGCAGATCAGGTGGTCTGGTATTCCCATCTCTTTCAGAATTTTCCAGTTTATTGTGATCCACACAGTCAAAGGCTTTGGCATAGTCAACAAAGCAGAATTAGATGTTTTTCTGGAATTCTCTTGATTTTTCAATGATCCAGCGGATGTTGGCAATTTGATCGCTGGTTCCTCTGCCTTTTCTAAAACCAGCTTGAACATCAGGAAGTTCACGGTTCATGTATTGCTGAAGCCTGGCTTGGAGAATTTTGAGCATTATATTACTAGCATGTGAGATGAGTCCAACTGTGCTGTAGTTTGAGCATTCTTTGGCATTGCCTTTCTTTGGGATTGGAATGAAAACTGACCTTTTCCAGTCCTGTGGCCACTGCTGAGTTTTCCAAATGTGCTAGCATATTGAGTGCAGCACTTTCACAGCATCATCTTTCAGGATTTGAAATAGCTCAACTGGAATTCCATCACCTCCACTAGCTTTGTTGGTAGGGATGCTTTCTAAGGCCAACTTGACTTCACATTCCAAAATGTCTGGCTTTACATGAGTGATCACACCATCGTAATTGTCTTGGTCATGAAGATCTTTTTTGTACAGTTCTTGTGTATATTCCTGCCACCTCTTCTTAATATCTTCTGCTTCTGTTAGGTCCATACCATTTCTGTCCTTTATCGAGCCCATCTTTGCATGAAATGTTCCTTTGGTATCTCTAATTTTCTGGAAGAGATCTCTAGTCTTGCCCATTCTGTTGTTTTCCTCTATTTCTTTGCATTGGTCACTGAGGAAGGCTTTCTTATCTCTTCTTACTATTCTTTGTAACTCTGCGTTCAGATGCTTATAACTTTCCCTTTCTCCTTTGCTTTTTGCTTCTCTTCTTTTCACAGCTATTTGTAAGCCCTCCTCAGACAGCCATTTTGCTTTTTTGCATTTCTTTTCCATGGGGATGGTCTTGATCCCTGTCTCCTATACAATGTCACAAACCTCTGTCCATGGTTCATCAGGCACTCTATCTATCAGATCTAGGCCCTTAAATCTATTTCTCACTTCCACTGTATAATGATAAGGGATTTCATTTAGGTCATACCTGAATGGTCTAGTGGTTTTCTCTACTTTCTTCAATTTAAGTCTGAATTTGGCAATAAGGAGTTCATGATCTGAGCCACAGTCAGCTCCGGGTCTTGTTTTTGTTGACTGTATAGAGCTTCTCCATCTTTGGCTGAAAAGAATATAATCAATCTGATTGCGGTGTTGACCATCTGGCGATGTCCATGTGTAGAATCTTCTCTTGTGTTGTTGGAAGAGGGTGTTTGCGATGACCAGTGCATTTTCTTGGCAAAACTCTATTAGTCTTTGCCCTGCTTCATTCCATATTCCAAGGCCAAATTTGCCTGTTACTTCAGGTGTTTCTTGACTTCCTACTTTTGCATTCCAGTCCCCTATAATGAAAAGGACATCTTTTTGGGGTGTTAGTTCTAAAAGGTCTTGTAGGTCTTCATAGAACCGTTCAACTTCAGCTTCTTCAGCGTTACTGGTTGGGGCATAGACGTGGATTACTGTGATACTGAATGGTTTGCCTTGGAAATGAACAGAGATCATTCTGTCGTTTTTGAGATTGCATCCAAGTACTGCATTTCAGACTCTTTTGTTGACCATGATGGCATATGCAGTGCTATATCTGAGAACTGCTGCTGCTGCTGCTGCTAAGTTGCTTCAGTCGTGTCCAACTCTGTGCAACCCTATAGATGGAAGCCTACTAGACTAGGCTCCCCCATCCCTGGGCTTCTCCAGGCAAGAACACTGGAGTGGGTTGCCATTTCCTTCTCCAGTGCAGGAAAGTGAAAAGTGAAAGGGAAGTCGCTCAGTCGTGTCTGACTCTTAGCGACCCCATGGACTGCAGCCCACCAGGCTCCTCTGTCCATGGGATTTTTCAGGCAAGAGTCTGGAGTGGGGTGCCATCGCCTTCTCCAATATCTGAGAACTAATAAACTCTAAATATGGGTGAGCAGTTATTGCATATGTTCAAAAGGAATGTTCTCTGTTCTATCACATTTGCAGAGTAGCAAATCACATCGAATCAAATGTATTACTATTAAAGAGGTTATAAAATATTTTGCATGAAGCAGAGTATTTGACTATTAAGTGCAACGGCAATTTTTAAAAGTCTTAGTATGCAGATGGAAAATGGTCAGAGAGTCGGGGTACAACTGAAAGGTGTAATAGAACTGTTTATTTTATATGGGACCAAACTTGAATTGAACACTGAGTCAAAAATAGGTTTTCTCTAGGAAATTAAATAAATCATCATACCCACCATCTTTTTGTCAATTATTTGAATAGCAGTTTTGAGGAAAGCTTGAAACATATACATACACACACACACACACATACACACACATATATAAAACTATTGTTTTAATACATAATTTACATCTAGTCTTATTTTATACCCTTTACAATGAAGAGGAGATAAGAAAACATAATTCATTTCAGTGGTTATTTAACCACACTAAAGAAATGTATTTATGCAATTTTATTTCCAGCTGAAACTGTATATTTAATGGTTTTAATCAATTAATGACACTGTACGGGAAATCTGAAAATTTTTGTCTTTTTTCTGATACAATATATACCATTCAAAAGAGACTCTAGAATATTTCTAATTATCTATAACAGTTTCCACCATTCCACCCTTAAGAAGCCTAACTTTATTAAAAAGCCAAATTCTAATAGCAAGATCTAAATAGAAGGAAAAATTGTCAATACAATAATATGTTCTTTTTATATATTAATATTAATATCAGCATTGATATAGAGGAAGATCCCTGAGATGTTGTGAGGTATTTCATAATGTAGATCTTAACTTTATTTTTCAATAATATTATAAGTAATAAGGATTTTTTTTCCTCCAACAGCCAATGTTACATAAGTTATATAGTTATACAGTAGGAAAAAAAATAAATATAAGCAATTGAAATGTCTTCCCCCCTCCCCCCGCCCCCGTTTCTGTTATGTGTTACCTCCAAGCTGAGTCTGTGGGCCCTTAGTCTAGATACATACCACAACTCCAAATTGTTCAGGTTCACAGAGGTCATCATATTCATTCTTCAGCTGTGCTAGTTCTTTGAGTACCTTCTGCTCAGGAAGATGTTTTACAAGGTTCTAAAAGGAAATAAAAGCATAACAGTTTAGTATTTCATTATTATGATTATAAAAGATATATTAAAAACTATAAAAGTGATTAACTAATATAGTGGATAAATTTCTGATTGTGCTTCTGTCACAGTACCAGTGTATCTTCCCCTTCTCCCCAAAAACTTAACCAAAAAACAGCTACAATTTAATGTGAATAAATATATAGAAGTGTTTGGTTTCTCTGCACTATAGTATATAAATGTTAAATTAAAAAATCATATGACAATAAATAACATTACAAAATTGACTATCTTTCTAGCTCTTAAACACATATCATAATTTTAAGATTTATTTCCTGTCATGATAATTAGTCAATCTATTAAAAAAACAGAAAAATACTATGTAGAATTTACTCATGTGCACTAAATAATCATCAACCATACTCTTCAATATTGGCAAAATATGGAATCATTTTCAATCTTACAAACCACATCAAGCCTATAAAAATAATCTCCAATTATTTATAATATCTTTATTTTTTTCTATTCTGTTCTTCTATGTGATTTCCAATTCCTAAAACAATTATCAAAGAAAGAAGCCTAGATTTTGCCCCTACAGTCAACACATCATTTTCCCAGCTATTTCAACTTTACCACCTCAAAGTTGGCCACATCATAGTCCAACACTGAGTCTGAGGGACAAGTGTGCAATCCTATTTAAAAATATCTTTCAGACAAAACTGTTAAAACCATCTTTCCGATATCTTTCAGATAGTTCACTTAAAAGCTATCTTTCAGAACAACTTAAATATATATACACACACAAACACACAAACAAGTGCACACATACACACACACACACAATGTGTATGTGTGTTAGTCGCTCAGCTGTGCCTGACTCTTTGCGACCCTATGGACTGTAGCACATCAGGCTCCTCTGTCCATGGGATTCCCAGGCAAGAATACTGGAGTGGATTGCCATTCCTGTCACTGTGAGGATAATGCCTAAGATGCAAAAGGGAATGGCTGATGCCAGGGGGAGCAATGGGGATCCTGTTCTCCAGAATTCAGAGATGTGCGTTCTGGTTGGTTTGGTAGATACTTGCCTTGGTTTCAACAGTCTCTGGTTGCAGCAGCTTTCCCTAATGGCATCAATTAGAAGATTTAAACAGGCAGAAACACCTCTAATGCCTTTTGGAACCAGACAACTAAGGAAATCTTTGTCAGACCTAGGTGGCACTAATGGTAAAGAACCTCCTGCCACGATCCCTGGGTTAGAAAGATCCCCTAGGAGGAGGGCATGGCAACCCACTCCAGTATTCTTGCCTGAAGAATCTGCATGGACAGAGGAGGCTGACGGGCTACAGTCCATGGGGTCACAAAGAGTCAGACATGACTGAAGCGATGTAGCATGCATTGTCAGATCACTGGCTGACTGAAGAGATAATGAAACCCAAACTAGAGTGACCACACACAACGAAAACCATCCTCAGAAAACAAAAATCAGCTGTCTTTAAGGAGTGGCATAATTAGATTCCCAAAGTTATAATATATTCAAATCTCCAGTTCTCAACAAAAATATTACAAAGCATGAGAAGAAACAATAGAGCATGGCCGATGCAGGGAAAAAAGAATTTGACAGAAATGGTTCCCAATGAAGTTCAGAATTTAAAGTTATAAATCAAAAATATTAAATGAACTGTTTTAAAGATGATCAATGAGCTAAAGTAAACTATGGACAAATAACTAAAGGAAAATAATATTATGAATAGAATAAGAAAGACATAGAAATTACAAAAAGGAATCCAACAGAAATTCTGAAAGTGAAAAGTACCAATCACTGAAATTTAAAATTTATTATACGAGTAGATATGGGCAGGCAGAGGAAAGGATCAATGAATGTAAAGGTAAAGAAACTGATATTATTAGGTTGAAGGAACAAACAGATAAAAGAATGAAGAAAAATAAAGCATGAGGGATCTGTGGGACACCAAGCATACCAACATGTATATCACAGGATTCCCAAAAGAGAAAGGGAAGAAAAAAATATTTGAATAAATAATGATTGAAAACTTTCCAAATCTGATGAAATACGTAAATATACACACCCAAGAAGATCATTAACTCCAAGCAGGACATCAAAGAACTATGAGACACTTTCTAATCAAAGTGTCAAATGTAGAAAATGATAATTTTTAAAGCAGCAAGAGAAGTGAATTGTCACATTTAAGGAATCCTTAATAGGATTATTCACAGAAGGCAATGGCACCTCACTCCAGTACTCTTGCCTGGAAAATCCCATGGATGGAGGAGCCTGGGCTGACGTCTATGGGGTCGAACAGAGTCGGACATGACTGAAGTGACTTAGCAGCAATAGGATTATTATATGATTTCTCCCACTGGAGTCAAAAGGTAGTGGGATAAAATAAGTGCTGAAATAAAAGACTATCAACAAGAATTTTATACCCACAAAAACCATCCTGAAGAATGAAAAACTAAGACATTTCCAAATTAACAATAACAACAACAGCAACAAGAAAAGATAATTTATCGCTAGCAAGACTGTTCTGTCCCCAAATACTAAAAGAGGCCCTACAAGCAGAAATTAAACGGCAGTAAACAAAATTATGTATCAATTATACCTCAATAAAACAAGCAAATAAATAAACAAACATACTACTATATGCAGTCTACATGCTTTCAATAAAAAGATACAAAGTGATTGAAAGCAAAAGAATGGGAAAAAATATGGCATGTATATAGTAGCCAAAAAAAAAAGTGAGGCTCGATATTATTGTCAAATTAAAATTGTCACTTTAAATCACAAAAAGGTCACAAGAGACAAGGATATTATATATTAATAAAAGTTTCAACCCATCAAGAAGATATAATTGTTATGAACATATTCCTATCCAAGAACCGAGACCCAAAATACATGAAGTAAAGCTGACAGAGTTGAAGAAAGAAATATACAGATCTAAAATAATAGTTGGAATGTAGGGGTGATTCAACATATAAAAATATGATGATCTTTTTTTTTATCTAGTTTGTTTCACTTTTTCTATTTTATATTCAGTGCTCCCATTTCACTTAGTTTATGTTCTCCAATTTATCCATCTCTCTCTTTTTTATGATGTTCTTTTTCAAGCCTTAAAGATCAAGTGTAAGTAGAAAAGCTTTTGTATATGTATATAAAATATGTATAATATATATATTTTAGAAAACTTATGATTTTTTGCCTAACTAAAAAAATTATGACATTTTGATTCTACTTTGACTTAGTATGAATAGAATGCTAGACTTCTAATTAAAAAATAGATATACAACAAGCAACAAAGGTTTACTGTATAGCATAGGGAACTATAGTCAATATCTTGCAATAACCTATGATAGAAAATAATTTCAAAAATAATATATGTGTATTTGGATAACTGAATCAATTTGCTGTGCACCTGAAACATTGTAAGTCAACTAAACTTCAATAAAATATATATATATTACAAAAAACACAAGCAAGCCAAAACTTTAATTACTGTGACTTAATTATATTTTGAGTAGGAAAATTATGCAAAGTTTTTGCACTTTTTTTCTTTGCCACTTAAACGCATTCAACCTAACAAATACAGAAAAAAAGTATAGGAAGGAATCTGGCTAAGCTAAAATCACGTGGTCTCTAATTCTTTTGTGATGTGAAACCTCAGTAATGCAGATTTATATCATCCAATGAGTAAACATCCTATTTTGTAGAATGTTTAAAAATAGTGTTTATTTCTCTTTGTCCAAAAAAAAATAAAATAAACCAATGTAATATGCCACATTAATAGAATAAAGGGAAAACATCTCACATAATCATTTCAACTAATACATTAAAAGCATTTGATAAAATCCAACACATATTTGTGAGAAAAAAAATGCTCTTTAAACGAGGAATAAAAGCAAACTTTCAGAAAATGATAAAGACCATATAAAAATATGTCACAGATAATATACTCAATGATAAAAGACTGAAATTGTATCTGTTAAGAACAGGAACAAGGCAAGGATGAATGCTTACAACACATCTATGTATCATAGTACTAACCAGAGCAATTAGACAAGAAAGAGAAATAAAAGGCAT
This sequence comes from Bubalus kerabau, assembly GCF_029407905.1. NCBI lineage: Eukaryota > Metazoa > Chordata > Mammalia > Artiodactyla > Bovidae > Bubalus > Bubalus kerabau. The sequence goes on along the minus strand of NC_073647.1, from coordinate 57,539,249 downwards.
TCAAATTATAAAATTAGAAACAATTGTCTCTCTTTACAGATGACGATTTTATATGAAGAAAACACTAAATAATCCAACAAAAAAAACTGAAAGAGCTAATAAATGAATCAGCAAAGTTTCAGGATACTTAGCATGCAAAAATCAGTTGTATTTCTGTGCACTATAATCTGAAAGGAAATTAAGAAAACAATTCCATTTACAATAGCATTTTTTAAAGCACCTATAATGAGATACCATTTTTACAATGCCCACTAGAAAGGCTATTGTCCAAAAAGTGGGAAATAAAAACTGTTGGTAAGGATGTATTAAAATAGGAACCCTTATGCATTGTTGGTTAGAATGTAAAATGGCATCAGCACTGTGGAAAACAGCTTGGTAGTTTCTTAGAAATTAAAAACAGAATTAACCGTATGATCCCACAATTCCATCTTGGTTATGTAACAAAAAGAACTGAAAACAGCATCTCAAACAGTTATGTGTACACAATGCTATCATTGTTATTCAATAGTGAGAAGGCAGAAACAACCTACTTTTCCATCAACAGATATATTGATAAATATGATATATACATACAACAAAATATTATTCACTAGAAAAAGGAAGTTTTGATCCACGCTAAAACACTGATGAATCTTGAGAATTTTAGGGTTAGTGAAATAAGATAGACAAAAAAGGACAAACACTGTATGAACCCACTGATCTAGAATAGATTCTTAGACACAATAGAAAAGAGGTTACCAGGAGCTGGGGGCAGAGGGGAATGGGAAGTTACTGCTTAAAAGGATAGAATTTCTGGGTGGGATAATGAAAAATTTCTGGAAATAGTGGTGACAACTGAACAACAATTTCAATATACTTAACACCAGGTAAACTGTACATTTAAAAAAAGGTTAGACAGTACACTCTATATTATAAATGTTTCCAAATTAAAAAAAAAAGAGTAGGCAATATATAACCTTATATGTCCCATGGAAAACAGCTGTATCTCAATCTACTTTTAAGTCCTCTTTGGTCTCTATTTATCTTTACTCCCCTCCCACTAATTTTGCATCCACTAAGCTCTATGCCTGCGATGGCACCCGCTGTGTACTGATTAGTCCAAAGATTTACAATATCATGTCATTTGACCTAAAAGAAAAATCAATATTGATATAGCAATATAAACATCAAATGAAATTAAGCCCAGCTACTACTATGCCTCATTAATATTTTTTTAATAGAATGGAAAGGTAAGTACATATCAAGGTGTTATTTCTATTTTTCTCAAATATTTCTGATGTATATAAATTGTTTTTCAAAATTTTTTCTCTGTTAATAGGATTTTTTGTGAAGTATGTTATTAAGGAAAACAAAGAATCAGAATGGTAACTTTCATAATTTTCCCTACAGGGAAATTCAATTAGAAAGATTAAAAATGTTGTTACCATTATTAAAAATATCAACTCTGCATATTTTCAACTCTCCATTTCAATTTTAAGTTTTAACTGTGAAAATAACTATTATAGAATGAATCAAGCCTATAATAGGATTTTAGCTCTGAATGTGAAACTTGTTGTTATTTTGCTTCTCTTCCGGCTGCAGATAACCTGTTAAGTCATCTTTACACTGCAGGCTCCCTGGCAGTTTCTTTTCTTTCTCTGTTCAGCTATATGAAATAATGAACACATTCGATGGGCTCAGATGTATTCTGATTCTGGATACGGTCTTCAGACTGAGTTACAAGCTTATACAGCTGCCAGTGTTTAGTACATTTTATTTACAAATAATGTTTAGAATAAAACGCTCTCAATGTGTGGTAGATATGGCCTACGTTATAGGACTTCTTGCTTCATGAACCTACTACACATCTAGAAACCATGTTTCAAGTGGCCATCATAGCCAATACCTGAAGACACTTCAGTATTTTTCCATAAATACTAAAAAATGGAGCATAAGATCAGACATTAACAATGTTTTCATGTCCATCAAGTCCTGAATAGAAGAGGAAGGAGGGTTAGAAGAGAGAGGAGAGATAGCAATACTCATTTGCCTCTATGCTCCTTCACTTATCTTTAAAAGTATGTCAAGAGAGAAAAATGTTCAATGCACAGTTTAAGAATAATAAGTCCTTGGAGTCAGTTGGAAGTCCATATTTTTAGGCCTCCTGGAAGATCCATGCTAAGTCGCTTCAGTCGTGTTCAACTCTTTACGACTCTATGGACTGTAGCATGTCAGGCTCCTCTGTCCGTGGAATTTTCCAGGCAAGAATGCTGGAGTGGGTTGCCATTTCCTACTCCATGGGATCTTCCGGATCCAGAAATCAAACCTGCGTCTCCTGCAGTGCAGGCAGATTCTTTACTGCTGAGCCACTGGGAAAGCCCCTGTCCTACCTAAAGGAAGAGAAGCGTGTATTATGCAATCAGGCTAGGCCCAGTAGGAAAGCTTGCATTTTGGAAAGGATCAAAGTGATTGTGAGTGCAATAGTTGCTTCTTGGATATGTCTCCAGGCCTGGCCGACCTATCCCCTCATATGTCTGAGTGCTTGGTTATTCCGAAAATCAAGCATGTTAAAAAAAAAAAAAAAAAAGGAGACAAAGAAAGTAAAACATGTTTCTGTATCTTGCCATCAAAATAGGAAATGAGGAAAATCATCCACAGCAGCTACATGAAAGCTGACAAATTAGTTCATAAGATCTGGAAGCTATTCCTTGAGAGCCATAGAAACATCTAATGGAGATAGTTTTTGAAAAGAGTTAAGGTCTTGCAACAGCAGCTAGGAGCAAGAGGAAGCAAACCATAGGTGAACAGATGTGGATTGTGCTAGTGTTTAAATGTCATATTGCCCAATTAAACAACTGTAAATAGCTTTTGTTTAGTTGCCATGTTGATACTATGGCTACTTAAGATCTATAAATAAATTGCAAAGAAGAGTTCAGATACCCCCTAAACTGAAAGGGGAAAGCTGTTTGTAACAGCAGAGGCTAGAAATTATAAATTTTTAAAGACAACTTATATTCTGACAAATTGTGAATTAATAGGCAAATATTCTGTAAAGTTTCAACCCTTCTATTTTTCCATCCCGCTCCTCCTACTTACTACTGAGCATCTTCTTTCAAACAGTCTAAGATTTGTGTTTAAAAGATCAATTCTAGGTCAGTATGAAAATTTCATCTTAGAAAATGTCAATGAGCTGAAGTTCACAAAGAAAACAACAAAGGGGAAAGCAGTTACTATGTCATCAAACGAACAGATTTTTCTTCCTCTTTTTACACATCACAAATTCACTTTCTGATGACTGTCACAGTTATCTAAAGGGATTTCTCCTAAAAACCATAGGCTTTTAACTCCTTTTTTACATTTTTGCAATGACTCTACAATTCTTTCAAAACTTTATTTCTTTTAAATGTTAATTGCACACTTAAAGGTTAGTTAAGTGAAGGTACTGAACCATAATGCCCTTTCCTGCCTTCCAAAACATAACCTTTATTTTTTGTCTTATATCTCATTAAGTCATTTTAGTAGTAGGAAAGTCGAGTTAGGTTCATTTTGATTAAGTCCTATTGTTCCCTATGTAAATGGATTGGGGCCAATATTTCTTTTTTTTTAATTTATTGTTTTTTTTTCTTCTTCTTTTTTTTTTTTAATTTTATTTTATTTTTAAACCCCAAACACTGTATTAGTTTGGCCAAACATCAAAACGAATCCGCCACAGGTATACATGTGCTCCCCATCCTGAACCCTCCTCCCTCCTCCCTCCCCACACCATCCCTCTAGGTCGTCCCAGTGCACCAGCCCCAAGCATCCAGTACCATTAAGTGCATATGTATACACAGAATTCTATTTATATATGGGAGACAAACACACACACACACACACACACACACACATATATATACACACACACATATATCAGTATTATGTTAACTTCTGTTGTCAAAGATTTTATTTTGTAAAAAATTCAGACAAGAAATGGGTAAGTCTTGGATAAATATCTGTGATCTTAATGGAAACGTCCTCCTATTTTGCCTGGTCAAAAGTTCAATCCATAAACTACTATAACTTACTATACGTTGTGCAACAGTTTCTCATGGCATGTCTTAAATTGTATGTGTGTATTTTAATGTTCTGAAATCAGATTCATGTGTTCTAGTTCTTCGCTTTGAGTTAAAAGGCACACACTTTGATGCTAGGCCTGGATCTATATTTATTTTGTATTTCATCCATCCATTCAGCTAGTATATACTAGCTGCCGATTCTGTGATTGCCACCACATTAACCACTAGAGATTCTGCCCTCGTGAAAATGACAGATCAGGACTGTGTATACTCCTGCCTACACAGTGAAACCATAATCAACATATGACTGGCAGTCATTTGTGTTGCATTTGATCCAAAATACATTTCTTGTCAAGAGGTCATGCGGCAATTCCCTCTTCTGGTTTGGAATTCTTATCATTTCTGTAACTCTTAAAACAGACTATAAGCATCTGTTAAGATATGTTAAAATGCTAACTAAATGGTCTAAAACATTCAGGGAGAGGTTTTCTAAACCTTGTGGAAGTACTCCTTTCAAAAAATGTTAGTTGATTAAAGACAAGAATTGAAAACATGGTGAGAAAATTCATGACCTTGGAGTATGACAATTGTATCTTACAAAGAGGCAGCCTTTTACATGTTTCCTACCAATTTGATCTTCAACTTGACCAGAGTAGGCATACTTCTCAATATCACCTCAGCACTAATGTCACCAAATGAACAGCTCCAGCCCTCAGCATTCCTGCCAATTCCTAAGTTCCATATTTCAAACCAACAGCCTGTCCTACTTTGATGCACCATCATTACTGCAAATTCAACAAATCTAAAGGAGAATTCATCCTCACTCTGATCCCTTACCTTATCAGCTTCTCCTAAAGGGCCCGTTCTGCCAATAGGACTGGCATCCTCTCCATCCTCTAAGCTTTCGAACTGGAGTTTGCCACTCAGTTACAAGTTCTGAGGGCTTCCTTGGTGGCTTATATGGTAAAGAACCTGCCTGCAATGCAGGAGACCAGAGTTCTATCCCTGGGTGGGGAAGATACCCTAGGGAAGAGAATGGAAGTCCACTCCAATATTCTTGAGAATTCTGGAGAATTCCCTGGACAAAGGAGCCTGGCAGGCTCCAGTCCATGGGGTCGCAAAGAGTTGGACAAAACTGAGTGACTAACACTTTCCGTTTCACTTTTTCACAAGTTCTGATGATTCTTTCTGTCAAAATCTCTTTGGAATTCAACCCTTATTTGACATTCTGCAGCCAAACATCGGGCCATAGAAATCATGTGTATCTAAACTTTCCTAATTTCAGTTCAATTAAATTCATCAAAGTGTTCTCATTGTGTATTAGATTAATAGAGATTGTAGATATATTTACAACTTCTATAATTATAGACAGAAAATTTGTGAATACTTTGTACATAAAAATTTCAACTCCCACTACAAATGTCATGATCCTATTTACAGAAATGTATTGCTTTCTAAAATAATTCACATGATTTACAATTAATCTGAAAGATAATTACTAAAAGTATTCATTCCTTTGATGCTAATTATCTTCTATTTTGTTTATGTTCCACTCTATACTCAAAAACAAACTTGAAAATCATATTAAACCTTAAAGGTGATACTAAGAATTTAAAAAATGTAGAGAATATACAGAATGAATGACACACTATGAATATTAAATAGCATATGAGGTGGATATGGCCTTGTCTAAATGTAATATAGTCTGCCTAAGTAGAGTACAAACAATATCCCGTTATATACATATAACTCTAATGTATTTTGAATTAACATTTCAAATTAAACACAAAATATCTTTTCACAATAAGGATACAAACTGATATTCTCAGATATATAACAGAAGATTTATATTACTTAAAATAGGTGACAGGAGTATAGTATGTTATTTAGGTACAGTCTGCTTTCATTAGGTATCACTTCATCATGGCCATGACAAACAAATACAAGGATGCATTGCTATAAAATACTACATATAAATGTTTCAAAAGCTGAATCCTACCCCAATAGCCAAGACACCTATGTTGGATAGGTTTGAAGTTTGAAGGCTACTAACATCTTACAGTTCTTGAAATGATAACAGTGCAACGTACTTTAGTTGAATATCCCAAAGGACAATCTAGGAATTTCATTCAAGTATACAGGTGTATGCTAATACAATATTCAATCATTTCACATTAAGAACTCAGTGTTTTTCAGTCATGATTTTTGTTTAGGCATATGAAACAATGCAAGTTAATGCAGACTATTGAAACTGAGTGTACTAGAGAATGGCCATACTGTTCAATGAAATGTGCCACATCAGAATGCCACAACTCCTATGCAAATCTAAAGGCAGAAACACTTCACTGGTTAGAAAGACAATCTATACACAAACATGAGGTGGCTTCTTTTTCCAAAATCATTGTAATACTGTAAATCATTCCAATTAGTTCAAAAGAGTTGTAATAGAAACATACCTGACTGGCTATTATTAAGTATTTACTTCCCTTTTTTCATATAAGTACTGGATATAGACACTTGCATTCAAAACAAATGTAGAAGCATATGGATATACCTTAGTTCAGTTCAATCACTTTAGTTGCTCAGTTGTGTCTTGACTCTTTGCGACCCATGAACCGCAGCAAGCCAGGCCTCCCTGTCCACAACCAACTCCCAGAGTTTATGCAAAATCATGTGCATTGAGTCGGTGACGCCATCCAACCATCTCATCCTCTGTCATCCCCTTCTCCTCCTGCCCTCAATCTTTCCCAGCATCAGGGTCTTTTCAAATGAGTCCGCTCTTCACGTCAGGTGGCCAAACTATTGGACTTTCAGCCTCAACAACAGTCATTGCAATGAACACCCAGGACTGATTTCCTTTAGGATAGACTGGTTGGATCTCCTTGCAGTCCAAGGGACTCTCAAAAGCCTTCTCCAACACCACAGTTTAAAAGCATCAAATCTTTGGCACTCGTCTTTCTTTACAGACCAATTCTCACATGCATACATGATTACTGGAAAAACCATAGCCTTGACTAGACAGACCTTTGTTGACAAAGTAATGTCTCTCCTTTTTAATATGCTGTCTATGTTGGTCATAACTTTACTTCCAAGGAGTAAGCATCTTTTAATTTTATCGCTGCAATCACCATCTGCAGTGATTTTGGAGCCCCCAAAAATAAAGTCAGCCACTGTTTCCACTGTTTCCCCATCTATTTCCCATGAAGTGATGGGACCGGATGCTATGATCTTAGTTTTATGAATGTTGGGCTTTAAGCCAACTTTTTCAGTCTCCTCTTTCATTTCCATCAAGAGGCTCTTTAGTTCTTCTTGACTTTCTGCCATAAGGGTGGTGTCATCTGCATATCTGAGGTTATTGATATTTCCCCCAGCAATCTTGATTCCAGTTTGTGCTTCTTCCAGCCCAGCGTTTCTCATGATGTACTCTGCATAGAAGTTAAATAAGCAGGGTGAAAATATACAGCCTTGATGTACTCCTTTGCCTATTTGGTACCAGTCTGTTGTTCCATGTCCAGTTCTAACTGCTGCTTCCTGACCTGCATACAGGTTTCTCAAGAGGCAGGTCAGATGGTCTGGTACTCCCATCTCTTTCAGAATTTTCCACAGTTTATCGTGATCCACACAGTCAAAGGTTTTGGTATAGCCAATAAAGCAGAAATAGATGCTTCTCTGGAACTCTCTTGCGTTTTCCATGATCCAGCGGATGTTGCCAATTTGATCTCTGGTTCCTCTGCCTTTTCTAAAACCAGCTTGAACATCTGGAAGTTCATGGTTCATGTATTGCTGAAGCCTGGCTTGGAGAATTTTGAGCATTACTTTACTAGCATGTGAGATGAGTGCAATGGTGCGGTAGTTTGAGCATTCTTTATCATTGCCTTTTTTTGGGATTAGAATGAAAACGGACCTTTTCCAGTCCTGTGGCCACTGCTGAGTTTTCCAAATGTGCTGGCATATTGAGTGTAGCACTTTCACACCATCATCTTTCAGGATTTGAAACAGCTCAACTGGAATTCCATCACCTCCACTAGCTTTGTTCATAGTGATGCTTTCTAAGGCCCACGACTTCACATTCCAGGATGTCTGGCTCTACGTGAGTGATCACACCATCATGATTATCTTGGTCATGAAAATCTTTTTTGTACACTTCTTCTGTGTATTCTTGCCACCTCTTAATATCTTCTGCTTCTGTTAGGTCCATACCATTTGTGTCCTTTATTGTGCTCATCTCTGCATGAAATGTCCCCTTGGTATCTCTAATTTTCTTAAAGAGATCTCTAGTTTTTCCCATTCTATTGTTTTCCTATATTTCTTTGCACTGATCACTGAGGAAGGCTTTCTTATCTCTCCTTCCTATTCTTTGGAACTCTGCATTCAAATGGGTATATCTTTCCTTTTCTCCTTTGCTTTTCACTTCTCTTTTTAGTTATACCTTAGTTAGATAGTTATATCTAAGTTGTACCTTTGGTTAAAGAAACAGAAAATCCATGTGAAGCATCTACTATCCTGGACATTTTTTGACACATCAAGTACCCTTTCCAAGCTGACAACATGTTTTTGTTTTAACTAAGCAGAAACAATATTTGGCATCTGTGGAACTTAAAACATACTGATTCGAATACAGTGGCAGGTTTCTTCCAACTTTCGAATAAAAGAGTCATTGAGATACTTTAGAAAAGACTTCTGTTTCTAGCTAGTTACCCTAGTCAACTGGGTAGTCAAATTGTCTAGGGACTGTCAATTTATAGAATGCATAAAATTCTTAAAAATACCTTCATATAAAAACATAAGCTGTCAAGCAATTTACAATATCCCCCCCCACCTCTGCTCAAAGAAAGAAAACTAAAGAAAAGCATTAATCCAGAGATATAACCAAACACTGAAGGCCAACTCTGCCCTAGGAAAACCCACCAGTTTCCAGTGTTCTAGAGTTTTTAACTTTAATAGGCCTCAAACATAGGATGGTACACAAAGCCTAGAGCTTTCAGAAGGTATAGGCAAAGTTGGTTCTGATGTACATCTAAAACCCCAAGAGATAATCTCTCCAGTGAAGGACTTAAATAAAAACAAAACAAACGAATGAACAAAACAAAGAAGGCCCACCCACAGAGAAAAAGAGCATGGGGTCTTGTCTGTTTTCTCCTTGACTGTGGACACCTGTAAGAGTAACCAGTGTCTCCCTGTAAACCTCTAACCACAAGCCAGGCCCATGCAGGTTTTGGTCAGAATTTAAAATACCTAGTTATTAAGAGGAGAAGGCAATGGCACCCCACTCCAGTACTCTTGCCTGGAAAGTCCCATGGATGGAGGAGCCTGGTGGGCTGCAGTCCATGGGGTCGCTAAGAGTCAGACACGACTGAGCGACTTCACTTTCACTTTTCACTTTCATGCATTGGAGAAGGAAATGGCAACCCACTCCAGTATCCTTGCCTGGAGAATCCCAGGGACAGAGGAGCCTAGTGGGCTGCCGTCTATGGGGTCGCACAGAGTCGGACACGACTGAAGCGACTTAGCAGCAGCAGCAGCAGCAGGTATTAAGAAACACGTTGAGAATTTAAAGTGATTGCATTTTGGCAGTGTTCCCATATAATGGGCAGTCATTCATGCAAATTTCCAGGAAGAAAAGTATCTTTATACTTCAGTTTCAAAACATTTCCAAAAAGGCTCAGCAATCATTGCATGCTAAGTCGCTTCAGTTCTTGTCCAACTCTTTGCAATCCCATGAACTGTAGCCCTCCAGGCTCCTCTGTCCATGGGATTCTCCAGGCAAGAATACTGGAGTGGGTTGCCATTCCCTTCTTCAGGGGATCTTCTCCATACAAGGATCAAACCTGGTCTCTTATGTCTCCTGCATTGGCAGGTGGTTCCTTTACCACTAGCGCCACCAAGGAAGTCATTAATTCACAATAAAAATACAGATGATACAGAAAGAAGTAAACAAACATTAGTAAGAGTGAGCAAAAACAATAGAATTAGACCTATAAAGATGTAGACCTTAAAGATGTAAGAATATTCAATAAACAAAGAACTTCTAGATATAAGAAATACAATAAGTGACATTAGAAAGCTTACTGGATAGGAAAAACAGATGATTAGGTACAAATCACAAAAGAATTAGTAAACTGAAAGATAACCTGAAAGAAATGCTCTAGATTACAGTACATAAAGACAAAATACAAAAGAGATGTAAAACTAAACAATCAAAAAAAAAAACCCAAAAGAGAGTATGAATGTTCAAAATAAGCAATTGGAGTTAACAGTAGGCAGGAATAGACAGCATGGGAGAAGGATAATATTCTAAATGTAAATTACTAGAAACATTTTCCAGAATTGATGGAGCAGAACAAATTTTAAATTCAAGAAGCCAATCAATCAAGATAAACATAAAGATGAAAAAATCCACACCGAGAGACACATCTTAATAAAACTATACAATACCAAAAACCAAAAGAGATAGAAGAATAGAACAGGCAGGTTACCTCCAAGGAATGTCAATTTAAACTACAGCTTGCTTAACAAAACCGAAGCCAAAATATGGTGAAATAATTTGTTCATATAGATAAGAAAGAAATTTTTGCAAGCTAGAATTACATACTCATTGAATATATCTTTTAATAACAAAGATGAAATAAATACAATTTCAAGCAAATAGAGATTTTACTATGTCAAGAATATCACTAAAGGTACTTTAAAAAGATGTGCTTCAGCAAGAAGTAAAATGATCCTAGGAGGAAGTTCTTTCATTGGAGAAGGAAGGTATTCATGAAAGTGAAATATGTGAGTTAATCTAAGCAAACCTGTATAAGTCATCAAAACAATGTCTACCTTGTTAACTTTTAAAACTAACCAAAATAAGAAGTAACAACAGATAATTTAGGAGAGTGTGAAAAAAGGATGTTGAAAGTAATGAATAAGTAAACAGATACACATGCCACATTCAGAATAGGAAGAATCATGTATTATATGGATCTCAATATACACAAATTTGTCCCCAAAGTTTAGGTAATTCCAATAAAATATCCAAACAAAATTTGTGCTGTTGCTAGAGTCTGACAAACTGATGATAAAATTTATGCGGTGGAATGAAGAATCATCAATAGATTCTTGGAAAAAGAAAAAGTGATTGACTTCCCCTATTATTTAATAAATAATGCTGGCACAAGTGTTATTCACATGTAAAAATATGAAATTCTGTTCTTTACAGTATACACAGAAATCAATTCCAGGTAGACTAAAGATTTAAGGTAAATGACAATCTTTTTAAAACATTTAGAGGAAAATATAAGAATAATATCTACATGACCTTAGAGAAGAAAGGATTTTCTTACATCAGACATAAAAGCACAAAGACTAAAAGAATGATGAATTACTGTACATTACAATTAGCAAGAAATGTTCCAGAAAAGATACCATGAAAAAAAAAAAGGGGGGGAAAAGACAGGAAAATTGGGAACTATTTGAAATATGCAAGCAATAGAAAACTAATATTCCAAATGTATCAAGAAATCAGACAAAACAAAAAAGAAAAGCAACACAAAAGTATTCCAACATGGACAAAAGACTAAATGAAGCATTTTAAAGCAGATGAAACACAAATGGCCCACAACTGGCCCACCAATGGTGTCAAGGGGGCTTCAATTCATTCATACTCAAGAAAAAGATTTCAATGCAAAAAATGAGATTCTTTATTTATATCTCCCTGGAAAAACATACAAAATTTCTACATAATTTAGAGTGTAAGACATTGGCTTTCAATACCATCTTCACATAAAAATAACCTTGGAAGCTTTAAAAAAAAAAAATGGTGCACTCAGAATGGCCAAAGCAATCTTGAGAAAAATGAATAAAGCTAGAATAATCTCATTTCTTGATTTTTAAAATATATCACAAAGCTTTAGTAGCCAAAGAAGCATGGTGTTGATATAAAGACAGACATACAGGAAACAACTGAGAACCCATAAATAAATCCATGTAACAGATCTTTGACAAGGGTTCAAAAATACATGATGGGAAAATTATAGTCTATTTAACAACTGGTTCTAGAAAAAGTGGGTATTCATGTAACAATAACAACAATGAAAGAAATTGGGACTTCTATTTCACACTTTACAGAAAAATCAAATTAAAATAGATTAAACACTTAAACATAAGAGATGAAAACATAGAGAGACAGTTGAATCATTTTGGTCTTGGCAATGATTTCAAGAATATGACACAAAAAGCAGAGACAACAAAAGTAAAGAGACTACATCAAACTAAAGAATTTCTCTGAACAGCAAAGAAAATAACTACCAGAACAGGCAATCAAAGAATAGGAGAAAATACTCACAAACCATAGATCTGATAAAGTTAATTTCCAAAATATACTAATAACTCCTACAATACATTAGCAAGAAACCAAATAATCCTGTTTACAAATTGGACAGAGGACTTAAGACATTTCTCCAAAGACATAGAAATAGCCAACATGTACATTAAAAGGTGTTCAATGTTACTAATCATCAGGGAAATGCAAATCAAAACTAAGCTTCTCTGGTGGCCCAGCTGGTAAAGAATCCACCTGCAATGTGGAGACCTTGGTTTGATCCCTCGGTTGGGAAGATCCCATGGAGAAGGGAAAGGTAATACTAGAACCCACTCCAGTATTCTGGCCTGGAGAATTCCATGGACTGTATAGTCCATGGGGTCGCAAACAGTCAGACATGACTGAGTGACTTTCACTTTCATACCTGCTAGAATGGCTATTACAAAAAAAAAAAGATAAGTGTTGGTAAGGGTTGGGGAAAACTACAAACTTTGTATGCTGTTGGTAAAAATATAAAATACTGCAGTCACTATGGGAAAGAATATGCAAGTTACTCAAAATATTAAAAATGAATTACCAAATGATCCAGCAAACTCACTTCTCTGTATATATCCAAAAGAACTGAAATAAGGATCTTGAGGAGATACCTGCACACCCATGGTAATTGCAGCATTATTCACAATACCCAAGATGTGGAAAAAACTCAATTGTCTACTGACAAATAGATGGATAAGAAAGTGATATATATATATATATTATATATATAATATATATATGAATACACATATGTACATAAATACTATATATATACACACACACGTGTACATAATACTAGAATATTATATAGCCTTAAAAATAAGGAAACCCTACCATTTATGACAAGATAGGTGGAGGTAGAATACATTATGTTACCTGAAATAAGTTAGTCACAGAAGGACAAACACTGCACCGCTCTATTTAAATGAAGTATATAAAATGGGCAAATTATATTATAGACGTATAAAATAGAATCATGATTGTCAGGGATGAGAGGAAGGGGAAAGGAGGGGTTGTTAAATGGTTATAAAGTTAAGTTTTACAAGATGAGTAAGTTCTAGAGATCTACTATACAATATGAACAACATGGTATTATGCACTTTAAAATTTGCTGAGGGTAGATTTCATATTATATGTTCATACCACAAAAATAAAAACTTAAATGGACACAAGGAAACTTTTGGAGATAAAGAATGTGTTTATTACTTTGATGTGGTGATGGTATCATGGGTATATGAATATGTCCAAACTGATTAAAGTATTAACACTAAATGAGTACAGTTTTTGGTATACCAATTTTATCTCAATAAAGCTAAGAGAAAATGATACCTGGGTCCCATCTTCCCAAATTATCACTGAGTTGGTCTGGGGGTAGGGGGTCAAGGCAATGGTATTTTTCTAAGTTTCCCTAAATGCTATTAATACACAACTAAGTATGAGAATTACTCATTTAAAGCAATGAGAACTCTCATGCCACTTTAGTAGTATAAATTAATATAAGCATTCCACAAATTAATTTGGCATTATTTGTAAAGCAGAAGAAGCACACATACCATAATTCAGTAATTATAAGACTCTAGAATCAGCTTGTATTTCTTTGCATTGTCACTTAGGAAGGCTTTCTCTCCCTTGCTATTCTTTGGAACTCTGCATTCAGATGGGTATAGCTTTCCTTTTGAATATATATCAATAACCTCAGATATGCAGATGATAACACTGTTATGGCAGAAAGCAAAGAGGAACTGAGGAGCCTCTTTATGAAAGTGAAAGATTAGAGTGAAACAGCTGGCTTAAAACCCAACATTAAAAAAACTAAGATTATGACATGCGATTGAATCACTTCCTGGCAAATAGATGGGGAAACAATGAGAGACTTTATTTTCTTGGGCTCCAAAATCACTGCAGATGGTGACTGCAGCCATGAAATTAAAAGACGCTTGCTCCTTGAAAGAAAAGCTATGACCAACCTAGACAGCATATTAAAAAGCAGAGACATTACTTGGTACTTCTATGGTATGGTACTTCCAGCATATGGTACTTCCAGACTGCTATGGTACTTCCAGCAGTCATGTACGGATGTGAGAGTTGGACCATAAAGAAAGCTGAGCACTGAAGAATTGATGCTTTTGAACTGTGGTGTTGGAGAAGACTCTTGAGAGTCCCTTGGACTGCAAGGAGATCAACTCAGTCAGCCCTAAAGTAAATCAGTCCTGAATATTCACTGGAAGGACTGATGCTGAAGCTGAAGTTCCAACACTTTAGAGTTTCAATCAGATTCTGATGCTGGGAAAGACTGAAGGCAGGAGGAGAAGGGGATGACAGAGGATGAGATGGTTGGATGGCATCACTGACTCAATGGACATGGGTTTGGGTGGACTCCAGGAGTTGGTGATGGACAGGGAGGCCAGCGTGCTACAGTCCACGGGGTCGCAAAGAGTAGGACACGACTGAGTGACTGAATTGAACTGAGGAACAATCCAAACATTCCCTGAAAGGATAATGGGGAAATGAATCATGGAATATTCATACTATGGAAAACAATATCATGAAAAAAATGAAAAAAAAAAATAGCTACATACATCAATAGGGATGTCTCAAAAAGTTATAAAAGCTAATAATAGAACATGCATGTAGAATGATTCTACTCATTCAAAATTTTCAGAAAGGTAAAAGCTAAGCATATATGTTTTAGGGATATACATTCCTATGTAATAAAAGTATAAAGAAAAGCATGGGAGGATGAGACCAAGGTTCAGAAAAGCAGTTTCTTCCAGGGTGAAGGGATAAACAACGGGCTTCAATCGAAGTGGGCTCATATGGTTACACCTTATTAATGCTATGCTTTGAAGTGCATGCATACAGCCAAATATTAGAGGAGTAGTCCCAAATGATTTTTTGTAAAACTTAATTCAATCTTATGTCCTCAAATATTCTTGATTATTCAGGGAGAGTTCACATTTTTGCCTTAAAACGTTACAGTGTGGGACTTAGGCTTCTACTCATCTGATTCAATTTGATATTGATTTCTTCTGTTGAGCCAGTGAGGGGCATTTTTCAGCTGTTCATCATTATCTATATAATGACTTCATATTTGCAAAATCTAGACTTACTCCTCAGTATACTTTACCTCTGCAATCAAAGTAATAATTCCCAAGACTTTAATTCATTTTGTCTAAACTTGTTTTACTTATTTTTTTAAGGAAAAATAATTTTGGGCTTTTTGTTGACTCTTTCTAAATATTCCATTGAGTTTAAAAAGAGTAAGATAAGAGACAATGAGACGATCCTGAACAATGTTCATGCTTAGGCATTCATTTGCAGCATAAACCGAGGAGTGCTAATTGAACAAAAATTGAAAAAATCCTACAACAAATCACATATCTAGTTTTGCTTGAAATATTTTGCCCTCGAAGCAGTATTCACATTATTTATTGAAAATAAGCCATACAGTATTTTTGGCCTGGGGCACTACGTTTCTAAACCAGTAAGAGTTTTCATTGGAATCCTCAAAAATTGATTGTTTTCCCAACTACTAACATGTGTTAATGTTTATTTGTAAACATTCACTGAGAAAACTTTACCACTATTCCATCATCAAATGCAAAACAATGGATTACACTATACGAAGAAAGGATCTAGAATAAATGCCAATGACAAATTCTACAAAAATAAAATGACTATTAATCACAAATAAGACAATATATCAATATAAGTTCACCCAATACCTTTGTTATGCCATGCATGGTTTTTTGCTGGTTATGGGGATCACTTTGGGGGATCTTGGCTTCCCTTTAGATGTGGTGCTGCACTAAGCATCCACTACTATGTGGCTATTCACTCCATCAACTAATTGTTCATCCTCTGAAAGTCTGCCCTCTTTATGACTCATGACCTGTTGGCTCTTTTAAGGAGACCTGGGCATACTATTAAATAAAAGAAGCCCATATGTTTAGGATCTGAGGACTATCTCTGATAAACGTTCCCAAACTCCTGCTTAAGTAAGCTAACGCTTCTCTAGACTGCTGATATGTCCCTTGGTCCAAAGGGAAGGCATGTGTTCATATTATATGCATCCTGGGCAGAACCTTGCCTTTATATTAGTTGAGATGTTATTTGTGGTTTTAAAGCGACTGATAACCCAAGGTTCCCTATGTGTGATGTTGTTCTTCACCAACACAAAATTTGTTTATCTGAAGTAGCCATGATTTTGTTTTTTAATTTATTCAGATCATGGAACTTACATAAACTAGATCTAGTGCTTGTTGCCTTTGGATTTAATGTGCCAAAAACAGTTTGCCTAAATTTAGGTTAACGGAGACCACCACCATCCCTTTGCCTAAAAGACACTCCCTCCAAAAAAGCCATCTGGGGCTGGGGAAACTTTATACACTATGATAGTTTTCACCACTCAGTGCAAAAGAACTTTCACTTCATAGTCGATTGTGACAGAAACATTAAGAACTGACAGAAACACCTACTATACTATAGTAGGTTCCATATAAGTATTGCTTGACCCTGTATGGAATCCTCATGCTTAGTTTTATAAGGTCCTCTGGTTCAACAATGGAGGCTGGGGTGGTTTCTATAGCTCTCAGAAACCCTGAGAGACAACACAGAATTAAACAGTCAAGAAGCAGAAATACATAAATCTGACACCAGTATTAGGATGGACTGCTCACCCCCTCAATATGGCCCTACACACAGGGTCAGTCTAATATTTGGATAATCTCTAAAATGCCACCAAATGAGATGATAAGAGAGTATTTCATATAAACAGAATATAATGTCATGCATCTGATTGGTTCAAAAACAACTGAAAAAATTACTAAAACAGAGAATGCTTATGATATAGTTCAGAATGTCAGCATCACATGAAAGATCATTTTCAAATACCACTAGAAAAAACTATGAATATAATAGTACAAATGCACAGAAGAAGAACAGACAATATTCAGTTTGGCATAGAAAATACAGAGCATTTCTAGGAGAAGATGGGTTTTAAGTCACATTTTTAAAGATATGAAAGACAAAGGATGCAAAGACATGGAGAAAGGCAAAGTCAAGTCATGTACAAATTATTCACACAACACTGTAAATCAGTTATACTTCAATAAAATTAATAAAAAAAAAACTCAAAAAAAAAGACTTAGAAATTCAACAAATCTTTGAATTTAACTAGAGATTCTCTACAGGATTTAAAACAAACAACTGAAAACCGATGGCAATCACTGTTTCTGCTTCTTAAGGAAGAAAGTGAATGGATGGAGGAAAAAGAAAAATCAAGCTGAGTCAAGTAAGATGTACTGGATTGGAGGCTTCCTAGAGAAAAAGATCAGCTAGGAAACAAAAGTAATATCAGTAAAATCAGTGAAGTGATGAGAGATAAGGCTAATCCTGTGGGAATGGGAAGTAAGAGTGGTTCTAACAAATTGTCAAAGAATCAGTAAGAATGCATGATGTGCTGGGATGAGTCTCAGGCAGAGTCAAAGGAGAGAGAAGGGCTGAAAATATTTCCAGGAGATAAGGAAGGGAGATATTTATCTGGGGGATGGAACAAAAAGATGAGTTCTTTTGGGAATGGTCTTTCAAGAGATGGTTGGACATTCAAGTGGAGAGTTAATTACCTTTACTTAATGTCTAGGAAAAGGTGAAAGATTAGAGCTAAGTAGATACCCAAGGGACTTGTCCATACTTGTGTTCTATTTGTTTAGTGTTTACAGTTTGCATGTATGAGTATATGGAATTGGTAAAACAACCCAATTCTATAAGAACACATTTCCCCTCCCCCCACCATACGTGCAATTTAAGTGACTTGCCCAAGAGTTTAAGTGGCTTGAAGAGGGTTTACGTGACTAAAACCCAACATAATGTTTTGATGTTGCTGTGTTTTTTTTTTTCCTCCCCCACTACATTAAGGGTGGTATTTTAAGAATAAGCCACTGAAGAGTAGAAAGTCCAAGGAGATGATATAGCAATTCATCACAACATTCAAGGAAAAAGAGGAGAGACCTTATTTCCTTTTCAACTCTATTCAACTATATACACTTAAGAAAATTATAAAATGACGGCCAAAATATTTACTCTTGTTTTTCTCAGAGAGCTGAAAGACTTCATTAAATGGGGCTATCACTTTGAATCATTCATACGAGATAAAATAAATGATGGTGTTATTAGTATTTGAACTACACTCTCATTTTACTCAAATGCTGCTTATTAATGCAGAAATGAAATCCTATGACTCTAATACCAGAATAAAATATTTTAAAAGATCATTTAATTTCTACTCTGACTTCCAATGATAGATGTTGCTTGAACTGTTTTATTAGTAAACTTCTGTGGCTACTTTTTATTGTATGAACTGTATAATTAGTAAACTTTTATGGCTATTTTTTATTCCTGTCCAAAAGTAAGCTCTCAACTTCCTCAGCCATCTGCATGTCACAGCAGGAAAAAACAGACCAAACAGCAGGAGGGAAAAAAAAAAGAAATCAATGAACTGGCCATCACATGAACTAAGTTGTAATTCCAGATTGGCTGTGTGATGTAAACTTCTTTGAGCCTCGGTTTTTCCTTCCATGAAATAAAGAAAATGAATAAGAGAACTTATAAAGTTAATTTTGACTTTAACTTTTGATGGTGTCTAATTCCATGATCAAGGTATAAAGGCAGAATTAAATCTGAGTACAATGTGTACAGTCTGGAAGACAATGGTCACACCTTATCAAAAACCTCACAGAAGACAGATTCCACAATTGGAAGAGAAGGAAAAACAAGATATTTAAAAAATTCCAACAGGATGAATTCTCCATTAAATCACATTTGCTCTCGTTCATATATATATTTTTTAATTTATTGGAGTATAGTTGCTTTATGTGTTTTCCAGGTGGCACTGGTGGCAAAGAACCTGCCTGCCAATGCAAGAGATATAAGAAATGCAGGTTCAATACCTGGGTCAGGAAGATCCCCTGGAGGAGGGCATAGCAACCCACTTCACTATTCTTGCCTGGAGAATCACATGGACAGAGAAGCCTGGCGGGTTACAGTCCATAGAGTCGCACAGAGTCAGACACGACTGAAGCAACTTAGCATGAATGTGTAGTTGCTTTAATGGACTGGAACCTGGTGGTCCGGAGTCAATGATAACAAAGTGAAAGAGAGAAAGAAGCTAATATTCCCTGGTTTACGCAGATAACCAATAAAACCCTCGAACAAGGCTTGCACCGCTCATGAAGGCTCAGTGCGCCCTCTCGAGGGGGTCTTGGGCAGGAGAGTGAGCTCAGCGGGTTTCCATGCTCCAAAGAATTAGCTGGAGGGAAGGAGGGAGGGAGAGGGAGAGAAAGAAAGACAGACAGACAGACAGATAGACACGGGGACACAAGCTCTGATGGAGTAAGGGTGTTTTAATGATTTTTCTGTGAGTATATATGGGCTGCTGTACAAGGAATTTCTTTCGACAATGATAAAGATCAGAAAACCAAACGTACAGCAATGATTACCAAGGGAACAAGGTATTAGCAATGGTCATAAGGTCAGGAGACAATCTATATCTCAAGAAAGAGGGTTGTGACTAAGCAGTTTTGTCATAAGGAGAATGTTGCTGATGGAGATTCAAGCATGTCACATCCTATGACATCAGTCCTGGGAACAGTGTGCCATTTTACTCATTCCCGGTGCCAGGAACTGATAAGGAACAGAGGATTTATGAGATATAGAAAACAGCATGCAGGAACCCTCCTATTAAATGTTCCCTGACAATGTTGTGGTAGTTTCTGTTGTAAAACAAAGTGAATGTGCTATATGTATACATATATCCCCTTTATTTTGGTTTTCCTCCCCATTTAGGTCACCACAGAACAATGAGAAGAGTTCCCTGTGCTATACAATCGGTTCTCATCAGTTATCTATTTAATACATAATAGTGGATATATATATATGGGGGCTTCCCTGATGGCTCAGTCCCTGCCAATGCAGGAGACACAGGTTCGATCCCTGGTCTGGGAAGATTCCCTGGAGAAGGAAAAGGGAACCCACTACAGTATTCTTCCCTGGAGAAGCCCATGGACAAAGGATCCTGGCAGGCTACAGTCCATGGGGTTAAAAAGAGTTGGACACAACTTACCAACTGAAAAACAACAAGTGTATATATGTCAATCCCAATCTCTCAAATCATCCCCCTCTCCCTTTCCTCACTTGGTGTACCATTCCTAGGAGGTAATCTCACTTGCAAACTTTCATACAAAGCCATCCGCAGCAGGATAAACCCATCTAAAAAGTCTTCCCTTTCCTTGCTGTCATATAGCAATCCCACCCTCCTATTTCTGGCCAACACAAAGCACTCTTGAGGCCACATTTTAGTACTGTCGTCTAAGCTTGTGAGCTCATGAACTTTTAATATCTTTTGTGATTCTTTATTAGAACAAATATTCAAAGTAGCTATTAAACTATAATTATTTGGAATGGATCACAACATTTCTGATCAACTGTTTAATATGACAAATTCTTATACCACCAAACCTTTAGAACAAAGTCATGTTTGCAATTTCACATACTTCAATTTTTATAAAATATTGTTCACTAATATTCAAACTAAAATATACAATTTAATCTATAATATATGTTGGAAATTTCATAAAACCATGATTTCATATATTTTCTCATATATTTTAAATGATGCTAGTGTAAACTATATGATTCTAATACTACACATCATACTAAAATAAAACACACCTAAACAAATAAAAGACAAATATAAAAATGCCAGGGACTTACTTAAAATATTTTCAGATCATTTGCGCTAAGGACCTCATAGTATAATAGACTTATCTCAAGCTTAATGATAGTGTAACATGAAAAGAAGACATGAATATCTTACAATAATATAAAATCAACAATGGTGAAACTGTGGGAAACAACTGATGGATAAAGTTTTGTTTCATTTATTCAAGTGGAATATTAAAAATCTACAGAACACTTAAAAATATTAAAAGGTTTTGATCACATCAGAAATTCCCCTGTCTCACCTCTGTCATTCTCCCAGAGTCAGCTCCATCAATCAGTTCTATCTTAATTCAAGTATTTTTGCCTACTTGGAAAACTACATTTACCTTTCCAGCATGCAAGTAAACAGAAATACAAAATAAGGAATGAGATCCAAAGGATCAAATAGGTTGAAGTGAGCCTTCTGAATTATCCTCTCAAAAATGGTAGACTAGTCCTGGAGATTTCCTTTGTCCTCATTTGATGTCTTTATTTCTGAGTTTCCAGACAGTGCATAGAAAGCAAGTAGCCAGAAGAGAATTATCACTCTGCTCAGAATTCTATTAACATAGAAAACTGAGACTATTCAACTAAACATTTTGAAGGAAAATGTTTGGGAAAAAAGCAAACCTAACTGAACTGATCCCACTCACTTCAAAAGATATTTGTTGTATGCCTATTATTTAACCAGCACTGGGCTACATGCCAGGACATTTCAGGGGCTGTTATTTAACTTAATCCTCAACAGACTCATCAGCTAGTTAGAGGATGAAGAAGACAATGTGCCCGGAGAGGTTAGGTAACCTTCTCAGGTTCACATGGCTGTGACAGAGCTAGGATTTGGACACAGCTTTTTGGGTCGAAATTGAAGATTGTTATTACTATACTATTTGCCTTTCTTAAATGACATACATTAAAAAAAAATCACCATAAGGTTTTTTAAATGTTCAACTGTTCAACACTATTAAATTGTTAATGTAAAACAAAAAGCCACCTAGTATGTGATAAAGGAAAAAAAAAAGTTAAATCACACTAGTAAAACTGCCTGAATTCACACCTGAAAAATAATTAAGACCTATATTTTAAACAATGCTTGATTAGGTCTATTTGCAATTTAATGAGAATGAATTCTCTTAGAATTTGAACTTAACATGAACACTTTATATTCCTAGGAAAGAGATTTTTATTAAAAAACACAAAGAATTAAGTTTTGCTCTTGCTTATAATAATCAATGTCCAAACCCTCTGTCCTGAGAGTTTTTAATTAACATAGAAAATAAAAGCAAATGACTGGAATTTTATTAAATTCTGAAACGTTACTACCTATATTTGAGAAATAAAAATAATTCTTCAGACAGTGGTTTTCATTCAGAGATAATTTTGCCCCTAGGGGACATGGGTCTCATCTGAAGCATTTTTGGTGTCACAAATGGTGTCAGGGAGCAGCAACCAGTGGGCAGAGGCTAAGGATGCAGCTCAACATGCTACAATTTACAGGTCAACACTCAACAAAAAAGAATTATTGAGTCCAAAATGTTAATAGTGCAAAAGTCAAGGAACCCTGCCTTAAGCATACACTTTCAGCACTTGTCAAATGCTTCAAATTTTATTTATTGTATAATATTTAAGATATACAAAAATATACACATAAGATGATGATTCTATGTGTCTACCACCGAGCTTAAGAAATAAAGAGCATTCAATCTCCTTTGTGTATTCCTTCCTGACTGACTCTCTAAAATATTATGTAAAGAGATTAAAATATTCACCACATTGTATCTATATTATACTGTATCGAAGTATGCCATAGCCGTTAACTATACTATATTACTGCAAATTATACCATAACTATCATATGACTTTACTAGATTTGATAACTAGGTTCATTTTTATCTACACTGGAGATCTAGAATTAGAACACTGAAAAAACAATACAGTAAGTAAATATTTTTTCTTTTTATGTAGAAAGAAATATTTTGAGTATTTTACCTACTGAATACACAAAAAAGAGAAGGTGGTTTTATAGATATAATCAATTACAAAGGTTTTTTACTTCATTAAATATATGACTGCAAGCTAAGTCACTTCTATCATGTCTAATTCTGTGTGACCCTATGGACTGCAGCCTGCCAGGGTCCTCTGTCTATGGGATTCTCCTGGTAAGAACACTGGAGTGGGTTGCTATTCCCTCCTCCAGGGGATCTTCTTGATCCAGGGATCAAACTCGCATCTCTTATGTCTACCTGCATTGGCAGGTGGGTTCTTTACTACTGGCACTACCTGGGAAGCCCAAATATAGGACTAGCCATCAATCTTTGGATTCAAAGAAAAAAAATATAATTTTTTTAAAAGGAGTAGGAAACTAGCAGGAAAAAACAGTGCAATTGTTCTCCATCTCTGTTAGTTTATTGAGGGCGCTGAAGCCTGGACACTCTGCACTCCGTTTCTCTTGGGTTGAAGGACTTAAGCTTTTTGTGCAGAAGTAAACTCATAGTTACAAATGAGAGTAGGGAATCTGGGTCTAACCCCACTTCTCATTTTCTAATTCAGGGTTCTGAAAGTCTGAGGAAAATGAGGGCACTTTCCAAGTTTTACAATTGCAAGAAAATTCCTGGTCTACCCCCAACATCATCTCACTTATAGAGCCGATGGATGTGTAGTATGAAAAAAGCAGAATTATAATGAAATTATACCATGGCTTAAAGTCTATAAGGCAGCATAAAATACGATTTTTGAGGATACACCATGCTCAACTATTAATAAAATTATGTTTTTTTTCAAAGTATATATTTTTTTGCATTTCTAAAATATGATTTGCAGTCTGATTAGTACAAGAAAAAAATAATGAATTGTTTAAAGCTACCTCTTCTTCATTTGTGAACCAATCTGGTATCAGCTGTGGACAACAGCACAATCAGTGATGGTGACAAATGAAATACTGGTGTTAATCAACAATAGATACAGAGGGGATGAAGATAAACAGTCATCACCATCACATTTCTTTGGAATACATGTAGTTTTTCCAACGGACTGAAAGTAGCACACAATGGCCAAAGAAAATCTTAGTGGAGAAAGGGGAAAAAAATTACTTCTAACCAGTTAGAAGAAAAGATGAAAATGAACAGCAGCTCACATATATAAGTATTTTGAGATTGCAGTAGCATGTCAAAAAGTAACTGTTTATTCCACCAGATGCAAAATGAGAAAGAAATGTTTTATGACTGTTACTGTCATTGCTAATGTTTCATTTTCCCTTAAGAATTATAAAAATGAACGTGGTGAATACAAGTTGTTATTTCAGAGAAAAATGTTTTCAAATTTTTCAATACTAATGCCATTATCACCTTAATTGATATACTTGTAGTCTTCTAAAGCCATAAACCCTTGTACAGTGCAGGAACACATGCAGACTCAAAGGCTGCATAAAATACAGATGGTCGATAGCCATGAAAATAAGTTCCATGTAGATCAATGATTACAAAGATGGATTGAGGAGACAAAAACGAGCTCTACTATTACACATGCATGAACTTCCTGAAATTAAGAATAATTATATTCTAGAACTAGACAATTGAAGGAAGTTGAAGAATCTTTTCTCCCTGCAGAATCGATAGATACCCATCTATCTTTGATGACTTAGGAGGAGCACTGCCTGCAAACAAGGGAATGGATTGTATGACCTTTGCTTCACTCACATCATTTTGTCAGGATGCAGCAGTAAATTCTATAAATCACAAAATCTGTTTTGAGACATAAAATATCATTTGAAATCATAATCATTTGGCTCCCTGTAGAACCTACACAATGGATTCAGAGCTGGATATTTGAATGGGTTCCAGAAAAGTAATAGAGCCAGCACAAGTCGGAACTCTCTGGGGGACAAAAAGCCAGCTGGAATATTCCCATACATGAGAAAGTAGCCCTTTGCCCCTGTTTTATTTGCCCATTTCTGTTCCCCTCTAACTGTCAAAGATCTTAATTAGAGGAAATGAGATCACTATGCAACTGAAACTAACTTCTGACTTATGCTCTCCAGAATACATATCATGCGTTATTAAATCTGTTGTTTCCTATCCTAGATAAGAAGAATGAAGAATTAAGCAGTTAAAAAATGAGTATCTCTCTACACACCAAGAACCCCCTTAGTAATCCCACAGGCAGACCACTCAGGTAAGACAACATCTGAAGAAAGAGTCAGCCTGTCTACACACAATGGAGAATGATAGAGAACCCGACCTCCAGCCTCAGTGATTCACTGAGAATCTTCCTCCTTTACCCCTTTAAAAACTGGCATGGCTGAGCAGAATCTTCAGAGTTGATTTCTAGACATGAGTCCACCTTCTCCCCTCATTGACAGCTGTTCAGATTAAAGCACCTTCCCTTTCTACTAACACTTACCTCTCAAGTTATTGGCTTATGAGTAGAAAACAGCCAAATCTGGGTTTCCTAACACATACATTATGTAAAGAGATACCCCACATCCAAGGTAAGAGAAAACCAAGTAAGACGGTAGGCACTGAGAGAGGGCATCAGAACACAGACAGATTGAAACAAAAACGACAGACAACTACCCAATCTGATCACATGGACCACAGCCTTGTCTAACTCAATGAAACTAAGCCATGACATATGGGGCCACCCAAGATGGACAGGTCGTGGTGGAGAGGTCTGAGAGAATGTGGTCCACTGGAGAAGCGAATGGCAAACCACATCAGTATTCCTGCCCTGAGAAACCCATGAACAGTATGAAAAGGCAAAAAGATAGGACACTGAAAGATGAACTCCCCAGGATGGTAGGTACCCGATATGCTACTGGAGATCAATGGAGAAATAACTCCAGAAAGAATGAAGGGATGGAGCCAAATCAAAAACAATACCAGTTGTGGATGTGACTGGTGATAGAAGCAAGGTCCGATGCTGTAAAGAGCAATATTACATAGGAAACTGGAACGACAGGTCCATGAATCAAGGCAAATTGGAAGTGGTGAAACAGGAGGTAGCAAGACAGAATGTCGACATTCTAGGAATCAGCAAACTAAGAGGGACTGGAATAGGTGCAGTTAACTCAGATGACCATTATATCAACAACTGTGGGCAGGAATCCCTTAGGAAAAATGGAGTAGCCATCATGGTCAACAAAAGAGTCTGAAATGCAGTACGTGGATGCAGTCTCAAAAACGACAGAATGATCTCTGTTCATTTCCAAGGCAAACCATTCAATATCATGGTAATTCAAGTCTATGCCCCGACCAGTAAAGCTGAAGAAGTTGAAGTCAAACAGTTCTATGAAGACCTACAAGACCTTCTAAACTAATGCTCAAAAAAGATGTTCTTTTCATTATAGGGGACTGGAATGCAAAAGTAGAAAGTCAAGAAACACCTGGTGTAACAGGCAAATTTGGCCTTGGAATACGGAATGAAGCAGGGCAAAGGCTAACAGAGTTCTGCCAAGAGAACACACTGGTCACAGCAAACACCCTCTTCCAACAACACAAGAGAAGACTCTACACATGGACATCACCAGATGGTCAACACCAAAATCAGATTGATTATCTTTGCAGCCAAAGATGGAGAAGCTCTATACAATCAGCAAAAACAAGACCGGGAGCTGACTGTGGCACAGATCATGAATTCCTTATTGCCAAATTCAGACTTAAATTGAAGAAAGTAGAGAAAACCACTAGAACATTCAGGTATGACCTAAATCAAATCCATTATAACTATACAGTGGAAGTGAGAAATAGATTTAAGGGACTAGATCTGACAGACAGACTGATGAATTATGGAAGGAGGTTCGTGACATTGTACAGGAGACAGGAATCAAGACGATGCCCAAGAAAAAGAAATGCAAAAAAGCAAAATGGCTGTCTGAGGAGGCCATACAAATAGCTGTGAAAAGAAGGGAATCAAAAAGCAAAGGAGAAAAAGAAAGATATACCCATTAGAATGCAGAGTTCCAAAGAATAGCAAGGAGAGATAAGAAAGCCTTCCTCAGTGATCAATGCAAAGAAATAGAGGAAAACAACAGAATGGGAAAGACTAAAGATATCGTCAAGAAAATTAGAGATATCAAGGGAACATTTTATGCAAAGATGGACTCAATAAAGGACAGAAAGGGTAGGGACCTAACAGAAGCAGAACATATTAAAAAGAGGTGACAAGAATACACAGAAGAACTATACAAAAAAGATCTTCATGACCCAGATAATCACAATGGTGTGATCACTCACCTAGAGCCAGACATCCTGGAATGTGAAGTCAAGTGGGCCTTAGGAAGCATGACTACGAACAAAGCTAGTGGAGGTGATAGAATTCCAGTTGAGCTCTTTCAAATTCTGAAAGATGATGCTGTGAAAGTGCTGCACTCAATATGCCAGCAAATTTGGAAAATGCAGCAGTGGCCACAGGACGGGAAAAGATCAGTTTTCATTCCAATCCCAAAGAAAGGCAATGCCAAGGAATGCTCAAACTACTGCAAAATTGCACTCATCTCACATGATAGCAAAGTAATGCTTAAAAGTCTCCATGCCAGGCCTCAGAAATATGAGAACCAAGAACTTCCAGATGTTCAAGCTGGTTTTAGAAAAGGCAGAGGAACCAGAGGTCAAATTGCCAACATCCGCTGGATCATCAAAAAAGCAAGAGAGTTCCAGAAAAACATCTATTTCTGCTTTATTGACTATGCCAAAGCCTTGGACTGTGTGGATCATAATAAACTGTGGAAAATTCTGAAAGAGATGGGAATACCAGACCACCTGACCTGCCTCTTGAGAAATCTGTATGCAGGTCAGGAAGCAACAGGTAGAACTGGACATGGAACAACAGACTGGTTCCAAATAGGAAAAGGAGTATGTCAAGGCTGTATATTGTCACCCTGCTTATTTAACTTATATGCAGAGTACATCATGAGAAACTTTGGACTGGAAGAAACACAAGCTGGAATCAAGATTGCTAGGAGAAATATCAATAACCTCAGATATGCAGATGACACCACCCTTATGGCAGAAAGTGAAGAGGAACTAAAAAGCCTCCTGATGAAAGTGAAAGAGGCGAGTGAAAAAGTTGGCTTAAAGCTCAACATTCATAAAACTAAGATCATGGCATTTGGTCCCATCATTTCATGGGAAATAGATGGGGAAACAGTGGAAACAGTGGCTGCCTTTATTTTTCTGGGCTCCAAAATCACTGCAGATGGTGATTGTATCCATGAAATTAAAAGATGCTTACTCCTTGCAAGGAAAGTTATGACCAACCTGGAGGGGATATTAAAAAGCAGAGACATTACTTTGTCAACAAAGATTCGTCTAGTCAAGCCTATGGTTTTTCCAGTAGTCACGTATGGATGTGAGAGTTGGACTGTGAAGAAGGCTGAACACCGAAGAATTGATGCTTTTGAACTGTGGTGTTGGAGAAGACTCCTGAGAGTCCCTTGGACTGCAAGGAGATTCAACCAGCCCATCCTAAAGGAGATCAGTCCCGGGGGTTCATTGGAAGAACTGATGTTGAAGCTGAAACTCCAATACTTCGGTCACCTGATGTATAGAACTGACTCATTTGTAAAGACCCTGAGGTTGGGAAAGATTGAGGGCAGGAATAGAAGGGGACAACAGAGGATGAGATGGTTGGATGCCATCACCGACTCAATGGACATGATTTTGGGTGGACTCCAGGAGTTGGTGATGGACAGGAAGGCCTGGCATGCTGCGGTTCATGGGGTCGCAAAGAGTCAGACACTACTGAACAACTGAACTGAACTGAAGGGCCCATTACTTAAAAAAAAAAAGTCCCTGGAGGCTCAGCTGTAAAGAATCTGCCTACAGTGCAGGAGATGCACGTTCAATCCCTGTGTCTGGAAGATTCCCTGGAGAAGGAAATGGCTACCCACTCCAGTAATCTTACCTGGGAAATCCCATGGACAGGGGAGCCTGGGAGGATACAGTCCAGGGGATTGCAAGAGCTGGTCATGACTTAAGTGAGTAAATCACCACCATACCACAAAAAAGTTGTTAAAATGAAAGAAAGGATGAAAGGAGAGGAGGGAGGAGGAAAGGAAGAAATGAATGAAAATTCAGAGAAAACAAATCAAGTGGAAGAGAAGCAGAAAATAGTACATCAGATAGTTGTTTGCCCAACAGAAATTCATCTGTCCCTTAAAAATAAGGGTGATGGAGACCAAAAGACAACTACATCCACTTAAGGAATACAGGTGTCTGATATGAAGTGTGGATTATTTTAATGAAGATCTATCAGAAAATAACTACTTTAAAGGCATCACTGCAATTCAGTATATCAAAAGAGGTATCTTTTTCCCCTGATATCATGCTCTCCTTCATCTCTCCTCAGAACTCTCTATTGTGCTCGATTTTGTGAGGCACCAGCGAACCTGGCACTCCTCTGATATGCTGGCTCCCTTTATTCTGATTTCTCTAATATGATCCATCCCCTCAATCTGTGTAGTCTCCAGAAATGTGGAACTTAACTTTCCAGCAGTCACTTTTTTCACTACCAACTTCAAAAATTTCTCTGGACTCTAAACTAGATCACTTGTTTAGTTGTTGAGAGTCCCTTGGACTGCAAGGAGATCAAACCAGTCAATCCTAAAGAAAATCAACCTTGATTATACATTGGAAGGATTGATGTTGAAGCTGAAGCTCGAATCCTTTGGCCACCTGATGGAAAGAGCCAACTCATTACAAAAGATCCTGATGCTGGGATAGATTGAAGGCAGGAGGAAAAGGGGATGACAGAGGACAAGATGGTTGGGTGGCATCACCAACTCAAAGGAGTTTGCGCAAGTTCCAGAAGATGGTAACGGACAAGAAAGACTGGCATGCTGTAGTCCATGGGGTCACAAAGAGTTGTACATAACTGAGCAACTAAACTAGAACAATCATTTCCTTGCAAGTTCAGTTCAGTTGCTCATTCATGTCAAACTCTTTATGACCCCATGGACTGCAGCACACCAGGGTTCCCTGTCCATCACCAACTCCCAGAGTCTACTAAAACTTATGTCCATCACATCGGTGATGCCATCCAACCATCTCATCCTCTGTCATTCCCTTATCCTCCCGCCTTCAATCTTTCCCAGCATCAGGGTCTTTTCCAATGAGTTGGTTCTTTGCATCAGGTAGCCAATGTATCAGAATTTCAGCTTTAGCATCAGTCCTTCCTATGAATATTCAGGACTGATTTCCTTTAGGATGGACTGGTTGGATCTCCTTGCAGTCCAAGGGACTCTCAAGAGTCTTCTCCAACATCACAGTTCAAAAACATCAGTTATTCAGCACTCAGCTTTCTTTATAGTCCAACTCTCACATCCATACATGACTACTGGAAAAACCATAGCTTTGAATAGATGGACCTTTCTTGGTTAAAGTAATGCCTCTGCTTTTTAATATGCTGTCTAGTTTAGTCATAGATTTTCTTCCAAGGAGCAAGCGTCTTTTTCTTTCACGGCTGCAGTCACCATCTGCAGTGATTTTATTTTATTTTTTTTTTAAATTTAATTTAATTTTATTTTTAAACTTTACATAATTGTATTAGTTTTGCCAAATATCAAAATGAATCCACCACAGGTATACATGTAAAAATATGGAACGCTTCACGAATTTGCGTGTCATCCTTGCGCAGGGGCCATGCTAATCTTCTCTGTATCGTTCCAATTTTAGTATATGTGCTGCCGAAGCGAGCACTCTGCAGTGATTTTAAAGTCCAAAACTATAAAGTCAGACACTGTTTCCACTGTTTCCCCATCTATTTGCCATGAAGTGATGGGACCGGATGCCATGATCTTAAGTTTTCTGAAAGCTGAGTTTTAAGCCAACTTTTTCACTCTCCTCTTTCACTTTCATCAAGAGGCTCTTTAGTTCTTCTTTGCTTTCTGCCATAACCGTGGTGTCATATGCTGACTGTGTAGAGTTTCTCCATATTTGGCAGCAAAGAATTTAGTCAATCTGATTTTGGTATTGACCATCTGGTGATGTCCATGTGTAGAGGCTTCTCTTGTGTAGTTGGAATAGGGTGGTTGCTATCCCAGTGGGTTTTCTTGGCAAAATTCTGTTAGCGTTTGACCTGCTTTGTTTTGTACTCCAAGGCCTAATTTGCCTGTTACTCCAGGTAGCTGTTGTCTCCCTACTTTTGCATTCCAGTCACCTATAATGAAGAGGATATCTTCTTTGTGTGTTAGTTGTAGAAGGTCTTGTAGGTATTCACAGAACCATTCAACTTCAGCTTTTGCAGCATTACTGGTCAGGGCATAGACTTGGATTACTGTGAAATTGAATGGTTTGCCTTGGAAACGAACAGAGATCATTCTGTCGTTTTGAGATTACGTCCAAGTACTGCATTTTGGACTCTTGTTGACTATGATTTCCTTGCAAATGACTCCCCAAATTCTTAACTTCAGTCCTCATCTCTATTCTGACTTTTAAGACATACTCTTTTGTAATATATCCATAACAATTTTCTCCTCTACCATGGAAGTATTTTTTCTCTCACATGATTTGCTTATTTTTATTAACAGTACAACCATTCTATCACCAACATTTTACAATGAATCTTTTCTTTGTAACTTCTTATTTAGCCACCTTTCCTTAATTTATCTACAATGTATTTTGAGACCTCATTGTACTTTATACTTGAAATTATAGTTATCTATTTTAATCTCTTTTCACCAAGCCACTTGGCATCCTATAGCTAAAGTAATGTTTCTAAACACACGTGTTCAAATTTAATAAGCTCGCAATCAAGTTATATACCAGGAGTCAAAAAGTCAGATGATTATAAAGACTAGGAACAAATTAGAATGGGTAATATGTAGTGGGTGTGGTCAGGACTACAGCAAATAGGATAGTATGTGACATGCATATCCTACCATTTAGGCACTAGAAAGACCTAGGAAAATATACTGTGAGTCACTAATTTGATCTCTATCATTCTAAAGTATAAGCCCAACATTTACATGTTCTTTCTCATTGTCAGCTACATGACTTCTGATGTACACCAGAATATAGATATTTTCCTTATGTCTTAAGCCCTTGCTCACTTTCTCTCTTTGTGGCCCTCTCTAACTGAACCCTAATAATGCAGCAAAGTCCAGTTTAAGTTACACTTCTCCCAAGGAGACACTATAACCACAGGCCACCCAACCCAAAGTGCCCCTTCTGTGAGCCTCTGTATTAATTTCTTTCTTTTTTTAGAGTAGTTTTAGGTTTACAGCAAAACTGAGCATCAAATACAGATAATCCCCATGTATATCCTGCCCTCGTACATGTACAGGTTCCTTAACATCCCCCAGGAAAATGCTACAGTTGTTAAGGACCGATGAACCTACATTCACACATCAATATTGCCTCAAGTCCATAGTTTACATTAGGGTTCAATCTTCATTTCATGCATTCTATGGGATTTTAACAAACATGTGACGTGTATCCACAATTATATTACCATACAGAATATTTACTTTCACTGTCCTAAAAATCCTCTGTGCTCGGTCTTCATCCCTCCTTCCCCACTAATGCCTGGTAACTACTGATCATTTTACTGTCTTGCAATACATTTAAGGGAAACTTCTAAACCATTTAATTGGAAAACTTTTTAAAATGTTTTCTCCAGTTTTACTAAGGTCTATGACATTGTGTAACTTTAAGATCCTGGGTCAGGAAGATCCCCTGGAGAAGGGATAGGCTACCCACACCAGTATTCTTTGGCTTCCTTGGTGGCTCCGACAGTAATGAATCTGCCTGCAATGTGGAAGACCTAGGTTTGATCCCTGGGTTGGGAAGATCTTCCCCTGGAGAAGGGCATGTCAACCCATTCCAGTATTCTTGCCTAGAGAATCCCCATGGACAGAGGAGTCTGGCAGGCTGCAGTCCATGGGGTCGCAAAGAGCTGGACATGACTGATCAACTAAGCACAGGACAGAACAAGATGTAAAATGTGATAATTTGATATATGCATATATGACAAAATGATCATCTCACTAAGGTTTGTTTAAATACCCATCACAACACATAATCATAATTTCTCTTTATTCTGGTGAGGACTTTTAACACACACTCTCTTAGGAACTTCAAATATACAGTACAGTACTGTTAACTACAGTTGCCATAGCACACATTCCATCTCGAGTACTTATTCATTTTGTACCCTTGGAACAGTATCAGCCATTCTTCCATTGCCTTCACCCTTGACAAACAACAGTCTATTCTGTTCCTTTAAGTTTGGTTTGTCTTAATTCCACATATAAGTGATACTTCACAGTATTTGTCTTTAACTTATTTCACACGGAATAATGCCTTCAAAGTCCATTTATGTTGTCATATATGGCAGAATTTCATTTGAAAAATCTGAATAATATTCCTGTGTGTGTATCTGTGTATGTGTATGTATACATATATATATCACAATTTTTAAAATGAATTATTCCTGGAAAATGGTCTGGATGGAACTGTCTGTATTTTTAAATTTTTATTTAATTTTTAAGAATTTTTTTGCCATACCATGTGGCTTGTCAGATCTTACTTCCCCAACCTGGGCCACAACAGTAAAAAGACAAATTCCTAACCACTGGACTGCCAGGGAATTTCTTGCCACAACTCTTTATTCACACATCTATCAGTGGATACCTAGTTTGTTTGTATGTCTTGGCTATAAAAAAAAAAAAAATGCTACAATGAACATGGGCACATTGATTTCTCTTTGATATAGTGATTTTATTTCCATCAAATATACATACAGATGTGAGATAGCTGGATCATATTCCGTTCAATTTTCATCTTTTAAGGAATCTGCATACCTTTTTCAGTAGAGACTGTACCAATTTACATTCCCACCAACAGTGTACAAGGGTGCCCTTCTTTCCTTATCCTTCCCAGTATTTTCTGACTTTTTGATAACAGTTATTCTAATAGGTGTAAGGTGATATCTCTTTGTGGTTTTGATTTGCATTTCCCTGATGATTAGTGAAATCAAGCACTTTTTTTCATGTACATCTTTGCCATTGGAATATTTTCTTTGGAAAATGCCTATTCAAGTCCTTTGCCTAATTTTTTTTTGTAGTATCTTTACCAGGCTTTAGTATCAGGGTAATGCTGGCCTCATAAAATGAGCTTGAGAATATTCCTTTCTCTTCAGATTTTTGGAAGTGTTTCAAAAGGATCAATGTTAATTCTTTTTTAAAGGTTTGGCAGAATTCACCAGTGAAACAATCTTATCCCAGACATTTCTTCGAGACATTTTCGAATACTGTTTGAGTCTCCTTAGTCATTAGTGTTGTGCTCATATTTTCTGTTTCTTCATGAATCATGTTTGGTAGGTTATATGACACTAGGAATTTATTGATTTCTTCAATAAGTTGGCATCTATTTATAGTAGTCTCGTGATTATGAGTATATTTTTTCCAAAATTCAGCTCTCAGTTTCATTGATCTTTTTTATTGTCTTTTAGTCTCATTTATTTCTGCTCCAATATTTATTATTTCCTCCCTTCTACTAACTTTGAGATTCCTTTTTGCTTATTTTTCTAATTCCTTGAGGAGTAGTAAGGTTGAGATCTTTCTTTTTTCTTGCTGTGTTTCTCCCTATAAATTGTCCCTGTTAGAACTGTTCCCCCACCCCATGCAATAAGTTCCAGTAGGTTGTGATCCCATTTTGATTTGTCTCAATGTATTTCTTCTTCTTTTCCTTCTACGATCTATTAGTTATTTGGGTGTGTTATGCTTAATTTCCATGTATTAATGTATTTTCCAGCTTTCCTTCTACTATTGACTACTAGCACCATAACACTGTGGTCAGAAAAGATGTGATATAATTTCAGTCTTCTTAAATTTGCTATCTATTACCTATCATATGATCTATCTTGGAGAATGTTCCATGTGTACTTGAGAAGAGTATGTAATCGGCTGCTATTGGATGAAATGTTCTGTATATGTCTGTAAGGTATATTAAATCATAGTATTGTTCAAATCCACTATTTTGCTATTCATTCTCTGTATGAATCATATATCCATTGTTCAAAATGGGGTAATAAATTTTCCAACTATTAGTTTATTGTTGCTTATTTCCTTTATCCCCTCTTTCAGTTCTATTATTCTTTATTTCATATATTTTCATGTTCCAATGTTGGCTGCATATTTACAATTATTGCCTTTTTGATGAACTGACCACTCTATCATTATATAATGACTGCTTTTGTCTGGGTTTCGACCATTTTTTGGCTTAATGTCTATGTTGTTTGTTATAAGTATAGCAGGGGTTTCCCTGGTGGCTCAGATGGTAAAGAATCCTCCTGCAATGCAGGAGACCCAAGTTCGATCCCTGGGTCACAAAGATCCCCTGGAAAAAGGAATGGCTACCCACTCCAGTATTTTTGTCTAGAAAACTTCATGGACAGAGGAGCCTTGGTTTCTTTTGGTTACTATTTGCTTGAAATATCCTTTATCATCTCTTCAGTCTCAGTCTTTCCATGCACTTTTAGATAGTGTATCTTTTAGACAGCATATCTTTCAATCTTGTTTTTACACATTCAGTTACTGTATGTCTTTTGATTGGAGACCTTAAAACATTTACCTTTAAATTAATTGCTGATAGGTAGAGACTTGCTTTGTCCATTTGTTGTTTTGTGAATGTATTTTTCCGTGAGTCTTCTACTGTTCTCATCCTTTGTGATTTGAGTATTTTTGTGACAGTATACTTTGACTCCTTTACCATAATCTTTTGTGTATCTACTATAGGTCTTTCCTTTGTGGTTATAGTGAGGGCTAAACAAAATATATTTATAACATCCTATTTTAAGCTGGTAACAATTTTACTTCAATAGCACACTGAACTTTACAATTTTACTTCTCTCCGCTAACAGATTATATTATTTTAGATTACTGATGTTACTATTTAAATTTTTATAATGTGTAACAAATAAGAGATTATTGGAGTCATAAGTGAATTAAGCCACAGCCTATAATGTTAGAGAATTTGACTTTGACTATATATTTACCATTACCATGAGTTTTACACATTCATATGTTTTTATGATTTAAATTAGCATCTTTTCATTTTAGCTTGAAAAACACCCTTTAGTATTTCTTGTACAGCAGTTCTAGTGATGAAGTCCCTCAGCTCTTGTTTATTTGAGAAAATATTTATCTTTTCAAAGGAAAAATATTTTCTCAAACAATATTTTCTCTCCTAAAGGAAAAGATACTCAGCTTTTGTGGCTAGAGTGGTCTTGGTTGAAACTTTTTTTTTCCCCTCTCAATATTTGAATACATCATTTCACATTTTCTTGGCTTATAATATTTCTTTTGAGAAATTTTGATAGTCATGTAGGCTTTCTTCACTTTTTTTGATTTTTACTTCTAAGACTGCATAATTTCAAAAGGCGTACATTCCAGGTCACTTGTCTTTCTTCTGCTTGATCAAGTGTGATGTTGAATCTCTCTATTTCATTTTTCAGTTCAGTCATTGTATTATTCAGCTCTAGGATTTTTGTTTGTTCTTTTTTTTAATGATCACTTTTCCTTTGTTGAACTTCTCATTTTGTTTTTCCCAATTTTGTTTAGTTGTCTTTCTGTGTATTTCTATAGTTCACTGAATTTAAGAGGATTATTCTTATTTTTCAGAAAGTTCACAGATCTCCATTTCTCTAGGGTCAGTCCTTGGAGTTTTATTAATTTCCTTTGGTGGTGACATTTTTACTGGATTATTTGTAATTCTTGAGTCCTTGCGTTAGTATCTGCACATTTCAGTAAGTGGTCTTCTCTTCCAGACTTTATATGTTTGCTACCATAGGGTAACCCCTTCACTCATCAGCTCAACCTGGGGTACTATATGAGTCAGCTGGTAGCATTTTTTTGGTAAGTGGCATTTGCTATTGGGATCCCTACTTGGGTGAGGCTATGGTCCATTATCTGAGGTCAGAAAGGGTATCACTGGTTGAGTTCCATTGCTGGGTAAAACTGCTGGCTGAGCTCCACATTTAAGCAGGGCCACTCGATAGACTCCCATATTGGATGGGGCTATTACTGTACTCTGCAATCAGGTGGGGTCACTGGTAGGATTTTGCAAGTGGGCAGGGCTATGGATGGCTTTGCAACTGCTCCTGGTCAGTTGGGTCTCAGGCTGTGCTCCTTGAGTGAATGGCACTGCTGGCTGGACTATGTTCGTTGGAGCTGCATGCTGTGCTCTGCATCAAGTGGGACTTCAGGCTGCACCCTATTGTTGGACAGGGCCATGGGCTGGGCCTCATAACATAGTAAGCTATTGGCTATACTCTGCTCTTGACTGGGCTGGGCTCTCTGGTGGAGAGGGTCCTCAAACTGTATCCTGCAGTTAGGTGGGGCTACAGTCTGTGTTCTGCAGCCAGGTAGCAATAAGGCAGGATCACACCTTGCACTCTGCCATTCGGTGGCCACAGGTTGGACTTCATGGCTCAGTGTTGCTGTACGCTGGACTCTGGGACTATCAGAGTTACTGTTCAGGCTCCGTGGTTATGTGCAGCCAGAGAGTACACATAACAGTTGGGCAAGACTGCTTGCTTCAATCCATGAACAAGCATGGTTGTAGCATGGGTTCCACAGTGGCCTCAGTATTCATGCTAGGCTACTTGGTGAGACTGGAGGTTATGCTCAGCAGTTATGCAGAGGTGCAAATCTGCTTTCTTGTCTAGACCAAACAGCATAACAGGCTCCATAGCTGGTATGGCTCATTGACTGGGG
Organism: Bubalus kerabau; assembly: GCF_029407905.1. Classification (NCBI taxonomy): domain Eukaryota; kingdom Metazoa; phylum Chordata; class Mammalia; order Artiodactyla; family Bovidae; genus Bubalus; species Bubalus kerabau. Next base: position 57,501,409 of record NC_073647.1, on the reverse strand, counting down.
ACCCAAATCAGGCAGAACTGTCCAATGGACTCCCTAGCCAGATGGGGTGACCAGTTTGGCTCTGAAGATGGAAAGAACCATTGGCTGAGATCTCCGCATGGGCATTGCTACAAGCAGAAATACAGTTTGCCAGGATCTGAGTGCTGGTTGCTGTAATTCCCACCCCAGTATCTCTCTTTCTCTTTGATCTCCATTGGTTGAGTCCCATAGATTCCCTAGTTACCTCTAGGAAGTTAGACCCAATAGAGCACTCTTGGAAGTGTCCCACAATGCTGGGAGAGCTAGATGTCCACTTAGGGTCCTCTTTTCCCACTGGAGAAACTACAGGCTTGGGGGGCACTCTGGGTGCAGCACTGTTCTACTCTGGGGAGACACAATGTGGTCAGAATGCAGCTGATCCCCTCACTCTTCCAGTGTGGTATTTCTTAGTCTCTGTGGCCTAGGAGGGTACTTTAGCCTCACCCGTGGGTCTGGTGCCTTTTCTATGAATAATGTGAGGGTGGCTGAAGTTGGGAAAGACTTGTATCTGCCATCTTGATTAGGACACTTTTTTTTCTATACTAGTTTCTTCTTTGTTTTTGCCATGAACTCTTTAATACCAGTTTATAGATCCCTTCTCAGAATAAAATAAAATACATAAGAATGGAAAAGAAGCCAGTTATATTGAAATAGTTATCAACATATTACAAATATAAATTGTGACATAATAATAGTTCTCCTTCTTGACTAAGTCACTAAAAAATAAGACCTAGTGGCAGCTTTAATAAACAGTAAAATTTTGAAGTAGTAATGACTGTGAACAATATTTTAAGATATCTGCATAAATTTATTTCTATTAGTGACAAAGTTAGATGTCCTGTTAATACTCTAGGCACTTTGGTTTGTTGCCTATATTGTTAATCAGATGGAATACTAAATATTAGCTAGCAGGTAAAGAAAATAAAGATGCAATGTTTTTCATGTCTAAGTTCAGGAGTCCCTGAATTCTCTTGATGGGTTCTCCATGGGAACCCCTGGTTAGAAACCCCTGCTTTATACATATCTTTGTAAATTGTTCTGCAGCAATTTTATACTTCCTTCTATGTTAATCATATTTTTTCTCTCTACCAACATGAATTTTCACAGCATTTAAGAATCATTTGCATGCACTAATATTCTAAAATAGAATGCAATTTTATTTTTCCCTCAATACTTGAATTGCTTTTTAAAAAGTGCTAATTTCTTTTCTTTTTGGTCAATGTTCTATATGTAAGTGTGCCTACAACTACTTCATTTTTACCACTGATGTCCTAAAAACACTTACTGGTCTTAAATTTTTCTCTCAATAGATCAAATTAAATTACACTAAAGCATATTTTCAAAGCTGAAATAATAACAAGAATCACCTCAACTGAGTACACATTATTTGGATCTAACTCATAACTGCATATACTAGAAGCTCCTCAACAATCTCAGGATATGGTGTACTTTTTAACTGTTTCTTTGTTTTTTATAAGCATTTTAGGATCTTCAACTATGTCCATATAGTGAACTTGGCTTCTAGCTTAAATTAAAGTATTTTGAAATAAAGGAGGCATTAGTACTTTTATTAATAACCTTAAATTTGGGGCATGATCTTGCTGATTAAAGTGTTTTATTTTTATTTTATCAGTCAGGCATTCATCTTGTCAAATAACTAAAATCTATTAGCTTTCTGGCAGGAAAGAGCTTATTGACCCATACTACTGAAGCGACTTAGCAGCAGCAGCAGCAGGAGAAATAATACTGCTGTTAATTTAAGTCTCTGGAAAGAAATGTGTCCTTAAAAAATTGCTTTTTGTTGTTATGAGAAGACAATGATGTCACATAAGCAACAAACTATGATTATGCATGGATGGAGTTTAGCACTGTAATCAGATAGAATTTACAACAAAGTTAATCTGATGATACATATTTAATGCTATGCATTATCTATGTGCTACATGGTAATTAGACACAAATGGTAAACAGCTCCTTTGAATGGCAAATTGATGTTACTTTTGCATCACTGAAGCAAATCCTTTCTAGGATGGGAGGGAGAAAGGCAGTGGTGATTCTAGTCTTTTCTCCTGCCTGAGCAGGAAACAGTCTTCTTTGGGTACTTGAAAATCAAGTAACTCTTTCCACCCAGGACCTTCCTCCTCATCAGAAAATACTCAGACATTGAATTTGTGTGGATAAATGCGATATTAACTTTAATAACTCAGATGAGTTATTCACCATTTGTGCCTCGTAACCAAGCACCACAATTCCAATCAGGCATACTATTAAATTACATGTTAAATTGTTTTCTCCTACAAGCACAACTAAGAAAATGAGTTTTGATTGAGCAGGATAAGGGATGAAAGGAAATTTTAGAGTATCTGGCATTGAGGAGGAAAGGAAGCCAGCTGGGAAAAAAAAGTCCTCAGTGGCATGTTTTCAACAGAAGGAAAACTCAAAATTTGTGGGGCAAAGGATGCAAGTAAGATGTGAAAAAGAGAAAGATTCAGGCTTAGAAAAAAGGAATGGACATCTAGAAAAGAGGAAGAGACAAGAAAAAAACAGGCTAACCCAACACCAGCAAACATGAAATGCATGGAGGCATTGGGTATAACACAGAAGGAGCTGGCCAGAATCAGATTTTGTGATTCTCCTTGACTTATCTTCTAAGATTTAGCATAATAATGTGATTTCACAAGCAGTCTTTTTGACTGCCTGAACTTGTTGCAGTGAAGACCTTTGTGGTTCGGTGGTGTCTGACTTTTTGCAAACCCATGGACTGTAAGCCCAGCAGGCACCTCTGTCCATGGGGATTCTCCAGGCAAAAATGATGGAGTGGATTGCCATGCCCTCCTCCAGGGGATCTTCCTGACCCCAGGGATCAAACCAGGGTTTCCTGCATTTGCAGGCAGAGTCTTTACCACTACACCACCTGGGAAGCTTTGATTGCCTAGTGGTTAAGATTAAAGGAGTTGAATTCAAGAACGCAGATATAATTTACTGCCACCTCCAAACAAAGCAATTCATTCCTCCCAAGGGGACCAGGCAATTTAAAGAGAAAAACAAATATGTATTGTTAATGCTACAAAATCAAGTGAAACACACACACACAAAAAATCCCAGGTATTACATTTCTATACAAAAATTGTTAAAGTTTATTGCATATTAGAGGGCCATTCATCAGAGAAGGCAATGGCAACCCACTCCAGTGTTCTTGCCTGGAGAATCCCAGGGACGGGGGAGCCTGGTGGGCTGCCGTCTATGGGGTTGCACAGTGTCGGACACGACTGAAGCGACTTAGCAGCAGCTGCAGCAGCAGACGATCACTCATAAGTGAAAATCCTTCTGTTTCTTACATTCTTTAAAGAGTTAAAAACTGACTTAAAAAATAATAAATGTTTTTAATATTACCGGTAAATAAACACTATGGTATTTGTTTTTTTTAAATAAATAAATATTATGGTATTTATTTGTATTATAAATACCACAGTAGCATTCTGCATATTTACATTTTTTTTTATTTACCAAGGCATGTGAAGGAAAACCTACAGTTTTAATTGGCAAAATAAATGTCTGCATTGATTAATCCTTCAAAATATGATAGTCTTTTACTACAATTTGACTATACAGAAAAAACTAGAAAGCTTCAACTATTGAATAGGAGTCAGACATTTGTTTGCCTTGTACTTTGAAATGAAACTGTCCAATTGGAAAAGAAGAGGGAGAACTAAGTCGCATTTAGGCTTCTTAACTTGCTCATTCTGATTATTGGGCAAAGAATCATGTCACTAAGTCAGGCAGGACAAATGTGATCTGCTCTCCGTTTCAAGTCAGAGAACTGTGGACTTACTAGTCAGACAAAGAAAACACATTTTTAAAAAAGGGGATTTCTTAGCACAGTGTAACTTTTGTTGAGGTTAATAAATGTGTATCTTGATAATAAAGAGCCTACATAAACTCATTAAACCTTAGTCCTATAGGCCCTATAGCATAGGGAATAAACTATATCTATGTTTAAAACATACATGAGGTGAACTGGAATGCAAGCCCATACTACACAATGGAGAAACATCTACATGGATACAGCAGCTCAAACAATAGACACTGGGGCGCTCAGATTTGGAGACCATCTAAGGGAGACAGGACAGAATTATTACAGCAGAAACTAGTTGATCAGCTTAAAATCAAAGCAAACCACATGATTCAAATACAAACAACAATAACAAAAAGTCTACAATGACTATGCCCATCAGTAAAAAATCTTGCAGTTCCGCCTTCTAGACAGGGTCAAACAAAAGCTGCCAAGAATTCTAAGAATTAGATCTAATAGAGTGCTTTATTCTAACAAGCAGACTCTTCGGTATAATTCTCATAGTAACCTAGTAATCTCAGATGAGGAGATAGGGCTTTAGCAAACTGACACAATTTGCCCAAAGGAGGCAAAGTAATAGAATAAAAAGAGCAATGGCTTTAGAGTCATGATAGGATTTGTTCTGAGCCTCAGCTCTACTACTTTATCACTTAGCAGTTAAGTGACAAGTGGGCAACTTCTCTAAGCCTCAGGTTCTTGATCTGTAAAATGAGGATAACAGTACTTATCTCATAGGACTGTTGTAGGATTCAAGGAGATAAAATACATAAATTGCTTGGCACAGTTCCCAGCTCATATTAAGTGCCTAACAAGGGGTAACTTTACCATTTAACCACTGATCCTGAGAAAGCTATTTAACCTCTTGACCTGTACACTTTTATTTTCATGCAATGGTACTGACAATATCTATTTAACAGAGTCACTGGGATGATAAAATATATGCAATTTTGCGTACAGGAATGATGTGTCTACATGTGCACAGACTTAAAACTTAAAAGGACACATATCTAATAAATGGCAGACACATACCTAGAACCTGACTGTCTACGTTGAGTCCTCTTACTATTTTACACAGATACTCCTAACTCTATTTTCCAAACATAGAAGAACATTTTCACATAACTCCAATGAGAAGACAGCAAGCTAGCAATTCCCATGAAAATGAGATTTAAAAGCAAAATATGCCATTACCTGAATTAAGGGCTCACTCAACATGCTTTCATTAACCTCCAGAATGACGTTTTTTATTTCTTCATATGGCATACGATACGATCCTAGGAAGATAGCTAAAATAAAAGTTGATTGTATTAAAAAAAGAGCAGCACCACAACTTTAAAGCACAAATAAATACCTGATTTCCGTTTCATAGACTTAAAATATGAAATCTCTCACTAATATTAATCTATATAATTATGAACAAACAAAAGTAGTTTCCATTAGTTAAGGCTCTAAGGTTTAGAGCACATGCGTATTTATATGTGTGTGTGTGCATTTAGCTGCTAAGTCATGTCCGACTCTTTGTGACCCCATGGAGTGTAGCCCACTAGGCTCCTCTGTCCATGGGATTCTCCAGGCAAGAACACTGGAGTGGACTGCATTCCCTTCTTCAGTGGACCTTCATGACCCAAGGATTTAACCTGGGTCTCCTGCATTGCAGGAGGATTCTTTACCATCTGAGCCACCAGGGAAGCCACATGTGTATTTATATGGAAGATAAATCTACTAACAGCACAGATAACTACATGCTTAGGCATTTTAGATGAAGCGAATACAAAATAACCCATGAAAAGTTAGAAACTGTATCTCAAGTTAGCTTTTTAATTCATCATTGAATTTACTGTGGAGATTGTCAGAGGCATTCAATACAGCACCTCTCAAGGAAGACAGTAAAGTAACCTGACACTAAAAAAAAGCTATCAGTCTACTTTGAAGTTCTCCCACATAAGAAAAAATTAAAGTGTCTGAATCATCAAATGTTCTCTAAATCTTTGATGACATTTATGCAGTATGCTATTAGTTGCTTTTTATGTTGAATCACGATTTCCCTTGTCAACTTGTTATTAATTGGATATATATTATGTCATATGGGAATAATTCAACAAATTATACCTAGGAAAGTTCACACTGACTCAGAAAACATTGCTCAATAATACATTTCAGTTTCACCTCCATTGAACATACTTTTTAAAGAACATACATGTGTTCTTATCCCCAGAACACGAATATGTTCCAAGAATTTTTTTTTTTTCATGGAGAAGTCTATATGGCTTAACTGTACCTAATGAAAAAGCATCCTTTCTGTCCAGGCAAACAATTATATAGACATAAACACCAAATGAGATCACCAGAATCCAAATAAATAATGTTATGAGATATCAACTAGCAATTAAAATCATTTTGTGTTTCTTTAAAAAAAAAGTGCTGAACATCCACTTTATAAAGGAAAATAGACTGTCAGATAAGCAATGTACATATGCAGAACAATTATTAGGAGACTGCTTTTCTGAAAGCAACATTCCTACTGACAGAAGAATAAGAATGATGAGTTATTTTAATCTGATTCTCTATAGCACATTCTTTCACAAAATAAACTCCCATGGTATTTCTTTGCATAATTAGAAATGCTTGATGTGCTGAAATTTCTCAAGCATAGTGTTTTAGTATCCTTAGAATATAAACACAGCATAATGTGGTGCCAAAAAAAAAAATGCTGAATTTAATATAGAGGGAAGACTATATATTAAAAAAGAAAAACACAAAACAAAACTTCAGGCCTGAGTAAATGAAGATGGGTTAAATGTCCAGCTACTTTAGCAAAAGTTTACTTAATGGCTGACTGGTTTGTTAAAGGCTTTAAGGTCCACTAACCAATTGTATATGGCAGTGGTTAACAACTTAACTCACTCACATCACAATTCCTTCAAACACAAAGCAATAGCAATAAAAGGATTCAACCAATGTGACCAGTGAATACTCTAAAACCATCACTCTCAGGTCTAGGCAGAAGGAAAATAAAAACACCACTTTTCAACTCTGCTTTCATTCTCACTTTGGCCTCTTAACAATGCAGAATTCCAAAGCCTTTTATTCATAAAAGTTCCACCTGGCCTGGCCCAGGCTAAATTATAGAGGAAGTCCATTCTGGCTGAATGATAAAAAGGCAACCTAATTTTATGTTTACACCAAATTTTGTTTCCAATAGATGTTAAATATACCTGCTCAAAGAAGTTACAACTTTGCTTTAAAAACGTCCAACAATCCCTTATCACTACCATCACCACCACTCCCTATGTAGAAAATATCACATACAAAGATTCTGTGCTGTTTTGGGATCCAAAATTCTCAACTCTTTCACTTTCTTCTTTGTAGGTATGGTCTTCTTTTCTTCTAAAGCTTCTGCATTCTTTTGAACTGAAAGAAAAATGTTGATAGATAAATAATAATACTGCTAATCCAAATACATGGACTAACATGAGTAAGGCATATTAACTACATTAATAAAGCTCATGCCCAAATCAATAAATAGGTTTATTTCATTAGTTCAAGGAAGAGGATGAACATAAAAATATAGACCTGTTTAGAATTTTCCCTACAAATTAAATATTAGCACTTAAGTAGAAAAGATAAGCCAAATAGAACCAAAAATCAATTGCTGCTTCTTAACTAATGTGGAGCATTAATTATTGCTTACCAGGTTCCTACAGCAGCACAGGAATTAAACACATAGTAAAATCTCCCTAATTTGGACTAATTGAGGAAAAAGGCAAACATGTATTTATCCTAAAATATGCTAAAATTAAGGCAGGTCTGAAATTGCTTTAAAGTTATATAAGGTAACTTTAAGGCTAAACAGGTCGCCATATGAAAACCCCTGCTGAGACTGCTTTGCAGAACAGATAGTAATCATTTGCAAGTTAGACAACAGTTAGTACCTATTTGCACACTCATAATGAAGGAACCTCAAAGACAGGGTGTTTTGAGTAAGTTTCCTTTGTCTCCTTCACCATATTTTAGTAATATTTGCTTTCTTTGAACAAAAGATTTATTTACCCTACATTCAGAAGGTAACCCTTGAGTTCCAAACAGTTAAAATGTCTTGAAACTGTGAAGGGTGACAGCGCCTTAGACCTCTCCCAAAAAAGTCTGCCCCATCACCCCCATCAGCCCTCCCCTCAAAGAAGCCAGCTCTCAAACCAGAGTGAAAAACATCATGCTGTCTGCAATGAAAAGGAGGCTTTATCTCAAATCCCTTAAGGCCTCCTATACAGAAATTCTACAGCTACCATTATATTCCTGTGCTGGCAGTTTACCTCTGCTAATATAAAAACAGGGTTGTAGGTAATGGGACCATGAAAAAATATGAGAAAAGTAAAGGCAGCATTTTCCAGTCAACTAGAATGATATGCTCTTGTACCCAAACTCTTGCTGCCAAATTTTACCACAAAGTCACATGACCATCATCATGCTGGTTCATTATTACTTTTACAAAGTATAACTTTATTTTCAGGCAATTATTATTTTTGTTATATTTATTTATCTGATCTTTGTTAAGGAGATCACAAATGAGTTACTGATTTTCTTATTTTCTTTAGAGGAAAAGTAACCCACAAACACAATACTTTTTTTTTTTTTGGCTAAGCTTTGTGTTCACAGATGTGTGCATCTGGAAAAATTTCTACAAGGCATCAAAATGTTGTGGTCCATTAAGACTCCCTTTGTTTTATTGCTATAAACTATAGAAAAATTAAATGAACTTACTATAGAAATCAAAAAAAATAATCACTAAAATCCTAATAGTGCCATACTTTACAGGTATGATCAATTTAACATAATGCAGAGTTCAAGCAGGCTAGATAATTACACCTGACAAACATGATCTTATGGGAGTGAGAAGTAGTTTGCCATGTTTACTCAAGAAAAGAGAATTATTGGTACTGCTAGAAGAAAAATGACTTTCAATATATTTCTTTAAAAAAATCATCACAAGTGTTCCTCAAAGGATCTAGGAGCCCAGTGTATTTCCTATAAAATAATCAGCATATTAATTTATCCTAACTTTCAAGACACTTTCAGCTGGAGACTACTCTATATAAAGAAATGACAGTTCAAGAGTGAGTCCTTTTGTCATAAGAAAAAAGTTAGCTGAATTCTACTGAAATTACTTGTAGAATCTTTTAGAAATGTGTGCTAGTCAAACAAATAGTCAAGAAAAATATGCTAATCATTCAATATGCCTTCAATCCCAGTATGGGAGACTAATTAAGTAAGCACATATACAGTGAAAATGCTATACAGTATGAAAGACACATTATGATTATCCTGCAAACTAAGAGACTCCTGAATTACCCAAACATACATAATGGTCATTTTGTGCAATATCATATTTTTGCTTTTTTTTTAATTAAAGTATATTTCAATCTCTCCCCTTTTCAAATAAACAAGCTACTTAAAATGAAGATTAGATCTCTTAAATGCCTAGAGTTCACAGTTTTATTTTCTGAATCCTTACATATTTTCCTTGTATTATACTTTAGTTTATCTTGGGTTCAAGAAATGGGCTTCCCAGGAGGTGCCAGAAGTAAAGAATCCACCTGCCTATGCAGGAGAAACAGGAAACCTGGGTTCAAACCCTGGGTCAGGAAGATCCCCAGGAGTAGGAAATGGCAACCCACTCCAGTATTTATACCTGGAAAATCCCATGGACAGAGGAGCCTGGAAGGCTACAGTCCATGGGTTTGCCAAGAGTCAGACACAACTGAGCACTCACACATGTACACAAGAAATGAATAGAATTCCATGAGTGGGTACTGCTGAACTAAGGATCATTAGAGCAAACCTAGTTTAAAATAACTTCACTAGACAGGCTTTTAGGAGCAATCATGTTTTCACCATGATCACTAGATATTAACCAGTGGCTCTTATCACCTTTGGGGGTTTCCCTGGGGGCTCAGCAATAAAGAATCCGCCTGAAATGCAGGAGATATGGGTTTGATCAATGGGTCACAAAGATCTCCTGGAGGAGGAAATGGAAACCCACTTCAGTATTCTTGCCTGGGAAATCTCATGGACAGAGGAGCCTGGCAGGCTACAATTCACGGGGTTGCAAAAAGAGTTGGATATGACTTAGTGACAAAACAACAATAATTATTGCCTTAGCAATCACAACCACAGGCTTAGATAATAGAGAATTTCAAGAGAGGTAATGATATATGAAATTTATCTATATAGTATCAAAGCTTTCAAACATTCAAATGTCTCTGCTTTCATAAAGGCCAGAAAATGCCACTTGTCTTAAGATTCTTTTATTTCAAATATGTTTCTAATACTTGTAAAACTTAAATATTCCATGACTTAATTTAAAAATGGGTAATTCTATGACTCAATTAAAACTCAAATAGATATTTTTCCAAAGAGGACATCTGGAATGAACAACATAAAAAGATGCTCAGCATTGCTAATCATGAAGGGAAATGCACAACGAGATATCACCTCACGCTTGTTAAGATGACTACTGTTAAAAAAAAAAAAAAAGTGTTGGTGAGGATGTTGAGAAATTGGAAGCCTTGTACACTGTTAGTAGGAATGTAAAATGGTGCAGCCACTATGGAAAACAATACAAATATTCCTCAAATAATTAAAACAGAACTACCATACAGTCCAGCAATCCCACTTCTGGGTATATATCCAAAAGAACTGAAATTCAAATCTTGAAGAGTTATCTAAACTCCCATGCGGACTGCAGCATTATTTACAATACCCAAGATGTGGAAAGAATATAAATGTCCATCAAATGATGAATGAATAAAGAAAGTGTAATATATACATAGAATGGGATATTATTCAACTTTAAAAACTAAGGAAATCCCACCATTTGCAACAACATGGAAGAACCTGAAAGTCACTATGCAAAGTGAAATAAGCGATTCACAAAAGCACAAACACTGCAATGATTACACTTATGTAAGGAATCTAAAATATAACACTCATAGAAACAATGTAGAATGGTGGTTGCTAGGAGCTGGAGGAAGGGAGAAATGGAGAGTTACTGTTCAATGGGTCATACTAGTTCAATGAGTTCTAGAGATCTGTGGTATAACACTGAGCCTACAATTAACAATGCTGTTGCTGCTGCTGCTGCTGCTAAGTCACTTCAGTCGTGTCCGACTCTGTGCGACCCCATAGACGGCAGCCCACCAGGCTCCCCCGTCCCTGGCATTCTCCAGGCAAGAACACTGGAGTGGGCTGCCATTTCCTTCTCCAGTGCATGAAAGTGAAAAGTGAAAGTGAAGTCACTCAGTCGTGTCCGACTCTTAGCGACCCCATGGACTGCAGCCCACCAGGCTCCTCTGTCCATGGGATTTTCCAGGCAAGAGTACTGGAGTGGGGTGCCATTGCCTTCTCCGTAACAATGCTGTACTGTGCACTTAAAAATTTCAGAGGGTTGCTCTCATGTGAAATGTGCTTATAACAACAACATAATTAATTTATAAACTTAAATTATAGTGATTCTATAATTATTTCAAATTACTTGAATGAGACTAAAGAGATAGTTTTCAATTCTCAATACAAAAATTTCAAATACTGATTTTATCAACAATGGCCCTATGGTCTTCAGGTTCACGAGGCCTCCATTTTTATGTGATATCTCCTTGTGCAAATAAAAACCCATATAGCCACTGGGTTTGAAGCCACAGGATTAAATTAGAGTGCTTAAATTGACACTGCTAATCGACCAAATAATAATGAAACACTATAAAATACTGTCTGTAAGAATATAATGATGTAATAATAAAGACATGTATTATTATTAAAGACATGTTAACATCAAGATACTAATTATCTAAGATAAAATGCCCAGTGAGTATTCTTATATTTCCTATAATACATGGATTTTTACATGCAATTGTACTATAAATTTATTCCTTTACAACGGAGGGATGCTCATGAGCATAAGTAAAGTAAACATGGTTATATTCTTTCCCCAATCTAATTTAGGCAATGTTCGGGAATCCCATTTAATTTCTGCTATCACAGTGGATATACAAAACATGTGACAAGATGTTTGTAATTTGTAGCCAATATTAATATAAATGGGTATCACAATAATTTACATGGTGATAACTAATCATAAATCATAATAAAAGTTTTATAATTAATTTACCTCAAAATTCCTGTGAGAAAGATTGATTTCTAAAGTTGGCATCAATACTATTCATTCATTCACTCATTCATCCAGGACATATTTGTTGAACACCTACAATGTGTTAAGTCTAGCATAAGCATACAATGGTACACAAGACAAAAAATCTACTCATATGTCTTAAGTATGTGGACTTAGGAAAACTACTAATCATGGAAGTATGTCCAAAAGATATCTAACAATTGTGATTTATTTATCCATAAAAATATAGCTTCACTGAATACAAGCATATGACTTAGAAAATCTCCTTTTTTGTTATCAGAAGTCATATAGTTCCACATTAGAGAACATTGTTATCTTAGAATCAACATCAACTGATGTGTTACATTTTATTATAAGAAATATATGGAAATTACTTCCTATTAAGTACCCTATACACAAAGCCACGGTAAATAAAGCTAATAATCGTAGTGTTTCAAGCCACAATGAAAATTTAGATAGCTACCGGAGTGCATGTTCAGTCATGTCTGATTCTTTTTCAACCCCCTAGACTGTAGCCTGCCAGGCTGCTCTATCCATGGGATTCTCCAGGCAAGAATATTGGCGTGGGTTGCCATTCCCTTCTTCAGGGAATCTTCCTGGTCCACGGATCGAATCCATGTCTCCTGCATCGACTGCATTGGCAGGTGTGTTCTTTACCACTGAACCACCTGGGAAGCCCTTATAGAGCTTCATGCATACATATATGTAGGCCTTCACTGGTGGCTCAGACAGTAAAGAATCTGTCTGCAATGTGGGAAACCCAGGTTGGATCCCCGGGTCAGGAAGATCCCCTGGAGAAGGGAATGGTTACCCACTCCAGTATTCTTGCCTGGAGAATTTCATTGACAGAGGACCCTGACGGGCTATAGCTCATGGGGTCGCAAAGAGTAGAACATGACAGAGTGACGAACACTTTCACTTTCACTCATATATTATATGTACCTCTATTCAACAAGTAATGCCCAACTGTCACTTTAGATATATCATACAAACAAAAACAATTGTTATTTGCCTACATACCTACATATTTTAATCCATATGTATAGAATTCCAAAAGTGATTCTAACTACATGGAAATACTTTTTCATGTATTCCTTGAAAAAGCTGTTATTTTAACTTCACTTAATACTTTGATGTTTAAATGAGTGCAAGTATGACAAAGGCAGGCAGGCAAAGTCTACAGTGATTTCTGTGTGATAGCTACAATGATTTCTTTTTTTAATTATTATCTTCCACTCTCTTTACATCATCTTTACCCTCATATTCCTGGAAATACTATAAAACACAATTGAAAAATGGGCAAAGGATTACCTATGTACATATACATACAAAACATATGGATATGCATACACACAAAAGTGAAAAGTTTAATAATGGCAATAGTTACAGCAATAATAATAACAGTAGTAGTATTAGCAGTATTAACTAAAACCACAATTACAACCCCCACCAAAATCAACTTTTATTAAATATTCGTTCTGTGTCTGGAACTAATTTTATATCACCTTATATGATATGTATTACCATTGTCATTTTACATAGGAGGAAACTAAGCAACACAAATATTGAGTCATTTGCCCAAGTACACAATAGCTAGTACTAAACAGTTACTCAACTTCACCAGTAAATCAGGGAAATGTAAATGAAAACAATCAATGAAACACCATTTCACACTTATCAAATTGAAAATAACAAAAAAGTCTCACAATACCCAGTATGGATGAGGAGATGGAGAAATAAGGATTTGATTGAGCCAACAGTGGCAATAAAAATTAGGACAACAATCTTAAAATTAGCATTTATTCATGCAAAATATAGTTAACATGTGCTCAGCTCATTATTATAACCCAATTCTTCCATTTATAGGTCAAATGATCAAGAAGACAAGTATGTTTAATGTACTTAAAAAAATTTCTATTGAGGTTTAACAATGCTGTCTTAGTTTTAGGTGTACAGCAAAGTGAATCAGTTATACATATACATATATCCACTCCTTTTCAGATTCTTTTCCCATATTGGCCATTACAGAATATTGAGTACAGTTCTCTGTGCTAAGCACAGTAGGTCCTTATTAGTTGTCTATCTTATACATAGTAGTATGTATATGTCAATCCAAGTATTCCAATTTATCCTAATCCCCCTTACTCCCAGGAACCATAAGTTTGTTTGCTATATATATAACTGTTTCTGTTTTGCAGATAAGTCCATTTGTACCCTTTTAGATTCCAGATATGTAATGTCATATGATATTTGTCTTTCTGTTTGACTTACTCAGAATGACAATCGGTAGATCCATCCATGTTGCTGCAAATGGCATTATTGCATTCTTTTTTATGGCTAATTTCATTGTATATATGTACCACATCTTTATCCATTCATCTGTTGATGGACACCTAGATTGCTTCCATGTCCTGCCTATTGTAAATAGTACCTCAGTGAACACTGGGGTGCATGGTTTTCGAATTATGGTTTTCTCCAGATACATTCCCAGGAGAGGGATTGCTGTATCATACGTTTATAACAGTATAAAATTGGAAACAACCCACATGCCAGGGGTTATAGAATGGGTAAATAAATTATAGCATATTAATAGAATAGAATACAATGCAGCATTTACAGTGACAGTGTTACAGCTACATATTTCAACAGGAATAGATCCCAAATACAATGCTGAATGGAAAAATAAAAGTGGTTGTAAATGTTGTATGCTGTATATTAGCATTCCTGTAAATTGAAAATAAGACACAGGCTAATTTTCCGTATTACTTATAAGTGAGTATATAGATACATATATTTATATACACTGAAAAATTATAAAAATATGGAATGGATATTCAAAAGATTAATGATGGTGTTTATCTTGGAGGAGGAAAGTGATACTGGAGAAAGTAGAACCCTGAAAGACTCAACTTTACCTCTAGTGTTTTATTTCTTTCAAAGCAAAGATCTATAGCAAATATGACAAAATGTAAGCATTTGTTCATTCTGGGAGGCTGCTGTATGGGTGTCTGCTATATCAGCCTGTGCAAAGTTCCATTTTTTTATATAAAAATAAAAATATGACTAGAGTGCGGCTTAAATATACCTGTCCCTTTTTATAGTTTACAGACTGATAGTTAGCCTTGGCAATCCCCAGGACCAAGTGTAAACAGGAATCAGAAACAACAGGGAAGATAACAAAGGAAAAAAATATATAGGTCAAGATTAGTCAGTGTGGAAAGCAAGCACAATTTTGTTTTCAACTGTTTGTGAATCCATTTGGTGAGGGATAACACATTTGTTTACCAAACCTTGGAAGGAATGGCTGATGCAATATGCAGTGGGAGATTGCATCTCCAGCTCCTTTTATAAGCTGCATATTACAGCTGTGAAGCTTCCCCTCTCTGCCTTGCCTACAGCTGTGCACTAACTAAGGCATCCCACAGAAAGGTAGATTTCATCCTGACACCCGCATAGTACCTGAAGCCATAGGAATGGCATTACCAAGTGTTACCAAAGTTTAGAGCACATTAAACAAGACTAATGGTGGGAATCTCACACACACACACACATACACATAATGATTTCCTAATTAAGGAACAAATCTTACTGGTTGTAGTACAGACAAGAACCCTCCCAAATCAGGCAGCACATGTTACTGCAAATTAACATCTCCATAACTAATATACTTGTACACCTGTTCATTAAGCCAATTACTGAACACTGCTAAATGTCACCAGAATACTATGCTTAACAACGTGCATAGCTAACATTGTATATCTTCAATTGGATCTCAATACCTAATCAGATAATGGATATTTTAGGAAGGACAAATAAAGTGGGCTTGGAGGTTTTAGGGAGGGTTTCCCTCATTTGAAATAATCATTTAAATGCCAAAATTGAAGTATAGTTCTTACTTCATCCCACTCCTTGACAAAGGTGGTGGTGGGAGCCCTTCTGGCTAAACTTTAACCTCTGTGAATACCTTACTCAAGCTCTAGTTAATCCCTTTACCCGCAAATTGGATCAGGCTTTGTAAGTAGGGACTGATCAAGTACTTACAGGCCACTGCAAACACCCAGAGGACCTCCTGTTCTATCAAATTTCCTAATTCATGTCACAAATCAATAAGTCCAGCAAGAAACCCTAAAAGCTAAGGGTGTCAAGGAGGACCGCTGGGAAAACATCACTGTAGGAATTATGAGGCTTAAGCCCAGTACTGCTAGGCTAATAGGACATTTTTTATTGAGAATACAGTTTGGGCATTCATCATATCCAGTCTTTTCTTTCTCAGTGTGGTCCATTTCAGACTGGTACAAGTACTGCATACAATTCAGTTTAATGCAGAAGGCAATTAACTTTTTTGAACAAGAGGAAACAAAATAACACCCCAAGAGATGTGGAATCAGGACCTCAACTTGACAATGTAGGATTTTTCAGTCTGGGTTTCAAGTATATCAAGCATGTCTAGAAGAAGGTCAGCGTTCTAGATCCCACCAGGGACTTATTCAAATGACAGAAACTGGGAAAGTATCTTATAATAGTTTAAAAGAAAGTTCTTTCTCCTAAAAAAGAAACTTCTAATCTCCTAGATATTTCTACATAATTGCCCAATAATTGTCTCCAATTTAGCACATCTCTTGCCTGACTCTCAAACCTGCTTTAGTCTTTTTCTCAAAAAATGGCAACTCAATTCTAATTGTTCAAAAAAAATGTCACAGTCATCATTGACTTTCTTCCTTCACAGGCCACATTTCAGTCTTTGGCAAACCCAGCATTTGAACACTTCTCATATCTCCACTTATACTGAAGGGTTTCAAGCTATCATTACTTCTAGCCCTTCTTTATTTATTGTTGTTCCGTCACTAAGTCATGTCTGACTCTTTGTGACCCCATGGACTGCAACAAGCCAGGCGTCCCTGTCCATCAACAACTCCCAACGCTTGCTCAAACTTATGTCCATCCAATCGGTGATACCATCCAACCATCTCATCCTCTGTTGTCCTGTTCTCCTCCTGCCTTCAATCTTTCCCAGAATCAGGGTCTTTTCCAATGAGTCGGCTCTTTGCATCAGGTGGTCAAAGTATTGGAGCTTCAGCTTCAGCATCAGTCCTTCCAATGAAATTTCAGGACTGATTTCCTTTAGGATTGGCTGGTTTGATCTCCTTGCAGTCCAAGGGACTCTCAAGTGTCTGCTCTACCACCACAGTTTGAAAGCATCGATTCTTTCATTGTATCCTGTCAATTCATTTTATTCCAATATTCAATACCCCTCAATGATTTTCTGTATCATTTTGAGTAAAAATCAAAGTCTTTGCAGTAGTCTAGAATGCCTTGCTTTCTTATTAAATTTAATTTTTTATTTTGTATTGGAATATAGGTCATTTACAATACTGTGTTAGCATCAGGTGTACAGCAAAGTGATTCAGTGAAACAAATACACATATCCATTCTTTTTCAGGTGGGTTGCCATTTCCTTCTCCAATGCAGGAAAGTGAAAAGTGAAAGCAAAGTCGCTCAGTCGTGTCAGACTCTTCGCGACCCCATGGACTGCAGCCTACCAGGCTCCTCCATCCATGGGATTTTCCAGGCAAGAGTACTGGAGTGGGCTGCCATTGCCTTCTCCACTTTTCCCATATAGGTTATTACAGAATACTGAGTATAGTTCCTGTATTATATAGTAGGTTCTGGGTATGTGTTAATCCCAAACTGCTAATTTATCCCCCCTCACAATATTTCTCCTTTGGTAACCGCAAATTAAAATGCCTTACTTTATATTCCATGTCCTCTGCTTAGCTACTCTGACCTCATTACTTTCCTTTCATTCCTCCCTTCCAGCTATATTAGCTTCCTTGCTGTTCTTCAAATATACCAGATCAACTCCCACAGGAGAGCCTTTGCATTCAAGTTTATATCACCACTAGATCTTCCCTCACTTCTTCCAGATCTTTGGTTAACGTCACTTGCTCATAGATATCTTTCCTGATGATGTGCTTCAAATCACAACTCCTCCCTACTGACACTCCTTTTCCCCTTTGCCTGCTTCATTTTTCTCCATAGCAGTTATCACCATCTGACATAATACATGTTATTGTCTATGCCTTCCACTTTGATGTCAGCTCCATTTTAAAAACGATATTTGTGACTGTTCCCTGTTACATGCTAGCACCTAGATCTGTGCTGAAAAAGAATAGGTCCTCCAGTTATTTTGGAATTTATCCATATCTTTATTCGTGTATATATATATATATATATATATATATGTGAATAATCCATATATATTTTTATTTATGCACAATGATTTATGTATAAGATTGTGTATTCCAGCATTGTTACTAGCAAAAGATTATAAATGTTCACCAACTGGAGACAGATTCAATAAACTCCAGCAAATTGGGCATTGTTTATAATAGCAAAAGGTTTGAAATGATCCGAAAGCTTTTCAAGAGAAGACTGCCTGATTAAACTGTGCTATGTCCCACCCAATGGACTACTCTGCTGCTATATTCATGACCAAGGAAACTCTTTATGGAACAATATGGAATAATTTTCATAAATACCAATAAATGATGAAAACGGGGTATGCAAGGCTGTCAGTAAATGCTAGCATTTGTTGGGAAAGCAAGAAAGAATATTGACATGTATTTGCTAGTATATGCATAAATGTTTCTTAGGAAAATTTACAAGACATTTATTACAGTAGTTACTTCTAGAGAAAGAACTAAGTATCTAAAAGAACTGATTTCTGTGTAACTTATGAAGAACTAAAGTGAGAAGCTTAGAGATTACGGCAGGGACCCAGGGACTCAGAGAAATCACCAGATTTTTAAAAAATATGTATGCAGACTGGAGCAATATACTCAAAAAAGGCATAGGCCTGATGTGGAAGCCCAAACCAAACAAAATAAGCTAACAATGCATGGCCACCTCCACCATCCTAGACTCCAGGAAGAACCCAAGAGAACCTTGGAAAAACTGTTGAGGCAAATTCTGCAAATTGTGTAAGTGGCAGTCCTGGATAAGGCTGCTGCTGCTGCTGCTAAGTTGCTTCAGTCGTGTCTGACTCTGTGCGACCCCATAGACGGCACCCCACCAGCCTCCCCCATCCCTGGGATTCTCCAGGCAAGAACACTGGAGTGTGTTGCCATTTCCTTCTCCAATGCATGAAAGTGAAAAGTGAAAGTGAAGTCGCTCCAGTTGTGTCCGACTCTTAGCGACCACATGGACTGCAGCCTACCAGGCTCTTCCATCCATGGGATTTTTCAGGCAAGAGTACTGGAGTGGGGTGCCATTGCCTTCTCCGTGGATAAGGCTAGTCAATATTTTGGGCTTTGTAGGTCATACAGTCTCTGTTGCAATTCTATTCAATACTCCCAATTGTCTCCTGGAGGCAGCTGTAGCCAATAAGTATCAAATAAGCATGGTGGTGTGTGAACAGCATCTATGAATTTAGAAAACTACATGGTTATTCACATTAACCTTTTCTAGTTTACCAATCCTTGACATAATAAGTGCTCAATAAGTAAGTATCTAGTCCTTCATCCTCTTTCTTTTGCAACTGAGGTCAATTTATTCTTGCTTCAAGTTTTGAAAATGTGAGTAAATATTCAACCTTTTCCCTGCAAAATAACACCTAGGAGTGTTGCTTGATAATTCTGTTTTTCAAATAGTGTTCACATAATCAAACACATTTATATTTCTCATGCTTTTTAAAATGTGTCAACCCTACAGGGACCAATGGTTTAGTCCCAGAATATAACTATCTCTTATTTATTCTCCATATGTTCTCATATGATTTTATCATATGTCTACATGTAAAATGACCATAAAAACAAATCAGCCTTAATAAAATTATAAAATGAGTTTCTACCATGCCATCGATATCTAGATAGAATCAGAGCTCTTAAGCAGCTAGAATGTTTGATAATCACTTGGGATATGTTGGTTTATGAGAAGATGAAAATCTGAGTTCTATAAACAAAGAAACATAAATCAGATTTCTGAATTTCATATAATACAGTTCTCTTACTTTATGTACATAAAAATATTACTGAGTATCTCAATTTGGTTTGTTGCTGGCTGAGCTCAATAGGAAACAACCACAGTTACATTGTCTCTGTTTTCCCCTTTTGGATTCCAACTGGTTTCAATTTTATCTTTCACTGGTAATTTTCTTTAGTGCAGAAAACATGTCAGCATATTTTGTTGAAGGCAATTGAAGTATTAGAAAATTTTTGAGAGGGTAGAAGAGGAGATATCTGAAGTTTTCATTTCTTTTAAGTCAAGTTTAGTTTGTTGGTGACTTTCTATTTGAAAGCAGTAAGCAATATGTGAGATTACTTTGGAAATGTTGGGAAGACATGTTCAGAACAAAATTTGAATAAGTGTAGAGTTACCCTGTTCTTAAGCCAAAAAATTCATAGCCCTCTTCCTTCCCCACCTATCACCCTGTTATACTACCAAGAATGTTGAATGCTTGACCCCATCTCCTTGTCCTTCCTTAATCTGTCATCTATTTATAATCTGGATTTGAATACACTCATAACTACAGAATCTTAATATCAAGATCTCTATAGGTAGGGCCTCAGGACCTGTATCTCTTAACAACTCCTGAGGTAATTCTAGATATCAGCAAGATATGGAACAACTGTTCTCCGGCATATAACACAACACTTTGTAATAGCTCTTAAATAATCCCCAAATTGAAAAATGCAAATATCATCAACAGCAACCCATGGAAACCCTGTTAGTAATTTCTTCTACAGCTCAGAATCTAACACTGAAGGAAATACCTGCTCAACAGCTGGGCACACCATAGTGACAAGGATGAGATTTTAAAAGAAAGCAAATGATACTTATGGCATACTATTTTTAAATCAATTATCAACTAGATATATTCCCTGAAAGCAAGGATCTTGCCCTATATTTCTATAATCTATCACTCTGCTAAGTACACAGAAGTTTTAAAAGTAAATAAGAATGCATTTTGTACATTAATTAAAAACATGTGTGTATATAATAAATTAATAGATAATATTAAAATTAATATTAGATACTAGGGCTTCTTTTCCTATTTTATAGACGCAGTTATCGCTATGCAAGAAGAGAAGGGAAAGTAAAAAGCAATGATTTGTTGTTGAAAGGAAAGTGAAAGGTAGTTAAAGACAGATTCATTCTTGTTTGATGTAAACATGTTCCTATTTTTATCACATTGGTAAAAACAATGAGGACATGTAAGACTTGGAATATGCAAAATAGCAAGAGGTAAAATATTTGATTCTATGAAAACTAGAGTTTCCCCCCAAAAAGGGAAAGTTCAGCCTAACCAAAAAACACAGTAAAACTAAATAAAATTCTATCTAAGCAAGCAATTGGAGTTTGGTTTCATTGCTTTTACACATCAGGTAGCTGCCTATATGCCTCAGACCAGGGGTCCCCAACCTTTTTGGCACCAAAGACCAATTTCATGGAAGGCAGTTTGTCCACTGACTGGGGGTTGGGGTGGTTTCAGAATGATTCAGGCACACTACATTTATTTGCACTTTATTTCCAATCTAATGTCACCGCTGATCTGACAGGAGGTACCAGCCTATGGCACAGAGGTTGAGGTCCCCTTCCTTAAACCAATAGATCTCAAGAACCAAACTCTAGTGAAAGTACATAAGAACACTCTGTTTTATGCCAAGGTCAATTTCACTTATGTTCCTAACTAGTAGCACGTTGATACCACCTATAACAATGAGAATAATGATATCCTGAGTACAGAATGTAAGCTATTCATCAAGATAAATTAAATCAACTTCTATGAAATCTATTTCATGGATGCACTTAGTTTAATATTGAGGCATCGATAACCATGACTGGTGTCTATGGGTGTGTGTGCATGTGTGTATTACTAAATAGATCATAGTTAGGTGACTTCTGTTGAACAATGAGCTTCCATGAGGTACTATATTTCACTAAATGCCAGAAACAGTTTGGATTGTAAGCTTTTAAGAACTTAAAACAATAAAAAAAATTGTTTGGCTGAGGGCCCAGCTATAAGAAACTCTCTCCTGTGAGAACTATCTTTTAATAATGCTATATTCAGTGCTATAGAGCATTTTAAACATAACTGCAGTATGAAACAACATAAGTCCAGTAGTTTATTATAGAATAATTGGCAATTGCTTTCCGTGTACCTCTTATTAATTTTTGAGACTAAAAGGTAGATAATAGAGTCCTGTATTGTTTATAAAGGCATATATAAGATAAAAGCAATGGTTAAGATTAAATACTAAATCTCAGAGCAAAGCAAAACTCAATGTATATTGTATCCTCAACACATTGCTCCCCAAATTCTCTGAAATCTGAAGAATTCAGATATAGCTATCACCATATAAAGTCAAACACATCTCAAAAAGATTAGAATGAAACCTACGTTATGTGTCCAAAAAAAAAAGAAATTGGAAATCCCTTGAATTGAAGATTTTACTGGAAATGTAAAAGAGAAAGTAATAACCCAGGTAAGAAGAGAGCTGCTAATAGTCACAGACAGCAAATAAATTTGACTGGATCAGGATAGCAACCTGCTGACACTTTTTCCTAGCAAACTATCTCTAACCTGCTGTGCTTGCTATTAGGCTGGCCTTTACTTCACCCCAGCCACTTCAGTCCCATCACTGTAGGGGCTCATTGTTGCCTTCCTTGTGGCTGCCATCAAAGTACGCTTCTGCTTTCAGCCAGGAATTCTTTCAACCTGAACTTAAATGCTGGTCCGAACTATAGAGAGGGAGCAGGAAGCAGTACATAAAATTTGGAACAGAGGTGTCATAAAGAAATATAATCAAATTAAAAGCTTCAAATTGGCTAATAAGAAATGATTCCTATTTCTTACTGGAAAGTGGTAAAAAACATGAACTCCAAGCTTGAGTGTGACAATCCATGAAGAAGAATGAAAGAAGTGCTAACATACCTAGCTTTCCACTCAGAGCTCATGGAAATAATCTGAAAAGACACTTAAAAGGGCAAATATTACATCTGATATCTGGTACAGTATTTTCTATTTTTTGCAGGGATGCTTCCCTGGTGGCTCAGATGTTAAAGAATCTGCCCATTTTTATTTTTTTTTTTTTTTTTTTTTTTTTTTATGTTTTTTTTTTTTTTTATTTTTTTTTTAATTTTATTTTATTTTTAAACTTTACATAACTGTATTAGATTTGCCAAATATCAAAATGAATCCGCCACAGGTATACATGTGTTCCCCATCCTGAACCCTCCTCCCTCCTCCCTCCCCATTCCATCCCTCTGGGTCGTCCCAGTGCACCAGCCCCAAGCATCCAGTATCGTGCATCGAACCTGGACTGGCAACTCATTTCATACATGATATTTACATGTTTCAATGCCATTCTCCCTAATCTTCCCACCCTCTCCCTCTCCCACAGAGTCCATAAGACTGTTCTATACATCAGTGTCTCTTTTGCTGTCTCGTACACAGGGTTATTGTTACCATCTTTCTAAATTCCATATATATGCGTTAGTATACTGTATTGGTGTTTTTCTTTCTGGCTTACTTCACTCTGTATAATAGGCTCCAGTTTCATCCACCTCATTAGAACTGATTCAAATGTATTCTTTTTAATGGCTGAATAATACTCCATTGTGTATATGTACCACAGCTTTCTTATCCATTCATCTGCTGATGGACATCTAGGTTGCTTCCATGTCCTGGCTATTATAAACAGTGCTGCGATGAACATTGGGGTACTCGTGTCTCTTTCCCTTCTGGTTTTCTCAGTGTGTATGCCCAGCAGTGGGATTGCTGGATCATAAGGCATGTCTATTTCCAGTTTTTTAAGGAATCTCCACACTGTTCTCCATAGTGGCTGCACTAGTTTGCATTCCCACCAACAGTGTAAGAGGGTTCCCTTTTCTCCACACCCTCTCCAGCATTTATTACTTGTAGACTTTTGGATTGCAGCCATTCTGACTGGCGTGAAATGGTACCTCATAGTGGTTTTGATTTGCATTTCTCTGATAATGAGTGATGTTGAGCATCTTTTCATGTGTTTGTTAGCCATCTTTATGTCTTCTTTGGAGAAATGTCTATTTAGTTCTTTGGCCCATTTTTTGATTGGGTCATTTATTTTTCTGGAGTTGAGCTGTAGGAGTTGCTTGTATATTCTCGAGATTAGTTGTTTGTCAGTTGCTTCATTTGCTATTATCTTCTCCCATTCTGAAGGCTGTCATTTCACCTTGCTAATAGTTTCCTTTGATGTGCAGAAGCTTTTAAGGTTAATTAGGTCCCATTTGTTTATTTTTGCTTTTATTTCCAATATTCTGGGAGGTGGGTCATAGAGGATCCTGCTGTGATGTATGTCAGAGAGTGTTTTGCCTATGTTCTCCTCTAGGAGTTTTATAGTTTCTGGTCTTACGTTTAGATCTTTAATCCATTTTGAGTTTATTTTTGTGTATGGTGTTAGAAAGTGTTCTAGTTTCATTTTTTTACAAGTGGTTGACCAGAGTTCCCAGCACCACTTGTTAAAGAGATTGTCTTTAATCCATTGTATATTCTTGCCTCCTTTGTCGAAGATAAGGTGTCCATATGTGCGTGGATTTATCTCTGGGCTTTCTATTTTGTTCCATTGATCTATATTTCTGTCTTTGTGCCAGTACCATACTGTCTTGATAACTGTGGCTTTGTAGTAGAGCCTGAAGTCAGGTAGGTTGATTCCTCCAGTTCCATTCTTCTTTCTCAAGATCGCTTTGGCTATTCGAGGTTTTTTGTTTTTCCATACAAATTGTGAAATTATTTGTTCTAGCTCTGTGAATTATCCTCAATGGTGAAAAATTGAAAGCATTTCCTCTAAAGTCAGGAACAAGACAAGGGTGCCCACTTTCACCATTACTATTCAACATAGTTTTGGAAGTTTTGGCCACAGCAATCAGAGCAGAAAAAGAAATAAAAGGAATCCAAATTGGAAAAGAAGAAGTAAAGCTCTCACTGTTTGCAGATGACATGATCCTCTACATAGAAAACCCTAAAGACTCCACCAGAAAATTACTAGAACTAATCAATGACTATAGTAAAGTTGCAGGATATAAAATCAACACACAGAAATCCCTTGCATTCCTATACACTAATAATGAGAAAACAGAAAGAGAAATTAAGGAAACAATTCCATTCACCATTGCAACGGAAAGAATAAAATACTTAGGAATATATCTACCTAAAGAATCTAAAGACCTATATATAGAAAACTATAAAACACTGGTGAAAGAAATCAAAGAGGACACTAACAGATGGAGAAATATACCATGTTCATGGATTGGAAGAATCAATGTAGTGAAAATGAGTATACTACCCAAAGCAATCTATAGATTCAATGCAATCCCTATCAAGCTACCAACAGCATTCTTCACAGAGCTAGAACAAATAATTTCACAATTTGTATGGAAAATCTGCCCATTTTTAAAAGCTGAGGTACACAAGATACACTAGGAGTCAGTAAACAGAAAGGTAAATGGTTATACTTCTTGAAAATCACCCTTGAAGCTCTGCCACTAAAAGACATGCATTTTAAATTTATTACACGTATGACATGAGTTATTATGCATACTTTTATTCTGGGTGCCTAATATAGATGAAAAGATTACAGGTTCTAAATTTAAGCAATACTTGTCTACTGTCTACCTAGGACAAGTCTACCAAAACTTAGAAAAAGTAAGACAGGACCCAAACCTACCTTACAACTGTGCTGTCATACCTGTTCTATCCATTAAGACCCAAATAAAGTGTTTACTTTCTCTATGAAACCTCCAATTACCTCTACATTCTTTGCCTTCTACATCACTGCTAGGGCTTCTCTTGTGGCTCAGCTGGTAAAGAATCCACCTGCAATGCAGGAGACCTGGGTTTGATCCCTGGGTTGTGAAGATCCTAGGGGAAAGGAAAGGCCACCCACTCCAATATTCGGGCCTGGAGAATTCCATGGACTGCATAGTCTATGGGGTCACAAGGAGTTGGTCACGAGTGAGTGAATTTCATTCACTTTTCACTGCTAAGGTATTTCCACATGTTGCCCTGCTTAACTATGGTTCATGTATGTATCTTTTTGCCTTTCCTAAGTTACAAACTCACAGGGAAGACATGTTTGATACAACTTTGTCTCCCACATCCATCCCACCTCCCATAGTATCTAGAAAATGACACTCAAATATTATGTGAATAAAACCTGTGAAATGTGAGAATAGAAAATGATTAGGGTGTAGGAAGAGAAATGTGAATTTGATGGTCTTTTATATTTAAGATGTAACCGAAGCCTAAGCAGAGATTGAAAAGTCAGTGAGAAAGAACTCAGGACAGAAGATTAGACACAGGTGAGGATGCCTGAAGTCATGGACACAGAGAAGAACAGCCAATTAAGAGGACAAAAAGAACGATCAAAAAGGTGAGAGAAACAGGAGAACACATTGTCCCCACAGTGAAAAAGGAAAGTGATTCAATAAGAAAAAGTAATCAACAGTGTGAAGCATAGCAGGGTGGTCAAGCACAGTCTAAGTCCGCACCCCCAATACAAAGACCAGAAGAAAACACGCCATTTCAGACCACACAGAGCAATTTTGAAAGAGCAATGACAACAGAATCCATATTACAGGATGCAAAGAAGAAGTGAAGGGAAATGTCAAAAAAGACCACTTGAGAAATTAGGAAAAATAACTATGTAGAATATGAAAGAGATAGAAACAAAAAGATTGAATTCCAGCTTAGCATAAGTTTGCCTATTACAAGAAGGCACCTGATTGTCAAATTCAAGAACAGTTTTTATGCCAAAAATGATTTCAGTACAAACCCATCATACAATGACCTACTGGACAAGATCAATAGAAACTGCAAAAGAGATTATACTGTTCAGCAATCCATGCTGCATCAATATCTATAATGGAATGAGACAAGGTGATACAATGGCCCAAAGCTTCCTGGAATTGCTTGTAAACGAAAATCAGGCAGGAAAAGAAAGTCCACATAGACAGTAAGTAAGTACCCCACCCTCTTTATACTGATGACAAAAGAACATTTTCTAGGGTCATAGGAAGAAAAAAGTAGTATTTTGCACTACCAACTTCCAGGCTAGAAATTGTTTAGAGAACTAAATGTTTATACAACAAGCATGACCCACAAGGTCCTGTCAACATCTATGGCAAAGAAACACAACAGCTCTATCTATCAAAGTCAACAGATGAACAAAATTGCTATGTTCAAAGTTAAATGCTTCAGAAGCTGTAGCCAATGACAGTTTTATTGAAATAACAAAAGTTTCTGGATCACAAAGTGTTGATGAAGATTAGAACACTTATGTAATTCTGTCATATCAGGGCTAAACTAAAATATAGTGTTCATCGACAACATTAGCTGAAGGAAATAAACTGGCTGTCACCCAAATACCCACAGTATCCTGAAGGTATAAAATCTGGCAAGATGAAGATTCAATGGGAGTTTTTAAAGCTTCCCTCTACACTGAGTCCAGCTACCTGAGACCAGCTAGGTAGCCTACAACAAGACAGGTGGCTTTCTCAACTTCCTGACTGCACTCATAATGTTATTAAGAAAAAATATTCAAATGAAAGAATAAAATTTGCTGGGTCAATGTAGTTACACAATCATGCTACTTCAACAATTTCAGTGTGATACAACTGAACCAATAGTTGGCTTCCCCGGTAGCTCAGACAGTAAAGAATCTGCCTACAGTGCAGGAGAGCCAGGTTAGAGCGGCTCAGGAAGCTCCCCTGAAGGAGGGCATGGTAACCCACTCCAGGACTCTTGCTTGAGAATTCCATGGATAAAGGAGCCTGGAGGCCTACAATCCAGGGGGTCACAAAGAGTCAGCATGACTGAGTGACTAACACTTGACTTCAATTTCCTTATAGGGGGGCAAGGTGTTATTCCAGTAACGGAAAGAGTTTCAGGAAGCAGTCACCAGTCACTGACCTTAACAAACCTAAGATCTCCAACATGTTTGCCAAATTAACATTTCACTTAATGTCTTGTTTTAAATTTCATTTAAAAGATGATTGCCTATGACTTCCCATGTCTTTGTATGCCATGCATGACTTATCATCAAGTAATAGTACCCAATGAAAATCAAACATTAACTTTCTTTCTAATATTTGGCATTATTAATGATAATGTATTATTATTATTTCCTATTTAATCATTGACATAGTTTATATATCTCCAGCCCTTATATCACAGTAACTCTTCAGGGTCAATATTTTGCTTGTACTGTACAAAAACTTAGGCTCAGAGCAGTGAAGTAACTTTGTACATCCAATAAGCATGAGTTTCAAACAGCATGAATACAGCTTTCCAGTCCTTATTTCTTCCACCATAGCAAGATGCGGCCTTTAGTGTAAGTGCCTATCACTTCATTAACTGAACTAACATATGTAAAATATGAAGCAGAGAAACTGGCTCTTAATAGGAATCTTTTTAGATGCTAATTCCCATTCAATGACTCCCACTAATCATTTGAAAATACTGTACATACTATCTAACCCAGTGAGTTAGACTAAGAAAAGGGGTTCTGTAAAGTTATAGGTAAGCATACCAGACATCCCAAATTCCATCTCTAAAGATGATAAAGGAAAAACTTGATTTATCAAAAAGAACATAAATGAATCCATGAGTCTCTCGACTGATACATTTAATGGTAATTGAAGCATGATGCAATGACTTAACTGTTTCCTAAAAGCAGAAAAGAAAGACTTCCTTAGAGATCAATGCAAAGAAATAGAGGAAAACGATAGAATGGGAAAGTCGAGAGATCTCTTCAAGAAAATTAGAGATACCAAAGGAACTTTTCATGCAAATATGGGCACAATAAAGAACAGAAATGGTATGGACCTAATAGAGGCAGAAGATATTAAGATAAGAGGTGGCAAGAATACACAAACGAACTATACAAAAAAGAACTTCACGACCCAGATAACCATGATGGTGTGATAACTCACTTAGAGCCAGACATTCTGGAATGCAAAGTCAAGTGGGCCTTAGGAAGCATCACTACAAACAAAGCTAGTGGATGTGATGGAATTCTAGTTGAGCTATTTTAAATCCTAAAAGATGATGCTGTAAAAGTGCTACACTCAATATGCCAGCAAATTTGGAAAACACAGCAGTGGCCACAGGACTGGAAAAGGTCAGTTTTCATTCCAACCTCAAAGAAAGGCAATGCCAAAGAATGCTCAAACTACTACACAATTGCACTCATTACACACACTAGCAAAGTAATGCTCAAAATTCTCCAAGTCAGGCTTCAACAGAATGTGAACTGTGAGCTTCCAGATGTTCAAGACGGATTTAGAAAAGGCTGAGGAACCAGAGATCAAATTGCCAACATTTGTTTGATCATTGAAAAAGCAAGAGTTTCAGAAAAACATCTACTTTTGCTTTATTGACTATGCCAAAGCCTTTGACTGTGTGGATCACAACAAACTGGAAAATTCATAAATAGATGGGAATATCAGACCACCTGACCTGCTCCCTGAGAAGTCTGTATGCAGGTCAAGAAGCAACAGTTAGAACTGCACATGGAACAACAGACTGGTTCCAAATCAGGAAAGGAGTATGTCAAGGCTGTATATTGTCAGCCTGCTTATTTAACTTATGTGCAGAGTATATCATGCGAAATGCCAGGCTGGATGAAGCACAAGCTGGAATTAAGATTGCCGGGAGAAATATCAATAACCTCAGATATGCAGATGACACCACCCTTATGGCAGAAAGTGAGGAAGAACTAAAGAGCCTCTTGATGACAGTGAAAGAGGAGAGTGAAAATGTTGGCTTAACGCAACATTCAGAAACCTAAGATAATGGCATCTGGGCCCATCATTTCATGGCAAATATATGGGGAAACAGTGGAAACAGTGACAGACATCATTTTTGGGGGGCTCCAAAATCATTTTCATCAAGTCAGTGATGCCACTAACCATCTCATCCTCTGTAGTCCCCTTCTCCTCCTGATGTAACTAAGTAACTTCTCCTTATGTAACTATGTAACTCTTCCTAAAGTAACTATGCAACTCCTCTTTATGTAACTATAAAAGATAAAAGTAATTTTGAGATGTCATGTGTCCACAAAAAATGGGTCACCTGAACTTCTGTTTCTGAAAGTATGGCAGAATATATACCCTGACTTATGCCCCAATGAAACAACTAAATGTGATGAATCTTTTAGAAATAATCTTAAAAGCATAGATAATCTGGCCAGAAAGTAAGGAATCCGTGGAGGCCAAAAACAAAGTGAAAGAACTAAGAAAGGTAAACATCAGTAGAGCCAGTTTTGACCTTGAGTGAATTTACCAAACCCAGATGAACTTGAGCTTTTTCCAAGGCATCAACTATGAGGGAATGGAAACCAAATCCAAGGCATGATCAAAGTGGAAAGAGAAATAGAAAATTGTCCTATAAACCTCAGAAGACTACAACTCAGTTTAACACTGAACTAGAAATAAAAGTGCTCATCTCCCAAGGGGCCTAAGAAGAAAATTGCCCATATCAAACCTTGGTGCTAAATGGAGATGATAAAAACCTTCTCTGAGTATTCCTAGTTGAAAGCCAGTCCTCATGCAGCTTGAATTAACACTTCCTCGAGTCTTAAAAACTTAAGCCATAATATTAACACGATTCTAGGTTGGTAGCCACCTAGCAATGGCAAATATGAACCTCCTCTAAAGGATATTAACTCTCACATGAGGCCTTAAAATATTCCCAGAGATAAACATACAAGAAATAGCATGTTTCATATGTTTAAAGAAATATAAGAGATTGAAATTAATAAAGAGTTAGATAAATGAAAATACTAATACCAATACTATGTAGATCTGCAAAAGAACCAAATGAAACTTCTTAAAATTAAAATTAAAAAAGTACGAATTAAAATTTAAAAACTCAAGAGGCTGGTTTACCAGTAGAGTTTAAGAAAGATTCATGAACTGGAAGATATAGCTGAACAAATGTTCTAGAGTGTATCACTTAAGAGATACATAGGCAGAAAATATGAAACAGACATTAAGAGAAATGTAGCATAGAGTGACAAGGTATAATTTCTACAATTCAATTTTCAGAAGGTTAGAAAAGGGTGAATGGGGCAGAGGCAATATTTGAGGAGATATTACAGAAAGACACAAATACACGGATTCAGGAAGCTTAAAATATATATATATATATATATATATATATATATATATATATATATATATATATCTCAAGTAGGATAAATGAAAAGAAATTGACACCTAAACACAGTGACATAAACTCTAATACAAAAGATAAACAAATGATCTTAAGAGCAAATACACAGAAAAGACATTACCTTAAAAGGAACAAACACAGAGAGCTAACCTATCAACAAGAGATGCCAAAACTGCGGGACTGGTCTCTTCAATGTGCTGAGAGAAAATAATAACCCAGAATATCTAGACAAAATATTTTTCAAAACAAGACTTAAAAAAGGCCTTTTCAAGAATTCCAATCCAAGAGTACCTAACTAAAAGAAATTATAAACCACATATTTTAATGAAAAAGTTATTCTAGAAGAAAGGTGGAAAATATATAAAACTGTGTGGAGCAAAGAAAGAGGGCAAATCTAAACAAATAGTGATGTCATAATACAACTGCAACAACAATATCGGTTCCGTAGATGATGGTGTGTATACCCCAAGATTCAGAAATTTCACTCCTAGGAATATACTTTAAAAGAGTTTTCACCCAAGACTAAACTGGCATTTCAAAGCCTACTGGATAGTTCCTCCTGGATTCTAAGAACTAGCAAACCAATCTCATGCTTTCCAAGACTCATTCATCATCTTCCTCTAGGTCTGTTCTTCCTCCCTTTTTCCCTTCGCTAGTTATGTTAAAAGTATGACCATTTTCCCATTCACATAGTCTTAAAATTCTGGACTTACTTTTAACTTTTGAAAGTGAAAGTCACTCAGTCCTGTCCGACTCTTTGCGACTCCGTGGACTATACAGTCCATGGAATTCTGCAGGCCAGAATACTGGAGTGGGTAGCCTTTCCGTTCTCCAGGGGATCTTCCCAACCCAAGGATCGAACCCAGGTCTCCCGCATTGCAGGCAGATTCTTTACAAGCTGAGCCACAAGGGAAACCCAAGAACACTTTAGTGGGTAGCCTATCCCTTCTCCAGCAGATCTTCCCAACTCAGAAATAGAACCAGTGTCTCCTGCATTGCAGGTGGATTCTTTACCAACTGAGCTATGAGGGAAGCCCACCTTTAACTCTTACCTATATCGTTTTACACAACAATAGTAAGTTCTCTAGTCCTAGAGATTCTAACTTAAAGGGAATGCTCTTATTCAGACCTCAGGCCCTTCCACTTTAGCATCTCCACTAAAGGTCTTTAAAATCATCTTTGCTCAGGTCGGTCATATGAGATCCCTCAATACTTTCAAATGTCTTAATCAGTTAAAGTTGGGTTTCTTAGTCTAGCAGTTAAAGGCCCTCATAATCCAGTTCAAACATTTCTCTCTAATACCATTTTCTGCCATTTCCTGTAAATTTCCCCCCCTTTCATCTCTAACATGAACTCTGCAGTCTAGCCATATGTTAACACACCTGTTGTTGCCTGAGGAAAGGACATTATAAGCACCAGGTTTTCCAACATACAATTCGTTCTGCTGAAAATACTTTTATTCCTTCTCAGACACATTTCCTAAATACCTGAATCTCATTCATCCTTAAAGGCCCAGCTAACTTACCTCCACTGTCATGACATTTTCCACGATCTCCCCTTTCCCTCATTCCCTTAAAACCAGCACCATTTCAGCTCAATCTCACCTAGAGGGCTTTGGTGTGTTTGATATATTCTTACCACCTGTTTGAATGTCTTGTTCTTGAATATTAAGCTCTCCTAGATGTAAGGGTCCATGTCTCATTTAATCATCTTGGTACTTAATGAAGTGGCTTTCATGTAGCTCAATAAATATTGTTTGAATTGATCAATAAATTGGCCTTAAAAGCATACTCATTCAGCAATCACTATAACGATGACCTATAAACTGAATCATGAGCATCCCAAATCCCTGTTGTTTGTATTTATTTTTAACCAAAGCAGCTAATGGGGTAAATGACAAAAAATCAAGTTGGCACAAGTTCCTCACAGGCTGTCCTATCTCAGATGAAATGGGGAAAACGGCTCTTCTTGAGCTTAGGTAGGTGACTTTACTATGGAAATGAGCTATGGAAAAGAGGCTGCCTCTGGTTTTCATTTTCTTTGTTGTAGATAAACTTTTGGGTTAATTATAGAAATTCCACATTATTATTGAAAATATTTTCACCTATTTAATAAAAATGTACATCAAATGCAAAGGCATGGTAGATATATCCCCTAGCCACTTGAAATTCCTATGGGATCTGGGCAAGGGCTTTAAAAAAAAGAAAGAAAGGAACAAGGAACAAAGTGAGATGGTTTTATAGCAGGAAGATCGCACAGAAATAGATATTATGAAATGTCAAACTAGAGAACCGATATCTGTGTCCCTTTCTATATATTTGAGAATATTTCAAACCCCAGATTCTGCAAACACCTGCTAAACACACTCCCTAAACCCACCAAGCCAGCAGCTGTGTGATCTACTCACACATTCTTAACACCACTTGGGAAAACGCAAATTGTAGAGCCATGTTCGTAAAAGAAAATAAATAAATGTCTCTGCTGAATTTCTACTCTCCCTGTATCATCAAAGTTAACAGCCCTGCCAAGGGAGATCATACAATTAAGAATTAAAATCTTAATGACTTAAATATTGTAATCAGTGTGTGAAAGCACCTTAATTAAATGATAGATGCCCAGAAAGGGAGAAATGTGATTTGCTGTAGAAATTTAAAGTCTCTTTATATCAATAATAGAAATGAGAGTGACAATATATTTAATATTATATTATTCTAGATACGACACAGGAACAGACACTAAATACAGTGTTTTGAGAATTAATGCAAAATAATACTTTAAAAAATCATTCTATAAACCTACACACCATGTTACATCCTTCTTGCTACATGACTGCTAATTCAAAACACAATATTCCACATAATTTGCTTTAAATTCAGCAAGTAACATTACTGAAAGTAATGAATGCATAGATAATCACTGAGACAGTATGAGGAATAAAATAGAAATAAATGTCAAGTTTTCCAAAGACAAGACAAATCAAAGGAAAAAGCACTACAAAAAAATCATAAATCAGCTGGACATATTAAATAGGGTCCTGAGGCAACAATCTAGTTTAATGTAACACTCAAAGAACATAACAAAGTTCTTCTGTTCCCTTAAGCTAAGCGAATTATCTGTATCGTTTCACAAAACTGACACATTTGAATAAAGTCCAAAGATGACTTCAGTTTCAGTGTTAGTATTTCCTTTCCAGAGAGGGGGAAAAAAGAAAAACAAACAAACATGGTTCAATTATTTGTAAGTTGTTGATGTCACATATAGATTGGGTCAATCTGAAAGAAATTTGTTAAATATACCCTCAGAATTATGCTACTACTACTTAATGAACCAAGTGAGAATACATGATTATTCACAAGGCAAGAGGCAATTAAAAGAAAAGATGAACCAAAAAGAGGCATCAGTTAAAAATAAACCTAGTTTGTACATATCCACATTTCAAAAAGCAAGCACTTAGGAACTGTCATTGTCATGGTAAAGAGGGAAATGATACATCAATTCCAGGATATGTTTTAGAGAAAATTTAATAGCTAAAAATATGAGATTTTAGGAAAAGTTTATTTGGGCAGAGATAAAATTATCTCTCTTTTTACTATCAGATATAGAACTTGTAATGGAGAGAGAGGAGAAGCTTTAAATGCCATTATATTTCAGGCTCTGACCTTATGCTTTAGCAACCTAATGAGTAATGTATCCCACAAACTGATCTACTGCAGTTTGGTACGCAGGGACCATACTTGATTATCAGCTTCATTGGAAACACCAGTAATTCAACTTATAAGGAAACAGAGCTCCTTGCACAGTCCCTTAAATATAAGTGCTTACTTAATATTTTGAGCATAAAAGAACATATCTAAGTGTATTAACTAGGTTTCTGTTGCTGTAGCTCCATGTATGCTTATCTCTGCTGCTGCTGCTGCTGCTAAGTTGCTGCAGTCGTGTCTGACTCTGTGCGACCCCATGGACTGCAGCCTACTAGGCTCCTCCGTCCCTGAGATTCTCCAGGCAAGAATACTGGAGTGGGTTGCCGTTTCTTCTCCAGTGCATGAAAGTGAAAAGTGAAAGTGAAGTCGCTCAGTCATGTCTGACTCTTAGCGACCCCATGGACTGCACCCTACCAGGTTCCTCCGCCCTTGGGATTTTCCAGACAAGAGTACTGGAGTGGGGTGCCATTGCCTTCTCCGTGCTTATCTCTAGAAAGGTCAATTAGCGAGTGATGCAAGAGGGAAGAGAAAAACGTAGATGCTTAGGAGGAGAAAAGGAATTCAAATAAACAGGGTGATTTCAGAAAATAAAGTAGAACTCTGAATGTAGGAGTTTTGAATTGAATTATTCAATTCACTGAATATTGTAGGACACTGTTTCATCAACAGTTATTTCCCAACTTCCATAAAGATATGTTCAGAAAAATCAAACTATTTGAACATAGAAAACTCTATGAAACCCCATAACCTGAGAGATTTTTTTAAGTTGAAAATATAAATTGTTCATCTGTAGTACTCCACAGTGGATTACATTTTTATAATTTCTTTATTTTATTTGACTGTGCTGAGTCTTCATCGCTGAGAGAGCGTTCTCTAGTTGCAGCAAGCAGGGACTCCTCTCTAGTTGCAGCGTGCTGGCTTCTCATTGTGGGGCTTCTCTTGCTGCAGAGCACAGGCTCTAAGGCGTGTGGCTTCAGTAGTTGCGATACACAGGCTTAGCAGTTGCGGCTTGAGGGCTCTAGAGCACAGGGTCAGAAGCTGTGGTGCACAGGCTTAGTTGCCCTGTCACATGTGGGATCTTTCCGGATCGAACAGATGTCTCCTGGGTTGGCAGGTGGATTCTATATCACTGAGCCACCAGGGAAGCCCTCCATAGTGAATTAGTAAAGTTATTGTTTAACTGAAACTTCCTGATATAGAAACAGATTTTTTTTTCTCACTAAAATCACTTTTCTAATTCTGTTTGATATTTCAATTTCTTATTTTATTAACTACATTACCAAAATAAATAGAGTATTAATATATGGTCATTACACAAGTTAGCAGAATTTTCTTTATGTTAGGTCGGGTAAGTACATGCTGCTTCCTCATCTTACACACTACTTATTATTTTTTCAAGTAAACTTGATTACAATTAGGCTACCCATATGGATTTGAGATCATTTCATACCTCTATACTACCATTGGGACATATGAAAAGTTTAACCCAATGATTTGGCTAAAAATGTCATATGCTAACTGTATTTTTTAATGCTTTGCCCTCTGTTAATTTTTTTCCCCTTCATTCCAGTAACAATGAACACACACCTAGCATCTAGGTATTGCTTTGTCATGCAATTTCCCACTAGAAGGAATCAGGTTCCTTGGAAAAATAGCTGATTCCAGGGCTATGGAAGAGTAAGTATAAGATGAAACTAAAATATCTTTATATCAGAAAGTAACGTAATGCTAAAAGTGGGAAGATGGGGTAGGCATGTCACAAAGTTTGATTAAGGGCAATCCCTCTGACAAAATCTGGGAAAAACTGAGCGCAAAAGTAATGCAGTAATGTATTATAAATCACTGCAAAGTAGGATTTTATAAGTCCATAGTGATAACAAATCAATCATTAAGTCGATAGATCAATACACTGATTGACTGATAGATGAGAAGAGAGAGGTCTTACTTACAGAAGAATGCTAATTACCAACCATGTGGAGAGAGGTTGGAAAATCATCATTTTACAACCATTACAGCATATATCGCATTATCTAACAGAACATTTTGATGAGGAGCAGGAGATCTGCAAGGTCTTATGTCTCCCTAAAAAGTACTTATTAATTTAAATGGAAAAACAGTAAGTACACACTGAAGAAATCGTGTAATATCTCAACCAAGTGATCAAAATGAACACCTCCTATGAGGGGCAGACAGACATTCAGTGCCTCTATATGTGATACTTGATACAGCATGACCTCTGTATAATTCTGGCCAAGATCACACATCCTAAATCCAATCATGGGGAAACATTAGATATACGCAAGATGAACAAAGATCTTCTTAAAGAAGAGGGGATTCATATTGCTCAAAAATATCAATGTTATAAAAGACAAAGAATGGTTGTGGAAATGTTCCAGGCTCAAGGAGGCTGAAGAAGAGATGGAGCCAGAGTAAGAGATGGGGTTCGGGGGAGAGATGAAGTGAGACAAAGAGACAGAGTAAGAATGGCACCAAAGGTATGTGAATTTGGATAAAAGATATGTACAAGTGTTCTTTATAGTCTTATTCTTGCAATTTCTATACATTTGAAATGATTTCCAAATAAAAACTTAAAACATTGTTTCTTTTTAATGGCTAAATAATACTCCATTGTGTATATGTACCACAGCTTTCTTATCCATTCATCTGCTGATGGACATCTAGGTTGCCATTAAAAAGAATACATTGGAATCAGTTCTAATGAGGTGGATGAAACTGGAGCCTATTATACAGAGTGAAGTAAGCCAGAAAGAAAAACACCAATACAGTATACTAATGCATATATATGGAATTTAGAAAGATGGTAACAATAACCCTGTGTACGGGACAGCAAAAGAGACACTGATGTATAGAACAGTCTTATGGACTCTGTGGGAGAGGGAGAATCTTCTGTGGGAAGATTTGGGAGAATGGCATTGAAACATGTAAAATATCAGTATGAAACGAGTTGCCAGTCCAGGTTCCATGCACGATACTGGATGCTTGGGGCTGGTGCACTGGGACGACCCAGAGGGATGGTATGGGGAGGGAGGAGGGAGGAGGGTTCAGGATGGGGAACACATGTATACCTGTGGCGGATTCGTTTTGATATTTGGCAAAACTAATACAGTTATGTAAAGTTTAAAAATAAAATAAAATTAAAAAAAAAAACATTGTTTCTTACTGTTTCTTAGTTTACTATGTTCTGCTATTTTTTGGTTTTATTTTAAAGATATGCCCTAATATTTTTTAAACATTATTTATGATGATTTATATTTAATGATGCCTATTTAAATGATATTATGGAATAAGAGGAAAACCAGAAGCATTAAATCACACCATCACTAATAGCTTGGAATCCTGTACCAAGAGGGTATAAATATACATATTATATTCATCTACACTAAAAGCTAAAATATAATTTTCATAGAAATATCTCAAATTAATTTTCTTAGAATCATAGAACAAAATGAAAAGATCATTTAAAGATATCTTAACACAACCTCCTCATGTTTCTGTGTATGGAACTGAGGTCACACAGTCACAGAGAACCAGACTAAGACAGTAGGTCTCCTCTTGAGCCTGGTTATCTTCCAAAATATAATCTTGGCTAACCTGAACAATCCAAACTGTTTCAAGTAAATCCCTTATACACCATTCCTATGAAACAGAGTGGATAGCACATTTTATCTCTGAAATAGTTATGACGGTCATATGTTATTTTAAAAACATTTGTAATTACATATTTTGTTTCTTTACAATATTTTTTTTAGATAAAAGGGAGCATGTAAACCTAACTGATCAATCTAAGCTTGACAAATTCATTATAATCATAGCTAGCCATTGCTAGTCATAGCTAATCATTAACGTCATTCTACTTATATTGTCCTCATTAAATATACCATCCAAAAAAAAAGAAATATATACCATCCAAACTATAGAAACACAAGAGAATCCATTTTCCATGGGTTACTTCTAACAATGCATGAAGTGATCTTCATTCAGTTGTCAGATTATAAAGTAATTGCTTTTCCAACACTTAATTTTCATACTATCCTTGTGAGATAAATAGGTAGTAACTAGCATAATCCAGCTACACCATTTTTTTCATTATCTTCAGGTCTCTTAAGTCACTCCCCTTCATTTACTGAGAACTTGAGCAACTGTTTTTTCGTCCACTCTAAATTCTGTTGTTTTCACTGACTTCATCAGCCACATACCAAACTTATCCAGTCTCTCAATTTATTGTGCTCCATTACATCTATCTTTTACTGAACTCAACCAAAATCATTCAATCCCATTGTCACACTGCAGTCATCAAAAATAACTCAACCTCCTAAATTCCAACCCAATCACAGTATCTGATGACCTTTTCTCTCATATAGTTCCAGCTTAAAGGATCAAGGAACCCTGCTGAATCAATCTCTAAGTGTCATTAAGACCACCAGTCCTTTGACCCACCATCCACCGTTCCTCTCCTGTGGTCGCTTCTCTCCCCATCTAATTTAAATTTCAAGGCCAAGTAGGTATTACTACATTGGTAATTATTGTCTAACACACCATACTCAACACACTTTCCTCTTAATTCTTCTACTGTATTTATTGGGTCTCCTGCATTTGCACATTGAATATTTTGAGGGAAAATGACACAGCTGGGAAGAGTCATATCACTCTGAAGTAATAATCATCAAACTTACTTGCAAAGCAGAAACAGCCACAAAGACATAGAGAATGAACATATGGATACCAGGGGAGGAGGAAGGGTGGGACGAACTGGGAGATTGGGATTGACATATATACATTACTATGTATAAAAGAGAAAATTAATGAAAACCTATTGTATAGCATAGGGAACTCTACTCAGTGCTCTGTAGTGACCTAAATGAGAACGAAATCTGAAAGAGAGGGGGTATATGTATACATATAGCTGACTCACTTTCCTGTAGAATAGAAACTAATACAACACTGTAAAGGAACTATACTCTAACAAAAGTTCATAAAAAATAAATTGATAATCCATTTCAAATGAATACTCAATATTGACCAACAATGACTGCAACTCTTTACCAACAATTATTTCAATTTTTTTCAGATGATCTATTTATCACCAAATCAACCCACACAGTTGCTAAACTGTTAGATGATGACCCTGATGACTAACTCATAAGAAAATAGAAACCCCTAATCAAATGGAAACATCCTAACCATGCCACTAGCAAATAGCCCTGCATTTATACCATCTTCTTCCTTCCTATTATAAAGGAGAAAAGGATCCTCCTGTCAAAAGTAAGTTCTTCTACATGTGGATCTAGTACTCCTTCCTTTTCAGTTTTTTATTTTATCGCTCTTCTACATCTTCAACTTTTCTTTCTCAACTCTATTATTCCTAGTAGCATTCAAACATGCTCTAGCATTTCCCATCCTAACAAATAAATAAATCTCCTTATACCATGCCCTCTACAGATGACAATTTCTCTGAGCTCTTCCAGAACCCAGCTTCTAAACAGTCATCTAGCCACAGTGCGTACATCCCCTCACTTCCTATTTCACTCTTCAACTCACTCCTTCATGGTAAATTTTCAAACTCTACTTGGAAAATTCCTAAGAGCATCAGTGACCTCAATGCTGCTACCTCAATGGACAACTCATTGTCCTCCTCCCTAATCTGTCAGATCATATCTTCCTTCTTAGAACATTTTCTTATGTTGTTCCTTCGACATTACATTATTTCACATTTTTCTTGCCATAATTATCTCAATTTGCTTTGCTGAATCTTCCTTTCTCTAATCTTTAACTGACAGAAGACACTAAGATTTGATCGCACACTTCCTCTTATTCTCCAAGTACACACTTCCACACAATGATATCACGCAGACACATCATTTTATTTCTATCTATGTGGCAGTGATCTAAAATTGATATCTTTAGCTATAATTAATCTTTGGAATTACAGACTCAAATTCAACTACTTACCTGACATCTTCACTATGATCTCTGTCTAGAAGGTATCTTGAACATAACATGGCCAAAGCAAAATTCTTTATTCCTAACCCTGACCCTACCACTACTCAAGTCTTTCCTTTCCAAATAGATGGCACCATCATGCAGCTTTATTGAGCAAACAATTAGGAGCCTTTCTTGAGTATTTGATTACCTCAAGACTGGAGTCAAAAACAACAAAACAGTGAACAAAACAATCTGAGAAAGAGTGAACTAGTGAATAAGAAGGAAACCCAGAGAGTATGAAGTCATGTATTAATGATAGATAAAGTGATCTGCTGAGAGGTGAATAAAATAATTAAGTATTAATGATAGACAAAGTGATCTGCTGAGAGGTGAATAAAATAATTAAGAAGCAAACACTGAAGGTCATTGGTGATCTTGACAAGAGTAGACTCAGAGGAGTGATGAGGGTGAAAGTTTAGTTGGAGGAAATTAAAGAGAATAAGATGAGAATGCCAAGTTAGCAACCAACAGAGACATCTTTCAAGGGATTTTGCTGTTTGGAATGCCAACAGATGAGTACTAGTTGGGGAATGCTATGAGGTCAAGAGTGGTTCAAATTTTTTTTTTTTTTTTTGAGAGACAGAGGAAATACTAGGGCATATTAGCATGCTGCTGAAAATGACCAATTCATGAGTTAAAAATAAATATGGAGTGGGAAAAGGGGGTTAAATCACTGAGCAGTGGGAGCCACTGCTTAAGTGGACAGGTTATTCTACAGATGGAGGGATTCACTGATGCATAGTCATAGGAAATAGTACACATACAGATGCAGGGCAATTTGGTAGACTTCACAGTGGAAGATGAAGGAACTCTTAGTTGAGTGCTTCTAGATTTGTCAAAGAATTATGAGGTAGGTAATCAGTCTGTGGTATATCTATGTGAGTCTGTGTGGTGTGTGCTTTGGGGATTGAGAAGTCAGGCATGAAAGAGACTGAAAAAGAAAAATTATTTTTGTTAAAGAGAAGCTACTAGGTGATTTACCAGTTGCAACTGAATGTCTATTGGGTCATGTGTACAATTGAACCAAAAGATGTACTTATCCAGTTTAGTGGGTTTTCTTTTACTGCAAAATTAGAATTCCTTATTATAAAGCAAAATATTTAGGGGGAATAAAACAACATTACATACTTCCAATGTATGCCCAAATAGAAACTCCATTATACTGGTTCACAAATTAAATGGGATTCTTGTTAACAAGATATCCGTTTTTCTTTAAACGTCTATTTCTGTATAGAGATGTCACAAATTAATTTGAAGATATAGAAGCATACAATTAATATTGCACTGTTGTAAAACTAGGCCCATTTCAAACATGTTTCTATTATTCTGTGGTTTATCATTTCATGATAAGAAACCATTATGTCTTAATGTCAAGAGTATTTATTTAAAATTATATCAAGTAAGCAAGCTTTATTTATAATACCAGCAGCACTGGCTGAAATTATTTGCCTTCCTTTTAGCATTTTAATTTAAAGCTCTCTAAAGGCAAATTGGGGAAAGAAACTCTCTGCTCACTAGATGGTAAGTAGTTTTTTTTCTGTTTTTTTTTTTTTTTTTTTTTTTTTTTAATATCTCAATTGTATTAGTGGTGTTATTTTATTGGGAGTATATTTACTTACAACCATCATGCATGGCACTCAAAATATTTTATAAATATTAAAAGCATGCCTACAATTCCCTCCAATGAAGTCTCTGCAATGTACCATTAAAATTATCCTACAGAAAAGGTAAAATATCACTAATTTACATGAAGAAATAAACTGATAATCTAGACAACTGACTTCACCAACAGAGAGAAAAAGAAAATGAGTATCAGAATCTATACCTCTCCCAACAAACACACCCAGTATTTAAATACAAAATAAATCCATGAAACTTAAAACATCCCAGGCTATAAAATTCCCTCTGCTTTGGCCTTTCAATTCTCTGCTCTATTTTTATTACAGGGAACTAAAACACTATGGAGCTAAGTAACAGAGGGAGTTTTCAAAAAGTCATCAAATCCTCTCTCTCTGTCAAGCAAAGATGGCAAAACGAGATAAAGCCTTTTGTGAAAAATGACTCATTTTAGGTTCTCTAAAACTGAAATGCTAAAACAGGTGAAGCGTGCCCACATTCACAAAAAGGCATTTATTCATCTAAAAAAAAATGCCAACAGAGATTTTCAGTCATAAATTTATGAATTTTAATATCAAGAAACAATGTGCATTTGATTTTGCCTGCCTTCACTCTGGATAAAACAAAAGAAATATTTAAAACATCTAAATAAGTAAATTTGAGCTATCAAAACTAATGTCCATTATTTTGATCTACAGATATTGCCAGACAAGTATGATTTAAAAATCCAAACACTAAGTTTGCCTGAAAAATAAAAGCATCTTCAACTGATGTTATACATACTTAAAATAGCTAGCTGAAAAATTGATTTAGACCAACTACTGTGAGTTCCAAATTTTAGCAGTGCTTTTCAACATAAACTCACTTAAATTTTACCTCAGTGTCAATGTAAGTAGCAAACAAAACAAATAAAATGATAAGAAGCAATGGTTTCTCTAGTTTAGTGATAATTGTTTCATTTCTTTTATTCTTATGAGATTATCAAACTTGAATTGACCTCACAAAACAGAAATGAGCACAAATAGGATTTCACTTGCTTAGGTTAAGACACATATACACAAACCAAAAAAGCGGATATTATGATAGTAAAGCTCAAAGGCCAAGCATTCTTATTTTTAAATGTAATATAGTTAAAAGATTTTTTACTTGACTTTATTTTCAATGAGTGACTTCTTTATTTCTGCATTTTATCTTATAACATTAGCAATGGTCTGATATTCAGGCAATGAAATGAAAACATAAATCAGAAGTGTGAGAGGAAGAAAATAAAGTACCAGCTTCCCGATTTACATAGAAAGAGGGCTGCAGTTCTACATTTCATAGGAAATTTTTCCAAAGCACAGCAATTAGCTATGAAAAGAAAGCTCTCCCATGTTCAATAAACTAATGTAAGAAACATTAGAAATGTATTCATGGATCAAGAAATCCAACTTGGTCTATTACAATATAATAGTCATTATTATAACAACAAATTACCAGTGACCAATGGCAATGTTTTCCATGTACATTATTCTATTTAATCACTCTAACAACCATATATAATACTTTGGCCACCAGATGCGAAGAACTTACTCATTTGAAAAGATCCTGATGCCGGGAAAGATTGAAGGCAGGAGGAGAAGGGGACGACAGAGGATAAGATAGTTGGATAGCATCACCGACTCAATGGACATGAGTTTGAGTAAACTCTGGGAGTTGGTGATGGACAGGGAGGCCTGGAGTGCTGCAGTCCATGGGATTGCAAAGAGTTGGATATGACTGAGCAACTGAACTGAACTGAACAGCTATATGAGAAATGTATTATTATCATGACTCTGAAGAAATTGAGATTTAGAGAAGCTAAAACATTTGCTCTTGATTCCATAACAGGTAAGATTAAAATTCAGATTTCCTGACTTCCAATTATATGCTCTCAATTAAACTCGTGCAGGACATCCCTGTGGTCCAGTGGCTGAGACTCCGAGCTCCCAGTGAAGTGAGCCCAGGTTCAATCCCTGCTCAAGGAACTAGATCCCACATACCGCGAATAAAGATCCCATGTGCTGCAACTAAAACCCCACACAACCAAATAAATAAATAATTAAAACAAACAAACAAACAAAAAAACTTCTTGCTAGAGCAATAATGACTAACCTCTGCAAGAGCAATAGATAACAGATTATGTAAGAATTTACAATATA
This sequence comes from Bubalus kerabau, assembly GCF_029407905.1. Classification (NCBI taxonomy): domain Eukaryota; kingdom Metazoa; phylum Chordata; class Mammalia; order Artiodactyla; family Bovidae; genus Bubalus; species Bubalus kerabau. The sequence goes on along the minus strand of NC_073647.1, from coordinate 57,456,645 downwards.
TTATGCTAATACCTAGCCTGGAAGCATCATGGCCAGCTAGTCAATGTATAATCTTACAACTAAAGAGGAAAAAATGTTACAGAACTAAAAAAGAAGATAAATTAACTCAAATAATTCTACATGCATATTCTTTTTTATGCCGAAATATATTTATTTATTTGGAACGTGTTCCACTAACAGAAATAGTCCACCCATTCCTTGTTGACCCACTCAGAGAATATAAATATTATAATTCTTTCCTCACTAACTGACAGACTTACTGCAGAAAATTTATAAGGGGAAATTTATTGTACGAAGTCAAAATTTCCCATTAACTTACACTTTCCAAGAAGCAAGAAATAATCAGTTTCAAGGAAAAATAATGCTTTTTCTAATGTCTCTACTAAATTCTAATAAAGAAAACATGAAGAAATGTCCATCACAGACAGAAAAACACCCAGAACAACTACCAGTTAAAACTCCTCATGTGCCATTTCCTTGCAAACAAATGTCTGAAACATAACTGGAACATGCTACACCTGTTTGAACCTAGGGAAGCACTTCACAAGTAGAAATCTGAAATCAGTAATCAATTACTACATTTCTTAGTCAGCAACGGGTTTTTCCTTTTAAAGCCTTTTCTCATACATTACCTCATTTCATCATTGGGCGGCATAGGTTGGTGACTTCCTATAGAATCTGTCACAGTGTCTTAACACTCCAAATAACTTATATTTATTTAGCACTCAATAAATAGTCAGTATTTGGGATTCCCTGGTGGCTCAGAGGTTAAAGTGTCTGCCTGGAATGTGGGAGAGCCAGGTTCAATCCCTGGGTCAGGAAGATCCCCTGGAGAAGGAAATGGCAACCCATTCCAGTACTCTTGCCTGGAGAATCTCATGGAGGGAGGAGCCTGGTAGGCTACAGTACATGGGGTCACAAAGAGTCGGACACGACTGAGTGACTTCACTTTCAAATAGTCAGTAAGTAGTCTGAGAAAGGAGAAGGCAATTGCACCCCACTCTAGTACTCTTGCCTGGAAAATCCCATGGATGGAGGAGCCTGGAAGACTGCAGTCCATGGGGTTGCTGAGGGTCGGACACGACTAAGCGACTTCACTTTCACTTTTCACTTTCATGCATTGGAGAAGGAAATGGCAACCCACTCCAGTGTTCTTGCCTGGAGAATCCCAGGGACGGGGGAGCCTAGTGGGCTGCCGTCTATGGGGTCGCACAGAGTCGGACATGACTGAAGTGAGTTAGCAGTCTGAGAAAGGTATGATCAAAATGAGTGAATGAAAGAATGAATGAATAAACCAAAGAAGTGATTAAACCATCATCAAAGAATGAGTCAAACTTTAGTACATGGTATAGAGAATACCATGAATTTGTCAAAACCTACAGAATGTACAACACAAAGAGTGAAACATGATGTAAACCATAAACTTCAGTTAATTACTATGATTAAATTATTATATATTAAAATGGTTCACCAATTATGCCCAATGTACATTAATGATAAGGAAAATCCTGTGGGGGTAGGGAAGGGGCACAACTTTCTGCTTAAATTTTCTGTAAACTAAAACCGCTTCACAAAGAAAGTATATTTCAAAAAAATGAACAGTTTATGTTCAAATTAAAAAATGCCAGACGGATCTGAAAGCTAATTTCTAGTATTACTATTACTATTATTTTAAAAACAGAAAAAAAAATGTGTCACTAACACTTCTCATGAAAGGTTACAGTCATCAAAAGAAAGACTACCAAGAAATAAACAATGAACACCATATGTATTATTTATTATTTTGATTTTGAAATGTAGCACTCCAAAAGCACCTCTAGCAACATGTATAAAAATGTGTCAATCTACATATTAAAATGAAAAGCCTTGAAAACAACCCAAATACAGAATAAAAAAAGCTGAGATAAACATGAAATTCAACTATATTCAATGCAAGCACCAGTCTCAAATCGTTGGAAAGGTTAAACCACCAAGAGGCAGGCTTGCTCAAAAGCCCTGACATCTGATGATGTGAGCTAGAGTCCTGGTGGGTCAGAAGGGAATCACATATTTTATCTGAGGGATGAACATATTTCTAGCCCACAATATCCCAAGCCGGGAAATGATGACTAGCCCAAACTACTGTGAGACCTGTGAGTTAAGTAGTACTCACAGTGACTGAGATATGTTTATTAAGTTATGTAAACTGTGAAAAACAATTTCTTTTATCTCCCTATATTAACAAGCACATAAATGTGTTTAATGAATGCTTTTCATAATAGTGCCATAGACAGACCACCACCACAGACACCACATTCTAGGAAAAAACCCTCAAATGGTTATGTTACTTGCCATTCTCATAAAGTTTTTGACAAGAAAGAATCCTGCACTATAGTAGACTAACTTTTATTTGATCAAGCAAATAACTATATTCCCATATATAATGAGGACAAAGTACATCTGTACTGACATCAATAACAACAAAGTCTCAACAACATAACACGGCTGTCAGGGACTCGAGCAAATTTCACCATTTTTCAGGAAACTATGTGTCTGGGAAAGAAAGCAAAAGCACTGTCTCTGGGTTTGATTCATTTGCAGGGCGAGATTTTCAGACCTTGATATTTAAGGTTGCTTTCAATTGCATATGCTTTGGTTTAATAACATAGATATGACCCACTTGAGTCTTGGGAAATTTGAACGTCTACTTGAATGTGTATATTGGTCTGCCATTATAAGACTTCCAAGCCAATATGTGCACAGTGACAGGGAACTCCTCCCAGAGAGCAGGAGAAGCATGCTCAGCTTCAAGCACAAATAGAAGATATAAGTGGACTGAAATCCCGCGAAAAGACTATTACAGATGGAGACTCAGGAAGGGGAATATGAAAACAACAAAGCTTAGCTCCATTTGAATGGAAGCCAGGGATAATGAATAGCACTACTTGTATAATTTCTCTTGATTGTATAATGCAATTATTATATTCTCCTGTGTGTCCCTGTAGTAACTAAAGTAAAGCTTTTCTATCTAAAAGAGAAATTCTGGTTTGAATGGTTCAAACAATTTTCCACAAAGGCAAACAAAAAAACTTTCTAAAAAACTGCAACGAAAAATTAAAATGAAAATGAAAACTGTGGGGGAAGAAAAACTGCAAATGGTGACAAAGGTAACAAAGGGTTAATTTAAACATTCAATAAGATCTATAAATAAGAAAAATACTATCTCAATAATACAAAATTGAGTAAAAATATATGTACAAATAATGGACAAAGAAACACAAATGGTCAATATATAATTTTTTAAGATTTTTTTATGTGGACCATTATTAAAGTCTTTATCCAATTTGTTACAATACTGTTTCAGTTTTATGTTTTCATTTTTTGGCCAAGAGGCACATGAGAGCTTAGCACTCTGACGAGGGATCGAACCCAAACCCTCTACACTGGAAGGTGAAGTCTTAACTACTGGCCTTCCAGGGAAGTCCTGGGCAACATGAATTAAAACTACTAAACATGATTCCACCCCACTCCAGTGCTCTTGCCTGGATAAATCCCATGGACGGAGGAGCCTGGTGGGCTGCAGTCCATAGGGTCGCTAAAAGTCGGGCACGACTGAGCGACTTCCCTTTCACTTTTCACTTTCATGCATCGGAGAAGGAAATGGCAACCCACTCCAGTGTTCATGCCTGGAGAATCCCAGGGACGGGGGAGCCTGGTGGGCTGCCGTCTATGGGGTCGCACAGAGTCGGACACGGCTGAAGTGACTTAGCAGCAGTAGCAGCAAACATAATTCGTAAGCAAATAAAACAAAAACAATGAGAGTTTTTCATTCATCAATGGCAAATTATTTCTTAATTATGATACTCAATGTTGGTGATGATTCTAAATGATTGCCACTCATTTACAGCTGGTAGGAATGTAAATTTGAGCAGCCTTTATAGAAACAATTTAGCAATACATAAAAAGTTCATTAAAACTGTTTATTTGCAAAACTATTAGTTTATATTCCCAAAAGATATTAGGTTCAAAAAGCAGAGCACAGCATATACCATGCATATATATGTTATTATAAATAATATATATATATATCATTTAAAATATATATTAAAAATAATAAAATATATGTTAAAAATAATATATGTATATTATTTCTTTCTAAGATACAAACAGATTGAAAGAAAAAGAATAATGAGAAACTAACACTGAAAGAAGATGTATCAAAGTGGTAAGAGTAGCTATAAGAATTAGGTAATGTAAATTCAAGAGATTTTTCTTTAACTCTTTTCTCAGTGATCAATGAAAATGAATAGAGCAAAACAACAGAATGGGAAAGACTAGAGATCTCTTCAAGAAAATTAGACTGACCAAGGGAACATTTCATGCAAAGATGAGCACAATAAAGGACAGAAATGATATGGATCTAACAGAAGCAGAAGATATTAAGAAGAGGTGGCAAGAATACACAGAAGAACTTTACAAAAAAGACCTTCATGACCCAGATAACCACGATGGTGTGATCACTCACCTAGAGCCAGACATCCTGGAATGAAAGTCAAGTGGGTCACAGGAAGCCACGCTACAAACAAAGCTAGTGGAGATGATGGAATTTCAGTTGAGCTATTTCAAATCCTGAAAGATGATGCTGTGAAAGTGCTGCACTCAATATGCCAGCAAATCTGAAAACTCAGCAGTGGTCACAAGACTGGAAAAGGTCAGTTTTCATTTCAATCCCACAGAAAGGCAATGAAAAAGAAGGTTCAAACTACCGCACAATTGCACTCAACACACACACTAGCAAAGTAATGCTCAAAATTCTCCAAGCCAGGCTTCAAAAGTACGTGAACCATGAACTTCCAGATGTTCAAACTGGATCTAGAAAAGGCAGAGGAACCAGAGATCAAATTGCCAACATCCGCTGGATCATCAAAAAAGCAAGAGAGTTCCAGAAAAAGATCTATTTTTGCTTTATTGACTACACCAAAGCCTTTGACTGTGTGGATCAAAACAAACTGTGGAAAATGCTTCAAGAGATGGGAATACCAGACCACCAGACTTACTTCCTGAGATATCTATATGCCGGTCAAGAAGCAACAGTTAGAACTGGACATGGAACAAGAGACTGGTTCCAAACTTGGAAATGAGTACATCAAGGCTGTATACTGCCACCGTGCTTATTTAACTTATATGCAGAGTACATCATGAGAAATGCCAGGCTGGATGAAGCACAAGCCGGAATCAAGACTGCTAGGAGAAATATCAATAACTTCAGACATGCAGATGACACCACCCTTATGGCAAAAAGTGAAGAAGAAATAAAGAGCCTCTTGATGAAAGTGAAAGAGGAGAGTGAAAAAGTTGGCTTAAAACTCAACATTCAGAAAACAAGATCATGGCATCTGGTCCCATCACTTCATAGGGCAAATACATAGGGAAACAATGGAAACACTGTCAGACTTTATTTTTGGGGGCTCCAAAATCACGGCACATGATGATTGCAGCCATGAAATTAAAAGATGCTTGCTCCTTGGAAGAAAAGCTATGACCAATCTAGACAGCTTAATAAAAATCAGAGACATTCCTTTACCAACAAAGGTCCGTCTAGTCAAAGCTATTGTTTTTCCAGTAATCATGTATGGATGTGAAAGTTGGACTATAAAGAAAGCCACGTGATGAAGAATTGATGTTTTTGAACTGTGGTGCTGGAGAAGACTCTTGAGAGTCCATTGGACTGCAAGGACATTCAACATGTGAATCCTACAGGAAACCAGTCCCAGGTTTTCATTGGAAGGACTGATGTTGAAGTTGAAACTCCACTACTTGGGCCACCTGATGCAAAGAACCGACTCACTGGAAAAGACCCTGATGCTGGGAAAGATTGAAGGCAGGAGGAGAAGGAGATGAGAGAGGATGAGATGGTTGGATGGCATCACCCACGCGATAGACATGACTTTTAGTAGGCTCTTGGTGTTGGTGATGGATCAGGAAGCCTGGCGTGCTGCAGTACATGGGTCCCAAAGAGTCGGACATGACTGAGGAACTGAACTGATACTTTCTAAATGGTATATATGATCTCACATACCAGAAATGGACATGAAAGGATACATGACAACAGTCCCCAAGTGTTACCTTGTGGGAAAGAGACACTATCTTGTAGCAACTACAGTGTCAAGACAAATAGGCCAAATTATAAGCATTTGCAAGAGGAAAACATGTCAAGTAGAAGGGAATGTATACATGCCTGAGATCTAAGTAGCAGGAAGCTTTTCTATTAGCAATATTGGAGTACAGTACATAAAATATGGAAGGAGGTCATCTATCCCCCAGCTAAATCAAAAAGTTAGTTCAAGACCAATTTTCATTTATCTCAATATATTTTTTTAAATTTTATTTTATTTTTAAACTTTACAAAATTGTATTAGTTTTGCCAAATATCAAAATGAATCCGCCACAGGTATTCAGTTGAAATGGATTCAACAGTTGAACTTTGGATCTACATTTAAAAACTTTGTGACTTCAAGCAAAATGCTTAACTATAAATTTCTCTTTCTTCCACTATAATTTTGAGATTAAAAAATAGTTCCTCTAAATCACAAGGAATCTGCTAGCATTAAATGAATAGTCTTTGATAAACTCATCTAGCTCATAATGTGGTGGTGGTGGTGGTGTTGTCTCTAAGGCCCTTTTGACTCTTGCAGCCTCATGGATTATAGCTTGCAGGCTCCTCTGTCCACGGCATTCTCCAGGGAAGAATACTGGAGTGGGTAGCCATTTCCTTATCCAGCCATCTTCTCAACCCAGGACTCAAACCCACATCTCTTGCACTGCCAGTGGATTATTTACCACTGAGCCACCAGGGAAGCACATAATGTAGCATAATGTAAATGTTCAACACTCAGCAAGTATCTTCTACTATTTTGATGACTGTCATATATCTACTGCACTTCCCTAAGTTAATATCCCTAATGTTAAGTATGTTCCTATAGAATAAAGAACACTCATACAAAGTATTAGTCTGACACGTGACCCACTTTTTGTCAGTCAACTCTCTCCTCAAAAGTGTCCTGACAGTTACGTGAAAAAATGAAAAAAACCATGTGCTTTTTTACTTGTTCAAAGCTGTAAAAGATAGAATTATGATAATTTCTAAATTTGTGAGTATTCCTATTTTATCACCAACTTTACTAACAACCTGTTCCAGTTATACCCAATGAGTGCATATAAAAATGTGAATTATTATCATGGGCAAACATGAGACCATTGAACATGGTAGAAAAAGAGTCACTCAGTTGTGTCCGACTCTTTGTGACCCCAGAGAAGCCCAGCAGGCTTCTCTGTCCATGGAATTCTCTAGGCAAGAATACTGGACTGGCTTGCCATTTCCTCCTCCTGGGGATCTTCCCGACCCCGGGATTGAACCAGGTCTCCCGCATTGCAGGCAGACTCTTTAGCAACTGAGCCACCAGGGAAGCCCATTTAGCAGAAAAAGAAAGCCTGTTTTCTGTTAAATGGCACATAGCACTATGATCCTATATACAAATAATCTGTTTCTTAGAAAGAATCTATAAAATAAATGGACAGATTAGCTGTTTTTCTTCAGATTTCACATCTAAAAAATATTGACTTTTCGTCAAGAAAATTGTCCTGTAGATGTTTCTAAAATGTTTGTAAACAGCATATGAAAAATGTTACTGAGGTCAGATATAAAATATCAACATTGTATATTTTACATAAAATATAGCCATATATTTAACTGAGCGATCTCATGTTAAACTTTTTTGAAAGGGGTGGGAGTAGTGAAAATAATTCCTTAGAGTCTTTAACAGTCATCAAAAGTAGTTTTAAGTTCTCAGTGTTCTTATGCTAAATTACAAACTTAAATTAAGAATAAAAATACTGCTTAAACTGAATGAAATGTCTTTTCAGGTGTGTATTATTCTCCTGTGTTTGTTTCCACTGGAGTTGTATCTGTTTTGGAATATTGTTCCTCTTACCACTTTTTTGGTTCCCCTTCCCATGAGCATGATAAACAACCTTAAAACAAGTTAATTCCATTCTCTCTCTAAATTGCCCCTCAAAATTGATGACTTCTTTGCTAAAGACATCTTAGAGCCCCAAAGAACTGAATCCAAGATTTTCAACCTTCTGGCTAGAGGCATATTTTCTGGAATATAATGTGCCCAGAATTACCTTATTTAAAATATCAAAGTGATAATATCTAGTGCATCTCTATCAGACTACTAATTAAGTGGTTCTATGAAGGATAGCTACTCTTTCCCACCTTGTGTATTGGAGACTTTGAAGAAAATAGGTCTATTTCATTTGATCATACTACTTTATGATATGCAATTCATTTTTTTTTGCTCCAGAAATTGAGATTATGCAAAATCAAAAAGTTAAAATACCATTTTAAAATTATTTATACAGCATAACTCTTGAATTTCTCTTCATTAACTTGCTGTAAAAATCATTCCCAATAATGAAGGAGTCCCATAGATCAAGGCTACTTATAAGAATGTATTCATATTTCATGCTAATTAGCCCCTGTACACGTAATCTCTTTCCCTGGTGTGTCCAGTACATGTGTCTCTGTCCTAGATTGCTCATTAAATCTGCTATAGTTCATTTGAGCACTGCATCACTGTGACTGGGTTAGACAGTTCAGAATCCAAGAACTATGATTCCTTCCTCCTGTGTATTTCTTACAAAATCTTATAAGCAGTGCTCTCTTGTAGTTTAGAAATAATGCATACAGTATCTGATATGTTCTCTAATGTACAAACACGGTTATCACAAAGGTTATCACAAACGTAGGTTACCTTCAATGCCTCCATTGTGCATGCAGGTAATATGCCAGGTATCTGACAAAGTTTGAGAAGTAGCAATCCTTATTCTTTTTAATGGGGACCTCTGAGACCAACAATGTCTAGAAAAATACCAGGCTCACTGTTACACAGAGACTTTTCTTAGACTACTGGTTATCTAGGCCACACACCCAAACATACATACACTTTTTAAAAATTAGGTAGTATAGAGTATTCAGTAGTTACAATGGCAATATATTCCTGCCTGAACTATAATGTTCTAAATCCAGTTCTTTAGAGGTGACAGAAGGAAGTTATGTTAAAATAACATAGTGGTGCAGGGGTCTCAAGTATGGATTAATTTTTAAATCATTACATGGCGGTAGTTTGATTTTTATCTTTTTTGTAGTTGTACGTTATGAAAGAACACTGCTGGAGGATGAAGTTTTTGACTTTTCTTTCAGAATCATCAGTTCTCTACAATCCCAAGGCAAGATATTTTGCAGACATGACAATTCCACATTGATTTTCACTTTCCTATTATTTGAAACCTTAGGCTAACAATGTTAAAAAAAAAAAAAAAAAGGATCTGTGCTGTATATACAATACAGACTGTTTTAAAGACCAATCTACATCATGTATGTGTTTCTACTCAATACATTTGAAACTGTTAATTATCTACATGTCAATAATACAAGTAGACTGCAATGCTTATTAGAATAACTATATTCTTTTTTTCATTGACTTTTAAAAATCTAATTTCTAAATACAAACAATTCTGACCAAATGCTATCTGGCAATATCTGTACCCTTTTATTTTTCATTTCTAACAGTAATAAAAGTATTTGCCTTTAAGTTCAAATCACCAAATATATCACAATCTAAGAAACATATACACTAAAAAAATGCTTACTGCATAAAAAGAAATGAAATTAATAATTATACAGATTTGTATAATTTAAATTCAAAATCCCTGCTAAATTATCAATAACCTTCAATAGAAAGATTTAAGAAGTTGATTTAAGACATTCCCACCTGAGAGAGAGTTCTGGCTGATAGAGCAGATGTCTTCATGCTAATTACAACTTATATATAAATATAAGGAGTTGTCATGAAAAGAGCAAGTTAAATCACTTTGGCTCTTTGAATCTAACTATATTTCCTTTTGGGGGCCCTTGTGTTTAATACCTATTACTAACTTCATAATCATCAAGATATGGATTTATGCAACATTTATATATTTTTTAAGGGTTTGACAAGTTACCTTGAACAATCAAATCTTTAAAAAAACTACTCTTAAGTATCACAGAATATCTGACCCTGAGGGAATTTGCTAATCCTTGTGACAGTGACTTTTGTTTTCCAGGTCTTCTCTTTCAAAAATCTTTGAAGAAAGTATGTGTTTACTTATGTTGTTATACTAAGATATTCTCTATTACTTTATTTTGCTTAAATACAGATGCTTTATATAATTCAGAGTTCTCTATTTAGTTAAAAGTAAATTATGGTACACTGGTGATCATTTTAAAAAGAAAAAAAAAAAAAAAAAAGAACAGAAAGAGAGGAGAAAAACCTCAAGGACAGCAACAGAGGAACTAATGGAGATGACCTTTCAAAAAGACATTTACTAGCACACTAAATGTAACTGACTCAGTTTATTAGATCTGGAATCCTTCTGCTCTCCAATGCTATTATCTTACTTTGGAAAATAAGCACATTTTGAATGTGAAGATTCTAAATATTAATATTTAACATTCCCAACTGGCTTTCACTATTTTCTGATTTGACTCCTAAAACAATCTCACATATTCATTTCTTGACGCAAATGGATATCTGATCTAGAGGTATCTATGCAAACCTACCTATATATGAAGATCAAATAGTCCACAAAAATTTTAATAGCCTACTAGAAATGATTTTTTATAGTAGAAAAAGAAGAAAAGTCTTTGTGGATACGGGCAATGGATTTGAGACTTTCAGAATACAGAACCTTTGGGGAGAATACCATACAATGGTTTACATGTGTTCCCTAAGAGCCCCATGGGGTCTTATTACATGGTATTGCAGCCTTTCCAACAGAGAAGCCCTTCAATAAATGGTTGCGTGAGATATACAATTAATCATCACAACAGAGTTGCCACCAGGGGAAAATAAACTTAGTTTGACCAAAAATAGGTGTACTGAAATATTTGAGAAAAACATAAAATAGCCAAAGTAGTTATTCATTCAAGTCAGACTCTCTCAAGTCAGACTCTCTCAAAGAAAGGAGTTCCATCCCGTTAGGCAAAATTTAAAGGGTACAAGTTTTTATAATATATCCTTAATAAGATGTTCTAGGAAACATTATACAAGTCTTTGTGTAACTGGGGTAATTGCTTCCAAAATCTTTTTTTACACTAAAATTTGTGAACTTGAGTGCTTTTGAAAGTGGAATAAAATAGGAGATAAAAGAGGACAAGAGTGAGAGAAATGCCACACCAAGCCCCAAGAGCTTAAAAATTAAAGAAACAGACTGGTAAAAAATCCAACACATAATAGCTACTATTAGCTATCAAGTGTCATAAAACAGAATAGTTCAACAATTTGGGCACTAAGTTGCCCAACCATCACTTAAAATCCCAATCAAGATGACAGGGATAACCTTATGAAACAGAACTATAATTTAGTAAATTGGCTAATAGAATAGCCCTTATCATGTTTTAGGAATGAAATTTTATACTTTCTACATCTACAGAATTTGTACCAGCCTTTATTCCCAATACTTTCATTTGGATGTGTATAGTGTCTTGCTTAGATTTCTATTTCAATAAGCTCCAGACCAGTCACTCCTACTCAAATCCAAATGTCCCCTCCATACCTGCAACCATATCCCAATCATCTCTCATACCATAATTAGAGTGATTAATGATTTAATGTGAAATTGTCAATTCTGTGCTTAAAATGCCTATTCCTTGTTACCTTTATGGGAAAAAAAAAAAAAAAAAAACTAAATACTACAAAACAGGCCATTAATGACATGATCCCTTCTTGCTTCTGTATACTTAGTTATTACCACTTTCCCAAGAATTATACTACGCACTCACTGTACGGAACAACTTGCAGTTTCCTGAATACATTCTAATTTCTCATACCTTAACACAGGCTTAAATTTGTACTTCCACTTTGTCAAGAAATCCTTCCTATTGCAATCTCTTTCTTCCATTGACTACATCATGAGGAACGCTAAGCTGGAGGCAGCACAAGCTGGAATCAAGATTGCCAGGAGAAATATCAATAACCTCAGATATGCAGATGACACCACCCTTATGGCAGAAAGTGAAGAGGAACTAAAAAGCCTCTTGATGAAAGTGAAAGAGGAGGGTGAAAAAGTTGGCTTAAAGCTCAACATTCAGAAAACTAAGATCATGGCATCCAGTCCCATCACTTCATGGGAAATAGATGGGGAAACAGTGGAAACAGTGTCAGACTTTATTTTTGGGGGCTCCAAAATCACTGCAGATGGTGACTGCAGTCATGAAATTAAAAGACGCTTACTCCTTGGAAGGAAAGTTATAACCAACCTAGATAGCATATTAAAAAGCAGAGACATTACTTTCCCAACAAAGGCCTGTCTAGTCAAGGCTATGGTTTTTCCAGTGGTCATGTATGGACGTGAGAGTTGGACTGTGAAGAAAGCTGAGCGCCGAAGAATTGATGCTTGTGAACTGTGGTGTTGGAGAAGACTCTTGAGAGTCCCTTGGACTGCAAGGAGGTCCAACCAGTCCATCCTAAAGGAGATCAGTCCTGGGTGTTCATTGGAAGGACTGATGCTAAGGCTGAAACTCTAATACTTTGGCCACCTCATGCGAAGGGTTGACTCATTGGAAAAGGCCCTGATGCTGGGAGGGATTGGGGGCAGGAGGAGAAGGGGACAAGAGAGGATGAGATGGCTGGATGGCATCACTGACTCGATGGACATGAGTTTGAGTAAACTCCGGGAGCTGGTAATGGACAGGGAGGCCTGGCGTGCTGCGATTCATGGGGTCGCAAATAGTCGGACACGACTGAGCGACTGAACTGAACTGAATCCTTATTAAGATTTTGAAACTCAGACCTGGCATATATATTTACTGTGAATTCTTGCTTAATTTCCTTTATCTGAATTCAGTGGTCCTCCAGTACTCTAGTACCCTACTTATTTCCTGTCTGGTATTTATCACCTGTTATGATAATGTTTGATGCCTTTGAATTGTGCTGCCAGAAAAGACTCTTTAGAATCTCCTGAACTTCAAGGATGAAACCAGTCAATCCTAAGGAAATCAATTATAAATATTCATTGGAAGGACTGGTACTGAAGCTGAAGTTCCAATACTTTGGCGACCTGATACAAAGAGCCAACTCATTGGAAAACACCCTGATGCTGGGAAAGATTGAAGGCAAAAGGACAAGGGGATGGCAGAGGAGAGATAGACAGCATCACCGCCTCAATGGACATGAATCTGAGCAAACTCCAGGAGATGGTGAAGGACAGGGAAGCCTGGCATGCTGCAGTCCATGGGGTTGCAAAGAGTCAGACACGACTTAGTGACTGAACAACAACAACATAATAATGATCTATTTGACTGTATAATGTCCCCACTATACTTGAATTACTTGTGGACATAGAGTATTATTTCTGTCTCCGTAGCATTTAGCACAGTGCCTAGAAAAAAGGAGATACTTAATAAAGTATATTGTGTATTGACTGAAGAAAACCAAAAGGCACAACTAGCATTTGCAGTTAAACTGCTATTAACAAGACTTGATACAGGTAAGCAACACCCATAAGAAATGATGCTGGGAAAAAAAGACAGGAATACATTATAAGGCTTATTGAGTTATGGATTTTTTATCATAATTTATCTAACTTTCTGTATAGTGTTTTCAGACTTTTGGCTTTCTTCTCTACTTTAGGTTCTACTGAAAGTATCATAAGATCATTCCTTGAAATTGTATCATTTAGCATTCTGTGAAAACCACTTATGAAATAGGTCTCCTGTAGGGCTCCAGAATGCATGCACCTCTACATAGCATGATTCCAGCTCATACACTAGAGTTGAGAAATAGAGGGCCTTGGGAGAACAAGTTACAATGGATGTATAAAGGGGAGAAGAAGTAACACCTCTGAACTGAACCAATACCTTAAAGTCCTCAGTAAAGCAACTAGTTAAAATAGGTGATAAATGCAATGCTCAAAAATATAGCAGAAAAGGCAAGAGGTCTCTAAATGAATTTCTTGAATTAAAATTGTGTCTCTATTCACTAAATTTTAAGCCATGAGTTAATTTACAGTCAGCATCTATGTCATTATGGAACAAACACTACTACTATATTTTCACAGTGCCATAAAGAAACACTTCACTAACATTCTAAAGTGGTTACTATAATTTTGTCTTTAAAAATGAAGTCAGTGATACTATTTATATACTACATCCAAATCAGGTGTAGCAAAATTGAAAAAGGTGCAAACGCAGAGAGAAAACTTGAGAAACACCAAAGCCATTCTGAAATAAAACTGAATGTGAAAATGAGTTCTTTATTCCTATGATTTGCATATTTCCCCTTGTTTCCAGTGATAATATATACCTTATTGGTATGCAAGGCATAACACTATAGCATTAAATTACAAATAACTATAACAAACCATCAAAAATATTTGCCTCATGTTTTAGTACTTTCGATTAAAATGATATTTTATATTGCTCTCAGATTGGTGGATATATTGCAATCCCATCACCATCTGATTGGTGGGAGAAAAGGGGGAAATGGTGGCAATTATGATTTTTGCTAATATATAGCAAAACTTGACTTATCTTTTGGTTCTCTCTCAAGTATGCAATTCGTTCTCTATTAGTAATAATCTTGTTAACTCTGTCTTTAAAGAATTTCTCAAAAACTTCTCTCCATTCTTTCTACCTCCTCTTTGACTCACTTTAAGCCTGAGTTATATTAACTGGTCAATCCAAAGGTATTGAAACGCTGTATTGAATTATTTGTTTTACTTCTCCATCTTTCTACCCCTCAGTCCATAGAACATAATTATGTAGGCAGGATTTGTAAATATTTTTCTAAGTAAAGAAAATAAGATTATATAAAACCATCAAGATATGATAAAGGTAGGTGTTTGGTGTGATGGGGCCAGTGAATAATGTTAAGAAGAAGCCAAAGAAAATAGTCATAACACACTGATGGGAAGAAAACCTGATCATCATAAGAAAGCAGGATAAGACAATATGTATAAAAAAAAGAAAAAGAAAAAAAAGGAGGACTTACACAAACACATACCAATTAAAAACTTACTACAAAGCTATAGTAATCAAGACATTATAGTACTGACATAAAGATCTAAATCAATGGAATTGAACTGGCGGTCCAGAAATAATTCCTTATATTTATGGTCAATAGATTTTAGATAAAGGTGCCAAGAAACTAACAGAAAGGAATAATCTCAACAAATTGTGTTGGAATAACTGGATCTCTACATGTAAAAAAATGCAGTTACCTACAGAATAAAACTCTTAGAAGGAAACATAAGTGCATATCTTTGTGACCTTAGATTACATAATGGTTTCTTCTGAATGACATCAAAAGCACAATCAAAAGACGTAAAAAAAACAGGCTTAATGAAAATTTAAAACTTTTGTTTCAAAAGACTCTACCAGGAAAATTAACAGACAATCCACAGAAGATACTTTTAAAAATTCAACCATGAAAAGACAAATAACCCAACTAAAAATGGGCAAAGGATCTGAATAAATACTTTTTCAGAAGGTATGCTGCTGCTGCTGCTAAGTCACTTCAGTCATGTTCGACTCTGTGCGACTCCATAGACAGCAGCCCACCAGGCTCCCCCGTCCCTGGGATTCTCCAGGCAAGAACACTGGAGTGGGTTGCCATTTCCTTCTCCAATGCATGAAAGTAAAAAGTGAAAGTGAAGTCGCTCAGTCGTGTCAACTCTTAGCGACCCCATGGACTGCAGCCTACCAGGCTCTTCCATCCATGGGATTTTCCAGGCAAGAGTACTGGAGTGGGGTGCCATTGCCTTCTCCGTCAGAAGGTATATAAATAGATAATAAACACATGAAAAGCTGTTCAACATCAGTAGCCACTGGGAAGTGCAAATCAAAACTACAAAAGTATAGCACCTCATACCCTTTAGGATTGCTACAATTAAAAGACAAATAATAAAAAATGTTGGAGAGGATATGGAGAAATTGGAACTCTCCTATATTATTGATTGGAATGTGAAATAGTATAGCTACTTTGAAAAAGAGTTTGGCAGTTACTCAAAATATTAAACAAAGAATCCCCACACAGCCCAGTAATTACCATTCTGAGTATAGACTCCCGAAAATTGAAAACAGGCATTCAATCAAATACTTGTACATGATTATCAATAGCAGCATTATTCACAATAGTGAAAAGGTCGAAACAATCATTGTTTATCCAATGTCTATCACCTGATGAATAAATAATTTGGTGTATCATACAATGGAATACTATTGTCATAAAAAGGAATGAAATACTAATATGACACGGATGTATCTTGAAAATATATGCTAAGTGAAAGAAGTCAGACACAAAAGGCCACAAGTTATATAATTCCATTTTTTAAAAATGTCCAGAATAGGAAAGTTCACAGAAACAGAAAGCAGATCAGTGCTTATTAGGGGTAGAAGAGTAGAAGATTAAGGATAGGAAATGAGGAGAGACTGCTAAAGGATGTTTTTTCCCTAATGATGAATATATTCTAAAATCAGACTGTGGTGATGGCTGCACACTGCTGTAAATATACTAAGGCCACCAATTTGTTTTAAAAATCAAAAGGAAGAGAGAGTGTGTATTGAGAAGATCCTGTGAAGCATAATATAAAGGTACAGAATGATAAGAAATAGCTAACAGAAAAGGTTGGGAGGTAGTAGCTAGAAGCCAGAGATAGGGTAGTTTTAATAGAACAGCAGTCATGGGCGTTTAACTGCCAGGAGTCAAGGAAATTTCAGGGACGCATAACAGACACTGAATGTGGACATAATTAATGAAGATGATTAGCCATAAAAGGAATACAAAACATATCATTTAGATGCTAGAACAATAAGCACACTGAAAACAATTCCGTAAACATTTTTCAAAGATATTCTATGGAATCTTTGCCATCATTGCTGCTGCTGCTGCTGCTAAGTCGCTTCAGTCGTGTCCGACTCTGTGCGACCCCATAGACGGCAGCCCACCAGGCTCCCCCGTCCCTGGGATTCTCCAGGCAAGAACACTGGAGTGGGTTGCCATTTCCTTCTCCAATACATGAAACTGAAAAGTGAAAGGGAAGTCGCTCAGTCGTGTCCAACTCTTCGTGACCCCATGGACTGCAGCCCACCAGGCTCCTCTGTCCATGGGATTTTCCAGGCTAGAGTACTTGAGTGGGGTGCCATTGCCTTCTCCAGCCATCACTGCTTCTATAATGCAATTAATTTTCTAATACCTTAAGAAGATTAAGGTAATATTTATGCAAAGGACCAAGCTTATATATAACATTGCCCAGCTTTTGACATAATACATATTTTGGAATTCAAAACTGCAGCTAAAACTTTCTCCGCTCTTGTTCTGCATCACTCACTTTTTCCCCCCTCAAAATAAAGACCTGCATCTAACTGCATGAAAAATAAAAAAGAAATGTAGGCAGAGTAGGTGTTGACAAGTGCTCCTGCTTTTGGTAAAGTGCTAGTGTTTTTGGCTTCATTGGAATGCTCCTCTTTATGTAGGTCCATTATGTAGTGATGAATGAAATGGCTACTGATGCTGTCTAAATAAAATACTCACTCTCCCTCAACAGAAGCAGGTGCTATGGAACCACTCCTGTTTGCACAGTGACTTTCCACACAAAGCTTTACACAAAAGGAACATGCAAATAATTCCTGGGAGGCCTCCTTTGTGAATGTCTTAGACAATAGCAGCTTCAGTAATGCCACATGTGTCATTCTTACGGTCAGTTTGGAATGCTTGCCTTTTTTTCATAGCATTACTACAACCATTATTTATAAGACGTACACATCACATAAAATTTGACAATGGAGGTTACATTTCATTACCTGATGAATGCCTTAATATAAGACCTTTATTGCAAACAATCTTTTGATTATTGATGCTTATAGCTTTAATACAATTAAGCAATACAATTTATTTTTAATACACTTTAATACAATTGGCAAGAAATATCTTTATAGCACTTTCTCTATCACACGTCATATTTTAGACTAATCTATTACCTTAAAAGGTAACAGTTGCATATACTTTACTTACTTGACAAAAGGAAGAATTAGATTTGCAGCTTGTAAAAATGTAAAGTGATATTATGACTCATGATAATTCAACAATCTGCACTAAAGGCTATGTTATTTCTAATTTACTTGTGCACATAGTTTGCATAAATGTTTGTATCTCCACACCTTCACTGTCCCAGGCAATTTTGTTAAAAACATTAGGATGAATAAAGGAACAGAGGAGACTTAGGTTTCCACCTAAATTGTATCAATAGGTTTTCTTATCCAGTTGTTTGTGTACTTCTAAAAGCCCTTAGTACCAGGTAAGTCCAGAATAAAATACTGGATAAAACAGCAATGCTACTCTGAAAATGAGAAGAAATATGAATATAATTGTGGTCTAAAAAATAATGCTAGAATACTAGTATACTTTCTAGAAGCATTATCAACACTCTAAGTGATATTTAGAAAATCTCCACACAAGACATGCAAAGGAAACAAGCATTGTAAAGAAAGGCTAGGCAACATGTTGTTAAAAACCAATCTTCTACATGTGAGAAAACAAAGCTATGCTGCTTATGATCCAATAATAAGAGAATAATCAGAAATTTTAAGAGGAGGTCTGATAATCTGAGTGAAAATGTATTTCTAAGCAGTTAGAGGACAGAAAGGGCTTCCCTGGTGGCTCAGTTGGTAAACCATCTGCCTGCAATGCGGGAGACCGGGGTTCAACCCCGGGTGGGGAAGATCCCCTGGAGAAGAAAATGGCAACCCACTCCAGTGTTCTTGCCTGGAGAATTCCATGGATGGAGAAGCCTGGTAGGCTACAGTCCATGGAGTCGCAAAGAGTCAGACTCAACTGAGTGACTTCACTTTCACTTTAGAGGACCAGAAGAAGGAACAGTAACAGTTCTTAACCTAAACGTAGAACTGAAAGATCAAGAGAGCCACCTGAGGAAATATGAAAATTTCCCTGGCCTCTCATTTATAAATAACATTTCCAGGAATGATACTCCCAGAGATCCTGATTAAGTTAGACTTGGTAAGGAAAGTACATCATGATATTGATATAACCCAGATATACTATAAAAGTAAATTCATGTTTTAAGTTCCATGATGCTTTCAATATGAATCCTTTTTAAAAATTATTTTATATTAACGCATTCAACCATCACTTGCAATATATTTACTGAGCACTTACTACACTGGTTACTTCTTATTCCCTAACCAAATGGCAGCTAGACATGTATTATAAATGATATTTTCCTATCTACATTACCATATTAGTCCCCATAAGAAGAATCTTCAACTTTTGAGGATGCAATAAAAAAATACATTGTCACCATATGTTTTTTAAAGTGAAGTTTCCATTTTCAACTTTGGATTACAATAATTCTCAAATGCTTTTATACCCTCTATCCCTAGTTGTGTATCACAATGTCTCCATGGCCTGTATCAAACATGCCCTTAAATAAATGTACCTCAGTTAACATATGAAATTGCAAGAGCACAGTCTATCATGAACCGTGAATCTGTCTGAAGTATTAAGAATTAATACTGTGCTTGGCACTGGCACCTAAGTCTCTGTTGGATCCTATCAAACATTCAGTCAAGAGAAAAGGCTAATTCCCACCTTCATTTTTCACAATGGAGAAAAACCTCCTTCACCTGAGACTTAGGAGAAAGTTATCTGAAATGGTTTGTAAGACTGTTTATCACTTATAAAAATTGCCACAGGATTTCTAGACTGTTGAAGATGGAATATTGGTTTAGAGATTACTGTATTCTTAATCGACCTCTGAGTAGGTTACTCTGAAGTCTAGAGCTAAATCTATTAATAGCACATAAAATCTAACATGATAGAATATCAAAACTGTTACTACCACAAGCAAATGTCCCTGAAACATACCCAGATGCCAGCTTTCTCAGAGGGAGTACCACATCCAACTTCGATATTAGAAAAACATAGGGAACTGGGTCTAATCAACAGGAGCATTTTAAAGCAGTGGTCAGAGTAGATGAGCAGGCCCATTTTTAGTGGATTAGATTATTCCCACCTACAGAAATAATTGAGCCAGATATCAAGGAATAATCAGCTTTTATCCAGAGAATGATAAACCAGCTTTCCCTCATCTCAGCAGATCAGACTCAGGACAAATAAATAGAAACAAAAGTGCAACTGTTAAACCGTACTACTAAAACAAAATTCTGACAAATTTACATTTGAACATAACCCCTCAAGCACTAACAGGGTTGATGAAGAGAGGATAGGTCTTCATTTAGGTGGAGGAATGAAAATGGTTAACAAAGAGCTATTCATGCCTCCCTAGCCTACACAGACCAAAGCATACCATACTCTGGTGTCTGAACAACCTAAACAAGCATCTCTTTCAAAGACACTTAGCTCTGCAATATGTTTCCCTCATAGCTCAGTTGGTAAGGAATCGGCCTGCAATGCAGGAGACTCGGGTTTGATTCCTGGGTCGGGAATATCCCCTGGAGAAGGAAATGACAACCCACTCCAGTATTCTTGCCTGGAGAATCCCATGGACAGAGGAGACTTGCAGGCTACAGTCCATGGGGTTGCAAGAGTTGAACACAACTTAGCAACTAAACCACCACCATGCACAGATATGAATACTACTACTGGGAGTTCCTTTGAAAGTTTCACAGATACTCAGGGATCCTACAAATCTCTGAATTTCAAAAAGTTTGGAAACATTAACTGATAACATTAAAGGAAATATTACAAAGGCAATATAGATTTGTAGTAAAATCTATGCACAAAATAGAAACATTTTTTCTATGTGTGGATCACAACAAACTGTGGAAAATTCTGAAAGAGAAGGAAATACCAGACTACCTTACCTGCCTCCTGAGTAACCTGTATGCAGGTCAAGAAGCAACAGGTAGAACCAGACATGGAATGGTTCAAAATGGACTGGTTCAAAATGGCTCAATGGACTGGTTCAAAATTGGGAAAGGAGTAAGTCAAGGCTGTGTATTGTCTCCCTGATTATTTAATTTATATGCATAGTACATCATGCAAAATGTCAGGCTGGATGACACAAGCCGGAATCAAGATTGCCGGGAAAAATATCAATAAATTCAGATATGTAGATGACACCAGCCTTATGGCAGAAAGCAAAGAGGAACTAAAGAGCCTCTTGATGAAGGTGAAAGACAAGAGTGAAAAAGCTGGCTTAAGACTCAACATTCAAAAAACTAAGATCAGGGCATCCAGTTGCATCATTTCATGTCAAATAGATGGGGAAACAATGGAAACAGTGACAGACTTTATATTCTTGGTCTCTACAATCACTGAAGATGGTGACTGCAGCCTTGAAAAGATGCTTGCTCCTTGGAAGAACAGCTATGACAAACCTAGACAGCATATTAAAAAGCAGAGATATCACTTTGCCAACAAAGGTCCATCCAGTTAAAGCAATGGTTTTTCTAGTAGTCATGTATGGATATGAGACTTGGACTATAAAGAAAGCTGAGCACAGATGAATTGATGCTTTGAACTGTGGTGTTGGAGAAGACTCTTGAGAGTCCCTTGGAGAGCAGAGAGATAAAACAAGTCAATCCTAAAGGAAATCAACCCTGAATATTCATTGGAAGGACTGATGCTGGAGCTCTAATACTTTGGCCACCTGATGCAAAGAGCCGACTCATTAGAAAAGATCCTGATGCTGGAAATGATTGAAGGCAGGAGGAGAAACAGAGGATGAGATGGCTGGCTGGCATCATCAATTCAATGGACATGAGTTTGAGCAAGTCTGAGAGACAGTGAAGGACAGGGAAACCTGGAGTACAGCAGTCCATGGGTCACAAAGAGTCAGACACAACTGAGCAACAGAACAAAAAAACTGATTTATATCCATTCCAAATTAAATCTCATTTTGGTAAAATTGGAGTAGATTTGTCACCTTTTACCTATTATTTGGGCTTCCCTCATAGCTCAGTTGGTTAGAAATTGGCCTGCAATGCAAGAGTCCCCGATTTGATTCCTGGGTCAGGAAGAACCCCTGGAGAAGGGATAGGCTACCTACTCCAATATTCTGGCCTGGAGAATTCCATGGACTGTATAGTCCATGGGGTGCAAAGAGTCAGACATGAGTGAGTGACTTTCACTTTCACTTTTCACCTATTATATGCTTTCGTGAAAATGTTTTATGCATAGTGTCACTGCAAAGACAAAGAGTTTAAACTGTCCTTTTACTCGAGTACACCTGTGGCGGATTCATGCTGATGTATGGCAAAATCAATACAATATTGTAAGTAATTAGGCTCCAATTTAAATAAATAAATTTAAATTTAAAAAAAGTACTTTGCAAACAAAATACTAACTCTAAAGGTCTTACCTTTACCAACATAGTATAACCTTTTCTCTTAATGATTACATTCTTGATTCTACAGGCATGAATCTGAATCTGCTTCCAATATGTCACCTTATTATTGAGTTTAAAAAATATTTAATATTATTGAGTTTATAATGCATAAGTATGTTCGTTATGTAATATCAATAGAAAACAGAAAGTGAAATGCCTGCTTTGTTAAATCTTTTCAGTTGATAAAGTGTTCTAGAAAGGAAAAGGAGCAGTATAATGAAGAAATTAAGAGTATGAGCTATGGGGCCAGACTGCCTGTGTTCAAACTTCAGCTCTACTTAATAGCTGTGAGACCTTGATGAATTGAATTAATCTGTGTTTCACTTTTCCCATTGATGAAATGAAGATATTATCAGCTTTCACTAGGTAATTGTGAAAATTAAATGAGTCACTATGTGTAAAACACCTAGAACAATATCAGGCATATAAGAAGCACTAGATATGTGTTGGCTGTTATAGCCTTTAGAATAATCTGAATCAATTAACAGATGTACATAAAAATACAACAACTGTGAGATTTTCAATAAAATTAAACAAAAGGAAAATATTAGAAACAAGGAAACAACAAGAAAAATAGCACAGAGGACTATGTTCAATATCCTGTGGTTAATCATAATGGAAAAGGATATGAAAAAGAATTCTCCAGGCAACAACACTAGAATGGGTAGCCATTCCCTTCTCCAGGGGATCTTCCCAACCCAGGGATCGAACCCAGGCCTCCCGCATTACAGGCAGAGGCTTTACCATCTGAGCTACCAGGGAAGTGCCATGAAAGAAAAAATATGTATATATAACTAAGTCACTTTGCAGTACAGAAGGAATTAATACAACACTGTAAATCAACTATATGTCAATAAAATTTTAATAAAAGAAAAACAGCAAATCTAGTATCTAACATAAAGCAATTAAAATTGGAAAATAAAATCTGCATCATTCCCAATGGCAACACAGTATCATGGGTAATTTCAAACTACTACTAAGTGTGAATCAGAAACTCAAATTATATAATAATAAAAATATATCAAATAGTATCCAAATATGCATGAAATTGCCATCACCAAAAAGCTAACACATCCTTATATTACACATACACATGTGTAACATTTTAAGGAATATGTATCTGTCTGAAAAGGCATATTTTTGAGAATGTTATATAAAAGTCAAAAATCATTATCTTGAGATGTCAGAATTGCAGATAAATTAGATTTTTTATTTATATGATTGTTTCTAAATTTCCCAATGATTTTTCCAAATTTCCCATAACAAACATTAATCTTAGCATAAAATCACTTAACAAGAAATGAATTGCATTTTCACAGTCAGAAGAACGATATTTTCAGAGAAAAAGCTAACTTAATGTAAACAATTTTGCATTTTAAAAAATTTACAAATCTGTACAGATATCTGCCTAGAAAATAGAGTTTTTCTTCTACCAAAACTCATAAAAGTCAACTTATCAAACCTTTCCTATTCTACCTCAAAAGAAAACAGTATCACACCATATTCCAACAAAGGTGTTGGAGATGGACAACAGCACACCCTGTCGACAGTGGAAATAATATATATGAACATGTAGATAGCATTTTGGGCTCCCCTTGTGCCTCAGATGGTAAATAATCTGACTGCAATGCAGGAGACCTGGGTTCAATCTCTGGCTCATAAAGATCCCATGGAGACGGGAATGACTACCCACTCCAGTATTCTTGCCTAGAGAATACCATGGACAGAGGAAACCGGCAGGCTATAATCCATGGGCTCACAAAGAGTCGGTCATGATTGAGTGACTCAAACAACTGGTGGGGTGGGGGTGAATATAGTATTTTACAGGAGAACCATTTTCAGTTTCTCATTGTCCTTAAAAATAACCCTAAAACTAGTTTTGGTTATTTTTAATACAAAAACTTAGTACTGTTACTCTTTCTACTTTATATTGGAAAATATGTTCAGACAAGCTGACTCACTTGAGATCAGATTTTAAGCTAGTAGATTGAGGTCAGATTTTAAACTGGGATTTTAAGCTAGATCTTCCCTGGTAGCTCAGAAGTTAAAGCGTCTGCCTGGGTCTGCCTGCAATGCGGGAGACCTGGGTTCAATTCCTGGGTTGGGAAGATCCCCTGGAGAAGGAAATAGCAACACACTCCAGTATTCTTGCCTGGAGAATCCCATGGACAGAGAAGCCTGGTGGGCTGCAGTCCATGGGGTCGCAAAGAGTCAGACACAACTGAGCAACTTCACTTCACTTTCAGTTTCTCATTCCCAGACCAGTTTAGTTCAGTTCAGTCCCTCAGTTGTGTCCGACTCTTTGCGACCCTATGAATCACAGCATGCCAGGCCTCCCAGTCCATCATCAACTCCCGGAGTTCACTGAGACTCAGGTCCATCAAGTCAGTGATGCCACCCAGCCATCTCATCCTCTGTCGTCCCCTTCTCCTCCTGATCCCAATCCCTCCCAGCATCAGAGTCTTTTGCAATGAGTCAACTCTCCGCATGAGGTGGCCAAAGTACTGGAGTTTCAGCTTTAGCGTCGTTCCTTCCAAAGAAATCCCAGGGCTGATCTCCTTCAGAATGGACTGGTTGGTTCTCCTTGAAGTCCAAGGGACTCTCAAGAGTTTTCTCCAACACCACAGTTCAAAAGCATCAATTCGTCAGCGCTCAGCTTTCTTCACAGTTCAACTCTCAAATCCATACATGACCACTGGAAAAACCATAGCCTTGGCTAGACGGACCTTTGTTGGCAAAGTAATGTCTCTGCTTCTCAATATGCTATCTAGGTTGGTCATAACTTTTCTTCCAAGGAGTAAGTGTCTTCTAATTTCATGGCTGCAGTCACCATCTGCAGTGATTTTGGAGCCCAGAAAAATAAAGTCTGACACTGTTTCCACTGTTTCCCCATCTATTTCCTATGAAGTGATGGGACCAGATGCCATGATCTTAGTTTTCTGAATGTTGAGCTTTAAGCCAACATTTTCACTCTCCACTTTCACTTACATCAAGAGGCTTTTTTAGTTCCTCTTCACTTTCTGCCATAAGGGTGGTGTCATCTGCATATCTGAGGTTATTGATATTTCTCCCGGCAATCTTGATTCCAGCTTGTGCTTCTTCCAGCCCAGCGTTTCTCATGATGTACTCTGCATAGAAGTCAAATAAACAGTGTGACAATATACAGCCTTGACGAACTCCTTTTCCTATTTGGAACCAGTCTGTTGTTCCATGTCCAGTTCTAACTGTTGCTTCCTGACCTGCATATAGGTTTCTCAAGAGCCAGGTCAGGTGGTCTGGTATGCCCATCTCTTTCAGGATTTTCCACTGTTTACTGTGATCCACACAGTCAAAGGCTTTGGGATAGTCAGTAAAGCTAAAATAGATGTTTTTCTGGAACTCTCTTGCTTTTTCCATGATCCAGCGGATGTTGGCAATTTGATCTCTGGTTCCTCTGCCTTTGCTAAAACCAGCTTGCACATCTGGAAGTTCACGGTTCATGTATTGCTGAAGCCTGGCTTGGAGAATTTTGAGCATTACTTTACTAGCATGCGAGATGAGTGCAATTGTGTGATAGTTTGAGCTTTCTTTGGCATTGCCTTTCTTTGGGATTGGAATGAAAACGGACCTTTTCCAGTCCTGTGGCCGCTGCTGAGTTTTCCAAATTTGCTAGCATATTGAGTACAGCACTTTCACAGCATCATCTATCAGAATTTGAAATAGCTCAACTGGAATTCCATCACCTCCACTAGCTTTGTTCGTAGTGATGCTTTCTAAGGCCCACTGGACTTCACATTCCAGGATGTTTGGCTCTAGGTGAGTGATCACACCATCGTGATTATCTGGGTCATGAAGATCTTTTTACCAGAGTTCTTCTGTGTATTCTTGCCACCTCTTCTTAATATCTTCTGCTTCTGTTAGGTCCATACCATTTCTGTCCTTTATCGATCCCATCTTTGAATGAAATGTTCCCTTGGTATCTCTAATTTTCTTGAAGACATCTCTAGTCTTTCACATTCTGTTGTTTTCCTCTATTTCTTTGCATTGATCACTGAGGAAGGCTTTCTTATCTCTCCTTGCTATTCCTTGGAACTCTGCATTCAGATGCTTATATCTTTCCTTTTCTCTTTGCTTTTTGCTTCTCTTCGTTTCACAGCTATTTGTAAGGCCTCCTCAGACAGCCATTTTGCTTTTTTGCATTTCTTTTCCATGGGGATGGTCTTGATCCCTGTCTCCTGTACAATGTCATGAACCTCCGTCCATAGTTCATCAGGCACTCTATCTATCAGATCTAGTCTCTTAAATCTATTTCTCACTTCCACTGTATAATCATAAGGGATTTGATTTAGGTCATAACTGAATGTTCTAGTGGTTTTCTCTACTTTCTTCAATTTAATTTTCCTAGACCAGTAGTAGATTCTATTCTTAATTACATTATGTGCAATCGCTGGCCTCTAATAATCTAATTGCAAACCCTTACTTCAAGTCAGGCCAACTTAAATTTTCTTTTCAAATTTTCTCCATTGATTGTACACTTTGTTCATGCTCTCATTAACACAACTATCTTACTGTACCATAACTGTTTCTTTACAATTTTCTATCCCCACTGTACAATAGGCTGCCTGATAACAGTAAATCCTATCATCTCATTTTTGTATGCTCACCACAAGGTAAAGTACTCTGCACAAAGGAGCTACTTATTTTTTGAATGACTATTCTATAGTTTAAATGCACACAATAAATATTTCTTGCCCAGCTTCAGAATGTTTTTTAATATTAATTTATTTTAATTGGAGGCTAATTACTTTACAATATTTCATTGGTTTTGCCATACATCAACATGAAGCCACCGCGGGTGTACACGTGTTCCCCATCCTGAACCCCCCTCCCACGTCCCTCCCCGTACCATCCCTCTGGGTCAACCCAGTGCACCAGCCCGAAGCATCCTGTATCCTGCATCGAGCCTGGACTGGCAATTCGTTTCTTATATTATACATGTTTCAATGCCATTCTCCCAAATCATCCCACCCTCTCCCTCTCCCACGGAGTCCAAAAGACTGTTCTATACATCTGTGTCTCTTTTGCTGTCTCGCATACAGGGTTATCATTACCATCTTTCTACATTCCATATATCTGGTTTTTTTTTTTTTATCAAATGTCCTGTTATAGTAAGAACTAATTACCTATTAATGACTTCCTCAATCAATTCGGATTCTACTTATTCCTTATATTTCTATATCATTGACCATCATTAACTTCACTTCTATATTTTAACACAGAATTTTATTCTTTGCTCTTTGGGAGATTACTATATAAAATTTCACTTACATAAATTGCTTGAGGCTCTCAAAATCCATTCATATAACAATAATTTTTAAGACCTTCTCTGCACAAGTCCCTAAGGATACTAAGAAGAATAGAAGATGGCCCCCATCCATAGATCTCACTTTCTGGAATTAATAAAAACTACTTGGGCCTTATAGAGTTAAGGACATCATAGGAAAGCAAGAGTTATACTCATATTACCTGCCACTTCCCTTCCGATAGTTCAAATAGTTGTCATATGTAATAACATTTTCTACGGAGTGATAATGAGTACAACCACAGAATCACTTTGTTACTACAAATACACATCCAAAAGTTTCCTGTTGTTAATTAGAAGGAAGCCCTGTAAGATAGAGCTACACACACATACACATGTTCAGAGCACACTAAGTAAATTAAGAATTGTGTTCCTGAGTCAGCTCAAGTAAGGGTTTATTTAAAGTACACTTCAGGTTGATTCTCACTGGAAAGTGTTTAATACAATACCATTAACCATCCCCTGTTAAACTGTATTGATACTGAAGCTCGTGTTAACTCAATTACCTGAACAGAGAAGTGAATGGGTCAACCAGACCACCATATAGCCAAGAGCTTCCATTTGCTTCATTCTTTAGGATTTCTTTTAATCCAGTTGATGTTTCAATTGAACTGGCATTATTCCCATTAGCTTTAGGGTGCAGGTAGATTTAAAATACAGGAGTTTTGGCATTAACAATTTGACATATTCCCCCAAGGATCTGTTTCCCATAATTATGTGACAATCCTAAGTCTTTCCAAACTTGTATAACTTTACTAACAGCCCTAGTTTTTTAGCAGAAGAGTCTTTAAGTTGCCAGTGGAAAATATATCATTAATACTTAGAACAGCATCAAAATGGATAAAATTTGTAACAGTTTGAGTAAAAATCTATTAAGGCCTATTGCACAATCAGGGTGAGAAAACTGTACAAAATCATTTGAATGATTATTCTTGAAAAGTATGGCCTAAATAACTGATTAACTTTTAAACAATAAAAACACATACTGAACAATTTTTAAATCTGAAACTCAAACAGTACTGCACTTGGTTTGAGGGAAGCACCAGATAGATTGGTAAACAGAGGCAAAAAGTTAAGCAAAAGGTTACTATCAAGGTCCTAAATTTTGTTTTGGGTCATGAGGTCAGAAGAACAGGGTATATTATCAAAAAGAGCTAATTAAAAAACTTAATAAATAGTGAGTCACCCACAAATCAACAATAAATTGGGTTATGAACTGATGGGTTGTGATTAGCCCAATTCTGTGAACTTGAAGTCCAGGGGAAAAAAAAAAAAAAAGGAGGGATAAAATAGTACCAGTTGTAAAAAGCTAAGCATATGATTTAGCAAGTAGGTGCCAAATGAGTTGAAAACTTGGGTCTACCCAAAATCTTGCACACAAATGTTTATAGCAAAATTGTCCATAATTGTTGAAACACGGAAGAAACCAAGATGTCCTTCAATAGGTGAATAGATAAACTGTGGTACA
Source organism: Bubalus kerabau (assembly GCF_029407905.1). Classification (NCBI taxonomy): domain Eukaryota; kingdom Metazoa; phylum Chordata; class Mammalia; order Artiodactyla; family Bovidae; genus Bubalus; species Bubalus kerabau. Next base: position 57,427,390 of record NC_073647.1, on the reverse strand, counting down.
TCCATAGAAGGGAATACTATTCAGTGATAAAAAGAAATGAGCTATCAAGCCGTGAAAAAACATGGAACAACCTTAAATACCTACTGTTTAGTAAAAAAGTCAACCTGAAAAGGTTAGGCAAAACAATCATGTGTGCGTACAGGCTCAGTGTTGTCTGACTCTACAACCCCAAGGACAGTAGCCCACCAGGCTCCCCTGTCCATTGATTTACCAGGCAAGAATACTGAAGTGGATTGCCATTTTCTACTCTAGCTGATCTTCCCAACCCAAGGATCAAACCCAAGACTCCTGAGTCTCCTGAACTGGAAGGCAGATTCTTTACAACTGATCCACCTTAGAAGCCCCAGGCAAAACAAGAGACAGTAAAATGATCAGTGGGTCTCAGGGGTGTTGAGTGGGTGTCAAGGAGGAAAGGATAAATAGAGAACAGAGGATTTTTAAGGCAGTGAAACCATTTTGTATAATAATATAATGACAGATACATGTCACTAAAAATTTGCCAAAACCAATATACTATATAATGGGAAAAGGAAATGACAACCCACTGCAGTATTCTTGCCTGGAGAATTCCATGGACAGAGAAGCCTGGCAAGCTACAGTCCATGGGTCACAAAGACTTGTACATGACTGAGTAACTAACACACACATGTACACTATACAATACAGAGTGAATCCTAATGTAAAGTAAGGATTTTAGCTAATAATATTTATCCAATAATTTAATGATATTGGTTCACCAATTGTAACAAACATACCATAATAAAGCAGCATGTTAATAAGAGAAGAAACTAGGAGCATGGTGAGAGCATACATGAGAACTCTGCACTTTCCACTCAATTTTTTGTAAACCTAAAAATGATCTAAAAATAATCTGTTAATTAAAATAATAAAAACTAAAATATCAACAGCCACTTATGATTGCCTAATTAACCACATGGGTTTACAGTATATTATACACTAATTTCTATTAAAGCCAATGTATAGTAAGCATGATGCAAAAGTTTAATATAAAAAATATGCTGGTACCACATCTTCTTTACTTATTCACCTGTTAACGGACAGTTAGGTTGCTTCCATGTCATGGCTATTGTAAACAGGGCTGGTATGAACACTATGGTGCCTGTATCTTTTCCAATTAGAGTTTTTATCTTTTCCGGATATATGCCCGGGAGTGAGACTGCTGGATTATTAGGTTGCTTTAGTTTTGTAAGGAGCTTCCATACTCTTCACCATAGTATTTGCACCAATTTACACCTATATTTTAAATGATTAATCAAAACTATATGATTAATCAAAACTAAAAACATATGAACATGATAAGGAAATCCTGGTACACTTATCCTCCCCCAGATCTGATCTTGTGTTAAGTACTAAATTAAGCATGTTCTAATAAATGTACGTAAAAAGTTCCTGTGACTGGCCTTAGTCAACTCCAAGAAAAGTGTTCAAAGCAGAGTGAGTGAGTGAAAGTTGCCCAGTGGTATCTGACTCTTTGTGACCCCATGGACTATACAGTTCATGGAATTCTCCAGGACAGAATACTGGAGTGGGTAGCCTTTCCGTTCTCCAGGGGATCTTCCCAACCCAGGGATCAAACCCAGGTCTCCCACATTGCAGGAGGATTCTTTACCAGCTGAGCCACAAGGGAAGTTCAAAGCAGAAGTGGTACTCAACTTTATACCCAGCTTCACACTGAGAATCAGCGACTCCCAGTTTTGCCAAGGACAACAATCAGTCATATTTAACATTAACTAGAGAAAGTAGATCACCAACAGGTTTCTGCTAGAAACTGACACATTATCTCCTGCCTACTACACAACCCTGAAGCCCTGTACTGTGAGCTAAGACAACTACAGCCAAAGTAGATGGATGCAGTGATTTAAGGAATGCTACACATTAAGAGATTACCACAAATTACATTGTGATGGATAGCCGGGAAACTATAGAAGCAGTGACAACAAATAAATACACATTACCTAAGAACACCATGGCACCTTCTGAACAGCTTATTTGGAGAAGAGACAGAAGCCACTGTCAAAGGTATCTATAGCACCCCATTCTATAAATAGCGGCTCTACCCCCAAAGTATTAAAAAAATAATAATAAAGAACTTCTAAATCCTGATCTTTAGGAACAAAAAAGCTTAGAGAGAGCATAAACTTCATCAATATAACCAACTCTTTACTTTAAAAAGTAACCCAAAATATACAGCACATATATGGTTATAAAGAAAGCTGATTACCTATGGCTCATTTCATCTGATTTTTTCACAATGACATTCTCATGAAACTATAATTACCATTCCAAAATAAAACGTCAAGAACAAGTTAATTTTAATACTACAAAATATGTTTTCATATTCTGCCAAACTGTATAAATTCATAGGCTAAGTGAGATGTTCTCTAAGACAAATGAGAACAACTTAACCTTAAGAAAGGCCAAGCATCAATTTTTCATGAATTAGCCACTGGTGGGTTTGCATTTCATGAAAAGAAGGATTAAATGTGGATTTCACACTTGGTAAACTGCCCCACCTACTGATTCAAATGAAAACAGAAGAAATTCATCACAACATATTGACAGCTTGTGATTTGTTTCAAGATATACCTTTTTTTTTTTACCAGTATTCTAGTCTGAGGATAATAGATTCCTATGATATGAAGTTAATAGTAGTTCCCAACATAATCATTTTACATAGTTTCAACAAAAAGGTTGAATAGCTTTTTAAGACATTCCTAGCAACAGAATTATTTAAATATAATTTGCTTAGAAATAAAGAATGCATACAGGAACTGATCAATATAGAGTTTCAATGTATGAATCTGAAGTTAGAGCACTGCTATTTATTTTCTCTTACACAGATAATCTGTTTCCAACTGCTAGATAAAGAGTCTTTTTTAAAAGAGCTTTTGAGGTAGTGTTTGTTTTAACTGAGCAAGGTGTGTTACAAAGCCACCCTATATAAAAAATGCCGTGTTACCATGTACATAGATACATACTTGCATGTGAGTTATACAGCATAGATAAATTTTTAAATTGAACAAAAAAAGAAAATTGGACATAAGGTCAGCAGATTGGATGATATCTGTTACTATATGAACCTTGGAAGCATTGCCAGAAACCAGGTCACTTCAAACACAAAGAGTGAATGCAGGTAGGAAAATGGTAATTACCAAAATCAGTCTTTTCTTTTTTTTTTTTTCCTGTGGATTCATGAAAAGCAAAATGAGACCTTCCCTAAAATGAAACACTAGAGAATTTATGGAAGGCAGAGCATTTACACAATAAAAATGCCATTATTAGAGTGTCATTTTAAAAACAATTTTCATTAAAAATGCTTCTTAGTTCACATATAAAAGTTGGTATTAAAGAATACTTGAAGCTAAATATGATAAATTTTGGTCTCACAGACACTATAGGATTTCCCTGGTGGTACAGTAGTTAAGAATCCAACTGCCAATGCAGGGGACACAGGTTCAATCCCTGGTCCATCCCTGGTCCAGGAAGATTCCGCATGCCTCAGAGCAACTAAGCCCATCACAACTAGTGACCCCATGTGCCACAACTACTGAAGCCTACGTGCCTAGAGACTGTGTGCTCTGCAACAAGAGAGCCCACAACAATGAGAAGCCCATCGCTGCAATGAACAGTGATGCCCACTCGACCCAACTAGAGAAAACCTGCATGTAACGAAGGAAGAACCAGCACAACTATAAATAAATAAATAGATAGATAGATAAATAAAATTATAAAACAAGCAAAAAAAAAGACACTACACATAGTGAAATTTCTTTTCTAGATAATTGTCATGTTACATTTACTTTTTTAGATAAAAGTGCTATTTTTTTTTCCCATTCTTCCTGTTGAGAACACTATCTCATTGTTAAAGAGACTGAAATAGACATCTTATTTTAGGAATTTCCCTGGCAGTCCAGTAGTTAAGACACTGCACTTCCACTGCAAGGGGGCATGGGTTTGATCATTGTTTAGGGAGTAAGATCCCACATGCTCTGTGGCATGGCCAAAAATAAAAAAATCTTATTTTAAAAATAAAATCAATTACTTAGAGGATAAGTTTCTCCATATACAAAAAATCAAATCAAGTATAAAAGCGGGATATGTTACTAACTCATACCTAGGCTTCAAGTCTATATAACAATAAATCAAAATAAAAAGAAAATAATGGCACACAACACTCATAACATTTACTATGGATCAGGTCACTATTATAAACATTGCAATTCTTTAAACCCTCCTGAAAACCTTATGAGATAATATCATCCCTCCTACTTGACAGATGAGGAAATAGAGATATAAGAGGTTAGGTAAGCTGCTGAAGGTCACTCATGTAGTAAGTGGCAAAGCAGGATGCAACCAGGACTTACCTGGTGGCTCAGATGGTAAAGAATCCACCTACAATATGGGAGACCTAGGTCCAATCCCTGGGTCAGGGAGATCCACAGGAGGAAGGCATGGCAACCCACTCCAGTCATGGCAACCCACTCCAGTATTCTTCCCTGGGAAATTCCATGGACAGAGGAGCCTGGCGGGCTACAGTCCATGGGGTCACAAAGAGAAGGACACAGCTAAGCAACTAAGTATGCACAGCACAGGATGCAACCAAACATTCTGCCTCCAGGGTTCATTTCATAGAAGCACTGCATACTTTGGAGCTGCAGAATCTCCACGCACTGTGAGAAAGCTGATGGTATCTTGGAAGTAGTTCTGAACTGACAAATGTCTATAACTAGTTCTCAGAGTAGGAGCTGTGGAACCAGTCTGGTTCAAGTTGTTGAAAAGGTAAACAGTTGGGATTTAATAACAATATTCAGATCAGATCAGATCAGATCAGTCGCTCAGTTGTGTCTGACTCTTTGCGACAATATAAGGGGGAAAAAAAAGATAAAAAGATGATGTTTCATGAGAGACATTACGAAATAAGTGTGGGGAGAATGAGAGGCAAAGAAAAGTATACAGCTAAAGGAATAAGTCTGGGAATATGAACCAAAAAGAGAAAGGAATTTTATCAGAAGCCAAGAAAAAAACTGTATTCCATCTTAAAACTCTAAAAACCTGGTTTGCAGATGCACCACGTGACTGAAGCTGCTCATTTCCCCTGAATTCTTTTCCATTCTTTTTCTTTCTGATCTATTATCTAACCTTAACTGCTAGCACCATTCCCACATTTTTACCTCTTTTTCTTCCTTATCTTTTAACCATGGCTACTTCCCATGGTTCAATGCTGAATTTGTATTTCCTCTATTCAGGGGCAATCTTAAAAAGCTCACCTCTGCCAATAGATCCTTTGGCTCCATAGTCAATGCACACAGATCCTTTAAGACATGGCTCTTTTTTGCAATATATACTCCTATTAGCACAATTTCTCAGCTTTCATTACCTTCCCCCCTGGGTTGCTGAAACAGCCCCATACCTCATGCCTCTAGGCTAATCTTCTCCTCCTCCAGTGTCCACATCCACCTGTCAGGTCAGTTTGTCTCCAATGTAATCTGGATACAAACAAACCTCCAAATTTTTTCCTTGAAGAACAATTTCAAGAGTTCCCCCATCCTCATTTCAATTGCCACCACTTTATTTTTTTTTAATTTTATTTTTTATTTCTTTAATATAAATTTATTTATTTTAATTGGACGCTAATTACTTTACAATATTGTATTGGTTTTGCCATACATCAACATGAATCCAGCGCAAGTGTACACATGTTCCCCATCCTGAACCCCCCTCCCACCTCCCTCATCATACCATCACTCTGAGTCATCCCAGTGCACCAGCCCTGAGCACCCTGTCTCATGCATTGAACCTGGACTGGTGATTCATTTCACATATGATATTATACATGTTTCAATGCCATTCTCCCAAATCATCCCTCCCTCGCCTTCTCCCACAGAGTCCAAAAGACTGTTCTATACATCTGTGTCTCTTTTGCTGTCTCACATACAGGATTATCGTTACCATCTTTCTAAATTCCATATATATGTGTTAGTATACTGTATTGGTGTTTTTCTTTTCTGGCTTACTTCACTCTGTATAATAGTCTCCAGTTTCATCCACCTCGTTAGAACTGATTCAAATGTATTCTTTTTAATGGATGAGTAATACTCCAATATGCATACGTACCACTGCTTTCTTATCCATTCATCTGCTGACGGACATCTAGGTTGCTTCCATGTCCTGGCTATTATAAACAGTGCTGTGATGAACATTGGGATACACGTGTCTCTTACAATTCTGGGTTCCTCGGTGTGTATGCCCAGCAGTGGGATTGCTGGGTTATATGGCAGTTCTATTTCCAGTTTTTTAAGGAATCTCCACGTTGTTCTCCATAGTGGCTGTACTAGTTTGCATTCCCACCAACAGTATAAGAGGGTTCCCTTTTCTCCACACCCTCTCTAGCATTTATTGCTTGTAGACTTTTGGATTGCAGCCATTCTGACTGGCGTGAAATGGTACCTCATTGTGGTTTTGATTTGCATTTCTCTGATAATGAGTGATGTTGAGCATCTTTTCACTTTAAATGCACTTTTCACTATTCCTTGACGTGCTAATCCAGTCAAACCAACTAAATTGTACAATCCAATCCGATGTAATTTTTGCAAACTCCCTACTCTGTGCCTTCAAAAGTAAACATTTTAAAATGTCAAGACCTCGGGTATTTTGAGTAACTAACTTCATATATTCCTTTATGGAGATGTGGGACTGTAGAAAATTTCACAGTCATTGAATGTCTACCCTGGCAAAGGAATAGTACAAGGTCAGTCTTCATCACCATAAGGCAAAGTAGGTATTACTAAACAATTTTCTACATGAAACTAAGCAGTGATGTTAAACCATTTGTCCAAGTTCACCCAGCAGAATCCAAATCCAAAGTTGGTGGACTTTCTTTTCTTTTGCTCCTTCCATATTGGAACCCAACTGGAAGCCACAGCTACTCTTGCTCTCAGTCAAGTCTCTTCCTTGTTGGTGTCACTATTTGCCTGCCAATGATGGAGGCTTCCAACAGCCAGGCTAATTTGTAATGTTAAAAAAAAAAAATAGGTGTTGTAGCCTTTAATTTCTTTAATGCCAACACTTAGGCCGTGACCACTGAAGTGTAGCAGGCGCACTGACAATGGCACAAAGTGACAGCTGACACCAAGAGGGAAAACAAAATACCTATGAAAAGCAGACATGAAAACTATTAAATGACAGCAGGCTGGGACCATGAGCCTCTCCTGGTACTCACTCTGCGCATTCCTCTCCAACTGAAAACTGACAGGGAAGAACAGAGCAGCTGTCCACCCCCTTTCCTCCATGACTATTTTCTGCTCAAAGAACACATGAAAAAAAAGGAAGCTATCTCTCCAGCCCCTTCAGTTTTCTCTGTGTCTAGTCCACAACTGCCTCCTTTTCCTTGTAAAAATGCCCACATAACAGACCAAGGCAATGCTCAGCTCTCAGAGACTCAACAGATTTCTGGGGCTTTCCTAAGAAGGCTTCACAAGGCATTATCCTGTTCTTTCAAACCCCTTTTCTGCTGTGAACTCTGAACTCATTCTCCAAGGCCCAGGGCTGCTTCCTCTCTGATGCTTTCCCTAAATGTCCCGGTAATGTGTTTAAGGAAATGCACGACCACCCTGTGAAGCTGGTACTCCTATGAGTAAACTAGGATACCAGGTTTCCAAGGTCATGGATCTAGTAACTTTTGTCTAACTTGAAAGGCCATGTGCTCTCCAACTGCCACCTAAGTGCCTGACAGTTAGTTCTTCTGATTGCTGAGGTATCCACTTCAAAGACATCCATCTCCAAGAAACACATTGCCGACTACAAGACTACATAAAGAGCCAGGCTACTGTCTGATGAAATTCCCTTTTTTAGACAGGTCTGGCTGACTGAGATAACTGACCATTTGACCTCTTGCCTTTCCCTTCCAGAGTTTTAATTCCCATTCTTGTGTTTTAAATGATAAAATGTGTTTATCATTCACTGATAAAGAATGAATCTGTAAAACTCTAGGTACCCACCTCCAATGCCACTAAAGATATAACCTCAAGTCTACTCTATCAGTGACCTTTCTGTGTAGCTTCAGGCATGTCATGTCCCTCCAGGGCCTATGGGTCATAAACTTCTTTTTTCCTTCAAAGTTTCCTAATGCTGCTAAGGTGCCTCTTACAATCTTAAGAACCACAAGGGCCAGCCTGGTCATAGCACTGGTTCCACAGAGGAAATGTCTTCGGGGCACTCACCTTGGACCCAGGGGAATTTCCTGATGTATTTCTAGCCAATAGCATCACCATCCATAGGCTAAGACTGGCACAGAACACTAACAACACACATTTCACAAAGGAATTCTCTTATTATTTGAAGACAGTAAATTCAAAAGTCACACAGTGCTTTCTATAGCTTGCTACATTTATCTTATTAACTATTCATAACAGTCCTGTAAGGCAGTTATTATTAAACTCAATTGAAGGAGTCCTAAGCATCAAAAAAAAAGCTACACAATTTGTTAAAGTTATACAGGTAGTCACAAAAATAGGGATTGAACCTGTATCTTTTGTAGCAAATCTGATGTTTTCTTACAATTAGAGAGCTACTCCACAACCTTAAAAATATCTCCAACATGGCATATATCATTTTACTCTATAATTATTTATGAGTTGAACTGCACAACTCCTTAAGTATGAACTCCTCAAGGAGAGACAATGCGTTGTATTAATATTTATACTTTCCATTTCCAATGTAATATATGAGATGGCTCATTGCATAGAAAGAATCTCGAGTCAGATGGACTGGGCTTAAATCCCAGTTCTGCAATTTTCAGGAGATTTTAGGGGACTTATTTAACTACCTGAGCTTCACCCTTTAAAAAAAAAAAAAAAAAGGCTCCATAATACTATCAACGTTAGAGGGTTGTGAAGACTCAACAAGAGAATGTGATGTTCTTGGCACAGTGTCTAACATACAGAAAATGTTCAATAAATGTTAGTGGCTATTATTCTTGTTATTGTTGTAGTCATTCATCTCAAGAACTACTTCTTTGAGCACTATGTCTGCCTTATACAGCTTTTCTGGATGAGGCACAGTTTGGAATATCTTCCCATGCTCCTGCTGCATCTTATCCCAATACTATTATGAAACAAAATGGCTGGTGGTCATCTGGTTTATCTTATTATCTGGTTTATCCATCTCCCACTCTGCAAGAAGCACTCCTCCTGGATAGGAACCACCTTATTCAATCTTACCATCACCTAAGAGTGTTTTGTGTGTGTGCTTATTCACTCAGTCATATCTGACTCTGTGATCTTTTGGACTGTAGCCTACCAGGCTCCTCTGTCCACGGGGATTCTCCAGGCAAGAATACTGCAGTAGGTTGCCACACCCTCCTCCAGGGGATCTTCCCAACCCAGGGATCTAACCCAGGTTTCCCACATTGCAGACAGATTCTTTACCATCTGAGTCACCAGAGAAGCCCAACAGTGCTTTACAGAAGACATACAGATGGCTAACAAACACATGAAAAGATGCTCAACATCACTCATTATCAGAGAAATGCAAATCAAAACCACAATGAGGTAACATTTCACGCCAGTCAGAATGGCTGCGATCCAAAAGTCTACAAGCAATAAATGCTGGAGCGGGTGTGGAGAAAAGGGAACCCTCTTACACTGTTGGTGGGAATGCAAACTAGTACAGCCACTATGGAGAACAACGTGGAGATTCCTTAAAAAAACTGGAAATAGAACTGCCTTATGACCCAGCAATCCCACTACTGGGCATACACACTGAGGAAACCAGAATTAAAAGAGACATGTGTACCCCAATGTTCATTGCAGCACTGTTTATAATAGCCAGGACATGGAAGCAACCTAGATGCCCATCCGCAGACAAATGGATAAGAAAGCAGTGGTACATACACACAATGGAGTATTACTCATCCATTAAAAAGAATACATTTGAATCAGTTCTAACGAGGTGGATGAAACTGGAGCCTATTATACAGAGTGAAGTAAGCCAGAAAAGAAAAACACCAATACAGTATACTAACACATATATATGGCATTGAGAAAGATGGTAATGATAACCCTGTATGCGAGACAGCAAAAGAGAGACAGATGTATAGAACAGTCTTTTGGACTCCGTGGGAGAGGGAGAGGGAGGGATGATTTGGGAGAATGGCATTGAAACATGTATAATATCATATGTGAAACTAATCGCCAGTCCAGGTTTGATGCAGGATACAGAATGCTTGGGGCTGGTGCACTGGGATAACCCAGAGGGATGGTACGGGGAGGGAGATGGGAGGGGGGTTCAGGATGGGGAACACATGTACACCTGTGGTGGATTCATGTTGATGTATGGCAAAACCAATACAATATTATAAAGTATTAGCCTCCAATTAAAATTAAAAAAAAATTTAAAAAAAACCTCTTTGCCTAGAATATCCTTTACTATCTTCTCTACCTGGAAAAACCCTATTTATTCTTCAGAAACAATGATTACTTTTAATGTGAGTCCTTCTCAACTATCTCAGGACAAGTTCTTCACACTTTGACTATAGTACTCACCACACTATAATATACTTTATTTATTCATCTACACACCTGTCTCTCTAACTAGACTGTGAACTTTTTCATATCAAGAATTTCATTTTATTCCTTGGCTAGGCCCAGGCTAACTGGAATATAACATGACTGATACTTAAGAACCAGTTATTTTGAAGAATAACTGATGAACATATGGAGCAAGCAGGGACTAAACAATAATATACTTGTTAAATGGAATTTCAAGTATTATGAAGTTATAGATTCCAGATCACTATTTATGCATTGCTGTACCAGCTATAATTATTGTAAAGAAGGGTATTTTGAGATGGATTCATATCTGCATGGATTATTTCACTTTGAAGGAATTATAGGAAAGTATATGTGTAGGTAGAGACTTGGAGTTAGGGCAAATAACATTTTGCTTCGTGTATTGTTTAGAAAGTTGAACTCGTTTGACAAGTTCAGCCTAATTATAAATAATATTCCATGGGGTAGATTTTTAAAAAGTGATAAAGAGTTAGATCATCTGCTCCTTGAGTGCAGGTTGTGGTGTACCTTTGTGTAGATAAAAGCAACGAAAAGAGAGAAGTAAACATGAAAGGGGTGTGGTTTACATCCAAAAACTAGGATTGGAAAAATCTTTTGTAGTTCAGTCTCTCAGTCGTGTCCAACTCTTTGTGACCGCATGGATTGCAGCAAGCCAGGCTTCTCTGTATTTCACTATCTCCTGGAGTTTGCTCAAACTCGTCCATTGAGTTGATGATGACATCCAACCATCTCATCCTCTGTCGCCCCCTTCTTCTGTATATTTAAGATCTATAGGTCATCTTAAATTTGGACTACAAAGTTCCCTTGCTTTGATCTAAGACTGTTCAGCCTGATCATTTTCACAAGTACTCGATTCATTTTATAACAATGAAAATAACATCCATAATATCTCCCTTTGAGAAAATCACTGTCTGCTATTACCCATTTTCATTTCTTAGTGATTTAGCAGCAAATACAATGAGAAGTAGAAATGTTAAGAAAACTTAGAACTTTTTTTGTGCTTTTTCATAATTAATTATATATTGAAAAGTGATCAGTCCAATACTGTGAGCTAAAACAATAAGGGAAAAGAGGAGGATATTCAGATACTGAACTAATAATTAACAGTGAAAATCTTCCATGGAATCAATATAATCATGCTTTAGGAAAATGTTAATGTTATCTGTTGGCTTTATTCACATTAGGACTTATGACAAATGTAAATGAAATTGCAGCTTTGCTTTGGAATTTTTGATTGTCCTTGCTACAGTCTGCACAGGGTGTGCCACAGAACATTGAAGCATGTGTACGTATATTCAATACAAGTTAGTTTTTTCCCGTTGGAAAGTAAAGATAATGGAGAAAACTTAATAATGTACTCAAGCTTAGATATATGTAAAAACATGCAATGCTTAAATACACAGAGTTAAGCCAATGTGCAAATGAGCAGTTAAGACTATAGAGATACATGGATTACATTTGACCTACTGAGTGACAACAGACTCTCAGGCAGTGAAACTAATACACATTCATGGATTAATGACTTGAATTATCAAGACAGTATTTGCTCATCAGCATTTCTTTTTACAGAAATGCTCATTCTACCAATGATTCTTTTTCTCTCTCTGATCTTGGGATGTTCATTCTGATTTCAAGAAAACATTAAAGTTTCGTAAAATCTGGTACCAAATTTAGAAAAACGACATTCTTCTTAAATACTAGGCCAAAAAGGACTAACTTTGCCAAGAAGTTGGGGGGAAAAAAATAGTCAAGGCTATAGGTAAGATCTTCATTGTCTAACATTTCTAAGGCCTGCCTCCATCTTCAGGGTTAAAAATAAGGAATAGGCAAAAAAAAAAAAGACAGTTCAACATTGATACACTCTATACTAATAAGGAATATATTTGGCTTGGGGTTTTAAATAGATCATAAGTCTCCCCAACTCCTCCATTTGCCTACTTTTCAATTATGTAGGTTAATTTAAAATAAATCTGTATACCTTGAGCATTTCCCTTTTGAGGAAGTTAGAGTCAGGAAAAAGGTTGAACTAAACACTCAATGGAGAAGGTAATGGCACCCCACTCCAGTACTCTTGCCTGGAAAATCCCATGGACGGAGGAACCTGGTAGGCTGCAGTCCATGGGGTCGCGAAGAGTCGGACACGATTGAGCAACTTCACTTTCACTTTTCACTTTCATGCATTGGAGAAGGAAATGGCAACCCACTCCAGTGTTCTTGCCTGAAGAATCCCAGGGACAGCACAGCCTGGTGGGCTGCCATCTATGGGGTCGCACAGAGTCAGACACGACTGAAGCGACTTAGCAGCAGCAGCAGCAGCAAACACTCAATGGCGTTGTGAAGGGTACGATACAAATAGATGACCTGTTTTATACCCTCAGGAAACTAAAAACAGGTTGAGGACACCAAAGAGAATATTTAAAAGCAGCTCAAGAGCATTTAGAAAGCAAAATGCACACCTTAATAGAATGCATATTAAGAAAATGAAAGGCTCCATCCACATAGGCATACTTAGCTCCCCCTCAGTATTCTCAAAGCTAGAATCTGGAATAATTAGAAGTAAACAAGATTGGGAAGGAGGTAAGTGCTGTAATTAGTTGAGTCAGAGGCTCTGGGCATTTCATTTGGGGAAATGTTTGTGATGGGGATATGAGCAGATCTTGTCACTTATATGCATAAGTGAGTGCAACCAGATTGGCCTGCCTGAAGCAAGAGTCCAGTTCAAACACGCCGAACACTGATTTTGAAAGCAGCAAAGGATAGACAGGGAACTGGTAGATAATAATGGCAGATGGTAACAGGAACACAGAGGGATTATTCATCTTTATTGTATTAATCAATAGTGCTATAGGTATTTTTCATTTAACACAGATACTATAATTTACAAAACTAATAAAACAGGCATAAATTTTAAAATGTCTTCTAGAAACTCATGTTTATGGAAACCTGAACTTATAAATTAGGAGGTGAGAGAGAAGAATCAATACTATTCAGCTAAAAGCTGCAAGATTGAATGAATCTTGAAACTCTCAGCAATCTGTCTACTGAAGAAGGAGAAATTTTCCATACCTCAGTTGTCAGACTACTTGTGGACAACTTGAGGGGATTCCCCTGGCAGTTCACTGGTTAAGACTCCACACTTCCATGGCAGAGGGCATGGGTTCAATCCTTGACTAGGGAACTAAGATCCTGTATGCCATGTGGTGTGGTCAACAAAAATTGAAAATTAAAAAGTAAATAGTTTGGAAATATTACATGCTACCTTTACTTTGAAAGTGAACAATTTGGAAATGCTATATTCATATCAACTTTTTTTTTTCAAGCCAATATCTTTGATGAAAGTCAATCCATGAGTCTTTTCTTGTCCTTTGCCACTAACCATATTCCCCTCCATTCTCAAATCTAAACTTTTATCACATGCTAGGTGCATCTATACACAGTTTCATGATAGACATCAACAGCAAGATAATTCTATAAATTGCATTTCAGAGTTTACTTTTTCCCTGGGAAAACAACCATACCTATACAAATAGTTCAGACATTTCACACATGGTGCTTAGGTTGAAGGAATCCATTATTCAAAAAAGAAGAAAAAGACATGTCAAACTTAAGCCATTAAAAATCAGCACCAAAAAAGTCATCAGAAGAACTGTATTCAGAATCAGACTTTTAATTACTAGCTTTTGAACCTGAAGTAGATACACCTGTGGCCCACGGTTTTTCCACAAAAGAGGATTGCTATGTGTACTAAGTGCTGGCCAGATCACAGACTCTACAAGGATGTTGAACAGGTAGTAAAGGTGTCAAACATCTTGACCCTATTCTCTACAAATAGACAATAAAGAATTAACTACACCCCTGGACTAAAAATAGCTGCTGTTATAATAACAAACATGATTGGTAGAGATAAAAATGATCACAAGAACTCCCTCATCTAGAACGTGACAAGCACTATTTCAAACATACATTGACTCAATTGTCACAATAAACCCATGGGGTACATACTATTATTATTTCCATCTTACAGATGAAGAAATTGAGATATTAAGTATCTTACCCAAGATCATTCCTGTTACTAAGTGGTATGAGTGAGTTTTGAGTCCAAACTGGCTCTAAAGCCTGCTTTCCTAATTCTGCTTCTCTGACTGTAAGAGGACCTTTATTTCTCATTTAATCATGGCTCCTTGCTGATGAGAATAAAGTACAAATAAAGAAAGTGAATTTCACTAATTTTTATTTTATCACAAAGTACTACCTTTAATGGAAAAAAGCAAGTAAATCAATGCTTTATTTCTATCACCAAAGACAATTAGAAAATTAATATATGAGTTTGCTTCACTTAACAACAAAAGCTGTTACCAATATTAAAGGAATCCAGTTTTTCAAAGCAAGAATGATTAATATATCCTCCATAAACCGAGCATTTGTATTTCTTCCCTCACTTGGGGAGGGGGGAGATCATTAAAATGAGATGATTCTAATACAAGTGTCACTTTTTTCCCCCCAAACGAAAATCTAATCAGTAAACTATGGCAAGAAACATGTGAGTAAAATAGATTCTAGGTTTTCTTTACCCCCTTCTTTTGTGACAGAAAACAGTGTGTTCATATATTCTAAACATAAGTGTCACAGAAGTTGAAGGCTAATATATACTAGTTACTACACTGAGGTACAGAATAAGAATTTCTTCAGAGTATAACTATCTTTACTGGCTGGCAAAATACCTAACTTAAATCACAAGAATTAAAACCTAAGAATGTCCTTTAAGGAAAAATCACTTGCTTCCTCTGTAAAATGCTGTCATTTAACTAAGAATACAGCCTCCCACAATTTAATCTGATAAAAACTAAGCCAGTCTTAGCCGACAATGACATTTTATAATAAAAACATGAATTACACAAATGATAGTTGGTTGCCTACCTTAAACATTCTGGCACTGAATTCACCACTTTACCCTTAATGTTCATGCTATCTACTGAAATATCTTTTCAACGGAGGAATATTAAAAGCATGACATTTAATATAATCAAAATGATCTCAATAATCAGATGAAATGAGAAGATCCAACAAAGTACATAAGACACTGAATATTGTTAAGAGAATGGAGATGATATCAGGGTGGGGGTAGGAACACAGCCCAGCCTAGACAAAGGGCAATGAGAAATGAAGGTCTACTGAAGACCCATGAAACTCACACACTCTCAAAAAATGAAGAATAGCTATGTTCAGAGCTTTGAGATTCTTAGACACATCTATAGTCCTTACTAACCAAAAGAGTGTCAAGATTCCTATATGCCATATAAAGTTGAATAGGACTGGATACTTCGATGAAGAGGAAAAAAATAAAAATCTGAAGGTACTGGAGAATCATAGGGTATACATTCATTTTATTGAATGTGATTCAAAAACCCTATTTAAAAGGTCATTTATAACAACATCCTAGTATATAGCACAGGGAACTATATTCAATAATCCATGATAAATTATAATGGAAAAGAATATGTATATATACATGAATAACTGAATCACTTTACAGCAGAAATTACAACAATATTTACCTCAACAATATTAAAAAAAAGAATCCTCAAGTTTCCCATTTAGAATCCCTTCACCAAAGATTGTATGTATCAAGTCAATTACCACGTGAGAAGGTACCTTCATCCTTTTTGCATTAAACACTGACATTTCCTTGGAGGGAAAAAGAGGTTATCTATTATCATGGGACAGTGGGTATGGGCTAATATGAAACTATACATACCATCCAAGCCTCTCCCACACACTGAAGCCAAAGAATTCTGAAGGATAATTTCACAATACTTACATAATTTTCCAGCTACCACAACCATAGCATCTCCAAGGCTTCATGAGTTTAAAATATTTCTCCACGTACTTACTCCTCAACTTACTGTGGTTCAACTTACACTTTTTTGACTTTACAATGCAAAATCAATACCTGGTCAGAAAAACTATACTTCAAATTGTGAATTTTGATCTTTCCCTGAGCTAGCGATAATGCAGTACACTACTCTCTCGTGACGCTGGGCAGTGGCATTGACTCACAGCCCCCAGTCAGCCCCACAATCACGAGGGGAAATAAATGATATACTCTTACAACCATTCTGTACCCATATAACCACTCTGTTTTCCACTTTCAGTACAGTATTCAATAGATTACATGACTTTATTACAAAATAGGCTTTGTGTTAGTTGATTCTGCACAAATGTAGGCTCATGTAAGTGTCCTGAGTCAGTCCAAGATGGGCTAGGGCTAACCTATCATGTTCTGTAGGTAGGTGTATTAAATGCATTTTTGGTTTATGATATTCCCAGGTGGCGCTAGTGGTAAAGAATCTGCCTGCCAGTGCAGGAGACTTAAGAGAGGCAGATATGATCCCTGGGTTGGGAAGATCCCCTGGAGAAGGAAATGGCAGCCCACTCCATTATTCTTGCCTAGAAAATTCCATAGACTGAGGAGCCTGGCAGGCAGGCTCATGGGCAGCCCGTGGGCCTGCAAAGAGTCGGACACGACTGAAGTGACTTAGCACAGCATATTTTCAAGTTAATGATGGGCTTACATCAGGATATAAATTCAATATAAGGGACTTTCCAGGTGACTCAGTAGTAAAGAATCCGCCTGCAATGCAGGAGATGCAGGAGATGGGGGTACGATCCCCGGGAAGATCCCCTGGAAGAGAAAATGGTAACCGACTCCAATCTTCTTGCCTGGGAAATCCCCTGAACAGAGAAGCCTGGTGGGCTACAGTCCACGGGGTTGCAAAAGAGTTGGAAACAATTGAGGACACACACACACACACAACACCAACATGATACGAGGAAGATCTGTACTATACCAATAGGACACATATGTGCATACACCTAAGTATGGATAAACACATATCCACAGAGAAAGAGAAAGTGATCTTATAGATTAAACTATAAATTTTCTATCCAAGTATTTACTGACCTCAGTAAAAGAGGTAATCCTGAGATTTGTTGACACTGCACTCATATATCCATGGAAGGATAGCAGAATATGCCACAACAAAATATGCCTCATTGACATAAAGAAAATAAGACAGAATTTCAGCTTTTCCTTACTGTTTTTGGCCTCTGACTTTACTAGTTTAGATTGTGGCTTTGCACATCAAATTGTGGATGTCTACATTCAATATTGATATCAAAAATACATTAAGGTCAACACAATTACCAATGAGTATTCACACAATTATATTGCATCCAAATGCACGGCAGATACATAGTCATTGAAGATGACACAACTATAGCAATTTAAACTAAATATCTATTAAATAAGATTGAGACTGTGACCACTAAGTTTTGACACTTAACACACTCTAATTAAGGCAATCGTTAATGAATTAGTGGTTGTTACTAAGAAAAATAATGAGCAAAATCTGGCCTTATCATTAGACAATTTCTTTAAAATATGTGACAGTATTGTCAGTGAGAATTCAACCACCTAGTTAATTTCTGTCAACATTTTACTGACAAAAATGCCCTAATAGAATCCTTGACCTTCAATAAAGAGTTTAAATGTATCAAACACAAATTATTTAATAGTTTTCAAAAGCATACAATAGCAATTTTGACATTTTATAAGGTCATTTTTCAGAAGCATAAATCGATAAAGGTTCATTCTGCAAAGTCACTATCATAACTTTTATTATATTGTATAAAATTAAAATTAATAAGGTCAATCACATTCCATGTTTTCTTTACTAGCATGAAAAACTATGTGACAAAAGCAATTTAAATCAAAAATTGTCATTTCCACATTTCTGACTGTTATACTCCATTGTGAATGAAATGGTCTGAGGGAGAACTTTTACTAGAAAATTAACTCCTAAAATGACTATTTTGAATTTCAGATTCTCAGCTATTTGTCTGATGGCATTTTCACTGCTAAGTGAACAATGGAAGTAAATAAGCATTTAACTTAAATGGCACTTCATAAAAATCTAGAGTATAAGTACAGTGGTGACAATTAAGTTAATGATTTATATTCTTAAGTCTTTCTCTTTTTTTCAAGGCTAGTTACTTAAATGGGTCTATCTGCTTTGACTAAGCTGGGATTTTAAAAGGATGCCTGATCAAATTTTTTCATTAACTCAGATCCTAGACTCAGAAAATATACTTCTTAGGTTTTGAGTGCTTTGACCAATATAAGATCATATTCAAATAATTAGTCTTTAGAGAAAGCTAAGCTAACTCATTGCATTCATTTCTCAATTGTCTCCTTGGCAAACTGCACTGTATATGTATTTCACTGTGATAAATTAGACATTAATAAAAAATGCCAATTTTCCATAATAAATTGGTCCCAATTTTATGTCAAATGTAGCTGAGAATATCCAGTGAGTCTTCAACTACTGAAAAACCTCTCAAATCCTTATCTCCAGCCCAGACTGCTCTTGTGAGTTCCAGATCATATATACTGAACATCTCCAGCTGAGTATCATACTTAACAGGATCCACATTTCATTCTTTTTCCTACCAAAGCTCATATTCTTTCTGTACTATCTCAATGACTGGCACCTCTGATACCTCCAATGGTCCTAAACTTTAATGAATTCCAGCCTGGCCACCATTCACACCAACTATTAGAAAATATTTATGTTAAGATCACTAATGTTCTCTCTGCTGCATATCTAAACATTTTTTTTTTTTTTTTTTTGCTACTTTCATCTGACTTAACTTCTCAGCAATATTCTACCTGACTAAATTAACCCTTTCTTGCTTCTTAAAATGTTTTTCTCTCTTGGCTTTTCTGATGACACATTTTGTTTGTTTTGCTACATCTTTTGTTGGCATTTCATGTACGGGCTCTCCTCTTCCAATGGACCTTGAAATGTTGGTGTTCCTCAGGACTTTATATTGGACTCTCTTTTTTTCTGTCTCTACAACACTTCTTTAGGTAATTTCATCCATTCTCATAATATTAAATTGCATGTATATGTAGATAAAATCCCAACCTCTCTCTCAAACCAAAATATTCTTCTGAGCTCCAATTTTCTACATACAACTGCCTATAGAACATGGCCACCAAACTACTGTATATCTCAAATTTAGTATGTCAGACACCTAGCGTTTATTTTTCTCACTCTTCCTCACGTCGGTAAGCAGCACCATCATCCACAACGTGGGAATTATAATAGATGTTCCTTTCCTCCTTCTTCCCTGTCTCTCATCTCCCCATGTTGAATGCCATTAATAACTATTAATTTCACTTTCTAATATTTAGTTCCCTCCTTTACATTCCCACTGCCACTGCCTCAATTCAAGTCATTAAAATCTCTCAATTAGATTATTAAAAAGCCTGCTAAATGCCCTCCCATCAGTCTTTCACTTTCCTACTGAAAGTGATCATTCTAAAATGCATTCTGATCACTCATCACCAACCCTAATTAAAAATGCAATAAAGGTTAATCATAGGTCATAGTAAAAAGGTCCTTTACTAGTTCACTTCAACCTGTAATCTCCCTCCTGTCCTTCATGCCACATTCTCCACCCAACCAGTTAATGTCTCACTCCCCAATGTGTGATGTTTTATCATACTTGCCCTTGTTCACATAGTTTCATATGCCCTGAATGCCCTTGTCCTTTTCGGGAAAATAAAAAAAGGCAACCAAAACTACATAAACTTCAAGTCCCTATTCAAACGGTCTTTTTCTCTGAAACTTTCTGAATTCATCTTTAATTATTCTTTAATAATAAGGCTATTATTCTTTCATGACTCTATAGCAGTTACCACATTTTAATAGAGCAATTATTTTAGATATAGCAGATACTTTCTGCATCTACCTCTCTTTTGAAAATTGAGCTCTTTAAAGAGCCAAACCCTTTCTTCTTCATCTTGGCATATCTTAACTGCCAAGACTATGGTGGCCTGAGATGCAATACTCTCTCCCAAAGAGCCATGATACGGGTCTATTGCCCTTCTTCACCAATAAACCCATACAAGGTGCTTCTCCCACTGGGTTAGCATGTATCGCCCTCCAGTGGACAACAATCACAATATCTTTTCACATTGGTGCTGCTGCTGCTGCTAAGTTGCTTCAGTTGTGTCCAACTCTGTGCGACCCTATATTCGGCAGCCCACCAGGCTCCCCCATCCCTGGGATTCTCCAGGCAAGAACACTGGAGTGGGTTGCCATTTCCTTCTCCAATGCATGAAAGTGAAAAGTGAAAGTGAAGTCGCTCAGTCGTGTCCCACTCTGTGCAACCCCATAGATAGCAGCCCACCAGGCTCCTCCGTCCATGGGATTTTCCAGGCAAGAGTACTGGAGTGGGGTGCCACTGTGGTATCATCAATTGCAAGGTAAAACACAGGGCTGCTTTTTTCTTTTTTCAGAGTTTTTATTTTTATAAATACTTAGCAAAAATTCACAAAATAAATTCTGTGTTTTTTCCGTAATAAAGTCATTCTAACTTTCTTGCATTCCAACATGTCTTTTGACACAGAAAGAATACAGTAAAGTTGCTGCCAGGACAGGAAAAACTACATAAAAGCTGGTATACAACCTTGAAAGCAGTCATTATAGGAATATTGTGTATTAACTGAATTTTGTCAGGCAATATTCTGTTGCAGCCCTTCTTCACAACTGGTCTTTTCAACTAGGAGTCAATTTCTAGATCTATTTTCTGATTTCCTACTTAAGAGACAGTTCCAGTATTCTTCCTTTGTACTACCTTCCACATAAGTCTTCCCCATTAATTCTGCCTGTAGGCGTTGTTCATAAGCACTATCCAATCCTATTCCCTGAGCTATAACCAGTTATGATCATCACACATGGATTACTATGTCTATACAAAATGAAAAGCAAAATCAGATTGCATGATAATACAAACACTAATAAAGCCTTACATAAGAGTAACAAAAAAACTATTATTTGGGGGAAGTGGCAGGGTAAAGATGGGCAGGTCATCCTGCACTGCCTGTGATGTAAAAGAGAAAGAAACAGTGTTCCGAGATATAACACGCTTATCGTTGCTGTGCTTCTGCTCAGTCGTGTCTGACTCTGTGTGACCCTATGGACTGTAGCCCACTAGGCTCCTCTGTCCATGGGATTCTCCAGGCAAAAATACTGGAGTGGGTTGCCATTTCCTACTCCAGGGGTTCTTCATGACCCAGGGATAGAACTTGTTTCTCCTGCATTGGCAGGTGAATTCTCCACCACTGAATCACCTGGAAAAACCTATAATATGCTTACTATTATAAAACATCATCCAATATCAGAATTTCATCAAGAAACTTCTCTAGATCTCCTTCCCCAAATATTTTTTTTATTTGGAGCAAGTACCAAAGTATCCAAAAGAAAATGACAAATAACATAGCCTATGTTAGAGGAAGTTTACACCACTAGCTTGAGACAGTGAAAACAAACTGTTGGTTATATATGTGTTCACATATATACAATAAGCTAGTTCTTCTGGTCATCCATTATGGAAACAGAGCTTTTATAATATATTAATACTAACTTCTAAAAGCCCTACATTGATGAAACAGAAAACCTCTTATAGCTACTGATATGATGCAACTTTATCCCCAGTGAACAGCAAGAAAAAATAAGTGATGATTTATTACAGAGCTTGATGAAATGTTAAAGAAAAAATGATATCAAGGCAATTAGCAAATTCATAAACTATAGCATTAAAAAATGCCCTGAAACAAAATGCCTAGGTTTGAATCATCATTCCCTCATTTATTATTATCTGTGTTAGCCTGGGCAAGTTATAGAACTTTTCTGTCCCTTATTTTCCTCATATATAAAATAGGATGAATAATAGTAACTTCAAGGAGTTTATTGAGAAGACATAATGAGTTAATCCATTTAAGACAATTATAACAATACTCAGCACAGAGTAAATGCTATGGTAATTTGAGTCTTTATTATTATCATTTCTTCCCCAGCCTCCATTTGTGAGTTTATTTAAATTGGATTTTCTTTTTAATGTACAAAACTGCAATCATTCACCAGAGGTCAGAAACTATGCAGATTGCAATTAAGGACACAGTATTTTGAAGGAAGGGAGTGCTGAAAAAAGAGAGAAAATGCTGAGATACATTCAGATTCCAGTGATATTGACATAACAATTATAGTAAATAAAACTCTTCAGGTTAACATTTCCCTTATTCCCAACAAAGACAAATAATTAAGCACTTTTAGTGGAATCAGCTTCCTGCTAGCAAAGGAAAGGTAAAGAGGTGTGAATGAAGCAGCACATAGCCAGAAGCATGGCAGGAAATATTTCCAAGTGGAGTTTTGAGTGAAGGCCAGTAGTCAAGCACAGTGCTGCCTAGCATATGGCCTGTCTGGGTAACGAAAAACCATAACACAAGTCCTGGCCCTATGGTACCATGCCCCTAGAAGTAGCTTCTGTGGAATATCAAAATGGAAAGACTGGGATCTTCCAAGCCTGGTATAAATTGTTTTTTCTACTGCTTAGCTTTCTACTTTCTCTAGATTGAAATGGTCCTTGTCCCTTTGTTAAAGTTTCAGTATGAGGAAAGAAATACTGAGCAGGCCAGAATTCACTTTGTCGCTCACTCACGTCTGACTCTTTGCAACTCAATGGACTGGGGCTCACCAGGCTCTTCTGTCCATGGGATTCTCCAGGCAAGACTGGAGTGGGTTGCCATTTCCTTCTCCAGGGCATCTTCCTGACCCAGGGTTCAAACCTGGATCTCCTGCATTGCAGGCAGACTCTTTACCACCTGAGCCATAAGGTAATCTCCAAATTCACTTTAGGGCATGTGCAAATGACTGACATTTTATGTAGAAATGTAGACAAGTTATATAAATTTAAAAATGGGCTTGTGTGTGCAACCTATATAAGACACTAAAATATGTTGGTTATGCTTTTATATACATATGCCCAGGCATGACTATACATGTTTTAAAATCCCCATGTGATACCATTTCTAAAAGACAAAAAAAATATGACAAGAGTTTTAAACATTACTACTTCAAAATGTCAAGTAATAAACAAATGCTGGAAACAGAAGAGAGACCAGTAACCTAAAACAGTTGCTTTTAAACCTTCTTATATACATTCCAGAGGCCCTACAAAATAATTTCTTATGAGTTCACTAAAAAAAAAAACAAAACAAAAAAAAAACTAAGCTGTATTAGATTCGAGTTAACATATCTCAGTTGTAATATACTTTCTTTCCACATGTGCTAGAATGCTGTTTGAAAAGATTATCATACAGAGAATTTACATTATCTTCCTGAATACAATTCTCTCATGCTTTCACAAAGGTAGTTGTCATACTGTGCTAAAACACTTCTCTGCTAAACTATAATGAAGTCAAATGCTACAACTGAAGATTCATCAATGATCATGAATAAAGTTGGAATCTCAACCAATCCACTGAAGATTCAGATCTGGTGCAAAGTTTTCTGGGTTATAAAAGACAAGGAAATAATTAACAATTACAGTTGCTTCACTAATTCCCCTTATTCTGTAGGACCAAGTTATCAGAGAAACAGCTGCTTAAGCGACAAGCACTAAGAAAAGAATGAGAAGACCTTTTAGTATCTATCATAAATAATACAACCACAGGAAGAACACTTTAAAAGTTACATGAACATTTTTGTCACATATGTATAATCCATTTTGCAATTTCCCAATAATTACTAGACACTAACTTTACTCTCAATTCCTAGAAAAAGATGATGGATACAATTTTTCAATTTCTTAGATAGAGGGTATTGTTTCTATCTGGAAAGCAGACTTTGAAATATGGTGCTTCCAGCTATTTAGTAGATCTGAAAGAAGGGACCTGCATTTCTTTCTGAACTTGACAACAGGGTTTTTATCAGTATACATTCGGTGTCTCTCAGGAACAAAACGAAGGTAAAGACCTTCTTTAGACCACAGATTTAGCTGGAATGAAAATAAAATTCTCTGTTCACCAGAGCAGAATTGTTCATTTAGTAATGAATTCATACCTAGCACTCAATATGATCTCAGTCTAGAGTAAATCAAAAGAAACACTTAAAAGTGCAATGTTCATTTCACCAAATAGTTAAACACAGAGAATAAAGTAAAGGTTGTCTTTACAGTCAAATCAAGAGGCACAAATTCCTAGAGTTGAAGCAAAGGTTAATGCCAAAGAGATATATTTTATATCCATACATCAACACTGAACTAATTCAAGCTGTAATTCCTACCTCTGGAGATATTAGCATAGTATATCCAAAGATGGTTTTCTCTTGATTATTATATTATTTTAATCCTCTGACCACCATTTCTGTCAACACCATCTCTCTCAGTCTTTTCTGCTTCAGTGGCTAAAATAGGAACTTGTTGTACAGTACTTTATTTGGTTCAAGTTCCAAATCTACGAGTGATCAATGACTCCTGGTGTTTTTTTTTAATCCTACTGTACCAACCCATCAACAAGTCCTTCTGGCTTCTGCAGATATGTGTTTTAAATTCCCCCATTTACATTCTTTAAAATGACTCCCCTTAACCATCACATTTAATCATCCACATAAGCAATTCTCTACCACATCACTGTATTTTATCATCTTTAGAATATATAATAACATCTGAAATTCATATAAATTTAATGGCATGTTTATTATTTTAAGCTTCCCAGCTGGCTCAGTGGTAAAGAATCTGACTGCCAATGCAGGAGACATGGGTATGATCCTTGGGTCAGGAAAATTCCCTGGAGGAGGAAATGGCAACCCACCTCAGAACTCTTGCCTGGAAAATCCTATAGACAGAGAAGTTTGGTGGGTACAGTCCATGAGGTCATTATTATAATATTGTTTCTGTTAGACTGTAAGTTCCTAGAGCATCAAGATCACATTAATTACAATATCCCCTCCCAACACCCCTGTCTAAGGCTAGAATTTGGCACAGAGTAGGTGCTTAATATTATTTGTGAATATAAGAATGCAAAGAAAAACAAATTTACTGATTATTATGAAGGAACTCATAGTTTTTAGTGTTTACTACATACTTCTTGAAAATAAATTTTTAAAAAAGTCTGAGAAAATATAAGCAGTTCCCTCAAAAAAAATTCCATTACAGTATTAATTCTGTAAACCAAATGCCATAATGAGGTGACAAGCATATCAGTCTTTCTTATGAATTTCCTTTTATTGGATACTCTTAACTGCTGTCGTTTTCACTCTCATTTCCAAATCATAGGTCGACTTCAAAGTCCACTGGAACTTTTTCATAGTACTGAGTTTTAGGAAGCAACAAGAGAACTCAGATAAAAATAGGGCAGAAATCTGAGAATAACTAAGCAGATAGTTTTTGGAAAATACTGTCCATCATAGAATACAGTGGTCCAGTTAACACCTAACAGTTTAAGTGTGTCTACCCAACAACAATAAATAATTTAGATCCTAGGAAACCCCAGTAGAAAAAAATGGCCAAAATGCAGGAGTACAAGGATGTTGTCATGACAAAACAAGATAAACAAAATCCTTTTCTACCACTGAGAATTCAGTTACTCATTCGTGGGTCACAGGGCTAATGGAACAATAAGTATTCTGAGAAAGCTAGTAGTCCAGAGCATATGATAGAAATTCAATACATATTTATTGAATGAGCAGATAAGACAAGGAAGACATAGCCTCAATGGCAGTTTGGAGAAACTGCTAGAATAATGCTGTTATCTCATTTCTACATTAAATTAGTCTCCATGTAGGTCACTTATTAATACCTGCATATGGAAATATAGCTCCCAATACCCAAGCATCAGTGGACTCAAGATCTGTGAAATATATATTTGTCACTATGTTGACTATGCAAAGTTATCTGGGTTCACTGGGAGAGAGGAGATGTACATGTCTGAGGTAAATATGTGAAAACAGGACCATTTTAGAAAGTTTAGTTATATTGAATTATACACATTATTATCAGGAAGGTTAAAAAAAAACTATGTCATCTTTCACTAAAATTTAGTCTCAAAAAAAAAATCACTGCTTAGTAATGGAGATTAGCATTGAAAATCTCTTGGAAAATGCTTTGTCATCAACTGGCAAATTCTGTACATTGGTTAGCAGAATATATTAAGTCTATTAGGTGGTGTATTTAACTTGTAACTGGTGCCTTCACTAAAAGTTATTAGTACATCAAAATACTGTCTATTTTCACTAGCAAAGATCTGTCCAATGTTACATGTGCCCAAGTTCTCCACCTCTATATAGTAAAGGAAATAGGCTGCTTTAACTATAGATTTCAGGGCACACACCCTAAAGAGTGAAAGTATTAGTAAAACAGTCATTGCTTAAATTTTCTATTTCTATTATTCAGATATACATAATATAAATAATAAATCAGAGAATATTGTCATTTTTTTATGCAAAGATCACAATGATGAATTTTAACACAATAACTAAAATACTGATGTTCTATATGCAGTCATTCCACAGACTCCAATATCCTGGCAACTTGTTAGTTTCTGCATGGAAAGTTTAATTGGTTTCAAGGTGAATTTCCTTAATGGCAGCATTCACAATAAAACGTGTTCAGAAATATTCAAAGCAACTTGATTCTAGGTAATTACTGATAGATTTCATTATTCATAGTGTGCAACTATTGATATGTTACAAATGCATATATTATTCATAATACTGATGTATCAAATCCCATTTATATAACCTCTTTTGCTGATTCAAATTAAAAATATTTTATCTAAACCCTCTAATCAAACCTTAATTCAAAATTGGGAAATGCAAAAAAACTTGAAGGGAATGCCCACTGTACACCAAACA
This sequence comes from Bubalus kerabau, assembly GCF_029407905.1. Classification (NCBI taxonomy): domain Eukaryota; kingdom Metazoa; phylum Chordata; class Mammalia; order Artiodactyla; family Bovidae; genus Bubalus; species Bubalus kerabau. Next base: position 57,400,041 of record NC_073647.1, on the reverse strand, counting down.
TTGTAGCAGGCCAGTAATGATGGGCATTTAATAAATTATTTTTATTAATATAAATGTTCAGGTTTCATACAGAAAAATGACACAGCATCATGTCATTTTAATATATATTTGACAAAAATTGTTATAAAATTAAACTTTACAGTCTTCCAAATGGTTAACATATTTTCATTAAGTGGACTAAAGCTTTCAATTCAAAACAGTATAAAAAATATTTGTTGATAAGTTGACATATTGATTCTTTTCATTCAAAATGTATGTCATGCTTGCAACTGTTACACAGTCACTTCCTAGCAGACATTTGGAAATGACCTTGAAACTCAAAACCCCACACTTCAAAAGACTATTAGGAAAGCATTAATATTTACATTATAGGTGTGAAATATAATTTAGCTCCCTGTATTTCTAGAGGTCAGATGAACTGGAGGCCTCCAGGAAGAGAGAACATTACTGACAGAATTTAACCCATTCCTTTAAGTAGGGTAGGGAATAATGATCAATATATAAATACTATATCAAATGCAAGACATAGTGATATCTGTTAAGAATGCTCAGCTTTTAATAGAACAGTGAAATAAATTTGCAAAACATCTTATAGCAATGCCTAATAAAGGAATTCTGAAACCCTTCCTATAGAGCAGTGATAGTGGGAAAGACTTTTTGCTAAGAATTAACACATAATAATCAAGACCATCCCCATGGAAAGAAATGCAAAAAAGCAAAAGTGCTGCCTGGGGAGGCCTTACAAAAAGCTGAGAAAAGAAGAGAAGCCAAAAGCAAGGAGAAAAGGAAAGATATAAACATCTGAATGCAGACTTCCAAAGAATATTCTTGCTATTCCAAAGAATAGCAAGAAGAGATAAGAAAGCCTTCCTCAGCAATCAATACAAAGAAATAGAGGAAAACAACAGAATGGGAAAGACTAGAGATCTCTTCAAGAAAATTAGAGATACCAAGGGAACATTTCATGCAAAGATGGGCTCGATAAAGGACAGAAATGGTATGGACCTAACAGAAGCAGAAGATATTAAGAAGAGGTGGCAGGAATACACAGAAGAACTGTACAAAAAAGATCTTCATGACCAAGATAATCACCATGGTATGATCACTAACCTAGAGCCAGACATCCTGGAATGTGAAGTCAAGTGTGCCTTAGAAAGCATTACTACGAACAAAGCTAGTGGAGGTGATGGAATTCCAGTTGAGCTCCTTCAAATCCTGAAAGACGATGCTGTGAAAGTGCTACACTCAATATGTCAGCATATTTGGAAAACTCAGCAGTGGCCACAGGACTGGAAAAGGTCAGTTCTCATTGCAATCCCAAAGAAAGGCAATTCCAAAGAATGCTCAAACTACTGCACAATTGCACTCATCTCACACGCTAGTAAAGTAATGCTCAAAAATCTCCAAGCCAGGCTTCAGCAATACGTGAACCGTGAACTTTCTGATGTTCAAGCTGGTTTTAGAAAAGGCAGATGAACCAGAGATCAAATTGCCAACATCCGCTGGATCATGGAAAAAGCAAGAGAGTTCCAGAAAAACATCTATTTGTTCTTTATTGACTATGCCAAAGCCTTTGACTGTGTGGATCACAATAAACTGTGGAAAATTCTGAAAGAGATGGGAATACCAGACCACCTGACCTGCCTCTTGAGAAACCTATATGCAGGTCAGGAAGCAACAGTTAGAATTTGACATGGAACAACAGCCTGGTTCCAAATAGGAAAAGGAGTCCGTCAAGGCTGTATATTGTCACCCTGCTTATTTAACTTATATGCAGAGTACATCATGAGAAATGCTGGGCTGGAAGAAGCACAAGCTGGAATCAAGATTGCTGGGAGAAATATCAATAACCTCAGATATGCAGATGACACCACCCTTATGGCAGAAAGTGAAGAGGAACTAAAAAGCCTCTTGATGAGAGTGAAAGAGGAGAGTGAAAAAGTTGGCTTAAAGCTCAACATTCAGAAAACGAAGATCATGGCATCTGGTCCCATCACTTCATAGGAAATAGATGGGGAAACAGTGGAAACAGTGTCAGACTTTATTTTTCTGGGCTCCAAAATCACTGCATATGGTGACTGCAGCCATGAAATTAAAAGACGCTTACTCCTTGGAAGAAAAGTTATGACCAACCTACATGGCATATTGAAAAGCAGAGACATTACTTTGCCAACAAAGGTCCATCTAGTCAAGGCTATGGTTTTTCCAGTGGTCATGTATGGATGTGAGACTTGGATTGTGAAGAAAGCTGAGCACTGAAGAATTGATGCTTTTGAACTGTGGTGTTGGAGAAGACTCTTGAGAGTCCCTTGGACTGCAAGGAGATCCAACCAGTCCATTCTGAAGGAGATCAGCCCTGGGTGTTCTTTGGAAGGTATGATGCTAAAGCTGAAACTCCAGTACTTTGGCCACCTCATGCGAAGAGTTGACTCATTGGAAAAGACTCTGATGCTGGGAGGGATTGAGGGCAGGAGGAAAAGGGGACAACAGAGGATGAGATGGCTGGATGGCATCACCAACTCAATGGACATGAGTTTGAGTGAACTCCGGGAGACGGTGATGGACTGGGAGGCCTAGCATGCTGCACTTCATTGGGTCACAAAGAGTCGGACACGACTGAGTGACTGAACTGAACTGAATACATAATCGAGGGATTAAAACATCAGCAGCAACTTCTGTTAAGAGGTTTTCATGTCTTTTTCAAGTTCAGGATTTGAATCTAAAACAAGTACACTTAGATGCCATGAATGAGTAATACTGTTCAGGCTGAGAGCAATTCAGAAACGTGGATAGTCTGGAAATTCTCCTACTCTCAGCGTCAATCACTGAACCAGACTAACACTCTTCCCTGCTGTCACAACCATTCTGGCTTCCAGATAAACCCCAGACTTGCCTAAGCATCTATTAGGCTGGTGGAAGTGGACTGCGGTTTCTTTGATATATACTTCATTAGTGTATAAAAGGAACCTAGGCTACTGGTTATATAACTGACAGAACCAGTTACATAAATGAACTGGAACCTGGCAGTTTGTGGCATAAGTAAGGGCACTGGGTTCAAATTCAGCTTTGCTACCTACTATCCTTGTTACCTTTGATGAAGTCATTGACTCAGTTATCTACAGAATAAGAGATAAGAACATCATCACATACATTTCTTTCCTGAGGATTAATTAGACAATTTAATATATGTAAAAAGTTCAGAAGAACATGTGGTATGTAACAAACGCTTTATGAATCAAATCTTCTCTGTCAGTATATCCATATTCTCCTATTAGATAAACACTGAGGTTCTAGTTCATATGTATATTCCTGGTTATCGAAAGAAATGCAGAGTACCCTTGGCAACCAGTCAACAGAATGCTCACAGATCAAACTGAATCTACCATGTTCATGAATGAATTTGAGATCCCCTCGAGAAGGGAATGGTTACCCACTCCAGTGTTCCTGCCTGAAGAATTCCATGGACAGAGGAGCCTGGCAGGCTACATACAGTCCATGGGGTCGCAAATAGTTGGACATGACTGAGCGACTAACATCACCATTGCAATTCTAACCATATCAATCCCGAGGTGTTTCTTGGACCCTTACCAACAATATTGCCATTGCTACAATGGAAAAAAACTGGGGATGAGGGAATTAAGACAATGTACAGAAAGAGAGTCTTACAACTTAAAATAACACTTCAAACAGGACAAATCCATTGTAATCCTTAAGACTATGAAGAAATTCAATAGTAAATACACAGTTTTCTATACAGTCCAAAAGAAACTTGAGGTGTGAGAGAGGACCAATACGGGTTTTCCAAAGGCCAAGAGCACATTTTTCTCTCTACCAACAAAGGTTTAAAATTATCTTTGAAAAATCTTTAAACAAGCCAGAGTAAATCTTTCCAAAGGAAGGTTGTTTTCATAGTTTCATTTGTTTCTTACTCCTAATTAAAAAAAAAAAAAAAAAAAAAACACAAACAGGCCTGAGCTAAAGATTCTGAAATGCATGAGGAAAAAGACCGCTATAAAAACATAAAACATTTAATTGCCTTTGCCTTCCACTTATACTCCTGAAAGTTCTATACATTCAATTCTATTTCACAAAAGAACTGAGAGCTGTCACATACATCTCATAAATACTAAATTGTAAAAAAAAGATTACCCATTTATAGTCATTTGTAATATTCATAAAAAATCAGAGTAAACTCTTAAGACTTATTTTATTAAGTACTGCTGCTACTGCTAAGTCACTTCAGTCGTGTCCGACTCTGTGTGACCCCATAGACGGCAGCGCACCAGGCTCCCCCGTCCCTGGGATTCTCCAGGCAAGAACACTGGAGTGGGTTGCCATTTCCTTCTCCAATGCATGAAAGTGAAAAGTGAAAGTGAAGTCGCTCAGTCGTGTCCGACCCTCAGTGACCCCATGGATTGCAGCCTACCAGGCTCCTCCATTCATGGGATTTTCCAGGCAGGAGTACTGGAGTGGGGTGCCATTGCCTTCTCTGTTATTAAGTCCTAACTAATGCCTAATTGAATAAACTTATTTACTGGTAATAACTCCCAAGCAAATATTATGCAATACATAAATGTCAAGACACAACTACAATCTGCCCACCAAGGAAGGTATTAAGAAATGTAGACTATCATTAAAACAAAGTGAAAATAATACCATAATATTAGAACAGTGATGAAAAGGCTTTGTATAAGTTACTAACCCTCTCAACAAAAGCTTAGTTAAAAATATATTCACTTATGTCACTGAGAAGACCAAAATTAAGAATTTATTGGCTTGCTTTTTTTCCCCCATATAATTAATAATATATGGCTATATCCTGATCTGGTAAGGTACTAAATTTAAAAAGTACTTTTGTAAGTCTTCAACACTAGACAACTCAAGAATCCTACAGTATGAAGCTGTTGTCAGGCACTGCTACTACAAAAAGCTAATGCTATCAAATTCATATCTACCATAGAAAAGGTCGTTTAAAAGAGCTGAGCGTTATCTTTGTCATTATATTGCTTAAATAACAATCCAAGATTATGCATTCAAGGCATACTGAGTTGGTTATCTTGTTTGTGCACTATGGATACAAACTCTACCCCAAACTCCATCATAAATGAGTATCATTGGTCATAAGAAACATTAGGCAAAAACTGATGAAGTGATCAGCTTAAAAACATCCCTATCATGGAACTCAAAATAGTATCATGGCCTATTAATTACAGTGGATAGCATCGTCTTTTTATAACAATGAGAGAAAACATTAGTAGACCAAGTGACAAGCAGAATATGAAATATATATATATAAGTGATCTTAAAAAAACTATGTGGCTAATTAGAAATCATCTCAGGAAAAGTTAAAGAATTCTAAATTTTTAAAGAATTTTAAATTCCAAAGGAACCCCTTAGTTAAACTATATCTCAGAAATATTTTTTTAAAGAGCTAGTGAAAGTCGCTCAGTCATATCCAACTGTTTGTGACTTCATGGACTGAAGCCCACCAGGCTCCTCTGTCCATGGAATTCTCCAGGCAAGAATACTAGAGTGGGTTGCCATTCCCTTCTCCACGGGATTTTCCCAACCCAGGGACTGAATCCAGGTCTCCCACATTGCAAGCAGATACTTTACCGTCCGAGCCACCAGGGAAGCCCAAGGGCTAAATATGTCCCCAAATCCTGTTTCAAACCTAAGAAATTAATTTCCTAAATTTTTCTCTTTATATGTGTTCAGTTTATGCCCTAAAATGGATTAAGAAGCTATATAATGTCAAATGATGATTTAATAATAAAATGAATGTCTATAAAATTATGATACAAAGATTTTAGGACCATGTTCTGATCTATCATACAGACGTATTAACATTTGATAGTACAATTATTTAAATACTTAAACCGTCAGCATTGAGAAAACAAAAGCATGTGAAAGAGAATAAAAATGCCAATAATTAACAAGAATGTGATCTGATTGGTACTGAAACAGTAAATAGTATGTAAAACCTAAGAGAGGAGTGAAAACGTTTTTATTAATGCAGTTAATGGAACAAAAGGTATCCAATCACACCAGCTTCTTTTTTCAAAGAAAGCTACAAATATCCTAATAGCATCACATGTCAAACAGCAGCTACTTTGGCTACTTTCTGTTAAAAGCAATTACATGCCAGGAAACAACACATTGTTCCCATGCTGTCAGGAGCATGTTATAAGTCTATTCTTATCACGTGAAGCCAGACACAGTCAACTCTCAGTAAGCCATTCCCATGGAGGGGACATTGATAACTCATAATAGTTATATTTGCCATTTGAATGCATCACCTACTTTGTTTAGGTTCCTATAAAATTAATTTCAATTAAAAATGTGATCCTTAATCCAGTATCAACACATGATAAAGAGCATGAGGAAATGGTATTGGGGGGGGCAGGGAGATATCAGACTAGTATGAATATTGGGCCATGGATAAACTAAAGGCAGACCACAAATATGTAGAGAACTTAGCTAAGATTGGCTAAGAATTTCAATATATTTTCATTCCTTCTAGATCAGTTTTATATTGCGAGCTATGGTTTTCAACACACCATATGTACATTGTGTTTGTTGATTTAGTGGGCAAATTGAGTTCCGTCACTTTTTAAGTATACTTTTACTGAGTTGCATTAACAGTAATAGATTAATACCATAAGCTAGGTAGGACTGAGTACACAGAATAAATTACCTCAAAGCAAAAGATCACATAAATAGACTATCTTTGTCCTGTGAGACAGATAAGTGTATCTTGAATTGAGGTCTCTAATAATAGAGCTTTTATCTGCACAATCATACTACAGAGAGATGCGGTAGTGTTAAAAAGTACAGGCTATGGATTCAGGCTGGCTCTAATGCACCCTATTCCCATGATTTTGCCCACAGAGTAAGCAGAGCAAAGAAGTGAAGCACATGGGCTGCAAAATCATCCTGCTTGAGTTTGATTTCCTACTCCAACTTACTTATCTGCAAAATGGCTACAATCATAGTGTCTACAGCATAGGAGAGATAAAAGAATTAAATGAAGCAATCCATGGAAAACACTTAAAGTATCTGGCATATAGTAAGTGCACTACAAATATCAACATTTATAATTGCTAAAATTATTACTTTGGTTGAGTCTGTGATATAGTTATCTTCACTCTCACAAAATTCTGTTTGATGGTTTTTCTACTTTACTAATCATAAATCTACTTTTGTTGTTGTTTAGTCACAAAGTCATGCCTGAGTCTTTAGGGACCCAATGGACTGTAACCTGCCAGGCTCCTCAGTCCAGGGGATTTTCCAGGCAAGCATACTGGAGTGGGTTGCCATTTCTTTCTCCAGGGTATCTTCTGGATTCAGAGATCAAACAACATCTGAAGTGCAGGCAAATAGTTGTTTAAACAGAGACAATAAGAAATTAAGTAGTTTCCAAAGGGTCAAAGAACAAATCAGGAAATAGACATCCACCTCTGTTTACTTAAGTGGGCCAGCCATAAATTTTAAAACTATTGACTAAATCAACCATAAGCCACTATTGGAGAAATCAGACTTTCACATTTGAAAAATTTAACAAAAATCTGTGGTTGCACACACACACACATATATACCCCTAAATGAAGTGAATTACTAAATCACAGGAACTTAAATGACAAATTAACAAACTAGCACAGCCAGACTCAATTATATAGTTCTCTACTATTCAATTAGAAAAATTTTCAGAAAACAGACTCTATTATATATATATATATATATATATATATATCCATCCCAGAATCAATCATTGAATACACATGCACTTCTTAGTATGTGCCTAAATTTTAGGTTAGCACCCATACTTTATTTGGTTGGTACTATGAAACTAAATACATATATATGTTCATATTCTCATCAACACTCAGTCATGTCTGATTTTCTGCAACCCCATGGGCTGTAGGCCACCATTCTCCTCTGTCCATGAGATTCTCCAGGTTAGAATACTAGAGTGGGTTGCCATGCCCTACTCCAGGGGATCTTCCCAACCCAGGGATCAAACCCACCACTCCTGCATCTCCTGCATTGGCAGGTGGATTTGCTAGCACTGAGCTACCAGTACACACGACTGTAATTCACTTGCCTGTTCATCGAACACATATACTTCCCAGAAGCTGTACTACATGCTGAGAATCAACAGTAAACAAAATGGAAATATTTTTTCCTCACTGCAAAAAGTTCAGTATCTGATGGAGTCAAAAGAATGAATAGAATTATAATGCATTCTGACAAAAGTGTCATCTAAATGAAAAACTGGGGAAAGTTTGGAGTGAAGTTGCAAAGCCTTATATCTGTTTTCAGAACAAAAGAGTTTAGTCTAAGGATATTTTAGAGAGAGTGAAATGTCAAATGACCTTGAAAAGGATGAGTTTAGATGTTCCCTAGAAGACAATGGGTAGTCAGTGAAACATTCCAAGCATAGGAGTGTCATGATAATTTATATTTTAGAAAGACAATTCTGAGTAGGTTGTAAAAACTGATGACAAGGCAAGAGGACTGACGGCAGAGAGACCACTTAAGATTCTTCTGAACTCATCAAGGAGAGATTTCTATCTAATCATAAATAATCTATACAGTAGGCAGCTTCTGAAATGGCTCCCAAATGCTCCCTGCCTCCTGATATTCATGGCCTTGAGTAAATTTCCTCACTGTGTGTTTCAGGGCTGGACCTAGTTAATTGCTTCCAATGATGAAATCAGGTTATAAAAGACTGTGACTTCCACTTCTTATGGGTGTGCACAATTTGATGAAGCAAACTGTCTTTTGTGAGCTATATTACTGAGAGGCCCATGAAGTAAGGAAATGAGGGCAGCATCTATACAAAAGCCAGTAAGACAAATGGAGGACCTCAGCTCAACAGTCTTAGAGAAAAGGAATGCTGTCAAAAATCATATGGGTGAACTGAAATCATCCCCCATTCAAGTCTTCAGATAAGACCACAATCCTGACAACACCTCATAGGCAGCCACGTGACAGACTTTGAGGCAAAGGACTCAGCTAACCTCTGCCATGATTCGAGAAACTGTGAGAAAATAAATATGTATTCATTTAAGCTGATAAATTAGGGGATAATTTGTTATGAAACTATAGGCAACTAATATCCACAACAATAAAATAAGAAGTTAAAATTCTTTCAACATGCACAAAATGTGAACCTGTTTTCAAGTGTAACTGTTTTTCTAGAAACTTGTGTTAAAATGCAAGTGATATTTTTAACTTATACTTTTTAATTTTTGTACTCAAAAAATTGTACACTGTATGTGTACCTCCCATACAGTAATTGGAGGGCACTTAATTTAGCTCACTCAATCAACACATCTATGAGGGCTTCCCTCATAGCTCAGTCGGTAAAGAATCTGCCTGCAATGCAGGAGACCTGGGTTCGATTCCTGGGTCGGAAAGATCCTCTGGAGAAGGAAATGGCAATCCACTCCAGTATTCTTGCCTGGAAAATCCCATGGACAGAGGAGCCTGGTGAGCTACAGTCCATGGGGCCACAAGAGTCAGACATGACTTAGTGACTAAACCACCACCATCAACACATCTACAAGACATTAAACATGATATGCCCACAGAAACAGAGATAAGAATTGTGGACGACAGAAGCAAGGGATAGGGGTTGAGGGGACTGGATGAAGAATAGACAAAAGGTACAAATTTCCAAAGGACAAAAGGTAAAATAAAGTTTTGGTGATGTAATGTACACCATGGTGACTGTAGTGATCTATATACTGTATTGTAATATTTGAGTTACTCAGAGTAAATAAGCTCCAACACAAGGAAAAAATTTAAATTATATTTTGCAACACACTTGTACGCATATATCAAATTATCACCTTGTATACCTGACACTTACACAACATTATGTACCAATTATACTACAATGAAACTGGAAAAAAAATAAGCAACTAAGAAACCAGAAAATAATACGAATTAAAATTATAATAATAATACCAAAAATACACTTTAAAATTAGTGAAAGCAAGGAAACACTCAGATATTACTGAATAACATATTAAAAATATTTTAATCTACTCTTACCAATAAGGACTCATAGGCCAAAGAGATTACTTACATATATTGCCTCAAAAAAGCTACCAGATTTGCATATCCCTAAATTAAATGTATTTTTCGTAAACTAGAGAAATCTCTTCTCTTACTTCTTATATCATGTAAAATATATAGTCTGGAACTGGTATAACTGCCATCAATATACAGTTGGATTAAAACACACCTCTTAATAGTTTTATATAGCTGTGTGAAGAAATTCCACTGGATTGCTATGTAAATAATTTCTATTTACCAAAATAAAACTAATTTAGCTAAAACAATAATTCAAAATGTAAATGAGTATCTATGTGAATTGTAGATGCTATCAACCGAACAACTGTTATTGCGCCTAATCCATACAGTATTTATAAGCAAAAATTACTGAAATGAGGAGAGACAGTCTTACTAACTCATACCTAAAAAGTATCATATTAAAAGAATACAAGCTATGTACAGTGCTATAAAGCTAAACTCAAAGGAACACCATGAAAATTGATTTCATTACTTTATGCATCCCATGTATATTAATATACCCTTACAAAATGCCTAATGACATGAAGACCGCATTCCTTCATTCATTATTAGAAGAGACAGACTCCAAGTCATAGCAATACTTTACAATTGATAGATTCCATCCAGAAAATATCTTAAACATCGTAGACACAGAAAAAACAACCTCATTTCCTTCCAAACATACACCTTCCTAGCTTTGGTTTAAGCTCTAAAGTACTGTATTCAATTATACATTTCATATATACAATCTTGTAATAGATGCAATATATATATAATTGTATTAAAAAGGAATCGGTTAACTATGCAACAAAACTCACAAATTATGATACTAAGGGCATAAAAGCCATTGTTACAACACAGGGAAGTGACTAAGAATGAAACTGGGTTCCGACCACAGCTATGCACTTACTAGATGTGTAACCAAGACATAATTCTTAATCTCCCTTAGGATCAGATTCCTCGACTATAAAACAATAATACAGATCTTTATGGACTAATGAGATATGAATTAAAAAATATTTATCACAGCTCTTGGGACATAGTAAAGCATAAGAAATGTGATATTATTATTATTTTGATTGCTATTGTTATTTTTATTTGTAGTGATGGTACAGGGAGTAAGAAGTACATTCAGGAAAAAGGCATTTCAGAGGATACTCATTCAGAAAGTTTAAGATACACTGTCTCAATCTCTCTTTACAAATAGTGACTCTTCAGTTCAGTTCAGTCACTCAGCCGTGTCCAACTCTTTTCAACCCCATGGATTGCAGAATGCCAGGCCTCCCTGCCCATCACCAACTCCCAGAGTTTCCTCAAACCAATGTCCATTGAGATGGTGATGCCATCCAACCATGTCATCCTCTGTCGTCCCCTTCTACTCCTGCCTTCAATCTTTCCCAGCATCAGGGTCTTTTCAAATGAATAAGTTCTTTGCATCAAGTGGCCAAAGTATTGGAGTTTCAGCTTCAACATCAGTCTTTCCAATGGACACCCAGGACTGATCTCTTTAGGATGGACTGGTTGGATCTCCTTGCACTCCAAGGGACTCTCAAGAGTCTTCTCCAACACCACAGTTCAAAAGCATCAATTCTTCAGTGCTCAGCTTTCTTTATAGTCCAACTCTCACATCCATAAATGACTACTGGAAAAAACATTGTTTGACTGGATGGATCTTTGCTGCCAAAGTAATGTCTCTGCTTTTTAACATGCTGTGTGTGTTGGTCAACTTATCTTCCAAGGAGCAAGTGTCTTTTAATTTCATGGGTGCAGTCACCATCTGCAGTCATTTTGGAGCCCACAAAAAATAAGTCTGCCACTGATTCCACTGTTTTCCCATATATTTGCCATGAAGTGATGGGACCAGATTCCGTGATCTTAGTTTTCTGAATATTGAGCTTTAAGCCAAATTTCTAACTCTCGTCTTTCACTTTCATCAAGAGGCTCTTTAGTTATTTTTTACTTTCTGCCATAAGGGTGGTATGATCTGCATATCTGAGGTCATTGATATTTCTCCCAGCAATCTTGATTCCAGCTTGTGCTTCTTCCAGCCCAGCATTTCTCATGATGTACTCTGCATAAGTTACATAACCAGAGTGACAATATTACAGCCTTGATGTACTCCTTCCCCAATTTGGAACCATTCTATCATTCCATGTCCAGTTCTAACTGTTGTTTCCTGACCTGCATACAGATTTCTCAAGAGGCAGGTGAGGTGGTCTACTATTCACATCTCTTTAAGAATTTTCCAGAGTTTATTGCGGGCCACAAAGTCAAAGGCTTTGGCATAGTCAATAAAGCAGAAGTAGATATTTTTATGGAACTCTCCTGCTTTTTCAATGATTCAACAGATGTTGACCATTCTCTGGTTCCTCTGCCTTTTCTAAATCCTGCTTAAACATCTGGAAGTTCAGGATTCACATACTGTTGAAGCCTGGAATGGAGAATTTTGAGCAATACTTTACTAGAATGTGAGATGAGTGCAACTGTGTGGTAGTTTGAGCATTCTTTGGCATTGCCATTCTTTGGGATTTTCCAGTCCTGTGACCACTGCTGTGTTTTCCAAATTTGATGGCATATTGAGTGCAGCACATTCACAGCATCATCTTTCAGGATTTGAAATAGCTCACCTGCAATTCCATCACCTCTACTAGCTTTGTTCAGAGTGCTGCTTTCTAAGGCCCACTTGACTTCATATTCCAGAATGTCTGGCTCTAGGTGAGTGATCACACCATTGTGATTATCTGGGTCATGAAGCTGTTTTTTGTACAGTTTTTCTGTGTATTGTTGCCACCTCTTCTTAATATCTTCTCCTTCTGTTAGGTCCATACCATTTCTGTCCTTTATCAAGCCCATCTTTACATGAAATGTTCCCTTGGTATCTCTAATTTTCTTGAAGAGATCTCTACTTTTTCCCACTCTATTGTTTTCCTCTATTTCTTTGCATTGGTTGCTGAGAAAGGCTTTCGTATCTTTCCTTGCTATTCTTTGGAACTCAGAATTCAAATGGGTATATCTTTCCTTTTCTCCTTTGCCTTTCGCTTCTCTATTCACAGCTATTAGTAAGATCTCCTCAAACAACCCTTTTTCCTTTTGCATTTCTTTTTCTTGGAGATGGTCTTGATCCCTGCCTCCTGTACGATGTCCCAAACATCTGTCCTTAGTTCTTCAGGCATTTTGTCTATCAGATCTAACCCCTTGAATCTATTTGTCACTTCCACTGTACAATCATAAACGATTTGATTTAGGTCATACCTGAATAGTCCAGTGGTTTTCCCTACTTTCTTCCCTTTAAGCCTAAATTCGGCAATAAGGAGCTCATGATCTGAGCCACAGTCAGCTCCCAGTCTTGTTTTTGCTGAATGTATAGAGTTTCCCCATCTTTGACTGCAAAGAATATAATCAATCTGATTTCGGTACTGATGATCTGGTGATGTCCATGTGTAGAGTCTTCTGTTGTGTTGTTGGAAGAGGGTGTTTGCTATGACCAGTGAGTTCTCTTAGGAAAATTCTATTAACCTTTGCCCTGCTTCATTCTATACTCCAAGGCCAAATTTGCCTGTTACTCCAGGTATTTCTTGACTCCCTACTTTTGTGTTCGAGTTCCCTATAATGAAAAGGACATCTTTTTTGGGTGTTAGTTCTAGAAGGTCTTGTATGTCTTCATAGAACCATTGAACTTCAGCTTCTTCAGCATTACTGGTCAGGGCATAGACTTGGATTACCATGATATTGAATAGTTTGCCTTGGAAACGAACAGAGATCATTCTGTTGTTTTTGAGATTGCATCCAAGTACTGCATTTTGGACTCTTTTGTTGACTATAATGGCTACTCCATTTCTTCTAAGGGATTCCTGCACACAGTAGTAGTTATAATGGTCATATGAGTTATAGTTAATAGTGACTATTATAATTAAGTAATAACACAGATCTCTGCCTCACAAATTCCTTATTTCTATTTTACATAAAGAAGATGACTGTTCAATGCCAGAACATGTCAATAGGAAATAAAAACTTGCATCATCATAAATTAAAATACTTTAAATGTTCATAATAAAAAAAACTTTGATAAGGTGATAATCAGTACATATATATAGAATCCAAAGAATATATATATATATATATATATATATATATATATATATATGCAAGTGGTGAAATTATACAAAAGTATGCACACTTTCTGAGGCCAATGGCACCCCACGCCAGTACTCTTGCCTCAAAAATCCCATGGATGGAGGAGCCTGGTGGGCTGAAGTCCATGGGGTCGCTAAGAGTCAGACATGACTGAGCGACTTCACTTTCACTTTTCACTTCCATGCATTGGAGAAGGAAATGGCAACCCACTCCAGTGTTCTTGCCTGGAGAAACCCAGGGACGGGGGAGCCTGGTGGGCTGCCGTCTATGGGGTCACACAGAGTCGGACACAACTGAAGCGACTTAGCAGCAGCAGCAGCAGCAGCATGCACACTTTCTGAGGCTTCCCACCTGACTTAGTGGTAAAGAATCAGCTTAAAATGCAACAAATCCCTGGGTGGGGAAAATCCCCTAGGGGAAGAAATAGCAAGCCACTATTAGCTTCCCTCATATGGGCTCAATAAAGGACAGAAATGGTATGGACCTAATAGAAGCAGAAGATACTAAGAAGAGGTGGCAAGAATACACAGAAGAACTGCACAAAAAAGAGATGATGGTGTGATCATTCACCTAGAGCCAGACATCCTATAATGTGAGGACAAGTGGGCCTTAGGAAACATCACTAGGAACAAAGCTAGTGGAGGTGATGGAATTCCAGTTGAGCTATTTCAAATCCTGAAAGATGATGCTGTGAACGTGCTACACTCAATATGTCAGCAAATCTGCAAAACTCAGCAGTGGCCACAGGACTAGAAAAGGTCAGTTTTCATTCCAATTCCAAAGAAAGGCAGTGCCAAAGAATGCTCAAACTACCACACAATTGTACTCATCTCACATGCTAGTAAAGTAATGCTCAAAATTCTCCAAGCCAGGCTTCAGCAATACATGAACTGTGAACTTGCAGATGTTCAAGCTGGTTTTAGAAAAGGCAGAGGAACCAGAGATCAAATTGCCAACATCTGCTGGATCATGGAAAAAGCAAGAGAGTTCCAGAAAAACAAACAAACAAACATCTACTTCTGCTTTATTGACTATGCCAAAGCCTTTGACTGTGTGGATCACAATAAACTGTGGAAAATTCTGAAAGAGATGGGAATACCAGACCACCTGAGTTGCCTCTTGAGAAACCAGTTTGCAGGTCAGGAAGCAAGTTACAACTGGACATGGAACAACAGACTGGTTCCAAATAGAAAAAGGAGTACGTCAATGCTGTGTATTGTCACCCTGCTTTTTTAACTTATATGCAGAGTACATCATGAGAAACACTGGGCTGTAAGAAACACAAGCTGGAATCAAGATTGCTGGGAGAAATATCAATAACCTCAGATATGCAGATAACACCACCCTTATGGCCGAAAGTGAAGAACTAAAGAGCCTCTTGTTGCAAGTGAAAGAGGAGAGTGAAAAAGTTGGCTTAAAGCTCAATATGCAGAAAACTAAGATCATGGCATCTGGTCCCAACACTTCATGGCAAATACATGGGGAAACAGTGGAAACAGTGGCTGACTTTATTTTTCTGGGCTCCAAAATCACTGCAGATAGTGACTGCAGCCATGAAATTAAAAGACGCTTGCTCCTTTGAAGGAAAGTTATGACCTACCTAGACAGCATATTAAAAATCATAGACATTACTTTGTCCACAAAGGTCCATCTAATCAAGGCTATGGTTTTTCCAGTAGTCATGTATGGATGTGAGAGTTGGACTATAAAGAAAGCTGAGCACTGAAAAATTGATGCTTTTGAACTGTGGTGTTGGAGAAGACTCTTGAGAGTCCCTTGGACTGCAAGGAGATCCAACCAGTCCATCCTAAAGGAAATCTGTCCTGGGTGTTCATTGGAAAGACTGATGTTGAAGCTGAAACTCCAATACTTTGGCCACTTGATGCGAAGAACTGAGTTATTTGAAAAGACCCTGATGCGGGGAAAGATTGAGGGTAGGAGTAGAAGGGGACGACAGAGGATGACATGGTTGGATGGCATCACCAACTCAATGGACATGAGTTTGGGTGAACTCCAGGAGTTGGTGATACACAGGGAGGCCTGGCGTGGTGCGGTTCATGGGGTCACAAAGAGTCGGACACTACTGAGCAACTGAACTTAACTTTCATAGCTCAGTTGGTAAAGAATATGCCTGCAGTGCAGGAGGTCCAGGTTCAATTCCTGGGTTGGGAAATTCCCCTGTAATAGGAAATGGCAACCCACTCCAGTATTCTTGCCTGGAGAATCCCATGGACAGAGGAACCGGGCAGGCTACAGTACATGGGGTTACAAGAGTCGGACACGACTTAATGACTAAACCAGACCAGAACACTATTCTTGCTGGGAAAATCCCATGGACAGAGGAGCCAGGTGGGCTACAGTCCGTGGTGGTTACACGAGTCAGACAGGATTACTGACAAAACAACAACAAGTGTATGGCTTTTAGCTGGCTGCCTGAAAGAATTAAAGCCTTCTCAGTTTGTTCTTTTTCATATTAAGGTTTACAGTAAGGAGTATGCATATTATGTTATTAAGATGACAAATTATTTGTTATGACACCAGGTCTCTCAGGACACTTTAGCACCATTTATCAGAGTTGTGCACTGAGTCTGACATCTCTTTATTTTCAACTGATTTCCAAGAATATCTATATGAAAAGAGATGAATTAGATATTAATACTTTTTTTGGTGTTTTTTTCACTAAACATATAAGACTGTGTTAAGCAATCAAACAAGGGTGGTTATTTTCAAAAGCAGCCTAGGGTTAGGGTTAGGATTATGGTTAGGGTTAGGTTTCACGCACCCCGTCCCCCCGACCCCCCGCACCCCCGCACTCGAGCCCAGCTTAGGGTTAGGGTTCGCGTACCCCGTCCCCCGACACCCCGCACCCCCGCACTCTTCAGACTCAGTTCCACAATAATTTTGAAGCTAGCCTAATATCTCAAGCATTGAAAATGATCTTTATATGCATTTGAAATATTTATAACATCTCAATTTTCTATTATTATTAAAGCTAAATTGAACTATAGAAATATATTATTGAGGAAACCAAATTTTATTAACCTTCTATGTTTGTTTCTTACATTTCCTCCAAGCAACATTAAAACCAAAGAAATTCCTTACAACTTACACACACAGACTATCTTTGTTCTTCCTGAAGCCTCAAGAGAACCCTAGAAATTCTAATTAGAATTAGCAGTTATAACCTACATATTTTATTATTATTTCAAGCTTGGTTAATATTAACCATCACTACTTTAACTAATATAATATCATTATTACCTATAATTACTACAGGTTTTTAAGAAAAATGACACTATTATCATAACCTTAATGTTTATATATCCCCAAATATCATCAATATGAAGAATAAATAAAACTAGAAAACATATCCAAATTCCAACAGTTACATCTATGACATATAGTCAAAAGTACTGTATGTTGTTGTGTTAGTTGCTGAGTTGTGTCCGACTCTTGGCGACCCTATGGACTGTAACCCGCCAGGTTCCTCTGTCCATAGAATTCTCCAGGCAAGAATACTTGAGTGGGTTGCCAATTCCTTCTCCAGGAGATCTTCAACACCCATGAATCAAACCCAGGTCCTGGGCATTGCAGGCAGATTCTTTACCATCTGAGCCACTAGAGAAGTCCAGGGTCTTTGCTAACTACCTGTATTATATGCATTTTTCTTTATTAATACAGAGAGCATTTTGAGAT
The DNA here is from genome assembly GCF_029407905.1 of Bubalus kerabau. NCBI lineage: Eukaryota > Metazoa > Chordata > Mammalia > Artiodactyla > Bovidae > Bubalus > Bubalus kerabau. Next base: position 57,382,128 of record NC_073647.1, on the reverse strand, counting down.
CTACTTTGTCATACAGCATCATTAGGCTTGTAAGAAGAGACTAAATATTGTAAGCATGGGGACACAGGATTGGGAACTGGAAAAAACTATAGAGATTAAGAATTCATACTTATCAGGATATTATCACACATTGTCTGGCCTACTGGCATTGATTCACAATCAATGGTCCATCATCTATCTGTGAATTTCCATCACCTATATGTCTGCCAAAGGCCTGCTCTATGGTTAATCATCAAATTATTGGGCCCCTAAGGCTTAAAGAACAAAACCCCATTTTCTCAGTGTGAAGTTCACCTCACCACCTTTACTCCAAGTCCAAGACCAACAGGCTGTGTTTTCAACACAGGTTGCACTTCAGCCTCCTACTATTTTTCTAATGTTGTTCTCTGACTAGAATGCCTTCTCTCCTTCTCCCTCTATTGAAATTTTCCTTAAAATTCAAGGCCCAGCTCAATAGATCCCTCTGGGATCTCCATTTGCCCTGCTCAAATTTAACTATTTCCATTTTGTGCTCCCTTGGCTTTTAAAAAATAGCTAGTCTAATATTTAATAAAAATTGATTAAATAGCATATACCTCTTTCTCTATTCTTTACTACGCATGTTCCTTGATATCCAGGTAAGACCTTATTCATTTATCTCCCTCTTATTTATTATAGGACCTTACACATAGAGTATGTGCATGCATGCTAAGTCACTTCAGTCATGTCCAACTCAGTGTGATCCTATGGACTGCAGCCTGCCAGGCTGCACTGTCCATGGGATTTTCCAGGCAAGAATACTGGAGTGGGTTTCCGTGCCCTCCTCCAGGGGATCTTCAAGACCCAGGGCTTGAACCTGCATCTCTTACATCTAACCTGCATTGGCAGGCGGGCTCTTTACCACTAATGCCACCTGGGAAGCCCATGCTATACATAGTGGATACCCAACAAATATAAATTAAATGAAATGAGAGATCCATCTTCTCCTAAAATAGAGATACTTCGAATTATAATAGGAAATTTAAAGTAATTTTCTCTACAACTCTAAGAATAAGTGATTCAAATAGAAAATATGATGGTACTTTCCCATATTAAATATTTACATGTTTATTTACAACAGGTATTAGAACTAGCCAATTTTAAAACTTCTTTATATTTAGCAATCTAAAGCAAATTTAAACTCAAGTGAAACATTTTTTAAAAACACAGACTAGTAATGCTTTACAGCGCATTTAGGGAGAACAGAAATGTGAGCTTTCCAAACCTCTTACAGGTAGAGGAATTTCTCAGAGGTTTTGGAACACTGGGTCTAAGAGTTTTGGAATTAGGTCTTAGAAATGAATAGGTTGCTCCTTCCAGAATATAGCTGGGAGAGTAGCAAACAGCAGCAGAATAGGGAAAAAAGTGGTGCCCTGGAGCTAGGAAAGCCAGGGCAGTGTGGTTTCAGTTCCCTGGAGCCACAGTCTCCAGCTGACTTCTTACTGATCCTGCCACCTATTGACCAAGTATGAATCAAGGCACTGCAACTGACAAGGAATTTCAACTGTTACAATTAAGATCAAACAATAGTTATTAAAATAAATGGAAGCATGTATCATTCAAGTTTGTTTTGACTATGTTATGAAATATGGGCTTCCCGGGTGGCTCAGGGGGTAAAGAATCTGCCTGCAATACAGAAGACGGAGTCGCAGTTTCGATCCCTGGGTTGGGGAGATCCTCCAGAGGAGGGCATGGCAACCCACTCCAGTGTTCTTGCCTGGAGAATCCCATGGACAGAGGAGCCTGGTGGGCTACACTCCATGGGTCACAATGAGTCAGACACGACTGAAGCAATTGAGCACATGCACATGTTATGAAATATGCTATGATGCATAATTGTTCCTTTAAATGTCCCTTCAGAAATAAATCTTAGTAACAGTAATGGTACCCAAAGGTGATCCCGACCAGATTTGGACTCAAATATTCAAAATTAGGTGTTCCCTGATGGTTCAGGGGGTAAAGAATCCACCTGCAATGCAGGAGACACAGGAGACACAGGCTTGGTCCCTGGGTTGGGAAGATCCCCTGGTTAAGGAAATGGCAAGCCACTGCAGTATTCTTGCCTGAAAAACACTATGGACAGAGGAGCCTGGTGTGCTACATTCCAGCGGTCACAAAGAGTCAGACATAACTTAGTGACAGAGATTCAAAATTAGGAAAGTAGAAGTAGTAGTAATAGCACATAGAAAATTCAGAGAATCAGAGTTGAGACGAATGGAAATGCAGAATTCTCAGCAGTGACTACATAATAGCCTTTACATAACTTTTGTTTGATTTTAATTTGGTTTGATTACGGTTTAGCAGCCAGAATAAGAATGGCTTCTACTCTAGCTGACTGGCTTTATGAGCAGGAAATTGTCATGCTGAATTGACAGTTGTATTAAGTGTCAATATCTAAAACAAGACATACGCGCGCACACACACACACACACACACAGCATCATGTTAAATCAAAAGGGAAGGGAAATTGATATTTATCGAGTGTCTGCTATATTAAGTACCATGCTGGGTCCTTTAAATACATAACATTATTTAATTCTCATACTACTAGTTAAACATCAGTCTTTCTTATTTTACAGATGAGAAAATTCAGTCACAGAGGTTACTAGTATCTCAGCTGAAATACAAGTATGTTACTCCATTTCCCCTGGGCTTTTCCCACTATACCACAATACCTTGAGAAACTCTCTAATGGATTTTATATTAACCTGCATGTATCAAACTTCACTTTGTTCATTTGTAAAACAGAGTTCGGTTTAATCATTTCTAAGGTCCAGATGGACTCCAAAATTTTATGAAAAATATAATTCTTATGGGACTCAATATAAATACATCAATAAGTAAAAGAAGAAATGTTCAACACAAAATGTGCAAACAAGTAGAGGAAGACGTTCACAGAAAAAGAGGTTAAAATTGCCTTTTAAGAGAAGAAAAGCTGCTACACTTTTAATTTAAGGAGCAAAAATTGTAACATGGATGATTTGCCATTTACCTCTGAGATGGGCAAAGGTTGTAGGGAAACAGGTACTCATAGATATTTTAGATGTAACATTATAAATGAATACAAACTCTTTGGAAGGAAATTTGGTAATATTTATAAAAATTTCATTTCATCTAAGAATTTCACTTCTAAAATTTACCCTACAAATAAGTCCTATGTGCACAAAGATATATATGTAGATACATGTTCACTGCAGATTGCCTGAAATAGCAAAAGACTGGAAATAATCTCAATACCCATTAAAAGGTAATCGGTTATATAAATTCAGACGGGGACTATATGACAGCATTCTATGTATTGTGTGAAAAGAACACAGTAGATAAACATAAACTACTATGGAAAAATATTCAAATATATAAAGTGAAAACAGAAAGAAGTAAAAAACAAAAAGTGATAAAAACACATATGCTTCTATAGGCATAGACTATTTCTAGGAGGCAATGTGAGAAATCAGTTAAGAGTGGTTTTCTCTGGGGAAGAAGCTGTAAGTCTGGGATTGAAGGGATATGTTTACCATGCATATTTTTATTATTATTACCAATACCTTGATATAAGCATGTTTTAGTTTTTCAACTGAAAATAAAAAACAGATTATAATAAATAGTAATCTCTGGAGTCCTTGAAGAATCTTTTAAATGTGAAGTTTACAAGAGCAAATGAGGGGGGAAAAAAGGTTTAGTAGGAATTTTTTAAATGTCAAAATTCTTCAGAGTACTTTAGTTTGCCCGATTTCTGTGTATATGTGAGCTTCAATCTATGAAGAAAAACAGATACAGCACAAGAGCCTCCATTGCATAAGATAAGCTAGAAGGGCTGAACAGGAATAATTTTCACCTCCCCCTCTCTCTCTCTGAATCTTCCAAAATTCACATTCTCACATTCTAGAGCATGTTGTGACAAATCAGACAAATGAATGGTAAAGGTGCTAATTCCAAGGGCATGGGCGTGTGGAATATATCAATTTCTTAGTTGTAAACACTCACTCAGGCTGAAAAAAACTCCTACGCTTAAATAAGCTATCAGTTCTGCAATAATTAGTAAAATAGCAATGTTAAAATAGCGAAAGTTCACAAATCACAATGATTCATTATGAGATTGAGAAGTTACCTACATAGTACCAAAAGTAGGTGTGACATTCATAGAGGTTAAGGATCTAATTATAAAAAAGGTGCTCAATTATCAATCAGTAAAATATATTTATTAGTTACCAGATTTTGATATTATTCCAGAAAAATCTGCATATGGTAAAAAGTATAAAATTTCTTCAGAAATCAAATGGATTATTACAAATGTAAGACTGTATAAGCACTATGAAACCAATCTTACTCCAATTTCATGGAAACTTCTGAATCCTTACTATTCTTTTACATTATTTTCCCTTACACAGTTTATCAACAAATTCATCACCTTTGCTTCTCAGTAAAGATGATAACTTTATAACGGAGGAATGTAAACAAAAAAATTAAAACATTTTATTTTAAATCATAAAAATAAACCCATATTTCCAGTTGAATAATAATACTTATGCAAAATAAAATTTAAAGGGAAAAAACCTATCATTTTTTAGTTGCTGGGTACAATACAGTTATAGGTCAATCTAATATATTTGACTGTACCCCCAAACTATACACCTACACATTACTGGAAGTTTTTAGCAAAGCATCAAATTCAACATATCAGAACAAGAACTTTATATTAAAAATATAAAACATACCTTTCATCTGGGTAGCAAAATTCAGTGCCAATTTTGCAAAGAGATCTGGATTTTCAAACTTCTCCTCCTTGACTTTCAACCAGAAACAATTCTCAGACAATTCTTTGGGTTCAATCTGAAACAAAAATAACAAAGAGAGGTTTTTAAATTATTACTATGCATTTATTTTTTCAAAGAATTCACTTTCACCAAGGTTGAATAAATTACCTTTATTCATCAACCTACTAAATCAATTTTAGGATCTATCAAAACAAAACTTTCTAAGTAAACATTCATTAGAAAAGTCACAGACTTCTACTGGTGTACAGAAATGTACACAACAGCAATAGGTCATGTAGCAAATTACATTTTAAAAAATCTTCTACTTGAAGGAATCTTAAAAAATAATTAAGTAAATCCCTCCCCTCACCTTACATACATTCTTCTTGCTCCTGGATTTTTAAAAATGGGGAAACTGAGATTGAGAAGAATAACTCTCCCATGTTTACTGACTAGGTTGCAGACAATAACCATAACAGCTGACAATTACATACCTCCTATGTGTCACTCTTTTAAGTGATTTCACATATTAATTCATCTCATCTAATCTTCACAATAATCCTCTGAAGCAGGAACTGTTATTATCTCCATGTTAAAAATGAGGAAACTGAGCCCTGGGATGTTTGAGGAGCTGCCCAAGCAGGTAAATGGTGAAGATGAGATTTAAACTCAGGCAGCTTAGCTTTGCAGAATTGTGCTCTTAGCCACTGAACTGAAATCCAATATTAGAACTGTGCATCTTCCACTACATATCATGTTTTCTGAGACTGTATGTGCCATTACTGCTTGCCATTACTGTATGCTTAACTGCTAAATAAGCATATCATGACATTTACACACAGATAACTGGGCCAGCAACTGCTGGATTCTATAGTTTGGTTGATCATGTATAATAAAAAATAGTTACATTGCAAAAACATTTAGATCTCATTTACTTTTCTGAGCAAACCACAAATATATGCTTAACTGTAAAACTGATTTAACCATTATTCTGATCAGACCAATTTAATATATGGATACTGTCAGATATCACTGATATGTTCTTGGAATAGGCATTTCCACAGATGATGGTCTATGCAACTGTATTTTCATTACATTTAGTTCCTACTGAATGGGGACTGTGTCAATCTTGATAATAAGATTTTCATAAGACATGTTATTTAATAATAATAAAGCAAAATAACATTCAATAAATCTTTCACACATCATATAAAAAACAATTACTTTAATGTCTACACTGAATACTATCAGTGATTCCACACTATCTGAAAGTTTAAAACTAAAACAAAATTTCTAAGAACAAAAATAAATAAGATAAAAGGGCTCATTAATAAAAAGGTTATATTTAAGAATGTTAGAGCAATTAAAGTTAACAATGGTAAAAGAATCAAAATTATTTTTTGTATACCATTTTCACTTTGATTTACATTTTGTCTTCTATGTTAATTTCAAGTTACCTGTGGAGTTTCCAACTCTCTAGTTATGAAAGATGAACATAAGATGGTGAACTCACAAGCAAAAGCAAAAGAATCAATGGTCATGTTCTCAAATGTTACATGGAGTAATTTTGTAACCCCCATGGACTGTAGCCTGCTGGGCTCCTCTGTCCATGGGACAGACATGACTTAGCAACTAAACAACAACCACAACAACATATAGCAATACCGTCATTCACACATTGATGAGCAATTAGGGCTAGACAAAGCCAAAAAACTATAATCATAGCATTACCTTTGACCAATTGATCCTCTTCATGGACACCTCAGGTGTATATACTTTTTTCTGCTTCATTCCATATGGCAGATCAAAGGGTATTCCCAGAGGTGGAGGAACTCCTCCAAGGGGAGGTGGTGGAGGAGGTCCCCCGAACAGTGGTGGTGGTGGTGGTATTCCAGGCATCCCAGGTAAAGGAGGCGGAGGTGGGGGACCTACTCCGGGCAGAGGTGGTGGAGGTGGAGGTGGGGATGGCCCACCGCCTGGCAATGGAGGTGGTGGAGGAGGGCCTGGAATTCCTGATGAACTAGGTCCCTGAAATATACAATAAACCAATGTTTATTTAAATGTTTACAGTACAGCAGAGTAGTAAAGAAAACTAATCAGTAGACATTTGTGGTTGGGTTGTTTAAGATTCATTTAATTTTGACAACATCTAAGGGCTTAAGAGTGGGCTTCCCTGGTGCCTCAGATGGCAAAGAATACTCCTGCCAAAGCAGGAGACCTGGGTTCTGTTCCTGGATCGAGAAGATCCCCTGGAGGAAGAAATGACAACCCACTCCAATATTCTTACCTGGACACTCAATATGGACAGAGGAGCCTGGTGGGCTACATACAGTCCAGGGTTGCCTAGAGTCAGACAAGACGGAGCAACTAACACACAAGTGCTTAAGACTTGTGTGTTAAAGACTTGCAAAAAAGACTTGCACAGATTTTTGATAAGCATTATAAACCCTGGAGAATGACTAACTCTGCTAATATACTAAGGCTAGGAAAGGTGGAATACTCAAAGATTTTCTGAAATACTGCTTCAAAATAATTAAAACTTACCTTTTATTATAAATTTATGAAAAGAAGTACTATGTATGGTTTGAGCCTGCTGGCCTAGTTGGTATGAACTGTCGCTATTGTTTAGTCACTCAGTCATGTTTGACTCACTGCAACTCCATGGACTATTGCCCACCAGGCTCCTCTTCCCATGGGATTTCCCAGGAAAGAATACTGGAATGGGCTGCCATTTCCTTATCCGGGGTATCTTCCCAATCCAAGGATCGAACCCTCATCATCTGTACTGGAAGACAGATTCTTTACCACAGAGGCACCAGAGAAGTCACATTGGTATGAATATAAGATGATTACTACAAAATAATAGATTTGATTCCTTTGGGTCCAATTAGCTTTACACGAAGTATCTGTCTCATAGCACTAGTAACTTAGCTGTCTTCTAATACCAAGAATTAACAGAAAGTAACTTACATTTACTGATTTAGAAAAGGCAGAGGAACCAGAGATCAAGTTGCCAACATCTGTTGGATCATCAAAAAAGCAAGAGAGTTCCAGAAAAACACCTACTTCTGCTTTAATGACTATGCCAAAACCTTGGACTGTGTGGATTACAACAAACTGGAAAATTCTTAGAGATGGGAATACCAGACCACCTGACCTGCCTCTTGAGAAACCTGTATGCAGGTCAAGAAGCAACAGTTAGAACTGGACATGGAACAACAGACTAGTTTCAAATAGGAAAAGGAGTATATCAAGGCTGTATATTGTCACCTTGCTTATTCAACTTATATGCAGAGTACATCATGCGAAATACCAGGCTGGATGAAGCACAAGCTAGAATGAAGACTGCCGCGAGAAATATCAATAACCTCAGATACGCAGAGGACACCACCCTTATGGCAGAAAGCGAAGAAGAACTAAAGAGCCTCTTGATGAAAGTGAAAAGGAGAGAGAAAAAGTTGGCTTAAAACTCAACATTCAGAAAACTAAGATTATGGCATCTGGTCCCATCACTTCATGTCAAACAGATGGGGAAATGATGGAAACAGTGAGAGGCTATTTTTTTGGGCTCCAAATCATTGAAGATAGTGACTGCAGCCATGAAATTAAAAGACACTTGCTCCTTGGAAGAAAAGTTATGACCAACCTAGACAGCATATTGAAAAGCAGAGACATTACCTTGCCAACAAAAGTCCATCTAGTCAAATCTATGGTTTTTCCAGTAGTCATTTATGGGATGTAAGAGTTGGACCACAAGGAAAGCTGAGCACTGAAGAATTCATGTTTTTGAACTGTATTGTTGAGAAGACTCTTGAGAGTCCCTTGGACTGCAAGGAGATCCAATAAGTCCATCCTAAAGGAAATCAGTCCTGAATATTCATTGGAAGGACTGAGGCTGAAGTTGAAACTTCAATACTTTGGCCATTTCATGCGAAGAACTTACTCATTGGAAAAGACCCTTATTCTAGGAAAGATTTTAGGTGGGAGGAGAAAGGGACGACAGAGAATGAGATGGTTGGATGGCATCACCAACTTGATGGACATGAGTTTGAGTAAGCTCTGGGAGTTGGTGATGGACAGGGAATCCTGGCATGCTGCAGTCCATGGGGTCAGAAAGAGTTGGATACGACTGAGTGACTGAACTGAACTTTCATTTGCATATTAAATCCAGGTTTATCCATATTTTTACATCTATTATTTCTTTTCATCCTTAAAATAACCCTATAATGTAGGTTGGGCATTTTTATCTCACTCAGCATTAACTCACTTGTTATAATGAGCAAACTGTAACTGCAAACAGGTTCAATGCCTAATCAAAGGTTGCACGGCCTGAAATGTGATTAAGATTTACATGTGGTTTTTCTCATATCTAATGCAGTCCTCTTTCTACTACAACAGACTAGCTCCTCATGAATGAGTGTCAGTTGTCTTGAGGGGAATTAATAGATTGCAGTATGAGGAGATTACAACTTGTTTCTCCCACCAGAAAGGAACACTTAGCTCATTCTTTAATAATGATGCATGACAGCTGACAAAGATCATCCCATTCCACACTATCCACTTTTTTGATAATTAATCTGGACCTGTTTCTTTAAACCATTACTGATCACAATGGTTCACTTTTCAAAATGAATGTAACAGTGAATTTGATAGTTGTACACTTTCCTACGAAACTCCTCCAAAAGAATACACATCTTCTGCAATCAAGATATGACATTACATTAACTGAATGAAAAGTTTAAAATTATTAACATTTGTTGGTATACTATTATTCTTATTTGGGGAGAAGCTTTTCTAGTCATTCCTAATATGAATTTCCACCATGGACTACTTAACTGAGCTAACCAAAACTAGAAATATCTTTACATAATGAATAATTGAAAACCCATTTTTGAATGATCAATTTTAAAGGACTGGCCCATCTGCAAGACTGTTAAAAATGAACAATCACAGGTAGACAAAAATGTTTCTCCTAATATTTAATGCACATCGTCCAAATATTTTAATCATATATATGGTTTTGTGTGTACCTACAGACATTCAACTAAAGTGCTCATATACTTAAATGACAATCCTCTCCTGGAATGCAATCCCCTCCTGAGATTAAGAAAAGGGATAGGAATAAAATATGTAAAATTCTTTCAATTTTATTTTTAATGTGGCAAAACTGTAGAACAGTCTGACTTTCCCATCTTGATTGAGATATCAAAGAAATTCTGGGAAAAATTAATATAATCCTTCTGAAAAGTTCAGTAAATTAGAAATGTACCCTACAAGTTTTGTGTGTAAATGAATTTGTTGAATAATTTGAATATAAATATGTATCCTATTTTTTGTGTTAATAGACAGCAAAATGAAAGTAATACTTTTATGTAAACATCAAGTTTTGTATCTATGAGATCATTATGAAACTTGTATAATTACAAAAATGCTATTACTTTAAAATAGCTTTTTTTTACTCAAGTTAAATATATATTTAACAAATTTAATTATGAAAATCTCCAATGCTTCTATAAAATACCATCCAGCCTTTCAAAATCAAATCATATGAGCCCTTTTCTTCCCTCCTATGAACAATTAGGAATAGAACAACTAAATGAGACCACAATAGAGAATTAACAATTGAATAAACAAATAAACATTTACTATTTGATACAATGTAAGGTCGCACGGAGTCGGACACGACTGAAGCGACTTGGCGGCAGCAGCAAGGTGCATGAGAAAGTATTGTATATCAGTTAATAATAAATAAGCAAGTACGTGACTAAATGATAAGGCCCTGTGCTAGGTGTAGTCAGGACTTTAATAATAACAGAAAGTAAAGATACTGTCCTCAAGGTGCTTATGCTGATTTGAGTGTTCTACAAAACTCTAAAACTAAAAGTGTTAGTCGCTCACTTGTGCCTGACTCTTTGAGATCCAACAGACTGTAGCCTACCAGACTCCTTTGTCCAAGGAATTCTCCAGAAAAGAATACTATAATGGGTAGCAATTCCCTTCTCCAGGGGATCTTACCAACCCAGTGATCAAACCCGAGTCTCCTGCATTGCAGGCAGATTCTTTACCATCTGAGTCATCAGGGAATACCAAAAGTGAAGTTCAAAGAAATTCCCAGAGTTTTGAGTGATGCTTTTCAACGTTTGTCACACTGAGCTGTTCTCGAATGGCGATGTTTCATTGACAAGAAGCAAGGGAGGGCATTTCTTAGAGTGAATAACTGAAGCCAGCATTTCTCAACTAAGCTCCATGAACACTACTTTGCAGGAGATGTTAATAGGTGTTCTAAAATAAAGGGTTCCTTGGCTAAAAGAATTCGGGAAACTGTAGGAAAAAGAGACAGGCTTCTTCAATGTAAGCCATCTCAGACCCTTAAGTATGCTAATGAGAACAATCAGTCTCCAAGAAGAACATTTCAAGTGTACTAAATTTACTGGACTATGGAATGCTTTCCTCCTGAAAAACCTATTAGCATCTCTGTAACTAATGCTGGGAAATGCTGGCAGAAGGAAATGCGTGGAGAGGGTAAATTCTAAATGTGAAGGGAGAAGAGGTGACTTAGCTGCAAGAAATGATGGCGTTAAGGGAACAGAGATGAGGCTGCAAAGGGGAGATAACAGGGAGTCAAGGATAGAAGAGCTTCAAATTCCTAGTAAGGAGATTTTTTTTCTTTAATCCTAAATGCAACAGGCAACCATTGAACATATTAAAGCCTGGAGTGACAATAATTAGAGAAGTGTTTTAAGAAGATTAAAGACCATAGGCAGGGCAGAAAGTTAGGAAATACTGTAATATTCTAGGAAGGACAGAATGAAAGAGCAGCCCTCAGGAGTTTTGGGTTTTGAGGCAAAGGGAAAAAAAAGAGAAAGAACTGACATAAAACCATGACCAAATTTGTCCGGAGGTAAAGCAAAGGCCAAGACAACTCTGGTTTCACAATCAAAAAAACTGGTGGTAAATTTTAAATAAGTAAGAATGGAAACCAAGCTGGTTTGAGGAAAGAGAAGTGAAGTGAAATCTCTTAGTAGTGTCCGACTCTTTGAGACCCCATGGATGGGACCACAAATAATGGGATGGGTTTCAACATGCAACAGGACCTATCTATGGGTAATGTGGAGTAAACTAGTGACTTCTGAAGTCACTTTTAAATAGACTGACAGAAATAGACCTAGTCAATCAACAAACACCAACTATGCTTAAAACTAATTTTATATTTCTTTATATTCATTTAAAAACTATGTTGCGCTGAAATTACTTAATCAGCTCTATAAATTAGACACCATAGTTAAGATTTTAAGTGTATATGGGGGTTTTTTTCATAGGGAATATAGGGGGAAATGTAAAGTTTATAGATTTTGAAATTATGGTAGTCAAGATTTAAAGAGATCTCAAAAAGCTTTGGGCACAATTAAAATTAATGAGCATTTCCACATTCCTTTTGAAAGAAAATACTAAGCATTCAACTTTTCAAATCATCATGAAAATTTCATCTCAAAAAGAGTCTTGCTTGTGTAATATATTCCGTTAAAAATATTCAGGGCAGTTTATGCAATGAATGCCTTATTTTTATCCAAACATTAAAATGATTTATTGTCCTAGAAAATAAAATCTATAGTTATTTCAATTAAAATGGGAAACTGCCAAAAAGTCTGCTTCTGGTTACGTTTTCCTCCCATTGAACAAGATAATTTTTTACCATCGGACTCACTGTGACATGACACAAAGTTTGTATCTTGTCTCATTACCTGGGTTCGAAGTTGCTGGATTTCTGTTTCAAGTTCTTTGATTTTTTCTTCTCTTTTTTGAAGCTCAGCTTGAGCTTCCTGTCGAGCCGTGAATTCTTCATCGAACTGCAATGATCATCACCATAAATGTACACTTAGTAATGCAGTTTTGAGAAAGCTTTCAACAACATTATGTATTAAATAAGTGGAGTGGCATTGCTTCTTAAATTTCCTAGGTCACTCAGAAAATCAGAGCCCTTGATTATTTTTATGGCAATCAAGCACCTCTGTGGGGATAGGGTGTTAGTAGAGGAGAAATATGTCCCCAACACAAGGTAAATAAACCCATTTTCACTTCTGAAAAAAAAAATACAAAACAAAACTTTAAATGCTGGACTAAGTAGGCTCTCTTCATATATAGCAGACGTTTTTGTTGTTTGTTATTGAACGTTAAGTTTTAGAATTGCGTTTGTTTTTTTTTTAATGTTCCATCCCATACTTTTAAGTGTATTTAATTCAAAAATGAAACCTAAAAACTAGGCATCAAGCAGTCCAACTCTTTAAAAATATATTTAATCCTGAAAAGAGATAACACTTCTAGAATGCTCACATGAATATACATTAATACAAAATAGACTATTTGCATTACAGTCTTAATTGTAGTAAAATAAATTCAAAAAGTGATTCTCCACAAAATCTGACAGTAGAATGATATATGCCATAACAGCATTGTCATTCAGACGGTTAGCCAAAACACTTGTATAGAATGTTATAATAGGGCAAATGAGAGGTTCAGTTACAGAGTGGTAAACCAAAGAGACCATCAGATGGTGACTATCCGCTTACTGCAGGCTGCCCAGCCCTTAACTCAGCCAGATCTCTTACCCAAATAAGCCTACATACATACGAGTGAAACCACTCATATCAGCTACAGAACATTTGCCTTTAATGCATTGTCACCATCACTTCAAGTCATTTAGAAGTTGATACATTATTCTAATATGTTATTTATGTTTTTAAAAGTGATATAGCTTACTACTGAGAACTGTCTTTAGAGTTTGTAGAACAGTTAAAAAAGTGTGTCCACTATTAATAAATATTCCTCCTCATAGTAGATTTGACCCTTGGAAATTACAAAAAGCTATTCAGATTCAGTCTGAAGAAAGAGCAAATTGGATAACAGTATTTGGGTCAAACATGCCTAACTACTTACTTCTTTTATTCATCTCTATTTGAATCCCAGGAAAATGTCCCACAGAGGTTGGTCCAAATGATTTCTAATCTCTTTACATTTCAAACCTATCCCAGATCCTTCAGTGTCAGCAAATGACCTTATTTCCTAGGTCACTGAGAAGATGCAGCTTTTTCAACTTCATTAGTCTCCCTGTTAAGATTGATCTGAATCTATACTACCAGACTCCTTGCCAGAGTTATCTGTGTGCTTCTCAAACATGCTGTCCACACAAGCACACTGTATACAATTTTGCTCTACAAATGGTTTATTAGTACACTTAAGGAGAGGCACATAGTGTTTCTGCTTATAAGTTAAAATGATCTTTATCTGTAAACCCACTGAGTAGGAATAGGAGAAGCCTGAGTTATGTGAGCTGGAAGACTTCTTATGAGTCCACTAACCTTATTTGCTCCTTTTAATGATGAAGAAAATAAGATCCAAGGATAGTAAATAGCTTACTTAAAGTCACAGCTAATTAGCAAAAACGCTGAGATCAGATCTTATAACTACTGCTTCTCATTCTAGCTGTTCCCCCCATTTTTTTAAAATATTTTGCACTGCCTCTTCAAATCACCCTGAATAAGAGAAGGCATGTAGACAAGAACTGGGAAACCACACAAGTTTTCATTCTAAATTTTGGTGAGGAGAATGAAGCATCAAACACTGAAATTTCTTTATTATTTCAGGACTCCTTTTCCAATAACAGATGCTTACAGTAATTTTTACCAGATAGATCATCATAACTTGCTCCAGTCTTATGGTGTCTAATCACAGTGCCCGAGATAAATTAAAGAGCTCCTAAGATTTTCAAAGGGAATTTTAAATGTGCAACTTAAAACAAGTACATTAAGAAATATAAAGGTCTACTAATCAAAAAGTGTGCATTTTCTTTCACTAATATGACAGCTTCACACAAACACTGTATGCCCATTTTATGGGCAACATTTTATGCCCACACTCTTAAAATCCATTCTAGTAACTAAAAAAGCAAAGTCATTTCCTCAGATGCCCTGCAGTAATTTCAGTAATACTCTATACTTTCTAGAGTAATAGCAAAAGCGATTATCTAATCTCCAAGGTAAGTCATAACTTTCAAGAGACAGCAATATGTAAGCACTTTATCTTGCTGTCATAAGGCTCAAAACTGGAGAGCTTTTAGACCTGGGCTTCAATCCTTCTCTTGCCAACAGGAGGAGAGAAATACTGTATTTATGCTTTGTAGGGTCTAGAACCATAGAATGCAACTTTTGGTAGAACCTTATAAAACTGTAGCTAAGTTTTCAGGAAACAAGGGATATCTGAGATCTAAATTAAATTCAGATATTCATAATGCTGACATTACCTAAGGCATTACACAAAGAAAGAGGAAACTCAAATTCCACCAAGCCTACATACATGAAGTAGCAGCATCATTTCAAAAATGATAATTATAAAATTCATAGATAAGTCTAAGCAGAGAGAGACAGAGAGAAAGAAAATACTACATAATTTTGTTGCTACAAATAGCACTGACTTAAAGAACATGACAGATAAGATTAGCTAAACATCTTGCAGTTCTCCAAGGAACTATTGTTAAGTGAGACCTGCAGGAAAGCAATGGGAAAATGTGTTTTTGGTTGACTATTTCTAACTATATGCTTCTAGCAACCTAATTTTATTTCATTTATCACTTTACTAGGATATGATTAGTGTTTTTCTTCCATACTGGATTAAAGGTGGTGAGCAGGGAATGGTAGCAATATTATCTTATCAGGAAAGAAATCAATATTCCATGGTTGTGTCTGACTTTAAAAACATAAAGGACTATGTAACTGAAATAACATGTATAAGGCCTCGCATAAGGAAACAAGGTAGAATACGTATTGTGATTAACTTATATAATTAAGACCAATATTTTATAAGCCTTACCTTCTTTGAAAATTCTGCTGCTTTTTGTTCACTTTCTTCAACTTTTGCCTTATTCACACAAGAATCTATTAAGATTGACCAAAAATGATTAGAAATTATTTAATTGGACCACAAGGCAAATGACAGCTGCCAGCCTATAATTCTACTATGGAGACTATCATTATTATGTCAACTGATGTTAGAGGGAAACTGATTTATACTACACATAAAACATAAACTACCAGATTTTCTTTCTTTTGTATACTACCTGAACTCAATGATAGTATTGTTGAGGCACAAAACCAAGCATCCAAGAATATATTAGACACAATCATCATCATTTAAATGTATTCCATTTTTACCAACTTTATCTATCACAGAACTCATTAAAAATATTTTGTAACTTTATGGGTAGAGAAGTGCCAAAGAACTATGGTTAAGATTATTAATGCTCAAAATGACTCAAAATAAGACTAGAAGGGGAGGTACAACGTACAAAGATTTCACTTGAACAACTCTGAATCAAGGGCAGAATATATTATATAAATAAGAAAACAAACATCAAGCTTCTCAGGTCTAATCAAACACTCCAGAATGTAAGTAACTGAAGAATCCGCTTCGGGAAGCATTCTCACTATTATATATACAGTCTATTATATATACCAATACCCAACCATGTTATACCTCTTTATTTACCTAAAAGAAATGAAAACATATGTCTATACCCAGATTTGTATGTGAATGTTCATAGCAACTTTATTTATAATAGCCAAAACCTACAAAGAAAGCAAATGTCCACTAACGATAAATGTATAAACAGATTGTGGTATATACATATACTGAAATAGCATTCAGTTATAAAATCAAATGATACATGGAATACCACAAAACAAATGAATCTCAAAATAATTATGCTGAATGAAAAAAAAGCCAAAACAGACAGCACATGCTATATGCTTCCTTTTACATAAAATTTCAGAAAATGAAACTAATCTATACTGAAAGAAGGCAGATCAGTGATTATCTCAGGATGCGGAGAGGTGGGGAGGCATGGGAAGAAAGACTACAAATGGGAACACAGAAATTCTAGGGGGTGACAGAGATGCTTATAATCTTGACTGTGATGATTTTAAATGTACACACAAACATCAAAATTTATCAAATTTTACACTTTAAATGTAAGGTTTTTTTCATATGTCAAGAATACCATTAATAAAGTTTTTTCTTCTTTGTAAATAAACAATGTGTGGCTGGAGCAAGGCAACCAAAGAACAAATTGGGAAATGGTTAGATCAAAGAGGGGTCAGATCTGTGTTGTGCCGGCAATGATTGGTAATGAGTTTGATTAAAATTTCAATGGGAAGACATTGAAGAAATTTAGGCCAGGATATGATCTGATTTATAAAAAAAAAAAAAAAAAAAAAATACTAGACTTACAGACCTGTGAAATCAGAAGAGACGCTATCCTCTTCAAGTTCAGGTGAGCTAGAAAATCCATAGATTTCCTAGAAGTTCTTGAAGCACCTGTTAATTTGTGTGTGTGTGTTCTAATGAAAGTTTCACAGCCTGTATTAGCTACTCAAGACCTCTGAGCATACAATATTAACAGCTACACATATACTTGAGTAATCTGAATTTAGGGCTGAGGTAACTGAAGCCTAGAGAAGTTATATGAGGTCATAATGGGTTTTTAATACTGACTATGTTCTCTCAACTCATCCCTTCATGTTTTCTCACCTCAGTGCTCTTGATAAAGGGGACAGATTCCTAAGTACCTGGCACACAGTATACAAAACAAATATCTATCTATTTTGCCTAACAAAATCAACATTTAGTGTGTATGTGACAACTATGGTCTACAATAGATAAGCCAATTTAAACATTTGGAAATAGTCCCTTATAACTCTCAACAAATATGAAATAAACCACTGTGTTTATTAAGCTCAGGGAAAAAGATGCAGCAATGCCAGCATTCACATTAATTGTAGGTGCAAGGTACACTGGCACAAGGTTTCTGAAAAGCATTTGGCCTTTCAAAGTTCATACACTCACTTAGAGGAATCAATCCTAAGGAAATATTGAGAAGAAGCCAAATATTTATATTAAGAATGTTCACAGCCAATTCATTTATAATTGTAAATACCTGAAAACAATCTGTATGTATAATAAGGTCTAGTCAAGACAATTATGATATTCTACTAAATGGAATATTATATAGATATACAAAGTCAGATTTTGAAAGGTTAATATTGAAACATTCTAATAATATAATGCTCCATAAAAAATTATCATATAGAAGAGAAATGAATGGAGGGAGAGAGAGCAAGAGCTAGACAGAGATGGAGATGAAGATGAAGATGGAGATAAGATGTACTGAGCTGAAAAGTAATGCTGAACTGTACTGAGCTTGATAAGTATGATTGGTGGTTTATTTTATCAATTACATAAGTCTCTAGACTGCCTTTAATAAGTGAGCATGAGTTTTACAACCAAGATAAGAATTACACATGATAAATAATAAGGAATTCATCTGAATATTACTGTGAGTCTTCCTGTGCTATGGAATGAAGAATAGCATACAATTAGCATTCAACAGCTGTAGTTTTCTATCTTTAAAGACAAATGAGTTCATGTTTGAATCTTACCAATAGTAATTTTGATTAGGTATGAATAAAACAGCTTAACTATAAAGTCATATGGTATAGTATATTTTGTAAGAGAGGCTGCCCATTGTCCTTCAGTGATTATTCCAGAAAGGGTAGCTGATTACCATCTCGGATAATATAAGGTCATTTCCTCAGCAATCCAAGCAGATGAACATGATCATCTCAAATTCCTTCCCAGATCTAAGGTCTATGAAAATATAAACTGATCTACTTTCATAGAATTAAAATGGATACATGTATACGTATGGCTGAGTCTCTTTGCTATTTGCCTGAAACTATCACAATATTATTAATTGGCTATATCCCAATACAAAATAAAAGTTTTTTTTGTTTGTTTTTTTTTAAGAAAAAAGGTCTTAAGTTACTAAATTAGCCTGTATTTCTTTTTCTAGGACCTGAACACTAACATGGCATTACTAATCAGACCCTACTGTATACATGATTTACATAGAGCCACAAAGCTATCAGCATAACCTTAGCGGATTTGAGTCATGTTTCTAAAAAACAAGGCACTGACCCCTAATATAATGTCTGTTGGTGCAGCACTGATTTTAAACTCAATTCAAGAGTGTTGAAACTTAACAAACAGATTAGGATTTCCAATCACACAGACAGAACTCTTATGATCATCATAATTAATAGTTAGAGCAAATGAGTACCCATGGATACAATGACCTACCATATTAAAAGAGGAAGTTTAGTGAGAGAGCTACACTTGAAAAGTGTCTATTATAACCACAATCAAAAGACATTGAGGATTATGTTACATACCTATCAGATGAGTAAAATCAATGTCTAATCTTTGTCTATACTTGAAATCTGGATCCATTCCACTGCAGTGCAGCACTATCTGTGAAACACACTCCTCAATTATTTTGTAATACTGCGGCCTGCAAAAGAGAAGAAGTGTTCTTGAATGCCTTTTCTACCCAGACAAATCTATTTTAAGAAATGATTCTGCATGATAAAGAAAACTAAGTGATTTTCTAGAAGGTTAAAAACTCTTCCTAGCCATTACTCTCTCTCAGGAAAAACATGCCTAAGCTAAAAGGTAGGCTGGACATTACAATGCAAAACCCACTGTGATATAATCAACTGTTAATACCTTGACTTAATACTCTAGCTTGCAGGGATTTATGCTTGTGTTCAAAAATACTTATCAACCTTATCTACTTACTTAAGCTATTATTCCTAAAGTTAATAAAAAACAAATGACTTTTTAGTCCTACATCTATGGGTAAAGACATTGTTCTGGGCCTCTCCAAGTTCTCAATTTCAATAAGGGATGAGTATCTTGGCATTACATGGCAAATGATGTCTTGAATTTACTGCCACACTGTTACTCAAGATAGCTATAACAGCTTTTACAAAACTGGACTGGGCCACTTATGTTACAGACTATACCAAAGATCTATTTATACACATATTTTAAAAGATTTATTTTATAGAAGCATACACACTAAATATACATGACTATAGCTTCAATTTGTTCAAAGTGTCAAAGGTTCTAAAACATTTCCTAATTCTATAATCTATCAAGGTAATTATGGCCTTAAAAATGACCACTTACATACTTCAAAAATTTTTTTAAAGTACATTTTGCATTAAAATTTGGGGAAATTTTAGCATTTACCAGCAGCTAATAAATTCAGAGAAAAATCATAAGGAAATACCAGTATGGACAAATTGTAACATAAACATCCTTAACATTAGTGTGCTGATAACTAGTCCAACTACTAAAAGTTTGCAAACAAATCCAAACATATTCTAATTGCACTTATGTCTTTTGTCATGGGGTTGGTCTCAAGGATAAGAAGAAACAGTAGTATATATTACACATCTGAGGCTTTTTCAAGTCATCAAAAGATCTATGGTAAATAATATCAGATCGTAATCAAAGACTCTGGATAAACAAGGAAAACACAATAATTCTCTTTAAGTCAAAGTATCCATCAGTAGAATAAAAGTACTAGTGACTCATCTTCCTCACATGGATGTTCCCAGGATGAAAAAAATATTATATTAGAACAATTTCTCATTCATTCAAAGTTACTGAGAAATGGACACAAATTATTTTCCCAGGTAACTGTGTACCCATGGGCACTGTACTCCTTTACTTACCACCACTTATTTGAGAAAACAACAATCATTTTACGTTGCATTACTATATGTCCTGCTTAAAAAAAGAATAGCATATAATATTTTAAACATTTTTCTAGTCTCTGTAACATCATGATGCCTGCCCATCAGTTATTGCACTGGTCTGAACTATAATAGAACTGTAATTGTACTCTATGGGCTTTAGATCTGTCATTTTGGTTGTGACTGTACCTGACCCCATGCTACGTTCCCTTGCCCTTTAATGAAGCAAGGTTTGAGAAATCAGAGAGATCAAGTTTGCTAGAATTTCACACATATCAGAGTATAAAGAACAACTATTAGTCTCTTGAACAATTAAATGTAAGATCATGAGACCATTGTCACCAGTTTATTGATAATTTCAGTCACTCAGGAATCTTTCTCTGGTTTTCAGATATATTCCCAGAACTGGACTCTGAAATTTATGACTTCATATGGATTACTATTATATTCATTTATTTAGAAGAATTACATTATTGTGTATAAATCTAAAATATTAATATTACTATTTTCTTAGATAAGTTCATATCTATTACTAGATAAATACTATACAAGAGGAATAGCAATAGTCTTACTTATCAAATGTACAAGAACTGAAAAACTCTACCATAGACTATTTGAAGGTTACTCTGTGCTACAAAAATTTTTATTACAGGGTCAGTAAAATCTGTTAGGTTTATTGCTACCTAAATGGTATACATCAATTTTATAAGCAGATTCTTCTGGCCCGATGAAAAATTAATTAACATATTTTTTAAAAATGTTATCTAAAGTCATCAAATTCTTATACTCTACGTGTGTATATACATATACTGTCTAGTTCTCACTACATTGCTAATTTTCCTTTAGTATCTAATTCAAATTACACAAATCGTACTTTAAGAACAGCCTCTTACCTGATATAATAGTCATTTCTGATGAGCAAAAAATGTTGTAGAATGGATAATAAATAATTTTCAGCAGCAGTGTCCTTCAACATATTATACAGAAGATGGTATACTTCATTCATATCAGTGGAAAGTGAGTAAAGGAATAAAATGCTGATTCACATTCATTCATAAAAAAAGCAGCTTCATTTTTTAAAAACAATTAAGAGATAATTTTGTTTCCCTTACTGTTTCTAAACTTTCAAATCTATGATGCAGTATTTAAACATTTGCATAAAGAAATTTAATCAATGGATAACTTGAACTTTTTAACCAGAGAAACAGACTTAAACATTTAGCCATTAAAGACTTAAATGATCAGTTATTCATTCTATTTTGAATTACAGCTGACAGTTGGTACCAGTGGAATAGCAAATGCCACTAATGAAAATGATTTTTTCCTAACCTTCCTATGTTTATAATGGAGCACCTATATTATTCATACAAGCTACTCCTCCTCCTTTTTCACTGCCACACAAGATACTAACGCAAAGGAGCACTGTGTGGACTGCTGAAAGTTCATAAAAATCAGTTTTATACAGATGAACCATTACATATGAAATCATTACAATTTGCATTCATTTGTATTTCCTTTGTGATAAAAGAGGGAGGCTAAAGACAAAGATGACACCACCCTTATGGCAGAAAGTGAAGAGGAACTAAAAAGCCTCTTGATGAAAGTGAAAGAGGAGAGTGAAAAAGTTGGCTTAAAGCTCAACATTCAGAAAACGAAGATCAAGGCATCTGGTCCCATCACTTCGTGGCAAATAGATGGGGAAACAGTGGAAACAGTGTCAGACTTTATTTTTGGGGGCTCCAAAATCACTGCCGATGGTGACTGTAGCCACGAAATTAAAAGACGCTTACTCCTTGGAAGAAAAGTTATGATCAACCTAGAGAGCATATTGAAAAGCAGAGACATTACTTTGCCAACAAAGGTCCGGATGTATGGATGTGAGAGTTGGACTGTGAAGAAAGCTGAGCGCTGAAGAATTGATGCTTTTGATCTGTGGTGTTGGAGAAGACTCCTGAGAGTCCCTTGGACTTCAAGGAGATCCAGCCAGTCCATTCTGAAGGAGATCAGCCCTGGGATTTCTTTGGAAGGAATGATGCTAAAGCTGAAACGCCAGGACTCTGGCCACCTCATGTGAAGAGTCGACTCATTGGAAAAGACTCTGATGCTGGGAGGGATTGGGGGCAGGAGGAGAAGGGGACGACAGAGGATGAGATGGCTGGATGGCATTACTGACTTGATGGCCGTGAGTTTGAGTAAACTCCGGGAGTTGATGATGGACAGGGAGGCCTGGCGTGCTGCGATTCATGGGGTCGCAAAGAGTCGGACACGACCGAGCGACTGAACTGAACTGAACTGAAAGACAAAGAAACCTGAAACATTTTTCTTATGATGTAAAAAGAGTGGTAGCAGTTTAAATGCTTTTATTAAACTAGAAAACATTTCAAATATGGATTCACTTTTATAAGAAAAGCAAGGACCTAGAAAATCGATGTAAAATAAAAGTAGAAGAGGAGATGTAATCCAGTATCTTAAAAATAACCTGAACTGTCAACATTTTCTCTGAAGTAGAATTAAGTATATGATGGATTACTTCTTACACCTCATGTAAGAGTCTTGTGCTAAAGTCTCATAAGGTCCTTTCAATGGCTATGGAATAGATCCAAAAAACAGATTTATGGTGAAGAAAAATTTATACAAAGCAAGATATTTATTGATATAAAACACATTTAATATTATGGAAACTGCTGTAAACTAGAGTCACTGATAAAGGACAAGAAATTACTGGAAATTATCTCTCAATAACAAAATTGTTACTCACTGCATTTATCCAGTACTCAAATGTAAGACACTTTGATATGAACATTGGAGGAAAAAGTTGAAATACTTCTGCCCTCCATTTCATAGGGGCACAGAAGTGAACCTAAATAAGACAGATACAGGCAAAGTACTACAGGGCAAAGAAGATGACTGAAGAAGCCATTATAGAGAGAAAGTGCAGCTCAGAGGGCTTTTTGGTTCTGATGTATTTCCCCATTTCCCCAGAACCCATAGGTAAGAAATTTAGTGTATGTGAAACAAATGGCCAGCAATGCTATGACAATCATCTTTTATATCTAAAAACATTTTGTATAAAACCATTGCCACAGAAAGGTTATATGCTAGTTGCACTTGACTCAAATGCTTCCACTCTCGCAGTTTTGTTCTAGTCAGACTCTATCACATTTAAACTGTTTTTCCCCACTAAGGCACCAAAATATTTAGAATGAGAAAAAAACATTTATTTGAACTGAATGATATCTCTAAATCACTGGAATACCATTTAATAAACTGAAAATGTATATTACCTATAGTCACATATGAACTCACTGAACTTTTCCCCAGATGTCCTTATCCACAAGGAATATTACCTTAGGCTCCTGTCTATTCAAGACCATTGAACAGAGTACACCTATAATGCTGCAAGCCATTGTGTGTATTTCAGTGTACTCTGTGTAAATCATCAGGAGAGTCTGACAATTCTTCAACAGGAATCTCAAGAACAGCATCATAGTGAGGTTCTAATATAAATAAATGGATATAAATTGGGTTGGCAGACAAGAATTCTAATAATGGTTCACAAAATCACCCACAAATCCCTTTTTCACAGTACATGCAAAATGATTTTTCTGGTTTGTCAAAAGGATATTCCATTTCTGCGCGAATGTCATTGAGACGGTGTGATAATTCAGTTAGGTCGTCCTCTTTGTTCTCATCAAATACTTTCAACTGAATATCAAGTTCATCATTCTCTTTTTCTTTCAAATCCTAATATATAAACAGAAAACTTAACAGCCGAATAACAGTTTGACAACACCATACTTTGGAAATAAAGCCCTGATACTATTATTTATTTGCATACGCAGAAGCAATTTCAAATATTGACCCAGGCACTTGGTTTCCTATAAGAAAGTAAATGTACTCTGTTTTTCTATTTAAAAATGAAAAAAACCTCATTGCATTCACTGAATTTTCTTTTCATACCCCAGATTTTGACGATTCACATTAAAA
The DNA here is from genome assembly GCF_029407905.1 of Bubalus kerabau. Lineage (NCBI taxonomy): Eukaryota > Metazoa > Chordata > Mammalia > Artiodactyla > Bovidae > Bubalus > Bubalus kerabau. Next base: position 57,357,719 of record NC_073647.1, on the reverse strand, counting down.
AATTAATGATCACTTTTACAATGGAAAAAAACTAATTGCTAACAACCCAAATTAAATGCTGTCATTTTGACTAAACACACTAATCAAAGATTGCAAAAGAACTCATGTAGCTAGAACATTCACATATGCCTCTGGCAAAAAATGCAAATATAGATCAACTGTATTAATGAAGAACAAATGCAAGGATATATTCAAGCACAACAGTACCAAGTATGGCGTGAAAAGTTGTATAAACAAATTTATTTTCAATGATATTTTGTGATTTTAAAGCAAAAAGGCATCAGGACTTTTTAATCAAGATGCACAACTAGCCTCCTCCCCCACCTTTTATTTTTGCTTAGTTGAATCACAAAATACCAACTTGGGCATCAAAGATTTGTTTTTGTAATACATTATAAGCACATGTGTTACAAACCCCTGATAATTCAAAATCATAGTATAAACAAAATCTTTGGGAGCATGCCATGCTGGAGATTCGGAGAAGGCAATGGCACCCCACTCCAGTACTCTTGCTTGGAAAATCCCATGGACAGAGGAGCCTGTTAGGCTGCAGTCCATGGGGTCGCTAACAGTCGGACACGACTGAGCGACTTCGCTTTCACTTTTCACTTTCATGCATTGGAGAAGAAAATGGCAACCCACTCTAGTGTTCTTGCCTGGAGAATCCCAGGGACAGGAGAGCCTGGTGGGCTGCCGTCTATGGGGTTGCACAGAGCCGGACACAACTGAAGTGACTTAGCATAGCATAGCATGCTGGAGATTGTTGGGCTTAATATATATCACCTGGAATATCTTTTACTATGTATCCTTTAAGTTTCCGCTTTCAAAACCCAAATTGATAATCACAACTGTGGATACTCAAGGGTGTTACAGAGAGACTAGGATGTTCAGAGCTGAGCTTGAACTCTAAAAGGAAATGCAAGCATGGTGTACTTCAAATTTGGTCGATAAACTCAGATGCATTTTTTTTGTTTCTGTTTTTATTCACTAAGGACAATTATAAATGAAGATGTAATGGCTATTACTGAAACCAAACACAAACTTATACAATTTCTAGGTGTTTTCTTCCTAACATTCACATATATAAGAATTTCCTGAAAATTTACCTACAAAGCATATGAAAGTATTAATATGTTTTAATATAAAATACATAACAAATACATGCATTTAAGTTTAGTTTCCTCTTTAGTAATAATTTGTTTTAGGTCTAACTTTTCACTTTGAAGGGGAATGAAGAATTTATTGGAAAGTAAAGTTACCTAACATTGATGAGTTACATTATCAAGTGATTTCTGAATTCAATTCAGAAAAGAGCAGAAACCAGACACATCCAATGAAGAAAAAACCATTTTTATAATACAGAATTTTTCCTTATTCTTATTTCATAATATATTCTTTCTTAGATGTTCACTATCAAATTTTAACACATTCAAATATGTTTGAATAGAAAAAACAAGTTATATACTGTCATTTAATAAGCCTCAGAAATTTACAAAAACATGGAATCAACCTGTATGATCTAAATACTTTCATTAAAAATAACTGGTTAAATGTTTATTTCCATTTTTAATTAGGATAATACATTATTTATATAGTATATATAGTATGTGAATATATATAGCACAATATAAAATATAGATATACATAAATGAAATATCTCATAAATATTGTTTGTTAACAATGTACCATTAAAACACATATGCATATCCACATACACATACATATATAAAAAACTTCCTTTCATTCAAATGTCAAACCTTGTAAGGTATATTCAAAAATTCTTGATTAAATAAGTATTTAATGAATTAATAAATTTTTTATACAGCACAAGTGTGACAGATACCTTATTGGAATATTGGAAATGCATCACTGAAGTTTTATATTTTAAATGAAGAATGACATAAAATTACTGAATTACACTGTTAATTATGTGAAATACTGTAAATATGTTTCAGATATTTTTTGAACAGATTTGCAGTACAGATACAGAACATTATCAGCAGTTTCTCTAAAATAGGTAGTTACGTCTCTATAATATGGTGTACTTCAAAGGAAATCAAAGTCCATTACCAGTATATGACTGATTACCAGTCAAGCAATCAAAATTGAGTCTTCAAAGGAATAAGAAAGGGTTTATCGGTCTTCTAAAAGAGGCTAAGAATGCCGGCTGCCTACAAACACAATTTCTTACTGTCTTGTTCCTTCACATACCTGATTTATCTAGTATTTTCTTAATTCATTTAACTAAATAAAATGGCAGATGGAGAAAACTTCACAAGAAATCAATGTAAGTTAACTACAGAGCAAATACTATTTTAAAAATCACTATGCAGTGTTTAACAACTCATTTGTCCCAAATTACTAAAGCAAATTTATAAAAAGTAAATTTTCCATGTAAGTGAAATATAAATTTTTTAAACACCACAATGTATCTATAGAGACAGGGAAAATTTTGAAAATAAATTTCTAACACAATTTAATTAAAATAATTGTCATTGTCTTGATGATTCTAATGATTATATGAAACAACGTATTATTCTACTACAATGATGGTCTCTGGGATTATTGAAATGTTAAGAACTATTTTTTCCCTAGCATTTAATGATTCCAGATAGGTATAACTTTTGATCCATGTGCCAACAATTTATATTACCCCTAGTCACATCTAATTTGCTACTTTGAAGATGATATATTCTAGAAAATTAGAAAGTTCATCCTGTTACACAGTATATAAAAGAAGAGTAAACAGGATACAAATAAGGATATTAAAGACTCATCTTTGAATATATTATTAGGTTTCCGTGCATGTGTAAAAGCTGTTTAAGGTTATTATAAATTCTACTGGTTGAAATGTAAATATTTAGTACATTAGATAGATAATAGTTGACATGCTAGGGACATCTAGTATAAATTAAAGCATGCCCATTCTGAGTTTTCCTCCGAATTCTGATAATGAAATTACAAGGACAACATCAAAATGGGTCTACCTGCCTAGATTCTGATTCTCATATTGTGTATCAGAAATACCTGGGAAGGATTATTTTTTCCAAACAAACATCTCTGCCCCACCTCTGATAAGATTGCAATAGGCTCTTTAGGGGGACAATCTGCCTGCAATGCAAGAGACACTGGTTTGATTCCTGGGTTGGGAAGATCCCCTGGAGAAGGGATAGGCTACCCATTTCAATATTCTTGGGTTTCCCTGGTAACTCAGATGGTAAAGAATCCGCCTGCAATGCAGGAGATCTGGGTTCAATCACTGGACTGGGAAGATCCCCTGGATGAGGGCATGGCAACCCACTCCAGTATTCTTGCCTGGAGTGTTCCCATGGACAGAGGAGCCTGGCAGGCTACAATCCATGGGGTCAAAAAGAGTCCCGACTTTTTGACATGACTGAGCAACTAAGCACAGCACAACTCAATTTCTTGAGAATCAGAAAATTACTTAGCCATATTTCACTTTATTGTCATAGATAGAAAAAAACATTGAGAATCCTTGTAGGTTCTATTCCAAAATTTGAGTAGGCAGATACAGGACACTTCTCTTGCTGAGGAATCACTGAGACCTAAGAATTAGGACATACTGAAGAGATATGGTAGTTAAATAAAAATCTAACTGGAAGCATGTTTAGAAGTACAGGGTACCTACCACAATATACAGCAGCTATAGGGCCAATAGGAAAGTGCAGCTAAGAAACACTGATGCAAAACCTTAGCTGTCAATGTAACCAAATGAAAAATACCATGAGACCAGTGAATAGCAGAGATGAGTACATCCTGACAAAAGTGCAAAACTAAGAACAAGAACTATTATGTACCACTTTCTGAAACCTGAGAGTCACCATTTTCTTGACCAGTCATTCAGTAGTATAAAGTAGAAAATGAATGTTCAATTATAAACATAGGGAAATGAAAGCTGGAAAACTAACAACAACAACAAGGGCAGGAAAACACCACATATTAGTAAATGACTAGAGAATACTCAGGAGCCCCCGAGGCCAACAAGTGTCCAAAGACATGATTATTCTCCCAGAAACAGAGGAACAATCCCTGGAGGACAAAGATGGAAAGTAGTGAGTAGGCAGCTCAAAAGCACACTAGAATCCAGACTGTAATATTACCTACAAAATTACATACTGTAATATTAGCTACATAAGGCCACAGTCTTTTCATGAGAGATTTGTGAGAAAAGAAGAATAAATATGTAACATACACTATTAACTAATGAATGTCGCTAAGTTAATTATGTGTGGGAAGAAAGTGTTAGTCACTCAGTCGTGTGTGACTCTTTGGGACCTCATGGATTGTAGTCTGCCAGGCTCCTCTGTCCATGGGGATTCTCCAGGCAAGAATACTGAAGTGGGTAGACATTCCCATCTCCAGGGTATCTTCCCAACCCAGGGGATCAAACCCAGGTCTCCTGTTTGGCAAGTGAATTCTTTACTGTCTGAGGAAGTCCCAAGTTAACCTCATACTGAACCTCTCAGGTCACTTATCATTCACTGCAACCAATTCCTTGGTTTATAAAGTCATGGATGAAAGAACCACTCAAAGTGGAACTGACATAGAAATTTCTGAAACTGCATAGACTCAATCGTATATCTTATTAAAATGGGTCTCAATGGACTTAATTATATGATGATGAGTTTTAACTACTTTCAGTTATCATCAGAATACAAGTTACAGATGCATGCTACACACTAATTTCTCACCAGGAAATTTCCTTGATTTTGGTTATTTCTAATACCCTAGGAATACCTTATGTACATGCTCATTGACATTTGTTTTGTCTTTTCTTTACAGGGTCCTTTTATTCCGTTCTGCTACTTTTACTTCTTATTTATCTCATAGGGCTTGAGTAGATTAAATAAAGAGACTAGTGAGATTTTGCTTATCTCTTTTAACAATGCCATGGCCTTAAACAAACTCCTTCATCAGTTAACACAATAAAGTCATGGCAGCTGCATATCTATTTATAGAACAACTGTGTTGATTTATCCTAGAACAAGCTTATAGTTATTTGAACAATGTTTTTAACAGCATCATAATTAGAGCAAATAACCACACTCAATTTAAGAAATAAAACTGCTTTTCTTTTAGAAAAGTTGCTACAGAATTGGTAGTGAGAATACAATTTTTGTTATGTATCTAGAATATATTAATCAAAATTCAATGCATACTTATGTTGAATATAAAGGAAATCAATCTAAGTTATCAAAGAGGAGAGCAAAAAAATTTTATTGAAAGTTGAAATGGCAAAAAACAAAATAGCAGTCTTTTATGTTCTCAGTATTCAAAGTTAAAGAAAAGAAGTTTCCTTTTGACTTTAAGGAAACCAAAAAAGTCATCACTTCTGGACATATCATTAGCTGAATTCTGAATCCTCAGCTGTATGTTGAGACTAATAATACTGCAATATCCAAAAGTTTGCAAAGCATCTAATGCTTTATAAAAGAAAACAGTAAGGCACATTTACTTACTTGGCTGCAAGTACTTTTGTCTAAAGACAGAAAAACATTAAAGTTCGTAAGCATTATAAAAGTGCACATTCCACTTACTGGTAACATTGTTTTTAATCCTGAACGAAGGAATTCATTCCTTAAATGTATTCGAAAATCAAGCTCATAAGGAGATGTGACAAGCGCATTTATAAACTGCATGCAGGCCACCTGCAATTATAAAGTAAACTGTGTTAAAAAAAAGTTCATTTAATTAAAGAAATACTTAATGCTTTCAGATAACATTTTTTCCATATACTAAAGGCATACAAACATACATTATGAAATATATTAAGAAAGGCAAATATTTATATAAGTATAATGACTATGACTTTATAGTAGAAACAAAGAAATTAACAATAAAGTTTCCGATGTCCAGAGCAATTCTAATGAAGGTAAAATGCATGGTCAAGTACTGCTGTATTTTGCTAAACTATATGAAGGAATAGGATATTTTCTCTGAAAAACTCAAATTTCCAACAGTGTGGATATAGAGCCCTTTAAAAAGATCATAAAATGTATCTTCCATTTCCAGCCATCCTCAGCATGCACTTGGTCTCAATTCTATATGGTTATAAATACTTTCCTAAAATAAATCAAATAAAGCTATGAAAGTATGATATTAAAGAGTAGTGATAACTTAGAGATATTATTACACTGATTTATACTTGCTCCATTCTGTTATTAAATGGATCTGCACAAAATATAGACTATTAAAATATATGATTAAGATGAATTAATTTACTACATAAAAAATGAACGCAAGTGAATTAATATCAACTAGAAGGCACAGTGACAGAAATGCTCATGTGCATTACATGATAAAGTAAATATAAGAGCTTGTTTTCAAGTAAACACGATTCTTTACTTAGACTGACGCTAGAAAATGGGTTTTGGTTTTCCTCTGATACTGTGCCTCCTTATTAAAAAAGAGGGGGGAGTTATTTTCTGGTAATGGCAAGCTAGTAGAGTATCAACCAAATGCTAATTGTCAGGTATTCCAAAGATTTTCCTCATTTTTTAAAAATGCTCAAGTCTAAGGCAATTGGCTGATAGTTTAACTGAAGAGCTGCACATTGAAATTGATTATTTTTAAAGTACATAATGAGTAGTTAGTGTTCAAAGAGCTGAATGCAAGGGGGCCTCTGGAAAATATCAGATTTAGTAAAGATGCTAACTATATATAGAAGGGGACACAAATAAATCAATAGTTAGTATGAGAAAAACACCAGCAAAAGAAAAATATTTCAAATGTTATTCTGGCTTGACCTTATCCAGATCTGTCATTATGATAGTGATTTTTCTCAAGTACAGACAAAATATTAAAAGGTATATTGGTTTTATTTTTATATCTTTATGTTATACAGTTAAGCTGCTTTGGGGTGGATCAAAAATCAAAAGTTGTAGGCATTAAAGAGGATGATCAAGGTTGTCTTTAACATTATTAGCTATCTAAAAGATAATTAAAGAATTTAGTCCAATTTCTATGAATGCTCAAATGTCAAGCTAAATCACTGAGACATCTGACTAAATATTTGCCATTGACTTGGCATTACCTTAAAAGTCATATCAGGTAAGTTATTATAGTGCTTATGCCTTAATGTGTTACTTAACCTTCCTATTCATAATAAGAAAATGTTTAAGTCTTCAAATAGTTTAAATAGGCTGGAATATAAGTTTGCACAGCATACCCATAGCTATATTATCATTGTATTTGCATGACTGATTCTTGTTACGTTACAACTATGACCTGACCAAACAAGCCAAAGTACATGTCCAATCCAAAATTAATAGAGAGAAAAGTTGCCATCTGCTAGGATTGTTTTTGCCAGAAGAAATTCTAGCTTAATGGCTTGTATTAATATCCTACAAGTAAAGAGAACATTTCCATAACAAACAAGTTAATGAGTCTTGGAATTGTACCTTTATACAATAAAAATATTTGGATCATGAAAAAATAAAAATAGTAAAAGTCAAAAAATTAATGAATGTAACAACATCTAAATAATTCCATATTTAGTAAAATAAATGTTGCAATGCTATTAAATACTTAACATGTAATATATTGAATATATAACTAAATGCAGAAAGTAAAGTTACAGCCATTGACTATAGTATAAAATGATTAGCAAATACTTTGAAGTTAGTAGTTTAAACAGGTAAGAGCACTGATTTATTAATGTACTATTTGCTATCAAATTCTAATGGATATTTAATTAATTACAAATAACATAAGATGAATATTCATACTATCATTTCATTTTCCAACATAATCTGCTAAAGCAATGCTCTTTAAGAGGAACATCTATATTGAATGGATATGGAGAACAAAAAAAATCTTTTTAATTATCTCTACCTCTTTATATTACTGCACAATTACTGCCCAGGAGCAAAATCAATCCAATTGTCACTATTTACAAATACAAAGTTAAATTTTTAAAGTGTAATTAGTTTAAAGGGCTGAATATATTATTACTTAATTATAAACATGAAATATCCATTTTGTAGATTCAGAATTTATAGCTAACTACAAACTCCCAAATTATTATCATTATTATTTTCTATTAGCTTTTGTTACCAGACAACTTAGGAGTTTTACATAACGTAATTCACCATCTAATCTCATCCTCACAACAACCATATGAAGTGTTACTATTATACTCATTTCACAGTTGATGTAGCTAAGACTCAAAACAAATAATTTATACAAGGTCACACAGAAAGGAGGAAACTCATGATTCTAAACCATGTAACTTTACTCAAAATACAGTTTAATTTCCAGAACATTCCAGATGCCTAACCAACTCCATTCCTAGACTAACACAACAAAAGATTTTAAGGATTGGTAAGATAATAAAATTTAACTAGTGCATCATGTTTAATATATTAGGAATACCTAACTTTGAAACTACAGGTTAATCAGAAAAATATTTATTTTAACAGTATGTTGTTTAGTATATAAAGTGGGTATCATATGTAAATTAGACTTCAATAAAAATAAAGTCATCATCATAATACATAATGGAATACAAAAGGAAAGAAAGAAGAAAAGGAAAAGAGAGGAAGAGAGAGAAGGAAGGAAAGAGGGAGGGAGAAAGAGAGGAGAGGAGATAGAAAATCGCCCCTGGAATGTGTTAGATTTCACTTTACATAATATAAACAATGATCTATGGGCAGTATTCAATCATACAACATAATGGCCTCTCACTCTCCTTAACTTGTTGCCAATCCCACTCCCTCCACTCCTTATTCAGCATGGATGTGCATGCAAATATATCATACACACACACACACACACAAGCATGCTATTCAATATGAAGCCACTAAATACAATTTAAATGTAGCTTAATTACAATTAAGTAAATTTAAAATCCACTTGCTTGGTCTCATTAGTCACAATTCAAATGTTCAACAGCCACATGTGGCTAGTGGCTCCCATACTGGACAGCATGGATATAGGACACTGCAAAGTCTGAACACAGTACTGCACTGGACACATTACATTAAAAACAGTTCTGTCCCAATATCTAAAACCTAAGCTCCTAGGGGGAAAACACATTCCCGAATAATGAAACTTTCAAAATCGGTATGTTCAACTTCCGAGTACACAAATTTTTAAGAGCATGATTGTCCTTTTTCAATGAAAAATTAATCTGCTTTCAAAAAACAAAAATCTAACTCCAGAGATAGAAAATTAAAAATTATGGGGTTCAAAAGCTAGAAAGAACAGAAAATACACCAATCCAATATTCTCATTTATAGATAAGGAAACTGAAAACCTAGGAAGATTAGCTCATTTGCCCAATACTTTATAGCTAATATGTTTGTGTGTGTTAGTTGCTCAGTCATTTCAGACTCTTTGCAAGCCCATGGACTGCAGCCTGCCAGGTTTCTCTGTCTATGGGATTTTCCAGGCAAGAATACTGGGGTGGGTTGCCATTTGCTTGTTTAGGGGATCTTTTTGATCCAGGGATAGAACCTGGGTCTCCCGTATTGCAGGGAGACTCTTTACCGTCTGAGTCACCAGGGAAGTCCAATAAGAAGCCACAAAGATTGGATTTGAATACAGGCCTCGTGACTTTTAGTCTTGAAATCTTTCTACCACCCTACAATGCACAAACTTGGCATTGCTGAATAGCATTTTCCCCTGTACTGGAAAGAAAACAAGTGCCTTTGAAATGAAATCACGAAGTTTACTATCTAGGTTTCATCTGATGCTTATTTTCTTTATAATGCATCTAAGGTTCAAAATGGTCTGCCACATCTGTTTTAAATCCAGCTTCCATAAGAATTAAAATTGTAAAAGTCTGAATTTTTTTCTTTTTTTTTTAATTTTATTTTTAAACTTTACATAATTGTATTAGCTTTGCCAAATATCAAAATGAATCCGCCACAGGTATTGATAAACATGCTAGGCTAGAACCAAGATTCTGATTTTTGACCAGTAAAAATAGTTTCTGTATTTGCAATGTTATTAAATGATCTCCTTATAAGGAGATATCTATACAATATCTATACAACCTATTGAAAAAATGCATTAACATGTAGATAAAAGCTTTGTGCATGTGACAAAGCATCCAAAAATCTGTGCCATGCATAATTATACTACATTGAGTTACTATCAGTTTTTCTATAACATTATAAGCCTTCCTCTACCATAATAGTATACCTTCTTTCTACAATAATCACCCACATTCTTCAGTCAGAGGATGCTAGTATCTTCATTGTCAGGTGTGGGGTATGGTATAGAAAGTGAAATATCACAAAATTGTTTTTAAACTTCCTAAAGATATGGCTCTAAATTTGTTTATGGTTTTCTTTGTAACCCCTAATTGTTCCCAATAAAATGTTTAAAATATAACAGGTATATTATATTACCTTCGCTGTTCACCTGAAACTATCACAACATTGTTAATCAGCTGTAACCCATACAAAATAAAAAGTTAAAAAATATACATAATGGGTAATAGTCATTAAATATTTCTAACTTTATTGACACGTGACATTACTATAAAAAGAAACTGCATTCAGTTTCTTAAGTGATAGAGAAGGGAAATATTTAAAAGTAAATTATCCTCATTAAATTCCTTGGAAAATGCTAGAACCTTTATTTTAACTCACCAACTCTGAAAACTATACAAACATATATCTGTCTGTGTGATCACAATTCATAGAGCTATGGAGTACAAAAACTGCCAACTCCAGGACATTCTCAAAACAGATTATCCATATTGCCGTTAGCTCTGACAAATTGTACTTTTAAAATGTTATTGACACTGTCAAATATTGACCTTATTAAGTACTTTGTTGACATTAACAAGGTCTTTCTTTATCCCAGCCTAGCAGGAGTTAGGAAGAAAGATAGTTTGAGTCAAAGTAAGTGTCAACCAAGAAAGACACAAATATACAGAGAAAGTTAATTAAGTCAAAAAATGGAGAATTCCAGGCACAGCAAAGCCATGTAGGAAGGTATGGAGGTAGAGGGATGAAATTTCATGAAATGTTCAGGAAATTGGGTACAAGCTGACTGGACCAACTCTATATGTAGCAGAGTGATGGAATATGAGGTTCGAGTTTTAGCAAAAGTTAGATGATGAAGTATTTTGTGTAGACTAGCATTAGACTTTAGTCCTAGGGTCTCTGGGAAGATATTATAGGATTTTTAGCAGTGATATAACAAAAACTGGCTTCCCTGGTGGCTCAACAGTAAAGAATTTGTCTGCCAATGGAGCAGACATGAGTTCTATCCCTGGGTCATGAAGATCCCCTAGAGAAGGAAATGGCAACCCACTCTAGTATTCTTGCCTGGGAAATCCCATGGATAGAGGAGCCTGGCAGGCTACAGTCCATGTGGTCACAGAGTCAGATAGGACTTAGTGACTAAACAACAACATAAAAGAACAGTATTTCAGAAGTATACCTTGTGGAAAATGATTTACAAGGGGCTGGAATGAAGGGTAGAATATATTTAAGAATCTATGGAAATGGAAAACACAGAGCTGTGACAATGCCCTGAAACAAAGTAGTGGTGGGTAGAGGTGATACTATAAAAAGGAAGGGAAATACTATAAAAAGAAAGGGAAATACAGTGATAAGGCTGTAGAACTGGTAACATTTAGTGCCTGAGGTAATGTGGATAAAGAAGAGTAGATTTGAAGATAACTATTTATTTCTGGTTTATGATACTTGGTGGACAATGCTAAGGTTAACTAGGATGGGCAAAGAAGAGAAAAGCAGGTCAAAGTTGAAGAGACTGGAACAGGATAGACAGGATGAAGAAAAGAAGATAAGGACAGTTAAGGACAATATTGAACTTGAAATCCAATAAGGAAGCAGGTGAATATATGTCATCTGTGAGTCAGGATGTATTTAGAATAGAAGAGTTCAGAGAGATTCATCTCATAGAAGTGCTGGAGGAAGTCATAAGGATGGATTAGGCTGCCAAGGATAATGTACAGAATGAGCAAAGGACCAGAGTAAAGGATCAAAGGACTAAGGATAAATCTCTAGGAATAAGTATATTTTAAGGCCAAGCATAGACAAAAGAGATCTTCAACGTAACAAAGAGGTAAAAGAAAACAAGGAGAGCATGGTATCATAGAAGTTGAAGGAGGAGAGAGCTTAGATAGAGTGACCAATAGTGTTGAATGGTGCTGGAGAAGCCCTTATGATGACTTCCAAAGTGTTGTTGCTTTCTGTATTTATGGAGGTCACTAGTGAACTCCCATTACCACAAATGATGGATTTGGCAATTACTCAACTTTGAAACAGATTTAAAATAAAAGACATTCTTTTTTAAGTCAAGTTATTTTTGTATTTGAAACATGATTACATTGTATAAATATCTCTATACCACCCCTTATTGTACTAATTCTACTTTTAAAATGATAATAGTATAAAACTATCAATATATCGAACAAGTTTCCTAAGTAATATCAGACATTTCTTCAACACAGTATTTAACATGCTCATTTATTTTTGCACAAATTTCATTAGTCAAAGCTCCAGTACCTTGTTTTATCATAAATATGTCACTATTGGCAAATGATAAATCATTTATCCAAAGCTACTTCCTCATACGTGATGGTTTGAGTGCAAATTTACAAATAGGCTTAGAGTAAATTCTCAACAGTTGAGAATCACTGTGGAAAGATCTGCACTATAAAGAATCAGTCAATATTTCTGCAGGGTTTGTCTATTTAAGCATGAGTATGTTTTAGAATGGAACTCCTTCTGAAGTGAATTCCTTAATTCCCACATTCTTAAAATATCTTAAATATAACATTATTATTATTATTATTTGCTGACTCAGGAGCATGATTAAATATACGAGTTAGTGAGAGATGACAGAACACATAGATGCCCTCAGGAGCTATTGAGATATATAGAGCTATTTTCCCTGAGACCAAATGAAACTAAATGTTATAATTTTTTAATTACAGTTCCACTCTTTCCTAATGTTTCTATCTCCTCGCCCCTTGCTTTCGTTTTGTCAGCTGTTGCCTCTTGATCATCTCAGTGCACAAGTCTGTCATAAAACATTTTCCAACCTCCCAACTCATGCTTCTAGTCTGCTATGGATAGACAATAAGATACCACAGAGAGAGAGGCTCTGATTAAAGACGAAAAGTCTTTGTCATCATGAGGCTTACTTGGTGTACTTGTTGACACTTTGTAGATTGCTCATATTTTCTTTTTCTTTTACTTCCTTTTTGGTTCCAAGTTATATTCCAAAATGATAAATCTCTCAAAAAGGTTAGGTCAGGGTAAGTGAATCAACCATGTATTCACTTCTATGTTTTGAGTACCATACCTAATTATAACATGCACAACTTGTGAATTATCTTCAATGTGTTAGATAATATTTTTTAGATGTATTAAATCAAAATAAAAACACTTCTGCACACAGCTTCTGAAATACTTTAAGACATATTGCACGTTTCAGACTAATACCAGCCTGTGAAGACTAGGACTTTTCTTGTAATCTCTCATGGGAGGTTAGCTATATGACTTTCTCTTTCCATAAACAACTATTATTTGGAGGAATAAATTAGGGGCTGGGGAACAACATATACACATTACTACACATAAAATAGATAACCAATAAGGACCTACTGTATAACACAGGGAATTATAATCAATATCTTATAATAACCTATAATAGAAGAGGATGTAAAAATATATACATGTCTGTGTGTATGATATATATAGCTGAATCACTTTGCTGTACAAATGAAACTAACACAACATTGTAAATGAACTATACTTCAATATAAATATTTTTAAATAATAAAAATAAGTTAAAGGGGAAAAAAAAAACTATTATTAACAGTCAGTATACCCTAGCTTTTCCTCTTGGGCTACATAAAAATTAGTTTCAACTATATGTTGGTATTAGCTCACTCTGTCTTCTCTGAAGGGACTGGCAGACTACTCTGGTCTCTCTTTTTACCTCCTGGAAACCCTTCTCCTGTCTCCCACTCTACCATATTACTGGTTTTCTATCAGCAAAGATAATTTTCTGGAAAATTCCTGTGATCCTTCAAGACCCAATTAAAGCATCACTTCATCACTGAAGCCTTCCCTGACTTATGCAGAATATACCTAAACTTGCCTTCCTTTGTGTCCTCATTAAACCTTACCAAGACGAAAGGGACATGGCTGGAGGAGGCGCTGCTGTTCCAAGCAAGGTGTTCTGCATGATAAAATGTTTGAGGGCATTTAAAAATCTACACCACATTTGGAAAACACAAGGCTTAGTATGGCTAAAACCTATGGTACATTTGGGAGATCACTGGGGCCTAAGGCCAGAATGTTAGGTTGGGGCCACACTGAGAGAGCTCATTCATCGTGTTTAGGATTTCCACTTTTACCAAGCAATGGGTATAGGTTTCTAGGAATGCTACTATGTTAGAATCAGATTTACTCTTGAAGGATAACTGACAACAGTACAAAACACTTGTCTGGAGGGGGAAGAATCTATCAGTTTGGGATACTAATTAGAAAATAGCTAGAATAATATTGCTGGGAGAATATAAATGCAGTGGAGATAGTGAAACTGGATAGATTAATAGTCTTCTGTAAGACTTGATGATTAATTGGATGCAGGGAACAAAGAAGAAGGAAGTCTTAAGGAAAACCAAAGGTTAGGCAGAAGATGATACCTCTATATTATCTAAAATGAGAAAGACAAGAAAAAGAGATTTTCTTTTGGGAGGAAACCATATTAATGGAAAGAGAAATGAGCCAATTTTACTAAAAGGAGGTAGCATACAGTGGTTAAAAACAAGTACTCTGGAGCCAGATACCCTAGGGTCTAATTGGGCTTTACCTCTTATTTACTATGTGACTCTAGAGAAGTTATCTAACCTCTATGAGCCTCAGCTTACTCATCTATTAAATGGGGATACTAGTTCTCTATCACTCTCAGAGAATTAGTGTGAGATTTAAAAAGAGGTAACATGTTAAAGAACATCAGCACATGGTTTATAAAAGCTAATTTGGCTTTCATATTTTTATCATGCTTCTAAAATATGCAGTTAGCTATTTGGACAGGTAGGTTTGAATACAGACATGAGCCAGACAAACTTGGGGGAATCAGTAGAATACAGCTGGATTTTATTAAAGCTAAAGAAGCAATTGAGAGTAATCAGATATGTGTGTACATATAAATGTATATGTATCTGAGCTTATATATGTGTGTACATATCTACATATATACAAAAATGATGACAAAATAGGACCAAGCAAAGAACATAAGGAATAAAATATCCAAGAAGAAGAAATGCACAGAGGCAATAGAGAAAGAACAATTAGGGGTAGTCAGAGAGCAATGAGCCGATGGTGCCTAGAAAGGCAAAGGTAGGAAAATTTTCAAGAAGGGAGCCACCAGGATTGGAAAGAAGTCACTGGATTTTGAAATTCAAGAACCACTGTCATCACTCTTTTTAAGAACTATGAAAAAGTTGAGCTGTGAAAGTTAATTTAGGAAACAGAGAAAACAAGTATGGATGAGTCTTTTACAGACTTAGACTATAAAATGAAAAAGGAAGATGAGAGGCTACTTCAAAAGATAAGAAGGATCAAAAGAAGGCATAGGAGACTTGGGAAGTATGGAGAGACTTGACAAGGCTACTCAGCTGAAGGAAAGTCAATGAACAGAGAACATACAAAGATATATGATTTATTGTCTATTTCTTGAACTACTGAAGATAATGAAACTCCTATCATGGGTACAGAATTTAATTTTAAAGATGACCTAGAAAACCTCTGTGAAAAGTTAATAACCTGTTTTGAAATCCAAAAAGGATGGAGGAGGGGGTATAGTTGTTATTTAAAAATAAAATTTGTCCTGTATTTTAACAGAATTACTTCAGATACTGTAATAACATTTTGAGAAGTCTCAGGATACAGAAATAGAAAAGTAATTCTGGTAAAATACAGCACTAATTTTATTTTTTAAACAACAGATTTAAACTTTTGTTTTTCATGCTGTATTCTGAATATATTTTGAACCTTCAGATATTTGTTTATCCACGTGAAATAATCCAAATAAACAAACCCACCTCACAATTCTTGTGAGAGTAATTGTCTCTGTATATAACAAATTATTAATTTTGTACCTCATTAAAACAGGAAATTTCAAATTGTGATTTGTATATGCTTGCATCTGTAATCAGTATTCAATAACTTCTTGAATACCTAGCAAGATAATGATCCTTCCATATGTTACTTGTTAACAATTTGCCATTTTATCATTCCATTCAGTCCAGCTTCCTGAAGGCTAGCAAATGTCACTCTCATTTCACTGTGTAGGCTGAACTATTCTGTAGCAGGGGTGTCATTTTAAAGGTCAGACAATGCAATAAACAAATACTGACATCACAGAAATCTGGCTTCAAATCACAGCTTTACCTCTCAACAGTTGTGTGAATTTAAGGGAGTGATTTGAGTAATCAAAACTTTGAATACATACATTAACATTTAATTCCTCCTAAGCAAACTCTAGAAGACGAGAACAAACTCCTACATATGATTGAAAGACAGTTAAATTTAGGTAAGCCCAGGCACATAAATATAAACAAGGATTTCAAGCAGTCATCTAAAAAAGACAGTTTCCAAACCTTTCGGTAGAGATACTGTATTTTATTGAGAGAAAATGATATAACAAGAAGTATATTTTTAAAAAGGAAAGCACTGAAAAGAAATCCCAAGTAATAAAAAATATAATACACTGGCCTTAAAAGGCACACCATAAAAGTTTATCCAAAATGCTCTTCATAGAGTAAAAGCAACAATTAACAAACTTCCTCAAATATTTGGAAAGGGATTACACTTTTGTGACACTACAATATTCTCTTTGGACAAGCCAATTTATCTGCTGTTGTCTGAAACTCTGGCAAAAACAGATAATGACATATAACAATACAATTAAAAAGGGGAAAAGAAACTGTTTTATATCAGGCAAGAAATTTTAATAAATACTACTAAATAATTTGATAAAATTAAATTTGGAATCATATTCTCTTTGTTGAATGACACCATAAGAGTTTAGAAAACATTTCAGAAAGTGTTTCCCATGGCACATTAAATGCTAAACACTGTCTAAAACAAAGAGATGAGCATCATAGACCAACAAAATGGGCATCGAATTTCACTATGCCACTTATAAGCTGCGGCATGTTTGACAAGTTATTTACTCTCACTTAGCATATTTGTATCATAAGCAGAATGGAGATAATAATAGTACCTACATTGCTAAGTTGTTGGAGCATTAAACCAGATAATACATATAAATCAAAATGTTTAGTCCAGGATCTCACACTATAGGAGCTCTCATCACAAAATAATAAAGTTTTCTTTCATAAAATGGCTCATTTCTTAAAACTATCTAACATAACAAATTTTATAATTTTATAAAGAAGACATGTAGGCTGGGTCTACACAGGGTTATGAAATAGACCATGACCTAAGAAGTAGAAGTCAGTCCCCTCTATTCTGGGGAGTCAAACTTCTGAATGCTGTGTTAATGGTGCAAAAAAAAAGACATGTATTTAATTTTCTTAAATTTCTACAACAAGCCTATACAGACTTCATTAACACTTGTTCGGATAATGGCATTAGCTGAACTGTTTGTCCTCTTGCCCTGATTATTGCTAAGGCTTTAATTTCCATGACTTAGCACACTAATTACTAAATTTCTACCCAAATATTAATGATAATAATGATCAACTTATAAGAATTCAAACTACTCATCCTCACTTTAAGCAAATTATCATCTTCACAGACAAAACTTCTAGCTTCTATGAATGACAAAGGAACAGGAAACATTTCATTTTTACATTCCCTTCTATTTAAATGCTAGCTCAAGTGGAGTTAGTGTCATACAAAATGAGTACTGGATCAGCCAAAAAAGTTCATTCAGGTTTTTCCGTGAGATGGTATAGAAAAACCCGAAGAAAAATTTTGGCCAATGCAATATAACCATGGAAGCAATTTAAGACAAAACTAACTTACCTGTAATTGCAAAGCTTCATGGTTTTCTAATCCTTCCACAATTGGTGAAAATCGTTCTCTGTTATTTCGTTCTGCTGCTGTAGTTATAGCCCCTAAAAGTTTATCTAGACTATAGAGAAAAAAACTAGAAATAAGAAATGCATCTTAAACACACTATATGAATACAGGCTATCTCTTATACACTCTTTCCTGTTTTCAGGTGCTTGATGTTTATATAGACCATCACAATTTAAGAATTGTGTTCTTCCCCACATATTTCTACAACTCAAATATTGATAGCATTGAATAACATTAAGGCATCAAAATTAAAAAATTCAATTTGAAAATCCTGAGGAAAGTCATTTTTCTGGGTGATATTTAAAAAATACTTAATTGATAAACATTAAAATTTTAAGTTTCGAGTTTTGATATTATATGTGTTAACATAGTTTTTTTTTTAAGCATAGCAAAATAACATAACGTAGATATTAATGTCACTTAAACATGGTGGCATCTACAGCTATTCAAAGTTCATTCAAGTGTAATCAGACTGTAATTTTATAATAAAGTGCAAGAAAGAGTACATATTTTTTAAAGAACTTTAAAAAAATTCTTTGAAAATGGAACAAGGAAAAAGCCTAAAAGAGAAAGCCCAGTAAATTAGAGAAGCATCTATAATTACCTAGCACAAGAAACTTATTTACCTGAACAAAAATATTGGTAGCTATCTCTGTACAGTGTCTGAATCAAATGAACCTCTCTGTAGTATACTACTCACATCAAGCTATATCTGAAATTATAATTAAGTCATAAAATATACCAGACTAGGATGCATTATGTGATTTAAGTACTGAAAATCTAATAGACTAGGAAAATACTTCTTAGTCATATATAAACTGATTTTCCTATAAAACCTAAGGAAGCTTTATTTTTGCATATGTTATCTCATTCTCATAAGACAATGTTGTGTGATATTTTTGTTCAGTGTTTGTCTTTCAGTTTTGAAGGATAAACCAGCACTAAGAAACATTTCATTTTATTCCAAGAGGTAAGAGAAAGTCAACATATTAGAATATTCTTAAATCTTTGCCTGCCTCTATTCTAATTTAAACTGAAATGATTACTGTCACACAGAGTTTTTTGAAAAAAAAATTCTACTTCATATCAGTAGCAGGTATTTCATTCTTTATCACAAGAGTTTCTTACCAACTGGACATCAAACCTGTAATTTTGTTTCTGATTGAATATTATTTCAATAAGAAGAAGTGATCTAATGTGTTGTCAGCAACAACTTGCTGAAAATGGTACATACATGCATCCTGAATGATTACCAACAGCCTTTTGTTCTTTTTAATCAGTTAATTTCATTCCATGAATAATTGCTTTATTCTTTCACTTACCATACACAGATAAAGTAAAACACTACTGTAAAATAATAGTACAGAATAAAAGCATCTGGTTAATTCTGAAAAAAGAAGTCAGATTTTCTGATGTGCATGGATGAGGGTGTATATTGTGTAGAGTGTGTATGTGAATATGCCTGTGTGTGTGTTTAGCCAAAACTACTCCCTAACTGATCTTTCCCTACTTTTCTAATAATTGCTTTCCCTTCAATTAGATAAAATTCTAATCATTCACTTTGAATATCCAACATTGAAGAACTTCACATTAGGATTCTGTCTTTTTAAACCTATTTTTCAAAGAATCAAAAAACAGCTAAAATGTTAACAGATAAGATAAAAATACCAATTTTTCTCCTGAAATTTAATACTATTTTCATGGAAGCTATCAGGTGGCACTAGTGGTAAAGAATCTGCTGCCAATGCAAGAGATACAGGAGACATGGATTCGATACCTCGGTCAGGAAGATCCCCTGGAGAAGGGAATGGGTACCCTTTCCAGTATTCTCACCTGGAGAAACCCCATGGACAGAGGAATCTGGTGAGTTACAGTCCAAGGGGTTGCAAAGAGTCGTATACAACCAAGCAACTGAGCACAGCTGCATGGTATCAAAAGAAATGGCACAAATTTCTCAATTTCTCAAGTGTCATTTCTATGCAGTTAATGACAAAGCAATACTTACATGTTGTCTTCTCCAACGATGCAAATAGCTGAAAGTATTTTTACTATTTCAGTCATCATGTTGGGTTGTTTGGGGTCAATTGCTCTTGCTAGGAGTAAAAGACTTCTTTCATCTCCTAGAATCCTTTGCAATCCAAACTGAAAGGAAAAAAAAAAAAATGAGGTTCTATTTAATTCAATGAATGTTCTTCAAATTCAATTGTTTTTTATTTGAAATGACCACTTCTTGGATTTTAGGTCCTTTTATGAGATAGGATCTCCATTATCCTAACTAAACATTCCATAAAAATTTGGAAGAAATATGCAGCAATCAGTATTTCCTCAATAAAGAAGAATATTTAGCTGTTCTACTTATGTCTTTGGTTCTCGCTGGAGACATCTGGAACTCATGATTAAATTTTCCAATATGCTTGTATGGAAAATTAAATTGAACAAAAAGGGAAGATGTTGAAAAGCTCTTTTGTATACTACACGCCAGTTAAAGAAGCTACAAATCTCTATATGGGTTTTCCCATACTTTCTCTCCTTTAGCCTTCCTCTTTCAAGTAGCTGTGCTGCATAGCAAAATTATAACCCCAAAGAAGTGGAGAATGGGTTTTATTGAATACTACATGTCACAGTCAACTAGGCAGAGGAGACAGACACCATTTTCATTGATTTTCTAGGCTTAAATATATGCATGCAAGTGTGCATCACAAGAATGGATAGGTAAAGAAATAATGAAGAAAGCCCAAAACTTGGGTTTTCACTACATAAAGAAGGTCATAGTTTCTTTGATCTTTGGCCTACAAGGTATTTCTCAGATTTCTTATGAAGTATGTTTGCTTGTTTTTATAGTTTAACAGTGGGATTTGACAATATTTCATCATTACAAAATTGCCATTTCAAGCTAACCTTTACTGAAGTACCACACACTTGAATATTTTCATGGTTTCTATTTTCTAAAAAAATTCAGGAGAAAACAACATGAGCTTTACCTATAATAACAACAAAATACACAGAGATAAGACAAAAAGGGAAATGGAAAAGACAAAATGAAAAAGAAGCAAAGAAAACAAAAGGAATATGAATATATAAAGGTGGGTAGTAAACAATAAATAGTAATTAAAATAAATGAAAATTGTAAACTGGAGAGATACATGATTACTATACAATTACCAAACTTAAAATAACTTTTAAAATCAGTTAAACTGACAGTGAAATCATTAAATTTTTCAAATTTCCATTTTATTGTTTAAAGGTAGTTCTTACATGTAGGGAAATCCTCAAAATAAAAATGAAGATATGAGAAAAGATGGAAAACCATCAACCTAAACATTAGAGCAATATTATAGCAATGAACATTAAGGGGCAATGGGTTCCTTTTCATAACTGTATTATTCTATGTACTATATAAGCAAAAAGAGTTTTTGAAGTAGGTAATCAAAACCTTTGGGGTCAGTAAATTTGATGCATAAGTCATTTCAGACTAAAGTTTCATGCTTTGATTATGACAAAATTTAATACAACATGAAATTGATATATCACTGTATATTTTTTAATGTAACTTTATGCCTATTGTTTCAGATGTCTGTAATTTAAAAGATTTATTATTTATTCATGTTCCTAGCATCAATGTAAAAAATATTAACATGCTCTAACTAAAGCTCAGCCTTAGTTTAGAGTGATCTAAATCAAACCATCATGTTCTCCCTCCTACACTGTTAGTGGGAATGCAACTTGATACGACCACTATGCAGAAACAGTATGAAGGATCCTTAACAAAATAAACTAATAGAACTAGCATATGGTCTAGAAATCTCACTGCTGGGAAGATATCTGGAGAAAACCATAACCTGAAAGGAAACATACACTCCAGTGTTCATTGCAGCACTGTTTACAAAAGCCAAGACATGCAAGCAACCTAAATGTCCATCAACAGAGGAATGAATAAAGAAGATGTGGTACATATATACAATGGAGTATTACTCAACCATAAAAAAGAATGAAATGCCATTTGCAGCAACATGGACAGACCTAGAAATTATTTTATTAACTGAAGACAGACAAAGACAAACACGTATCATATGATATCATTCATATGTGGAATATAATTCATAAAAAAGGAAAAAAAAAACTTATTTACACAACAGAAACAGACTTACAGATATCAAAAACAAAATTATGGTTACCAAAGGGGAAATGTGGCTGGGGGAGGGATAAATCAGTAGTTTGGCATGAACATATATATACTATAATATATAAGATAAATAACCAACAAGGACCCACTATACAGCAGAGGGAACTCTGCTTAATATTCTGTAATAACCTATATGAGAAAAGACACTAATAAAGAACAGATACATGTATGTATGCATAACTGAATTACTTGGCTGTATAAATGAAACTAACACATTATAAATCAACTAATTATGTATTGGCATATCAACTGCTGTCTCCAGGGAAAAAGCTCTACAGGAAATCTCACTAATATGACTTTCTCGACTAACTATACTGATGACACTCATACCTGGAAAGCTGTAAGAGTTCACTACCCAAACCATTAAGAATTTAGATCAGACTCCTAATTTTACAGGTTAGGTGACTGATTGGCAGAGAGGTCAAATGATTTTCTAAAGGCCACACAACTTAGTGGCAAAGCAAAGACTCTGTCTCCTGATTTCTAGTACTGTGTTATCTTTCCATTATTTCTTAGTTTCCCTCAATTAAAAAAAGAGATCCATCCTGAGAAGCAATGTTCATTAACGGCTTTCCTATTAGGTATCACATACTGCATAATTTTCTCATCAAAGACTAACAGCTAAAAAGCTGAGAAATTCTGCAGTAATACTGATGGAAATCTTTCCAGAAGAAACTTCACAGCACAATTAGTATATTCTATACATGAGACTCATGTCAACTGGCAAGCATCCATCAGATCAAAAAATTATTTGCTGATACATGTGTATATAATATATACACATAATCATGCATAATTCCCATACACTTAAAAAAAAAGATTTCAGACTACTTATGTAGATACTCTTACTGCATTGGTTATTATTTAAAAATAGCTATATTTCACATCTTGCAAGATTTACGTCACTGTTACACTTATTTATTTTTATTAAATATTTTGAGATCACTAGAACACCATCTGAAGGGATTTTTAAATTAATGAGTGTCAATGGTATTTTACCTATAGGAATATGGTGTAAATCATACATAAGAGTTCATTCTTCATTCTAGTTTAAAGAAAAAAATGACTATAACTACATAACCTGAGAAAAGACTACTTTTAAAAGATAAATCCTTAATAATAATGCAACTGGTACCACACATATACAAAAATCTTCTGCTATCTGCCAGAAAAGTCTTTTATGGATATTAACTCACTGACATTAACTGAACAAAAAAAGAATGAAAAATCTTAACATTATACTGTTTTTAGCAAAAAAAAAAAATCAAACCATAGTTTTGAATTGTCCTTTATAATGGAAGATAAACTCTCTGTAAGGAAATGGTATCCAATCCATCAAATTTAAATTTTCTGACTACTCTTTAAAAAAAAAAAAACAGTATTATCTGATTTGGGAACAAGACTTGATGTCTGCACAGTTGCAAAAACCTGTCATTAAATATTTTGAGAAGCAAAGTATATTTTAAATAATACTTAAATGAAGCTCATGATGATTTGCATTATAAAGACCCTTTTGAAAACTGAGTAAAGTGCCCACAATTCTGCCTGTTTCATGCACTCTGTTAGGAAAGTTCTCATCTTTTGTAACAAAGGCAGAAATAAATACTACTTGCCTTATTGTTCATAAATGCTTTGAGGCACTGAATAAGTTTATACTGATTCTTCTTGTCAATATTTTCTTGCCTGAATAAAAGAAAAAAAAATTATATTGTGCTTAAAAATCCCCCCTGTGGTGAATTTTTTTTTCATGTTTATTCTTACTGTTTCTTGTCCAGAAGCTTTTCCAGCACATCCAACAAGAGTCCAAGACCTTCATGGCCAAAGTTGTTAACCCAGCTATTAAACAAACAAACAAAGTATAAATGAGTTTATAAAATTAAAACATTAAATACCTCAAATTAAATTTTTGATTTTCAAATCTGCTAATCCAGTCTTCATACTGTTTATCATTCTTTTTTTCTACTCCAATTACTTTGAGTACTGACCCAATGAGAATGACTTAAGAGATCTTTTATCTCAATCCCACACTTTTCTTCAAATTTTAGATTGCCCATTCCACAGCACTACCTTGGTTGTTTCACCAGCATTAAACACTTAAGCCTGAATTTATAACCCAAATTTATTTTCCGCTTTGTCTCTGTTTCCCTATATCAACTCCTCTTCCACTCTTCCATATTCTGTTAATAACACCACTATCCTTTGAATCCTTCAGACTTGAAATACTGGCATAATTTCCTGATCCCCCAACTTTTTCATCTTTGCATTTATTCTAATCATTCATTCAAAAAATATTTATTTGAGTTCCACTACCAGGCATGTTCTATGTGACAGAGATAACTGGCAACAAACTAAGCCCCTATGTTCATGTAGCTTATCATCTAGAAAAAAGAAGACAAAGACTAAATAAACAACTATTTATTAAAATATCACTGCTTTTGTACTATGAATAGAAAAAAACCTTGGGAAATGGAATGAGCGACCCAGTATTATTACTTTTTTTTTTAGGTGTAGTCAGGGGAAGATTCTTTGATAAGGTGATATTTGAGCAGAGCTTTGAACAAATTGAAAAACAAAAACCATATGATTATCTCAATAGATGCAGAGAAAGCCTTTGACAAAATTCAACATCCATTTATGATAAAAACTCTCCAGAAAGCAGGAATAGAAGGAACATACCTCAACATAATAAAAGCTATATATGACAAACCCACAGCAAACATTATCCTCAATGGTGAAAAATTGAAAGCATTTCCTCTAAAGTCAGGAACAAGACAAGGGTGCCCACTTTCACCATTACTATTCAACATAGTTTTGGAAGTTTTGGCCACAGCAATCAGAACAGAAAAAGAAATAAAAGGAATCCAAATTGGAAAAGAAGAAGTAAAGCTCTCACTGTTTGCAGATGACATGATCCTCTACATAGAAAACCCTAAAGACTCCACCAGAAAATTACTAGAACTAATCAATGACTATAGTAAAGTAGCAGGATATAAAATCAACACACAGAAATCCCTTGCATTCCTAGACACTAATAATGAGAAAACAGAAAGAGAAATTAAGGAAACAATTCCATTCACCATTGCAACAGAAAGAATAAAATACTTAGGAATATATCTACCTAAAGAATCTAAAGACCTATATATAGAAAACTATAAAACACTGGTGAAAGAAATCAAAGAGGACACTAACAGATGGAGAAATATACCATGTTCATGGATTGGAAGAATCAATATAGTGAAAATGAGTATACTACCCAAAGCAATCTATAGATTCAATGCAATCCCTATCAAGCTACCAACAGCATTCTTCACAGAGCTAGAACAAATAATTTCACAATTTGTATGGAAAAACAAAAAACCTCGAATAGCCAAAGCGATCTTGAGAAAGAAGAATGGAACTGGAGGAATCAACCTACCTGACTTCAGGCTCTACTACAAAGCCACAGTTATCAAGACAGTATGGTACTGGCACAAAGACAGAAATATAGATCAATGGAACAAAATAGAAAGCCCAGAGATAAATCCACGCACATATGGACACCTTATCTTCGACAAAGGAGGCAAGAATATACAATGGATTAAAGACAATCTCTTTAACAAGTGGTGCTGGGAACTCTGGTCAACCACTTGTAAAAGAATGAAACTAGAACACTTTCTAACACCATACACAAAAATAAACTCAAAATGGATTAAAGATCTAAACGTAAGACCAGAAACTATAAAACTCCTAGAGGAGAACATAGGCAAAACACTCTCTGACATACATCACAGCAGGATCCTCTATGACCCACCTCCCAGAATATTGGAAATAAAAGCAAAAATAAATAAATGGGACCTAATTAACCTTAAAAGCTTCTGCACATCAAAGGAAACTATTAGCAAGGTGAAAAGACAGCCTTCAGAATGGGAGAAGATAATAGCAAATGAAGCAACTGACAAACAACTCATCTCGAGAATATACAAGCAACTCCTACAGCTCAACTCCAGAAAAATAAATGACCCAATCAAAAAATGGGCCAAAGAACTAAATAGACATTTCTCCAAAGAAGACATACAGATGGCTAACAAACACATGAAAAGATGCTCAACATCACTCATTCTCAGAGAAATGCAAATCAAAACCACTATGAGGTACCATTTCACACCAGTCAGAATGGCTGCGATCCAAAAGTCTACAAGTAATAAATGCTGGAGAGGGTGTGGAGAAAAGGGAACCCTCTTACACTGTTGGTGGGAATGCAAACTAGTACAGCCACTATGGAGAACAGTGTGGAGATTCCTTAAAAAACTGGAAATAGACCTGCCTTATGATCCAGCAATCCCACTGCTGGGCATACACACTGAGGAAACCAGAAGGGAAAGAGACACGTGTACCCCAATGTTCATCGCAGCACTGTTTATAATAGCCAGGACATGGAAGCAACCTAGATGTCCATCAGCAGATGAATGGATAAGAAAGCTGTGGTACATATACACAATGGAGTATTATTCAGCCATTAAAAAGAATACATTTGAATCAGTTCTAATGAGGTGGATGAAACTGGAGCCTATTATACAGAGTGAAGTCAGCCAGAAAGAAAAACACCAATACAGTATACTAACGCATATATATGGAATTTAGAAGGATGGTAATAATAACCCTGTGTATGAGACAGCAAAAGAGACACTGATGTATAGAACAGTCTTATGGACTCTGTGGGAGAGGGAGAGGGTGGGAAGATTTGGGAGAATGGCATTGAAACATGTAAAATATCATGTATGAAACGAGTTGCCAGTCCAGGTTCGATGCACGATACTGGATGATAGGGGCTGGTGCACTGGGACAACCCAGAGGGATGGAATGGGGAGGGAGGAGGGAGGAGGGTTCAGGATGGGGAACACATGTATACCTGTGGCAGATTCATTTTGATATTTGGCAAAACTAATACAGTTATGTAAAGTTTAAAAATAAAATAAAATTTAAAAAAAAAATAAAAAATAAAAAAAAAAAGAGGATGAGATGGTTGGATGGCATCACCAACATGACAGACTTGAGTTTGAGTAGGCTCTGGGAGTTAATGATGGACAAGGAGGCCTGGTGTCCTGCAGTCCATGGGGTCGCAAAGAGTCGGACACAATTGAGTGACTGAACTGAACTGAACTGATTGAACTGAGTGACTGAAAGGCAATGATTAGAGGATGCATAGTATGCGTCCTTAGAGCTTTTATAGAGAATAGGTGTCCAAAAGGAAATTGTAGCTAGGGGGATAAAATAACTATGATATAGTAGGATGACATTCAAGAGGTAAAGAGGAAGAGAGTGCAGCTACACATACATATTTTTTGCTTTGTCTCTTGCCAGCCCCAAATGCTTTCTCTTTAAAGCATCAAATACTTTGTGGCCTCTAGCCAAACACTAACTGTCTGTGTTTCTCTCACACTTAAATATGTAAGTTTTATCCATTATAAATGTGGCACTGAAATAGTGAAGTGGTTTAAAAACAAAATGGCTACTTTATGTTGGCATGGCTTCCCAGGTGGCGATAGTGGTAAAGAACTTGCCTGTCAATGCAGAATATTTAAAAGATGAGGGTTTGATCCCTGGGTCAGGAAGATAACCTGGAGGAGAGAATGGCAATCCACTCCAGTATTCTTGCCTGGAGAATCCCATGGACAGAGGAGCCTGGCAGGCTACAGTCCATAGGGCAGCAAAGAGTCAGACACGACTAAAGTTACTTAGCACGCAACTTCATAGGCAGGAATTTTGATACTGCAACAACAGAGCTAAGTATAAATCCATGGTTCTCAAAGCATGTGCCTCAAACCAGGAGCATCGACAGCATTTGGGAATTTTTTAGAAAAACAAATTCTTCGATCCCACTCCAGACCTACTAACTCAGCAATTCTATAGGTGGAGCCAAAAATCTCTCTTTTAACTACTCCAAGTGATTCTGATGTTTGCTCAAGTTTGAGAACGTCTGACATAAAACAGTGTTTGCTGAGAAGATGATGAAGCCTTTCATAATCAGGATTCAGGCTTAAAATTTAAGCCTGCTCTAAATACCCTCCGCACCATACTGTATACCTGCATAGCCACAGGACAGAGATAAGACAATTAGTAAAAGCAAGTATATTTGGTCTGTGCATAAATATATATATATATGTGTGTGTATATATACATACATATATATATATATATATATATATATATATATATATATATGCATGGAACAACAGACTGGTTCCAAATAGGAAAAGGAGTACGTAAAGGCTGTATACTGTCACCTTGCTTACTTAACTTCTATGCAGAGTACATCATGAGAAACGCTGGACTGGAAGAAGCACAAGCTAGAATCAAGATTGCTGGGAGAAATATCAATAACCTGAGATATGCAGTTGACACCACCCTTATGGCAGAAAGCGAGGAAGAACTAAAGAGCCTCTTGATGAAAGTGAACAACCAGAGTGAAAAAGCTGGCTTAAAGCTCAACATTCAGAAAACAAATATCATGGCATTTGGTCCCATCACTTCATGGCAAATAAATGGAGACACAGTGGAAACAGTGGCAGACTTTATTTTGGGGGGCTCCAAAATCACTGTAAATGGTGATTGCAGCCATGAAATAAAAAGATGCTTACTCCTTAGAAGAAAAGCTATGATTAACCTAGACAGCATATTAAAAAGCAGAGACATTACTTTGCCAAGAAAGGTCTGTCTAGTCAAAGCTATGGTTTTTCCAGTAGTCATGTATGGATGTGAGAGTTGGACTATAAAGAAAGCTGAGTGCTGAAGAAATGATGCTTTTGAACTGGGGTGCTGGAGAAGACTCTTGAGAGTCCCTTGGACTGCAAGGAGATAAAACCAATGAATTCTAAAGGAAATCAGTCCTGAATATTCATTGGAAAGACTGATGCTAAAGCTGAAACTCCAATACTTTAGCCACCTAATGCAAAGAACTGACTCATTGGAAAAGATCCTCATGCTGGGAAAGATTTAAGCAGGAGGAGAAGGGGACGACAGAGGATGATATGGTTGGATGGCATTACCAACTCGATGAACATGAGTTTGAGCAAGCTCCAGGAATTGGTGGTGGACAGGGCAGCCTAGCATGCTGCATGCAGTCCACGGCCAAATCACAAAGAGTTGGCCACTGCTGCTGCTGCTGCTAAGTCGCTTCAGTCGTGTCCGACTCTGTGTAACCCCATGGACTGCAACCCACTAGGCTCCTCCATCCATGGGATTTTCCAGGCAAGAGTACTGGAGTGGGGTGCCATTGCCTTCTACAAGTTGGCCACTAGTGAGTGACTGAACTGAACTTGGTTGTTTCCAGGTTTTGATGATTATGAACAGTGCTACTATAAATATTCACATGTAAGTATTTATCTAAGCATGCATTTTTCATTTCTCTTTGGGAAAATAACTAAGCGAGGAATTGTTAGTTGTTTTTTTTTTTTCTTTCATCTATTTTTTAATAAATTTATTTATTTTAATTGGAGGTTAACTACTTTACAATATTGTATTGGTTTTGCCATACATCAACATGAATCCACCACAGGTATACACGTGTTCCCCATCCCGAAGCCCCCTGCCTACTCCTTCCCCGTACCATCCCTCTGGGTCGTCCCAGTGCACCAGATCCAAGGAACCAGTGTCATGCATTGAACTTGGACTGGCAATTCATTTCATATATGATATTATACATGTTTCAATGCCATTCTCCCAAATCATCCCACCCTCTCCCTCTCCCATAGAGTCCAAAAGACTGTTCTATACATCTGTGTGTCTTTTGTTGTCTTGCATACAGGGTTATTGTTACCATCTTTCTAAATTCCATATATATGCATTAGTATACTGTACTGGTGTTTTTCTTTCTGGCTTACTTCACTCTGTATAATAGGCTCCAGTTTCATCCACCTCATTAGAACTGATTCAAATGTATTCTTTTTAATGGCTGAATAATACTCCATTGTGTATATGTACCACAGCTTTCTTATCCATTTGAATTCTTAGGTTTTAAGATAAGTTTTTTGTTTTTTCTTTTTTTTAATTTATTTATTTTTAACTAAAAGATAATTGGTTTACAATATTGTGTTGGTAATCTTTTAAAACTGCTTTCCAAAGTGGATAGACCATTTAGCATTCGCATTCCTTCAGCAAAGCACGCAAGTGCATGAGTGTATGGTTAAGTGGCTTCAGTCATGTCTGACCCTTTGTACCCTATGGACTCTAGCCCACCAGGCTCCTCTGTCCATGGGATTCTCCAGGCAAGAAGATTGGAGTGGTTTGTTATGACCTCCTCCAGAGCATCTTTCTGACCCAGGGATCAAACCATGTCTCTTATTGTCCCCTGCATTGGCAGGCAGGTTCTTTACCACTAGCACCAAAAGTATAATAGTTGTAACTGCTTCAAATCCTTCAAACACTTCATATTGTCAACCGTTTTGACTTTAATCCTGAAAATGTTTTCACATAAAGAAACTAAGAAAATTATTTAAGTAACTTGCAAAACATCATTCCACAGGTTAAATATCAGTTCAAGTACTCACAACCAGACACCTAGGTCTGATTCCATAGCCCATGTTTATTTCAATTACACCATTAGAAATTACTCACAGAACCAGTACATGGTTTTGTATAAAACCTGGCTAATGGCTCCAGCAAGAACTCACTGAAGAATTTGTGGTTCTTCCAGAATTGCATTGAGCTTAAACCTACGTATCTATGTCTAGACAAAGAATTATATATTTTCTATTATTTAATAGCTTATTTCATTCATTTAGGTGTAATGGGTAGTTTTTAACTCACATTTTTCTTGTCTTTCAAAGTCCTAAGCTTCTTATCTATGAAATACTACCGAAGTAAAATATTTGGAAACTCCATCTAAACTTGCAATCAAGATTTAGGCAGCAGCTTATTGGAAAGAACAGAGTTAGATGTAATAACAGCTTTTGGTTTTTTTGTTTTTTGTTGTTAAGATGGGTTACAGCCCATAATCTCATTTCTTGGTATTAACACGTTGATGATTTGGGGACTTCTCTGTTGGTCCAGTGGTCAAAACTCCACACTCCCAGTGCAGGGGGTCTGGGTTCAATCCCTACTCAGGGAGCTAGATCTGACATGCTGCAACTAACGATCCCACTTGCCACAACTAAGGCGTGGTGTAGCCCAATAAATAAATAATTTTTGAAAAACATATTGGTGATTTTATTTCATCAAGTTACCTAAGTTAGGGCTGTCTTGACATGCTACTTATCCACCATCATATTTGTAATCATCACTTAACAGCAGACCAGGTAGAACAAATGAACCACCCGAACAAACAAACAAAAATAGAAAGATCACTGAGGACAGTTAATGTATGTGTGAGCAAGAGTCCAAGATAAGATCTGAACACTGAAAAAGAAGCCAGGAAGATTTTCCAGGGAGGAAGAGGACTGACCCACAATGAGAGTATTTTCTGACCTTAGATATAAAAGGTATGGCTTTTATCTATAAGGCAGTCCAACACCCTGACATTGCTCAAGAAGTTACAAATTAGAGATTTTTTCCCACATTTACTCAAAGGTCAGAAATATAACTCTCCATTCATCAATGGGGTATCTCTGTGAGATCACAGAGTGACATGGTTAAATACATAAGCTTTATAAGAAGACAGATCTAGGTTCCAATCCCATCTCTATCATATTCTAGCTGTGTTATTTTCGATCAATTACTTAAAATCTCTAAGATTTTTTCCTTGTCTACAAAATAGGGATGAGAATAATACCTATACCTCATAAGGCCTTTGTTACTATTAAATTAAATCATGCAGTGAAGCTTGTATTAAGATATTTCTAAAAATGTTAAAAATCAAAAACTTTAGCACTTCTTAAATCTCCTTATCCAAAATACAGTATGAATTTTAGGCATATTCTTCTTAAAAATTAACACTTAATAACATTTCCTCATTTATTGAAAAGTATTTTAAGTATATTAAACATGCAGAAGACTCTAAAAAGATACTAGAGGGACTCCTGGTAGTCAAGTGATTAAAACTGCACTTCCAATGCAGGGGGCATGGGTTCCATCCGTGGTGAGGGAAATTATAGCCTACATGCCACATGGTGTGCCCAAAATAAATAAATAAAAATAAAAAAAATAGATACTAGACTTCTACAGGTTGACTTTTTAAAAAAGATTTCATAACTTGATATTTGGTACTCACATCACATCACTTGCTTTCTTTAACTTGCTGTTATTCAACTTTGTGTACATTCATTACTATATTTAGTTCTGGCCAATTCACAGTGAAATAGATATAGAAGTCAGGATGGTGGGGGAAGGGGAGATGTGCAGATAAAAGTATATTTATAGCCCATGCATAATTCTGGCAGAAAGATATCAGAACACATTAAGGTTCTAAAACAAAAATCTGCCCCAGGCTTTTAGAACTTCTGAAGTCATTATTTCTAAAGGGCCCTCTTACACTCATTGGCATGCTCAAAATTAAAAAAATAAAAATCTTACCTGTAATGAAAGTATCAGAGGATTCATTGAACCCTATGGCCATGAGAAAGCAAGATTCTCCCCTCTCTGGCTCTCCAGGGCAAAAAAAAAGTGAAGAAAATTCTATAAATGTGCCTATTTTATGAGGGAATGAGATTCTGTTCCTTCACAGTCTCCAAAAACTTTAACCTCTTTTATCCATAAGTTGGATATTTGGACTCTGAATTATTTAATTATAGTTCACTAAATATAACTTAAAATCAGACAGTGGATGGATGAGTTCAGTATTCTATATGTAAAATAGACATATAGGAAGTAGTGACTACATGCACATTTATGATTAGACTATCTGGATTCATGTCTTTCTTTCAAAAGGGTTAAAGCTAAAATTAGAAAGTGCTTTCCTGAGTCAGCAGTGACTGAGGTGGAAAACTCAGCAGTGGCCACAGGACTGGAAAAGGTCAGTTTTGACTCCAACCCCAAAGAAAGGCAACGCCAAAGAATGCTCAAACTACCACACAATTGCACTCATCTCACACACAGGTAAAGTAATGCTCAAAATTCTCCAAGCCAGGCTTAAACAGTATGTGAACCGTAAACCTCCAGATGTTCAAGCTGGATTTAGAAAAGGCAGCGGAACCAGAGATCAAATAGTCAACATCCATTGGATTATCAAAAAGCAAGAGAGTTCTGGAAAAATATCTATTTCTGATTTTTTGACTATGCCAAAGCCTATGACTGTGTGTATCACCACAAACTGTGCAAAATTCTGGAAGAGATGGGAATACCAGACCACCTGACATGCCTCTTGAGAACTCTGTATGCAGGTGAGGAAGCAACAGTTAAAACTGGACATGGAACAACAGACTGGTTCCAAATAGGAAAAGGAGTACGTAAAGGTTGTGTATTGTCACCCTGCTTATTTAACTTATATGCAGAGTACATCATGAGAAACGTGGGGCTGGAAGAAGCACAAGCTAGAATCAAGATTGCCGGGAGAAATATCAATAACCTCAGATGAGCAGATGACACCACCCTTATGGCAGAAAGTGAAGAAGAACTACAGAGCCTCTTGATGAAAGTGAAAGAGGAGCATGAAAAGCTGGCTTAAAGTTCAACATTCAGAAAAATAAGATCATGTCATCTGGTCCCATCACTTCATGGGAAATAGATGGGGAAACAGTGTAAACAGTGGCTGACTTTATTTTGGGGGGCTCCAAAATCACCGCAGATGGTGACTGCAACCATGAAATTAAAAGACGCTTACCCCTTGAAAGAAAAGTTATGACCAACCTAGACAGCATATTAAAAAGCAGAGACATTACTTTGCCAACAAAGGTCCGTCTAGTCAAGGCTATGGTTTTTCGAGTAGTCATGTACAGATGTGAGAGTTGGACTATAAAGAAAGTAGAGCACCAAAGAATTGATGTTTTTGAACTGTGGTGTTGGAAAAGACTCTTGAGAGTCCCTTGGACAGCACAGAGATCCAACCAGTCCATCCTAAGGGAAATCGGCCCTGAATATTCATTGGAAGGACTGATGCTAAAGCTGTAACTCCAATACATTGGCCACCTGATGCAAAGAACCGACTCATTTGAAAAGACCCTGATGCTGGGAAAGATTGAAGGCGGGTGGAGAAGGGGATGACAGAGGATGAGACGGTTGGAGGGCATCACTGACTCAATGGACATGAGTTTGAGTAAACTCCAGGTGTTGGTGATGGACAGGGAGGCCTGGCGTGCTGCATTCCATGGGGTCACGAAGAGTTGGACATGACTGAGCAACTGAACTGAACTGAACTGATCCTGAGTCCCATAAGCAGTAAAGGCAATGAGTCTCATGTGCGGGAGTCCAATATTAGTCATGTCATCCCTTTATCACTGTTTGTGCACTGCTAAAGGCTAGTATAAAGGGTTATGTGTTCTGTACAAAGGATTTTTTTTCCCTCTAATGGTGTTCTATTTCCATGTGTAATCTCATACTACAACCCAAATCACAAGAAGATCAAATAAAACGAATGATAGTTCAGAGATTCGTCATGGAGTTGAGAAAGTTGGTAAAATTGTAAGACATAAAACAATAATTCAAAGTGTTGAGTAGACTTCAAAAATGATTGCAAATAGTGTTTACATATTTTAAGACTAGGGAAACATTTTATTTTAACACGGATGTTGCCAATGTAGTATTTTTGAATGAAATTAAAACCAAACCTTAGTTATCGGTCCCCATGGAAAGAAAAGGTCCTGGGGTGATTAAAACCAATGTACAACCTAATGCAAGCAGTATCATACCTTCAATCCACAGATCAATATCTCCAAAGAGTGGCCAAGAAAACCTTAGACTTTTCAGCATTTTTAAACTATAATTTGTTCAGCTAAATCAACTTCATAGATAATTCTACTATCAGTAGCATACAACCATGAAAAAATAAATGTTAACAACAAAAACAAAATGGATTTGTATATGCTATGACTTCCCTGGTCTTATATTAAAGAAAAACTTACATCCACTAAGGTTTGTCTACATGAAAGCAAACACAGTACCCTTCAGCATTTCAGTGTCCTTCAAAACTATTTATCATGGTAGATTAGTGCATCAACTATTTCTGACCAATTTAAAATATCTACTATAATACTGCCATTTCTAGATATCTGTGCATGTTCTTTTGAAGCATGACATTCACTGACCACTTATTTCACTTGATTCATAAAAAGGTTGAATATGTCAATTTTCCAGCTCTTCCTCGCAGTCCTTTTGAATTCAATACTGAAACGGATTATAATTTCCTTAGAAAATACCAAAGAAGACAATCCATCTCTCCCTATATCCTCAGGTTTTTACTTTAAGAGGGTTTTACCTGGCTCATTTATTCTCTACATCAGGTCTCACTGGAAAAATCCTGCTCTGTTTCATGCTACTCGCACATTTTTCTTTTAAGAATTCCTCACAAAGGAGGAAATGTGTGTGCTTTTTAGTTGTTCTTGGGTCAGGAATTACCCCGGAGAAGGAAATGGCAACCCACTCCAGTACTCTTGCCTGAGAATTCCAGGGACAGAGGAGACTGGCGGGCTACAGTCCATGGGATCACAAAGAGTTGGACATGACTGTGCGACAAACTTTCTTTCTTTCTTTACTAAATAAAACCAAATTTCTATTAAATATTTACAACAAATTATAAACACCTTACATACAAAAATCTCCTAAAGGCAACAGTTTAAGTAAAATTCTCCTTCAAAGGATAAAAAATTCTTATTGATTAAAATCACTTTCTTAAGCTCTCAAAATATTTTGGAGACAGTCATAATGACTTAAGTCCAAATCTTTTTAAATGCCTAACAGGTTATAGAATAAAGAATATTTTTATACCCACTCTCCATTAAAAATATTGCTAGAAAAATATATAAGAGATGGCCTTAGCCCACAGTAACAATGAAAACAAAATGTACAAAATATGTGAATAAAATTTAAAATAGAATCTTAAATTTATAGTAAGTAGAGGGGAAGCAGGGAAGAACATCATTCCAAATATTCAAACATAAGCTGGTCATATTTTAAATATTCTTCATATGTTTGAATTGTGAGTATAATTTTGTCACGACACTTAAAAAACATTTAACTAAAGTCATCTTCTTAGTGATGTAACTAGTCAAACTTAAAATGTTAACTTTCTTTTAAAAAATGTATTGGTTTATTTTCCTAAGCTAAGTAATATGGTTGAAACTCTATTACACACTCCTTAGGACATCCAATTTCTTTTAATAGTGGAATTTTGTTAAAATGAACTTACTCCAGGAAATCATATTCCTAATCTATAAACCCTGGAAATGAAAGAGAGCTGACATCAAGTTTATCTGCTATGAATAAGATAAGAAGTTCTTTGAATGCAAGGAGGAAAACAGAAAGGCATAGAACACACCAGCACACATTGCCATTTTCCATACACCAATCTGCATGTTATACTGAATGGTTCTGGTGGGCAAGAGAGAAGGTCAATGAATATTCTTTCATGGTAACAGGGGTAAAGAGAGTTGAAAGATAATTACCATTTGATGACTGAACAACAGAAAGGCAACAGTCCCTCTCACCTACATAATTAAAGACTCATTATAGAGTGTGATAGCTATGTAGACAAAGATCAAAGAAATTTAATGTTCCTGAATACTTTTAGCACAGGATAACTCTCTTAGAATGCAAGTAGGTCAAACCAGTCAATCCTTAAGGAAATCAATTCTGAATATTCAATGGAAGGACTGAAGCTGAAGCTCCAATACTTTGGCCACCTGATGTGAAGAGCTGACTCATTAGAAAAGACCCTGATGCTGGGAAAGATTGAAGGCAGGTGGAGAAGGGATCAACAGAGGAGAAGACTGTTGGATGGCATCTCTGACCCAATGGACATGAGTTTGAGCAAGCTCTGGAATACAGTGAAGGAGAGCGAAACCTGGCATGCTGCAGTCCATGGGGATGCAAAGAGTTGGACACGACTGAGCAAATGAACAACAATAAAAAACAGTTAGTAACAGAGTTGAGGGTAATACAAGAAGTATTTGACTCCAAAGGCAAAACTTAGCGACTGAACAAAAACAAAGAAACAAAGAATCTGCAATCAAACCACAAAGAATCCACAATCAAACCACAAAGAATCATTTCTTTGGGTCCTCATGGTAAATGTTAAAAAATTCTTAGCAAGTTCAAATGTTTTATTGTCTCAGAATGTGATCTGTAATGTTAATTTTCTGGTCTTTTCTAGTTTATCTTCATGTAATATTTTAAAATCTCTTTCCTCCAAAACTGAGAAAAATACTATTATGTATCTGTATGCACATACATGCACTCTTAAAATAGTTAAATATCTTAATACCTCCAATTTTAATAATTTTTTTCAAAGCATAATCATTCAACAATGAACAGATAAAATCCTTAATAACCCCACATTAAACATCTTGATAATTCTTAAGCCTTATCTAACAGAAATTAAACCCAAAAAGCTCATTATTTTTCTCTTCCACTGTGATATAAATGATCTAAAGCAATGACAACAAAACAATAATAATAAACTGTACATGAAATGCAGATAAAACCTTCATAGGATTACAATGTAGTATAAAGTTCCTAAGTAAAAAAAATATTAACCTTCTACTATATTCAACCTGGCTTGCACTTATTTTCAGAAAAATCTAGAAACATAGGTAATCATAAAAGTTACACATTTGATGTCTTTTAAAACCTATGAATGCTTTTTAAAGAAAGCAAAATGCTTTAATTGCTGAAGTAACTTTGACCTCCTTCAAAAATGCAAAGACTTTCTTTTCAATTAGAACAAGTAAAAACCACAACAAACACTAAAAACTTTAACATGGTTTTATCTTCATTTATAAACAAGCTTCCATGAAAGAACATGAACTAATAAGAGTAGTTTTATTAAACTAAGTTACTCCATATTGGCTCCTTCATTTTACAGATGAAGAAAATAAACAATTTCATTAACTTGTCTTAGATCATGAGGGTTTTTAATACCAAAACTATGATTGGAATCAATCAATCCTCAGTCATTACATACCTCCCATTCAACTATATTATCAACAATTAACAAATATATCACCAATTAGTGATTATGAGTTTTTTAGGTTATTTTCCTTTCATGAAGGAATACCAGACACAGGTGAAAATTTATCTAAATATTGTCAATGCGTATATTTAAACATGAAAGCAATATAAGTGAAGTGTTTTTCGTTTGCTTTTAAATGTATTATGGAATCAAGAAGCAAGAGAAACTTTAGGTAATAAACACATTGGAGATGTTCAAACATATACTTTCTTTCTGCTTCCCATATACCAGTGAATAAAATAGTTACTTGCTCAGCACAAATGCAGAGCCTTGTCATGTTGCAATTCATTACTATAGCTGTACACATAACAATGAAATACAGTAAATGCTCACTTCAAAAAATGTACCAATTGTTAACTGATATCTGGCTTGACACAAAAATACATTAGGAAGCACTTGGAAAAATGGAGCCATTCAACTTTCAGTTCAGTTCAGTTCAGTCACTCAGTCATGTTCGACTCTTTGCGACCCCATGGACTGCAGCATCCCAGGCCTCCCTGTCCATCACCAACTTCTGGGGTTCACCCAAACCCATGTCTATCAAGTCAGTGATGCCACCCAATCATCTCTTCCTCTGTAGTCCCGTTTTCCTCCTGCTCTCAATCTTTCCCAGCATCAGGGTCTTTTCAAATGAGTCAGCTCTTTGCATCAGGTGACCAAAGTATAGGAGTTTCAGCCTCAACATCAGTCACTGCAATGAACCCCCAGGACTGATCTCCTTTAGGATAGACTGTTTGGATCTCCTTGAAGTCCAAGGGACTCTCAAGAGTCTTCTCCAACACCACAGTTCAAAAGCATCAATTCTTCAGCGCTCAGTCTTCTTCACAGTCCAACTCTCACATCCATACATGACCACAGGAAAAACCATAGCCTTGACTAGATGGACCTTTGCTGGCAAAGTAATGTCTCTGTTTTCAATATGCTATCTAGGTTGGTCATAACTTTCCTTCCAAGGAATAAGCGTCTTTTAATTTGATGGCTGCAGTCACCATCTGCAGTGATTGTGGAGCCCCCAAAAATAAAGTCTGACACTGTTTCCACTGTTTCCCCATCTATTTCCCATGAAGTGATGGGACCGGATGCCATGATCTTCGTTTTCTGAATGTTGAGCTTTAAGCCAACTTTTTCACTCTCCTCTTTCACTTTCATCAAGAGGCTCTTTAGTTCTTCTTCACTTTCTGCCATAAGGGTGGTGTCATCTGCATATCTGAGGTTATTGATAGTTCTCCCGGCAATCTTGATTCGTTTGTGCTTCTTCCAGCCAGGTGTTTCTCATGATGTACTCTGCATAGAAGTTAAATAAGCAGGGTGACAATATACAGCCTTGACATACTCCTTTTCCTATTTGGAACCAGTCTGTTGTTTCATGTCCAGTTCTAACTGTTGCTTCCTGACCTGCATACAGATTTCTCAAGAGGACAGGTAAGGTGGTCTGGTATTCCCATCTCTTTCAGAATTTTCCACAGTTTATTGTGATCCATGCAGTCAAAGGCTTTGGCATAGTCAATAAAACTTTAGTTTAGAAATAAAAGTTCTTGTTTAGCCTTTCTTGCTTCCTTACCTAGCATGAAGTGGTCAATCATCTTAAGTTTGCTTCTGATAGAGTTCAGAACACAATACCCAAAAATATGGCACTCTAGCATATTCAATATCTTAAGCTGAAGGACTAAGAAAAGGACAGAAGCAAGGAAGTCACTCTGACCTCATTCTTCCCCAGCCTACCCTTCTTCTTCTCTGAAAGCAGGAGATAAATTTTCCATGTGAAAGGTACCCATCCTGCCTGTAACTCTAGGAGGGAAGGCATTTGTGTCATCTGACACAGGGAATTGAGGACACAGAAGCCTGTATATATAAACTTTGTTAAACTAACCCTTAGCTTCCTAGTTACTTCTTCATCATGTACTACCCCTAGTCCAAATCCCTTTGTCTTGTCAATTTTTCACAAATTTGTTGTTTCTTTGTCTAACAGGTATAAAAGGTTCTGGTTTTGTTCAGTTCTTTGGGTCTTCATTCTCTTGTGAAGTCTCCAGTGTTTATGTACAAAATAAAAAAAAAAAAAATCGGTAAAATTTGTATTCTTTTCTCCTGTTAATTATTATTACGTTAATTTGCAGACCCAGCCAGAGACTCTGAGAGGGTCGAGTAAAACATTTTCCTCCTCTATACTTCCCACTAACTTCCTTAACTTCTCTAACCCTCTGTGTTTTGCCTTGCTCACTCTGGCTATACTAAACTTTTAACAAACCCAATGAACTCTTATTTTGCTGGATAGATCAGTTCCTCTGCCAATTCCTATCTGCAAATGGAATGAGGCCTGAATTAGAGTACTGACAATGGAAACACAAAAACTATGCAAGAGATATGTCAAATAAGAATGGGAAATATGATGAACAGGAATATCAAAGATAAGCCTATATCATACACACAGGGTTCATAGCCAAATCCTTGAATAGATGGATGAGTGCTCTAAGTCCAGAATTATGCTTACCTAAGCACCACAGTATGTGTTCAGAATGGTGCTTCTAATCTCCACAGTACTATTTGATCATTCATATTTATCTAGCATCTCTCCTTTCAATATGTTTCAAAAATTTCCAACCACATATCTGAAAAATCAATATGCATGTATAATTTGCTCTTGGCCCTCAAAATTAACTCTTCTATAGCTGACCCTACTTTTATTACTCTATTTTTTTTAATTTTATTTTATTTTTTACTTTTATTACTCTAATTTTCCAAGATTATTTGAAAGACTTGAGAAATGAATGAAGGTGAATATTTGCACCAAACTATTGTCATGAGCAAATTAAGACACATGATTTCAACCTGTAAAATCAGTATTATAATTTATAAACAATACAAAATAATAACAGAAACCAAAATTAATGAAAAGCTCACATAGTAATAGCTCAGTGTAGCATACCTGCATCCTATTTCTGGGAGAAAGTATACGATGAAATAAACTGACAGAAGTTTTTTTTTTCAAGGTACAAAACATGTCATAAAGTCAGAGGATATCCCCAGGGCAATATCCCATACCATTTACATTTAAAATATTTTGCCATTTTAGTTGATGCTTATAATGCTCCCCTCAACAACA
This sequence comes from Bubalus kerabau, assembly GCF_029407905.1. Classification (NCBI taxonomy): domain Eukaryota; kingdom Metazoa; phylum Chordata; class Mammalia; order Artiodactyla; family Bovidae; genus Bubalus; species Bubalus kerabau. The sequence goes on along the minus strand of NC_073647.1, from coordinate 57,316,293 downwards.
CTATAAAACTCTTTAACAATTTCTTTATCAAAGAAAAATGCTTAATGTAGTTTCAGTGTTGGAGTCATTTCAGGGTATTCTTATTCTTGAACAAATGCTAATTCACATATGGAAATTTATGATAACTCCATTTTTTGAAATCCATTTAACACTCTAGCACTTAGTCTTCAATACTTTTTGATTAATGAATATTAAATACAAAAATTTAAGAAACGATCTCCAGGAAACTCTCTTGGAAGCTGGTATTAAGGATGCTATGGTACCCTTAGAATCCACGTGCAATGTGGATTTGATCCCTGGGTTGGGAAGTTCCCCTGGAGAAGAGAATGGCTACCTACTCCAGTATCCTGGCCTGGAGAATTCCATGGACTACAGTCCAGGCCAGGAATTCTCCAGGCCAGGATACTACAGTCCATGGGGTCACAAAGAGTCAGACATGACTGAGCTACTTTCACACACATATATGAAAACCTAGAGAAGGAAACGGCAACCCACTCCAATATTCTTGCTAGAGAATCCCATGGATAGAGGAGCCTGGAAGGCTACAGTCCATGGGGTCACAAAGAACTGGACAAGACTGAGCGACCTCACTTACACTTTCAGAGCAATACTCAGTACTCAGGCCTCATTCTCCAAAACAGAATTAGACGCAATCTGCATATTTTCAGTAATGCTGGGTGCTGCAAAACAGACCTAACAAATATGAGTGGATTGATTCGGTACTTAGAAAGGTTTGAGATTCATATTCATATGGCAAACTACTAAGCTAGTCATCTCACTTGAAGCTGATTTAGATTTTCAAAGTGCACTACAGTGTTATACTCCCTTCTATGTTCTCCCTTCATGGATTCCATCTCAATAGAAGATTTTCAGGTTTAAACTGCCTGATGTGAGAGGCCACACACCTATAGCTTTGCTGACCAGGTGGGAAATCTCCCCAAATGAGCTGTCCATTATCTGACACCACTCAAACAGCCAAGGTCATAGAGCAAACACTGTTATCTATTGCACAAGGATTTTCTTTCAATTGACTGCACAGAATACCTGCACTCCAGGTGCTAGCTGGTGTCTTAATCGTGAATTGTCAGCTATCCAGCTCCTATCAAAAGTCCAGCACAGATGATAGATATTCCAGAGGGAGAGCCTCAGGGACATTTCTCAAGTACATTTTGGTAGCAGCTTTGATTATGGGGAAGCTGTACACCAGTATTATTACTCTGGGTTTTTGTAAAAATACCATGACTTTATTTTATTTTTTTTAAACTCAACGGAGGAAATGGACATTCGAAATCCTCTGTACTTTATGGAAACTATCAAAGACTCAGTTCTACTGTGTTGTTCAATACCCCTCATCCAGAGAAACACAAAATAAAATTCTCTCAGCTTAGAATTAGAAAGAATGGAAAAAAAAAAAAAAAAAGAATTAGAAAGAATGTCCTTCCCTGAAAAAAATAAATACACTATCATTCATCAGATAACAATTATATCTATTAATATTCTGCCATCTTCCCCCCTTGGCTACAGGGTAGATTGGAACCATTTTATACTCAAATCACTACCTGGCATTGTCCTAGGCATTTTAAAAACTATCAGGTTTACTTGGAGCTTATATGTTTATCCACATCTTAGTGGGATATCTGCATCTATTATTGAGAGCTGCAATTGCTTTAGTAAGAGTCCCATAACGATAAGTGTATAAAACTCTAATGTGTGCCCAAGATCTTACTTAAATTAATTCATATAAACCAAAACATAAATATTTCAAATGACACATATTTAGAAGCTTTCTCTTCCCAAAGCAAATGTTGAATATATAGAAAATACAATAAAATGCATATAAAGTATTTTTAAATGGAAGCTCACCTTCTATTAAGAAATCCATTTAATTATTGTGCCTAGACTCTACTGCTTTATTTTATATACCTTTAGACAATTGTTATATATACAGATTGGTTTTCAAATTAAAAACACAGCATTTAAACAAGAAAATGTACTGCCTTGGTGGAACTTCCTATGTCATATAATAATGCCAACATAGGAGTCATCATTTATTCTACTTTAATGTCTATAACTTCTTACTAAAACAATACTTCAGAACTTGAGTCAGTATTTGCTGTTCCTATGTTTTTTCTTTTTGAAAATAATATAGAACACATAGATATACTTTGGTTCTGTAATGAGATATAATACTGAATCTGCCTTAAACTAAAATTGTTTTAAAGCTAATATTATATTAAAAAAAAGTTCAATATCACTGAATATTTATGGGACCAACTTAGCTAAATGAGCCAAAATGGTTGCCACGAATACAAATTGTTGACCAAGATTTTAAAAGAAAGTATAAAATTTGACTTAACTATTCTGAATTTACTATTTTCTAGTGTATGTAAAAATGTAGTACGGTCCTCTAAAACAATTTATGCATTTGAAAGTTAAAGCGAACAAATTTAAAATACAACCTTGATTTTGTGATGCTGCATATAATGGTGCCTTATGAGGTGTGCTCACAATTTTAAGTCCTATTCATATTTCTGCACCATAAAAAATTGCCCTCATTATTCTCTTTTTCATAGGTAGTCCAATGCAAAATGTTCTGAAGGTATTGATCTGCATCTAATGTTATATTAACTTTCTAAGTAGTGTGAGCTGCTTTGCCAAGCTTTTAATACATTTAATATAGGCTGTTTAAATAGTTATTAACATTCATAATTCAGAAAGTACTTTCTATTCCTAATTTGTATTGCTGTCAACAGTCAGCTATTTTCATTATGATGATTATGTTAAAATGCATATTAATGTGCTAGACAAAAATGTTTAAATCTAAAAGGAACTTAGAAAGTATCAAGCAAAAACAAATGTGCCAAAGGTAACACAAATAACTACACATACACAAACTGTAAGAGATATTTCATGTGTTTTCACCTGCTTGAAAACTGGCTGAGGAAGCCATCATCACATAAAGGGTAAATATACACACTATGCCATGAGTTTGGCTGATTAACTAAGATACCAAGCAAAAAAAAAAAAAAAAAAAAAAAAAAAAACACAGTTTCTCAGTGGGATAATATACCCTTCAATCTATAAGGCAATTTCAGCAACAACTCTGAAAGAATTCTACACAACCACAATTCTCATACTATTCTTCAAACTAATATTTGTTGTTTTTGTCATATGTTGAGAAAGCTTAGTAACAATGATTTATTGCTACACATTTCTCTGGATCTTCATAAAATATATTACCAAACACCTATACATTCTGTAATGGGTTGGTTGGGAACAAAATTGTTGAAACTCATTGGTCATTTCTCAGCAGACACGGCTTCCTTTCATAAACTTTAGTAAAGGAATATGAACAAAAATCTGTAAGTAACAACACAGTTCTCATTCTAAAACACACAGACCATGGTACATGCAAATTCTAATTTGATTTGTGATAGTAGATTGGGATTTATTTTATAATCAAAACTCACATATTTTTTGGGTTTTAAACAGAGTTGTAAATGTCAGAGGAGTGTGTAATTTCCTCCGTTCTCTCATGCTACATAAAGATTTGAAGCAGCAGACCAGTGTTACAGCTCAGTTTTATTTGGCAAGCAAAGCAAAGTACATCCTCTAGGCACGAGGGTTAGTTACTTCAGTCGCTCAGTCGTGTCCGACTCTTTGTGACCCCATGAATCACAGCATGCAGGCCTCTCTATCCATCACCAACTCCCGGAGTTCACTCAGACTCACATCCATCGAGTCAGTGATGCCATCCAGCCATCTCATCCTCTGTCATCCCCTTCTCCTCCTGCCCCCAATCCTTCCCAGCATCCGAGTCTTTTCCAATGAGTCAACTCTTCGCATGAGGTAGCCAAAGTCCTGGAGTTTCAGCTTTAGCATCGTTCCTTCCAAAGAAATCCCAGGGCTGATCTCCTTCAGAATGGACTGGTTGGATCTCCTTCAGTCCAAGGGACTCTCAAGAGTCTTCTCCAACACCACAGTTCAAAAGCATCAAATCTTCGGCACTCAGCTTTCTTCACAGTCCAACTCTCACATCCATACATGACCACTAGAAAAACCATAGCCTTAACTAGACGGACCTTTGTTGGCAAAGTAATGTCTCTCCTTTTGAATATGTTATCTAGGTTGGTCATAACTTCCCTTCCAAGGAGTAAACGTCTTTTAATTTCATGGCTGCAGTCACCATCTTCAGTGATTTTGGGGCCCCAAAAAATAAAGTCTGACACTGTTTCCACTGTTTCCCCATCTATTTCCCATGAAGTGCTGGGAACAGATGCCATGATCTTCGTTTTCTGAATGTTGAGCTTTAAGCCAACATTTTCACTCTCTTCTTTCACTTTCATCAAGAGGCTTTTTAGTTCCTCTTCACTTTCTGCCATAAGGGTGGTATCATCTGCATATCTGAGGTTATTGATATTTCTCCCGGCAATCTTGATTCCAGCTTGTGCTTCTCGCAGCCCAGCGTTTCTCATGATGTACTCTGCATATAAGTTAAATAAGCAGGGTGACAATATACAGCCTTGGCGTATTCCTTTTCCTATTTGGAAGCAGGCCGTTGTTCCATGTCCAGTTCTAACTGTTGCTTCCTGACCTGCATACAGATTTCTCAAGAGGCAGGTCGGGTGGTCTGGTATTCCCATCTCTTTCAGAATTTTCCACACTTTATTGTGATCCAAACAGTCAAAGCTTTGGCATAGTCAATAAAGCAGGAAGAGATGTTTTTCTGGAACTCTCTTGCTTTTTTCATGATCCAGCAGATGTTGGCAATTTGATCTCTGGTTCCTCTGCCTTTTCTAAAACCAGCTTGAACATCTGGAAGTTCACGGTTCACGTATTGTTGAAGCCTGGCTTGGAGAATTTTGAGCATTACTTTACTAGCGTGTGAGATGAGCGCATCTGTGCAGTAGTTTGAACATTCTTTGTCATTGCCTTTCTTTGGGATTGGAATGAAAACCGACCTTTTCCAGTCCTGTGGCCACTGCTGAGTTTTCCAAATGTGCTGGCATATTGACTGCAGCACTTTCACAGCATCATCTTTCAGGATTTGAAAGAGCTCAGCTGGAATTCCATCACCTCAACTAGCTTTGTTCATAAGGCCCACTTGACTTCACATTCCAGAATGTCTGGCTCTAGGTGAGTGATCATACCATGGTGATGAAGATCTTTTTTGTACAGTTCTTCTGTGTATTCTTGCCACCTCTTCTTAATATCTTCTGCTTTTGTTAGGTCCATACCATTTCTGTCCTTTATCGAGCCCATCTTTGCATGAAATGTTCTCTTGGTATCTCTAATTTTCTTGAAGAGATTTCTAGTCTTTCCCATTCTGTTGTTTTCCTCTATTTCTTTGCACTGATCACTAAGGAAGGCTTTCTTATCTCTTCTTGCTATTCTTTGGAACTCTGCATTCAGATGCTTATATCTTTCCTTTAACCCAAAAAAACAGAGGGGCTCAATCTTGGCTCCTGTTTTTATATGTTTTGTCTCCTCCCCTGAGCCTACCCTATGTAAATTGGGCTAGCCAGGAGGGCTGCTTGTTTCACCTGAGGTTCTCACTCTGGTCCTCGGATTTTCTTTTTTTCCATCTTCACAGGCTTTTTCCTTTCTTTGTCTTGCCACCACCATTTTGGACTCCTTTTTCCTATTCTAACTACCTAACATAAACATTCAATTTCATTAACTCACCATGCAACCATAAGAAGACCAGTGTAGAAAGCAAGCTATTTTACCTATTTAGTGAAGTCGCTCAGTTGTGTCTGACTTTTTGTGACTCCATGGACTGTAGCCTACCAGGCTTCTCAGTCTATGGGATTTTCCCAGGCAAGAGTACTGGAGTGGGTTGTCATTTCCTCCTCCAGGGGATCTTCCTGACCCAAGGATCGAACCTAGGTCTCCCGCATTGTAGGCAGATGCTTTACCCTCTGAGCCACCAGGGAAGCCTGGTATTTTATCTATACCTGATGAATATGTGAATATGCTTCAAATCAAACCAACAGGTTTCACTCCTGTTAGGAGGAAGTTAGCTTCATTCTTTTTCTCTGATTACATCTAAAAATGCATGGCCACAAAATAGAGCCAGATTAATGCAAACTCACTCTCACTGCTGGAGAAGCATTGGTTGTTATTCATGATGGGTCAATATCTACATCAAATCACACATTATTGTATATAAATTACACCGTACCTGCCATCGTGAAACAAATAAGAGGGCAAGAGGTTCCCTTCCCCAGAGGAGTCTAAAATCTAACTGAGAAAAGCAAACATACATGCATGAAACTATTATGGAGCATAAGCAGGTACAGGTGAATTTATACAGTACAAAATAAATGTTAAAGGAATTTATAGTAAGGTAGTGATTTGGGATATGGCCAGTTAATGATGGCTTATAAAAGGGATTGACTGAAATGGACATGATTCTGTTTAATTTTCTGAAATGACTATACTTTGAGAATGTTTAGCAAAACTATTAGTGTGTATGGGTGCTTAAATATTATTTCACTATGGGCTGAACACAAGGAAATCAGCTGAAACTGTGGTACAGAAGCAAATCAGTCACGAGAGGCCAAATGTCCAGATTCTAAAGAATAGAAGCTTTGGAAACAGTTATATAACAGAGACTTAGAGACTACTTCCTCTAATATTTTAAAGGAAACTATATTCTAAGTCTAATTAGAGTTTTTTTTTTCTTTTTGGTCAACCCAATACTTCTTATTGATTTTTTAGATACATTTCAAAAGCTGATAATTAAATTAGCTATTTTCTTTTCATTATTTTGAGGTACAGTAATTTATCTCCATGCATAAATCATTATTATTTTTATTTCTATTGTTTTTACACCCCCTACTAAAATTATGATTATATTTAATGATTAATTCATTTTTTTACATTTAACCACCAAGTCTTTTTTCCATTATAATTTTTTTTGTATTTAAAATTTTTTATACAACTGTAAAGGTTACTTTCCATTTATAGTCCTCCTTGTTATATAGTATCTTACACCCAGTAGTTACTTCCCTTTTCGCCACCCCCCACTGGTAAACACTAGTTTGTTATTTCTATCCATGAGTTTGGAGCACATTATGCTAAATAATGTAAGTCAGGCAGAGAAAGACACTACATGATACCACTTATGTGTGGAATCTAAAACATCCAACAAACTTGTGAATATCGAGTATTCTTTTTTTTTTTTAAGCATTATTCTTACAAGAGGGCTTCCCAGGTGGTTTTATTGGTAAAGAACTTGCTTGCCAATGCAGGAGACATAAGAAATGCAGATTTAATCCCTGGGTCAGGAAAATCCCCTGGAGGAGGGCATGGCAACCCACTCCAGTATTCTTGCCTGGAGAATCCCATGGACAGAGGAGCCTGGTCACAAAGAGTCAGACATGACTGAAGTGACCTAGCATGCATTGTTATAAGAGACAAAGAAAGGAGAAACAGAGAAGTAGAGAAGGCCATGTGACAGAGGAGGCAGAGATTGGAGTTATGCTGCTTCACAAGCCAAGAAGTGCCATAAGCTGAAGAATCTCTAAAGATCCTCCCTTAGAGCCTTAGGAGGGACCTGATTGTCAACACCTTGATATCGGACTTCTGGCCACTTGAACTGTGAGAGAATACATTTCTGTTGTATTTTGCTAACTGTTATGGAAGTCTTAGGAAACTATTAACAGAACAATATTAAATGAATCCTGTTGAATTTCAGGGATTCCTTTACTGTTATATAAGAAATAAGACATGATGCATTCAAGTTGATTTTTCCCTGTATGTGCTATTTTTTGTTTTCTATACAATTTCCTCATCACTGTGCAAATTACTCTCTTTCCTGGGTTTATTCTTGGTTTCCTCCTTTTCTGATTTTGTTGTTGTTGTTTCATTGTTCCTGTTTGTTTCTGTCCAGAAGGAAGAGTAATTACTTGTTTGCTCTGTTGCTTTGATCATTTATTTTTTGGTTTCTGGGAAAGAGGTTTTAAAGTAGAGGGTGGTTAGAAAAAATCTTACAACTATTGGTGGGTTTAAATCAGATGGAAATAGAAAGTATGGTTTATACTACAGAATGATTATTTGCAAGTCTAAGGAATAAAAGTTTTTTGTTTTTTTTTTTAATTTGGAAGCTCTGAGTTAATACATTTAAACATGTTTATTTCCTGCAGGATTTCTAAAAGCCTTTTAAAAAAGCAATGCTAATGTTTGTTGTGGGTGGGAAAAATACTACAGTACTTTCAGAACTTTAACCACATGATGTAGACACAAATCCCACTACCACCACTTTTTTTTTTTTTTTTTTGAGGGGTGGCTTGAGAGTGTCTTTATATCAGGAAAAAGAAAAAGTTTTGGTCCAGAGTCAAACGGTAGATAAAAGTCTAAGGAAAGGCTACTGCTCGGGGGTGGCTTACTTGACTTTGGTAAGAATTCACAGTACACTCAGAGGAAAATTAAGGACACTATTGCTCTTTGATTTTTTTTTTCCCTCTGCTCTTGAAACCCACACATACACACAGAAACACTAGAGGCAGTTCATGGTAGCAGTTCGTTATGTTTGGTCATTCACTCAACTTTTAATGCCACAAGTGTGTGTGTGTTAGTAGCTCAGTCGTATCCGACTCTTTGCGACCCCATGGACTGCAGCCTACCAGGCTCCTTTGTCCATGAGATTTTCCAGGCAAGGATACTGGAGTGGGTTGCCATTTCCTTCTCCAGGGGATCTTCCCAACCCAGGGATCGAAGCCGGGTCTCCTGCACTGCCAGCAGATCCTTTACCGACTGAGCTACAATGCCACAAGGAATAAAGCTAAATGCGTAATATATAGCACAAACAAAACATAATCTTTGACCTTAAGGAAACATCCACATAGAAACTTTCTTATTTTAATAAAGTTCCTGTATTGGCAGTACTTGACAAGCTCATATCCCCTTCTTAGGGAAGCACTCTCCAGAGACACTTTCTGGGGTGGAAAAAATCTAGACCATATCACTGTGCCCCCCTCTCCCTTCACAAGGACAAACCTGAGTCAATTAGGGACTGTCACCTGACCAGTGGTGTGGCCAGCACTTAAGCAGGCCTGTAGGCTGAGGTGGCCTGGCATGAAAACCTGTGCCAGAGCAGAAACAAATGGGAACCAGAGTCACCCCATTAAGAATTCAAAATGGGGAATATAGAGAAGGCCAGGTAGTTAACGTCAGGGAAAAAAGCAGACTCATGTAGAGTCCATGTTCACAATTGAACAAATCAGGGAGAGGCACCATGAATTTCTGCTGCTGTGTTGGAGACTCACGACAAAAATAATCAGGTTCCAGGACTACCTTGGGATATCAAGTGATCTTCCATATCAGCCTCTATGAGGCACAGCTATATGGCTGTCGCTAGAATTTCTGTGAAATTTCTAGCTCTTTCATTGCAACATGTAACATGTCTCCCTGCTTCTACCCAGAGTTATCCCTTAAAAATCTCTTCAGGTCAGGTTCACTACTCTCCTTGAAACCCTCTAATAGCTTCCCAGCTCACTCAGCGTAAAAGCCAAAGTCCTACCAAGGGTTCACAATTCTCTGCCTCCCGCAACACTGTGCTTTTTGACATTCCTGGAACAGGCCAAGCATTTGCTGTGGATGTTTCCTGTTTCTCACAATGGTCTTCCTCCAGTGGACATCATAGCTCACTTCCACACTTTCTTTAGATTTCTGCTCACATGTCATTAAAGTCAAGGAGGCCTTCACTGGCCATATGATACAAAATAATAACATTCTCTCCCAGGACAGATCACAACCTGACAATTCATGTATGTGTACATATGTGTGTATATACATATGTTTATTTTATTAATTGTCTGACTTCTCTTACTAGAATGTAAGCTCCATAAGGACAGACCCCAAATGGACAAGGGGAATTTGTTATTCCTTTATGGGATATCCATCTGCTATATAAAAACAAACTGCATAATATTGAATGTTATTTATTGACCCGCTCCAACTGAACGTATTACCAAAAAATTAACAGATAATAGTAAAATAAGCTTTCATTATTTACCATATAGTTATGTATCAGAATAATATCATATGGATGGCATTTGAATTACTAGAAGTATCATCGATATGTATGGAGCAAGTGAAAGTCACTCAGTCGTGTCTGAGCCTTTGCAATCCCATGGACTATACAGTCCATGGAATTCTACAGGCCAGAATACTGGAATGGGTAGCCATCTCCTTCTCCAGGGGATCTTCCCAACCCAGAGATCGAACCCAGGTGTACCACATAGCAGGCAGATTCTTTACCAGCTGAGCCATTCGGGAAGCACAGAGCTATGAGGTCATAAAAAAAGGGCTTTCCAATGCAATGATATATATTCTTAAGATACAATTACACTTACACTTTGCAAATACAATTGTAATTACACTTGAAATAATAAATGCATTGGTTTAATTAAATCATTAATTAATCATTATGGTTAATCATATTAACCATTGATTTTTAATCAGTAAAAATGCAGGCACAGTGTGTTATAGTGTCATTAAAAATTAACAAGTTATATGGCTAAGTTCTCTAAAACTATAATAAAAATAAATTGTTTCTTAAACTGGTAGATGAAAAATATAGGTATTTTTATATTCCCCTTTATACTTGTTGCTAAAATATTTCATAGTTCTTTTTTTTTAAACTCAAGTCAGCAAATTTTAATGAAAGAAATAAAGTCAAAAGATTTAGTATGTGACTAGAATGAAAGGAGGATATTTTAAAAGACTTGCCTTATTGTGAGGTAGTATAAAGAAGTGGATAAGGACCCAGCATTGGAATCTTAGCTCTGACAGTTACTAGCCATATAGCATTAAAATGGAGCAAATTACTTAACCTTTCTGAGCCTCAAGTTCCTCATCTATAAAATGTGAACAATATTAATACTAATCATAATGATTCTCTGGTTTTATGTGTGTAGTTCAAGTTCTTAGAACATTTCCTGGAGGATAATAAATAGTATATATATAACTATTTCTTGCTATCATTTTTTAAAAATATTTTAAAGATGCCTGTAGGGCATCTGGGAAGGCATTTGGAGATGAATGTCTGAATTTCAAGAGAAAAGTCTGAGCTGGAAATATAAATCTAGCCATCACAGGAGCACACACACATACACACACACTCTCTCTTTTAGAACAGTACCTAGCAGACAATAAGTACTATATAAATGTTACAATGTTAACTAGTATAATTTTTAATAAGTATTTCAGAAATCAATTAAATTTAAGCTTATTAAAATGAAAGCTAATTCTTATTGCATAAGTAAGTGCTCACTAAAAGTTTAATGACTGAAAAGAATTCGCAGTTGTTACCTTTTTTTGTTCATCATTATAAAAGGTGAATAGAAATTGTAAAAATAAGACAATTTACAGTTCTCAGATTACACTCAACATATAAATCTAAATTTAGTAGATAAAACATTACTGGCAATTGTAACAATAATATTAACCTTGACTTGAAAACATTTTCAAATTTATTTATTCCATTTAGAATCAACTTTAATAGAAATCCAGTCATTTCTTATGTCTATGAGAATCATCAATTATGTTCTTCAGGCTCCTCAGAATTAAATGCCCCTGCCCAAAATAGTCAACAGTATTTCTCCAGGATTTCTATCTTATCCTCAAAGATGTGGCTCACATATAGGGCAGACTGGAGAGGAAGGGGACCACTGGCCAAATTTATTCACTGTGTAGACAAAACTGAAAAATAAGTCTGCATGCCAAGTGGATGAATTACAATGAATCTGAGAAATCTACTAACCCTAACATGCACTAAATATGCACGTATGGCAATCTAGCAATTGTTACTGCCTCAAAATGTTTGTTGATTTCCATTCACATTGTTGACTTCCATCACATTCCATTCACATCCATTCACATATATTCCATTCACAAAATACTTAGTATTCTTCCATTGCTGTCGCTCACCTGCAGCAGAATCCCAGTAAAGCTCAAGAAGTGTAAAGTGGGGAAGAGTGCTAGGGTAATTAACAAAGCTAAAAAGGATCCCAAGTCACAAAGAGAGAGGACAGCTCCTGTCAAAGGATGTGGGAGAGAGTGGGGGTGTTCTCTGGCCTTAAATTCAGGTGTTCATAGAAGTGTCAGTTCCCAGGCACTAAGGCAACCAAATAAAGCTTTTTTTTTTTTTTTTTTAAGTTGCTATTTTCCTGGTTCTGAAGGAATATTCCTAGAGGGGAAAATTGACTACCTATCCAACCACCAATTGAGTCAACTTGGTAATTAGCAAGTGACCTACCAAGTCATAAATGTCAGATTTTAATCTCAGGGTGCCTGAATCTGTATAAGTCCTACCACAAAAGAATATTGTCTCTTAGACTACTTTTCACACTGAGATTCTAAGGAAGAAATATGCCCATTGTCTCTCCCTCAGTATAGCTTTCCCCAGGGCAGGCAACCTTTTCAACAGAGTGGTTCAGAATTTCTGTTTGTGAAGACTAGAATTTGGAAAGATTGTCTGATTATTTAAATAACAAACACGTTTTATAGTATTTTAACCATTTCCATCTTACAAAGGAATATCGCTTATTTCATTGCTTTTGAAGAGTAAAAAAAGTTTAGTTTATACCTCAGAAAGTTTAAGCAACAATTGGTGATAATTTTTTCTTAGAATTGGCAAAGAAAGGCCACCTTCTGACAGTCTGGACTGCTGGCTTTTCTCTGTTTTTTCACCTTCTTTTTTGATTGAGACAAGTAATGCTTTTCTCATCTACCTGTCTAAATGAATATATATAATTTTTCTTTCCACTAATGTAACAAAACCAGTAACTTGAAAGATACCATCTTTAGTGTATGTACAACTGAGTGCTTACTTTATTCAATTATTTAAAAGCCTCACATATTTAATATAACCTATACTAAAATGCAGGGCTTCCCAAGTGGCACTAGCGGTAAAGAACCTGCCTGCCAATGCAGGAGACAAAAGAGATGCAGGTTCAATCCCTGAGTTGGGAAGATACCCTGGAGAAGGAAATGGCGATCCACTCCAGTATTCTTGCCTGGACAATGCCATGGACAGAGGAGCCTGGCAGGCTACAGTCCATAGGGTTGCAAAGAGTCAGACACAACTGAAGTGACTTAGCAGGCATGCATACTAAAATATATTATTACAAAAAGGATATAATATATGTTATTGACATTATATACAAAAGAGAAAAAAATCCCTCTGGATAATTAAAATGTTAATATTCAAAAGCAAAACTAAAGGCTTTTCAAATGAATTTAGGAAAACAAATCACACAATGAAGATTTGCAAAAGTGCTTTAATAAAATGTTTGCATAAACTTTCATTAAACTTGCTAAGCTTAATAATATTCCTATAAGTACTTGTTCATCTAACCTAAAGAATAAAACCTTCTTATACATAAAATACAGTATTTAGTATTATAAATAATACATCAAAACATAAAACTTACATCAAGTCTTGTATCTGTGTACTATGCAACTACAAGAGATTATAATTTATAAAAATATTACCACACTGAATTCAAAACAATTATACTTTAAGAAAAAAAATTAAAGCTGACCCTGCCATTTAAATGTAGTATAATTTTATCTTTTAAAAAACATAAACTTACGGTAATAAGAGCAGATTATTATATGAACATGAACTGGGTACCTGAATTCAAAAGCTACTTTCTTTAGTTCATCTGAATTAATCAGCTATTATATTTAGCATAACATAACAGTATGAATATAAGATGCTAAATCAAAACATAGAAAATGAGTCTATGTAAAAACAACACTTTTTTTTTGTCTCTTAACTGGCTCCTTGACTGCATCTATTTTCTCCTAATACTTAGATATTTCGGAAAAAGAAGCTCCCACGCAAGAAAATAATAGTTTTCAACTTTTTCTGTACTTTTGCTTCCCCAAATTCATCCATCCAGGAGTGTTTTCATCTGTTCATTGGTAAATCCTACAAAAAGGCCAGTCAACTTATTCATCATCATCTCTTTCTAAGCTTCAAATATAGTTAGAAAAACAGTTAAGTTCAAAGCAGCTAGAAAAGCAGTGAGTTTCCAAAGGATGCCACTTCCAATCTTTTGTTAAAAAAAAAATCTACTTCCTAAAAGTCAAACAAACTCAGTCACAACAGGAGGCAGGGTCTTCGGAAAATGAAGAAAAAAGTTTTCAGTGTTTCATTCAGCAGATTTGAAATGCTCTTCATCCACAGTGGGGGTAGATGTGGCCCTCCACAGTCAGATAATCAATGGCTTGCTTGACAGTCCGGATGCTCAGGACGCAAAGCTTGGTCTGGAGCTCATGAATGCTCTTGCCTTCCTATGGAGGACACTCATGAATCAAATGTAGCACCTCGTTCTGGACGAAACTGGGTTGGTGCTCACCATGCTTCTGGGCTTCACCCATTTCTGATGGATCAACAGGGCCACTTTGCCCAGAGGCCGCTTGGCAGGTGTTATCCAGCATCATATGTACCTTGACCGTTTCTAGAATATGTGTGTGCTGTACTCGTTCATGTCCTGGAGGACATGGATTTTCAACATCTCAAGGCTCTTCACCTCCGCAGAACATTCGAGGATACCAAACACTGGTATATACTCCCACTGGAAGCAGAGTCACCTCCTGCTTTGCTTTATCTCTGCCAACCCACTGGCAGACCTTGATAGGTTTACTGGTCATATCATCAATCTTATAAAGTAACTTACAGTCTTCTCTGCCTGCCTGATTATTCCCATGACAGAAACTTGGGAAATCTTGATTCCTCTATTCTTGAAGATGTTATCAACCAGAGTGGAGGTGAGCAGTTGGTTTACACAAGGAACAATAGCCTGGATTTGGGCCCTGGATCCCATGGACTTAGTAGCAAGAGCTACCCTGCCCTGAGACAGTGGGTCACTGCTTCCGCTGGCTCCACCTGGGGCAGAAATGCTCCCATAGCTCCCAAACCCATTCTTACTCATTATAAGGGCAGCTCCTGCAAAAGAGGAAGTGGGATTTGGCTCCAGCTAGCAAGTTCCACAGGCAGGCTCCAACCTTTAGCATTGGCTACCACCCAATGCGGAGTTTGTGCAGCCTCCAACTGTGGAGCCAATCAGCTGCCAGGATGCAGCTGTCTGTAGTCAACTGGGACCTGCCAGCTTCTCACTTCACCCAAGAATTCTTTGGGGTGGTCTGATACCTGTTCTGCTGTATTTTAAAAGACCCATGTGCAATTTCAAACTTTTTCCACTATCTTTATAAAAATACATTTTAACAAGGTTCCCCCACCCCCACTTTATTACTAAATGTCACGACATCTATAGGCACATCTAAAAGATTCATTTATTCACTCATTCAATTAACCATTCAACAGAAATTTTCAGAGCAGTAAGTTCAGTATAGTTTGTGTGAGGAGGCAGTGGTGGCAGAGCAGGGTGGCAGGACAGGGACAAGGGAGAATCCACCACTTTTACTGTCCTAAAGGACTCACATGTTCAAATCATTAAAACCAGAAGCATTCTGGAAAAAATAGCAAGACAGCCACCTCTGAATAATTATCAAATCCAAATGCAAGTCATATCTTATGATTACCTTTTTAAACTATTTATTGGAGAATTACACTCTTCCAGTTATTCTGCCAAATGCATTACTGGTAAAAATAAAGAGTATAAGATATTTCAATTTATACATAAATTCAAACAAAACAACTGAGCTCTAAATTATTTGCAAGCTTCTGTGGATAGGTCAGGGAAGTACTAGTCCCATCCTATATTAGGAAAACCAAGAATAAAATGGAAATAACAGTTTCTGTATACTCAAATTTCTGAACTTAATATTTTAGTAACTGTAGAAGTAGATCCCAGAATATTTTCATATTAAACTGAAAATCTATTTATCCCTATAAAAACATTTTATGTGGAGTGTATTTAACTTAAAGGCTTTTTATGGTTGATAAAAGAACACCAATTATTGGAATATATCACGAGCAAGAACTTCTTCCTTAAAAATCCTTCACACCTAGGTAATAACCTAAATGTGTAGACTTTTAAGGAGTTTATTAATATTCTCTTATTTACTTTATTGGTTAAAATAAACTGATTTTTGCTATCCCAAATTACATAAAAGTGTGAATAAATATCTAAAACTTGTAAGAGAATACAAAATTCTATTTACTTCTCAAGTTAAAAAGGAATAATATCAGACTTCCCTGGTGGCACAGTGGATGGGCATCCACCTGCCAGTGCAGAGATATGGGTTCAATCCCTGGTCTGGGAGGGTTCCACATGCCAGTGACTGGCTGGGCACGTGCTCCACAACTGCTGAGCCCACCTCTAGAGCCTGCAAGCCGCAACTACTGAGCCTGCGTACTGCGATCACTAAAGCTGGTGCATCTGGAGTGTGTGCTTTGCAACGAGAAGCCTCCACAATGAGAGGTCCGCACACTGTAACAAAGAGGAGCCCCTGCTCACCACAACTAGGGAAAGTCCACATGCAGCAATGAAGACCCAGCACAACCAAAACTAAAATAAGTTTCTTAAAAGAGAATAATAGAGCCATACATGTAATTTATTTTACAAATAAATATATAATAATTGTTATCTGAGTACAGACTTTCATATAAATGTGGATATTTAGCCTCTGGACCCATATTTTACATACTCAATGTGAATTTAACCATCCAAGTAATACTTGTATTCTTAAAATTGCATGTTATTGGAGATCAGATTAACTATATATTTTTAAATGTTTAGACCTCATAATTAGACATTGTTTTATTAGCTAACATCGGACATCTGGTCATGAAATCTTGAGGTCAAAATGATGTGATTATATTCCCAACAATCATATACAGTACAAATTGTATGAATCACACCAAAACAGTAAAAAGCACTGACCTGACAGGATTGCTGGTTAAAGAAACCCTCAGAGATTCTAGGCAGTTAAGGAGTTTCTCATCAGAAATACCAGATCGTAATTCATGAACATATTCTTGTGAAGATAGGGTGCATTCATGTTTGCTGTTTTTCAGTCCTCCCTATTAAATAGGAAAAAAACACGAAATTCTTTTAGACAAACAACAAGGTTTTAATAAAAACTTTTAAAATAAAATAATGCATAGAATATGTAAATATTTTACTAAAAAATGTGTGCAGAGTGTCAGGCGTTTAAAATCTTTTGGTCATCTAGAATTGACATGGTAAAGACATGTGGATAGACTTCAACACTCTCCTCAACCTCATTTAAAACAAAATTATACTGATGGTGCTTATGACCTGAACAGAATATGGACTTGAGTAGCATTAATGCTCGGAGAAGGCAATGGAATTCCACTCCAGTACTCTTGCCTGGAAAATCCCATGGGTGGAGGAGCCTGGTAGGCTGCAGTCCATGGGGTCGCTGAGGGTCGGACACGACTGAGAGACTTCACTTTCACTTTTAACTTTCATGCATTGGAGAAGGCAATGGCACCCCAATCCAGTACTCTTCCCTGGAAAATCCCATGGACGGAGGAGCCTGGTAGGCTGCAGTCCATGGGGTCGCTACGAGTCGGACACGACTGAGGGACTTTACTTTCACTTTTCACTTTCATGCATTGGAGAAGGAAATGGCAACCCTCTCCAGTGTTCTTGCCTGGAGAATCCCAGGGACGGGGGAGCCTGGTAGGCTGCCATCTATGGGGTCAGGTCGTGCCTAAATTTAAAATCCAAGCATTAGGATTAATATTAGCTGGTCCTCCTTTACCCGTAGGACATACATTTAGAAATCATTTTATTAAGTTTACTAGTTACTTCTATTCTACAAAATATAATGCAAAACATTATGCTATGCTATGCTATGCTAAGTCACTTCAGTCGTGTCCGACTCTGTGCGACCCCATAGATGGCAGCCCACCAGGCTCCCCCGTCCCTGGGATTCTCCAGGGAAGAACACTGGAGTGGGTTGCCATTTCCTTCTCCAATGCATGAAAGTGAAAAGTGAAAGTGAAGTCGCTCAGTCATGTCTGACTCTTAGCGACCCCATGGACTGCAGCCTAACAGGCTCCTCCGTCCATGGGATTTTCCAAACAAGAGTACTGGAGTGGGGCGCCATTGCCTTCATAACCCAAATCTATTGAAATATATCAGAATATCACCCTATCTCAAAACCAAGTGAAAATGGTTATTAAAATGTAAGACAATATAGTCTCCGATTAGCATGTTAGTCTAAAGCATTCACCAGTTCCCAACTATTCCTTCCGAACTATGCTACTCCCATGCTATCAATTAATCTTTAGAAGTCATTAAATGCATTTATCTGATATTGACTATTTTTTAGCTTAATTTCCAATATACACAGGGTTATTTCTAGAACTCATTATCTCATCACAGCTTCTGAGCTTCATCACCTTGCCATAACTATGTAAGTCATTTGGGGAAAAGGCCGGGAGAAAAACATCAACAACACATTCATGGTTCTAATAATTCATAGTTTCAGATCCCAGATCTACATAATCATAACTGCCCCTTTCCTATATTACAAATGTATCCCCCTGGATTAAAACTCTAGATTGGAGCCCATTTTGTAAGTTCATATGAATTACACTCAGTTTTTGCTAAGTACCTAAGCTATAAATAGGAAAGCAATTTTTTTTTCAATTTGATAGAAGTTATGTCATTAGAGGACATAGAGTTTAAAAAAAACATATGTTAATAATGAGAAATAGATTCCCTAGGATTCCCTAATATTTGGCTTTTTATTGAAAATGCCTCCTGATACAGAAATTGTCAACCATTCTTAATGTCTGAGTTTTTTTTTTTTTTATTCCATTAAATAGAAAATGTTTAAAGTCTGATAAAGTCTCATGTACAAAAACTATTCCCTTACACCACCATGGCCCTTTCACTATTATAGCACTTAAGACATTGGGGCAGAGGTGTGTCTCTTTCTCTTCTAGACTGGGAACTCCATGTATGTCAAGTGTCGAACACAGTGATGGTGTTTAGTGAGCATCAGCAAAAGTGTGCCATTACTCAATCTGTCCATAATAATTACAGAACAAGGAATACAATTTCATATTTTCACTCCAGTTGGACAGTAGATATTTAGGAAGTCTACTGAATAAATCACCATATAGATGGCACAGTAAGTAAAACCATCACCTTGAAATCATTTTCACATTTCTATAACTTATTTGCCCAGTTCTTAAGGTTACAGATCCACAAGGACTAGCAAGTAAACATTTATAGTATAAAATTTTGCAGATCTGAAGTCACATTCCACTTTCATAGGACCCCCAAATTTATTTTCTCAATTAATGGATGACAAGGCCATCCTGATCCTCCCCTGGAGGCTTTATATATACAGGGCTTATTCCTGTAGAACGATCTTTGTATTTGCTGTTTTTTCTGCCTGGAAGACTGGCCTCGCCATTGCTGGTTCTCATCATTTATGTCTCATCCCACCAGTCTTCCTGTCTTAACACTGCACTTATCATCATAACATCATTTTAAATCTCACTTATCCTATTAGCTTTATATAATTTTACTGCTTTATATACTTGTTTACTGTGTACTTCTCATTAAAATATAAGGTCTACAAAGCAGGAAACTTGCCTAACTTGTTCACTGCTCTATCTCTAGATCTTAACACAGTGCTTGGCACAGAGTTAAGTACTCAACATATATTTCTTGAACGCGTGATGGATATATGAAGGGTGAATAATCAAAAAAGGTGAATGACTGGCGACCTTCAACATGCCAAAGCTTTCAAATTCAGTTTAGTTTCACTTCAGAATATTACAGTTCTGAGACATTCCATTACAATATATTCAGAGATGCTGCTGCTGCTACTGCTGCTAAGTCCCTTCAGTCGTGTCCGACTCTGTACGACCCCATAGATGGCAGCCCACCAGGCTCCCCCGTCCCTGGGATTCTCCAGGCAAGAACACTGGAATGGGTTGCCATTTCCTTCCCCAGTGAATGAAAGTGAAAAGTGAAAGTGAAGTCACTCAGTTGTGTCTGACTCATAGCGACCCCATGGACTGCAGCCTACAATGCTCCTCCATCCCTGGGATTTTCCAGGCAAGACTACTGGAGTGGGGTGCCATTGCCTTCTCCAATTCAGAGATGCTAGCATAAGGTAACTTTAGATAGTATATGGTATGCTGGGAATGGCTCAAACTGCCACTAGATATGCATCAAGACCCCCTCATTTACCTTCTAGGTAATCTTTGCTCAGATGACTGAACGGATCTCTATAAAAATGATTGCTCATGCTTGATTCAGGGGTAATAAATACCAATCCCTCATATTTGTTATGAGGATTAAGTCAGACGATGCATATCAAAGTGCCAAAAACAAGAAGCATTTCATATATGCTGTGGCTTCCTGTGTGGCTCAGTGATAAAGCATCTGCCTGCCAATGCAGGAGACACAAGAGATGAGGTTTCAATCCCTGGATCCCTGGATCAGGAAGATTCCCCAGAGGAGGAAATGGCAACCTGCTCCAATATCTTTGCCTGGAAAATTCCATGAACAGAGGAGCCTGGTGGGCTAAACTCCACGGGGGTCACAAAGACTCAAACACGACGGAGCAAACATGCACATATGTATGCTGTACCATAGATAGAGTAAGGTACTGAGAAAACGTTAACTTCTCTTCTTCTACATGGTTGTGGGTGAGAGATTCTTTATGGAACCACTGGGTCAGTCTATCACCTTGGGACTCACCTCTCCCTCAAGTCCTAGAAATTGGTTTAAATTAAATAATTGAGGATACTCTATGGTTATACAGAATGAAAACAAACAATATAATGGTGCAAGACAGAAAATATATAACTTTATAGAACAAATGCCTTTAACCACGCTTAGAAGGACTTTGGGGTTTTAACAGTAGTTCATATTTGAGAATTATGAAAACATGATAGAAACAGCATAGAAAGGCTGGACTGGCCCTTAAAGACCAGCTCTTTTAATACTACCATTATAGAAATAGGGAATCAAATTGATTTACATGATCCTAACTACAGGTAATTAATGAGGTTGTGAGGATAAAACACCAACATTCTGGTCCTTGGGTTACTTTTTTTCTTTAACTATATGTCACTTTTCCTCAACATTTTGTAAAAAAAAAAGCAACAAATATTTAATTCTGAAATCTCTATTACAAAATGTCAAAGTATCTTCAGCGTAATCAATATGGTACAACATAATATTAAAGAGATCACCTAAATACAAAACAGAGCAATAGATTAAACTAATTCTCACTATATTTAATAAGGCTGTAATACAAGAATGGCTTATTAACATCCAATAGATTAAACTAATTCTCACTATATTTAATAGAGCTGTAATACAAGAATGGCTTATTATTAACATCCTGTTCTGATACTGAACAAAGGAAACAACTAGATAATGGATTGATAATAATGAAAATTTTAATTAGCTGCTCTGTACGAGATTAATGAAAATTACCACTGTGCCCATTTGATCTTTAAAAAATAATGCAGACAAAGTTAGCAATTAGCACATATCATGCTATTCCAAAGCTAGGTGAACAAAGAGCTTTCCTAATTTGAAACCATTTCTTAATTTGAAAATCATTAGAATGGAGATACTTGTCAGTATGACTGTGTTTGTATTATTCTAAAACACTACACAAAGAACCAAAAGAAACCAGTTCAGTTTACAATCATCCTACTCTAATATGAAATTTTCATATCAAAATCAGACATGCAATATTCTAAAAAGATATTTTAAGATTGCAGTGGAGATACCACTTCTGATTTTAAATTGACTTGGTCTGAGTATGACCTGTAATTCTTTAATGTAAATACAGACTTACTTATTAATTGAGGAAAGGTTCCACATTCTAAGCTGTAACGGTGTCTTGCTGCAGACACTGGGAAAAACTATTAATTGTACACAGGTCTTTTCAACTACAGAGTGCACACAAATAACAATTACTATCAATGGTATAATCTTCAAATAGGAAGGACAATATTATTGTCATGAAAGCAGTAATATCATTATTCTTATTGACCATGATTTATAAACTCTAATGTAGTCAGGTTACTT
This sequence comes from Bubalus kerabau, assembly GCF_029407905.1. Taxonomy (NCBI): domain Eukaryota; kingdom Metazoa; phylum Chordata; class Mammalia; order Artiodactyla; family Bovidae; genus Bubalus; species Bubalus kerabau. Next base: position 57,294,268 of record NC_073647.1, on the reverse strand, counting down.
TAGCTACTTCAACCAAGTGAGTGTCTTATCTTTGACTTCAGTTTTCTGAAAAAAGCAACATTACAGATTAACAAATTTGGAATTATATCTAAAAAGGTTTACAGCATTGTTTTTGAGAGGCTCCTATAAATTTAAATGCATAAGAAATAGAAAGCCATTTTCCTCATCATCAGTTCCATGAATTCCAGTAGAAAAGGAAACAAAAAACATGTGCACAATACAAATTGATCTACATATTTATTCTAAAAGTGATGTTTCTGGTGGGCTATACAAAGTTGAATATGCTGTTAAAACTTTTGGTGACCTCTCTATTATACAAGAAAACTATCTTGTAAATGGAAGTTATTAGAGATAATTAATTTATTCCTAAAATATAAAAGGTACTTTAAAACAAATATATTACTACAACATTTCAAACAATTCATATGCAATTTGTACTGAATTTAATTTCATGAAATATAGTGTAAAATATACTAATATTATCCATTTAAGGTCTGTGAGATAAAAACATATACAGAAAAGTAGTATCACAAGATAAATTCATATAGTGTCATTTCTCATTGTAAGACATATAGCTTATAATTAAGACCTTTGCAGAGGTCAAATGTAAAACATAGAATAAGAGAACATATCCTAACATCAGGCAGAATAATACCTGCATCATTGAGGTCACAGAAAAAGAAGAGACAAGAGGCCAGAAAAATTATTTGAGCAAATAATGGCTGAAAACTTCCTGAATCTGTGGAATGAAAACAGATAATCAGGTCCACAAACTCCAGAAAATTCCAAATAAAATGAACTCAAAAAGAAAAAAAAATGAGATGTATTATAATTACAATGAAAAAAGTAAAGGATAAAGATAGAATCCTAAAAAGAGAAAGATAAAAGCAACTTATTAGATACAAAGGAAATCCCATAAGGCTATCAGTCGATCTTTTGCAGAAACTTTACAGGTCAGAAGGGAGTGGCAAGATATAGGAATAATGCTGAAGGAAAAACTTGCTAACCAAAAATTCTCTAAATGAGGCAATCATTCAGAATCAGAGAAGAAATGAAGAGGTTTCCAGAGAAGCAAAAGGAATTCTTCACCACCAAGACAGCTTTACAAGAAATGTTAAAGGGAATTCAGTAAGTTAAAAAGAAAAGGACTAATTGATAATAAGAACACATACCTAAGTAAAAATCTCATTGGAAAACATAAAAAAATAATAAGCATAGTGGAGCAATCACTTACAAAGCAAGTATGAAGGGTAAAAGACAGAAGAACTAGTACTATTTTTAAAACCAGTAATTAAAGGATGTATGAAATATAGACGTAAACTGTGCCAATTAAAACATTGGGAACACATGTACACCCGTGGCGGATTCATGCTGATGTATGGCAAAACCAATACAATATTGTAAAGTAATTAGCCTCTAATTAAAATAAATAAATTTAAATAAAAAAAATAAGACGTGAGGGGGGAAATATAAAATTTTGGAATATGTTCAAAATTAAGTTACTATTAACTTAATAGAGAATGTTATAAACTTAATGTGAACCTAACAGTAACCACACAAAAATAATTACAGTAAATACATAAAAGAAAATGAGAAAGAAATCTAAATATAACAGTCAAATCACAAGAGAATAGAGAAAGAGAAGAAAAAACAGAAAAGAATTACAAAACCCATGGAATGGGGAGGGAGGAGGGAGGAGGGTTCAGGATGGGGAACACATGTATACCTGTGGCGGATTCATTTTGATATTTGGCAAAACTAATACAATTATGTAAAGTTTAAAAATAAAATAAAATTAAAAAAAAAAAGAATTACAAAACCTGCCAGAAAACAACTAACAAATTACAATAAATATATACCTGTCATTTACTTTAAATGGAATATTCAACCTACCAAAAATTACCATAAATGGAATAAATGGCCTAATCAAAAGACATAGAGTAGCTGAACAGATGAAAAAATAATGCCTTTCTACAGGTATAATAATAATGCTGCCTACAGGAGACTAACTTAAAACCTAAAGAAACTTAAAGAAACCTAAAGAAACAGACTTAAAATAAGGGGATGGAAAAAGATATACTGTGCAAACAGAAATGAAAAGGAAGGTTGGGTAGCAAGATTTATATCAGACAGAATAGACTTTAAAACAGAAACAGTAACAAAATTCAAAGAAGGGCATTACATAACAATAAAGCAGTCCATCCAACAAGATATAACATTTATAAATATTTATGCACCCAACAAAGAAGAACCTAAATATATAAAGCTAATATTCACAGAGATAAGGGAATAAAGAGATAACAATACTATAACAGTGCAGGACTTTAAGAGCCTACTATCCTTACATCAATGGATAGATCATAAAGATAGAAGATCGGAGAAGGCAATGGCACCCCACTCCAGTACTCTTGCCTGGAAAATCCCATGGACGGAGGGGCCTGGTAGGGCGCAGTCCATGGGGTCGCTAGGAGTCGGACACGACTGAGCGACTTCACTTCACTAAGGAAACATAAGCCTTAAAAAACACATTAGACAAGATGAACTTAATATATATATAGGACACTGCATCTAAAAACAGCAGAATACACATTGTTTTCAGGTGCACATGGAACATTCTCCAGGATAGATCAAATGTAAAGTAAGAAAACAAGTCTCAAAATTTACTAAGACTGAAATCACATGAAGCATCTTTTGCACAAGGGTATAAAACTAGAAATCAATAACAAAAAACTGGAAAAAAAAAAACATGGAGATTAAACAACCTGCTATTAGCAACCAATGGGTCAACAAAGAATGCAAAAAACAAGTCAAAAAATACCCTGAAACAATACATATGCAAACAGAACATTCCAAAATCTTTGTGCACAGGAAAAGCAGTTCTAACAGCTGAACTCATAGCAATACAGGCTTATCTCAAGAAACAAACAAACCTAACATTACATTTAATGGAACTAGAAAAATAAGAAGAAAATGAAACCAAAGTTGGTAGAGGAAGGAAATAATAAAGATCAAACAGGAAATAAATGAAATAGAAACTAAAGAAAGAAAGAAAAGATTAATAAAACAAAGAGCTGGTTCTTTGAAACCATAAACAAAATTGATAAGCCTTTAGCTAAATTCATCAAGAAAGAAACAGAGGGAGGCCAAATAAATAAAATCATGAATGAAAGAGAATTTACAAGCAAAAGCACAAAAATACAAAAGAGTTGACTCATTGGAAAAGACTCTGATGCTGGGAGGGATTGGGGGCAGGAGGAAAACGGGATGACAGAGGATGAGATGGCTGGATGGCATCACTGACTCGATGGACGTGAGTCTGGGTGAACTCCGAGAGTTGGTGATGGACAGGGAGGCCTGGTGTGCTGCGATTCATGGGGTAGCAAAGAGTCAGACACGACTGAGCGACTGAACTGAATTGAAGAACAATTATACACCAACAAATTAGACAAGTAAAAAGAAATTAATAAATTCCTAGAAACACAAAATCTTCCCAGATTCAGTCATGAAGAAATAGAAAATATAAATAGGTAATTACTAGTAATTAAATTGAATCAGTAATCAAAGAACTCCAAAAAAAGTTGAAGTCTAGATGGCTTCACAGGTGAATTTTACCAAACATTTAAAGAAGAGTTAACGCCTATCTTTTTCAAATTATTCCCAAAAACTAAAGAGGAAGGAGCACTTCCAAACTCATTTTATGAGGCCATCATTACTCATACCAAAATCAAATAAAGATACAATTAAAAAAAAATCACAAGCCTATATCCCTGATGAACATAGTTGAAAAAATCCTCAACAAAATATGAGCAAACCATAACCAAGAAGGACCTACTGTACAGAACATGGAACTTTGTTCAATGTTATGTTGCAGCCTGGATGGGAGGGAGTTTAGGGGAGAATGGATACATGTATATACATATGGCTAAGTACATTCACTTATCACCTGAAACTATCTCAACACTGTTAACTGGTTGTACCTCAATACAAAATAAAAAGGTTTCAAAAATACTGAAAATGACAAAGTTTTGATTAATGGTCTTCAATTCTTAAAAAAAAATATGAACAAACCAAGTTCAACAGTATATTAAAAATACATCACATAGCATGATCAAGTGGAATTCATTGCAGGAATGCAAGCATGGCTTCACATTAATGCTAAAACATGTTCCCCTACATTCAGTGCAGCATTATTTATAATAGACAAGATGTGGAAGCGACCTAAGTGCCTCTTGATAGATGAATGAATAAAGGAAATGTGCCATATTTATATATACATGGAACATTATTCAGCCACAAAAAGAATAAACTCTTGCCATCGCCACAACATGGTTGGTTCTACAGAATATTAGGATCAATATTATTATATGTAGCTCCTATAGAATGTATTAGGACTAAGTCAGACAGAGAAAGACAAATACTGGATAATTTCACTTATATGTGGAATCTAAAATACAAAATAAACAAACATACAAAACAAAATAGAAACAGACTCATAGAATACAGAAAGCAAAGTGGTGGTTGTCATGAGGATGATAATAGGAGGATGGGCAAAATAAGCGAAGGGGGTTAAGAGGTACAATGTAAAAACATCATCATTCTTCAGATTATACACACAATCTGTCTCAAAAGGATTTAACTAAGATTATTTAAGTATAATTATCTAAAATGTTTTAAGTATAAGGTTTTCTGTAAGAAAAAATTTCTTGTTTACTTATTGAAGCTTTAACATATTAAATACCAGATTAAGCATTTTACCCATGAATTACAGAATCTAAGACCTTTACAAGACTTCCCTGTAGCTCAAATGGTAAAGAATCTGCCTACGATGCAGGAGATAAGGATTTGATCCCTGGGTGAGGAAGATCCTCTGGAGAAAGGAATGACAATCCACTCCAGTATTCTTGCCTGGAGAATCCCATGCACACAGAAGCCTGGTGGGCTATAGTCCATGGGGTCAAAGAGTTGGACACGACTGAGTGACTAACACACACACACAAGACCATTTCAGAATGAATACCTAAATCATTCTTTCAGCACATGTACTATTAGAGATGTCAAGTACACAAGGAAACCTGAAAACATTTATTTAAATTCAGTGGCCCTATTTTTATATTTTCTGTTGTGAAACACATAATTTGTAGACTATAGAAGAAAATAGTTCATAATAACACCAAATAATTACTCAGGTAAACACAATAAATTTTAATTTTTATCACTGACCAAGACAAAAGGGTGCTATTTTAATAAGTGGAATGTTGATCCCTAAACACTAAATTTCATTTCTTGTAAAACAACAGCCTTATCTGATTGAGATACTCTCAGAGACAGTAATAATGAAAAGTTAAACCACCATTAAATGGTTTGTTAGAATCTAATTAAAATATTTAATGATATTCAAAATTTGTGTAATAAGCAATCAGTATTACATGGTTCTTTTTCATATCAAATACAATAAACATGTGCTTTACCCCATACTTAAAATCTATTCATACTTGCCTTTTAAAACTAGTATTTATCAATTATAATGAACAATGTACATGGTGAATGGACACCCACTAAATCTTTAAAACTATAAAGTGTGCCTACCAGCATGTTTTATGAGACTTCATCACCACCCACTATACTTGATAAAATAAAGTTTAAGCATTATGTTTATTTTTCATTTGACAGAAGCCCTAGAGATATATCAGATAATAAAATCTAAACAGAGAAAAAGTAAGCCAGGGGTTTCTTAACTCTGGGTCCCAATTCATGGAGTATGTAAACTGGAAAGGAAAAACTGACATCTTTATTTTCAGTAATCACTGACTTGAATTCAGCTCATCTCTTTCAATTATGAATGCAGGCAACAGACAATAGTGGCATAAGCAGCACCTACAACTTGGTCACTGTGACTAAGAGAAGTCGCAGATACTTTCCTATGATACATACATACCACATTTGTGGTGGTATATTAAAATACCACCATTTCTTCAAATTTCCCCTAGTTATATGAGCTCACACTTTGTCCTGGTATTTAACAAATCTTTAAAGAAATCCCATCATTGTCTAGATTTTTTAATTAAACATTTTGAGATAATTTAAATATATCCAGTTATAACAAAAATCCGCAGAGCCTCTGTTTTCACCTGGTGATGATGTCTTGCAAAACTATATTACAATATCTCAACTGGAATACTGACATTGAGAAAACCCACCTATTTCTAATGAGAGTTCCTTAGTTTATCTCGCACTTGCATGTATGTGTGTGTGTATGTGTGTATTTGAGTTCTTTGCAACTTGATCACCTGTCGATTCCTGTAGTGAAAGTGTTAGCCATTCACTCGTGTCCGACTCTTTGTGACACCACGGACTTTAACCTGCCAGGGTCCTCTGCCCATGGACTTTCCCCTGCAAGAATATTTGAGTAGGTTACCATTCCCTTCTCCAGGGGATCTTCCCGACCCAGGGATCAATCCCAGATCTCCTGCACTGCAGGCAGATTCTTCCATCTGAGTCACGAGGTTCATGTATCCCACCACCAAAGTCAGGATACAGAATAATCCCATTGCCACAAGGATGCCTCATTTTGCCCTTTTATAGCCACACTCAAATCCTTCCCACAACCCTCCCCTCCTGGCAACCACTAATCTAGTCTCCATTTCTGTATTTTTGTCCTTTCAAGAATGTCATATAAAGGCAATTATATGGTAAAATTTTGGCATGGGTTTTTTTCACTTAGCATAGTGACCTGGAGAGTCATATGAAAATTCCAGATATCAACAGTTTATTCCTGTTTATTGCCAAGAAATAGCCCATAGTATGGATATACTACAGTTATTTAGCCATTCACCCATTGAGGACATTTGGGTTGTTTGCAGTTGTTTTTTTAGTTTAGGGTTTTTTGGGGGGATGGGCAGTGCTGGGTCTTCATTTCTGCACACAGGTTTCTCGTGGCCGCTCATAGGCTCTCTTGTTGCGACGAGCAAGGCCTACTCTAGTTGTGGTGCAAAGCTTCTCAGTGCGGTGGCTTCTCTTTTTGTGGAGCATGGGCTTCAGGGCGCTCGGGCTCAGTAGCTGGTGGTGCACGGGCTTAGTTGCCCCCAGCATGTGGGATCTTACTTCCCAGACCAGGGATGGACCTACGGCCCTTGCACTGGCAGGTGGATTCTTAACTGCTGGACCACCAGGGAAGTCCTTGTTTCCAGTTTTAGTCTATTATGAACAAAACAGCTACGAACTCCAAGCTCAGGTTTTTGTGCAAATATAAGTTTCTATTTCTCTGGAATGTGTCATAAACTTGAAAAAATACTTTGATAAGTATATTTTAATATAGTTTCCTTTTTAATCCTATGTGGTTTGTGTTGTGGGCTTCCCAGGTGGCTCAGTGGTAAAGAATCCGCCTGCCAATGCAGGAGGTACAAGTTCAATCCCTGGATCAGGAAGATCCCATGGAGGTGGGCATGGCAATCCACTTCAGTTTTCTTGCCTGGAGAATCCTATGGACAGAGGAGCCTGGTGGGCTACAGTCCATAGGGTCGCAAAAGAATCAGATATGACTTGGCGACTAAATAACAACAACAATTTGTGTTTTACATTTAAAAACATGATTCTGAAAAGGTTCCCATAGGCTCACCAGACTGTCAGAGGGGTTCATGGTACAAAACAAGTTAAAAACCCTTACAGGTGTCTATTTCCTCTATTTTGTACTGCCACTACATTGACTCTACTGCTCTATGAAGGGAGAAAAAGCATATTACCCTTTCAAATAGAAAAGCCCCATCTATGCAAAAAACAAGAAAATGTGCAAAATTTGACCAATGATGATGTCCAATAAGATAACCAGCATATTTGGCATAGCCAGTTTCTTCATGTACCATTGAAAGATAAGAATAATAGGGAATGCTTCATCAGCATTTGTTATGTCAGTCAAAGACTATAGTTAGGCATAAGATATTTAGATATTTAAGATACTCAGAAAACAAATTTAAGGTTATGGAAAGGGAAGCAGGGGAGGGATAAATTGGCAATTTGAGAATAACAGATGCACATTACTATATATAAAATAGATAATGAACAAGGACCTACTACTGTATAGCATTGAGAAAACCCACCTATCCTAATGAGAGTTCCTTAGTTTAACTTGCACCTGTGTGTGTGTGTGTGTGTGTGTGTGTGTGTGTGTGTGTGTATTTTAGTTCTTTGCAACTTTATCTGTAGGCTAATATATAACAGGGAACTATATTTAATCTTATGAAAACATATAATGGAAAAGAATCTGAAAAATATAGAGAGATAGGTAGACAGACATGTACATCTGAAACACAGCAAATCACTTACACTTTGATTAAATTTTTTAATTAAAAAATATATTAAAGTATGTTTTAACTCCCTGCTTTATCATTTTTATATCTAACTCTAAGAGTAATTTTAGATACTGTAACAAAGCCAGTCTAATAATAGTTTTGCAGATTATAAAAGTTTCCTATAGCCTAGAAGAAACTATATCTTAAGTAGTTAATGAAGCTATAAATTGTAAATGAAAGAAAAATTCCTTCCACAAAACAAAAATGTCCCTATTATTTTTAGACCTCTAGTCTTGTAAACATTTTACTAAGTGCTATCAGCCAAAATGAACACGCTGAATCTTATTCAACTTGCCTACCTTTATCAATAATGTATCAATAAAAAACAATCAAGGCACAGAAAAACAAAGAAAAGTAAAGGATCTATGATTAATTGACATGTGTTTATGTCAATGGATGTATGTCTTCAGCACTGAATGAGATTCATAAATTTAGATATCAAAAAGGCCTTATAGTTCTATAGCCAAAACAGCTTCAGAACTTTTCCTATGTATTTTTTCATCTAATACTAGGAGACAATACTGCTAAAACCTTTTTCTTTTTTTTTTTGCATCTGTGAAAATTGAGCCATGGAGAAGTCATGACTTGTCTGAGACTATGTAACTAGCAAATTATTCTCAGAAACCAGCTAGAAATCTAAATCAGAGAGTTCCTTTTGGAAGACAGGGCAGAACTATTTTCAAGAAGGCACAATTTGCTTTCAATGCTGGATTATAACAAGAAGAGGAAAGGTGGGTAGAAATTTCAGAAATATTCCTTACCCTTAAAAGCTGTGTGAATTTAGTCAACTTATTACTTGACCTCCTGGGCTTCAGGCTCCTTAGCTTCAAAACAGGAATAATACAGTATCTACCTTCAGAGTTGTTGTAAGGATGAAATAAGAATCCAGGTCAAATACAATAATGCCTGGTATATAATCAACACTCAATTAATGTTTGCTGTCATTATCTATTATCCTTAATCTAAAGAGAAATGTTTTTAAATTGGCCTAATGAAGGAAATGCTGGTGTTATGAAAATAGCAGTTTCTGGTCACCTGATTCAGGTGATGCTGAGTTGGGCTGCTTATTTCTCTGAGACACGCAGGAAAGGATTTCTATCTTAGGTACACAATGCTATTATGTTCAAACTGTATCCTGAAGGCCCACGGAGTTCCTTAAGGAAGACTCACAGAGGGAGCGTCCAGATCTTCTCTTCCCCAAGAATGAGGACATTTGAACATTTATCTGATTTATATATTCCTATTTCACATGTGGTTTCTAATGGATAAGCTGCTTTGATGTTAAATAAAGTTTAAACCCACTGAGCTGGATGATCTCAAAGGTCCTGCCCTTTTGATTCTATGACTCAGAATATGCCACCATTTGTGTCCTAAAACAGAGCTTTTCTTTTTTAAATATAAAACTGTAATTGACTACCATGTTCTCTGCACACACACAATGACTAGTTAGATTGTCAGTTTCTTCATAAAATATCCTCTTTTGCATATGATGTCTTTTTCTTATTAGAATAGTCCCACTCAACATTTTTGAGTTTCCATGAAGTTCCAGAACTGGGAGTACAGGTGTAAGCCAAGACATACCCTTGCCATGAAAGACCTTACTCTTTGGGTAGTGGTGAGGGGCAATAAGCAGACTTATGAAACAATGTGCTAATGCCATGGCAGCAGATATAGGGAACTACAGGAATTTGAAGGATAGAGGCTCTGCTTTTATTTGGGTGAAGATGCTCAGGCAAGCTGTAAAAAGTGAGTATATGTTCACCCAAGGCAGTAAAGTTATTTTAGTCAGAAGTTACAATAAACACTGAGGCATGTTTGGGAACTTGCTGGTAGGTCAATAAATCTGGCACTCAAGACTAATGTTTCTCAAGCTGGGTTCCTCAAACATACTCTTAATGGTCTCTGAGTTGTGTAAGGTAATTTCAAATTCTGCAGTTTCATTCCGTCAGATAAAATGATAAAGCTCTATACTAACTGAATTATTGGGGGAAAGCATGTTATCCCCAAGTCCTACCACCTAAACTCAGTATCCACATTTGCCTTTAGGATCATACTGTTACTAGGAAGGATGACTTTCATTATCTCAACCTAATGAAAACAGAGGTGGCCTTAGCATAAAAACAATGCATTTGCACCAAATACAAAGAAAATGACATTGCAGCAGGCTGTCATCAAAATTAACTGTCAATCAAAATTTAACCACAGATGGAGTAGAGAAAGGGCTTCCCAGGGTGGCACTAGTGGTAAAGAGTTCACCAAGCAATCCAGGAGATGCAAGAGATGTGGGCTTGATCCCCGAGTCCAGAAGATCCCCTGGAGTAGGAAATTGCAACCCATTTCAGTATTTTTTGCCTGGAAAATTCCATCACAGAGGAGCCTGGCAGGCTACAGTTCACGGGGCCGCAAAGAGTTGGACACAACTGAGCACACATGCAGGCACACACTGGGAGTAGAGAAAATGAATTTGGTCATACTATGGCACTCTAAGCTTCCCTGGTGGCTCAGATGGTTAAGAATTTGCCTACAATCCAGAAGACCCAGTTTCAATCCCTAAGTTGGAAAGATTCCCTGGAGAAGGGAATGGCAACACACTCCAGTATTCTTGCCTGGAGAAGCCCATGGACAGAGGAGCCTGGTGGACTACAGTCCATGGGCTCACAAAGAATAGGACACGATTGAGTAACTAACACACACACATGGCACTCTAAGCACAGAGAACAAAAATAATGCCACAGTGTAAATAGCAATTTAGGTTCAGCAGAACATTATCACTTAAAATAATATTAACTTAAATTTGTATTTTTCTTTAATATGTATATTTGTTGTATAAAGTATATAATTTCTACTGGCAGAGTTTATATTTTATTCTGTGTTGGCATACATTTAAACAGTTTAATTAAAAGATCTGAAGTCAGGATTTCCCTGGTGGTCCAGTGGTTAAGACTGGAGATTCCTTAAAAAACTGGAAATAGAACTGCCTTATGATCCAGCAATCCCACTGCTGGGCATACACACTTAGGAAACCAGAAGGGAAAGAGACACGTGTACCCCAATGTTCATCGCAGCACCGTTTATAATAGCCAGGACATGGAAGCAACCTAGATGTCCATCAGCAGATGAATGGATAAGAAAGCTATGGTACATATACACAATGGAGTATTACTCAGCCATTAAAACGAATACATTTGAAACAGTTCTAATGAGGTGGATGAAACTGGAACCTATTATACAGAGTGAAGTCAGCCAGAAAGAAAAACACCAATACAGTATACTAACGCATATATATGGAATTTAGAAAGATGGTAACAATAACCCTGTGTATGAGACAGCAAAAGAGACACTGATGTATAGAACAGTCTTATGGACTCTGTGGGAGAGGGAGAGGGTGGGGAGATTTGGGAGAATGGCATTGAAACATGTAAAATATCATGTATGAAACAAGTCACCAGTCCAGGTTCGATGCATGATACTGGATGCTTGGGGCTGGTGCACTGGGACGACCCAGAGGGATGGTATGGGGAGGGAGGAGGGAGGAGGGTTCAGGATGGGGAACACATGTATACCTGTGGCAGATTCATTTTGATATTTGGCAAAATTAATACAATTATGTAAAGTTTAAAAATAAAATAAAATTAAAAAAAAAAAAAAAAAAGACTCCATGCTCCCAATGCATGGGGGCCTGGGTTCCATCCCTGGTCAGGGAGCTAAATCGTATATGCCGCAACTAACTATCCCACATGCCGAAACTAAGACTTGGTGCAGCCAAATAAATATTTTAGAAAATAATATTTTAAGTCAACACTGGGGTCTGAGAAGGCTCTTCCTTTTTCAAAAAGGGTCTATATTTTGGTCAAATCTGAGAAACTGCCATAGGTGAAAGTAAGGCACTAGAAGGATTTAGGCAATGGAATGACAAATGTATCTGTACTGTCAATGATGGCTTGAGCTGGGAGGTGTGCAGAAAAGCTGCTGGGGGAGAGAATGGGGCAGAAGATTTGTTTCAGGAAGAATATGATGACATGCTAGCTATTACCATTGCAGTTAGAAAGACAAGACTGGATAAGAGGGTTGTTTAGGACCTAGACTTACTGAACCTAGGGGAGTAAATGGGGATGCTGGGTCAGGTAAGACAGACCAACTAACATGTTTCCCAGATTTTGGCAGCCCCTGATAACATTATCTGCATTTTTACAGATCAAGAAACTCAGGTTTCCAAACTTGGGCAAGGTCACATTACTAGTAAGAATCTGAATTTGATCCCAAGTATGCCTGACTCTGAGGCCTGTGTGCTTAACCATGGAACAACACTGCCTTCATATTAGTAGTAATAAAGTTGTGTTCAAAAGTCCCACAGAATATATAGAAAGTGAGAAAACATGGCCAAGATAATTTTATTAGTGCTTATATTTAGAAGCAGATGGCAAGAAGTATAGAATAGAATATTATACAAATCTTTAAGAAGTGAAAGGAGAAGGAAAGGGCAACCCACTCCAGTTATTCTTGCCTGGAAAATCCCATGGACAGAGGAGCCTGGTGGGCTGCAGTCCATGTGGTTGCAAAGAGTCGGGCATGACTAAGCGACTAACACACACATAAGAAGTGAAAGGGAGGCGACATTTTAAGTTGTACATGTGCAACTGAATGCTTAACTTCCCCTTTTTTCTGATCTGGCCTCTAAAAAATTACTGCAACACTTCCTTGGGGTCTAGTGATAGAGAATCCCCCTGTTAATGCAGGGGACACGGGTTCGATCACTGGACCAGGAATATGCCATATGCTGCAGGGCAATTAAGCCCGTGTGCCACAACTATTGAGCCTATGCTCTTGAGCCAAGTGCCACAATACTGAGCCCAAGGGTCGCAACTACTAAGGCCCGGGTACCTAGAGTCCTGCTCTGCATCATGAGAAGTAACTGCAAGGAGAAGTCCACACACCACAACTAGAGAGTAGCCCCCATTCACTACAACCAGAGAAAACTTATGACCAGCAATGAAGGCTCAGCACAGCCAAAAATAATCGCTTTTTTCTTAAATTATTGCAACATTAAAAATGACAATTTATTTACAATAAAATCAGCTACTCCATGAATGTGCAGCTTAATTAAAGAAACTGATGTCTTTGGTGTCAAATACTGTTTTAGGAGGACAGCCTTCTGTTTAGTGTTTAAAAGAGGAAAGATTTGTTTAGTTTTGTATATGCAAACTCTAAGAACACCTGGAAGTTGATCTTTTTTGTTTTCATTTCAAAAAACTGATTTTACCTAACAAAGTTAAACATTTGTTTGTATTTTCTATAGTAGTAATGGATTTATAAGTTACTCAACACATTTGGTGATAAATAATTCATCTCTGCTCCATGAGAACCAATTCTAGTTCTCAAATAGTATACACAAAACATCACAAAAAATTGCTTGTTCAAAGCCTGAGCCTAACTTGAAAGAACACCCTGATAAGAATACCAAGCTAGTACTAGAGCATGTAGTCTTAGCAGGGTATATATATATATATATATATATATATATATATATATATACACACACACACACACACACACACATACATACACACACATATATATAGACACACACATATATACACACACACATATATATAAAGTACAGTGCTATAATGTTCTGGCTCATAAGGGCCATGTTACAGTTAGAGGTTATGCCAATAGAAGCAGCGGTACCATACTACCCAAAACAACAGCATTACTTTGATAGATTACCAACCATCTGTTTCATATGGTAGCACGCTTAACTCTAAAGACCTAAGTTGAGAATCTGATCATTTTGAACCCACATTCCTAATTCATCAAAACAATTATTCTAAAAATAGCATTTCTTCATGGTCCACATTCAGTGGTTTATTATTTTAGCATGTCATTCTCAGAAAGAAAAATAATACAATCTAACAACTCAACATACACACACACACGCACACACACACACATCTTGTAAAGCCTTCGGTTCCTTCCCTTAATACGCGAAATAAACCGTTAATGTTAAATCTCTTCAATAGTTAAGGCAATCACTAGTGTCTTTCTAAACTTCACAAAATGAATGAGCCTTTCAACTTGTTGAATGTATTCAGTGAGGGTTCTGTACATCAAAGAATAAAAAGTACAACTCGTGATTGTTTTTAAAGTACATGTTTACTTCCCAAACAACAATTTACTCTACCTAGACCTGACACCCGTGTGAGGGCTCTACTGCCAATTTTGCATCCTTTAAACAAAATAAGACGATGCAAAAGAACCCAAAAATGTCAGCCATCTGGAGCTCAGTAGGTTAATGCACTATTTTGGCATTCTCAACCAGTACAATTAAGGGTAAAACACTTTCAAAAGAAGAGCCTGCCATATGATGTATGTCTTTGAGAAAAAATAAGAAATCTCGGAAAAATGAAAAACCTGAAGATTCCTTGTGCTGTGCTGTGCTCAGCTGTTTCTGATTCTTTGCAACCCTGTGAACTGTAGTCCGCCAGGCTCCTGTGTCCATGGGATTTCCCAGGCAAGAATACTGCAGTGGGTTGCCATTTCCTTCTCCAGGGGATCTTCCTGACCCAAAGATTGAACCTTGTGTCTCCTGCATTGGATTCCTTAGGTTTCTTGAACAGTTATGGCATGTGGTTGGCAAGTAGTCATACTGTTATTCAGATTCACTTAAAGAACACAGTATGAGTATTTATAGAAGAACAAGACATTGCCCTAAGCACTGACAGGAATGTCAATGGGGCATTAAAGTTCCTGCCAGGAAAAAGAGATGAGTACAACATCAGAGACTGATCTCATCTCTAAAAGCATGTATAGTCACAAATTGTATTTATATAGAAAATCAATCAACGACACATTATAATTGTTTTAGCCCCTTAATACAATGGGAGGAAGCTGACTTTGGAATCATGGAGACTTGATTTTGAATCCAGTATCCGCTGCTTAGGAATGTTTAACAGTGCCAGGCAATGCCAAAGAATGTTCAAACTACCACATAATTACACTCATCTCACATGCTAGTAAAGTAATGCTCAAAATTCCCAAGGTACGCTTCAACAGTATGTGAACCGTGAACTTCCAGATGTTCAAGCTAGTTTTAGAAAAGGCAGAGGAACCAGAGATCAAATTGCTAACATCTGCTGGATCATTGAAAAAGTAAGACAGTCCCAGAAAAACATCTATTTCTGCTTTATTGACTATGCCAAAGCCTTTGACTGTGTGGATCACAATAAACTGTGGAAAATTCTGAAAGAGAGGGGACTACCAGACCACCTGACCTGCCTCTTGAGAAATTTGTATGCAGGTCAGGAAGCAACAGTTAGAACTGGACATGGAACAACAGACTGGTTCCAAATAGGAAAAGGTGTACATCAAGGCTGTATATTGTTACCCTGCTTATTTAACTTATATGCAGAGTACATCATGAGAAACGCTGGGCTGGAAGAAGCACAAGCTGGAATCAAGATTGCCAGGAGAAATATCAATAACCTCAGATACGCAGATGACACCACCCTTATGGCAGAAAGTGAAGAGGAACTAAAAAGGCTCCTGATGAAAGTGAAAGAGGAGAGTGAAAAACTTGGCTTAAAGCTCAATATTCAGAAAACGAAGATCATGGCATCCAGTCCCATCACTTCATGGGAAATAGATGGGGAAACAGTGGAAACAGTGTCAGACTTTATTTTTGGGGGCTCCAAAATCACTGTAGATGGTGATTGCAGCCATGAAATTAAAAGACACTTACTCCTTGGAAGGAAAGTTATGACCAACTCTTTAGATAGTATATTAAAGAGCAGAGACATTACTTTGCCAACAAAGGTCCGTCTAGTCAAGGCTATGGTTTTTCCAGTGGTCATGTATGGATGTAAGAGTTGGACTGTGAAGAAAGCTGAGCACCGAAGAATTGATGCTTTTGAACTGTGGTGTTGGAGAAGACTCTTGAGAGTCCCTTGGACTGCAAGGAGATCCAAGCAGTCCATTCTAAAGGAGATCAGCCCTGGGTGTTCTTTGGAAGGAATGATGCTGAAGCTGAAACTCCAATAGTTTGGCCACCTCATGTGAAGAGTTGACTCACTGGAAAAGACCCTAATGCTGGAAGGGATTGGGGACAGGAGGAGAAGGGGACGACAGAGGATGAGATGGCTGGATGGCATCACCGACTCGATGGACAGGATTCTGGGTGAATTCCGGGAGATGGTGATGGACAGGGAGGCCTGGCGTGCTGCAATTCATGGGGTTGCAAAGAGTCAGACATGACTGAGCAACTGAACTGAGTTGAACTGAACCATTTTTTTTATTTTCATTATATATTACAGAATTGTTTTGAAGATTTAAATACAAATAAATGTAAAGTGTTCAGCACTATGAGTAACACAAAGTTAGGTCTGTGATATTTACTACTTATCATTATTGTGGCAGGAGATGGATGGTCCCCAGGCTGAGCAGTTGGAGTTTGTCCTCTGTGGATAGATTTCCAAAATAGCAGGAGGGAGGAGAAGCTAAGCCCTGCACAGATAAGAGCTAAAGAGACCACATATTTCTCATTCTTGAAGTCAAAGAGACCTTCCTGGCTACAAATGCACGAAAGGCTCATTGAAGTTCAAAAAAGAAGAGAGCGCCACACCACAGTAGGTGATGTCAATCTACCCGTAGGCCTCTTAGCTAGAATCCATCTTGGCTAAGAGATGTACACACACACACATGGGAGTACCCTGAGATATACCAAATACGGACTCAGAGCCAGGCAAAGCAAGATGACAGTCTGAAGGAAACCCACAAGAAATGCCCAATAAAGTAACCAAAACTACCACAAGGGTATGATTCTCTCTCTGAGCCCACACATACCCTTTGTCCTCCTAATAAACACTTTACTTGTTTCACTACTTTCCATCTCTATGTGGAAATTCATTTCTACACAGCTGATGGGTGAGAGGCTTGTCACTCACTGGCCACTGGTCCCTGGTGGTCTAGTGTCTACAACTGAGTGTTCTCACTGCCATGACCCTCAATCTCTGGCTAGGAACCAAAGCCCTGCTTCAAACCACTGCAGGCTGAGGCCACCAAGAAGAACTGTCATGAAATCCCCAACAACTTGAATGTACTATACTCCAGTCACTGTTCTAACTCACTTACCATTTATTATCCTAATCCTTGTAAACAACCCTGAAGAAGAGTAAGTATCCCAATTCACAAATGAGAAAACTGAAGATCACAGAAGTTAAGAAACTAAGCTGTATGAAGATTCCCTTAAAAACTAGGAATAACACTACCATATGACACCAACAATCCCACTACTGGGCATATACCCTGAGGAAACCATAATTGAAAAAGACACAGGTACCCTAATGTGCACTGCAGCACTATTTACAATAGCTAGAACATGGAAGCAACCTAGATGTCCATCAACAGATGAATGGATAAAGAAGCCATGGTACCTATATACAATGGAATATTACTCAGCCATAAAAATGAATGCATTTGATTCGGTGCTAATGAGGTAGATGAACCTAGAGCCTGTTATACAGAGTGAAGTAAGTCAGAAAGAAAAAAACAAATATTATATTTTATGAGACTAATCTGAGGTCACATACACATAGCTAGTAAGTAGTAGAGATCCAACCTCTGGTCCATTTCAACTCTTTTTTGAGGTCCACAAAGCTCTGTATAATTTTGCCTCTATCTATCTCTACAATTTCATCCCTGTCCACTATGTCCCAACCATAGTGGTCTATTACCTGCCACTCAAACACCCCAAGCCCATTCCCACATTAGAGCTTCTGCATATGTTGTTCTCTTGGTTTGCAAAGCCCTTTTCCTGAATATGTACATGGTTATTTCCTTTCCATTATTCAAAAACCATGTCCTCACAGAGGCTTTCTCTGATCATCCTATATGATGTTGCTCACCACCAAAATGGCATCCTGAAAAACCACACATCACTCTTTTAGGAATTCATTACTATTTGGTATATCCTTTGTTTATTACTATTTTCTATATTCTTTGTTTATTGATCTGTTGATAACCTGTCCCCTTTCATTAAAAAAATACATTCCCAAGGCATCAAGGGCTTTGTCTCTCTTCTATTTGGCTGATCCCCAGCCCATAGTATAGTGTGTAGAACACAGGAGATACTCTGAATAATTGTTGGATGAATGAATGTACGAATGGATACACAGCAAGAGCTTTCAACTCTGCTGTTTAAATACACAAAAATACATAAACATATAAACACAGATGTACACCAGATCTGGAAAGTAGATGTAACAGGTGATTTTTCATGATACAAATTGACAGCATTTGTGGCACATTTTCCTGAAATACTGCACTGTGTGTGTGTGTGTGTGGGGGGGGGGATGTATGCTCATTAACCTGCAATGAGAACAAACTTTTCACTTTCGGTCAGATTCCCTTACTTTTAGAAAGCTATCCTTTCTATGACTCCTGGAAATGAATCTCCAGATTCCTTATGTTACACAAACCTGTAGATAAACTCTCCTTTTTAATAACACTGGGATACATAAATCAGTCCATTTGATATGACCACTTGACAAGCCATACGTGTTATCTTAGAGGAACAGAATGTGATGTGAGAGACCAAGCTACTCTAAGTTGCCAAGTAAAGCACAACACTAGCAATACTAAGGAGGCAGTAGGCTAAACAGGGCAACTTACTAGAGTGGAAGTCATAACATTCGGATTTTAAGCCTGGCTCAAAGTTGCTTTGTGTCATGAGACCTACACAGATTCTCCAGGCCAATCTGTTTCCTCCTGTTATGAAAATGAGGGGCTAGAAAATGATCTCTATTGTCACATGCAGCTTGAATATTCCATCATTCTAGGACAAAATAAGGAGCTGGGACAAAATAGGAGCTGTCCTGATAGCTCAGTTGGTAAAGAATCTGCCTGCAATGCAGGAGACACTGGTTTGAATCCTGGGTCAGAAAGATCCACTGGAGAAGGGATAGGCTACCCACTCCATTATTCTTGGGCTTCCCTTGGGGCTCAGCTAATAAAGAATCCACATGCAATGCAGGAGACCTGGGTTCTAATCCTAGGTTGGGAAGAGATGCTGGAGAATGGAAAGGTTATCCACTTTACTGTTCTGGCCTGGAGAATTCCATGGACTGTGTAGTTCATGGGGTCACAAAGAGTGGAACACGACTGAGCGACTTTCACTTTTCAGGACTTTCCTGTAGCTCAAAGGGTAAAGAATCTGCCTGCAATGCAGGAGACCAGGGTTCAATCCCTGGGTCAGGAAAATCCTCTGGAGGAGAAAATGGCAATCCACTCCAGTATTCTTGCCTGGAGAATCTCATGGACAGAAGGGCCTGGCGGGCTACAGTCCATTAGGTTGCAAAGAGTCAGACACGACTGAGCGACTACATACACAAAGATATTACCTGGGGCCTGTGAGAAAGATCAAATATGGGGTAGAAGCAAGCATGCACATTCCTGAAAGTATAAGTCTCTCCCCAAAAGTGATAATCCATTGAGATCCTGAGAACCATATGACTTGCCAAATTTTTAGTTTTTCTCTGTCCAGAGGTAAACATCTTACTTACTCCCAAGCTTACTTACTGCTCCATTATTATTCTCAATAATTCTTTCCTTCACCCACCAGATGCTCTAAATTTTACTCACTCCACAGACTTCCTCAAGGGCAGTGACTTTTGTGTAAAGGTTTATGTATTTTTTCTGGAATATATCTATCATTCAATGTGTGATATATATTTTACATTACCAGAACTTTACAAAATCCTAGGCTTGAGACTTCTTTTCTCCACTATGTTTTTTTCATTTATTGAAGCACACCAATCTGCATAGGGGTGGGGGGAACATTTTTAAGAGAAATATCATATACACTAGTAAATGTATTGATGTAGATCTCACAACTAATTTGTGACAATTCAAAAAAAACGGTACTTGCCATTACCACTAAAAAAAGGCCCCCCAGATTAAAACCACTTTGAAACACTATTGACATTCCAAAGCATTCAAAAACAGAGTTTCCCTGGGAATACTAAAAATTGCTACAGACCCACTATCAAACTGGCTAAGTCCCTGATAGCATAAGTAAAACAAGTATTGAAGAGCAAAAGTGCCACCCCTCTCTCAGAAAATAATAACTTGGGTCTTACACAAAGCATGAGCTCTTAGTGGTCAAAACAGAACCAATCTGAAATTTCCTCACCCAGCATAGTCTCCACATTAGAAATGTGAATTTTGAAGAGTGGTAGATGCTTTGAATTCTAGAAATATGTGGTATATGTGTGAAATGTTGTTTGTATCTAACACATTATTTCAAAGAACATTTTAGCTACTACAGTATATTATCTTTCTTAGAAGATGACCTTTATGTGTTGCTTTTATATTTTATCCCAACTAGGAGATTAATTTCTTCATTAAACTTTACTAGACAACTACTATGTCCTAGGCCTTGGTTATACAAAGATGTATAAGATACATCCCCTATCCTCAAGAAGCTCAAAGTCAGGTGGAATAGCACTTTCTTTACCAGGAGAGTTTTTAATGAAAACTTCTTAATGAGGCTTGCTGCTGCTGCTGCTGCTGCTGCTGCTAAGTCACTTCAGTCGTGTCCGACTGTGTGTGACCCCAGAGACGGCAGCCCACCAGGCTCCCCCATCCCTGGGATTCTCCAGGCAAGAACACTGGAGTGGGTTGCCATTTCCTTCTCCAATGCGTGAAAGTGAAGTCGCTCAGTCGTGTCCGACTCGTAGCGACCCCATGGACTGCAGCCTACCAGGCTCCTCCGTCCATGGGATTTTCCAGGCAAGAGTACTGGAGTGGGTTGCCATTGCCTTCTCCAAATGAGGCTTAGGGATTACTAAAATTTGTCACCTAACTCTCCATTCATCCCAAACGTTCTACTATTTTTAGAAAATACTTATTCTAAATTAGAAAAAGGGAGATCAGTTTATATACAGCACTTCACCAAATCAGGGAAAAATAAACAAACACTGATCAAACAATGATGATAAGGAAATGCATTATCATACCACTGTTTTATAGCCCATTTCTTAAATGAAAATATAAATTAAGTAAAGCAAAATACTTGTAAACTATTTTTAGACTCATTATTAACTCACAGTGGGTTCTTTAAAGAAATTATTTTCCTTATTTCATTTTAAAGTGATATATGATCAATACAGAAGAATATATGTAAAATGGTGTAAGTTTTAAAGTAGAAACTAATTGTTCATAAACCCAATATCACTTTTTGCCACATTTGGAAAAATACTGTAGTCAATCTATCCTTTGTATAAGTAACCAATAAAGGCTTTAAGTTAACAAATTAAACGGGATATAAAAGTTTGAAAGTATAAAAATTTATTTCTACTTTCAAATTTTACATTAATCTTAGTTTTTGACCTGTTGAATTCTCTTTGAAGAACACAAAAGGATTTGGGGAAAAAAATTATTACATTAATCCCTCTAGCATCCCTGTAAGGTGAGACATATTATCTCCCTTTTATAGATTGGGCAAGTTCTTTAATCAAATTTGGCCACAATACACAATGACAAATGGAACTGGGGATAGAACCGAGGGCATCTGATTTCTAGTCCAGGGTTCTATCCATTAGTCTTTCTCTCTCATGCCTTTGGCACTTCTCATTGTCCTAAAATACTGTCCAGGATCACTTACTCTTTAAAGTACTAGCTCAGCTGTCAAGGTCACAAAGCTATAGAACTTAAAAAAAAAAGTAACTGCTTCAGTTTGGGATTTAAAAGAGTAGTGCAATATCACAGAGAAATAACCCAGCACAGAAATGGATTCCAAGTGTAGAAAACATATATTAGGTAAATACCACCTTCAAAATACTTTGTATAAGATTCAAATGTGTTCATAAAATAACATACTTTGTTTAATGGATTCATTTGGTAATGCAATACACACAGCTATAGAGAAACTACACACTTACTGACACAGAATACAATTAAAGCAACTAAAAAAGTCCTGACCCCCGCCCCTGCCCAAGTGGTTGAGATACATATTATTTCACAATGCTGAGAGCAAAATGGAGAGTTGGCATAATCTTCTGGAAAGTCATCTGGTAAGAAGAACCAAGAGTCTCAAAACAAAAAGTATGTATTTTCTTTGACCTAGTAATGCTGCTTCTATGAATCTACCATAGGAAATAATCTGAATCGTAAACCAAGCTTTATGCTGTATTCCATTCAACACATCATTTTTCAAAAGGAAACATAACACTTATGTAATAAAGAGATCAAATGTAGAGAAATGAAGAGGTAAACTATGGCATCTACCTAAAATGGAACACTATGCAGGCATTAAGATGTTTTGAAGATGTGGAAATATATCTTTAAGTCAAAGTTATGAGAAATGAGAAACAAAACTCTTTGTACAGTAGGATCTCAATTATGTGAAAATGTTTCTATCATCTAAATGGTATTCTATGGTAATGTTAACAATAATTATCCCTGAGTAACAGAATTTTAGATATTTATTTTCCTCTTTAAAACTTCTTGCATTTCCAGATTTTCTAAATTTACAATGATTACTTTTCTAATTAAAATACATGAAATATAATTTTTGAAAGAAATATTTACCACCTGTTTTGGTCAAAATGACTCACATACACAGGTATAAGACTTGAATAAACAAATAAAGGTAAGAGTAAAAGCCTGGAGGAAGAAATGGCAATCTACTCCAGTATTCTTGCCTGGGAAATCTCAGGGACAGAGGAGCCTGATGGCTATAGTCCATGGGGTGGCAAAGAGTGAAACACAACTGAGTGACTAAGCATGCATGCAACAGTAAAAAAGAAAAGAGATGAGAGAAAATTAGTAATAAAACGGAAGAGACACAAAACCATACAGGAAAAATTAAAAAAGAAAAAAGAGAGAAAGGAATAAAGAAAATAGAGGGCACAAAAGAAAACCCTTCCCTCATAACAAAGCAGGAACAATCTCTCTTGCTTCAACCAAGAAGATTTGTACTTTTTCAACTGCAATCACTAAGAAGATGTTTATTCAAATATGTCTCACCTTCTGTTTGTTAAAATAGGCTTCAACTCACATCTCTATAGGCAGACATTTACAAGTAAAGCACACTGATGAGAGGAAGAGGTGAAGGAATATGGAATACATATCACTCAAAGTCCTATGATCCACCAGAAAAAATGACCATCCCCATAAAGAGTCTCTAAACATATTTCCTCCAGTTAAAAATTTGTTCTCAAATCCTAAAATATTCTCACTGATTACACATTGACTGATTTTAAAAAAGCACTGGAATTTGTCTTAAATATTGCAGAGCAACCTAGGATCCCATGCAAGATAACACAAAAACAACCACAGAAAAACAAATCAACAACCTAACAATGAGAAGAGAATTTTGACTATCTGTAGGGTGACAGCAAATCAAATCCCTTATGATTATACAGTGGAAGTGAGAGATAGATTTAAGGGACGAGATCTGATAGAGTGCCTGATGAACTATGGTCTGAGGTTCATGACATTGTACAGGAGACAGGGATCAACACCATCTCCATGGAAAAGAAATGCAAAAAAGCAAAATGGCTGTCTGAGGAGGCCTTACAAATAGCTGTGAAAAGAAGAGAAGCGAAAAGCAAAGGAGAAAAGGAAAGCTATAAACATTTGAATGCAGACTTCCAAAGAATAGCAAGGAGAGATAAGAAACCATTCCTCAGCGATCAATGCAAAGAAACAGAGGAAAACAACAGAATGGGAAACATTAGAGATCTCTTCCAGAAAATTAGAGATACCAAGGGAACATTTCATGCAAAGATGCGCTCGATAAAGGACAGAAATGGTATGGACCTAACAGAAGCAGAAGATATTAAGAAGAGGTGGCAAGAATACACAGAAGAACTGTACAAAAAAGATTTTCACGACCAAGATAATCACGATGGTGTGATCACTCACCTAGAGCTAGACATCCTGGAATGTGATATCAAGTGGGCCTTAGAAAGCATCACTATGAACAAAGCTAGTGAGGGTGATGGAATTCCAGTGGAGCTATTTCAAATCCTGAAAGATGATGGTGTGAAAGAAAGTGCTGCACTCAATATGCCAGCAAATTTGGAAAACTCAGCAGTGGCCACAAGACTGGAAAAGGTCATTTTTCATTCCAGTCCCAAAGAAAGGCAATGCCAAAGCAAGCTCAAACTACCGCACAATTGCACTCATTTCACACGCTAGTAAAGGAATTCTCAAAATTCTCCAAGCCAGGCTTCAGCAATATGTGAACCATGAACTTCCAGATATTCAAGCTGGTTTTAGAAAAGGCAGAGGAACCAGAGCTCAAATGGCCAACATCCGCTGGATCATGCAAAAAGCAAGAGAGTTCCAGAAAAACATCTATTTCTGCTTTATTGACTATGCCAAAGCCTTTGACTGTGTAGATCATAATAAACTGTGGAAAAAAAGAGATGGGAATACCAGACCACCTGACCTGCCTCTTGAGAAACCTATATGCAGGTCAGGAAGCAACACTTAGAACTGGACATGGAACAACAGACTGGTTCCAAATAGGAAAAGGAGTACATCAAGGCTGTATATTGTCATCCTGCTTATTTAACTTCTATGCAGAGTACATCATGAGAAACACTGGGCTGGAAGAAGCACAAGCTGGAATCAAGACTGCAGGGAGAAATATCAATAACCTCAGATATGCAGATGACACCACCCCTATGACACGAAGTGAAGAGGAACTAAAAAGGCTCCTGATGAAAGTGAAAGAGGAGAGTGAAAAAGTTGGCTTAAAGCTCAACATTCAGAAAACGAAGATCATGGCATCTGGTCCCATCACTTCATGGGGAATAGATGGGGAAACAGTGGAAACAGTGTCAGACTTTATTTTTCTGGGCTCCAAAATCACTGCAGATGGTGACTGCAGCCATGAAATTAAAAGACGCTTACTCCTTGGAAGGAAAGTTATGACCAACCTAGATAGCATATTCAAAAGCAGAGACATTACTTTGCCAACAAAAGTACATCTAGTCAAAGCTATGGTTTGTCCAGCAGTCAAGTAAATGTGAGAGTTGGACTGTGAAGAAAGCTGAGCGTTGAAGAATTGATGCTTTTGAACTGTGGTGTTGGAGAAGACTCTTGAGAGTCCCTTGGACTTCAAGGAGATCCAACCAGTCCATACTAAAGGAGATCAGCCTTGGGTGTTCTTTGGAAGGAATGATGCTAAAGCTGAAACTCCAGTACTTTTCCCGCCTCATACTAAGAGTAGATTCATTGGAAAAGACTCTGATGCTGCGAGGGATTGGGGGCAGGAGGAGAAGGGGACAACAGAGGATGAGATGGCTGGATGGCATCACCGACTCAATGGACGTGAGTTTGAGTGAACTCCGGGAGATGGTGATGGACAGGGAGGCCTGGCGTGCTGCAATTCATGGGGTCACAGAGAGGCAGACATGACTGAGCGACTGAACTGAACTGAACTGAGGGTGACAGCATCATTTTAATGGTCACCAAGTAGTATAAATGAATATGAAATCAGTCTACTACCTTTACATACTGTTCACATGACCATGCATACATCCACACATAGATAAATATAGAGAAATGTAGCTAAATTTCGAACTGCAGATGTGGTCAAGATGACCTAATTAATACTAGCATTAATTGGGACTCTCTAGCTAGTCTTCAATCTTAGGAACTCAAGGTAATTATTCACTGAGTTTCTACAATATATAAATCACAATGTTAGGTACCATACTGCTGCTGCTGCTAAGTCGCTTCAGTCGTGTCTGACTCTGTGCAACCCCACAGACGGCAGCTCACCAGGCTCCCCCGTCCCTGGGATTCTCCAGGCAGGAACACTGGAGTGGGTTGCCATTTCCTTCTCCAATGCATGAAAGTGAAAAGTGAAAGGGAAGTCGCTCAGTCGTGTCCAACTCTCAGCAACCCCATGGACTACAGCCCACCTGGCTCCTCCATCCATGGGATTTTCCAGGCAAGAGTACTGGAGTGGGGTGCCATTGCCTTCTCCGGTTAGGTACCATAGGTGAAACAAAAACAGTCTTCACTTTCAAAGGACTTAAAAAGGGGAGAATGCTTATTAACCTCAGTTAGGCATCACCATTGCAATGATTCTTTTATTCAAATACTGAGTTATATTCATTTCAAACCATTATTGAAGATGCACTGTGTGTGTCATTTGTGTTTGGTGTTAATGAACTGATGCTTAAGAAGACAGTGCTCAAACTGGAAGCTGAAAATATAAATCTCAAGGAGTTTACAATATTCACTGCAGGCCAAAACCAGAGAGACTCATTCAATGGATACATATTGAGCAGTTCCTATGGGCTCAGTCTGCTGAAACTGAGAATCTGGGAGTAAACCGAGTAAACAATGGGCTCCACTCAGGTGGTTCTTATTTTCAAGAAATATGAGAAGAAAGAGAGTAGCATAGGGTTGTATGAGAACACAGAATGACCTGACCCCAGATGTCCAGAAAGACCACATGGAGGAAAGAATTTCTAAGTTGAAACTTGAAGCATAAGCAGGAATTGGAGAACATAGGAAAAATTTGAGTTCGATTTGACAGGTGAGGGAGAGACTGTGACAACTCAATGAGGGGAAAAAATAAAATGTGCTTTACTGAGAGGGAATGAATTTATTTGCTAGGGAGCAGATGCTGCTGATGTAAAGACAAGCTAAGGCCTGTAGTCCCTTGAAAGTCCCATTAAAGGTTTGGACCTTATTTAGCAAAGTGAAATCACTGAGGACTTTTTAGCTGCAATGTGACATGTTTAGATTCGTGTGGAAAGTAGAAGAAAAACAGATAAGAATGGAAGAAAAAGATTAGTTTGGAGGCTGTTGGTGGAATCCAAGTGAATAGGATGGTGATCTCAACTGGGAAAGTGACACAGCAAATGGGAAGGAAAGGATGAGGTTAGGAAATATTTGAGCAGTTAAAATCATGAGAATGTGGTACCAGATTGGAAGCTGAGAATGACGATTTGCAAGGAATCAAAGACGAAGGTCAAGTTTCTGACTCAGACAACCCGATGTATGGGGACAGGAACATATGTGTATATTTGTTACTGTTTTGTTTTGTTACCATTAGGTCCAGATCTATTTCCCTATAATTTTTACATTGGTGATAATAGTTATATTTTGCTTGGTGCTACCCCAATGGAATAAAGATTATTATTCTAACTGTAGGCTTCCCAGGTAGCACAGTGGTAAAGAATCCACCTGCCAATGCAAGAGACACAAGAGATGCAGGTTCCATCCCCGGGTCAAGAAGATCCCTGGAGAAGGAAATGGCAACCCACTCCAGTATTCTTATCTGGGAAATCCCATGTACAGAGGAGCATGGTGGGCTGCAGTCCATGGGATCACAAAAGAGTCATACATGACTCAGTGACTAAAATGCGACAATTCTAATTTTGCTTTCCTGTCACAGGTTTTCAGTGATTTGGAGACAAGTATGCATTTAGTTGGAAGAGGGTGTTTGCTATGACCAGTGCTTTCTCTTGGCAGAACTCTATTAGCCTTTGCCCTGCTTCAGTCCATACTCCAAGGCCAAATTTGCCTCTTACTCCGGGTGTTTCTTGACTTCCTACTTTTGCATTCCAGTCCCCTATAATAAAAAGGACATCTTTTTTGGGTGTTAGTTCTAAAAGGTCTTGTAGGTCTTCATAGAACCGTTCAACTTCAGCTTCTTCAGCGTTACTCGTTGGGGCATAGGCTTGGATTATCATCATATTGAATGGTTTGCCTTGGAAATGAACAGAGATCATTCTGTCGTTTTTTGAGACTGCATCCAAGTACTGCATTTCAGACTCATTTGTAGACCATGATGTCTACTCCATTTCTTCTAAGGGATTCCTGCCCAAAGTAGTAGATAAAATGGTCATCTGAGTTAAATTCACCGATTCCAGTCCATTGTAGTTCGCTTATTCCTAGATGGGAATACCAGACCATCTGATCTGCCTCTTGAGAAACTATATGCAGGTCAGGAAGCAACACTTAGAACTGGACATGGAACAACAGACTGGTTCCAAATAGGAAAAGGAGTATGTCAAGGCTGTATATTGTCACCCTGCTTATTTAACTTATATGCAGTGTACATCATGAGAAACACTGGGCTGGAAGAAGCACAAGCTGGAATCAAGATTGCCAGGAGAAATATCAATAACCTCAGATATGCAGATAACACCACCCTTATGGCAGAAAGTGAAGAGGAACTAAAAAGGCTCTTGATTAAAGTGAAAGAGTAGAGTGAAAAAGTTGGCTTAAAGCTCAACATTCAGAAAACTAAGATCATGGCATCTGGTTGCAACACTTCATGGGAAATAGATGGGGAAACAGTGGAGATAGTGTCAGACTTTATTTTGGGGGGGCTCCAAAATCACTGCAGATGGTGATTGCAGCCATGAAATTAAAAGACACTTACTCCTTGGAAGGAAAGTTATGACCAACCTAGATAGCATATTCAAAAGCAGAGACATTAAAGATCCGTCTAGTCAAGGCTATGGTTTTTCCTATGGTCATGTATGGATGTGAGAGTTGGACTGTGAAGAAAGCTGAGTGCCGAAGAATTGACGCTTTTGAACTATGGTGTTGGAGAAGACTCTTGAGAGTCCCTTGGACTGCAAGGAGATCCAACCAGTCCATCCTAAAGGAGATCAGTCCTGAGTGTTCATTGGAAGGACTGAGGCTGAAGCTGAAACTCCAATACTTTGGCCACCTCACACAAAGAGTTGACTCATTGGAAAAGACCCTGATGCTGGGAGGGATGGGGGGAGAAGCAGAAGGGGATGACAGATGATGAGATGTTGGATGGCATCACCGACTCGATGGACGTGAGTCTGTGTGAACTCCGGGAGTTGGTGATAGACAGGGAGGCCTGGCGTGCTGCAATTCATGGAGTCGCAAAGAGTCGGACACGACTGAGTGACTGAACTGAACTGAACTGATACATTTAGTGCATTCATGTGTTCTAAGTCACTTCAGTCATGTCTGACTTTTGCAACCCCATGGACCATAGCCCACCAGGCTCCTCTGTCCATGGAGATTCTCCAGGCAATACTACTGGAGTGGGTTGCCATGCCCTCCTCCAGGAGATCTTCCCAACCCAGGAATTGAACCCACATCTTTTATGTCTCCAGAGTGGCAGGCAGGTTCTTTACCACCAGTGTCACCTAGGAAGCCCAGAAGACTGGTATATCTCGCCTAAACCTTCTCTCTTAGTCTTTCAAACATTTCAGAATGAGAGAATATACACAAAACACTGTAAGTGGCTCCTGGTCCACAGAACATGATCAGTACAATTTGTTAAGCAGCATACTTTGGCATTCTTAGAAGTCTGTGCCTTTCTTATTTTCTCTATACTCTCTTAAAAATAAATTTGGCAAGGAGAATGTAAAAAAAAAAAAAAAAAAAAAACTTTAAAATCCCACCATACCAGTTTTTGCAGTGTCCTCTAATCTTTGATTATACGCATACTAAAATGTAATAGCTAAAAGTATATATCACACCACTCACATAATTTCTTTTAACCATTGTATCAGACAAATGTTTTCATTGTTCTACAGTCTATATAAATCATCTGAGTGCCTAACTAATATTCTCCTAGGGTCTGGACCATAATTTAGGCATTCCCTTCTTCTTGGAATTAAGGTTTCCACCCACCTCGAGTTTCCATTAGTATGAACAATCCTGTAAGGAATCCTTCTTTCCTTTCTTTTGGATAATTTCCTCAGGATAAATTCTCCAAAGGACTATATAATAGGGGTCAAAGCATATAAGCATTTTGTATCTTCTGTCCAACCACTTTTCAAACAGATTTAATGCTACCAGCACAATATAGTAAAGTACAAATTTCACCATATTAGATAATGTTGCTCTTATCATTCCAATTGAATAGATGGAAAATGATACCTCATTTTCAAAATTTGCATTTCTCAGTTGGTATGTTAAAAATTTCTCCATTTTCCTGATTTTATTTCCACTTATATGAATTATCTGTTTCTTTTGCACATTTATCTATCCAAACCTAAATGTCTACATCATGCTTTATGCCGTACTTAGATACTAACAACATTAATCCCTTGTTGTATGTTTTTGTTTTTTTTTTATATTTTCCATACAATTTAGCTTTTATTTATTTAAAGCAGTAAATCTTTGCTTCTGTAACTTCAATTACTTCAAATATTACAAAGTTTGCACTTTAATGTTTACTTTTAATCTATGATTCTATTATACATTATGACTTATGAACCTATTTTTCTCCCCAGATTTATAGAATCAATGAACGATATTGGAATGCTTATCTATTCTCCTTATATTATATCCTTACACAATACTTTTTCTTTCTCTCTCTTTCTCCTCTTAACCCATCTATCATATATTTTTTAAATGCTTTTTTTTTTTTTTTTTTGGCTGTGCTAGGTCTTCGATGCTGTGCATGGGCTTTCTCTAGCTGTGTTGAGCCGGAGCTACTCTTAGTTGGAGTGCATGGGCTTCTCATTGCAGTGGTTTCTCTTGCTGTGAAGCACAGGCTCTAGGCACAGCAGTTTCAATACTTAATTCACAGAGGCTCAGTAGTTGTGGCTCACCGCTCCAGAGCACAGGCTCAG
Source organism: Bubalus kerabau (assembly GCF_029407905.1). Classification (NCBI taxonomy): domain Eukaryota; kingdom Metazoa; phylum Chordata; class Mammalia; order Artiodactyla; family Bovidae; genus Bubalus; species Bubalus kerabau. The sequence goes on along the minus strand of NC_073647.1, from coordinate 57,263,325 downwards.
ATGTTGTGGTGCGCGGGTTTAGTTGCTCCAAGGCATATGGGATCTTCCTGGACCAGGGAACAAACCCATGTCCCCTGCATTGGCAGGTGGATTCTTAACCACTAGACCACTGGAAGGCCCTCTATCTATTATATTACTGGACATTTTTTTCTCCCACTTATTCACATGAATGTCAATGCTAATATAATCTCTCTCTTTAAAATATTTTAATGCTTTAACTTCATATGGAATAGTTCCCTACCACCAAAATATTGTCTCTAGTTCTCAAAATATTCTTGCTGGCTTCCTTTTCCATATATAGATAACAATCTTGAAATATTCAATTCGTTTAAATGTGTGTTTTGATTTTATTATAACTATGTTGAATATATAAATTTAAAACAAGAAATTTTTATCTTTATGATCTTTATTCATCCCATCTAGAATTCATTGTCTTTACATTTACTCTAGTGTTTTTCTACAGCTCTCAAAGTGATGTAGAATCATTTATGTGGATTATATACATCTATTAAGTTCATTAAAGTCATTTTATACTTTATTACTATTTTGAATGTGATCTTTTTCATTGTGTCTTTTAAATTTGTGGTTAAACACACATAACTTAAAAAAATTACCACCTTAACCATTTCATTGTGTTTTTTAACTGGTTATTATTGTCCTAAAGGGGGCTTCTCCAATGGCTCAAGTGGTAAAGAGTCCACCTGCAATGCAGGAGACACAGGTTCAATCCCTGTTTCAGGGCGATCCCCTGCAGAAGGAAATGGCAACCCACTCCAGTATTCTTGCCTGGAAAATCCCACAGACAGAGGAGTCTGGTGGGCTACAGTTCATAGGATAGCAAAGAGTCAGACACAACTGAGCACATGTGCATTATATCGTCATAAAGAAATGCTACTGAAGCAGATGACATTACAAAATATTAAGTTAAATAAGCAGGGTGACAATACACAGCCTTGGCATATATTGTCTCCTTGGATACTGTCAATAGGCCAGACCAAACGCTACTTCCCCACATCTCTTTGAACCTTTATTTTATCTACAGCTACCCCACACAGAATTCAATTAAGTTCCAAAACTCTAATTAATGGTTGAGAATTTATTCCCTTTCCACTACTGGCTTTCATGGTGGCTCAGAAGGTAAAGAATCAGCCTGCCATGCAGGAGACCCGGGTCCGAATCCTGAGTCAGGAAGATCCCCTGGAGAAAGGAATGGCAACCCACTCCAGTATTCTTGCCTGGGAAATCCCATGGACACAGGAGCCTGGCAGGCTATAGTCCATGGGGTCACAAAGAGGTGGACAAGACTGAGTGACTAACACTTTCACTACTGGTCATTACATTGGTGGTCACAGTAGCCTCGAGGCTGAAATGGGTCAATAGATCGAAGATATAAACTGTATCCACTATGAACCACTTTCTCTTGTAGCAGGAAATACAAAATTAAACCTACCTATATTATGTACTTCAAAAGAATCAAATGTACATTGTCATTTTATTTAATATACTATTAAATATCTTTGCATCCAAAGATTTTATCATTGGTATATCAGCAAAAAAGAATTCTAATAGGTATATACTTTGCTTCAAACATTTACTGACATAATAATAAATCATTTTAACAGGAGGAGAAATTCACATTTTTTTAAACACATAGAGTTAACTCCTTCTACTGGATAAAAATACCTACAGATTAGCTTCCTTGTAATAAGTGTACTTGATATTACATAGCAAGTTATAATTTATAAAGATTTTCACATAATTTATGCTATTTAATCCACATAACAACCACGTGTGATATTTGGGGCGGGTAAGAACAAAACAAAGAAAACAAGGTCCAACCAAGCTGAGTATTATGCACGCGAATAATCTCTGGAAACAAGAGATCTCAGGTGTTTTGGTTACTCTTGGTCAATGTTTATTCTACATTAAGTAGACTTTTTAAAGAAAAATAGGTATAAAGTGGAACTATACATTTTTGTTCTGGATTTTCCAAGTCTCCTTCAAATGTGTTATCATATTGCATAATTTAAAAAATAAAAAGGATAAAAAAATTTGGGGGGTGTCTGTGTTTTCTTTTTTTCAATTTAATTTTATTTTTTAACTTTACAATATTGTATTGGTTTTGCCATATATCAACATGAATCCGCCATAGGTATACACATGTTCCCCATCCTGAACCCTCCTCCCTCCTCCCTCCCCGGACCATCCCTCTGAGTCCTCCCAGTGTACCAGCCCCAAGCAACCAGTATCGTTCATCGAATCTGGACTGGCGACTCGTTTCATATATGATATTATTCATGTTTCAATGCCATTCTGCCAAATCATCCCACCCTCTCCCTCTCCCACAAAGTCCAAAGGATAAAAATTTTTTTTAAAAGATAAAATTACTTTGTTGACCAAAAAAAAAAAAATTACATATATATATATATATATAGTACTTTCTGACCCAGAAAAAAAAAAAAGAAAAATTAGGATGTTTGAATGGGAAGATAATGTGTAAAAAAGGAAAAAAAAAGCATAATTTTCAAAAAGGGCTTCCCTGTTGTTCAGTGGTAAAGAATCAGCCTGTCAATGAAGGAGATATGAATTCGAACCCTGAGTCAGGAAGATCCCCAGCAGAAGGAAATGGCAACGCACTCCAGCATTCTTGCCTGGGAAATCTCATGGACAGAGGGGCCTGGCGGCCTAGAGTCCATGGGGTGGCAAAAGAGCTGGACATGACTTAGCAACTAAACACCAAAATTTTCAGTAAATATGTGAAATACACTTAAGATTTCCTGGTGTAGCACCTTTAAAAGAGAGATTTTCTATGGATGTTAACATATATTGCAAGAAGATTTTTAGAAATTTTGTATTTAAGTGGATTTTAAGTGTTTCTTTGAGAAATGGCCATTAGCACTAGAAATAGGAGATTGGAACTTTCACTGCTATGATAAATCTTTTTGTAAAAGTAATAATTAGCAATTACTGAACATTTTTTAAAAATAGATAACTACTGATTTCCAGGAGAAGTATCAATAACCTCAGATATGCAGATGACACCACCCTTATGGCAGAAAGTGAAGAGGAACTAAAGGGCCTATTGATGAAAGTGAAAGAGGAGAGTGAAAAGTAGGCTTAAAGTTCAACATTCAGAAAACTAAGATCATGGCAACCGGTCCCATTACTTCATGGCAAATAGATGGGGAAACAGTGGAAACAGTGGCTGACTTTATTTTTCTGGGCTCCAAAATCACTGCAGATGGTGACTGCAGTCATGAAATTAAAAGACGCTTACTCCTTGGAAGGAAAGTTATGACCAACCTAGACAGCATATTAAAAAGCAGAGACATTACTTTGTCAACAAAGGTCCATCTAGTCAAGGCTATGGTTTTTACAGTGGTCATGTATGGATGTGAGAGTTGGACTATAAAGAAAGCTGAGTGCTGAAGAATTGATGCTTTTGAACTGTGGTGTTGGAGAAGACTCTTGAGAGTCCCTTGGACTGCAAAAGATCCAACCAGTCCATCCTAAAGGAGATCAGTCCTGGGTGTTCATTGGAAGGACTGATATTGAAGCTGAAACTCCAATACTTTGGCCACCTGATGTGAAGAGCTGACTCATTTGAAAAGACCCTGATGTTGGGAAAGATTGAGGGCAGGAGGAGAAGGGGACGACAGAGGATGAGATGGCTGGATGGCATCACTGACTCAACGGACATGGGTTTGGGTGAACTCCCGGAGTTGGTGATGGACAGGGAGGCCTGGCACGCTGCGGTTCATGGGGTCGCAAAGAGTTGGACACGACTCAGCGACTAAACTGAAACTGAAATTCTTGAGTATTTTTCACTCTTTCCTATACAAATGGAAAGAGTACACACCTGCAGATAATGAAAATAAACTTGAGACATTCCAACAAGTACTGTAACATGTATACTCAAAGAGCATTCACATTAAATTCTTGTATAATGCATCAGAAATGAAATACTAAGGCAAGTATTTTCAATCTCTCCCTAATTTAAAAACAAAACCAATCCGAATTTAGAAGGATAACTGCTGTTTCTATCTCCTGGTCTGATGAGAATGTGCATATCTTTCATTTCACTGGTAATATTGAAAACTTCTCAAGTGCAAAGACAATGCTTTTTGTTTCTTAAGGTAATCCCTTCAACAACATACACCAGAGACACTCAATAAATACTGGTTGAAAGAGTGAATGACTAGGTACAGGAAGCTCTGAAGAATTACAAAGTTGTATTTCCCCCTCTCCACCTCTCTGCCATTTTTTTCCATTTAAAAAAAAATTTAAAACAAATATTCAATTCTTCTGAAGTATACAAATCTAACTAACTAGTACCTGTGCTACTGGAAAAAAACAAGAAGTTTAAAGCAGAGAGTGTCACCACAGTTAAGAGTGCACTCCCCCGCCAAAACACACACACAACACTTGTAATCTATTTTTAAATCCTAATTCATTTAGCAACCATACAATTTAACTTTATGAGAACTGGGGTGTCCGAAGGCAGCTAATAAGACACCTCTTATCACCCAGAAGGCCCAAGCATACAGTCTCAGAAGAGACAAATTGAAATTTGTTTTTGGATAAAAATTATCAGTAAACATTTCAATTATGAGTTACTTGGGTTAAAAGGTCCAACACCCAATCGTGGCTAGTCTGCTTATTAAATGCCATGGAGACTTTTGTATCACAGTGCCTTCTTATGAGCATCTTTCATCTTTTCATCTATCCTCCCCATTCATTCCACCCACACATATGTTAACAGATTGTGTTAGTTGCTCAGTCATGTCCGACTCTTGGTGAGCCCATGGACTGTAGCCCGCCAGACTCCTATTTCCGTGGAATTCTTCAGGCAAGAATACTAGGGTGGGTTGCCGTTTCCTTCACCAAGGGAACTTCAAACCAAGGTCTCCTGCATTGTAGGTAGATTCTTTACAGTCTGAGCTACCAGGGAAGCCCTTTAACAGATGAGATCTTAAGTATTTGTTTTTCCACATTCTGTTCTTAATCAAAGTAGCCATTGACATTTGGCTGGCTGCTATATTTCCTTCCTAATACTCCAGTTTCAGGCAGTTGAACCAAAGTGTGGCCTAATTTCATTCAAAATAAAATCTAGATACAATAACATGGATCTTCTGCAAGGTTCTAATATTAGCATACTTTGCTATTTCCATGCTGCTGTAGAGCTCACAATGTTTAAGCACCTTCAATTCTTAGCTTTGATTATCCTCCATCTCAGATTCTGTTTATAGATAGATAGATAGATAGACAGAAGTATTAGACTCTAATTTGCCCAAGTTGAAAAATGTTCTTCCTACTTTCTTTGATTATCTAATCCTTATTCATCATTAAAGATTCAGCTTAAATATAAATTCCCCAGGGAAGCTTTCCCTGTCCTCCCAAACTAGGCTCCTCTGGGGATTCTCCAGGCAAGAATACTGAAGTGGGTTGCCATGCCCTCCTCCAAGGGATCTTCCCAACCCAGGGATCAAACTTAGGTCTCCCACATTGCAGGTGGAATTTTTACCATCTGAGCCACCAGGGAATCCCCTCCTTTAAGCATTTAGGATAATTAAAATGAACACTGGTTTTATATTTGTCTCCTCTGTCTTCATGAAAATACGGACTATTTATTTAGAAACCAGAAGGCTACATAAACCGTACTCTCATAAACTACATACATAATAAACCCAATTCTATTTTAAAGGGTTAGGAATGTTTGGGGTTTTAGTGCCAAAGCTAGAACCTCAGCTCTCAGTTCTAATTTGGATAAAATATGCTTAAATGTGAACTTAATCATACTATAGTTTCTCTGATTAATGAAGAAAAACCATCAGACTGTTCCAACAGTTCAGAGAAGGTCTGAGCAGATATAAATTTCTAATTACCTTACAGAGATATTCTAAACAACAGAAACAGGGACTAATCATGAAATGCAAAAGTTTTAATTTAGGAAATGTAAAGTGTAGAACATGGCAGAAATTAGATTTAGAATTTTAGAATTAAGAAAAAAGCCTCGATTTAAAGAAAAGATAGCCGCTGTAAAATATTCATTCAATACTTCAATTTTCAATTCAGATGCCTCTAAGACATGCCTAAAATACAAAGATTATGTTTTGAGCCTGCTACTTGGTTAGGATTTCTGATTTTTTGTTTTTTAACTAACAGCATTTCATTTCAAAGTATGTTTGTATAAAACCCATAACAGAACAAGCTATGCTTGGCAAAGAAAGTAAGGTTTGTGTGGTTTTTATCCTGCATGTCACTACTTTGCACATTTTTGTTTGTTTCCTTTAAGTCCTGCAAAGATAAATGAGGCCATTTGAATTTTTGGTTGTTTTGATACAAATTTTTGTACAGTATATTACATTTTCTCATTGTGATGTAAAGAAAATATCTAGTACCAGGAGAAAGACTTAGCTTTGGATTAAATCAAATAAGAATACAGGGGGAAATAAAATTTCACCATTACTGTAGTACCTAATATTTTCATATATCATATAACGTGACACCAGTCATGTATTAGCGCTGGTACACTATGATACAAACTGAGGTTACCCACAATAATTTTAAAAGCATGATTCTTCAATTTCAAAAATAAATCTAGAGCTAGTATATAGATCTTCTTTACTTAGTTGTCAAAAGCAAGCACTAAACATTTAAATCTAGTATATGCATATCACATGTGACTGACTTAACTCTCCATTAAACTAGGAAACATAAAGCAGCTTTCAAAAACTAAAACAAAACACTATAGTCTTGATGTGCAATTAACCCATTTTAGAAACTACAATAGCAGATACAGTAAATAGTAAATGACAGAAGATGGGTTCAGAAAAATATTCACAATGCTTAAGAAAGATTTACAGCTATTTCTGAAAAGTAAAGTCCTAAAACAGGGAAGAGTAAGACAGTGGTGAATCTATTTAGTAGTATATGCATCTTTGAAGTGAATGTATCTGAATACATTAATGGGAAATGGGGATTTCTCTTTACTGAGAGAACCAACAGAACCTGGGGTGATTTTTTTTGTCTTAAGATAAATAGGAGTCTTAAACAGGAAAACACTGTGTGATTCTGCTAAGTCTGAAAACTTGAAAAGGGAATCCAGAATAGGGCTGCAAGCTAGTAAAACCAAAGGATTAGCACTTAGCATATCTAATGCTGTCATATATAAAAATCACATTCTAATAATAATTGATGCTTTTGAATTGTGGTGCCGGACTCTTCAGAGTCCCTTGGACTGCAAGGAGATCAAACCAGTCAATCCTAAAGGAAATCAATCCTGAATATTCACTGGAAGGGACTGATGCTGAAGCTGAAGCTCCAATACTTTGGCCACCTGAGGCGAAGAGCCAACTCATTGGACGAGACCCTAATGCTGGGAAAGGCTGAAGGCAAAAGAAGGGAGCAACAGAGGATGAGATGGTTGGATAGCATCACCGAATGAACCAATGGACATGAATTTGAGCAAACTCCAGGAGATAGTGAAGGACAGGGAAGCCTGTTGTGCTGCAGTCCATGGGGTAGCAAAGAGCTGGACATGACTTAGTGAATGAACAATGACAGTAATGTTTAAAATAACAGTATCCAAGTTAATTTGTGTCTATAAAAATAAATATTTTAAGCTTATTGGAAATACTCTTATACAACTGATTTACTAAGCATAAGCATACAAAATGTGTCATCTATTAGGAAACTATAGTATTCTTTGACCCCCTCATCCTCCATTCCCCTGCTTCCCAGCCTAAGAAATCTAAAAATAAATTTATACAAAGTGGGTGTCTTCAGAATACCCTAATGGAAAAACACTAACTGGCCTTAGAGCCTGAACACCGGAATCAAGTCCCAATGCCTCCATTTTCATCCCTCTGAACCTATGGAGGGATATTAAACAGGGATAATAATCCCCGAACTTCTCAGTGGGTTGCTTGAGATTGAGATTTATTTAAGGCAATTTTTGACCTGAAACTTCCTATAGGTAATATCATTATCCTCTATTTGCATTTGGGATCCCTTTGGCAGCTGAGGTCTAGAGTAAGTCACAGAAAACCCCATTTGCCAAATGCCAATTAATGAAAGGATCAATTAGCAGAATTCACAAGGTGTATCAGAAGTGTTTTTCTCAATTATTTTTAAAGTTTCAAATGAGTTCCCCTGAAATCGTGTAACTCTCATTGGGGCTTGAACCCATGTTCTTTTTACCTGAGATCACACACCTGGTCTCAGGACTTAAGGTCGGGCTGTTGATATCTCACTGCAGAAAGAATTCAGGGAAGGATAAAGTGATAGGTAAGAAGTAGATTTATTTAGAGAAAAACATAGAGTGTGGCCCATCTCAGAAGGCAAGAGTAACACCAGGGTATGGGGTTGTCAATTTTTATAGGGAAGGGTAATTTCATAGGCTAATGAGTGGGAGGAGTATTTCAGCTACTTGGGGGAAGGGTTATGATTAAAATCATAAGATATAATAATAGCTCTTACTGACCTCGGACAGTTCACACAGAGACAGACACTATGGGATGAGAATCTGGAATAAACAGGTAAAACTGAAGAGCTTCTACTCTTCCCCTTTCTAGGCTTTCTCCGTGAATGAAGAGCAAATTAAAAATTAAATAAGCAAAAAGCAGGAACTAGCTCTAATAATATATTTTAAGTGCATATTTTAAATGCACTGAATATTCAAGTAACTACTACCCGGGGCAAACATACCTAGAGGCCCAAACCCACACTTGTAGCATCAGAAAGGACCCCATTATAATGGATTTCAGAACAAAGCCCTAGGAGGGATTATGTTATTAGAGAAAACAATGAACCAGCAGAGAAGCCTGTCCAACGGGACCCAGGGCCTCTCAGGACAGAAGCGTGCACCAGGTTCATCCAGGGTTAGTCATGACGGAGACTTAGTTTTCTGCAGTAAACAGTCTCACACTAACATATCAAAGTATCTACTAGCTGCATAACATGATAGTTAAGAGAAAAGATCCTTGAGTGAAATTACCTGGGTGGATCCACTTAACTAGCCACATATTCTTGGGAAAAGTTACTTAACCTCTCCATGCCTCAGTTTGCTGCTGCTGCTAAGTCGTTTCAGTCATGTCCAACTCTGTGCGACCCCATAGACGGCAGCCCACCATGCTTCCCCATCCCTGGGATTCTCCAGGCAAGAACACTGGAGTGGGTTGCCATTTTCTTCTTCAATGCATGAAAGTGAAAAGTGAAAGTGAAGTCGCTCAGTCGTGTCTGACCCTCAGCGACCCCATAGACTGCAGCCTTCCAGGCTCCTCCGACCATGGGATTTTTCCAGGAAAGACTGGAGTGGGGTGATGCCTCAGTTTAGGCCTCTATAAAATAGAATACAAACAAATACTACTTACTTCACTGAGCAGTGGTGATAAAACTGAGCAGGACACTATGGAGGGCCCACCTGGACACAAATTCTTTCCAGGTCTCCAGTTTCCACTTTGTAGGAAATAAGCTTCATTCAGCCTCTAAGATCTTGCCGGAATATTAAAGGTCAGTTTCAAATGATTGCTAATCTAGGAAATGAGGGAATACAGAAACAAAAGAGGAGCCATCTAGAAACAATAGTGCAGCAAAGGCACAAGATCCTGGTTCCTCCTCTGGGAATATACATAACAAGACCTTTGAGTTCTCCTGCAAGAACTAAGGCCCCACCCAGATGGAGGCTGGTAACTTCAGGCTGAGCTCAAGATTCCTGGAGCACTGCCCTGTTACGTCAGTTCAGTTCAATTCAGTCACTCAGTCGTGTCTGACTCTTTGCAACCCCATGGACTGCAGCAGGCCAGGCCTCCCTGTCCATCACCAACTCCCAGAGTTTACTCAAACTCACATCCATTGCGTTGGTGATGCCATCCAACCATCTCATCCTCTGTCGTCACCAGCTGCCGCCGTCTCGGCCGTAAAAGCCCGCTCGGGGCCTTGGTCGGCCCTGGGGAGATGGTGGGAGGCGGCCACCAACAACCAATCAGAAGAAAGTCACACACTCTGCAGCCCCCACCCCAAATTCTGCCTATAAAAACTTTTCCCGGAAAACCACCAGGGAGTTTGGGGTTTGGGGGCATGAGCCACTTGTTTTCCTTACATGTCTCTGCTCAAAACACTGATGCTTCAGTTTGTTTGGCAGCATTGTGCATGGGGCATAGGACAAATGCTTGGTAAACAGTAAGTCTTCAGTAAAGATAACATATTATTAATTATATCATCAGGCAAACTCTCTCTGGATTGTCTCTATACTTAACAAAAAATGCTTTTTTTAGATATTTGATCAACTTGATGCAAATTGATCATGTTATGTAAATTCACCATGTCATGACAGTTAACACTATAAGGATCTGGTCCAATGAAGTTTACTATTTCCTGTATCAGGAGCCTCAAGTTGAAATTACTGAACCCTGAGGAAAGAAATGGAGAAGGCAATGGCACCCCACTCCAGTACTCTTGCCTGGAAAATCCCATGGATGGAGGAGCCTGGTAGGCTGCAGTCCATGGGGTCGCGAAGAGTGGGACACAACTGAGCGACTTCCATTTCATTTTCACTTTCATGCATTGGAGAAGGAAACGGCAACCCACTCCAGTGTTCTTGCCTGGAGAATCCCAGGGACGGGGGAGCCTGGTGGGCTGCCGTCTATGTGGTGACACAGAGTCGGACATGACTGAAGTGACTTAGCAGCAGAAGCAAGGAAAGAAATATCACATGGTGTCGAGGAATAATTTTCCCAGGTTTTTTTTTTTTTTTCCTACAAGAACAGAATGAGAAATGATGGGAAAACACGATGTATGAGTCCCTTTAGCGCTACATAAAAAAAAAAAAAAAAAACAGAAGCTTTTCTAATTATTCTACTACACTTTCCTAAGAAAGTATTCTACATTTGTATAGACACTAAAATGTTACTGAGGGCTTCCCTGGTGGCTCAACAGATTGGATCCCTGGGTTGGGAAGATCCCCTGGTGAAGGAAATGACAACCCACTCCAGTAGTCTTGCCTGGAGAAATTCCATGATAAAAGGGCCTGGCAGACTACAGTCTGTCTGTAGTCGCAAAAAGTAGGACATAAATGAGCGACTAACAACAACAAAAAGTTACTGAGCTATTAAGCAATATAAAGGTTACTGCATTCTTCTGAACAAGTGTTTTACATATGTTCTACGTGAATAGAAAAGGAATTTGTTCATTATTCATTCACAGATAGTTTTTGGAATATTTTCCACGTAATTATTTTCAATCCAAAAGTATTCCAAATTTCTGATAACTTCATCATTCATGAGGAAAGATTTTTATCAGATATAGCCTCCTGACAAATAACAGTTAAGTAAAAGGGGCCATGACAAATAGATAGGGAAAAACTGGAAACAGTGGCAGACTATTTTCTTGGATTCCAAAAATCACTACAGACGGTGACTGCACCCATGAAATTAAAAGACACTCGCTCCTTGGAAGAAAAGCCATGACAAACATAGACAGCATATTAAAAAGCAGAGACATCACTTTGCTGACAAAGTTCCATATAGTCAAAGCTATGTCTTTTCCAGTGACAGTTGGACCATAAAGAAGACTGAGCCCCAAAGAATTATGCTTTTGAACTGTGGTGCTAGAGAAGACTCTTCAGAGTCCCTTGGACAGCAAGGAGATCAAATGAGTCAATCCTAAAGGAAATCAACCCTGAATATTCATTGGAACTACTGATGCTGAAGCTCAGGTTCCAATAATTTGGCCACCTGATGTGAAAAGCCGACTCATTGGAAAAGACCCAGATGCTTGGAAAGATTGAGGGCAAGAGGAGAAGGGGGCAACAGAGGATGAGATGGTTAGATAACATCACTGACTCAATGGACATGCGTTTGAGCCAACTTACGAAGATAGTGAAGTACAGGGAAGCCTGGTGTGCTACAGTCCATGGGGTTGCAAAGAGTTGGACATGACTTAGTGACTGAACAAAATAAAAAGGGTCAAAAACAAAAAAATGTTTAAATTAAGTAGATAATAAAAAATAAGAATATCTTTTTTCTGTTTTGGTCATGCTGCATGGCATGCAGGATCCTAGTTCCTCGACCAGGGATGGAATAAAATGCCCCCTGCATTGGCAGCATGGAAACTCAACCACTGGACTGCCAGGGAAGTCCCAAAATAAGAATATCTTTACTAGTAATCAAAAAAAAAAACAGTGTCATTAAGTCTCGGCCCTACGCAAACAATGGGCATCCTTGGAGAAGGAAGTACCTTGAGGGAAACTTTGAAAACAATGTTGATGCTTTACCAGATTCAAAGAAATCTTTTTAAAATATCTGAAAAATATACTACATAAAATCAGAAATCCATCATCCCAATGTTATTTGTCATAAATAATGTTCTAGATAATAATTATGATAACTAAAGAAGAGACAAGTGACAGTTTTGTTGGCATTTAATGAAGTTAAGATTTAGGATATCATTCTCTCACCTTGTTCCCCAAAACTCGTATGGAAAAAATCATCACCTCTCCTATGACTTATTTAGCACCTAAGAACCTCTCAGCCAAGAGGCTTATGCCTTTAAGTTTCTCTTCAAAAAGACAGAGTAAAAGTGAATGCACTTTACCATGAGCCTTCTCAGTTTCCTACCTTTTCCCAAAAATATTCTCAGCACGGCAGACATGAAAATTACTTTAATGATATGATTAATGTTGACTGATTTTGAACTATCAATTTACTTACAACAGGCTGAAATGCATGAAATCGCCAAAGAGCTCAACCCCATATCCATTTGTTCAACAAAAACATTTACCATTGCATGCTTTGGAACATGTACATTGTTAGGCATTGTAGAAATAAAGATGTGGAATATGCTCTGAAGATCTACATGAGGTGTACCTCCAGAATAGATTAATGCAAGAAGAAAAAAAAAAAGGAGTGGCTGGCAAAGACATAAAAAACATCATCATCATCATAATGTTCCTGCCTGACAACATACATTTTCACTTAAAATGCTAGGGGAGGGGGACTTGGAGAGGAAGGGCATAATCCTATTTTCTCTCCATTAACTACTAACCTAGTTACTATACCATAGAGAGAGAGCCACCTTTAAAGACTATAGGATCACATCAGCAAGGTAGATGGGACAACACAAATGATTCAATTTATTTCACTACCTTGTACAATTCTTCAACATCATTTTTAAAGAGTAGCCTTGGATCACTCATAAAACAAAGAGAACAATAACAACAGCAACTACTATTCATTGAATAATGATCAGGGATGCTGCTCAGGCGCTTTACATATATCCTCTCTTAACCTTTATATCAACCTTCAAGGTAAGCACTATCTTCTAAGTTAGAGATAAAGAAACTAAGGTTCTGTCACTCAGTGACTTGCTTATGGCCACAAAGCTGTTAAGATGTAGAGCCAAAATTGGAATACAGATCTGCCTGGTTCCAAAGTTCACACATTCTTTCCATTATCCTTCACTGCATTCAGTATCCCTTAAGGCAGCCATTCCATATCTGGGCATCTTGAGTTATCAGTCACTTAGTTCTTTTAGTGATGTGAAACATGCCTCACAGTAATGTATTCCTTGGTTCTACTTATTCCTTTTGGGCCTGCTTCTACACCACACTTCTTTAGATACTGGAAATTGCTAGAAGGCCCTGCTATGAGTTTCTGCTTAGATTTTGTCTTTTCACCCACAGAGACAGCAGCAAAGAATTAGGGCCATGATGGGGACAAAGGAGAGGTAGCAACTAAAACAAGTCAACAATAAAAGGCAATGTATATATACACAAGAAATGCACCTAAGCCAGGATATCGTCTCTCAAGAAACACTTATTAACACAGTTATTGATTCCACTAGAACTGAATGCTCCAGCAGTTGCAGTGGCTATGCCATTAAAATAGGTACAATGCAGACCTCAAGTTAGGCATTCCAAAAGCCATTGAGCTTTCAGACAGAATTCCTACTGTACTTTGAAACATGGGACCAAAATCTCTGCCAGATTCCCTTAAAAAAAAAAAAAAAACTATATTTTACATAACACTTAAGACTTTACAAAATATGGTTAAAGAACACTAAATATATCATTAGAAAAATATTTGTTTCATAATTGAGGGAACTCAAACATATATAACATACAGTGCTACCATGGAGATCCAAAGAAATGGACTGCTTGAAGTAAAACCTTTTTCTTCCTGCCACTGTCAGGACTTTTCACACCTATAAAGCACTATAAAAGGTGCTTTTGCTACAATGTGTACTTTATATTATGTAAAATGACAAAGACTAAAAGTTAAATATAAAAACATTCTTGCCATATGCAAATTGGTGTCAAGAGCTTCATTGAATAAAATTCATCCCAATTAATAATTGTACAGTTTCCCTTCTTCATTATTCTACATGGAATAACTATTTGTTAACTGGGCTTAACAGAGACAGAAACAGGGAAAATTATTAATCATCTCATTAAAGAAAAGGGTATCACATCTCTCGCTGTCTTGTGAACATGGAAATGGTGCCTCATCATTAAATTGACTTCTACATACTTAAAACGGAGAGCCCAATGAGATGGTACTGTTCTTTACTTTACTGATGGCTTATTCTTTTTCCTAGCAGTCAGCCTTGGTTTTGGCTAATACGATTAATGTTTTTTTTAATCAGGTAGTCACTCTAGTGTCTATGTGAAAAGTAGTCAGTTGAAAGGGAGCAGAATTTCCACCCCAAAATATGTCACTTTGGCACGAGGATTATTTTAACATAAAGGCAATCAAAACCAGGAAGATTCAGAAAACCTCTTTACCTCCCCATTTCCTGCCCAGCTGCCTAAATTTTCACTGGAAAGAAGGCCTGTAACAAGAAGAGAGCTTTGACCACAGGTCATCCCTGATGGCTCAACAGGTAGAAAATCTGTCTGTCAATATAGGAGACACAAGAGATGTGGGTTCAATCCCTGGGGCCAGGAAGATCCTCTGGAGAAGAAATGGCAACCCACTCCAGTATTCTTGCCTGGAAAATTCTATGGACAGAGGAGTCTGGCAGGCTACAATCCAAAGATTCAGACATGACTGAGTACACATGCACCTTTTTACCTAAGAAGCTTATCTGCATAGCAAGACAACCTTTAGTTTTCTAAACATCTTCTCTCTTCTTCCTGTGAATCACTCTCATCTCCTCTGTATACTCCAGATCTCTAACTCTGTCCTTAGCTCAGGATGCTATATAGCCCTTAACTGCCTGAATGCCTTTTGGTCTCATATTTATGGCATTCCCAAACATCCAAAATTAAATGTTTTTCTCTTGTTTATGTGTTATGTTCATTTGATTATTAGACAAACCAAAGAACCTAGAAGGGTAGAAGAAAAATTCCCTCCCACACACACACACAGTGTATTATTTGCAAAGGGTTGAATACCTATCTCTGAAGAGACTAGACATCAACTTCTAAACAGTATTTCACTTATAAACAAGAACAAGCGATATTAGACAGCTATCACTTTAATTTGGCAGAAAAATTGTAATGCTTCCTTAAGGTATTTACAGCACTTTCTAACTTAAAAATCTGGAAAGAAAATATGAGAAATTTATGACAGGAAGACAAAATTTTTTTTAGAAGCAGAGGTTCTTGCTACTAAAAATGTTTAATGATTAACTGCCTCCAGGATAAGTGGGACCAAGCCATATGTAAAACCAGGATTAATGACAGGGTAGAAGAAATGTGTTTCCATACCAAAGTGTTTTTAAATAAATCTTAAAATGTTATTTTTCATATATCATAACCACAACTAAATTATAAGGAGACTGTTAAAGCTTGCTAGCTTTTAAGAGTTTTGGCTTCTGTAATGAATGGTGTGATCAGTGTTTTCAATGAATGGGGGTTCAGAGAGGGTTAGTGTATTTATGTGAAATAGTACTTCCTCTGCAATATGCTAAATATCCCTGAAAAATCTGTGTGTCAACATAAATTTCCTAGACTCATTTGGGTTTACTGTTATCCGCAAAACCATACGAAAGAGAGCTATCACCATGTACTATGGTGGGTTAGGAAATTTTATTGCCAAAAACAATTCAGCATTTAGATCTTCAGAGTTTATATATAAATCAATGACAATTGTACTATTGACATTAAAGGATGGGTTTTATTTTGTTATCTTTTTTCAGCTGAAGCCAAATTAAAAAAATGTGACTTTCCTAAAAGTAAAGTAAAATAAATGACTCGGTGAAAAATATTAACATCATTTAAAAGGTGTGACACAGTGACTATTGCATTCAAATTGTGCATTTAAGCCAGTATGCTTGAAAAAAAATAAGCCACTTCACATATGTAAAGCTTATGCATAACTGAAAAGAAGGAACTGATTGATGGCAGTTTAAATTATTACAATATGTTTTCATTTAGCATGTGTAGCCAAGGATTATGAATGTGGATTTTGGGTGCCTACTGATAGAGCAGTTTTGAAATTCATCTTTGAAATCTTATAAAATGTGTTTGCTAATAAAAGTAATGGAGTAACAGAGTACAGAAAGAGTATTGAAATTAGTTATTGGCATACTGGAAGGACGTGTGTGCTTTGGGGGAGCTGGAGAAATATATTATATACTTGAATGCTAATCTATCACTTATTTGGGCTTCCCAGGTGGCTCAGTGGTAAATAATCTGCCTGCCAATGCAGGAGTCTCAGGAGATGCCATTTTCACCCCTGGGTCAGGAAGATCCCCTGGAGGAGGAAATGGCAATCCACTTCAGATTCTCTTGCCTGGAGAATCTCATGGACAGAGGAGCCTGGTGGGTTACAGTCCAAAGGGTCGCAAAGAGTCAGACACAACAGAGCATGCACGGACAGACACATGCATACTACCACTTATTTACTTTGTAATTTAAGCAAGTCACTTAACCTCTTCAAGCCTCAATTTATGAATCTCAGGTTCCCTACCTCATAGGGCCTAGTGAAAAATGAAAGTGTCAGCAGCTCAGTCTTGTCTGACTCTTTGCAACCCCATGAACGGTAGCCCACCAGGCTCCTCTGTGGGATTCTCCAGGCAAGAATACTGGAGAGCGTAGCCACTGCCTTCTCCAGGGGATCTTCCCAATCCAGGGACTGAACCCGGGTCTCCTTCATTACATACAGATACTTTACTGTCTAAGCCACCAGGGAAGCCCAGAGCCCTGTGAGGACTACATAAATTACACCACTCAACTAATGCTAGTTTTCCACCTCTTTCCAAACTACTTCTAGAGCCCGAACTTATTGACAAATAATTGTTATGCTAATTACTAAACGACTATATATATATTTAGTAAAGCAGGGTTCCTAAGGTTCTCTACTGGACAATGCTGTTAACCTACTCCCAATCATTATATTTCTTTCGAAGAAAAATTCTGTAATTAGGGGTTTTAATAATTTAGGAGAGTCTTCCCAACTAGACTCATATTTTACTAACTTGCATTTCACATAAGTACATTACCAATAATAACCTTTCCAAGCTTTAGTATACACCAACGTAGGGGAAGAGGAACATAAGCAGCTTGATTAAACTAGTTCACCTTGGGGAAGTAAGAATTATCAGGTCAAAATGATTCATCATGCTTAACTTGGTTATCCTAGTTAGCCAAGATTGTTACTGCTTACAACCACCAAAGTTTTTTTTTTTTTTTTTTTTTTTTTTTTTTCTTTACCCTGAGTTTGTACTTTCAAATCTAAGGAGGCATCCTTCAGTCACACCTCGATTCAGATCCCAGATCTGCCATTTACTACATGGGTGATTTGGGTAATTAGTTGACTTTGCTTAGCTTCAATTTCCTCATCTGTAAAATGAGGAAACTCTACCAACTGCACAGGGTCATTGGCTATACTAAATAAAATTATACATATAAAGCACCTACTAGGCATTTAATACATGTTGGTTTCCTCCCCGTATGGAACTGCTAAGTTAGAATTCCAGCAGGAGCTCCAATAGGTTTTAAAAGCTGTAAACAACATAGAACTCCACAAATATTTACGACACCACTACTATATTCTACGCCAGTGCCGGAGTTGCATAGATAAACTACATATACCGAGCACAGGGCCTGGAACCTAGATGCTCAATAAATACCACTTGTGTTTCTTTCCAGCCCAAGGAGTTTACTATCAAAAAAGCAAGAGACATCAAACTACCATAAAATATGAAAAGTGAGAAACCTGTGGATAAAAACATGAGAACATCAAAACAAAAGGATAATTCCAATGGATGGGAGGGACACTGAGTAAAACAACAGTGACCTTTACAGTGGCTAGAGGGAGGAAGGAATTCCATGAATGAAGAACATCAGGAACAGAGGCAAGAAAGCTTCCATTGCACTGGGAAATATAAACAGAGTTACCCAGAATGCTTGATGTTCCTGGTTGTTCACGGGAAGGGGGGAAATGCGGAGTAGGGAGGAAACGAATGACAGGCAATGCAGATGGAAAGCCAGGGTGCTATGAAGTCTGTCTGTCACACTGAGCTGGACTGTTGTTAAATAACAAGGAACAACTTGATTCAATTTACTTTTTAAATAATAATTTTGGAGTCACTTTCAAGGGATAAGGGGTACAACCTGGGTTCAGTTCAGTTCAGTAGCTGAGTGGTGTCTGACTCTTTGCGACCAAATGGACTGCAGCATGCCAGGCTTCCCTGTGCATCACCAACTGCCAGAGCCTACACAAACTCATGTCTATTGAGTCTGTGATGCCATCTAACCATCTCATCCTCTGTCGGCTCCTTCTTCTCCTGATTTCAATCTTTCCCAGCATAAGGGTCTTCTCCAACGAGTCAGTTCTTCGCATCAGGTGGCCAAATTATTAGAGTTTCAGCTTTGGCATCAGTCCATCGAGTAAATATTCAGGACTGATTTCCTTTAGGATAGACTAGTTGGATCTCCTTGCAGTCCAAGAGATTTTCAAGAGTCTTCTCCAACACCACAGTTCAAAAGCATAAATTCGTCAAACTCAACTTTCTTTACAGTCCAACTCTCACATCCATACATGACCGCTGGAAAAACCATAGCCTTGACTAAACGGACCTTTGTTGGCAAAGTAACGTCTCTGCTTTCTAATACGCTGTTTCTAATATGCTGGTCATAGCTTTGCTTCCAAGGAGCAAGCATCTTTTAATTTCACGGCTGCACTCACCATCTGTACTGTTTTTGAACCCACAAAAAAATAACGTCTGTCACTTTTTCCATTGTTTTCCATTGTTTCCTCATCTACTTCCCATGAAGTGATGGGACCAGATGCCATGATCTTAGTTTTCTGAATGTTGAGCTTTAAGCCAACTTTTTCACTCTCCTCTTTCACTTTCATCAAGAGGCTCTTCAGTTCTTCTTTGCGTTTTGCCATAAGACTGGTGTCATCTGCATATCTGAGGTTATTAATATTTTTCCCAGCAATCTTGATTCCAGCTTGTGCTACATCCAGCCCAGTATTTCGCATGATGTACTCAGTTCAGTTCAGTCACTCAGTCGTGTCCGACTCTTTGTGACCCCATGAATCGCAGCACACCAGGCCTCCCTGTCCATCACCAACTCCCAGAGTTCACTAAGACTCACGTCCATCAGTGAGTCAGTGATGCCATCCAGCCATCTTATCCTCTGTCGTCCCCTTCTCCTCCTGCCCCCAATCCCTCCCAGCATCAGAGTTTTTCCAGTGAGTCAACTCTTCACATGAGGTGGCCAAAGTACTGGAGTTTCAGCTTCAGCATCATTCCTTCCAAAGAAATCCCAGGGCTGATCTCCTTCAGAATGGACTGGTTGGATCTCCTTGAAGTCCAAGGGACTCTCAAGAGTCTTCTCCAACACCACAGGTCAAAAGCATCAATTCTTCGGCGCTCAGCCTTTTGTACAGTCCAACTCACACATCCATACACGACCACAGGAAAAACCATAGCCTTGACTAGACGGACCTTTGTTGGCAAAGTAATGTTTCTATTTTCAATATGCTATCTAGGTTGGTCATAACTTTCCTTCCAAGGAGTAAGCGTCTTTTAATTTCATGGCTGCAGTCACCATCTGCAGTGATTTTGGAGCCCAAAAAAATAAAGTCTGACACTGTTTCCACTGTTTCCCCATCTATTTCCCATGAATTGATGGGACCAGATGCCATGATCTTAGTTTTCTGAATGTTGAGCTTTAAGCCAATTTTTTCACTCTCCACTTTCACTTTCATCAAGAGGCTTTTTAGTTCCTCTTCACTTTTTGCCATAAGGGTGGTGTCATCTGCATATCTGAGGTTATTGTTATATCTCCCAGCAATCTTGATTCCAGCTTGTGTTTCTTTCAGTCCAGCGTTTCTCATGATGTACTCTGCACAGAAGTTAAATAAGCAGGGTGACAACATACAGCCTTGATGTACTCCGTTTCCTATTTGGAACCAGTCTGTTGTTCCATGTCCAGTTCTAACTGTTGCTTCCTGACCTGCATACAGATTTCTCAAGAGGCAGGTCAGGTGGTCTGGTATTCCCATCTCTTTCAGAATTTCCCACAGTTTATTGTGATCCACACAGTCAAAGGGATTGGCATAGTCAATAAAGCAGAAATAGATGTTTTTCTGGAACTCGCTTGCTTTTTCCATGATCCATCAGATGTTGGCAATTTGATCTTTGGTTCCTCTGCCTTTTCTAAAACCAGCTTGAACATCAGGAAATTCACGGTTCACTTATTGCTGAAGCCTGGCTTGGAGAATTTTGAACATTACTTTACTAGCATGTGAGATGAGTGCAATTGTGTGGTAGTTTGAGCATTCTTACTCTGCATATAAGTTAAATACGCAGGGTGAAAATATTTAGCCATGATACACTCCTTTCCCGATTTGAGACCAGTCTGTTGTTCCATGTCCAGTTTTAACTGCTGCTTCTTGACCTGCAAACAGTTTCTCAGGAGGCAGGTAAAGTGGTCTGATATTCCCATCTCTTTCAGAATTTTTCACCGTTTATTGTGATTGACACAGTCAAAGTCTTTGGTGTAGTCAATAAGGCAGAAGTAGATATTTTTCTGAGACTCTCTTGCTTTTTCAATGATCCAATGGATGTTGGCAATTTGATCTCTAGTTCCACTGCCTTTTCTAAATCCAGCTTGAACATCTGGAAATTCATGGTTCACGTACTATTGAAACCTGGCTTAAAGAATTTTTTAGCATTATTTTGCGAGCTTGTGAGATGAGTGCAACTGTGCAGTAGTTTGAACATTCTGTGGCATTGCCCTTCTCTGGGATTGGAATGAAAACTGACCTTTTCCAGTCCTGTGGCCACTGCTAAGTTTTCGGAATTTGCTGGCATATCGAGTTCAGCACTTTCATAGCATCATCTTTTAGGAATGAAATAGCTAAACTGGGATTTCATCACCTCCACTAGCATTGTTCATAGTGCTGCTTCCTAAGGCCCACTTGACCACATTCCAGGATGTCTGGCTCTAGGTGAGCGATCACACCATAGTGGTTATCTGGGTCATGAAGATCTTTTTTGTATAGTTCTTCTGTGTATATTTGCCACCTCTTCTTAATATCTTCTGCTTCTGTTAGGTCCATACCATTTCTGTCCTTTATTGAGACCGTCTTTGCATGAAATGTTCCCTTGGTATCTCTAATTTTCTTGAAGAGATCTCTAGTCTTTCCCATTATATTCTTTTCCTCTATTTCTTTGCACTGATCTCTGAGTAAGGCTTTCTTATCTCTCCTTGCTATTCTTTGGAACTCTGCATTCAAATGGGTATATCTTTCCGTTTCTCCTTTACCTTTCACTTCTCTTCTTTTCTCAGCTATTTGTAAGGCCTCCTCAGACAACCATATTGCTTTTTTGCATTTCTGTTTCTTGGGGATGGTCTTGACCACTGCCTCTTGTACAATGTCAGTAATCTCTGTCCATAGTTCTTCAGGCACTCTGTGTATCAGATCTAATCCCTTGAATCTATTTGTCACTTCCACTGCATAATAGTGGCCACAGGACTGGAAAAGGTCAGTTTTCATTCCAATCCCAAAGAAAGGCAATGCCAAAGAATGCTCAAACTACCACACAATTGCACTCATCTCATACGCTAGTTACGTAATGCTTAAAATTATTCAAGACAGGCATCAGCAATACGTGAACCATGAACTTCCAGATGTTCAACCTGGTTTTAGAAAAGGCAGAGGAACCAAAGATCAAATTGCCAACATCTGATGGATCATGGAAAAAGCAAGAGAGTTCCAGAAAAGCATTTATTTCTGCTTTATTGACTATGCCAAAGCCTTTGACTGTGTGGATCACAATAAACTGTGGGAAATTCTGAAAGAGATGGGAATACCAGACCACCTGACCTGCCTCTTGAGAAATCTGTATGCAGGTCAGGAAGCAACAGTTAGAACTGGACATGGAACAATAGACTGGTTCCAAATAGGAAAAGGAATATGTCAAGGCTGTATATTGTCACCTTGCTTATTTAACTTATATGCAGAGTACATGATGAGAAACACTAGGCTGGAGGAAGCACTAGCTGGAATCAAGATTGCCGGGAGAAATATCAATAACCTCAGATATGCAGATGATACCACCCTTATGGCAGAAAGTGAAGAAGAAATAACGAGCTTCCTGATGAAAGTGAAAGAGGAAAGTGAAAATGTTGGCTTAAAGCTCAACATTCAGAAAACTAAGATCATGGCATCTGATCCCATCACTTCGTGGCAAATAGATGGGGAAACAGTGGAAACAATGGCTGACTTTATTTTTCTGGGCTCCAAAATCACTGCAGATGGTGACTGTGGCCATGAAATTAAAAGACGCTTACTCCTTGGAAGGAAAGTTGTGACCAACCTAGACAGCATATTGAAAGGCAGAGATATTACTTTGTCAACAAAGGTCCGTCTAGTCAAGGCTATGGTTTTTCCTGTGGTCATGTATGGATGTGAGAGTTGGACTAGAAAGGAAACTGAGAGCTGAAGAGTTGATGCTTTTGAACTGTGGTGTTGGAGAAGACTCTTGAAAATCTCTTGGACTGCAAGGAGATCCAACCAGTCCATCCTAAAGGAGATCAGTCCTGGGTGTTCATTGGAAAGACTGATGTTCAAGTTGAAACTCCAATACTTTGGCCACCTGATGCAAAGAGCTGACTCTTTTGAAAAGACCCTGATGCTGGGAAAGATTGAGGGCAGGAGGAGAAAGGGACGACAGAAGATGAGATGGTTGGATGGCATCACCGACCTAATGGACATAGGTCTGGGTGAACTCCAGGAGCTGGTGATGGACAGGGAGGCCTGGCATGCTGTACGTTCATGGGGTTTCAGAGTCAGACATGACTGAGCGACTGAACCGCACTGAACTGTTTAATCGTAAGGGATTTGTTTTAGGTCATATCTGAATGGTCTAGTGCTTTTCCCTACTTTCTTCAGTTTAAGTCTGAATTTGGCAATAAGGAGTTTATGATTTGAGCTACAGTTGGCTCCCAGTCTTGGTTTTGCTGACTGTATAGAGCTTCTCTATCTTTGGGTGCAAGGAATATAATCAATCTGATTTTGGTATTGACTGTCTGGTGATGTCCATGTGTGTAGAGTCTTCTCTTGTGTTGTTGGGAGAGGGTGTTTTCTATGACCAGTGCATTCTCTCAGCAAAACTCTGTTAGTCTTTTGACCTGTTTTGTTTGGTACTCCAAGGCCAAATTTGCCTGTTACTCCATGTATCTCTTGACTTCCTACTTTTGCATTCCAGTTCCCTATAATGAAAAGGACACCTTTTTGGGTGTTAGTTCTAGAAGGTCTTGTAGCATGAACAGGCAAAACAGCATGAAAGGACAAAAAAATAGGACACTGAAAGATGAATTCCCCAGGATGGTAGGTGCCCAATATGCTACAGGAGATCAATGGAGGTATAACTCCAGAAAGAATGAAGAGACGGAGCCAAAGCAAAAACAATACCCAGTTGTGGATGTGACTGGTGATGGAAGTAAGGTCCAATGCTTTAAAGAGCAATATTGCATAGGAACCTGGAATGTTAGGTCCATTAATCAAGGCAAATTGGAAGTGGTCAAACAGGAGATGGCAAGAGTGAACGTCGACATTTTAGGAATCAGTGAACTAAGATGGACTGGAATGGATGAATTTAACTCAGATGGCCATTATATCAACCACTGTGGGCAAGAATCCCTTAAAATAAATGGAGTGGCCCTCATATCCAACAAAAGAGTCCAAAATGCAGTTCTTGGATGCAATCTCAAAATGGACACAATGATCTCTATTCATTTCCAAGGCAAACCATTCAATATCACAGTAATCCAAATCTATGCTCAAACCAGTAATGCTGAAGAAGCTGAAGCTGAATGGTTCTATGAATACCTACAACCTGGGAGGCTCTTCTAAAACTCATGGCCTAAAACCATGAAAGTGGAGAGGGATTACAAAGAAAAGGGTCATTGTTTCAAGAGACAGTTCAATGGAGAGAGCATGAAACATGGATGAATGGAACACAGTGAGTCAGTTTCATTCACTTCATGAGTTCTTTCAGTGTTTGCCCTCCTCTTCTCAGTTCTAAATTTCTTGATTCCTGGGAATTCCCTGGCAGTCCAGTGGTTAAGACTCAGTGCTTTCAGTGCTAAGGATGCAGGTTCAATCCCTGATTGAGAATTAAGTACCTGCAAGCCGTGCATCATGAACAATAAATAAATATCTTGATTCCCAATAAACCATCACATAATGGGCTTTGCATGACCTTATCTGATAAAAAGGTACTACCAGCATGAAGGATAAGGGAAGATAAGACAATACAAATGCTTTTTAGCTGTTCAGTCATTCAGTTGTGTCCGATTCTTTGCAACCCCACGGACTGCAGCACGCCAAGCTTCTCTGACCTTCACAATATCCCAGAGTTTGCTCAAACTCATGTCCATTGTGAATCGGTGATGTTATCCAACCATCTCATATTCTGCAACTCCCTTCTTCTCCTGCCCTCAATTTTTCCCAGCAGCAGGCTCTTTTCCAGTGAGTCAGCTCTTCTCATCAGGTGGCCAAAGTATTGGAGTTTCAGTTTCAGCACCAGTCCTACCAATGAATATTCAGGGTTGAATTCCTTTAGGATTGACTGGTTAGAGCTCCTTGCAGTCCAAGGGATTCTCAAGAGTCTTCTCCAGCACCACAATTTGAAAGTATCAATTCTTTGATAGTCTTCTTTATGGCAGAGACCAAAGAGCCATGAAAAGAAGTAACTTGTTTCCCTCTGATAAAGAAGAAAGCATGGAGAGTGCAAGCCCACCTGCACACCCAGGACAATCCTACCAGATGGCACACAAGGCAGGGAAAAGAATAAAGAAAAAGAGGTTGTGCAAAGAACAGTGATTAAGTATGTCTCTGTAGTCTGATCCCTGAATGCAACCCCTCAGCCTTACTACTACTCAGTGGCTGCATGAATCTAAGAATGTCATTTCAACTCTCTGAGCTTCAATTTCTTCACTTTAAAAAGAGTGAGAACAAGATAAGCCACCTTCTTTGGTTGTTATAAAGATTATGTGAAAAAAAAATTTAAAGATTATGCGAGATGATTCACACAAAGGGCTTACTCCCTTGGACTTCAAGGAGATCAAACCAGTGAATCCTAAAGGAAATCAATCCTTAATATTCATTAGAGGACTGATGCTGAGGCTTAAGTTCCAATACTTTGGCCACCTGATGTGAAGAGCCAACTCATTACAAAAGACCCTGATGCTGGAAACGATTGAAGGCAGGAGGATAAGGGGGCAACAGAGGATGAGATGGTTCTATGGCATCAGTGACTCAATGGACATGATTTTAAGCAAACTCAGGGAGTTGGTAAAGGACAGGGAAGCCGGGTGGTGCTGCAGTCCATGGGGTTGCAGAGTCAGACATGACTGAGTGACTGAACAACAACAAATAACTATTATTTCCCAAGGAACAAAAAGACATTGCCAATTAATAATGGGAAGGAGAGATGTTTTTCAATACAAAGAACGTGCTTAGTCGCTCAGTCGTGTCTGACTCTTTTTGACCCCATGGACTTGTAGCCCACCAGGCTCGTCTATCTATGGGAATTCTCCAGGCAAGAACAGTGGAGTGGGTTGCCATGCCCTTCTCCAAGGAATCTTCCCAACCCAAGGATCGAACCAAGGTCTCCCGCATTGCAGGCAGATTCTTTACCAGCTGAGCTACCAGGGAAACCCATAAGTATCATTACAATGCAGAGAATATACTGGCAATTTAATTTAAAGAAGCTAAGCAACTAGTTTCTGATTTTTTGATTCTACAACAGGGAGTAACTTAAATGAGAGATTCAAAGAGAATAGAGGGAATGGACACTTAAATAGAAAAATACCATCCGCAGAACCATCATTAGTGAAATGTGTTGTCCCTGGTCCATTACATATCCAGGTTGCCACAGAAGGAAAACTGATGTATACCTCAAAAGTGAGCAAACTAACATGGGGAAAGGCAACCACAAGACAGAAAAAAATCTGATACTGTCAACCTTATCAAAGGACATACTCCCTGGAATGAATTAATCTAGACCTTATTTCTTCATGGATGAGATGAGGAGATCAAATAAGATCAGTGATTCTCAGTGGAGAAGGCAGCTCCCCTAATTCAGGTGGGATACTCATCAGATGCTGTGAAATCCCCAACCCGCCCCCACCACCACCACCACAATACCACAGAAGACAGCTCCCGTCACCTGGATTTTCTTATAATGCCTTACCAGGGAGGTCTGTCCTCCCTGGTAGCCGTTAGCTGATGGTGGGCCATTAGCACTACTCTCATGTGCCATCAGTTCAGCTCAGTTTAGTCGCGCAGTCGTTTCCAACTCTTTGTGACCCCATGTGCCATATCACGTGCCATATCATCAGGGATATTTGGATGGAAAAAAAAATTGAGACTCCACATCTGCTCTGTCCACTTTGGCAGCCACGATAATGAGTGGCAACCAATGACTTGAAATGTGGTTACATGGAATTGAACTGTGCTTTCTTTACATGTAAAATACACACCAGAGTTTGAAGAGTACATACCCCCCCAAAAGCGTAACATAGGTCATTAATAAGTTTTTATGGGTTACATATTAAAATTATAATGTTCTGAATATGTTGAATCAAATAACATATATAATTTAAATGAATTTTACCTGCTTCTTTTTCTTTTTAGACTTCACTAGAATATTTAAAATTATATGTATGTCTCACATTATATTACTTCTAAACAGCTCTGCTCTAGTTGAAATTCTTACATGCCTTCTGGTGCAATAATTCTGTGCTATCATGATTCCTGTTAAAAGGGTAAAATAAAGCATAACTAGTTCTTGCCTCCTTGTGGGGAACAACACAAAAATGTTTTTAAAGTTCCAAATATAAAAGACAGACATTAAATACCAAACCAACACTAAATACCATCAAGTACAAAAGAACATTACTTCAAAAAAAATGAAATTTAAGTTTATTACTTAAAAGCATTCACACACTGACAGTAGTAAAGAATAGTTCATGCCCAAGGTAAAATATTCTTTTGTTTCAATTAAACTCTTCAATTAATGTTGAACATAATTTGACAAAAATTAGATTATTTGTTTTAGGAATGTAATTGTTTTAGAAGCTGCTCATTGGCACAGGGAAAAAATTAAGTCCCTTAAAATTAAAAATGACACAGTACCATTTTTCTAAGAAGTAATTAAATCATGGTTGGCAATTTAACATAGTCAGAGATATTCTCTACAATATTTTATTTCCAGAATACAGGCAGGACGTTTAAGTTGTAGAAGGTAAGGGCCTTAAACTTTATTATACATTACAAGGGAAGGATAAACGCTATAGAATAAAAGGATATGGCAAAAAAGGATCTATGCAATGAGGAGAGCAGTGTAAACACTTAGGGGAATGACACTTTTAAAATTCTCTGACCATGAGTAAAAGCTTTAGTTTGGGAGTCAGACAGACCTGGTTTAAATCTACTCTGCCTAACTCCAAATCCCATGTTCTTAAGCATTTCATGTATCTTCATGTAAGTATATGATTATGATTGTGAATTTGTATGCAAACACAGACACATGCTCTTCACGCCTTGGCCAAATCTTTTGGTTTCCAGTTTTTATCAATCACCTTTATTTTCTTTTAGTTGGAGGAAAATTGCTTTACAATGCTGTATTGGTTTCTGCCATACAACAACTCAAATTAGCCATAATTTTTGAGCCTCCCTCCCCTCCACCATCTCATCCCTCTAGATCATCACAGAGTACCAAGCTGGGCTCCCTGTGCTATACAGCAACTTCCCACCAGCTATCTGTTTCACACATGGTAGTGTATATACAGGGCTTCCCTGGTAGCTCAGCTGGTAAAGAATCTGCCTGCAATGCAGGAGACCCCAGTTTGACTTCTGGGTCGGGAAGATCTGCTGGAGAAGGGATAGGCTACCCACTCCAGTTTTTTTGGGCTTCCCTGGTGGCTCAGCTGGTAAAGAATCTGCCTGCAATGTGGGAGACCTGGGTTCAATCCCTGGGTTGGGAAGATCCTCTGGAGAAGGGAAAGGCTACACACTCCAGTATTCTGGCCTGGAGAATTCCACAGACTGTAGAGTCTATGGGGTCACAAAGAGTTAGATGTGTATATATGTTGATGCTCCTTTCTCCATTCTAAATTTTGAATAAATAATTGGCAACTTCTTCCTTAAAAAATACTCCTCAGCACATATTTGCCAAGATGTGTTTATCTACATCATTTTGCCCTGCTATCATTTTACCTTATAAATTCTTTCCTTACAATTTCTCCTAAAATACTTCTCCTATCTGAGTGTATCCTATAAGATTCGATATTCTATGTGATATAGATGTGGTATGGGATTTCTGTTTTTTCCCCTATAATTAACAAATGAAAATTTTATGCAGCTATGAAGATTCAGATATATAGCTCAAGATTTGATGATAAACATTAGGATCCAAATTTTCTGGCAGGAGAACAACCTTCTCTGATAGCACATTTAAATACTGACTTAGGGAAATTCATTACAATTCTGCATAGGCTTAGCTCCAATATTAGAAACATGTCTCTAGGCTCATTTGTACAAGAATTTCTTATTCAGCATCTCAGCTACACAGGTTTCCACACAGAAATGAGCAGGTAAAAATGGTTGGAGCTTCATAATGAGTCAACATTAACATAATTACTTTCCATTTCATCTATTACAGTACACTGTTTGACTCTCTCATTTCTTTTCATTTCAATCATTCCTTTAGTACACCCACAAGGCCCTGTTAAAGAAATGAGACTTCAGAGGCTGTGCTATAGAAACTGAGGTGAGCAAAATACTTTTGAAATTTTCCCACAGAAGTGATCAAATTTTCCACACTACCATAAATGATGCAATTCTGTACTCTAATATAATATTTCTTTACATCTATTAAAATAATGTATACAACTAGATAATGGCATGAAAATGATTTACTTTGGCATCACAAAGTGTGACTATAAAATATCTTGGTTGTTTTTTAACAAACAGAACTTAATCTTGCACATGTGAACTGCCTATCACAGTTACCTCAGGGGCTAGATACACACTGTAATTAGGCTGCCACTGCTGAAAACATCTCTGAACATCTTTTTGGATGAAGGAATTACCTTCAGGGACAGTTTAACACCCAAACAATAAAACATGTCTCACTGCTTTATATTTTAAGGCCAGGATTTGATTAATTTAGTCACCCATCTTATGCATCAAATTTAAGGCAGAAAATGTTGGCTATTGCTAAAGAGTACTTATTGCACTCATCTCACATGCTAGTAAAGTAATGCTCAAAATTCTACAAGCCAGACTTCAGCAATACGTGAACCGTGAACTTCCTGATGTTCAAGCTGGTTTTAGAAAAGCCAGAGGAACCAGAGATCAAATTGCCAACATCCGCTGGATCATTGGAAAAGCAAAAGAGTTCCAGAAAAACATCTATTTCTGCTTTACTGACTATGCCAAAGCCTTTGACTGTGTGGATCACAATAAACTGTGGGAAATTCTGAAAGAGATGGGAATACCAGACCACCTGACCTGCCTCTTGAGAAACCTATATGCAGGTCAGGAAGCAACACTTAGAACTGGACATGGAACAATGAACTGGTTCCAAATAGGAAAAGGAGTATGTCAAGGCTGTATATTGTCACCCTGCTTATTTAACTTCTATGCAGAGTACATCATGAGAAACGCTAGGCTGGAAGAAGCACAAGCTGGAATCAAGATTGCTGGGAGAAATATCAATAGCCTCAGATATGCAGATGACACCACCCTTATGGCAGAAAGTGAAGAGGAACTAAAAAGCCTCTTGATGAAAGTGAAAGTGGAGAGTGAAGAAGTTGGCTTAAAGCTCAACATTCAGAAAACTAAGATCATGGCATCTGGTCTCATCACTTCATGGGAAATAGATGGGGAAACAGTGGAAACAGTGTCAGACTTTATTTTTTGGGGCTCCAAAATCACTGCAGATGGTGACTGCAGCCATGAAATTAAAAGACGCTTACTCCTTGGAAGGAAAGTTATGACCAACCTAGATAGCATATTGAAAACAGAGACATTACTTTGCCAACAAAGGTCCGTCTAGTCAAGGCTATGGTTTTTCCGGTGGTCATGTATGGATGTGAGAGTTGGACTGTGAAGAAAGCTGAGCACCGAAGAATTGATGCTTTTGAACTGTGGTGTTGGAGAATACTCTTGAGAGTCCCTTGGACTTCAAGGAGATCCAACCAGTCCATTCTAAAGGTGATCAGACCTGGGTGTTCTTTGGAAGGAATGATGCTAAAGCTGAAACTCCAGTACTTTGGCCACCTCATGCGAAGAGTTGACTCATTGGAAAAGACTCTGATGCTGGGAGGGATTGAGGGCAGGAGGAAAAGTGGACGACACAGGATGAGATGGCTGGATGGCATCACCGACTTGATGGACGTGAGTTTGAGTGAATTCCAGGAGATGGTGATGGACAGGGAGGCCTGGCATGCTGCGATTCATGGGGTTTCAAATAGTCGGACATGACTGAGTGACTGAACTGAACTGAACTGAATTGATTTCCACTCTCAGAAGATAAAGATTTACTACCAGCAAGGATATTCAAGAGAAACAGCACTTGAGTTCAAATAAAAGCCCCACTGCTTAATATCCAGCAACTTACTGCGAAGCTTGCTGAAATTCTGAGTCAGAATATTTTGTAAATAAGATGACATCTGTAAAAGTACCAGCATGGTGTTTAATAAGAAGTAAGGGATCAATAGACGAATATACTGTATTTACACGGTAGGAAATAAATTGTAGAAGTCACATATGAAAAATCTTAGTAAAATAGCTCTGATGTGTTGCCAGTGATACAAAGAAATCCTGCTCCATTTTAATGACAGAAATATATCCTTTTTGATACCATACACACATCCCTGAAGGTAGCATAAAGACTTTTACAACCAAAATCCAAGTTGCCTTTTTATTTACAAAAAATATAATCAAAACTTTTGACCACCTACTATTTCTAAGCTCTATTCTATGCACTGAAGGAGAAAAAGAAAACATAGTGTTTGTCCTTATGGAGTATTACTCAGCCATTAAAAAGAATATGTTTGAATCAGTTCTAATGAGGTGGATGAAACTGGAGCCTATTATACAGAGTGAAGGAAGCCAGATAGAAAAACACAGTATACTAATACAGTATACTAACAGTACACTAACACATATATATGGAATTTAGAAAGATGGCAACAATAACCCTGTATGTGAGACAGCAAAAGAGACACAGATGTATAGAACAGTCTTTTGGACTCGGTGGGAGAGGGAGAGGTGGGATGATTTGGGAGAATGGCATTGAAACATGTATAATATCATATATGAAACTAATTGCCAGTCCAGGTTTGATGCATGATACAGGATGCTTGGGGCTGGTGCACTGGGATGACCCAGAGGGATGGTACAGGGAGGGAGGTGGGAGGAGGGTTCAGGATGGGGAACACGTGTATACCCATGGCAGATTCATGTTGATGTATGGCAAAACCAGTACAATATTGTAAAGTAATTAGCCTCCAATTAAAATAAATAAATTTAAATTTAAAAAAAAAGAAGTAGAAGTGACTAAAAGTTGCTTCAGTGTGACTTGTTCAACCAGGAGGCTACACTGTCACACCTTGAAGTTCATTGAGTACTCCCTTGGCTACACACTCATACACACACACACACTTATGCAGAAACCTGCTAATAAGATGTAAATATGTTCATCCATGAAGCTATTTTTGCAGTTCTTTTGGGAACTGGTCATTAACTAGTGTAACATGACATAGAGTTCAAATTTTTATATCCATACTTCACAAAATACCCTTACCTAATATTAATAGGTAAAAAATAACTGATATCTAAAATCCCACTACTTGGCTTTCCAGTGACATCATTTTTCTTTGAAGCACACAAGAAAAGGAATATATTGAATGTGAATTTTACTTTACCACTCTTGGCTAGAATGTTTCCATTCCTTATATTAAATATACCTGTACTGCTGCAAAATGAAATTAATCAAATGCCTTAAGATTGCAAGCTGAGAAAAATAGAGCCGTTATGCAAAATAAAATTTTGCAGCTATTTTTTCTATTCTCTAATGAGTATAAATAATTGGTCTAGGTCAGCCTGATTACTTAGCCTATCAGAGGAAAAAAGAGTAGTTAGTCATTAATTATATCATTAAATTATGCAAAATCCAAGACTGTTTTGCTAATAAACTAGAGTATAATTAGCTATATAATTATATGGAGATCAATATTCCTTTGAGAACAGTCATTTATCATGAGAAAATTTCATTCCATAACCAAACAGCCTTTTATGAGTACCTTAAACTTTAGACAACAAAAGTTCTCTAAATCATTTAGATTATATAATCCTATAAGCCAAGGACTCT
This sequence comes from Bubalus kerabau, assembly GCF_029407905.1. NCBI lineage: Eukaryota > Metazoa > Chordata > Mammalia > Artiodactyla > Bovidae > Bubalus > Bubalus kerabau. The sequence goes on along the minus strand of NC_073647.1, from coordinate 57,230,472 downwards.
GGGTACCAATTCTTGTCTTGATTTCAAGGCCCTGCATACCTCTGTAGTTAAGACTCCAAGCTTAACCACAGTGGTGCAACTGCAAAAACTAGGCCAATGTCAAATGTGACACTCAGACACTACCCTCCCACTACAGGAGAAAGAACCAACTTACTGGATTAGCGCTATGTAGATAACTGTATTTATAACTAAATAAGATTCTTTTGGATAAACTTATCCAAAATTTTTAAAATCTTTTAAATACAAAATCTGAAACAAAATCTGATAAGACCATATACTTCCAAGGCAATGAATATTTAAAATTCCTAAGATATAGAAATATCTTCCTTCTGTTTTGGCATTGCCTGGTGGGGCAGGAGAGGGTAAAAGGTGATTAGAAAAGTCTTTGGCCCCCTTCTCTTTTGAAAATGTCTTTAAAATCACCAAACATGGGTGCTGATTCAGTTTTCCATCTAACCCAAGAATCTTTAGGTGGTTTTACTGTCCCTCTGGGGTCCGCCCAAGTGGCCACTGGGGAAGGGAGAGATCTCTTTAACCTCTACTTGGCAGTGGGCAGGCAGAGGATAGAAGGTAGGACCAATGCCCTGGCTACACAGTAACAGGAGAAACTGAGGGAGTTACTAGAGCTTGCCCTTGCCCTTCCTCTTTCCAAATTATCAGAGGCTTTTAACATTCAGTGGATTTACATCCTGACTGGCTACATTGACTAGGTTTTACTACTCCGTACTAATTAACACAGAGGTAGCACTCCAGTGTTCTTGCCTAGAGAATCCCAGGGACGGGGGAGCCTGGTGGGCTGCCGTCTATGGGGTCGCACAGAGTCGGACACGACTGAAGCGACATAGCAGCAGCAGCAAGCAGCACAGCATAAAGATTAGATAAAGACTGATTTCCAAAGCAAGACATACGGAGGCTACAAACACTGGTTCCACCACTTACTATACGTAGAAATCTGAATAAGCAAATTACTTTACCTCTCTGAACCTCAGTTTCCCATTTGTAAAATGGGAATAATTGTACCTACCTCATGTTGTTGTGATGGTGAAATTAGTTCATGCAGTAAAAGCACTCAGAATAACGCTCAACATATAATAAGCATCCAATTAATATTAGCTATTTTATTGTTGTTATTGTCATTATTATTATACTATTTCCTTACTTCCTAGCATGTGCCTTCTTTTTGGATTGGGCCAGGCACCTCCTTACCATTTTTTAAATTCCATTTTTTTTTATCCCTCTCCCAGTAACATGCTTTAAAATCCAATTCAACTGTCATCTACTCCACAAAGTCTTCCCTGCTTTGGAAGAGGCAATTTAACATAGTAATAAAAACACCTCTGGAGTCAGAAGGTTCTCTCTCAGTACTGCCACTGACTAGCTATAATTCCTTGTACAAATTATTAAACCTCTCTCCAAAGATCAAACAAGAAATTTGATAAAATTTAAATAAGGGCTTTCATCTGTATCAGATATATAAAGATTCATGTTGATGTATGGCAAAACCAATACAATATTGTAAAGTAATTAGCCTCTAATTAAAATAAATAAATTTAAACTAAAAAAAAGAATCTGCAAGTTTATATAGTACATGTTCCTGTTTTCACTATAGTGCTTTTGATATCCATTTTGAATATCATATATGGTCATTTTCTTAAATGTATTAATTATGCATTTATAATTACTAAAGGGAAAAGTTTAGAGTGGTGGCTCAGTTGGTAAAGAGTCTGTCTACAATGCAGGAGACCTGAGTTCAATCTGTGGGTCGGGAAGATCCCCTGGAGAAGGAAATGACAACCCACGACACCCACTTCAAAATAGGTCTTTAGGTGTATCTCAAACTGTTGAGCAGGAATAGTAGTTTCACTAGTTGCTACAAATTACCATCCAAGAAGTATATGGCAAGTGGCACAATCTAAATGAAGCTCGTTTGAAAAAAACAATACTTACATCGAAACATTCCTTGACAAGACTAGGTGCTCAGTAATGTTGAAGAAATCCTGTATCTTCTTTATGATCACATAAGGGTATAAAGCACATAAATCACTGCTTTCATGTACATCACTGCAGGATAAGAAACTCCTTTTAAAAGTCATCAGGTTGAGTAAGTGAAAGATCTATGGATCCATCTGAATTTTCTGGACTCACTCTTATATATGTAGCTGTTCAGCAGCTCAGTTGTGTCTGACTCTTTCTGACTCCATGGACTACAGCACACCAAGCTTCCCTGTCCTTCACCATCTCCTGGAGCCTGCACAAGCTCATGTCCATTGAGTCCATGATGCCATCCAACCATCTCATCCCCTATCATCATCCCCTTCTGCTGCCTTCAAACTTGCCCAGCATCAGGGTCTTTTCCAGTGAGTCAGCTCTTCACATCAGCTGGCCAAAGTACTGGAGTTTCAGCTTCAGCATCAGTCCTTTCAATGAATATTCAGGGTTGATCTCCTTTAGGATTGATTCATTTGATGTCCTTGCAGTCCAAGGGACTCTGAAGTCTTCTCCAACACCACAGTTCAAAAGCATCAATTCTTCGGCACTCAACTTTCTTTATAGTCCAACTCTCACATCCATACATGACCACAGGAAAAACCATAGCTTTGACTATAAGGACCTTAGTCAGCAAAGTAAAATCTCTGCTTTTTAATATGCTATCTAGGTTATTCATAGCTTTTCTTCCAAGGAGCAAGTGTCTTTTAATTTCATGGCTGCAGTCATTGTCTACAGTGATTTTGGAGCCCATGAAAATAAAGTCTGTCATTGTTTCCATTGTTTCCCCATATATTTGCCATAAAGTAATGGGACTGGATGCCATGATCTTATTTTTTTGAATGTTGAATTTATATAGTTTTGAATGTTGAGTGTATATATAATTTAATATCTGAATCTAACCCTTTAAATTTTTTGACCAGTCTTGGAGAATACTGCACTTGCCTTCCTATGTAAAATATAAGTATTACACAATTCATTTTAACACAGGTTATGAAAACAGAACCAAAATGCATATTTAAAATATACTAAATCATAATTTTTGACCTTAACTATAGCTTTAAATGAGCAACAGTGAGAGCCCTGTATGGAACAACTGATTGGTTCAAGATTGAGCAAGGAGTACAACAGGGCTGTCTGCTGTCACCCTAAATGCCAGACTGGATGAGTTACAAGCTGGAATCAAAACAGGAAGGAGAAACATCAACCTCAGATATGCAGATGATACCACTCTAATGGCAGAAAGCGAAGAGGAACTAAAGAGCCTCTTGATGAGGGTGAAGGAGGAGAGTGTAAGAGCTGGCTTAAGACTAAAATATTAAAAAAAAAAAAAAAAAAAAAAACACAACTAAGATCAAGGCATCTGCCCCCATTACCATATGGCAAACACAAGGGGAAAAGGCGGATGTAGTGCCAGATTTCCTCTTCTTGGGCTCCAAAATCACTGCGGATGGTGACTGCAGCCAAGAAATCAGAAGACGATTGTTTATTGGCAGGAAAGCGATGACAAACCTAGATGGTGTATTGAAAAGAGAGACATTACTCTGCTGACAAAGGTTCATAAAATCAAGGCTATGGTATTCCCAGTGGTCACATACAGTTGTGAGAGCTGGACTACCAAAGCATTGATGCCTTCAAACAGTGGTGCTGGAGAAGACTCTGGAAAGTCCTGTGGACAGCAAGGAGATCAAACCAGTCAATCTTAAGGGAGATCAACCCTGAATATTAACTGGAAGGACTGAAACTGAAGCTGAAGCTTCAGTATTTTGGTCATCTGGTGTGAACAGACAGCTCACTGGAAAAGTCCCTGATGCGGGAAAGACTGAGGCAGAAGGAGAAGAGGGCATCAGAGGATGAGATGGCTGGATGGCATCACTGAGGCAATGAACATGAATGGAGGCAAACACAGGGAGATGGTGAAGGAAGGACAGGGAGGCCTGGCATGCTTCAGTTCATGGGGTCGAAAAGATGTGGACACAACTAGGAGACTGAGAGAACAACAGCAGCTGTAAATGCTAGTTAAAATAAAAAACACAACACCAGGTTTAAAAATACATTACAAAAAGCAATTAAAGAGAATAGAAAAATGTCCTTCAAATTCCCTTGGTCTTTTCTGTATATAAATCTCCTATACCTCTTTATATATTATTCATTAATTTTTTAACTTCAAAAGTCCTTCAATTTACCACTCTATATACTTAATAAGCTAAATCCATGCTTCCAAACAGAATTTCCCAGATTTGTGTCTCTCCCTTGACATATGGCTCAAAGGTTAAAGCTTCTGCCTCCAATGCTGGAGACCCGGGTTCAATCCCTGGGTCGGGAAGATCCCTTGGAGAAGGAAATGGCAACCCACTCCAATATTCTTGCCTGGAGAATCCCATGGACAGAGGAGTCTGGTAGGCTACAGTCCACAGGGTCGCAAAGAGTCAGACACAACTGAGCAACTTCACTCACTCACTCACTCACTTGACATATATGCATTTCCAAAAAATGCCCTTCAAAAGGCAAATAACAAGGAAAACAATTAGGTATATCAATTCACTATAAATAACAAAAATCTAAACAGAACTGATTTTTATCTGAAGTCAATACTTCTACCGTTGTTTGCAAATCATACACAACTATACCTTCTCATGTTTTACTTTTAAGAAGTATGAAAAATAGTAACTCTGAAGTTGGGGAAAGCCCTGGAATGACTGCCAACAGCAACTTTAATAGATGAGAAATATATTATCTCCCTGTGTCAAGTTTCTAACCAAGTGTAAAGTGATATAAAAATCGTTTTATGGTCTGCCCCTGCTTGCTTTGCACAAATCTACCCAGAAGACTAGTAAGCTTAAAATTTTTACCATGCAAACTCACTCCACAAGATAGTTTTACTGAACTTTAGTACTGCCACTGATCCTTAAAGAATCCATTCTATATGTGTCTATCCAGAAAATAATCTATTTATTCCCACTTTTTTTCCTCATTGCTAAATCAGTTTCCTTCTCTGTGAGATATACAACATGGCATCCCATATTGACTCAATTTTAATTGCATCTACCATGGCACATTGTCAATGTATACATGAGAGGAAGCTGAGAGACATTTTTTTTCATCATGAAAGTAATAGATGTGCACACTGAAAAATATATCAAACAGTACAGAAAGATATGATGTAAAAAGTAAATATCTCACCTCCCAGAGCAGACCACTGTTAAAGAGTTTTTTTGTGGATTATTCCACACATTTTATTATATAAATCCAAGAACTTCACACACACACACACACACACACACACATCTTTGAAAAGATAGGCTCTTACCATATCCACTCTTTTGTCCCTTTTTTTTTCCCTATTATATTCCCATTAATAATGACTGGCCACAAATATTTCAAGCTTTCTTCCTTCAAGTAAAATGATAGGACTGTACTTTTCTACCCCTTGAAGTTAGATGCAACTATCTGACTTTTTTGGCTGATGCAATGTCAGTAGAGTGAAGGGTGGTACCTCTTCTACTTTTGCAATATAGCAGAGCCTAGAATCCTGAGTGAGATTAACATGGGGCAGAGACACTCACTGAGACGCAGTGAATATGGAGCATAAGTAAAAAATTAGTCTTTGCTGTTTAAAGACTGAGGTAAAATTCTGAAGTTAATATCTCCGTGTAACTAGCCTATCTTCACTAACATCACATCTTGAAATCCATTTATCTATAAACACACAGATCTACCTCATTTACTGAAATAGCTTCATAATACTCTTTTACGATTCTTTTTAAATCTTTATTTTAATTGAAGGATTATTAATTTATTATACAATATTTCAGGTGTATTATAATACTCTTTTAAATGAATGAAAATTTAGTTAACTTAATCTATAAGTATTTTGTGAGTATCTGCCCAGTCTTAAATAATGCATTACATGTTTTAGATGTTAAAGTTCCTTTAATTCTCACAGAAAGTCTATGATGTATAGATTCTATCCTTGTCCACATTTTTACAGGTGAGGAAAATGAAATACATCAAGATTAAGTTAAAACTGTCCCTGAGTGCCCACAGATAATAAATGGTGAAAGTGAAGCGAAAGTGTTAGCCGCTTAGTTGTGTATGACTCTTGCAACCCCATGGACTGTAGCCCACTAGGCTCTTCTGTCCATGCAAGGAGAGCCAGAATTTGAAGGCAGCTGACTCGAGACTCAATGCTTTTTTGGGGAGGTGGGGGAGCACCCACGCTGAGGAATATGAAATCTTAGTTCCTAGACCAGGGATCAAACTCATGCCTCCTGCAGTGGAAGTGTGGAGTCCTAACCACTGGAACACTGGAGAATCCCCCCAGAGTCAATGTTTTTAATCAACACGTATATACCACCTTTCCCTATTTTGGGGAAACAGATAATACAGAAATATGCAAGAAAATATCAAGTACTAATAGCTACTATGATGAAAATAAAACACAGTAATATGATGATGAGTAGGAGCGACTTTATGGGAGGTAGTTAGGAAAGGCTTCTTTGAGAAGTCATACTTAAACTGAGACCTAACTGATAAGAAGAGAGTAACTCATGTAAAAAACCTGGGGAAAAAGCTTTGGAAGTGGAGGGACTAGCTATGCAGAGACTCTAAAGTGGAAATGACTGGCTATATTCAAGAAACAGCAAAGCTAGTGTTGTTGGAGCATACTGAGCCAGAGAAAGAGTGATGGCAGGTTATTTTACTCATCCTCCCCTGGTGGACACATTGCTTCCAATATTCTTATATACACATCTTTTTATATCTGCATAGGATTAAGAGTAGGATGGGCTTCCCTGATAGCTCAGTTGGTAAAGAATCCGCCTGCAATGCAGGAGACCCCGGTTTGATTCCTAGATCTAGACGATCCGCTGGAGAAGGGATAGGCTACCCACTCCAGTATTATTGGGCTTCCCTTGTGCCTCAGCTGGTAAAGAATCCTCCTCTGCGATGCAGGAGATGTGGGTTAGATCCCTGGGTTGGGAAGATGCCCTGGAGAAGGGAAAGGCTACCCACTCCAGTATTCTGGCCTGGAGAAGTCCATGGGGTCACAAAGAGTCAGACACGACTGAGTGAATTTCACAAGAGTAGGATAAATTTCAACTGGAATTGCTGAGCCAAATTTTGATAGATATTATGAAATTTGCCATTTAATAAAAGATGATAGGGAAAACACTGGTGCCAATAGTAGAAGAAAGTGCTTGTTTACTGTACAAGCTCTCACACTATTGTCATTATCAGACGTGTTACACCTTTACTAATTTTAATTTGCTAGACTCGCTAAATGTTATGAAACTGCTAGGTTAGTCCACATTTATTTAACTCTGTTTGAAATATCTTTTATATATTTATTGGTTATTTGTATTTATTTAGATGTAAACTGCTTACTTAAGAGTTTTGTCATTTTTAAATTAGGATTTTAGTATGCCTGCATTTATTTTGTAAAGTCTTTGTATATTAAGAATGAGTTGCCAGTCCAGGTTCGATGCACGATGCTGGATGCTTGGGGCTGGTGCACTGGGACGACCCAGAGGGATGGAATGGGGAGGGGGGAGGGAGGAGGGTTCGGGATGGGGAACACATGTGTACCTGTGGCGGATTCATTTTGATATTTGGCAAATCTAATACAGTTATGTAAAGTTTAAAAATAAAATAAAATTTAAAAAAAAAAAAAAAAGAATATGAGGCCTTTGACACATGTGTTGCAAATACATTTTTTAACTTTTTAATGTAATATTTAACTTTATGATATTTTTATCAAATCAAAGTTTGGAAATTGAATAACTGATCTCTACTGAGTTAAAATGTCTCTTCCATCACATGGTAAACTCCCATATGTTTTGAGGTCTATTGCTGGACTCTCTGTGTTCCAGTAATCCGTCTATTTCTAAATCAGAATCAAACAATTTTAATTACTGTGACTTTACCATTTTTTATTTGGTAGAATTAGTCCTCCTTCACTGTACTTTATTCCAGTTTTTCCTGGTTATTCTCAAGTATTTATTCCTCTAAATAAAATTTGACACTACATTGTCAATTAAAAAAAAGAAAAATCCTTTTGAAATTTTTATTCATATGTCATTGAATATTACTGCTACAACAAATAGGACTTCCATTAATAGCCAGTTAACTCTTTATTTGTATATAAAAGTGCTATTAACTTTGATTATATTTATCTTATTACCAGGTATTCATATAATACACAAATAATTTTACATATTACTTTCTAACCTTTATATCATTTTCTCTTATCTCATTGCATTAGCTAACACACTCCTCCCTTAGCACCCCAATCTAATAAAAAGATTAAAAAAGTAAAGGCCTAAAATTTACTGGTGATTGTGAACATCCTCATCTTGCTCCTAAATTTAATGGGAATTCATCAAGCATTTTAAATATGCTTGCTTGTGCTTGTGTTCAGTTGTTTCCAGCTCTTTGCGACCCTCTGGACTGTAGCCCACTAGGCTTCTATGTCTATGGAATTCTCCAGGCAAGAATACTGGAGTGGGTCACCATTTCTAATCCAGGGGATCCTCCCAATGCAAGGATTGAACCCATGTCTCTCCAGGCTCCTGCACTGACAGGTGGATACTTTACCAACTACACCACGTGGGAAGCCCCATTTTAAATATAACATTACACTTTAAACATAACACTGTGTAAACATAACAGTGATATTCGGTTTGAGAGATATATTTTTATCATGTTAAGGAAGTAAGTAACTTTTCCTACTGTATTAAAATTTTTTCAAATCATAAAGTATTGTGAATTCTATCAAAGACCTTTGGATAATACATTGGAGATAATAATAAGTTTTTCCCCTCTTTCTGTGGCATTAAAAAAATCTAAATACAATTCAGTCACCAGATTTCATTTATCTACCTATTTATACTCCCCTTCCCCTGCCCCTCAGTACCTTAGCTGGTAAAGAATCCACCTGCAATGCACAAGACCCTGGCTCAATTCCTGGGTCAGGAAGATCTGCTGGAGAAGGGACAGGCTACCCATTCGATTCCTGGGCCTTCCTGGTGGCTCAGATGGTAAAGCGGCTGTCTACAATGTGGGAGACCTCGGTTCAATCCCCGGGTAGGGAAGATTCCCTGGAGAAGGAAATGGCAACCCACTCCAGTGCTCTTGCCTAGAAAAATCCGATGGATGGAGGAGCCTGGTGTCCATGGGGTTGCAAAGAGTCAGACATGACTCAGAGACTTCACTTCAGAGACTTCGGAGCGACTTTCACTTTCACAAATATAAACATATTATTTAGGCACAATTTTCCCTGGCAACAATGTGCTGCCTTTCCACCAAATGATGCACACCTATATAAACTTCTATGGTTTGTTTCCTTATTGCTATAAGCCACACCAACTTCCTTGGTATGGAAATGGGGATAGAAAGTCTATAGTGTAAAAATGGACTCAAAATTTTATATCATACAAATCAAGATCTCTCAAACTCTTTTGTGGATCACTAGTATCCCATGAGATAACAATAAATGCACTGGAATCACCTAAGATTGGGAAATGAGTTAACTAAAGTTAATTGATTTTTCTACTACGGGACATTTCTGATTATTTACTATGCTAAGGTGCACTGTGATTCTTCAGTGGAAGCAGTAAAGTGTACAGCAGGCAAAATTTCCCAAAGTTATTTGGCCAAGACATTTCCCTCATCCATGTACAAGTACCAAGTCAGCAGGCACTGGCATCAAAACATACACATTGGGAGAGCCATCTAGCCAATCTGGCTGCTCTTACCTGCTGCTGGTAACCAAGATGTCTGCCAAACCAAGAAGCCTCTGTCCAGCAAGTGAGGATGAGGCTGACCCACTGAGAGAAGAAGAGATGAAAAAAAGGACAAAATCCTAGACATGCTCATCTCTTAACGGTCTCAAGCTTCACTCTTTGTACTAGTCCCATGCACACAGGCTACCAGGAGAAAACAGCAGTTCTCATACTGTGCCTAAAGCACTCCCAGGTGTCTCAGGGACCCCTTCCGGGGTGTATGCAAGGTCAAAATTGTTCCCATAATAATACTAAGACATTATGTGACTTCTTCACTCACATTCTCTCACAAATCTATGAAGGAGTTTTCCAGAGGCTACATGACCCAAGATGAACCATCACAACTGAAGGAAAATGGAGTGTGTGCCTGTGTATTCTTGTATTTTTTAATTTTCTCAACTTTAAATCTAATCAGAAAATAGCAATAGGTATAACCCACATTGTAAAAGTTCTTTGGGGTCCACAATATCAGTGTAAAGGAGCTCTATAACCAAAAAGTCTGAAAGGCATTATAACTTAATGGTCTAAGTGGGCCTTATCCCTATAACACAATTGGTCTTGCTATCTCTTGAATAGTAGCCCTCCACATCTTCTGACGGAGAAGGCAATGGCACCCCACTCCAGTACTCTTGCCTGGAAAATCCCATGGACGGAGGAGCCTGGTAGGCTGCAGTCCATGGGGTCGCTAAGAGTCGGACACGACTGAGCGACTTCACTTTCTCTTTTCACTTTCATGCATTGGAGAAGGAAATGGCAAGCCACTCCAGTGTTCTTGCCTGGAGAATCCCAGGGACGGGGGAGCCTGGTGGGCTGCCGTCTATGGGGTCGCACAGAGTCGGACACGACTAAAGTGACTTAGCATAGCATAGATTTTCTGAGGTGTTAATTCTGTTTTTAATCTAACATGCTTTCTTCACTTGAACTACCGTTTAATATATATACAATACTGTTTTCTTTGCACGAGTCACCTTAATTCTGCCAATTTGCCATTCAAGGAATCCTCTTCAAGCCCTTGGTTTGCTTTTTCTCTTTGAGTCGTTAGTTAATACTTTCTTTATAATAAGAAATTAAGCTCTTTTCAAAAGTGTTATATAGATAATAGATATAGCACTTGAAATATTAGAGTAATTAATTAAAATTATGACTTAATACAGTTTTCAGTAATTGATATAAATTAACTATTACCTAGTTTTATTTTCTAAGAATACTTTACTTTAATGGATCATTCTTGACTTTATACCAATATTTAACCAAGAAAATATGTCCAAGTAATGCGTTTTATGAAATAACCTAAACTTACACTACTTGTCACTTCATTAAAAATAACTCTATTTCTAATGTCTAGTTAATAATTTTCCCCAATAAATTCAAACATTAACTCTTTCACACAGTTAGCTCAACAACTCTGCTACTAGTTATGTAGCTCTATACCTAGCTATATAAAACCTTGGGTAAGTCACTTCCCCTTCCCTTTCCCACTTTCAAAAAGCACTGGACTAAAAGAACTCTTCTAGTTCCAACCATTTCTGACTTCGCACACATGCATGGTCCTTACCATTTAGCTGGGTCGGCACCAGAGTTCCTAACCCAAGGCAAAGTGTACACATATTCAACCTAATGACAGTATATGATTCTCAGAGATAATGTAAATTGGAGATAATCCAGGCATAAGTAACTGATAGTAAAGTGCATCTTTCTATGTTACTGTAATTCTAATTATTATTTACTTTTCATCATTGAGGTTTTTTTTTTTTTCATGACCTTTAACCACTAAAACTACCATATTTTGAATTCACTTTGAGTTGTAGGTTAACATGACTACAAAACTGCAATAAAAATAAAAGTTAAGTAGTGATAAGGAAAAATGGAATTCAGGAAGCAATACTCTATTCAGGGGTACTTTATTTGAACACTGGACAAAACTGAAAGAATTATATACCTAAAATAAGTGGTAGAGAGGAGACTAAGCTTTACAAAAATTGCTCTGAAGGCTTTTTAGAGAATTAATTCAGAGATGGAATGTGGAGAAGATGAAGGTGAAAATACAAAACCCTGTCGGGAACTAATAGATTCTAGGGAGTGGTTTACTGGAAAACAGGGATAGGAATGATGGAGGGATAGCACAGATGTGGTTGACGAGGTGAAGAGTGATGTCACTAACTGTGACAAGGAGCACAGAGAAAAAGCAGAGGGAGGCTAGCATGGATAACAAGGAAAACTGATGGAGTCTATATTAGATATGTTAAGTATAAAAGGTGCCAACAGAACACTAATATCGCATAAAGTAATCATCATTATGGGCTAGTTAATAATACAACATGTTCTCTATAACAAGAAAACTGATAAAAGAAATTTGATCTAAGAGAATAATATAGGTATCTAGATTTCTAGTAGACCTGCTTAAAGAGCAAGAAATAGTTCTTATTTCCAGTTTTTTAACTTAACATAATTTTCTACCCATATAAACAGAGCCAAATAAAAAACTCCACTGAAAAATCTTCATGAAGATACACACAGTATCATTGTATAACTGATAATATTTTTCCCTCTCTGTTCATACTGTTTTATTTTTATTTACTCGTTTTTTTTCTTTTCCATCATGGTTTATTATAAGATATTGGATATAATTCCCTGTGCTATACAGTAGGATCTTATTGTTTATCCGCCCTATATATATATTTTTGCATCTGCCAGTCCCAAATTCCCAATCCATACCTCCCTTATCCCGCCTCCCTCTTGGCAACCACGAGTCTCTTCTCTATATAACTGACAGTATTCTTTTGCAAAATAGTTTTTTTTTAAAGAAAGAAAGAAAATAAATGTTGTTCAAACAATTTACATAAAAATTTTGAAGTTTTTCAAAATGAAAATTTCATCTGATGAGAAAAGTATTTGACACTTGTGAGGGAGAGAAAGGTTATTTAGTGACACATAAACAATCACTTTCTAAAGGAATAAATGTCTCACTTTGAGAGATATACCTAAGCAAAGCAACTGTCTTTGCTAACATGCATTTGCTAATATGCAGCACAGATTTGTAAATATGTGGTGTATGTTCAATTTAAACCTTTACATAAATAATCAGGGGATAAAATCATATGGTCCATGGACCCAACTGTTTACATAAGCAAATTGACATTTTCTTAAATAGCTCATGAAATTGGTCTTTTGAGAAAATCAAAAACACTGAGGGAAAAGCATCGCAATGAACATCTGTAGGTAAATTAACAAGTATATTTGTTCCTTACAACGATGCATAATGTTATCATCTCTTTCTGAAAACATTAACTAAAACTGAAATTGTGAAGCATTTGTTTTTTAAGATCTTATTGCCATGAGTGTGGACAGTGGGACTTCTACTTGTAATACAGACAGCAGATGGGAAGATGTTACCAACTATCAGACTTGTTTTTATTTTACTTTTCACATCTGTACCAGAGCATTTCAGTCCCAATAAGTTGATAATTTAAGAATATACAATTTCCCCCATGTGTGCTCTTCAAATCTGGATGTCTGGTGCTCAGTTAAATTTCATCTATTTGCAATTTTTTCCCTTACAAGGCATTATTTTTAGCTTCCCAGCCTATTAACAAAACAAAAAAACCTAGCTACAAATCTATTTCTAAATGTTAACTCCCATTAAATCCACTATCATTATAGTCCCACCAAATATAAAACCCCCTAAATGTGGTAAAAAATAATTACTAATATGATGCCTTGTCTAAAGGTAAAATCCAGACATGACCCAGCCACAGTCTGGAAGGAAAGGTGGAGATATTTACGTATCTATTTGCTTGCTTTCCCTTAGTCAAATCAATAGGACATACAACGTACTTGTCGTTTATAATATCTTAAAAAAATATAGGTAAAAGAATTGCTGTCAGTACCTTTATCTTCTGCCTTCACATCATGGAAAAAAATAGAAAATATACTTTCATCCTTTATAAACAGAATGAAATTTAAATAATATTTCTTCTTCCTGAACTGAGTTGATAAACAAGGCAGAAACAAAGAGTTTCTTAATTCTATCAATGAATGCTACACTGTGAACACTGAGAATAAAAATAATGTAGTCCAACTTCTTCTTGATCATTTTTTTCCCTTTGTCTCTTCCCAAACTAAGACAGAATTATTGCTGGAAATTTGGAAAATAAAGTTAATGTAAAAGAAGAGAATAAAAATCACCACCTTTTCTCATTTAGCAAGATCTGCTATTAATATTTTAGCACATAGTTTTGGTTTTTACTTTCCTGTGTACAATATTGTGTTAAACAAAACTGAGACCATACTATACGTTGTATTTCACATCCTTTTTTACCACTTAATATATCATGAATATATTCTCACAATTTAAATATATAGAAGATTAGTTTTAGTTATCATTTAAGTAACTTAACAAACCTTATTACTGGGCATCTATGCTCTAATTTGTCACTATTAGAAATAATGCTATAGTGAACATCCATGTACAGATATCTTCTTTATACATCTGTTACATTAGGACATTCCTCTAGAATTAGAACTGCTGGATGTCAGTATAAACATTTTCATCGCTTATGTTTCATTCTGTTAAACTGCCTTCTAGAAGGGCTGTACTATTTTATAAATCAACCATCAAGAAATGAGAGTACACGCTTCTCAGCACCCTCACTGGTCAGATAATTATTTCATATCTTTTTTTCTATTGCACCATTCTTTTCATAGGCATTTCTTTTACTATTAGGAAGGCTGATCACTGGTCAGATAATTATTTCATATCTTTTTTTCTATTGCACCATTCTTTTCATAGGCATTTCTTTTACTATTAGGAAGGCTGAACATATATACACCCAATACACATTCACATATGCCCATACACACCCACATAAGCTCATCCTACATACCATACATACCACATACATCATATATATAACTTACACTATGTCAATATCATGTTCATTACCTTTGCTTATATTTGTTAAGATACTTATTTTTCTTTTTGCTGAGTAAGAACCACATATAAAACTATTAATCAATTATTAAAATTTTATAAAGTTGTTCCAAACTCATGATTTACATTTTAATTATGCATACTGTTTTCTTGACTTACAATATTTCCTAATTTGTGTATAGTCAAAGTCTTTTCTTATGTCTTCTACATCATTATCCTAACTCTTTAGTGCTCTGAATTTTATTTTGATGTATGGTGTGATATAGGGTATCAATTTATATTTTCCCTGCAATAATTTATCAATTGCTGTAGCAACAATTTTCCCCTACAAATTTAAAGTCCCTAACATAATTCTCAAATTGGAAAAACTTACTTGCCATAACTCTTCCCCTATCTAATACATTTCATCCTAAGAAATATAGCAGTTCCAACAATTGTGAATACCAGCTACCAAAAATTTAAATAATATGTGCTCAAGGTCATTAAAACCACCCTTGATTTAACACTATCCCTTTGATTCAAACAATACTAGGGCACCATTCACATATTCAAGCTCCCTTTAATTTCATGCACAATACAATAGCAAGCCAGTGGGTATTGAGAAGGTAGGGAAGAGAAGAACACAATATTCAGGAAACCAAACACAATACTCCTTTGTTTTAAAGTTGTATCACTATATAATAATTATTTTGATATTCATGAAATTGACAATACAAAGTAGATTTTAATGTGAATTTGATAGTTCCTTATACTCAGAAAAGATCATTGTTCATTAGATTTAACTGCAGTATACAATCTATATGTAACCTATGAAACAGTAGTATAGAAACTTTCAAATAGTCAAGACAAAAACAAAAACTCAACCTAGCAAGACTGTCTTTGATGTTTTAAAAGTAGCCAAAACAATGTATTCTACAGGAAAATCTAAAACAGACATATAGAAGTTTGCCTGTTGTGAGCCTTGTATGTGGGAGACTTATGTTACTATGTCTTATGTATAGAAATGGATTACACAGCTTTAGAAAAAGAGTTCAATGCATCTTTAAAGTGTTTCCAAAGTGAAAATAACTTTCTTAAGAGCTAAAAGTCAGACTAAATATCTGTATTAGTGACAAACGATCAGTTACATTCAGTCTCTTACTTTCAAAGGGAATAAAAGTTGTATAATAGAACCAGATAAAAACTCCAGTCTTACAGTTATGGGAGGGTGATTGCTGCTAGATTTAAGATTGAAAACTTGCACTTTGACCAAAAGGTAACTTAAAAGAACAAATAATCCTGTTTTAAAAGCTATAGGCATATGCTTTAGAGAATTGCCTTTAATTCCTTCTCTTTTTCACAAGTTCAAAATTGTTACATGTCTGATGCAATCACCTGGGAGATGTAGACATGACCATCATTGGTCACCTACCCATCCAGCAAATTCAAAAGTTCTCTTCTCCTGCCCCCACTGCCCTAGTGCAAGGGCTGTCACAGCTCCCTCTGTGTGCACATATGCAAGGAAGCCAATGATTGAAATCTAGAGTAAAGCAAAATGTCAGTGGGTTCTGCTGTTTAGTCAAAAGGGAAAAAAAGCCAAGGAAAATACAAAACAAGTCAAAATGAAAGATTGGAACATGAGTCTGCCTGTGTTCACCAAGTGCAACCTAAATTATCATGACTTCCTTCTGGCTTAAAGCAGCTGGCAAGTTCTCAGGATTACTCAGGAAGTGATTTTAAAGATGAAAAGCAGCTTCACTCAGTTGGTATACATAAACAACTCTACTTGATCTGGCCCCTGCCTACTGTGTGCTCTCTTTCCCTATCCCTTGGCCCTCACACTACTTCAAATCCAAACTGCCTTTCTTCCTGTTTTTCCACCATGTCAAGTTTTTTCCAACATGAAGCCTTTTTGTTTTAAGCTCCTCCCTTAGCCTGGAAGACCATTCTGCTTGATCATTTCATAGCTGGCTTCTTCATATCATTCAGGATTCTAATTACATATCACTACTTTAGAAAAGCCTTCTTTGATTATCAAGTTAAAAGACTCACTCTGGGAGTTTGGGAGTTTTTGAGCACAAACCACACATTCTCTTTTCTTGGCCCTGCAATAAACCTCTCTCTGCTCCCCCTGCCAAAAGACTCACTCTGTCACTATCATACCTCTCCACTCTGGCTCCATACCATCTATGACTGTCTTGTTTTCTTAATCAATTACCGTAATTCTCCTACAAATGAACCTTCAAGTTGAGAACTTTCAAAGATGTGCAGGTATGTTCACCTGTCCAGTCATGTAAGTTAGTTCATGTGTCTGGCATACACTGTCACGTGCATGCATCCTCTACAAGTGGTTGTGCTTTTTTTTTTTTTTCTTTACTGTACAGTACTGTAGAGAGCACACACAAAAAAGAGAGCACAGCAGTACAGTACCTTTATTTCAAGCTAGATCTGCAAGAAGACGACTTCATTGAGCTCCTTGCTGTGCAACATGAGAAGCTTACTAGAGAAGACCTGATGGAACTGGAAGCCCAGGGAAACATCAAAGAGAGACAAGAGGAAGACGTAACTGAAGAACTGAAGAGATTCATAACACAGGAAATGGCAGGAGGATTTTCTCTATTTGAGGAGGCACTGTTCGTTTTGAGGCATAGGACATGAATGTAGAATGGTACAGGAAGGTTGCAGCGGCCATTCACAATGCAATCCAGTGCTATCATGTCATCTCTGATGAGAAAAAGAGAGCTACTACCCACACATCACTGGATCATTTTTTTCAAGAGGGCAGATAGAAATGAATCCAGCAAGAAACTAGAACCTGTGCCATCAGTGTCAGGTGTGAAGGATACTGCAGCTTGCCCTCCATCTCCTCCCACTGTTGGTGATACTTCAGCTCTACCATCTCCCACCCCCTCACCATCATCCAGTCATAACTCTTTGTGCCTGTTCACTTGATGCCAGCCCCTGTATGCCAGCTGTTGTACTATACTACTGTATTTTTCAAGGTACTATAAGATTAAAAATGTTTTCTTTATTTTTTGTGTTTGTTTTTATGTATTATTTGTGTGAAAAGTATTATAACCCTATTACAGTATAGTATACTATACAGCCGATTATGTTAGTTGGGTACCTAGGCTAACTTTGTTGGTCTTATGAACAAATTGGACTTAAAGGTGCACTCTAGGAATGGAAACTGTTCCTATGTAGGGGACTTACTGTATTTGTTCATTTGGTCACTATTCTTCACTGCAAGCTCTATGAGGGCAGGGATTTTTGTTCCTTTTGTTCAATACTCTATCCTCAGCACCTAGAATACAGTCATATTCTACATGTCCAACAGATATTATTTTCAGCAAATATATTTCACTGGTTTACATTTTTGTTGTTTAAAACCTTTAAAACCTATGAAGGATCCTGATTACTTCTAAGAGCAGATTAGATTTCAATGAGTATGTTTTCAACTATGTCTTAGTTGAAACATAAACCTGCTCCCAGAATATTTTAGGACTAACTATATTCCTAATCAGCTTTCTCTCAACGATATTCCTCAAATACAATGAGGCTAGACAAGAGTTAATGCCTCTGCCTCCAGCTGGATCTGGCCTATTTGTCTCTTTTATTGCCACAGCAAACAAGTCAATGGTTTTCAACAAGGAAATGAAGCAATTTTGGTGTATGTGAGGAGAAGGCATGAAGAGATAATCTTTCCCATTTATCACCTCAATAATTTAGAGTTTACTGAACTGGTACTGAAGCTTAGTACAAATAAAATGTAAGTTCTTTGAGGGAAGGAACTTTTCATCTCTTTGATTCACTGTTGTATCTCCATACACTGCTCAGTGCATAGCAGGCATCCAATAAATGTTTCTTAAATGAATCAATGAATAAAAGAGTAAATGAATGACTATACAATAAGTTCCAAAAACTGACTGAGAAATAAAGATAGTTAAATTGCACAGGTTTGTTCTGCTTCTGAAGCTATATGCAGAAACACAAACTACAATTAGATTTTATATTCCTGCTTCTAAGGAATTCTATACCATGTGCTATTGATCAAAAGGTAATTGAGCAAGAAGGCGCTTATAGACAGTTTAGAAAACTTATCACTGATCGTAGAAATGCCTCTAATGTTAAAGTGACTCAAATATCAAATGCCCTAAAAAAATGGGCAGCCTAGGTATTGATCACTTACATAAATTTTGTAAAAAATTTGAACAGCTGTAAATCATTGATGTTTATTTATGCCTTGTGATGTTCTTATGGAATCTGAAGTGTCTTGCACGTTTGTGAAAACAATTAAAAACAGAAAACAAGAATAGGGAAAAATGTAAATCAGAACACGTCAAGATTAAGAAAAATGTTATGGCAAAGATTTAACTGCATTTCCTGGTGGACCAAAAAAAAAAAAAATACAATCAATTACTTTTAAAGAAAGCAAAGGTTTTTCTAGCATTTAGACTTGGAAAAAAAATGGTTCATGTTGGTTTTCATAAAACCAACCCAATTATATAGTGAACCATGTCTGCAATAGCATTACTATATTAAAAGTAGTAACAGATTCTTAGAAGAGTAGTTCTCATAACATTTCTCAGTATAATGTAAAAACAAACAACAAATAAGTAAAAAGTAATTCTGGGATACAGAGGATAAACAAGAAAATGGATCCAAGTACATAAGTCTCTGATGGGTCTGGATTGATCCAGAGTTATATATAGTATATAGAAAACTGATTTCACCTTGCATACCACATTGATTTGTAGTCAATGTCTTTCATGGTAAATTGCCTGTAGTACTGTGTTAAGAATAATTAATAATCATAATCATAAATATTTTAGGCTTTACAAGGCATAGAATCTCTGTAGCAACTACTTGTTGTCACTGTAGTATAAAAACCATCACAGAAAATATGCAAAGAAATGGACAAACTTTTAGGGTCCAATAAAACTTTTATTTAGAAAAGCAAGTGGCAGGCCAGATTTGGCCCATTGTCCACAATTTGCTGATCTTTGATTCAGAAGGATAGAGGGACTACTATTCCTTCAAATAGGCTCCCAGAAATGTAATTTTTCTTGCTAGGGCTTTTGATAAATTTTGGATACTTGGCAGATTAAAATTACATCCTATTTCCAGAGCCCATAGTTCATATTTTCTAGGCTGCTGATTAAGGGCAAATACATTTTTGAAAGGCTAAATAAGCAAATAGTAAGACTGACATTTTTTTTTTCTTTGTCTGTAATTTTTTTATTTTTTTTTTTAAATTTTACATAATTGTATTAGTTTTGCCAAATATCAAAATGAATCTGCCACAGGTATACATGTGTTCCCCATCCTGAACCCTCCTCCCTCCTCCCTCCCCATACCATCCCTCTGGGTTGTCCCAGTGCACCAGCCCCAAGCATCCAGTATCGTGCATCGAACCTGGACTGGCAACTCATTTCATACATGATATTTTACATGTTTCAATGCCATTCTCCCAAATCTTCCCACCCTCTCCCTCTCCCACAGAGTCCATAAGACTGTTCTATACATCAGTGTCTCTTTTGCTGTCTCGTACACAGGGTTATTGTTACCATCTTTCTAAATTCCATATATATGCGTTAGTATACTGTATTGGTGTTTTTCTTTCTGGCTGACTTCACTCTGTATAATAGGCTCCAGTTTCAACCACCTCATTAGAACTGATTCAAATGTATTCTTTTTAATGGCTGAGTAATACTCCATTGTGTATATGTACCACTGCTTTCTTATCCATTCATCTGCTGACGGACATCTAGGTTGCTTCCATGTCCTGGCTATTATAAACAGTGCTGCGATGAACATTGGGGTACACGTGTCTCTTTCAATTCTGGTTTCCTAAGTGTGTATGCCCAGCAGTGGGATTGCTGGATCATAAGGCAGTTCTATTTCCAGTTTTTTAAGGAATCTCCACACTGTTCTCCATAGTGGCTGTACTAGTTTGCATTCTCACCAACAGTGTAAGAGGGTTCCCTTTTCTCCACACCCTCTCCAGCATTTATTTTAAAGCACTAATAAATATCACTAATAAATATCAAAACTAAGTTTAATTTCTACCAGCACTATACAGTAGAAATTTCTATGATGATAAAGTTTTATTCTATACTTTTTCCTGTCTGATAGTAGATCTGATTCTAACTACTTATGGCTACCGATAGTTGAAATATGGCTAATATAATGAGGAACTAAAAATCTAACTTTAATATAAATTAATTTAAATTTAGAACAGGCATCCCTGATGGCTCATACAACAAAGAATCTTTCTGCAATGCAGGAGACCCAGGTTTGTTCCCTGGTTCAGGAAGACTCCCTGAAGAAGGTAATAGCTACCCACTTCAGTATTCTTGCCAAGAGAATTCCATGGACAGAGGAGCCTGGCAGGCTACGGTCCATGGGGTCACAAAGAGTCATACACAACCAAGTGACTAACACTTTCACTTTAGATTCCCAGGTGGCGCTAGTGGTAAAGAATCCACCCGCCAGTGCAGATATTCTATAGACACGAGATTGATTTAAATTTAAATAACAATATATGAATCATGGCTATTAAATACACCACTCAGCATTTACCTAGCTTTAGACAATAAAAAAGGAGTGCCTTGACTCAAAATGTTAGCAGATATTATTCCCTTTATTCCAAAAGGGGTTCCTTGGTAACATGGTTTTAACAAATTCTGGGTTTTTTAAAAGTTAAACAACAGACTTCTTAATACACAAGCACACTTCAGTAATTTCCAAGAACAGAACATGGTATTTACATTTCCTTTGTTACAAAAATAGCCCCAAATATGCCAAAAGGTAATGTCTTTGTTTGTATTTAAATATGGTATATTTATCTGATGATTTGGAAATTCACAATAATAAATTGTAAAAGCACCATTATTCTCTGTCTTCAATTAATTTCCTATCACTTAACACAATGATGAAAAAGAAAGCCATATAAGGGAATAATGTTAGCAAAATGGTAGACTATGAAACCTCAGACTCCTCTTTCTCCAACAGAGACACTGATTCAACAATATCTAGACCAATTTTCTTTATTAGAAATAAAGAAACCAGTTAAAAGGCTCCTGTACCTCAGGTGAGTGCAAAACAAGCTGCATCAAAGCCAATAGGAAAATATGTGGCCCCCTCTTGCCATTGCATGGTTGCCCCCTCCACTCACGCACAGAGCCCTGCAGTTTGGAGGAAATGCCCAGCTCCTGGCTTCTCCCTGGGGAGGGTAAGAGAAGACTGGACCATATATCCAATGTTCTGACTTTTTGGGTGACACTGCCCAAGAGAGTGGGGCCTGACTTGGAGAACTGCTGAGACTTGGCATACTCTAGGTATCTAGAGGCAACTGAGAACAAAAGAGAGCTGAGTGACATATTACTGTTTCTGAGGACTCATGGAACAGCCGACAGATATCAGAGGGAGCAAAAGATTACAAGTTTCTGAAGAAGGAAAAAAAGTCCCTCTATTAAATATCTACACACACAAGCCCAAAAATTACATTTCTAGAAAAAAGGTTGAGAGGCTCCCAGAATCTCTAGCAAGGCTGATTGGTGAAAGCCTTTCCCAGTTTCTAAAGACTTGGCGACTTGTCTCCTTATGCAAATGCACAGATAACAACATAAAGCTCAGTGAATAAACAAACATATACACAAACCAAGGACAAATGGCCCAAAGGAACAAACATCTACAGAAACTGACACTTTAAAAAAGAAGTATATGAATTTACTGATAAAGAATTCAAAATAGTTATCAAAAAATGTTCAACGCATTTAGAAACACGATGCATGACCACAAAGAGAATTTCAACAAAGAAACAGAAAATATAAAGAAAGAACCAAACAGAAGTTTGTGACCTGAAGAATGCAATGCTGTTGTTTAGTCGCTAAGCCATGTCCAGTTCTTTTGCAACCCCATGAATTATAGCCCCACATGCTCCTCTGTCCATGGGATTTCTCATGCTAGAATACTGGAGTGAGTTGCCATTCCTTCTCCAGAGGATCTTCTCAACCCAGGGATGGAACCCACATCTCCTACATTAGTGATCAGATTCTTTACCACTGAGCTAGTAGGGGAAGCCTGAATAACACAGTAGTTGAACTGAAAAATTCACTGCAGGTGTCCTACAAAGTTGTTGATCAAGCAAAAGAAAGAAAAGCATATTCAAAGACAAAATCATTTGAAATTACCCAATTAAAGAAGCAAAAAGAAAAAGCAATGAAAAAGAGTGAAGAAAGCCTAAGAGAGTTAAGGGATATAAACGAGAAGACTAATATATGTATCAAAGCAGTCCCAAGGGATGAGAGAGGAGGAAAAGGCAGAAACTTAAAGAAATAACGGCACCTTTCCATCAGTTCACTTCCCCCTTGCCACCCAAGTATTTGTAAATGATATGACTAATAAGGGATTACTATCCAACATATATAAACAGCTCTAAAACTTAACATCAAAAAAAGCAAAAAGCTGATTTTAAAATGGGCAGAAGAACTGAATAGACATTTTTCTAAAGAAGAAATGCATAAGGCCAACAGGCACATGAAAAGATGCTCAGCACTGCTAATCATCAGGGAAAGGCAATCAAAACCAAAATGAAGGAGAGACAGAGACAGAGACAGAGATGGAGATCTTGTTTACATCTAATACCCAATGGAGCACTAGGCAAAATCACCACAGAATATCAGGAAACAATATTTGTGGTTCAGTGTCCCAAAACTTAGGGATTCCCAGGTAGCTAGTGGTAAAGAATCTGCCCGCCAATGCAGGAGACGTGGGTTCAATTCTTGGGTCAGGAAGATCCCCTGTAGGAGGAAATGGCAACCCACTCCAGTATTCTTGGCTGGAGAATCCCATGGACAGAGGAGCCTCTCGGGCTACAATCCATGGGGTCACAAAGAGTTGGATATGACTGATCAGGCATGTATGTCCGATAACTTAACAATTTACTATATTATTTTATATAACAATCAATGAAATATGCACAAGCCATCAATAACATCTTTACAAAGCATATCTTCAAACACTTTTAAAACACATAAATACATGATACTGTTCAGTGTAGTATACGAAGACACTTTTAAATGACAAAATAAGATAAAATGAAGATCCCTGGCAACGTGTAATTTAAAACAATCATCAGAAGAAAATTGAAAAGAAAGCGGTTAAGATATTTTTAAATTGTGATATCCTTAAAAAGCCACAAAAAGAAACTGTAGGCTAATCTTAGAGTCCAATGGTAATGATCATTTTCTAGTGTTATCTGGATTTCCACTAAAGGATTTTTTCCTCATTGTGGTGTTTAAAATGCATTTCTATGAACATTTCTGACACAGTAGTAGTTGAAAAACATCTACACTATTGCTTGCTGTGCTGGCCTTCCTTTGTTGAATAAATGGCTTAATAAAAATGTTTAGAGCAGGAAACTGTTCATGTTAAAAATGTGAAATGTCTTCTTTAATGGACAATTAAGCATTATCACATCTATGTGAAGTGCATATATTTTTTATTGTAAACTTTTAAGCAAGATTTCAACCAGCCTTCCAGATACATTCAAATAGGAGGTTGGATAAGGAAAGAACACACATTATTATTTTTTTCCTAATAGAAAACCTCTTGTCGCTATAACTGCAGACCAATGATTAGTCTTTAGAGTAAAACAGGTACTGGTGCAATTGATGGCATTTTGTAAATTTTATAATTTGATTCTTTATTCCATATCCACACCTCCTCTGAGTTACCAATCAATGCTGGGTGGGATTTCTGCCTATCTCTTGAATATTTGTTAAGCCAGCCCCATTATGAAGATAGGAGGGAGTGAGAAGAATGGCACCTTTATTGAAGAATCTAGGAATGAGAGTGATATGTCTTACAAAAGGTCAAGAAATTAATCTTCAATTAAGAGTAGGCAAAAAAATAAATAAATAAACAATTTTTAAACCAGTTGTGCTTGGAGATAGGTTATTTTTAATTTATGTGAAACACAGACCTCAAAAAGGACTCACACGTTTTTTAAGGCTCAAAAGGAGATTTTGTCATTTTTCTACAACAGCAAATCTCATCTGTGGTGGACAGTAGATGTAGGAGTGCCCTCCTTCCCAATCTGAGCTTCGTTGACCGGATTCCCTCTAAGTGTCCTTTCTGTGCTAATATGCTTCTCAGCAGGAAAGCTCATGGACTATAAAGACGTTAGCTCCATAACAAGTCTTATGAATTCCTGATATCCTTTTTCCTTTGCCTAGCATCTCTGATATCTATTTAGAACTTTTTTCTTAGCCAAGATGCTGTTCCTGGGTTCCAGACTCTGGGTCTCAATTTCCTAGACTATTAATTATTCCTTTTCAACACTGAAACCTAGGTGCCCAAATCAATGACATTTACCTATATTTCCTGCCTTAATTAAAGTTGTCCACGGACCCAGCTGGATTACTGACCTGGTTCCTTCGCTAATGAGTCCAGGAAATCTATACTTCTCCTTACTTGTTGCAAGAATTAAATATATACAATCAGCTAATGAAATATACATTTAATATTTAATGTTAAAATGGCAATTCCAGTTTAACAGAAACCAGAAGCCAGGAAACTAAGCAAAAGTACACTGGATCATATATAGTTTGAACCTATAAAATATAATAGCTAATCTTTAATTTTTTTAATTACAAGCCCTTTCTCATTTCAATATGAGTGATGTGTTGCTATATTGGAAAACCGAAGATTTATTTGTAAAATTACATAAAAGTAGAAGGAAAATTCCCCAAACAGAGTCTAGAATTCTGAATACTGAGTTGGAAGGTTGAGGTTTCTGTGCAGAATAATCATCAAACACCCTGTAAAACGACACCTGTATTTATTCCAATAGTACTTAGCAGTAACAAAACAACCTAAGAGCTCTCTTTTCAAAG
Source organism: Bubalus kerabau (assembly GCF_029407905.1). Lineage (NCBI taxonomy): Eukaryota > Metazoa > Chordata > Mammalia > Artiodactyla > Bovidae > Bubalus > Bubalus kerabau. The sequence continues at coordinate 57,204,895 of NC_073647.1, read as the reverse complement.
TTCACTTTCTAGATATTCCAGGTTTCTCAATTACAGTGACAGTGAATAATGGGAAAGTCAGCAACCAGAGCAAATGCAACATACTGGAATATGTTATTTCCTATAGTGTGTGATTTGAGGACTTCTTTTAGGTCTTATCTGCCTTCACCTTTACCAGAAATACAGCATTATTCCACTCAGCAGATAATAACATTGGAAGAATTATTTCCAAACAATCACTGTTACCACAATGGCTTCACATTACCTAGGCGTTTCCACTAAACTTTTTCGCATTCCTTCGCATTAGATTTTTAGATTGGAAAATCTGCATTCAGACTAGGTTCAGGGTCTGAGGTGATGTTCCAATCCAAGTCAATTTCATCAGGTATTGAAATATTACAGTGACATACCCCACCCTCAGTGATGACTGGGCAGCATGGAACCCCATAGAGCACAATGACAGTAAAACAAAATCCAGGCAGAACACTTCCCCAGAACAAGCTCCACTTTTTTTCGCTAGCATGGTTCCCTTATGTTATCAAAGGCAGAAAATGTCACTGTATCGTGTTCTACTTTAGTTTTGATCTAGTAAATAATTTAGGCACTAAATGCTTTTAGGAACGAAATGAGATATAAATTAACATGATACCAGGTATTTGTTTGGCTCACTCCCTTACCTTGATTCTGTCTTTGCTCAAATATCAATCACTACAAGGCCTATCCTGACCATCCTATTTCAGATGGTAAATCTCATCCCTGGAACTCTCTACCCTGCTCTATTTCAGTTCTTTTCACCATAGCATTTATACCTGGGATTTATCCATCTGTCTATGTGTGTATATACATGCATGTGTATGTACATGAACATACATACATGTGTGTGTATTTTATTTCCTCTTTGTAATGTATTCACCAGCTGCTACAATAATGTCTGGATCATAGTAGGCACCCAAATATATGTCATTTTACTTAGGTTAGTTTGCCAGCTATACCCTATACCTTGGCAGTATATCAAGGATATAAAAGAATTTCAGTGACTCTCCTCATTCCCTACAAAATTAAGGGCTTCTACATTTGGAAATGACACTCTGATGAACTATACACTTTTCACAAAAGTTTTAAATTAATTCCATTTAGATTCAGAGAATATTAACGCCTCACTGGAAAGACATGCTTTTTCTTAACCACCCAGAAGCAATTCCTTTTTCAAGATGATAGTAGTCACTTATTTATGCTGAATAAATTATTTTTAAATTTTAGCATATAACTTTATTTTTGGAACACTAGAAAGAACTGAACTATGATCATTGTTCAGTTAGAGTGATTTAGCACTACTCTCGTACTATTTTCCAAAATTAACTTGCCTAAATATCCCAAATGATGACTGTAAAATGAACTATATTTGATGAACAAATGTTAAAATTCATAATATTTCATATTATTTTGAATACAGTTATAAACTTCTTTCCTAATGTGAGTTTTATAAAAAATGTAATTCTTCCCTTTCCTCTCATTTAGCCAACAAAAAAAAATTATTCTATTCCTTTCTACTTATCAAAGCTTAATAAAACACTTCTATCTACTCTGGGTTTGTTAAATGGGGCGAGGAGGAGGTTGGGACTTTGGGGGAATGTAGAGACGAGAAAATAAATGTGAATATTATGAGTTTCACTTCAGATATTTAAATTTGAGAAGATGAGATGAAATAATCATATTTTCGAAGTATATGGAAATGTTAGACCAGAAGGCAGGTAAAAAGTCTGGATCAAAGATGTAAATTTAAGACCATACACATAAAGATGATAATATGAACTCATCACAGCAGGCAAATTTCAACAGGAGAACAAAGGCCTTGAACAAAAATTCAGAAACTAGGCAAAATGCTATTTAGGCAGGAAGCTAGGAAATAGGAGCAGGGTCTGGATAGGTAGAAAGCACAAGAGGTTCAAGAAAGAATGGACAGTGGTTGGTGCTAAGGTGCAGAGTCACTCAGTCAGATCCAACTCTTGGCAACCCTTAGGACTGTAGCCCATCAGACTCCTTTGTCCATGGGATTCTCCAGGCAAGAACACTGGAATGGGTTGCTATTTCCTCCTCCAGGTGATCTTCCGGATCCAGGGATCGAACCTGGGTCTCCTGCAGTGCAAGTGTATTCTTTATACTCTGAGCTACCAGGGAACCCACCATAGTAGTTGATACCAAAATTTTGATAGTAGTTGATATCAAATGCCAAAAAAGAATTTCAAGAAGATGACATTTGAGAAAAGGGCTTTGGATTTAGACTTTTAAGATAAAGGTCATAGATAACCTTGGCAAAAGCTATTAATAGAGTACAACTGCTGAAATTATGTTACGTAGGATTGAAGTATTCTCCTTTGTTCTAAATGGCCACACTAACACTTTTCATACTGTTCATGGGGTTCTCAAAGCAAGAATACTGATGTGGTTTGCCATTTCCTTCTCCAGTGGGCCACATTTTGTCAGAACTCTGCACCATGACCCGTCCATCTTGGCTGGCCCTACATGGCATGGCTCATAGTTTCATTGAGCTAGACAAGGCTGTGGTCTATGTGATCAGTTTGGTGAGTTTTCTGTGATTGTGGTTTTCATTCTGTCTGTGCTCTGAGGGATAAGGATAAGAGGCTTAAGGAAGTTTCCTGATGGAAGAGACTGACTGAGGGGGAAACTGGTCTTGTCTGATAACTAGATAACCACAATGGTGTGATCACTCACCTAGAGCCAGACATCTTAGAATGCGAAGTCAAGTGGGCCTTAGGAAGCATCACTACAAATAAAGCTAGTAGAGGTAATGGAATTCCAGTTGAGCTATTTCAAATCCTAAAAGATGATGCTGTAAAAGTGCTGCACTCAATATGCTAGTAAATCTGGAAAACTCAGCAGTGTCCAGAGGACTGAACATGTCAATTTTCATTCCAATCCCAAAGAAAGGCAATGCCAAAGAACATTCAAACTACTGCACAACTGCACTCATCTCAAACGCTAGCAAAGTAATGCTCAAAATTCTCCAAGCCAGGCTTCAACAGCACATGAACCATAAACTTCCAGATGTTCAAGCTGGATTTAGAAAAGGCAGAGGAACCAGAGATCAAATTGCCAACATCCACTGGATCATCAAACAAGCAAGAGAATTCCACAAAAACATCTACTTTTGCTTTATTGACCACACCAAAGCCTTTGACTGTATAGATCATAACATACTGTGGAAAATTCTTAAAGAGATGGGAATATCACACCATCTGACCTGCCTCCTGAGAAATCTGTATGCAGGTCAAGAAGCAACAGTTAAAACTGGACATGGAACAACAAACTGGTTCCAAATCGAGAAAGGAGTACGTGAAGGCTATATATTGTCATCCTGCTTATTTAACATATATTCAGAGTGCATCATGCAAAATGCCAGGCAGGATGAAGCACAAGCTGCAATCAAGATTGCTGGGAAAAATATCAATAACCTCAGATATGCAGATGACACCACCCCTATGGCAGAAAGAAAAGAAGAACTAAAGAGCCTTTTGATGAAAGTGAAAGAGAAGAGTGAAAAAGTTGGATTAAAGCTCAACATTCAGAAAACTAAGATCATGGCCTCTGGTCCCATCACTTCATGGCAAACAGATGGGGAAACAATGGAAACAGGGAGAGACTTTACTTTTGGGGGCTCCGAAACCTATATGCAGGTCAGGAAGCAACACCTAGAACTGGACATGGATCAACAGACTGGTTCCAAATAGGAAAAGGAGTACGTCAAGACTGTATATTGTCACCCTGCTTATTTAATGTCTATGCAGAGTACATTATGAGAAACACTGTGCTGGAAAAAGCATAAGCTGGAATCAAGATTGCCGGGAGATATATCAATAACCTCAGATATGCAGATGACACCACCCTTATGGCAGAAAGTGAAGAGGAACTAAAAAGCCTCTTGATGAAAGTGAAAGAGGAGAGTGAAGAAGTTGGCTTAAAGCTCAACATTCAGAAAACGAAGATCATGGCATCTGGTCCCATCACTTCATGGGAAATAGATGGGGAAACAGTGGAAATAGCATCAGACTTTATTTTCTGGGGCTCCAAAATCACTGCAGATGGTGACTGCAGCCATGAAATTAAAAGACGCTTACTCCTTTGAAGAAAAGTTATGACCAACCTAGGTAGCACATTGAAAAGCAGAGACATTACTTTGCCAACAAAGGTCCATCTAGTCAAGGCTATGGTTTTTCCAGTGGTCATGTACGGATGTGAGAGTTGGACTGTGAAGAAAGCTGAGCGCCGAAGAATTGATGCTTTTGAACTGTGGTGTTGGAGAAGACTCTTGAGAGTCCCTTGGACTGCAAGGAGATCCAACTAGTCCATTCTGAAGGAGATCAACCCTGGGATTTCTTTGGAAGGAATGATGCTAAAGCTGAAACTCCAACACTTTGGCCACTTCATGCGAAGAGCTGACTCATTGGAAAAGACTCGGATGCTGGGAGGGATTGGAGGCAGGAGGAGAAGGGGACGACAGAGGATAAGATGGCTGGATGGCATCACTGACTGGATGGACGTGAGTCTGAGTGAACTCCGGGAGTTAGTGACGGACAGGGAGGCCTGGCGTGCTGTGATTCATGGGGTCACAAAGAGTCGGACACGACTAAGCGACTGAACTGAACTGAACTGAAAATCACTGCAGATGGTGACCACAGCCATGAAATTAAAAGCCACTTACTCCTTGGAAGAAAAATTATGACCAACCTAGACAGCATACCAAAGAGCAGAGACTACTTTGCCCACAAAGGTCCAACTAGTCAAAGCTATGGTTTTTCCAGTAGTCATGTATGGATGTGAGAGTTGGACTATAAAGAAAGGTGAGCACCAAAGAATTGATGCTTTTGAACTGTGGTTTTGGAGAAGATTCTTGAGAGTCCCTTGGACTGCAAGGAGATCCAACCAGTCTATCCCAAAGGAAATCAGTCCTGAATATTCATTAGAGGGACTGATGCTGAAGCTGAAACTCCAATACTTTGGCCACCTGATGCAAAGAGCCAACTCATTAGAAAAGACCCTGATGCTGGGAAAGATTGAAGGAAGGAGGAGAAGGGGACAACAGAGGATGAGATGGTTGGATGGCACCACTGACACAATGGACATGAATTTGAGTAGGCTCTGGGAGTTGGTGATGGACAGGGGAGCCTGGCGTCCTGCAGTCCATAGGGTCACAAAGAGTCGGACATGACTGAGCAACTGAACTGAGCTGAACACTAAACTACTATTAGGCATTTGTTGAGAATAAAGGTCAGTTCAATTCATAATTTACCAAATATATGCTTTGGCACTCCTTTAGTATATTAGGATTAAGGAAAACAACTAACTGGTTAAATGAGAAGCTAACATGTCAAATGAAGTTTTTTATGTGGAGCTTTGTGATTAGATAATATTAATTGATATATGAAGTCTGCAATGCTTTAATTTTTAAGTGAAAACATCATCATATATTAATGTATAACTTAGTAAGGAAAATGGGCTTCCCAGGAGGCACAGTGGTAAAGAATTTTCCTGTCAAGGAGGAGACTCAGGAGACGCAGGTTCAATCCTCAGGTCAAGAAGATCCTTGGAGTAGGAAGTGGCAACCCACTTCAGTATTCTTGCCTGGGAAATCCCACAGACAAAGGATCCTGATGGGCTGAAGTCCATGGGGTCGCAAGGAATCAGACAAGACTGAGCATGATGCACTCAGTAAGGAAAATATCTCTTAGTAAGGAAACTAACAGCTGATGATGAGTATAACTACTGGTGGGGTGTAAATTAATCCATCACTTTGGAAAACTATTTCATATTACTATTGAAGTTGAACCTAGGTATGTAACCTTTGAGGAGGCAATTCAATATACCAAACAGAAATGCATGCACATGTATACAAAAACACATCTACAACAGTATACCTAGCCAAAACACAGAGATATGTCAATATTTGAATGGACATATTGCTATACATTTTGATATATTTATATAATGGAGGAGTTGGTAAACTATGGTCCATGGGCCAAACTGAGCCTGCAGTCTATCTCTGTAAATAAAGATATTTTTATTGGAACACAGTCATATTATTTATATATTGTCTATGGCTACTTTTGTATTACAACAGTCAAACCAAGCTGCTCTGACAGGGACTGTATGATGCACAAAGTCTAAAATATTTACTGCCTGGCTCTTTACAGAAAATGTTTGCTGACCTGGGCTACAGAATTTAAAAAAAAGACAAATCTCAGTCAGACTCAAGGCTATGAATGACTCTCATAAACACAGGGCTGAGTGAAAGAAGCAAAATAAAGAAAATGAGATACGCTATGATTCAATTCATATAAAGCTCAAAAATAGGCAGTACTACACTTCAGGACACTGGCAGTGCTTCCAGTCAAATTTGTATTTATCTTTGGAAAGGAGGAAGGCAACAGGAAATGGGAAGAACTGGTAACGTTCTACTTCTTGAACTGGGTGTTCATTATGTGGGTGAATTGGGTTATGTGATAATTCATTAAACTGCATGCTTAAGATCTGTGTACTGTCATGTGTATTCCTTCAAAAAATGAGTTTTTTAAAAGATATGTAGAAGGATTATACATAAAATTATTAATAATATTAATAGTTACCCCTGGAGTATAGGAAGGAAAAGATGAGAGATTTTATTTTTAATGAATTTACTTCCATACTTTTTAACTTTTTAACTTTTTGCATAAGCCTGCTTTAGAAAAATGAAAACAAAGTAATAAAATGATGTATATTATTACATATATTGACAAGACAATACACTGTGAGCACTCCAGTGACAATAGGAGGTCAGAAACCAAATGTTTAAATCACTCAACATCTCTAACTTACGTGAACCAACAATAGAAAATACAGTGCATACCTGTTAGTCTTTATGTTTTACCTACAAATTTCATAATCTTATGAAACCTTCTCACATGTTTTTAAAACACGATTTTAATTATCTTTGTCAGATTCTAGCTGTTATACATCCCCTATCTTTAGTAATACTGTGCATTAACATGATGGTCTTAACCGTCCCCTTAAGCTAATTCTCCTCCTTTTCAAAGAGATAAAAGACTTCAGGAATTGAAAGTGACATTAAAAAAATGGTGCTGGCAACTACCAATTGTTGCTTAAAGATTTAAGAAAGAAATATTTCTGCATGATTTAATGATTGCTTGCTGTAGCAGTGTTCTTTTGTTTGGTCTCCAACACAACTCCCTAGAGTGTCTTGTTCAATATGCAACAAAACAATGATGTAGAGGTTTTGACAAAAAGCCCATCTCCCTATTGAGATAGCATTACATGGTAATAGCTTCCTAAGCTATATAATTCAATGAGATATATTTTAGTATTAAAATATCTGTTAATCAGTTTTTAAAGCTGTGATGTTCAAAACTCAGAACAATATGTAAAACATTCCTTTACCAAAAGAATGACTAATCTTATGTACAGCTTTGATAAGTTACAAGAAATAGGTTTATCTCAGAAGACTGGTTATGATTAATATGCAGTTCATAAAGCTCCTTAGCTCTGTATGGTCTCTAACTGAATCTAATAAAGATAGGTCACGCATTTTTCATATTCCTTTTTCACCCATGACAGATCTCTAATAGGATTTATATGCATTTGATATTAATTGTATCGGAGACTGCACCAACTGCAATAATCTTTCATTTCTTGCCTTTTTAAAGCTATACATAAATTACAAAGTTTCCATTTTGTTTGACTGCCACTCTCATTGACAATCAACCACGTTAGTGATAGAGAGGTAGAGAAAGACTAAGAAACATCTCACCTAGTTCAGTGAAATACCAAATGATACCAAAGGCTATAAACCCAGGCTTGAGAGTGTTTTCACTCCCCTCCCCCCTGTGTCAGAAGAGCTCAAGCATGTACCATCAGTGAAAACCTTGCACTCTGAATTGGAGAGGAAAGGACATGCTTTTAATAACCATCTCACAGAGGGGTGCAGGCAGTAACGCATCGTTTTGATGAAGTACTGCTTTTCTAACCATCTAGAGAGACAACACAGGAAATGTAAAAATGAGATAGTGCTACCTAAAATGAAATACCGAGTGTCTTAGGGACTCAGTCGAAAATAGTCCTTAATTTTAGCTCTGAACTCAAAAGAGGCTTCACTTATATCTGGGGGAAAAGAAATGCATCTTTTGAGACTCTTCAAATTGTAATTGCAGTTAAGAGAAGTGAACAATTATATTTTCATATTCTATATTCTGCACTATGACATAAATAGTGAAAACTTTCATTCTGCAAGAGAATATAGCAAGGGATTTGAGAAACTAATAAAATGTTGCTTTACACTCTATCAAAACACTTGGCTATTAGTGAATAAAATCTAGAAGATAAAAGTAGGTCATAATTGTAATGATTTTCTTTTGTTGAAACAGACTATATACAAATTCAGCATGTAAATGTTTCTCATACATACAGGAATTTAAAAAACAACACACAAAGAAGTCTGTATGACTGTTTAAATTCAGAGAGTTACCTTATGGTTATATATATATATATACTTTTATATATGTATATAAATTTTTGCCCTTGAATTAAGAAAAGTCACTTTTAAAATACAACCCAAGAAAAAAATGAAGACAAATTCAGAAGTCTACTAAATAAAGAAAGGCAACCAAATACTCCTCAGCCATCTATAAAAGCTATGTCAGGGACTTCTTTTGCTTCTGGCCATAAAGGAGTAACTGCTACTAGACTAGCCGTCCATCTGTAAACAACTAGAGAACTACACAAAATGTATGAAACAATTGTTCTCAGACATTGGACAACAGGGTACACAGGGCTGAGATCCCTGAGAGAAAGGAAACAAACAAAGTAAGCCCTATAATCATCCCAGTTTTGTGTCTGGAGGCACCTTCCACATTACAGTTCAGGAAGGGAAGTTATGCAGAGTACTATAGTCTTATAGTGCTGAACAGAGAGACATGCAAGATCAGTGAAGGTAAGGCAGTTGGTATTTATGGGGTACAGTATCAGAGAAGAGAAAGCCCACAGAAAAATAGTTCCATTTGGCTGAATACTATTCTGCACAAGGGTAGGGGAAACTATGAGGATGGGCACAGAACACTACTAGAGAAAGAATGCCTACCAGAAAACAATAGGCTTAAGACCTACTGGAGACCACACAGAGCTAGGAGACATTCTGATCAGCCAGAGTGCAGAGACTTCATTGAGCATTTAGAGACCTGAAAAAGGCCACACTTCAGGATTAAAACTAAAGCAGCTCTACGGGAAATGCTATTTAGATTCATACAAAGTTTAAAAACAAGTCTTGAAATGATCAAGCTGATCTATACATAAGTTAACAGGCAGAACAAAGCCTAACATTCTTTAAGACAACCAAATTACAACATTCAATAATGTCACATTCTAATATTTAGAATCCAGCCAAAAATTCCCAGATAATCAAAAAAGCAGGGAATATGACTCAAAGACACAAGGAAAATTAGTCAATATAAATAAATCCGCAAGTGACAGAAATGGTGGAAACAGCTGACAAAGACTTTAAAACAGACATTATTACTATATTCAAGATTTAAAGAAAAAATGAACACAATGAGAATAGAAATGAAAATATTTTTAAAAAAGAATCAAATAGGACTCTAGAGCTTAAAACTACAATATCTGAAATGAAAATTTCACTGTATGGGCTAATAGCAGATTAGACAATACAAGAAAAAACAAAGATCAGTGAAATAGAAATCATGGCAATAAGAACTACCAATATGAAGTATAGAAAGGAAAAAATGGCTAAAAAAATGATCAGAGAGTTTGAATGACATAAGGGACAATATAATGTGATATAGAATAAACTTCCAAAATGGTGAAAGGATAAATCAAAAGTAATATTTTGAATAAATTATGGTTCACAATTTTCCAAATCTGATGAAAAATGTCAATTTACAAATATAAGAACACCAATAAACCTCAAACAAGACAAACATAAAATAACCCTCAGGTATATTATAATCATATTGCTGAAAACAAATGATAAAGGAAAAAACCTTAATAGTAGCCAGAGAGAAAAACATGTGACATAGAAGGGATCAGAGTTTAAAATCATTGTTGACTTCTCATCAGAAACAGTACAAGCTATAGGAGAATAGATGATATCTTTGAAGAACTGAAAGAAAACAAATGGAGGAGAGGGGAATGTATCATCATTCATATATATATATATATATATATATGGGATATATATATGGGATGATCATATATTCTATATGATCATATAGAGTTAGAATTCTGTATCCCATAAAAATATCCTTCAAAAATGAAGTTAAAATAAAGATATTACAAACATAATCTGCAAGAATCCAACTGAAGAGAACCTGCACTACAAGAAATGTTTAAAGGAAGTTCTTTAGGGTAAAGGAAATCGATACCAGATAGAAACTCAGATCTCCATAAAGGAATGAAGAGTACCAGAACTGTGTGTGAAACAGAGAATGAGAATAAATAGGACATTGTTTCTGGTTTATTTTCCTTAAAATATAATTGATTATTTAAAGAAAAAAATAATACAATGTATGGTCAGACCTATAACATATGTAGAAGTAAAATGTATGACAATAATAGCACAAAAGATGACAGGGAAGCCTGTAAATATGCTATTGTAAGATTCTTATGTAATATAGGAATGTATATAATATCAAATAAAAAATACAAAAAAATTTAAAAAGCTAGACTGTCAGAAGTTAAAGGTACATACTGTAAACCCTATAGTAACCACTGAAAACTAAAAGAGGTATATTTAATAAACCAATGAAAGTTAAAGTGTTAGTCACTTAGTGGTGTCTGACTCTGTGCAATCCCAAAGGCTCCTCTGTCCATGGAATTCTACAGGCAAGACTACTGGAGTAGGTAGCCATTCCATTATCCAGGGGATCGTCCTGATCCAGGGATCGAACCCAGGTCTCCTGCATTGCAGGCAGACTACCATCAGAGCCACCAGGGAAGCCCAATAGATAAAATGGAATAGTAAAAAAAAAAAAAAAAAAATCCTAAATAAGGTAGGAAAAGTAATTAAAAGAACAAAGGATAGATGAAGCAGAAAACTAATAAGACTGTAGACATAAAGACAGCTATATTAACAATCATATTAAATATAAATGGGTTATAACCATACAAATTAATAGGCAGAGATTTTCAGACACTATTAAAAATATATATACTCAAATAAATGCTTTCTACCAGGAATTCACTTTAAATATAAAGATGCAGGTGAGTTAAATGTAAAAGGATAGAAAATGATCTATCATGCAAAATGATAATCACAAGAAACCTGAAGTAGCTAAATAAATATCAAACAAAGTAGACTTTAGAGCAAGGAATATCATCAAATATAAAGAAGGACATTTCATTATTATGAAATGGTTAATTAATAGACAAGACAATCCTAAATGTATATATAATGAATAACAGTGTTTCTAAATACATGAAACAAAATTGACAGAACTAAAGAAGAAATTGACAAATTCATAATTAGAGTTGGTGATTTCAATATGCCTCTTTCAGTAACTGATAAAATAAGTAGACATAAAGTCATTAAGAATATAGAAGACTCTAACAACACTATTAACTGACTTGATCTAAATGATGCTTATAGAACACTTTAACCAACTGCAGAATATATCTTCTTTTTCAAGTACACCAGGAACATTCAATAAAATAGACTATATACCAAACCATACAATTAGCCTCAATAAATTTAAAAGTAATGCAATAAAACCATATCACTCTTCCCTCAAATTTTCAATTATTGACATGGTAATAAAATTAAATTATCTGGGGGGGGTGTCTTATAAGTATAATTAAGTTAAGGATCTTGAGATGAGATCACTCTGGATTATCCAGGTGGGTACTTAATCCAAAGAAAAGTGTCCTTATAAAAGATACAGAAGACAGTCACATTGGGAAAAGGAGAAGACTATGTGAACTCAAAAGAAGAGACTGGAGTAATGCAGCCACAAGCCAAAGAATATCTGGAGCTATCTGAAGCAGAAGAGGCCAGTAAGAATTCTCCCCTAGAGCATTCATAGGGACTGCAGCCCTGCCAACAACTTGATTTCAGATTTCTGGCTTCCAGAACTGTGAGACAGTAAATTTCTGTTGTTTTAAGCCACCAAAGTTGTGGTAATTTGTTATGACAGCCCTAGGAAACCAATACAATCACTTAAGTATCTATATTAAAGGAGACTTTATGGATATGCTTATCTTCAACTTGAATTGATGTTGCCAATTGACTCTCTAACATGACTGTACCTATTTACAATACCTATGAGCAGAAAATGAGTTTCCAGCACCTAGTGTTATCAGACTAGGGGAAGGGGGGAGGCAATTTAATGAGTGTGCAATGGCATTTGGTTATTTTAATGTTCCAAGTAGAGTTGAACTAGTTTGGAAAACTTGATCACTTGACTTCTAAGGTCCCTGCCAATTCAAAAAGTCTATTTCCATTACTTTTCATTTACCCATTCAATATACCTTTATTGAGTACCTAATTTGTGTCATACAGACACATTGATCAGCACTGAGACACATATGAGTCTCTGTTTATCTCAACAGCTGTCTTACCTCTATATCTCCATGACACAGATATTTACTATTCACTATACTATTTTTATACATTGTGTTACATTATTAAAATTCTTATGAAAACAACACACACACATATATCAACACATATATACTTTTTTCTCTGAACTAGATTGCAAGCTTGATGTGAATGAGATTCCATTTTATCATACTAGTTTTATAGTGGCTAGTCCAGTGTTTTGCACATGAAAGTTCAATACAACCTTTCTGAAATTTGTCAAATGCACAGAATGACCCATTCACAGATTTTTTAAAAAAAACTTCAAGCCATATTCACCTAGTTGGGTGATGGGATGATTTTTTATGCTCTGAATTATCTGTTTTCTTATACATTTATCTTTCTGACAAAGAAGATAACTTATGGTATGACTGGTAAAGTCTGAGGTTTCTAGTCAAGAACAGTGATGATCTTAATAAGATATTAAATGATTTATGTCAGGAACAGGGGGAAGGTAGAGAAAAATAAAATCCAGGGACATTCATTTCAATGACAATCATGTCCAGTCCCAATAACTCATCTTTTAGAAAATCTCAGCTTGATGATTAGAGAAATGTGACGGAAGAATTAAAAAGATGCATGTTGACACAATAGAAAGACCAGGAACTTTGGTATCAGACCTAAATTTGACTCCTGATTCTATTCCACAAGTTTTGTGACTTCATACAAGGTACTTTATCACTCTTAAGTTTCAGTTTCTTCATTTTTCAGAGAATAAGAATTCCATCTACCTCATAGAATTGTGAGGATTAAATGAGATAAAGATAAATACCTAGTGCACAGGTCTTCCCTGGTGCCTCAGATGGTAAAGAATCTGCCTACAATGACGGGGACCCAGGTTTGATCCTTGGGTTGGAAAGATTCCCCTGGAGAAGGGAATGGCTACCCACTCTGTTATTCTTGCCTGCTGCTGCTGCTGCTAAGTCGCTTCAGTCGTGTCCAACTCTGTGCGACCCCACAGACGGCCTCCTACCAGGCTCCTCTGTCCCTGGGATTCTCCAGGCAAGAACACTGGAGTGGGTTGCCATTTCCTTCTCCAATGCATGAAAGTGAAAAGTGAAAGTGAAGTCGCTCAGTTGTGTCCGACTCTTAGCGACTTCATGGACTGCAGCCTACCAGGCTCCTCCGTCCATGGGATTTTCCAGGCAAGAGTACTGGAGTGGGGTGCCATTGCCTTCTCCGTATTCTTGCCTAGTGTATAGTAAATACTCAAATACTAACATTCTTTCCTAACCTCCCTAACAGAAATGAAATATAAAAGGTATAAGTGAGGGTTGGTAATTTAGTAATAATCATCAAAGGCTTCAAAGAGGTGTATTCCTTGACCCAGAAAGTCTACTTCTTATATTTAAAGACAAAAAAAAAAATTAAACAATTCTTCAAGGTTGTGTAAATAAGGATGCTCATTTTAGACTCACCAATGGTTAAAAATCGAAAACAATCCAAATGTCTTTCATAGTGCAATGGCATGAGATATGTTTCCAAAGAGGGGAGAGGACATTCACTCTGCTCTCCGGAAATGAACAGTAATAGGAAAGAAGTGGAAACCCACTCCAGTATTCTTTCCTGGGAAATCCCATGGACAGAGAAGTCTGGTGGGATACAGTCCATGTGGTCACAAAGAGTAGAACATGATTGAGCATGCACACACACACACACACACACACACACACAAAGGAAGAAGACTTAGAATCCTCCTGTCCAAGTTCTCACTTCCTTCTTCTAGAAGGACAGATTTATCTAATTAATGCCATCGCAGGGACTCTGTCTTTCATTCCATTCTTCCATTTCTCCATATTCAGTTAGAGTTCATCGCTCATGCACTGACCCATACCTTATTTCTTTCTCCTCTTTACTTGCACCTACATGCCATCTATAACTCTATGTTTCTACCTCTGCTTTTTTCTTCCAGTAAGCCCAAGAGCATCTCCCTCCACTCCCAAATGATCTGCTGTTTGCTGGAGAATGGGGTAACCATTCAATTGCCAACAAAACAAATACTATGGAGCCACTGAAAATTATGTAGGTTTATATATTTTGACATGGAGAGATAACCATACTATCTTGTTGAGTAAAACAAATAATAAAACAAATATAAACACTAAAACTGCTTTGCTCAAGATAATAAACTTAAGATGCACTTTGGATGGGGAAGGGAGCCTCATTTCTTGACTAAATTTTCTACAAGATAGTTGTACTATTGTATAAAATTATTTTTTAAGTGTGGAAATAGAATACAAAGAATAAGATAAGACAGATCAGAAATAAAGTACACAATAGGGAATGAAATCAAAATAGATAAGCTAGAATGACCTGTCTCCTCATTCTCTAATGGTTATAAGATTCTAGAACCAGGTTCCAAGTATGCTTTTTCAAATGAAAGTTCTAATACAGTAGAACCTATACTCCAATATCTGAAAATAGAAGAGCTTTTAATATGGTAAAGTCCTACTGCTCCTGAAACTTTCACTGTATATAATAAAATCATGATACAGAAAAACTAGTCCTCATAACAGGTGGTGTACCCTATAACAGCAGCATTACAAAGATATTCTACAGCAGTTTCATTATGTTTATTCATTGACAAATACACTTTCTTCCAAAGCATCCAAACTCATTACTAATAATTTAACTAACACCTCCTTGGAGCCTATTTTAAAATAACTTTCATTTCCAAGTGTAATGATATTGAAATTAAAAAAAAAAATTACCATGCCTACACAAACCTATTTTAAAATATCCAAAATTTAAATAAATTAACATTGAAATGAACAAACCAACTCTGTCTCCAAAGTTACATTAAATTTACATACTATTGAAATTATGCTTTTATAGCAACTGAAGTGTTAGGCTAACTGCAGCATACATAATTTTGTATATATCATAGAATTCAAATTGGAATATTCAATCTAATCTGATAGAAAAACTATCCCCAACACTATCTGTGATATACAAGCAGTCCCAATTTATAAGTGGGTTGTATTCTAAAGATGGTTTGCAAGTCACTTGGCAAAAAATGCTGGGATGTATTTAATAAGAAAAACAAGTTTAATTAAATGCTCAAAGCTTTTGCACAGCAAAGAAACTACAAACAAAGTGAAAAGACAACCCTCAGAAGGCGAGAAAATAATAGCAAAGGAAACAACTGACAAAGGATTAATTTCCAAAATATACAAGCAGCTCATACAACTCAATACCAGAAATACAAACAACTCAATCAAAAAGTGGGGAAAAGACCTAAAAAGATATTTCTCCAAAAAGACATATAGATGGCTAACAAACACATGAAAAATGCTCAACATCGCTCATCATTAGAGAAATGCAAATTAAAACTACAATGAGATATCACTCCACACCGGCCAGAATGGCCATCATCAAAAAGTTTACAAACAATAAATGCTGGAGAGGGTGTGGAGAAAAGGGAACCCTCTTGCACTGTTAGTGGGAATGTAAATTGATACAGCCACTATGGAAGACAGTATGGAGATTCCTTAAAAAATTAGGAATAAAACCGCCATATGACCCACCAATCCCACCCCTAGGCATATATTCTGAGGAAACCAAAATTGAAAAAGACATATGTACCCCAATGTACATTGCAGCACTATTTACAATAGCTAGAACATGGAAGTAACCTAGATGTCCATCAACAGATGAATGGATAAAGAAACTGGTACATATATACAATGGAATACTACTCAGCCATAAAAAGAATGCATTTGAGTCAGTTCTAATGAGGTGGATGAACCCAGAGTCTATTATAGAGTGAAGTAAGTCAGAAAGAGAAATATAAATATTGTATACTGATACATATATATGGAATCTAAAGAGATGTCACTGAAGAATTTATTCTCAGGGTAGCAATGGAGAAACAGACATAGAGAACAGACCTATAGACATGGAGGGAGGGGAGGAGGGAGAGGGTGAGGTATATGGAGACAGTAACATGGAAACTTACAATACCATATGTAAAATAGACAGCCAATGGGAATTTGCTGTATGTCTCAGGGAACTCAAATAGGATCTCTATAACCTGTTGGTCATCCCACCAACCTAGGGGGTGGGATGGGGAGGGAGATGGGAGGCATGTTCGGGAAGGGGGAGACATGGGTGTACCTATGGCTGAGTCTTGTTGATGTCTGACAGAAAATCACAAAATTCTGTAAAGCAACTATCCTTCAATTAAAAAATAAAGTGGCAAACCAAAAGAAAAAACAAATAAATAAAATGTTCAAGTTCCAAAGCAATCTTGAAGAACACAATTAACCCATAAAAAATGTGTTAGTGTAATAACATAAGTTCTAAGCCCTGAACTCCCTTGTAACAAGGGATGTGGTCCAGAGGAACCTCTGAAAACTGATGGGGAGAAGAGGAGCACTGCCCCAGCTATTTGGGGGTTATTTGGCATGCTGAATCTTAGTTCCCTGACCAGGAATCAACCAACACCCCCTGCAGAGGAAGCATAGAGTGTTAGCCACTGGACTGGACCACCAGGGAAGTCCCTGCCCCAGTTTTGGTAGCAGTAGGAGCACAAAAGCAACAAAGGAGAGTTCCAGCATTATGGGGTTGGAGTACCCATGTTCAGGATGATAAATGAATTGTCCATAAAAGGAGCAATCAAGGACTACTTGGAAGAAAGTATCAAAACAATACAGGAAGAGTGAGGTACCAGATGTCATGAAACAAAGCATTCTTTCAGTTTTGAACTTAAAAATAAGGGCTGGTAGGTTTGCATGTCATTTACCCTAATAGATTCCCTTCCTAGAAACTCCAAGAAGGGGGAGCTATTTTCCATTAATTGCATATTCTTACTTCCATAATTATCCCTGTTGTTAAATAATAACTGGGGGAAACCTACTGGAGATCTGCATCATGGTGCCCAGGGAATGCATTCAGGTAGGAAGTAACACACATAGCAGTTCGGAGCTCAGAGTTTAGTATGAGGCACAACTAACATTGGGCAGGTTAGTCTTCTCTAAATTTCAGGCTCTTCCTAATCTTGAGATTAAAATAATGAGCAACCCATGAGGTTGCAGAGGATCGAATGAGGTTATCCATGAAAACCATTTATCACAGTGCCTGGTCCACAGTGTAAATGTTACCCGATAGGTTACCTAGCAGAGATGTTGAGACTGGGGTGAAAAAAGTGAAAAGTGAAAGTGTTAGTTGCTCAGTCATGTCTGAGTCTTTCCGACTCCCATGAACTGTAGCCCGCCAGGCTCCTCTGTCCATGCAATTTTCCAGGTAAGAATACTGGAGTGGGTAGCCATTCCCTTCTTCAGGCATCTTCCTGACCCAGGGATCAAACCCAACTTTCCCGCACCATAGGCAGATTCTTTACCATCTGAGCCACCAGGGAAGACAAACCCCTGGACTGAGTCGGCCACTTAACAAACTGGCTTAAGTTCTCTCTCAGCCAATAAGTAAAACTGCCAGACTGCATTCCTGAAGTCTGAAAAGTAGAAGCTTTTTCCTCCCCATGAAATGATATAAGGGTTCAAGTATCTTCAAGTACCCTATTTCTAGGCTTGATTGCCTTCCCTCTCCCCACAAGTTTTGAGACTTCTTTGCCTCATCGAGAACATTGTTGGAAAACAATATATTTTATCTGTGACCAATTGTTTTCTTCAGAAATCAATCTCAGAAATATTAATATGAGGCTAGGACGAAACATGCAAATGGAATTCCACATTTTACCAGATATTCCTGAAAACTTCCCTCCTGCACTTAGTGCATTGCTTCTATAATATACACCCATAACCTTTTTAAATATATTAAGTACTGAATAAGTCATAGATAGGTATTTGTCCCATGAGCTTTTCAAAAGAACAAAATACAAGTCCTTCACCCAACACAAGCAGTGATCTATGAATGTGTGTGGTATACAAACTTAAAGATACCTCTTTAAGTATAAGTACTAAAAGGGGAGGTAGCTAACCATTCCTGATGGAAACTTGCAGAAAATATATTATGCCTAGACTGCACTGATGAAGAGTATATTGAATCTCACCTTGATGACTCCTCATCAAGATCAATTTCTATTCTGTGCAATAATACAGAGATGCCCTCTGAAACCACTGAAGAACAGCGAGTTGTTTTTCCCTGTGAAATAACTGAAGACTACTATATTTTTATAGTTCCTCTTTCTGCTGTTAGCTGTCACATCTCATTGTCAGTAGCACTTTTTTTTTTCTTTTCAAATACAAGATTAACTGGGTGAGAGCCCGAGTTGACACCCACGACTCTCTAAAACACACAAGAGGCTTTTTTTTTCCTCTTAATTTGCAGAAATGCAGGCCACACTGTAAATAGTTGAGATCAGCCAGAGTACTGAGTTTCTGATCAGGCAACCTCTGCTGAATACAAAACTGCCATAATTCTACTCCAAAAAACAGGAGGGTAAAGCCCAATTGATGGAAACCTTTAAAATCAGGAAACATGTTATCACAGCAAAATACATAAAGCAGTAATCAAAGGTGATTTTCTATCAATCACCATGGAGATGTACTCTATCAGGGATTCATCCAAACAGCTCAGAAATTAAGCTTTGAACATTTCAGGACATGTGATACTACAATAATATGCCCAGATTTTCTGGAATCCCCACTTTTTCCTTTGTTTTTACTGTTTTCTTAGTTTATGTCCTATGAATAGCCCAATCCACCAATCAAAATACAGAAAATTAAACACTCAGAATAGAAGCTGTTACAATATTATGTGGGTTTATACCAACTATCTGTAAACAGGAATCAACAGGGTATGGCCTGTTGGCTGTATTTGCAAGAGGACATAGAATATGAGCAATTATAATTGTAGCAAGTTTTCCAGCTCTGTTGTGGGGGTGGGGAGGACAAGTATGTCTGCTGCTGCTGCTGCTAAGTCGCCTCAGTCGTGTCCGACTCTGTGCGACCCCATAGACGGCAGCCCACCAGGCTCCCCCATCCCTGGGATTCTCCAGGCAAGAACACTGGAGTGGGTTGCCATTTCCTTCTCCAATGCATGAAACTGAAAAGTGAAAGTGAAGTCACTCAGTCGTGTCCGACTCTTAGGGACCCCACCAGGCTCCTGTGTCCAAGGGATTTTCCAGGCAAGAGTACTGGAGTGTGGTGCCATTGCCTTCTCCGAAGTATGTCTGGTACCTTCATAAAGCTTAAGAAGGGAATTTAGCAACAACCCGAGTTGTGAACAGGCATTTAAGCCACCAAGGTATTAAAGGCACACCTAATAAAGAAGAAAAACCTTAATCTCCCTAACAAATTAAGCACAAGACTAGTATGAAGTACTAAAAGAAATGCCATCCAGGTTCCTTTTCCTACCTAAAGAGCTATTCAGACAAATCCACACCATGCAGAAAAGTATTAACAGAGCAGGTCTAAGGTTAAAGCTGCCAGCAAGATTCACCCTTGGCTGGTGCTTGGGAACTTGGTTAGGGGGCATATTCCCACTGTTCCATAACCGGTAAGGATGGTCTACTATGCCTGCTTATATAAATAATATGGATTATATTGAGTGTGTGCTTTACTGTAGGGGATCTGGAATTTTGGTAGATATTAAATGACTAGCCTCCAGTAAAAATCTTGGGCACTGACGCCCTAATGGGCTTCCCCGGGCAGGAACACTGCAGATATATTGCTTATTTTTTCACAGTTGAGGGAAGAGAACACTGTATGTGACCCCTTACGGGACAGAGAGAGAAAACACAAGGAAGGCTGCCCATGGATTCCTCCAGAATCCACCTGTACTTCTCCCTTAGTGATCCTGAAGTATATCCTCACTATATTACAGTGATAAATCTGAGCTGTTAGTAGAACTATACTCGGAGTCCTGTGAGTCCTTCTACCATATCGCCAAATGTGGAATCATCTTAGGAATCTCCAACTATATTTGTGAAACTGTTTTGAATGTGGCACAGAAGAGAATTTTAAAATGACTTAATACTTGGGTCTCACTCTCAAACTGCTTGTCATCAAGTGGGAGAGTTGGGAAGGTATGCTGGCAAGAAACCAGGACACCCTGATCATTCAAAATTTTAATGAGCATCTATTGTACTCCTGGCAATGTTAGGTTATAGGCTTAATAGGAACACAGAAATTAAACACAGTCTTTGTGTAAAGGACACAGTAACAAACAGTCCTCTTGGAAAGGATACTGCCTGAAATATTAGAAACAAAAGGACGTTAACTATTCCACCAGGGATATTTCAATTTTCGCTGACCCATAATTTAACTTGCACAAGTTATATATTTCCATGGGTAATCCTAGTTAATTTTCCTCAAAACATTTTGAAAAGGCAGGGTTCTGTACTCCCAAGTTTCACCAGACCCTTTAAAAATTAGTTGTCAGTGCTTTTATCTCTTAACTAAGTATCAAGTACTATGCAAGATTTGCTTGCAATAGAAACATAAACAGGGTCCCAACTTTCAAGGATCCCAGTCTCTTGGAAGAGACAGAAAAGTAAACAAATCGTTAGAAATGCAGGTTACATGTGTGTGAAGTTTTCAGGAAGTGATGTGGCCCTGTCGACCAACAGCAAAGTGATGATCTCTACCATTATGCAGCATTATTGTTAGAAAGCAAACGTGTGAAAAAAAGCTAACAATTGTAACACCTAGGGGGAAGAGTCTGAAAATTAACCATAAGAGTCTTACTACTAACTACAGTTTAAAAGAGTTCTGAATTTTCTTTCAAGTTCTAAAATTAGAAAAACATTTTACCAAGATATCATTTTGCCTGATAACAAAATTTAGTATAAAATATGCCTGCAAAGTGATGCCACCACCCTCGTGAACAATGGTATTGGTGAATAAATGACATCAGGCCCTGTCTAGGTCCTCACCAACAAGCAATTTTGCCTTTCTCCTATTAGAAAAAGTTCCCAATGTTGAAAGGTATGTTCCATCCTATTTGGCATTATGTTGAAAAAGGAACCTAATTTTTTAACCAATTTCCTTTAAGCCACAAAAACCAATTTCTATAAAGGAGAAATAAATCTTGAAATTACTTAATCACTTCACTAAATTTAAACCTCTTAAAAAAAAATCACCAACTTTTTTTTCTCTACACAGAATATTACAATCTTCTATCTTTGAAGACTTCAAAAATATATTAGTTCAAAATCCATTTCTTGGTTCCCACTGAGATTTAAATTACCTGAAACTAGTAGCTTCACTACAAGAGTTCTATTCCGTGGCTTATAAGTTGAATTCACCAGCATGACATCTATGTTTTATATATGTAAATTCCAGAGGTTTACTGTATATTCATGACATCGGCAGCACTGGTTGCTGAAAAGATTGGTACTACAACTGAAACAAATACACAAAATGAGACAGGAAGTAACCATAATTCTTCCTGCTTGCCTAAGTTTATTACTGTAATCATAGAAAAAAATGGAGATTGTCTAGAGCACAAAAACTAAGATAGCAGCTGAGAGCAAAGTAAACTATAAGGAAAAGAAATATTTGCATATAAATCAAAGCAAGCAATGAGGTTTACATCACAGTACATAATATACAATTATTTTATTACAAAAGTTACTGCTTGCATACCAGCTTCAATTATTACATTTTCTAAAATTTGGCACAGGCTATATCAAAAGAAAATTTACTAGCAATAACATAGATAGTATTGCCCAGAATTATCCTTTACCTTTTGAATTCTTCCTAATACTGTAGTAAGTCTAGTCCACAAAACAAAACACTAAATTGTTACTGGAATAAAGTAAAAGAATGAGCTTTGTCATCACTGGAAGTCAAGCAAGACAAGATGCTTCAGTCTGAGGCTCTCTCCCTTATTTCCTCTGTTAAAAAGCTATGCAAGTAACACTGTCAGTGCTCATCAAACTGGAATCAATAGTTTGCATTTTTTAAAAAACACAAATGGAAACTGATCTAAATACATCTGTTATCCTTTCTGTAGTAGGAATTACATCTAGAGTAACTTAATTATAGAGTTGGCCCTCTGTATCTACAGATTCAGCCAAGAGTAGAGCTAAAATATTCGGGGAAAAGAAGAATTCCAGAAACTTCCAAAAAGCAAAACTTAAATTTGTCATATATCAGAAACTATTTGCATAGCATTTACAATGTAATAGGTATTTTAAGTAATTTAGAGATGCTTTAAAGTATACAGGAAGTGGTACATAGGTAATACACCAGTAATACACCAGTGTTTAGAGGGGACTTGAGCATCTTCTGGATTTTGGTACCCAAGGCAGGAAGGGGGTTAGGGGATTATCCCAGAACCAATCACCAGTACACAGGAAAGGACGAAAGTATTTGTTACTGTCAGACTTGATACTCTCACAAAACCTGCCTATAGTCACAGCTACTCACAGCAGAATGAACTAATTCCAAGTTCTAATTACTTGAAGCCCTGTTCTCCACAGCACCTTAATTACTCCCTGGTAATCAGGTGAGCACTTACAATAGGACACTAACCTCACAGGTTAGCAAGGCACCCTGTAGTTCATTTCAGCTGTCAAATTCTTGATTATTACTGCACTAAATAAATTTTATACTATGCCATGTGGAAAGTTTCACCAATGGTGACAGGGGTTTGTAGTTATCTTTCTGTGGAAAAGGGCCTACAGGTACAGTCATATTTTGGATTAACTCCCTTGGCTTCTTCAAACATAAACAGGTTTCCTTCACCTTGTGAAAGTCTCACATGACTTTGTTCACCTCACTGCTAACTTCTATTCCTCACGGACATCCTGCTCTGCTCTTCTATTTGTACCATTAGCTACAGCTCATCCTTCTGCTGGCTAAACATGGGCACTTCCCTGGATATACTCTTTGTCCCCTGACTCTTGTCTGTCCACTCTCTCCCCCTCAGGGAGCCCACATATTCCAAGGTTTGGACCATGGCTTCTATCTGAGGACTCACAAAGTAACAATTTTTGCTCTCTCCCTCCACCTAATTTCTATTCAGCTTCTCTAGCTGCTTATCAGACATTTCCACTTACATTTGACTAGTTCTATAACCTGATTTCATTTCTTTATGTCCAAAACCATATCTTTCACTCCACTGGTAATAACAACAGTCTAAGTAGCTAATATTTAATACTCACACCACACCTTGGAAGTAGATGCTATGTTTTTTTGTCATCACCACTTTATAAAAGAGAAAACCAAGATGACACAGCCTACCAGGATTCAAACCTAGGCACACTAACTCCAGGGGCTTCCTGCTTAACCACTGTTGCTCACAATATCTGTGATTATCTGACTATGATTTAGCCAACCTTACAGAAATGGCTGGGGCTTCCCAGATGTCACAGTGGTAAAAATTTCCTCCTGCCAATTCAGGGGGCAAAAGACACTCAGGTTCAATCCCTGCCTTGGCAAGATCCCATGGAGGAGGAAATGGCAACCCACTCAAATATTCTTGCCTGGAAAATTCCATGGGCAGTGAGCCTGGCAGGCTACAGTCCATAAGGTCACAAAGGTCAGACACAACTGAGCACTCATGCATCACAGGAATAGCTATTTTCCAAACTTCAGTCAAAGTTCAGCCAACAGTTTGAAAGTCTTCATTCTGACATGATTCTTTTCTCACCTGGGCTGGCTCACCTCTCTTTAGGTAACCTAGTGATCCTATACTCTCTGGAGGTCACCATATTGATGCCTAACATAGTGCAGATACCCGACTGATGGCATAGAGCACTACAGCCTAGAACTCCTGGGCTCAAGATTCTCCCACATCACCCCGACCCCACAAATAGCTGGGACTACTTGGGGGTCACAACACACAGCCTAAGGTCTCCATTCTGTATGGATGATTTCCTCCATAATATACCAATACCAGTTCAAAGAGACTCTACTTAAGTCCAGCTTCATCATTCAGGCCCAGTTGCTATTCAATGCCCTCTAAATTCAAAGACCATATACCATCACATCTTCCTCTCTCTAATTAAGCACATCCTATACAGTGGAAACAGTGTCGAACTTTATTATTTTGGGCTCCAAAATCACTGCAGATGGTGATTGCAACCATGAAATTAAAAGACACTTACTCCTTGGAAGGAAAGTTATGACCAACCTAGATAGCATATTGAAAAGCGGAGACATTACTTTGCCAACAAAGGTCCGGCTAGTCAAGGCTATGGTTTTTCCAGTGGTCATGCATGGCTGTGAGAGTTGGACTGTGAAGAAAGCTGAGGGCCGAAGAATTGATGCTGTTGAACTGTGGTGTTGGAGAAGACTCTTGAGTGTCCCTTGGGCTGCAAGGAGATCCAACCAGTCCATTCTAAAGGAGATCAGTCCTGGGTGTTCATTGGAAGGACTGGTACTGAAGCTGAAACTCCAATACTATGGCCACCTCATGCGAAGAGTTGACTCATTGGAAAAGACTCTGATGCTGGGAGAGATTGGGGGCAGGAGGAGAAGGGGACGACATAGGATGAGATGGCTGGATGGCATCACCGACTCGATGGACATGAGTTTGAGTGAACTCCAGGAGTTGGTGATGGACAGGGAGGCCTGGCGTGCTGTGATTCATGGGGTCGTAGAGTTGGACATGAATGAGTGACTGAACTGAACTGAACTGATACAGAGTACGGGCTTTCTAGGTGGCACTAGTGATAAAGAACCTGCCTAGAACTGCAGGAGACATAAGAGATGTGGGTTCAATCCCTGAGTCAGGAAGATCCCCTGGAGGAAGGCAAGGCAACCAACTCCACTGTTCTTGCCTGGAAAATCCCATGGACAGAAGAGCCTGGCAGGCTACAGTCCATAGGGTCACAAAGACTCAGACATGACTGAAGTGACTTAGCACACACATACAGAGTACAGGAATATGACAAAGGAGAGAGATGTTTAAATTGTTTGGCTACGTGACAACCTCCACACTAAATTTTTCAAACTGTATACCTTTTATATACCCTGACAGCCAAACGGAGGAGTTTAATTACACTCACATAACTGTGGATGCTTATATTAATGCTACTGTTTTTACATATATTTGAGATGGGTTTTACTGCATGGAAGAGTCTCCTCCTAATATACCAAATTTAAAAAGACTGAAATATATTTCAAGTAATATTGTCAATTACATATAAGAAATCAAAAGTCAGAATATGTTTCTGGATACAAACCAATGGACAATGAAAATCAATTAAATGAAGTTTGAATATGGATCTTAATATTTTAGTAAAAATAAATGGTTTGTTTGTTAAGATGATATATGTACTCATTCTATTCCAGTATTATTTTTAGCAACATGAAAGGATTCTGTATCTGTAATTATGTAATCTGACTGTTGCATTATTCACAAAGAAAACCAGTACACCGTTGTGGAATATTAAATTCAAAAATATCTGGAAAGCAGATCAATAAAGCAAAATGCCTCCTGACCTACTATCAGTAGGGAATGAGATATTTTCGGAAAAAATATTCCAGGGAGATGAAAGTTTCCATTCCATTACATCTATTGTTAAGTTTTTTGGTTGAAATATGTCTCTATCAACATTGACTATGACATTTCCCAAAGAGCTGAACACATTACAATATATTATAGATAAAACTGGGATATTCACATGCAGATGGATGGTTCAGTTCAGGCACTCAGTCGTGTCCGACTCTTTGCGACCCCATGAATCACAGCAAGCCAAGTCTCCCTGTCCATCATGAACTCCCAGAGTTGACTCAAACTCATGTCCATCGAGTCGGTGATGCCATCCAGCCATCTCATCCTCTGTCATCCCCTTCTCCTCCTGCCCCTAATCCCTCCCAGCACTGGAGTCTTTTCCAATCAGTCAACTCTTCGCATGAGGTGGCCAAAGTATTGGAGTTTCAGCTTCATCATCAGTCCTTCCAATGAACATCAAGGATTCCTGATCTGCTTTAGGATGGAATGGTTGGATCTCCTTGCAGGCCAAGGGACTCTCAAGAGTCTTCTCCAACACCACAGTTCAAAAGCATCAATTCTTCGGCCCTCAGCTTTCTTCACAGTCCAACTCGCACAGCCATACGTGACCACTGGAAAAACCATAGCCTTGACTAGACGGGCCTTTGTTAGCAAAGTAATGTCTCTGCTTTTGAATATACTATCCAGGTTGCTCATAACTTTCCTTCCAAGGAGTAAGCATCTTTTAGTTTCATGGCTGCAATCACCATCTGCAGTGATTTTGGAGCCCCCAAAAATAAAGTCAGCCACTGTTTCCACTGTTTCCCCATCTATTTCCCATGAAGTGATGGGACCAGATGCCATGATCTTCGTTTTCTGAATGTTGAGCTTTAAGCCAACTTTTTCACTCTCCTCTTTCACTTTCATCAAGAGGCTTTTTAGTTCCTCTTCATGTTCGTCCATAAGGGTGGTGTCATCTGCATATCTGAGGTTATTGATATTTCTCACGGCAATCTTGACTCCAGCTTGTGCTTCCTCCAGCCCAGCATTTCTCATGATGTACTCTGCATAGACATTAAATAAGCAGGGTGACAATATAGAGGCCTGACATACTGCTTTTCCTATTTGGAACCAGTCTGTTGTTCCATGTCCAGTTCTAACTGTTGCTTCCTGACCTGCATACAGATTTCTCAAGAGGCAGGTCAGGTGGTCTGGTGTTCCCATCTCTTTCAGAATTTACCACAGTTTATTGTGATCCACACAGTCAAAGGATTTGGCATAGTCAATAAAGCAGAAATAGATATTTTTCTGGAACTCTCTTGCTTTTTGCATGATCCAGCGGATGTTGGCAATTTGACCTCTGGTTCCTCTGCCTTTTCTAAAACCAGCTTGAATATCTGGAAGTTCATGGTTCACGTACTGCTGAAGCCTGGCTTGGAGAATTTTGAGCTTTACTTTACTAGCGTGTGAGATGAGTGCAACTGTCCGGTAGTTTGAGTGTTCTTTGGCATTGCCTTTGTTTGGGATTGGAATGAAAACTGACCTTTTCCAGTCCTGTGGCCACTGCTGAGTTTTCCAAATGTGCTGGCATATTGAGTGCAACACTTTCATAGCATCATCTTTCAGGATTTGAAAGAGCTCAACTGGAATTCCATCACCTCCACTAGCTTTGTTCGTAGTGATGCTTTCTAAGGCCCACTTGACTTCACATTCCAGGATGTCTGGCTCTAGGTGAGTGATCATACGGTCATGATTATCTGGGTCATGAAGCTCTTTTTTGTACAGGTCTTCTGTGTATTCTTGCCACCTCTTCTTAATATCTTCTGCTTCTGTTAGGTCCATACCATTTCTGTCCTTTATCGAGCCCATCTTTGCATGAAATGTTCCCTTGGTATCTCTGATTTTCTTGAAGAGATCTCTAGTCTTTCCCATTCTGTTGTTTTCCTCTATTTCTTTGCCTTGATGGCTAAGGAAGGCTTTCTTATCTCTTCTTGCTATTCTTTGGAACTCTGCATTCAGATGCTTATATCTTTCCTTTTTCTCCTTTGCTTTTCGCTTCTTTTCACAGGTATTTGTAAGGCCTCTTCAGACAGCCATTTGTCTTTTTTTGCATTTCTTTTCCATGGAGATGGTCTTGATCCCTGTCTCCTGTACGATGTCATGAACCTCCGTTCATAGTTCATCAGGCACTCTGTCTATCAGACCTAGTCCCTTAAACCTATTTCTTACTTGCACTGTATAATCATAAGGGATTTGAGTTAGGTCATACCTGAATGGTCTAGTGGTTTTCCCCACTTTCTTCAATTTAAGTCTGAATTTGGCAATAAGGAGTTCATGATCTGAGCCACAGTCAGCTCCTGGTCTTATTTTTGCTGACTGTATAGAACTTCTCTGTCTTTTGGCTGCAAAGAATATAATCAATCTGATTTTGGTGTTGACCATCTGGTGATGTCCATGTGTAGAGTCTTCTCTTGTGCTGTTGGAAGAGGGTGTTTGCTATGACCAGTGCGTTCTCTTAGCAAAACTCTATTAGCCTTTGCCCTGCTTCATTCTGTACTCCAAGGCCAAATTTGCCTGTTACTCCATGTGTTTCTTGACTTCCTACTTTTGCATTCCAGTCCCCTATGACTAAAAGGACATCTTTTTTGGGTGTTAGGTCTAAAAGGCCTTGCAGGTCTTCATAGAACCGTTCAACTTCAGCTTCTTCAGCATTACTGGTTGGGGCATAGGCTTGGATTACCATGATATTGAATGGTTTGCCTTGGAAATGAACAGAGATCATTCTGTTGTTATTGAGACTGCATCCAAGTACTGCATTTCGGACTCTTTTGTTGACCATGATGGCCACTCCATTTCTTCTAAGGGATTCCTGCCCACAGTAGTAGATATAATGGTCATCTGAGTTAAATTCACCCATTTCAGTCCATTTTAGTTCACTGATTCCTAGAATGTTGACATTCACTCTTCCCATCTCATGTTTGACCACTTCCAATTTGCCTTGATTCAGGTCCATGAATCAAGGCAAATTGGAATATGGATGGTACTTTCAGCCAAAGACTGATCAATGTGTGTCATGGGTTCCACATTCTCACAATAACTTTAGGAATTATTAAGGTACCAGCAGATATGGGGGGACAGACACAAAACACACAGAACAGAGGAGTGATTCCCATAGGGAGAAGCGAGAGAACTTTTTCCAGTGGCAAGTGTCCATCCTCAGAATCAAGGGCGGGAGGAGGGGAAGTAGTTCTCATACTGATGTCATTCCTCATCTATAGTTGAAAACGATTAATATCAGAGGCCACACCTCGTGACTTTGTCTAAAAGCTTCTTTGCTTCTTGATCTGCTGCTATACAGAATTCTTCTATATGTGTCTTTATTACATCTCTCCCCAACTCCCAACCTCAGTCACTCCCTATACACTCCACTGGAAAAGTGTTATTATCATCCATAGTTTGCATCTGTCAAGACATTAAATGCTGATACTATCACTTATCGCCTCCACTCTTCTCTCCCTTTTGAGTTTCTCTTTTTAGCTCCTGTGCAAGAAGGTTAGGGTTTTCCAATCAGTTATCGGGTAGACAGAACATGCCTTTTTCTCTTGTCATCAAAGCAAAGGCTTAATGTGTAAAGTGCAATCCCTAAATCTTCTTTGGCTCTAGCTCTGGCTCTGCCTGGTGCACTCTTGTGTTTCTCTCTCTGCCCCCACCCCTTCCTTCCATTTTAGTCATAACTCAGTCAGGCTTTTCTCATCACCACAGTAGACCCCCACCTCACCCCTTATTTGTAAAGTGATATTTGTTCTGATTGTTTTGCAAGTATCAAAAGATCTAGTGAAATTCACTGTGGTAAGAGTTTATGTTCTAACTGGTTAACACTAAATAAGCCCTTGCAGGGAAACAAAAAAAATTTATGAGAGACTAATACAACTGCAGTTTTGTAAAATAAAAAATGATCAATTTACACACTAGAAAATGTGACCTCTGCTCCCCTTACAGTGAAGAAATTGAGACTTACAAAAAAACCATGTTGTATCAGTGATCTGCATTACAGGCAGATTTTTTTACCGTCTGAGCCACTGTGTTGTGCTGAAGTCAACTATAGTTTAATTTAAAAATATAAATAAAAAACAAACAACTTATCCTAACTACTCAAAGAGACTAATTGGAAGGGCAGATATAAACTGGACAGTAGAATGTGGGAGAAGTAATAAGGAGAACCTATAAATAGATTATGAAGCACTACAAATATTTGGCTAAACTTTACCTTGCTCTTATAGACAATACAAACTCCAGTGTCAGCTCTGAAATACAGTAATGCCATGAGATTTCTTCCCCCTCATAGTTCCTTGACCATTCTGCCACAATCTGTATTTCAGCCACACAGATTTACAGCTAAGTGTAACTGCTGCTTTTCACAACCCCTCAATCCAGACCACTAAAAGGATTCTTGTTTTTACTTAAGAGCAGCACGAATTTCTAATTTCCATCCTTTATTTTATTTTATTAGCATCAAGGAGAGCTAATTCCAAAGTCTTGATTCAATGTTCCCTGAAATAAAATACATTTAAAATTTATATAAACACACATACTTTAAATAATGGGTCTCCTAAATTTACATATTGAAATGGATATTTTCTCTAAGATTGGTAGTTTAAAACTTTTTTGAAAAGACTAACCATTTTTTTTCACGTGTATTAAAATAGTATTCCATTAGTGGGAATTGATTTAATAAGTCCATCAAGAAGAACAATGAGACTATTTCAACGGAAACATCTAACATCAAGCATTGTATAAAAGAGCTACAATCATATTAAAGAAAGCATATAGAGTGATTTACTCATTTCGTTTTAGTTGTATTATATAAAGAAAACCCCACATTTTCACAAATAAGTATTTATACATGTTAATTGTTAAGAGTTTTAAAATAGTATCTCTTACAGTCTTAGTATACTTTATCATTAAAGATGCCAAGAGTAGCTATATTCTGAAGGGTACACAAAAATGAATGTATCTGGACTTATAAATTACTAATCTGGATGTCTTTGAACACAGTGTTATTTTTGCAAACTTTTATAATAAGCAGAGCCCTCTTTTCAAACAGAATTGGAGAAAAAACTGCAGGACTCATAAAGCACCTCTGCCAAACCTTGGGTGAGGAGCATACAAAGGAGTTTGAAAAGCATTGCTCTGGATGATCAAACACTATGGCAACCCACATTCCTATATGCAAATGCCATTCTTTTTTTTTTCCAGAAAACACATTTGTGGGTATTTATAGATTCCTGCTTGATAACAGCGAAAGGTAAACTGTCATGACTTTGTAAAGAATAGTGGAACTCTGAAAACAAAGACGTCTAAAGGCATTCTGATTCAAATAGCAATCTGATATAAGCTTTCTCATGTCTGATAAAATACAAAAGTAGATTTTAATGTTTTTAAATCTATGTTGAGATTTAATGTTCTAGAATGAATGTTCAGAAGGAATATGCAGAAATGAAACTAAATGTAACAACTGAAGTGAATATATGGATCATGTCAGATATATCATTACTTCAATCACTATACTTGTCTAAAGTTTTCTTTTGAGATGCTGGGACTGGGGGGAAAAGAACTGCCCCTGGATGGGAGTTAATAAACTAGTATGGCTATAATTACCTCATAAAGTTCAAACCAAACAGATATTCTTTTATTTTGTTTTATTTTCAGTAAGTAATTAAAAGGCTTTAACAGAGTTTCTACAGATAAGCTATGGCAGTGAACACAATTTAAGAATCCATTATTCCACACTAATATTTCTTTAAAAATTTTAAAAGGAAGGAGAAAGAAGGGAGAGTTATACTTTAAAGCCAAATTCAGACTTAAGTTGAAGAAAGTGGGGAAAACCACTAGAGAATTCAGGTATGACCTAAATCAAATCCCTTATGATTATACAGTGGAAGTGAGAAATAGATTTAAGAGACTAGATCTGATAGACAGAGTGCCTGATGAACTATGGACGGAGGTTCGTGACATTGTACAGGAGACAGGGATCAAGACCATCCCTATGGAAAAGAAATGGAAAAAAGCAAAATGGCTGTCTGAGGAGGCCTTACAAATATCTGTGAAAAGAAGAGAAGTGAAAAGCAAAGGAGAAAAAGAAAGATATAAGCATCTGAATGCAGAGTTCCAAAGAATAGCAAGGAGAGATAAAAAAGCATTCCTCAGCAATCAAGGCAAAGAAATAGAGGAAAACCAAAGAATGGGAAAGACTAGAGATGTCTTCAAGAAAATTAGAGATACCAAGGGAACAATTACATGCAAAGATGGGCTCGATAAAGGACAGAAATGGTATGGACCTAACAGAAGCAGAAGATATTAAGAAGAGGTGGCAAGAATACACAGAAGAACTGTACAAAAAAGAGCTTCATGACCCAGATAATCACAATGGCGTGATCACTCACCTAGAGCCAGACATCCTGGAATGTGAAGTCAAGTGGGCCTCAGAAAGCATCACTACGAACAAAGCTAGTGGAGGTGATGGAATTCCAGTTGAGCTCTTCAAATCCTGAAAGATGATGCTGTGAAAGTGTTGCACTCAATATGCCAGCAAAGTTGGAAAACTCAGCAGTGGCCACAGGACTGGAAAAGGTCAGTTTTCATTCTAATCCCAAACAAAGGCAATGCCAAAGAATGTTCAAACTACCACACAACTGCACTCATCTCACACACTAGTAAAGTAATGCTCAAAATTTTCCAAGCCAGGCTTAAGCAGTACGTGAACCGTGAAATTCCAGATATTCAACCTGGTTTTAAAAAAGGCAGAGGAACCAGAGATCAAATTGCCAACATCCACTCGATCACTGAAAAAGCAAGAGAGTTCCAGAAAAACATCTATTTCTGCTTTATTGACTATGCCAAAGCCTTTGACTGTGTGGATCACAATACACTGTGGAAATTCTGAAAGAGATGGGAATACCAGACCACCTGATCTGCCTCTTGAGAAACCTATATGTAGGTCAGGAAGCAACAGTTAGAACTGGACATGGAACAACAGACTGGTTCCAAATAGGAAAAGCAGTACGTCAAGGCTGTATGTTGTCACCCTGCTTATTTAATGTCTATGCAGAGTACATCATGAGAAACGCTGGGCTGGAAGAAGCACAAGCTGGAATCAAGATTGCCGGGAGAAATATCAATAACCTCAGATATGCAGATGACACCACCCTTATGGCAGAAAGTAAAGAGGAACTAAAAAGCCTCTTGATGAAAGTGAAAGAGGAGAGTGAAAAAGTTGGCTTAAAGCTCAACATTCAGAAAACAAAGATCATGGCATCCGGTCCCGTCACTTCATGGGAAATAGATGGGGAAACAGTGGAAACAGCATCAGACTTTATTTTTGGGGGCTCCAAAATCACTGCAGATGGTGACTGCAGCCATGAAACTAAAAGACGTTTACTCCTTGGAAGGAAAGTTATGACCAACCTAGACAGTGTAATGAAAAGCAGAGATATTACTCTGCCAGCAGAGGTCTGTCTAGTCAAGGCTATGGTTTTTTCCTGTGGTCATGCATGGCTGTGAGAGTTGGACTGTGAAGAATGCTGAGGGCCGAAGAATTGATGCTTTTGAACTGTGGTAATGGAGAATACTCTTGAGAGTCCCTTGGGCTGCAAGGAGATCCGACCAGTCCATCCTAAAGGAGATCAGTCCTGGGTGTTCATTGGAAGGACTGGTGCTGAAGCTGAAACTCCAATACTTTGGCCACCTCATGCAAAGAGTTGACTCATTGGAAAAGACCCTGATGCTAGGAAGGATTGGGGGCAGGAGGAGAAGGGGACGACAGAGGATGAGATGGCTGGATGGCATCACCGACTCGATGGACATGAGTTTGAGTGAACTCCGGGAGTTGCTGATAGACAAGGAGGCCTGGCATGCTGTGATTCATGGGGTCTCAAAAAGTCGGACAGGACTGAGCAACTGAACTGAACTGATACTTTAAAGAAGAATGCTTTAAAAAAAAAGATACAAATGAACTTATTTACAAAACAGAAGTATCAACAGAGTCATGAATATAGAAAACAAACTTATGGCTACCGGGGTATAAGCAGGGGGAGAGACAAATTGGGAGACTGGGACTGACATATACACAATACTATATATAAAATAAATAACTAATAAGGACCTATTGTATAGCACAGAGAACTCTACTCAATACTCTGTAATGACCTACATGTATCTAATCTAAAAGAGAGTGGATATATGTATTTGTATAACTGAATCACTTTGCTGTACCCCTGAAACTAACACAACACTGTAAATCAACTCTATGCCAATAAAATTGTTCCTAGAAAAAGAACAAAAATGTCAGATGATAAATGCAGAAGGAATGATGAAATCTAAAATTATACTTTTATAAAATCCCCATTTATAATTTGATTCAGGCAAGAATCATCAACCAGTATTAAAACTTTGTGAAATGATGCTGGGGAATAGGTTATTTACATTATCTCAAAGTATAATGTCACATGTGTGTGTTAATCGCTCAGTCGTGTACAACTCTTTGTGACCCCATGGACTAGCCCACCAGGCTCTGCTGTCCATGGGGATTCTCCAGGCAAAAATATTGGAGTGGGTTGCCATTCTCTCCTCCAGGGGATCTTCCCAAACCAGGGATCAAATCCAGGTCCTCTGCATTGCAGGCAGATTCTTTACTATCTGAGCCATCAATGAAAACCCATAATGCCACATATCATTTATTAATTGCAAAGAAAAATATGGAAGATATCTTTTCAACCAAATGGTCACCCATAGTATCACCAATAATGGGGCAAATTGATATTCATGTGCATTATGCATATGATGCACATAAACATCACCTAAGTAGCATTTTTGATAAAAATATTTACTCTAAATCTAATTAGAGGGAAACAATTAAACAAATGCAAATTGAGAAGCAGTCTATAAAATAACTGGTCAGCCCTCATCAAAACGTTAATGAAATTAAAAAAAAAAAAACTTTAAAGTCCAGGAACTGTCTAGATTAAGGAAGACCAGACAGATATGATAAATAAATGTAACACATGATCTTCAATTGAATTCTAGAGAAAAGAAGTTATTAAAGGCATTCCCAAAGGGATTGTTGGGGAAATCTGAATATGGGTTTTAAATTAGATAATGGTATATCAGTGATAAATTCTCTGAGTTTTAAAATTATACTGTGCTAATACAGGAGAATGTCCTTGTTCTTAAGAGATACACACTGAAGTATTTAGGTGTGATGACATATATTAGCAAGTAAGACTCAGAAAACAGTAAAAAGGAGAAATAAAAAAATACAAACAATGTAGCAAATATGATAGTGTAAAGAATTAGAGAATCTGGGTGAGGGGTGCAAATATTCATTGTAATATTCTTGTTATGATTCTATAGTTTTGAAACTTTTCAAAATAAGAAGTTATAGGAAATACTAAAATGTGGTAGTAAGTTCCTCACTGCAAAAGACAAAATGGGTATAAAATAATTGATCAAGTCTGTTAATAAAAGTACTGACTACCAAACATTCAATCTTGCTTTAACTCATTTCAAATGGTTAACTTGTTATATACAAAAAGCATATAAAATATTTTGGGTGATTTTAATAAATTTCTTAAAATGTGATAACTCAGAAATAAAATGATGCACTTGTATACTCACAATCTAATGTGACATTTTATAATTGGACTACATTAAAAACAAAACCATGAAACTGTTTTAGCAGCTATTTCAGCCTAGTCATCTGTTTAATACAAGTAATTTTTCCAAATGAAGGCCTTGCTTCATTTGCAAATGTAATTCAACAGCGCCCCCCAAAAGTAATGAATATAGATGTTTACACAATTTCATGAGACTTACTGATGTACTTTCCTGCTAGTTAATATCCATTCAACACCTCTAGATTTTTCTCCAACTTATTCCTATTTCATAAATTAGAAAAATATATTATAAACAGCTACCTGAGAAACTCGAGATTTAGTGTTGTTTCATATCTTGATAGCAATTTATATATTATGTTCATCCAATAATGGAATAGATCATAGACATTTTTCATTAGGTTATTTTAAGCTATGCAGGAAAAACATGTAAAACTGGCCTATTACTGTTGATAAGGTCAAAAGAAAAAATCATGCCACAACTATTCACAGCATCAAATGTTTCTAGATACTGTGTTTACAGTAACAAGACTGTAATTAAATGAAGTGAGGGTGCCAGGATTGGTTAAAAATACTACTTTGGTATCAGAAGGTATACTCTATCAAAAATCACCTGTATCAGTTTACCTCATCATAAAATAGAGATGCATTTCTGAAGAAGTATAGCTACAAAGAGTGATAGAAATCATGTTAAAAATATTACACAGCAGAGAAATGACTGGTCATCAGTACCAAATTACTAACAGTGGTTTATGTTAGCGTTATGAGGGTATTTTTTTTAAATTCCCTTTCCTTAACTACATTATCCAATTTTATGAAACATATTACTCTTAGAATGAGAATAACAAACTTGAAAGCATTTGCTTTCAATCATATTTTTGGTTTAAAACATATTTAAAGGAAACACAGCCTTTTGTATGCAAATATCTGGCACTATTTAAAAAAAAAAAAAAAAACTCAAATTCTTAACTATTACCATAGTATGAAAATACTACTCCAGAAACTCCCACTTCTGAGTTTATGTGACCTTATTTTGGAAGTAGTTGAATTCCTAACTTACAGAGTATACACAGTATTCAGCTGAAGAAAAGGAATTCAAATGAAATGAGAAAGGAAGACTATGGCTGTGCAGTTTAAAATGCAGATATTTTAATATTTAGATGGAAGATTGGTGATAAATCTCATGGTTTCTTGTGCCTTTTCATTAAAAGGGTGACTTTTAAATGTAGTCCATGGTCTGGGGCCTGCTTAGAAGACTGCGCTTTTACAACATCATAACTACAACTGGTTTCAAAACTGACCCTGAGGAATGAATGCATGAGTACATACGTTACCGTAAGCTAGTAGTAGTTGTGCTTCAGCACTTTCTTCCAAAAAATGTATATTAGGAACAACTGTGAAAATCATTTCTTTGATCACTACTATAATAATGATTTCAATCTTTAGTGTGTGTTACAGTTCACCAAGTACTTCATAAATCTATTAGGATGGCAGGAGAACTAGCTACAGATAAAGAGACTTGGGCTCAGAAAAGATGGAATGCTTCACCCCAAATCACTGGGCCATTATGAGACAATGCCTTAAGCCAAACCCCAGGTCTTCTGAGACCAAATGCCATAATTTTTACTACGTTATAATTTATGCTCTAAGCATCCATTTTGTGTGGTGGGTTATCAATGGGTTTGATTTACTTAGTACACCAAGCTGTAAGAAAAACAACTGAAGAAAGATTCCAGGATGTTTCTCGTTTGTCTGATAGGAAGCTATTTTTGGAGTTTCCTGCATAATAAGGAAATAATGGAGGAGGGGGGTTCCCTTGGTCTTTTTTAGTCACATCTGTATGGGTATGGCAACCCACTCCAGTATTCTTGCCTGGAGAATCCCATAGACAGAGGAGCCTGGCAGGCTACAGTCCATGAGGTTGCAGAGTCAGACACAACTGAAGTGACTTAGCACGCAAGCATACATGTATATAAAAATCACAATTACTATCAATAGTGTCACCACTAAAAGTAAAAAAAAAAATAACTATACACACACATAAACACACATGCACGCACATTGAGGTAAACAAGAATAAGAGCATTTAGATTGGGTGTACTATCAAGTGGCACTCACAGTTCTAAGGTCCTAAACAGTACAGTTGAAAAGCAATTAAAAAGAATGCAGCACAATATGGAAAAGTTAAAGCAAGTGGGAGAAGAGGAAGCTGAGGGGCCACTTAAATCTATAAGAACCTAAGAGAGGTTGCATGGGTGATGATGAACAATTGTCCTCAGTCCAAGTGGGAAACCTATCAAGAAAAAAGGCACCTGGATTGCAATAGGAGAAATTTAGTTTATTCTTGAAAAAAATAAGATTTTAAGATGCTAGACTGTATTTCCAATGGAAGAAGATTTCTGTTCTTGAAAAGCGTTATGAAAGCTGCTTTCTCATTTCACTTTATATATAGTTCAGTGTCAGAGGCATTGTGAATATGTAGAGATTGAACACAAGAACATAAAATTGTTGTATTGTTGTTATAGCCTAGTGTATTTTAAAATGTCTAAGGTGTATTAAGACACAGTCTTTGCCCTTTGAGAGCTAATAAGCATTTTAATTACACAGTCTTAATTAAACAAAACTGTTTAATTAAAATTAATTATAAAAGGCAAGAGTACATAAGAAAGTTGCATAAGAAAGAACTGATGATATAATAAAACTTGAAGAAGCACAATGTCTAATGTCTAATCTAATTTTGACACAGGGAAAACACCTTTAAGAAATTAAAGGCAGTATCTAAAAATGGGATCAATTCTAATATTTATGTTTGGTTTACAAAGCAGTAGTCTCTCTTTCCTCATATTTATGTTGCTCAGTACATTCTGTTTATCTGAGCTAATGTTACCCATTTTCAAATAGCTGCTTTGAAAGCACAAAGACCCTGTCTGCTCAGTCGTTTCTGGCCCATAGAGTGACATTTACAAAGAGGCATTTAAGTCTCTGTGATAGAGTAGCTCTCCCACAGGCAGGGTTGTCTCTATGTTGTTGGTATGACTAGAAGCATTCTTCAGCTGGTAGAAGATAATCTCCTATTAGCAATCTATGAAGGACTAAAAAATAATGTCAGAAATAATAAATGCTGGAGAGAGTGCGGAAAAAAGGGAACCCCTGTACACTGTTGGTGGAAATTAAATTGGTGCAGCTACGATGGAAAATAGTTCCCCCCAAAACTAAAAATACAGTTATCATATGATACAGTAATCCCACTCCTGGGCATATACCTGGAAAAAGGTAAATTCTAATTCTAAAAAATATATGCACCCCAACGTTCAAAGCAACATTATTTACAACAACTAAGACATAGAAACAACCTAAATGTCCATCAACAAAGGAATGGATAAAGAAGGTGTGGTACATAGATACAATGGAATATTAACCATTAAAAAGAACAAAATAATGCCATTTGTAATGGACCAAGAGATTATCATGCTGAGTGAAGTAAGTCAGAGAAACATAAATATCATGTGATATCACTTATATGTAGAATCGAAAACATAACACAAATGAACATGTCTATGAAACAGAAACAGACTCACAGACATAGAGAACAGACTTGTGGTTGCCCAACGGTGGGAGGAGGGATGGACTGGGAATTTGGGATTAACAAATGCAAACTATTATATATAGAATGGATAAATAATAAGCTCCTACTATATAGCAAAGGGAACTATATATAATATCCTGTGATAAACCATAATGGAAAAGAATATGAAAAAGAATATACATATGTATAACTGAATCACTTTGCTGTGCAGCAGAAATTAACACAACATTGTAAATCAACTACACTTCAATAAAATAAATTTTAAAAATAATAATAATGTTAGAGAAAGTAAATAGCCACAGTGATGATCATTACCCATAAATGCCTAGAATCCACCAAATTCTTACTCAGGTTTTTGTTAAGAGGCCAAGCTCTGGACTCAATCTGACTGGGTTCAAGTCCCAGTTCTCCTACTTAGTTGCTGTGCAACCCCAGATAATGTACTTGTTTTCCTAAGCCTCACTTTTCTCATCTATAAAATGGGGGTGATGATTATCATGCTTTAAACTAGTTTTTACATGGAATTTGCTTAGCGTAATTCCTAGCACTTAGCTAAAGTTTAGCTATTATTACATGCTGAATACAACAGAATGAATCTTATATAGAGTAATAATTTGCTTGGGCTGTCATAACAAGAAAAAAGAAGAGAAAAGCAAAACTACAGAGTAGATGGCTTAATCAACTACAATTTATTTCCTCACACTCTGCCAGCTAGAATTCCAAGATCAAGGTGTCAGCAGGATTGGTTCCTCTGAGGCCTCTCTCCTTGTCTTACAGATGGCCATCTTCTTTCTGTGTCATCATGGTGTTTCCTCTGTGCACTCCTCTGGTGTTTCTTCATCCAAATTTCCTCTTATAAGGATACCACTTAGACTGGATTAGGCCATACCCCAAAAGCCTCATTTTAACTTAATAATCTCTTTAAAGGCCCCATCTCCAAATA
Source organism: Bubalus kerabau (assembly GCF_029407905.1). NCBI lineage: Eukaryota > Metazoa > Chordata > Mammalia > Artiodactyla > Bovidae > Bubalus > Bubalus kerabau. The sequence continues at coordinate 57,164,720 of NC_073647.1, read as the reverse complement.
GTCATTCTCAGGTACTGGGAGTTAGGGCTTCAACATATGACTTTTAGGAACCACAATTCAGTCCATAATATAGACCTTATCTGGTTGGGAAGATCCCCTGGAGAAGGGAAAGGGTAACCACTCCAGTATTCTGGCCTGGAGAATTCCATGGACTACATAGTCCATGGGGTCGCAAAGAGTTGGGCATGACTGAGTGACTTTCACTTTCGCTTTTATCTCATTCTAAGCAAAAACATTCCACACAATCAGAAAATCTGAAATATTTTTGAGGTAAAGTCTCAGTTCTCATAACTTCTCAACTTTCCAAACCAGAGGGAACCTATGCAATTTCATTTAACTTTGAGAGAACAGAGAGAGAGAGAGAGATACACAGATGCATACACACACCATAGCTAACTACTATACAGGTGCCAATCACACTCTGTAAATCTGCTTTCTGGGAAGCAAATCACTCTGCCAAAAAAGCATCACTATCAATGGAAATAAATGATCCACCTAAACTATACAAAGTAGTTACTATACTCAAAACACAAGAATTACATTGCATGAGCAATTATTTTCTCTTTAGATCACAAGTTCATTGAAGAAAGGAATCATGACAGGTTAGTAAAAATTTACAAACAGATCAGCATAAAAAATGAATTCAGAAAGCTTTTGGTATCTTTGATGCTCTTAGAATTCATTTTTGTTTTCAATATTGTTTTGATAGGTAATTGTGGTTGCAACTATAAGAGCACATGCAATGAATGCAATAATCCAGCATCTGAAATATGGTGACCACAGTAAAAAAAAAAAAAAAAAAAAATTTACTTTAAATGTTACCAGTCACATGACCATTATTTAGCAGGCCCACAAAGCATTAGGCTCAAAAAGCATTTCATACAAGCACAAGACTGGCTACTAGTTAATGTTATGAACATCTGTTGACCACCAACAAAATATCAATACTTTGACCAGTATATACTACTCAGAAAAAATCCATGGAAAATGGCTAGAGCCTCAGAATCTGGGGATGGAGGCAATGTTCTCCTGAAAAAAAAAAAGTGATGCACAAACCTATAGAAATACACACAGAATGTAGCTCAAATGGAAAAATGTGTGAAAGGGCTTTAAAAACTCTAAAGCACTTTATGAATCTAGTGCTGGTAGATTCATAAAGGTGGCATTTTTAAGATGATATTATTCTGCCCTTACCCTATTCAAAGGAGCTAATTCAACCAAACAGTCCTTTCCTAACAGAGAAGCATGAACAAGACATTTGATTAACTAAGATGAAAAACTGAATTGAACATGTGAGAAAAAGGCCAAAATATAATATATAGTAAGTTAAGGTAACCCTTTAGTATCAATCACAATCTTACTGTGTCTAATTTTCCCCCTTTTGACAATGCTACCTGGATCATGAAAGCACTGTCTCATGAGGAATATCCCTATGTTATTCCACTTGTTTTTTTAATGGTAACAGCAAATTTTACACAAAGCTTTTAAAAGATATATAGTATAGAGACCACACTATTTACCAACCAAAATAAACATTAAAAAAACACTTCTCATATAATTATCTCATGCTCTATGGCTGATCAAAAGTTTTGCCATAATTGAAAAGTAAAAAATAAAATAAAATACAATACAACTAACTAGCTTTAAATGTCTTATTCCAAGCATCAGATTTTAAATGTATTCTTTTTACCTGATGATATACACAGAGAAATAATCTCAGTCAGGAGTTTTAACATGATCACAAGCAGAATTCACAGAAAATAAACCTGCAATGTAGAATTGCACATGAAAAGAATATCTTTCTGTTTCCAATATCAGGATACACTATAAAATATAATGACCTCATACTCATAAATATTAATACAACCAATTTACAAAATATATGTCTAAACGAAAGTCAATATTCATACTGTCTTTTCGATGTTTCCAAATGCCCAAGGTAAGATAACTTGCTAATATTTTATAATTGACATTATCTTAGCATGCTTTAAACAATGAATTTAATCTGGCATGATGAAGTAATGCAATTTATAACAATGTACTGGAAGCGAAGGGACTGATAAGAAATTGTTCTAAAAATGAATGGAGGTTTAAATAATAAAATATTTCAAAAAATATGCAGGTATTTCTATACAAAACAAGTATAATACACAAGCCAGCTTGCAGTATCAAAACATAAGGAAATAGAAAGGAAGCTACTCTTTGGCATTTAATGAATGTGAAATTAGAAAAGAACAGAAATGGAACTTTAATAGTGCTTGTGCTATTTTTAAAAGATCACTTATAAAATATACCATCATTAAACAGCCTTAGGTCTTATTTTCACCTAATTACCAAATGAATTTCTACTTTATATATACTAGTTAAAAATAATTGCACTGGTTATTTTTATTTTGATTGAATTTAGATTTTTAACAAAATTGTCACCATCATAAAATTAAATATTTTATAGTAGCAACTATCCTACAATTTTTAAACCTATAAGAAGAGAAAGGAACAAAAACAATCAAATTGGGGTACGAAGAAGCCACGTTTTATCAGCAAGCAGTTACTTCAAACTCCAATAATCAATGTTTTGTCTCCCCCTTCTGGGCAATACATTTTTTTATTTAAACAGCAAAGTAAGATTTGATCTTTTTTCACAGGATATATTCAAATAATTGGTGTGACACAAGTGTAACATTACATGAAGTAATCATAATGATACTATTCGATCAGTAAGCCAATAAAACTTCAATTTTATAATGCAGTAGCAGCTTAACAGCCCACAAACACATACTGCCATGCTTAGTGGTATTTTACAGCTAATATAATTACTATTACAGCTATTATAATTACTAGCTTATACTAAGAAACACATCAATAGCATTTTTAATTTATTAGTTTGAGCTTGGCTATAAGATTATACTTTTAACTGAAACTTTCTTTCAGTATGAACTCATTCAGCAGCCTAGGGAAACAAATTCATTTGGCTCTATTTTGAGAAAAGGGTCCTGGAATATTCGCTGAATCAGTGCCTAGGATTGCCATGCCCCAATTAGGGCAAAGAAGCATACATGTGTACCTACCCTTCATCTATGATGGGACTTTCCTTTTGAATCAGATTATTTTAAAAACATTGCAGAAACTACAAATATGACATTCTAATTACATAAAATGGGTTATATAGTTCAACAGCAATGTGCAGAGAGTATATTTTACATAAAGTTGGAGTTCGAAACAGAAAACCTAATTATAAAATTCTACTCAGTGCTACAAGTGCCAAAGAAATGGTTTTGCATGGTCATAACTTTATTTTTCTTTCTGTGATTTCACTGATTTCTCCTTGATTAACATGTTTAAACTGAACTCATCCTGACCTTGTCTTGCTCCTGATGTCTCTGGGAGTGCACACATGTGTGCTCAGTCGTGTCTGACTCTTTGTGACCCTATAGACTGTAGCCTGCCAGGCTCCTCTGTCCATGGGATTCTCCAGGCAAGAATACTGGAGTGGGTTGTCATGCCCTCCTCCAGGGGATCTTCCTAACCCAGGGATCAAAGCCACGTCTTCTACACCTCCTGCATCAGCAGGCAGATTCTTTACTTCTAAGCCACCTGGGAAGCCCCTTGATATCTCCATAAAGGCTCAAATCACCACCACTTCAGGGGCTCCCTGTCACTCAAACAGTAAAGAATCTGCCTGCAATGCAGGAGACCAGGGTTCGATCAGTCATTCATGCTTGTAATTTTCAGTTACTATTGATTCACACATCTCCTCTGCCCTTTTTCATCATATGCTGAGGCAGATATATTCTAGTTCCACAATCTCTCTCATCTATCACTTCCATTTAGTTTTAACCAACCACTCTCCAGTTCAGGGTCTTATTACTTAAACTACAGCAACAACTTCTCCTTCTTGATCTCCCTGCCCCAGTCTCTAACCTCTCCAATTTCCCCTGCACCATTAATCTTCCCCAAATGCAGCTTGAATTTTGTCATTCCATTGCTCAAAACTTTCCAGGATTCCTCACTGACTATTAAAGTACCAACTCCTTGGCATGTCCCTCCTAAAATGACCTTAACCTACCTTTCCACGTTTACAGTTCCCTGATATGCTTAACCCATGTTTTCAGTCACCTTAACAAAAAACCCCCGTAAACAGTGGCCTCTTTGTTTTTCTTCAAATGCTCAAGGCACACTCCTGCCGCAAAGTTGGGGCACTTGATGCTCTCTCTCTTGCCTGTAAATCTCCTCCTTAGATATTTGCACTGGCTCTCCCCAATTTCATTCATGTCTCTGTTCAGATGTCATTTGCTCAGAGAACTCACCTATCTAAAATAGTACATCCCTGATCACACTTGGCTTGCTCGCATTGCTTTTTCACCTTCATAGCACTTAACACTACCTGCCATTATATTTGATATGTGTCTTACTGTCTGTCTCCCCAAGTAGAAATACAAGCTCCGTGAGGAATTAATCTGTATGGTTCATCATGTGAGCACTTAGAATAGTGCCTGGTCCATAATAGGTGGGCAGTAACTTTCTGTCCAAGAAAACAAAGAATCTGTGGCTAGAAACATTAACAAGCTCTTGAATGGAACAGTGCTGAATCAGGGATTTAAATTCAGGTCTTGATGATGCTAAAACAAACACTATCCAAAAAGACACCCCACTGCTTGCCCAAGGCTTTCAACTATTTCTGCCATTAAGTTACTTTATATTTAACATTGTTAGGTCTGGTCATTATAATTCTATTTTCCAATTACCATACATAATCATGTCAATTCTTATCCTTTTTTTTCCCCCACAGAAGAATGGTTCTTTTTCCATCCATGGATAAATTATTCCTGGCTTGCAGTGAAAGCTGTTTTAGTTGATTCCTAAATCTGTTTCAGGCAATGCGTTATTAAATTATAAAAACAATTTATTTTGTTTCAAAAAGTTTGCAACGCTTACAACTAGAAGCCATTGAAAAAGTCACTCAGTTCTTTCCATCTCTATCCTATTTTATCCTATTCTCTTTTGCTATTTTAAGATATTGACACGAAAATATTCTATCTTTTCATAGATAATATCTGTAACAAATCTTCAACTATTTTAGTAACTCTTTAAAATAACTGTCAATATTATTTTAAGACCACATATGAATTTTAAATTTTTTCAAAGTGCAGCAATAATCTATACCACATAACACATAGCTTTCAATAAACAGGCAAAACATTTTCTTTCTTCCATCCAGTTGAATCCTTCCCATCATTCTTGACCCAGAATAAATCATTCTATTAAATAGCATGAAAACTCAGCCAAAAAAAAAAAAGGCAGCTCAAAGTCTTCTTTTATTTTACCATGTAATTGTCATGCTTTATGTCTGTCATACCAAGCATTTCATAGAATTTAATACAGTTAACCAAAAAATCTAACTTAGACCTTTTTGCAAGATTCTTCATATGTTAAATACATTAAATATAAACAATAAACTTCAAAACCATCCTGAATCGAATATTATTACTATCCTCATTGTATCGATGGGGAAAGCGAGGTGCAGAGACAGTAATTAAATTATTTAAGGTCACATAGTTAGTATGTGCGGAGAAGGCAATGGCACCCCACTCCAGTACTCTTGCCTGGAAAATCCCATGGGTGGAGGAGCCTGGTAGGCTGCAATCCATGGGGTCGCTAAGAGTCAGACACGACTGAGCGACTTCACTTTCACTTTTATGCATTGGAGAAGGAAATGGCAACCCACTTCAGTGTTCTTGCCTGGAGAATCACAGGGACGGGGGAGCCTGGTGGGCTGCCATCTATGGGGTCGCACAGAGTCGGACACGACTGAAGCGACTTAGCAGCAGCAGCAGTCAGTATGTGGAAAAGGCAATGGCACCCCACTTCAGTACTCTTGCCTGGAAAATCCCATGGACAGAGGAGCCTGGTAGGCTGCAGTTCATGGGGTCACTAAGAGTTGGACACGACTGAGTGACTTCACTTTCACTTTTCACTTTCATGCATTGGAGAAGGAAATGGCAACCCACTCCAGTGTTCTTGCCTGGAGAATCCCAGGGACGGGGGAGCCTGGTGGGCTGCCGTCTATGGGGTCGCACAGAGTCAGACACAACTGAAGCGACTTAGCAGAAGCAGCAGCAGTTAGTATGTAGCAGAGTTGGAATCTGAGCTCAGGTCTATTTGCCTCTGAATCCATGACCTTTACTAAAATTTGAATCCCTTCATAGGGTCTATACCATGGACATAAAAAGACAGACCCACTCTGTAATAGAGAACATTAATTCAAGGACATACATTATTACTATCTAAAGTAATATAGTAGTATAAAAGAGGCCCTTAAAGAACATACAATGTTATAGAAACTATAAAATAAAGTAGAAGGTGATTCCAGAAGAGAGTTAAAAATGAAGTGCTATTTAAGTTCAGATAAATTACTAGGAGGAAATCTGGGAATGGGGAAATGGAGATGGGGGGAGGTCAACAGGACAGACTTCACGGAACAGCTGAGGATGGAGAGAATGTTGACAAAGGAAAGAAAACATTCAAAGCAAAGCAAAAAAAAAAAAAAACGGATCCAATGAGTCAAGTCAGAAGCAAGATGGCTTGAGGTTGAGTGGACGGTTATGTTCAGGTAACAGCCTGACGGTAAAGTAAATTTCTAAAAAAGAATAGTGAAACTATGTCTGAGATCAGGAAGACCTCAAATGCCTCCAACTATGCCTCCAATCAACACCAGAGAGATACAAGGAAGATAGGGTGATGAAGACCTGGTTCATTACATATTCCAGCTTTACAATTTCAGTCTGGCTTCTACATCACTCAGTTTTTGACCAACGTATATGGTCTTTTAGCAACAAAAACACTTAAAGTAGCTATTCTAGGATTTTTTCTCTCTCAAACACTTCTAGCATGTGTGCCTGCCTACTCAAGTCGTGTCTGATTTTTTGTGATCCCATGGACTGTAGCCCACCAGGCTCCTCTGTCCATGGGATTCTCCAAGCAAGAATACTGGAGTGGGTTGTCATGCCCTCCTCCAGGGGATCTTCCTGACCCAGGGATTGAACCAGCATCTCCTGCACTGGCAGGCGGGTTCTTTACCAGCTGAGCCACTGGGGAAGCCCTGTTTTAGGTTAATGAGACTGTGAAAAATAAACCCTTTTGAACCTGATTTACATCTGGTGATTTTTAAATATTTTTTTTTCTCTCCCTTCTAGTTTCAACAAACAACAACACATCTTCCTCCTGAAGGAACCTTCCCACCTACACTCTAGAATTAATACCCTCATCAATTCTTCTAGAAACCAATGCTTAGAGTTTGTTCCCTGTAATGCAGGATTTGCCTACTCCAATATAAGTAGCAGCTCACAGATAAAACAATGGGTATAAAATCATTTCTACTACAGATCCATCATAACACCCGTCTCATTATGGTGTCTTTTAAAACACACTTGGACAAAACTGTTCACTGACATAAGCAGCCATTTTGCATCCTTTCCTATATTTCATATTTTAGGCCCTATCTTTAATCTGTTTTCCTGTTTATCTTCCCCATTAGACATAGCATTTTGAGAGCACAAGCTATGTTCACTGCAGAAGATGTAAAATTTACATCTTTAATAAAAAGTGCTAAATATTATAATATTTACATTATACATTACAATATACATTATAATAGAGCTATATATATGGGGCTATGGAAAGGAAGGAGCTATCTAAGACACCTTCTCGTTTAAAGACTGACAAGAAGCTTAATCTTGATGGATATGTAGGAGCTTGCTTGGCACACTCAAGAAGAGAAAGCCATTTGGGCTCAAAGCAACAGAATGTGCTTGATTTAGAGGAATTAAAGAATAGGATGTTGGGGGAGGAACAAGATGACAGAGGAGTAGGTAGTCGTGGAGTACGTCACTCTCCACGCATACGTCAGGAATACACCTTCAGACACAGAAGTGCTTGCAGAACACCAGCTGAGAGTGGACAGGAGTACCTGACCACAGGAAAAGAATATTTAAAATCACGCAAAACTCAGCAGGATGAAGGAACTAGGGGGAAAACAGAAGTCTTAGTAGGACTGGACCTACCCTTGGCGGGTGGGAGAATTAAAACAGGGGTCCAATCTCCACAACGGGGGCAACTGTCTGAGTCAGAAGAGAAACATTTAAGGCTGAGAGTGAGGCAGCTGATCTCTGGCAGCCTAAATGGAATGAGAATCAGACAGTCCTTGTTTCAGCCTTACCTACCCCAGACAAGGATGCAGGTCCCCTAGAAGGTGCAGCAGCTGGGAGCTGGAGCATAGGGATTGCAGAGCAATCCCAGGGCAAGGGCTTCAGTTGACTGCTGGGAAAGGGACCGAGGGGATGTAAGGGAAGAGACTGCGGTGGAAAATGCCTGCGGAGGGAAGCCAGGCAGCCATGGAAACCATGAGTCACACATAGGGGGTGGAGCCATCACGTTAGCCTCTCTCTTCCAACCAGGCAGCATCTGGCAGCTGAACAATAGCGAGGCTGGCCCATCAAGCGCCTGACATGTGGAACAACAGAGTAGGACCTCACCCAGGGTGCCCCTTAAAATGCCTGACGTGCTTAAGTACAGAGTAGGACTCCACCCAGGGTGCAGCTGTAGGTGCCTGATGTGCTGACCTACACAGGAGGACCCAGGAGGGGTGCCCCTTTAAGTGCCTGATGCACCAATCTACAGAGTGGGACCCCAGCCAGGGGGGACTCTCTATGTGCCTGATGTGCTGAACAATAGAGAAGGACCCCAGGCAAGAGAACCCTCTAAGTGCCTGAACCGGTGGAGCTATGGAGGAAGACTAGCCAATGAGGCCTTCTGATTGCCAGTTACCAGAGGCTCAAAAAAAAGATTCTGATAGGGCCATAACTCCTGCGGCTGAGGCAGTCTGTGTCCCTACACACTTGGTCAGGTTACCCCCAACTCAACCACCTTCACACTCAACCCTCACTGGGGCAAAGCTGCCACAGGCTAAGTCTTGTGTCTATACATGTGGGAATGCTTCGCTAGTGTCCAACTCTATGCAACCCTGTGAACTGTGGCCTGCCAAGCTTCTCTGTCAGTGGGGTTCTCCAGGGAAGAATACTGGAGTATATTGGCCAATATTGGTTGCCATACCCTTGTAGAGCACTATATCTCCTGCTGCCCCAGCTTCCAACTCCTCTGAGTACCTGGTGCTGCCAAAACCCCTGCAACCTAAGCAGCTGCACCACCTCCACACCCACCCCTCACTGGGGCAGATGCAAGTCCTCCAGAACAGTCTCAGGAGCAAACCCCAGTGGATGACCCACATGCACAGGTAGAAATAAAACCACAACTGAAACCCAGGGGCAGTCTGGCTAAGGAAGAAGAGCCAAAACCTTCCCACTAGCTGTACAAGCTGCAGATTAAATCCACAGGATCAACTAGGCAGACTCTGTATCTATGGTATATATAAAAGGATACTGAGAGCGTCCAAAAAAAAAAAAAAATGCACTAGTTCTGACAGCCGTGGACACTGGAGGCAAGAACACACAGGAGTAGAACCAGATGAAAATGTAAGCTGCCCACACAGCAGGTCCACAGACCAGCGCAGCGTTGGAGGGCATCCTAGGGAGGAAATGTGGACTGTGACTCCCAGAGAGGGAAAGGTCGCTGACAGCAGTGACTCAAGAAAAATATTTACTATTCTTACACTTTGACTTGGTTCTTTTGGGGTTTTCTTTCTTTTTTTTTAACCTTCTTTTTCGTCTGTTGTAGTGGTCGATTTTATTAGCACTATGATCTTTTGAGTTTCTTTTCTCAATCACATTTTTCATTGCTGTTATAAAGGTCCGTCTTCACATTGGCCTTTTGCAGTTCTGTGGAGTTTTCCTTTTTCTTCTTCTCCTTTTTTATTTATTTATATTTTTTTAATTTTAACATTTAAATGTTTTAAACCTATTATTCTTTCTACATTTATTCCTCTGTTTGCTTTTCCTATTGTTCTTTCCCCCTTGCAGATAACCTTTAATAAATGCATCTTCTTTATCTACCTCTATTTAACTCTGCATTTCTATTCTTTCTTTTCCTTCTTTTTCTCACCATATTTGTTAGTTTTGTTTTCATTGTGATATGTTTCCCAGTTGGTACATTGCTTTAGTTTTGTTTTCCAGTTTGTGCTTTAGTTTTGTTCTTAACTGGTAGATATCATTTTTGGTTTCCTTTGTTCCCTGGGTCAATCCACTGTACTTTATTTTTGTTGGACTGTTTTGATTTTGTGTATGGGTATATATGCATATGTGTATACTCCATTATTTTAATCATTATTTGCCTGATTCTATAACTGCCATTTTTCTGGAGTTCATCTTTGGTTTTTTGTTGTTGTATATTTGTTTTAATCCCATTTAATTCCATAACAAACCACCTATGGAATCTCCATTCCTGGCCAGAGATAAAGCCCTGAGCCTTTGGAATGGGAGCACTGACTCCAAGACCCTAGACTACCAAAGAACTCCTAATCCTAGGGAGCATCAAATAGTGAGAATGCCCACAAAGACAACCACTTGTATATAAGACCTGGCATCACACAACTGCCAGTAGCACCCTGTGCAGGACACCTCATCCAAACAACAAACAAGTCAAAAATACAAACCCAATCGTCAGCAGACAGGATTGCCACCTCACTCAGCCCTGCTCACCCCAGGAAAAAAAAATCACCACAAATCTCACCCTACTGGAAGCTTACATAAACCACTGGACAAACCTTATGAGGGAAGAAGCCAAAAGGAAGAAAGAATTCAACCTTGACGGCTGGGAAAAGGAGACCTCAAACACAGTAAGTTAAAAAAAATAATGAAAAGGTAGAGAAACACTGCACAAATGAAGGAATAAACTAGAAACACACAAGTCCAAATAAATGAGGAGGAAATAGGCAAACTACCTGAAAATGATTTCAGAATAATAATTGCAAAGATGATCAGAAACCTTGAAAATAGAATGGAGAAAATGCAAGAATTAATTTAAAAAGACCTAGAAGAATTAAAGAATGAACTCACAGAGACAAACAACACAATTACTGAAAATAAAAATACTCTAGAAGGAATCAATAGCAGAATATCTGAAGCAGAAATATAGATCAGTGAACCGGAACATAAAATTCTGGAAATAACTTCTGAAGAGCAGAATAAAGCAAAAACACTGAAAAGAACTGACATAGTCTCAGAGACCTCTAAGACAATATTAAACATACCAACATTTGAATTATAGGGTTCCCAGAAGAAGAAGAGAAAATGAAAGGGTATGAGAAAATTTTTGAAAAGATTATAGTTAAAAATTTCCCCAACATGGAAAGGGAAATAGTCAATCAAGTTCAAGAGGCACAAAGAGTCCTATACAAGATAAACCAAAGGAGAAACATGCCAAGACACATACTAATCAAACTAACAAAGATTAAACACAAAGAAAGAATATTAAAATCAACAAGGGAAAAGCAACAAGTAACATAAAAGGGAACCTCATATGTTTAACAGCTGATCTTTCAGCAGAAACTCTGCAGGCCAGAAGGAAACGGCAGGATATATTTAAAGTAATGAAAGGAAAAAATCTACAACTAAGATTACTCTACTGCCAAGGATCTCATTCAAAATTGTGGGGAACTCAAAAGCTTTTTAGACAAGCAAAAGTTAAAGAGAATTCAGTAAAACCAAACCACCTTTACCACAAATGTTAAAGGAATTTATATAGTCAGGAAATACAAGAGAAGAAAAAGATCTACAAGAGAAAAGAGAAGAAGAAGATTGCTGGGAGAAATATCAATAACCTCAGAAACACAGATGACACCACCCTTATGGCAGAAAGCAAAGAACTAAAGAGCCTCTTGATGAATGTGAAAGAGGAGAGTAAAAAGTTGGCTTAAAACTCAACATTCAGAAAACAAAGATGATGGCATCCAGTCCCATCACTTCATGGCAAATAGATGGGGAAACAATGGAAAAAGTGACAGACTTTATTTTGGGGGGCTCCAAAATCACTGAAGATGGTGACTGCAGCCATGGAATTAAAAGATGCTTGCTCCTTGGAAGAAAAGCTATGACCAACCTAGACAGCATATAAAAAGCAGAGACATTACTTTTCCGACAAAGTTCCATCTAGTCAAGGCTATGGTTTTTCCAGTAGTCATGCATGGATGTGAGAGTTGGACAATAAAGAAAGCTGCTGCTGCTGCTGCTGCTAAGTCACTTCAGTTGTGTCCGACTCTGTGCAACCCCATAGATGGCAGCCCACCAGGCTCTCCCATCCCTGGTATTCTCCAGGCAAGAACACTGGAGTGGATTGCCATTTCCTTCTCCAAAGCATGAAAGTGAAAAGTGAAAGTGAAGTTGCTCAGTCATGTCCGACCCTCAGCGACCCCATGGACTGCAGCCTTTCAGGCTCCTCCGTCCATGGGCTTTTCCAGGCAAGAGTACTGGAGTGGGGTGCCATTGCTTTCTCCGAAAGAAAGCTGAGCGCTGAAGAATTGGTGTTTTTGAACTGTGGTATTGGAGAAGACTCTTCAGAGTCCCTTGGACTGCAAGGAGATCCAACCAGTCAATCCTAAAGGAATTCAGTCCTGAATATTCACTGAAATGACTGATGCTGAAGCTGAAACTTCAATACTTTGGCCACCTGAGGCAAAGAACCAACTCGTTGGAAAAGACCCAGATGCTGGGAAAGACTGAAGGCAGGAGGAAAAGGGGACAACAGAGGATGAGATGGTTGCATGGCATCACCAACGCAATGGACATCAGTTTGAGTAGGCTCCAGTGGTTGGTGATGAACAGGGAGGCCTGGGGTGCTGCAGTCCATGGGGTCGCAAAGAGTCGGACACAACTGAGCAACTGAACTGAACTACACTGAGACAATTAAGAAAATGGCAATAGGAACACACATATCAATAATTACTTTAAATGTAAATGGATTAAATGCTCCAACCAAAAGATACAGACTGGCTGAATGGATACAAAAACAAGACCTATATATATGCTGTCTACAAGACATCTACTTCAGACCTAAAGACACATATGGACAGAAAGTGAGAGGATGGAAAAATATATTCCATGCAAATGGAAAGCAAAAGAAAGCTGGAGTAGCAATCCTCATGTCAGATAAAATAGACCTTAAAATGAAGAAGATTACAAGAGATAAGGAAGGACAGTACTAATGGTCAAGGGATCAATCCAATAGGAAGACATAACAACTGCAAATATCTATGCACTCAACATAGGAGCACCTCAATACATAAACAAACTCTAGCAGACAGAAAAGGAGAAATTGACAGTAACACAATAATGGTAGGAGACTTTAACGCCCCACTTACACCAATGGACAGATCATCAAAGCAGAAAATTAACACGGAAACACAAGTCTTAAATGATATATTAGATGAGACAAATCTCATTGATATCTTCAGAACATTCCATCCAAAAGAAGAAGAATACATTTTCTTCTCAAGTGTACATGGAACATTCTCTAGGACAGACTACATCCTGGGTCATAAAGCAAACCTCAGTAAATTTAAGAAAACTGAAATCATATCAAGCATCTTTTCTGACCACAATGCTATGAGACTAAATATCAATTACAAAAAAAAAAAAAAAAAAAAACACTGTAAAAAAACACAAACACATGGAGATTAAATAATATATTTCTAAATAACGAATAGGTTACTAAGGAAATCAAAAGGGAAATCAAAAAATTCCCAGAAAATAAATGACAATGAAGACACAACTCCTCAAAATCTATGGGATACAGCAAAAGCAGTTCTAAGAGCGAAGTTTATAGCAACACAATCCTACCTCAAGAAACAAACAAACAAAAAAAACATTGGATAGACAACCTAACTTTCTGCCTAAAACAACTGGAAAAAGAAGAATCAAAAAACCCCAAAAGTAGTAGAAGGGAAGAAATCATAAAGATCATAGCAGAAATAAAGATAAATGAAAAAAAGAAAAGAAAATTAGTAAAGATTAATAAAACTAAAAGCTGGTTCTTTGAGAAGATAAACAAAATTGACAAACCTTTAGCCACACTTTTTAAGAAAAAAAGAGAGAAGAATCAAATCAATAAAATTAGAAAATGAAACAGAAGTTACAACAGACAATGCAGAAATACAACAAATTACAAGAGACTATTATGAACAACTATATGGCAATAAAATGGATAACCTGGAAGAAATGAACAGAATCTTAGTAAAGATCATTCTTCCAAGACTGAACCAGGAAGAAATAGAAAGTATGAACAAATCAATTACAAGCACTGAAATCAAAACTGTGCTCAAAAATCTCCCAAAAAACAAAAGCCCAGGGCCAGATGGCTTCACAGGGAAATTCTATCAAACATTTAGAAAAGAGCTAATGACTATCCTAAAATTCTTTCCAAAAAATTGCAGAGGAAGGAACACTTCGAAACTCATTCTGTAAGGCCACCATCACCCTGATGCCAAAACCAGACAAAGACAACACAGAAAAAGAAACCTAAAGGCCAATATCACTGATGAACATAGATGCAAAAATCCTCAACAAAATTCTAGCAAACAGAATTCAACAACACATTAAAAAGCTCATACACTATGATCAAGTTGGGGTTATTCCAGGGATGCAAGGATTCTTCAATATATACAAAGCAATCAATGTGATACATCATATAAACAAATTGAAAAATAAAAATGATATTATCACAATAGATGCAGAAAAAGCCTTTGAGAAAATTCAGCACCCACTTATGATTAAAACTCTTCAAAAAATGTGCATAGAAAGAACCTACCTCAACATAGTAAAGGCCATATATGATAAGCCCACAGGACACATTATTCTCAATGGTAAAAAACTGCCAGCACTCCCCCTAAGATCAGGAACAAGACAAAGGTGGCCACTCTCACCACTATTATTCAACATAGTTTTGGAAGTCATAGATACAGCAATCAGAGAAGAAAAAGAAATAAAAGGAATCCAGATTGGAAAACAAGAAGTAAAGCTCTCACTTTTTGCAGATGACATGATACTATACATAGAAAACCCTGAAGATACTATCAGAAAATTACTAGAGCTAATCAGGGAATTTAGCAAAGTCACAGGATACAAAAACAATACACAGAAATCACTGGTGCATTCCTATATACTAACAGTGAAATATCAAAAAAAGAAATTAAGGAATCAATTCCATTCACCAGTGCAACAAAAAGAATAAAATAACTAGGAATAAACCTACCTAAGAAGACAACACTGAACAGAAAATTATAAGACACTCATGAAAGAAACCAAAGATAACATAAACAGATGAAGAGACAGTCCATGTTCCTGGGTAGGAAGAATCAATATTGTGAAAATGACTATACTACCAAATGCAATCTACAGATTCAACGTGATCCCTATCAAATTACCAATGGCATTTTTCGCAGAACTAGAACAAAAAATTTCACAATTTATATGGAAACACAAAAGACCCTGAATAGCCAAAGCAGTCTTAAGAAAGAAGAATGAAGCTGGAGGAATCAACCTTCCTGACTTCAGATTATACTACAAAGGTACAGTCATCAAAACAGTATGGTACTGGCACAAAAACAGAAATATAGACCAATGGAATAAGATAGAAAGTCCAGAAATAAACCCACGCACCTATGGGCACCTTATTTTTGACAAAGGAGGAAAGGATATACAATGGGGAAAAGAGAGCCTATTCAATAAGTGGTGCTGGGAAAACTGGACAACTACATGTAAAATAATGAAAGTAGAATACTTCCTAGCACCATACACAAAGATAAACTCAGAATGGATTAAAGACCTAAATGTAAGACAAGAACTATAAAACCCTTAGAGGAAATCATAGGCAGAACACTCAACATAAATCAAAGCAAGATCCTCTATGACCCACATCCTAGAGTAATGGAAATAAAAACAAAAGTAAACAAGTGGGACCTGATTAAACCTAAAAGCTTTTGCACAGCAAAGGAAACTATAAACAAGGTGAAAAGACAACCCTCAGAATGAGAGAAAATCATAGCAAATGAAACTGACAAAGGATTAATTTCCAAAATATACAATCAACTCATTCAACTCAAAACCAGAAAAACAAACAATCCAATCAAAACGTGTGAAAAAGACCTAAACAGACATTTCTCCAAAGAAGACATACAGATGGCTAACAAACACATGAAAAGATGCTCAACATCACTTATTATTAGAGAAATGCAAATCAAAACTACAATGAGAAATCACCTCCCACCATTCAGAATGGCCATCATCTAAAAGTCTATAAATGATAAATGCTGGAGAGGGTGCAGAGAAAAAGTAACACTCTTGCACTGTTGGCGGGAATGTAAATTGATATAGCCACTTTGGAAGATGGTATGGAGATTCCTTAAAAAACTAGGAATAAAACCACCATATGACCCACCAATCCCACTCCTAGACACATATACTCCAATGTTCATTGCAGCACTATTTGCAATAGCTAAAACATGGAAGCAACCTAGATGCCCATCAACCAATGAATGTATAAAGTTGTTGTATCTATATACAATGGAATATTACTCAGCCATAAAAAGGAACACATTTGAGTCAGTTCTAATGAGGTGGATGAACCTAGAGCCTATTACACAGAGTGAAGTAAGTCAGAAAGAGAAAGACAAATATTGTATACTAACACATATATATGGAATCTAGAAAGATGGTACTGAATAATTTATTTGCAGAGCAGCAATGGAGAAACAGACATAGAGAACAGACTTATGGACATGGGGAGAAGGGAGGAGAGGGTGAGATGTATGGATAGAGTAACATGGAAACTTAATATGTAAAACAGCCAATGGGAATTTGCTGTATGTCTCAGGGAACTCAAACAGGGGCTGTGTATCAAACTAGGGGGTGGAATGGGGAAGGAGATTGGAGGAAGTTTCAAGAGGGAGGGGACATATGTATACCTATGGCTGATTCATGCTGAGGTTTGACAGAAAACAACAAAGTTTTGTAAAGCAATTATCCTTCAATTAAAAAATAAACTTTAAAAAAATTTTTAAAAAATAGGATGTTAACGAACTGCCAAGCATTCCCATACAGACAGGGGATAGGTGCATGTAAGAGTGCAGCTAGAGGTGAAATCAGAAAAGATCGCAAAGAGAATAGGGAACCATCTGAAAATTTGAGGGGGTAGCAGCAGCATTTCTGGTAACCACATAGAGCATTCATGGGTGAGTGTGAAAGCAAAGACTAGGAGAGTATTGAGGAGACTACAACAATCACAGGAGTGTTAGATGATGGCTCTGAAATTAGGGGAGAGAACTGAGAGTTATTTAGGAGAAATAATCAACAGAACTTGATAACTGATTATGGAGAAATTGGTAATCTTGCAGGGGCTTCTGGCACAGGTCATTGGATTGTTTATGTTGTCACAACCAGAAATATAGGCTGGTTCTGGCCCACATTAAAATAAGCTCTAGATTCATTTATTGCCCCAAACTCTGTTATTTAACCCCATCCTTCTACACCTAAGCCTCCAGTTTAATGCAGGGCCTCTTTGACTCTCACATGTCTCCTAGGTAGCCCCCTAAACAAATCTCTATCCCAATCCAGTATTTCTCAAAGTGAGCTCTTTATTCTAACTAATCAGGATGTCCTGTGGTGCTTAATAAAAATGCAGAATTCTTGGCCTTATTCCAGACCCCATGAGGGACAAAATTTGCATTTTGATACTTTCAACTTTGAGTACCATTAGCCCAATCCAGCCTACCTACTACTATCCAATTTATTTTTCTTAAACTCTGCTTTCCTCATGTAACTTGCTTGCTCAAACTGATTTCTAATCTACCTGGACTTTAAGATCTTCTTTTAACTTGATTTTTGAATCTTTCCAATATACATTTTTTGTTCTGTACAAAATCAACGTCATTTCTCATTTCTTCCTTCTCGCCCACCTGCCGTACCCCCTCCCAAATAAAATTTGGTTGTCTTTCCAAGCTTTTGCATTGAATATTACTTCCACAATCTGAGAGCTTTTCCATCATTTCCCCTCCCCCATCAAATCCCAACCACCATATCCTGAAAGTCTAGAAATTTGCATGGATTTTTCTCTAATTACTCTAACCCACCTTATGTCTCCTGCCTAATACATAATATTGCTATGGCACAATTAGCAGGCACAATTTAAGATTTGATTATTTCAACATATATTATTGCAATGATAAGGTTTTATTCTTATTTTCCAGTCATTAGCGCACCTAGCACAGTTCTTGGTACACAATAAGCACTAAAGAAATATTTGCTGATTTTGGAAATCATTCCAAAAGATGGATGGCATTTTCTCCCCAATGTCACATGAATCTGTTAGGCAGTTAGAATGGGAAACAGGAGTCTAGAATGGGGGTGGCTAAAAGATAAGGAAGGGAAAACCCATGAAAATAGAACAAAGGAAGGTTCGAGGGCCGGAGTGAGGACCTCAGGTAGAACAAACAACACTCCTGGCTAGCCCAATTTACATAGGGCGGGCCCAGGGGGAGAAAAAAACATATAGAAAGAGAAGCCCAAGGGTGTATCTCTCTCTCTCTCTCTCTCTCTCTCTCTCTCTCTCTCTCTCTCTCTCGGTGGATTTTCCTGCTATTTTCTAAATAAAATGGAGCTGTAACACGGAGCTGTAACACTGATTTGTCTAAGAGCTATAACACGGTCTGTCCAAGACCCGAGAGCTGTGACATACCGAGGGCTTTAATGTCCATCACTCCAAATCTTTGTTGTGATGAGACAGAACCAAGGAGCATACACTCGCCTGACAAATCCAAAAAGACAAAAAGAGGACTTCAATATTTAAAAGCAAAACATATGTAAATATATTCACTATTCTAGATACCTGGTGATGTTCAAGACAATGTTTCCTGGGGCAGGGGGCGGGGTGGGGGGTGGATACATTGGGAGACTGGGACTGACATACATACACTACGATGGGAGTGTGCATGCTCAGTTGTGTCTGACTCTTTGCAACCCCACGGACTGCAGCCCACCAGACTCTTCTGTCCATGGGATTCTCCAGGCAAGAATACTGGAGTGGATTGCCGTGCCTTCCTTCAGGGGATCTTCACGACTCAGGGATTGAACCCACATCTCCTGCATCTCCTGCATTGGCAGGTGGATTCTTTATCACTGTGCCACCTCAGGAAGCCCATGTACACACTAGTATATATAAAACAGATAGCTTATAAGAACCTGCTTTATAGCACAGGAAACTCTACTCAATACTCTGTAATGGTCTGTATGAGAAAAGAATCTGAAAAACAGTGGATATATGTATTTGAATAACTGATTTACTTTTCTGTACATCTGAAACTAACACAACACTGTAAATCCACTAAACTCCAATAGAAATTTTAAAAAAAGATAATGTTTCCTGGCCTGTTTTCTAAATACAGACTGCTTAATCATGAAGGCAAGGTAATTACAAATAGCTCTTAATTAAAATACAGGCCACTTTTGGTGTATTGATGTAATAGTGTATCATGTAATTGTGGCACTGCAATGCAGTGTCTCGTGTATATAACCTTTAGATCAGCAGTCCCCAACCTTTTTGACACCAGGGACCAATTTCATGGAAAATTATTTTTTCACAGACTGGGGTAGGTGAGGATGAGTTCAGGAATATTCAACCACATTGCATTTATTGTGTACTTTATTGCTAATCTAATGTCATAGCTGATCTGACAGGAAGTACTGGTCTGTGGCCTGGAGGTTGTGGACCCCTGCTTAGATGACAGCAACTGAAAGAACCTTAAAAGATAATGCAAGCCAATCACTTCAATTTATCTACTTAATAACTGAACCTCAGATAAATTATATGACTTGCCCAAAGTCACAAAGCTGATGAGTAGCACCCAGCAAAGATAAGCACCCAGGCCTCCTGACTGAACATCAAAGGCTGCTTTCATTACACCATGTGCTCAGAGATACTAAAGTCAAAGTAAGATGCTTCAGTAAGAATTCCTATTAGCATAAATGAAACTTTTAGGAGTCTCTCCCTGCTATCCTGAAAAATTAAGGTAAAACACACCTCAGAATCATAAGCACTGACACAGGCACAGTTCCAAAAAAAATTTTAAAAAGAAGTAAAACTTTCTAAGACAAAATATACAATCATATTCCAGTTCTAAAGTACTTCCCAAAGCCACAGGAAAAATACTTACATAGTTAAATTCTAATCATGTGATCTTAACATTCATCTTACTACTTTGGTAAAATATACACCAAAAGAAGAACCGAACACATAAAATACTAGAAGCAAAAATCACTCAATCTCCAAAAGCACGAATTCACATCTAAGGGTAAAACACATCTTTGGTACTCACCGTAACTTTACTTCCAACTATCTGCATGCAGAGGTCAACGGAGAGTAGTTATGGTGTAAAAAAAAAAAAAACAAACAGCAACAGTATTAATAATCAGAAGCTTTTCACAGAAGTGTTTAGTAAATTAGTAAATAGCACCTCTATGTGTACTTTTAATATTTTAGATCTAGAGGTTAAATACATCAGTATTGATTTCTACCATATTCCAAAAATGTATAAAGTCAGCAGAATAAAGATTCCCAAATAAAATTATTACCATTTGAGGATTTTTTTTTTAAGTTTTCTGTAATGGGCTTCTCAACTAGTTGTAGTATAAGTATCAAGTAATTCAAGATTAAGTGCAATCAGGCATCAGATATTTTATCAGCCCACAACCTCTCAAAAAATTATCATGAGAAAATTGAATTTTATTCTAATATTGTTTTTTTTTCTGTGTTTTAACAGGCATACTATTAAGCTTGAAATTAGGTATTTTAGAATATAAATGTTGTACGTAAAGTCATGTGTTTAAGTTAATAAATAAACTTGAGGTTGAAAATGGGAAATTTTTTATTGTTATGAATTTAAGGTTTAAAATATTGTTTTATATTATACTTGAAAATTACAAAGAAGATAGATTTCTTATGATTCTGGTTTTCTAGGTCATCCTAGCATTTCTATTATAACAACACAGTTTTCTATATAATGTGAAGACAAAGAAGCAGTTTGTATTTAAATATACTTATTCAGAAGGAGGAAATAGTTCAAAAATTACAACCTCAATTGAGTTTTTCTTATGGTGAAGAGATAAGAGAATTCCTAAGAATTTGTGCTTAAGAAGGCAAGAGCTAAAATCATAGTCCTAAAGTATAATTTTAAGCCAGAATCCAAATATAAATCATTGTTATCAGATTCCTACACTTGAAAATCAAGCAATGTTCAAAAAAAGAGTTCATCCATATTCTAAAACTATTCATCTGATAGCACATATTATCAATACATGTTCTAATTATTAGCTAGTACTTTAAAAATAAAAAGCAAATATAACTGAAATCCCAATAAGAATCCTAAGTTTAACAGGATACTACAAGATACAAAAAGAAATGATAGTTTCCTAATTAACTATTTCAGAGGACTCCATGAATCTCCAAATAGAAAAGCAGCTTTCTTAAATATTCATTCGACAGACTATCTACAGACAGCGACTATTTAGTTGAATAAAAGCCACTGTGGTGCCGTTAACAGTCTTCTGAATTGAAAGATACACTACTGACCTAAATTATTTCCTCCCACCAAAAAGAGGTCTTATTTGTCCCATGTTTATTTAGCACAGACATGAAAAAAAAAAAAAAAAAAAAGAATCGCAAGCCTGTCTTAACAATTTAAGCAGGTCTATACTATTCTCACTTAGCGCAGCGGCTGCAACCGGTGCACTTAGCACCGTGGAGAGGAGCTACCCCACGCCCGAGGTCAGGGGCAGAGAGCTGGTGATGGACAGGGAGGCCTGGCGTGCTGCGATTCATGGGGTCACAAAGAGTCGGACACGACTGAGCAACTGAACTGACTGATACTATTCTGATTGCAAAATGACTGCATTTAGTTAAAGCATATACAGCAAACAGATTAGATGAGCCAAGAAAAGCTAAAAGAAACTGGTCTGGTCAGGTTTGGGTTCAATTGTTTCACCGTATCTAGGTGATGTCTGGCAAAGACTTGAGAAAGAAACTATCTGATAGTGGCAAAGGCAAAACCACTAATACATGTATGTGTGTGTGCTGAGTCACTTCAGTTGTGTCTGACTCTGTGTGACCCTATGGACTATAGCCTGCCAGGTTCCTCTGTCCATGGGATTTTCCAGGCAAGAATACTGGAGTGGGTTGCAATGCCTTTCTCTAGGAGATCTTCCTGACCCAGGGATCAAACTCATGTCTCTTATGTCTCCTGCATTGGCAGGCAGGTTCTTTACCACTAGTGCCACCTGGGAAGCCAACACATGTATACACACAAACAAAAAGATATACTACAACTCTTAACTGCTTATGATATATGTGTTTGTGCTTAGTCACTCAGTTGTGTCTGACTCTTTGCAACCCCATGGACTGTAGCCCACCAGGCTTCTTTGTCATGGGGATTCTCTAGGCAAGAATACTGGAGTGGTTGCCATGCTCTCCTCCAGGGGATCTTCCTAACCCAGGGATAGAACTCAGGTCTCCCACATTGCAGATGGATTCTTTACTGTCTGAGCTGCCAGGGAAGCCTGCTTATGATATGGGCCAATCTGAAAATATTTAGCGATGTATTTGGTATCACTATTTTAAATTATTTGCTACTGAGAGTTTTTTTTAATCAATGCTACCTTTCAATGTATCTTCAAAAAATCTAACTTTACATATTTTTAAATCTCAACCTCAAAGACTGTGATTTAAGTTAGAAATAAATTAGTTTCTTAATATTCTCATAAGGACACTGACATCTGGCAAACTAATGTTCGGATTTCAGCGACTAATTTTTTCCTCTTAAACGTCTATGCATGTGTGCTCAGTCGCTCATCCATGTCTGACTTTTCGACCCCATGGACTGTAGCCCACCAGGCTCCTCTGTCCATGGGATTCTCAAGACAAGAATATTGGAGTGATTTCCTTCTCCAGGGGATTTTCCTAACCCAGGGATCGAACCTGCATCTCCTGCTTGGCAGGCAGATTGTTTACTATCTGAACCACAAGGGAATACCCACATAAAATATAACATGCAAGAGTCCCTCTAAATCACTGATGTCTTCTGCCTCTCAGGATTATGAATTGGTATGACAGTGTTGCAATTTTTTTTTAACTTGTGGCTTTCATTTTATTTAAAATCCACTGACACTGTGTGCAATATACCATGACAGCTGCCGACAATGTGGCAGGCATGTTGGGGTGCAAACATGATTGTGTCACATTGCTGCCTTGAGGAATGTAGGTTTTGGGAACGGGAGTCTGACGAGGAGGAAGCCCATGGGAACCACACAGTGAAAAGGCAGGGACGCTGAGAGTGCAGCTGCTCGGCGACTGTTTGGGGGCAGAGAAGCACAAAGCTTTGAAGAGGCGTGGGTTTGGGGTGAAGCCAGGGTGAAGGTGAAGAGAACAGGAACAGGCTGGGTGACATGAAGCTGCTGATGTTCAGTAGTGAGTTGGGCAGGTAGTGAGGAGGGCGGGGAGGCCGGTAGCTGACACACTGAACAGCCCAGTGAGTGCACGTTGCAATATTAACAAAGCTTGGTTTTGCACTTCTGAAAACTTATGTTGGTGCTGTGAAAACAAAGACTCTTCCAGATTATCTGTGGCCAAATTACCTACATGTACCTGGGCCTCCCTGGTGGCTTAGATGGTAAATAATCCACCTGCAATGCAGGAGACCCGGGTTTGATCCATGGGTTGGGAAGATCTCCTGGAGAAGGAAATGTCAAACCACTCCAGTATTCTTGGCGTGGGAAATACCGGGGACAGAGGCGCCTGCAGGGCTACAGTCCATGGAGTTGCAAAGAGTCAGAAATGACTTAGCAACTAAACAACAAGATCAAGACCATAACCACACTTGTTACAGAAAGCAAGAGTCCAGTTCCAACAGAGAAGAGACTCTTTTCCACTCTCTTACTAAGTCCATTCATCACTGACAGAGTTACTCAAGGTACTTTTTCCTTTGCATTCACACATTTTTTATTATGGAATTTGAAGAGGAAAAAACTAAGCAATAGTTTTCATCATTATCTTTTAATTTCCTTTATATTCTCTTATCCCAGGCTAATTTTGGCATGATCAGTTACACGACAAAAGACTCCCCTTTGCTTTAGAAACAGGTTTTGTGTCTAAACCCATGTATTAGTTTCATCTTGCTTTACTGTCCTTCCCACAAACCCAGGAGAATGACGGATATTGCTTATTGAGTACATATTTTGTTTTTCAATTCCATGTAAAATGACGAAAGCAGGTGTTAAAGGGGGAAATATACAATTTATGTTTAAATTTAACTGTGATTTTCATGTTTTACATATGACTTATGATAAAATATTTTTCTACCAGGTACTCTAGTCCTTAAATTTGCTTTTATTTCAAGATAAAAGTTTTGACTATTTGCAAAACATTTTAATAAAGCAGTGGTTACAATCATATCTACTTTAAATGTGGAAGCATTTTTAATCAGTGTGTCAATATAATGAAAAAATAAGCATAAAAGAGTATGACATGCAAAGTATCCTTAAAGCCTAATAAAAGCCAGCAGGATGGAAACCTTAGTTACACATAAATGGTCATAGGTGACATTATAATTCATGCAAATTTTATTGTCATGATCACGAAGAGATCACAAAAGATGAGAGGATGGTTTGTCACTAAATGGCATCCCTCTCACCTTCAAAAGGAAATAACATATGTAATTTTCTTTGTTTTCACCACAGAACACAGTACTAACAATTGTCTCTCCAAAGTGAGAAAGCTTTAAAACATGCTTGTCAGTAGGCTTTCTTTCATCATATTTAGTCCATGAAAAATACAAGCAAATAAAACATATAACCTTAGAGCACTAATGAAAGTTCTATAGGCATGTCAAGTGATCCTATGTGTGCTAAAGGAAACAAATAAGGATCATATACTAAATAGTTATTTGTATCAATTTTGAGACTAATGCCTTTAGTATAGAGTTTTCATGTCTTTTGAGAAATTTCCATTTTTCAAATAAATCAATTCAAGACAGCTCAGCCAACGTTTACCCCAAGTTTAGCATTTTAATCTGAAAATGAGTATATAAATCAGTGTGCTTTTTTTCAGTCAGTTAAAGAGGAAACGATACAAAGATAAATGAAAACAAGTTCTACATAGAGACTGAGTCAAAATCAAAAGGTTAAGAAGTAAGAGCTTCATACAATTTTCATTATATTCAGTTCCACTTACACAAACAAAAACAACGAATGAGCCAGAGACACTAACAAAATCTTGCCATTAAAATCAGCACCTAATTATTTATATATAATTATCTGTACTTTGCACTCAGATATAACTATATAGATTTACTAGTGTATTTGCCTTTAGGTATTTGAAAAATAACACTGAATGTACACACAGCATTTCCTAAAGCATTTTACTGTGAACAATAACTTGAGTGCAAAAATGAGAAGAGATTCATCAGAATTTCAAAGTAAAACCCTATGCCTCACCTAATTCTATTGAAAATGAGGCTCAAGGCAAATTTCACTTATCACTTGAAACACATTTCTGCCCTTGGATACCAGAAGCAAATTAAAAAACATGCTGTTGTTCTGCTATGGCAGAGCTACAATGCATTATGTTTAAATAGTTCAGCATTCAGATTTAGTTTACTTAAAGTACAATATGGAATCAATACAATTGTAGAATTCAGACAAAATGCATCAGTAATTGCCATTGCAATTACTGTACTGAAACAGCATTAATAGGATAGCCAAATAATTTTAGAATATATTTTGCCGACGAAGAACTATTTTATTCACTGGTCAACTTTTTAAATTTAAAATATGTATGCCTTAAATGTAAATGTATGTGTGTAATATACACATCACACAAACATAAAATCACTGTGTGTTTTTGTGTGTGTATATATATACATACAACATATGTATGTTATATATGTACACATTCATAGTGATTTTATGAACTCTGTGAAAAGCTTCTTCTTTACAGAAATGTAAAAGATACAGTCCACTATTTCAAAAAATATTTTTTTTCTTACAAAAATAAATCAAATTTCCAGACTCGTTTTGGAAGCACTTTAGGAAATAAACAAAGCAATATATTCCACTAAAACACGAAGTTTTTCCTGCTGCAGACAAGCCTTTTCAATGAATACTAATTTTAATTTTTTGAGACTCAAATTTCATTAAAGTTCCTATTAAACACCTTCCTTTATGTTAAATTAAGCTGTACAAGAATGATTACGAGGTAGTTTACATAGGTAGCATCACAAAAAATAAAAACAAACTGCTTATTTTAAAAATTGCTATAAATTTCAAGTAAGCAAATACCAGACATATAACTTTAATGTAAACTTAGTTAAATCTTGTGACTAGGCTATATTTGTCCTTCCTCAAAATCTGAAGTGTTCCTATAACAAATTGTATATTAAGTGGAATAACTACAAATTGCTATTTGTTAGTAAGTGCACAAAACCTCAGCTCCAAAATTTAACCGGATTAACTCAGAGCCAACTATTCTTAATCTGTTTTGTTTATAAGAATGGAAATCTCTCTTTAAGAACAGTTTTGAAATATATATAAAATGTATTAAAGTACGTATATACACTTCTTTTATGAAGTCTATATAAGTACACTGAGGCAAGAACTTAGAGATCTGAAGTTTGTTTCTTTTAAGCAGATAATGCTAAGCTCATTATATGGATGCTGGAAGCATCTCACTACTTACAGATTTGGCAGTAGCAGAAATATACTGGACGACCATCTCACGCTTGGTGGTAAAATCTTTGTTTCGTAAAGGAGCTTTTCGCTCTTCATTAAGGTTCATATCCTCCTGTTAAAAAGAATATTTATTGTATTAGCAAATTTCTGCTTATGAGTTTCAAAGGTGATTAATAAATATTAAGAAACAAAGTTCTACCATATATCAAAAGGAATTATATTCAATATTCTATAATAAACTATAATATAAAAGGATATGACAAAGAATATATATGTATGACTGAATCACTGTGCTGTACAGTACAAATTAACACAATATTGTAAATCAACTATACTTCAACAAAATAAACTTTAAAAAAGAAAAAGAAAAATTAATGTTCTCTGTATTAAAATAGTAAGTCATGCTCTGACTATCAACAACCATCATTTTTTGGCTCCTTCATTATTATTTTTCACTCTATATACCCTAATGTCATATAAATTTTACCATATATTTATGGTTCATATTGCTACCTACTCAAATGAGTAGAAATAAGAAAAAAAATTTTAACTATTCCACAGGATAAACTGGCAGTTTATAGCATAGATATACATCATACAACCTTAGCAAAGTTATTTTTTTACCCAATAGCAAAAATAAACAAATAAACACTTTACTACTTGGCATATGTTCCCTTAGGATAATTATTATCTAGAAGAACAAACATAATTTGTAAATTACAGGAAATATATATCTACAATACGTCACTGAAGAAAGATTCATGAGAAGTTGCTGAATTGGAGGAAAACATCAGAAACATAGTTACCTGCATTGGGATAAAAAAGACCACTAACTGGAAAGAAAAATATTCAGTTACAACAACACGTCATTTTGAGGTTCAATAAGCTTTGATTTGGTTGGAAATGTTCCTTTATATTGTGATACACAGACATAACATTTTCACTAGATAAATCATTTCTTCTTCATTTTGAAACTCATGTTAACCCCTGAAACATATTAAGACACACTTGAAGGGTCATAAAACCAAATTGGAAAGGACTACACCTCCAAAATCAACATCAAATGAAAAGACAACATACAAGATGTGTGAAAATGTTTACAAGTTATACATCTGATATGGGGCTTGTATCCAAAGTATAAAAAGAAGCCTTACAAATCAACAATAGACAAATAACCCAACTACAAGTGGACAAAGGATTTGAACAGACATTTCTCTAAAGAAGCCATACAAATGGCCAATAAGCACATGAGTGTCAACATCACTATTCACCAAGGAAATGCAAATCAAAACCACAGTGAGACACCGCTTCACTCCCACAGTAATAAAGGCTATGGCAGAAAAGATAATAACAATTGTTGGTGAGGATGTGGAGAAACTGGAACCCTTACACACTGATGGTAAGAATATGAGATGATACAGCCACTTTGGAAAACAGTCTAGTAGTTCCTCAAAAAGTTATACGTAGAGTTACCACATGACTCAGCTTATATCCAAGACAATGAAAACATATGTCCACACAAAATTTTGTACTTGAATGTTCACAGAAGAAACATTACAGTGGAAACAATTCAAATGTCTATCAAACGATGAATGGATTAAAAAATGTCATATGTCCATACAATGGACTATTATTCAGCCACAAAGACGAATGAAGTACTGATACATTCTATACTGCATGGATGAAACTTGAAATCACATTATGCTAAATGAAGAAAAGGGAAAGGGAAAGGGAAGTCGCTCAGTCATGTCAGACTCTTAGCGACCCCATGGACTACAGCCTACCAGGCTCCTCCATCCATGGGATTTTCCAGGCAAGAGTACTGGAGTGGGGTGCCATTGCCTTCTCTGTAAATGAAGGAAGTAGATCACAAAAGGCCATACATTACATGATTCCATTTATATTAAATATCCAGAACAGGCAAACCTATAGAGATTTGTGAATTAGTGGTTGTCTGGGGCAGGGCAAGAGGGGATGGGAGAACTGGGGTGTGACTGCCAACAGGTATGGTGTTTCATTTGTGGGTGATAAAAATGTTCTAAGAGTGAATGTTGTGATGGTTGCATGACTCTTTGAATACATGAAGAAAAAAAAACCACTGAACTGTATACTTTAAGAGGATGAATTTTATGGCTTCTGAATGGTATCTTGACTTTTTAAAACAAGAAAAAGAAATCAGTATTTTTATCCCTTTACTTGCTTAGTAATTCTAAACATTACTAGTTTTTAATCAACTAAACGAATGGACAAAGAAAAATACTAAAATAATTTTAAAAATCATGTATGAGAATGTGGGGGGAAAAACAAAGGATCCATAAAAAGTAATCAAACTGCATCTATGTATTGAATAGTAACTTCAATGACACCAGTATCTCATGATATATAGTTGCACCCACGGCAGTCACTGCAGTGACTCCTACAATGATGAATTCACAATCAATATCTATAAATTTCATGTATATATACCTGAGCCCCCTTCCCAATTATCTCTATCACTGTCTCTACCTCTACTTTTCCTATCTTATTTCATTTCTCGTTTGTCTATCTTACTTGTTAATGATTTACTTGAAGCCAGGCTCTCTTTCTCTCTCAAAGGCTAGACCTAGCATTGTTGAATCAAAGTGAGAATCACAGGAATGAGGCTGGTTAGCACTTTATAAAGTCCACAGATATTCATCTGTGTTCTGTGTCGACTTCAACTAACAGGGAACTCACTACCTCCACATGCAGTCCTTCCCATTATAGGGTAGTTTAACTTTTGCCAAGTTTTACTTTGGAGGACTGGATCTGAAATATGTACAACAAAATACTAACATCATGTGAAGGTGGCAAGATCATATCATTTTCTTCTCTACTTTCTAAATTTTGACTCAAATTAATTAATTTGACTCTGTTAAATTAATAAAAATAAACAATTCATAATATAGTAGGGATGGAGAAGGAAATGGCGACCCACTCCAGTATTCTTGCCTGGAAAGTTTCCATGGACAGAAGAGCCTGGAAGGCTATAGTCCATGGGGTCGCCCAGAGTCGGACATGACTGACTGAGTGACTGAGTACATGTAGTAGGGAAGAGTGATATGTAAACATATCAGTATAACAGAGGCATGTACAGGATGTCTTAGGAACACAGAGGACAGATGGGAAAGACAAAAGAGAAGTCTTCATCAGGATTTGGGTCTTGAAGGAGGAGAAAAACCTGAGTGAAGGCCAAGAGATTAGCTACCAGACCACAGTAGACTTCTGTCACAGTTGGCTGCCCAATAGCACTTGAACATGCCCGCTATAATTTTAAACACCCACCCAGTATCAGCCCCACCAATGAAGAATCCATGAAAACCACATTTATCAGTCTCTGAGTGACTTCATTTTCACTTTCACTTTCACTTTTCACTTTCATGCATTGGAGAAGGAAATGGCAACCCACTCCAGTGGAGAATCCCAGGGACAGGGGAGCCTGGTGGTCTGCCATCTGTGGGGTCGCACAGAGTCGGACACAACTGAAGCGACTTAGCAGCAGCAGCAGCAGCTATCCCTTATAACAATACAGTAAGATGACTTAGTTGTCATCCATGAAATAGATGCATATGGGGTATAGATTCACCCATGTTTTGTTAGCATGGGTGGCAACAGAGGCAACATGGATTGATGGCAGCGGACACATCTTTTTCATCACAACAATTTGACAAAGTGGTTCTGGGGTAGCAACAGCTCCTTCATCAGATTATGTTTTGGCTGTGTGATTCTGGAAGTTATTCCTATACTTAGATTACCTGGAGCCTGTTTTGCAACCTTTCTGGTTCATATCTCTTTATGTTTGTTTGTGTGTGTGTGTATAAATATTCTATCTAAATTAATCAGAATAAATTATCTTATGTTTAATAATCTGGGCTATTGAAGTAACTCAAGTAATAATAATAAGAGTCCAAACTAAGAGGGATGGTAGATTGGACAGAATAAATAAACAAAAGGAACCGGTAAATATTACATGAAGACAATACTCTCTACTTGAGGCTAAAGTATACCTACCAGTTTCAATTTATCTTAATGTGACATGGTTCAGCATCTCTCTCAAATACCCTGTGGTTTGATAAATCCAAGGAAGGAAAGGATTTCCATGTCCTTCACCTTGAAATACTACACTTCTCAATTCAGCCTCTGATTTTATGACTTTATTGGCAAGTACATCATTCTGCTAAATCATATTTTGTTTGTTTCCATCAAAACCTCTAAATGCTGCTCATATATGCTAGCCATGTCTCTACCATCTCATAACATTCTGGTTAAATTATAGTCTCCTGCAAATAGCATGAATCTGTATCCCCAAGTAGTATCAACTCTGAAACACTGACAAGATTGAGTGTCTGTACTTGTACACTCCACAGTCAGGCCTTTGAGTGTGGTAATGCCACCGCTGGCAATCTCTACATAGAGAATCTGCTAGCCTTCCAGTGACTTTTTTTTTTTTTATTGAAGGATAATTGCTTTAGAGAATTTTGTTGTTTTCTGTCAAACCTCAACAGGAATCAGCCAAAGATATACGTTCTGTGTTACCATATACCTCCAATTCAATTTTTAATGACACAGGGCAAAGATCATGCTATCAAGAGTAGAATCATGGAGGCAGGCAGGATAATAATGAGAATATAGAGAATATGGACCTCGGAGGAATATCAAGATTAAGTGCGATCATGCACCCAAGTCTGGTGTATATTAGCTAGCCATCAAAGAATGTTTGTGTTATTATTCATGTTCATGTTATTATTACTTCCCTAGTCTCATTTCTTTCATTTCCACTGTTCATCTTACCCCTTGTGTTTGAATAACACAAGATTATTCATCATTTTTCTACACATTCTATGCTCTTACAAATTTCCATTACTTTGTTCATGATGCTGTTCTCTGCCTAGACTGCTGTCAACTTTACCACCCTCTCCCTCTGTTAACCCCCATCTCCTCCCACCCTACCCAAATCCATGTCAGGCGAACTCATATACTTCTGCTAATTCTTCAGATTTCCCTCAAAGCACCTCGTTTAGAAGTGACCATCTTCATGCTGCTGCTGCTGCTGCTGCTGCTGCTAAGTCACTTCAGTCGTGTCCGACTCTGTGCGACCCCATCGACGGCAGCCCACCAGGCTACCCCGTCCCTAGGATTCTCCAGGCAAGAACACTGGAGTGGGTTGCCATTTCCTTCTCCAACGCATGAAAGTGAAAAGTGAAAGTGAGGTCGCTCAGTCATGTCCGACTCTTCACAACCTCATGGACTGCAGCCTACCAGGCTCCTCCGTCCATGGGACTTTCCAGGCAAGAGTACTGGAGTGGGGTGCCATTGCCTTCTCCCATCTTCATGCTATTCTTCCATATTAATTTCCTATACTATAGCACTTAAAATGACACTCAATAATAAATCCATCTAGCTTAAACTATAAACTGAGGGCCAAAACTAGGTTCTTTTTTTAATCTTTGTATTGCCAAGCAAAGAGTATGCAATCCTGGAATGCACCAAGAATTTAATAAATATTTGCTGAACCAATGTGATATTTAGGAATTTTTCTCTAAATACTTTAATTTGCTTTACAGCCACAAACATTTTTATACCTATAAATCTGCTGCATAGGTTGACTGGGAATAGGTACCACTCACACGAACAGAGGAAACCATAATGACTTATCTTATTCTTACACAAAGCAGCAGCATACTACTAATTAGGCAGCTAATACTTCCAAATCATTAACTCCAGCTTTGTAATAGAATCATAAAACTAAATAGAGCAATATTCACAATTCAATACTAATTCTGAACAATGTAACTGAATATGAAACTACTACTAAACACACTGAGTTTTTTTAATTTTTATTGAAATATAGTTGATTTATAATGTTGTATTAGTTTCAGGTATACAGTAAAGTGATTCAGTTTTATAAATAAATATATATATATACACACACACACACACACATTTTCAGATTCTTTTCCATTATACTTTATTACAAGATATTGAGTATATTTCCCTGTACTATACAGTAGGTCTTTGTTGGTTATCTATATTATATACAGTAATGTTAAACAGACTGAGTTCTTATAGTACACAGAACACTAAAGCAAGCTTTTACTGTATTGAAAATTTAGTTGGATACTTCCACAATACGAGAAGAACTGTATTATTTTGCAATTTAAAAAAAAGATGAAGTAACTGACCACTTATAATATTTGTACTGTATTATCATCAAGCCAGTGAAGAAGGAAATGGCAACCCACTCCAGTGTTCTTGCCTGGAGAACCCCAGGGACGGGGGAGCCTGGTGGGCTGCCGTCTATGGGGTCGCACAGAGTCGGACACGACTGAAGCGACTTAGCAGCAGCAGCAGCAGCATCAAGCCATATTTATAAACACTAAATCAATTATTCTCCTACCAGTTAAGCTATGATGCAATTTTCCCATTACAGACAACCTCCTTCATTCCTTCAGCAAATAAACATTGTATTCTTACAACTATTACTGAGAAACCATAT
The DNA here is from genome assembly GCF_029407905.1 of Bubalus kerabau. Lineage (NCBI taxonomy): Eukaryota > Metazoa > Chordata > Mammalia > Artiodactyla > Bovidae > Bubalus > Bubalus kerabau. The sequence continues at coordinate 57,131,495 of NC_073647.1, read as the reverse complement.
AAGAATAGAGTCAAACAAGAAGGTTAAAAGTTGAACCAGCTGCCTATTCATTTGTACTCCCATTCATTCTCATTCTCTCCTTCTCCCTCTCACCTCCCATAAATCTTTAAACAGGTGACAATATACTTTTTTAACTTTTGCATCTTCTAGCATCATTTTCTACTTTCCTAAACTTCCATTGTTTTTCTCACTTGCTTTATGAGAGGTAAATATCAATCATATATGTTTTTACATCTCTTCCTTCCCTATAAGAATACTTGCTCCTTCTTTCTATAAAGTTGCTATAAATATCTATGTACTTTGTATAAAGTAACTATTTCTGTTTCTGCAACATGTATTGATCCCAGTTTAAGACTGGATTTTCCACTTGCTGTTTTTAAATCTGAACTTGACTTCACCATCAAATGCTTGCCCTCTTCCTTCTGCTTCTCAATAGTAAGTATTCAAAAAAATTTTTTTTAATTTATTTGGCTATGTATGCCAGGTTTTAACTATAGGACACGTGATCTTTGTTGCTGTGTGTGGGCTCTTAGTTGTGGCATGCAGGATCTAGTTCTCTGACCAGGGATCAAACCCAGGTCCTTTGCACTGGGAGTGTGGAGTCTTAACTACTGGACCACCAGGGAAGTCACTCAAGTATTCTTTAACTTCTATTTTAAGGGGATCTGTACCCCTGAAGAGAATAAGCCAATGATACCCTACTACCAAAAAATACTCTAGCATGAAAAGCAATTATAGATATCTTTGATTATTTTAAGATTATAAATTAATGGATTTTTACAACATTTATTTCTTTATTTTTTATTCATTTATCCAGCCACTTATTTGGTAATGTTTGTTGTTAAAATAAGATATTAAGGTTTTTTTTAATTTTTTAAAATTTATTTTTGAATCAAAGGATAATTACAGAATTTTCTTGTTTTATGTCAAATAGCAACATGGAATTTATTTATTTTTTATTGGAGGATAATTGCTTTCCAATGTTGTATTCGTTTCTGTCATACATAAACATGAATCAGTCATACGTATATATATATGTTCCCTCACTCTTGAACCTCCCTACCACTTCCCACCTCATCCCACCCTTCTAGGATGCCACAGAACACCAAGTCAAGCTCCCTATGTTATACAGCAACTTTATTTCTTTGTTCTTTTCTAAAGAAATGTTCATATAAAGATATGTTCTACATGTAATTCCTCTAACTTCTGTCAACTAGAAAGGATAGAACATTTCTTTTTAAAATCCCAATAACACCATCAGGGATATTCCACATAAGTAGCTAATTGGCCAATTGTACCTGCTATTAATTAACCACCTCATGTCTTCAAATGATACAGTTAAGTTTACTTTTATAGACTGTAGCTATATAACATATAGAAATCTGTATGGAAAACAAAGTTAAAGGAAGTATAGAGCCAAAAGCCAGGGGCTGGGGTGGGCGGGGGGCAGAGCAGGAATGAAATTAAATGAATGTATGGATGTGAAAATTGAACTGTGAAGAAAGCTGAGTGCCGAAGAATTGATGCTTTTGAACTGTGGTGCTGGAGAAGACTCTTGAGAGTCCCTTGGACTGCAAGGAGATCCAACCAGTCCATTCTGAAGATCAACCCTGGGTGTTCTTTGGAAGGAATGATGCTAAAGCTGAAACTCCAGTACTTTGGCCACCTCATGTGAAAAGTTGACTCATTGGAAAAGACTCTGATGCTGGGAGGGATTGGGAGCAGGAGGATAAGGAGACGACAGAGGATGAGATGGCTGGATGGCATCACCGACTTGATGGACATGAGTTTGAGTGAACTCCGGGAGTTGGTGATGGACAGGGAGGCCTGGCGTGCTGCTTGCTATTCATGGGGTCGCAATGAGTCGGACATGACTGAGCGACTGAACTGAACTGAGTACTGCAGAAAAAGTCTTCAGCTATTTCTGGTTTCAGGTTTTATTGGAGGAAATTAACTACAGAAAGTGAAAGTGAAGTCGCTCAGTCGTGTCCGACTCTTTGCGACCCCATGGACTGTAGCCCACCAGGCTCCACCGCCCATGGGATTCTCCAGGCAAGAATACTGGAGTGGGTTGCCATTTCCTTCTCCAGGGGATCTTCCCGACCCAGGGATTGAACCCAGGTCTCCTGCATTGCAGGCAAACACTTTAACCTCTGAGCCATCAGGGAAGCTATGAACATCTACATACACCTCTTCACCATCAAGAAGGTAAATTTAGAATATCTATCTAGCTATTAGGAAACACAAATTCACTCTCCTATAATCCTTAATCCTGAGTTCAACATTCAACCAGTGGTTTCCAGAGTTCAAATATTACTTAAAGCATCAACTGTGGCTTGTGAAATATTGATGTTTAATCGAAATACAAGAAAATGAACTTTAATATTTAACGTGAGAATAATACTGGATCCATAGCTCCAAATTTTATAGGAATTATCTCAAGGGAAAAGTGGGGTATTCACAACCCATGTTTTTCTCAGTAACAAGTACTTGGTTAAGTGAACTTACAGGCTATTTGACCTAGTTTTAGCTAAGTCAGTCCTCAAAACAACAACAAAATAGAAAAGTACCTTTACAAGATTCCTGCAAAGACAACATATTGAGGATAATAAGATAGTACCAATAACACAAGTACAGGGCAACAAGAAAATACTAGATTGTTGTATTTTCTACACAGAAGTCTGAGCCTTTCCTCAGTCATATCATGTGTTACAAATAACAAAAATATAAGACTAATAAGAAGCTGGTCCCACAAGATTAAAAGTTACTAATGTAACAATCTGAAATTATCAACCATCATTGATGACTCTCACTTTATGTGCACATTGTACCTTAAAATATACAGCTAATGATAGTGAGTGCTGTGTTGTGCTTAGTCGTTCAGTTGTGTCCAACTCTTTGTGACCCCATGGACTGTAGCCTGCCAGGTTCCTCTGTCCATGGGGACTCTCCAGGCAAGAATACTGGAGTGGGTTGCCATGCCCTAAAGCAACCTCAAACTTACAGACCATTTAAAATTCAAACATCTAGAGCATGAAAGAAGCTTTTTCGATTTTCTCAGCAATAACTAGAATCATGTGATATGCAATCCAATACTTAGTGAAATTTTGTAAACTTAATGACACACATTTAGAAGCCTCTCGTTTGTTTTCTTTCTTTAATAGCAAAAGACAAAAGGTCCCATGACATTGGAGGAACACTTGGTATAAGAAGCTGAGATAATATATGCAAAACAACATGGTAGTAAACTAAAACACATTATTTTGTCAGCCAATACTGTCAGAAGACATATAGAAATCACTACTGAAAATATGCTAGAGCAAGTATTAGAAAAATTACTCAGTGTGGGAGGTTTATCATACAGTTGAATGAAAATACAGCTGTTTTTCCTTTTAAACAACTCAGCTTATATTATTTACTAGATTGTTTCAATAATAAAGCATTAAAACTACATTTATTTGAGTCACTAGTGGAACAATCTGAGAAAACATATTGCCTAAATAAATGATTTATTTAATAAAAGGATGTTTTATGAAAAAACTGTAAGTGAGAAGCATTCCTGAGTAGGGAAGTTTGCCCCACATATAAAATCCAAACCACTGCAAGAAGTTGAAACCAAAATACATTAGAATGTAGGGGGTTTTTTTAATTAATAAAAGCAAGATATTTAAAATAAAGCAGAATATTTACAATATTTTAAAATGAGATAGTAAGTGAGAATGATACATGTATTTTACAGAGAGATTTCTGGCTATCTCAAGACAAAGATTTTTAAAAGTTCTGAAATTTCACATGATGGGCATTTTTCATTCACAAAAGGACAAGCAATCCCTTAATAGTTTAACAGCTCGTGAGAAAGTAACTGCTTCAAATGAACCTCACTGAAAAAGCCATACACTGGCACACTGCCAGGTAGATCTCCTTCATCCTTTCATGACTCACCTCTTCCTCCTTCTTCCAGGCATCAGGTGCAACGTCTGCAGCAGATATGATTAGATAAACATGGGGATGAGGGTCTAGACATCAAGCATATGGAAGGAAGATGCAAAGGGCCCATGTCCCTAATGACATCTAGTGAAGCCCGTTTTTCAAAACCCATTTAGAATCCATTTATTTGCAAATATAAAAATGCAACACTTCAGATAAGTTTCAAGAACAACTGACTGTCATTAAGGGAGATGGTTCAGTTCAGCAGAAAACCTTAGCTCGATTCATGGATTAGAATGAGCAAAGTTAATATTATGATTTAATAAGTGTAACTAACAATGTTCTTGTTCCACTTGGACTTATATATTGTCAGATTTATGTTTCAACTATAAGAGACATTAAATCAAGTATCAAAATAAAATGGACTTAGAACTAAACCTTCTAATTAGTCTTTTTTTAAACAAGACATAAAAAATAATAACACAATGACATTGCTCTCACTAAAACATTATTAATCATGACAGCAAAGGCTTATAAACCATTAATAAATAAACTCATTTAAAATCACCTAAAAATCTTGTTCTTTGCATGTTCTTATCCCTTTCTATGCCTGTACTTTTATACAAAGTACTAGTACATACACGTGGGTATATTTTTTTTAAGTTAAAACATGTTCGGGTTACCTGCTCAAATACATATTTTTTCTAACAGGCTAGGAAATTAGAAAGTTTAGAGACTACTACACTAGTCCAGACACTGACACTTTTTCTGTGAAGGGCCAGACAGTATATGTTTTAGGCTTTGCAGGTCACAGGGACTTTGTCACAACTACCCAACTCCACAGTGCAAAAGGAGCCACCAACAATATGTAAACAAATGGCTTGGCTGCATTCAACAAAATTGTGTTTATGAACACTGAATTTCACAATTTTTCATGTGCCCTGAAACAGTCTTCTTTTGATTTTCTGCAATCATTTAAAAGTATAAAATCTATTAAAAAATATAAAAAGTATAAAACTCATAAAAACTAAAACCCCAGAAGCTGGGATAGTGTCTTTGTCATTTTTATGTTCCCCTGCATCTAACAAAGTATCTGGCACTCAGTAGAGAGTTGTCAAGTAAATTTCTCCATGACACAGAAATTTGTCTTTGCTTTTTTCTTCTTTTTTTCCCCACAATTGTGTGCTTAGTCACTCAGTCGTGTCCGACTCTTTGCAACCCCATGGACTGTAGCCCGCCAGGCTCCTTGGTCCATGGGGACGCTCCAGGCAAGAATACTGGAGTGGGTCGCTATGCCCTCCTCCAGGGGATCTTCCCAACCCAGGGACTGAACCCAGGTCTCCCACACTGCAGGCGGATTCTTTATCATATGAGCCACCAGAGACAGTAGGGATTTTCCTTAAGTTGTTCTCTGCTCTCTCTCTACTCAGAGCTTAACAGCACCTGGCATATAGAAGGCATTGGACCTTGATGAATTAAGTCATTCAAATTCTGAGAACCCTTTAATGTCAAAAAATTAAAACTCTGAAAACTCAGAAGTGACACTGGGTCTCACAGGATATTCAGATCTTCTGTTTCCTCCCTGAGCCTTTGTGCTGGGTTAAGTACTCACAAAAGCCTATTCACAGCTGTCTTATTACCATGGAAACCCTATGTTTACTTGCTTGTCTCCCTGACTAAATTCTGAGCTCTTTGGGGGCAAGGGAGGAACTGCACTAATCTGTGTGTACTTCCAGCAGGTAGCACATGACCTGGCACACTGTGCATATCAATACATGGTTGTGAAAATGCCTTCACAGCAAAAAAAAAAAAACAAAAAAAAAAAAACAAAAAAAAAAAACACTAGTGGAACTTTTCGAACAGAAAAAAAAAAAAAAAAACCTCTTTAAGAAACATTTCTATGTACAAATCAGAACAGACAGAAGCAATGAATTGTGAAGTTTATTAGCTACAATTAGAGAAAATTTGCAAACCTACTTCCTTTAGTTTCTCTTCCTGGACCTCTAGCCTACTACTCCCTCAGTTGTGAACCTTCGATGAGAATTGTACTTGGGAAGAAAATTTAAAAGTGACCCAGATTTAGTTACCTTTGAGATCTATTTATAGGGTGAGTTTTACTCCTCCTTTATATGCTTTACTTGGGAGTGAGTGTGTTTAAGAAAATAAAATGACTAGATCTGATACTGGTGTTTTCTCAGTCTAATGACAAGGAGTAAAGATATTGGAAATATGAGTATAAAAAATGGAAAGTAGGCTAAGAAGACAATTTCTAAGGATCTAGCCATTCCTGGAAACTGTTTCCATGCCCTATTATAGATTTTGAGTCCTATGCCACCAATAACTGTTTTATAGTAACTTGACCTTTAACTAAAATTACTTATGCTGAGAGCAAGCTTCCCCAGTGGCTCAGCAGTAAAGAATCCACCTGCAATGCAGGAGATGTGGGTTCAATCCCTGGGTTGGAAAGATCCCCTGCTGGAGGAAATGACAACCCACTCCAGTATTCTTGCCTGGAGAATTCCATGGACAGAGGAGCCTGGTGGGCCACAGTCCATAGGGTCGTCAGACACGATTAAGTATCCACACGCTTAGAACACTAAAAGGTTCTCATCCAGGCTAATCAACTCCTAAAAGACTGGTGTTGGGTAACAAAAAAAGCCATGATAGCAGTCACGGACAACACCTAGGGTCCAAAGTCAAACTGGCTCTCAAAACAGATGAAAACCAAAAGTGAGAGAACAAACTGAAAAGCTTTGGGATTCTTTAAAAGAGTTCTACCACATGGAATATAGGACAGACAATTTAGTATTTATTGCATATAACTACACTCTCATTAAATTATGCCAAAATGCAAAATACATTAATGTAAATTGCTGAATAGAAACAAAGTATAAAACATCACATTTGCATTGCCTTTAGTAACTGAAATTGAGGGGCTTCCCTGCTGGCTCAGTGGTAAAGAATTTGCTTGCCAATGCAGGAGACACGGGTTCAACCCCTGATCCAGGAGGATCCCACATACCTTGGAGCAACTAAGCCCATGCACAATTTCTAAGCCTGTGCTCTGGAGCCCAGAAGCCATAACAAGAGAAGCCACCAAAATGAGAAGCCCGCACACCACAACTAGAGAAGAGCCCCCACTTGTCACAACTAGAGAAAAACCTTGCAGTAATGAAGACCCAGCACAGCCAAAAATAATAAATAAAAATTATTTTAAAAAACGACTGAAATTGAAATGACGTGTGCCTAGAAATTAATCACAAATTATCACTAGCCTCATCTTTTGTACACAATTAAACTATTTTTTTACCTATATAAGAACACAGTTCTTATAGACATATCTATAGGAATCTAATGTGACCAATGTAAGCTGGACATCCACTCAATAAATCATTGTACTAGCTAAAACAAATTAAGTTCCAACTTGAACTTCCAAGACATCTCTATATGTTTATTTTTAAGCTTAAAATGGAAATCCCCTATCCTCCAAGCCAAAAAAAAAGAACAGTTGGATACAAAAGGGCAATAATATTCAAAAGGAAACGGACAGTGTCCAGACGCATTTCTCTCCTTGCTCTAATTAATTCAGTTTGGATAAAAACGAGCTATTGCTATTGAACATTTAATAATCCTTAATTGGTATACTCAATGTACAAAGACCAGCTCAGTTATTCTCAGTAAACTCAAAGGCTAGGATATCTTAACATGTTGAATGTTACTCAATTACAGCATTATAAATTTCCTTATATTTAAAATGGAAGAGAGGAGATATTTCACCAACCCTAATTACAGACAACACAAAATGTCTGATTAACCTGAGAAAACCGATGAATATGCTGCTGCTGCTGCTGCTGCTGCTAAGTTGCTTCAGTCATGTCTGACTCTGTGCAACCCCATAGATGGCAGCCCACCAGGCTCCCCCATCCCTGGGATTCTCCAGGCAAGAACACTGAAGTGGGTTGCCATTTCCGTCTCCAATGCATGAAAGTGAAAGTGAAGATGCTCAGTCGTCTCCACCAGGCTCCTCCGTCCATGGGATTTTCCAGGCAAGAGTACTTGAGTGGGGTGCCATTGCCTTCTCCGCGATGAATATGAACCTCATTCAAATTTGAATTTGGGGTTAAAAGTGATATGTAATATTATGACAATTCAGTCATCTTTTAAAGTTACACTCCCAAAAATGTGGAAGAAATAGTCTTGCTTTGATCCGACTACCTTTACCCACTATGGAAGATTTGAAAACATGACTGGGCTGAAAAGGGGAACAGGAATCTTAAAGAGCAAGTATAATTTACCCCACGTGGGTAATAACAAAAATCATATAAAAACAAGTGTGGTTTTTTTTTTTCATTCTTGAAAGTTTTAATTAAAAAAAAAACACTTTCTAATCGTAAATTAATAGGCAAAGACTACATTTCAAGTGAAAAATTAAATTTTACAAACTGTTGAAGACTGCTAATAAACAGTGTGTGCTCCATGAAATAAGCAATCATCTAAAAGTTTCAAATTTGGAGCTTTACATCTGTCAGCAATAGCCATTGGTATCATTACTCCGAAAATCTGCCTATTACTTATTTCCTTGAGCAGCCACAATACAGAACCTGGCATATCAATGCATAAGAGATGTCAGTGTCAATGGTACATGTGTGCGTGCATGCTAAGTCACTTCAGTCTTGCCTGACTCTTTGTGATCCTATGGACTGTAGCCCATCAGGGTCCTCTGTCCATGGGATTTCCCAGGCAAGAATACTGGAGTGGGTTGCCATGCCCTTCTTCAGGACATCTTCCCAACCCAAGGACTGAACCCATGTCTCATCTTTTGTGTTGGCAGGTTCTTTATCACTAGAGCCACCTGGGAAGCCCCAATGGCACATTAGTAATCACCTTTGACTGAGTGGATCACAACAAACTGTGGAAAATTCTTAAAGAGATGGGAATACCAGACCACCTGAACTTCCTCCTGAGAAATCTAAATGCAGGTCAAGAAGCAACAGTAAGAACTGGACATGGAACAACAGACTGGTTCCAAATTGGGAAAGGAGTATGTCAAGGCTGTATATTGTCACCCTGCTTATTTAACTTAGATGCAGAGTACATCATGCAAAATGACAGGCTGGATAAAGCACAAGCTGGAATCAAGACTGCTGGGAGAAATAGCGATAACCTCAGAAATGCAGATGACACCACCCTTATGGCAGAAAGCAAAGAAGAACTACTAAAGAGCCTCTTGACAAAAGTGAAAGAGGAGAGTGAAAAAGCTGGCTTAAAACTCAATATTCAGAAAACTAATCATGGTATCTGGTCCCGTCACTTCATGGCAAATTGATGGGGAAACAATGGAAACAGTGACTGACTTCATTTTCTTGGGCTCCAAAATCATTGCACATGGTGACTGCAGCCGTGAAATTAAAAGACTCTTGCTCCTTGGAAGAAAATGTATGACAAACCTAGACAGCATACTAAAAAGCAGAGACATTACTTTGCTGAAAAAGGTCCATCTAGTCAAAGCTATGGTTTTTCCAGTAGTCATGTACGGATGTGAGAGTTGGACTATAGAGAGAGCTGAGCGCTGAAGAATTGATGCTTTTGAACTTTGGTATTGGAGAAGACTCTTCAGAGTCCCTTGGACTGCAAGGAGATCCAACCAGTCAATCCTAAAGGATTTCAGTCCTGAATATTCATTGGAAGAACTGATGCTGAAGCTGAAACTCCAATACTTTGGTCACCTGATGCGAAGAGCTGACTCACTGGAAAAGACCCTGATGCTGGGAAAGACTGAGGGCAGGAGGAGAAGGGGACGACAAAGGATGAGATGATTGGATGGCATCACTGACTCAATGGACATCGGTTTGGGTGAACTCCCGGAATTGGTGATGGACAGGGAGGCCTGGCGTGCTGCAGTTCATGGGGTCACAAAGAGTTGGACATGACTGAGTGACTGAACTGAACTGAAGCCTTAATATCCTTATCTGAAAAATAGAGTATAACTATGTTGCCTACTTTGCAGCACTGTCACAAGGATCAGCTGAAATAATACAAATAAAGTATTCAATTACATGCTGGGCCCATAAGTGCACAGTAAATGTGAGCTATGATAATTCATAAAATAAGTTGTTCACTTAATCTGATTATAGTCAAACAAAAGATAATAAAGAAAATATATAATGTTTAACATACAACATTACATATATTTAATATATATATATATATATATATAGTCTTCTCACAGAGAAGGCAATGGCACCCCACTCCAGTACTCTTGCCTGGAAAATCCCATGGACGGAGGAGCCTGGAAGGCTGCAGTCCATGGGATTGCTAAGAGTCGGACACAACTGAGTGACTTCACTTTTACTTTTCACTTTCATGCATTGGAGAAGGAAATGGCAACCCACTCCAGTGTTCTTGCCTGGAGAATCCCAGGGACGGGGAAGCCTGGTGGGCTGCCGTCTATGGGGTCGCACAGAGTCGGACACGACTGAAGCGACTTAGCAGCAGCAGCAGCAGACTTCTCTCAAAGAAGAGACACAACCCTTTAAAAGTTTTTTTTTTTTTTTAATTGATCTTTTGTTTTTACTTTTAAGCAAACCACAATTCTCTGATTTCCTCTTCCAACATTCCCACGGAAGGAAAAATTATCATTTGGACAATGTGGCACCAGGTTGTACCTTTCTTTAACATTTATGAATCCACAAGTAAATCTTTTAAAAAACATGTCACATTTAAAGAGGGATGTGGTAAACTGCTGATGAAATATTAGAATTAATATTCAAACCACAAAACAAAAATTCTATAAAAGGTTTGAAAACACTGTAAATGCTGTACACAAATTTAAAAATTTAAAACTGCCAGGAATCATTTTTTGTTTATGGCTATCATCACGTAAAACGAATGCGTGTAACTGAAGCAAATGAGCAAATGAAAAGGGTAGTAGAGGAAGATATCAAAAGGGTCAAATTGTGAAAATGTTAGTCACTCAGCCATGTCCAACTCTTTGCAACCCCTTGGACTGTAGCCCACCAGGCTCCTCTGTCCATGGAATTCTCCAGGCAAGAATATTGGAGTGGTTTGCCATTTCCTTCTCCAGGGGATCTTCCCAACCCAGGGATCGAACCCAGGTCTCCCACATTGTAGGCAGATTCTTTACCACCTGAGCCACCAGGAAAGTCCTTCAAAAAGGTAAATTGGGGATCAAAACATAGAGGGCCTTACTCTTTTAAGGATACTGGTTTTTGTATCCTGAAGGAATTAGGAAGCCATAGGAGAGATTTGAGAAGCTATGGAGAGATTTGAGAAGCTATGGAAAGATTTGAGAACCCAAGTGACATGACGTTGTCAGGTTTTAAATGGGTAATATTTGAGAATACACTGTAGAGGGTCATGGTGGAAGCAGGGAGACAAGTGAGGAACTCTGTTAATCATAATAGCTCTGCCACTCTTGTAGCAGCCTAGGTGAGGCTTCAACTAGTGTGGGACCAGTGAAGGTGGTAAGAAATGATCAGCTTTTACAAGTACCTTACTTTGAGGGCAGAGCTTATGGGTTTCCTAGCAAATTAAATGTGGAATGTGACAAAGAGAGAGTAATCAAGGATAATCCTAAAGTGTTTGGCCCAAGTAACTGAACAGATGGATATACCATCGACTGAGAAGGGGAAGACACCAGGAGGAGCAAGTCTGGAGGAGAATATTAACAGCTTAGTTTTTTGATATGTTACTTTTAGAAGTCTACTGACCATCCATCCAGGGAGAGTGGCTGATTACAAAATACGATTATGAGAGTCTTGATTTCAGACAGAGGACTAAGCTGGAGATAAATTTGAGAATTGTGAGCATACAAATGGAATGTAAAGCCATAGAACTGGTTGCAATAACAAAAAAAAGATAGTGTAGAGAAGATTCCAAGGACTGATCCCCAGGCCCCTCCAACATTTAAAAGTTGAGGACACTACAAGGAATCAGCAAAGAAAACTGAAGCAGCAGCCAAAGAGTTTGGAGAAAAACAAAATTAATGCCCCAGGGGGGTAAGGGGAGGGAGATGTATAACCAACTGCATCAAACACTGCTGGTAGGTTGGTTAAGATAAGAACTGAGAACTGAACATGGGGCTAGGCAGCATGATTTTTGGTGACACTGATAAACCCCATTTTGATAGAATGATGGAATAGAGGCTAGACAGAGTGAGTTTAGGAGAGAAAGTAGGACGAGAGAAATCAGAAGCAGTGAATATAAACAAAATTATTAGGTGTTTTGCTTCAAAGGAGAGTAAAAACTGAGCAGCAATAGGCTAGGGGCATAAGATCATGAAAAAGTTGTAAAGTGAGATAGCATGTTTGTAAGGTGCTGGGAAGGGCAGACAACAGAGGAGAAAATGATTGGAGTAATGTCCTTGAGTAGGTCGAAAGGAATGGAATCTTCTACACAAATGGGAGGACTGAAAGATGAAGACTTCATCTATGGTGACAAGGAGATATGGTGGTGGGAGTCTGTGGAAGTTCTCTTCTGATCACTTCAGTTTACTCATGAAATTAGGCACCAAGGTCATCAGCAGAGCATGAAGATGGGTAAGAGTTCTGAGGATTGAGCAGCAAAGTAAAGGTGTGAAATAATCATCGATAAGTATGGTGGAGGGAATGGAGTAGGGACGTGTAAGATGACTGAAAACAGAAGGGCCTACGTGGAGCTTTAGAAAAGAAATCTGTTTCAGAATCATTAATAAAGCATCACTGGATCAGAACAGGAAAAACCTGGAGGACAAGAGGAAGACCAGATAGGAGGCAATTTTCACAGTCTGTGAGAAAAAATCAGAGAGGGATATTGTCTAAAGTAGGGTAAGAGCAGCTGGAGGGCAACTGTGGAAAAAGACGTCAAAGTCATTGCAAAAGCAGAACCAATGGCATTTGGAAAGCAATTAGAAATGACAGAGGAAACAAATGGCCTGGAAGACGGCCCATAATTGTTGAGCTAAAGTAAACTAGAATATGGCAATGCCACTGATTAACTCAAAGAACTATTTCACTTCCATAAAAATTAGTAACCAATTTGTCAGCAGACTAAAGGAGTATCATTTGAGTGAAATCTGAGTGAAAATAAGAAGACTTAAAAAAAAAAAAAGATTAAAAAGTTTGATTAGTGTCAAAAAATATTTGTTTCTATTGTTGTTGGTTGGGGTGATTAAGATAAGACAATCCCATTGCAAACTGAAGGGCAGTCTAGGTGATCAGGAAATATTGGAAACTGAAGAACAGAGCTTTATTTGATAAAGGAATGAAATACAATAAATAATCATAAAATTATTTTTATATAAAACTTTATGCCAGGCATTATTCCAGGAATATCATCTCCTTTAATCCTTAAATAAACCATATAATGTAGACACTATTATAGTTTTGTTAAGAGTTATGGAAAATAAAGTGCTGAGAAGATGTATCATGACTTCACAGGGTAATGTGATTAATGGCACAGCCAGAACTCAAACTCAAGTCTGAATGACCCCAGAGTTCAGCTCTTAACCACTACACAAACATACCCTGTAAAATTAAAGGCCTGGAAAAGGTAGTCGAGGTTGTTTACCTTTCGAGAAGAATTTTGGGTTAAAGATCTCAGAGGTGGAATCATTCCAAAGAATGACACAGTCCAAAGTGCTGTCATGCCTAAAATTGGCTAAATACATACATGCAGAGGTCAGAGTTCAGAAGACCAAGGAACTAAGGGCAAAAAAGCAATGGCAAGATTATCAATGTAATAGTAGAAATCACCAAAATGAATAACAAGGGAAAGGTTAAAAGAATAACCAGGTGCTATCATCATCAAGGTCAGTCAGCAGATAATAGACCTTAAAAGAGAAAGGGTTATTGAAAGACCATTCAAGGAACATGGCAGGAAGGTCTGAAGAGAGTGGATATGTCAGGACTTGTGTCATAGGAAAAGTTGGATGTCAGCTTTGGCTAGACAGAAAGGGCATTAAAGGAAAAGTATAAAGATAATTCCTTCTTTGGAAGGAATGATGCTAAAGCTGAAACTCCAGTACTTTGGCCACCTCATGCGAAGAGTTGACTCATTGGAAAAGACTCTGATGCTGGGAGGGATTGGGGGCAGGAGGAGAAGGGGACGACAGAAGATGAGATGGCTGGATGGCATCACTGACTCGATGGACGTGAGTCTCAGTGAACTCCGGGAGTTGGTGATGGACAGGGAGGCCTGGCATGCTGCGATTCATGGGGTCGCAAAGAGTCAGACACGACTGAGCGACTGATCTGATCTGATAAAGATAAAGGGAATTTGTATTTATTCAACAACTTTCAATGAATAGTGGGATTGGGGGTTAGATAGGAATAAGATATTCCATAATGGGCAGAGTAGAAGGGTCTAGATTTTCAGTATTCTTTTTTTTTAATTTATTTAATTGAAGGCTAATTACAATATTGTAGTAGTTTTTGCCATACACTGACATGAATCAGCCATGGGTGTGTATGTGTTCCCCATCCTGAGCCCCCATCCTACTTCCCTCTCTATCCCATCCCTCAGGGTAATCCCAGTGCACCAGCCCTGAGCACCCTGTCTCATGCATTGAGAACCTGGGCTGGCGATCTATGTCATATATGATAACATACATATTTCAATGCTATTCTATCAAATCATCCCACCCTCACCTTCTCCCACAGAGTCCAAGACTGTTCTATATATCCATGTCTCTTTTGCTGTCTCGCATATAGGGTCATCATTACCATCTTTCTAAATTCCATATATATGCGTTAGTATACTGTATTGGTGTTTTTCTTCCTGACTTACTTCACTCTGTATAATAGGCTCCAGTTTCACCCACCTCATTAGAACTGATTCAAATGCATTCTTTTTAATGGCTGAGTAATATTCCATGCATATATGTACCACAGCTTTCTTATCCATTCATCTGCCGATGGGCATCTAGGTTGCTTCCATGTCCTGGCTATTGTAAACAGTGCTGCGATGAACATTGGGGTACACGTGTCTCTTTCAGTTCTGGTTTCCTCAGTGTGTATGCCCAGCAGTGGGATTGCTGGGTCATAAGGCAGTTCTATTTCCAGTTTTTTAAGGAATCTCCACGCTGTTCTCCATAGCGGCTTACTAGTTTGCATTCCCACCAACAGTGTAAGAGGGTTCCCTTTTCTCCGCACCCTCTCCAGCATTTATTGTCTGTAGGCTTTTTGATAGCAGCCATTCTGACTAGTGTGAGATGGTACCTCATTGTGGTTTTGATTTGCATTTCTCTGATAATGAGTGATGTTGAGCATCTTTTCATGTGTTTGTTAGCCATCTGAATGTCTTCTTTGGAGAAATGTCTGTTTAGTTCTTTGGCCCATTTTTTGATTGGGTCGTTTATTTTTCTGGAATTGAGCTGCAGGAGCTGCTTGTATATTTTTGAGATTAATTCTTTGTCAGTTGCTTCGTTTGCTATTATTTTCTCCCATTCTGAAGGCTGTCTTTTCACCTTGCTTATAGTTTCCTTCATTGTGCAAAAGCTTTTAATTAGGTCCCATCTGTTTATTTTTGCTTTTATTCCCATTACTCTGGGAGGTGGGTCATAGAGGATCCTGCTGTGATGTATGTCAGAGAGTGTTTTGCCTATGTTTTTCTCTAGGAGTTTTATAGTTTCTGGTCTTATGTTTAGATCTGTAATCCATTTGGAGTTTATTTTTGTGTATGGTATTAGAAAGTGTTCTAGTTTCATTCTTTTACAAGTGGTTGACTAGTTTTCCCAGCACCACTTGTTAAAGAGACTGTATTCTCCATTGTATATTCTTGCCTCCTTTGTTAAAGATAAGGTGTCCATAGGTGCGTGGATTTATCTCTAGGTTTTCTACTTTATTCCAATGATAGATTTCCAGTATTCTTAACCTCTTATTTGGAGATTTTTGAAACTCTTTTAGTCCTTAACTCAAAATGAATAGATATCCACACACACCAAAAAAATTCCATGATGAGTGGAATAGAACTAGAAATGAATAAATCATGAATCAGGATCTCCACTTCTTTGATCAAGCAAATCAATCCAATATGGCCTGAAACCTCATCTCTCCTCTTACTATAAACTGCTGAAAAATCAAAATATTATATTTATTATCTAAGAAATAATCTAGACCACAAACTAGAAAATATTTAATATAAGAAGCATGCTAGAAAATATAGATGGTATGACTATTGATAATAAAACAATCTTGGAGGAATTATTCTGTCTCCTCTATGTTTTTTTTTTTTTTACAACATTGTGTCCTCTAAATTCTACTTCATATACCTAACATGATACTTTATATTGTTTTCAGAGAAGTGGACTTAGGCCTGTTTAGCTTAATAGAAGAGAAACACAAATTAGGTAGTTAAAAAACTGATCCAGTGTGCCACAGACTACTGAATAACAGAGAATGAAAATAAATAAGACAGCCCCTGCTTTTAGGAGCTCATAGTGGAAGAGACAAACATATTGTAGCTCAAAAAACCAGATACTTTCAAAAACAATTTTGTTATATCAACAAGTTTCTGGCCTCTCCTTTATGTGATATAAACACAGTCCATACAAACAGCCCTACTTCCAACCCAGTGCTATGCACTTGAAAATTATAACAAAATCAGGGGGTCTAACTTACCATCATTTTTTCAAATAAATCCAGTACTTCCTTTTCGGACAAATTCAAAGATCGTTCATCGTATAATGGCTGAGCAGCTGGAAACTCATTCATCGCAACTTGAGAATCAAGAGGATGTTGGATAAGAAGTTTTTCCTTTTTTACAGTAGATTTTCTGAAACTTGTAATTCGGTCACGCTGCAAACAGAAAGGAAAAAAGAAGCCCTAAGGAAGAGATCAAGAATCACCAACATCAAGAACCAAAACATCAAAATGGCAGTTAGTATAATATATATTATTGTCTTTTTGACAAAATGTTATTTTAAGCAGCAAGCTCCACTTAGAGACTGTACTACTGTGAAACCTTGAAGTAGCTCAATGGCCTCAGAAGTCTAGGGGGTGAAAAGTATTCCTCAAAAGTGAAACTTAGGTCCTTGTCATTGCTGTTTTGCACAGTAAATAGGTGAGAAAAGTCTGATCTCAAAGTCATGTGGTGGTTTGAGGGAGAATGTGTCTTTGGCACCAACTTTGAAACTATGAGGGAAGAAAAAGAAAAGGATATTCAATTCTAAGGGGGAAATTATACTAACATTTCTCTTCTTCAAAATGCCAAAATAATTGTGACAAGTATCTATGAGCACTTTGGCAATGTAGTGGTAGAATATAATGGTTAAGAGCATGGACTATGGAACCAGACTCCCTGGGTTTGAATCCGCAATTCACTAGGTCGGCTACCCTGTGCAAACTCCTTGGTCTCCAACTGTCTCCTCATTTCTAAAATAGGGTAACAAGTTAATACATATAGAAGGAAGGAATGAAGGGAAGAGAAGAAGGGAGGGGAGAGAGAGAAAGCAAGAAAAGAGTTATTGTGAGATCTTAAAATACACGTGTAGTGTACTTAGCTGCTATTTATTACTATTGCTGTTTTTACTATTATTACCCTCACCTTTTCTTCCCTAAAAGGACCAACAAGGAAGCAGAACAAAATTAAAAACATTATCTATTCCATTTTCTGGAAATGTAACACAAACAGAAATATCTTATTCCTAAAAACAAAACTATGAAGAACTTGCCACTTTATGGATATTGACTCAGAACCATTGATTTCATGCACAATCTCTTATAATTAGCTTGCAATTTCACATAAAGTGAGTTAACAACTCCAGTTGCCTTTGTAAACAGGCCATTCTGTTTTGAACCACAGCACGTTGAACATCAAAAATTAGTAATGACCAGATAACTGAATGCAACTCAGTTTTATTCTGGTTTCTGTTAAGAAGCACATGCATACTGTCAGCTCATGTCAAACAAGCAGATATGTTAGATAGGACGTCAGTGCCTGTCACTGCCATGTTACCAAGTGCTTATAAATCACTTCAACAATACAAAGCATCGCAGACGTTCTTACCACAATTTTGTCAACTACTGTTGACCCATATTAAAAAAAAAAACATATCTGTGATTTTCATTCAAAGAACACTTTTTTTTTTAATAAAAAGTATACTTTGAAAGAAATATGAGCAGTTTTAAGCAGCTTATTTAGGATTCCAAAAATGATCTTAGTACATGGTTGCTTACAAAGAGATTATGTAAATCATAATATTTTAGAGGTGGGAAGAAACTTGAAAAACCATCTAGGTTGACTCTCATTTCACAGAAAAAGTAACTTGCCAAATTGACAAGTCCCTGGTTCCTAGCCCAGTGGTCACTAAAGATTCAGTTCTTCAAATCATCTTCTATATTTTCCAATTTTCTTTTAAATTTGAAAGTCTTTGAGGAAAATTAAGTTGGATTAGATATGTAGTATATCTTCAAACAACTCAAGAAAAAATATTAAGCAATCCCAAATAAGCTGAGTACATAACCAAGAATCAAATTTTACTAAAAGATATGGTGGACATAAAAGCATTTAAATATGCAATCAACCATTAAATCAACATATTTCTATTCCTTTCCCTTCATATCACTTAATATTTACTTTTGCAGTGCTGGCTTGTTTTTACTGAATAGCATTATTTACATATATATTTGATCTTCCACTATGCCATTCACTTCGATCTAGAAAATTGGCTTTTGCTTTCAGCTATATCTTGATAAGAAAATAAAATTAAGTCATATACTTTCACTTCCTTAAATCATGAATAATATTCTACACTATTTGTAGATAGGTAATTTCACAGAGAAAAAAAAAATGACACTGCTTAAAATACTTTTTTTTTAAAGTTTAGCTATTAAGTGAAGCCGCTCAGTTGTGTCTGACTCTTTGCGACCCCATGGACTGTAACCTACCAGGATCCTCCATCCATGGGATCTTCCAGGCAAGAGCACTGGAGTGGGTTGACATTTCCTTCTCCAGGGGATCTTCCTGACCCAGGGATTGAACCCAGGTCTCCCGCATTGTAGGCAGATGCTTTACCATCTGAGCTACCAGGGTATTAGCTAGTAAAGGGCACACTTAAATTTTAAGCCCATAATTTTAATAAGTTTTACTACAATAGACTTAACTCAAAAATACTTGAGGATTTTAAATTTAATAGCACATTTCTGGCTAACACAATGAACTTAACTTCCTTTCTATTTTAAATTAATTTCCTTTACTATTAATACTTAACATATTCAGGGTCGATTTACATGGCTATTGAAAAAGGAAACATTTGTGCTTTCCAGAGTTAGATTTATATAGGTTTTTTAATTGCTTAAGGTATGTATCAGGATGGCAATATCAAAATTATTTTGAGATCTCATACAGCTGTTTCTTTTTACATTCAAAAAAAGAAAAGTCTGATTTTTTTGCAGACATCTGCTTTTTTTAATTGAC
The DNA here is from genome assembly GCF_029407905.1 of Bubalus kerabau. Lineage (NCBI taxonomy): Eukaryota > Metazoa > Chordata > Mammalia > Artiodactyla > Bovidae > Bubalus > Bubalus kerabau. The sequence continues at coordinate 57,112,154 of NC_073647.1, read as the reverse complement.
AATTCTTCCATCTACTGTACTTTATAAACATCTAGACTTTTACATTGTTACATATATCAATGCTTTAATGTCCACCCACTTTAATAAAAAAAAAGCAACATGCATAATATAATAACATGCTACTAAGTCCACCTTACCACATCATCTGCCAAAGTTTTTATTTGAATGTTCTATTAAAACCAAAAAAAAAAAAAAAAACTGTCAGATAAGAGAAATTCACAGATCAAACAAGAAAATATCTGAATGATTCTCATTTTTTATTTTATCAACTAAAACTCTTCAAAAAGAATTAGAAAATTTAAATATATCATATAAACACAAAAATTCTTTACAAGAGAAAAAAACTTTTTAAGGATTAAAAATGACGATTTGGTGGAGGGGGTGTCTCTTTGTTTTACAAGATGACTCCCAAATTCTCAAAGTCAGATTTGGATCACATATCACTACCACAGTGTTCAAATGTGACATAAGATATAACAAAGTCATAAGCCCTGTCAAGCTTTTTCAAAGTTTTAGCATGAATAATCATATTTTTAAGTGACATAAATTTTTTAAAACCATGAACAATAGGAAAAATGTCACATTTAATTGTAGTGAAATACAATGAAACAGCTCAGTCTAGAACTCAGTTATGGATAGATATTTATAGAACACTTTATAAATATTCTAGATAACATTGAACTTACCGATTCTGTTAATATATGCCCATTTCTCAAAACCTCCAACACTTTTTTTTGCACGTGGTTTTCTATCTCTAACGTTGAGAATCATTGGAAATGGTACATTCCAGTTTAGAAGATACAGTGACTAATTAAAATTACCATACAGCATATATAGGCACAACTACTTGAAGATTTAGATACAGCAAAATTACAATAACAAAAGAGGAGCACAAAAGCCAGTATATTATATAAATATGTTGAAGTATGTTGAAGTGCTAGTTAAGAAATGTGATTAGGAAAGAATCAGATTTTTAAAAATTATGTTAGGAACAGAAATTAACCCTTCTACAACATCCTATAAATTTATTTCCTACAATAGAAGCTGAATGATGTACATCATGCATGCTCACATCCCTTTTAACTAAGAAAAATATGTGGCTCACTGGTGGGAAGAATTCTAGTAGGAGTTTTAAGTGAGAAGTATTTGGTCACAGGGTCTCATAAAATCATCTTCAAATACCACCAACTAAATGATATTAAAGATCATCCTCCCCTCCATCAGTTGGGACAAATATGCTATTATATATGTAGTTCTTTTTCTACTTTTAATCTGTTGATTCCCTCAAGGATTTACATTACTACATCTTTGTACTATGTCTTCATCACATCCTGCTGACACAAACCCCAATCAATCTTTGCTGCCTATAAAAAAGTAAGGGGGAGTATTTATATCACAACTGAAGCCTTTTTAAGAGAGATCAATTCACCCTAAGACTATCTCTACCTGGTAATTTCTCTTTAATTTTCCCAGTGGGGTACAGAAAACTGTTTTATGCACAATGACAAACTTCATGATTTTCTGTAATGCAAAATCAGAGTGAGAAATGTCAAAGTCTCAAAAGTGCTGCACTTAGCCTGCTACCTGTCCACCTGTGTTATTTATTAGTTATACTGTTCTTCAAACAACCACTGCTTTTCTTTTTTTTTTTCATCCTTTGGGATTATAAACTCAAGATTGGAAGCATATATGTATCTTCAAAGTAAGAATGTAAATTCAGGGGAAATAAGATTTAATTTAGTCAGTTCTCTAAGTTAAGGTATACACCTGTCTTGAATACTTTAAATCTGTATCTCAATTGAATATATGTTGACAGTTTAATTGTGGGGGACAGAAACAAACAAAAAACATTGCTAGCAGTATTTCCACTTTGTCTTACAGGAAGAAACTTTAGTTCTCTTCTCCCACCCCCATTCTCCATTTTGAAATTATCATTTTTTATCCATATTAAATTCCATTATATGGAGTTAGACACCATTAAATTGGATGAAATTTGAGATAATATGATCAAAACCTCTCAATTTACAAATGATGGAACTGAACCTTGTGGAGGCTAAATGACTCAACCACAGACCACAGATATGATTGTTACTAGATACTAACTCTTAGTCAATGGTCAATGGCCTCTTCAGTTGGTATAATTAAGCTGTAGGATATTAGGGTTGAACTACTGAATTGAAACAGTTCATGGTAATCTAAAATTCACAGATATGCCCCAAGCCCTATTAGTTTAATTTTCCTTTGGGTAACTTCCTTTTGTCACCATTAACAGAAGGTCAAGCATCATCTCGAAGAGCATTCCCCTCCAACCAAAGTCTTTGCCTAACACATCTTAACGTATCATCTACTGAATTCACTTTAACCAATATATACTAATGTTCTTCATTCAGCTATTCTTCATATACAAACTAAATATATATTTAGATTCTTTGGTCCTTCATTATTCTTAATTGCTAATTATACCTTAATACTGCCACAATTGTAAGAATCAGAGATCTTCTCTCAGCTCTGGAAGGTGGGTAATAGGAGGGCAAATATAGTAGCAAAAAGTGAGTAGACAATTAATAACCCAGTGGAAACACTACATAAGCCCAAAGGATGATCACAAAGGGTCAGGACAGACTTTCAAAAAGAACGGTCGCATTTATGGTAAGGGTACGATCTGGATCCCACTCCTCCAGTTTTAAGTCTTCCATATCACCTTGGTTTCCTCCCTCTCCTTAATTCCCTATAGCCAAACAGTTGTCAAGTTCCATAGTGATCTTTATGCAGTTGCTTCTTCATTCTCATACAAACGACCCATTTAGAGTCTAGTCATGGCAGTGGCCTCATAATAATTATCTCTGCCACAATTCTCTCCTCATTGCCAAAGTAACATTCTTTTTTTTTTTTTTTTCAGTTGATGAGTTGCCTTTTATTTATTTTTACTTTTTAGTATAAATTTATTTATTTTAATTGGAGGCTAATTATTTTACAATATTGTATTGGTTTGCCATACATCAACATGAATCCGCCACGGGCATATGCTTCAAGTTGCCACTGCATCACCTCATTCCTAGATTTCTGTAAGAGCCCCCTAGCTTATGTCCCTATTTCCAGGTTACCCTGCTACAGTTAATTCTGAACACACTGACGAAGTGACACTGTTTAAACCCAAGTCAGTTTGCAGCCAGTTAAACCAACCGTGCTCTTTCCCCATTGGGGCCCAGTGTGCAATGGCTATAAACAGCAGCCTCCTCAGTAGTGTATGCAGCCGTTGCCTGTACAAGTTTCCCTAAGGGACCTTGGAGACAACCCTTGCCAGTGAACCTTCATGACTGGCATGCTGTCCCCAATCTAGGCTCCAGACTGGTACATGCACTGCCTTTGTAAAGCCCCAGGGCACAGTGGCCAGGGTCCACTTTGGCCACGTCATAACATCCATCCACACCAAGCTGCAGAGCAATGAGCATGTAATTGAAGCCCTACACAGGGCCAAGTTCAAGTTCCCTGGTCGCCAGAAGATTCACATCTCTAAGAAGTGGGAAATTACTAAATTTAATATGGATAAAATTGAAAACATGGTGGCAGAAAAGCAGCTCATCCCAGATGGCTGTGTGGTCAAATACATCCCTAATCCTGGCCCTCTGGACAAATGGCAGCCCCTGCATTCATGAAAGCCTTGGTGTTGTCCCCTCCTTACACACACCAATAAATTCTACTTTCCGGTCCAAAAAAAGAAAGAAAGAAAAAGCTAAGGAAATCTGAATAAACCATGGACATTAGTTAGGAAAAAAAAAAGTCAGATCATATCACTCCTCTGCTCAAAACTTTTCAATGGCGCCCTATTTTCACTTCCAGTGAAAGTCAAAGTCCTTACAAGAGCCTGCAAGGCCCTACGGAGCTGCACACTCTCCATATCCCTCTGACCTCATCTCCTACTACTGTTTCTTTCATTCACTCAGCTCCAGTCACACCAACCACTTCACCGTTCCCCAAGAAGGCAATAAGCCACATGTACTGTCTCTTCTCTTTGCCTGGAAGGATTTTTTTCTGTAATCCATATAGCCCCTTCCATCACTTCTTCCCCTTTCAAGTTCTTGCTCAGGGAGACCTACTCTGTCCATCCTATTTAAATGGAAATACCCACCTTCTCCACACACTCTTGACCTGCTTTACCACACTCTGCTTTTCTTTTTAATAAAGCTTACCACATTCTCACATAGTCTATAATTTATTTTTGTCTATTTCTCCCACTAAAAGTGTGAGCTCCATGAGAACAGAGATTTTCATCTGTTTGGTTAAGGGATGTAACCCTAATGCCTAGAGCAGTGCTTGGCACACAGAACTCAATAAAAAGCTATAAATGACTATTACTTGCCCATCTGTATTTAAAAGCTCCTGACAGAATAAAGACTAATACCCTTAATACAGCATTCAAAGTCCTATATTATTCAGCCCTAGGCTACCTTCTGCATCTTCCTTCATGATCTATATGCTATGGAAAAATGGTAATCCTTTTTCTATCACATACCTATGTCCTGTTTGAGCACCCACTCTTCCCTCTATTGGAATGCTCATTCCAGCTAGGTACATTTCTACTTCTAGAGCTTCCCTTGAGTTTAAAGTTGGTTATTAATAAGCCAAATGTGGGCCCCTGGTCAAAAATGGAGAATTATGCTTTGTTTACTGTCTTCTTAAGACTTTTTTCCCTAAAAGGCATCTTCGAATGATAAAGCACCTTAAGACAAAGGGGAAATTATATTCACATAAAAAATTATCCCAATTACTTGTGACAGAGAACCATAAAGAAAAACACTCTGCTTATGATTTCTTGATTTATAAGTTTCATTCGACTAGAGTGTATATCCTATATAACTATGTACATTTGACTGATATGGATATTTTTCTCAGAGATTTCCCTCATGTAAAACTCTGCTGTCATAAATATCTTCTTGCTACCATTACTTAGAACTCTACAACTATTCAGAAAAAGAGAGAGAGAGAGAGAAATGTAGTCTATCGAAAAGAAAAATCTTTAAGGACATTTGAAGAGTTTCCTATTTAGGAGGAGGCAATTTTGGGGCACTGCACATGAAAAATACATTGAAATTATTGTATAAATTACACTTAAGTTATCTGCATTAGAAAATAAAATATTTCTGCCACATAACTGTATTTACACATTAGTCAAAGAAGAGAAAAGAACATATAGATATCAAGGCGAGTGGGATGAATTGGGAGATTGGGACTGACATATATACACTACTACGTATAAAAGAGTTAACTAATGAGTTCCTTGTACTATATAGCACAAGGAACTCTACTCAATGCTCTGTGGTGACTTAATGGAAAGGAAATCTAAAAGAGAATGGATATATGTATAACTAATTCACTTTGCTATACAGCAGAAACTAACACAACATTGTAAAGCAACTGTACTCCAATACAAATTAATTTAAAAGACGGAGACAAGAAAAGCAAGAGGAAAGTAGAAAAATACAAAGACATCTTTGTAGCCAGTGCTCTGGATGCAGGTTAATTTCTGCTAATTAAAAGATTTTTAAAAATCCATGTTGTCTACCTATTCACCAGATAACATCCATCTATCTATGTATCCACCTCCATTCTACCTCACCATTTGCTTACATATTCATTATCTATCCACCTACCTATTCATCCATTCACTTACCCATGTGTCCATGAACTCACTTATCCATTCATGTAGCCACGCATTAATTTATCCCTCTGTGACATAATAAATAGGTTTAGTCTCTTCCCCTGGTTCCTGACACAGAGTTCCTAAATCCCTTGGAATTTCCTGGATGATAGAAAAATCTTTTGTTCTCATAAGGCAACTCTTAGTGAGCTCCTGAACAGCTTCAGAATGGGGCTGGTCACCAGAAAGATCAAGCCAGGATCAGAAACTTGGAACTTTAAGCCCCACCCCTCCATCCTCTGGGGAGGGGAGAGGGACTGTGGACTGTGTCAATCAATCACTCGTACAGTGATGAAATAGCCATAAAAAATCTCTACACTATAGGGTTCAGAAAGATTTCAGGTTGGTGAATGTATCCATGTACTGGGAGGGTGGCACACCCCAAACTCCATCTGGACAGAAAATCCTGTGCTTACGACTCTTTCAGACCTTGCCCTATATACTTCATTTGGCTGTTCATTTGTATCCTTTACAATATCCTTTATAATAAACTGATAAACATAACTAAAGCAAAAGTAAGTAAATAAAAAAGAGAGGAAGGTACAAAAGGAGAAAAATAACAAAAACACCACCAACATGAAAAAAAGTTCAGAGAGCTATAACGAGTTATCTCTTGGACAAGATTAAATCACAGACATTTTTCATGTGAATTGACCTTTAAAACATTTTTAAATGGTTGTATTAAGATAGTCTCATTTATAATAATGTTCTACAGGGATGAGCTCTCAAATTTTATCTGAATGTAATTTATACAAGTGCATGCATCTCTCACACCACTTGCAAGCAGATATTATGGATTTTACTCCTGTGTATAAACTATAGAGCTACTATGGAGTTAAAACAACAACAAAAAAGACGACCCAAAAATGTTTATTAGAGTCACACCCCTGAATTAAAAGCACTGATTAAAGTCATTTTAGTAAGCTTTTATTGTGCAAATCTAACTATAATGGTCATTAGGATGAGGGCATATTATACCAATAAGTATAGTGACCATATATTTTCATTAAAATCAACTCTAGAAAAGCAATACACTTGTGAATTAGTCAAGCAATTAGAGTTTACGAACTTCATTTATGATCAGTTATATTAAATATAACTTACTACAGTACTCTCTGAGTACTGAATAATTGTAAAAGTTTCACTCCAGAGTCTCAACCCCTTAAGAATAAGGGCTGATTTACTTATAAAACTCTAATGCTGAAGTTCTGATTGAAATACAGGAGTCATTATTACAAGAAAATTAAGTTTTAATTTTCCCAATCAGTCAGAAATTAACAAAAACAGCAAGATGTAAAGGTTCAGCTCTCTTATGGCTAGTGTCACATGGTAATACAATGTTTTATAAACATCTTTCAATTACTCTAGTACCACAGAAATTGGATGACTAAATTGCATAGAATTCAAAACTCTCACCACCAACTCAAAAATTTAGCCATACTATTTGACTATTTTCCTCTCTTTTAGAGAAAATAAGTTGGTCATCACAATAAAGATAAAGAGGCAATTATTTACCCAGCTTAAGTTTCTTAATCTTTAAGAAGGGTGAAGGCAATGTGATATATAGAAAACCATGTTCAATTCAATTAAGCAAATATTTGAGCACCTACTATGTACCTGCTCAGAGCTGGGCACTAGGAATACAATCATAAACAAGATGAGCATGTGCCCTAGGGAGGTTGTAGTCTAGATGAAGATCAGATGAATAAAAGAACAATCACAATAGAGAAATCCTGAGAGGACTGATCACGTGGTACTCTATTAAAACCTCCATATACTATCCAAGTAAGGGAAGACTTTAAGAAAGGCCATCCATCTCAACCACTGACCCAGAATTTGAAATCTCTAGATGACATCCTTGACCAATACTTACTCGGATCAGCAGCAGTCATAGAGCTTCCCTGGTGGCTCAGCTGGTAAAGAATCTGCCTGCAATGTGGGAGACCTGGATTCGATCCCTAGGTTGGGACGATCCCCTGGAGAAGGGAAAGGCTACCCACTCCAGTATTCTGGCCTGGAGAATTCCATGGACTGTATAGTCCACGGAAGGACTGATGCTGAAGATCAAACTCCAATACTTTGGCCACCTGATGCAAAGAACTGACTCACTGGAAAAGACCCTGATGCTGGGAAAGATTGAAGGCGGGAGGAAGATAAGATGGTTGGATGGCATCACTAACTCAATGGACATGAGTTTGAGTAAATTTCGGGAGTTGGTGATGGACAGGGAGGCCTGGTGTGCTGTAGTCCGTGGGAAAGCAAAGAGTCACAAATGACTGAGCGACTAAACTGAACTGAGCAGTCATAGAAGGAAGTAATTATTCTTCAAAGCACTGCCTTTCAACTTTTCAGATCCTGGATTCACCCTGAACTTTACAAATCAGTAACACCAATCAAGGCAATCCAAGGCTATTTAACTACCTGGCAACCAAGTTGAACATTTTGTTTGGCCCCATTCAAATCCTTTACTATAAAGACTGTTTTAATTGAGTATCTCTCCATTGTGTTTGTTTCACCAGGAAAGGTATATCTGATTTTTAGAACTGAGATCTATGTAGATAGAGGTTTGATTCTAAGAAGACAGGAGGAAAAATTTTGGCTTTGAAAACCATTGAACTATAACTGCCTATATTTAAAATTACTCCCAAAACATTCTTTCATCTCTTTTCTAACAGGGGCATTTTCAGATGTCCACATGTCCCCTTAGGTTCTGTATTCTTCTATCACCATTAACACTTACGAACAGAAGATAGATCAGCTGGCAGCGTGTTAGGCACTGGGATTTAAAGAGACAGGGCCCTGACCTTAAAGGACAAAAGCCTAGTAGTTAAGAAGATTAAGTCACAGGCATTAAGCTCCAACTCTCCACCTTACTTTGACGTTGGGAGCATCTCAAAGTGTACATTTCATCATTTTAATAGAGCAATACTTTTCTACTTCTGTAACCAAAAGGACACAATCTCAGAAGTACTGTCAAATCAAAAGTCTCAAAATTCAATCCACCAGTGAAGTGAAAGTGTTAGTGGCTCAGCTGTGTTCTTTGCGACCTTATGGACTGTAGCCTGCCAGGCTCCTCAGTCCATGGAATTGCCCAGGCAAGAATACTGGAATGGGTAGCCATTAACCCACCAGAGCTCTTGGCTATTACAAATCATAATTCTCTCCACCATTTTTATGACAAGAGAAAAACTCCTTTTGGGATTTGCCTCTCAAGACGTTCTTTCAATATAAAGAACAAAATGTGTACCTACCAGAAATTGAAATATGACACCACAGAATAGGGCTTCAGTTTTCTTCATGAAGCAAAAGACCATGTTAGTTCACTGGGTAAGTTTCAAAACTCTGTCACAAGTTCTTCTCAAGCTTAAACTAATTGTCTTGCCATGAACTTCAACCTGTAACTACCAAGAGGGATGTCTATGATATGGGAATCCAGCTATCTCTTCTGTGTAATTTAGTTTCTGTGTAGCTTAAGGACTAGGGGTGAAGTGTTCAAGAAACTTGTATTTTAGAAAACAAATTTATGGTTACCAAAAGGGAAAGGTAGGGGGAGGGATAAGTTAGGGATTGGGATTAGCAGATATAAACTACTATATATGAAATAAACAATAAGGTCCTACTATACAGCACAGGGAACTATGTTCAATACCAGGTGATAAACTATAATAAAAATTATCTGAAAGAAAATACATATATGTATGTATGCATGTATAACTGAATCACTTTACTATACACCAGAAACACAACACTGTAAATCAACTATACCTCAATCAAAAGAAATTAATATAGAAATTTTTTTTTTTTTTTAAAGAAATGTATGTTTGCTGGTTAGGCCTTAAAATTCATGCTAATGAACTGGAAATCAATTAGTACTTAAATTAATTAGAAACAATTGCAGGAATAATCCAGGTTTTTCATAGTAGTACCTCCTTCTGCAGATACTAAACCATTTCAAATGGGAAAACTGTTGGGACATGAAAATTCTTTCTTATTCTATGAATAAAAAGCAACAGAAATGAAAAGAAAGCCAGCTTTGCCCAGCATAGTACCTTGTACATAATAGATATTCTTAGATCAATGAGTTAGCCAAGTGGGGCTCGATATTTAATAAATAAATTTTTACCTTCCGTTTTTTTTTTTAAAGAAAGATGCCTCTACCAAACATTGTTTGAGAACTCATCATAGGCTCACCATTTTGTGACTCATAAAAGTTAAGATGTGACTCCACCCTTAAGGTATTTACAATCTAATCAGGGAGTGAAAACTAACCATAGAGGAGATTCTGAGGTATATCGCTCCTCCTCCTCTTCCACAGGCACTGTCACATGTCCTGCTTATTAGTTTCATAGCAGAACCACTACCTGAAATTATCTGTTTACTTATCTATTTACTTATTTATGTTCCAACTTCTAGAAAACAAGTTCCATAACAGCAGCACCCTTAATTTTCCTGTCTTAATCACTTCTGGATCTCCAACACTTAACAGTAGCTGGCACATCATACCTGCTCAAATATGTGGTGAATAAATTAAGTACAATAGGAATTCAGAGAAGAAATAATATAGTTTCATTAAAAAAAAAGTGAAAGTGTTAGTTGCTCAATCATGTCTGACTCTTTGCAACCCCATTAAGAAACTACAAAGAATCATACCCTAATAGCTGGGTAGGATTTGAATAGCCAGAAAAAGAGGAGGAAAAGGAAATGAGATGGGGAGCAGTATTAACATTTTACTTTAGGGAAGCAGCCTTAGGAAACAAAGGGTTCAAGTTAGAGTGTATTAAATTTCAAGTAAGTAGCATGGTGTGGATGAAAAATGTTGCCTGCCAGATCAGTAAACAAAGGATGTTGCCGCCATCAAGCCAACAGCTACTGCAGCAGCCCTGGCTGTGCACCCAGAGGGGATTCACGACGGAGAAGAGCAGAATACTGACCCTAGATGGTTAAGGTGCATATATGGAAGGAATGATCTCAGTGAGCCCAGACTCCTGCATCTTCCCATACCTAGAAATGCGCTAAATTCATAACGTGATGTCTGGTTTTCTTTAATTCACAGTAAATTTTTGATGTTGTGATTACCTGGTTTTTGTTGCAAAACTCTTATATCCTGAGTCCTCCCTTACCTCTTTGGAGTACTCCCTCAGGGTTATCTGAGAGTCTGTCTTCTGGGCTTAAGTCCTCAGAAATTCTGCCCAACAAAACATAATTCTCAACTTTAAAGCTACATATATACATACATATATATATATATATATATTTTTTTTTTTTTTTTCCAGTTGACAGAGGGGACAGACTAGAGATGGTCTTGAAAACCAAAAGGAGTAGTCTAGGCTGTCTGACAGCCATCGAAGGTTCTGATTCAGAGAGAGATGGAAAAGGGGGTATTTTAGAAAGATGATTTCAGGTGGTATAGGTCCACGATGTCCTATCCGAAACCCTTGAAGTCAGATGTGTTTTGGAATTCAAAGTGATTCATATATGAGAAAGGAATATGGTATGTATACCATATATTACAAAACACACCCAGCGGGATCTGGGATAGCACACTAAATGAAATGCATTCAAGGTTAGCAGGGAAACATGAATACTCCACAAAACAGGATAAGTAAAGTTTATCTACGGCCTCAAGCCAGGCTGGGTTTCGTGGCCAAATGATAAAATTCTGTTTTCAGAGCTTTCAGACTTTAGCATTTCAGAGAAGGGCTGTAGGCTGTAATATTCAGAACAGATTGAGGAAGGAATCACACGCTAAAACGGAGGCTTGCAGAGAACAGCAAGTTTGACCTATTCTATCTAAATACTAGCCACAATTTACTGAGCATTTATTTTATGCCAAGCACTACACCAAGAGCTTTACATGCATTCCACATTTAAATCCTCACAGTAATCCTATGATATAGGAATTTACTGTCCTATTTGACAGGTCAGGAAATCAAGGTTTGCAGTCAAGTTATTTGCCTACATGCACAAATATATTAAAAGAAAATAAATTACACAGTTGCAATTAGCATTTAGATCTGAGCAGAACCCAAGCTCTAAAACCTCTATCTACATCCTGAAATCTGCCTTCATCATATACAACAATACTGGTTAGAACACAAGTTCTTTTTCCATCTTAGCCTTTCCATTTAGACTTTGCTCTGCTCGCAGCACTCACCCCATGCCCCTCTTCTTCATCTGGCCATCTCCTACTCACCTCTGTAGGTCTCAGTTGAGCTGAAGCTGGTCCTGTTATAGTCCCCCATGGTTCCTGACTTCTCCCTTTAGAACACATTCCAGTCATCAAATTATAATCCCTATCTATGCCAGTATTCCCTGCTACATTATAAACTCAGTGCAGTGAAGACTAGGTCTCTTTTGGTCCCCACTGTGTCCTCAGTTTTTTTCCCCTATTTCTAGCACTGATTGCACCCAAACCTGTCATGATTATCTGAATTGTAGATGCAAACAGAGGAGAGACACAGAGAGAGAGAGAGAGAGATCTAGTTGTGAGATGATACGAGCTTAGGCTATAATGGTAGCAATGGGAATAGAGAGAAGACAGTTACTATATATAATTTTGCTTAAAATTATGAGTGTTATTGTAGCAATTATATGCAGACATATGATCGTTGCTTCTATTAAATAGAGTAATTTAATATCTGTTGTTGTGATTACTATCTTCATAATACAAAATAACCTCTAAATGGCTATGATTATCACTGGAGATATTTCACCTCAGAATGACTTGCCATGTATCTACTTCAAGAAGTTTTTATAATAACCACATCATTTAGTTTTCTGATGTAGCTGCAAACTTAATCTGACAAAACAAAATAATTCACTCCTCTAAATGGCAACCCACTGCAGTTCTTGCCTGGAGAATCCCATGGACAGCGGAGGCTGGTGGCCTACAGTCCATGGGATCATGAAGAGTGGAACACGACTGAGCAACTAACACAAAGATTCAAGAGTATGAATCTCCTAAAACTGAAAATTATATCTGAGTTGTGAATAAGGTATTATTACAACATACTTTTTGGAGGAAAAGATAACTAGAGTCAACCAATGCTTTAATTTCACTATTAGTGTTTTTAGCTAATATTCTTGAATTTGTAAACAATTCCCAAATCAGAAACAGGTTATCATGTAAAAGTTCAATTGTGTAGCAGGTGTTTAGCTCCTGGAACTCAAGTTTCCCAAGGTACAACTAGTAAAAACAACTTCCCAAGTGAATGTGGACAACCTTTCCCTCATGAAAAACAAAAATAGCGTATTTGGAGTCATATACGAAGGACATTTAAAGTAACTAATTATAACAAATACTGAACACTTAAAAACATAAGCAAAACATGACTATATGGTAGACAAAAATGATTTAAAATTTCAGAAAACTTCAAAAGGATCTTTCAAAGAATTTAGGATTACCAAAAAATTATTAAATTTGGTAACCTTCCATTTTTTCCTCACTGGCTTCAGATTCTATGTTGATTACTGATCAGATCAGATCAGATCAGTACCTCAGTCGTGTCTGACTCTTTGCGACCCCATGAATCGCAGCACACCAGGCCTTCCTGTCCATCACCAACTCCCGGAGTTCACTCAGACTCATGTCCATCGAGTCAGTGATGCCATCCAGCCATCTCATCCTCTGTCGTCCCCTTCTCCTCCTGCCCCCAATCCCTCCCAGAGTCTTTTCCAAGGAGTCAACTCTTCACATGAGGTGGCCAAAGTACTGGAGTTTCAGCTTTAGCTTCATTCCTTCCAAAGAAATCCCAGGGCTGATCTCCTTCAGAATGGACTGGTTGGATCTCCTTGCAGTCCAAGGGACTCTCAAGAGTCTTCTCCAACACCACAGTTCAAAAACATCAATTCTTTGGCGCTCAGCCTTCTTCACAGTCCAACTCTCACATCCATACATGGCCACAGGAAAAACCATAGCCTTGACTAGACGGACCTTTGTCGGCAAAGTAATGTCTCTGCTTTTGAATATGCTATCTAGGTTGGTCATAACTTTCCTTCCAAGGAGTAAGCGTCTTTTAATTTCATGGCTGCAGTCACCATCTGCAGTGATTTTGGAGCCCAAAAAAATAAAGTCTGACACTGTTTCCACTGTTTCCCCATCTATTTCCCATGAAGTGATGGGACCAGATGCCATGATCTTCGTTTTCTGAATGCTGAGCTTTAAGCCAACTTTTTCACTCTCCACTTTCACCTTCATCAAGAGGCTTTTTAGTTCCTCTTCACTTTCTGCCATAAGGGTGGTGTCATCTGCATATCTGAGGTTATTGATATTTCTCCCGGCAATCTTGATGCCAGCTTGTGTTTCTTCCAGTCCAGCGTTTCTCATGATGTACTCTGCATATAAGTTGAATAAACAGGGTGACAATATACAGCCTTGACAAACTCCTTTTCCTATTTGGAACCAGTCTGTTGTTCCATGTCCAGTTCTAACTGTTGCTTCCTGACCTGCATACAGATTTCTCAAGAGGCAGATCAGGCGGTCTGGTATGCCCATCTCTTTCAGAATTTTCCACAGTTTATTGTGATCCACACAGTCAAAGGCTTTGGCATAGTCAAGAAAGCAGAAATAGATGTTTTTCTGGAACTCTCTTGCTTTTTCGATGATCCAGTGGATGTTGGCAATTTGATCTCTGGTTCCTCTGCCTTTTATAAAACCAGCTTGAACATCAGGACTGATAACTCCCTTTAAAGCTTCTGTCCTATAGGGTTCCTTAAATGGTTCTTTTCTTAGTTTCCATTTAGATAAGGAATTCCATCTGAAGATAGTGACAGAAATTCTGTCAAAATAAAATAACACATTGCAGAAAAACCTCATTTGTTTTACAAATATGTTTTACAAATACTATCATAACAAACTAACAAGTAGTTTTAAATTCCTAACTTTTTTATGATTTTAGGCAAAGCAACAAGTATATTAGTGTTTATTCTGATGGACCTCAAATTTCTTTCACTCTAACAGTGTTTTTCACAATCAACTTTTCATGTTTTGAATCAACTGAGGTGGAGTTAAGAACTTCAAATATTATTAATATTTATTTATTTATTGGCTGTGTTTGGTCCTTAGTTGAGGCATGTGGGATCTTCATCGTGTCATGTGGGATCTATCACTGTGGTGCAAATGTATATATTTATACATTTATTTGTGTATAAATTCCACAAATTAATCCATTTTAGAAATTAACCTGTTTTCTAGGCTTCTTTCAGGACCTAACTGAGGAAAGGAGCAGAGAGGCTAATGTTGGCTTTGAGAAAATAAAGTTAATTTAGTTCAAAAAAAAAAAAAGAGTTTAAGTACAAACTTGGTCTGCCAAGTTGAAAAAAGTCTCCATTTTCAGATATCCACTGAGTTCTTCAGATCTCAAGTTTTGCAAACTATACACAAATGTCTTCCTAGGTAAGTTTTTAAATAGTGACCATTTCTTTTAGGAAGGTACTAGAGTGACCTCCTCCCTTTCTAGTAATAATATAACGTGCTAAGAGAGGCATTTTCTTTTATATGAAATGCAGAAGTGAAACTTTCTGTTGACCAAAGGATACGAACAGTGACTAAACATGAACATGTAAGCCACAGATATTGAAAGGGAAGAAAAGTTTTAGTTTTAAAACTCAGAAGGCAATGAAGTGTGGTGTCTGTCAACAGTAGCCAACAGTTCTAAGTCCTTGCCTCAGTGAGAGTATGCTTTAAAGAATCTGGAAACATAATAAAGTGGTACTTTTTTTTATTTTTACCTTTCTGGATGTCACTCCCAAGGTCTTAGTTCATACCTTAATTACAGCATTTCTCAAAGAATGTAATTTCCCACTAGAGAGCACGGATATCCTAAGGGAGGGACTGGCTCTTAAATAGTATTGGATAGACTCTTGAGAGTCCCTTGGACTGCAAGGAGATCCAACCAGTCCATCCTAAAGGAGATCAGTCCTGAATATTCACTGGAGGGAATGATGCTGAAGCTGAAACTCCAATACTTTGGCCACCTGATGCGAAGAACTGACTCATGTGAAAAGACCCTGATGCTGGGAAAGGTTGAAGGCAGGAAGAGAAGGGGACGACAGAGGATGAGATAGTTGGATGACATCACCGACTCAATGGGCATGAGTCTGAGTAAACTCTGGGAGTTGGTGATGGACAGGGAAGCTTGGCGTGCTGCAGTCCATGGGGTTGCAAAGAGTCAGACACGACTGAGTGACTGAACTGAACTGAATTGATGTGATATAAATGGGTAAAAAATGGCCTCTATATACTGACCCTCTGTGGTCTACCTCTTTGGGATTCTCCAGGCAAGAATACTGGAGTGGGTTACCATGCCCTCCTCCAGGGGATCTTTCCAACCCAGGTATCGAACCCAGGTCTCCCACATTGCAGGCAGATTCTTTACCATCCGAGCCACCAGAGAAGTCTTTACAGCAGCTAACACCCATTAAAAGTCCACAGGTTCCAAAATACAAATTTCTGCACATCTAATTGTTTTAAATATCACCCCAATAAGCAGATATTCAGCCAATAGAGCCTGTCTGGTTTGCTTACACTGTGAAACTGCACCCAATATCTGCTAGCCAAAGATAAAAATAATCCCTGTAACTAGAAAAGACCCCATCACTGCTGTTCTCTGCAACTCTCTGACCCAAAGAATCCCCATTGGGCCACTGGGTGACTTTACCTAGACACATATGCTCCCTCTATGATCCTCCTCACTCCCAGGTGTTCCCTTGCTCTCTTCCTCATCTCGGTAGTGACCCCCTGCTCTCGTCTCTGGAAGGTCTCAGGCTAATGAGGGGGCTTCTCATGTGCAAGTCAGTGACAGTGAAAACTCAAAGTGTTAGTCATTCAGTTGTGTCAAACTCTTGGCACCCCCATGGACTGTAGCTCACCAGGCTCCTCTGTCCATGGAGTTCTCCAGGCTAGAATACTGGAGTGGGTTGCCATTTCCTCCTCCAGGGGATCTTCCTGACCCAGGGATTGAACTTGGGTCTCCCACACTGCAGGCAGATTCTTTACTGTTTAAGTCACCAAGGAAGCCAAATATGCCAAAGTGTCACCCAAATAAAGCTCATTGTGTACTACTGTCATCTTGTGGTCATATCTTTTTTCCTTGATCAGCCCCCAAATCCCTCAAACTCACTATACAATACCTAACTAATGGTCCTTGGAGCAGCTACACATTTCTCAAATGAATTACTGAAGCTGGTAATTCCTCAGTTTAAATAGAATGTCTCTCAGGTTTGAAAATAGCCCTTCCCACCACTGAAACAGTCCATCACATAAAGCAGCAGTCCCCAACCTGTTTGGCACCAGGGACTGGGTTCGTGGAAGGCAATTTTTCCACAATCTGGGGGTGGGGTGGGGGGATTGTTTCAGGATGATTCAAGCACATGACATTTATTTCTATTGTTATTACATCAGCTCCACCTCAAATCATCAGGCATTAGATCCCAGAGGTCGAGGACCCGTGACATAAAGAACCTCTGGGGCAGAACACTGAGCACAAAGCTGAAACGGTAAGAGAGAAGGGGTAGGAAGCCATTATATGGATGCCAACAACAAAGGCATAATTATAGCTGTCTTTTATTGAGGGTTGACTATGTTCCAGATATCATACCAATATTTTAAGATTGAATTTATGCAACAACCCTTAATGTATATTCCATTATTTATCCTCCTTTTACAAATGGGGAACCTGAGGCTTACTGATATAATATAATTTAATCATGGCTTATAGATGTTAATAGATGAAATCTAGATAACCCAGATTTGTGATTCTTGAAAGCCAATGTTCTTAAACAATATATAGATCACATATCAAAGAAATGAGAGCACCTAAAAACTAAGTGACAGCTAAAGAAGTATCAGTAGTCAAAGAAAAAACAGGGTTGATCTTAGAAAAGAGAACATGTAATAGTCATTTAGGGACACCACAGCCAGCTCAGCTGAGGGCAAGAGAGTGGAGAATTAGGAAATTAGTAGTCAAAGAGAACAATATAGAAGAATTTTAAAACCAAGAAAATAAATCCACAGAGAAAAATCCAGATGAGCAAAGAATGAACATCACCCTAAAAAACTGAAATTAACAGTTAACCTTCAGAGACATCCCTGGTAGTCCAGAGGCTAAGACTCTATGCTCCCAATGCAGGGGGCCAAGGTTCAATCCCTGGTCAGGGAACTAGATCCCACATGTCACAACTAAAATCTCTCATGCCACAACCAAAATTGAAGATTCCCATGTACTGCAACTACAACCCAGGGCAGCCAAATAGTAATATATTTTTAAAAACACTTAACCTTCAAAGTATAGTCATAACACTTACCTAAATATACCTTAAGAAATATATGTAATCTCTATGGTTTCCACTGACCAATCAGACTAGCTGACTAGCTCATCCCTACCTACTAGGCCAACAAAAAGTATGTGTGTGTGTATGTGTATGTGTGTGTGTGTGTGTGTGTGTGTGTTGATAGGCAAGGGAATCATTCAGGAAGGAATTATTATATACACACACCTCTGAAAGCTACATATTCAGAGGCCATGGGCATTTGTTGGAAAGTGACCTCCCCACACTCCAGTGAACTGGTTGCTTGATAGGTGGGGAAATAAAAGAAGAAGAAACAAATAGGAAGCTTATTTAAAAAATCAGTGTGTAAATATATTGCAAAATTTAATCGAAATTTTATAAAAAACATAAATTAGAAACTAAACAAAGGGACATCTGGGTCCCTTTTCCTCCTCTGGAATACATGGTTCCAAATTCTGTCTCCTAATCAAACTGGTATAGTTCAAAGTGCAGTATTTACATCCTGAGTCTATTACTGCTCCAGCTAGACAAAAAGTACAAGAAATACAATGCAGGGAAGAAAGGAGGGGGGGAAAGGAAGAGGAGGAAATGAGAGGGAGGGGCAGGGACAGAGACAAAAGAATAGAAATGAATGAGATTCTCTTTAATTGCCAAATTGTAGAGGTAACTATCTAACAAGGAATGGTGTTAATTAATCATGTGTAAACAACAAAAAAAAAAAACCAACACACACAAAGAAAAGCTAGACATACTCTCAGTGTTACTAATTAAGATTTGCTGACCACCTACTGTATGCCAAGCTCTATTAATGCATGCATGCTCTGTCATGTCTAACTCTTTGGGACCCCATGGACTGCAGCCTGTCAGGCTCCTCTGTCCATGGCATTTTCCCAGCAACAATAATGGGGTGGGTTGCCATTTCCTCCTCCAGGGGATTTTCCCCGCCCAGGGATCAAACCCGGGTCTTCTACGTGTCCTGCATTGCAGGTAGATTCTTTACCCCGAGCCACGAGGAATGGGCTTTGGTTTAATTAATTAATCTGAAAAACAACAAACTTGTAATGTAAATATTAGTATTGTCCCCAATGTACTGATTAGAAACCCGAGAGACACAGAACTTAAAATAATTTTATAATACTCTCTCACTTGTATGCAGTATTGTAATGTCAGCTTCACAAAGTAATTAGCAAACACAGAACTAGGGTATGCTGTGATCCAATATAGTACAGATGGCAGCATCTTACCAATATTCAACAGTTCCCCTGGTTTTCAACCAAAGGAAGTTTTTAAACTGACATTTTAGATAATTTACATAGTTTACTTTAGAATTCCAGCAAAGAGCTATGGAGCACAAAGGTCAAGATGCCTCCCTGATCACTCGCATGAACTCGGCCTGTATGACTTAGCTTGTGTATAAAAGCAATTTAATTTATTTTCTGACACTAATAACACACAGAGCTTTTCAGGTGTTCATTAGTCAGCACTTGACTAACCAACTGCAAAGTACAAACTAGTCAGTATGTGACAAAATGCACTGTGATGAGCACATATGAGAAGATTTTCCTGTGGTGTTTGCATTTAAGAAACATAGAAGGAAAACTTCAAAAAATAAATGTTAATGATCACTATAAAATGAATTCTCAGTTTGGATTTGCATAAAAAATGGTTATTCTCTTTATTTAAATTATGTGGGAAAAAAATTAGGTACTCCCATCCAACATAATAAGCCCTACAACAGAGATTTAAAACCTTCCCAGTTTCTGCTTTCATCTCCCTAAATTTAGTTTCAGCAATATACAAAATGAGTATTTTAACTTAATTCCTCAAGGACTTGACAATTGGAACATAAGCTTTGGAAACAGTCAACAATGAAGAATTCACTTTGGAAACAGTCAACAATGAAGAATTTGACGTAGCTCAGTTAAAGAGAAGCTTCCCCTGAATTCCAGAAAGAAGGCAGAACCATAAACTTAACAATCTTGCTAAATGAAAACAGGAGAGGGAAAACCAGTACAAAATGAGATTATATATTTAATAAGCTACAAGTCTCTGCATCCAATACGTTTTATCTAAATGATTATAGGGTACAGTTTCAAGGGAGGGAGGGGAAAATCTGGAACTGAAAATGAATCAGAAAGGATTACTTCTGAAATAGCCATTTCTAACTGAGTGGATTGTTGCAAGCTCTCTAGAAGTACATTTATCACAAGCAAAATCCATCAAATTGATGGGAAATTTTCTGCCAAAATGCATGTTGATGTGACCACACAGCACAAATGTAACATTTGTTTTTACTGAACAGTTGACTTGGACTTTCTTCTGCTTTCTTTTCTCCTTTTCAACATGACCAATGAGAATGTTCCAGCTTAAAGAATATGCAAGTTTATACTAATAATAAAATAATCCCTAAATTATATTATGTATTTAAAATATTCTAAAACAGTTTTATCTGGATGTTTACAATAATCAAAGATGAAAATAAATATATTAAATATTGTGTGACAAAGCAAAATGTCAATGGCTGCTTACTAGAAAAATTGAGAAATATACTTTCCATCTCCTCAAGTGATAAACTGTAAGAGTCTCTTTAGCACTAAAATTTTGTTTCTATTTCAAGTTTCTAGTAAAAATATGATACATGCCTGAGGTGGAGACTTTGATATGTGAACCCAGAAGGATAAAATTTTGACCAAATCTGGAAAGGTTGTTGCAATAAACAACCAGAAAGGAATAGATATCTCACATGAACAAAAAGAACAAGTTAGGAGGAAAAAAGTTGGGGAACTGGGAGAAGCTTTATGTATGCAATTTTTCTGAACAAACCCAGTTCAGTAAAAGAAGGAACTGCCAAACAACTATTGAGCAAAATAAAAGGAGACTACCATACTGAGGAAAAGATGATTGTTGGGTAGGCAGTTTTGACTTAAATCCAAGAGATTATACCTGGAGACTAAGTTAAAAAGTTTCAAGGCATTGGTTAACACGGTCAAGATGGACCAGGTGCTGGGGTGGGGCAAGAGGCAGCAAAAAAGAGAACCATAAAAATCTCAATCACTTTAGCTATGTCAAACTGGTTTGATTTTTTTCCAATGTGTCTAGGACTTTCAGTTCTGCCTAGATTTACCATTTTTCCTGAAACAACACACAAAGACAAAAATATTTCAAACGATGCAGGCTCCCTGGGGGTTCCTGGCAAGAATCTGCTTGCCAATGCAGGGGACATGGGTTTGATGCCTGGTCCAGGAAGATTCCACATGCCACAGAGCAACCAAGCCCGTGAGCCACAACTACTGAGCCCATGTGCCTAGAGCCAGTGCTCCACAAGAGAAGCCACTGCAATAAGAAGCCGTGCACTGCAAGTAGAGGGTAGCTACCCCTCACTGTAGCTAGAGAAAGTCTGTGTGCAGCAACAAAGATCCAGCATAGCTATAAATAAGTAAATAAATAATTTTTAAATGTTTCAAACAATGGTTTTTAAGACACTAGACATCAGGCAAGAAGATCCAGTGATCCCCCAAAGATAGTAAACAAATGAGGCGAGCCCTATAATTGCCCCCACATACTGCCTTGAGAAAGTAGGCAGGTCGTGGCTCAGGGAAGGGACCCAGGGGAAGGGACCCAAGCAAAGCTCTAACAGACCAACCACCTGAGCTGAGAAATTGAAAATCCAGGAAGACTAGACTGCTGGAGTTCACAAGGCAGAGTGTCGGAAAGGAGGAAGCTATACAGAGACAGAACTTAAGAGACCTGTGGAGGTTCACCTCGCATGTTCAGCAGAATACTGATTGCTGCATATATATAAGAAACTACTTGAAGATGGGAAAAGAAAGAACCATCCCAGAAGCTTAGAGAGAGGACATTGCCTGACATACACAAAGCGGGGAATAAAATTTGTTTCTCCCAGTCAGACTGGAAAACCTCATAATTAACGAGACATTGCGTAGCACTCTCAGAAGTAAGGGAATAATTAGCCCTTGACTAAACCTTGCTCTGTTCTTGCCAAACAAATCTTATAAGCAGGACCCAAAAGAATCAAACTGTTTCCAAGTAACTTAACTACATCCAATAACAACGCTTGAGAATAAAAATATTCACCATCCAATGAGGTAAAATTCACAAAATCTGGCATCCAATCATGCAATCAAACACTACCAGGCATGCAAAGAAGCAGGAATATATGACCTGTAATGAAGAAAAAAATAAAACTGACCTAGAACTGACACAGATGTTAAAATTAACATATAAGGGCACTAAAAGTTATTTTTTAACTTGTATTCACATGTTTCAAAAGTTAAGTAGAGAAACAGCAGATATTAAAAAACCCAAATTGAACTTTTGGAGCTGAAGATTACAGTGTCTGATTAGCAAAATTCACTGGAGAGGATTAATGGAAAATTAGACAACTGTACAAAAAAGATCTTCACGACCCAGATAATCATGATGGTGTGCTCACGCACCTAGAGCCAGACATCCTGGAATGTGAAGTCAAGTGAGCCTTAGAAAGCACCACTATGAATAAAGCTAGTGGAGGTGATGGAATTCCAGTTGAGCTATTTCAAATCCCGAAAGATGATGCTGTGAAAGTGCTGCATTCAATATGCCAGCAAATTTGGAAAACTCAGCAGTGGCCACAGGACTGGAAAAGGTCAGTTTTCATTCCAATCCCAAAGAAAGGCAATGCCAAAGAATGCTCAAACTACCACACAATTGCACTCATCTCACACACTAGTAAAGTAATGCTCAAAATTCTCCAAGCCAGTCTTCAGCAATACTTGAACTGTGAACTTCCAGATATTTAAGCTCATTTTAGAAAAGGTAGAGGAACCAGCGACCAAATTGCCAACATCTGCTGGATCATCGAAAAAGCAAGAGAGTTCCAGAAAAACATCTATTTCTGCTTTATTGACTATGCCAAAGCCTTTGACTGTGTGGATCACAATAAACTGTGGAAAATTCTGAAAGAGATGGGAATACCAGACCACCTAATCTGCCTCTTGAGAAATCTGTATGCAGGTCAGGAAGCAACAGTTAGAACTGGACATGAACAACAGACTGGTTCTAAATAGGAAAAGGAGTACGTCAAGGCTGTATATTATCACCCTGCTTATTTAACTTCTATGCAGAGTACGTCATGAGAAACGCTGGGCTGGAAGAAACACAAGCTGGCATCAAGATTGCTGGGAAAAATATCAATAACCTCAGATATGCAGATGACACCACCCTTATGGCAGAAAGTGAAGAGGAACTAAAAAGCCTCTTGATGAAGGTGAAAGAGGAGAGTGAAAAAGTTGGCTTAAAGCTCAACATTCAGAAAACGAAGATCATGGCATCTGGTCCCATCCCTTCTTGGGAAATAGATGGGGAAACAGTGGAAACAGTGTCAGAATTTATTTTTTTGGGCTCCAATATCACTGCAGATGGTGACTGCAGCCATGAAATTAAAAGACACTTACTCCTTGGAAGGAAAATGATGACCAACCTAGATAGCATGTTCAAAAGCAGAGACATTACTTTGCCGACAAAGGTCCGTCTAGTCAAGGCTATGGCTTTTCCTGTGGTCATGTATGGATGTGAGAGTTGGACTATAAAGAAAGCTGAGTGCCAAAGAATCGATGCTTTTGAACTGTGGTGTTGGAGAAGACTCTTGAGAGTCCCTTGGACTGCAAGGAGATACAACCAGTCCATTCTGAAGGAGATCAGCCCTGGGATTTCTTTGGAAAGAATGATGCTAAAGCTGAAACTCCAGTACTTTGGCCACCTCATGCGAAGAGTTGACTCCCTGGAAAAGACTCTGATGCTGGGAGGGATTGGGGGCAGGAGGAGAAGGGGACGACAGAGGATGAGATGGCTGGATGGCATCACTGACTCGATGGATGTGAGTCTGGGTGAACTCCGGGAGTTGGTGATGGACAGGGAGGCCTGGCATGCTGCGATTCATGGGGTTGCAAAGAGTCGGACATGACTGAGCAACTGAACTGAACTGAACTGAGACGCTGCAGTAGGAAAGATCAGTGCACTTGAAGACATATGCTGTAAACTATTCAAAATGAGAGAAAAAAGAAACAAAAGTGAAAAAAGCATCCCTAATACAACGTACAATTTCAAATAATTAAATATATGTATAATTGAAGTTCCAAAGGAAAAGAGGGTGGGTGAATAAGAAATTTTAAATATAAAATGGCTAAAAATGTTGCAGATGTATTTTTTTAAAAAAACTATAAACCCACTGATCCAAAAAGCCTAATGAAACCCAACACAAAAGACATGAAGAAAACTACACCAAGGTACATCGTAATCAAATTACTGAAAACTACTGATAAAGAGAAAATATTAAAAGCAGTTAGAGCAGGTAGGAGGGAAAAACATATTACATAAGAGGACTGAAGTAAATAAACCAGGCTAACATAAATCAAAAGAGGGCTAGAGTAGCTATATTTTAATATCAGACAAAGTGAAATTCACAGCAAAAAAAAAAATATTAACAGGGATAAAAGGGTCATTTCATAATGATAGAGGGGTTAATGAATCAGAAGAATTCAATTCAAATGTTTATGCCTGTAATTATAATAGAGCTTCAAAATACATGAAGCAGAAGCTGATATTAATAGAACTGTGAGGATAAACAGTCAAATCCACAATTATAGTCAGAGATTTCAATATCTCTCTCTCAATAATTGATAGAATAAGTTGACAGAATATCAGCCAGAATATGGATGAGTTAAGAAATACTATCAATCAATATAATTTGATTGACATTTTTAGAACATTCCACCCAACAATAGAATATACATTCTTCTCAAGTGCACATGGTACATTTACCACAAAACAAAATCTCAATAAATTTTAAAGTATTCAAGTCTTACAAAATACATTCTTTGACTGTAGTACAATTTACATTAGAAATCAAAACCAAAGATTTCTGAAATTTCTCCAAATATTTGGAACAAAATATACTTCTAAATAACAGATCAGCCAAAGAACAAAGCAAAGGAGAAACCAGTATTTTGAACTAAATGAAAAGAAACTCACAACATATCAGAATTTGTGGGATGCCACAAAAGCAGGAACTAGGAAGAAATGTATAATAAAAAATATTTATTTTAGAAAATAAGACAGTGCTCAAAATCAATGACCTTAGCTGTCACTCCAAACAAATAGAAAAAGAAGAGCAATTAAAATCCAAAGCAAGCAGAAGAAAGGAAACCATAAAGGTTAAAATGGAAATCAATAAAACAGAAAAACAATATAGAAAAAAATCAATAAAATCAAAAGTGGTTTCTTTAAGATCTATAATTCTATAAAATTGATTTTTAAGAAAAAGGGAGAGAAGACCCACCACAATATGGCTTCACTTGTGTATTCTACCAAAATCAATTGTACAGAAATGCTTTCAGAAACTGAAGAAAATGCAAACTGATTCTTGGTTTGGGATTTGGGATGAAGGGGGAATGGAGGGTTTCACAAAGGGCATAGCCCTTTTGTGGGAGGAGGTTCACTATCATGATTGAGGTGATAGCTTCACAGTGTGTGTGTTGTGTGCTCTGTTGCTTTAGTCATGTCCAGCTCTTTGCGACCCTATTGTCTGTAGCCCTCGAGGCTCCTCTCTCTGTCCATGGAATTCTCCAGGCGAGAATACTAGAGTGGGTTGCCATGCCCTCCTCCAGGGGATCTTCCTAACCCAGGGCTGGAACCCATGTCTCTTATGTCTCCTGCGTTGGCAGGTGGGTTCTTTACTATTGAGCCACCTGGGAAGTCAGCTTCACAATGTGCACATATGCAAAACTCAGTAAGCTATACACTTTAAATAGGTGATTTATGTCAATTATACTTTAATCAAGCCATTTAAATAGATTGATAGAATAGACAGATAAATGAGTGTAATAACCAGTTTGTCTCCACTTACAGGGTATGAAAAAAATAACAGGACTGAATTTATTATTTAATATACTCAGTTCAGTTAGTCAGTTCAGTCGCTCAGTCATGTCCGACTCTTTGCGACCCCATGAATCGCAGCACGCCAGGCCTCCCTGTCCATCACCAACTCCCGGAGTTCATCCAGACTCACGTCCATTGAGTCAGTGATGCCATCCAGCCATCTCATCCTCTGTCGTCCCCTTCTCCTCCTGCCCCCAATCCCTCCCAGCATCAGAGTCTTTTCCAAGGAGTCAACTCTTCACATGAGGTGGCCAAAGTACTGGAGTTTCAGCTTTAGCATCATTCTTTCCAAAGAAATCCCAGGGCTGATCTCCTTCAGAATGGACTGGTTGGATCTCCTTGCAGTCCAAGGGACTCTCAAGAGTCTTCTCCAACACCACAGTTCAAAAGCATCGATTCTTCGGTGCTCAGCCTTCTTCACAGTCCAACTCTCACATCCATACATGACCACAGGAAAAACCATAGCCTTGACTAGACGGACCTTTGTTGGCAAAGTAATGTCTCTGATTTTGAACATGCTATCTAGGTTGGTCCTAATTTTCCTTCCAAGGAGTAAGCGTCTTTTAATTTCATGGCTGCAGTCACCATCTGCAGTGATTTTGGGGCCCCAAAAAGTAAAGTCTGACACTGTTTCCCCATCTATTTCCCAAGAAGTGATGGGACCGGATGCCATGATCTTCGTTTTCTGAATGTTGAGCTTTAAGCGAACTTTTTCACTCTCCACTTTCACTTTCATCAAGAGGCTTTTTAGAATGTACATATTCAAATCACTTGTTCCCTTTCAAATATCGTAAACTCTGATTAACATTGCAGACACTCAAGATATATGACTGACTGACTCAAAGCAAAATGTGACGTTGAATGTGGCTTTCTATGTCTTTTATAAAGTGGTTCTGAATACAGTTCCCAAACATTCCAAAAGACATTTTGAGAAAATGGTAGCAGCATCATTACAAAATTAAAAAAAAAAAAAAAAACCTATCACTCAAGGTGACCATACTGAGGAACTACAACTGAAAGTATTTATAAAAGTTTGTGGGCTTAATATATTATACCTTTAGTTTATCATCAGTAATCTGATAATTTTTTTAACACTGTGTAGAATAGGTTTTACACCTTAACCAGATGACGGAAAGTTTTACAGGTGACTGAGTTCCCAGGACAGGTATCCAAAATGCATAAAAGGGTCTAAGTTATGCCTTTTGTTGTGGAGCCATGTCACAAGACATTTAAAAAAAGATTAATCCACAGGTAAAGAAGACAACAAGGGCATCTTACGTTTATGAAGCAATTTCTATGATAAGACTCCTACTTTCGGCATGTTTAAATACACACTGAGTAGCAGTCACTCCCTCAAACCCTCATCTCTTTTCATCAATAATCAAACATGAAGACTCTCATTGTTAATTATGTATCAAACTTCTTGAAAAATACTGCAGCTTTGGTCAATGAAGCTTAAAATAGAAATAAACATGAGGCAAAGCATTGCATTACATCTTGTATGTGCCCCCATTTCCTCTTAACCATGACTGCTTAACTCCAATGATGACAGAGAATCAATCTTCACTGTTTAATTCATACTGTCATGTGAAAGCATATATAATCCAGCCAAAACAAGTGAAGTACTGCAATCACTTTCCCTAGAGTGTGACTTGCAATGAGATTTGGCTCCATTAATAGCTTGCATCATTATTCAATAATTGTTGCCCTGAATTAAAAATCTTTGTTCTGAAATTCACAGTCAACTGCAAGGATACTGCATTGCACAAATTAAATGATCCAAATGGATGCTTTTTGCTCCATAAGTAATTTTTTCAGGTTAAAGAATAATCAGATGATTATCAAAAATAAACTACATGCAAGTCTTAAGATTTAAACTATATGTATTTTTATCCAGGAAGAACACAAGCAAAATTTTAGTGCACTGATTTTTATGAAACACACCAAACTTTCCACTTCATGATTTAACCATTCATGGCACTTAAGAGAAGTCAGGAATTCTCTCTTAATAACAACCCACTTGTCCAAAAGAAATACCTAATGATTTTCTTTGCTTGATCAACAGACATCACAAATTGTTTAATTCACTTGAAAATATGCTGGGTTTAATGCTTAAACATAAACATACACAAGCATGTGTACCCTATGTGTGGATATACACAGACACAGACTGAGGGGTTTAGAGAACTTTTGTGGCTCACCTCCTCTGACATGAAGTTTCAAACGGTTTTGCCTACTTTTTCTGCATTCTTCTAGGTAAAATTCTTCAAACAAAATAAACTTGCCATATCAAAACATAAGTAGCAATTGCCATGGAAAAAGAACGTTGATGTAATTTATTTACTCATTCAATATGTACTTAATAAATACTTGCTAAAATGCCAGAGAATATGCTAGGTGCTAGAGGTAAATTGGTGAGCAAACAATCAAACAGGATCCATGCTTCCATACAGCTACAAACTTGTGGGAAAGACTGACATTAAAGAATCACACACACAAACTTATAATATGGTAAGTGCTATGAAGGAGAGATACATGTGCTGTGACAGCACGCAATGGGAAGAAATTACTGAGTCAATGAGGTGATGAGAGAGAACTGAGTTGAGGTCTTAAGGAAGAGTAGAGGTTAACTAGAAAAAAAAAAGTGGGGGCCATAGGAACAGCCCAAGCAAACTTCTTGATATAGCCACTTTAGAAGACAGTTTGGCAGTTTCTTATAAAACTAAACATATCTAAACATAATCTGACCACTTTGGGTATTGACCCAGAGGAGTTGACATTTATGTCCATAAAAAACCCCACACAGGGATGTTTATAGTAGTTTTATTCATAACTGCCAAAACTTGGAAGCAACCACACTGTCCCTGAGTAAGTGAATGGTTAAGTAAACTCTGGTACATCCACATAATGGAATACTGTGTTGAGTTACTTCAGTTGTGTCTGACTCTTTGTGACCCCATGGACTGTAGCCCACCAGGCTCCTCTATCCATGGGATTCCCCAGGCAAGAATGGAAAATTACTTAGCATTAAAAAGAAATGAGCTATGAAGCCATGAAAAGATATGGAGGGAACCTAAGTGCATATTACTTGGTTAAAGAAGCCAATCTGAAAGGTGACATACTATATGATTCCAACTCTATGACACTGTGGAAAAGGTAAAACTATGCTGACAGTAAAAAGACCAATGGCTGCCAGGGACTGAAGGAGAGAAAGGGTTACTAGGTGGAGCACAGAGAATTTTTAGGGCAATGAATGGTGGATACACGTCATTATACTTTTGTCAAAACCAACACCAAGTGAAGCTAATGTAAATTATGGACTTTGGGTGATAAAGATATGTCAGTATAGGTTCCTTGTTTGTAATATATACCACCCTGGTGCAGGAGGTTGATAGAAGGGAAGGCTGTACATGTGTGGGTTAAAAGATATATGAGAACTCCTCATACTTTCTGCTCAATTTTGCTGAAAATCTAAAATTGCTTTTTAAAAATCTACTTTAAAGTCTATTTTAAAATCAAATAAACACATAACACAATCCTTGAGGCAGGAGTGAGTCTGACACTGCTGCCAAGACCACTGATTGCAAAAACTAAGGAGGACATGCTTTCAGAATAAAGGAAATAAAAACAAAATTAGGAGAGAATGTGTGCATCGAAACAAACTCAAGTTCAGGCTGTGAACTGCTCCAGCTCACCTTTCTCATCTCTCACATGCATCAGCTTTGAAATATGTACTGGAGAGTGCAAGTACATACACACAAACACATGAGCAGGAACACACACAGACCCACACACACACACACTTCATGGCAGGGAGCCAGACCAATTCAAAGATAAATGATCAGAAAGGGACAGAAAGAGAATCTATACATAAAATTTGCAAAAAATATAGATGGACTTCAGATGTTATTCTTCATAGTCTCAAATAAATCACATGTGATCATGAGAAAAGAGGGCTTCTCATGTTGCCTCAGTGGTAAATAATCCACCTGCAATGCAAGAGGCACAGGAGACGTGGGTTCTATCCTTGGGTTGGAAAAATCCACTGGAAGAGGAAACGGCAACCCATTCCAGTATTTCTGCCTGGAAAATTCCATGGACAGAGGAGCCTGGTGGGCTGCAGTCCATGGGGTCACAAAGAGTTGCACACAACTAAGCAACTGAGAATGCAGGCATGTATACTCAAAGAAGGTATACTCTTAAACCAGAAGAATTAAAAACAGTGACAACAGTACTTTGATGATAAGCATGGGATGGTGAGGGGTGGCATGAGCTTCATCCTCTTCTATCATAGCAGGAAGTCAATAGATAGTATCTAAAATAGATAAGGTAAGACACAGCAGTATAAGCTATTACTTGGAGATATGGAGCAAACTACCAGACAAAATAGTTAAAAGGGATTGCCACTGGTAAACAACACTAGGGATGGAAAGAGATGGGGCATGAGATGGTCACTATTTATTACAAGCCTTTCTATACCACTGACCTTAACTATATACAAATCCTATTTCAATAAAACTAAAATCCTTTTAAGAAAAAAACCTTTTTAAGGGGAAAAAAAAAAATCCTGGGGACTTCTGTGGTGGCCCAATGGTTAAGAATTCACCTTGAAATGCACAGCATCCGGGTTCTATCCTTGGTCTGGAAAGATCCTACATGCCACGGAGCAACTAAGTCCTCGAGCCACAACTACTGAAGCCCAAGTGCCTAGAGTCTGTGCTCCACAACAAGAGAAGCCACCACAATGAGAAGTCTGTGCTCCACATCTAGAGAGGAGCCCCCACCCACTACAACTTGAGAAAGCCTGAACACATCAGTGAAGACCAAGCATAGCCAATTAAATAAATAAAACAATCCTTTTAAGATTCTTTAAGAAAAATGATGAAAGAAAAGGAGGAAGTATAAACCACGCTGGAAGAATTCTAAAAAGAAAAGATGAAAAATATAAATAAAATTTACAAAGGAGGTAACAAGAATAAAGAGAATAAAACATTTAAAAAACAAAGATAGGGACAAGGTTGATACCCTTGAGGAAGTCAAATAAAACAAAATTGCAACAACAATATGTCATGATTATAGAGAAGACAACAGATACAGAAAATAAAGGAGAGCCAGAACAGTGGAGTTCAGTTCAGTTCAGTCACTCAGCCGTGTCCGACTCTGCGATCCCATGGACTGCAGCACGCCAGGCCTCCCTGTCCATCACCAACTCCCAGAATTTACTCAAACTCATGTCCATTGAGTCAGTGATGCCATCCAACCATCTCATCCTCTATTGTCCCCTTCTCCTCCCACCTTCAATCTTTCCCAGCATCAAGGTGTTTTCAAATGAGTCAGCTCTTCACATCAGGTGGCCAAAGTATTGGAGTTTCAGCTTCAACATCAGTCATTGCAATGATTATTCAGGACTGTTTTCCTTTAGGATGGACTGGTTGGATCTCCTTGCACTCCAAGGGACTCTCAAGAGTCTTCGCCAACACCACAGTTCAAAAGCATCAATTCTTCAGCATTCAGCTTTCTTTATAGTCCAACTCTCACATTCATACATGACTACTGGAAAAACCATAGCCTTAACTAGATGGACTTTGTAGACAAAGTAATGTCTCTGCTTTTTAATATGTTGTCTAAGTTGGTCATAACTTTCCTTCCAAGGAGTAAGCATCTTTTAATGTCATGGCTGTAGTCATGACATTAAAAGATACAGTGATTTTAGAGCCCCCCCCAAAAAAAAAGTCTGCCACTGTTTCCACTATTTCCCCATCTATTTGCCATGAAGTAACGGGACCGGATGCCATGATCAGTGCACAGTGGAGTGATGTAGCCAAAGTCCCAAAAGAGTCAAGGTTAGTACCCAGCTCTACCCTCCTACAACAGCTTTGTAATAAACTCACTTATTTAGCAGAGTTCAAAAATCTCAGAATTCAGTATCTAACCAGATTATCACTTCAGTTTGTCAAGAATGCTGTGAAAAGTCTGTGGATTTTATTCTATTTTATTTTATTTTTTTACTATAAGCTTGTATTCTATAGAAAGTCTACCTTGATTATGTGCAAGAACAGAAAATGCTAGCAAATATTATAACATTCGAATAGACTGTTGCATCTAAAAGTAACCTGTATAAATCATCATGGAAAAAGTTAGGTAAAAGTTAATAGTAAGTAATATAAAGCCCTATTCTAGCCCACATTGGTCAGAACATAATTGAGACTTTAAAAAAATAAATTCTTTCCACCTTTCATTGTAAAAAAAAAAAAAACAAAACAAAACAAAACAAAACCACATCAGTAGTGGACTAAAAGAAAAAGTTATTTCTGAAAAGGAAAAAAATATAGAGAATTTAAAATAAACTGAGACACACTCTTCTCTATT
Organism: Bubalus kerabau; assembly: GCF_029407905.1. Lineage (NCBI taxonomy): Eukaryota > Metazoa > Chordata > Mammalia > Artiodactyla > Bovidae > Bubalus > Bubalus kerabau. The sequence goes on along the minus strand of NC_073647.1, from coordinate 57,079,864 downwards.
TCATAAAATATCTCTGATATTTCACCCATTTAAGTATCCAGCCACAGTAACACATAAGAATTCAACCACTTTAAATCAACAAAATATTTACCATATACAGAAATTATACAACTATTTTCCTAACCAGTGGCTAATTTTCCCTCTTATCCTACAGTGGGATAGCTGAGGAGAGTAATCATGGGATGTTATATGTTATCCAAAAATTCATTAGCCCTTCAAACTCAGGGCACTAATTCAGACAAAGCAACAAGAGAAAAAATGGAAATTCTTTTTTGCTCATCAAAGGCAATCAACTTAAATTTTAAAATATCAAGAAGAACATGGCAGACAGGACAGCAAAGCAGAAATTTGCAATAAAAGTCATGATACTCCCCTACATATGAATTCTAACCACTTGACTATTATACATTCTATCATTAAAAAGACATAAAGCATCCTTGGTTCAGTATATTATTTTTTCAATATAGTACGACAAAAGTCAATCCAGCGAACTCCTTGGGGACAAATGGTTTTATTTGTCCTACCTTGAAGGCTGTGTCGCATCAGAATAAGCCTAGGTAGCTGAATGACAGTTCATCTGCATTTGAAAAGAACTGTTAGGATATGGGAAAGGTTCCAGAGTCCCCCTATCAGACCTCACTTATAAATGACACTTAGCAACTTTCTTACCAAAATTCCTACCAAAAATGCAGAATACTGAGACAAATGTCAAGGTACAAAGACATAGAATCCCTTAAGACTACCTAAAAAAGACCATAAAAGTTCCAGGAAGTCTACCCCTGGATAAAGTTTTCCAAAAAATCTGTAATACAAGAACTCAATCACTATATTTTAAAATAATTCCCTACTTTTCCATTTCCACAAAATAAAATTTCCATATTTAATAAATGCCTTAATCTCTCATGGAAAGGAAGTTAAAATAATTTGTGATTAGTCAAATCTGAAAAATGAGAATACAATCTGCCTGACTACCATAGTCACCCAGTAAGCAATTTGAAGGCATGTTGGTCCCTCAACTATGCCCAGAAACAGCAGAGAAGTGACATGCTATCCAGAATTTCATTTCAGAGCATGGAAAATGAGCCTTCACTGTACAGTACTGTACAGATATGGTAAGGTCCAGTAGGTGGGGTTACTCTTTAAAAGTTGATTTAAGTGAAGAATTATTAAAGGTAAAAATTATTTTCAACATTTTATTGTAACCTACAACATGAAATATACTTCATCCATTAATCCTCTGATATAGAACTAAGGCCTTTTGTTTTAATATAGGCTCACAGCAAGAGTTCAGAGCAGTCTTCCTTTCATAAACAACACCTTCAATGCATTCCCTACTATCTGCATTTTCTTTAGAATACAGAACTTAAAGATACCTTCAAAGCCATAGAAATCCTTTTAGATTTTTGTTATTTTACTCCAGACTTTCAGTTGCTTCATCTGTGCTTAATGAAATGGGCTATTTTTTCGGCTGACTTATTAATTCATGCAAAATACTTCTACTTAATTTTCATAGAAGTATTTCTTTTTTCTCACACTCATAGTTCATCAGTTTCATGATGTTTAAGTAAATTATATAATTACAATAGCAATTATAGATGGCAATATCAGTTTGGGAACAAATAAACCAACTCTTTGGTAAGTGATTCAACAGATAGGAACAGAAGGCAGTTTCTAAATTATTAGAAACCAATGTTTTTAATGCTATCCATCATTTGCCTCAATAATCAAATTGCCTAAGCTTAGAAATTGCGTTTCACCATTTTTGGGTAAGAAATATGAAATGATTTTTTATTAGTTAATTACTGCTTATATTAACCCATTTTGGAATATATCCTTCTCTCAAAAGGTCATATACAAGCAGTCACAAACATAGAAGAACCACTCTTCTTGTCTTATATGCCTACCCTCAACTCCAGAAGCCTCTCTGCTGTGCTCATGGAAGCAGTCATGAATAAAGAGAAGCTCTGAAAGAGATGGGCTCATAAGTGAAGAGGCAAGATTTGAAAAGTAGAAACAGCTTAGAGCCGATTATTCCCAAGGAAGAATCTTAAATCAGAGCTGCTTATATAACCACCCACTCCCCTAAAACAATCTTTCATTGTCTAACTTTATTCATTTTCTTGTGCTACCTGCTGGATATTTTACCAAGCAATACATTTTTGTTAACAGCCATCTTTTAAAAATAACAATAACAAAGCACCTGCAGAAACAATTTTAGCATGACATAGCTCCTTCTGATACTTAGGAGAGAGAAGTTATATGACAGAAATGAGGCGCTTAGGAAGAGGAGGTAGGGAATTCTGGAATACTGAGGAACATGGAAGATCTGGGAGGGGGGAATCACAGAAAGAGGGTTGTCATCTGAAGGGAGGGGCCTCATTATATAGAAAAGGGGTACACAAAGGGATTTGGGGAATCCAAAAGATAAAATTCACCAATTTCAAAATACTGCCAAGGGTCAGACTTATACCTAGAAAAGAGATAGGAAGAATCATTGATCCTATACCACATGGTACATGATTGCTCCCAGAGCCCAGACTCATACTATTAATAAAACAATGCACATGAAATGTACATTAAGTGGGATTTGAAAAGGGGGAGCTACCCTGGGAACCTAACCTCCTTGCATGTTTCCAAAGAAACAATGTTTTCAGAGATATAAAAAAGAAAAATGTCTTATAAACACTTTTTGGAATACAGTGTTCCTAGTGTCCATACTAAAGAATACTCATAGGGTAAAATTGAAAATGTAGGAGATTAAGGAAAGTTACCATTTGCAACAAAGCAGTGGTTGTCATTAAACCACCATCATGATATGCTACAACAATGTGTCAACCTTTGCTAACCTTTGACCCTGTGGATAAAAATTGCACACACTAAAAGGATTTTGACACACCTCCACCCAGGGATTCTTTGTGCAACACCTCCACTCAGGTTAGGTTAAGGTGAGGATATGTTATTTTCTGTCTATTCCAACTGTTAGTCACAATTTTGTACATTTTTGTTCAGCTTGCATTAAGAAAGCAGGTAGGTTTTTGAATACGCTTTTTCAATCAAAACACACAGACCCAGGACATTTTTATATCCTCCTCTAGGAGTCATCCTTTCCTCCCACATAGTAGAGAGGGTTTCTGGTCCAACAAGCTACCTTGGTACCTAGCAATGATATTTCACATTCATCTAAAGATACTCTGTCCAAAACCAAACTCCTCTTCCCACCTACTTCCCCCTCTCCCCACCTACTTCCCCCTCTCCCTACTCTACCATGCCTGTTTTTCCTTCTCCATTCTAGATCCTATCCCAATTCAGTCAATCACCAAGGCTGGCAGCTTCTACATACTAATCTTCACCCCTATTACCACTGGCCTAGTTCAGCTGTTCATTTCATATCTCTACTACTATTATAACTTCTCTGGTCTTCTAGCCTCCAATCTCACCTCTTTCCAATAATTTTTCCTCACTATTTTTTTAAACTTTTTGTTTTATATTGGGGTACAGTACTCTTGCCTGGAAAATCCCATGGACGGAGGAGCCTGGTAGGCTGCAGTCCATGGGGTCGCGAAGAGTCGGACACGACTGAGCAACTTCACTTTCACTTTTCACTTTCATGCATTGGAGAAGGAAATGGCAACCCACTCCAGTGTTCTTGTCTGGAGAATCCCAGGGACGGGGGAGCCTGGTGGGCTGCCGTCTATGGGGTCGCACAGAGTCGGACACGACTGAAGTGACTTGGCAGCATAGCCAATTAAATGTTGTAACAGTTTCAGGTGAGCAACAAAGGCACTCAGTCACACATATACATGTCTCACTATTTTTCAACTTTTGGATTCAGCGTTAAAAACTCAAATGCATATGGATTCTAAGTAGATGATACAATTCAGTGATGCAAGAAAGTAAACGTCACCTAACACTAGACTCCATGTTGAAATGCAATAAGGGGTGGATTGTGGTAAATCCAGGAATACTTGGCCCATTCAAATGGAATCTTATTCAAGGACACTGGACTGCTGACAGTCACAAGGGAAGATGTGTTCAGTATTACAAAATTACGCTGATGTTTCAAGGGAGGCCAGATATTTGGATTTGTATGTGTAAACTTTCAATTTTTAAGAGCTGGCAAACAAATCAAAATGTAAAAATCATACTGCCAAGACTGCAAGCCAAACCAAACTAATCTGCAGGCCAGATGTGACCTGCAGGGCTGCCATTTTGCAAACTGTGCATGACATCATTGGTTCTCCAACTTCAGGGTACAGAATCATCTGGGCAGTTTATCAGTGCAGATTCCCAGGGCCCACACCTGAGAATCCAAAAGGATTCTTCTTCAGCTGGTTCACTGGAGCTCCAGCATATATGTTTTTTTTTTAATAGCAAGCTTTTCTGGTGGCCTTCAGGCAAGTGGTCCTAAAACCACTTTTCAACAAACCTGTATGAAAGGGAATCTAGGGGATTAGAGGGAATGAAAAAAATGGAAACTATATTTCTCATCCATTTAAAAGACCTTAAATATCTTCTCTCCCAGGGAAAAACAACTTAGTATCATATTTGTTTCAACTTTAAACAATAGTGCTCATTCATTAACACATTTTCAAGTAACACATGAAACCAGTTCGGCTTATCAAGAAATTACTTTTTTCAATGTATTGGGCATCTGTCATTAATAGTAGGGCAATGGCTGTAATTACCATTAAAATATAAAGTGGTCTTCTAAAAAATCAGGAATATTTCTTGTTTACTAAAAAAAAATCTACTTTAAAGGTATTATTTGGCTTTTGTTTTAATGTTTTAATTGATCCAGTCTATAAGAAAATCCTGAAACAGAATATACCAAAATCCATGAATTCATAGTGAACTCCTGTTTTAAATTCTGAATGCATGTTTCCAATGGGGAATATGGGGGGGGCAGGGAGAAAGAAGTACCCAATGAGTCAGTTCCTAGCCTATTTCAACCCAAATTATTAATCTTTCCTGTCTCTAAATCCCAGCCATTCATATGGCACTAATCAAAAATTTATGTGTATACAAGTCATAAGGCTTCCCAGGTGAGTTAGTGGTAAAGCATCTGTCTGCCAATACAGCAGATGTGGAGTTCAATCCCTGGGTCAGGAAGATCCCCTGGAGGAGAAAATGGCAACCCACTCCAGTATTCTTGTCTGGAGAATCCCATGGACAGAGGAGCCTGGCGGGCTATAGTCCATAGAATCACAAAGAGTCAGACATGACTGAGTGAGCACACACGCAAACAAGTCATATTCTCCTTATAATCCTTGATAACAAGCACCTATATTTCACAACTCAATACCCTTCAGAACTAAATGGAATATTAGGAAACTGAACTACACTACAACATTTACTGAATAAGGGAGTAACATCTAAGGGACCTTAAACTGTGTCCCCCACTATTAGGCACAGGGCAAGGAGGAATGAGTAACAGAGGAAAAATTTCAGCCCCAACACTTGGGCAATAAAGTCACATGGTAGGGAGAGTGGGAGAGAGACTTGAGAAGTAAATTGTTTCCAGCACCACCACATTTATGGAGATCACTGATAAAGAAACAAAACAGAGACTTACTCCTACTCGGGATTGGGTCACCAAGTCCCAAGGCAACATCAGTGGGAAGGGGAGGCAAAAAGCCAGGCAATATTTTTGGATGTGACATATCAGGGGAGCCCATGCTCAAGGGCCTTTCATATGGCCATGTATTTATAACTCAGAGAATTCCTGTCCTCAGCTTTGGTAGTAATACCCTTCATACTTCAAGGGCTCAAAAGGGATTTCATAAGAATCACAAATCTCTCATGAGAAAGTTGTCTACCAAAGATGATTCATGTCCTATAGACTGATGTCTTTTTAGAATAATTTTGTAATCCAACAAGGAACATGAAAAACTTCCCAGCCTATACCTTGCAAAATAATGTCCTGTTTTTGTAGCTACAAACTATTGCACAAAAAAATAATCATTCACTTTCAGTAAAACACATGATAGGTAATACCTCTACACTCAAGAAAGAGAAATAACCACAAAACATTCTATTTTGGCCTAAGTATCTTTGCCCTCAACTAAATGAAAACACTGAATAACAATTATGTATACAACAGAAAGAGAGTAGACTTTTACTGGAGCAGCTAAATCTTAAAATCTTATATAAATATATATACATACACACACATATATATGCATATATAATGTATTATTAATAATTATAATAATATATATTTATGTTCAAATGTATAACATATATGTTCAAATCAACCTATTAATAAAATAATGATAATAGATACTATTTCAGTCACATGTTACAAAACCGGCTTTGTGCCAAGAACCAGAACTAGATTAACACATACTTTGATAGCGTGGGTATGTGAAATTCTTTGCATATAGACAAATTTTCATCCCTCTGGCTCTTATCTCTAATTCATTTGGGTCTCTATAGTAATAAAAGCTTTAAAAATTGTAGTAATATAACTAAGTTGACAGTATCTCTTAATATCAAGCTTACTTGTTTAAGCAGGGGACTTGAGTTCAAATCACAGCCCTAAGATGACTTTGCCATAGCGGGAAGAAATGCATCTCTTCTTACATTGTCATAGGAGATTCACATGTGAAAATGGAAATAAACCAACAAATCATGATAATACTAGAATGAGGGTACTTTTACCTAGTTTTGTGTATCACAAATATTGCGGCTTCTCTGGGATTATTCCAGGAACTGCAATTCAGCCTAGAACATGACACATAACTCTGACAGTAGCAGCCTTGTATCTGAGCTACCTGACCTTTAGAGCAGTTAACTATGAGCAAAAAAAAAAAAAAAAAAAAAAACCACCACCAACAAACAAAAACAAGAAACAAAAAACTTTAGACTTAGAGGCACTGATCTACAGAAGCAGTTGGGAGTGAGGGCCAATTAAGTTGCTGCCAAACAGTAAGTTTTCAAAGTACCCTATTTAGGGGACATGTTTAGTTTCACAAGTTCAAAGCTGTCAAAGTATGCCAAAAGGTATCAGAATTAATAGATGCCTCTCTATTTACACTACAACAGGCCAATTACCACGGACTACTAACAAAACATTTTAAACTTTGTGATATTTCCAGTTATAACAAGTCTAAAGGAAGGTCTGATGGGAAGGAAGGCCTGTCACCTCACTCCTCTGTTTGGATACTCTTCCAGGCTTACAGAAAGGAGTCCAAACTGTTTAGAGAAGCATCAGGCACTCACTGTGATGGAGCAGCTCTCTCCCTTCCCACCACTCTCACTTGTACAACTGGGTCTCCCTGGCCTAACTGTTAAGGCCTTGAACTTGCGCCAACTCCCTAGCTCCCTTGCAGTGGTGTGTAACTGTTCTCACTACAGGGAATACCCTCTCTCCACTCTCTATCACTATTTAGGCAGGACTTTCTGTACTTTAAGTCTCTTCTATTGCCCATCTTTCCATGAAGCCAGCCCTCCATTCACAGAGCTTTTCATCTGTGCAGTAGCATTTACCATGTTCGCCCTCCCACCTCTGGTGTGTACACACCAGACTCTCCAAGGCTGGGTTCCTAGTGGACTGGGACTATTGATTTTCATATCCTAATAATGTTTATCACAGTCCTGGGGTGGGTTTCACCAAAACACTTATTAAATTATATTAAGTCTTGAACAGGAAGAATTTCAGAGCTAGAACTATTCCAACTGAGTAGCCTGCCCAAATCCTCAGTAGTAAAACTAACCATATTCAGCTCCAAATTAGATGTTTACAGACAACTCCCAGCCAACTCCTCAAGCTCTATTCTTTCTCAGCTAACTCAGCCTAATAATGAGGAAATGTGTTCAGATACATTTATTAGACTTCTAAGGTTTGGGACTTTTAAGTAACACTTAGAACTAGACATAGAACAACAGACTGGTTCCAAATAGGAGAAGGAGTACGTCAAGGCTGTATACTGTCACCCTGCTTATTTAACTTATATGCAGAGTACATCATGAGAAACGCTAGGCTGGAGGAAGCACAAGCTGGAATCAAGATTGCTGGGAGAAATATCAATAACCTCAGATATGCAGATGATACCACTCTTATGACAGAAAATGAAGAACTAAAGGGCCTCTTGATGAAAGTAAAACAGGAGAGTGAAAAAGTTGGCTTAAAGTTCAACATTCAGAAAACTAAGATCATGGCATCTGGTCCTGTCACTTCATGGCAAATAGATTGGGAAACAGTGGAAACAGTGGCAGACTTTATTTTCTTGGGCTCCAAAATCACTGCAGATGGTGACTGAAGCCATGAAATTAAAAGATGCTTACTCCTTGGAAGAAAAGTTATGACCAACCTAGACAGCATACTAAAAACCAGAGACATTACTTTGCCTACAAAGGTCGATCTAGTCAAAGCTATGGTTTTTCCAGTAGTCATGTATAGATGTGAGAGTTGGGACTATAAAGAAAGCTGAGCACCGAAAAATTGATGCTTTTGAACAGTGGTGTTGGAGAAGACTCTCGAGAGTCCCTTGGACTGCAAGGAGATCCAACCAGTCCATCCTAAAGGAGATCAGTCCTGAATATTCCCTGGTGGCTCAGACGGTAAAGCATCTGTCTACAATGCGGGAGACCCGGGTTCGATCCCTGGGTCGGGAAGATCCCCTGGAGAAGGAAATGGCAATCCACTCCAGTACTCTTGCCTGGAAAATCCCATGGACAGAGGAGCCTGGTAGGCTACAGTCCATGGGGTTGCAGAGAGTTGGACACAGTTGAGTGACTTCACTTAAATCACTTCACTGATGTTGAAGCTGAAACGCCAATACTTTGGCCACCTGATGTGAAGAACTGATGCATTTGAAAAGACTGTGATGCTGGGAAAGATTGAAGGCGGGAGGAGAAGGGGACCACAGAGGATGAGATGGTTGGATGGCATCACCGACTCAATGGACATGAGTTTGAGTAAACTCAGGGAGTTGGTGATGGACAGGGAGGCCTGGCGTGCTACAGTCCATGGGATCACAATGAGTCAGACATGACTGAGTGACTGAACTGAACTGACTGAAGGTTTGGGATACGAGGAAAGATAAAAATGCAAAATATGAATTTGATTTTTCATAAAGTAGTAAAACATTATAGTTCATTTCAAAATTTTAAATAAGACTGTTATTTCTGAGAAACCAGCAGGCTATTATAAAAGAGGGTATATTTTGGAATCAGAATAATTTCACCTCTCTGAGACTCATTTCCCTGCTTTGTAAATGTGGGAAACAACTCTACATCCCACAAATATTTAGGATAAAAATTAAGTCAGATGGTAACGTACAGCTCCCACAACACTGCCTGGAGCATTTGTAGATGCTCAGAGAATGTTATTTCCCATTCTCCTCCTCACATCTGAGTTGGTGAAAAGTGCTTCATATGATCATATTCATACTGGGTTACAGAGCAAGTTCAGTCACAGCCTTCCTTCCCTCCAAGATCTTAACATTCCAAATCAACAACCTATAAAAATAACTACCTGCTTTTCCATAACTCTGAACATGTGTATGTGGTGTTCCCTCAGTTAAGAATGTCTTCTCTTTTAAACTTAACAAACTTTTCTTCAGTCTTCAACACTCAGATTCTAATATGGCCTTTGCAAAGTCTTTTGCCTCCCTGGCAGGTTCAGTATGTGACATTCCCCAAGAGCATTCTGCTCACACTTGTTTATTATAGGACTTACTACTTTAGACTCATCTGCCCCTCTTTTTCTCACTAGGCCACAAGCTCAAGAGTAACACCTAGTTGTTTTTATCCCCTTGATGTTATCTCGTACATAAGGAGGATTTGATATGTGGAATGATCACAGACCATAACATCCATTTATAATGAGCACAACCGTGAACATAGCCACATGTGCTGCAGAATGAACTGGTTCTCTATGGGGAACTGCAAGTTAAAGCGGCAGGAGTTAACCATATCACTTTCAATCAGGCAGTTAAGATTGTAAGGAATGTATAAAAAAATGGAAGGAAAGTGTGTACTAGTCACTGTGAAAAGAACAAAAGATAAGAGGTCATTTCAGGCATATGGACTAACATAGCTAGTGGCCTCACTTAAATAAAGGGGCAAAACAGAAAAAGGAAGATAAGATGATTAAAATTAGGTAACTTAACAGTAACCCTAAATATGAACATAAGCTTGGTCCCTACGAGTTGGGTGAGAAGTAGTTACTGACTTTTACTGGTCAAATAGGGAAGTTAACCTTGACGCCAACTGAACAGAAACCATAAAGGCCAGTCAGTGACTAATATTATTGAAATACAGTCTGGTGATGAGAGGCAAGAGTAAACTTCATCATGAATAAGTAAGCTTGATAAATACCATGTGTGTGTATGTGTGTGTGTGTGTGTGTGTGTGTGCGCGCACACATGCATGTGCATGCACATGCGTTAAAGGGGGACGGGTGTCAAGGTAATTTTTATTTTCCCTGAGAAGAGGAAGAATATTAAAACCACTGCCAAAAAAAAAAAAAAAAACACCGGCATAAAGTATTTCAGGTTTCAGATGGGTCTCAGATAAATGAATCAACAATTATATACTGGTTTTAGAAGTACTGTACCACAGTTAGGAGACGTATTTCAGCAAACAGTGACATAATATTGAACTGAGATGTCAGAGAAGCTAGAAAGGCTTGGCCTCAACTGTGTTCAGGTAGCCCTGGAAGAGGCATATGATTGCCTGCAACTGGACGTGGAGAAGAGCAGATAGAGTGAGTTGTTTTTGAGGTGAGAGGCAAGGAAAGTTGTTACTTTTGGCAGTCAGCCAATTCAGAGGCAGACGCTGCCAGAGAAGACTGGACTGTGGAATCTAAAATCTATATAGATGATGATCTCAAAATGATCAGTGTCAAAAGCTGTTGAGGTATCAAGGAACCAGCAGATGGAAAAACAGCCTTTTAAACTCATTAGGATAAAAATGAACATTTTTCTTAGAGGTCAGAAATTACAACTACAAAGTTATCAACAGTATAGCCCAGCAGATAATCCAATTTGGAAGGAAAGAAATGAAAGGAAAGAAATGAAAATAAAATTGGTGAGAGTCAATGAAATAAATGATGCTTCCTTGAAGACGTCTTTCTTGAAGATTTGGCCCTGTCTCAATACAGAGGAAAGGACAGAATGGAGAGACATTTTGCACAGGAGAATTCTTTGTCATGGGGGGCTATCTCGCACATCACAGAATGTTCAGCAGCATCCCTGACATCTATTCACTACATACCAGTAGCATCCTCGCCTATCTGAAAATCAAAAATGTCTCCACATTGGACAATCAAAAATTACCAAGTGTCCTCTGGGAGGTAAAAGTGCACCCCACTGAGAACCACTGCTGTAAAGAAAATGAACCTACTTTGGGGGACAGAGGAATGCTACATCCTTCCTTAAATATTTGTCCAAAGCACAAAGTTCTTTGGGTTAGATGAGGTCAAAAAGCAAAGAAGGACATCAGAAACCATGACCATATTTGGAGGAAACATGAAATTGTATGAACAGATAGGAGAGGTATTTGAAAAACAGAAAAGTTTTAAATACTCAGTCTGCTTAGTTAACTGCTGTCCCAGCAGCTTAAGACAGCCTTCACCTGCTAGTTGGTACAACAGCTCTATGAAAAGAAGGGTACATAGTTCTATGGTACATATTGATGGTACATAGTTCTATGAAAAGTAATAACCAAGAAATTTCAGTTCATTAAGGTAAGTGATCAGAAGGGTGAAGTAGCCCATTTCCAGGCATATACTGGTGTATTCATGATCTATTTTACTCATTACCTTTTGTCTAAAGGTTCCCTTTTCCTTTGGAGAGGGATGATGGTTAAGGTTGAGGAACCAGACCTCAAATCACATTATGCACTTCCCTATCACTTGGCACTTAAGCCCATAGTTTAGGGCTCTATTACTCGTCAACACATCAATGCAATAATAGCTTGTCACAACACTTTCAGCAGCCTAATTAAAAAAGACAGCACTTGGCTGAATATGTCACACTTTTTTAGCAGCCAATCTTTAGGCAAAGCAGGAAGGAGAAGGAAGCAGCAGGAGAAGGTAGGTGGTTCTTGGCACTCCCCTCAACAAGAAACAATGCATGTTGTATACTTGTATAACAGAAGATAGCATTAGCTTTTCCAAAGCAGTTTTACTTCACATAAAATTTCACAAACAAACAGAAGGAGAGTGGGGAGGGGAGGAGAGATAGAAACTACCAGATGAAGCAGGCAGGATGGCTTCCAAAGTAACTGGTTCGAAAACTACACTATTCCTGGCTAACAAACAAAAGACAAAAGAGTGAAAGAATCATATGCAATATGCAACAGTAAAAAATACAGGAGGCCTTGTGTTGTGGTGGTGGTGGTATAGTCACTAAGTCGTGTCCGACTCTCATGACCCCATGGACTGTAGACCTCCAGGCTCCTCTGTACATGGGATTCTCCAGGCAAGAATACTGGAGTGGGTTGCCATTTCCTTCTCCAGGCCTTGTGTTGACCATGATATTATTTGACAGAAACCAGCCTGTTTTTTGTGCTTTTTTTTTTTTTTAAGAATTATCTTCATGCATCCTTAAAATCCACAGCCTTATCACTTTCATCCTCATGGTTCTCTTCTAGTAAGTCTGACCCACTACTGACCCACTACTTCACGGGAGTGAATCAAAGAATCTTAACTTTTGATTATCAGTGACACTAAAATGAATGGTCCCTGAACTCTCCCTTCTAAATTAGACATAAGCATAGTACAAATCTGGGCTTCCCTGGTAGCTCAGCTGGTAAAGAATCCACCTGCAGTGCAGGAGACCCTGGTTCAATTCCTGGGTTGGGAAGATCCCCTGGAGAAAGGATAGGGGCTACCCATTCCAGTATTCTTGGGCTTCCCTGATGGCTCAGATGGTAAAGAATCTGCCTGCAATGAGAGAGACCTGGGTTAGATCCCTGGGTTGGGAAGATCCCCTGGAGGAGGGCATGGCAACCCACTCTAGTATTCTTGCCTGGAGAATTCCATGGACAGAGGAGCCTGGTGGGCTATAGGCCATGGGGTCCCAAAGAGTCGGACATGACTGAGCAGCTAAGCACATACACATAGTACAAATCTAGAGCTGCTCCAACCATCACCAGTGCAGAGAACCACTCAGTCGATCTATAGAGCTACTCTGAAGTTTATGGTCTTAGGTAGTATAGGCCAAATCTTGGTTAAAAACATGGATTTTTATAATCACACTGGTCTTGAATTCCAAATTCACCATTGCATAAATTCAGGCAAGTTACTGATCGACTTTGAACCTTTCCTCCACACCTACAAAATAACATTGTGAGGATCAAATGAGTTACTATTGATGGAGACAGGGATCTCTGCCATCCATCCCCAAGCACCCCTGCACATTGTTGCTGGGTTTGCCAAGACTGAAAGGCTGGACAACACTTCAGCAAAGCCATATCCTAAGGCTGTGTTTGTGGCAAGTGACTGTGATGATGAGGTAATAGTATCACTGCTCCCCAGACAAAGAGCAGGCTTGCTTCTGCTCACCATAAAAGTGAGAAGTCAGCCAAGCTCAGTGTTCCCCTCCTGTAGTGCCACTGACTGCCTGGGTAGGCATCCATCCTGGGCTACCTTGTGTGACTTAGGACCACAGTGAACCAGCCATGTCATGTTGACATTCTAACTACTGCTTTTGTAATGAATAAGAAACCATCTTTTGCCACTGATCCAGGAGTCTTGAGTCTTCCATAATCATCTAGGAAGCAGTAACAGGATAAAACTCCAAACTCTGCAATGAACTTGACAAATACATGCAAGGCACTTAGGGTAGCAACTGGCACATATGATCTTGTTGGTTATTGCAAATCCACTCTGGAAAGGCTCGAGTACTACACTCGGTCAGTGAACTAAGGCTAACACCCAAGGAGTATGACAACCCAGAGCAGAGCCAGCAGGGTTCTGCACACAATGCATGGTTAAACCAATGTTGACGTTACCTTCACTAAACTAGACTAACTCAGACTTCAGAAACAGGACAGTAAAACTAACCTATATTTTTGCCCGTTAGCATTCAGCCTTAAACAGTCATCTTTCATGACTGTCAACTTTTCTTCTAACTAGAACCCAGATGTCATGTATTTATGTTAGGTCAGATTCATTACAGCTCTCAATAACTTTTGACTCCCAGAATGTCAGAGCTGAATGGAACCTTGGAGACTGTTTATTTCAACTTCCTTATTTGACAGAATAAGCTGACACCAAAAGGGAAACTAGATAAATGGCTTGCCCAGCGTTACATTTTAAGAAGTAGTTAGCTTACTCTCTATACAACTTCTTTAAATTGCCAGAAACTAACTCCTAAAAAAAATACAACTTAACAGCACCAGTTAGATATCTTATTAACAGCTTATTTCAATTCTGTATAGCATATAAAATACTCTTGTTGCTCAGTCACTGAGTTGTGTCTTATTCTTTGCAAACCTATGGACTATAGCATGCCAGGCTCCTTGGGGTTCTCCAGGCAAGATTACTGGAGTGGTTTGCCATTTCCTTCTCCAAAAGAATCTATATACTAAGTACTAGAACTAGGTGAGACACAGTCTCTGCAGAAGAAGTTTAAGTCTAGCAGCACAATATTTAAACAGTTATAAACTACAGGGACAGGGAGGCCTGGCGTGCTGCAGTCCAAGAGTCATGAAGAGTCGAACACAACTGGGCGTCTGAACAACAACAAAACTACATTAAGTGACAAGGAAGCAAGAAAGTGTTATATGTAATACTGAAAAGACTTTTTTTTCCCATATAGGCAGTGGATAGCCAGCTAAGATCTTTTCAAGCAGTAGTTATATAAATGTTGGATATGCAAGAGATAAAATGGAGCAAGTCCAGTAATGAAGTTTTTCTGACATGCCAGGGAAGAGACGAGGACATTAAATAAGACAATGGCAGTGGACCTGTTGGAATGGCATTTGAGAAATACAAGTGATATGACTTGGTGAAAACCTTGTACCTCTCCCACAAGAAAACTATAGTGCTAGGGACTAAAATGGAAAATGGTGATTAAACCCCAAGATCAGCCTCTGCTCCCCTTAATTCCACTCACATCTAAACCTTTCTTCTTAATCCAGGCTCAAAGCCAATCCACATTCCAGGAGCAGGCCTTGAGTGTAGCTGCTTTGCCACTGGGTAAGGTTTTCTGATCTGGGGTCCCTCAGACAGGACTGCCCCCTCTCCTGCTGCCTCTTTTTCATTCTTTTTTTCTTCTGCCTTACTCTTCTTGGCCTCTGGCTCAGTCCTGGGCTCTAAGATTCTATAAAATAAGATGTACCTTGAAAACATGAAGGGGTGATACTAAGGACAAAATGCGGCTTCTACTAGTTTACTGCAACATGATTGTTGACAGGTATAGATAGGAAATGCTTTTAAATAAACCTATCACACTCAGTAATTGATTTCATATTCAATGGCAACCCTTCTGCACATTACCTCTGTGGCCAAGTAGTAGCGTACACCATTAATAATATTCACAGAAACCAGTAAAAACGATAGTGATGACCTTCAGGGTTGGAAACAAGCAAGCGGTAACAGATTACTTAAAGGGAGGGGGTTGAAAGCACGGGTTTGTAATAGAACATTTTGATCCACAATTAGCTACAACAGAGCTGGTAGAAAGAGCATGGAAAATTGGGTCCAGGGCCCTACACAATTCCTAATTTAAAGTATATAAAGTAAATGCCTCAGTTCCATTTTACACAGAGATGTGGCCACTTAAAGTTTAGCATTTGGTCTCAGACCTACTCAGCTTATATAAAAATGGAGGATTTGGATCTCTCAGAAATTCACAAGACCATCTGAAAATGGTTTGATGAAGGAAGCACAAGATATACGGAGCAAGCTTGATAATTTAGACATTAGGAAACATGAGTTAGCCCTGCTTCAGTAAAACAAATATATGAAAAGCCAAACCACCAGCATGGATAAAATCCAGGCCATTTTTATTTTTCTGCATTGTAAAATTATTCTTCCCTTTAATAGCTTGTTTAAAGACCATTAGCTACTCAACCAAAGGGGAGGGGAAATGTAAGCTAAAGCACTGCCAATGAAAAACAAGCTGTGAGGTCAGCCCAAGAAAAGATTATTTCTACTCACAAATGTTTTATGTACACCCTGACTCTTCTGGAACACATTGATTTTGTAATGGGAGGTATTAGACCGCAGAGCATATTATTAGAGGAAATGCTTCTGCCATATTTATTTTAACCCATTTTAACTTTCTCTAAGTTACTGCCTTGTATCATGGGCAATGTAAGTGAAAATGAATTGGACTTATGACATAAACTTCAAAAAAAATGCAGTCTTACTCATATGATCTGTAACCACATGAAGCACTCTTGAGGCACAAGAATGTCAAGAAAATGACTGGGAGGAGGGCAGAAAGGGAGGAGGAGCCTTAGGTCAGAGAAAGTAATCAACATACTGAACCTGTAGCCAAGATTTCCAAGGATACAATCCTCTACATTTGAGGGCTGCAATCATATATAAGCAGGTTTCGAAAAACATTGCACATACATGGACACCTTATATTGTCTATTTCAGAATCAATGACAAATGGAAAAATACCTATTCTACATGAGACATTAAACTAAGTTCTGTGCCTTGCTGAATTTGCTATTTGGTGTGAGAATAAAATCCACCTGGTCTTAACTGCAGTAGCTAACCCGCATGGCACCTCTATGTGAACTAGAAATAGTAGTCCCCGGAAGTCACAGTCCTATGACTTGGCAAATGATTTGGTAAGTGATTTGACCTCTGTGGTCTCACACCCGTGAGCAGGGCTCAACCATACACAGCACCCCCCGTCTTGATTATACATGTAAGTTCAAAATGTCAGTGTGCAGTCTATACCAGGGCCTTGCTTTCTCCACAGAGAATCTTCCTAAGCACCTTCAGCCAACATAATATGCTATTAAGGCTTTGAGATTTTATCAGTGATGGATTTCAAAGCACACAACACACCACCTCCAGAGTTGTCTTTTCCTCAAGCAAAATAAAAGAAGAAAACCCGCCACCTGTCCAGCCCAAACAATTATCAATCATCATCTATTTTGAGGAAAATCAACCCAGCTGATTGGGTCAGCCTAGAAGGTGCAGGCTGGAGATTGGTTAGCAGTCTAAACCTACTTGAGTCTGCAAAGCTTGAGAAATTATATGCCTATCACTGCCCAGCACAATAACAGCACGAAATTGCTGTCTGGAACGTAGTGGTTACACAATTTCGTTAGTAAATCTGTGTGGAGTCTAGGCCTTCTGCCCAAGCTTATTTCTCATACTTACCCACTCCACCCATCCCCAGCTCCTCATTAGTGTAGCCTGGCTTTCAATTTTAACCCTACAAATGTCTAAATAAGGAAACTTAATAGTTCAGAGTTCTTTGCAAAGCTTTGCTCACCCAATTATCCACAGGCAGCAACCTAGAGTGTTTTTAAAAGGCTAAAAAACAAAGACAGACACAAAGTACCAAATCGGTCTTTGTATGGAAATTGAAACTAGAGCTAGTAACACGAACTTAGTCATATAGGGCACCTATCAGAGAGTTCTATGAACCCCTGATTGACAAAACAAGAAGCCGATCCTTTGCCCAACTATCTACGATATTCCCCTGGGAGGGAATTCTTGCACATAACCCCACTCCACAAACTGCAAAATGAAGAACATGTGATTACCCAATTGGTGAATGGAGCCAAAAGTCTTAATTCAGTCTCTTTTCTCAGCACATAATAGCTGTTCTAAGGCGCCTCTCCACATCTGTATGTATAGTCCACCTTTCCAGGTATCTCTACAGAATTGAAGACAGAAGTGAACTTAACTGGAGCTGATACATATGATAGATATGATAGTTTACGTGGAGCAACTTTGAAAGACATTTTGCCATTAATTTAAAGCTGCATTTGTATAAAGAGCTCAATGAGATGTACATTAATTAGGCACACATTAAGTTCAGTTCAGTCGCTCAGTCGTGGCCGACTCTTTGCGACCCCATGAATTGCAGCACGCCAGACCTCCCTGTCCATCACCAACTCCGGAAGTTCACCCAAACTCATGTGCATCAAGTCGGTGATGCCATCAAGCCATCTCATCCTCTGTCGTCCCCTTGTCCTCCTGCCCCCAATCCCTCCCAGCATCAGAGTCTTTTCCAATGAGTCAACTCTTCGCATGAGGTGGCCAAAATATTGGAGTTTCGGCTTTAGCATCAGTCCTTCCAAAGAACACCCAGGACTGATCTCCTTCAGAATGGACTGGCTGGATCTCCTTGCAGTTCAAGGGACTCTCAAGAGTCTTCTCCAACACCACAGTTCAAAAGCATCAATTATTTTTTGAGGCAACTGGGGATATTGGATTATGAGTTGAGTGTCAGAAGATACTGAGATGATATCAATGAATATGTTAATTTTGAAAGATGTGACGGGGCATAGTGGTTACTTTTTTTTTTTAGTCAGTCATTATTAGAGATGCACACTTAACCACATAGGAGTAAAATGACACAATATCTGGGATTTGCATTAAAGTACTTCAGCAAGGAAAAAAATAAAGGATGGATGAAGCAAATGTTGAAAATCAAAACTACTATATGTAGTTAATGGATATAATACCCCATGGTGGTTCATTATACTATCCTCTCTAATTCTTAGTAGGTTGAGATTTCTCATACATTTTCTTAATAAAGCCTTATTAACTAGCCCATATTACAAATAAAGTGAAAACTCTATTTTAGTTCTTTTACTTTTTGCTGGGGAAAGACCAGCAAATTAAAGATAGATAAAAATTCCTCATAATTTTGAGCAGATATTTAACAAAGCATGTGGATATTTATCACAGAAGAACAAATAGATTTTTTAAGGATCGTACTCAACATCTTTTCTCCCCTGGATGAGCACCAGAATTGCTAGGTGATTGAATCAATAGCCTTTGAGAAATCACTCATTCCTAATGAAGTCTTGGATTCCTAACTAGGCCCGCCTGAATAGCCACCTGAGGAACTTCTCACTTGCACCTGGCACCACAACAGAGCCCTGACAGAGAGACTGGAGGCCAACTTGCAGTTCTGTATCTAGTAAGCAATGTAGCTGACTCTTGCTAAAGCAATACAGAAAGACCTTCCTTAAACCAAAGCCTGTGTAAATGGTGATTAGTAAGATTTTGCTTTCTACATTCTTTCGTGAGAAAGGCACCCATACCCTTTTTCCCAGGCCACTTCACAGAAAGCAAGCAAGGATTAGGATTCAGTTCAAGCCACAGCCCAAGTATATAATTTAGACTGAAACCGATTCAGCCTCATCAGGTAAGTTTTACATTAGGACAAATTGATTTATTTCTATTTCTATTACTTACATTGATAATAAATAGTTATGTGAAACTGCATCTCAACTTTCCTTTACATGCATCATTTTTTGAGCTGTCTTCCATTTGAGTGTCTTTTATAAGATGTCTACCTGGATCACAGTATATAACTGTATTTCAAATCACCTGGCCATCATGTTAATTTCTTCAGTCATGAGACAAAAGTATGAAACAGCCAAAATTTTGATGGAAGGAACTGGTCTCTTCTGCGTGGCAGACTGAAATATAGGACCAAGAGAAAGTTGGGTCTTCAATAATCATCCCTATGGTGCTACTGACACCCAGTGATACTTAGTCAAATGTGCTATTTCATGTAAATTAGCATAGATTATGTGTGCACTATTTTCAGAGCATCCTGTTATTTACAGTGTTGAGATCAGGTTGGAAAAGTATATGATTTTACTTCAATGACATGTTGCTACTGCCAGAGATCTTGGCATTCAGAGTGAAATCTAGGTGGATTAAAATGATAATTGTTCCAAAAAAGAATTAAAAAAAGAGATTTCATAATTTTTCACTTTCAAAGTTCCTGAAGCACAATGACTCAGTGCTGTATCTAACGTTGACAATAGAAATGAGAGCTTTTAAAATTATCTCTAGGTCAGACACCTTAACACATCAGTGATTCAGTTTTCTTATTTGTACAACAGCAGTAAGCTGCCTGACAAGACAGAATGTCATAGATATCTAGTGAAATTTTTTAACAGAAGTTTTAAATACCTCAAACTGATACATGGAAAGACAAGGATAGCCTGATTATTTTTTTTAAAAATTACAGTGAAAAAAAATTAAACTCACACCTTACATTTATTAAACAAAACAAATTATTTGTAGAACTACAGAACGTATAATCTTTCAAATGGGCAAACTGGAGAGAGAATAAGGAATCAACCAAAAAATAACCTTATTATAGTACTTTGTACAATCATGTTAGAACTATCAAACTGCAAGAAAGCCATTAAACTATCCAATCACAATGCATTTGATTTGGGTAATAAGGGGTTAACAATACTGCTGTATATTTGCACAGCAATATAAAATTTCCTATATGCTTTCTCATTCATTACTGTGTTTTATCTAAATCACCTTGTGAAGGAAATCAGATAAGCATTATCTCTGTCAGACATTAATCAAGGGCTTAAACCCTCTGGTATTAAACGGTTCATCAGAGATTACAAGCAACTAAAAGAATAAATACTGGAACCCAGGTCCTTTGGTCCTCTATTCAGTATTCTTTTGCTAATAATCCAATATCTCGTACTATTATCAATAAAATGTTACTTGGGTCATGAATAGTTTTTTTTTTTAATATTTATGGGAGTATAGTTGATTTACAATGTGCTAGTTTGTACAGCAAAGTGAATCAGTTATACATATACATATATCCACTCTTTTTCAGATTATTTTCCCATATAGATCACTACAGAGCAATTGATAATAAACATGTCAATTCCAATCTCCCAATTTATCCCTCCATTCCCTTAACCCCTGGATGACCATAAGTTTGTTTTCTATATCTGTGACTATTTCTGTTTTGTAAGTAAGTTCATTTGTATCATTTTTTTGTTGTTGGATACTGGTTCCCCACGTGGAAATTCAGGCTGTGACATCACAAGAACCCAATCAAACAAATAAGAAATCAAGCTAGAAGTTTCTCAACTTTCAAAATTATAGAAAGGACACAAACATGGACAAATAGGTTCATTTGATGGAGTATATATTCTAAGAGGGAAAAAACAGCACATTTCTTTTTCAAAAAGTCTCTTTTCAACAATTCATACTCTCAAAATGTCTGGCCTATAGGGAAAGAATTCCCAGCTAATAATAATGTGTTGAGTGCTTCTGCATTCCAGCACTGGTCTGCAAGATTTAAGAATAGGCATAAAGCAGGACCCTTGCCCAGAAGCATATTAAAATCTATTGGACATACAAGATCAGCATATAACATTCAGACTCACGACAGTTAGGAGTTCGGAATAAGGAAGGGCTTTCAGAAAGCTGATGGTTTAATGGAAGAATGAGAGCGTTATGAGACACCACCTGGACAGGTTAGATTTATAAAGAAAAACATGGCAGACATTTCCGATCTGGTGAAGATGTTCAGGGTGTGTAGGAGGAAGGAGAGGTGATGGAACAGCAGGAGGAAACAGAGATGCAGAGAAGTATGCTGAGTAAGTGGATGAATGGAGGCACTGCAGTTGGAATTCAGGTCTCCAACCCTAAACAATGAACTCTTATACCATTCTGCTCCTTCTAACTGGTCTTCCTGCCTCCATTCTGGCACCCCTGTCCAAGAAAGTCTCCACTATATTAAGTTTCTTTCTGACACACAATTCTGATCAGCTCAGTCTCCTCAAATCTCTTCAGTGACTTATTATGGCTTTCAGAAAGAAGTGGAAACTGGAACATGGCATACAAATACCCATCAAAACCTGGACTCAATCTCTTTTCTGACAGGTCCACCATATGTAACTTCTGTTTCAGCTACTAAAATCAATCCACAGCTCCTTTACTGGGCATGCTACCACATCTCTCTACCTTTGTATGCATTGTTCCCTTAAATGCCTTTCCCTCCCCTTCATCAATTAATGCCTTATTCTTCAAGCCTCAGTGCAAATACCACCTACTACGGTAAGTCTTTCCTTCCCACACTCAAGCATCCAATTTGAGTCAGACGCCTCTCCATGATGTTTCTATTATCACCCTCCTCTACATATTCCCATTGTTCCTTATCACACAGCTCTGTAATTGTTAGTTAACTTCCTGGTCTCCCTCACTAGACAATGGCATCTTTGTATCACCAACCTTCAGAATAATGCCTAGCACATAGTAAGTGCTCAGTAAGTCTTTGTGGCATACAGGAACCCACTATGCTCACCTTTATCAATTAAAATCAAAACATGTTTAAACCAATGAAAAACAAATAACCAAATACTCAGAAAGTTATATAAGAACCAGAATATTAACTTCTGTTACTTCAAGTTACTAATACGACTATACTATCTAAACAACCAAAGACTTTAGGAATACAGAAATACAAAGTCAAAATGCAAAAATGTCAAAGAATGCTACGCCACTCTACCCCACGGTATGTATGTAAGGGGTGCTGGTTCTACCTTTAACACTGTGCTTAGTCGCATCTGACTCTTTGTGACCCTTTGGATTATAGCCCTCCAGTTCCTCTGTTCATGGGATTTTCCAGGCAAGAATACTGTAATGGGTTGACATTTCCTTCTCCAGGGGATCTTCCTGACCTATGGATCGAACCCAGGTCTCCTGCATCTCCAGGCAGATTCTTTACCCGCTGAGCCATCAGGGAAGCCTGCCTCTTACACTAGTCTCTCTTAATGGTTAAATCACTGCCTGAAATATGTGTGATTCAGGATGTCTCCTTCATGACACTTCCAGAGCATTCTGAACTACTTGAGTTGACAAAATACATTCCATGTTTGACATCAAATTACTAATTAATTAAGATTCATGTTGTTTGATGACATGCTACAATCTGGGCCTAACCAGACGGTTTACATAAAATACAAAGCTCTACTACTAAGGCATTATTCAAATTGTGATGAGTC
Source organism: Bubalus kerabau (assembly GCF_029407905.1). Classification (NCBI taxonomy): domain Eukaryota; kingdom Metazoa; phylum Chordata; class Mammalia; order Artiodactyla; family Bovidae; genus Bubalus; species Bubalus kerabau. The sequence continues at coordinate 57,056,923 of NC_073647.1, read as the reverse complement.
CAAAACAAGGTTGCCTTCATTAAAAAGACCCAAAATAAAAGGGTCATTATGAGGCTGTATATATGAAGAAAATGGAAGCAAGCTTTATTAGACTGATTTAACTAATCTCATGCAGAAGTCATTAAAAGTCCTGAAATGTTGCTCTGAAAACTTCTCACTAATACCCATCCAAAGGTTAAAGCATATAAATAAAAGTCATTCCTCTCTATAGAAAACGCGCCTTCCTTCTCCAGTTTCCCAGAACAATGAGAAACTAAATGAAAACAACTGAATCACAACCCTTATACTGTATGAATCCACTATACCATAGCTATGGAGTTAAATTTTCTACGCGGTAGAAACTTTCATTTTAGCTAATACTATATGGATGTTTGTAATTAACTGTTTACTGACAGATGAACTATCTTCAATATCAACCACTGATGTAGTCAGTGTTATTTCCCTTCTCCCTCGTCAATGACCTCCTCCTCTTCCCAGTTTCTTCAAGTGGAATCAACTCATAATTTCCTTTACTCTCTGGTAACCCAACAGTTTTCATTCTTCTACAGGAGACACTGATAGGAAACACATGCCTTTAAGGAACTGATGAAAACTAGGGGGCCCAGAAAAATAAGTGTATCTACATACACTCAATTTTTTCGTATGATTTCAGTTTAAGAATCCTTATCCCCCATAATCACCTACACAAATAATTTCTATTACTATACGGTGCTCTCTTACAACCTCCCACAACACCTTACACACACACACACACACACACACGAACATAATTAAGGACTACTACAGTGATTAATAACATAATACTCAAAATAATAAAATTTAGGTAATGCTTTAACTCTACCAACAATATTTCAAGAATCCCAGATGAACTCCTCTCTAAAAGGCCTTAGAACATGTTGAGCACTTCAATAAGACAACTCAAAATAAGGAGTAAGGCATTTATTTTAAAAGTTTACCAAGTCTTATTATTTGGTCAACTTTCCTGCCTTAAAATGAACTGAAATGTCATCCTAAATACGTGTTTATGAAGTCTGACATATCTGCTTGTAAAATCATGTACGGCTCAAAAGTTACTTTGAGTACAAAAGAAAGTTCCCATTGATATCGACAAACTCTTGGACTCAAATACTTGTTCTAATGTATTAAGCTATGTTCAACACCGAATAGTGTTAGCTAGGACTGAAAGAGATACCATCTCATAACTATCTAGTTACCTTGTCAAAGCATAAAAGATGAAACAGGACAAATGACCAAAGGGAAGGGAAGAATAGAATCAAGGTGTTATTACTAACAGACACATAAGTGCTTTTTATTGAACTCGTACATCCCAAAAGTGGAAGGCTCTTGCTGGATGTACCAAACTTTGTGGAAACTATCAGTTCACTTTTATTTTTGCTTAAACTTTTAATCACTGTTTAAGCCAGTTCTGTATTGGGTCCAAAGAAAGAAAGAAGAAACATGATCACTCTTTTACTGCAAAATGATAAATTTCAAAAATCACATCAGGATTTTTATACATTAAACTTGGTGATAGAAACAAAACTTTTCTAAGTTTTGTAATAGGAGCACCCATTAAACCTCTGGCAGGGCAGATAATTCACAAAGAGCTTGTGACTCAGTTTCTTCATTTGTAAATACTAGAGAGGAGAGTGGTAACAGGACACATCAAGTAACTGTTAGTTTCCTCAAGTTAAGGTGGAACTGATGAGACCTTAGATGGGTTGTTTTATAACACCCTGCTAGGTCCCTTTCCACATAATAGAAGGCTGTAAATTTCCTGTAACGATAACACTTCGATCACTATTTTCCAATCTGGACAGTCCATAACTGAAAGGCAAACAGGGGGCGAGAGAGAACCACAACAGGTATCAATACATACTAAATGGCCAGATGGCCTAAGAAAACTCTTTAGTTTTAAGGTCACTGCCTCCTTCCTTATAACCCAGTTGCTGGTTAAAACTGAAAACTAAATATACAACATGTGGCTTTTGCGCTCCAAACAAACAGAGAACTTTCGGACAGGAGGAGTATTTGCTGAATTTGAGCTGGAAAACCATGTCCCCTCTGCCATCCGAATTAGAAAGTTTATTGATAAACGTCTGCCTAATATTTGCCAGGGCTGACAAAAAAGTCTTTAGCCAATACACTGTATGAATTTGAGCAGTTCTGAAGTTTCACTATTATTATACCGTTCTTCTATAAGCTGAAGGCAAAAAAGAAAAAAAAAAAAAAAAGGAGGAACCTTTTTAACTGATGAGTTGAAGAAATCCCAGTATTTCCCAATCTGATACCAGGCCCCATAGATTTCATTCCTCTGCACATGAAGTCAGTGGCAGGAAATGGACTGCCTGCTCTCACTGGTTCAGACACTCTCAAGACGGGGAGATTTGTGCAGTCGGTCTACTGCTTTTGAGCGTTCTTAATCTACTAAGTGGAAGTCCTGGACGAATGGCGATCACACACATACGACAGTTGGTGGTATCTCCTCCAGCCTCCAACTCCCACGCTCCCCCCACTCTTAAAGAAATGTTTTTTGGGCGAGCACATGGAGAGGCAAGGTGTGGGGAAAAACACGTAGGCGCCTCTTCCTTAGATATCTGGTCAAGTAGAAAAGACTGGAGGCCTAAGTTGTGTGCTTTTTGTTGCGGTGGTGGTGGGATTTTTGTTTGGTTGGTTGGTTGTTTGGGTTGGTTTGTTTGTTGTTGTTTTTGTAAGTCTGTGAGTGGGCTCCCTAGTACTGGGGCTGAAAAAAAGAGAGGTTCCCCAGCTCGGACCCTAAGCGTTAAAGAGTCAAAACCCCAGCAATTGATATGGATGTGAGGGGAATGAAATCGCGCAAAAAAGGATAGCGCCCCCAAGTTAGACCAGCAACAGCCCCTACCCAGTACGCAGGATCTCCCCAAGTTGGGGTGGGGCCTTTCTCCTTCCCGCACCGCCTCCCGGCTGCCAAGAGGGAGAAAGGAGTTAACTGGAGAAGGGGGTGCTCTTCCGCCCCCACGCCGTCTCCGCGCCTCGGCGTGGCCGCTGCTTTAGCGGCTCCCCGAGTTGCACAGCGAGGTCGCGGTCACCCTTGGGAGGGGGCCCCGGGTCCCCCCGTGTTCAACGGCAGGAGGATCCCGGGGCTCTCGCTGTCCCTAAGGCCGGCGGGGGCTGCGGGAGCACTCACCAATTTAGGTTTGTTTTTCGTTTCCTCTTCGTTGGCGGCCCGGTTCCCCGCGCTCCGCTTGTTGCTTCGGCCCCCACCGGGTTCCTCGCCGCTGCCTCCCACGCTCGACGCCGCCGCCGCCCCGGGCTGCTCCATCTTTCTTCGGCCCTGTCACCTGTGCCCTGGAACCCCACTTCTCCTTCACTGAGGAAGCCCCTCGGGGCGGTCTCGCTGCCCCGCGTGGATTCGGCAGCGCCTCTTCCTGGAAGGGAAAGTGGGTCTGCCGATTTCACGTCCCCGGGACTCCCGGCTCCCAGGCACCCCAGACTCGACAAGCCGTTGCCACTACTCTGCGCTGGGGCAAGCCCTGCCCCCGAGCGGCTGTAATTACCACGGTCGCCGCCGCCCTCAGGGCGGTGTTTAGGGTGGAGGGAAAGTAGGTGCCTATCTCTTTAAGAGAGCCTCCGCACACGTGATTCATCAAAGTGCCCGCAGTCCGCCGCCCGGGCTCGGAAAGCTGCTTCCTACTCCCGCTGCCGGGCGGCCCGGCTACTGAGCATGCCCGGCGCGGCGACGGCTGCCAAATGAGAGGACTTGAAGCTGAGGTTAAGCACTGATTTCCCTTCCTAGGGGCCTAGCGTGAAATGGAAGGGAACTAGCCGAGAGAGAGGAGGTGTAGCCCATTTTAGAGACGGAAACACTGAGGCCTGGGAGGATTCACGTGTGAGTTATACCTGAGTCTCCGCTTCCACTCGTGTAGGCCAGAGCACCTTCCCCGGCTAGCCGAGGCCTTGCCGGGGGTGTGGTTGTGCTCCACTCCGTGGGAGGGGTTGATTGGCAAGACAGCTGGCACCCCGCAGGAGCACCGCCATGGGGAGCGCTGATTAATTGCCTAGACAGACTGTACGGGTCAAAGTGGAAGGAGTGGGTGTTTTCTGTTGCCATGATTGCGTTGAGACCAAAGAAACACAGTCGTTCCTTTATTCCCAGGATGTGGGGTGGGAGAAGCAGCAGACGCCCACTGCTTAATCCAGAGGGGGTGTAAGGCTCTTTAGGCAAAGCACCTATGGAGAGCTAACAGTTGGATTGAGTGCTATTTTCAGTGTTCCTAACTACTTTAGGTTTAGAGTTGTGGGGAGCGAGTAACAGCATGTGTGTCAAAGCTTTGTTAAAAATGTAAATCTCTAGACAAATGCTAGGTAACTGAGCAGCAGCAGCCATAGGGCACCGCGGGTATTCTTAATTTTTCACCCTAGAGTTGTCAGGAAGAGGCCCATGCCTCTTTAAAAACAATGTTCACACTGAGAACAATCACGGGACCTGGCAGAACTTGAATGAACCACCTTCATACAACCTAGAGAAGCTAGAAATGTAAATTTAGATCCCATGTGCCTATAAACATGCCCATGTGCCTGTTATTCATATATCTTCAGGCTCTGATCTTTTTGCCCTACTCCCCTTCAACCTAAACTCTGCTAATTTTTTATGAACACATTTATAGAGTGTGTTAGGATAAATTTGACCATGCTGTAGATGGGATGAGGCAATTAACTTGGAAAGTACAATAAAAACAATGTTAGACATCTGAAAGCACTCTTAATACTGGCTTTGCCATTGTCCTTAACTTGCTTTTTAATTATGCAGGTGGTAAACTACCCAAGGACAGCAGAGAAGAGGGGATACATGCTCCCAGACAGGGTGGGCAAGGAGCCCTAAGGTAGTAGAAGTTCCTGTTTGACTTAAAATTTGATGTGTATTCTGAATTTGACTCACTACACACACACGTGCACGCACACACATACACACTCCCTCATGCATGATTTAAATTATTTAAATGCCCCTCTCCTGAAAAATGATGTAGAAATGGATGCTGCAGTAAGATGTGACCTGGTTATCCACTACTTTCAGATAATTCCTGTTTGAGAGACATGGATATGAGCCACAGCTGAGGGTGCTCCGAGCTCAAATGTTGCTTCGTAATCTGCTCAGTAGATCTTCATTGAGCTTCTTAGAGCAGGGGTACCAACCTCTGGGATCTAATGCCTGATGATCTGAGGTGGAGCTGAGGTAATAATAATAGAAATAAAGTGCATAATAAATGTCATGTGCTTGAATCATCCTGAAACATACACTGCCTCCAACCTGGTCTGTGGATAAATTGTCTTGCACAAAACCAGCCACTGGTGCCAAAAAGGCTGGAGACTGCTGCCTTCAAGTATACCAGGTGATATCCAGAGTGCTGTGTGTTAGGAGTATGAAGCTCACAGTTTCTGCCCTTTAGAACTGCCTAGTCTGCTTGGAGAGACTGATCATTAATGATTGTACTTCAACAGATGGAAACAGGGAAACCATGGAGCACACAAGAGTGCCAGAGGCTCTCGGACACCTTCCCAAAGAGTATTTGAACTGAGTCTTAAGGGTCAAATTAAAGTCACTAAGTATTTGGTGAAAGCTTGCTAAGTTTTGGATACCCTACTAGGCATTACGGTGGTGAACAAGATGGTGAACAATATGGATGTGGTTTGCTCTTATGGAACTTTCTGGCTATTGGGAACGATATTAAACAAACAAACAAAAAAAAGTATTGAGCACTTACAAGGTAAAAAAGAAGAGTGAAGAGCATCCCAGGCAAAGGAAATGACCATAGCATGTGCAGAGACTCTGTAGTTAAGAAATTGAAGGCAACGGATGGGGGTTGCTCTTGGTAAGAGAAGAAGCAGAACAGATAAGCAGCTTCCAGATCATGAAGGTCCCCACTTATAGATCTCATTGGTCTGGTTTTAAAACAGTGATTCTTGGTTGCTCAGTCGTGTCCAACTCTTTGTGACCCCATGGACTGTAGCTCGCCAGGCTCCTCTGTCTGTGGGATTTTCCAGGCAAGAAGACTGGAGTGGGTTGCCGTTTCGTCTTCCAGGGTAAAAGCGGTGAAGGCATTATAATACAAGTGACTCCTGTTTTTGGTGTGTGAATACTTGAAAAGGGATCGACATTATTTTGAGAGTCAGGATGGGTTGCACCATTCTCAGGCCAGGTGAAGCTACGTTTGAAACCAAAGAAGACATGCATGTAAAAGGTACATAATCTGCACCACAAAAAATGAGAAATATCTGTCCCTGAGATGACTTAACATTTGACCTTATTGTGATTATCTCAGCCCTGTCTTCATTCTGGATGTTTCTTTTCAACATTTTGCTCCAGTTCGTGTAAACAGTCATTACAAATAAACAAACCCTCTTCTTTCAAACATCAGGGTCTGTCTAGAAAGCTAGCACACATAAGGAGCCAGTGGTCCCCTGCAAGGATACTTTGTCCACTGATTATGAACCAGACACTTCACCAAGTTCAGTCCTAGGACTGCTCCCACTGTATCTACGTTTCTTTTATTTTTACCTTCCTGGGACACACAAATAGGCCGGTGGGTGAAAATACGTCTTTTCTCTGATGCTGCAGAAATAAGGAGGCTACTACCATCCGTTGGGACTTCAAAAGTGTGTGTTAGACCCCATGACCTTGTAGTGTCTCCTTCTAATCACATGAATTTTAGCACCCAGTTAACATTAAAAGCCAGCCCTGGGAGAAATGAAAGATAAAAGGCTGCTAGGTTCTATCCTTCTTCAAACTGATCTTAGAGTCATCCATTACCCCCAGAGGTTTCTGATGATCCTTATTAGTATCAATCTGGCTTTCTGTGTCTCCCTTCTGCTATGTGTTCTCATCTAAACAATCTGGACCATTAACAGAGAAATTAAAGCTGACATAGATTAGACAAAAGTAAGAAATTGAAGGCAAAAGGAGAAGAGGGCGGCAAAGGATGAGATGGTTTGGTAGCGTCACCAACTCAAGAGACATGAGTTTGAGCACACTCTGGGACATAGTGAAGGACAGGGAAGCTGGGCATGCTGCAGTCCATGGAGTTGCAAAGAGTCAGACATGACTTAAAGATTGAACAACAATAAAAAATCACTCCCTCCAAGGTCATGGAAAAGATATTTATGAATTAAAGGTGGCCTGAGAATAAACAAGTACTTATTAAGCACATACTACATGGGCAACACCAAACTAGAGGTCACATGAATAAAAAAGGACCAGATGTTTTGCTCTCAAAGCACATGTGTCTTCCTGAGAAATCTCCTGTTGTGCAGAATTTCACACTAAACATAACAGAATTTCTGGGGAAAACCTGGTTAGGGAAGATCACTTAAACTCAATGCAACTTTATAGCCAGAGCACTAATGAAAACACTAGCCATCCTAATAAAAACACTCAGGAGGTTGAATCTCCACTGGCATCTACACCCAGTGTCCCAGTCATCAGTGTTTTGTATCCTTCATGCTTCCTCTTTCCCTGATGTGAATCCTCAAGGGCATTTACTTTTAATAGATGCCATTTTCTTCAGAATTAAAAATCTAATTGAAGAGTACCCAACTTTGTAGAAGATCCCCTGGAGGAGGGCATGGCAGCCCACTCCAGTATTGTTGCCCAGAGAATCCCATGGATAGAGGAGCCTGTTGGACTACAGTCCATAGGGTCTCAAGGAGTCAGACAGAACTGAACTGACTGAATATGCATGCACAGCTTTGTAGAGGGCTTCCCTGGTGGCTCAGACGGTACAGAATCTGCCTGCAGTGCAGGAGACCTGGGTTTGATCCCTGGGTCAGGAATGACAACCCACTCCAGTATTCTTGCCTGGAGAATTCCACGGACAGAGGAGACTCGTGGGCTACAGTCCATGGCGTCGCAAAGAGTCAGACACGACTGAGCAACTAAACAACTTTGTAGAAACACATGATGAAAGGTCTTCACAGCTTCACCAACTAGTTAATGTAGTGGGCAACTTAGAGGTTGTTGAAACCACTAAACCAGTCACACAAAAGGGACAGTTTGGGGCAGAATTATTCTTTTATTTCTGAAAGCCTTCATATATCAAGAAGGCTTCTCTTTAATTGTGAGAAAGCTGGCTCCTGATCATGTTGAAACTTAAAGTGCTAAAACACTTTGCATGTGAACCAGCTGGCCTTCCACCTAATTTTAGTGACACCATTCTATTGACCAATCACTAATGTGCTATTTGTGATACACAAACCCTTGTAATAGAACAGACCGTAAAATATACGTTCTTTGCCATCGATAGGTATAAAATCTGCTTGAGAAAACAAACAAGTGAAATGTGTAGAACTGTAAGAGAAAAGTGGCTGCCTAATTCTGAGGTGAGAAAAAAAAAGAAAAAGTGAAAGTCACTCAGTTGTGTCCCATTCTTAGTGACCCTATTTTATGGACTGTAGCCCACCAGGCTCCTCTGTCCGTGGGATTTCCCAGGCAAAAACACGAGCGAGTAGCCATTCCCTTCTCCAGAGGATCTTCCCAACCCAGGGATTGAACCCAGGTCTCCTGCATTGCACAGACTCTTTACGGTCTGAGCCAGTGAGGTACTAACTGGAAATTCAGGATAACATGGTGAAGGGGTGAGATGAGTCAGACCTAGAATAGATGAAGACGTTTTCAAGGAGAACTTGAGCTGCCAAGGCCTGAAAAAAAAATGAGACTTGAATAGGCAAAGCAAAAAAAGGAAGTGAGGAAAAGACAACATATAGAATGGCCTGGAAACAATACTGGCCAATAATGTAACAGGACCAAAGGGGCTTGAGTAGAATGGTGAGAATACAGATTTTGAATAATAGTAGGAAACATGGTTCTCCCCATAGTGTTTGCCCAGCATGTAAACAGATTTGAATATCAGACATAATAGTATTGACTGATAAGACTCTAGCGGAAATGTTACAAAATAAAAGAATATTTTAAGGAGCTAATCTGGCAATGGTATGCAGAATAACTAGACACTGATTTTCAAACTTATTTTTCTCTCAGTGCAAATTTTTTGTCCCCAAACAAAAACTTTACAGAAACTCAGTGTGTACAACAGATACGAATCTAGCTGACCTGTAGGAGTGGAGATTACAGTCCTCATGACCACTTGGCTTCTCTCATCCTCTGAGGCGACCCTCTGAGGCACCAGTGCTGAACTCTAGCTGAAACTAGATAAAGTCCTGGCTGGATAAAGTCATGAGGATCGGAACTAAAGTGGCCCCAGAGGAAATGAAGAAAAAGGAACGAATCCAAGAAATATTTAAAGGAACACACTGTTCCTCTCCACAGATTACAGACAGGATGCAGATGAAAAGAAAAAGGAAACAAGAATTACTAAAACACTGGCTCAAGGCAATAAAAACCCAGTAGCAAACAGGGAGATAATATCTCAGCAGGTACTTGTTGGCACACAGAGCCAGACCAAGGAGCCTGATACCCAGACACTAAAGAGACTCGTTAGGGCAGGACAAGAAAACTAACAAGGTTCCTATAGTCACCAACAGAAAGAGTCTGGGAAGGCTGGAAAAACAGGAAGATTGTGTAACAGTAGGCAAGAAGCAGGCAGACAGCAAAACTCTGGAAGTCCAACAATGTATGTCCTGGCTGGCAGGCAGAGAATAGAATCCACTCTGTAGGCAGAGGCTGAAGCAATCAGTACATAGCAGGAATCCAATCATGGGAATTGGGATTAAGAAACAAATGAGCAATTCCTTACGAAGTCTGGCAAAACAGTGCTAAACAAGGCAGTGTACCATGCCTAAAGGAACTGGCACATCAGATGAAGTCCAGGAAAAGAGGCAGAGACAGGCAAATACAAATGGCACACAAGACACCCAGTTACTTCAAGTAATCCATGAGCTCAGAGTAGGACCACAAATAATAGGTCCACAGGATGCTAAATGACCCAAGCTACTGAAATAATGGCTTCTTGAATTGTCTCTGACTAGGAGCAGGGTTGGTCCCAGCAGAAGAAAAGTGGACAACAAGAAAAGGCTTGGGAGCAGTAATGACCAATAATGGTCACTTACCTGGAGGTCAAAGTTAACGTGTTCTGTTGTGAGGATTTACAGGGTTTGGTGCAGCCACAGCCCCACAAAAAAGTAGTCCAAGAGACAATAGTGCCAATGTCTCCTTTTGGGGAAAATGTTGAGACTGGTAGAGATTTTGAGAATGTCCATATTCGTGTCTTCAGCAACCCTTTGAATTTTATCTGGAAAATATGTGTCTAACAAAGAACAGATTTCCTGTTCCACATTAACCAAAGACCCAGAGTGATCTTCCAAAGTGGCTTGACAGGTCATGTATGGTGACTGTCCAATCTATAAGTTACTAAGACATAGATGTAGTAATAAACTGAGAGAAAAACATGGTTTGCTTGCTAAAGTATGTGAATCAGTGAAGCACTCACTGGTGGTCATAGGGATGCTATTCATTTTTTAAGTTGAGGGTTTTTTTTTTTTTTAATCAGTGTAAACAGTTTCTTGAAGATGAGTAAGTTCAAGTATGAGACTACAATTATGCAATTAAAATTGATTATCTCTTTAATGTTGTGGTTTGTGTTTATTTTCTAACTTTTTAAAAATATAATTACTTGAAAATTAAGGAGTACCTGTTTGACATCTGTAAATAATAAAAACGTGTTCTCATATCTGGGCATCAGTAGTTAGGCAAGTCTTAGAAGTAGGTTTTTTTTTGTTTTATATATTGTCTCATATAAATTTTAACAGCTTTATTGACATATAGTTTGCATATCATACAATTCACCTTTTTAAATGTATAATTCAGTGGTTTTTAGTATAATCCCCAAAGTTGTACAACCGTCATCACAATCAATTTTAGAATCTTTTCATCGCACCAAAAATGATCCCTCCTTTAGCCGTCTCTCCTCCCCAGTTCCAAGCCACTCCCTGCACCCCCTCCCCTAGCCCCCGACCTGAGGCCACCACTAATTCACTTTATGTCTCTGTAGATTTGCCTATTCTGGACATTTTACATAAACAGTATCATACAACACAGGTTTGTATTGTATGATTGTATCATACAACACGGGTTTGTATTGTATGATTGTATCATACAACACATGTTTTGTATACAATACATGGAGTTTTGCAACTGGCTTCTTTCTCTGAGAATAATATTTTCAGTATTCAAGCATCCCACATCAGTTTTTATTTGTTCATTATTACCTTGTTTTTTCTTGGACACAAATGCAAATCAGTTGTTTAAGCCACCTCCCCTGTTATACACACAGTGACATATACCTACTTGAAATTGAAAAGAATTGATATCCTCACACAAACACCAACCTTGCCCCCCTTTCCTGGCAAAAGCAGGAGATGTGGAGGATTGATTTTCCTATACAGTGATATAATAGAATAATTTCTTTCTGAGCCAGGACCTGCTATTTTATGGAACGGACCACAAATGCTATATTTAATCACCTATACATTATGTACCAGAACAATTCTTAGAAGTTTATCTTAATGAATTAAACAGAGAAACCCAGAAACCAATTACATTAAATTATATTTTACCTAATACAGTAGCAGAGAATATATAGGTCTTTACTTTCAAGTCTTCCATTATAACATATTAGAAGCTAAAATGTATAGCAGAGTCATTTAGAAGGCCTTCTTTGAGATTTACACATGATTTTCCAGGAAAATTTTTAGGAAGGACTTTTGGTCACTGGATGATTTCTTGGAAACTAGATTCAAACATCTCTGTCTTGCAGCTACTTTTATCATATTTATTTTCTCAAGTAGCTCTGTATCATTTGGAGAAGGCAATGGCACCCCACTCCAGTACTCTTGCCTGGAAAATCCCATGGATGGAGAAGCCTGGTAGGCTGCAGTCCATGGGGTCGCTAAGAGTCAGACATGACTGAGCGACTTCACTTTCACTTTTCACTTTCATGCATTGGAGAAGGAAATGGCTACCCACTCCAGTGTTCTTGCCTGGAGAATCCCAGGGACGGGGGAGCCTGGTGGGCTTCCATCCATGGGGTCACACACAGTTAGATGCGACTGAAGTGACTTAGCAGCAGCAGCAGCCCTGTATCATTTACTTTCTGCTGCCTTCAAAACAGAAAGGCTAATTTGAGCTGCCATCTCTTCAATACTAGCAGCTTCACCTTACACCTTGACATTACACAAGGGCAGATCTGCCTCTAAACTCTATGAACCAATGCTGATTTGCATAAAAATTTCCATCCTTAAATTCCTCACCATGTTGTTGCTTTATACCATCAAAATCCCCAAAGTCCTGGCTTGGAGAGTGGCCAAATTCAAAGATACACAGGGTCAAGCTTGATCCCAAATCTACAAAAGAAATCTTCCATCACAGGCACAGCCCAATGATAATATATCTCTTATTAGAAGACTGCTTTTTTTCCCTTTTATACTACTTTTGATTATTAAAACTATAAAATAATTAGATTTTATTTTAGCTAGCATATTAGAGCCTATACATATAATTTAAATTGAGATATTAATGCATATTGAGTAGTAACTATGTCTAGGGCATGGTGCTAAGGATAAATGACTGCTACACTATTCATCATCTCAATGGGCTTAAAATGTAGTCAAGGCAACTGGCAGGTATAGATGTAACTGCAAAAGAATGTTACAGAAGCCTATAGGAGTAAGAGAATGGGGAATATTTCATGGAAAAGCTGGACCTTTTAAGTATAAGTAGTATCCCACAACTTGAAACTTAAAAGGGTATTTGATGGAGAGGGAACAGCATGACCTACAGCATAGAGATAGAAAAATGTGGGCTGAATTTGGAAACTGACTATAGTCATCTAATGGGACTGGAGAGTAGGTTTTGTAATTGTATGGTGTGTGCTTAGTCGCTCAGTCGTATCCATTTCTTTGTGACCTCATGGACTGTAGCCCGCCAGGTTCCTCTGTCCATGGAATTTTCCAGGCAAGAATACTAGAGTGGGTTGCCATTCCCTTCTCCAGGGGACCTTCCCAACCCAGGGATATAACCCAGGTCTCCTGCATTGGAGGCAGATTCTTTACCATCTGAGCCACCAGGGAAGCCCTTGTAATTGTATAGTGGGAGATAAAGCTGAGAAAGCACAATGAGGCCAAGTTGGGAAAACTTGAAATGCCATCCTGAACCCTGAATTTATTCTTTAAGTCGTGAGAGATTTATGAAGAGGAAAAAACACATGATTAGCCCTATATTTTAGGGAAATGCTCTGGCATTGGTATGTAGGATGGTTTGTAAGATAAGAAACTAGAGGCAGGGAGATACATACATTAGGATGTCACTTTCAAAAGCCATTCTTTTATTGGGGAATAAGAATGTTAACTCAGCCTGAGTGCCAGCAAGAAGACATGACATCATGCAGTTATCCACAATAGTCCAGAGAAGGAGGAACTGCAAGGGTGAGCCAAGGTGAAATCTACTATGAATAACCAGGAGGCAAAAATCAATAAAGACAATGTAAAGGACTAAGGTCCCCATTAGACTTGACATGTAGACCCAAGAATTTGTAAGGTAGAGTCAGGATCATATTGAGAAGCTGTCTTAAAGAACAAAGGGGGGAAAAAAAAAAAAAGAACAAAGGGGAATTGGTGGTAAATAGCCTGGAGGCATCCATAGCTTAACTTTATTGGTTGGTGGATATGAGATGCATGAATGTGCTGGACTGGTTCAAGGGACCAAGGACAGTTAGTTAGATATTTCGATGATATTCTCACGATAATTAGTCCATGAACTGAAACAGTAGAAAAGAGAACAGGAAAGATAGGAACAGATTTCACAGGTATTAGTCTCAGGATTTGATTACCTTATATAGGCAATTGGGGAATGGGAAGAGTAGAAGATAATTCTGACATTTCAGTACCGAATAACAGAGTGATAATATTGCAGGTTAGGAATCTAGGAGGAGAAACATATTTGGAAAATATCAATATAATGCTGAGTTATATATGAAGGAAGCCACATTTCAGGTGCCTGCAGATGGAAATGACATTAGACATTAGGTCTGGTGTTTCTGAGAAAGTTCAGAGACAGAGATGAAGATTTAGAGTCATTGCAGAGGAGCCTGGTGGGCTGTAGTCCATGGGGTCGCTAAGAGTCAGACATGACTGAGGGACTTCCCTTTCACTTTTCACTTTCATGCATTAGAGAAGGAAGTGGCAACCCACTCCAGTGTTCTTGCCTGGAGAATCCCAGGGATGGGGGAGCCTGGTGGGCTTCCATCTATGGGGTCGCACAGAGTCGGACACGACTGAAGCGACTTAGCAGCAGCAGCAGCAATGGCATCTGAGGAGAGCCTCATGCCGGGGAATAGTTGTAGCAGGTCAGTTCTGCCAGAACCTCTAGTTCCCAGTCTTTGGGCTAATGTCATAATACCCCAGAGCAGTTTCCATACCTAACTAGCTTAAAGCTCAACATTCAGAAAACGAAGATCATGGCATCTGGTCCCATCACTTCATGGGAAATAGATGGGGAAACAGTGGAAACAGTGTCAGACTTTATTTTTTGGGGCTCCAAAATCACTGCAGATGGTGACTGCAGCCATGAAATTAAAAGACGCTTACTCCTTGGAAGGAAAGTTGTATCCAACCTAGATAGCATATTGAAAAGCAGAGACATTACCTTGCCAACAAAGGTCCATCTACTCAAGGCTATGGTTTTTCCAGTGGTCATGTATGGATGTGAGAGTTGGACTGTGAAGAAAGCTGAGCACCGAAGAATTGATGCTTTTCAACTGTGGTGTTAGAGAAGACTCTTGAGAGTCCCTTGGACTGCAAGGAGATCCAACCAGTCCATTCTAAAGGAGATCAGCCCTGGGATTTCTTTGGAAGGAATGAAGCTAAAGCTGAAACTCCAGTACTTTGGCTACCTCATGCGAAGAGCTGACTCATTGGAAAAGACTCTGATGCTGGGAGGGATTGGGGGCAGGAGGAGAAGGGGATGACAGAGGATGAGATGGCTGGATGGCATCACTGACTCGATGGACATGAGTCTGAGTGAACTCTGGGAGTTGTTGATGGGCAGGGAGGCCTGGCATGCTGCGATTCATGGGGTCGCAAAGAGTCAGACACGACTGAGCGACTGAACTGAACTGAACTGAACCTAACTAGCAGGTGACGATGTGGGAGTAGGTGAGATGACCAGGGAAGAGACTATAGAGGGTTATGAGAACCAAAGAAAAAAGTTTATTGAAAGCTCATTTTTAAGTGTGGACAGGGAAAAGAAATCATCCAAGGCTATAACCTAAGAAAGTTTATTACTCATAGTAGATCCTTTGATTTTAGTACTGAGTGACAAGGAGAGTCATGATAGCAGGATGCTAGAATGCAGATTGGGAATCTGGGAAAAGAAACATTTTGGGTATTGGAAAAGAAATCATCCAAGGCTATCACATAAGAAAGTTTATTACTCATAGTAGATCCTTTGATTTTAGTACTGAGTGACAAGGAGAGTCATGATAGCAGGATGCTAGAATGCAGATTGGGAATCTGGGAAAAGAAACATTTTGGGTATTGGATGGCGGGATGTTAAAAAAATGTTCAGAAACACCCGTTCAGGTACAATGGGATCCAGGAAAGTACAGTAACACAGAGGCCAGACATTAAAGAAATGGTAACCAGCAGAAAAGTAAAGAAGGATGAAGTCTTTCTATATTAAATATAGAAATCAGGAAACTGAGGAACAGATTTCTTCTTGGAAACAATACACACTTGGGAGACTATACACACATTAAAATAAAGCTCATGTAGCTCAGAGCTCCACCTTTGAGATGGCTGTCAGAGACAGTTCATCAGCCAAATAAGAAAAAGTCTAGTTTCTTCAGGGAGTACTCATTCTTGACATACACATGCTGTTGGCTTCTTTCACTCTTTGATCCCTCTTTTCTCTATTCCCTCCTTTCTCTTCTTTTTTCACCATAGTTCACTATCCTCCCCATCCTCCAAGGTGTAGTAGTTCCAACCCTCACTGCGGTGTGAAAGTCTGTGCTGGTGTTGGCTTGTGACCAGACACAGGGTAGAGTGGCTGTAAAAGGTGGAGGCTAGGTCCAAGGAGTCCAGCTGGAGCTAAGAGCCTGGGGGAGTAGTACTCAGAATGTATCAGAAAAGAGATGACCTGCTATATTTTATTTGTGGCCTGGAAGCCTGCTCTAAGTGCTAGAGGTTTATGTGTGCTCAGCTGTGTCTGAGTCTTTCTGAACCCCTGGACTGTAGCTGCCAGGTTCCTCTGTACATGTGATTTTTCCAGGCAAGAATACTAGAGTGGGTTGCCATTTCCTTCACCAGGGGATCTTCCTGACCCAGGAACTGAACCTACGTCTCTTGCATCTCCTGCATTGGCAGGTGGATTCTTTACCACTGAGCCACCCATGAAGCCTGCTAGAGGTTTATACATCATGTCAATTACATTAAGTTAAGGATTACTTAGCTTCCCTTGTAGCTCAATGGGTAAAGAATCTGCCTGCAATGCAGAAGACCTGGGTTTGATTCCTAGGTCTGGTTATTCAGGAGTAAGTTGCACCTCATTTTTTAAATCTATCCTGTTACTTCGAGAAAGCTGAGCTTGGTTAATTTGGACAGTAAACTACACTTTAGAAATATGTTTCAGAGGCTTTATTACATAAATCCTACATCTTGATACTGAGTTCTTACCTCAGGGGAACACAGTGAATTTCTACCTTTAGGATAACCCAAGATCATGGGCTCTAATTTAAAGACTTGCCTCTGGGTGATGGTGGCATATCCAGGGGTTTACCATGTAGACCTCAGAGGTCAGGATTTTTAGCCACACTCACCAGTTTTGGCCACCAAGGCAATTCACAAGAAAGGGCCTAATAGACAAGCCACGAGACAGAGCAGTGATCTAGCATTGAGCTACAACAGTAGTTCACAGAGCATCAGCATCAGAATCACCTGGAAGCTTGTTAGAACTAAAAATTCTCAAGCACCAACCTAAACCTACTGGATCAAAAACTATGGTGTAATCCAGCAATCTGTGTTTAACAAGCCCTCCACATGATTCTAATACATGCTCAGATGTGAGGACCACTCTGGTAAAAGAAAACAAATCATGAACAGGAGGGTTATAGGACAGAGGAGACAGAAAAAACAAGGTACCAGTGAGGGATGAAGTTGAATGAAGGTAGGGGAATCATGAGTTGTACCTTTCCGATTGTCATCCCAAGAACAGCACTTCTATTCAGATGTTTTTAAAAGTGCTGAACTGCATGTTTAACATATAGCAATAAATGGAATGGAATAAGAGACCAGATGTTGAATGAAGGGCAAGAACAGAGACAGGAGTAACCTGTAAAGGAAAAGGATCAGATCCAAGCCAGCAGGAGCTGTCAGGAGTAAAGCAAAGCACAGCAGGGGTAGAAGAGCAAAAGAGGTAAATTGGTTGCTTCTAATAGTTTAGGAGAAGTCTGATGCCCCTGACAGTACTGTAGTACCAGAGAGAACAAGCAGCTCCAAGGGTAGGAATGGGGTCAAGGAGATGGAGATATTTATATTCCAAAATTATATGAATGTGCTCCTGTAAGAATCAAGACATTACTGTAAACCAGGCCATTGATATTTCAGCAGGGAGTATGGCTTATGAAACCACTTTATTCCACATTAACAGCTCTCAGCTGTGCATTGAATTTCTAATGCAAATAGAATCAATGGATCTATAAGAAAGTATGTGCATGCTAAGTCACTTCAGTTGTGTCCAACTCTTTGGACCCTATAAACTGTAATCCACCAGTCTCTTCAGTCCATGAGATTCTCCAGGTAAGAATACTGGAGTGGGTTGTCATGCCCTCTTCCAGGGAATCTTCCT
The DNA here is from genome assembly GCF_029407905.1 of Bubalus kerabau. Classification (NCBI taxonomy): domain Eukaryota; kingdom Metazoa; phylum Chordata; class Mammalia; order Artiodactyla; family Bovidae; genus Bubalus; species Bubalus kerabau. The sequence continues at coordinate 57,039,096 of NC_073647.1, read as the reverse complement.
GACCCAGGGATCGAACCTGCATCTCCTGTGTCTCCTGCATTGCAGGCAGATTCTTCAAGCACTGAACCACCGGGGAAGCCCCTATAAGAAAGCAGATACATTTAAATCTGAGTAAGATGGTTTGTGAATTAGTCTTTGTCATAACTTGAAAATACACTGCTAGGAGGCTTTATGGCTATCAGTAACACAAAGTCTGTAAGAAGAGGAAACTAACTAGGACTGGTAGAGACTCAGGAATTTAAGGTCAAGGATCTGGGGAAACCAATTTATCTGTATAGTGTGGCTTGGTGGGAAAGGGCAAGGAGGCAGTCAGTCAGGTAGTAAGGCTTGGCAGGCTCCACTGTAATGGAAGGTGTAGTCCTTGCCTGAGTATCTAGTCAGACACATGGACCAAGGCAGTGAGGGATTCATACAACATATGTCTGTGTTCAGCATCAAGGAAAGAGTTATCTGTCTGATCAGGCAAGTATCAGGTCCATCTACATGCGCCACCTATTTTCTCCTGGGACTCACCTGATGGATGAAGATCCTTGGTTCAGATCTCCACTCCTCCACTGCATGGGTGCATGCTGAGTCGCTTCACTCATATCTGATTCTTTGTGACCCTATGGAGTATAGCCCTCGAGGCTCCTCTGTCCATGGAATTCCCCAGGCAAGAATGCTGGAGTGAGTTGCCATACCTTCTCCAGGGGATTGTCCCAACCCAGGGATCAAACCTGTGTCTCTTATGTCTCCTGCATTGGCATGCAAGTTCTTTACCACTAGCACCACCCTAGGAAGCGCCTTCCCTCCCACACTACGTGCTATATACTTTGGAGCATGTAACTTCATTCCACTGTGCCAGTTTTCTCCTCTGTAATTTAGTAACTACTTCATAGTGTTGATGAGGCTGAAATGAGATATGTGCATGTCAAATGATTTACTCAGGGTCTGCTACATAAAGTACTTGAATACATTTCAGCTATCATTAAAAGAGGAAGTACACATTATGATTTACCCCACGTTTTACAAGACTTTATGACCTTGACCAAGTAATTTAACTAGTACTGCTGTTAATAAAGCGAATGGATGTGATGAAATTCCAGCAGAACTATTCATATCCCTAAAGGAGGATGCCATCAAGGTTTTGCATTCATTATGTCAGCAAATCTGGAAGACACAACAGTGGCCACATGACTCGGAAAAGGTCAATCCTCATCCCAGTTCTCAAGAAGGGTAATACCAAAGAATGTGCTAACCATTGGGCAGTTGCAGTCATCTCCCATGACAGTAAGGTCATGCTTAAAATCTTGCATGCTAGGCTTCAGCATTACACAAACCAAGAACTTCCAGATGTTCAAGTTCGGTTTAGAAAAGGAAGAGAATTAGAGATCAAATTGCCAACATTTGCTAGGTTATAGAGAAAGCAAGGGAATTTCAGGAAAACATCTATGTCTATTTCATCAGCTATGCTAAAGCCTTTGACTATGCAGATCCTGACAAACTATGGAAAGCTCTTAGAGAGATGGGAATACCAGACCATCTTACCTGTCTCCTGAGAAACCTGTATGTGGGTGAAGAAGTAACAGAACTCTGTATGGAACAACTGATTGGTTTAAGATGGAGAACGGAGTACCACAGGGCTGTCTGCTGTCATCCTGTTTGTTTAACCTATATGCTGACCATATCATGAGAAATGCTGGACTGGATGAGTTACAAGCCGAATCAAGATAGGCAGGAGAAACATCAACAATCTCAGATATGCAGATGATACCACTCTAATGGCACAAAGCGAAGAGGAACTAAAGAGCCTCTTGATGAGGATGAAGGAGGAGAGTGAAAGAGCTGGCTTAAGACTAAATATTAAAAAAAAAAACAACAACAACTAAGATCATGGCATCTGACCCCATTACTTCATGGCAAATAGAAGGGGAAAAGGTGGAAGTAGTGGCAGATTTCATCTTCTTGGGCTCCAAAATCACTGCAGATGGTGACTGCAGCCATGAAAACAGAAGACGATCACTTCTGGAAAGTGATGACAAACCTAGACAGTGTGTTGAAAAGCAGAGACGTTACTGTGCCGACAAAGTCTGTATAGTCAAGCCTATGGTCTTCCCAGTGATCATGTACAGTTGTGAGAGCTGGACCTTAAAGAAGGCAGAACGCCAAAGAATTGATGCCTTCAAACTGTGGTGCTAGAGAAGACTCCTGAAAGTCCTTTGGACAGCAAGGATATCAAACCAGTCAATCTTAAGAGAGATCAACCCTGAATACTCACTGAAAGGACTGATGCTGAAGCTGAATGAACCATCAACCATCAATGTGTGCTTAGTTGTTCAGTCATATACAACTCTTTGTGACCCCATGGACTGTAGCCCCTCAGGCTCCTCTATCCATGGGGATTCTCCAGGCAAGAATACTGGAGTGGGTTGCCATTCCGTCCTTCACAGGATCTTCCCAACCCAGGGATTGAACCCAGGTCTCCCGCATTACAGGCAGATTTTTTACCAACTCCAGTATTTTGGTCATCTGATGCAAACAGCCAACTCATTGGAAAAGTCCCTGATGCTTGGAAAGATTGAGGGCAGAAGGAGAAGAGAGTGTCAGAGGATGAGATGGCTGGATGGCATCACTGATACAATGAATATGAATTTGGGCAAACTCTGGGAGATGGTGAGGGACAGGGAGGCCTGGTGTGCTGCAATCCATGGGGTCACAAAGAGTTGGATGTGACTGGGCAACTGAACAACAACAAACACATGCATTAATTTCCTCATAAATAAAATGGGGTTAAGAATAATACTTCCATTATAGATTCCTTTCAGAATAAGATTAATTAATGCATAGAAAATGCTTAGTGCACTACCTGACACATAGTACTACTCATTAACTGTTAACTACAATTATTACTTCTCGAAGTTATGTGTAATTTCCTGAACCCTTTATTGAGCTGCAATTGACATATGACAAACTACACGTATTAAAGTATGAGTTGATCAAATTTGTATCCAAAATAGTCAAATTTATACATGCACAGAATAGAATGGGGGTTTCCAGAGATTAGGATAAGGAGTGAAAGGGGAATTGCTAATCAACAGGTATAAAGTTTCAGTTATGAAAGATGAATAGGCTCTACAGATCTGCTGTACAATATCATGCCATTAGATAATACTGTATTGTACAAGTGAAAATCTGTTAAGAGGGTACGTCTCCTGTTAAATGTTCTTACCACAAAAAGTAATATTTTTAAATAGACATTTGTATATAACCTTGTGCAACTATCACCTCAATCAAGAAAATGAACATATCCATCAGCCCCAAACTTTCCTCCTGCCGCTATGTAGCTTCTCGATCCCATTCCAGCCTTGTCCCCAGGCAAACGCTGATCTGCTTTCTGTCACTGCGATTACTTTGCATTTTTATACAGTTTCATATAAATGCAATCTTTATAGTATATACTCATTTTTCCTCTGGCTTATTTCACTTGGCATCTTTATTTGAGATTCAACCATGCTGTTGGATTCTTACTGTTGAGTTGTATTCCATTTTATGACTATACCACGATATGTGTATTCAACTATAAGTCTTTGTGTATGCAGTCTTATATTTGAGGAATGATTCAAGGGATTAGATCTGATAGACAGAGTGCCTGAAGAACTGTGGACAGAGGTTCGTAACATTGTATAGGAGGCAGTGACCAAAACCATCCACAAGAAAAAGAAATGCAACAAGGCGAAATGGTTGAGGAGGCCTTACAGATAGCTGAGAAAAGAGAAGACATGAAAGACAAAGGATAAAAGGAAGTGAAAAGTGAAAGTCACTCAGTCATGTCCGAGTCTTTGCAACCCCATGGACTATACAGTCCTTGGAATTCTCCCGGCCAGAATACTGGAGCGGGTAGCCATTCCTTTCTCCAGTGGATCTTCCCAACCCAGGGATTGAACCCAGGTCTCCGAATTGCAAGCAGATTTTTTAGCAGATGAGCCGCAAGGGAAGCCCAAAAAGGAAAGATATACCCAACTAAATGTAGAGTTCAATAGAATAGCAAGGAGAGATAAGAAAGCTTTCTTAAGTGAACAATGCAAAGAAATAGAGGGAAAAAAATAGAATAGTAAAGACTAGAGATCTCTTCAAGGAAATTAGAGATACCAAGGAAACATTTCACGCAAAGATGGGCACAATAAAGGACAGAAATGGTATGGACATAACAGAAGCAGAAGATATTAAGAAGTGGCAAGAATACACAGAAGAACTATACAGAAAAGGTCTTAATGACCTGGATAACCACCATGGTGTGATCACTCACCTAGAGCCAGATATCCTGACTTGTGAAGCCAAGTGGGCCTTAGGAAGCTTTACTACGGACAAAGCTAGTGGAAGTGATGGAATTCCAGCTGAGCTATTTCAAATCCTAAAAGATGATGCTGTGAAAGTGCTGCACTCAATGTGCCATAAACTTGGAAAACTCAGCAATGGCCACAAGACTGGAAAAGGTCGGTTTTCATTCCAGTCCCAAAAAAGGACAGTGCCAAAGAATGTTCAAACTACCATACAATTGCACTCATTTCACATGCTAGCAGGTAATGCTTAAAATCCTTCAAGCTAGGTTTCAACAGTACATGAAACAAGAAATTTCAGGTGTATAAGCTGAATTTAGAAAAGGCAGAGGACCCAGAGATCAAATTGCCATCTTCTGTTGGATTATACAATAAGCAAGGGATTTCCAGAAAAACATCTACTTACTTCTGCTTAATTGACTATGCTAAAGCCTTTGACTGTGTGGATCACAACAAACTGTGGAAAATTCTTACATGAGATGGAAATACCAGACCACCTGACCTGCCTCCCGAGAAACTATATGCATGTCAAGAAGCAACAGTTAGAAACAGACATGGAACAACAGACTAGCTCCAAATTGGGAAAGGAGTACATCAAGGTTGTATATTTGTCACTCTGCTTATTTAACTTACATGCAGAGTACATCATGTGAAATGCTGGGCTAGATGAAGTTCAAGCTGGAATCAAGATTGCTGGGAGAAATATCAATAACCTGAGATATGCAAATGACACCACTCTAAAGGCAGAAAGCAAAGAGGAACTAAAGAGCCTCTTGATGAAGGTGAAAGAGGAGAGTGAAAAAGCTGGCTTAAAACTCAACATTCAGAAAACTAAGATCATGGCATCCGGTTCCATCACTTCATGGCAAATAGATGGAGAAACATGGAGACAGACTTTACTTTCTTGGGCTCCAAAATCACTGCAGACAATGAATACAGACATGAAATTAAAAGAGGCTGACTCCTCAGAAGAAAAGCTATGACGATCCTAGACTGGGTATTAAAAAGCAGAGACATCACTTTGCTGACAAAGGCTACTCAAAGCTATGGTTTCTCCAGTATTCATGTATGGATGTGAGAGTTGGACTATAAAGAAAGCTGAGCACCAAAGAACTGATGCTTTTGAACTGTGGTGTTGGAGAAGACTCTTGAGAGTCCCTTGGACAGCAAGGAGATCCAACCAGTCTATCCTAAAGGAAATCAGTCCTGAATATTGGAAGGACTGATGTTGAAGCTGAAGGTCCAATACTTTGGCACCTGATGCGAAGAGCCGACTCATTTGAAAAGACCTTGATGCTGGGAAAGATTGAGGGCAGGAAGAGAAGGGGGTGACAGAGGATGTGATGGTTTGATGGCATCATCAACTTGATAAACATGAGTTTGAGCAAACTCTGGGAGATGATGAAGGACAGGGAAGCCTAGCATGCTGTAGTCCATGGGGTTGCAAAGAGTCGGACCCAACTGAGTGACTGAACAACAACAACAAGGCTGTTATTTCTTTCAAGAAAAAACCTAGGAGTGGAATTGACTGGGTCATATGGTAGATGTATATTTAACTTGTTAAGAAACTGCTGAAATTAGAGTGCATCCATACAGTAGCAATAAAAGGATGAAGAGTTCATATGGAAAAAAAAAATAGATAAGTCTCAAAATAATTATACCAACTCAAAAATCTGACAGAAAATAGTGCATAGTATATGATTCCATTTTCTATAATATGCTTGGGAATACAAAATAAAATATAGTGACACAAAAGAATCTATGGTTGCCTGGGCATCAGGAGAGGGAGACTGTAGGGACAAGAGAGAAGGATTAGAGAGGGACTGATGGATCTTCTGGGGCTGAGGTGATCATGGTGATGATTTCATGAGTATATGAATATATCAAGGGTATCAAATTGTTCTTCTAGATATATACAATTTATTTTATGTCAGTGATGCCTTTAACAGTGAGCTGTTAAAATTGTTATGAATAAAAATGTTTTCTATATCCAAAAAAAGATGTATAATGTGATTAACTTAATTGACACTGCTGTATGTTATATATGAAAGTTAAGAGAATAAATCCCCAGAGTTCACATCATAAGGAAAAGATCTTTTTTCTTTTATTTTCTTTCTTTATGAGTTGATGGATGGCCATTAGAATTATTGTGGTAATTTTGCAATGTATGTAAGTTAAATCATTATGTTATATACCATAAATTTATACACTGCTATGTGTCACTTATGGGGATTCCCAGGTAGTTCAGTGGTAGAGTCCACATGCCAGTGCAGGAGAAGCAGGAGAGGTAGGTTCAATCCTGGGTTGGGAAGATCTCCTGAAAGAGGAAATGGCATCTCACTCCAGTGTGGACAGAAAGGCTGGTGGGTTACAGTCTGTAAAGGCCACAAAGAGTCGGACATGACTGAGCAACTGAGCACATATATATGTCAATTATATCTCAGTAAAACTGGATGAAAATAAAAGAAATTGCCAAAGTGTTTTCCAAAGAAATTGCATCATTTTACATTCCCAGCAGCAAGGAATAAGAGTTCCAGTTGTCCTGCATCCTTGGCAATATTTTTAATGCCTTTGTCTTTTAATTTAGCCATTCTGATAGATTCATGGTGATGTCTTATGATTTTAATTTGTATTTCTCTCATGACTAGTAATCGGAGAAGGCAATGGCAACCCGCTCCAGTACTCTTGCCTGGAAAATCCCATGGACGGAGGAGCCTGGTAGGCTCCAGTCCACAGGGTCGCAAACAGTCGGACACGACTGAGCAACTTCACTTTCACTTTTCACTTTCATGCATTGGAAAAGGAAATGGCAACCTACTCCAGTGTTCTTGCCTGGAGAATCCTAGGGACGGTGGAGCCTGGTGGGCTGCCGTCTATGGGGTCACACAGAGTCGGACACGACTGAAGCGACTTAGCAGCAGCAGCAGCATGACTAGTAATACTGAACATCCTTCAGTTCAGTTCAGTTCAGTTCAGTCACTCAGTCCCGTTCGACTCTTTGAGACCCCATGGACTGCAGCACGCCAGGCCTCCCTGTCCATCACCAACTCCCAGAGTTTACTCAAACTCATGTCCATTGAGTTGGTGATGCCACCTAACTATCTCATCCTCTGTCATCCCCTTCTCCTCCCACCTTCAATCTTTCCCAGCATCAAGGTCTTTTCAAATGAGTCAATTCTTTGCATCAGGTGGCCAAAGTATTGGAGTTTCAGCTTCAGCATCAGTCCTTCCAATGAATATTCAGGACTGATTTCCTTTAGGATGAACTGGTTGGATCTCCTTGCTATCCAAGGAACTCTCAAGAGTCTTCTCCAATACCACAGTTCAAAAGCATCAATTCTTCAGCGCTCAGCTTTCTTTATAGTTCAACTCTCACACCTATACATGACTACTGGAAAACTATAGCTTTGACTAGATGGACCTTTGTTGGCAAAGTAATGTCTCTGCTTTTTAATATGTTATCTATGTTGGTCATAACTTTTCTTCCAAGGAGCAAGCATCTTTTAATTTCATGGCTGCAGGCACAGTCTGAAGTGATTTTGGAGCCCAAAAAAATAAAGTCTGTCACTGTTTCCATTGTTTCCCCATCTATTTGCCATGAAGTGATGGGACCAGATGCCATGATCTTAGTTTTCTGAATTTGGAGCTTTAAGCCAACTTTTTCACTCTCCTCTTTCACTTTCATCAAGAGGCTTTTTAGTTCCTCTTCACTTTTTGCCATAAGGGTGGTGTCATCTGCATATCTGTGGTTATTGATATTTCTCCAGGCAGTCTTGATTCTAGCTTGTGCTTCCTCCAGCCTAGCGTTTCTCATGATGTACTCTGCATATAAGTTAAATAATCAGGGTGACAGTATACAGCCTGGACGTACTCCTTTCCCGATTTGGAACCAGTGTGTTGTTCCATGCCCAGTTCTAACTGTTGCTTCTCGACTTGTATACAGATGTCTCAGGAGGCAGGTCAGGTGGTCTGGTATTCCCAACTCTTGAAGAATTTTCTACAGTTTTTTGTGATCCACACAATCAAAGGCTTTGGCATAGTCAAAAGAGCAGAAGTAGATGTTTTTCTGGAACTCTCCTGCTCTATCAATGATCCAACAGATGTTGGCAATTTGATCTCTGGGTCCTCTGCCTTTTCTAAATCCAGCTTGAACATCTGAAAGTTCATGATTCACATAATGTTGAAGCCTGGCTTGGAGAATTTTGAGCATTACTTTGCTAGCTTGTGAGAGATTTACTTTGCTAGTGTGTCACATGTTTATTTCCTATCTAAATGACTGAAATGTCTCCTCTAATATTTATTTTTAATTGGGTTGATGGTTTTCTCATTACTGAATTTTGACATTCTTTTTGTATTCTGAATGGAAGTCTTATATCAGATGTGTGCTTTGCAAATATTTTCTCCAAAATCTGTTCCTTGTTTTCTCATTCCATTAACCAAATCTTTTGAAAAACAGAGGTTTTAAATTTTGATGAAATGACAATTTACTGATTTTTATCAACTGTACACTAGGAGTGATATCTAAAAAATTTTGATAACCCAAGTTCATTAAATTTGTCTATGTTTTCTTCTAGAAACTTTCATAGTTTTAGTTGTTAAATTTTGGTTTATGATCCTTCCTTTGAATTAAATTTTGTAATGGGGCAAGGGATTGAAATTCTAGTTTTGTTTGTGATTTTGTATGTAGACATCCAGTTGTTCCACTACTATTTGTTGAAAAACCCAGTCAAAAAATGGGCCAAAGAACTAAATAGACATTTCTCCAAAGAAGACATACAGATGGCTAACAAACACATGAAAAGATGCTCAACATCACTCATTATCAGAGAAATGCAAATCAAAACCACTATGAGGTACCATTTCACACCAGTCAGAATGGCTGCGATCCAAAAGTCTACAAGCAATAAATGCTGAAGAGGGTGTGGAGAAAAGGGAACCCTCTTACACTGTTGGTGGGAATGCAAACTAGTACAGCCACTATGGATAACAGTGTGGAGATTCCTTAAAAAACTGGAAATAGAACTGCCTTATGATCCAGCAATCCCACTGCTGGGCATACACACTGAGGAAACCAGAAGGGAAAGAGACACGTGTACCCCAATGTTCATCGCAGCACTGTTTATAATAGCCAGGACATGGAAGCAACCTAGATGTCCATCAGCAGATGAATGGATAAGAAAGCAGTGGTACATATACACAATGGAGTATTACTCAGCCATTAAAAAGAATACATTTAAATCAGTTCTAATGAGGTGGATGAAACTGGAACCTATTATACAGAATGAAGTAAGCCAGAAAGAAAAACACCAATACAATATACTAACGCATATATATGGAATTTAGAAAGATGGTAACAATAACCCTGTGTACGAGACAGCAAAAGAGACACTAATGTATAGAACAGTCTTATGGACTCTGTGGGAGAGGGAGAGGGTGGGGAGATTTGGGAGAATGGCATTGAGACATGTATAATATCATGTATGAAACGAGTCACCAGTCCAGGTTCGATGCATGATACTGGATGCTTGGGGCTGGTGCACTGGGACGACCCAGAGGGAGGGTATGGGGAGGGAGGAGGGAGGAGGGTTCAGGATGGGGAACACATGTATACCTGTGGCGGATTCATTTCAATATTTGGCAAAACCAATACAATATTGTAAGGTTTAAAATTAAAATAAAATTAAAAAAACAAAAACAAAAACAAAACAAAAAATATACATATTTTAGTCATTCTTAAAAAAAAAAAAAAAACACCATTTTCTATCCACTTTGCACTTTTCTCCATCTCCACCTTTGTAAAATATCCATTGTCAATACATGTGTGGGTTTATTTCTGAAGTATTTATATTCTATTTTATTCATCTATTTGTCTATCTTAGGTCAAAACCACACTGTTTTGATTGCTGTAGTTCTATAAGTTTTGAAATTAGATAGTTTTAACCCTTCAAGTTCGCTCTTCTCTTTCAAAATTGCTTGCATTTCTATGCGAATTTTAGAATCAACTTGTAAATTTCTTTTTTTAAAAAGCCTGCTGGGGCTTTGTGGGAATGCATTGAGTCTACAGATATATTGGGGAAGAATTGGCTTCCTTACAAAATTTAGTCCTTCAATTCATGAAAAAGTTATCTTTCTCCATTTATTTAGGTCTTTTCTAATTTTTCTCAATAATGGTTTCTGTTTTCAGTTTAAAGGTTTCACTTCTTTTGTCAGATCTATTCCTAAAGGCTTTATAGTTTTTGGTCTACTATAAATGGAATTGATATTTTAAAAATTTTAGCTTCCTGTAGTTCATTGCAAGTATATAAAAAATAATTGATTTTTATTTATTGGTATTATGTCTTGCAACTTGGCTAAACTCACTTATGAGTTCTGGTAGCTTTTTTGTAAATTCTATTGAATTTTCAACATAAGCAATCACATCTTCTGCAAATAAAGGCAGTTTTACTTAATCATTGGCAATCTGGATGTATTTCATTTCTCTTTCCTGCTGGCTTAAAGTAAAGTAAAGTAAAGTATTAGTCACTCAGTCATGTCTGACTCTTTGTGACCCAATGGACTGTAGCCATCAGGCTCCTCTGTCCATTGAATTCTCCAGGCAAGAATACTGTAGTGGGTTGCCGTTTCCTTCTCTAGGGGATCTTCCTGACCCAGGGATTGAACTCAGGTCTCCCGCATTGCAGGCAGATTCTTTACCATCTGAGCCACTAGTGAAGACCAGCACAAGCTAAAACCATTAGTAATACTGTTGAACAAGTGGCTTGAGAGAGAATTCCCTAGTGATCCAGTGGTTAGGACTCCATGCTTTCACTGCCATGGGCTCAGGTTCAATCTCTAGTTGGGGAAACTAAGATCCCATAAGCCCCGTAGTGCAGTCAAAAAAAAAACAAAAAACAAAACAAAAAAAACAGTCTACCGAGTGTTGGATTTTGTCAACTTCCTGATTTCAGAATTTAGCAGAAAGCTATAATGAAAATTGTGTAGTACTCTCATAAAAATAAACCAGAAGTAAACCAATCACTTATGGTCTATTTATTTATTAGCCATGCACATGGCTTTCAGGATCTTAGTTCCTCAACCAGGGATCGAACCTAGTACCTGGCAGTGAAAGCCCCTGATGCCAACCACTAGCCCTGTTCGACTGATTTTTTACAATAGAAGTTTTCAATGGAAAATAGTAGTCATTTCAACAAATAGCACTGAGTCAACTAGGTATACACATGAAAAGGAAGTTGGATTCTCTACTTGACATCATATTTCAATACAACAGTTAACTCAAAATGGACCAAAGACCTAAATGGAGAAACTAAATCTGTAAAACCCTTAGAAGAAACATAGGTGTAAATATTCCAGACTTTGGTTTCTTATGTATAACAACAACAAAAAGAAACCTCATTATAATTAAACACGATGTCCTCGTGCTTCAGAGGACATTATCAAGAAAGTGTTTGCAAATTGTGTATCTGATAAGGGTCTAGTATCCTGAATATATATTAAAAAAAACTCTTAAAACTCAGCAATAAAAGACAGATAATCCAATATAAAAAGGGGCAAAGGATTTGAATAAACATTTCTCAGAAGATCTGAAAATGACCAATAAGCACATGAAAAGATGCTCAGTATCACTAGACATTAAGGAAATGCAAATCATAACCACAATGAGATACCACTTCACACTCACTATGATGGCTATAATCAAGAAGACAGAAAATAACAAGTTTTGACAAGGATATAGAGAAGTTGGAACCCTTTTACATAGCTGGTGGGAATATAAAATGGTACACCTGCTTTGGAAGACAGTTTGGTAGTTTTTTAAAAAGCTGAACACAGTTTCTATGTGATGCTACAATTTCACTGTTAGTTATATACTCAAGAGGATTAAAAATATATGTTCTCACAAAAACTGGCACATGAATATTCATGCCACTATTGTTCATAATAGTCAAAAGATGGAAACAGCCCAAATGCCTATCAGCTTACAAATAGATAAATAAAATATGTTGCATCCTTACAATATATTATTTAGCCATAAGAAATGAAAAGCTGCTTTATGTTATAACATGAACCTTGAACATTGTGCTGAGTGAAAGAAACCTGTCACAAAAAAGGTTACATGTTGTATGATTCCATTTACATTAAATGTCCAGAACAGGCAAATCCACAGAGTCAAAAGTACATTAGTGGTTCCCAGGGGGTTGGAGGAGGGGGATGGAGAGTGACTGGTTGTACAAGTTTGTTAACATACTCATAGCCACTGAACCATACACTTTTAAGGGTTATGATACATGAATTATATATCAATTTTTTAAAAAAGAATTTCTGTGTAGTGAATAGCCATGACATAAAGGTAGTATTTTCCTCCTGAGATGACTGCCCATTATAAGGTGACAAATTTAGAATTCCTCTCTTATCATGTACCCTATTGCATGGGCAGGTATTTTCCCAGCTGTCTCTGCATCACTCTATGGGAATTGGGATCCAAGGAACTGGTAGAAATGCAGATACTCTAGCAAATGATATTGTTGGTGTTAATAAACTGCCACTTGTCTTTGACCCTGGAGTCTTTTGCCAGCATCTATGAAACTGTGTCTAACTAACTTGCTAACTTGTATGTAGGGTAAAATCTCAGATCTTTTAAAGTTCTGGACAGGGACCATAAAATTAATTTAGTTCAGCTTTCTTATTTTACATATTACAAAGCTAAATTACATAGCTATGTATTTTATTTCAAGAAAGCCAAGAAAGAAGAAGTCAATAGGAAGAAAAAATTGGTTTCTTTATGGAATGGGTTTATCAGCCCTTGACAACTATGTCCTTAATTTGTGAGCATTTGTCATGCCATATTTCTTCTTATTTGGTAGATTCATATTAAAGTACCATTTTAAATGTATGACTCCAAAGAGGATTCTCTGACCTTTCCTTAGTGTTATTTGCTGACCTAAAACCTTTTTCTTCCACCTGTAATAGCATCTTTGAAGGAGAAAAGAGATCTATAATGAAGATTCACTGGTGTAAATAGAGATTTGTGATCAATTTATCCTTGGTTATCAGGAAAACTGTGGTATTATCAAAAATAATCTAAAATGCATTTGATGTTTCTTGAAGTGTATCATAATTTCATGATAACTTTTGTAAGATAGATATCTGCTAATTTATATAGTTCTTGATAATAAGTTGGGTTATTTCACTACTTCTGTACCCTCATTCTTTTATGTCATCAGGGATTGTTCTAGTTCTTGGCAAACAATTCATGTATTAGTTTGTTTTTCTTTTAAACTGTCCTTGGATTTCAGAGTTCTTATATATATAGCCTTGTGTTCAATGATGGCTTAGTTTATAGTATCTTATCAAAACTGATTTTTAATTTGTATAACACACTCTGCAAGGTCATGACCATCATATTATGACAAAAATTAGCATATTTCTGATGAGTTTTTTTACATATATAAACAGCATTTTATAAAGTTTTTTTAAAAAAATATGTACATGCCTTAAGACTTAAGGCAAAAAATTAATATATGAATAAATTGTCTTAAAAATAATAAGCTTTACTACTTTATGCAATAGTATTAATAAGGCAGTATTCTAGAACTTAATATATTCTTTTATCTTGGTTGAGTCACAGTGGGTCTAGCTGAATTTGCTCCTTTAATGTTGCATTTCCTCTGTAATAATATTTAGCACATTTTATTGTACTTGCTTGTTTATATTGATTCCCTTCCTCCAGACTGCAAACTCTTCAAGAACAAGCTATGTGTTTGTCTTTTCAGCTCTAGAACCTATGCCAGTGTCTGAAACAGAGTAGGCATCCAGAAATGAATATTGATCCCCCAAGCAGATCATACCTTTAGAAAGGTAGCTCACAGTCAACTAGATTTTACCAAAAAGCCAATTAGATGATATATATTTATAGGGAGCTTTCTATATATTCCCTGGTGGCTCAGACAGTAAAGCATCTGCCTACAATGCAGGAGATCCGTGTTCAATCCCTGGGTCGGGAAGATCTCCTGGAGAAGGAAATGGCAACCCACTCCAGTACTCGTGCCTGGAAAATCCCATGGATGGAGGAGCCTGTTAGGCTACAGTCCATGGGGTCGCAAAGAGTTGGACACGACTGAGCTACTTCACTTTCTTTCTATATATTAATATATATGGAAACCTGAAATAATCACTGTTAATGGGCTGAATTGTATACTCCCAAAATTCATACACTGAAGTCTTTTTTTTTTTAATTGAAGTATAGTTGATTTATAATATTGTGTTAGTTTCTGGTATACAGCAAAGTGATTTCATTATATACATATATATATATATATTCTTTTTCATATTATATTCCATTATGGTTTATTATAAGATACTGAATATGGTTCCCTGTGCTATACAGTAAGACCTTGTTGTTTATCTATTTTATGCATAGTAGTTTATATCTGCTAATCCCAAATTCCTAATTTATCCCTCCCCTACTCCCTTTCTCCTTTGGTAACCATAAGTTTGTTTTCTATGTCTGTGAGTCTGTTTCTGTTTCATAAATAAGTTCATTTGTGTCATCATATATTGAAGTCTTAATCCCTGGTATCTCAGACTATAAACTGTATTTGAAGATAAGGTCTTCAAAGAGATAGGTAAGATGAAATGAAGTCATTAGGGTGGGTCCTAGTGCAATATTATCCATGCTCCTATAAGAAGAGACTATTAGGACAGAGAGACACACAGAGGGAAAGCCATGTGAAGACACAGAGAGAAGATGGCTATACTCCAGCTAAGCAGAGAGGCCTGAGAAGAAACCAACCATATGGTTGCTTTGATCTCAGATATCTAGCCTCCAGAATTGTGAGAAATAAATTTCCTTTTAAACCACCAGTTAGTGGCACTTTGTTAAAGCAGCCCTAGAAAAGACTAAAATAGCTGGCA
Organism: Bubalus kerabau; assembly: GCF_029407905.1. Classification (NCBI taxonomy): domain Eukaryota; kingdom Metazoa; phylum Chordata; class Mammalia; order Artiodactyla; family Bovidae; genus Bubalus; species Bubalus kerabau. Next base: position 57,023,872 of record NC_073647.1, on the reverse strand, counting down.
AACTAATATAGTAACTAAAAGATTGGTTTGGTAAGTATGGAATTTTAAAAAAGAAAGAAATCTCATGGTCCTGTGAGAATATTTATATACACTACATTAGAATTTCTTTTCCTCTACAGAAAATACACAATAGTAACCCAGTGTTTTTCTCTTGTATCTTTCCTTTACACAAATTTGCACACACACTGACATGCCTTATGCTTTCTCTAATAAGGTTTCATGGTTCTTTTTTTCTTTTTTTAAACAACATAATCCCTCAGTTCCTGGATAGAATCACAGTAGAAGTAACAGTTAATTTCCTGTCACACATCTTATATTCTCTAAAGCAGCTTCTAACTTCTGGGTAACTAGGGGCTATCATCTGCTTCTCCTGCCTTACTAACTTACTAGCACCGTACAGGAACCAGGAAATGTATCTTAGAAAACTATGAATGATAAATGGAATTAGTGGATCCACAAAGAGAAAAGTTAGTTTTCTTATGAAATCTTATTTTTCTTCAGGTTTAATTTCAGAAATAGAATTAACTTAATTTTATCACAGGAAAGGGCCTTGTATAGTAGTCTTTTCAAAGAAGACAATTGTTTTATGATGTGATTTGTTTTCCAGAAAAATTACAAAGAATGAATAGAAATAGTTACAGCTTTCCTCAAAGCAAAGTAATGTTACAATCTTCTGAAGTTAGTGTATTTCCAGCAAAATATACTCAACTCTGGAAACTCATGTAGATAGCTGCTTTGACAAAATAACCAAACCCATTAGCTAATTTCTCAGTAGAATAATATTTCTAGCCATAGCAGAATATTGATAGTCCATCAAATTTAGTTTGAGAGTACATCCCTGGGATTCTATAAGGACACAAATTAATTCTCAAGAGTAATCTATTTCACAAGGAACTTCAAATTATGTATTTCCTAACATATAGTTATTTTTTTTATGGAGACACAGATAGAAATATTTTCTAATGAAACAGTACACAGTGGCTCGACTTCAGATTTCCTCTTTTCAGGATAAGAATTATGGGAAACATGGAAATTTTTATCCCTGGAATTATTGATCAAATGAAAAATTAAGCATTAAGTGACTTCAGGTAAGATGAATTCACTAGGAAGAGCTGAGTATAAAGTGCCAGAGAACTAGCTGAAATGTGAAAACAAAATCAGGAGAATTCATGAGTGTGTTGTTTTTATTGGCTGGTGTTATTGTGTTAAGGACCACATTCAATCAACCAAATCAACTGTTGATTCTGTTTCCATCAAGATGTCTATATGTGCTTCCTGATTGACTTAGGACCAGCTCAGAGGAAAACTGCTCTCCTCTTAGTCTTCTATGGCTCATTTTTCCTTTCTAATGATGGAAAACAGATGGAGTCATTATACTTTTGCAAAATCTCCCTATTCCCCTTTTTCCCACTAGGCCTTCCTGCTAAAACTGGCAAGAAGAGAGAAGCAAATTGAAGATAGCCATACTTAGATTTAATCAACCCCAAAGCCTTTTATTTCCATTCCACTTCAGCTGAATGTTCCCATGGTCACAGCCTAGTTTGTACAGAATTTAACACTCAAACCATTTACTTCAGAATCACTTATAAAGAACTTGTTTAAAATGTAGATTCCTCATGCACCCCACCCCAATGATTCTGATTCAGTAGGTCTAAGGTGGAACCCATAACATTCAATTTGATAAAGCCCTCTGTGATTTTTTTTTAATACTTAAATATATGTATATATGTGTATATATTTGGCTGTGCAGGGTCTCAGTTGTGGCACTCAGGATCCTCAGTTGTTGCAACATGAGAACTCTTAACTGGGGCGTATGGGATCCAGTTCCCCAACCAGGGATTGAACCTGGGCCCCTTGAGGTAGAAGCATGGAGTCTTAGCCACTGGACTACCAAGGAAGTCCCCACTCTGTGATTCCTATGCAAGTGAATTGCTGACCACACTTTGAGGAACACAGCTATGAACATCTGTGTATCATAGTGTGGGATGGTTGAGAGAACTCTCATTTGAGGTCCTCTGTTTTCCTTGTAAAATAGGTGAGTTTGTCTTCTTTCTTGACTCTCATTCCATTAGTTCAGTTCAGTTCAGTTCAGTCCCTCAGTCATGTCCGTCTCTTTGCGACCCCATGGACTGCAGCATGCCAGGCTTGCTTCCCTGTCAATCACCAACTCCCAGAGCTTATTCAAACTCATGTCCATCAAGTCAATGATGCCATCCAACCATCTCATCCTCTGTCATCCCCTTCTCCTCCTGCCTTCAATCTTTCCCAGCATCATGGGCTTTTCCAACGAGTCAGTTCTTCGCATCAGGTGGCCAAAGTATTGGAGCTTCAGCTTCAGCATCAGTCCTTCCAATGAATATTCAGGACTGATTTCCTTTAGGATGAACTGGTTGGATCTCCTTGCAGTCTAAGAGACTCTCAAGAGTCTTCTCCAGCTCATCCCATTGGCAAACTCCTATACATCCATCAGTATCCAAACCAAACTAAAACTCTTTGTAAATTCTCCCTACCCAGTTGATCAATCTTGAGTCACTAGGGTACCCCATGCATGTCTTGATTGTGGTACTTATAATACATGGTAACAACTGCTTCTGTCTCCTTAAATCTTGGTGTTTCTTGGGTTCTGTTGTTTTTCTTCCTCTTTCCTTACTCTTTACACCTTCCCTGGGCAGCACTTACATCCACGTTCATGGATGCAGCTGCTGCTGCTGCTAAGTCGCTTCAGTCGTGTCCGACTCTGTGCGACCCCATAGACGGCAGCCCACCAGGCTCCCCCATCCCTGGGATTCTGCAGGCAAGAACACTTGAGTGGGTTGCCATTTCCTTCTCCAATGCATGAAAGTGAAAAGTGAAAGGGAAGTCCCTCAGTCATGTCCGACTTTTAGCGACCCCATGGACTACAGCCTACCAGGCTCCTCCATCCATGGGATTTTCCAGGCAAGAGTACTGGAGTGGGGTGCCATTGCCTTCTCCGATGGATGCAGCTATAACCCGTTAATTGGATGATTCTCAAATCAGTAACTCTAGTTTACATATCTCTCTGAATCTCCAGATCCAAACTTCCATTGGTCTACTGGGCATCTTTACCTGACTGTTTATAGATATCCCATATCTCAGTGTCAAAAACTGAATTTATTTTCTTTGTGTCCCCAGTGTCTTTCCCAAACCTGCTCCTCCTCTTCTGTTGTTCTGAAAGGTACCAACATGTACTCAGTTTTTGAAAGCAGAAATTAAGCAATCATTCTCATTCCTTCCTCCCTCCTCCCTTCATTCAATATTGTTAGACCTTCTTCTGAGATATTTCTCAAATTTCTATTCTCCATTCCCCCACTGCTACTACATTGGATAAAATCCAGTTTTTTATAGTATTTGGTAGTTTGGGTAGAGCCAAGAGTAAATAAAGATATTACTTGGAAAAAAGTAAATAAGTATACATTGATTCTTCAGAAAAAAAGTCTTCCATGTTTATTCTATTCCTAAAGATGTTGAAAAGATAATTAGAAAGAGGGAAGTATAGAGTAATATGTTAGCCAAATCCTTGTCTTTCAAAGCACAGAGAAAATAAATGATGTTTAAGATTAATAAGCTAGGGCTTCCCCAGTGGCTCACCAGTAAAGAATCCACCTGTAGTGCAGGAGACACTAATTCCATCCCTGGGTCAGGAAGATCCTCTGGAGGAGGGCATGGCAGCCCACTTCAGTATTCTTGTCTGGAGAATTCCATGGAGTTCTGTTGGGCTACAGTCCATGGGGTCACACAACCAAAGTGACTGAGCATTCACACATGCAAGATCACTAAATTAAAAAATGGCAGAGCAATATATTTAAAATATCACAAGGATACAATGAGCCAAACCCAGAATGTGGGAAATTCCTTGGCCCAAGGGACCTGGATTATTTTTAAAAATGAGTATTAATAATTAATATTAATATTAATAATCCAAGAGTCTCTTGGACAGCAAGGAGATCAAACCAGTCAATCCTAAAGGAAATCAACCCTGAATACTCATTGGGAGGACTGATGCTAAAGCTGAATCTCCAATGTTTTGGCCACTTGATGCGAACAGCCGACTCATTGGAAAAGACCCTGATGCTGGGAAAGACAGAAAACAGAAGGAGAAGAGAGCAACAGAGGATGAGGTGGTTGGATGGCATCACTGATTAAATGGGCATGAACTTGAGCAAAGTCTGAGAGATGGTGAGGGACAGAGATCCCTGGCATGCTGCAGTCCATGGGATCTCAAGTAGTCAGACATGACTTAGTGACTGAACAACAACATGGGAAAATCTATAAGGGATCTATTATAGATTTTAGAGATTTAAGAAACATGTCAGCATAGTGCAATATGCTGATTTTGTTTAGATATTAATTTAAATAGAAGGTATTTGGGGGACAGTTGGGGAGATTTGAACTGAATGTTATTAAGTGATTATGATAAAGTTATTGGAATTATGTTTGTAAAAATTCTCCTCAACCTTGTGAAAATACATACCAAAGTATTTATGAGTAAAAATATATTATGTCAAAGATTTGCTTTAAAATACCCCTGGTCAAACCATATACAAAAATTAACTCTAAATGGATCATGGAGTTAAATATGAAAACCTAAAACTATGAAAATGCTAGAAGAAAACATAGGAAATATATTTTAAATCTTGACTTTGCCAAAGATTTCTTAGCTATAATACTCAAACACAGTACATAAAACAACAAACTGATAATTGGACTTTATCAACATTAAAAATTTATGCTATCTATATGATACTGTTAGGAGGCTAAGAGGACAAACCAAGGACTAGGAGAAAATCTTTGCAAAACATATATTTGATAAATGTTGTTAAACAGTCTGCCTGCAATGTGGGAGAACGAGGTTCAGTCCCTGCTGGAGAAGGAAATGGAAACCCACTTCAGTATACGTGCCTGGAAAATTCCATGGACAGAAGAGCCTGGTGGGCTATAGTCCATGAGATCATAAAGAGTGGGACATGACTGAGTGACTAACACTTTCACTTTTATATAGACAGTATATAAAGAACTCCTAAATTTCAATAATAAGTAAGCAAACTGATAATAAAATGAGTATGAGAAAAGAGCATAGCAGGTCTTGTTGTTTACATGTCACACATCTCCAAGTGAACTTAGAGTCATTACTGAGTTTTGGACACCCTCTGAATGTTTTTTTTATGTTAACGATTGAGAATTTTATTGTGTATACCTGGAACAATGGATCATGTTATACTATCTTGTCCAGATTGTTTTGCACTAACATCAAGTTGATCATGCACATGTGACTTCATTGTTGGGGTCCTGAGTTCTGGTTGCTATAGGTGGTTGCATAGCAGTATATGTCCACATGCCCAGCTCTCCATAAAAGCCTTGGACTTTGAGTCTTTAATGGGCTTCCCTGCACAGAGAGTTTTCACAGATGTCCCTGTAGTTCACAGCCAGAGAAAAAGTTTGTCCCATGGGACTCCAGATGGAAAAGAACTTAGAAAGCCTATACCTAGTCACTCTGGACTCCACCCAGTAGATAATCTTGTTCCTGTTGCTCATGCTCTATAAACTCTTTCTGTGACAGATGTTAGCCATGTGTAAAACCTATTGCTGAGTCCTGTGAGTTCTAGTAAATTAGCAAATGTGAGGGTGTTCTCAAGACATTTGAGATGATAGGAAAATAATTTGAATAGAAACTTCACCAAAGAAGATATAAGAGTGGCTAGTAAGTACATTCAGAGCTGCATGATATTAGTGATCTGGGAAATGCAAAATAAACCAAAATGAGATATTGTTTTGTACCTTTTGGAATGGTTAAAACTAAAAAGATTGATCATACATAACAAGTACGGGGGAAATTGAAACTCTCATACACTGAATGTGTAAATATGAAATGGTACAGCCATTTTGGGAAAACAGTTTGGCAGTTTCTTGAAGTTCTACACATGCCTACCACACAATTCAACCATCCCACTCATATATATATATATATATATATATATATATATATATATATTTACCCAAGGGAAAATAAAGCATGTGTTCATACAAAGACTTATACATGAATGTTCATTACAGCTTTATTTGTAATATGTCAAAACTGGAAACAATCCAAATGTCCTTCAAGAAGTGAATGGATAAACTAATAGTTGTATATTCATCTGTTCAATAGATAGCTATTCAAAGCAACCAAAATAAAAGAACTATGGATCCACACAATATCGATAAATCTCAAAATAATTATACTTCATGGAAGAAGTCAGATAAAAAGAGTATATACCATATGATTGCATTTATTTAGAACTCTAGAAAATGTCAACTATAGTGTCAAAAACTGATTACTGGTTTCCAGTTTGGGGAAGGGGTATGGGAAGAGGCATGTTTCCCAGGTGGCTCAGAGGTAAAGAATCTGTTGCCAATGCAAGAGATACTGGAGACGGGTTCTTCCCTGGGTTGGGAAGATCCCCTGGAGGGAGAAATGATAACCTACTCCACAATTCTTGCCTGGACTATCCCATGGACAGAGAGGCCTGGCAGGCTATAGTCCATGAGATTGCAAAGAGTTTGATGGAACTGAGATGCAGAGGATATGAGAAAACATTTTTGGGTGAGGGATGTGTTCATTACATTGACTATGGGATGATTTCAAAGGTGTATGCATATTTTGAAACTTGGCAAATTGTACACTTTGAAATATGTGCAATTCATTGTATGCCAATTATGTAAAAATATAAAACTAATAAATGCCATTTAGGAAAATGGTGGCCCAGTGCTACAAATTTTACCTTATTGTCTTGTGTTCCCAGCAATCTAAATTGTTTCCTTTGCAAACAACAAAGCAAAGGCACAGATTCCAGGCACTGACCAAAGAACAGAGAAGCTGTATATTGGAGCTGAAAGTTACACTTGACCCCTGCCCCACCGACTGGTTAGCTAAGGAGATAAAACCTGAAATTATAAGAAATTCTAGGGAAAACGCAGAAAGAAAAGTCCTGGATGAAGCAACTTTGGCAAAATGTTCATAATTTGTGTAGCTGAATAATGGGTATATGGGACTTTTTAAAACAAAATGTGTCATTAACTTTGAGTTAACAGAAGAACTATTGTTATGAGTTAACAGAACTAAAGCCCAAAACAGTCAGAATTGGTTGCCTATTGGTAATGGAACCGTGGGGAAAGGGGCAGTCATTTTTTACTGATTAAATTTGTACATAGTTTGTATATTGCTTTGTTAAAAATAAAAACAATTTTGCAAAACCTCAACATCAGACCTGTGTAAAAAAAAAGTTTTCTTCTTCCCTTATGTAAAGTCACTAAGTTGTTTAACTCAGTTAATGATTCATGCAGTAAATTTAGCCATTTTGATGATTACTTGATTTTTGAAAGCTGAAATTTTTTTAAAAGTTCTGATTTATTCTTTTTTTTTAATTTTTTAATTTAATTTTATTTTTAAACTTTACATAATTGTATTAGTTTTGCCAAATATTTGTACAGTTTTGGTAGAAGAAAAGGATTCTAAATTTGGAGGTTATAAATACTCAGATATTTGAATGCTGTTAGGTTTTATTTAAGAATATATAATTTTGGCAAGGCTTTATGAGATGAGAAGAATTATTGACATGCTGCTTTTATATATATATATATATATGTAATTCTTGTACTTCCTGTTGAGAGGTATTTTAATTATATTCTATGTCACTATTATCCTTCTTTGCATGATGGGAAGAAAAATTTCAGGAACTTCATGTTTCCTCCTCTCATCACTTGACTTTGGGGGAATCTTTGACCACCATAAAGGAGAATTTTGAAAGATATGTATTTTTTACATATTTTATAATATGTTTTAAAAATCTATACATTTGAGAAATTTGGGGTTATGAGAATTCAGAAAAAGGGTTCTGAATTCATAGTGAATTTAAAACAATTGCTCCTAATGATACCCTAATTGACTAAAGGAATTAGCTATTGATAAACCTAAGAAATTAAGAACACAGGAAATGCCTTATTGGGTCAAATCAGTGACTCTCCAAGATATCAAAGGATATTTTGGTGGAATTACCTTGCATTACAAATTACCTTGCATTACTTCATTACAAAGCAATAACCTCAAAATATTTTTTAAAACACCCTGAATATCCTAAAATGTCCTTTCATATATTATTAGGGATCTACAATCAGTGAACTTCCTAAATCTTCCTTTCACCTATTTATACTAGAGTCTGTGCAGCAGAGTTAAGGGTACAAACTGCAGTCAAACAAACCTAGGTTGGAATCTTAGATCTTGGACAAGTAATTTTCTCTGAGCCTCATTCTCATCTTCTGTAAAATGGGGGTAACTAAAGCACCTACTTCACAAGTTTATTGTGAGTATGCAATGAGAAAATTCATGTAAATCATTGAGCTTAGGGCCTGACTATCAATACATATTAAGTCCTGTTACTTTGTATTTTCAGCCTACACATTTTCTTGGTGTTAGTAATCAGGTTCATTCTATTTATTAAAAGAGAAATCAAGACTTCCCTGGTGGTCCAGTGGTTAAGACTTTGTGCTGCGAATGCAGGGGGTGCAGGTTTGATACCTGATCAGGGAACTAAGATCCCACATGCTGTGTGGTACAACCAAAAGATTAAAAAAAGAGAGAGAAATTCATTTTTACAATAAAGGCTGGGCTTTGAAAAGGTGAAATAGCCAGCCATCTACATGGTTTGATTTTAAGAGTATCAGGAAGATTCCAACCTCTTCATTTCCCCTCCCTGCACATAAATACAGCATACTCTATCAAGAAAGCTCCATTTCCTTATTAACTGTGATGAAAATTCAGATGTCACCAGGATGTACATTCAAACCATAGATTGAAGACAGGTGAAATTTAAAAAATTCAAAAACAGATATCCACAAAAAGAATGATTAAATGAAGAATCTACGGGTTTTGATTTCCTGGGGAGAGACAAGGACAGGCACTGAATGGAGGAGATTGGGGCAAGAGGTGTTAGGAACTACTAGAGAAATGAAACTCTCCAGAAGGTTATGGTTAGGGAAACTATTTAGTCGAGTGCATTTTTTCCCAAGATAAGAATCACCTGGCTCATTTGTTAGACAAAAGGACTCACAGGCCCTTGCCCTGGAATGTGGTAAATGTAGGGTGGGGTTAAGGAATCTGAAGGGTTAATGAACACTCAGGGGATTCTTAAGACCTGACAAGTTTGAGAAAAGCTGGAGAGCTTAGGAGGCCAGGCTTTGAAATCAGAACACTTGGGCTCAAATCCTAGCTCCTGTCCTTAAGGATGAATGATCATGAAGTTAGTTAACCACCTTCAACCTTAGTTTCCATCTCCATAAAATGTTTGGGGATTAAATAAATTAATGTGTACAAGACATTTATCTCACAGTAGACACTGAAAAAAATAATTGGCATTTTTATTTTCAAGTGTCTTTCATTTCAGTTCACTTATTCTTATATATGAATCCTTAGAGTCTCCTGGGCAAAGTACCAAAGTGGTCAATGATTTTCTAGAACTTTTTGTTTGCTTTCTAACACGTCCGTATCTTTGAAGCCAGAGTTGGAGAAATTAGCATTGTTATTGTGATCAGCTGTTGTGGGTCACCTTTTATATCTTTATGCCTTATCATGTAAATTAGGCATTCAGAATGTCTGAGAATTTCTATTCAAACCCTTTTCCATAGACACTGATGTCACCTGTCCCTGGCAAGTTGATTTGCCGCAGAGTTACAAGGTTTTCAGACTTTAGCCTTCTCTCTGAGTTCCAACTAGAAAAAACCCAATAACACTGGACTTTGAGTTACAGTTTAAGCAAGGCTTTGAAAGCTCTTCAGACATTGACTTCCAGTTTAGAAGGAGCAGAGTGTCAGAGAAACAGAAATGAAAAGACAGAGGAAGACAATGCAGGGAAAACGTTAAACACATATCAACTGTAAAAAGGGCAAGACCATGAAAAAAGAGACAGAAAGAGACAGGCTGACAGTGCCAGATAGAGGAAGGGGAAGGGTGAGGAGACCCAGAGAGAAATAAAGATTGAGAAAGCAGCATAGACAGAGCTAGAGGTGGGGACAGAGACAGACAAGCACGGAGAGAAAGAGATCAAGACATGGTCTGGGAGGAAAGCTCTATTATTAATAAAAGTAGCTTTCTATGGAAATTTCCCTAGAAGTTGAAAAAGGGAAAATCCATTTGACACAATTTTAAAGTAATTACTATGGGAAAGGCACTACTTGGAAATTGTGGTGGATATACAAGCTTTTCAGTTCCTGTGTTGGAGAAGGGTGTGTACCACAGAAGTGTTGCAGGAAGGCGGACCCCTTCCAGGGCCCGAAACTGAGCTCTTGTCTAACACTCGGAAATGAATTGTCCAAGGAGACACATGTGCTGACAAAGCAAGAGATTTTATTGGGAAAGGGCACCCAGGTGAAGAGCAGTAGGGTAAGGGAACCCAGGTGAACTGCTCTGCAGCATGGCTCGCAGTCTCGGGTTTTATGGTGATGGGATTAGTTTCTGGGTGGTCTTTGGCCAATCATTCTAATTCAGAGTCTTTCCTGGTGGCGCAGGCATCGCCTAGCCAAGATGGATGCTAGCAAGAGGGATTCTGGGAAGTGGACAGACACGCGATGTCTCCTTTAGACCTTTCCCGAACTCTTTCGGTTGGTGGTGGCTTATTAGTTCCATATTCCTTATCAGGACCTCCTGTCATAAAACAACTCATGCAAATGGTTACTATGGTGCCTGGCCAGGGTGGGCAGTTTCAATCAGTGTGCTTCCCCTAACAAGGTGATAAGCAACATTAAGAAATAAATGTTTCTTAGTTCAGAGAAGGAAAGAATGGTTTCAATTAGGGGCTGGAGGAGGAAGCCTTGAAGCTGGACCCTGATGTCTGAATAAGGGTTTAACAGGTGGAGGGGAAATAAATTCTCAAACAATAAGAAGGGTATTGGTAAAAACTTTGAGCAAGGTAAGGAAGAGATGTGTTCAGGAAAAAAGGAATGGTATGATTTGGCTATAGTTCAAGTTACAAGTAAAGGAGTACTGGGAGAAAACTAAAAAAGCATTTTTTATTGCAGGAAGAGGGGTTGAAGATAAGAATGAGGAGAAACTGAGGGTTTCTGGGACAAGGGAGTAACAAGTTTGTGAGTGGGAAGCATTAGGAGAACAGGAACTGGAAGCCAGGTAGTGAAGATAGGAAGGACACTGTTGCTATTGTGCGTTCCAAGGCATGAGTCCTATCAGCTATCTCCTGAACATCCCTTCCTCTCTCTTTTACGGTGTCCTAGTTATTACTGCTTGGATCAGTAATGGTCCAAAGTCTTGACTGAAGGAAGAAAATAAAGTCAAGGGAGAAACTGAAGACAACCTGTAAGTTTCTAATTGAGAGAATGATAATGTTATTACTAAGTCCAAGCTCACTCTGCTCACCACATGACAGGCCAGTGAATCTGAGAGATGAAATGTTGAGGCAATGAATACAACTTGATTCAGAAAGCCAGCTAACTGAGAAGGTGGCAGACTAATGTCTCAAAGAAACCATCTTGTTGGGGTCTGAATGCCAGGTTATTTTATAGAGCCAGAGAGAAAGAAGCAAAGAGAAACTAAAGTCAAAAGGCAGAATAGAGAGAGAGGCAGTGAGGAAGTAAAATGAAAAGGGTCTTCAGTCTTGCAAAACATCTCTAGGAAGGGCCAGTGTTTGGAAGGAGTGTGTTAATCTCTTCTTTTTTGTAGCCATTCACAGGTGGGCAGGGTCATATTATCTCTCTGTGAGCTGAACAAAGGCACTTTAACAGGCAGAGGAGCAGGGTCCTTTGAGGCAGGCCATTATGTATGATTATAGTAAGAATAGCAACAAAAACCAAGTCAAAGAAACATTTCCATCAAGGAGTCAGAATTGGTTCTTCTCTGCAACATTACCAGAAATTGGTTTGGAGGAGATAGGTTTAGTTTTTGGTATGCAGTGTTAACGTAGATGAAAAATGTCACCTGCCAGATCAGTAAACAAAGGATGTTGCCATCATCAAGACAACAGTCAATGCAGCAACCCTGACTGTGCACCCAGAGGGGATTCAGGCTAGAGAAGAGCAGGATACTGGCCCTTGATAGTTAAGGTGCATATGAAAGGAATGATTTCAATGAGCCCAGACTCTTGCATCTTCCCATACCTAGAAACCTGCTAAATTCATTAACAAGATGTCTGGTTTTCTTTAATTCACAGTAATCTTTTGATGTCCTGACTACCTGTATTTTCTTGCCAAACTCCTATATGTCCTGACTCCTCTCTTACCTTGTTGGACCAGGGCCTCAGAGCTATCTGAGAGTCTATCTTCTGGGCCTAAGTTCTCAGAAAATCTGCCCAATAACACATAATTCTCAACTTTCAGGTTGTGCATTTTTTTCATTTGACATTAGAGATGCTAGTGTGATTTTTATATGATGTCCAGGAGGTGATGTGGACATTTGAAAAGAGTTTGCTGCTCTGAATCCTGGAAATAGAATATGATGTATTCCAGGAGGTGGAATGAAATAGTCTCTGTGGGAAGAGTTCTTATATGTTTCTTTTTAGCCCTGAGATCCTTTTCAGTTAGACTCTAGGATCCTGTGTTAAGGGTTCGTGACTCTCAGTAGTAGATTGAAATTAGTTTCACTCTTCTATATGATCGTCTTCTACCCCTAAGACACCCTTCCAGACCCAGAGGAAAAAGAGAGAGGGAATTAATAAACAGTCATACGCTATAGGAAGTAGGATGGAATGAAGTGTTCTCTTTTTCCAGATGAGCATGGCACCTGCCTGCCTACGTGGGTTACTCCAGCTGATGAGCACAGAGTAACAGCAGATGGTATGAAAATACAGGTGACAAAATGAGCTGGCTCTGTGTTGATTCATGGTGTCCTATTTTGCTCCTCCAGCTAGGGAGAGGATATTCTGCTGATTTTTACAGAACTGATAGAACTAGCTCAAATAGCTGAGGACAGAACGCTACTGTCTCTATGTGGGTACTTGCTTCCTCCTTAAGAATGCCTTAGACCTCAGCCCTCAGTGATGTGGGGCGGGAGGGTGATTTGCTGTGAATAGAAAGGGGGTGAGGTCAGATGCAGAAACACTTCGCTATCTCAGGACCTGTCATCACGTGCCTCTCATTGTGATACCTTTTAGGTCCCTCCTTTCTTTCACAGTATTACAAAAGTTTGCCTCCCTCCATCCCCAAAGCCCACAGTGCTGCAACCACATCCAGAGTAAAATATCCCTTAAGCACTTAAAAAAATGTGTAGCTTTGTCCTTATAACATGTAGATTCCAATAATGAGGAATGGGTGCCTGGGTTTTCTGTGTATGCGTGTATGCTAAATCGCTTCAGTCATGTCTGACTTGACAGCCCCATGGACTGTAGCCTGCCAGACTCCTCTATCCATGGGATTTCCCAGACAAGAATACTGGAGTGAGTTGTTATGCCCTCCTCCAGGGGATCTTCCTTACCCAGGGATCAAACCCATGTCTCTTGCACTGGCAGGCATGTTGTTTACCACTAGCGCCACCTGGAAGATCCCCTTGGTCTTCTGTAAGTAACCTCTTTCACTCTGCTAGCTGCTGCATACCTTGAAGGAATTGATCTAGTGCAGTGAATATCACTGACAAAATACATCTGAATAACCTAGTTCAGTTCAGTTCAGCCGCTCAGTTGTGTCTGACTGTTTGCAACCCCATGGACTGCAGCACACCAGGCCTCCCTGTCCATCATGAACTCCGGGAGTTTATTCAAACTCATGTCCATTGAGTCAGTGATGCCATCCAACCATCTCATCCTCTGTCATCCCCTTCTCCTCCCACCTTCAATCTTTCCCAGCCTCAGGGTCTTTTCTAAGGAGTCAGTTTGGCATCAGGTGGCCAAAGTATTGGAGTTTCAGCTTCAACATCAGTCCTTCCAATGAACTCTCAGGACTGATCTCCTTTAGGATGGACTGGTTGGATCTCCTTGCAGTCCAAGGGACTCTCAAGAGTCTTCTCCAACACCACAGTTCAATAGCATCAATTCTTTGGCACTCAGCTTTCTTTATAGTCCAACTCTCACATCCATACAGGACTACTGGAAAAACCATAGCTTTGACTAGATGGATACTTGTTGGCAAAGTAATGTCTCTGCTTTTTAATATGCTGTCTAGGTTGGTCATTAACTTTCCTTCCAAGGAGTAAGCGTCTTTTAATTTCATGGCTGTAGTCACCATCTGCAGTGATTTTGGAGCCAAAAGAAAATAAAGTCAGCCACTGTTTCCCCATCTATTTGCCATCAAGTGATGGGACCTGATACCATGATCTTAGTTTTCTGAATGTTGAGCTTTAAGCCAACTTTTTCACTCTCCTCTTTCACTTTCATCAAGAGACTCTTGAGTTCTTCACTTTCTGCCATTAAGGGTGGTGTCATCTGCATATCTGAGGATATTTCTTCCGGCAATCTTGATTCCAGCTTGTGCTTCATCCAGCCCAGCATTTCTCATGATGTACTCTGCATGGAAGTTAAATAAGCAGGGTGACAATAAACAGCCTTAACATACTCCTTTCCCTATTTGGAACCAGGGAATAACCTAGGGGAGCCCTTTAAACATACAGATGCCCAGGCCCATCTTGTGCTTATAATTCCTTTGGTTTGGGAGGTAGGACCCAGAGCTATGTATGCTTTACAAGCTTTCTGAGTGATCCTCATTTACATGAAATGTGTTATCAGAAAATTAAATTATTTCCATCTTGCCCTTTGACAACACTAGCTGGGGCCTACTGGCCTCATGTCCCATTCCCTAGTTGTATTAGCATCATCAATTTAGTGAGCACAAGTTTCACAAAGGGAAAGATATTAAAATGCATATTCTCAACCCCCATCCTATAACTACTTAATCAGAATCTCTGAGAACAGGATGCTAGAATTGGCAGTTTTACAAACACCACAGTTACATATAGTGCACTAGTCTGCAAATCTAGTGCACTAGTCTGCAAATCACACTTTGAGAACTACTGATCTGAGCCTGGGAAGTTAAAGTTGGCAGGAGCAATGTAGTTTGGGGCACAATGGAAAGAAGAGGTAGATCGCATCAGCTGTTGAGTCACTGCAGCTCAGTGGACCAAAACGATCTTGGTTGGAGTCTCCACTTCAGTAATGTACTGAGCTGTGGTTACAGCCTAGGCAAATGAGGCCAGATGATAGCTAGAGAAGACTGCTAATTAATTAAGCTTGGCCTAAGCTCAGGGCACCAACTGGCAGACACAAGTTCTTTTTTAAGTAGGAGAATTTTAAGTTGGATGAGAAGGATAGGAGAGATCTGAAATATGAGAACTTTTCCTCTGACTTCTCAAACCCCTTTTCTTATTTCTCTCAGAGCTTAAGTAGTTTCCTCTGTAACAGTATCAGGATTGACTCACAAATTATTATTCATTGTTAAATTATGTTAGGAATGCGTTCAAAATGCAAGAACAGGGTGTACAGTGTAGACACTACTTGAAAAGGCACTTAGATATTTTTTCTTTAAGTGAGGGAGGAATATTTTTTCTGTGATATTTGAAAAGTGAAGAAAGTGTTTGCATTTGTCGTATGGTATATTCTACAAAACCATCTCCTGATTTCCTATTGAGTGTCCTTCTTCTGTGAAAGGCCATGTAAGGTAAGACTGGTTGCTTTTCTGTTAATGAAAGGGTGCAGAGGGTATAACTCTTACTACTGGTGGTTAAACTGAGTTTGAGATTTCACATATACTATGACTTTCTGCTGTGATTTAAGCCTTCTACTGTTACATATTACTCAGAGTATTGTCTCCTCTTCCAGCCAACTAGATGTTAAGCTTCCTGAGGGCAGGCATCTTGTCTCAGACTTCTTTATAATCCTCTATCCAGCCTAGGACCATGCTCATATATGGCTGAGTAGTATTCCAGTGTGTGTGTGTGTGTGTGTGTCTGTCTGTCTGTCTGTCTGTGTGTATCACATCTTCTTTATCCATTTATCTGTTGATGGATATTTAGGTTGTTGTTGACATTTGCAACAACATGGATGAACTTGGAGGGCATTATGCTAAGTGAAATTAGAAAAAGACAAATACTGTATGATATCACTTATATGTGGAATCTAAAAAATGCAACAAACTAGTGAATATAACAAAAAAAAAGAATCAGACTCACAGATATAGGGAATAAACTAGTTGTTACCAGTGGGGATGAGTGGGTGGAGGGGAGGTATAGAGGTGGGGGGTTAAGAAGATTATAAATTAGGCATAAAATAAGCTATAAGGATATACTGTATAATATATCCTTATATTTTACAATAATTATACATGGAGTATAACCTTTAAAAATTGTGAATCACATAATTGTACATCTGTAACTTATATAATATTTTTTGTCTTTTTTTAATTAATTTATTTTTTATTTTATTTTTTAACTTTACGATATTGTATTGGTTTTGCCATATATCAACATGAATCTGTTATATAATATTGTCCATCAACTATACTTCAATTACAAAAGATTGAACTTATATGAGAGTAATGATATGGAAATGACAGGAGTGTAAACATCCACTCTACTTGTGTTTAGTTGTAGTTCTAAGACACAGAGCAGCATGAGATGAGGGATGTTGCAATTTTGGCAATCTACCCCAGCATTTGCTATGTATACTATGCACTCTTAAACTGTGATATTTACAGTTGATGATAGCTGACCCATTCTTAGCAAAATGGGTACAAGACTAAGAAAATTAGTAAGTTTCATTCACAAGAGTTGAAGAGGAGTCATCCTTCTGCTTTGTAGTAATAAAACTAGTGACTCTAGGCCCTAAGATATGAGTCATAGAAACTTGAATGAATCTGCCCACTTTCATAATATTTGTATAGACATGAATTATCTGCTTCCCACCTCTATACATATTATTTCAGGTGAACTGTGTATGAGTATACTAGGAGTGAGGAGGAATTGTCCCCTGTGAAGACAGTTGGGCATAGAGGTAGAGCCATTCTTTGAAAAGGAGAAGATTTGATTTTACATATAGTGATATTTCATAAAAAGCAGATATGTTAGAGTCTTTTTTGCCTTCTTACTGACACTTCTGAAAAAGTGAAAGTGAAGTTGTGTCTGACTCTTTGCGACCCCATGGGCTATAGCCTACTAGGCTCCCCCACCTATGGGATTTCCCAGGCAAGTATACTGGAGTGGGTTGCCATTTCCTTCTCCAGGAGATCTTCCCAACCCAGAGATTGAACCCAGGTCTCCTGCATTGTAGGCAGATGCTTTACCCTCTGAGCCACCAGGGAAGTCACTAACTAACACTTCTACTTAACTACTAACTGCCATAAGAGCAAACAAGATAACTCTGTTGTGTAAAACACTAAAGTTTTACTGTCCTGCATGTACAGTCATAAATCTGTAAAAGATGTGTTGATGGTAATACCACTTATGTGAAAAAGAAAAATGTAGTTGACTTCCTAAGACTTTAAAAACAAATTTTTATTGCTGTATAGTTGCTTTACAATGTTGTGTTAGTTTCTGCTGTATAGCAAAGTGAATTGGTTAAACATGTACATGTATCCCCTCCTTTTTATGGATTCCCTTCCTATCTAGGTCACCACAGAGTAGAGTTCCCTGGACAATAGAGTAGGTTTTCATTAGTTATCTATTTTATACATAGTAGTGTATATATGTCAATCCCAGTCTCCCAATTTATCCCATCCCCGCTTTTCCCCTTAGTAACCATATATTTGTTTTCTGCATCTGTGATTCTATTTCTGCTTTGCAAATAGGTTTATTTGTACCATTTTTTCTAGATGCCACATATAAGTGATATTCCTAAGACAGTTTAGAAATAGAAAATATTATGCAAATTAGTTGAGATAATTAGGTATTTAATAAAGGGTTTGGTTTCATTCAACTATCTGAATAGTTCTCAGAATTCTTATCAAATATCTGCTTCCCTTTTTGATTCCAGGTCTTCTCTGATAAAGTGCTTTTTAGGTAAACCTTGCCCCACTACAAAAATCAGAACCAGACTTTGGTTGAACTAACAGAATGGGCCAGAGAGGGGAAGGATGGTGCTGAGAACCTAGATCTACTTATGTCAAGCAGGCAGGGAGGCAGGCAATCTGGAAAGTTCCAAGCTGCAGGCATTAGGAAAAGGTCCAGACAGCTAAACAAAGCTCAGGTGATACACTGAGATCCAGACAGGCCAATAATTGATATGAGAGGTCTTATTACAGATGGCAAGGAAAAAGTCATGAAGATAAGTTTTAATGAGCACAGAATCTAACCACAAAGACATATTCTAGACAGGGATTCTAGGTTAGGTATGAAGCTAAGATTGGTTATAATAAGGCAGGAGGTCAGAATGAGGTCTAAAATGAAGATGGCAGTACTGGTCATTGAGATTATGGTTCCAGAATTAGAGATGAAGTTGAACCCATGGGCAGAAAGAGAATGGCTTCAGCTATTGGGCTTAGTTAGCTGCTGGGTTCTAAGCTAAATATGAAGATAAGTATATTCCTATGATAATTTTATTTAGATAGATCCCTGCTGCCATTTCCCAACACAAAGGAAAATTTAATTTTTATATCCTGAAGAGTTGCACTTGCTTATAAAATCTCATCTTAAAATGTCTTCTGCTATGTATTTATTCCAAAAAGTTAATTCAATTGATGTCTTTCAGATACTGTGGAATACTGAGGTGAATAAAACATAGCTATTGGCCTTAGAAAACTTATAGATTCTTGAAGAAGCAAGCATCTAATTACATCTGTTCAGTCACTCAGTCATGTCCAACTCTTTGTGACCCTATGGACTGTAACCTGCCAGGCTCCTCTGCTCAAGGGATTTTTCAGGCAAGAATACTAGATTGGGTTGCAATTTCCTTCTCAATGATTACAATACAGCATGCTGAAAGTACAAGGAATAGAGGTAACCCCATTAAGTCATTCGATCAACCAAATGCATGGAGTGTCTTCTATTTTATAGCACTGGTCTGGAAACACAGGATAATCCCCAGTCCAGACTTTCAATGTCATAGAAAACTTCCAAGAGAAGGTGAAAGTTGATCTGATTTTTGTAAGAGGTAGTCAGGTAAAAGCATGTGGCAGACATTATTCATTCTCCCCTTCCTGCATACAAATAGAAATCTGAATTTTTTGAGGCAGCATTGTATTAAAAGCTGCCTACCCATTCATATACCATTCTAGGTTTGAATGACCATGTAAGTGAAAAAAAAAGCCTGTTGAACAGGGCTTTGTTGAAAATATTTTTCCCCCAATGAAAATGAACTTAGCTGGCAGGTTCTTCCCTCTTCCTTTTATTCATGCTTGGAATGCAGATATGAAACCTAGAGATGGAATCATCATCTCTCAGCCATAAAACCTCCTTACAATAATGGTAAAATAAAAAGATAGTAGGAGTCTTGGTCCCTGATGATACCATACAACTTATATTTCCTTTGGATTTTTGTTTAAGCCATTGTAGTCACTTTTCTATGATGTACTGTTAAATACAATTCTAAGTAATAAGAAGAGTACTGGAGTTTGGTGGTAAAGAGTTCAAGAGAAACTTCCCAGGCATAGGAAACAATGAGATTCACAAAGATATGGAGTGAGAAGCTCAATATGAAGAAACTGTAAGGAAACCAACTGATTGGCGTTATGAAGAAGGAGACCAGAGATGAAGTTGTAGAGGTGAGTAAAGGCCAGTTCCTTGTAACCCATATTAAGGAGTGTGAACTTTGTTGTAAAAGTAATAGAGATTCTCTTGTGGATTTTTTTCATGACTTAATATTTGCATTTTAGAGAGAACATTTTGTTAGACTATTTAGAAACATTTGGGAGAGACTGATGGCAGGCAGATTAGATGGGAGATTTATATCGTCCAGGTGATTAAAAACCAAAACTAAGTTAGTAGAAATGGGAATTGATAGACCAGATTGGAGTTACTAATTATAGGTCTCTAGAAGAGATTCAAAATATATCAAGGAGGTAGAATCAACACAGATTGGATGTGTAAATTTGAAGCAAAGAACATCTCAAGGATGATCCTCAGGTTTCTGTCTTGGGTGACCAGACGATTCACCAAGATTGGTACTACAGGAGGAAATGATGGTTAAGTAATGATCCAAACTCTGATATCTCTGAAAACCAGAGAGAATTAAAGTATATTTTGCCAACTGTAAAAGTACCTCTCAGGAACAGTGATAATACAGCCTCAACTGTTAAAAATGACATGTATATAAACTTAGTATTTTCAGAAAATTCCTAAGTAGATTGAGATAGAGATAATAGTGTTTTATTTTCATGCAATACAATGTTTATGCTGTTCTTTAATATTTCTTAGAACGTGGTTAGAAACAAAAACAAAGATAACAACACCAAAACAGCTATACTACAGTAACCATAGTAATGTTTTCTGTTTCTTTCTTTGTTTCCTATTTCAGCCCAGTTCAACTCTGTAAAGAGAAAATGATGAATGGAGAAGAATAAGAGGGAAAGAAATGAGCCATAAGAGACATTTAGCAGACATTATTTTAATGTCTCTGACATAGTTTTGCATAGTTTCACACCTTTATGAGTTTATTGCTATAATGGTGGCAGGAAGATACAGGTTCCAGGCACTGCTAAGTAATGAGAGAGTTTTGAGTTTTACTTGATACTTCCAGTAAAGTCTTTTCACAGTATCTGTGCTCTTTCAATCCAGAGTAAAGAGTGCTCGCATAAAAAGCCCTAGCAGTGGCAAAAGGAATCAAAACTCCCTGCATTCTTTTCCATCTAGATGTCCTCTCTTTGGTTTGGTCAAGTCAAGATGAAGGGCAGAATAGGTTGGCACTTGTTATCAGCCCATATAACCACCTCACAGTGAAAACAGTGATGTCCAAAGTTTAGTAACCATGACTGGAAAGGGCTGGTTGTGCCTGAACTTCTGTACTTGATTACATAAACCAGTAGCCTATATTTGGACAAAGTAACGAGAGAAAATTGTAATTATTCATTTCATCTTGGTAGGATTTGGCTTATTGCTCCTGCCTTCTGAATTAAATGGATTTAAAAGAGACTGAAAGACTTAGAAAAGCTTCTCTTGCTACAGATGTTCTGCTCTCTTTGGCGAGGGGTGGGGTAAGGTGGGGTGGTGGGGGGTGGGTATCACACCACACAGCTCACAGGTACTCAGTTCCCGGATTCCCGGATCAAGGATTGAATCCAGGCTATGACAGTGAAAGACCAGAATCCTAACCAATAGGCCACCAGGGAACTGCCTCTTCTGCTATTCTTAAACAGTGAAAGACTGCTTCTAATACACGAGAGGGTATTGGTGGGAAGGAGAAAAACAGATATTGTGGAATAACTAGGTTCTTATGAGCTAAAAATATTGATTAGGAAGTTGTTGACTGTGGTCACATGAGCTTTATTGGCATATCGAAGGAAAAACTGAAGAAGAAAAGATTGCTTTATGAAATGTATTTTTTTGGAGACCATGTTGGTAGGTAAGTTTGAAAAGAAATCCTTGGGGTAAAGTCAGAAACTAAGATAGTATTTGCTAAATTATCATTTCAATGCCTAGATACTTAGTCATCAAATATATTTTTAGTTACCTGTTTAATTCACAACATTCTGACACAGTGCTCAATAGTGAGAAGTATAAATCCCACACTCTGGGATTAGATAATAAAACAATCCAAGGGGATTTTTTTTTCCTGATCCCACATTGCATTCATCTCATACCTTGAAGGACAAGGGCTCATTTCACTTTAAACTTTTCTTTTTCCCTGCCACAGCCTCATCACAGATGATTTTCATACAAATGTGTGATCTTTTTGTGATTTACCTCAATTACTCTTTCTACCTTTCATTTCCTAGAGTACTTTGCAGAATCCTAAAGTATTTTGATTCCAAAGAGGGTTAGTTATGTATCAGTACAAAATCAAAGGCTCACCAATCAGAAAGCTAGGAATGAAATAGGTATCCATCTGTGATGGCATCATAGTGATCTGGGGCCAGACCCGGTGGTAAGGTGGTGACAGAAGATGTGCACCACTGTCGCTTTGCATGGAAGCAGGAAGGAACAGGAAGAAGCAATAACGCCTTAAGAGGAGTATAACAGAAAGGGAAAGAATAAGAAATAAAGCTGAACTTATAGGAATAGCTTCTAATTTACTTTTCATTATATCTAGAAGCTCTAGAGTGCCATCTGACCTTTCTACCAGGAGAAGCAGTAAATAAAATGTATAAATAATTTGTATTTTATATGTGTTTTGTACCCCAAATATGGAACTCAGCCTATTTGAGAATGAGCATTCCTAACTGCAACGTCAGTGAATTCAGAATCAACTGGACTATCAACTCCTTTTGACAGAATCTATTTGTTTCAAAGTCATGTTATTTGCCCTTGTAAGAAGCAAGATAAACAGAGCAGTTTCAAAGAAAGTTGTGAGATAGTTGGGCTTTAAGAATTTGACTTTGACAAGTTCAAGAAGTAAAAACAGGGTGGTGGGGGTGGGGGCAGGGATGCTTATCCTATTTAAAAAAAAAACAGAATCAATAACTAATTTATTCAACAAGCACTTATTGAATACCTTCCATGTGTCATTTGGTGATGGGCTACATACTAGACGTGTTAAAAATGAGAAGCAGGCAGGATACATTTCAATCCACGAGAGGAAGAAGGTGATTCCATGACAGAATACCAGGTGAGATTTTAGGTCAAATGTAGCCTTTAAGCATCTCTCATATTCTACCAGGTAGGTGACTATTAACACTTACGTAAAGACCAGCCCTACCCGACACAGGAGGAAATAGAGGCCCTGCAATACAGTCCTAATTTTCCTCCTATTCCTAGATAATGAAGACAATGAAAACATAATTTTAATTGAAAAGTTGATGGGAATGAGTAAAAGCTTGCATGCTTCTAAAAATTTCTGCAGTTCTTGGCCTTTCCATATTCTTATGATAAAGCCCACAGTGGTCACTTCCTTAGTATATCCCCCAATGAGGATATATTTAAATAGATCTATTTAAAATAGACTTTATTTTTTAGAGCAGTTTTAGGTTCACAGCAAAATTGAGGAGAAAGTATGGGGAGTTCCCATAAACACACTAACCCCACACATGCATAGCCTTGCCTACTATTAACATCCTCTGCCAGGGTGGTATATTTATTTCAAATGAGGAACCTACATCAACACATCATGATCACCCAAAGACCATTATTTATGTTAGCTTCACTCTTGGTGCCGTACACCCCATAGTGTCAGTCACTCAGTCGTGTCCAACTCTTTGTGACCCCATGGACTGTAGCCCGCCAGGCTCCTCTGTCCATGGGATTTTCCAGGCAAGAATACTGGAGTGGGTGGCCATTCCCTTCTCCAGGGGATCTTCCTGACTCAGGGATCGAACTTGAGTCTCGTGCGCTGCAGGCAGATTCTTTACCATCTGAGTCACCAGGGAAGCTATATTCAGGGAAGCTATACCAGGGAAACTACAATAGGGAAGTACGTTTTATGGGTTTTGACAAATGCATAATAACATGGATCCAGCATTATAGTTCAAGCAGAATAGTTTCACTGCCCTAAACATCTTCTCTGCTCTGCCTATTCATCCCTCCCTCCACCCTAACACCTGGCAACCACTGATCTTTTTACCATCTACATAGTTTTGCCTTTTCTAGAATGTCACAGAGTTGGAATCAAACAGTATGTATTCTTTTTAGATTGGTTCCCTTTTTCTCAGTAATATCCCTGATAGCTTAAGTGGTAATGAACCCACCTGCAATGCAGGAGACACAGGTTTGATCCCTGGGTCAGGAAGATCCCCTGGAGAAGGAAATGGCAACCCACTCCAGGATTCTTGCCTGGAGAATTCCATGGAGAAGAAAGCCTGGCAGGCTAAAGTCCATAGGGTAGCAAAGAGTTGGACACAACTAAGCACACATGTGCTATACATTTGTGATTCTTCCAGTCTTTTCATGGCTTAATAGCTCATTTCTTCTTAGCACTAAATAACATGCTATAATAGCAAATGATGACACCTACCAGAATTATACTAAAATTTAAAAAAACTGAAGTGTTGGCTAGGAAATGGAACAGCAGGAATTCTTATATACTGCTGATGGAAGTGTAAATTGGTACAGCCACTTTGGGAAACTGCTTCTCTATCTTGATTAAAGCTGAATATATGCTTAACTTATGACCCAGAAATTCCATACCAACATAAATACATACGTAGATTCACCAGTAGCATGCACAAGAAATTTCACAGCAGCATCATATGAGAACCAGTAAGTTAATGTTTATCCACAGGAAAATGGATGCATAAAGTATATTCTGTTAATTCAATGCTTCACAGCTATGAAAACGAACAACTACCACAGGCAGCAATGTGGAGGAAGCTCACAGACGCCATGTTGAGTGAAAGCTGTCAGCCACAAAAGACTACATACTCTTTGATTACAGTTATATAAAGTTCAAAAACACAAACCTAATCTATGATAATAAATAGTGATCAATTTTGAGTAGGAGGAGGATAATGAATGGGAAGGGGAATGTTCTATTTGACTTGGGGAATGGTTACACAGGGGATTTTATTTGGGGTGGGGGCAGGGGTTGTTTGTCTGACACATCATGCAGTTCATAGGATCTCAGTTCCCCGACCAGGGATTGAACTCTGGCCGTGGCGTTGAAAGCCCAGAATCCTAACCACTAGGCAACCAGGAAACCCCTACACAGATCTCTTCATGCTGTGAAAATTCATTGAGCTGTATGCTTGTGATTTGTATGCTTTTTAGAATGCATATTGTTATATTTCATATAAACATTTATTAAAGAATATAGAACCTCAGTTGGACCTATTGAGATCTAGAAAAGCTATATGGTTATCTATGACAGGAAGCCTACATTTTTTTCCAACCTTCACTTATTGGGAATTAGTAGACTACACAATGGGTTAATCTCATGAGCTAAGGATGGCGTTTTTATAGATAAGGTGGGACTGGGACTTTGGTGTGTCTGATTTCAAAGCCTATGCTAACAGCCACTATCCCATACTACGTTCTATTATGATTATATACTCTCTTCCAGACCTATTTATGCTAAACATCTGTGGTTCTGTGTATTTTCTTTTCCCATTTTATTTTATGACACAGAGGGATAGTGAAATGCTAAGTGTATCCTCAATTATGTTTCATGACACCAAAATAAAGTTGAAAGACATTTGTTTGCTCTAAACAAGGCCAAATGAGTATCATACGTGTGTATGTATTATTTTTTGTGTGTTGTGCTCGTAAGCCTTAGGAATCTGTACGTGGTATGTCATTATATCTTTCGAATAATTTTTCACTTGTTTCAAAATGCTTTTCATATTTTGCTTAGCATTTGACAACAGTCAACACTGAGCAGACAATCTCACTGAATTTTCTGTGTTGGACATTTAAGGGTTTTCCCCCCCTCTCAGGATATATTGGGTTGGCCAAAAAGTTCTTTCAGGTTTTCTGTTAAGATGTAATGGAGAAACCTCAAATGAATTTCTTTGTCAACCCAATGCTAATTCAAAATCTTTCAGGGTCTGCAAGCAGTTTAGTTTTTTCCAATGTGCATTGACTTGTATGGAGATAGTAAATTGTATCTGTCACTGTTCATCTGTTGTCCAGTGATAACATTTGTTTACCTCCCCAGGAGGGCGTTTTAATTCCCACCCCCACCATCTTGACTAACTCTAATATTCATCCTTCTCTGGTTCTTAATAAATTGGTGAAACTGCAACCCCACCAGTCATTTATAGGACTGTAGCACCTCCCTATTAACCATTCATACACACTGAAATTCGGTCATTCATTTTTACTCTTACCTTTCCACCTCTTAAACATGAAAGAGTCATTTCCTAGGCAGGTTGATAGGAAATCTAGGGGTCCCCAAGGAGAGAGGGGTCTCCAAATGGAGGAAATAGCCTGCAAGTGTCAAACATTTTTATCTCTCTTAGGAGGCAGGAGGAAACAAACTAGCAATATTTTTTTCCTTCTATACAAATTTAAAGGGAGGTTTCTCTTAAAATACTGTGTTGCCATAATGACACCTGGTTTCACCTGAAGTTAGCTATTCTTGAGCCTAGAGATAACCAATGCCTTTTTCTTATGGAAATGTTTGTCTTAAGCTATGCTAATGTACTACGCCTTTACCCCAAACTCGGTCTCCAAGTCGGTTCCGCCTCTGGGCCCAAAACCTACTTGACAAACCAGTATGTTATACTCAGATATTGTTCCCCTAATCTATGTAAATGAAACTATTTGTATGGTGGTCTGCCCTTCTTTAAGATTCAAGTTAATTATTTTATGGCCCAAGATTATCCCAAAATGCATCTTATGGGCGAGGGGCCTGGTGCTATTCTGAATTATAAGACATTCCTTTCTTTCATTAACAGACTGCTAGTGACTATATAACATCCAGCTGAAGACTAGCGGGGGGGGGGTACTCTTTCTGCCCCCTTCTGATGCCTATGTCAGAAGCTTTCTCTATCTCCTTCATACTTTAATAAAACTTTATTACACAAAAGCTCTGAGCGATCAAGCCTCGTCTCTGGCCCCGGATTGAATTCTTCTCCTCCGGGGGCCAAGAATCCCGGTGTATTCGCGTGATTCAACAACAACCTTTCAAACACTTTATAATCCATAGCTAAAGTAGCACATGCTCACCCTCTAGTTACAAGCTTAATATGTAAGCATGAGAAGATGTGGGAATAGTACTGTTTTCATAGAAGCACTTTCCTCCCCTGCTGCTGCTGCTGCTAAGTCGCTTCAGTTGTGTCCGACTCTGAGCGACCACATAGATGGCAGCCCAACAGGATCCCCCATCCCTGGGATTCTCCAGGCAAGAACACTAGAGTGGGTTGCCATTTCCTTCTGCAATGCATGAAAGTGAAAAGTGAAAGTGAAGTCGCTCAGTCATGTTCGACTCTTAGCAACCCCATGGACTGCGGCCCACCAGGCTCCTCCCTCCATGGGATTTTCCAGGCAAGAGTACTGGAGTGGGGTACCATTGCCTTCTCTGTTCCCCCTAGAGGTTAACTATTTAGATTTCCTATTGACTATCATAGATGATTCTTCTCTATTTTTGGATTAAAGATAGCTTGTCCAGTATTCTAGCTTTGTTCATGTATTCATTATTATTGCTTTAACTGGTTAAATGCAGTTGATATCATTGACACGTATATTCCTAAGACAATTTATGGTTTAAATGTTCAACTCATTTTTTAATATAGCAATAGTTTCAAAAACATCAAACTTTAATATACACATCTTTATTTGTGATATAATTATCAATTTTCTTCATTTAATTTTTTAGAGACTATACTACAGAACTCCTAAAAGGGCAAAAACAAATAAAGCATTATTTCCAAAAGTAAGGCTTGCAGAGTCAATAATAAACATGACAAGGTTGTTAAATGTTTGAGATCCTTAACAATGTAAGGCATAGAGCTAGCCTGGAAGACCATTAAGTAAATATGATCTATATTATGGAGAAGAGTAGATCCTCATTCCCTTAGGTAGATGCAATAAACTAAGAAATCTTACTCTTAAAAAACATTACTGGAGTATAGTTGATTCACAATGTTGTGTTAATTTCTGCTGCACAGCAAAGTGATTCAGATTATATATATATATATATATATATATACACACACACACTTTGTCATATTCTTTTCCTTTATCGTTTATCACAGGGTATTAAATACAGTTCACTGTGCTATACAGTAAGACCTTGTTGTTTATCAAATCTTTATTATAGATTTTAGGTACTAATTTTAGAGCAGCTAACAACTTTGAACTTGTTCAGACTTAAAAACAATGACACACCCACATGCTCTCTCAGCACCTTTCAATAACCTGCCTGTTTCAACACTTGGTAGCTTCAGATCAGATTATTAGCTTTTACCTTTCTTTTTTACTTTTAGCAAGGTAATTGGAAAGGTGAAATTGATAGAAAGTTATACAATTCAGTGGTATTAATATTCCTGCATTGCCTGTAGGAGTCATAGTCTGACTTGTTTTTCTCGTAGACATTTGG
This sequence comes from Bubalus kerabau, assembly GCF_029407905.1. Taxonomy (NCBI): domain Eukaryota; kingdom Metazoa; phylum Chordata; class Mammalia; order Artiodactyla; family Bovidae; genus Bubalus; species Bubalus kerabau. The sequence goes on along the minus strand of NC_073647.1, from coordinate 56,995,835 downwards.
TTATAAATCCAAATGAATATCATTTAATCAGTCCTGGAGGAGAAATAGCTCATCACAACCTGTTAAGAGATATTTGTGAAAAATGTAATGAAATGTTTCAGGAAGAAGGAAGAGACGTACACCACCAAGATTCTCATGAAAATGTATCTAGTCTATTGATGAACTCAAATTCCAAGTCTGAGTTTTGAAACAAAATTTCGATGGCATTTTAGCTAATCTGCAATGAAAGAAAGTGAAAGTGAAAGTCGCTCGGGACTGTCTGACTCTTGTGAACCCATGGACTGTATAGTCCATGGGATTCTCCAGGCCAGAATACTGGAGTGGGTAATTGTTCCCTTCTCCAGGGGATCTACAGTCCGTGGAATTCTGCAGGCCAGAATCCTAGAGTGCATAGCCTTTCCATTCTCCAGGGGATCTTCCCAACCAGGGATCGAACTGAGATCTCCCACTTTGCAGCCTGATTCTTTACCAGCTGAGCCACAAAGGAAGCCCAAGAATAGAGAAGTGGGTATCCAATCCCTTCTCCCACACTTTGCGACCACATGGACGATACAGTCCATGGAATTCACCAGGCCAGAAGAGTGGAGTGGGTAGCCTTTCCCTTTTCTAGGGGATCTTCCCAACCCAGGGATTGAACCCAGATCTCCCACAGTGCAGGCAGATTCTTTACCAGCTAAGCCACAGGGAAAGCCCGAAAATATTGGAGTGGGTAGTCTCTCCATTCTCTCACTCTTTGCGACCACATGTAGTCACAGTCCATGGGATTCTCCTGGCGAGAATACTGGAGTGGCTAGTCATTCCCTTCTCCAGAGGATATACAGTCCATGGAATTCTCCAGGCCAGAATACTGGAGTGGGTAGTTGTTCCCTTCTCCAGGGGATCTTCCCAACCCAGGGATCAAACCCAGATCTCCCACATTGCAGGCAGATTCTTTACCAGCTGAGCCACAAGGGAAGTCTACAAATGCTGGAGTGGATAGGCTATCCCTTCTCTCAGTCTTTGCAACCCCATGGACTATACAGTCCATGAAATTCACTTGGACAGAATACTGGAGTGAGTAGCCAATTCCTTCTCCAGGAGATCTTACAGTCCATGTAAGTGCAGGCAGATTCTTTACCAGCTGAGCCACAAGGGAAGCCCAGTTATACTGGAGTGGGTAGCTTATCCCTCCTCCCACTCTTTCGACCACATGGACTCTAAGTCCATGGAATTCTCCAGGCTAGAATACTGCAGTGGGTACCCATTCCCTTCTCCAAGCAATCTACAGTCCTTGTAATTCTCCAGGCCAGAAAATTGGAGTAGGTAAGCCTTTACCTTCTGCAGGGCATCTTCCCAACCCGGGCTCAAACCCAAACTTCCCACATTGCAGGCAGATTCTTTACCAGCTGAGCCACAAGGGAAGCCCAAGAATACTGGAGTGGGTAGCCTATCCCTTATCCCACTCTTTATGACCATATTGACTATACATTCCATGGACTTGTCCAGGCCAGAATACTGGAGTGGGTAGCAGTTCCTTCTCCAGGTATCTTCCCAACCCAGATATCCAACCCAGATCTCCCACATTGCTAGCCAATTCTTTACCAGCTGAGCCACAAGGGATACCCAAGAATACTGGAGTGGGTAGTCTGTCCCTTCTCCCAATCTGTGCGACCACATAGGCCAGAATACTGGAGTGGGTAGCCGTTCCCTTCTCCAGAGATGCTTCCCAACCCCAGGATCGAACCCAAATCTCCCACACTGCAGGCAATTCTTTAGCTGCTGAGCCACAAGGGAAGCCCAAGAATACTGGAGTGGGTAGCCTATCCCTTCTCCAGCGGATTTTTCCCCCACCCAGCAATTGAACCATGTTCTCCTGCATTGCAGCCAGATTCTTCACCAGTGGAGCTATCAGGGAAGCCCCTTACATGAATAGCTTTTTTTGCTCTACACCAAATACAAAATGCTCCATTTCCAAAGCCCTGAAAAACTCTTTGTGGTGATATCAAATAAATAAGAATAATTTTAGTTTCTTTTACAGAAAAGAAAGTCAAATTTAATTAAAAACTAGAATTAAAAATTAGCAAATACATAAACACACACTGAAAAATACACACGCAAGAACACTATGTATTGACTCACAGAGGGGATATGCAGTGGTCCAAGACCACTCAATATGGCTTGTCAGTTATAGGAGAAATCCAAGCATGCACACGTGTGCACACACACACAGAGCACAGGCACACAAAAAGGAACCCAGTATTTTTCAACAGTATACTCAATCTACCATAAACAAAAATTCATAATTAGTTTTCAAAGCTTCCTTTTTTAATTCAAAAAGATGCCCATCTCGGGTATAAACATACATATATTTTTTCAGTGGTTTACTGTTGGCTTATTTTAAATATATTAGTGTTATTACATGCAACTATTTCCTGTATTTAACACGCTTTCGTTTTATTTACTTTAGTGTCTCTAGCTTGAACCTACCAAAAGTTTCTGGTTGGTAGGAAGACAGGTGCCTTATTCTCTGTGAAATTGAATGTATTGGTTTTAAACACTCGTCAGAAAATGTTTGATCAGCATTTCAACACATGGAAATAGTTACATCGATGCTTAAATTGCCATTTTCTGCGAAAAGTTCCGCAACTTCAGGGTCGAATATTAGGCAGTCACTGTTGATAAAGGCTGTTGCAATTCCCTCATGAATAGATAGAGGCGTGGCTTCCCAACTCAATCGCCGCCTATTACCATTTAGCTCAAGTTGATAAGTAAAATTTTCAGCTTGCTCGCGTGTTCCTATTAGCTGGACAATTGCAAAGAATTTCTGGTGACCATCGTAGATTTCCAGTTTTTCCAAAACTAGTAAGAACTGAAACCCAAAACAGGACTGCACCATCACCCACTCAAGGGTAACAGCCAGATGAATGTTGGCTGCAAGGAAAACTACAACTTCTCCCTGCAGGGTTATAATGGAGTCATTATAGTGCTGCATCAGATGCGGCACTACCGCATCCATGGAGCCTTGCCACCCACAGGAAGTACCAGGGCGAGGACAACGACAGGGCCTAAACTCACAGTGTTCTTCATGGTCTGCTTTTTCTGTGGGTGGCATAGTTTTTCCACATCCTGAAGAGGTGTACTTACAGGGGAAAAGTACTAAATTGGCCAGTTTCTCCATAGCCAAGTTGCGAATGGATGTCAGCGGGCCCCGGCAAGCTGGACAACGTGTGAGCTTTGGGCGACAGTTGCCACAAACAAGATGGCCACTCCGACACTGTATAATTGGAGGTAACACATAGTCAAGGCAGACCAGACACTCAAAAAGACTCGCCAAGTCATTGTTGGACACAGTGGTGTCAGTCAAGACAGGCGCCCTCCGGGAGGAGGGCGCACCAGTTGAGGTTCCAGTAGGTAATGCTCTTTCAGTTGAGGTTCCAGTAGGTAATGCTCTTTCGGTTTGACGACTCATGTCTGTCGGGGGAGAGCGCGCCTCGGACCTCGGTCCTGACTCAAACACGCTCCGTCGTCGCCGCCGCCAACGCCCGCCACCACGGGCAGCGCCACTGCCACTGCCTCTGCCTCATGCCAGTACCGACGGGACACTCTGGCTCGCCGCCGCCATTAGAGAGTGCGCGCAGCAATGGTCGCCGCGGCTCCCCACAGTCCGCCGCCGGCGTTCCGCGCGTTCTCGAACCCGCGCGCGCGCCCGCTAAATACCTCACACTATGGCGGCCACCGCGGGGAAGCGCGGCCCCGCGCGCCTGCGGCCCGCAGGGGGCCAACAAGAATCTTTTTAAAGGAATAGGTCATTGTTACAATCTAGCATTCCTTGCCCAGAGCTATTTTGCATGTTGAGTCATATAACAGTTTTAGTCCTAGTAACTGTCTATTTGGGGAGCTCACCTACAATCTGGTGACATTATGGAAAAAGTATGAAATTAGAACTGCAATAGGAATAATCCAGATTTTAAAAGATTAAATTAGTACTTAGCTACTTTTCATGTATAAAGGTGCTTTTCAAGCACTAATTAATCCGCTGAAAACCTCTGTGAGCATGGCTGGACTAGGAGAAAATCAGAGTTTTGAAGAGAGAAAAGTGAAAAGTTTCTAGTGGAGCTGTATTTTTCCATAACTCATCTCCAGGCAGACTCTCCTAAATAGGTGTCAATTAAATTCTGCTTATCTGAACAGTCAGGCTGTTCAGTAGATTAAAAAAATTCAGTTTTACCTGAAACCCTTAGGAATAACCTAAGGTCTTATCCCACAGCGAAACAAAATCTCAGAATTGAGAAATCAAGGAAGCCCAGAACTATCCTGGATATTTGTACATATTCAGGGTCAGTGATGGACTATTATAAAACCAAATAAATACACTGGTTTTAACTAGAATTGGACATATTGCTAAGAAAATAACCAGTTACATCACCATGTCTGATTCCGTGCAGGTCAATAATTCATTTCTGACTATGGCAGTTTCATCAACCTTTTGGGGTGAAGGAATGCATGTGGGTGTCACTGACTGCTACTGGCAGGCCTGAGGCATAAACAAGAGAGAAGACCAAATTGAAGGGAAGAAGTGGTGGTGGTAGAAGATCACCAACAAATTCATAAGATGTCAGCCATAATTTCAACCAATGGCCCAGAGAGCAGGGAGATAAATCTGTTAAAACAATGGGATGAGTAAGAATAAATACAAGGAACAGGTCGTGCTGGAAGTACAGGAAGAATTGGAATAGCATATTCATGTGGGAATCGTGTCAGAAGCCAGGATACTGCAAGTAGATATAATCTATTAATAGAAGGGGACGACAGAGGATGAGATGGCTGGATGGCATCACTGACTCGATGGACATGAGTCTCGGTGCACTCTGGGAGTTGGTGATGGACAGGGAGGCCTGGCGTGCTGCGATTCATGGGGTCGCAAAGAGTCAGACACGACTGAGCGACTGATCTGATCTGACCCAAAACTCAAACCTGAGAAACATGTCAAATTCACGTGGGACATTGTGGCATGGAGCAACAGTACAGCTACCCCCACACACAGCACTTACACACACATGCACACACTTCTAGCCCCACAGGCCTGTTCTATATTTTTCCATTTCAGTATCACTTTCTAACATGCTTCACAATTAACTTAACCATGTTCTCTCTCTCACTCCCTACCGAATGGAAGGTACTGAGGTAGACAGGTTTGTATGTTTTGTTTATTGATGTATGCATATACAACAGTGTCTGGAATATGATAGGCTCTCAGTAACTATTTGCTGACTAAGTGATTTTAAGAAATGAGTATGGGAACTCATTCCAGAGTGCCTTAGTGACGGGTCAAAACACTCTGAGCTCAATATGATGCATTATTTATCAACTGTTATTTCTATAGTCATGTGGACTCTACTTTTAAGTATAGGTTCTTGGGACTTCCCTGGTAGTCCAGTGGTTAAGACTCCTCATTTCCCCTGCAGGGGGCACAGGGTTTGATCCCTGGTGGGGAAACTTTCTGCATGCTGCTTGGCATGGCCAAAAGAGGGAAAAAGAAAAAAAGGTACAAGTTCTCTCTGTCTGCTGCTTTTTAGACAAATAGAATGGAGACCCATCAAAGTGAGCTGAGGAAAGGGAAGAGCAACAGGAAAGGGGTTCAGAGGATACTGAAGGGTGAGGGGATGATCTATTCTGTAGGGCCCTGTTGTCCATTGTAAGGATTTGGGCTTTGAGTCCAAGAGAGGTGGGATGCCACTGGAAAGTTTTGAGGAGTAGAGTGACTTGATCTGACATATATTTGAACAGAATCTCTTGAGATGCTGTGTGAAAAATAAACTAGAGGGGTAAAAAGGCCAAAGCTGGAAGACCATTGAAGAGACTACTGCAATAATCCAAAACACAGATGATGATGGCTTGGAATTGAGTGGTAGCACCAGAGGTTTTTTGAACTGGTCAGACTGAGGGTATCTTTTGAAGGTATAGCCAATGGGATTCCTTGATGGATTGGATATGGTGTTTGATAGAAGGAGAATGAATCAAGGAAGATGATAGTGTTTTGCCCTGAGCAAATGGAAGAATGGAAATATTTTATTGAGACAGGAAAAACTTGGTTGTTGAATGATTGAGGATGTTTAAAAAAATACCTTGGGGATTTTAATGCATTTTCAGATCATGTTTCTTCCTTCAGTGAGGCAGGTTGGTAGTGGTGCTGGATACTAATCATTTCACTGTCGATTGTGTAAGTCAACAAAGCTGTGAGTAGGGTTTTGAGGGGTTGATTTTTGTTTTTATTCCTGAGATTAAATATGATCCAGTACAAAGAATATTCAGAATATCTATCAAGGAAGGAATAGATTTTATTATAGCAGATTAATGAGCACATTAAGATGAGTTCATTTAGTGTTTTACTATGAAATTCACCAAAAGAAGTGACGTGGTTTTGGTGTCTATTGGTCATCTTAAATTCATTGATACCAGTAAACTGTAAATTACATATATGTATGCATACAAGGTGGAAACCACTAGCAAAAACAAGATCAGAGCCACAAGAAGCCACACTATATTAAACTGAAAATGCTACACGCACATAACTCTGAAGTTACACTACTTCTGCGAGTGAAATCTTAAGGAGTGTGTTACTGATTTCACTTTTGTGGAAAATCTGTACAAACTCAGTATGGTTAATAATATGGCATTTGTTAAGAAAAAAAAAAAATTTAGAGACACACTCATCTCCTTTGATCCAGAACTCCACTTCTACTAATTTCTCCTGAGATGATATTAAGAACATGCACAAAGATTTACATCCCAGAGTGTTTCTCAGGGCTTTTGTTATAATAAAAATTGGAGACCATTTAAACAGCTCAATCTAGAGCATTGGAATACATGATGCACATTCATTCAGTGGAATACTATACAGCCAATTCAAAGAATATTGTAAAAGTGCACATATTAGTACACAAAAACCTTCCTGACATATTGAGTGAAAAAAACAAGTTAGAAGACAAAATTACATATGACCCCATTTGAAGACTTGTGCAGGTAATCTATTTGAACACAAAAAATCTGCAAGCAGATACCACAAAATGGTAACGGTATCACTGGGGGGATTATGGAGAGTTTCTATGATTATCTCTATTTGCTAAAATAAATCTGTACTACATTTATAATAAAAATATACAAATGCATGGAACAACAGTGATTACATTAGACAGAGATATTTCATGCTTTATAAAGATACACAAGTCTTGTTTTCCCTGGAGACACACCCTTGTTCATGCATCACAGGGTAAACCTTTAACAGCATATTATTACTGGCACTCCCTGGCTACAGTATTTCTGATTGCTGCTGCTGCTGCTGCTGTGTCGCTTCAGTCGTGCATAGACGGCAGCCCACCAGGCTCCTCCATCCCTGGGATTTTCAAGGCAAGAGTACAGGAGTGGGTTGCCATTGCCTTCTCCGATTTCTGATTGAGATTAGTATAAATAATGAGTTGCCAAATTCAGGGCTCTCACAAAAAGCCCTTCCAATGTGAGAAATGTGGCTAAAGTTCCTAAGATGACTTTCAGTGTTTTAGCAATTACAGTAATTATTTAAGCAAATAACAATTAGCATGAATTCTCAGAGAACCTTGTGTGCTTTTTCATTAGCTATACAAAAAAAAAAAAAAGCAGGGTGTGTGTGGGGGGGGAGGGGATTTGGGAGGAGACTCCCAATAGAAATGAGAGAGCAGATAGCCAGTATCTTTAATTTTGTCACTGAAGATAGACTTTTTTTCTCCATCTGGCCAGGCAAATAATGCAGAAATGGCCAACAGTAGATTATGCTGGGTCATCAGTGGGCAGAAGCAACGTGGATAACTGAAATCCACTGATGATCCAGAAACCTAATTTTACCGAATAGTTGCAACCACCGCCTGGACAGAACCCTTCAGTAGAACTGCTAATGAGAAGCATAATTGAGTGGTTTGAGTTCATCTGCTTTCAGTTATCCTTTGCAGGTGCTAATGAACAGTGAAGTGGTCAAAAGGCTGTCAGCCAAAGGGAGCAGTAGGAACAAAAGCAAGACATGGATAACACCAGAAACTGGATAATCAGCCTCAAAATGGGTGAGTTGACTACAGTGAGGATCAGCTATTAATTATCTGCTTAAGTAAATTCCACAAAGATATATGTCATGACAACAGATCTTCATATTAAGTGTTTTCGTGTATGCAGAGTCTATCTTGGTTAACATGATTTATGGTATAGTCTTAGAAATTCTCTATACTGCAGTGATTTTCCTGGACAGCAATGATAGGATACTTACTGTCAGAGCACAGCTAATCAACTACAGGCTCCTCTGCTAAATATGGCCAACAGACTGCTTATGAGTCAGGACTTTGGCAGACAGCCCTTCTTTTGGACCAATGGGAATGTGATTGACTCTCTCCCATGCCTTTCTGGGAGACGATATAAGCATTGCTGGTATCCAAATCCTTTTGTTTTTATTATTCCTCCAGATTCATGTTTTAGTAAACAGCCTTTTGAAAGTATTGTTATGGTGAACATTTTGTGGTTTATGGTAAGCATTTGGTTTTCAGGAATTGTTGAAAATAAATGTTTTTAGAGTGCAGTTATTTTCAAGTATTACACAATAAACTCTAGTATTTGTAACTAAAACTCTATCTATGTTTGATTAGCAATTAAGCTCTCAAATAGTTATGAAAGTAATTTTCTTTCATAAGGCTGTACTTTAGGACAAATGACTTGATACATTCACTAATATTCAGAGCTTCTCAACTATATCTACATATGATTATGAATGTAGCTCTTTGTGGTGGTAGCAAAACTGATTTCCATTTTTGGCAGTAGTTGGAAAAAAAGTACACTATAAACGAGCTGATATTTGTAAATAAAACTGTAACTGCACATGAATATTTATTATGTTTTCTATAGCAATTGTGAGAGTAATCTCCATTTATAACACTTGTTTTGAGTAAATGAGATTTTTAACCATGTTAGTATCAACTGTTATTTCTTGATGCGGTTCTATGATAGTGTGTCCCTTTGCCCATATTGTGAGCAAAAGGGCAAATGAACTAGTTTTATATAATGTGAATTGTTTAAGTCACTTGAATATTCTCAATAACTCGTTAACTTTTGCTTTCAGTTCAGTTGATTTCAGTCACTGAGTCACATCCGACTCTTTGTGACCCCATGGACCACAACACGCCAGGCCTTCCTGTCCATCACCAACCCCCGGAGCTTCCTCAAACTCATGTCCATCAAGTCAGTGATGCCATTCAACCATCTCATCCTCTGTCGTCCTCTTCTCATCCTGCCTTGAATCTTTCCCAGCATCAGGGTCTTTTCCAATGAGTCAGTTCTTCGCGTCAGGTGGCCAAAATATTGGAGCTTCAGCTTCAGCTTCAGCATCAGTCCTTCCAATGAATATTCAGGACTGATTTCCTTTCGGATTCAATGGTTTGATCTCTTTGCTTTCCAAGGGACTCTCAAGAGTCTTCTCCAACACCACAGTTCAAAAGCATCAGTTCTTTGGCACTCAGCTTTATTTATGGACCAACTCTCACATCCATACATGACTACTGGAAAAAGCATAGCTTTGACTAGACAGACCTTTGTCAGCAAAGCAATGTCTCTCCTTTTTAATCTGCTGTCTACGTTAGTCAGACAGGGCTGACTAATGTTATACCAGGGCTCCCCTGGTGGTTCAGAGGTTAAAGCATCTGCCTGGAATGTGGGAGACCAGGGTTCGATCCCTGGGTTGGGAAGATCCCCTGGAGAAGGAAATGGCAACCCACTCCAGTACTCTTGCCTGGAGAATCCCATGGAGGGAGGAGCCTGGTAGGCTACAGTCCATGGGGTCGCAAAGAGTCGGACACGATTGTGTGACTTCACTTTCACTACGTTAGTCAGAGCTTTTCTTCCAAGGAGCAAGCATCTTTGTCGTTTGATTTCATGGCTGCAGTCACCATCTGCAGTGATTTGGAGCCCAAGAAAATGAAGTCTGTCACTGTTTCCATTGCTTCCCCTACTGTTTGTCATGAAGTGATGGGACCTGATGCCATGATATTCGTTTTGTGAATGTTGAGTTTTAAGCCAGCTTTTTCACGCTTCTATTTAACTTTCATGAAGAGGCTCTTTAGTTCCTCTTTTGCTTTCTTCCATAAGGATGGTGTCACCTGCATATCTGAGGTTATTGCTATTTCTCCCAGCAATCTTGATTCCACCTTTTGCTTCATCCAGCCCGGCATTTCGCATGACGTAATCTGCATATAAGCTAAATAAGCAGGTTGACAATATACGTTGCCTTGATGTACTCCTTTCCCGATTTGGAACCAGTCCGTTGTTCCATGTCCGCTTCTAAATGTTGTTTCTTGACGTGCATATTGATTTCTCAGGAGGCAGGTAAGGTGGTCTGGTATTCCCATCTCTTGAAAAAGTTTCCACACTTTGTTGTGAGCCACTCAATCAAAGGCTTTGGCGTAGTCAATAAAGCAGAAGTAGATATTTTCCTGGAACTCTCTTGTTTTTGTATGATCCAACGGATGTTGGCAATTTGATCTCTGTTTCCTCTGCCTTTTCTAAATCCAGCTTGAACATCTGGAAGTTTTCAGTTCACATACCGTTGAAGCCTCTCTTGGAGAATTTTGAGCATTAAATTACTAGAGTGTGAGATGAGTACAATTGTGCGGTAGTTTAAACATTCTTTGGCATTGCTTTTCTTTGGGATTGGAATGAAAACTGACCTTTTCCAGTCCTGTGGCCACTGCTGAGTTTTCCAAATGTGCTGGCATATTTGGAGCAGCACTTTAGCAGCAGCATCTTTTAGATTTTGGAATACCTCAGCTGGAATTCCATCATCTCCACTAGCTTTGTTCATATTGATGATCCTAAAGCCCACTTGACTTCACACTCTATGATGTCTGGCTCTAAGTGAGTTATCACACCAACATGGTTTTCTGGGTCATTAAGGTCTTATTTGTATAGTTCTTCTGTGTATTCTTTCCACCTCTTCTTACTATCTTCTACTTCTGTTAGGTGCATACCATTTCTGTCCTTTACTGTGCCCATCTTTGCATGAAATGTTCCCCTGATATCTCTAATTTTCTTGAAGAGATCTCTAGTCTTTTCCATTCTATTGCTTTCCTCTATTTCTTTGCATTGATCACTGAGGGTGGCTTTCTCATCTATCCTTGCCATTCTTTGGAACTCTGCATTCAGATGAGTATATCTTTCCTTTCCTCCTCTGTCTTTAGCTTCTCTTTTCTCAGCTATTTGTAAGGCCTCTTCAGACAACCATTTTGCCTTTTTGCATTTCCTTTTCTTGGGGATGGTCTTGATCACTGCCTCCCGTACAATGTCACGAATCTCCACGCATAGTTCTTCAGGCACTCTATCAGATCTAATCCCTTGAATCTATTTGTCACTACCACCGTATAATCATAAGGGATTTGATTTAGGTCATACCTGAATGGTCTAGTGGTTTTCCCTACGTTCTTCAATTTAAGTCTGAATTTGACAATAAGGAGTTCATGATCTGAGCCACAGTCAGCTCCTGGCCTTATTTTTGCTTCTTGTTTTGTATAGAGCTTCTCCATCTTTGGCCACAAACAACATCATGAATCTGATTTTGGTATTGACCATCTGGTGATGTCCATGTGTAGAGTCATTTCTTGTGTTGTTGGAAGAGGGTGATTGCTATGACCAGTGCATTCACTTGGCAAAACTCTGTTAGCCTTTGCCCTGCTTCATTTTGTACTCCAAGGCCAAACCTGCCTGTTAGTTCAGGTGTTTCTTGACTTCCTACTTTTGCGTTCTAGTCCCCTGTGATGAAAAGGACATCATTTTTGAGTAGGTCTTCATAGAATCGTTCAACTTCAGCTTCTTTGGCATTAGTGGTTGGGGTATAGACTTGGATTACTGTGATATTGAAAGATTTGCCTTGGAAACGAACAGAAATCATTCTGTCATTTTTGAGATTGCACCCAAGTACAGTCTCTTGTTGACTATGAGGGCTATACCACTTTTTCTAAGGCATTCTTGCCCATAGTGTAGATATAATGGTCATCTGATTTAACTTCACCCGTTAACAGTCCATTTTAGTTCACCGATTCCTAAAATATCGATGTTCAATCTTGCCATCTCCTGTTTGATCACTTCCAATTTACCTTGGTTCATGGACCCTAACATTCCAGGTTCCTATGCAATATTTTTCTGTACAGCACCGGACTTTACTTCCATCCCCAGTCACATCCACAACTGGGTGTTGTTTTCACTTTGGCTCCATCTCTTCATCCTTTCTGGAGTTATTTCTCCAGTCTTCTCCAGTAGCATATTGGGCACCTACCAACCTGGGAAGTTCATCTTTCAGTATCATATCTTTTTGCCTTTTCATACTGTTCAGGGGCTCTCAATGCCAGAATACTGAAGTGGTTTGCCATTGCCTTCTCCAGTGGACCACGTTTTGTCAGAACTTTCCACTATGACCCATCTGTCTTGGGTGACCCTACACGGCATGACTCACAGTTACATTGAGTTAGACAAGCTGTGGTCCATGTGAGCAGTTTGGTCAGGTTTCTGTGACTGTGGTTTTCATGATGTCTCCCCTATGATGGATAAGGATAAGAGGCTTATGGAAGCTTCCCAATGGGAGAGACTTAATGTGGAGGAAACTCGGGTGGGGCCATGCTCATTAAATCTTTAATCCTATTTTCTGTTGATGGGATGATGGGAGTAAATAATTTTAATTCAATTTCAAATAAATATTTATCAATTTCTACCTAACTGAAAAAACCATTCCCCAAATTTCCACTTTAGCAAAAATTGGATAAAGTCTAGCCCAATTTAGTCCCGTGAAAAACAATGGTATATGAGTAGATGGATTGTAAAATTTATTCATATTAAAGACTTTCTCTGTGCCTGATCTGACAGTAAGTGCTTTATATGTATTGACTCATGTAATACTTTGGGGAGATGGTACTATGACATCTCTAATTTATTATAGATGAGACACTAAGATTAAGTAATTTGTCAAAATTCACCTAGAGCTCTTAAGGGGCAGGGCTCAGATTCAAATCCAAGTAGTTGACCTCTGGAGTCAAGCTTTGTAATTCTCCATGCTGTATAGTTTAATTTAGATGTCTGTGGCCTAACATACACAGCCTGAGTATGACAACTTTTAGGTACTGCAGGACCATCTTCCAACTTTCTCTCTGTTCACTTGGCAAGTGTCTGGCTCAGATGGTAAAAAATTCTGCCCACAATGCGTAAGACCCAGGTTTGATCCCAGGGTTTGGAAGATCCCCTAAAGAAGGGAAAGGCTACTCATTCCAGAATTCTTGGGGATTCCCTGGTGGCTCAGATGGTAAAGAACCTGCCTGCAATGCAGGAGACCCAGGTTTGATACCCAGGTCATGGAAGATCCCCTGGAGAAGGCAAAGGCAACCCACTCCAGTATTCTTGCCTGGAGAATTCCGTGGGCAGAGAAGCCTGGCAAGTTCACGGGGTCACAGAGAGTCAGACATGACCGAGTGACTAACGGTGCATTCAAAAGGGCCACAGAAATTCTATCTAGTATATAGATTTTGAATTTATATTCACATGTTTTTTCAATTTGATTTCTTCTACAGTTAAACATGCCTGTCCTTTATTTTTAAAATCTTCACTATTTGAAGCCTTCAGTTCCCCCATGGACATGGGTTTCTATTAAGCAAGCAAACAAACAAATAATAAGGAATTAACTATAATACATTGTATTTGCAAAGCACTTTCACACGCTTGCTCTCATTTGGTTCTCACAAGTTCATTTGTTGTTTTTAATTATAAAACACTACTCAAGTATAGCAGGAGTCCTCCAGTGAGAGGCTAAGTTGTAGAAGTACCCATTGTGGATGGAAGCATGTCCAGGCATATCTAGATGCCCAGGAGGGCAGAGCCATCAAAGCTTTACTTAAGTGAGGGTTTAAGGACTCTGATATGAGCTATAATAACTAGGTAAGTTGAAATGAACATCTGGCCCTAAGCAAGAATACCCCTCCCTGAGGTTTGGGAGAATAAGAACCCTCCTATGAATAAAAATTCAGTTTGGTCAATGGGAAAGAACCAACTTTGAGGGGAGTTATTATTGAGGTAAACTGCTTTGATCAGAAAAATAATGTGTTATTTGTGTTAGAGAGGAAGGAGGAGTTGAGTAAAAGTCTTGTGGGTCTGTGCTGTGCTGGAGGCTCAGCATCGGGGGATGGTGCTGGCTCTGATAGATAAGAGCTCTAGCATTAGAGTCATCCTAAGAACTTGAAAGCACGAGGCAGTGCTATTTGTGGCTTAGTAATACACTGATGTACAAGTAAGGGCAGAAATGACTTGCGGGATGGAATGGAAAACCAGCTAAGGCTACAACATCATGGCGGACATCCAGAGGTATGACAGAAGCAGTAGTTTCTGCTAGGGCACAGGTCTGGAGCGACAGAGGCAGAGATGATAAATGCTGTAAAGGGGAAGAAAACCACCACTAGCCATACATAAACCATGGGAGCCACATTCTGCTGGCTCTGTTGATTCTGCTCCACCCCCTTCAACTGGAAGGGGGAAAGCATGCCAGGGATGCAACTATTGGAGGGTGAGAGACTGGCAGGACTGTTGGGTCCTCCTCTCCATAGCTTTGTTAGTAGAGTCTAAAGAAATGATTAAGGTTACACACATATTAGAGATATTTACAATTATTTTTCTTTTTTTTTTTTAATTTTATTTTATTTTTAAACTTTACATAACTGTATTAGTTTTGCCAAATATCAAAATGAATCTGCCACAGGTATACATGTGTTCCCCATCCTGAACCCTCCTCGCTCCTCCCTCCCCATTCCATCCCTCTGGGTCGTCCCAGTGCACCAGCCCCAAGCATCCAGTATCGTGCATCGAACCTGGACTGGCAACTCGTTTCATACATGATATTTTACATGTTTCAATGCCATTCTCCCAAATCTTCTCACCCTCTCCCTCTCCCACAGAGTCCATAAGACTGTTCTATACATCAGTGTCTCTTTTGCTGTCTCGTACACAGGGTTATTGTTACCATCTTTCTAAATTCCATATATATGCGTTAGTATACTGTATTGGTGTTTTTCTTTCTGGCTGACTTCACTCTGTATAATAGGCTCCAGTTTCATCCACCTCATTAGAACTGATTCAAATGTATTCTTTTTAATGGCTGAGTAATACTCCATTGTGTATATGTACCACAGCTTTCTTATCCATTCATCTCACTACCAGAACCAACCAATCTAGACAATTTCTCATTCAATTGATCACATCCCAATTTTATATAAACACAGTTCTGAAAGAGTCATCTTTTCCCCCCTTTTGATTCTCTTTTTTCTGATAGTTTGTTTTATTAACTTTTTCTCTATTTTACATTATTGAGTGCCTACACACGTAAAGTACTCTGTTAGGCCAGGTGGATATTACACAGGTAGATACGACACAGGTGTTTTCAGTCTAGTGAAGGGGCCATTACATACCCACAAGATATAAACTAGCTTCCAAAAGATGGAGAAGTTCAGGAGTAGTACCGAGGAATAGCTAAACCTGAAACTTCTCATGTTCTAGGTCCCAAGTTGGGGGATGGGCCATTTTTACATTGTAGTTTAGTGATATAGTCAATAATAGTCCTGCCTGGATCAGAGAGCAGGAGAGACAAATGATCATTTTCTGTTTGAAATCTCTTGCATTATTTATAAACTTCAGAATTTTTTCCTATATCAGATCATCTTTATGCAGAAGATCATAGACCCAAGGGGCCTCCTTGAAGCTGTAGATGGGCATGGAGGAAGGTTAGGTCTAGCCCATGGCTTGCAGAGCATGAAGCCATGGGAGCAAAGCTGGTTTGGAGAAACAAATAATTCATTTAGAGAGCCAAGTCAAAGGAGCAGAGAAGAGAGGTAAGGAAGCAGGAGTTAACTGATGTGACTGCAATCAAAAAGCTGCCAAGGTAGAGCAAGCACGATGAGAGGCAAGTTAAGGAGAAAGTGAAAGTGAAAGTCACTCAGTTGTGTCAGACTCTTTGAGGCTCCATGGACTACACCGTCCATGGAATTCTCTAGGCCAGAATACTGGAGTGGGTAGCTTTATCCCTTCTTCAGGGGATCCTCCCAACCCAGGGATCGAACCCATGTCTCCCTCATTGCAGGCGGATTCTTTACCAGCTGAGCCACAAGGGAAGCCCAAGTTAAGGGGAAGGTTCTAGGAAATATTACCTCTATGTGTTAGCATATATGGCCTTACCTGTGGATGGGAAAGGAGTTACTAAAGCACGCAGCCTGATCAGATTCAATTAGATCAGATCAGACAGGAAACGTTACTGGCATTTCCTGCAATTTAGCCAACTGATGTTTTAAAATGCTTTCTGTTTATTTTTGGTTGGCTGGGTCTTCATTGCTGCATGAAGGCTTTTTCTAGTTGAGGCGAGTGGGGGCTACTCTCTAGTTGCGGTGTGCAGGCTTCTCATTGTGGTGGTTTCTCTTCTTGCAGAGCACAGGCTCTAGGCACGTGGGCTCAGTATGTGTGGTGCACAAGCTTAATTGCTCCATGGCATGTGGTATCTTCCCAGATCAGGGATGAAACTTGTGTCCCCTGCATTGGGAGGTAGAATCTTATCCACTGTACCACCAGGCAAGTTCTAGCCAATTGATTTTTTTTTAATGTATTTTATTGTAATATAGTTGATTTACAACATTGTGTTAATTACTGTTGTACAGCAAAAATGATTCAGTTATATGTATATATGCATTCCATATTCTTTTCCATTATGGTTTATCATAGGATTTTCTGTATTGCTCCCTGTGCTATACAGTAGGACCTGGTTGTTTATCCAGTCTACATATAATAGTATGTATTTGCATCTGCTAATCCCAAACTCTCACTTCAACCCTCCTCCAACCCCCCTCCCTCTTGGTTACCACCAATCTGCTTTCTAAATAAATTCATTCAAGTCATAGTTTTGATTTCATATATGTCATATCATATGATATGTCTTGCTCTTCCTGAAGTACTTCACGTCTCATGATAATCTCTAGGTCCATCCACGTTGCTACAAATGACACTATTTTATTCTTTTTATGGCTGAGTAGTATTCCATCTTCTTTATCCATTTATCTGTCCATGAGTATTTAGGTCGTTTCCACACATTGGCTATTGTGAATAGTGCTGCTGTGAACATAGGGGTACATGTATCTTTTTGAATTATGATTTCTCAGAATATATGTCCAGGAGTGGGATTGCTAGATTCAACTGATTTTAAAACTCTTTTGTTTTGGCTTATTTAAATAGCAAGAGGTGGTATGTCTACTCCTTACAGACTTCTTTTGAGAATGGGGCTATTTTACTGACCTAACCCTCCCTTCCAAGTTCATGGAGATAGACTCACGAAGGATGAGAATTCTGATACTGAATAAAGGGGCAGCCCACTCAGCCATGTGTTGTTTATGAGAGAGACTCCCAAAACTCAGCCATCTAGAAATGCCAAAAATAAATGTGTGAGTGAATAACATATTTATGACAGTCACATCCAAAAAGAAAACTTCTGTCAATATTGGATAAATATAATTTAAGAAAAAACATTTAGTGGGGCAAAATAAGTTTATATTCATTTTAAAAATCCAAATGAAGGTATTTTAGTCCTGAATTTTGTGCACTAAAAAGTAATACCAAGGATGAACAAGATGTGGGAGGATTAGGTGAACGTGGAGTATATCTCTGTCCACGGATACATCAGGAATACACCTTCAGACACAGAAGTGCTTGCAGACACCAGCTGAGAGTGGACAGGAGTACCTGACCACTGGAAAACAATATGTTGAGCCTTGCAAAATTTAGTAGGATGAAGGACCTTGGGGGAAAAACAGGAGTGTTAGTACGACTGGACCTGCCCTCAGCAGGTGGGGGAACTGAAGCAGGGGTCCAATCCCCACATTGGGGCAATTGTCTGGGTCAGAGGAGAAACATTTAAGGCTGAGAGTGAAGCAGCTGATCTGTGGCAGCGTAAATGGAATGAGAAACAGACAGCCCTTGCCGCAGCCATATGTACCCCGGATAGGGACGCAGGTCCCCTAGAAGGTGCAGCAGTTGGGAGCTGGACCATAGGGATTGTGGAGCAACCCCAGAGCAAATGCTGCTGTTGACTGCAGAGGGACAGACCAAGGGAACGTGAGGGAGGAGATTGTGGTGGGAAAAGCCTGTGGAGGAAAGCCAGGCAGCCATGGAAGCAAGGTGATACTGCTGAGTCACGCGTAGGGGGTGGAGTCATCACCATAGCCTCTCTCTCCCTACAAGCCAGCATCTGGCAGCTGAACAACAGCGAGGTTGACCCATCAAGCACCTGACATGCGGAACAAAAGAGTAGGACCCCACCAGTTTGCCCCTTTAGTACCTGATGCACCAATCTACAGGGTAGGACACCAACCTATGTTCCCCTTTATATGCCTGATGCAAAATTCTACAGTGTATGACCCAAGCCAAGGTGGCCCCTTGAGAGGGTAACCGGGAGGAAGGCCAGGGGTCTCCTAATTGAGGATATAGGCTGCAAGTGTCAGACATTTTTAATCTCTCTCTTAAGCAGCAGGAGGAAACAAACCAGTGTCATATTTTTTTTCCCCTTCTCTATACAATTTTAAAAAGAGGTTTCTCTTAAAATTCTGTGTTGCCATAATGACACCTGGTTCCACCTCAACTTAACTTTTCTCAAACCGTGAGCTAACCAATGCATATTTCTTATGGAAATGTTTGTCTTAAGCTATGTTAATGTACTAGGTATTCACCCTAGACTCTGTCTTCAGGTCGGTTCTGCCTAAAGGCTCAGAACCAACTTGCAAACCAGTATGTTATACTCATATTTTGTTCTCCTAATCTATGTTAATTAAACTATACATTTGTTTGGAAATCTGCCTTTCTTCAGGATTCATGTCAATCGTTTTATGGCATGGGATGACACCCCTGATGCCAATGTTATCTCAATGCGTGTTGTGGGTGAGGGGCCTGGTGCCATTCTCTGTGTTTTGAGACTTTTCCTTTCTCTAATTAGCAGATTGCTAATAGCTGTATAATATCCGGCTAAAGACTAGCAGGTGGGTATTCTTTCTGCCCCCTTCTGATGTCTATATCAGAAGCTTTCTCTATCTCTTTTATACTTTAATAAATCTTTATTACATAAAAGATCTAAGCAAGCAAGCCTCGTCACTGGCCCCAGATTGAATTCTCCTCCGGAGGCCAAGAATCCCAGCATCTTTTGTGGCTCAGCAACAACCTTTCACCCTCTATGTGCCTGATGCACTGATCAACAGAGAAGGCCAAGCTGTGGAGAAAGCCTAACCAAAGAGGCCTTTTGATTACCAGCTACCAGAGGCTCAAAAAAAGACTGATAGGGCCATAACTCCTGCAGCTGAGGC
The DNA here is from genome assembly GCF_029407905.1 of Bubalus kerabau. Classification (NCBI taxonomy): domain Eukaryota; kingdom Metazoa; phylum Chordata; class Mammalia; order Artiodactyla; family Bovidae; genus Bubalus; species Bubalus kerabau. The sequence goes on along the minus strand of NC_073647.1, from coordinate 56,976,435 downwards.
AGTGGGTGTCCCCGCATGCTTGGCGCTGTCAGGGTCCTTGCAAGCCAAGCAGCTGTGCCACCTTCACACTCAACTCTCACTGCGGGGCAGAGCTGCCACAGGCCAAAATATTCTTGCATCTATGCTTGCGGGGTCAATTTGGTAGTGTCCAGTTCTGTGACCCTGTGCACTATGGCCTGCCAGGCTTCTCAGTCAGTGGGCTTCTCCAGGAAAGAATACTGGCATGGGTTGCCATACCCTTCTAGAGAACTATGTTTTGTGTTCCCCTACCTGTCAACTTGCCTGAGTACCCGGTGCTGCCAGAGCCCCTGCGACCCAAGCAGCTGCACCACCTTCACACCTGGCCCTCACTGGGGCAGAGCCAAGTCCTCCAGGGCAGCCTCAGGGGCAAACTCCAATGAAGACCCACAGGCAGAATTAGAAATAAAACCACAATCGAAACCCAGGTGCAGTGTGGCTAAGGAAGAAGGTCCAAAATCTTCCCACCAGCTGTACAAGCTTCAGATTAAATCCACACAATCAACTAGGCAGATTCTGGGTCTATGTAATATATAAATGGACACTAAGACCTCCCACAAAAGAAAACACTAGTTCTGATAGCTGTGGAGATTGGAGGCAAGAACACACAGGTGTAGGACCAGATTAGAGTCTGAGCTGACCCCACAGCAGGTCCAGAGACCAGATCAGTGTTGGAGGGCATCCTAGGGAGGCAAGGTGGACTGTGACTCCCAGGGAGGGAGAGGATGCTGACAGAAGATGAAGGAGGAAACAGACAGAACAGGCTCCATCTTGAAAGCAGGGCTCAATCTTGGGCCGGACTGTTGATTTTGAGCTATATGCTCAGTATCTATGGAAACGACATACTAACTGGAAAACCAGAACCTCCCCCCCCCCCGGATGGAAGAACCCCAGGGCTCGTACCCTGACTATCCGTGGCCTAAAAGAATACCCTAATTATCTGTGTAACCGAATAGAATCATAAATTTTATTATGCTTATTGGGGTATGCTGCTGCTGCTGCTGCTAAGTCGCGTCAGTCGTGTCCGACTCTGTGCGACCCCGTAGACGGCAGCCCACCAGGCTCCCCCGTCCCTGGGATTTTCCAGGCAAGAACACTGGAGTGGGTTGCCATTTCCTTCTCCAATGCATGAAAGTGGAAAGTGAAAGTGAAGTCGCTCATGGTCGCTAAGAGTCAGACACGACTGAGCGACTTCACTTTCACATTCCACTTTCATGTATTGGAGAAGGAAATGGCATTGGGGTATGACCACAAGCCTATTGATAATTGTCCACTGTTAACTACCTAAGCTTAAGGCATATGAATCATGGGTTAACTTTGATTGTATCTTTATTTTCCTTTGTTCAGACTAGTTTCAGGGAATTTGGGGAGCTGGGTTTGGACATGTATACTTAGGGTATATAAGGTTTTCACAAAAATTGGCTGGGGTCCTTGGCTAAGAAGAGACTCTGCCTTGGGCCCCCTGGTGTAATAAACTGCACTCCACTATCTGTACTGTCCTTCTGAGTGAATTTGTTTCCCGGACGTGTGGCTACAACACAGAGACTCAATAAAAACATTTATTATTCTTATATTGTGACTTGTTCTGTAGTTTCTTTTGGATTTCCCACCTACCCCCTTTACTCCCTGTTCTGTTGTAGTTGTCCATTTTATTAGCATTATGAAATATAATTAAGCTTCTGAGTTTTTTTTTCAATCACACTTTTTATTGCTGTTATAAACCTCTGCCTGTTCATTGCCCTCTTGCAGTTCTGTGAAGTTTCCCCTTTTTCTTTCTTCTTCTTTTCTTGTTTTATTTCTTTTTTGAATTTTAACATTTACATTTTTAAACCTATTATTATTTTTTTTACATTTATTCCATTGTTTGCATTTCCTACTGTTTTCTTCCCCTTGCAGTTCATCTTTAATATATGTCTTCTTTATCTACCTCTGTTTAACCCTGAATTTCTATTCTTTCTTTCCTTTCTTTTTCTTACCATATTTGTTAGTATTGTTTTCATTGCTTTGTTCCCCAGTTAGCACCTTGCTTTAGTTTTGTTTTCTAGTTTGTGCTTTAGTTAGTTTTGTTCTTAACTGGTGAATATCATTTTTGGTTCCCTTTGTTGCCTTTGTGCTTTATTTTTGTTTTGGACTGTTTTTATTTGCTTATGAGTATATATGTATGTGTGTATATTCCATTATCTGAATGATTATTTGACTGATTTTGTAACTGCCATTTGTCTGGGGTTCATCATTGGTGTCTTGTTTTTGGGTATTTGTTTTAATTCCATTTAATGTCATAATAAACCACCTGTGGAATCTTTGTTCCTGGCCAGAGACCAAGCCTTGGGTCTTTGAGGTGGAACCACTGACTCCAAGACCCTAGACTACCAGAAAACTCCTAACCCTAGGGAGCATCAAATAGTGAGAACTCCCACAAAGACGACCACTTGTATACAAGACCTGGCATCACCCAACTGCCAATAACACCTGTGCAGGATGCCTCATCCAAACAACAAAAAAGACAAAGATACAAACCGAATCATCAGCAGACAGGATTACCACCTCACTCAGCCCTGCCCATCAGAGGAAAAATAAAACTCAGCACAAACCTCACCCTACCGGAAGCTTACACAAACCACTGGACCAACCTTATGAGGGCAGAAACCAAAAGGAAGAAGGATTCAACCTTGAAGCCTGGGAAAAGGAGACCTCAAGCACAATAAGTTTAAAAAAATAATGAAAAGTCAGAGAAATACTGCACAAATGTAGGAACTAACTAGAAATACACAAGTCCAAATAAATGAAGAGGAAATAGGCAAACTACCTGAAAAAGAATTCAGAATAATGATAGTAAAAACGATCAAAAACCTCAAAAATAGAATGGAGAAAATGCAAGAAACAATTAACAAAGACCTAGAAAAAACTAAAGAATGAACATACAGAGATAAACAGCACAATTACTGAAATTAAAAATACTCTGGAAGGGGCCAATAGCAGAGTATCTGCAGCAGAAGAACAGATCAGTGAGCTGGAAGATAAAATAGTGGAAATAACTGTTGAAGAGCAGAATAAAGTAAAAAGAATGAAAATAACTGAGGATAGTCTCTGAGACTTCTGGGACAATATTAAATGCATCAACTTCTGAATTATAGGGGTCCCAAAAGAAGGAGAGGAAAAGAAAGGGTATGAGAAGTTTTGAAGAAATTATAGCTGAAAATTTACCCAACAAGGAAAGGGAAAATAGTCAAGCAAGTCCAAGAGGCACAAGGAGTCCAATACAGGATAGACCCAAGGAGAAACACACCAAGACACATACTAATCAAATTAGCAAAGATTAAACAAAAAGAAAGAATATTAAAAGCAGCAAGGGAAAAGCAACAAGTAACATACAAAGGAAACCCCATACATTTAACAACTGATCTTTCAGCAGAAACTCTGTAGGCCAGAAGGGAATGGCAGGATATATTTAATGTAATGAAAGGGAAAAATATACAACCAAGGTTACTCTACCCAGCAAGGATCTCATTCAAAATTGATGGAAAAATTGAAAACTTTACAGACAAGCAAAAGTGAAGAGAATTCAGTACCACCAAACCAGCTTTACAACAAATGCTAAAGGAATTTATATAGTCAGGAAATACAAGAGAAGAGAAAGACATACAAAAACAAACCCCAAATAATTAAATAAATGGCAATAGGAACATATATATCAATAACTACTTCAAATGTACACGGATTAATACTCCAAACAAAAGACACAGACTCACAGAATGGATGTAAAAATAAGACCCATACATTTGCTGTGTACAAGAAACCTACTTCAGACCTATAGACACATATAGACTGAAAGAGAGAGGATGGAAAAATATATTCCATGCAAATGGAAAGCAAAATAAAGCTGGAGTAGTGAAATCCTCATATCAGACAAAATAGACCTTAAAATAAACAGTATTACAAGAGATAAGGAGGGACACTACATAATAATCAAGGGATCAATTCAAGAGGAAGAGATAACAACTGTATATATCAAGGAAAGATATACCCATCTGAATGCAGAGTTCCAAAGAATATCGAGGAGAGATAAAAAAACATCCTTCAGTGATCAATGCAAAGAAATAGAGGAAAACAATAGAATGGAAAAAACTAGAGATCTCTTCAAGAAAACAAGAGATACCAAGGGAAGATTTCTTGAAAAAATGGGCACAATAATGGACAGAAATGGTATGGACATAACAGAAGCAGAAGATATTAAGAAGAGGTGGTAAGAATACACAGAACTACACAAAAAAGATCTTAATGAACCACATAACTATGATGGTGTGATTGCTTACCTAGAACCAGACATCCTGGGGAGTGAAGTCAGGAGGGCATTAGGAAGCATCACTACAAATGAAAGTAGTGGCTGCTGCTGCTGCTAAGTCTCTTCAGTCGTGTCCGACTCTGTGCGACCCCATAGACGGCAGCCCACCAGGCTCCCCCAACCCTGGGATTCTCCAGGCAAGAACACTGGAGTGGGTTGCCATTTCCTTCTCTAATGCATGAAAGTGAAAAGTGAAAGTGAAGTCGCTGAGTCTTGTCCGACTCTTAGCAACCCCATGGACTGTGGCCCACCAGGCTCCTCCATCCATGGGATTTTCCAGGCAAGAGTGCTGGAGTGGGGTGCCATTGCCTTCTTCAGAAGGTAGTGGAGGTGATAGAATTCCAGTTGAGTTACTTCACATCCTAAAAGATGATTCTGTGAAAGTGCTGCACTCAATATGCCAGCAAATCTGGAAAACTCAGCAGTGGTCACAGGACTGGAAAAGGTCAGTTTTCATTCCAGTCCCAAAGAAAGGCAATGCCGAAGAATGTTTAAACTACTGCAGAATTGCACTGACCTCACATGCTAGCATAATAATGCTCAAAATTCTCCAAGAGAGACTTCAACAGTACATGATCTGAGAAATTTCATATGTTCAGGCTGGATTTAGAAACAGCAGAGGAACCAGGGATCAAATTGCCAACATCCATTGGATCATCAAAAAATCAAGAGTTCCAGAAAAACATGTACTTCTGCTTTATTGCCTTTGCCAAAGACTTTGACTGTGTGGATCACAGCAAACTGTGGAAAATTTTTAAAGACATGGGAATACCAGACCACATTACCTGCCTCCTGAGACATCTGTATGTTGATCAAGACACCATAGTTATAACCGGACATGGAAAAACAGATGTTCCAAATTGGGTAAGGAGTATGTCAAGGCTGTATATTGTCACCATGTTCATTTAACTTATATCATGTATAAGTGCATGATGCAAAATGCCATGATGGATGAAGCACAAGCTGGAACCAAGATTGCTGGGACAAACATCAATAACCTCGATATGCAGATGACACCACCCTTATGGCAGAAAGTGAAGAAGAACTAAAGAGCCTCATGATGAAAGTGAAAGAGGAGAGTCAAAAGGTGGTTAAAACTCAACATTCATAAAACAAAGATCATGGCATCCGGTCCCATCACTTCATAGCAAATAGATGGGGAAACAGTGGAGAAAGTGCCAAACTTTATTTTCTTGGGCTCCAAAATCACTGCAGATGGTGACTGCAGCCATGAAATCAAAAGATGCTTGTTCCTTGGAAGAAAAGCTATGACTAACCCAGACAGCACGGTACAAAGCAGAGACATTACTTTGCTGACAAAGGTCTGTCTAGTCAAAGCTATGGTTTTTCCAATAGTCATATATGGATGTGAGAGTTGGACTATAAAGAAAGCTGAGCACAGAAGAATTGATGCTTTTGAACTATGGTATTGGAGAAGACTCTTGAGAGTCTCTTGGGCTGCAAAGAGATCAAATGAGTCAACCCTAAAGGAAATCAGTCCTGAATATTCATTGGAACGACTGATGCTGAGACTGAAGCTCCAATACTTTGGCACTTGATAAGAACAACTGACTCATTGGAAAAAGCCCTGATGCTTGGAAAGATTGAAGTCAGGAGGAGAAGGGGATGACAGAGGATGAGATGGCTGGATGGCATCACCAACTCAATGTACATGAGTTTGAGCAAGCTCCGGTTGTTGGTGATCAATAGTGAAGTCTGGCATGGTGCAGACCGTAGGGTGGCAAAGAGTTGGTGAAGACTGAGTGACAGAACTGACTGATGCATCCAGCATAGGATCACCCCAATGCATAAGACAAACACTCACAGACATAAAAGGAGAAACTGACAGTAACACAGTAATATTAGGAGACTCTAATACCTCACTTACACCAGTGAACTGATCATCAAAACAGAAAATTAATAAGGAAACAGAAGTCTTAAATGATACATTAGATGAGATGAGTCTCATTGATATCCTCAGGACATTCCATCCAAATGCAGAAGAATACACCGTTTTCTCAAGTGCACATGGAACATTCTCTAGGATAGATCACATCCTGGGTCACAAATTTAAGAGAATTGAAATCATATTAAGCATCTTTTCTGACCACAATACTATGATACTAGATATCAACTACAAGAATAATATTGTAAAAAACATAAACACATGGAGATTATGCAATACATTTCTAAATAATGAACAGGATACTGAAGAAATAAAAAGGGAAATGAAAAAATTCCTAGAAACAAATGACAATAAAAACACAGCAAATAAAAATCTATGGGATACAACAAAACAATTCTAAGAGGTAAGCCTGTAGCTATACAATACTGCTTAAAGAAACAAGAAAAACATTGAGTAGATAACCAAACTTTAGAGCTAAAACAACTGGAAAAAGAAGAACCAAAAAACCCCAAAATTAGCAGAAGGAAAGAAATCATAAAGATCAGAGCATAAATAATTGAAAAAGAAATGAAAGAAACAATAATAAAAATAATAAAACTAAAAGCTGCTTATCTGAGATGATAAAAAAATTGGCAAACCTTTAGCCAGATTTATCAAGAAAAAAAGAGAGAAGAATCAAATCAATAATATTAGAAATGAAAAAGGAGCAGTTACAACAGACAATGCAGAAATACAAAGGATTTTAAGAGACTATTATGAATAACTACTTGGCAATAAAATGGGTAACCTGAAAGAACTGGCAGATTCTTAGAAATGTTCAATCTTCTAAGACTGAACCAGGAAGAAATAGAAAGTATGAAGACCCCAATTACAAGCACTGAAATCGAAACTGTGATAAAAAATCTCCCCAAAAGCAAAAGCCCAGGGCCAGATGACTTCACAGGGGAAGTCTATCAAACATTTAGAGAAGACCTAATGCCTATCCCTATAAAACTCTTTTAAAAAATTGCAGAGGAAGGAACACTTTAAAACTCATTCTATGAGGCTGCCATCACCCTAATATCAAAACCAGACAAAGACAACACAGAAAAAGAAAACTACAGGCCAATATCACTGGTGAATATGGATGCAAACATCCTCAGCAAAATTCTAGCAAACAGAATTCAACAAAACAGTGAAAAGCTCATACACCATGATCAAGTTGGGTTTATTCCAGGAATGCAAGGATTCTTCAATATACAGAAATCAATCAGTGTGACAAACTATATTAACAAATTGAAAGATAAAAATTATATGATCATCACAATAAGTTCAATTCAGTTCAGTTGCTTAGTCATGTCTGACTCTTTGCAACCCCATGGACTGCAGCACACCAGGCCTCCCTGTCCATCACCAAATCCTGGAGTTTACTCAAACTCATGTCCATTGAGTCAGTGATGCCATCCAACTATCTCATCCTGTCATCCCCTTCACCCGCCTTCAATCTTTCTCGGACCCAGGGTCTTTTCAAATGAGTCAGCTCTTCGCATCAGGTGGCCAAAGTATTGGAGTTTCAGCTTCAACATCAGTCCCTCCAATGAATGCTCAGGACTGATCTCCTTTAGGATGGTCTGGTTGGATCTCCTTGCAGTCCAAGGGACTCTCAAGAGTCTTCTCCAACACCACAGTTCAAAAGCATCAATTCTTCTGTGCTCAGCTTTCTTTATAGTCCAACTCTCACATCCATACATGACTACTGGGAAAACCGTAGCCTTGACTAGACAGATCTTTGTTGGCAAAGTAGTGTCTCTGCTTTTTAATATGCTCTCCAGGTTGGTCATAACTTTCCTTCCAAGGAGCAAGCATCTTTTAATTTCATGGCTTCAGCTACCATCTGCAGTGATTTTTGGAGCTCACAAAAATAAAATCAGCCACTGTTTCTTCTATTCCCACCTATTTCCCATGAAGTGATGGGACCGGATGCCATGATCTTAGTTTTCTGAATGTTGAGCTTTAAGCCAACTTTTTCACTCTCCTCTTTCACTTTCATCAAGAGGCTCTTTAATTCTTCTTCACTTTCTGCCACAAGGGTGGTGTCATCTGCATATCTGAGGTTATTGATATTTCTCCTGGCAATCTTGATTCCAGTTTGTGCTTCCTCCAGCCTAGCGTTTCTCATGATGTACTCTGCATATAAGTTAAATAAGCAGGGTAATAATATACAGCCTTGATGTACTCCTTTTCCTATTTGGAACCAGTCTGTTGTTCCATGTCCAGTTCTAACTGTTGCTTCCTGACTTGCATACTGGTTTCTCAAGAGGCAGGTCAGTTGGTATGGTATTCCCATCTCTTTCAGAATTTTCCAGTTTGCTGTGATCCACACAGTCAAAGGCTTTGGAATAGTCAATAAAACAGAAATAGTTGTGGTTTTTTTTGAACTCTCATGGTTTTTTGATGATCCAGCAGATGTTGGTAATTTGATCTCTAGTTCCTCTGCCTTTTCTAGATCCAGCTTGAACATCTAGAAGGTCACAGTTCAGGTATTTTTGAAGCCTGGCTTGGAGAATTTTGAGCATTACTTTACTAGCATGTGAGATGAGTGCAATTGTGCAGTAGTTTGAGCATTCTTTGGCATTGCCTTTATTTGGGATTGGAATGAAAATTGACCTTTTCCAGTCCTGTGGCCACTTATGAGTTTTCCCAATTCGCTGGCATATTGAATACAGCACTTTCACAGCATCATCTTTTAGGATTTGAAATAGCTCAACTGGAATTCCATCACATCCACTAGCTTTGTTTGTAGTGATGCTTCCTGAGTCCCACTTGACTTCACATTGCAAGATATCTGGCTCTAGGTGAGTGATCACTCCATCATGAGTATCTGAGTTGTAAAGATCTTTTTTGTACAGTTCTTATGTGTATTCTTGCCACCTCTTCTTATTATCTTCTGCTTCTGTTAGATCCATACACTTTCTGTCATTTATTAAGCCCATCTTTGCATGAAATGTTCCCTTGTTATCTCTAACTTTCTTGAAGATCATTGCAATAGTTACAGAAAAAGCCTTTAATGAAATTCAGCATGCATTTATGGTAAAATTATTCAGAAAATGGGCATAAAAGGAACCTACCTCAACATATGATAAGGCCACATATGATAAGCCCACAGGAAACATTATTATCAGTGGTGGAAAACTGCAATCATTCCCCCTAAGATCAGGAAGAAGACAAGGGTGTCCTCTCTCACTGCTGTTATTCAACATAGTTTTGAAGTCATAGATACAGCAATCAGAGACAGAAACGAAATAATAGCAATCCAGATTGGAAAACAAGAAGTAAAGCTCTCACTGTTTGCAGATGACATAATACTATAAATAGAAAACCCTAAAGATACTATCAGAAAATTACTACAGCTTATCAGTGAGTTTAGCAAAGTCACAGGATACAAAATAAATACAGAGAAACCCTTGCATTCCTATATAATAATAATGAAATTGGAAAAAGAAATTAAGGAATCAATCCCATTCACTATTACAACAAAAAGAATAAAATACCTAGGAACAAACCCACCTAAGGAGACAAAAGAACTGTATAAAGAAAATTATAAGACACTAATGATAGAAATAAAAAGTAACATAAACAGATGGAGAGATTTTCCGTGTCCCTGGGTAGGAAGAATCAATATTGTGAAAATGACTGTACTACCAATTGCAACCTACAGGTACAACGTGATCCCTATCAAATTACCAACAGCATTTTTTACAGAACTAGAACAAAAAATTTCACAATTTATATGGCAACACAAAAGACCTTGAATAGCCAAAGCAGTCTTGAGAAAGAATAATGAAGCTGGAGGAATCAACCTTCCTGACTTCAGATTATACTACAAAGGTACGGTCATCAAGACAGTATGGTACTGGCACAAAAGCAGAAATATAGACCAATAGAATAAGATAGAAAGCCCAGAAATAAACCCATGAGCCTATGGGTACCTTATTTTTGACAAAGGAGGAAAGGATATACCATGAGGCAAAGACAGCCTCTTTAGTAAATGGTGCTGGGGAAACTGGATAGCTACATGTAAAAGAATGAAATTAGAACACTTCCTCAACCATACATAAAGATAAATCAAAATGGATTAAATGCCTAAATATAAGACTGGAAACTATAAAATACTTAGAGGAAAACACAGGCAGAACACTTGATGACATAAATGAAAGCAAGATCCTCTATGACCCACTTCCTAGAGTAAGGGAAATAAAAACAAATGGGACCTAATTAAACTTAAAAGCTTTTGCACAGCTAAGAAAACTATAAACAAGGTGAAAAGACAACCCTCAGAATGGGAAAAAAATAACAGCAAATGAAACAACTGACAAAGGATTAATTTCCAAAATATACAAGCAGCTCACACAACTCAATACCAGAAAAACAAACAACCCAATCAAATAGTGGGAAAAAGACCTTAACAGACCTTTCTCCAAATGACATACAAAGGGCTAACAAACACATGAAAAGATCCTCAATATTGCTCATTTCTCAGTTCAGTTCAGTCGCTCAGTCGTGTCCGACTCTTTGCGACCCCATGGACTACAGCATGCCAGGCTTCCCTGCCCATCACCAACTCCCAGAGCTTACTCAAACTCATGTCAATCGAGTCAGTGATATCATCCAGCCATCTCATCCTCTGTCATCCCCTTCTCTTCCTGCCTTCAGTCTTTCCCAGCATCAAGGTCTTTTCCAAGGAGTCAGTTCTTTGCATCAGGTGGCCAAAGTATTGGAGTTTCAGCTTCAACATCAGTCCTTCCAATGACTATTCAGGACTGATTTCCTTTAGGATAGACTGGTTGGATCTCTTTGTAGTCCAAGGGAGTCTCAAGAGTCTTCTCCAACACCGCAGTTCAAACGCATTGCTCGTTGTTAGAGAAATGCAAATCAAAACTATGAGGAGATATCATCTCACACTTGTTAGAATGGCCATCATCAAAAAGTCTACAAACAATAAATGATGGGGATGGTGTGGAGAAAAGGGAACCCTCTTGCACTGTTGGTGGGAATGTAAATTGATACAGTCACTGTGGAAGATGGTATGGAGATTCCTTAAAATCTAGGAATAAAACCACCATATGACCCAGCAATCCCACTCCTAGGCATATACCCTGAGGAAACCAAAATTGAAAAAAACACAAATTCCCCAATGTTCACTGCAGCACTATTTACAACAGCTAGAACATGAAAGCAAGCTAGATGTCCATCAACAGATGAATGGATAAAGAATCTGTGGTACATATACACAATGGAGCATTACTCATGCATAAAAAGGAACACATTTGAGTCAGTTCTAATGAGGTGGATACACCTAGAGCCTATTATATATTATACAGTGTGAAGTAAGTCAGAAAGAGAAAGATAAATACTTTATTCTAATGCATGCATACGGAATCTAAAGATGGTACTGAAAAATTTATTTGCAGGACAGCAGTGGAGAAAGACATAGTGAACAGACTTATGGACATGGGGAGAGGGGAGGAAAGGGTGAGATGTACGGAGAGAGTAACATGGAAACTTACATTACCATATGTAAAATAGGTAGCCAATGGGAACTTTCTGTATGTCTCAGGGAATTCAAATAGGGGCTCTATACCAATCTAGGGTGGGGATGGTGAGGGAGATGGGAGGGAGGTTGAAGTGGGAGGGGGACATATCCGTACCTATGGCTGATTCATTTTAAGGTGACAGAAAACAACAAAATCCTGTAAAGCATTAATCCTACAATTAAAAAATAAATTAAAAAAAGAAACTGCAATAATATAACACAATAGATGAATAGTAAATGCTCTCATGGAAAAAATGTTAAAAAATAACAACAAAACAAAAGTCATGTAAAATATTTACCTCTAAGTGTTAATTTTTATAGTAACTGGAAATTCAGAAAACAGTCTTGGAATTTATTTGCATTTGTAAAGCCTAAAGTCTAACATCTCTCTGCATCCATTTACAAGTTGAAAATAAAGAAGACATGATGTAGAAAAAAAAAAAAAAAAAAGGGCCTTCCCTTGTGGCTCAGCTGTTAAAGAATCTGTCTGCAATGAGGGAGGCCTGGGTTTGATCTCCGGGTTGGGAAGATGCCCTGGAGAAGGAAGGGCCACCCACTCCAGTATTCTGGCCTGGAGAATTCCATGGACTGTATAGTCCATGGGGTCACAAAGAATCAGACATAATTGAATGACTTTCACAAGAGTAGGATAAATTTCAACTGGAATTGCTGAGCCAAATTTTGAAAGACATCATGAATTTCTCATTTAAAAGATGATAGGGAAAACACTGGCGCCAATAGTAGAAGAAAGTGCTTGTTTACTGTACAAGCTCTCACACTATTGTCATTATCAGACGTGTTACACCTTTACTAATTTTAATTTGCTAGACTTGCTAAAGGTTATGAAACTGCCTGGAGAAGTACTGTATAGTCCATGGGGTCATAAAGAGTCAGACAGAACTGAGTTTCACATTCTTTTTTTTTTTTTAATTTTATTTTATTTTTAAACTTTACAAAATTGTATTAGTTATGCCAAATATCATAATGAATCCACCACAGGTATACATGTGTTCCCCATCCTGAACCCTCCTCCCTCCTTCCTCCCTCCCCATACCATCCCTCTGGGTCGTCCCAGTGCACTAGCCCCAAGCATCCAGTATCATTCTTTTTAAAATTCATTAAGTACTTGATGATGCTAAAAATAGAAATGCACAGAAATAGGATTACAAAAGCTTAACATACCATCATTAGCCTCTATCAAGAAGATTAAAATATGGAAATATGGGGTAGAAGAATATTCATTTCATTGTCATATGTAATAGCAAGAAATTGAAAACCCAAGTATCCAACAAGAGACTATTGGCTAAGAATATTATGTTAATCCATACAATGGACCATTATAAAATGCTTAAAAAATGTCTCTCTATATAGTGGTATGGAAGAAACAATATGGAAAAATGACCTTGCTATGTTATTAAATAAAAAGAAATTGAGTAATATGTTTAGCATCACACTTTGTGTAAAGACAAAGCTACAAATAATCTATGTATATACACATTCTCTATGTAAATGCATGCAGAAATGACTGCCAAATTTATTATCTCATGGAAATGAAAGAGAGCTCACTTTTTTACTCTCTGTATTATCTAGTTTTCATTTTACATGGGTATGCTTGTGTTTTATTTTTGCAGATTTAGAAAATAATTTTTTCAAAATTATAGACAACTTGAGAAGAGCAATAACCATAGATAAAAGTAAAATATAACTGCAGGCATACCTCCTTTCATTGGGCTTTGCTTTATTACTCTTTGCAGATACAGCACTTTTTTTTTTTTACAAGTTGAATGTTTGCAGCAAACCCTGAATTGAGCCAGTCTATTGGCACCATTGTTCCAACAACATTTGCTCATTTCATGTCTCTATATGAGAATTTTGGTAATTCTCACAATATTTAAGACTTTTAAAATCATTATTATATTTGTTATGGTGATCTATGGTCAGTCAGTGATCTTTGCTGTTACTATTGTAATTGTTTTGGGCACCACTATCTCCAAGACAGGCTTCAGCAATATGTGAACCGTGAACTTCCAGATGTTCAAGTTGGTTGTAGAAAAGGCAGAGAAACTAGAGATCAAATTGCCAACATTCGCTGGATCATGGAAAAAGGAAAAGAGTTCCAGAAAACATCTATTTCTGCTTTATTGACTATGCCAAAGCCTTTGGCTGTGTAGATCACAATAAACTGTGGAAAATTCTGAAAGAGATGGGACCACCAGGCCACCTGACCTGCTTCTTGAGAAACCTGTATGCAGGTCAGGAAGCAACAGTTAGAACTGGACATGGAACAACAGACTGGTTCCAAACAGGAAAAGGAGTATGTCAAGGCTGTATATTGTCACCCTGCTTATTTAACTTATATGCAGAGTACATCATGAGAAACGCTGGGCTGGAAGAAGCACAAGCTGGAATCAAGATTGCCAGGAGAAATATCAATAACCTCAGATATGCAGATGACACCACCCTTATGGCAGAAAGTGAAGAAGAACTAAAGAGCCTCTTGATGAAAGTGAAAGAGGAGAGTGAAAAAGTTGGCTTAAAGCTCAACATTCAGAAAACTAAGATCATGGCATCCGGTCCCATCACTTCATGGCAGATAGATGGGAAAACAGTGGAAATAGTGTCAGACTATTTTTGGGGGCTCCAAAATCATGACAGATGATGATTGCAGCCATGAAATTAAAAGACACTTGCTCCTTGGAAGGAAAGTTATGACCAACCTAGAGAGCATATTAAAAAGCAGAGACATTACTTTGCCAACAAAGGTCCGTCTAGTCAAGGCTATGGTTTTCCCAGTAGTCATGTATGGATGTGAGAGTTGGACTATAAAGAAAGCTGAGCACAGAAGGATTGATGCTTTTGAACTGTGGTGTTGGAGAAGACTCTTGAGAGTCCCTTGGACTGCAAGGAGATCCAACCAGTCCATCGTAAAAGAGATCAGTCCTGAGAGTTCAGTGGAAGGACTGATGCTAAAGCTGAAACTCCAATACTTTGGCCACCTGATGTGAAGAGCTGACTCATTTCAAAAGACCCTGATGCTGGGCAAGGTTGAGGGCAGGAGGAGAAGGGGACAACCGAGGATGAGATGGTTGGATGGCATCACCGACTCAATGGACATGAGTTTGGGTAAACTCCAGGAGTTAATGACGGACAGGGAGGTCTGGTGTGCTGTGGTTCATGGGGTCACAAAGAATCAGACATGACTGAGTGACTGAACTGAACTGAACTACACCCATATAAGATGGTGAAACTTAACCAAAAAATGTTTTGTGTGTTCTGACTGGTTGTTCTCCTGTCTCTCTCCATCTCCTTGGGTCTCCCTATTCCCTAAGACACAGCGATATTTAAATTAGACCAATGAATTGAAATTAAGCCTACAATGGCCTCTAAGTGTCATGTGAAAGGAAGAATAAAAAATCTATCACTTTAAAAGTAGAAATGATTAAACTTAGTGAGGAAGGCATGTGGAAAGTTGAGATAGACTGAAGGCTAGATCTCTTGTACCCAGAAGTTAGCCAGGTTGTGAATGTAAAGGAAAAGTTCTTGAAGGAAATTAATGCTCTTTGTGCTTATCACATGGATGATAAGAAATTGAAATACCCTTATTGCTGAAATAGAGAACAATTTAGTGGTCTGGATAGAAGATCACACCAGCTACAATACTCCCCATAAGCCATAACAAAATCCAGAACAAGTCACTAACTCCTTTCAATTCTATAAAGGTTGAGAGAAGTGAGGAAGCTGAAGAAGCAAATTTTGAAGCTAACCGATGTTGGTTCATGAGATTGAAGGAAAGAAGCCATCTCTATAACATCAAAGTGCAAGATGAACCAGTAAGTGCTTGTGTAGAAGCTGCAGCAAGTTCTCCAGAAGATGTATAATATCATTTATGAGAGAGGCTACATTAAACAACAGATTTTTAGTGTAGACAAAGCATCCTTATATTGAAAGAAGATTCCATCTAAGACTTTCATAGCTGGAGAGAAGTCTATGCTTGGCTTCAAAGCTTTAAAGGACAGGCTGGCTCTCTTGTCAGGGCTAATATGCAGCTAGTGATTTTAACTGAAGTCAGTGTCCATTTACTACTCTGAAAACCCTAAGGCTCTTAAGAATAACACAAAATCTGGGAACTTCCCTGGTGGTCTGGTGGTTTAAGAGTCCATTTTTCCACTGCAGGGGGTATGGGTTTGAACACTTGTTCAGGTTCGGGATTTAAGATCCCACATGCTGTACTGTGAAGCCAGAAAAAGAAGAAGAAGAATGCTAAATCTACTGTGTCTATGTTCTATAAGTGGAACTGCAGGATCTGGATGAGAGAATATCATTTTACCACATTGTTTACTGAATATTTTAATTGCATTGTTAAGAAATTCTGCTCAGAAAAAAGATTCCTCTCAAAATACTACTGCTCATTAACAGTGAACCTAGTAACTCAAGAGCTCTGGTGAAGATGTACAATGAGATAATTTTTTTTTCCCATGCTTCAAACACAGTGTCCATTCTGCAGGCCACAGATCAAGAGGTAATTTCAACTTTCAAATCTTATTTAAGAAATACATTTCATAAGGATATAGCTGCCATAGACAGTGATTCCTCTAACAGATCTGGGCAATGTAATTTTAAAACATTCTGGAAAGTACTCATCCTTCTAGATGCCATGAAAAACATTCAGGATTCATGGGAAGAGGTCAAAATATCAAACTTCACAGGAGTTTGGAGGAAGCTGATGCAACCCTCATGAATGACTTCAAGTTCAAGGCTTCAGTGGAGGAAGTCACTGCAGATATAGTGGAAATAGGAAGAGAACTAGAAATGGAATCTGAAGATGTGACTGATTGCGGCAATCTCATGATAAAGGCAAACCTGCCCACCTTTATGTGCAGGTTGAATTTCAGTCTTATACCATGGCTTCCCTGGTGGCTCAGACAGTAGAGAATCTGTCTGCAACACGGGAGACCCGGGTTCAGTCACTGGGTTGGGAAGATCCCCTGGAGAAGGGAATGGCAGCCCACTCCAATATTCTCACCTGGAGAATCCCATGGACAGAGGAGCCTGGCGGGCTTCAGTCCATGGCGTCACAGTCAGACATGACTGTGTGACTAACACATGATAAAACTAACAGATGAGGAGTTGCTTCCATGGATGAGCAAAAAATGTGGTTTCTTGACTTGAATATTCGGGTGAAGATGCTATGAAGATGGTTGAAATGACAGCAAACAATTTAGAATACAGCAAAAACTTAGTTGATAAAGCAATGGGAGGGTTTGAGAGGACTGATGCTAATTTTGAAAGTAGTTCTAGGGGTAATATGCTATAAAATATCACTGCATGCCACAGAGCACTTAAAACTGGTGCTCTGGGACAATCCATAGGAATGGGGTGGGGAGGAGGTAAGAGGGGGGTTCAGAATGGGGGGACACCTGTACACCCATGTCTGATTCATGTTGATGTATGGCAAAACCACTGCAATATTGTAATTAGCCTCCAATTAAAATAAATAAATTAATTAAAAAAATAAATCATGAAAGGAAGAGACAATCTGTGTGGAAATTTTCATTGTTGTCTTAAGAAATTGCCAGAGCCACTACAAACTTCAGCAGCCACCACCCCTGATCAGTCAGCAGCCATCAACATCAAGGCAAGACCCTCTACCAGCAAAAAGATTATAACTCACTGAAGGCTCAGATGATGTTTAGCACTTTTTAGCAATAAAGCATTTTAAAATTAAGATATGTATGGTTTTTAGACATAATACTATTACATACATAATATAAAACTGTGTAAATATAACTTTTACATGCATGGGGAAACCAAAATGTCATGTGCCCTATTTTATTGTAATATTTGCTTTATTGTGGTGGTCTGGAACCAATATCTCTGTGGTATGTCTCTGTCCAGGAATTTCTCCCAGGAAATTCTCTGTGCCTTGGCTGGTTCACAGGCAATTTCCCATACAATGCAGCCTATTGAAAATCATCAAACATGATTAAAGTCATCTGTTGTCAACTTTAGTTTTTGCTTTACTTTTACAGGGAGTTTTTCTTGCATATGTTTTGTGACTGTCCAGCCCAAGTTTTTGCTTTATGATTGAGGAAAATAAAGCCTTTCTTTGCCTTCCCACCATGCTTATTTAATTTATATGCAGAGTACATCATGAGAAACGCTGAGCTGGAAGTAGCACAAGCTGGAATCAAGATTGCCAGAGAAATATCAATAACCTCAGATATGCAGATGACACCACACTTATGGCAGAAAGTGAAGAGGAACTAAAAAGCCTCTTGATGAAAGTGAAAGAGGAGAGTGAAAAAGTTGTCTTAATGCTCAACATTCAGAAAACGAAGATCATGGCATCTGGTCCCATCACTTCATGGGAAATAGACAGGGAAACAGTGGAAACAGTGTCAGACTATATTTTTTTGGGCTCCAAGATCACTGCAGATGGTGACTGCAGCCATAAAATTAAAAGATGCTTACTCCTTGGAAGAAAAGTTATGACCAAGCTAGACAGCATATTGAAAAGCAGAGACATTACTTTGCCAATAAAGGTCTGTCTAGTCAAGACTATGGTTTTTCCAGTGGTCATGTATGGATGTGAGAGTTGGACTGTGAAGAAAGCTGAGTGCTGAAGAATTGATGCTTTTGAACTGTGGTGTTGGAGAAGACTCTTGAGAGTCCCTTGGACTGCAAGGAGGTCCAACCAGTCCATTCTAAAGGAGATCAGCCCTGGGATTTCTTTGGAAGGAATGATGCTGAAGCTGAAACTCCAGTACTTTGGCCACCTCATGCAAAGAGTTGACTCACTGGAAAAGACTCTAATGCTGGGAGGGATTGGGGGCAGGAGGAAAAGGGGACGACAGAGAATGAGACGGCTGGATGGCATCACCGACTCGATGGACATGAGTTTGAGTGAACTCCAGGAGATGGCGATGGACAGGAAGGCCTGGTGTGCTGCGATTCATGGGGTCGCAAAGAGTCAGATACGACTGTGCGACTGAACTGAAAGAAACTAAAAGGCAAGATACTATCTCTAATTCTAAACCCTAGTTTTTATTTGATTTTATTATTTATTTATTTACTTGTCTGCACTGGGTCTTAGTTGTGGCACAGGGGATCTTTAATCTTCATTTTGTCATGTGGGATCTTAAATCACAAAATGTGAACTCCTAGTTTTGGCATGTGGGATCTAGTTCCCTGACAAGGGAGTGCCAAGTCTTAGTCACTGGACTGCCAAGGAAGTCCCTAAACCCTAATTTTTAGATGCACTTTGTTATTGTGTAGTTGCTAAGTCATGTCTGACTCTTTCAACCCCGTGTAGTCTGCCAAGCTCTTCTGTCCATGGGATTTTCCAGGCGAGAATACTGATGCTGAAGCTGAAGCTCCAATATTTGGCCACTTGATGCGAACAGCTGACTCATTGGAAAAGATCCTGATGCTGGAAATGATTCCGGACATGAGGAGAAGGGGGTGACAAGGCAGAGATGGTTGAATGGCATCACTGACTCAATGGACATGAGTTTGAGCAAACTGGAAGATAGTGAAAGACGGGGAAGCCTGACGTGCTGCAGTCCATGGGGTTGCAAAGAGTCGGACATGACTTAGTGACTAAACAACAACAAGAGTACTGGATTGGGTAGCCATTCCCTTCTCCAGGGAACTTTCTGAACCACAGATCAAACCTGCATCTTCTGCATTGGCAGGCAGATTCTTTACCACTGAGGAAGCCCCTACAAGATCCTTACCTGAACCACAGCTGCAAATTTGCTTTCATCATGTTAAGACAGCATGTCCAGAGGTTCTGGAGAATTAGGTCTTGGATATCTTTGTTGCTGTTTATATGTTAAGTCCTGTCTGACTCTTGAAGAATACTGGAGTAGGTTGCCATTTCCTTTACCAGGGGATCTTCCTGACCCAGGGATCAAACTCCTGTCTCCTGCTTGGCAGGCGAATTCTTTACCACTAAGCCACCAGGTAAACCCTTTAGATACATAACTGACACTAAATGTATCAGATTCTCTTACCAGGGACTAGGAATCTAAAACAAAGAAATAGAAACAGGGAAGAGTTCTAACAGTGGATGCTGGCTGCAATATCCAGTATTCAATGGCAGTAGTCCATGCACTGTGGTCACCAGACTGTTCCAATGGCATGATGTAAACTGTAGTGCTAACCTCTATCTTCCTGTGGTTCCTGACTGCATACTGATCCTAGGTTTTTGATCTTACTATGAATTCTGTGAAATATCTAGCATTCTTCCAATAAACTCCATGCTTGCTTATATTAACCAGTATCATTTTTTGCTGTTTTAAATTAAGACCCTTAACCATATACCTACTCAATGCATTTTATATTCAGCCTAAGTCTGGTCCTTAAATGTGAACAAGGTATATTAACTTCAAAATATAGATGAAAATAACTACGTACATATTAAAGTGAAAGTTGCTCAGTCGTGTCCAATTCTTTGCAATTCCATGGAGTATAAATCCATGGAATTCTCCAGGCCAGAATACTGGAGTGGGCAGCCATTCCCT
Organism: Bubalus kerabau; assembly: GCF_029407905.1. NCBI lineage: Eukaryota > Metazoa > Chordata > Mammalia > Artiodactyla > Bovidae > Bubalus > Bubalus kerabau. The sequence goes on along the minus strand of NC_073647.1, from coordinate 56,956,072 downwards.
TCTCTAGGTGATCTTTCCAACCCAGGGATTTAACCCAGGTTTACCACATTGCAGGTGGATTCTTTACCAATTGACACACCAGAGAAGCCCAAGAATACTGGAGTGGGTAGCCTATCCACTTTTCAGGGAATCGTCCCAACCCAGGAATTGAACCAGGGTCTCCTGAATTGCAGGTGAATTCTTTACCAGCTGAGCTACCAGAGAAGCCTCTGTACTGTATTAGTAGATTCAGTTCAGTTCAGTTCAGTTCAGTCGCTTAGTCATGTCCGACTTTTTTTGACCCCATGAATCGCAGCACACCAGGCCTCCCTGTCCATCACCATCTCCCAGAGTTCACTCAAACTCACGTCCATCAAGTCGGTGATGCCATTCAGCCATCTCATCCCCTGTCGTCCCCTCCTCCTCCTGTCCCCAATCCCTCCCAGCATCAGAGTCTTTTCCAATGATTCAACTCTTCGCATGAGGTGGCCAAAGTACTGGAGTTTCAGCTTTAGTATCATTCCTTCCAAGGAAGACCCAGGGTTGATCTCCTTTAGAATGGACTGGTTGGATCTCCTTGCAGGCCAAGGGACACTCAGGAGTCCTCTCCAACACCACAGTTCAAAAGCAACAATTCTTCGGTGCTCAGCTTTCTTCACAGTCCAACTCTCACATCCATACATGACCACTGGAAAAACCATAGCCTTGACTAGACGGACCTTTGTTGACAAAGCTGCTTCTATTAGGTCCATACAGTTTCTGTCCTTTGTGGAGCCCATCTTTGCATGAAATATTCCTTTGGTATCTCTAATTTTCTTGAAGAGATCTCTAGTCTTTCCCATTCTGTTGTTTTTCTCTATTTCTTTGCATTGATCACGGAGGAAGTCTTTCTTATCTCTTCTTGCTATTCTTTGGAATTCTGCATTCAGAGGTTTATATCTTTCCTTTTCTCCTTCGCTTTTCACTTCTCTTCTTTTCACAGCTATTTGTAAGGCCTCCCCAGACAGCCATTTTGCTTTTTTGCATCTTTTCAATGGGGATGGTCTTGATCCCTGTCTCCTGTACCATGTCACGAACCTCTGTCCGTAGTTCATCAGGCACTCTATCAGATCTAAGCCCTTAAATCCATTTCTCACTTCCACTGTATAGTCATAAGGGATTTGATTTAGGTCATGGCTGAATAGTCTAGTGGTTTTCCATACTTTCTTCAATTTAAGTCTGAATTTGGCAATAAGGAGTTCATGATCCGAGCCACTGTCAGCTCCTGGTCTTGTTTTTGCTGACTGCATAGAGCTTCTCCATCTTTGGCTGCAAAGAATATAATCAATCTGATTTTGGTGTTGACCATCTGGTGATGTCCATGTGTAGAGTCTTCTCTTGTGTTGTTGGAAGAGAGTGTTTGCTATGACCAGTGCGTTCTCTTTGCAAAACTCTATTAGTCTTTGCCCTGCTTCATTCCATATTCCAAGGCCAAATTTGCCTGTTACTCAGGTGTTTCTTGACTTCCTACTTTGGCATTCCAGTCCCCTATAATGAAAAGGACATGTTTTTTGGGTGTTAGTTCTAAAAGATCTTGTAGGTCTTCATAGAACCGTTCAGCTTCTTCAGCATTACTGGTTGGGGCATAGACTTGGATTACTGTGTTATTGAATGGTTTGCCTTGGAAACGAACAGAGATCATTCTGTCGTTTTTGAGATTGCATCCAAGTACTGCATTTCAGACTCTTTTGCTGACCATGATGGCTACTCCATTTCTTCTAAGGGATTCCTGCCCGCAGTAGTAGATATAATGGTCATCTGAGTTAAATTCACCCTTTTCAGTCCATTTTAGTTCGCTGATTCCTAGAATGTCAATGTTCACTCTTGCCATCTCTGTTTGACCACTTCCAATTTGCCTTGATTCATAGACCTGACCTTCCAGGTTCCTATACAATATTGCTCTTTACAGCATTGGATCTTGCTTCTATCACCAGTCCCATCCACAACTTGGTATTGTTTTTGCTTTGGCTCCATTCCTTCATTCTTTCTGGAGTTATTTCTCCACTGATCTCTAGTAGCATATTGGGCACCTACTGACCTGGGGAGTTCCTCTTTCAGTATCCTATCATTTTGCCTTTTCATACTGTTCATGTGGTTCTCAAGGCAAAAATACTGAAGTGGTTTGCCATTCCCTTCTCCAGTGGACCAGGCTTTACATCACAACTTTGTTGCTGTAATGAAGACAGGCAATTCACTTATTTGACATTCTTCATTTTCCACCTCTGAAATATTTATAACCTATTCTCTTTCCTCTAAATCTTTCATCATAAATGGCCAAATGGAAATTTATAGGACCTAAGGCTAAAGCCATCAAATTTGGATTAAATTTTAGTTATCCATTACAGTTACCCATTGCAGAATAATTTTTAAAAAATTATTATTTTATACAGTCTGTTTTGACCAAGCATGAAAATATATAAATTAGTATATATGATATAATTTGAAGTATCAATTATTTTTAAACAAAATATTATCATTCCTTTTTAGAGCTTCTTTATTAGAGGTATGGAGCTTATACCTGGAGAAAAACAAGTTGTCTGATGAATTCATGGGTTTGAAAATGAAAGCAACTTTAAGGAATTATCCAGGACATTTCTTGGACACCCATCACAATCTCTTTAAATAGTTAAGACTAATTTGTATTAATATTATTTTTAGAGATTCCCTGTTGTGCCAGTTCCTTTGGTAACACTGTCTAAGGTTTACCACAGTTCTTCCTTCTTTATGTGTCATCTAAAACCTTTCTGGTAAAATGCTAATTTGTTTCCTTTTTTTCTGTATTCAGTGAGGATAGCAAATGGCTTGGCCAGGAACTTTTTAAAAAAATATTTTTTGGGGGATTAATAGATACACATTACTACTCATTTTCCTCCTATGAGAACACCAAAATTGCAACTAGCTGCTGAACAATCATTGACAGGTTAATGTTGGAACCCATCAAAAAAAGATACCCCATGGCCAAGGGCAAGGGAGAAGCCACAACAAGATGGTAGGAGGGGTGCAATTGTGCTTAAAATCAAACTTCACACCCACCAGAGATGCTTGGAGGGCACAACAAAACCTTGTGCGCACCAGGACCAAGGCAAAGGAGCAGGCACCCTCAAAAATAGAGACAGACCTGCCTTTGAGTGTTTGAGGGTCTCCTATGGAGGTATGAGTCAGCAGTGGCCTACCATGAGGACAGAAGCTCTAGCAACATCAGTCCTAGGAGATTCAGCATGTGGCCTAAGTCCTCTTGGAGGAGATCATCATTAGTGCCACTATAGAGTAGCCAGGCAGGCAACTCACAAACTGGAGAACAATTATACCGAAGAGGCTCTTATGCTACTGCAAAAGTTCTAGGCCCCACAACAGACATCCTAACCCTGGGATCTGGCAAAGTGACTAAGTATTCCCAGGGAATTTGAGTATGAAGGTCAGCAGGACTTGATTACAGACCTTTCACAAGACTAGGGAAACAGAGACTCTTGTAGGGCACAAACAAAACCTTGTGGACACCAGGTTGCAGGAGAAAGGAGCAGTGACCCCATCAGAGACTGAAACACACATCCCTGTATATGCTTGGGAGTTTCTGGCAGAGGTGTGGCTTGACAGTGGCCTACCACAGGGTTAGGGACACTGTCTACAACAGGCTTGGGAAGCCCGGTATGCTAGCATAAGTACTTTTGAAGGAGGTCACCATTATGCCTACCATAGTTTGGCCTCAGGCCAAACTGCACAGAGGGAACACAGCCCCAGCTATCACCAGAAAATTGGATTAAAGATTAACTGAACATGACCTTGTCCACCAGAATAAGACACAGTATCCCCACAGCCAGTCTCTCTCATCAGGAAGGTTGCACAAGCCTCTTATCCTCATTCATCAGAGGGCAGACAGAATGAAAAACTACAATCACAGAAAACTAAATAAACTTATCACATGGGCCACAATCTTGCCTAACTCAATGAAATTATGAGCTATGCCATGTAGGGCCACCCAAAATGGGCAGGTCATGGTGGATAGTTCTGATAAAACATGGTATACTGGAGAAGGAAATGGCAAATCACTTTAGCATTCTTACCTTGAGAACCCCATGAACAGTATGAAAAGGCAAAAGGATATGACACTGAAAGATGAACTCCACAGGTCTGTAGATGCCCAGTATGCTACTAGAGAAGAGTTGATAACTCCAGAAAGAAGGAAGAGGCTGAGCCAAAGCAAAAACAATGCCCAGTTGTGGATGTGACTGGTGGTGGAGGTAAAATTCAAAGCTGTAAAGAACAATATTGCATGGGAACCTGGAATGTCAAGTCCATGAATCAAGGTAAATTGGAAGTGGTCAAACAGGAGATGGCAAGAGTGAACATCGACATTTTAGGAATCAGTGAACTAAAATGGACTGGAATGGGCGAATTTAATTCAGATGACCATTATATTTACTACTATGGGCAAGAATTCCTTAGGCAAAATGGAGTAGCCCTCATAGTCAACAAAAGAGTCTGAAATGCAGTACTTGGATGCAATCTCAAAAACGACAGAATGATCTCTGTTTCCAAAGCCAACCATTCAATATCACAGTAATCCAAGTCTATGCCCCAACCAGTAATGCCAAAGAAGCTGAAGTTTAATGGTTCTATGAAGACCTACAAGACCTTTTAGAACTAACACCCCCCAAAGACGTGCTTTCCATCATAGGGGACTGGAATGCAAAAGTAGGAAGTCAAGAGATACCTGGAGTAACAGGCAAATTTGGTCTCAGAGTACAAAATGAAACAGGATAAAGGCTAACAGAGTTTTGCCAAGAAAATGCACTGGTTATACAAAACACCCTCTTCCAACAACACAAGAGAACACTCTATATACATGGATATAACTAGATGGTTCAATATTCTTTGCAGCCAAAGATAGAGAAGCTCTATAGAGGCAGCAAAAACAAGACCAGAAACTGACTGTGGCTCATATTATGAACTCCTTATTGCCAAATTCAGACTTAAACTGAAGAATGTAGGGAAAACCACTAGACCATTCAGGTATGACTAAAATCAAATCCCTTATGATTATCAAGTGGAAGTGAGAAATAGATTTAAGGGACTAGATCTGATAGAGTGCCTGAAGAACTATGGACAGAGGTTCATGACATTATACAGAAGTTCTTGTACATTGTACAAAACCATCCCCAAGAAAAAGAAATGCAAAAAGGTCGTCTGAGGAGACCTTACTAATAGCTGAGAAAAAAAGAGAAGCTAAAGGCAAAGGAGAAAAGGAAAGATACCAATTGAATGCAGAGTTCCAAAGAATAGTAAGGAGAGATAATAAAGCCTCCCTCAGTGATCAATGAAAAGAAATAGAGGAAACAATAGAACAGCAAAGACTAGAGATCTCTTCAAGAAAATCAGAGATACCAAGGGAACATTCATGCAAAGATGGGCACAATAAAGGACAAAATAGTATGGACCTAACAGAAGCAGAAGATATTAAGAGGTGTCAAGAATGCACAGAAGAACTATACAAAAAATATCTTCATGACCCAGATAACCACAATGGTGTGATTACTCCCCAGAGCCAGACACCCTAGGATGTGAAGTCAATTAGGCCTTAGGAAGCATCACTATGAACAAAGCTAGTGGAGGTGATGGAATTCCAGTTGAGCTATTTCAAATCCTGAAAGATGATGCTGTGAAAGTGCTGCACTCATATGCCAGAAAATTTGGAAAATTCAGCAGTGTCCACAGGACTGGAAAAGGTCAGTTTTCATTTTAAAAATAAAGGGAATGCCAAAGAATGTTCAAATGACAACATTATTGCACTCATCTCACATGCTAGCTAAATAATGCTCAAAATTCTCCAAGCCAGGCTTCAAAAGTATTTGAAGTGTGAACTTCCAGATGTTCAAGCTGGATTTAGAAAGGCAGAGGAACCAGAGATCAAATTGCCAACATCTGTTGGATCATAGAAAAAGCAAGGAAGTTCCAGAAAAATAACTACTTCTGCTTTATTGACTATGCCAAAGCCTTTGACTGTGTAGATCACAACAAACTGTGGAATATTCTTAAAGAGATGGGAATACCAGACCACCTGACCTGACTCCTGAGACATCTGTATGCAGGTCAAGCAGCAACAGTTAGAATTGGACATGGAACAACAGACTGGTTTCAATCTGTGAAAGGAGTGCATCAAGATTCTATATTGTCACCCTGCTTATTTACCTTATATGCAGAGTACATCATGTGAAATGCTGGGCTGGATGAAGCACAAGCTGGAATCAACATTTCTGGGAGAAATATCAATAACCTGAGATATACCGATGACACCACCATTATGGCAGAAAGCAAAGAAGAACTGAAGAGCCTCTTGATGAAAGTGAGAGAGGAGAGTGAAAAAGTTGGCTTAAAGTTCATCTTTCAGACAACTAATATCATGGCATCTGGTTCTATCACTTCATGGCAAACAGATGGGGAAACAATGGAAACAGTGGCTGACTATATTTTTTGGACTCCAAAATCACTGCAGATGGTGACTGAAGCCATGAAATTAAAAGACGCTTGGTTCTTGGAAGAAAAGTTGTGACCAACCTAGACAGCATATTAAAAACAGTGATATTACTTTTTCAACTAAGGTCTATCTAGTTAAAGCTATGGTTTTTCCAGTAGTCATGTATGGATGTGACAGTTGGACTATAAAGAAAGCTGAGAACTGAAGAATTGATGGTTTTGAACTGTGGTGTTGGAGAAAACTCTTGAGAGTCCCTTGCACTGCAAAGAGATCCAACCAGTCTATCCTAAAGGAAATCAGTCCTGAATATTCATTGGAAGGATGTTGAAGCTGAAACTCCAATACTTTGGCCACCTGATGTAAAGAACTGACTCCTTGGAAAAGACCCTGATGCTGGGAAAGATTGAAGGCAGGAGGAGAAAAGGACGACAGAAGATGAGATTGTTGGATGGCATCACTGAGTCGATGGACATGAGTTTGAGCAAGTTCCAGGAGTTGGTGATGGACAGGGAAGCCTGGCTTCCTCCAGTCCATGGGGTTGCAAAGAGTTGGATGTGACTGAGTGAGTGAACTGAACTGACTGGCTGAAAGCCCTTCCATCCTCTCCCCGTGAAGAATGTCTTGCTTTAGGAAATAAAGATATTCAAGTCTTCCCAAGTCTTCCTCTCCCCAGGAAAGTGTTATTTGACAAAGCTAGGTGTTCCAGCTTTTTAGATTTGTTATCCTTTTAGTGGTTGACCCTTGCTTTCCTTAGAGACATAAACTAATTCAATTAGGATGCAGTACAAGTGTTGAAGGCTTATTCTGACCTTGATAGGGAACTTTGCATGTTTTCTGTTCTGATCCACAAAGGTTCCATGGAACAGATGGGATCAACATGGCTCCGCATGGTTAGGTTTTGTGCAGAAGAGTATTCCAGATGGGAAACTTGGGGCATACTGCTTAAGCCATTCTAGTTAGACTAGAAGATTACCATTGAGTATAGTCTGTGGGACAAGGTGAGAAAAGCAGATTTATCCTGTCAGCAATAAGAAGCCATGACAAGTTTTTCACGAGGGATGTGTAATCCTTGTTAAAAATCTAGCTAAAATACCACTTGCTCTAGCTTATACTTAAAGTTCATATTGTAAAAGACTTTATAGCATCACATTTTCTGTGCTAGTACTTTGTTTTTCTGACTAGACCATGAGCTTTTATGGGCAGAAAATCTCTTACTTTTGTTTGTCCTAGAGTGAACAGTTCTTATTGAATTAGTTTGAAAACATTCCATATTCCTTTAATCCATCACTGTCTTATAGGTTGGTCTTTTAATCAGTATCAGATTTTCCATCTCTTTCTTGAATTTTCAGACTGAATCTTGTAAGAGTGTGATCCAAGTTGGAAACTTACCTAATGGTTCCTAGTTAATATACTCTAGTTAATACATGCCACTGTCATGGCCCAGCCCCTTTAAAAAACATAGTGATGCAATGCTGACTCATGTTTATCTTGAGTTTGTACAATCTTAAACCCTTGGCAAGGGATTTAGATATTTGTTGTGCAACACAATGTTTGGAAGCTTACCATAAAATGCTCTCTGAATGTGGAAACTATGTTATGAAAGGCTGGCACCCTGCAGAATAAAGTCAATTCCTTGTGAGCTTGACAGCAAGATTTATAGTTGTTTCCCAACTTGTTCTGCTGAACAACCCTGTCATGTCTCATAATGGTTACTTTTGGTTGCCAAGCTTGAGCGGTAATCAGAAAATCTTGTGGTAACATAAATTGTGGTGGGTACTTTTAGGTTTGGAGAGGAATAAATAATGTACGAAGGACTTTCTCTCCTTTAACAAGGACAGGGGATGGAAAGAAAGTTGTCATTAGAATTTTCCATATAAAAAATGCCCCACTCTTCCACCCATCCTGTTCCAATCCTGTGTTGAGTGAGCCTCCTCTGTATGCTCACAGCACTCCCCAATTATTCTTTCAAAGTGCTTACCACATTATATGGCCATTGCAGACATATGTGTCTATTTGTTCCACATTGTGTAAGCATTTTCAATGATGGGGACAGATTCTTTCTCGTTTCTGCGTCACCAATGGATAGTGGGGCGCCTCACACAAGGTGGTTAGTTAATGAATTATCTGTTGAATATAACTAAGACTAATAATAATAATAACAACAATAATAGCAGCTAGCAGGGCTTTCCTGGTGGCTTAGATGGTAAAGAACCTGCCTGCAATGAAGGTTACCAGGTTTCGATCGCTTGGTAAGCAAGATCCTCTGGAGAAGGAAATGGCCACCCACTTCAGGATTCTTGCCTGCAGAATTCCATGGACAGGGGACCCTGGTAGGCTACAGTCCTTGGGGTCACAAAGAGTTGGACACAACTGACTAACACACACACACACACACACACACACACACACAACATTGAATGCAATTACTTCAGCTAGCATTGAGTGCAATTACTTTGTACCAACCACGGCTTTAAGGACCTTAGAAGTATTAATCTGTTTAATCCTCTCAGAAATCAGAAAAATAACAATGAAGTGAAGTAAGTATTAGGTAAGTTCAAGATTTTAAAGTTGATGGGTGGTAAAAATGTGTGTTTTGTGTACATGCATGTGTGCTTTACGTGAATATAAATGTGTTTTGTGATGTGACTTGTTTAACAATGGATGGAAATATGTTCTTTATCCATCCCCTTATCGATGGAAATTTAGGTTATTTCCCTTTTCCCCTACTATAGAGAATACTGTCGGGCACGTTAAAGTATGGATATTACTCCAAAGTTGATGAAAAGGAATTGTTGAGTCATAGGATGTGCATCATTTCATGGCAAATAGATGGGGAAACAGTGGAAACAGTGGCTGACTTTATTTTTCTGGGCTCCAAAATCACTGCAGATGGTGATTGCAGCCATGAAATTAAAGGACTTACTTATTTACATGAAATTGAAAGACTTACACGCTTACTCCCTGGAAGGAAAGTTATGGCCAACCTAGACAGCATATTAAAAAGCAGAGACATTACTTTGCCAACAAAGGTCCATCTAGTCAAGGCTATGGTTTTCCCAGTGGTGATGTATGGATGTGAGAGTTGGACTATAAAAAAAGCTGATCACCGAAAAATTGATGCTTTTGCACTGTGGTGTTGGAGAAGACTCTTGAGAGTCCCTTGGACTGCAAGGAGATCCAACCAGTCCATCCTAAAGGAGATCAGTCCTGGGTGTTCATTGGAAGGACTGATGCTGAAGCTGAAACTCCAACACTTGGCCACCTCATGCGAAGAGCTGACTCATTCAAAAAGACCCTGATGCTGGGAAAGATTGAGGGCAGAAGGAGAAGGGGACAACAGAGGATGAGATGGCTGGATGACATCACCGACTCAATGGACATGGGTTTGGGTGGACTCCGGGAGTTGGTGATGGACGAGGAGGCCTGGTGTGCTGCAGTTCACGGGGTCACAAAAAGTTGAACACAACTGAGCGACTGAACTGAACTGAACTGAGGATGTGAATAATAGACATGGCCACTTGTCTGTGACAGTGATGCTAGCAGTTCCTCCACACAGAAGATAACGGCAATAAATGGAAAGACATGCCATACCCCTAGATGGAAAGGCTCAATTTTCTAAAGAAGGCAGTCCTCATCAAACTATTCTGTAAATCCTATGGAGTTCCAATTAAAACCCAACAGAAATTTTTAAAAAAACATTTAATTTTGTAGTGGGATTACAGCCATTAACAAACAATGTTGTGATAGTTTCAGGTGAACAATGAAGAGACTCAGCCATACATATACATGTATCCATTCTCCCCCAGTCTTCCCTCCCATCCAGGCTACCACATAACATTGAACAGAGTTTCCTGTGCTATACAGTAGGTTGGTTATCCACTTTAAACATAGTAGTGACAACCGAAATTTTCTTTGAAGTTTGATAGGCTGATTCTTTTTTTTTTTTTTTTTTGTCTTTCAGGGTTGCCTTTATTTATTTTTTTTATTTTAAATTTTATTTTATTTTTAAACTTCACAAAATTGTATTAGTTTTGCCAAATATCAAAATGAATCCGCCACAGGTATACATGTGTTCCCCATCCTGAACCCTCCTCCCTCCTCCCTCCCCATTCCATCCCTCTGGGTCGTCCCAGTGCACCAGCCCCAAGCATCCAGTATCGTGCATCGAACCTGGACTGGCAACTCGTTTCATACATGATATTTTACATGTTTCAATGCCATTCTCCCAAATCTTCCCACCCTCTCCCTCTCCCACAGAGTCCATAAGACTGTTCTATACATCAGTGTCTCTTTTGCTGTCTCATACACAGGGTTATTGTTACCATCTTTCTAAATTCCATATATATGCGTTACTATTCTGTATTGGTGTTTTTCTTTCTGGCTTACTTCACTCTGTATAATAGGCTCCAGTTTCATCCACCTCATTAGAACTGATTCAAATGTATTCTTTTTAATGGCTGAGTAATACTCCATTGTGTATATGTACCACTGCTTTCTTATCCATTCATCTGCTGATGGACATCTAGGTTGCTTCCATGTCCTGGCTATTATAAACAGTGCTGCGATGAACATTGGGGTACACGTGTCTCTTTCCCTTCTGGTTTCCTCAGTGTGTATGCCCAGCAGTGGGATTGCTGGATCATAAGGCAGGTCTATTTCCAGTTTTTTAAGGAATCTCCACACTGTTCTCCATAGTGGCTGTACTAGTTTGCATTCCCACCAACAGTGTAAGAGGGTTCCATTTTCTCCACACCCTCTCCAGCATTTATTACTTGTAGACTTTTGGATCGCAGCCATTCTGACTGGTGTGAAATGGTACCTCATAGTGGTTTTGATTTGCATTTCTCTGATAATGACTTCAGGCTCTACTACAAAGCCACAGTTATCAAGACAGTATGGTACTGGCACAGAGACAGAAATATAGATCAATGGAACAAAATAGAAAGCCCAGAGATAAAGCCACGCACATATGGACACTTTATCTTTGACAAAGGAGGCAAGAATATACAATGGATTAAAGACAATCTCTTTAACAAGTGGTGCTTGGAAATCTTGTCAACCACTTGTAAAAGAATGAAACTAGAACACTTTCTAACACCATACACAAAAATAAACTCAAAATGGATTAAAGATCTCAACATAAGACCAGAAACTATAAAACTCCTAGAGGAGAACATAGGAAAAACACTCTCTGACATACATCACAGCAGGATCCTCTAGGACCCACCTCCCAGAATATTGGAAATAAAAGCAAAAATAAACAAATGTGACCTAATTAAACTTAAAAGCTTCTGCACATCAAAGGAAACTATTAGCAAGGTGAAAAGACAGCCTTCAGAATGGGAGAGAATAATAGCAAATGAAGCAACTGACAAACAACTAATCTCAAAAATATACAAGCAAGTCCTACAGCTCAACTCCAGAAAAATAAATGACCCAATCAAAAAATGGGCCAAAGAACTAAATAGACATTTCTCCAAAGAAGACATACAGATGGCTAATAAACACATGATAGGCTGATTCTAACTTTTAAGAGGTAGAGAAAATGAGCTAGAAGAGTTGAGAAATTTTGAAAAACTAACAATGATAGAAAGAGTGGTAGTTTAAGGCCATACCACACTGAATGCACCTGATCTTGTCTGATCTCAGAAGCCTTGGCAGGGTCAGGCCTTGTTAGTACTTGAATGGGAGAAAAAGTGGTAATGTTACCATGGATTGGGAATGGAGGGAGTGAGAGAGAAGGAGAAGAAATGGGGGAAGATGAGAAATAAAGAAAGGCTACCAACTACCAACTAGAACAATTCCTGTGATGTATTGTAAAATAAGCTTGTAGAATATGAAAGTGAAATTTGCTCAGTCACATGTCCAACTCTTTTCAAATTATCCAGGCCTGAATACTAGAGTAGCTAGCCTTTCCCTTTTCCAAGGGGTATCCCCAACACAGGGATAGAACCCAGGTCTCCTGCATTTGAGGCAGATTCATTACCAGCTGAGCCACAAGGGAAGCCCAAATATATCTATATCTATATATAGATATACATATAATTTCTACCTTTAATACTATTGCAAATATATTAACTTTGAAAATGCATATAAAAAAGGACTAGAAGAAAACCCGGCTAAAAAAATATCATTGATCTGGTTAGGTGATGGGATTATGGACTATTTTTGTTTTGGAATGCAAGCTTTTTAATCTGTTTTTTTCAGTAATGTGCAGAAATATAAATATGATCTAAAACATTAACAAACATCTTATTTTCTTAATTTTTAATATTGTCCCATCTTCTTCCTTCACAAAGTTACCTATGGCAATTCAGATATCATTGATTATTGCTTCTTTAGGGCAATGTTTTACTTTCTGGAAGCTAAGAGGCTTTTTTTTTTTTTTCACTTATTCTGACATTTCACAACAGTGTGTCTTGGTGTGGGTCTTTATCCATATATTGAGCTTGACAACTGATGGGCTTCTTAAATCTGAGAACTCATGTCTTTCTTTAGTTCTGGGAAATTTTCTTCTTTGATAGATTTGTCTATTCTCCTTCCTATTTGCTTTTTAAAAACTTTTATTTTTCTCTGGCACTGATGATAGACAAATGCTAAAATATCCAGATTTTATTTTATATTTAGAAACCCCTGTTTTTTATGGGAGAGGTGCTAGTAGCTAGATACCCAGATAACCACAATGGTGTGATCACTCACCTAGAGCCTGACATCCTGGAATGTGAAGTCAAGTGGGCCTTAGGAAGCATCACTACAAACAAAGCTAGTGGAAGTGATGAAATTCCAGTTGAGCTATTTCAAATCCTAAAAGATGATGCTGTGAAAGACCTGCCAGCAAATTTGGAAAACTCAGCAGTGTCCACAGGACTGGAAAAGGTCAGTTTTCATTCCAATCCCAAAGAAAGGCAATGCCAAAAAATGTTCAAACTACCACAGAATTGCACTCATCTCACACGCTAGCAAAGTAATGCTCAAAATTCTCCAAGCTAGGCTTCAACAGTATGTGAACCATGAAATTCCAGATGTTCAAGTTGGATTTAGAAAAGGCGGAGGAACCAGAGATCAAATTGCCAACATCCTTTGGATTATTGAAAAAAAAAGAGAGTTCCAGAAAACATCTATTCTCTTTATTGACTACGCCAAAGCCTTTGACCTTGTGGATCACCACAAACTGTGGAAAATTCTTAAAGAGATGAGAATACCAGACCACCTTACCTGCCTCCTGAGAAAAGTGTATGCAGGTCAGGAAGCAACAGTTAGAACTGGACATGGAACAACAGACTGGTTCCAAATAGGAAAAGGAGTTCGTCAAGGCTGTATATTGTCACCCTGCTTATTTAACTTATATGCAGAGTACATCATGAGAAATGCTGAGCTGGATGAAGTACAAACTGGAATCAAGATTGCCAGGAGAAATATCAATAACCTCAGATATGCAGATGACACCACCCTTTTGGCAGAACGTGAAAGACTGAAGAGCCACTTGATCAAAGTGAAAGAGGAGAGTGAAAAAGTTGGTTTAAAACTCAACATTCAGCAAACTAAGATTATGGCATCTGGTCCCATTACTTCATGGCAAATAGATGGGGAAACAGTGGAAACAGTGACAGATTTTATTTTTTTGGGCTCCAAAATCACTGCAGATGGTGATTGCAGCCATGAAATTAAAAGACACTTGCTTCTTGGAAGAAAAGTTGTGACCAACCTAGACAGCATATTAAAAACAGTGATATTACTTTGTCAACAAAGATCCATCTAGTGAAAGCTATGGTTTTTTCCAGTAGTCATGTATGGATGTGAGAGTCAGACCATAAAGAAAGCTGAGCACTGAAGAATTGATGCTTTTGAACTGTGGTGTTGGAGAAGACTCTTGAGAGTCCCTTGCACTGCAAAGAGATCCAACCAGTCTATCCTAAAGGAAATCAGTCCTGAATATTCATTGGAAGGACTGATGCTAAAGCTGAAACTCCAATACTTTGGCCACCTGATGCAAAGAACTGACATATTTGAAAAGACCCTAGTGCTCAGAAAGATTGAAGGTGGGAAGAGAAAGGGACAACAGAGGATAAGATAGTTGGATCCATCACCGACTCGATGGATGTGAGTTTGAGTAAGCTCTGGGAGTTGGTGATGGACAGGGAGGCCTGGCGTGCTGCAGTCCATGGTGTCACAAAGAGTTGGACATGACTGAGTGACTGAAATGAACTGAACTGAAGTGACTAGAAGGAGGAAGTCTAAAGAAGGCTTCTGGGATATTATTAAAATTCTGTTTTTTTTTTTTTTTCTTTTTCTTTTTTTTTTTTTTGGCTGTGCCAAATGGCTGAGTCATTTCAGTTCCCAGGGATTAAACCCGGTCATAGCAGTGAAATCCTGGAATCCTAATCTCTAGGTTACCAGAGGACTCCCAGTTCTGATTCTGCATTTGTTCAATTTGTATAAATTCTTAAACATTAGATGTCTAATATATATACTTATTTCAAGAAAGATTTTTTAAAATAATAACTTCAAGGTTTTTATTGGCCTGAACAACTGGAAATATGAAACTGACATCCATTGAGATGAGAAAGGCTGGTAGAGTAGCTTTAGGGAGAAGCCCAGGAGTTCAGGTTTGAACATGCTGAATTTGAATTGTCTCTCAGATATACAGGAAGAGATGCCCATTATTGTGTTTAATTTTCCTGATAAATCCTCTTTGTGTATTTGGCCTGCCATAACAAAATACCACAGATTAGGGGCCTTATAAACAACAGAAATTTCTCACAGTTTTGGAGGCTGGAAGTCGAAGATCAGGGTGCCAGCATGGTTGGGTGAGGGCTGTCTTCTGAGTCTCAGACTGCCAACTTCTTGCTGTGTCCTCATGCAGTGGAAGGGGCTGTGGAGCCTCTTTTATAAGGACACTAATTCCATTCATGAGAGTTTCACCCTCATGACCTAAGGACATCCCAGAAGCCTCACCTGTTAGGATTAGGATTTCAACATATGAATTTGTGGCACACGAACATTCAAGTCAAGTAAGATGAGGACTGAGAATTAACTACTGGATTAACACTTTTGTTGCTGCTGCTGCTAAGTCACTTCAGTCGTGTCTGACTCTGTGCGACCCCATAGATGGCAGCCCACCAGGCTTCCCCGTCCCTGGGATTCCCCAGGCAAGAACACTGGAGTGGCTTGCCATTTCCTTCTCCAATGCATGAAAGTGAAAAGTGAAAGTGAGGTCACTCAGTCACGTCTGACTCTTAGTGACCCCATGGACTACAGGCTACCAGGCTCCTCCATCTATGGGATTTTCCAGGCAAAAGTACTGGAGTGGGTTGCCATTGCCTTTTCCGAACACTTGTGTTAGGTAGTTAGAATAGGAAAAAGGAGTCCAGAATGGTGGTGGCTAAAAGACAAGGAAGGGAAAAGCCCACAAAAATAGAACAAAGGAAGGTCCTAGGACCGGAGTGAGGACCTCAGGTAGAACAAACAACACTCCTAGCTAGCCCAATTTACACAGGGCAGGCCCGGGGGGAGGAGAAAAAACATAAAAAGAGGAGTCAAAGGGCCAGGGGTCTCTCTCTCTTCTCTTCGCTTCTTTTGGGTCAGCATGCCCTCATGCCTCAAGGCTGTATTTTCTTAAATAAAACTGGGTGTAACACGGAGCTGTAACACTGATCTGTCCAAGAGCTGTAATGCAGATCTGTTCGAGAGCTGAGGCATGGTCTGTCTCAGGGCTTTAACGTTTGTTGCTTCATATTTTCATTGTGATGAGACAGAACGGAGGAAATTACATGCTCCCACAACAACTTTGGAGTTCGTTAGTCACCTCCATGAGAGCACTGTTGGTGGCATTAACGGAAGGGCTAGAATCTGATTAGAGTGGTCTAAGGGCATCACGGAAAGGAAATGGAGATAGGACACATAGGCAACTTTTTGTTGGCTGGTCCAAGATCATGATAGAGGCATTACGGTGGGGTCAAAATTTCTCACTGCTTCTTCTGTAGGGCTCACCTATCATCATTTTGGTTGCTCCATGGTCTCAGCCATCTCTGTGTTAGAAGCACTTCAAAAAGTCTCCTCACTTTTCAGGAGCTCTTCCTCCTCTGTGCCTTTGGACTGTGGCTTATCTTTCTTTCTTTCCTTCCTTCCTTTTGTTCCTTGCTTGCTTTTTTTCTCTCCCTCCCTTCTTCCCTTCCTTTTTATTCTTTAATTTGATCCCACCTGATTTCTACCTTTGAGGCATTTCTTTTTGCAGTCCTCAAGAACACCTGCCTTTATTTCCCAGCATATCATACCAATTCAAATTATTTGCTCCACTTTTTGAAGCCTGTTTCCTTACCTATAAAATGTGCCAAAGAATGACTGCTTAGTTCATGGATTTATGATGTTGCAGGGAGGAAGCCAATTCTGATTCCATGTTGGAAACTGTTTCTTTGACTTGCTTTCATTATTATAATCATACACAATGGCTTGCCTAGAGGACCCTGCCCCCTGCTTGACTGTAAACCAAAATGCCTTCGTTCAGCTCAAGGTGAGATAGTTTGTCCCTGTCCACCTGTGAATAGAAGAGATTAACACACCCCTTCCGAAGGCTGGACATAACCTTGGAGATGTTTTGCAAGATTGGAGACCTTTTCACTTTACTTCCCCACTGCCTCTCCCTCTCTCTTCTGCCTTTTGACTTTAGTTCCTCTTTGCTTCATTCTCTTCTTTCTCTCTGATCTATGAAAGAACCTGGAGTCTAGACCCCAATAAGGTGGTTATTTTAAGGCTCAAGCCTGCCATTTTCTTGATCTGCCCCAATTAATGTCTCTTCCTTGCCTCAACATCTCATTTCTCGGATTCATTGGCCTGTCATGTGGCAAGCAGAGTGAGCTTGGACTCTGTAACAATGATGGTCAAATGAGATTATAGAAAGGAAAGTGCTTGGTAAATTGCATACTCTATAAAAATGTTGATTTTCTGTTAGCTCTTACTTTTTTAAGAGTGATTCATATCATGCTTTGGATATATGGACTCTTTTCTTTTTAATTGTGATTGTTTTCATTGAGTTTAGATGGCTCACATTTTAGTGGTGACCTACTAGAAATCTCCAGTTGTGGTTTACAGGATTATGGGAACTAGGACCAAGGATGTTTCTGATCCCAAGTTGTTTTCTGCCACAAGACTTGCTGAGTTGAAAACAATGGACCTCCTCATTACCCCTTTTATAAATATTTACAAGGCTCTTCTCCCACTCTCTCCTCTAAGGGCAACAATTAAGCCTTACTTATTGTGGTAGCCTCTGCCTGGCAAAACATGTCACATAGTAGGAACTTATCATGCTTATTTTTTAAACACTTGATTGTACTATAGCAGCATTTTTTTATTTTGTCTGTATTGACTCTAGGGATATTATTAGTGTGATAAAAAATTTGGCTTAAAAATATTCCAACAAGATTTTACTGGCATGTTCATAGTGCCTATGGTGTGGGTATTTGTTTTAGGCAGAAAAATTGCCTTATTAGGACTAAATTCAGCATGATTGTCCACAGTTGAAATACTAATTATAACTTAAGGTGCTGAAAAAGCTGTACTTATTGAAAGCTGCTATTTATTAATATTTTCTCTAACGTCACAGTAACCTTGAAAGTTTCACATTTGTTTAAGTGCAGAATTGGAGTGAATATCCTGATCTGACTCCAAAACCAGTGTAAACAAGTAGGACCCTACGGGTCTTTCCTGGGATAGTCCTCCTCCCATATCCTTGGCTTTAGCTCCTCTCTGAAGTATGTAGCTAATAGTAGTTGGACATTTCCTGAGTTGTTTTACAGATGCTAAAACCTCCACCAAGTGGAAGACTTAACTACTTGATGACCAGAAGCATGTACCCCCAGACCTACTGGAGCCTGAGGATCCATAATGTTAACCCCTGTGACACCACCCTGTTACCTCACCATCAACCAATCAGAGAATCACAACTGAGCTGAAAATGAGCTGAACACTCACCCCAAGACCCACCCCCTCTCATATGGTGGTGGGTCTTTAAAATGCTTTCCTGAAATCCACTGGGGAGTTAGGTTGTTTTGAGCACTAGCTGCCCTGGACTCCTTGCCTGGTGCCCTGCTATAAACTTTGCACTTTTCTTCACCACAACCTGCTGTCCGTAGACTGACTTTACTACATGTGGACTAGTGGACCCAGGTTTGGTCTCATAACACCACAGCATTTAACTCTTCTGCCTCTCATTTGTTTCAAGCCACGTAGGTAAGGAATATCAGCTGGCAACAGCCTCATAAAATTTCAGTTTTCTGTTTTGGGAGTATAGTATTTACCTTATTTTTGCTCCATTTATCAACTTTTTTCCCCCTGGGGGTTAGTGATAAAAGCAGTTCTTAATTCTCTTATTCTGCATCAGGCTGACTTGCTTTACTTGCTTTTTTCCTTTTTCTTTCCTTCTTTCTTTGTTATTCAAACTCACACTGCAGCTCTGAAAGATCTCACTGGTTTTAATCCTTAATTTTTCCACAGAAAGAAGAGAAATGCCTCCTCCCCCCCACACAGAACTATATCTAATTTTAGCATTGTTTATGAAATGGCTTTGAAAGTATGTTTTCAAATTGTTGTTAGTCTCTGTGTAGCCCTTGGGGCCTAAGCAACCATTGAGGTTAAATGTTAATATATTTAGAGAGAGAAAAGGACCTGATCTAGAAAACGCAACAATATTTATTGCATGCCTACTATGTGTCAGCATAATTACAGGCCCTGGAGAACTCAGCCATGAAAAAGAATACTGATTCAATGGCAATGAAACATGCATTTAAAAATTCCTCTATAGATGATGCAATTTTTCCTTGAAACAGGTTAAATACATTTGTGGGTTTAATATTTGCAGTACGATAACTTTATTGTAAATGAGTAAAACTCAAGAGTAATATTACTTGCCCATTTTTTTTTTCTTTTTGGTTGTCTCAAACCATTGGATAAGTATACATTTGTATCTTAGCCTTTTGATAGTAACCATTAATTTAAAGCAAAGCAGTTTGGGGCACTGAATGCTTCCACTTCAATGAGGACTTATGCTAGAAGCTTTCTCTACATTTTTCTGGAGTTATGTGCTATTTGCCATAAAAAGGAGACTATAATATTTATCATATGTTAGTGAGATATAAGATCTTAAAGTGGAGGAAACTGCTTTGGCAGGAATTTTGATAATTTCACAGTAAGAGTAAATACAGCTTATCTGGGGGGCAGGGATTTAAAATTCCTGAGCAAATTTTATAGCAAAGGAAATCATAAATAAGATGAAAAGACAACCATCAGAATGGAAGGAAATATTTGCAAGCAAAGCAACCAACAAGGATTAATCTCTAAAATACACAGACAGCTCATGCAGCTCAATATCAAAAGAACAAACAACCCAATCAAAACATGGGCAGAAGACTCATGTTAAATAGACATTTCTCCAAAGAAGACATATAGATGGCCAACAAACACTAAAAGATGCTTGACATTGCTCATTATTAGAGAAATGCAAATCAAAACTACAATGAGATATCACTTCACACCGGTATAGCTGGTGTGGCCACGATCAGAAAATCTACAAATAATACATTCTAGAGAGAGTGTGGGGAAAAGAGAGCTCTCTCTCACTGTTGGTGGGAATGTAAGTTGGTGCAGCCACTGTGGAAAACAAGTATGTAGGTTCCTCAAA
The DNA here is from genome assembly GCF_029407905.1 of Bubalus kerabau. Taxonomy (NCBI): domain Eukaryota; kingdom Metazoa; phylum Chordata; class Mammalia; order Artiodactyla; family Bovidae; genus Bubalus; species Bubalus kerabau. Next base: position 56,935,910 of record NC_073647.1, on the reverse strand, counting down.
AAGCTAAAAATAGAACTACCATATGACCCAGCAATCCCATTATTGGGCATTTACCCAGAGAAAACCATAATTCAAAAAGATACATGCTCCCCAGTGTTCATTGCAGCACTATTTACAATAGCCAGGACATGGAAGCAACTTAGATGTCCATCAACAGAGGAATAAAGAAAGAAGATGTGATATATACATATATATATATGTGTGTGTGTGTGTATGTATAAATATATATATATATATATAAAGGAATATTATTCAGCCATAAAAAGAAAGAAATTATGCCATTTACAGAGATGTGGATGTATCTAGAGAGTGTCATTCAAAGTGAAGTAAGTCAGAAAGAGAAAAACATATATTGTATAGTATCACTTATATGTGGAGTCTAGAAAAATTGGTATAGATGAATTTATTTTCAAGGCAGGGATAGAGACACAAATGTATGCAAACCAAGGTGGGAAAAGAAGGTGGGATGAATTAGGAGGTTGGGATTGACATATATACACTTCTATGTATAAAATAGATAACTAATGAGAGCCTATAACACAGTTATAACTCAGTTATATAACAGAGTTATATAACTCTGTTCTATCCAATTCCAACTTCTATTCCTAGTCAATGCCCTGCTTCCATTGAACATTTGATTATAGACTCATTCTGATTGTATTTGTTAACTGATTCTTGTATGCTGACTTCACATCAATTTCAAAACTCCTAGCAACAGGGTAGGTGTCTTCAAATTTAAAACTCTTTTAAAAAAATAAAAATTATTTTATTGAATATAGTTGTTTTACCATGTTGTGTTAGTTTCTGCTGTACAACAAAGTGATTCGTATATATATATATATATATATATATAGTTCAGTGGTTAGAGAATCTACGTGCAAAGCAGGAGACACAGGCAGACATGGATTTGATATATATACCTTCATCTGTTGATGGACATGTGTGTGTGTGCATGCTTAGTTGCTTCAGTTGTGTCTGACTCTTTGTGACCCTATGGACTGTAGCCCACCAGGCTCCTCTGTCCATGGGATTCTCCAGGCAAGAATACTGGAGTGGGTTGTCATGCCTTGCTCCAGGGAATTTTCCTGACCCAGGAATCGAATCCATGTCTGCCTGTGTCTTCTGCTTTGCAGGAAGATTCTCTACCCACTGAGCCACCTGGGAAGGATGTTGATGGACATATAGATTTTTAAAACCCTTCTGTTTTAAATTTTTAGATAAGGAAATGGCAACCCACTCCAGTATTCTTGCCTGGAATATCCCATCATGAAGGAGCCTGGTGGGCTACAGTCCATAGGGTCGCAAAGAGTTGGACACAACTGAGCAACTTCACTTTCACTTTCTTTTAAACTTTAGCTTCCCCTTCAATGCATACCACATAGTAGGAACTCAAATGTTACTTTTGGATTCATTCATTTAGTCATGGTGTGGGGACTAATATTAGTGTGGTGCCACGGAATGAAAGCTCTACCATTTACCAGCTATAGGACCTTAAGCTTTTCACAATCTCTCTTCTTTAAACCAAAGATGCCTAAATTAATTTTTTTTCAAATTCCTTTCAATTCTATGATCTGGTGATCCAAAGGAGTGAATAAGAGTTCTCTGTATTTCTAATTTCCCACCCATGTCTTATAGTTACTGAATGTTGTCCCATCCTCTGGGATTTATATTTATGGCTCCTCTTGATGGTATATAACAAAATGATTTAAAAAAGAGAAAAGAACTTGAATACAATATAGTATTTCAATAGAAAATTAATAAATGAATAAAAAGACTGGTTTTTTTTATAGTCTATTGTTTTTCCAGGTACAGTTACCAATGGTTTCAAAACATATCTCTCAAAGAATAACAAGCCCTTTTCTCTTTTATGCTTTCCCTTACACATTTGCTTTATTTTTAGCTGACAAGTGGATCTGTGTGTTATAGACCAAATTTCCTTAAGCTGTTCTTCTTTTTAACATGTGCAATTTTTCTAATCACATGTATTTGTGAGAGCAAGACTGTGTGCGCTGATAGGAAAGACAACAGAGTCAGCTAATTTTTGGAATAATTAGACCAGGCATGAAAATAAAGTTTTGGTCTATGTGTGTAGGGCCTTAGAAGAAATCAGTCTCAGAATAATATGTATATCAGTCTGAATATGAGTAAAATTCTTAATCTAATTAGAAAAAAATCCTAATAAGAAATGATAGACAATCTGTCTCACCTTCCTACCTCATAGAGTTGTTGCAAAAACTTAATAAGACTCAGCACATTAATATTAGTTGACCATGAAGAACACCACAGACCTGTTTCCTTACCACTAATGCCCACTCACGGAAAGGGGCATACTCTTCAGGGCATTTGTGAGACTTTAATTGCCATTGGTGAAGACTCCCAAATCTGCATTCCAATCTTGTTTCCTACCTTAATTTCCAATTTTATATTTTCCATCTGTCTATCAGGACTCACCTATATGAAAATGAATCCCACCATCACTACCAAGTCAATAGTGAAAGTGAAAGTCGCTCAGTCATGTCTGACATTTTGTGATCCCGTGAACTATACAGTCAATGGAATTTTCCAGGCCACAGTACTGGAGTGGGTAGCCTTTCCCTTCTCCAGGGGATCTTCCCAACCCAGGGATCAAACCCAGGTCTCTCACATTGCAGGCAGATTCTTTACCAGCTGAGCAACAAGGGAAGCCCAAGAATACTGGAGTGGGTAGCCTATTCCTTCTCCAGCAGATCTTCCTGATCCAGGAATCCAACTGGTGTCTCCTGCATTGTAGGCGGATTTTTTTTTTTTTTTTAACAACTGAGCTATAAGGGAAGCCACAAAAGTGAAAGTCAATAGAATCATAGACAAAGTGATCAATTTTCTCCTACCCTAATTGTTTTTCTTCTGAAACTTCCTAATTTTTCTCCAAGTCAATTTTTTCCAGTGCAAACCAGAAAAGGAAAGCTATCTTAGGCTTTGCCCAGGGTGATCTAAACCTCCAAGTTGGAACAACATCTAGAAAGAAAGTAGTTAGGGTCTGGGAAGTTGGAGAGGTGAGGCAGGAAAGGAGCTGAAGACAGGTTTGGAAACTGAAGGATTCAAAGGCAAGGAGCACAGTGGAAATGAAGGTCAGTTCAGGAACTAATTACACAAATTTGGTTCATCTGTTTCCCTCTCCTTACGTGGTTCAAGCACCTTTTAGAATTTTATTTTTAAAAGGAACAGAGAGCATAATAAAATTTCAGTTAATATAAAATTTGTTTTTGAAATCTCAAAGCCTTGAAGCCATATTGGAATCTCCAGCCCATTAATATTCTACCAATTAAATTGGGAAGATCTGCTGGAGAAGGGAATGGCAAACCACTCCAGTAGTCTTGCCTGGAGAATCCCATGGACAAAAGAGCCTGGTGGGCTATAGTTCAAAGGGTTGCAAAGAGTAGGACACTGAGCGACTATACACACACACACACACACACACACACACACACACACACACACACACACACGGTACTTGACAAATGCTTGCTAGAATGAATAGATGAAAACCCTGTTGATGTTTTCTTCCCTCGGACATCTGTATTCACCATTTCTACCCCATTCCCAGGGTAAAACTAGCGCCAAATCTCCCCTTTAGTACTTACATTCCTCCAAAATTTATTTCCAAATTTATCTTTCCCTATCAACACCTTCTGGAGAACGCAATGGCACCCCACTCCAGTACTCTTGCCTGGAAAATCCCATGGATGGAGGAGCCTGGTAGGCTGCAGTCCATCGGATCGCTAAGAGTCAGACACGACTGAGCGACTTCACGTTCACTTTTCACTTTCATGCGCTGGAGAAGGAAACGGCAAGCCACTCCAGTGTTCTTGCCTGGAGAATCCCAGGGATGGGGGAGCCTGGTGGGCTGCCATCTATGGGGTCGCACAGAGTCGGACACGACTGAAGCGACTTAGCAGCAGCAGCAGCAGATCAACATCTTCATCTTCCACTTATGTTAAGCAGTCTCCATTCATTGTCTCGTGGTCATGCTCATTCTTTGTTTCTTAACTCTTCCTTGTACACACCCTCTCCCTTCATTTCAACTTAATCCAGTATACTTCAAGACCCAGCTCAAGTTCTATCACCATCTTCATAAATTTCAGTGAAGATGAATCTCATCTATTTAAAAAGCTCTATCATAACTCCTGCTGTATTGGCATTTAATCATTTTTTCTCCTTGATGGTGTATGTGTCTTGACTTCCTAGAGTCTGTGTGTCTTTTTTGTGTGTTACCCACAATGTTTAGCAAAAAAGCTTATTGAATGAATGATTCATGTTGAGTACAGAAACAGAAAAAGAGGGGTGATAATGAAATAATATTAACCTCTTTCACTTTATTATTCAAGAGATCAGCAAAGCACCTTAAAGATTGACAATATCCTTGACATCTCAATTTTATAATAATAACACAATGTATACAAAGATGATACACAGATATATGCAAAGGTTACTGTATGTATCATCTTTAGAATATGCAATTGTATATAAAAGAGGAAGGAATTTTCTAAAATAAGAATTTAATAGTGGAAACCAATTCAAAATAAAAACCTTTTTTCTTAGAAACATTTGAGAATTTGGAAAGGGATTTATGCTTTTTGATTTTAGAATGAATCTATTAGGCTTCTAATAAAAGATAAAACGACACCCAAAACAAGTATTTTTTGATAAAGTTCTAGCCAATGAACTTCTAATGAGATAACTCTTGCTTTACTTCTTTCAAAACTTGAAATAAAATCACTGCTATTAAATGCAGATTTTGAGGGCAGTGATCTAATTGCCCCAACATATCCCAAGGAACAATTTAAAACTTTGATAGCTAAAATCTTGGAAGAAACAATCAAGTCTTTGAAGGCACGAAATCTTTGGAGGCTATTACTGGTAAGCGAGGTAAAAATAGATGAAACTTATAAATATTATTCTTTGGATAGTTAAATCTTAAGCAGAGAGAAACTTTAAATTAGAAAAATGTTATCTGAGCATTTTTGAAGTGGAGACTGGTCTATTGGTCTGAGGATTATAAAATAATACTAAATTAGTTCATTCTGAATAAAATACTAATCTTGAGCCACTTCATGAAATTGACATGCTTGCCTTTAATAGCTCTTTTTCTTTTTTTTTCTTTCTCATTTTTTTCTCCTTAACATTTCATAAATGTCATAATACACATTGAGTCATGATGCCTCCCCTGTATTTCTGAAATCATTATCTTGGATATTACTGAACAATTTCCAACATTTGAAATGCTGACATCGATTGATAAAGTTATTCATAATACATGCCTATTACTGATTTAATTACTTTGGGGTTAAATGAAGAAGCATTTTAAGTGGTATGCTCTGGTATAGTTCAATTATTGAAACAAATCAAATAAGAAATACATTTCAAAAAAGAAATATGATAAATGGATATCATTTCTGTAAGAAAGTTTATTTTTAAATGAAGAATATTTATAAATTAATGGCACACAGAAATGATGAATTCCTTGTCATTTGTCTTTAAATATCAGCATCATCAAATATTAAGTACCTGTAAATATCTACTCCAATTGATCTCATTCTTTTCTTTGATCTTGATACATAGTTGGATGTTTCCTTAAAAAGCTAAATACCTGTTCAGTCCTGCTGCTTTGCTGGCTAACTGATTTCTTCCTGTTGTTAAGTCATTTGTTCCCCAGACCCTTTTCCCTCTAGGATTTAACCTCTCTTCTCAAAAGTACCTGTATGTGTCACAGCCTATCATACTAACGCTGTCTGTGAGACTTGGCAGTAAAACAAGGCTGCAGCTTTCAAAGCAGCTCCAAGTATAATACAGGCAGCTCGCGTCGGGAGATGATGTAAGATGAAGTTTCAGGGCTGTGATGAAGAGGTCTTCAAATCTAAATAGCTTCTGCAAGGCAAACGGTTCTGCGTTTCTCAGGTAATTGTAATCCCTGAAATCAAAACACCTCTCAATGTGTGCAATGACACAGTTATCAAATGTTTTAAATGATTTCCTGAGCATCCGAGCTGAGAAGAATGGCAGGTTTAGATTTGCTTGAAATTCATAATATTTGTCATTCAGCCTCTGAACCAGTTTGTTCCGATCATTTGGAATGGGGCTATACAGATGGCAACCCACTGGAATGCCTTTTTTTTTCCCCCAGAGAGAGACTGCTGTCCTAGAATTATAGCAGCATATTAAAGGAAAAAATTACACCCTTTAAAAATAAATTTTCCAGGTCCCATGGGATGTTATCTTGGGAAAACTTGATACTTTATTAAAAAAACAGGAAGAGCTCATACACAACAATATCTCATGTCAGTTAAGTGCTTAGAGTAGAAGTTTCCTTTGGTAAATCTTTTACGTTTCTAGTTGGAATTTTAAATTTATTTTGCTTAAATATTTCAAGTCAGATTAAATTAGGTAACTAATGAAAGCAATTCTGAGATGTTTTTCCAACAATAAATAGATATTTTGATTTTGAGGAGTACAATGCCAAAAATATGGATCTTCCCTAAACAATGTTTGTTTAGCATTAGTGAGAAAAAAAAGAAAAGAAATTGAACTGAGGAGTTAATGTCTTTTTAAAAAGTTGTCTTGGGTTACTATTGCTTCAGTCTTTAATGTTGGTGCTTAACCTATTTTAATAAAGATTTCAGGCTTTTTCATTGGATTAGACTGGCCAAAAAGTTCGAAACCCAAATGAACTTTTTGGCCAATCCAGTAAAATAGATAATGGAATACAAAGCATGCTAATTTGTTATTCAGTTTACCCACACATACGGGGAACTCAACTGTGCAAGTCGAAAGAGCCGGGTCAGTACTGATGACATGTTGGCAGCATCTCTGAAGCACAGGCAGAGAACATTAGAAATGATTAGAAATGCATGGGAGCCTTTCCTTCTTGTGCTCTTTTCTCTCAAGGTACTACCTGTGCTATTTTGTAGTTGTTGGTTAATGGGCAAGCCTCTTGCATAAACTGTGTGCTTTGTGAAGGTAAGGATCCTGCTTTTCTTTTTCCCTTTTAAAAAAGTTGAAGTGTAATGGATTTACAACGTTAAATTTAAGGATCTTGTTTTTCATTCTCATTAACCCCCTGAGTTAGCACAGTGACTACCATAATATTAGGGGTTGAAATAGGTCTGCCAATTGAACACCTTGTGTTATAAAGTCCATGAGAACAGTGACTCTGTTGACTTCACTTTTACGTCTTGAACACCACTAGGTGCTTCTCGGCTAAAAGAATGTGAAATATGTGAAAACAAACCATTATATTTTGTGAATAACTCTTATATACAACATCTTATTTCAGCCTTTCATAAGCTTCATGGACTAGTAGGTAGGGCAGTTTATTATTATTTCCATTTTCTAGATAGGGAGACAAAGATCCAGAGTGATGAATTAACTTACTAAAATTAACTCAAACTTATAACTGTTTAGTGAAAACAAGGTAAAGGAGCTCATATGTCTGTTAGTAATTGCCCTTAAGAATAGATCTTGAGCTCACAGACATAGAAAACAAACTTATGGCCAAAGGGGAAAGAGGAGGGGCGGGAAGGATAAATTAGAAGTTTGGGGTTAACATGTTACTGAGTCCAAACTCCCTCTGATCACCTCACGACAGGCCAATGAATCCGAGAGACGAGGTGTTGAGGCAAGAAAGAGACTTTAATCGGGGAACCAGCAGACCTAGAAGATAGCAGGCTAACACCTCAAAGTAACCGTCTTGTTGGGGCCTGGATGTCAGATTCTTTATGTATCAGAGATGGGGGGAGATGAGGAAACAAAGTAAAAATACCATTTAATTGCTGCAAATATCTGCTAGAATGACAAGCCTCTGGCAGAGGGATGTGTTAGTTTCACTTCCGTACAGTCATTTCACGGGTAGTGTGAAATGGAACATCTCCTGTCATGTCAACAAACAAATATGTCACATCTATCTGTGATTCCAGCCTCACCAAATGTGAATTTCTGGGCTGCACAGGTAAGCAGCATTCAGATGCTTGTATCTTTCCTTTTCTCCTTTGCTTTTCACTTCTCTTCTTTTCACAGCTATTTGTGAGGCCTCCCCAGACAGCCATTTTGCTTTTTTGCATTTCTTTTAAATGGAGACGGTCTTGATCCCTGTCTCCTGTACAATGTCACGAACCTCTGTCCATAGTTCATCAGGCACTCTATATATCAGATCTAGTCCCCCAAATCTATTTCTCACTTCCACTGTATAATCATAAGGGATTTGATTTAGGTCATACCTGAATGGTCTAGTGGTTTTCCCTACTTTCTTCAATTTAAGTCTGAATTTGGCAATAAGGAGTTCATGATCCGAGCCACAGTCAGCTCCTGGTCTTGTTTTTGCTGCCTGCATAGAGCTTCTCCATCTTTGGCTGTAAAGAATATAATCAATCTGATTTTGGTGTTGACCATCTGGTGATGTCCATGTGTAGAGTCTTCTCTTCTGTTGTTGGAAGAGGGTGTTTGCTATGACCAGTGCATTTTCCTGGCAAAACTCTGTTAGTCTTTGCCCTGCTTCATTCCGTATCCCAAGGCCAAATTTACCTGTTACCCCAGGTATTTCTTGACTTCCTTCTTTTGCATTCCAGTCCCCTATAATGAAAAGGACATCTTTTCTGGGTGTTAGTTCTAAAAGGTCTTGTAGGTCTTCATAGAACCATCAACTTCAGCTTCTTCAGCGTTACTGGTTGGGGCATAGACTTGGATTACTGTGGTATTGAATGGTTCGCCTTGGAAACGAACAGAGATCATTCTGTCATTTTTGAGATTGCATCCATGTACTGCATTTTGGACTCTTTTGTTTTCCATGATGGTTACTCCATTTCTTCTGAGGGATTCCTGCCTGCAGTAGTAGATATAATGATCATCTGAGTTAAATTTACCCTTTTCAGTCCATTTTAGTTTGCTGATTCCTAGAATGTCGATGTTCACTCTTGCCATCTCCTGTTTGACCACTTCCAATTTGCCTTGATTCATGAACCTAACATTCCAGGTTCCTATGCAATATTGCTCTTTACAGCATCGATCCTTGCTTCCATCACCAGTCACATCCACAGCTGGGTATTGTTTTTGCTTTGGCTCCATCCTTTCATTCTTTCTGGAGTTATTTCTCCACTCATCTCCAGTAGCATATTGGGCACCTACCAAGGAGAGATAAAAATGCCTTCCTCAGTGATCAATGCAAAGAAATAGAGGAAAAGAACAGAATGGGAAAGACTAGCAATCTCTTCAAGAAAATTAGAGATACCAAGGGAACATTTCATGCAAAGATGGGCTCAATAAAGGACAGAAATGGTATGGACCTAACAGAAGCAGAAGATATTAAGAAGAGGTGGCAAGAATACACAGAAGAACTATACAAAAAAGATCTTCACGATCCAGATAATCACGATGGTGTGATCACTCACCTAGAGCCAGACATCCGGGAATGTGAAGTAAAATGGGCCTTAGAAAGCATCACTATGAACAAAGCTAGTGGAGGTGATAGAACTCCAGTTGAGCTATTTCAAAAGCTGAAAGATGATGCTGTGAAAGTGCTGCACTCAATATGCCAGCAAATTTGGAAAACTCAGCAGTGACCACAGGACTGGAAAAGGTGAGCTTTCATTCCAATCCCAAAGAAAGGCAATGCCAAAGAATGCTCAAACTACCGCACAATTGCACTCATCTCACACACTAGTAAAGTAATGCTCAAAATTCTCCAAGCCAGGCTTCAGCAGTACTTGAACCGTGAACTTCCAGATGTTCAAGCTGGTTTTAGAAAAGGCAGAGGAACCAGAGATCAAATTGCCAACATCCGCTGGATCATGGAAAAAGCAAGAGAGTTCCAGAAAAATATCTATTTCTGCTTTACTGACTATGCCAAAGCCTTTTACTGTGTGGATCACAATAAACTGGAAATTTCTGACCTGACTCTTGAGAAACCTATATGCAGGTCAAGAAGCAACAGTTAGAACTGGGCATGGAACAACAGACTGGTTCCAAATAGGAAAAAGAGTACATCAAGGCAGTATATTATCACCCTGTTTATTTAATTTCTATGCGGAGTACATCATGAGAAACGCTGGGCTGGAAGAAGCACAAGCTGGAATCAAGATTGACGGGAGAAATATCAATAACCTCAGATATGCAGATGACACCACCCTTATGGCAGAAAGTGAAGAGGAACTAAAAAGCCTCTTGATGAAAGTGAAAGTGGAGAGTGAAAAAGTTGGCTTAAAGCTCAACGTTCAGAAAACGAATATCACGGCATCTGGTCTCATCACTTCATGGGAAATGGATGGGGAAAGAGTGAAAACAGTGTCAGACTTTATTTTTCTGGGCTCCAAAATCACTGCAGATGGTGATTGCAGCCATGTAATTAAAAGACGCTTACTCCTTGGAAGAATAGTTATGACCAACCTAGATAGCGTATTCAAAATAAAAAACATTACTTTGCTAACAAAGGTCCATCTAGTCAAGGCTATGGTTTTTCCTGTGGTCATGTATGGATGTGAGAGTTGGACTATGAAGAAAGCTGAGCGCCGAAGAACTGATGCTTTTGAACTGTGGTGTTGGAGAAGACTCTTGAGAGTCCCTTGGACTGCAAGGAGATCCAACCAGTCCATTCTGAAGGAGATCAGCCCTGGGTGTCTTTGGAAGGAATGATGCTAAAGCTGAAACTCCAGTACTTTGGCCACCTCATGCGAAGAGTTGACTCATTGGAAAAGACTCTGATGCTGGGAGGGATTGGGGGCAGGAGGAGAAGGGGACAACCGAGGATGAGATGGCTGGATGGCATCATGGACTTGATAGACGTGAGTCTGACTGAACTCCAGGAGTTGGTGATGGACAGGGAGGCCTGGTGTGCTGCAATTCATGGGGTCGCAAAAAGTCGGACACGACTGAGTGACTGAACTGAACTGAACTATATAAAATAGATCAGCAAGGTCCTAATGTATAGCATAGGGAACCTATATTCAGTGTCTTGTAATAATCTATTATGGAAAAGAATCTGAAAAACAATATATAGCTGAATCACTTTGCTGTACACCTGAAGCTACCATAAAATTGGAAATCAATGCCACTTAAAAAAGAAAAAAAAAAACAGGTCTTGAGCTAGTCTGCTCTGACTTCTAAACAGAGAAAAGAATGTTGCTGTGATTGCATATGTGTATTGGCAAGTACTTATTCCTCAGAGAGATTTGTGTTTGTGTCCGTGGTGTGTTTGGTGACATTCTTTCAGCTACTTCAAAGATATGAGAACTGATTAATTATGCATCATCTAGTGTTTAAAAATCTCTTTTACATAATCTTTGTAGGGTGCCAACTAATATAAATAAGGTACTTGATTCAGTTCCCTGAACCCAGGGCCTTAAGGTGGCAGAATACTTCCCATAACTTTTCCAGTCATAACTTTTGGTGCAGTGCCTAACAGCAGGAAATCTAAATGGCAGTGTGATCATAGAATTGATACTCTGGGGTTGCAAAACTATTCCAGTAAGTTTGATTTAAAAAATTAGTGTCAGAACTTTCTGGAAACATATTTTAGCTCATGTTAAAGATGACTACAACTCTGAATATTTTCAGAAAAGCAAAGTTTGGGGAAGATAACATAAAATAACTTTTTCCATTTATTGCTAAAGGATTCTAAAGTATACATCTCCTTAAGTAGTCTATGCTCTGCTTCATCCTCACTTGTAATGGCCTTCCAATAGTACAGTAACTTGATGTTGTCATTTAAAGTGGAAATCCACTCTAATCAAATTTTATGTTGCTATGCCAGTGTTTGATAAACTCCATACATTTGTGCCTGCTGCTCTTTTCTATTGATTAAAAGTCTCTTAGCAGGTCACATGATCTTATCTTATTCAGCAATCAAAAAGCATGTGGGTCATTGCCCATGTGAGGGAGGAAAGAGAAATGGGTGTGATGACCTGTTAAATTTAGTGAACTTTAGAGGATCCAGTAGGTCGAAATATTTTCCTGTCTTCTGAGTTCTTTCCTTTGAATAGATTTCAAATGTTTTACCATGAGTATTATTAAAGATGCTCTTTATTTCAGAGTCTTCCTAAGATCTTCCTCACTGCTGAATGCAACTCTTGGAGTCTTAAACCTATCTTGCTTTTCTAGGAATCAATCTCTTTATGGTGGATGGGAGGTCGAAGGTTAATGACTGTTTCCTTCTTCCTTCCCTTCATTCTTCCAGCCATCTTTCCTTCTTTCCTTCCTTCCTCCTTTTCTTTCTTTATCAGAAGCAGCACTAGCCAGTCTCCTCTAATAGAACATAAAATCCCCACAGGCCTGTCCTAGCAACTTTTGCTTTTGTGGGCCTCTTTAGCCATAACTAACATTAAAATTATATTTTATCACTGCATTAGAATAAAGACTAATACAGTCCAGCCAGGATTACATTCATTTCATTTCTTTTTTCTCATCTTAAAGAAAATTAAAATATTTTTGTGGATCCCTGAAAAGTACTGTGGTTCCTAGGCACTGTGTTCACCATGCCTAATGGATAAGTTGGCCCTGGCTTCAAAAAGATGAATATTACCTGTCTTCATCACTACTGTACACTCAATGCCAACATTGAGTAGCTGTTTAATAAATAGTTCTCAAATAAATGGATTAAATTTTTACTAAACAGGCAGTATTTCTAAATACCTGAATCACAAGACTTTAAAATAAATTTAACTAAGCAAGATATACTCATTTCATTAGATTTTGTTCCTAACTTCATTGTGCTCTAGTTTTGACCTGCTTGAAAAATGTTCTGCATTCTTTCATCATATATATTATTAAAATATTTCTGATACAATTTTTAAAAATTTTAAATAGATCCTTGATCATCTAGATGTCCACCTGATTCTGATATCAAATACTTGTTGTTAAACTGGAAATAATAGGCCCTTGAGGCCACGGGCGGGCGGCAGGGAGGAGATACCCTACACCCTTAAGCCCGAGGCCGGGGTGGTGGGCGGGAGGAGCTACCCCACGCCCCCACACCGGAGACCAGGGGCGGCGGCACAGAGGACCAACCCCGTGATGTGGCTGCGCAGGCACAGGAGGGCCTAGAGGAGCTATCCCACGTTGAAGGTCAGGAAGGGCTGTGGTGAGGAATACCCCTCGTCCAAGGTAAGGAGCATTGGCTGTGCTTTGCTGGAGCAGCTGTGAAGAGATACCCACGCCCAAGGTAAGAGAAACCCAAGTAAGACGGTAGGTGTTGCAAGAGGGCATCAGAGGGCAGACACACTGAAACCATACTCACAGAAAACTAGTCAATCTAATCACACTAGGACCACAGCCTTGTCTAACTCAATGAAACTAAGCCATGCCTGTGGGGCAGCCCAAGATGGGCGGGTCATGGTGGAGAGATCTGACAGAATGTGGTCCACTGGAGAAGGGAATGGCAAACCACTTCAGTATTCTTGCCTTGAGAACCCCATGAACAGTATGAAAAGGCAAAATGATAGGATACTGAAAGAGAAACTCCCCAGGTCAGTAGGGGCCCAATATGCTACTGGAGATGAGTGGAGAAATAACTCCAGAAAGAATGAAGGGATGGAGCCAAAGAAAAAAGAATACCCAGCTGTGGATGTGACTTGTGATAGAAGCAAGGTCTGATGCTGTAAAGAGCAATATTGCATAGGAACATGGAATGTCAGGTCCATGAATCAAGGCAAATTGGAAGTGGTCAAACAAGAGATGGCAAGAGTGAATGTCGACATTCTAGGAATCAGCGAACTGAAATGGACTGAAATGGGTGAATTTAACTCAGATGACCATTATATCTACTACTTTGGGCAGGAATCCCTCAGAAGAAATGGAGTGGCCATCATGGTCAACAAAAGAGTCCGAAATGCAGTACTTGGATGCAATCTCAAAAATGACAGAATGATCTCTGTTCGTTTCCAAGGCAAACCATTCAATACCACAGTAATCCAAGTCTATGCCCCAACCAGTAACGCTGAAGAAGCTGAAGTTGAACGGTTCTATGAAGACCTACAAGACCTTTTAGAACTAACACCCCAAAAAAGATGTCCTTTTCATTATAGGGGACTGGAATGCAAAAGTAGGAAGTCAAGAAACACCTGGAGTAACAGGCAAATTTGGCCTTGGAATACAGAATGAAGCAGGGCAAAGACTAGTAGAGTTCTGCCAAGAAAATGCACTGGTCATAGCGAACACCCTCTTCCAACAACACAAAAGACTCTATACATGGACATCACCAGATGGTCAACACCGAAATCAGATTGATTATATTCTTTACAGCCAAAGATGGAGAAGCTCTATACAGTTAGCAAAAACAAGACCAAGAGCTGACTGTGGCTCAGACCATGAACTCTTTATTGCCAAATTCAGACTTAAATTGAAGAAAGTAGGAAAAACCACTAGACCATTCAGGTATGACCTAAATCAAATCCCTTATGATTATACAGTGGAAGTGAGAAATAGATTTAAGGGCCTAGATCTGATAGATAGAGTGCCTGATGAACTATGAAATGAGGTTCATGACATTGTACAGGAGACAGGGATCAAGACCATCCCCATGGAAAAGAAATGCAAAAAAGCAAAATGGCTGTCTGGGGAGGCCTTACAAATAGCTGTGTAAAGAAGAGAAGCAAAAAGCAAGGGAGAAAAGGAAAGAAATAAACATCTGAATGCAGAGTTCCAAAGAATAGCAAGAAGAGATAAAAAAGCCTTCCTCAGTGATCAATGCAAAGAAATAGAGGAAAACAACAGAATGGGAAAGACTAGAGATCTCTTCAAGAAAATCAGAGATACCAAAGGAACATTTCATGCAAAGATGGGCTCGATAAAGGATAGAAATGGTATGGACCTAACAGAAGCAGAAGATATTAAGAAGAGATGGCAAGAATACACAGAAGAACTGTACAAAAAAGATCTTCATGACCCAGATAATCACGATGGTGTGATCACTGGCCTAGAGCCAGACATCCTGGAATGTGAAGTCATGTGGGCCTCAGAAAGCATCACTATGAACAAAGCTAGTGGAGGTGATAGAATCCCAGTTGAGCTATTCCAAATCCTCAAAGATGATGCTGTGAAAGTGCTGCACTCAATATGCCAGCACATTTGGAAAACTCAGCAGTGGCCACAGGACTGGAAAAGGTCCATTTTCATTCCAATCCCAAAGAAAGGCAATGCCAAAGAATGCTCAAACTACCGCACAATTGCACTCATCTCACACACTAGGAAACTAATGCTCAAAATTCTCCAAGCCAGGCTTCAGCAATATGTGAACTGTGAACTTCCTGATGTTCAAGCTGGTTTTAGGAAAGGCAGAGGAACCAGAGATCAAATTGCCAACATCCGCTGGATCATGGAAAAAGCAAGAGAGTTCTAGAAAAACATCTATTTCTGCTTTATTGACTATGCCAAAGCCTTTGACTGTGTGGATCACAAGAAACTGTGGAAAATTCTGAAAGAGATGGGAATACCAGACCACCTGATCTGCCTCTTGAGAAATTTGTATGCAGGTCAGGAAGCAACAGTTAGAACTGGACATGGAACAACAGACTGGTTCCAAATAGGAAAAGGAGTTCGTCAAGGCTGTATATTGTCACCCTGTTTATTTAACTTATATGCAGAGTACGTCATGAGAAACGCTGGACTGGAAGAAACACAAGCTGGAATCAAGGTTGCCGGGAGAAATATCAATAACCTCAGATATGCAGATGATACCACCCTTATGGCAGAAAGTGAAGAGGAACTAAAAAGCCTCTTGATGAAGTTGAAAGTGGAGAGTGAAAAAGTTGGCTTAAAGCTCAACATTCAGAAAACGAAGGTCATGGCATCTGGTCCCATCACTTCATGGGAAATAGATGGGGAAACAGTGGAAACAGGGTCAGACTTTATTTTTCTGTGCTCCAAAATCACTGCAGATGGTGACTGCAGCCATGAAATTAAAAGACACTTACTCCTTGGAAGGAAAGTTATGACCAACCTAGATAGCATATTCAAAAGCAGAGACATTACTTTGCCAACAAAGGTCCGTCTAGTCAAGGCTATGGTTTTTCCTGTGGTCATGTATGGATGTGAGAGTTGGACTGTGAAGAAGGCTGAGCACCGAAGAATTGATGCTTTTGAACTGTGGTGTTGGAGAAGACTCTTGAGAGTCCCTTGGACTGCAAGGAGATCCAACCAGTCCATTCTGAAGGAGATCAGCCCTGGGATTTCTTTGGAAGAAATGATGCTAAAGCTGAAACTCCAGTACTTTGGCCACCTCATGTGAAGCGTTGACTCATTGGAAAAGACTCTGATGCTGGGAGGGATTGGGGGCAGGAGGAGAAGGGGATGACAGAGGATGAGATGGCTGGATGGCATCACTGACTCGATGGTCGTGAGTCTGAGTGAACTCCGGGAGTTGGTGATGGACAGGGAGGCCTGGCGTGCTGCGATTCATGGGGTCGCAAAGAGTCAGACACGACTGAGCGACTGATCTGATCTGATATATCAGATTACTTTATGTGGATTCTTCCATCATTTTTCTACTTTCTTTTCTTTTGTAAAATAAGTGTATAACAGGTAAATTTGTGAGTCTGGTAGGATGTATGAGAGTTAAGTGACAACTAAGAGTCTATCTTGCTTTGCTGGTACTTCAAATTGTGATTTTTGACAGTTTTTTGAATTTTCAATTTTGTCAGTTTACTAAGCTGTCACCAAGCACTGTCATGTTGATCTATGCTAACCAGTGTATAAATTCCCACGTGGCTCAGTGGTAAAGAATTTTGCCTGCCACTGCAGGAGACTTGAGTTTGGTCCCTTGGTTGGGAAGATCCCCTGGTCAAAGGAATGGCAACCCACTCTAGTATTCTTGCCTGGGAAACCCCAGGGACGGAGGGGACAGGTGGGCTACAGTCCATAAAGTCACAGAAGAGTCAGACATGAGTTAGTGACTAAACAAAAAAAAAACAATAACCAATGTATAGTCCTTGCCCTCAAGGAGTTCAAAGATTAGTGCTATTCTTCAGTTTCCTTTCTGGGATTAAAATGCATGCTTATAATCAGCCCTACTTATCCACAGGTTCCAAATTTGTGGATTCTACCAACCATGGATCAAAAATAATAAGAGAAACAAAAAACAAAAAAAAACTACAGAAAGTTCCAAATAGCAAAACTTGAATTTGCTGCACATTATTTATATGGCTTTCACATTGTAATAAATATAAGTAATCTAGAGATGATTTAAAGTGTTGCATAGGTTATATGCAAATATTATGCTATTTTATATGAGGGACTTGAGCATCCTTGGATATTGGTAACCTACAGGGGGAGGTGGCGGGGTTCCAGTGCCCTGTGCATACTGAGGGACAACTGTACGTTAGTAATCAAAGACCTACCAGGTATTTGTGAAATAAGAGCAAACTAATTGATAGTCTTGGGAGAAGAGTGAATCATGGACATGTTTAGGACAAGCAAACTACTCCTGTTGTACTCTATAGCACATCTTTCTAGGGACATAATATTTATGTCCTCCTGCTCTGTTAACCACTGTTCAAAATGTTATTTTCCTGCAACTAAGAGTCATGATGTTGTCCTTCTTGAATTAAATACACTTTTGTAAAATGTTGCAATTCCCAGGAGAACAGATATTATTTACTGATAGCATTTTCAGTTCAGTTCAGTTCAGTCACTCAGTCATGTCTGACTCTTTGCCACCCCATGAACTGCAGCACACCAGGCCTCCCCTGTCTATAACCAACTCCCTGACTTTACCCAGACTCATGTGCATTGAGTTGGTAATGCCATCCAACCATCTCATCCTCTGTTGTCCCCTTCTCCTCCTGCCTTCAATCTTTCCCATCATCAGGGTCTTTTCTTTCTTTCTTTTTTTTTTTTAGAATATTTGTTAGGATTTTATTTTTAAATACTCAGCCCAAATTTGATTTGCTATAACTTTAACCCATTGTCCTACTTCTGTGCATTTTGCATCAGGCTCTTTTCAAATGAGTCAGTTCTTTGCATCAGGTGGCCAAAGTACTGGTGTTTCAGCTTCAACATCAGTCCATCCAATGAACACTCAGGACTGATTTCCTTTAGGATGGACTGGTTGGATCTCCTTGCAGTCCAAGGGACTCGCAAGAATCTTCTCCAACACCACAGTTCAAAAGCATCAATTCGTTGGTGCAATGGCACCCCACTCCAGTACTTTTGCCTGGAAAATCCCATGGATGGAGGAGCCTGGTGGGCTGCAGTCTGTGGGGTCTCGAAGAGTCAGACACGACTGAGCGACTTCACTTTCACTTTTCACTTTCATGCATTGGAGAAGGAAATGGCAACCCACTCCAGTGTTCTTGTCTGGAGAATCCCAGGGACAGGGGAGCCTGGTGGGCTGCTGTCTATGGGGCCGCACAGAGTTGGACATGACTGATGTGACTTAGCAGCAGCAGCAGCAGCAGCTTCCTTTATAGTCCAACTCTCACATCCATACATGACTATTGGAAAACCCATAGCCTTGACTAGATGGACCTTTGTTGACAAAGTAATGTCACTGCTTTTTAATATTCTGTCTAGGTTGGTCATAACTTTCCTTCCAAGGAGTAAGCATCTTTTAATTTCATGGCTGCAATCACCATCTGCAGTGATTTTGGAGCCCCCCCAAATAAAGTCTGACCCTGTTTCCACTGTTTCCCCATCTATTTCCCATGAAGTGATGGGACTGGATGCCATGGTTTTAGTTTTCTGAATGTTGAGCTTTAAGCCAACTTTTTCACTCTCCTCTTTCACTTTCATCCAGAGGCTCTTTAGTTCTTCACTTTCTGCCATAAGGATGGTGTCATCTGCATATCTGAGGATATTTCTTCCGGCAATCTTGATTCCAGCTTGTGTTTCTTCCAGCCCAGTGTTTCTCATGATGTACTCTGCATGTAAGTTAAATAAGCAGGGTGACAATATGCAGCCTTGATGTACTCCTTTTCCTATTTGGAACCAGTCTGTTGTTCCATGTCCAGTTCTAACTGTTGCTTCCTGACCTGCATATAGGTTTCTCAAGAGGCAGGTCAGGTGGTTTGGGACTACCATCTCTGGAAGAATTTTCCACAGGTTGTGTAATTTGTGATGACATTGTGGATTACTGTTTTTTTTTTTTTTTCATTAATAACATTTCTCCCTTTGTAGGATGGATAATCTTTAAATGAGTTTCCAATCATGTATAAATCTAGCTAAAGAATGTGTATTCTTGTTTGATTCCACAAAGAGTGTGGCTTACTTTTGCTTCTATGAGTCAGTTTTGACCCCAGTTAAGTCTCCCCTAATTCTGTTGGTCATAATCAATTGCTTCTTTCCCTGAGCTCTCCCAGGAGGGTATTTGTCTCTCTATTTAGTACTTACTTATTCTGTTTTAGTTGTCTTATCTGTTACTAGAAAGAAGGGACTCTCTTATTCTTCTCTGTGCTCTCCTAAGCACCAAGCATATGCCTTGCACCTAATATGTCTCACAACATTTTTGCTGGATTAAAAATAATTTCATAGATGAAATAGACTTCGTAATATCCATAATAGCCTCAGGCCTTAATGCATATATTTGAAAGGTATACATTTTGACAGGCTTCCCTGATAGCTCAATTGGTAAAGAATCTGACTGTAATGTGGGAGACCTGGGTTCCATCCATGGGTTGGGAAGATCCCTTGGAGAAGGGAAAGGTTACCCACTCCAGTATTCTGGCCCGGAGAATTCCATGGACCATATAGTCAATGGGTTCTCAAAGAGTCAGACTCGACTTTCACTTTTCATACATTTTAATAGTATGGGTGTGTGAGTGTATTTGGTGAAACTCCTGTGAGAAATCTGCCTAGATTTTTTTTAAGCAAGATTTTCATCAGCCAGGCAGCTTTTAGTGTTCGCAACCTTATTACTGGCAGTAAATTTCTTTGAAAATGCCAAGTGAGGCCCATCGGGCTAATGGATTTATCCACTATGATATTCTAGGAAATTATGCCATCCAACTTTCCAGAAGTTGCTTCAAGGTCAAATACTGAAATATCTAAGTAGATTACAAGGATGCCTGGAAAAATCTTTTTTGACAGTCTTGTCTATTTCTACATCACTATTCCCAACTCCGATTACATATTTCTACAATCCAATGTTCAGATATACTTTCTTTTCCACTCTTCCTATTTACAGTTGGAATCTGGCATTTATTTAAGTTTTCAGCTCACTGGATATTTCAGAAAATTTTACCCTTTGAAAGAAGCACTTCTTTGGCTCCAAAAAGCAAAGAAAAAATCAGGAGAATGAAATAAGAACTTTTCATTTGGAAATGGCTTCCCCTAAAGCAAGTGAACTCTGATCAAGAATTAGATGCTGACCTTGGACTTCCAAACTCCAGAACTGAGAAAATAAATGTTAGTTCTTTAAGCCAAAAAAAAAAAAAAAAAAAAGAACATGATCACACAGGTGCACTGAATGGGCTGAATAAACTCTGTTTTACTGACATATGTGTAATGATTGGCAAGTATCAGACAATGGAAAATACAACTCCCACTCAGTCAAATCTTCTGAAAATATTGTCGCTTCCTGGCCACTTCCTGTCCAGTTATTCACTCAAGACAGGTCTTAAATCACTTGGCCAATTATAAAGCACACCAATAGGTAGCTGTTTACTCTCTGGCTTCCTATTTACTTTGACAGACCTCTGATCATTGGGTTCATTAAAGGGAAAAAAACACCATCATGGAAAGACATTAAGTGTATAACAGAGGCCTCAACTTGAGCCCAAGTTGTGCTCAAGTATATTTCAAAGTGTCCCAATAGACTGTATATACATTCCTTGAAGGCAGAGACCTTCAAGGCTCATATTTTTGGAGCTACGTCTCTGTCTTCATTGTCACCTTTGGGCTTATCAGTTTGACATTTCTTCTGTTTGACTTTTTCCCCTGGGGCAACATTTTTTTTTAATAAAAATTAAAAAAAAAAAATTGAAGCGTAGTTGATTTAGGGCTTCCCAGGTGGCTCAGTAGTAAAGAATCTGCCTGCCAATGCAGGAGATGCAGGTTCGATTCCTGGTTGGGAAGATCCCTGGAGGAGGAAATGGCAACCCACTCCAGTATTCTTGCCTGGGAAATCCCATGGACAGAGGAGCCTGGTGGGCGACAGTCCATAGGGTCCATTGCAAAAGAGTCAGACACGACTTAGTGACTAAACAACAGCAACAACAGCAATAGTTGATTTACAGTATTATATTAGTTTCAGATATACAATATGGTGTTTCAAAATTTTTATAAATTATACTCAATTTAAAATTATTATAAAATATTGGCTATATTCTTTGTGCTGTACAATATATCCTTGAAACTTATTTATTTTATACATAGTAGTTTTGTATCTCTTAATCCCTTACCCTTGCCCCTCCCCCTTTACCTCTCCCCATTGGTAACCACTAGTTAGCTTTCTGTATCTGTGAGTCTGTTTCTGTCTTGCTGTTCATTTGTTTCTCCAGTTTAATTCCACATCTCATTTTGGCTTCGTTTGATTCCAAATGACTTCCTTGAACTCCGCAGTACATGTGTTTGTGGCACTTTGGGGAGTCAAGGAGGAATAGTGCTAGTTGAGGAGGGGTGGGAGGATGGGGGGCCTACAAAGAGGGGGAGATAAGAAGTCAGCAGCTTTTCAGACATGTGATGACAAAGGGATTTAGAATCAGTGAGGGATGTACTTGGGGACGAGATTGCACCTCTGCAGCCAGCATCCCCATCCCAGGAATCCTTGGATATTAGGGAGAGTGCTAGACTTTTCATTATATAAGTAATAGTGACATATAATTTTATATTTGGGTATTATATGAAAGAGTAGCTTCAGAAGACTGGAGAACTTGGCAGCATTTGAACAGTTTTTTTTTTTTCCACATTGTTATTCAAGTCTATTAAGAATTCCTTTGTTTTCTAGCAATTGTTTTTTTTTTTTAAGCAATTGTTTTTTATATACAGTTTTGTTTGTTAAAAATCCTGGGTTGGAGTTTAACCTGATTGAACAGGAAAATCAAAGAGGGAGACAGAGAAGCCTTTCTTTACCTCTGTGCCAAAGGAGTGTATGAGAATTTTAACACAAGATGTAGCCCTGGCTTTGATTCAGGAAAATACCAGAGAAGGTTATAATTGAGTTCCTATAAAGAAATAAGTTCTTTAATTCAGTATCATCTTTTATTTACCAAGAAATGCATACCATTGCAGTGTGCCAGGAAAGTAGAATTCTATTATGTTTACCTTGAAGTGCTGGGTGTAATGAAGTCATTGGCAAGTGCTATTCATTTTTTAAAGGCAAGCAAGAGAAAAATAATAAAACTCAAACCTCTACATTTCTATTGATCACAGGATGCAGATCTTATTCATTGTCTCTTTATCTATCAAGAAATGGGAACATACAGTTTTAAAAAATGCTAAAACTTTGATCCCATTTTCTTCTCTTCCTCTTCAGTAAATTCTCTGAGTATTTGAAAAGGTGGAAAGATTATAGAAAACTTTTCTTTTGATGTCTAGACTCTATTTGGTTAGAATCATAACAAACATGTTTTGTTTTTGAAGAAGTAGTGCAGACTACAGTGTCAATGCTGGGATAAAGTATACAATGAGAATACGGAAGTGTTACATAGAGTCTTCAGACAAAAACACTTGGAGTTTGTAATAAATTTGGGGAAAACACATTTATTGAGTTAAGCAGTAAATGATAAGATCTAGACTTAACTGTGATCTGTAACACGTTCAATGAAACAATAAATATGCTTGTAAAATGAAATGGTTTAATTCTGTATAATTTCTCAATATGTTACAGTTATGTGGATTTCTGTGCAGGAAGAAATACTAGTCCAAAACATAACTTGGTAGTAAACTAAATACGAGAAATCATAAAGCTTTTATATCTATTGATTCTTTATTTTCAAAGTGGAAGAGATGTTGCGTCTGCTCTTAGGTAATGTTTGGTCCTTGTTATCACAAAGGCTTGCTTTGGGGTCCAGAGGAAAAAGAGATGCCTGCATTTATACTGTTCAGCCATTGTGTTTCACATTGGCTTCAGGGAGAAAATAATAATTTCTGTGACAATCTGTTAGTTTCTTTTCTACGCAAGTCTAAGTAGTTTTGAGGGGGACACTATGTGTCAGTCACCATTCAGTGATTCAAACACCTATATAGTCAAAGGAAAAGAGCAGAAACAGAAACTCAATTACTGAAGCTCTATGTGCTGAAAATCAAAGTGTGTGTGTGCACTGTGTTAGTCACTCAGTCGTGTCCGACTCTTTGTGACCGCCCAGACTGTGGCTGGCTAGGCTTCTCTGTCTATGGGATTCTCCAGGCAAGAATACTGGAGTGAATTGACATTTCCTTCTCCAGAGGAACTTCCCAACCCAGGGATTGAATCTTGGTCTCCTGCATCGCAGGCAGGTTCTTTACCATTTGAGCTACAGGGATGTCCTGAAAAATCAAAGACCCACATAGAATTAGAAATATAATTTTTCCTCTTTTCATAAAAAAGGGGAATGTGAGACAATTTATTAAAATAAACTATAAAATGCCTGCAAGGAATTGAGGATGGTGGTTAGCTTTTTTGACAGGAAAATATTTTTCTATCTGTATTTTGGTGTCAAGGTTATCTTTCATTTGGAGGATTTTGTAATTTTGCATTGATCGAGAGACTGTTACTTATTTTCAAAACTATGTATGCAAATTATGATTAAATTCCAGAGGATTTAATCTTTTGAATATCACCTTAAAAATAGGAGTTATGGTACACTGAGATGATAATTAACTCATTACGAATAATTTATTTTATACCTGGAAACTCTGGGCATAGTTGATGTTACCTAAATTTTCAAGCAGATACCAGTCAAGATAGCAGTAAGTTCAAGTCCTATGTGTAGTATTGCATATTAAGTGAGAAATCTCATTACAAAAGTCCAGCATTTAATGTTTCTAATTTTATAATATTCATGCTAAAAATTCCCAGCTTGGGATGCTAAAAGAATTATAATGTCCAAACAGTGTTTTTATAGTAAACATATTTTAATTATTTTAGCTCTCCTGAAAAAAAGGTAACCAAGTCAACTTTGACTATGGTAGCTTTTATATTTTAAAAGTTTGTGGCATTTATAATTAATCTTCTTTAAGCTGGTGAGTGAATATAACCATCTTCTGATTACAGATTTCAAATAATGGAGGCCATTAGACATCATAAGATTTGTCACGATCAAACAGCATGTCGTTTGTAGATTATGTTAAATTCTGATGTCAAGGAGGAATGTATTGGTCTACGTTTGTCTATTTATTTATTTTATCCTTATGCATTTTGTTTAACTATCTAGCACTTACTATGTGCCTGGTAATAATCTAAGTGTTTACAGTGACTCTATGAGGCAAGCACTATTGCAATCCTCATTTTATTGAAGAGGAATGTAGATTAGTAAAAATAGTATGAATTTTAGCAAGAAACAGACTTGAATTAAATTCTGAATCTACCAATTACTAATAATGTATGTGGGTGTGTGTGTGTGCTAGTCACTCAGTTGTTTCTAACTCTATGCAACCCCATGGACTGTAGCCCACCAAGCTCCTCTGTCCGTGGAATTCTCCAGGTGAGAATACTGCAGTGGGTTGCTATGTCCTACTCCAGGGGATCTTCCTGACCCAGGGATCAAACCCGGGTTTCTTGCATTGCAAACAGACTCTTTACTGTCTGAGCTACCAGGGAACAACTAACAAGTCAGCCATGGGTATTTAATACATGCTTATGTCTCTAAGCCTCAATTTCCTTTATACAAAATGAGGGAAGATACTTAATACTTTCCAGGCTTATTGTGAACGTTAAATCAAAATATTGGAAAGCACCTAGCACAGTTTCTGGTACATCATAACTTCTGAATAGAGATTAATTTTCTTCCCATTCACTTTAGTCTTGTGTTAGTCAGGACTCTTAGTTACAAGTGGTGGAAACCCTCATCAAACAGAATCTTTAAAAAAAAAAAAAGAATATGTTCATTCATTTAACTGGGAAATTCAAGGTGTTTCACCAATGCCATTAGAATGTCTTTCTCTTGGTAGTGCTCTTCACTGTTTTGGCTTATTTTCAGGCAGACTCCAATCCAATCCTTTTATTGATAAAATTTTTATTTGCTTTTTGCCAGTTTGTATCTGGTCAGTTTCATGGTCTGGTAACCAAAGGCACATTTCTCTTAGAGTCATAGACCTTGAGTCTGGGCCTCATAATTTCTGCCTTTAAAAAAAATTTTTTTAAAAATATGTATCTACCTGCAGTTCAAGAGACCCAGGCTCTATCCCTGGGTCGGGAAGATCCCCTGGAGGAAGGCATGGCAACCTACTCCTGTATTCTTGCCTGGAGAATCCCATGGACAGAGGAAACTGGTGGGCTATAGTCCATGGGGTTGCAAAGAGTTGGACGTGACTGAGTGACTAACACTTTATTCATCTGGCTGTGCCAGGTCTTAGTTGTAGCACACAGGATCTTTGATCTTGGTTGCAGCATGTGGGATCTAGTTCTCTGACCAGTGATTAAATCTGGGCCCCCTGTATTTCAAGTGTGGAGTCTTAACCACTGAATCACCAAAGAAGTCCTAGAATTTTTGCCTTTATGCAACCAACCAAGATGCTCTACCCATTGACACGGGCCTTAGTTAAATAGCATCTTGCTCTTTCTTGGGAGAAGTTAAAGTAGGTTAGGGTATGATGGAGGTACAGGTAATCTGCCCCTCGCCCAAGGCAGAATCCTAATAGTTCCTTAAAATGCAGGTAATTGTGTCCTCTGTCACACAGGAAATGCACAGGATAAGGTCTTTGGTAGGCAACTAGGATATCTATACTGGTCTTGTCTCCTGATATATCTGCTGTTCCCCAAAACTTGTTCACATAAGTTTAGCTTGGAGCAGAGTATACATACAGTACTTCCAACCTGGTAAAATTCATGATTATCTATCTGTCAGCCATTTTGTATTTCTAGCCACAAGCAGAAAGTATATTTTCTTCCCTATCCACTGTCACACATAAAAACATGGACCATACCTTTTATCCTCCTTGCATATGCACCTATTCAAGGACAAAGGCAGTAGACGATGAAATCCAGTATCCTGAAGTATTTATATCAAGCCCCTAAAGTTTGGTAAGCTCAAGTCCTAAGATGCAGCAGGGGTAGTTTAATAAACTACTGCAAAATCTACTGTCAATTTCATGGCTGGAGGCAGGAGAATCGACTGTCCCACATTTCAATTGCAATCAATCAGTTCCGTGTTTGGGATCTGTTATTTTCTAATATCAATCTTCTAGATATCAATGTCAATTTTATGAAATATCCCTTTGGACCATGACAGAGGTTTGGCTGCTATTGGTCCCTTTAACAATCTTTGCTGAAATATCAGCAAGGTGATTTCCCTTAGCAGCTTCCAAAGAGTCAAGTATAGAATGCCCACAAAGCTTAAAAAAAAAAGAACTTAAGTGGCAGATAAAAATATTGCATTCAATAATTCCTGAACATAGAGGCCATTTTAAATTTTATTTCCACTGGAAGTAAAGAAGACATGTTGTTTCAACAACATTTCAAAATCATGAGCTACTCTAAAATCTTATCTGCTATCAGTGTAAATATTGGCAGTTTTGTCCTTGGCTAAAACGCAAGCCTTTGTAAGAGCTTATTGTTGTGCCAAAGTAGTCATAGGTAGAGGTGTTGCTTCAACAACTTCAAAAGAATTTGTAATACCACATCCAGCGCAGTATTTGTTATGGTCACCATTTAAATCAGAATCATCAGTGAACCATGAGAGGTCAACATTACCCAGTGGAATTTCCTGTGGATCATTACGAGGAGTCAGGAGATGGTCTGTCAGCCTTAAGCAGTCCTAAGGGACTTAATTGGGGACAAAGAGGAAAAGATCAGCCAAGTTAAGGTTACTACAACATAAAAGAGTTATATGAGAAGAAATTAACAAAAGGACTTCAGAGGTGAGGTGCTGACTGAGAAATGTTGAGTGTGATGAGAAATCAGGAGACTTCACTGTGTAGCTCAAATGGTGAAGAATCTGCCTGTGAGGCAGGAGACCAGGGTTCAATCCCTGGGTTGGAAAGTTTCTCTGGAGAAGGGAATGGCAATCTACTCTAGTATTCTTGCCTGGAGAATTCCATGGACAGACAAGCCTGGCGGGCTACTGTCTGTGGGGTGGCAAAGAGTCGGACACGACTGAGTGACTAACACAACACAGTCCTAATAGGTGAGGTATAAAAATGGTTAAAGGAGATCCCACAATGATTTTCTCAATGGCTTTAACTGAAAGGGCAGTGGTTGTAATGGCTTTAAGGTAAGCAGGGGGCACCCCTGTACCACAAGGTCCAGTTGCTGGTTAAATACTGTATGTTTCAATGGTGGTTCTCATGTTTTGGGGTGAGTACACCAAGGGCATTCCCTTTCATTTCATATGCAAAAAGGAAAAAGGGAATCTGATCAGTGGGATGGCCAAGGGCAGGTGGATTCTTCAAATTTTCCTTTAAGGCCTTGAAGACTGTGTCATCTGTTTTTTTCCCATAAAACTGGTTTACAGTTGTAACTATTTATTAAAACATATAGGGGTTTGGCCATAAGAGAGAAATTTTGAATCCAATTTCATCAATAAGCAACTAGCTCGAGAAAACCTCTCAGTTGGTGCTTAGTTTTGGGAAACACAGGACACTGGATCTAGCTGCAGCCCTTATTCTGATATTCTAAATATCAAACCTGGGTTTGGTGATGCTCTGTGACAACCTAGAGGGGTAGGATGGGGTGAGAGGTGGGAGGGAGGTTCGAGGGGTGAGGCACATATGTATACCTATTGCTGATTCATGTTGATGTATGGCAGAAAGCAATAAAATATTGTAAAGCAATTATCCTTCATTTAGGGAAAAAAAAAAAAAAAAAAAAAAAACCTGGGTCTGGGAATACTGCAGTTTTTCTTTGGTGACCTTATGTCCCTTCAGGCTGAAACTTTAGCATGTGGTTGCTCTTTTCCTGTGAGGCAGCATAAGAAGTAGAGCAAAGAAGCAAATCATCTACATATTACAACAAAGCAGAACCCCTAGGGAACTTTACATCATCTAGATCAGCCTTCAGGATTTGTGAGAAATAAGGAGTTTCAGTACAACCCTGAGGCATGACTGTCTAGGCGAATTGTTTTTCTTCCCAAGTGAATGCAAGAAAGGTATATTGGCTAGCTTCATCAACTGGAATACCAAAGAATGCAATGCATAAATCAATTACAGTAAAGAATTTGTTTCCAGTGGGAGTGGATGTTAGTAGCCTATGAGAGTCAGCAACAACAGGATTTGGAAGGATAACAATGTTGCTTATTGCTTGGAGGTGCTATAGATTTTCTCATCAGTAAATAAGGGTAGCTGCAGGCCATGGGGTCACTAAAGTCGGACATGACTGAGGGACTTCACTTTCACTTTTCACTTTCATGCATTGGAGAAGGAAATGGCAACCCACTCCAGTGTTCTTGCCTGGAGAACCGCAGGGATGGGGGAGCCTGGTGGGCTGCTGTCTATGGGGTCGCACAGAGTCAGACACTACTGAAGCAACTTAGCAGCAGGGACTAGTACAATGGATAATGAGGCCTTGAGCCTTTAATCTTCTATTATGGACTTATGCCTTGAAGGCTTTTTACTTATAGAGTATTGATTAATTCTGGGAAAAGGTTCTATTTGAGGGTCTATTTGAATTTTGTTGGAAGGTTTGCTGTGAATCTTGCCAACATCAGTTAGAGATTTTGCCCATAAGGAGAGTGGTAGTGGTAGTGTTAGTTGCTCTGTGACCCCGTGGATTGTAGCCCGCCAGGCTCCTGTGTCCATGGGATTCTCTAGGCAAGAATACTGGAGTGGATTGCCATTCACTTATCCAGAGGATCTTCCCAACCCAGGGATCGAACCCAGGTCTCCTGCATTGCAGTTGTTTCTTTACTGTTTGAGCTACAGGGAAGACCTTCTACAGGAAAAGAAAGTGGTAGCTGATTCAATAGGGACAAATGATGAGTGTTTCCAGAATCAGCTCTAGTGTCATCAGAGAGGAACAAGTAAAAGATGTCAAAGGGTCATTTAATTCACTTGCCTTGTTGCTTTGATGCCAACGATCAATTTCTAAAATGATTTCCCCCTTTTGGGAGAAATAAATTCTGGCATGATATTTCTGTAAGAAGTCTTGGTCTAATAAATGGACAGACATGGAAAAACTAAGGGGACAAGGGTGTGTATCTTTCAAAGAGCCTAAACAAAAGGGAATGGGGTTCACAGACAGAAATCTCTGGAGATTTATTAGAGAACCCATTCTTTGAATTGTTTTAATACTCTGAGGGGGCTTCCCAGGTGGCTCAGTGGGTAAAGAATCTGTCTGCCAATGCAGGAGATATAGTAGATATGGGTTCAATCCCTGGGTCAGGAAGATCCCCTGGAGGAGGGCATGGTAACCCACTCCAGTATTCTTGCCTGGAGAATCCCATGGCTAAAAGGACCTGGTGGGCTACAGTCCGTAGGGTTGCAAAGAGTCTGACACGACTGAAGTGACTGAGCACAAGCATGAGTACTCTGAGGCAGTGGCTGTTTTACAGTAGAGGGTTTGAGCACTGAGTGTGTGACTCTGGGTCAGGACTGGAAGAGATTCATTCCCAATATAGGAAAATGTTTTCCCAAGCAGATTAAGAAGGAAGATTGGGAAGGGCCCTTGTAGTTCCTTGGAGAATTAGGAGGATGTTACAAAGGCTGGTTAGAGACTTGAAGATGCCTAAAATTCTTAAAGTGGTTAACAATCTATTTTCCAGTGTCCTGGCTCTTTGCAACAGTAGCAGAATCTAGAGGGGTTTTGGTTTCTTTTAGTAGCCTTCATTTGCTCAAGTTGAAGACAAGAGTTTTGGTGACAGAGAAGGGAAGGAGGTGAAATTTGAGACGAAGAAGCCGGGGAAGGAGAGCCCGAGGCTTTGGGAGTCATTTTATCTTTTATCATTTTGCCTGTTTGCCTCAGCTAATCTTAAAATGTTATTTTGCAGAGAGGCAATTTCAGCCTCAAAATACCAATCGAACTAAGAATTCCACTCAGTTCTAAGAAGTAGCTCACTTTAGTTTTAGGGAAGTTAAGTAAGTGAAGTGAAGTGAAGTCGCTCAGTCATGTCCGACTCTTTTCGACCCCATGGACAGTAGCCTACCAGGCTCCATCGTCCATGGGATTTTCCGGGCAAAAATACTGGAGTGGGCTGCCATTTCCTTCTCCAAGTTTTGGGGAAATTAAGTCCAATTCAGATTTAATTTAATTAAATTTGAGGACTTCAAAAGTTCTCCATAATGGCCACAGATATTCTAGATTGCCCTTGGTCAGGTTGGTCCATTTTCTTAGAAATGTGCATGAGGAAGGACTCAGGTTGAGGTCAGTGTAGGGAGGCGCCCTTAAAATACTTAAGATAATCGTGATCCCATTTCCTAGAGGTTTTTCCTCTAGAGTAAAGAGCAATTGCCCGTATAATGAGTCAGTGGGAAAACCAGGACCAGAATCAAGAATTTGCACTCCAAATTTATTAAAAAAAAAAAAAAAAAAAGCAATTGTCCAACAGTTTAAATGGCTTACAACCACCACAAAGGGTTCAATTCAAATAGCTTGCAAGCCAATACCAGCTGGTCTTAGGGAGAGAGCTTGATCCCAGAGCCAGGCCAAAGCCTGTCTCCAAAGGACTAGGCCAAAGACTAAAAAACCCAGCCCTGTTTCAGAGAAACAAGAGCTGTTCCTGAGAGGGTCAAAGGCCGGCCCGTTTCAGTCAAACAATCTGATCCCAAAACATACTGAAGTATTAGTACCAAATGAGCACTTGCATACAGGCAAGGCTTTAACCACAAGACAAAATCTTTGAATGGATCTCGAGTAAATGCTTGCTTTGCTTGCTGTCTGGCTTCGCTTCAGTCACGTCAGACTCTGTGCAACCATATGGACTGTAGCCTGCCAGTTTCCTCTGCCCATGGAATTCTGCAGGCAAGAACACTGGAGTGGGTTGCTGTTAGGTAGTTAGAATAGGAAAAAGGAATCCAGAATGGCGGTGGCTAAAAGACAAGGAAGGGAATAGCCCGTGAAAATAGAGCAAAGGAAGGTCAGAGTGTTGTAGCCATGCGTTCCAGGAACAAACTCACTCAGAAGGACAATGCAGATAGTGGAGCGCAGTTTATTACACTGGGGGCCCAAGGCAGAGTCTCCTCTTAGCCAAAGACTCCGACCAGTTTTTGTGAAAACCTTATGTACCCTAAGTGTATGTGCCCAAACCCACCTCCCCAAATTGCCTGAAACTGGTCTGAACAAAGGAAAAGAAAGATACAATCAAAGTTAGCCCATGATTCATGTGCCTTTTGCCTAGGTTGTTCAGTTCAGTCGCTCAGTCATGTCTGACTCTTTGCGACCTCATGAACTGCAACACGCCAGGCCTGCCTGTCCATCACCAACTCCCGGAGTTTACCCATACTCATGTCCATTGAGTAGGTGATGCCATCTAACCATCTCATCCTCTGTCATCCTTTTCTCCTCCTGCCCTCAATCTTTCCAGCAGCAGGGTCTTTCAAATGAGTCAGCTCTTCGCATCAGGTGGCCAAAATATTGGAGTCTCAGCCTCAACATCAGTCCTTGCAATGAACACCCAGGACTGATTTCCTTTAGGATGGACTGGTTGGATCTCCTTGCAGTCCAAAGGACTCTCAAGAGTCTGCTCCAACACCACAGTTCAAAAGCATCAATTCGTTGGTGCTCAGCTTTCTTTATAGTCCAACTCTCACATCCATACATGACTATTGGAAAAACCAAAGCCTTGACTAGATGGACCTGTGTTGACAAAGTAATGTCTCTGCTTTTTAATATGCTGTCTAGGTTGGTCATAACTTTCCTTCCAAGGAGTAAGCATCTTTTAATTTCATGGCTGCAATCACCATCTGCAGTGATTTTGGAGCCCCCAAAATAAAGTCGGCGGTGGCTGCTACCGGCGCACTAAGCATGGTGGCGGCTGTGACCGGTGCACTAAGTGCGGCTGAGAGGAGCTACCCCACGTCTGAGGTCAGGGGCAGGAGCCGGAAGGACCCCATGCCCGAAGGGTGGTGGCCAAGAGGAGTTACCCCACGTCCGAGGTCAGGGGCAGTGGCCGAGAGTGCCAGGCTGCGACGGCGCAGGAACGGCCGAGAAGAGCTACCCAAGTCCGAGGTCAGGGGCGGTGGCTGAGAGGAACTACCCCACACCCCCACACCCGAGGCCAGGGGCCACAGCCGGGAGGACCAACCCCACGTCCAAGGAGCCCTGGTTGCTCGGGCGCAGGAGGGCCTAGAGGAGCTATCCCACATTGAATGTCAGGAAGGGCAGCGGTGAGGAGATACCCCTCGTCCAAGGTAAGGAGCAGCGGCTGCGCTTTGCTGGAGCAGCTGTGAAGAGATACCCCACGCCCAAGGTAAGAGAAAGCCAAGTAAGATGGTAGGTGTTGCAAGAGGGCATCAGAGGGCAGACACACTGAAACCATACTCACAGAAAACTAGTCAATCTAATCACACTAGGAACACAGCCTTGTCTAACTCAATGAAACTAAGCCATGCCCGTGGGGCAACCCAAGATGGGTGGGTCATGGTGGAGAGATCTGAGAGAATGTGGTCCACTGGAGAAGGGAAAGGCAAACCACTTCAGTATTCTTGCCTTGAGAACCCCATGAACAGTATGAAAAGGCAAAATAATAGGATACTGAAAGAGGAACTCCCCAGGTCAGTAGGGGCCCAGGCCTCCCTGTCCATCACCAACTTCTGGAGTTCACTCAGATTCATGTCCATCGAGTCAGTGATGCCATCCAGCCATCTCATCCTCTGTCGTCCCCTTCTCCTCCTGTCCCCAATCCCTCCCAGCATCAGAGTCTTTCCAATGAGTCAACTCTTCACATGAGGTGGCCAAAGTACTGGAGTTTCAGCTTCAGGATCATTCCCTCCAAAGAAATCCCAGGGCTGATCTCCTTCAGAATGGACTGGTTGGATCTCCTTGCAGTCCAAGGGACTCTCAAGAGTCTTCTCCAACACCACAGTTGAAAAGCATCAATTCTTTGGCACTCAGCCTTCTTCACAGTCCAACTCTCACATCCATACATGACCACAGGAAAAACCATAGCCTTGACTAGACGGACCTTTGTTGGCAAAGTAATGTCTCTGCTTTTGAATATGCTATCTAGGTTGGTCATAACTTTTCTTCCAAGGAGTAAGCGTCTTTTAATTTCATGGCTGAAGTCACCATCTGCAGTGATTTTGGAGCACAAAAATATAAAGTCTGACACTGTTTCCACTGTTTCCCCATCTATTTCCCATGAAGTGATGGGACCGGATGCCATGATCTTCGTTTTCTGAATGTTGAGCTTTAAGCCAACTTTTTCACTCTCCACTTTCACTTTCATCAAGAGGCTTTTTAGTTCCTCTTCACTTTCTGCCATAAGGGTGGTGTCATCTGCATATCTGAGGTTATTGATATTTCTCCCGGCAATCTTGATTCCAGCTTGTGTTTCTTCCAGTCCAGCATTTCTCAAGATGTACTCTGCATATAAATTAAATAAGCAGGGTGACAATATACAGCCTTGACGTACTCTTTTTCCTATTTGGAACCAGTCTGTTGTTCCATGTCCAGTTCTAACTGTTGCTTCCTGACCTGCATACAGCCTGGGTAGTTAACAGTGGACAGTTGTCAATAAGTCTGTGGTCATACCACAATAAGCATAATAGAATTTATGATTCTATTCAGCTTAATTAATTCAGATAATTAGGGTATTCTTTTAGGCAATGGAGAGTCTAGGTACAAGCCCTGGGGCTCGTCCATGGTGAGGGGGTGGAGCTCTGGTTTTCCAGTTGGTATGTCATTTCTATAGATACTAGGCATATAGCTCAAAGTCCACAGTCCTGCCCAAGATGGAGTCCTGCTTTCAAGATGGAACCTGTTCTGTCTTTTTCCTCCTTCATTCCCCTGTCTTGATGCTCGTAACTCATAGTATGAGTATCTAGGGATATATTGCACCCTGGCTCTCTGACTTCCAATTTGGGAGAATGACACCAACCTTTGGGTTACAAAGTTCATAATACATTGTAAAATGCAGGGTCCACAAAGCGGAACTATCAAGGCAACTATAACAATGGTAAATATAGTTTTCCACCAATCACCCTTCATCCAAGATAGGACCGAAGTCCAGAAAGGAATGTTTTCATTTGACATTGCTTTTACCTGGTTTTTCATGTCATCTAAAGCAGCTGATACACTGTCAGATAAATGAGGAATATATACACAACATTCAACTTTAATTATAGCACAGGTCCCTCCTTGAATAGCTGTGAGCATGTCCAAAGCCATTCTATTTTGAATTACCGCTTTTCTCTTTTGGATTTGTTCTTCATTTAAGGCTTGGATTCCTTTAGCACTATCTAGGAGGGCCTGTTTTGTGAAATTACTCAAGGCTTCTACTTTAATCATAATATCTGTTATCCCTATAGAAGGTATGAATAAGGCAGCAATATACTCATACCATTGAAACACAGACCTTGTCCACCTAGCATGTAAATAATTAGATTTACCAGGGCTTGTTGTAGGTTAGGCTTTATGCTGCCATGGGCAAAAGCGAATCCCAGTCTGCAGCGGCCTACCCAGCCGATTGGTAACCAAGGCCAAAGGTTAAGCCCACAAAACATTTGGGTTCTGTTGGGCGCCACCCAGTGGATTTCAGGGTTATATTTCCAATCAGAGCCTGGCTAATGGATGGACGACTGGTTGAGGTTGTATGTGACCTTGAATGTTCATTTAGATTGTTCGGGGGATAGATACCCCATATATTTTAGTTCTTTTGGGTCTAATGGAAGGTCACTAAACCCTACCCTTTGTTCTTTTTGTTCCCAGAATATAGCGGCAGGAGTAATTAATTCACCCTTTTCTGGGGTCATCCAGAAATATTCATCCCAGACTTGGTAGAATTGTTTAACATACCTAGAGGCCTGTCCTCCCTTGCTGGTCAGGGAGCTTTTTTCCTTTTTGTTCTTTAAATATGAGGTATAGGATTTTGTTACTTCTATGAAACTGGTGTTTACATCAAATGTAACCCCATGACCCGAGTCTATTGACTGTAGGTCTGGCTTATACCAAGAGAGCAGGGAGAGATTATGATTGACAAGAGAAAGGAAAGTCTCTTTTCGTCATCTCAGAAAAGAGCAGAGTGGTTTAAAATCTCCTTGGCGGAACGGTGACACCCACCAAGGAAGTCCATCCATCACAGATAGAGGCAGAGCCCCACATACGCAGCAGTTGGAGGTGTTGTGGAAGTCCGCATAGGAATGTATCCATGAGATGAAAACATTGTCTTGAGTTGAAACAGAAGTTAAATTCAAAATCACAATGATGAGGCCAAGCAGCAGGAGTTGATTTTGTGGCTTCATCCTGAAGGGGCTCGTCCAGGATCTTCTTTTCCTTCTTCTTCTTAAGGATGATCTTAGTCTCTCGAGGGTCAGTGGGGTCCCTCTGTGAAGTCCACTCAACGTTTTCTGGGTCCGCATGGTATATTCTCTTCATCCTCATATGCTGGATCCAGGGGTGACACCTGCAACTTTAACTGCCATAGGGGTGGTTAGAACAACAGTATATGGACCCTTCCAATGTGGGGCCAAGGAGTCGTGTTTCCAGTCCTTGACCCACACCTGATCCCCAGGCACAAATTCATGAATCTGTTCCCCAAGGGGGAACGGCACCCTTTCTTGTACAAACTTAGTTACCTGATTTATTACCTTACCCAGTTGTTCCAGCTGTTGTGAAATCTCATCTCCCCTTACCTGAGACAAATTTGTTGATACTTGTTCTATTATGGGAGGGGGCCTCCCATACACAGTTTCCTATGGAGAATAGCCATGGGACCGTGGAGTCATCCTGAGTCTGAGCAGAGCCATAGGAAACAAGTCCACCCAGGAGCAGTCAGTCTCTATGATCCACTTGGAAACTGTCTCTTTAAGTGTCCAGTTGGTTCCTTCCACCATCCCAGAACTCTGGGGCCTATATGCTGTGTGTAATTTCCACTTGATGTTTAAAGTTTTGTTTGCTTGTTGTACTAAATCAGCTATGAAAGCTGGGCCTCTGTCTGATCCAATGCTGGTAGGAAATCCAAATCTGGAAACTATCTCCCTAAGCAGGCACTGGGCTACTTCTGATGTTCTTTCAGTCCGGGTAGGAAAAGCTTCTACCCATCCTGAGAACATACATACCATGACCAGTGGGTAACGGTAGTATTGGTGAGGTTTCATTTCAGTGAAGTCCTCTTCAAGGTGTTCAAAGGACAGTGTGCCTTTTAGTTGAATCCCCAGATGTTTCTGTCTGTGCCGAGAGGCAGCATTGACCTATGAGCAGGCAGTGCAGTTCTGAGATTCTGTCCTGCATAGGGAAGAGAGGCGGGGAACCAAGAAATATTTTCAAATTAGCTTTTCCAGTTTATCATGGCCTAGGTGGGTCACTTGGTGTGTTTGGCTTACCAGAGTGGGTGCCAGCTCTTCCAGTACCAATAATTTGCCACTTGGCAATTCCCACAATCTCTTTTCAGTCTTGATGGCCCCTTCTGCTTTGGCTAGTTGGTTTTGGGCTTCACTGTATTTTGGAGAGTCCAGCCTTAGCTCAGGCAGCTCTGCCAATATGAAAACTTTAATAGGGGCTTTACTTGTCACCCCCAAGCCCTCAGCTGTTTGTTTGGTGGTCTCATCTGCCAGTCTGTTTCCCTGAGCTTGGAGGGTATCCTCTTTTTGATGTCCTCAGCAGTGTATGACTGCAACCCTTTCTGGCTCCCAGGCAGCATTTAATAGGGTCTTAATTTCTTCCTTATTTTTAATATATTTTTCACTAGCTATCAAAAGCCCTCTCTCCTTATACAGAGACCTGTGTACATGTAGTGTGGCAAAAGCATACCTGAAGTCTGTGTAAATGTTTGTCTTCTCACCTTTTGACAGCTGGAGGGCCTGGGTTAGAGCATGTAGTTTGGCCCATGGAGCAGACCAGTGTGATGGCAGAGAGCTAGCCTCAACGATGGTTTCTTCCATGACGACTGCATATCCCGACAGTCCTTGTCCTTGTTTCACCAGGCTGGTGCCATTGGTGTACAGGACCAAATCTGGGTCCGGGATTGGCTGGTCTCTCAAGTCAGGTCTGCTGGCATATTTCCTTGCAATCATGTGAGGGCCCACATTCTCCCACAGGAAGGAGAGTGGCTGGACTCAGGGCCTGACAAGGCTCAATAGTAACATGGGTGTTCTCACATAACAGTCCCTGGTACTGAGTAATCCGGGATGTTGACAGCCATTTATGGAGGTCCCCTCACAGGAGAGTGTTGACCTCACGAAGGACTTTTACGATCAAATCTTTGCCCAAAGTCAGCTTGGTTGCCTCCCGGACCAGTAAGGCAACTGCAGCAACTGCCCATAAGCATCCCAGCCACCCAGTGACAACATTGTCCAGCCATTTTGGGAGATAAGCCATGGGTCTGTCCCATGTTCCCATAGTCTGGGACAACACTCCCATAGCTACCTTGTCCTTTTCAGTCATGCAAAGAGTTAACGGCTTAGCAAGGTCTTGTAGGCCCAAGGCGGGTGTGATGTAATTGTAATGGGTTTGAGTTCTGTTAACAGTGGGACTTGTTTTGCAAGCCTGGGGTGTTGTCTTCCACCCAGACCTCAGGGAATTGTTGAGTTAACTCTCTCTCTCAACTGTTTAGCCCGTCTGGTTTTTCTTCCGGGAGATGGTGCAACCTCCATTCAATTTGAGGGGTTACTGAGAGGAAGAGTAAATAGGTGGTTGAGCCTACTCAAAGAGTGAGCCTTTCGTTGGGGGGAAAGGTCACTTGTGCCCCCAATTTATACAGCAAGTCTCTTCCCAACAAAGGTACTGGGCATTCAGGGATGTATAAAAATTGAGTCACTTGGAGTCCCCCCATCTGACATTTTCGGGGTAGGCTTGAGACACAAAGGCTGCATTTACAACCATCTGAGACCCAGCAGCCTCTGGATTTTTTGGTGTATAAAGTCTACAGGCCTCGCACAGTCTTTCAAAGAACTCAAAGGGTGATTTGCTTTCCCTTTGAATCACTTCGGAGGGTTTTGCCATACTCATAGGCTTTTGGGACCCCCTCTTGAGACTTTGTAAAATAGCTGCCCGGTATCTCTCCAGGCGGCCCCTCCCTTCCTCTGTGTTACAGTCCCAGTTGGGCCTCTCATCTGGGGTGGCTAGTTCTGCCCACTGCTGCAGATTTGCAGTACCCTCAGGTGCCATTTCTCTTAACCCTTTTCTGGCCTCAGTTAGGATCTTGTGTCTTTCCTCAGGGCTGAAAAGGGAGACTAGTAGTTGGATTATGTCATCCCATTTAGGACGGTAGGTTTGAAAAATAGTTTCCTAGCGTAATCATGGCTTGTGGCTCCCCTAAGTATGGTGGAGTGTGTCTCTGCCAGTTTAATATATCTGTAGAGGAAAATGGCTGGTAATAATAGGCTACAGGGGCCTGATGGTAGTGCCCACATGCGTCCTGAATCGGAGGCTGTTGTAGCTCTCTGAGGGGCATCTGTAGTGGGGTTCTTTCCCCCTGTTCCTTGGCGGAGGGCAGCCTCTGTCTAATTCCTGTTTTCTTACCCCTTCCCCTACTCACCAGGAGAGGGGGATACAGTCTAGGAGGTCCAGCTGAGGTGGAATTCTGGGGGTGTTGACCAGGATCTCCATCGCTGGAATTGGAGCCTGCCAAAATGGTGGCTCTATGATCTCTGGGAGAGCTGGTGGAAGAGCAGCGGCTGCTGCAGGAACTTCCCGTGGCCCTGGATTGGGCGTTAAGGTGGCCTCCGGTATTGGTGGAGCACTGGGAGGCAGGCGCATCATTATTCAGTATGGGGGAGGGGTCAGGTCATCCCCGTCCAAATCCTGTAGAATTTCCTTTTTTATCATCAGTCAATTTTTGTGCCATTGATATTTTTCCTTTTTTTTTTTTCTGGATACAGAACCTTGTCCAAGTAGGAGGGTCTTGAGCTAACCCTAGCCATGAGTCAATATATGGATATTGATTCAGGTGTCCTGGCTCTCTGTGACTACTGTATAGACTGCTTCCACTATTTTTAAGTTCATGGTGTTCTATGGTGGCCATCCTCCTCCCATAGAGGGCCATTCGACCTCACAGAGTATGTGGAGGCAGTTAGGCGTCATCTGGAAAACAACAGAATGGGAAAGACTAGGGATCTCTTCAAGAAAATCAGAGATACCAAAGGAACATTTGATGCAAAGATGAGCTCAATAAAGGACAGAAATGGTATGGACCTAACAGAAGCAGAAGATATTAAGAAGAGATGGCAAGAATACACAGAAGAACTGCACAAAAAAGATCTTCACGACCCAGATAATCATGATGGTGTGATCACTGACCTAGAGCCAGACATCCTGGAATGTGAAGTCAAGTGGGCCTTAGAAAGCATCTCTACGAACAAAGCAAGTGGAGGTGATGGAATTCCAGTTGAGCTATTCCAAATCCTGAAAGATGATGCTGTGAAAGTGCTGCACTCAATATGCCAGCACATTTGGAAAACTCAGCAGTGGCCACAGGACTAGAAAAGGTCAGTTTTCATTCCAATCCCAAAGAAAGGCAATTCCAAAAATGCTAAAACTACCGCACAATTGCACTCATCTCACATGCTAGTAAAGTAATGCTCAAAATTCTCCAAGCCAGGCTTCAGCAATATGTGAACCATGAACTTCCTGATGCTCAAGCTGTTTTTAGGAAAGGCAGAGGAACCAGAGATCAAATTGCCAACATCCGCTGGATCAACGAAAAAGCAAGAGAGTTCTAGAAAAACATCTATTTCTGCTTTATTGACTATGCCAAAGCCTTTGACTGTGTGGATCACAAGAAACTGTGAAAAATTCTGAAAGAGATGGGAATACCAGACCACCTGATCTGCCTCTTGAGAAATTTGTATGCAGGTCAGGAAGCAACAGTTAGAACTGGACATGGAACAACAGACTGGTTCCAAATAGGAAAAGGAGTTCGTCAAGGCTGTATATTGTCACCCTGTTTATTTAACTTATATGCAGAGTACATCATGAGAAACCCTGGACTGGAAGAAGCACAAGCTGGAATCAAGATTTCCAGGAGAAATATCAATAACCTCAGATATGCAGATGATACCACCCTTATGGCAGAAAGTGAAGAGGAACTCAAAAGCCTCTTGATGAAAGTGAAAGTGGAGAGTGAAAAAGTTGGCTTAAAGCTCAACATTCAGAAAACGAAGATCATGGCATCCGGTCCCACCACTTCAAGGGAAATAGATGGGGAAACAGTGGAAACAGTATCAGACTTAATTTTTCTGGGCTCCAAAATCACTG
The DNA here is from genome assembly GCF_029407905.1 of Bubalus kerabau. NCBI lineage: Eukaryota > Metazoa > Chordata > Mammalia > Artiodactyla > Bovidae > Bubalus > Bubalus kerabau. The sequence goes on along the minus strand of NC_073647.1, from coordinate 56,895,541 downwards.
CAGATGGTGACTGCAGCCATGAAATTAAAAGACGCTTACTCCTTGGAAGGAAATTTATGACCAACCTAGATAGCATATTCAAAAAGCAGAGACATTACTTTGCCAACAAAGGTTCATCTAGTTAAGGCTATGTTTTTTCCTGTGGTCATGTATGGATGTGAGATTTGGACTGTGAAGAAGGCTGAGCGCCGAAGAATTGATGCTTTTCAACTGTGGTGTTGGAGAAGACTCTTGAGAGTCCCTTGGACTGCAAGGAGATCCAACAAGTCCATTCTGAAGGAGATCAGCCCTGGGATTTCTTTGGAAGGAATGATGCTGAAGCTGAAACTCCAGTACTTTGGCCACCTCATGTGAAGTGTTGACTCCTTGGAAAAGACTCTGATGCTGGGAGGGATTGGGGGCAGGAGGAGAAGGGGACGACAGAGGATGAGATGGCTGGATGGCATCAGTGACTCGATGGACATGAGTCTGAGTGAACTCTGGGAGTTGGTGATGGACAGGTAGGCCATAGGCAACTCCAATACAGTTGCCTTAGATCCACTTTCCCCCATCTTGCTTACCTTCTTGGACCTTCTTCTACTTTTCCTTTTTGTTCTGTCTAAGAAGTTCTTGGTACCCTATGTACTTCTGATATTTCCACTCTGTGAAACACTTAAATGCTGAGATTCATGGGGTCTCAAAGTGTCGGACACGACTGAGCGACTGATCTGATCTGATCTGATCACCCCATGAAAGGGAAGTCGCTCAGTCGTGTCTGACCCTCAGTGACCCAATGGACTGCAGCCTTCCAGGCTCCTCCATCCATGGGATTTTCCAGCCAAGAGTACTGGAGTGGGGTGCCATCGCCTTCTCCCAAATAGTCCCCATAGTCCCCTACAAATCCCTTCTTTAAATTTTTAATCATGCACTTCAATACAGTTGCCTTAAATCCACTTTCCCCCATCTTGCTTACCTTCTTGGACCTTCTTCTACTTTTCCTTTTTGTTCTGTCTAAGAAGTTCTTGGTACCCTATGTACTTCTGATATTTCCACTCTGTGAAACACTTAAATTGCCATTCCACCTCCTTCCTAATTGGGTGAGAAGAGCCTTACTTGCCAGATTCCAGAAGGAGAAGGGGGATTGGTGTGTCTTCACCTGTCAGTCAGCACCGCCGAACCAGAACACTACGTGGTCCAAGACTGTTTCTCCCTTAACTTTTAAAGTCCGTTCTGCCTTGGTGGGCTTGATTGGGTGTGGATGAAAATACAGGTGGGTTAAATAGCCCACATCCCAGGCCATCTCCGGAAAAAGTCAATTCATACTCACTTATGTATCCCCCTCCTTCTAGCCTGACAATTCCGAGGGGGTCAAGAATTTCACAGCAGATGGGACACCTCCTTGGGGAGGGCAGAATATGAGCACACAAAGACCTAGTTTCTTCTCCTAACAATCCCCTGGCGATTGCTTGGTAATAATTTTCCCCAAAATGGCGTGGACACCACCTTCTAAATGACATTCACAAATTTCCTTCCTAAACCCTAACAGTCTCGTTAACCTGTGTACCAAGCAATCGCTGCCACCTGCCTATTCCAGGCTCCTGTGGGTCTGTGCCCCTTCTAGTCCCTCCCAGGGGGGTGATCAGGCCCCCTCTTCCACCTTGCTGGGTGGGTTCCTCCTCACCTGAGTGCTCAGTTCCCCTGCTGCCATCCACTACCTGCTAATGTGAAAGGTCTGGAATTGAGAAGCAGAATCCTTCTAGAAGGGTGAGGTGCCTTCCCCCTTCTAAAAGATTTGAGCTGCAAGGCCTCAGAGTAGACCCAAATGGGACTTGTCTCCTTGAAGTGAGGAGTTTCCCAGCCAGTGCACCAAATGTACCAACACGTTCTGGGAAACAAACTCATTCAGAAGGACAAAGCAGATAGTGGAGTGCAGTTTATTACACCAGTGGACCCAAGGCAGAGTCTCCTCTTAGCCAGTTTTTGTGAAAACCTTATATACCCTAAGTGTATGTGTCCAAACCCACCTCTCCAAATTCCCTGAAACTAGTCTGAACAAAGGAAAAAAAAGATACAATCAAAGTTAACCAGTGATTCATTTGCCTTAAGCCTAGGTAGTTAACAGTGGAGAATTATCAATAGGCCTGTGATCATACCCCAATAAGCATAGTAGAATTTATGATTCTATTTGGTTACACAGATAATTAGGGTATTCTTTCAGGTGATGGAGAGTCTAGGTATGAGCCTTGGGGCTCTTCCAAGGCGGGGGGGAGGGGGGGGAGGTCTGGTTTTCCAGTTGGTATGTCGTTTCCATAGATACTAGGCATATAGCTCAAAGTCCACAGTCCGGCCCAAGATGGGGTCCTGCTTTCAAGATGGAGCCTGTTCTGTCTGTTTCCTCCTTCAAGAGGACCAGAGTGAGGACTTCAGGTAGAGCAAACAGAATTCCTGGTTAGCCCAGTTTACATAGGGCAGGCCCAGGAGGAGGATAAAACATATAAAAAGAGGAGTCAAAGGGCCAGGGGTCTCTCTCCCATGCATGCATGCGTGCATGCTCTCCTTCTCTCTCTTTTTTTTCTTTCTCCCTCCTTTTCAAGTCTTTTGGGTCAGCATGCCTTCACGCCTCCGGAGGAGCCTGGTAGGCTGCAGTCCATGGGGTTGCTAAGAGTCAAACATGACTGAGCAACTTCACTTTCACTTTTCACTTTCATGCATTGGAGAAGGAAATGGCAACCCACTCTAGTGTTCTTGCCTGGAGAATCCCAGGGATGGGGGAGCCTGATGGGCTGCCGTCTGTGGGGTCGCACAGAGTCGGACATGACTGAAGCGACTTAGCAGCAGCAGCCCTCACGCCTCAAGGATGTACTTTCCTTTATTTTCTAAATAAAACTGAGCTGTAACACGGAGCTGTAACACTGTTTGACAGCTGTGACGCCCAAGGGCTTTAACGTCTGTTGCTTCAAATTTTTGTTGTGACGAGACAGAACCAAGGAAATTACATACTCCCCTGACAGTTTCCATGCTCTCCTCCAGGGGAACTTTCTGACCCAGGGATCAAACCTGTGTCTCCTGCATTGGCAGGCAGGTTCTTTACCACTAGTGCCATGCTGGGGGGCTTCAAATGCAAAGAGGGTGTTGACTAAAAAATACAGTTACAACCTGAATGTAGAGAGTTATTTTATTTGGTGGGAATGTTAGGTAGCCCTGAGAAACTGCTCCAAGGATGCAGGAGATAGAGTCAGGCGATATACAAGTTTGCAACAAAGGGGGCAGACAATCTGAACATTAAAGATTATTTTTAAGTGAGGAAATCCATATATAAATTTAAGGAATTTAACATTCTTCTATGCATGGGGAGATGCAAGAGTCTGGGCTTATTGAAGTCAGTCCTTTCATCTTTGCATGAAAGGACTTTGCATCTCGGCTATCTGGTGCCAGCATCCTGCATATTTACAGAGATCTTGCTCTTTTTCTTGAATTCCCTTAAGGCCTTCTGCTTACACACGAGGGCTGTAATTACTGATGACTGTGACACCCTGAAGTTCCTCCTGTAGAGAGTGGCACTGCTTGTCAGCATGGTTCTGGAATTCATGTCTGCTGCTTGTCCACCTGACTCAGAAATTCACATTGGAGGACCAGAATCCCAGATAGCTGTGACATCCTTGTTTATTGATATGGCAGGAGATATTCCATTTCACAAGGGCATGAGTTCAGATCCAGGAGAAAGATGTACCTTTGAACTCCATGGTTGGCAAGAAAAGCAGTGTGCAACAAGGGCTCAATTTTGGGAACCACACCTATTTGCTTACCAGTCCTGAAGCCAACAGGAGTCTTCTCTGGTCCCTGTAAAGGCACCAAATGTTGATTAGAATCAAATAAACCATCAGATATCTCTCTAGCAAAGACTAGATCAGCAGAGAATTGCCATTCAGGGTCTGCAACCATGGCAAGCCATATGCAAGTCCCCACAGGGCAAGGAACAAGAACATATTTTAAATAGAAAAGGAAGTTGGGTGGCCTGTAGTAAACAAAGAATCCATGGCTTTTCATTGGCTAAGTCCTTGCTAGGAAAGAATAGGAGTGTTTCCTCTTCCTGTTGGGCTCTGTTATCATCACAAGGCATGAGAGCTTTCCCTTCTGGTTTCCAAATCTATTTAATTGAGGTTCTTGCTTATTAATTCTTTATAGTTTATACATAATTCAATTGTACAGACATGTGACATCAGTTTTTATGTTCATTTGCATAGGGATACAGATTTATATACATGATTTTCAAGACACAAAATATGGTGCCCTTCCATACACAAAAATAAACTCAAAATGGATTAAAGATCTAAATGTAAGACCAGAAACTATAAAACTCCTAGAGGAAAACATAGGCAAAACACTCTCTGACATAAATCACAGCAGGATCCTCTATGACCCGCCTCCCAGAGTAGTGGAAATAAAAGCAAAAATAAAGAAATGGGACCTAATTAAACTTAAAAGCTTTTGCACAATGAAGGAAACTATAAGTGAGGTGAAAAGACAGCCTTCAGAATGGGAGAAAATAATAGCAAACGAAGCAACTGACAAAGAATTAATCTCAAAAATATACAAGCAGCTCCTGCAGCTCCATTCCAGAAAAATAAACGACCCAATCAAAAAATGGGCCAAAGAACTAAACAGACATTTCTCCAAAGAAGACGTTCAGATGGCTAACAAACACATGAAAAGATGCTCAACATCACTCATTATCAGAGAAATGCAAATCAAAACCACAATGAGGTACTATCTCACACTGGTCAGAATGGCTGCTATCAAAAAGCCTACAAACAATAAATGCTGGAGAGGGTGTGGAGAAAAGGGAATCCTCTTACACTGTTGGTGAGAATGCAAACTAGTACAGCAACTATGGAGAACAGTGTGGAGATTCCTTAAAAAAAACTGGAAATAGAACTGCCATACAACCCAGCAATCTCACTGCTGGGCATACACACTGAGGAACCCAGAATTGAAAGAGACACGTGTACCCCAATGTTCATCACAGCACTGTTTACAATAGCCAGGACATGGAAGCAACCTAGATGTCCATCAGCAGACAAATGAATAAGAAAGCAGTGGTACATATACAAAATGGAATATTACTCAGCTATTACAAAGAATGAATTGAGTCAGTTCTAATGAGGTGAATGAAATTGGAGGCCTATTATACAGAGTGAAGTAAGTCAGAAAGAAAAACACCAATAGAGTATATTAATGCATATATTTGAAATTTAGAAAGATGGTAACAATGACCCTATATGTGAGACAGCAAAAGAGACAAAGATGTAAAGAACAGACTTTTGGACTCTGTGGGAGAAAGCGAGGGTGGGATGATTTGACAGAATAGCATTGAAACATGTGTATTATTATATATGAAATAGATCACCAGTCCAGGTTCAATGCATGAGACAGGGTGCTCAGGTCTCGTGCACTGGGATGACCCTGAGGGATGGGATAGGGAGGGAGGTGGGAGGGGGGGTTCAGGATGGGGAACACATGTACACCCATGGCTGATTCATGTGAATGTATGGCAAAAACCACTACAATACTGTAAAGTAATTAGCCTCTAATTAAAATAAATAAATTAATTAAAAAAATTAAAAAATATGGTGCCCTTTAATTCATTGAGTCTTTGAGTAGATTGACTGCTTATGTTGGGCTGAGTATATGTTCTTTGAAGTGCCACCAAGTCTTTGAAATAAACCTTTTCAACAAAACCTGGGGGTTTTTATAATAGGCAGGACTTCAAAAATATAATCTCTAATCCACTAATATGAGATGCCTCCTAAGCTAAAATGCTAAATTTTTTTTAATTATTTTTTTTGCTACAGTCTTCCCAACTTTCATTTGAACGTATTTCCTTTAATCATAACGATGATGTCAAAACTCCTTTGGAAGTGTCTTCAGAATTCTCATTAGCAACATGAGGAAAATTTTCATTGACGTGATTGAAGGAAAAGATTAGCTCTTCCATATATATTCTTGAAAGGAAAGATAAAAGCCTGCTCTCCAACTGGAGAAAGTAGATTATTGAGTTTCAATGATTTTTTTTTCCCCTTTTCCCTAAAAGAGTTGCTTCACTTTTCCTCAGTTTGCTTCCCTTTACAAAATAGTAACAATGACTTACTCTGTGGTTGAGAACTAAACAGCTAGGCCTTGACCTGAGCATAAGGAGAGAAGGACTTCAAATGTAATTCTAGCTGTTACTTACAACATGGCTTTTTGCTTGCATTTCTCTGTGGCAGATAAATAAATGATACCATCTTGAGAAAGCTTTAACAATGTCCCTTAGGGCTGCCTTAGAAAAAGCCAAATCTCTGTTGAATTCAAGAAAGAAAGCAATTTATGTCCATGTGAAAGACAGAGAGGTTAGAACAGTTGGTTGACCACTGTGGGGATTTTAAGAGTATCTGGGGAAAATCTATTTCCCTGTGGTATGATCTGAGTTTTATTTTATGGATGATATCTATTGATGTAGTTCTGTCTTTTGTGAAGAAACAAGCCAACTTACTATTGACTTATGAATCTATAGAAAAAGGTAGAGAATATATAAAGCAGTAGTTTGCTTTCTACTTGTCAAGTTAACATGGATTTGGTGTCAAAATGAAGATATCATTTGTCTTGGGAATCACTTTGCATAATTTAGAAATAATATTAAGTGATTAACTCCTCATTTATTCTGTCATTCTTGTTTCTACCAGATCTCATATGATGTAGCATTATTATACATTGTGCTTCATCCCAAAGGATCCCAAAGTGGTTTACAATCACAGCATACTTTTAAATCAGTCCAGATATCCTGGTTGAACAATGTATTTGGAATGACAGAATTATAACTTTCTTGGCAAACCCATGCATAATTCACTAGGAGTATCTATAGTACCCCCCAAAATCAGTTTATATGCAATAATTAATAATGGAAAAATCACTGCCTTAGTTGTATGCATGTCAAATTGAGGGAGAGGGTCAAACAACAATGCTGAGTATGAGCCCCAAACTTGTGTAAAACTAAAGGGTAAAGGTCACCATTCAGTTCCCGTCATGGATGGATTTGTAAAGGATTGTGTAAAGGGGAGTGATGCACATAGTAAATGACATAGTTTATGTTTCTGGATATGTCAATAAACTGTAATGCATTGCCATCTGTTTTAGAACTCTAGCTGGATGAAAAGGCTTCCTGGACATACAATAACCAGTCTTCTTTTTTTCATTTAAATTTTATTATTTTTTTGAACTCTAATTGATTTACAATTTTGTGTTACAGATGTGCAACAGTGATACACACACACACACACACACATGTGCATGCGTGCAAAGTTGCTTCAGTTGTGTCTGACTGTAACCCCATGAACTGTAGTCTGCCAGGCTCCTCTGTTCATGGGATTTCCCAGGCAAGAATGCTGGAGTGGGTAGCCATTCCCTTCTCCGGAGGATCTTCCTGACTCAGGGATCAAACTCGCATCTCTTGTGTCTCCTGCATTGGCAGGTAGATTTTTTTTTTTTTTTTAACACTGAACCACCTGGGAAGCCCATGCTATGCTATGCTATGCTAAGTCACTTCAGTCATGTCCGACTCTGTGTGACCCCATAGATGGTAGCCTACCAGGCTCCCCCGTCCCTGGGATTCTCCAGGCAAGAACACATTCCTTCTCCAATGCATGAAAGTGAAAAGTGAAAGTGAAGTCGCCTAGTCTTGTCAGACTCTTAGCGACCCCATGGACTGCAGCCTAACAGGCTTCTCCATCCATGGGATTTTCCAGGCAAGAGTACTGGAGTGGGGTGCTATTGCCTTCTCCGGGGAAGCCCATAGTTATCTGTTAATGCTTAACAAATTATCTCGAACAGCAGACGTACAACAACAGACACATGTTATCTCAATTTCTGTTGGTCAGGAGTCTGTGTGCTGTTCACTTGAGTGTCTTTTTCTCAATGTCTCTCATAAGACTCCCATCAGTGTTTACTTGGGATGCCATCATCCCAAGGTGCAACTCGGAAAGAGCCCATTCCCAAGCTCACTCATATGGCTGTTGGCAGGCCTCAGGTGCTCATTCTGTGGGCCTCTCCATGGCACAACTCACAAGCTGGCATCTGGTTTCCCTTGAAGTGAAACTGTGAAAGAGGGAGCCCAAGATGGAAGCCACCATCTTTTTGTAACTTAAAAGTAGCATCCCATCTTTTCAGACATGTTTTATTTGTTGACAGAAATTCCACTTCATACCCAAGGGGATGGAACTATAGTACATCTGAGTATCAAGAGTTGGAGATCACTCAGGGCCATTTTAGAAGCTGCCAGTCACACATGCACTTTTAGTAACTCTTGAAGCATAGTCCAAAGTAGCCAGTCTGAGGAATTTCTCTGAAGTCTTCTGTTATGTTTTTAAAATTTCTTTGTGCATGTTTGTCTTTGGAACCTCTATAAGGATTGAAGGAAACTGCATAAGGATTGAAGGAACCTCATTGTACTTAATTTGTCACAAAGAAAGGCTAAGTCAAATAGTTTTCTTTCCTCTTGCCCACTGAACCCCCTCCCCTGCCATTTTTTTTTAATAAAGAGGATTTTCTATGTCCCAAGAGCAAGTTACTTGCCAAAAATATTAGTAAGGGTGTCAGAGATTATTTTAGTTAGGAACAAGGCAGTAAAGTAGAAACAAATACAAAGCAATCATTTTGACCTATTGTATGGTTGGGTTAGTCACTATCACATAGAAAGCTGGAAATAGTCTGGTTCAGATTTCTGCTCTCTTAAGGGCCTGAAAAGAGTTGGCAGAGGTGACTTTTCCTCTATTCTTTTTTCTTACTTTCTTTCAGGGAGGAGAGATTTCTATACTTTGCTGCTGCTGCTAAGTCGCTTCAGTTGTGTCCGACTCTATGCGACCCCATAGATGGCAGCCCACCAGGCTCCCCTGTCCCTGGGATTCTCCAGGCAAGAACACTGGAGTGGGTTGCCATTTCCTTCTCCAATGCATGAAAGTGAAAAGTTAAAGTGAAGTTGCTCAGTCGTGTCCGACTCTTAGCGACCCCATGGACTGTGGCCCACCAGGCTCCTCCGTCCATGGGATTTTCCAGGCAAGAGTACTGGAGTGGGGTGCCATTGCCTTCTCCGTGCTGGGAGGGATTGGGGGCAAGAGGATAAGGGGACGACAGAGGATGAGATGGCTGGATGGCATCACTGACTCGATGGACGTGAGTCTGAGTGAACTCCGGGAGTTGGTGATGGACAGGGAGGCCTGGCGTGCTGAGATTCATGGGGTCGCAAAGAGTCAGACACGACTGAGCGACTGATCTGATCTGATCTGATCTGAAAGAATTAAGTAGAAAATGATGTGAAGAAACAAGTATTTTTTGGTGACAGCTTTATTGAGATATAATTCAGATTATCATACTACTCACCTGTATGAAGTGTTACAGAATTCTGGAACCATCACAATCAATTTTAGGGTATTTTTGTTACCCACAAAAGAAACTACTCCCTTTGCAATAGTCAACTTCTAGTTAAGTCTCAGTGACCAGATCTGGGTCATATAGCCATTTCCAGAGATTGGAAAAGCAAGCATGTACTTTCTCCACCATCTCTAGTATTTGTGGGTAAGAGGCAAGGGAAAATAAAGCTGTAGATGACTGTTGAGTCAGCTAACTGTAATGGTTAATTTTATGTGTCATTTTGGCTGGGCCACAGTGCACAAATATGTGGTCAAACATTTTGCATGTTTCTGTGAGAGTGTTTTGGGGGTAAGATTAACGTTTGAATCAACAGATTTAAGGGTAAAACAGATTACCCTCTATAATATGGGTGGGCCTTATCCAATCAGTTGAAGGCCTGAATAGAAGACACACTCATCTCCCCTGCTGTTGTTTAGTCCATCAGTCATGTTGGATTCTTGTGACCCCATGGACTGCAGCATGCCAGGCTTCCCTGTCCTTCACCACCTCCTGGAGTTTGCTCAAACTTATATCCATCGAGCCAGTGATGCCATCCAATCATCTCATTCTCTGTCATCCCATTCTCCTACTGTCTTCAATCTTTCCCAGCATCAGGGCCTTTTCTAATGAGCTGGCTCTTTGCATCAGGTCACCAAAGTATTGGAGCTTCAGTTTCAGCCTCAGTTCTTCCGATGAATATTCAGAGTTGATTTCCTTTAGGTTTGATCTCCTTGCTGTCCAATTGACTTTCTTTCTTTTTTTTTTTATAATTTTATTTTATTTTTAAACTTTACAATATTGTACTGGTTTTGCCAAATATCGAAATGAATCCACCACAGGTATACATGTGTTCCCCATCCTGAACCCTCCTCCCTCCTCCCTCCCCATACCCTCCCTCTGGGTCATCCCAGTGCACCAGCCCCAAACATCCAATATCGTGCATCGAACCTGGACTGGTGACTCGTTCCCTATATGATATTATATGTATTTCAATGCCATTCTCCCAAATTATCCCACCCTCTTCCTCTCCCTCAGAGTCCAAAGGCTGTTCTATACATCAGTGTCTCTTTTGCTATCTCGTATACAGGGTTATTGTTACCATCTTTCCAATGTTCATCGCAGCACTGTTTATAATAGCCAGGACATGGAAGCAACCTAGATGTCCATCAACAGATGAATGGATAAGAAAGCTGTGGTACATATACACAATGGAGTATTACTCAGCCGTTAAAAAGAATACATTTGAATCAGTTCTAATGAGGTGGATGAAACTGGAGCCTATTATACAGAGTGAAGTAAGCCAGAAAGAAAAACACCAATACAGTATACTAACGCATATATATGGAATTTAGAAAGATGGTAACAATTGACTTTCAAGACTCTTCTCCAGCACCACATTTCAAAAGCATCAATACTTCAGCTCTCAGTCTTCTTTATGGTTCAACAACTCTCACATATGTACATGACTACTGGAAAGACCATATCTTTGACTATATGGACCTTTCTGCAGCAGATGATAATTAAACTTCAACTGTAATACTGGCTCTTTTCTGAATCTTTAGCTATTTACCTTTGGACTTAAACTGCAGCATTAGCTCTTCACTGAATATCCAGCCTACCTGCCCACTCTGGAGACTTTTGACTTGGCAACCATTATAATCATATGAGCTAGATTCTTTAGATTAGATCAAGCAAGTAATGTAAATTCATACCACAAACTCATTGTTTAAAAGCAGGGCTGTGGTTAGGAATTCTCAGAGGTGATTCCCTGCCTACCCCTCTCCCCACAAATCAAGCAAGACAATACAGACAATTGTCTTTGTTTTCTCCTTGTACCAGTTGTTTACATTTTTCTGCTTCTTCCTTTTAATCAAATTGTAGCAATTGGAGACCCATTTTTTGGTGAGGAATTTTTCAGTTTCAACTCCACACTTTGCATATTCTCTAAGCCTGATGTCCTATCCTTGCTTGGACTTTAAAATCCTAAATTTTTGTGACCAGAAACTTTCCTCAACACTCCTGCAATATCAGCTCAGAAACTTATTTATCTGGCTTTCAGCTTCCTTTTCATTTTTTGTCACTGGTGATTTCCTTTCCTTTCATAAAAGTGCAGCTATGCTTTTAAAAGGATGTCAATTATACCTTATTATTCCAGCATTTCTAGCTGTTTTGTGGTTGGGGAATTTTCAGGTTATCTAGTCTTCCACATTTGTAGAAATGTAAGTTGGACCTTAAATTTTTATATATATTTTTCTCATAGATTGTTTAGGTTTTCTCTTCCATTTGATGACAATAAGGACTTACTTTAATGTGCATTTTTGCTACTGTTGTATTAAACTTTTTTTCTGAAGCTTAAAGAGAGCTGATATTTCATTTTTATAATGAAAAAATTAATTTGTTTTACTGACAACTTCTTTGCTCAGCTTTGTGTTTTTCTATCCAGTGCTTTCCTTCTGGATTCTATTTTCTTTCTTTCTTTGCTTCTCCCTCCTTCCCTCCCTCTCTTATTTCCTTCCTTCCTCTTTTTCTTCCCTCCTTTGGTAACATCCTTGAATGGTAGCTTAAGGGGGACTAACACTTTACTCTTAAGACATTGAAAATATTATCTTTTGTTTCCTAGTACATAATATTGCTTTTCTAAAAAAGCTATTCAGTCTAATTTCTGTTCTTATTTAAGATAATCTGTCGTTTTTCAGTTCAGTTTAGTTCAGTCACTCAGTCGTGTCCGACTATTTGTTACCCCATGGACTGCAGCACGCCAGGCTTCCCTGTCCTTTGTCAACTCTCGGAGCTTGCTCAGACTCAAGTCCATCAAGTTGATGGTGCCATCCAACCATCTCATCCCCTGTCATCTCCCTCTCCTCCAGCCTTCAATCTTTCCTAGCATCAGGGACTTTTTCAGAGTCAATTATTTGCATCAGGTGGCCAAAGTAAAAGAGTTTCAGCTTCAGCATCAGTCCTTCCAATGAATATTCAGGACCGATTTCCTTTAGGATGGACTGGTTGGCTCTCCTTGCAGTCCAAGGGACTCTCAAGAATCTTCTCCAACACCACAGTTGAAAAGCATCAATTCTTCGGCGCGCAGCTTTCTTCACAGGTCAACTCTTACATCCATACATGACTACTGGTAAAACCATAGCCTTGACTAGATGGACCTTTGTTGGTAAAGTAAAGTCTCTGCTTTTCAATATGCTATTTAGGTTGGTCATAACTTTCCTTCCAAGGAGTAAGTGTCTTTTAATTTCATGGCTGCAGTCACCATCTGCAGTGATTTTGGAGCCCCCAAAAATAAAGTCAGCCATTGTTTCAACTGTTTCCCCATCTATTTGTGATGAAATGATGGGACCGGATGCCATGATCTTAGTTTTCTGAATGCTGAGCTTTGAGCCAACTTTTTCACTCTTCTCTTTCAATTTCATCAAGAGGCTCTTCAGTTCTTCTTCACTTTCTGCCACAAGGGTGGTGTCATCTGCATATTTGAGGTTAGTGATATTTCTCCCAGCAATCTTGATTCCAGCTTGTGCTTCATCCAGCCCAGCATTTCTCATGATGTACTCTGCATATAAGTTAAATAAGCAGGGTGACAATATACAGCCTTGACGTACTCCTTTTCATATTTGGAACCAGTCTGTTGTTCCATGTCCAGTTCTAACTGTTGCTTCCTGACCTGCATACAGGTTTCTCAAGAGGCAAGTCAGGTGGTCTTGTATGCCCATCTCTTTCAGATTTTTCCACAGTTTATTGTGATCTACACAGTCAAAGGCTTTGGCATAGTCAATAAAGCAGAAATAGATGTTTTTCTGAAACTCTCTTGCTTTTTTGATGACCCAGAGGATGTTGGCAATTTGATCTCTGGTTCCTCTGCCTTTTCTCAAACCAGCTTGAACATCTGGAAGTTCATGGTTCACGTATTGCTGAAGCCTGGCTTGGAGAATTTAAAGCATTACTTTACTAGCATGTGCTGCTGCTGCTGCTAAGTCACTTCAGTCGTGTCCGACTCTGTGTGACCCCATAGACAGCAGCCCACCAGGCTCCCCCATCCCTGGGATTCTCCAGGCAAGAACACTGGGGTGGGTTGCCATTTCCTTCTCCAATGCATGAAAGTGAAAAGTGAAAGTGAAGTCGCTCTGTCGTGTCTGACTCTTTGTGACCCCATGGACTACAGCCTACCAGGCTCCTCCATCTATGGGATTTTCCAGGCAAAGTACTGGAGTGGGGTGCCATTGCCTTCTCCACTAGCATGTGCTGCTGCTGCTGCTGCTAAGTCGCTTCAGTCGTGTCCAACTCTGTGCGACCCCATAGATGGCAGCCCACCAGGCTGCCCTGTCCCTGGGATTCTCCAGGCAAGAACACGGGAGTGGGTTGCCATTTCCTTCTCCAATGCATGCAAGTGAAAAGTGAAAGTGAAGTCACTCAGTCGTAGCCGACTCTTAGCGACCCCATGGACTGCAGCCTACCAGGCTCCTCCGTCCACAGGATTTTCCAGGCAAGGGTACTGGCGTGTGAGATGAATGCAATTGTGTGGTAGTTTGAGCATTCTTTGCCATTGCCTTTCTTTGTGATTGGAATGAAAACGGACATTTTCCAGTCCTGTGGCCACTGCTGAGTTTTCCAAATGTGCTGGCATATTGAGTGCAGCACTTTCACAGCATCATCTTTCAGGATTTGAAATAGCTCAACTGGAATTCCATCAGCTCCACTAGCTTTGATCATAGTGATGCTTTCTAAGGCCCACTTGACTTCACATTTCAGGATGTCTGGCTCTAGGTGAATGATCACACCATCGTGATTATCTGGGTCATGAAGATCTTTTTTGTACAGTTCTTCTGTGTATTCTTGCTACCTCTTCTTAATATCTTCTGCCTCTGTTAGGTCCATACTATTTCTGTCCTTTATTGAGCCTATCTTTGAATTAAATGTTCCCTTGCTATCTCTAATTTTCTTGAAGAGATCTCTAGTATTTCCCATTCTATTGTTTTCCTCTATTATACAGTTTTTTTGATGAACAATTACAGAGATAATTTCTTCAAAGATAGAAATTAAATGGACAAACTTTTAGCAAGGCCAAACTAGAAAAAAAAAAAAAAGAAAGAAAGCATAAATATGCAATGCTGCTGTTGCTGCTAAGTCGTTTCAGTCGTGTCCGACTCTGTGCGACCCCATAGACGGTAGCCCATCAGGCTCCCCCATCCCTGGGATTCTCCAGGTAAGAACACTGGAGTGGCTTGCCATTTCCTTCTCCAATGCATGAAAGTGAAAAGTGAAAGTGAAGTCGCTCAGTCGTGTCCGACTCTTAGTGACCCCATGGACTGCAGCCGACGAGGCTCCTCCATCCATGGGATTTTCCAGGCAAGAGTACTGGAGTGGTGTGCCATTGCCTTCTCCGAAATATGCAATAGTAGGAAGTAAATACAAAAAGCTGAGAAAAGAAGAGAAGCTAAAGGCAAAGGATAGATAGAGTGCCTGATGAACTATGGACAGAGGTTCGTGATATTGTACAGGAGACAGGGATCAAGACCATCCCCATGGAAAAGAAATGCAAAAAAGCAAAATGGCTGTCTGAGGAGACCTTACAAATAGCTGTAAAAAGAAGAGAAGCAAAAAGCAAAGGAGAAAAGGAAAGATATAAACATCTGAATGCAGAGTTCCAAAGAATAACAAGCAGAGATAAGAAAGCCTTCCTCAGAGATCAATGCAAAGAAATAGGGGAAAACAATAGAATGGGATAGAGTAATTTTCTTTAAGAAAATTAGAGATGCCAAGGGAATATTTCATGCAAAGATGGGCACAATAAAGGACTAAAATAATATGGACCTAACAGAAGCAAAAGACATTAAGAAGAGGTGGAAGAATACACAGAACTATACAAAAAAGATCTTCATGACCCAGATAATCATGATGGTGTGATCACTCACCTAGAGCCAGACTTATTGGATGCAAAGTCAAGTGGGCCTTAGGAAGCATCACTACAAACAAAGCTAGTGGAGGTGATGGAACTCCAGTTGAGCTATTTCAAATCCTGAAAGATGATGGTTTAAAAGTGCTGCTTTCAATATGCCAACAAATTTGGAGAACTCAGCAGTGGCCACAGGACTGGAAAAGGTCAGTTTTCATTTCAATCCCAAAGAAAGGCAATGCCAAAAATGTTCAAACTACCACACAAATGCACTCATCTCACACCTAGCAAAGTAATGGTCAAAATTCTCCAAGCTAGGCTTCAACAGTGCATGAACCGTGAACTTCCAGATGTTCAAGTTGGATTTAGAAAAGGCAGAGGAACCAGAGATCAAATTGCCAACATTCGTTGGAACATCAAAAAAGCAAGAGAGTTTTAGAAAAACATCTACTTTTACTTTATTGACTATGCCAAAGCCTTTGACTGTGTGGGTCACCACAAACTGTGGAAAATTCTGAAGGAGATGGGAATACCAGACCACCTCACCTACCTCCTGAGAAATCTGTATGCACGTCAAGAAGAAACAGTTAGAAATGGACTTGGAACAACAGACTGGTTCCAAATAGGGAAAGGAGTACAAGGCTGTATATTGTCACCCTGCTTATTTAACTTATATGCAGAGTACATCATGGGAAATGCCGGGCTGGATGTAGCACAAGCTAGAATCAAGATTGCTGGGAGAAATATCATAAGTCTCAGATATGCAGATGATCCCACCCTTATGGCAAAAAGTGAAGAGGAACTAAAGAACCTCTTGATGAAAGTGAAAGAGGAAAGTCAAAAAGCTAGCTTAAAACTCAACATTCAAAAAACTAAGATCATGGCATCTGGTCCCGTCACTTCTTGGCAAATAGATGGGGAAACAATGGAAACAGCGACAGACTTTATTTTCTTGGGATTCAAAATCACTGCAGATGCTGAAAATACACTTGATCCTTGGAAGAAAAGCTATGACCAACCTAGACAGCGTATTAAAAAGCAGAGACATTACTTTGCCAACAAAGGTCCATCTAGTCAAAGCTACGGGTTTTCCAGTAGTCATGTATGGATGAGAGAGTTGGACCATACAGAAAGCTGAGTGCTGAAAAATGGATGCTGTTGAACTGTGGTGTTGAGAGTCCCTTGGACTTCAAGGAGATCCAACCAGTCCATCGTAAAGGAGATCAGTCCTGGGTGTTCTTTGGAAGAACTGATGTTGAAGCTGAAACTCCAATACTTTGACCACCTGATGTGAAGAACCGACTCAATTGAAAAGACCCTGATGCTTGGAAAGATTGAAGGCAGGAGGAAAAGGGGTCGACAGAGGATGCGATGGTTGGATGGCATCACCGACTCTATGCACATGTGTCTGAGCACGTCCGGGAGTTGGTGATGGACACAGAAGCCTGGCTTGCTCCAGTCCATGGGGTCACAAAAAGTTAAACATGAATGAGCTACTGAACTGATAAACTGACTGAGGAAATAAATAAATGGTATAATTAGGGACAGAAACTCACTTTTAAAAAAGTATAAAAAATCTGAAAACCTCAGCATAATGCATGAATATTTGGGGCAATATTAATTATTGAAATCAACACAAGCAGAGGTAGAAAACGATTATAATTGAGACTTATCAAAGAAAACATCTTGTAAAAGCCACCTGTCAAGACAATTTCATTCTACGTTATTTAAAAACTTCCAAGTGAGAGATCGTAGAGAAAGAAAGCTTTTACAAATTATTTTACAAAGCTAGTATAAACCTGTTGCCAAAATTTGACAGCACAAATTTTGACAGCTGTTCAACACCAATTGTAAATATTGGTGTACAAATCTTAAATGACAAAGCAAATTGAATCTAGTGATATATTCAAAGATTAATATTTGCTGATTAAGTAAATGTTATACCATTAAAACAGATGGTTCAATATTAAGAAACTAATATTAGTTCAAAATAAATCAATGGAGAAAGATATTTCAACAGATGCTTAAATATCTTTTGAGGGGAAGAACCCAACAGACATTCCTAAAGAAAATCCCTGGTAAAATATAAATAGAGAATTTCTTCACATGATAAAAAAACTAATGCAAGTTAAAACTAGCATCATACTTAATGAGGAAATACCAAAAGCATTCCTGTTGAAAAACAAATGGGATTGTTCACCATCTCTATTATTTAACATAATATGGATATGTTTGTCCATGAGTTTCTAAAATATGAATAGACAAATCAAATATAAATAAAAAATACAAACATTTATTATTCATAAGTGGTGCAATTCTCATCTGTAACTCTCAGAAAATGAAGTACAAAACTATGACATTAATATACTAAAACCAAAATGTTTTAATATTTTAATGCTAATTCATTTGATAATAAATGAAAAAAATCACTGTATTAACAAAAAATAATAAAGTTTGCAAAAACATGTGCACCACCAAAGTAAGACAGCTACAAAGCTCAACTAAAGACATGAAAGAACACTTTAGTAAATGGAGGAGCATATTATGGAAAGTGTATTTTAATGGAGAGATCCATCTATTCATGCAACACACTCTTAATCAAAACCACTTAACAGTATTTATTATTTATTTAGTATCTATGTGTGTGGGAAGAGAGATGTTACATGACCAGAGCATCTTCGAGTTCATATGAAAGAATAAACATGAGAAGATATTCAGTTAAATTCTGATAAGGAAGGATAAAAGAATGGGAAAAGATGACTTGTCTACTAGATATAAAAATATAGTATAGAGGGGAAAAAATTGAAATGGGGTGGTTAGTGCCAAAGTTGAAGGATGAATGGAATAGACACACATGTCATTTCAAATCAGTGGAAAAGGCATAATTATTCAAAATATAACTGTAAACAACTGGATAACCATTTGCCTAAGAATAAATTCAAGATGAATTTGAAGAATGGAATCTACCACATAGAATGGAATCTACCCCAATGTATATGAGAAGATAATCTATAACAAAGATGGTATTTCAAATTCAGTGGGAAAAGGATGAAATACTTGATATATGGTTCTGAGACAACTGGCTATCTATATGGAAGAATATAATGTTAGACTCCAATTTCAAAACATATTTAAAAAAACACCAGAGAAACAGATAGGTGAGTTAAATACTATGTGTAAGCAAACAAAATAAAAATCACGGAAGCAAAATAAAGTGACTATATTTACATTTGCAAGGCAGGAGAAGCAAAAGTTATTTAAAAAAGTATACATATTGACCATATAAAAATGAAACTATTTGGTATGAGAAAAACTCCAGTAAGTCAATAGATAAATTACAGATTTGGGAAAATTCTAGTACTGATGATAACAAAGAGTTAAATCTATCATATATATATATATAAGAACTGTTATAAAATGACAAAAAAAAAAAAAATACCCCAGTAGAAAAATGAAGGAGATAAAAAACCAAATCACAGAAGACTAAATCCTCCTCCTACTAAGCTCAGTGGCAGTCAGGGAAAATTTTTTTAATCAGAATAATGGGTTACAATATTGCATTAGTTCAAACACATTTTTTTTTTTCTATCAGTTTTTCATTTCTAAAGTTGGAACGTACCTTAGAATTGATGACATTCTACAGTCACTTTGGGCTATGTAACAGTCAAGCTATAGTTACCCACCCTGGAGGAGGGCATGGCAACCCACTCCAGTATTCTTGCCTGGAGAATCCTCACAGAGGAGCTTGGAGGGCTGCAGTTCATGGGGTTGCAAAGAGTCGGGCACAGCTGAACGACTAAGCATAGCACAGCACACAGTTACCCCCACTGCATATGCACGAAAACGGCTGTTGCTCCCAGAAGCATGGCTGCTGCTGCTAAGTTGCTTCAGTCGTGTCCGACTCTAGGCGACCCCATAGACGGCAGCCCACCAGGCTCCCCCGTCCCTGGGATTATCAAGGCAAGAAGCATGGCTAGGAAACTACAGTTCTTCAATATTTCACTCAAGCAAATCATTGGAGAAAAGAATATGAGTCCTGACAGTTTTTTGGTTTTGGCTGCACTGTGCAGCTTGTGGGATCTTAGTTCCCCAACCAGGGATTGCACCCAGGCCCTTGGCAGTGAAAGCACAGAGTTCTAACCACTGGACCACCAGGGAACTCCCCTGACTGTTTTTTGAAAACTTTGTATTAACACTTTCTGATATGATCAAGATGACTGCAGCATCAAGAATTGCAGAATGGGTGTACGTGGCTTCAAATAAAATCCCAGTGATGATAGTGAAGCCCTTCTTAAAGAAATGACTCACCACCAATGCTCTTGATGACACAGGAAAAAATGGGTATAAATCCATGGGTTATGATAACTCTGACTTGAGAGTGTGCACATTAGTTGGACTCCTGAGAAAGTTTTTTTTAAAGAATACTGTAACTAATTTAGTTCTTTTATAGTTTTTTAAACAAACATATGCATAAGAATAATATATCATAAAATTCTATGTGTAAATATATCAAATAAATATATCAAATATATCAAATAAATCTTTCAACAAGAATGAAGACTAAATGAGAAGAAATTATTGTGTCATATTTAACTGGTAACACTTTTTCTTTCTTTGCAAAAAGTGAAAGTTGCTCAGTTGTGTCTGACTCTTTGCAACCCTATGGACCATAGCCTGCCAGGCTCCTCTGTCCATGGGATTCTCCAGGCAAGAATCCTGGAATGGGTTGCCATTTCCATCTCCAGGGGATCTTCTTGACACAGGGATCGAACCCACGTCTCCCACACTGTAGGCAAATCGTTTACCGTCTGATCCACCTGGGAAGCCCAGCTTTTCTTTCTTAGTGGTGCACAAAGTAATAATGCATCTCTCAATCAAGTGCATTTAAAGACTTAATGAAATACATTGTTATGTCTCACCTATCAGGAAAACATGATTCTCCTTCCAAAAGGATCTCTATGTTATAATACCATCTTTGTAAAACAAATGATGACCCCCATACTCTCATATATAATGACATTTAAAATATATATACCATATTGTAAAGTAAAAATAAAAAATAAAAAAACTTAAAAAAATAAAATATATATACCACCTCCCTTTTGGGCTCAGTGGTAAAGAATCTGCCTGCCAATGCAGAAGACATGGGTTCAATTCCTGAGTCGGGAAGATCCCTTGGAGAAAGGAATGGCAACCCCTCCAGTATTCTTTCCTGGGAAATCCCATGGATAGAGCAGCCTGGCAGGCTACAGTCCATGTGGTCACAAAAAGTCGGACACAACTTAGCAACTAAACAAACAATATATGTACTACACTTACAATGTGTAAGAAATCTTCTAAAGAATTTACATATATGTATTAGGTGTGAGTGCCTTGGACATAGGCTTAGTTTCCTTTGCTTCCACACCTGTACCAGTGGGCTCACACTCTGCTGAAGCTTAGGGCAGAGTATCCACCCTCCTCTCACTAGAAAATACAAAAGCTAAAGCAAACAAATAAGCAAAATGTTATCCAAAACAATTATTTTTCCTTTTGGCTGAAAGTGGGCTGGTCAATATGATGACTTGAAAATAAATAATGTAACTGTGTTATTCTGCTCTTGCAAGGTATGGTCAAGGCCCATAAAATGGCTGCTCTCTTGCTCTCTGTGCAACCCTTTCCCTACCTGGCCCTGCCTCAACTTTCTGTGCATGATTGCCTCCTTTTTCTATGCTGAAAGTTTCATCAGTAATTGTCTGTGTGATTGGCCTGATCCTCAGCTAATGATTATTCTAGCTCTGGGACCAGAAAGGCCCAGTATATTTGGCCATCAATAGGAAAAGAGCAGTCCTTGCCTTGGCTGCCCTTGCAATGAAGGAGCTCTTCTGACATCATGCTCTCTCTAACTTATAGCCTCCTCCTCCTGGTCGCTGTAGAGCAAAGATTGCTGCTGTGTCCTGCCTGCCATTGGCTGTACACCCATATGTGGCAGGATGTGGGGTGTTGCTCCAGGACTTTTGCCTCTGGCTTATATGATACCCAGCAACAAATCATCAATGTCTCTGTCACTGGCTCTGAGTTCTTTCTTTGCACAGCTGGGTAGGTGCAGGACTGTGGGGTACAGCACAACAGGCTGCCATAACAAAATTTCACAGACTGGGTGTCTTAAACAACAGAAAGTTACTTTTCACAGTTCTAGAGGTTAGAAGTCCAAGATTAAGATGTCAGCATGTTTGATTTTTCCTGAGACTTCTCTCCTTGGCTTGTGGCTGGCCATATTCTTGCTGTGTCTTCACATGGCCTTTTTTTTGTGCATCCATAACCCAGGTGTCTCTTCCTTTTCTTCTAATGATGCCAGTCAGATTGGATTAGGGCCTCACACTTAGGAGCTTCTTAAAGGCCCTATCTCCAAATGCAATCACAGTGGGAGTTAGTGCTTTAATACATGAATTTGGGGGAGACACAAAGCAATCCCTTACAATCACTCTCATTACTTTTTTGAGAATGGACCATTTGCATGACATTTTCTCTTTTATTTTATATGAGATGGGATATTACTATGTTTGCTGTATACCTGTTATACAGTATTTAAGTAATCATCAACTATTATTTAGACATTTTGGTCAAATACTACCATTACTACTGCTACTAGTAATAATATCAATACCATTAGTAACTAACTCCCAGGGTTGATGTAAGGATGTAATAAAATATAGATTGCAGAAATAGATTCACCACAATTCCTGCCCCACCTTTAAGGGGCTAATGAATGCTAGTATAATTTTCAAAAATGTTTTTTATATCTCAGACCCGTGTTTCCAGTATCTCCTCTAATTTTCTCCTACTGCTCCTACAGCCTTCACAGTAAGATACAAACCACTGAACATATCACGCAAGGAAGTTTCTGATTTTGTGTCTGTCAAATCTATTTTCTTTCAAGGACACTTTCCTGACTGCTCTAAGATGAAGTTACATTGCATTTTCTGAGCATCTGTAGCATCTTTGATTCCTCCATTAGCATCACAACTTATTCTTACTGCTTGTTTAATTGTCTTCTCTGCCAGATCAAAAGCATTCTGATTATGCAGCTTGTTCATTACATCATAAGTACCTACTACTGTACCTGACATAGAGTTGACACTTTCTCTCCTGGGCTTCTAGCATGTCTTCTCTTCCTTTACAATGGGCTTACTAACTGCTCCCCATATTGCCAGGATTGTTAAGAGGATCAGATGAGACAATGCATGTGAAATAATATAAGGGAAAGTCTCTCAGTTGTGTCCAACTCTTGCAATCCCATGGACCATAGCCTGCCAGGCTCATCTGTCCATGAAATTCTCCAGGCAAGAATAATCGAATGGGTTGTCATTCTCTTCTCAAGGGGATCTTCCCCACCCAGGGATTGAACCTGGGTCTCCCACATTGCAGGCAGATTCTATACCGTCTGAGGCACCAGGGAAGCCCAAATAAAGTACTTCACAAATAAAAAGCATTTGAATAGCTTGTATATAACTTTGCACAAGGTTAATAAATCTTAATAGTTCAGAAAATTGTAACTGAGTGTTAATGGGCAAATGTTAATGTGCATTCTCCACCAACATTTAGTAATTATATTTTTAAAAATGTAGAAGACATTTCTAGCAGTCAAGAGCTTTATAGTGTATTTCAGCACATGATAAATTCATGAACATTTCTTATCTCCTGGAACAGTTGTATATCTTAAAATCTCATCATCATGAGCATGCTCTGGATTTTCGCAGAATTAATCCTGAATAATTAATGAATATAAAAGAGTTGGACAAGTACTGTAGCATGCTAATCATTTGTTTCAATGTCAATTAGAGAAAAATAATCCTTTTGGCCTATAAACTTGGAATATGTACTGTAAAGTTAACTTTTAAATTACAAATATGAAATGAATTGTTAATGAATGTATTGAGATAGATATAAATGTCATTGGAATGTTATAGTCTGTAGAAAGAAATAAAAACACTGGGATTTAACAGAATTATTAACTGTATTGAAAAGTTCCTACAAACGTGTAGTTTATTGATCAATATTTATATAATGTTTAAATATTTCCTCAAAAATGGTATGATATCTTAAGCACTAATGACTTAGAAAGTATATCAAATCCAAGTCTTAATAATTTTAAGCAGAATAAATGTAAATTTAATGCAAGCAAAATTGAAGGAGCAGGTAACATTCATTTATACTTCCAGATCTCTCAAATGCATATGTCTTGATTATTCTACTTCTAAGGATCTTGTTCATCTCAGTCATGATTTATTGGTACTCATTCAAAGTTTCAGCCATAAAGTAAAGGTGAAAGTTGATGTAACACTAAATGAAAATTCTTAAAATATGTAGAGTGTTTCTGTGAATTTAGTTAAGAAGAGCAACTTATAGGTTTAAGGATGACAAAAATAATTTAACTATCTGGCCTTAAGCCAGAATTTAACTTCACTTGTATGGAGGGAAAAAATCTTTTTGTTAGGAGGTAAAATTCCCTTATTAGATAGTTGAAGTGTTGTTCATTTAGACCTGGAGAGTATTTTCTAGGCATTGCTATTAATTCATCATGGAGGAATTCCTCTGTCTGTAGGGCTTCCCTGGTGGTACAGTGCTAAAGAATCCACTTGCCAATGCCAGAGATACAATAGACAGGGTGTTTGACTTCTGGGTCAGGAAGATCCTCTGGAGAAGGAAATGACAACCCACTCTGGTATTCTTGCCTGGGATATCCCATGGTCAGAAAAGTTGGCAGGCTACAGTCCAGGGAGTCCCAAAGAGTTGGACACTACTGAGTACACATGTAAATATAGAATCTTTTGATTGACAAACTTGAACTGAAAGTTCGTGAAACTTGTATTTTTTCATGGATTATCTGCACACATGATGTAGAGTTGTAAGGGTTGCTTTTTTTCCTATGATGATGCTAGTAGTGATTTCTGCAATGATGAGAACAGTGTAAATTATAAACTTAGTGTAAAAAGCACTGGACTGTAAGTCAGATGACTGAATTTAAGACTGATTTGCCCCTGATTTATTCTATGAACTTGCTGCTATTGCTGCTAAGTCGCTTCAGTCGTGTCCGACTCTGTGTGACCCCATAGACAGCAGCCCGCCAGGCTCCCCTGTCCCTGGGATTCTCCAGGCAAGAACACTGGAGTGGGTTGCCATTTCCTTCTCCAATGCATGAAACTGAAAAGTGAAAGTGAAGTTGCTCAGTCGTGTCCGACTCCTAGCGACCCCATGGACTGCAGCCCACCAGGCCCCTCCGTCCATGGGATTTTCCAGGCAAGAGTACTGGAGTGGGTTGCCATTGCCTTCTCTGTCTGTGAACTTAGGAAGATGTATATTCTACATGGGGCTTCCCTGGTGGCTCAGTGGTAAAGAATCTGCCTGCCAATACAGGAGACGCAGGTTTGATCTCTGGGTTGGGAAGATCCCCTGGAGTAGGAAATGGCAACCCACTCCAGTATTCTTGCCTGGGAAATCTCATGGACAGAGGAACCTGGTAGGCTATAATCCATGGGGTTGCAAAAGGGTTAGACATGACTTAGTGACTAAATAACAACAATATTCTAAATGAGTCTTGAGTTTGTTTTTTAATCTGTAAAATGGTGGTAATGTTTACCTCATAGGGCTGTTGAAAGGATTAAATAAGATAGTGGGTGTGTAAGTACTTTATAAACTGTGGGATATTATACAAATAATTTTTAGTAGAAGATTAACAATTTTGTTTCACTAATAAACTAAAATCCTGGTTCAGTTTGTTTTTGGATAAATAGATCTTGCTTTGTATTTCAGTTTATTCATTTGTAAAGGCACTGAACTAATTTTAATGGACTAGTTATTTTCATAAAAAGTCCAGTGTCTTAGGTAAAATGTGCTATTTATGTACATGCAAAAACAAAAAGTTAATACTCTGTGAATTTCAGATGACCTCGATGTTAATATGCTAAGAGAAGAATAACACATTCTTGTGATTTTAAGTTTAGTGTTTTTTTCATATTTGCAATGCATTTCTATGCTTCCTTTTGGTTAATATTGGGTAATTTAGACAAGCTTTAAGTATATATATATTTAAGTATATATAAAGAAGTATGTGCATTCGTGCTCAGTCGCTCAGTCGTGACCAACTCTTGTGACCCCATGGACTGTAGCCCACCAGGCTCCTTTGTCCATGGGATTTCCCAGGCAAGTATGCTAGAGTGGGTTGCCATTTCCCTCTCCACTGTAAGAAAGTATGTTAATACCTAAACTTTGTCTTTAGTAAATGTAAATTTACTGTTCTTTTGTAAGATATAAAATACTACTTTCATCATAATCCTGCCCTCAAAGCTGTGGTGTCCAGTGTCATTGATTTGTTCTTTCAGGAATCAAATCCATTGTTCTGGCTAGTTAAGCATGGAGGCATGAATGGAGCTGTTGTTAAAGAATTGTGAAGTCACAAACTTGGCCCGAGCTTATCCACTTATTTGTGCCAGAGTTTGGACTCTGTCTTCATTGTCACAGACACACGTTGGAGTTCAAAGGCAGCAGGGCACCTGAGACAAGGCTCCTGACTAAATTCTGTCTCTACAGTCTGATTCAGCCAGATGCCCTCAACAGCTTTCCTGCATGAGGCTGGACTTCGGTCACCACAGGGCAGCTCAAGATTAGGTGGAGGTGGTTGGGAAACCAGCTAGTAGTGATTTTCCTTTGGTGGTTATTTTTTCAAGGCAAGGATACAATTTATTGGTTAACCAACTGAAGTTACCCCTTGAGGAAAAAACAAGTGTCATCAGCAAGATGGGCTCTTCTGTTTCATAATGTTAATGGGACAATCTATCAAAAGTCTCACACCCTTTCCCCCCAAAAGTCTACAGCAGAGCAGTCTTCCATATGGTTACTGATTTCTCAAATAAAACTTGTGGGGCTACATTGCCTTCATCTTTTTGCCCTGTAAAGTTCCTAAAAGGAAATATCACAGTTGTTAAATTCAAATGCATAATTTCATACAATAAAAATGTAATAGCTATTTCCCATAAGGGCAAACTAGGCAGCAGGTTATTTTGATCAAATCCTTTGGCTGAAAACAACTGAATAAATCACCTTACAAGCACTAAGGATTTTCAGGGATTCTGTGGTTGCCTAGTGGTTAGGGTTCTGGGTTTTCACTGCCATGACTATGGTTCAATCCCTTGTCAGGAAACTGAGATCCTGCAAACCACTTGGTGTGGCCAAAAATAAATAAATTTGCATGGGAAACTTACCCTAAAAAAAAACACTGAGTTGAAAGGATAATGCAATCCTAGCAGGCCCATTCTGAGGGGAAGCATGGGGTTCCCTGGAGGCTCAGATGGTAAAGAATTCGCCTACAATACATGAGATTTAAGAGATGTAGGTTTGAACCCTGGGTCTGGAAAACCCCCTGGAGAAGGAAATGGCAACCGACTCCAGTGTTCTTGCCTGGAGAATTCTATGGACAGAGGAGCCTGGTGGGTTATAGCCCATGGGATCACAAAAGAGTTGGACACGATTGAGAGACTAACACTTTGACCAAAGAGGCTAGCAGATTATTTGAGTGCCAAAGTTGCTTTTGCCTTGAAGACATTGGAGGGGTAAGGGTGATAGAATTCAAGGCACAGAGCACATTCAATGTAGAGACTTCTACATGACACATTTACCTACATAAGCTGGATCCCCAAGGGGTACCCACTATCAAGATTAAGATAAATCAGAACTAATTGGTCACCTCCTGATCCTCCAACCTAAACAGAGCAGAAGAAGGGAAAGGAAGGGGGATAAAATACTCCTGAGAAGATCTGTACCCTAGGAATATATGGCAGATTTGTACCCTAGGAATATATAGCATAGATAGTCAAAGAATTTGGCTTGATGTGATCCCCAACTTGTACAGCCCCCAAAGCACAGCCAAAAGAAGGAAAGTACACTTATTACAAGCCTTGGAGAATCTCCACAAACAATTGTTCTTGATTTAATAAAGTTTTATTTTTCAAAATGTATAGTTGGTGGGACCTGTTTATAGATCTTCACCAGCAGTCGAGGCATCTCCACTCTTGGTGTTTCTGGTATAAGTTAGTTTGAGCTCTGTGCTTTGAAACCAGTTTTAAAAGTCCTTTACTAAGGAGCTCCGGAAGGGCTGCCCTGGCCAAGGAACTACAAATCTTGTTTCTCAGAGACCACAGCTGCAGTTTTAAGCTTGCAGTTGGGAACTTCCTTATAGAGTCTGTCATTCGTTGCTCTGTCAAACAAATTGAGGTTATTGAGCTTATCCCAAAATTTGCCTTTGGACCACCTCTTCTTTTTGGCCTTGCCAAGTTTGCTCCCTGGGTCTTTGTCTTTCTTAGCTAGCTTTCTGGCATCTTTATTCTTCTTGTCATCCTTGAGTCTCATAGTGAAGCTTAGAGAGCGCTGCTGCCACTGCTGCCTTGCTAAGACATTGGACCCAAAGTCCACAAATAGTTTTTTTTTTTTAATTTATTTATTTTAATTGGAAGCTAATTACTTTACAATATTGTATTGGTTTTGCCATACATCAACATGAATCCACCATGGGTGTACATGTGTTCCCAAATCTGAACCCCCCTCCCACCTCCCTCCCCATACCATCCCTCTGGGTCATCCCAGTGCACCAGCCCCAAGCATCCTGTATCCTGCATCGGACCTGGACTGGTGATTCGTTTCTTATATGATATTATACATGTTTCAATGCCATTCTCCCAAATCATCCCACCCTCTCCCTCTCCCACAGAGTCCAAAAGACTGTTCTATACATCTTTGTCTTTTTTGCTGTCTCACATACAGGGTTATCATTACCATCTTTCTAAATTCCATATATATGTGTTAGTATAGGGCTTCCCTTTATGGGGTCACACAGGGTCGGACATGACTGAAGCGACTTAGCAGTAGTATACTGTATTGGTGTTTTTCTTTCTGGCTTATTTCACTCTGTATAATAGGCTCCAGTTTCATCCACCTCATTAGAACTGATTCAAATGTATTCTTTTTAATGGCTGAGTAATACTCTATTGTGTATATGTACCACAGCTTTCTTATCCATTTATCTGCTGATGGACATCTAGGTTGCTTCCATGTCCTGGCTATGATAAACAGTGCTGCGATGAACATTGGGGTACACATGTCTCTTTCAATTCTGGTTTCCTCGGTGTGTATGCCCAGGAGTGGGATTGCTGGGTTATAAACAAATGGGACCTAATTAAAATTAAAAGCTTCTGCACAACAAAGGAAACTATAAGCAAGGTGAAAAGACAGCCTTCAGAATGGGAGAAAATAATAGCAAATGAAGCAACTGACAAACAACTAATCTCAAAAATATACAAGCAACTCCTGCAGCTCAATTCCAGAAAAATAAATGACCCAATCAAAAAATGGGCCAGTCCAGGTTCGATGCACGATACTGGATGCTTGGGGCTGGTGCACTGGGACGACCCAGAGGGATGGAATGGGGAGGGAGGAGGGAGGAGGGTTCAGGATGGGGAACACATGTATACCTGTGGCGGATTCATTTTGATATTTGGCAAAACTAATACAATTATGTAAAGTTTAAAAATAAAATAAAATTAAAAAAAAATGGGCCAAAGGACTAAATAGACATTTCTCCAAAGAAGACATGCAGATGGCTAACAAACACATGAAAAGATGCTCAACATCACTCATTATCAGAGAAATGCAAATCAAAACCACAATGAGGTACCATTTCACGCCAGTCAGAATGGCTGCAATCCAAAAGTCTACAAGCAATAAATGCTGGAAAGGGTGTGGAGAAAAGGGAACCCTCTTACACTGTTGGTGGGAATGCAAACTAGGACAGCCACTATGGATAACAGTGTGGAGATTCCTTAAAAAACTGGAAATAGAACTGCCTTATGACACAGTTTTTTAAGGGCGATAACTGGTAAAACAGTTGAAGATAATCAGACACATAGGAAATTTTTTTAAAAAGAGACATGGACAACATAAATTATATTAATTGGTAACTTTGATAAATATTATTACTAAATCTGACTAATTCATTATGGGGTCCTCTCTCTGAATGCACAAATTGTGTTATGATGTAAATATCATGACCACTATCTTTACATTCCTCAATATAAGTAATAAATAAATGTTTTTAATAATTAAATATCACAGAAGTAGTTGCATGTTGCATACTTTTTAGTGGAGTGTTGAATATTAGTTACTAGAGTTCCTTTGTTTAATTATATGGACCAATGGTCTGCTTTAGTACAAAATCTGATGTTTCTAAACAGACATCATTGATTAGTATATAAACAGATAGTTCCAGTAATAGTCATACAGAATCATTGTCTGAATTGTCTTTGCACTCCATAATATTCAGGGAATAGTAAAAGATAAATCTATTTTCCATTTTTTTAACTCCAATGTAGATAGAATAGAAAACAAAATCAAACAATTAAAATGACAATAATGAAGCTTTCACTTAAATCCAAAGTGGTTACTATAGTAACTTAAAATTGGAGCATTATAATAAAAGTAGAATGAAAAGATAATTTCAAATGCTATATTAATCTTTTGAAATAGAGAGAGGGAGTTGCTGTTTGATATTTGAAAGAGACTAGATTGCTGTTGAAGCTTCTAAGAAGACTGATTTTGTCTTATCTGCTTTCTTTTTAATATTAATGTAAAAAAAAACTCTGAAGACATTAACTTGGAGAGAATGGAATTGTTAGTTTTGCTCACATTGATCTCTCTAAGACTGATGACAATAACTTTCTATGAGTAACTCATAATTATTCATGGGAATGGAGGGCAGATTGAGTGAAAAAGTGCTTTATACATGATCTAAAGGATCAAATTTTTGATGTTTCTTTTCTACTTTCCCCATCATCAAGATAGAGATGCAGACACAGATGCAGGTATAACACAAAAGATTTAACTAAAGAGGGAAGGAGTTGGGATGAGTAAGGAACTGCATTCAGCAGGCCCCATATTGAAACCAACTGAGGTTGTATTGTATTGAGGTCACTTTAAAGTTAGTGCTAGCACAACTTCCTGGTTTGGAAACTAGAGATAGAGTAATTATCTACACATGAACAAATTCTATTCTGAGAGCATATTTGTAAGTTCTCTTTGTTCATAAGTCCAACAGAGTAAGCCTAGGTACCCAACTAGCACGGTCAGCTGTATAGTACTGTATTGTAGTAAGTTTATAAAACTTTTCACACAAATAATACATAAAAAACAAATACACAAAAAAATTAATCTTACAGTCCTGTACCTTGAAAAGTACAGTAGTGCAGTACAACACACATACACACTCAAGAATAATCCTCAGCCATAAAAAAGAACGAAATAATGCCATTTGCCGCAACATGGATGTAAATAGAGATTATCATACTAAGTCAGTCAGAAAGAGAAAGACAAATACCATATATCATTTATATATGGAATCTAAAATATGCCACAAATGAACCTATCTACAAAACAGAAAAAGACTCACAGATATAGAGAACAGACTTGTGGTTGCCAAGTGGGGTGGTGGCAAAGGGAAGGATTGGGAGTTTGGGGTTAGCAGATGAAAGCTACTATGTATAGAATGGATAGACAACAAAGTCCTACTGTATAGCACAGGGAACTATACTGAATATCCTGTGATAAACCATAATGGAAAAGAATATTTTAAAAAGTATATATAAATGTGTATAACTGAGTCACTTTGACTTACAGTCTAGTCTAGTGGGAGATACAGACAATAAGCAATTACATGGATAATTATTTAATTACAATGAGATTTGGGTGTCAACTGAAAAATAAAAGATACAACATGAGAGCTGTGAGTTCAGGTTTATTTGGGGTTTACTAAGGGCTTTAGCCCAGGAGACAGACTCTCAGATAGCTCTGAGGAACTGCTCTGAAGAGGTAGAGGGAGAGGTCAGTATATAAGAGATTTTGGAGAAGGGCATACGTGTGATCAATCACACATATTTTGGTAGAAGTTTGGTGCTAATCACAAGGAGCAGAAGTGTCTCCATTTATAATTTTAGAGCTTTTCTAGGTATGAGAAGATGAAAGAAATATGTTTCATAAAATTTTCTCCTGAAAATATGTGTGAAGTCCTTTTATGCCAGTTTTTCACAAAGCACAGAGTGCTTCTTCCCTGATTTCCACCCTGAACTCCTTTTAGGGGATATTGAAGGTCAGTGACTGCAGTGGCTTGTGATTTCATTCTTGTAGAACCAGATGGGGAGTGACATTCTTTAGCATGCAAGGGCTAAAATTTAAAAGTACAGGGGGGCACTGAGAGCATATAACAGGAAGAAAACCTCATCTGAGGAGATATTTAAGGTTTTTGTGAGGAAATGATATTCATATTGATTACTGTAGGATGAATAGGATTTAACCAGCAGGTGAATGTAGGGGAAAAACAACGCAGGAAGAGGAAACAAGTGCAAGGGCCTGAGATGAAAAGGAACTTAGTGTATTTGAAATAAAGAGAAAACCAATGAGGCAGGAACATAGTGACCAAGATGAGATTAGAAAGGTAAGCAAAGGTCATGAAACCTATAGTATGGTGGTTGTTTGTTTGATACTAACATTTCTTTATTTTTCTTAAATTTTTATATTGGAGTATAGTTGATTGGGCTTCTCAGGTGATGTTAGAGGTAAAGAACCTGCCTGCCAATTCAGGAGATGTAAGAGACAGGAGTTCAGTCCCTGGGTTGGGAAGATCCCCTGGAGTAGGGAATGGCAACTCACTCCAGTATTCTTGCCTGGAGAATCCCATGGACAGAGGAGCCTGGCGGGCTATGGTCCTTACGGTCAGAGAGAGTCAGACACAACTGAAGCAACTTAGGATGCACGCAGAGTTGATTAATAATGTTGTGTTAGTCTCAGGTGTTGTGTTAGTTTTAGATTTCAAATGATTCAGTTATACATATACATGTATCTATTCTTTTTCAAATTCTTTTCCCATTTAAGTTATTATAGTATATTGGGCAGAGTTCCTTGTGCCATAGGATGGTGTTTGAATGCTTTTGTTTACCATGTTCTGTTGTAATTATTTACATAAATGATCATGTAAACTTTTCCCTTTTCATTTTTGTATCCTTGATACAAAAATGTATAGTGCCAGGTGCAATGTAAGTGCTCCATAAATGCTTGTTGAATTAGTGAAGCAATTCACTAATGCCTGGAAGACTGGAAGAGCACAATCATTACAGAAAAACAAGGATAAGATTGTATATGGTTATTATTTTTCTTACTGTATCTGTCAAGCCATATTTATTTAAATAATAGGCAGATTTTCCCCTATAAGCAAAGATGTTGTCAAACTCATTTGTGTAACTGATACATGATGAGGTCAAACAAACCCAAATGTCAGAGTCTGGAGCAGAGAACAGTTTATTGCATGGCCAAGCAAGGAGAATGGGTGATTTGTGCTCAAAAGGCCCAAATTTCCCAATGGTTTTTATAGGCAAAATCTGGGGAGCAGGGCTGAAGGGGTTTGTGATTTTCTTCTGATTGGTTGGTGGGGAAGTAACAGGGTGGTGTTCCAGGAATCCCAATTATCAGCCTTCTGGTTCCAACCAGCCTGGGGCCCATGACTTATGCTCAGCCTGCAGTTACCACCCTCCACCTGGGTGGGAGCCTTAGTTCCTGTAGAAGAACTCAGAAGATATGTATCAGATAATTATTCACATCCCCCAGGAGGATACAGGACCCTGCTCCATTGTTGCACTATTTTTGTTTCTTATTGCATTCCCTCACTTCTCTAATTATAACTGCCATTTGGAACTCAGGGAAGGTCTAGGATGCTGAAAGCCTTTTTCCCATAAACAATGGTTGGGGAACATAAAAATACTTTTGTACATGGAGGGTTCACATTGTCCTGTTTGTTTTCAAAGAGACTGAGAGGGGCTGATTAGTGAAACAATGACTTGTTGAACAAAACTAAGAGAAAACTAGTTTTTTAAAAAAAATGCTGTGGGGGAGGGAAAACAATTTCCCCTCCACCCTTCTTGGTTATTGGTTGAGACACCCCTGTAAAAAAAAGAAAAAAAGACAGATTAACAGGAGAAAAACAAACAGAAGTCTAATAACAGGTATACCTCCTGTATGCATATGAGAGACCCAGGAAAACTGAGTAACTCCCCCAAATGACCAAAGCCATCACCTTAAATGCCATCTTCAGCTAAAGGAAAAGAAGATGTTGGGGGTGGTGTGTCAGTTATGGGAGGTGACCAGGAAAAGCACAGTAAACAAGGATAAAGTTGTTATGAAGATTTAAGGCCTTGCTTTCTCCGTTGATGAATTTCTAGGTGTTTAGTCATCCTTCTTTTCCTGGTACAGAAAGGAAGACACCCTTGCGAAACATTTCCATTATAAATGTAAACCTCCCTTACAAAAGAGTAACTTGTACTCAGTTTTCAGAGCATTTCCTGTGTCTGCTGTTACTTAAAAATAACCAGCTCAAGGCAGTCTTTGTGCCACAAAGAATAGAGAAAAAAAGATGTGCAGCTGTTAAGAAATTAAGACTATATGATATTCAGGTATTTCAATGTCTTTAAATTTTGCTTGGAAAATACTGTCATTAAAAATATACATATAGTTATATATGGTAGTATGAAACCATTGCAATTGATATAATTAACCATCCCAGGGTTAGGAACAATCATCAATACACTGCTGCTGCTGCTGCTAAGTCGCTTCAGTTGTGTCCAACTCAGCGATCCCATGGACTGCAGCCTACCAGGCTCCACCATCCATGGGATTTTCCAGACTAGAGTACTGGAGTGGGTTGCCATTGCCTTCTCCGCATCAATACACTACACTCCAACAAATAGCATCTCACCTCAAATTGCAGCTAAATGGCCCAGCATTAAAAATAAATAAATAAATAAAAGAGCTTTAGAAATTCTAACCTTGCAAAGCCATATGTACAGAGGACTCTCAGGCTCTCCTCTGCATTCTTATAGCTGTTATTGGCTTGTTGCAGAAACCAGTAATCAAGAAACCAAGCACCACACTCAGAGAGTTGAAGAACTCAAGTTTATTATGCCGGCAGGTCCAGAGGAATTAACACTCTAAGCTCTGAGCCCTGAACAAAGGGGTTACAGAGTTTTTATAGACAGACTATAGTGGGCAACACTAGCTGTTAATAGGCTGGTTTAAACTAAGGGGTTTCACACATGCGGGAACAGCAGTCAAGATGGGGAGGGGGATGCCTGATCTTTACACAGACAGGCATGATTAAGCAGGCTTTCAGGGGCTGAGCAATTGCAAAGAGCAGGAAAAGGGTGAGTGAGATAAGCTCCCGTTCCTAGTATTATAAGTCCCCACTTTCTAAGACTACATGACCTACGTGATCCAGGCTTTGCAAGGAGCAAGCTGAGTTACAGAGGCAGAAGGAGCAAGAGGTTATGTAAAAGTTAACTTTTCCTTTTCATTGCCCGCTCTTGATGCTTTTCCTTTTCATTCCCCCCTCCTGATACTTGTTGTAGAAAGCATCATCTCATGTCTTGGTAGGACATTCAGAGCTCCTCATCATTTAGGGGGCTATAGTGAGCTATTACCATTTGTACCTTTATGGATTCTGTCTGAGAGGTTATGAACTGGGCAATTGCATTGAGAATACAAGGGCCAAACAAGAGTGCCACAAAGAACATGAAGAGAGGACCTGTTAAAGGGAGAAGCTACCATGCCCAGCTCCAGATATTGTTCCAGTCACCCCAGGAATTAGCTAGTTTCTCTCTCCTTTTCACGATTTGTTCCCTTAGCTGTTGGGCCATGTCCCTGACTATTTCTGATTGATTTACATAAAAGCAGCTTTCTTCATTCAAGAAGAGGCAGAGTCCTCCCTTTTAAGCTGTCAGTAGGTCTAGCCCTCTCCTATTCTGTAAAACCACCCCAGCCAGGGAGTCTAGTTGGTCCTGTAATGAGGAGCACAGCAATAATACCTATTAGGGATAGAGGCCAGGGTGGACAATGAAAATCCATTGATATTTTGATAGCTGGATCTTCAAGCTTCCACCGTGCATTTACCAGCCAGCTGCCAGAGTGTGGCTGGAGCAAGGCTGAAGAATCCTTAAGCTTCTGCCATACATTGACTAGTCAGCTTCCAGAGTGATTAGAGCAGGGCTCAGCGTCCTTCGTGGTTGAGGGCCGTTGACTTTGGAACCGGACCTTGAGGAGGTTTTTGGGGTCCCAAACTGCTTTCCAGGTGTCCTCATCACAGGAAGTAGCTGCCTTCTTGACTCTAGTGTGGATGATCTAAGGCATGACACCTATAACTTTAACAGCAGTAGGGGTTGCCAGGACGACCATATGAGGGCCTGTCCAAACTGGCTGAATTTTTTTTTTTTTTTTCCTAATCTTTAACCCATACATCATCTCCTGGCTGATAGGGATGAACCCAATTACCCAAAGGAATGGGTGTCCTTTCTAAGGTTTCTCAGGTGATATGGCAGAAGACTTTTCCAGGGCCTGGAGGTGTTGGGACATCTCCAGGTCAGCTAATTGTTGGTGGTCTCCCTTGAGCTTTTTTTTTTTTTTTTTTAATCACTGGTGGTGGTCTCCTGTATAAGATCTCAAAGGGAGAATAGCCTGAGGACCTCAGGGTGCATTTACAAAGGGAGATGAGAGTCCACAAAATGATAAGACAGCTTGTTCTAGCATTGTCTATGTATTGCCTGGGGGATATTCTTGTCATACTATTACTTGGAGAAACAAACTTAACAAGAAAGTTAAAGATATATGGCCCAAAGTTTAATAGACATAGGACAGCTGCTGAGGGGCTAGCCAGGAGAACCAGGTCCAGACATTGATTCGTGACATTAGTGTTTCTCTAGGTATAAGAAGGTGCAAGAATTTGGACTCATAAAAAATCTTTACCTGAAAACATCTGACTATCTGAAGGCTTTTTTTTTTTTTGGTTTTTCCCAGAGCACAGAGTGCCTTATTTTTTGTCTCCACCCTGAACTCCTTTCAAGGGGCTGTTGAAGGTCAGCATCTTGTAGTGGTCATGATTTAATCTTTGTAGAGGCAGCTGGCAAGTGCCAACTTTCAGTCAGCAGGGCCCCTTCATAGCCACATATTTGACCACGTTTTGGGGGCATTTCATGGTTACTGTGTCCCGCAGTGCTGGGAAGGCTCATTCCCAGGTCTAACAAAGATTCCATTGACAGGCCACTCCATGTGTTGTCACTAGACCAGGCCTTATAAGTAGCAAAAATCTCAGGACCATACCTGTCTTACTAGCCTCTTGGTCCAGGTAAATGTTTATTTTTGTTGCTTTTTCCCATATCTGCTGCTAAGTCGCTTCAGTCGTGTCTGACTCTGTGCGACCCCACAGACGGCAGCCCACCAGGCTCCCCCGTCCCTGGGATCCTCCAGGCAAGAACACTGCAGTGGGTTGCCATTTCTTTCTCCAGTGCATGAAAGTGAAAAGTGAAAGTGAAGTTGCTCAGTCGTGTCCTACTCTTAGCGACCCCATGGACTGCAGCCTACCAGGCTCCTCCATCCATGGGATTTTCCAGGCAAGAGTACTGGAGTGGGTTGCCATTTCCTTCTCCATTCCCATATCTAGAGTTACATTATTACAATTATTGATCTCATATGGAACTGCATATCAGCATTTTATCACAGGCTCAGTCACACATTTGGTAATGTAAGAAATAATCTTCTGAAACAAGCTACATAGAAAATAATATAGCTAGCAGTTACTATTAAGGTCACAAGCAAGAATTTAAGTCAAGAGCTTTCATTGGGTATAGCCCAGTATACCCCAGGTTATCTGACTCAGTTAAATGATTATGGCCAAGTGTAAATCTCCTGGTTGTACATCATGGAGCATCTGACCTTTATCCAAAGACTGATTATTGAGATAAGTTTTAGAAACAATCTTAAAGTGTCCTTTTTAATAACTTAATTAAACCTTTTAGCAATATAACACAACAAGGAACTATCTCAGAAATGAGTCTTAGTAAGCACAGACCTTAATTAGCAAGACTGGAACTTAATATTCAGTGAAACATAATTTTTTCTTCTTTTGATAACTCATTGTGAGGGCATTAACACTGTAGCCAGGGAAGGCTTTAACCCATCAAATAAAATGAGGTCTGTCAGAGAGCCAGGAAAAGCCAAGGGGCCATCTTGGATTTCCCATAGCCCTGGCTCTTTGATTTTCAGCTGTTATTTATCCATTTTTAATTTCCTGACTTAGGAGCAGATGATTGCCATGTTTTAAGGACGTCAGGAGAGCAAAAGTCTAACTGTGAGCGGTTATTTTATGTAGAAGCAGAATGAGATTTGTCTACATGAACCATAACCTTAAATAAGGTTTATTTACTTTACCAAAGTAGCAAAAAGATTTTAAAAACAAATGTAAATCACTTAAAGGCAAAGAAATTCATAATCTGTTATTGAAAGCTGCATTCTAAGAAAACTTTGCTCTCTAAACAGAGAGAAGACCAAATTTCAGTCTTGTACTAGCTTACTGTTAATAACAAAATTTGTTTATCTGCTTAATCTTAGAAAGTCTTTTCATAAATTTTGAAGAACTAACAGTATTCTTCTAAAGGTATGAGAGTAAAACCATAGAAGGCATGTTTAAAATTTGATTCTATTGCAACTGACAAAGAAACCTGTTCGTAACACTCTAATATGATAACTAGAATTATAATTGACCATATTTTATCAGAGCATATCAGATCTATATGAATTTCACATAATTTTAGGATATCTATACTAGTAACATCAACCATACAGTATAGCCTGAAAAGATTTGTCACCCCTTCAACAGTACTTCTCATGTAATTTAACATGTCCAGTGAACCCAGGTAGCTTAATAGCTCATTGGGATGTCTCAGGGGCCCTCGGAAGCTTCCCAAAGTTAGCTGGAAGTCAAGTTATTTAGAAAGTTTTGTCAATAAATATCAAAAGGGTTTATAACACTCACTCAGGTAGGATCATATAAGTCACTGTGAAATAATAGTTATTTACTTAGCCAAAGGTAACAAAAGATTTCAAAGATCAATTAAGAGATAAAGAAACTTAAATCTATTATTAAAAGTAGTACAACATCTGAAGAAAGTATGTCCTCTTAACAGAGAGAAAGGCTGAATTCAAGTTTTGCACCAGCTTGCTTTAAACTCATTTATGTAAACTTATTAAAAATTTATTTTAAACTTAGTCCTAACTATACACAAAACTTTTTTTCAGGGTCCACTTTCAACAAACTTTTTAATCACTTTCTGTAACAGCCACCTGTAAGTCAGACCAACTTTCTTTTCCCTTTAAAAAATGTAATTTTATTTTTATATCTTCTTTATTAAAAACATACATCCTACTTCCTTATTAGATTAGCAAATAAACATTAATACTAGATATTTAATATTGGATATTTCCCAGTTTACATGAATCTGAAATTTATTTAGGTTAATTTTTCTTGTATTTGGAATTGTTTGATTTGTTTTCTTAGGCCAATTAAATTAGAACTCATT
The DNA here is from genome assembly GCF_029407905.1 of Bubalus kerabau. Classification (NCBI taxonomy): domain Eukaryota; kingdom Metazoa; phylum Chordata; class Mammalia; order Artiodactyla; family Bovidae; genus Bubalus; species Bubalus kerabau. Next base: position 56,856,754 of record NC_073647.1, on the reverse strand, counting down.
TACAACTTTAACAATATTATCAGAAAAAAATAAAAGACATACACTGAGATATACATAAATCTAGAAAGACAGACAGACAGACAGAGATCTTATAGTTTTCTGTTTGAGATTTAAAATATCTCTTTAATCCTTTTTTATATTCTTTGCTTGAAGTTCTAATTTGCTCAAGCATGAGATCTCGGGCAAAGTGGGCTGTGTATTTCAAGGATATGGAAATGGTTCAGTTCAGTTCAGTCACACAGTTGTGTCTGACTCTTTGCAACCCCACGGACAACAGCACTCCAGGCCTCCTTGTCCATCACCAACTTCCAGAGTTTACCCAAATTCATGTCCATTGAGTCGGTGATTCCATCCAACCATTAATGCGATGAAATACATTGCATCCTCTGTCATCCCTTTCTCTTCCTGCCTTCAATCTTTCCCATCATCATGGTCTTTTCAAATGAGTCAGCTCTTCATATCAGGTGGCCAAAGTATTGGAGTTTCAGCTTCAACATCAGTCCTTCCAATGAACACTCAGGATTGATCTCCTTTAGAATTGACTGGTTGGCTCTCCTTGCAGTCCAAGGCACTCTCAAGAATCTTCTCCAACACCACAGTTCAAAAGCATCAATTCTGCAGCACTCAGCTTTCTTCACAGTCCAACTCTCGCATCCATACATGACCACAGGAAAAACCATAGCCTTGACTAGATGGACCTTTGTTGGCAAAATAATGTTTCTGCTTTTCAATATGCTATCTAGGTTGGTCATAACTTTCCTTCCAAGGAGTAAGCGTCTTTTAATTTCATTGCTGCAATCACCATCTGCAGTGATTTTGGAGCCCCAAAAATAAAGTCTGACACTATTTCTACTGTTTCCCCATCTATTTGCCATGAAGTGATGGGACCAGATGCCATGATCCTAGTTTTCTGAATGTTGAGCTTCAAGCCAACTTTTTCACTCTCCACTTTCACTTTCATCAAGAGGCTTTTTAGTTCCCCTTCACTTTCTGCCATAAGGGTGGTGTCATCTGCATATCTGAGGTTATTGATATTTCTCCTGGCAATCTTGATTCCAGCTTGTGCTTCTCCCAGCCCAGCGTTTCTCATGATGTACTCTGCATATAAGTTAAATAAGCAAGGTGACAATATACAGCCTTGACGTACTCCTTTTCCTACTTGGAACCAGTCTGTTGTTCCATGTCCAGTTCTAACTGTTGCTTCCTGACCTGCATATAGGTTTCTCAAGAGGCAAGTCAGGTGGTCTGGTATTCCCATCTTTTTCAGAATTTTCCAGTTTATTGAATTCTTTGTGTAGGTGGTACTATAAGGATTTTCCTGCAATGTGCATATCACATATTTTATTTTATGTAATCTTACTGCTAATAATGCCTGATAATAATGAAAGAATATCTGGATAATATGACTCAATGAACCCAAGAATTATTTAAAATTACTAAAAATTAAATATTAGTGACAATTTTAGCTTTGGCACAGAACATTTTTTGGCATTTACATTTTTTTTTCTTCCTCCAAGCCTCTCCTAGTGTTTAATTTTGATAACAATGTGATTTTGATCATCTCACAATGGAAAGGTTAAATATAAGGCACATACCTTCATATATAAATACAATTGATCCTTCCACAACACGGGTTTGAACTGTGTGGGTCCACTTGTTGTAGGAAGGAGGGCTCCCTCCAGGGCCCCAAGTGTGGGCTCTTGTCTAACACTTGGAAAAGAATTGCCTAAGGAGACATGTGTTCACAAAGCAAGAGACTTTATTGGAAGAGGGCACCCAGGCAGAGAGCAACAGAGTAAGGGAACCCAGCAGAACTGCCCAGCCATGTGGCTGGCAATCTTGGGTTTTATGTTGATAGGATTAGTTTCTGGGTTGTCTTTGGCCAATTATTCTGACTGAGAGTCCTTTCTGGTGGTGGACGCATTCCTCAGCCAAGATGGATGCTAGTGAGAGGGATTCTTGGAGGTGGACATATGCGCGATGTCTCCTTTTAACCTTTTCCAAACTTTTCTGATTGGTGGTGGCTTATTAGTTCCGTGTTCCTTACCAGGACCTCCTGTCATAAAACAAATCATGCAAATGGTTACTAGAGAGCCTGGCCAGGGTGGGCGGTTTCAGTCAGTGTGCTTCCGCTAACACACTGATATGCAGACTTTTTTCACTAAATATGTACTACAGTACCATACTGTTCACTGTTGATTGGATCCCCAGAAGTAGAGCCCTGAATACAGAGGGCCAACTATAAAGTTGTACATGGATTTTCAAATTGCATGGAGGGTCAGTGATCCAACCCCAACACTGTTTAAAAGTTGACTATATTAAAGTTTTGTATGTTATCAATGTTTTGATTTATAGTCTCTGAAAAACTGCCACAGTTGAATTGTATTGGAAAACAAAAGCCATGGAAATGTAACACTTGTATTGTAATCTGTTTACTGAATTTTAGAGGTTTTTTTTTTTTTTTTTTAACTTGGGTTTTCAAGGAAATCACATTTGGTACTGTATTCAAGGCTTGCCATAAGTTATTTCACCACACTACAAGGTCATCTTACTTTTTCTATAAAAAAAATAGAGTGGACTCTGTTTTGCATAGTTCCTGATGAATAAATGCAGCCACTTATTTGAAACAATGTGAAAGAAATAAATGTTGTAAAGTGACACAAAAATGATTTTAATTAGAATCACAATGTTCAGTTTGTTGGCACTATCATGACATTTAGATGCTAGAGTTAAACATTGTGATCCATGAACAATTAAGCATTAACACTCTCACTGCCGCTTTCTTTGGTCTCTTTAGTATAAATGCTATCCAAACCTCAAAAAGTTAGAGGTAATTTTCTGCCCTCCATCGTGTGTCAAATCACTGCTGCTGCTGCTGCTGCTAAGTCGCTTCAGTCGTGTCCGACTCTGTGCTACCCCATAGACGGCAGCCCATCAGGCTCCGCCGTCCCTGGGATTCTCCAGGCAAGAACACTGGAGTGGGTTGCCATTCCCTTCTCCAATGCATGAAACTGAAAAGTGAAAGTGAAGTCGCTCAGTCGTGTCCGACTCTTCGCTACCCCCTGGACTGCAGCCTACCAGGCTCCTCCATCCATGGGATTTTCAAGGCAAGAGTACTGGAGTGGGTTGCCATTGCCTTCTCCATTAGACCACTGGTTTAACAAAAGAAACACTTGTGATCTGCTGACTGGATTTTTAGCATCTATTCAGCCTTCTAAATCTTACAGGAATTTTTAGGTCCTCCAAATTTACATGACAAAGTAGATATTGTATTTACAGACCAGGTGTTCATGGAGCCATGGAATTTGCTAATGGCTTTGCAATTATCCCTTGCACTTGAGAGGGAGGGAGTATAGGAGTAGGTGGCATCTGAGATTCCTTTTAATTCTAATATTTTAATAATTCCAACGGTTATAGGAAATAGTTGAGCTGCTGTTAGTGGTGACCATAGTCAAATGGCAGGATCCCTCCCCACTAAGTATCCACACATGTGCATGTCCTAAGTCACTTCAGTCGTGTCCCTGTTTCTGACTCAACTCTCTTGGGACAAACAGCCTCTCTAGACTGACACAGCAATAATGCGAAGGAAGATTTTCTAAATACAACTATGGAAAAAAGTAAAATTGCTGCTCAGTAATTTTACTCATTTAAGATTCCTATTCTAGAGATTAGGTCATGGGAAATATTTCAAAGCTGTCTGACCATATGTAGTGTGAGACTTGTTTAGCATTATTCCAGTACGTAGAGAAGTATAGCCCTCATGGACCAGTCGGGAAAAAGTCACAGGATGTTGAGGAGTGAACTATGTCTGGCTCCACACAAGAAGAGACTCAACTGGAAAAGGTAATCTTTTTGCCTTAAGAAGTGAATGCCAGACTTAGAGAACAAATTCATGGTTACTGGTGGTGAGGGTGGAAGGGAAGGTATAGTTAGGAAATTTGGGATTGACAAGTACACACTGCAGCATTTAAAATGGATAACCGGAGGCTTCCCTTGTGGTCCAGTGCTTAAAACTTTGTGCTTCTACTGCAGGAGGTGTGGGTTTGAACTCTGGTTGGGGAACTAAGATCCTGCATGCCACATGGTGCGGCCAAAAAAATAAAATAGGTAACCAACAGGGACTTACTGTATAGCATAAGGAACTCTGCTCAATATTATGTAACAATCTAAATGGAAAAAGAGTTTGAAAAAGAATGGATATATATACGTGTATAACTCAATCACTTTGCTATACACCTGAAACTAACACAACATTGTTAATCAACTGTACTTCAATATAAAAAAGGTTTTAAAAAGTGATGTAAAACATAAAGTTTAAAAAAGAAGAAATGAAAGCATGGATGTTTTTACTTTGAAAGAATAGTCAAGAATATATTATATTGAATGTGTCAGGAAACAGATAACAGAAAACCTAATTAAGAGAGGACAAAGCAAACAAGTGTTCATTTCCCCCACAAAAGTCTAACTATAGCTCACAAAGTGTGGCCCAGAAATCCCTGTGGGTTCCTGAGCCTTTCAGGTTTCTGCAAGATCAAAACAATTTTAATAATAATTCTAAGATATTATTTGCCCTTTTCACTCTGCTGACATTTGCACTGTTGGTGCTAAAGCAACAAAAGCTAAAACTGCTGACTTCTTAACACAAATCAACAGAGTGGTACCAAACTCTACTTGTAGTAGCCATTGTATCCTTCATTGCCATGCACTTAAAGGAAAAAAAAAAAAAGCCAGTTTCACTTTAGAATGTTCTTGAAGAAGCAATAAAAAAAATATGAATTTATTGACTCTCAACTCTTGAGTATTCATCTTCTTAATAGTCTATGGAATGAAATGGAGAGTTTGCATGAAGTACTTCTGCTACACACTGGAGTTGAATGGTTATCTTTAGAAAAAGAGTTTGTACAATTGAATAATAAGCTGAGTTGGCTGCTTTTTTAAAGAATCATCATTTATACTTGATAGAATGACTGACAAGTAAACTACAGTTATACAAACTTGGGTATTTGGCAGATATTTTCCTGAAAATGAACAAAGTGAGGGTGTCATTTTAAGGAAAACAACTCAAAGTATTTGTTACCAATAATAACATTTGTGCTTTCAAGTGAAAATTAGAGTTTTGGAAAAGTTATATCTGCCATCATGAGCTTGTCAGCTTCCCAACTTAAAGATGTATTTGATGAGCTCAATAGTGGTATTAACAAAAAAAGTATTTTTTCCATATTTTATAATAAAATGTATCACCAATTGGAAATCCTGTATAAAACTCAGTGAACTAGTATTTTCTAAATGACAAATGAATACGTCATGTTACAAAATCATGAGTGGGCAAAAGAGCTTTTAAAATGCAAGATACACAAATAGATTTTAATGTGCTGGTGCATGAAAAGTTCATTGATATGGTTTCTGATTCCATGTTGCAATTAGTTTTTTTTTGAACTACCATTTCTTGAATTTCAGTGAAATATCAAAGAGAAATGTTTACAATTATAAAGAAAGGCCATTGAAATACTTTCTTTTTTCAAACAAAATACCTGTGTGAGCCTAGATATTCTTCATATAATCAAACCAGAACAATATATCATAACAGATTGGATGCAGAAGAGATTACAGCTGTCTTCTGTCATGCTGGACATTAAAGAAATTTGTAGACATGTAAAACATTGCTACTCTTCTCACTAAATTTCCTTTCATTTTGGAGAATATAACTTTCATGAAAACATTATTTATATCAATGTGCAATAGGTACTTTTTGTTGTTGTTCGGTCACTCAGTCATGTCCAACTCTTTATGACTCCATGGACTGCACCAGGCCAGGCTTCCCTGTCCTTCACTATCTCCTGGGGTTTGCTGAAATTCATGTCCATTGAGTCAGTGATGCCATTCAACCATCTCATCCTCTGTCGCCCCCTTCTCCTGTCCTCAATCTTTCTCAGCATCAGAGTCTTTTCCAATGAGTCAGCTCTTTCCATCGGTGACCAAAGTATTGGAGCTTCAGCTTCAGCATTAGTCCTTCCAATGAGTATTCAGGACTGATTTGCCTTAGGTTTTACTGGTTTGATCTCCTTGCTGTCCAAGGGCAAGAGTCTTCTTCAACACCACAGCTTGAAAGCATCAATTCTTCAGTGCTCAGTCTTCTTTATGGTCCAACTCTCACATCCATACATAACTACTGGAAAAACCATACATATGACTACATGGACCTTTGTGGGCAGTGTGATGTCTCTGCTTTTTAATACATTAGATTTGTTAGAGCTTTTCTACCAAGGAGCAAGCATCTTTTAATTTCATGGCTGCAGTCACCATCTGCAATGATTTTGAAGCCCAAGAAAATAAAGTCTATCACTGTTTCCATTTTTCTCCCATCTATTTGCCATGAAGTGATGGGACCAGATGCAATGATCTTAGTTCTTCGAATGTTGAATTTTAAGTCAGATTTTTCTCTCTCCTCTTTTACTTTCATCAAGAGGCCCTTTAGTTCCTCTTCACTTTCTGCCATTAGAGTGGAGTGATATCATCTGCATATCTCAGGTTATTGACATTTCTCCCAGCAATCTTGATTCCAGCTTGTGATTCATCCAGCCTGGCATTTTGCATGATGTACTGTGCATATAAGTTAAATAAGCAGGGTGACAATACACAGCCTTGATTTACTCCTTTCCCAATTTGGAATCAGTCCGTTGTTCCATGTCTGGTTCTAATTGTTGCTTCTTGACCTCCATACAGGTTTCTCAAAAGGCAGGGAAGGTGGTCTGATATTTCTATCTTTTGAAGAAATTTCCACAGTTTGTTGTGATCCATACAGTCAAAGACTTTCAAGTAGTTGATGAAACAGAGTAGATGTTTTTCTCAAATTCTTTTGGTTTTTCTATAATGCAACAGATGTTTGCAATTTAATCTCTGGTTCATTTGCATTTTCTCATTCCAGGTTTTGCATCTGGAAGTTCTTGATTCATGTACTGTTGGAGCCTAGCTTGAAGTTTTTTGAGCATTACCTTGCTAGCATGTAAAATGAGTACAATTGTGCAATAGTTTGAACATTCTTTAGGGTTGTCCTTCTTTGGGTATTATTTTTAGTATTAAAAATTTAATAATTAAAACTTGTTTTTTAAGTTCTTATTTTATTTATAGCATGGTAAATATTAATAGATAAATTTCATACAAATGAAAGCTTTTGGGAGACCTCAATAATTTTTTAACCTTTTACTTTGAAATAGTTTTAGATTTAGAGAAGAGTTGCAGAGATAAGTGTTCCTGTATACCCTCCATCCGGCTTCCCCTAATGCTAACATCTTATATAACCACAGCACATTTATCAAAACTAAAAAATTAACATTCCTCAATAGTGAGTATAATTGGAAAGTATTCTGAGACCAGTAGTTTGAGATCTGCTGATCCACAGGTAAGCAGTTGCCACTACTGGCTCAGCTGCACAACAAAGACCCAGATTCTGTTTTGTTGTTGTTACTGTTTTGGGGATATAATTGACATAACATTGTGTAAGTTTTAGGCTTTCAATATGTTGATTTGATCCATTTACACTGCTATACGATTGCCATTCTTTTGTGTCATATATTATTTCTTTTAGTGTTAGGAACAATTAGGATCCAGTCTTTTAGCAAGTTTAATGTTTATAGTATAGTTTTGTTGTCTGTAATCCTTGTACTGTGTATTAGATCTTTAAGACTTATTTATCTACAACCTGCAAGTGAGTATCCTTGAACAACATCCCTTCCAGTCCCCTATCCCCCAGCTTCTGGTAACTACCATTTCACTCTCTGTTTTTATGAGTTCAGCTTTTTTTTTTAAAATTCCACATGTAAGAGAGAATATGTAGTGTTTGTCTTTTTCTGCCAAACAGTCTTTTCATTCCTGTTCTATTGGCTTTTTATCTTCCTGATTGCCATCTCATGGCTATAAGATGGCTGACAGAGCTACAGTCTTGTCTCTTTAGTTTAAGACTGGAAGAAGAGGGAACAGACAGTGTCAGCAAGCCTTCCTCTATGCCCTGTCCTCTTTACCAGCAAGCAAAATACTTCCCAGAAAGAGCCCACTCAACTTCCATTTATATCCTAGTGGTCAGAACTTGCTCTGCTCTGGGCCCAAATTCTAGACAAATCACTTGTGGCAGAAAATTGAATTCAAGTGACTGCAACAATTGGTTTATCCCCTGGAGGGGGATTAAGGGTCTCTCTACCCTGAAATTAAGAGATGTCTGCTTACTTCCTGAAAAAATCAAGTTCTACTATTCAGGAAGGAGAAGGGAGAGAATGGCTTTTAGGTGGCCATTGGTATCTTAACTGTCAGTTTGGAATTTCTATAAGATATTGTAGAAATTAAAGAAGTGAACTGGCTACTGGAATTATCCTGATTTGATGGGTGTGGAAGAAGTGTGGACTGACTGTATGAACCTACTGTATGGCACAGGGAACTCTACTCAATATTCTGTAATAAATAAATAAATAAATATATATATATATATATATAAAAGAACCACTTTGCTGTTCACCTGAATCTAACACAACATTGTAAATCAACTATACCCCAATATAAAATAATAATTAAATTAAAATTATAAATAAAGCCAACCATGAAGTAGAAGAAACAGTTCAAAAAGTGAATCTTTTACAAAATTGGGAAATTAGTATGGGCCTCCCTTTTAGCTTGTGATATGTAAAAGTGTTAAATCCAGATGTGAATTTTGTGGTTGCTGCTTATTATCACAAGGGACAGTCTTGTCAGCTTCATCACTGTATAACAGGAGACATTCATGGCAGCACGCCCACCCCACCTGAAGGCAGAATTCATATACTTGCCTTTGTGATTCCAATGTATTAAGGGAAATGATTACTTAACCCAATACTCCATGTTTATCCTGAAATCAGAATGCATCTTTTTTAAAAAAAAATCTTATTGGGAGTCACTTCCTTGTATAGATTACTCCCACAAAAGAGGAGAATTGCCCACAGTAGTAACAGACCACTCTCAAAGCAGTGTATTAACTTGTATGGTGCCAATTTCTCTTGTCCTTCTTTATGTATCCTTAACAAGATCCCAAGGTATTTTTATCCCTGGGCCACAAGAGATCTTGATACCTGTTCTGGAATTCTGTGCTAACAATGACTGATGATTGCAAAACTGGGAGCAACTTAAGGACATAGCCTTAATTTGTTATATTATACAGTAAAACAGCACCCTTCCTTTTTATTTTTGTCATTACCCAGTATTCTTCCCAGTACTTCCCTTGAGGCTGTCTTACAGTGCCATCCATCCAAGATCACAGTGGGTCTGCGTTTCACAGTGCTAGAAAGGATCCACCCCAGCCTTGGAATCAGAACATTCCTTAAGCAACAGACAAGAGACAGGGAAGTGTCTGTCCTTTTGCTATGCTTAGGAGGAAGACTGCATTTAATGGTGCAATTATGCGTTACTTTAAGGCATTCTAACCAATATTTAAGCTGATTCTGTTAACCACACCCTCACATGCTCCCAGCGAGGCTCTGTGGAGAAGTCTGTGAAATTAAATGAATTCATAAGAGTAAGTGAGTGGTGAGGAGAAAGAGACACTCCCCATAGTCTTGATATTCCCCTCAGCTTTCAGAGGGGAAAAATGAAAAGGAAGAAATATTAGATAATAAGAACAAAGAAGACAGGAGTTCTCCACCCTGATGCTTTGCAGTGTTGATGAGTGATATGTAATGACTCCAGAGAGGAAGCAGCTGTGTTTGTGCTGTCTAATATGAGACCATAAGCTACCTCATAAATTATACTCATGCTCCAAATGTGGCATAAATGTATTAGAAAGATCACCGTGACCTAAATAGCAGCTTTCTTCTGGACCCCCATGGGCTACAATGGGCCACCAGACAGGGGCAGTACCAGCTAACACTGGCAACCTATGTGAACTGATGGGCAAGATCAGATGGCTCTACCCCTTTCTTTTCCCCATGCCTTGCTATTGAGTTAGAAAACACCCTGATGCTAGGAAAGATTGAAGCCAGGAGGAGAAAGGAGTGACAGAGTATGAGATGGTTGGATGGCATCACCAACTCAATGGACATGAGTTTGAGCAAGCTCCAGAAGATGGTGAAGGACAGGGAAGCCTGGCGTACTGCAGCCAATGGAATTGAAAAGAGTTGGACATGATTGAGGGACTGAACAACAAAAACCTGAGAGAATGTCAATTTCTCCATCTTTCTAAGAAGGGCTCATTATTGGGTAAAGTTTTTGCTGCTGCTGCTAAGTCGCTTCAGTCGTGTCCGACTCTGTGTGACCCCATAGATGGCAGCCCACCAGGCTCCCCTGTCCCTGGGATTCTCCAGGCAAGAACACTGGAGTGGGTTGCCATTTCCTTCTCCAATGCATGAAAGTGAAAAGTGAAAGTGAAAGTCGCTCAGTCGTGTCTGACTCCTAGCAACCCCATGGACTGCAGCCCACCAGTCCCCTCGGTCCATGGGTTTTTCCAGGCAAGAGTATTGGAGTGGGGTGCCATCGCCAAGGCTCTTGAAATAGTTAAGGCAAGTTGTATTCAGGAGTAACAGAGATGGGAAGAATATAGCAAGAATGTCTTGAACATTTTCAGTTGTTGGGATCCAACAATGAGGCAAGGGATCTACTTATATCATGCCAAATTCTAACATTTCTTCTGGGAAATAATTATATGGTGGGAAGAATCAAGATGAATGAGTTCAACTCTGGAAATACACCAGTGTTTGAAGACAGAGTGGAAATAGATTCGAAGTATAACATGGTGGATATCAGATAGTATTTGAGGCCAGGCCCAGAAGTCTTAAGTCTGAATCCTTTAGAAAGGAGGCTACAGTTAAAAAATAATTTTCTTGAGACATTCAAAGTCAAAGAATCAACAGTATTGATGCCAAGAGTTTTGGCAGTAATATGATGTGTTATCTCTGGTGTGGCTTTCTAGGGCTACCATAACAAATTACCACAAACCTGGTAGCTCTTTCAGCTTCCACTGTCCCCTAATGCTTACTCACTTGTGATAGCACAACTCCAATCTCTGCTTCCATCTTCACTTGCCTTTGTGTTTTCTTTTCTATCTCTTATAAAGATATGTTCATTGAATTTAGAGCCCACTTCAATCCCACTATGATCTCATGTCAATGCATAATTTAATTATATCCTCAAGCATCCTATTTCAGAATAAGATCACATTCTGAGGTTCCGGGTGGATACAAACTTGGGAAGAATATTATTCAACCCATTACAGTCAGTAATCTCAGTAGGCATCTGTGGCACTGTTTTTCACAAGGAGGGACCCAGCATCTATTACATTGCTTTGGTACAGCAAGGACTTTATGTGTTGTGTTCTTGGTGAAAGTGTTAGCAGCCTGAAGCCATCTGTGGAGAGCAGCAGCAGACGTCTTAACAGTAGTTGGGGACAGAAATGGGTGAGATCTTACAGAAGGAGATTGTTATAAGGGCTGCAAGCTGGGTAAATGGTCAAGAAGCTCACATTAAGATCCTGACTAGCTGATCCCACAGGCTTCCCTTGTGGCTCAGCTGGTAAAGAATCTGCCTGCAATGTGGGAGACCTGGGTTCAATCCTTGGGTTGGGAAGATCCCCTGGAGAAGGGAATGGCTACCCACTCCAGTATTCTGACCTGGAGAATTCCATGATCTGTACAGTCCATGGGGTCACAAACAGTTGGACACGACTGAGCAACTTTCTCTTTCACTTTTCAGCTTTTTTTTAGCTGATCCCAGTGCACCCCCACTACATTTCATCATGTTGGTTAGGGCAAACAAAAATGAGACAAAGATGATAAAATGGGTCTTGACTGGACAATTTCAAGGAAGGGCACCAAGAAAGAAGGATGGGCTTTTAGAGACAAAAAGAGCAAAGAGAGGTTATCTAGAGGTAACAAAACCTCATATGAGATTCTAAAGTTGACCACACAATTTCTTGAGATTTATGGATGGCACTTGTGTATCTAGCTTTAAAGGAATTGAGGCTACCACCGTGTGGAGATAAACATTAGCTCCACTCATTGCCCCTTAACAATTAGCAGAGGAAAGTGATCAAGAAAGCCTACTTATCCATAAGCATAAATAGGTCAAATATGACAGGATCAAAGGTAGAGCAGGAAACATCAAGAAACTTAAAGGCGAAGTAAGAGGGCTTCCCTGGTGACTCAGTGGTAAAGAATCTGCCTGCCGGTACAGGAGACACAGGAGACTTGGGTTAGATTCCTGGGTCAGGACGATCCCACATGCCATGGAGCAACTAAGTCCGTGTGACACAAATATTGACCCTGTGCTCTCTAGCCCAGGAACCACAACTAATGAAGCCCTCACACTGCAACTACTGAAGTCCACATGCCCTAGAGCCCCTGCTCAGCAGCAAGGGAAACCACTACAACAAGAAGCTCATGTACCGCAACTAGAGAAAAGTCCATGCAGCAACGAAGACCCCAACACAGCCAATAAATAAATAAACAAGATTTAAAATAATTTTTAAAAATAAAGGAGATCAGGAAGGGGTTTGATCAATGGGCATTTTTACCACTCCTACAAGGAGAGACCCCCCCCCCAAAAAAAGATATCTTTTTCATCATTACAGTGTTGTATTGTTGCTGTTTAGTTGCTAAGTCGTGTCTGCTTTTATTGCCACCCCATGGACTCTAGCCCACTACACTCCTCCGTCCATGGGATTTCCCAGGCAAGAATACTGGAATGGGTTGCCATTTCCTTCTCCAGGGAATCTTTCCAACCCAGGGATTGAACCTCGGTCTCTGGTAGGCAGATTCTTTACAATTGAGCCACCAGGGAATTGTCTAGAATTACCTTAAGTCGGATGTGAGCAGAAAATACTCACAAACATTGATGGAGTTCCATCCCAGAAAGGGAATTTACAGACAAATATCAGCTTTGCTTATTTTCTACGTTGGTGGTACCTTCAGCTCCACAAACCTAGAATTTAGTAGAAATGATATTAGAAAGAGTGTCAAACTTATTGACACTGCTTTGCATGACAGAAAAAATAAGATTTCAAATTAAATGTTCTTTTTTCCTCAAGCACAATTTTAATCAACATTATTGTTGCACAGTGCCATCCATGTGTATTTTTTATGGCCAAAGACAAATAGATATGGAATATTTCTATCCAAATGAAAATTGGGGACAAATGGTTTATCAGCATTACTTTTTTCCCTGATTTGTTAATGTGTTGTAAACATTTTTACAGAAGAGTAAGAATTAAATTGTTTTTAGTTATACATTTAAATTCTTTTTATTGAAAAAGAGTAGTCTATAATTGGAGCTATCCTAGAAATTCTAGGATGTATTTCTGTCTTATTTGTACAATTGACATTTTGATAATTATTTCAACAACATTTCAACTCATTCATCCCTTTGACCTTGCACTCTATCAGCCATGCCAATAGACAGCACTGAAAACCCAAACATCTGTTTTGTTTGCTTAAGTTCTGCTACAGAAAGCTGGAGAACAGTGCCAGTTGGCTCCACTACAAATTTATGCCATTTAATCTCAATTGGGCCTTCAATACTACTTGGTAATTCTTCATTCATCCCTGTGATGATGCCCTCAGCAGCTATTCAAAATCTTTTTTACTCTCCATGGATTCTCAATTCCCAAAGAAGAAAATTGTGGTAACAAAGCAAAACAATTTCTCAGGAGTATAATGCAAGAAAACTTCCCCCAAATAACATATAAAGGTGCATATTAAAAGAGCACAACCATGTACCTGAGGAAATTGACCCAGATCAACCAGCAGAGACATATTCTAGTAAACTTTCTGGACTTAAGGGGAAAAACAAAACCTTTTCAGCTAAAAGAATCAAAATCATTCATAAAGGAAAGGAAATAAGATTATAGTCAGAATTTGAAAGAAAATTTATTCCAGCAGAAAAAAGCAGTGGTATACTCAATATAACAAATAAAGATATGTAAGCTAAATAAGCTAAAGATTTTATATTCAGCCTGACTTGCAAATAAAATAAAAACCAAAACCACACAGACAAATTTATCAGCATGCAAGGACTATTGTTCCTATGAGACTTTTAACATTTTAGATAATCAGCTTCTGACAATTAAAGTGTCTGGAGAGGCACCTTCATCATAAAACCTGATGTTACTGACCACTGAAAGCAGTCAACATCATAGACAAAAGAGGCAACCAAATGTTTTTTGTCTCCAGATAGAGACACCACCACCTAGGAAGCCAAAAGAAAAAACTATCAACTGAAATCTGATCAAGCCTATAGAACCAACCCCCAATTTACAGGAAATGCAAAATCAAGACTGGAGAAAACCCTGGAGACAAAAGATATAGTTTCTTCAACAAATAAACTATGAGGAAAAAAGAGGATAAAGTAGAAACTCTATATTAAAACAGACATAGAAATTATCAAGTTGAAGCATAACTAAACTAGTGTTTATGAATGAACATTTTGGTGATAAACTAAAAGAGAAAATAAAGAATTGATTCCTGGAAAAGTCAGAATAGAGGTTAAACTTTTGAGGACAATGGAGACAGTTGTGATTAGGAGGGGTCTCTGGCTGTTGTTGTTCAGTCATGCAGTCATGTTCATTCCTTGCGATCCCATGGACTGCAGGACACCAGGCTTCCCTGTCCTTCACCATCTCCTGGAGCATGCTCAAACTCATGTGCACTGATTTGGTGATGCCATCCAATCATCTCATCCTCTGTCGTCCCTTTTCCTCCTGCCTTCAATCTTTCCCAGCAACAGGGCCTTTTCTAATGAGTTGGCTCTTCCCATCAGGTGGCCAAAGTATTGGACAAAGTATTGGAGCTTCAGCATCAGTCCTTTCAATGAATATTCAGGATTGAGTTCCTCTAGGATAGACTTGTTTGGTCTCCTTGCTATCCAAGGGATTCTCAAGAATTTCCTCCAACATCACAATTCAAAAGCATCAATTCTTTGGTGCTCAGTTTTCTTTATGATCCAACTCTCATATCCATACATGACTACTGGAAAAACCATAGCTTTGACTATACGGACCTTTGTTGACAAAGTAATGTCTCTGCTTTGTAATTTGTTGTCTAGGTTGGTCATAGCTTTTCTTCCAAGGAGCAAATGTCTTTTAATTTCATGGTTGTAGTCACCATCTGCACTGATTTTGGAGCCCAGGTAGATAAAGTTTGTCAAGGTTTCCACTGTTTCCCCATCTATTGCCATGATTGATGAGACCAGATGCCATGATCTTAGATTTCTGAATGTTGAGTTCTAAGCCAACTTTTTCACTCTTCTTTCACCTTCATCAAGAAGCTGTTTAGGTCTTCTTCGCTTTCTGCCATAAGGGTGTTGTCATCTGCATATCTGAAGTTATTGATATTTCTCCTGACAATCTTGATTCCAGGTTGTGCTTCATCCAGCCCATCATTTTGCATGATGTACTCTTTATAGATATTAAATAAGCAGGGTGACAATATACAGCCTTGCCATATTCCTTTCCCAATTTTGAACCAGTCCATGTCCAGTTCTAACTGTTGCTTCTTGACCTGCATACAGGTTTTTCAGGAGGCAGGTAGGGTGGTCTGGTATTCCCATCTCTTGAAGAATGTTCCATACTTTGTTGTGATCCACACAGTCAAAGGCTTTAGTATACTCAGTGAAGCAGAAATAGATGTTTTTCTGGAACTCTCCTGCTTTTTTCTATGATCCAACGGATGTTGGAAATTTGATCTCTGGTTCCTCTGCCTTTTCTAAATCCAGCTTGTACATCTGAAAGTTCTTGGTTCCTGTACTGTTGAAGCCTAGCTTGGAGAATTTTGAGCATTACTTTGCTAGCTTGTGAGATGAGTCCAATTGTGTGGTGGTTTGAACATTCTTTGGCATTGCCTTTCATTGGGATTGAAATGAAAATGGACCTTTTCCAGTCCTGTGGCCACTGCTGAGTTTTCCAAATTTGCTGGCATATTGAGTGCAGCACTTTAACATCATCATATTTTAGGATTTGAAATAGCTCAGCTGGAATTCTGTCACCTCCACTAGCTTTGTTCATAAGTTCCTAAGGCCCACTTGACTTTGTACTCCAGGATGTCTGGCTCTAAGTGAGCGATCACACCCATCGTGGTTTTCTGGGTAATTAGGATTACTTTTGTATAGTTCTTCTGTGTATTCTTGCCACCTCTTCTTAAAATCTTCTGCTTCTGTTAGGTCCATACCATTTCTATCCTTTATTGTGCCCATCTTTGCATGAAATGTTCCCTTGGTATCTTTAATTTTCTTGAAGAGCTCTCTAGTCTTTCCCAGTCTATTGTTTTCCTCTATTTCTTTGCACTGATCACTTAGGAAGGCTTTCTTATCTCTCCCTGCTGTTCTTTAGAACTCTGCATTCAGATGGGTGTATCTTTCCTTTTCTCCTTTGCCTTTTGCTTCTCTTCTTTTCTCAGCTATTTGTAAGGCCTCCTCAGACAACCATTTTGCCTTTTTGCAATTTCTGTTTCTTGGGGATAGTTCTGATCACTGCCTCCTGTACAGTGTTACAAGCATCTGTCCATAGTTCTTCAGGTACTCTGTCTGTCATATCGAATCCTTTGAATCTATTAGTCACTTCCACCGTATAATTGTAAGGGATTTGATAGGTCATACCTCAATGGCCTAGTGGTTTACCCTTATTTATTCAATTTAAGTCTGAATTTTGCAATAAGGAGCCAGAGACTCTGGAGTCTCTGCGATGGCTAGCAAAAATTCTAATATTTTAACCTAATTTGTAACCTAGGTGGTTGATTACAAGGGTGTTTTTCTCATAATAATTAATTAAGTTATACATTTAGTTAATGCAGTTTTCTGTATTTGTTATATTTTTACAATAATTTTTTAAAAAGAAACTCTGCATGGTGTTTCATGTTGGTTATCTTTTCCTTTTATGGCAGTGAGGCATTAAAATGCTTCCTGAATACACACAATTTTGCAGCCAGAATGGTCTAATTGTTTGGGAAATAAATGACAGCTCAGGGGATTATTCAATATTCTGCATTGAAAAAAAAAGCCATATATACATATTGCATTCCTCTGTTTTTGCCCACTACAAGTCTCATCATTTCCATTATTTCTTTTATAAATGTGGTTTCTTCTCTAGTAATCAAAATTATGAAATAAATATAGCAGTAAATTTTATACTATTAGATAAAGCAACCTAGGGTGAAAAAGAGCATTTGTATATAAAATCTGCAAATCCTCTTACTTTAACTCAGATCAGAAAGGTGTCTTTTATATTTACCACTATTTCTTCAATCTCAATAAGATTAGGTCACCAAAAATAAATTCAATTATGAAATAATGCCATTTGCAGCAACATAGATGGACCTAGCGATTGTCATACTGAGTGAAGTTAAGTCAGACAGAGAGAAAGACAAATATGATATGATATCACTTCTACATGGAATCTAAAAAAAAGGATACAGATTTACTTATTTACAAAGCAGAAACAGAGTCACAAATATAGAAAAGAAACATGGTTACCAGGGGGAAAGAGGGGGAGGGATAAATTGAGAGATTGAGATTGACATATACACACTATTATGTACAAAATAGATAACTACTAAAGACCTACTATATAGCACAGGAAACTCTACTCAATACTCTGTAATGACCTATATGGGGAAACAATCTAAAAAAGAGTGGATATACGGAGGAGCCTGGTGGACTGCAGTCCATGGGGTCGCTAAGAGTCGGCCCGACTGAGCAACTTCACTTTCACTTTTCACTTTCATGGATTGTAGAAGGAACTGGCAACCCACTCCAGTGTTCTTGCCTGGAGAATCCCAGCACAGCTGGTGGGCTGCCGTCTATGGGGTAGCACAGAGTCAGACATGACTGAAGCGACTTAGCAGCAGCAGCAGCATATGTATATGTATAACTGATTCACTTTGCTGTGCACCCGAAACTTACACAATGCTGTAAATCAACTATACTCAAATAAACATTTTTTAAATGTTCAATATTCATATCAGTTCAGTTCAGTTCAGTCGCTCAGTCGTGTCCGACTCTTTGCAACCAACCCCATGAATCGCAGCATGCCAGGCCTCCCTGTCCATCACCAACTCCCGGAGCTCACCCAGACTCACGTCCATTGAGTCAGTGATGCCATCCAGCCATCTCATCCTCTGTCGTCCCCTTCTCCTCCTGCCCCCAATCCCTCCCAGCATCAGAGTCCTTTCCAATGAGTCAACTCTTCTCATGAGGTGGCCAAAGTACTGGAATTTCAGCTTTAGCATCATTCCTTCCAAAGAAATCCCAGGGCTGATGTCCTTCAGAATGGACTGGTTGGATCTCCTTGCAGTCCAAGGGACTCTCAAGAGTCTTCTCCAACACCACAGTTCAAAAGCATCAATTCTTCGGTGCTCAGCCTTCTTCACAGTCCAACTCTCACATCCATACATGACCACAGGAAAAACCATAGCTTTGACTAGACGGACCTTTGTTGGCAAAGTAATGTCTCTGCTTTTCAATATGCTATCTATATATTCATATTAAAATGGAAGAAAGATGATATAGAAGAAACTAAAATCTCCTAGAGCTATCACTTGCCCTTTAGCTTCATTATTACTAGCTAGCTCCTATTACCAATAATGCATGTCTTTTATAGCATAAATAATAATTTAAAAAATTTTTGATAATGGAAAATGTCAGGTATATACAGAAGTATATATAATAGTATAATGGACCTGCATGTACTGATCATGCAGCTTCAACAGTTATCAACACGTGGCCAATCTTGTTTTATTTATCCATCTATCTCATCCCCCTTCTCACTAGATCACTTTGGAGAGTAGTCTATATATTTATTTTCATTCCAAAAATGCTTTCAGCCATCAATAGCAGAGTATCCATGAAGAAAACAGCAAACACAAAGACTCAGCCAAATACTGCCAGTACCCCAGTGCTTACAGGAGAGCAAAGTCAACAAAATCCTTCACCTTTATCCAGAAAATGCCTAATATCTTGCTAAAGTTTAAGTTTCCAATTTTGTCCTTAAACCAATTAGCATCCATGACTATGGTATACCAAAGCTAATAAAAGCAACAGTGCTTTCCAGAATACTCTTAATATCTTCTAAAGTTTAAGTTTGTAAATTTATAGCTGTCCTGTAAAGTTCAGTCCATATAGATAACAGAAAAAGAATTAAACTGAAAATGAGATTTGGGTTAGTCTCAGTTTTGCTCATTTTCTTTAGTGTGTCCTTAAGTGCATCACCTAAAACTTTGAGCCTGTTCCCTCTGAGGATGAGAGCCATAGTTCCATGAAGTTCAAGCTTCATATCTCTGAGTCTTTAATAAATTGACTTTGAGTAGCACTCTCTCCTGGTGGAGTTAGAAGGCAAAGCTTAAATGTTCTTCACAAAGAGTTAACTGTAGTTTAAAAGTGCTCTAAAGATTAAGTTAAGATAAAGTAGGACTTTAACAAATTCTTTAAAATATAAATTTCAACTACATATACTATCACTGCTATTCCAAGAGTCTACTCTTTGTGAGATGTTCTTCTAGCACACTTGTGTAGACACAACCAGAAATTGCTGTCTAAAGAGCTGGCAAATCATTGACTTGCTATATAAT
The DNA here is from genome assembly GCF_029407905.1 of Bubalus kerabau. Taxonomy (NCBI): domain Eukaryota; kingdom Metazoa; phylum Chordata; class Mammalia; order Artiodactyla; family Bovidae; genus Bubalus; species Bubalus kerabau. The sequence continues at coordinate 56,837,192 of NC_073647.1, read as the reverse complement.
GAAATGCTCAACTAAGAGTGTGTTAAACTAGAATTCACTTTCAGTTAAATTTCAGGGTCAGATTTTACCCTGTTCTTAACAAGAGACCTTAGGAAATAATATTTACTCTCTATATGCTTAGCAGTGTCATTTCTAGAAAATTACTGAATACAAAAATGCTTCTAGAAGGAAAAATTTTCTCTGGATTGAAAATTTTTCTTGTTAGTTTGCATTATTAATATTCAAACTCCATCCGCATACCACCATGAGAAAATCTAGAGAATGGCATGACTGAGCATACTCTGATTTCTTTCCTTTAGTTCATTGCAACAACCAGCTCATGGGAGCAAACTGCTGTGAACAATGAGATGCAGCTTCTAATTCCCTCCAAATTTACTCACTAAAGTCATAATAAATTCATCTTACATTTTGATGTCTTGTCCATTTGCGAAAAGTCTTCTTCCATTTCCAATCCTTCTGTTGCTGCTTTTACCTGGGAGGGGGAGCAAGGGGTAGGGTTCCACAAACTTCTCTGGAAAGGTAAGTAGTCTGGTCTTCAAGATCTCTGCCTCTATATGCAGACCCTGATCATGGTTAGTTAGCCACTTTCTGCATGTATATCTATTCACTTCAAACTTGTTCAATAATTTCTGACTACCTGTAATTAATTCCCTTCCCTCTTCTAGCTGTCCTAGTTCCTTTCCACTGTGAATTTTCTGGTTGCTTGTCCATGATATAGATTCCCTGGCTATACAGTTGTTCACTTTCCTTTCCACTAAGACAGTGAATTTGCTTTCTCTTATACTTCAAGTATCCTATCTCCTGACAGATTTATTGGTTGCTAGCCAATAAATTTCCTATACACTTTAAAAGCCCACTCTATTTTTCACCACAACCCAGAATAACTGGTTTGTTGGTAACTATGCTCGAGTTTCCTGCCCACTTTGAGATCATACTTGTACCACATCTGTCTATTATAACTTGCTTCTCTCATGCCCTGGTATTTTCTTCACAGTAGGAGACTCTCACACTCCTATGCATTTTTCTTCACCACAATTGCACTTTAGGACAAAAACCAGTATTGGTTGTGGTCACATCATCTTTTCAACAAACATCTGGATTGTCATCTGTACTCCTTTGTGAGGAGACTCTCACACTCCACTGAAATTAATCTTAATTGTGATATATGTATGTCCCCCCTCTTGTTTCAGGAAAACTTACTTACATAGATTATGCAACACAAACAACTAGTCATGAAGCCAAAATCTTTGGATATAATTTTGGAAGTGAATATTTTTCTTCTCCTTCTTCAGAGAGGTGTTTGTTTATTTATAGCCCCAAGATTAACTCATCTGGAAGCCACTAACACTGGAATAATTTTGGTGGTTTTGATTTTCACTGTTTGGTTTCAGGTAAGACTTTCTTTTATGGTTCAGATCATGCTTAATTCTTCCAGGATCCAATATTATAGGAATTAATTTTAATGGCAAGACTTTTTCTTGTCATACTTCAGATATATATTTATTTGTATGGATCAGACCACACCCAGAATCAAATATCAGTGGTACTAATCTTGATGTTCATCTGGAGCCTCAATTTTCCCCTGAACTTTTTTTTCAGTGTAAGTGTTTGTATTTCTTTAAAAAATATATATATATATATATATATATTCATATTCTTTTAAATTATAGGTTATTACAAGGTATTGAATATAGTTCCTTGTGCTATACAGTAGAGGCTTCCCTGGTGGCTTAGGTGGTGAAGAGTCCACCTACAATGCAGGAGACCTGGGTTCAACCCCTGGGTTGGGAAGATGCCCTGGAGAAGGGAATGTCTACCCACTTTTTATTTTACATATATGGTTGTGTGTGTCTCTTAATTCCAAACTCCTAACTTATCCTTCCCCTCCTTTCCCCTTTGGAAACCGTAAGTTTGTTTCCTAGTCTGTGAGTATATTTCTGTTTTGTAAGTAAATTCATTTGTATCACATTGTAGATTCTACATATAAATGATATCATATGGTGTTTGTCTTTATCTGTCTGACTTTACTTCACTTAGTGTTTCTCTAGGTCCATTCTTGTTGCTGCAAATGACATTATTTTATTCTGTTTTCATGGTTGAGAAGTATGCCATTTTATGTATGTACCACATCTTCTGTATCCATTCATCTCTCAATGGACATTTATGTTGCTTCCATGTCTTGGCTAGTGTAAATAATGCTTCTATGAACATTGGGGTGCATGTATCTTTTTGAACTAGAGTTTTCTCCAATATATGCCCAGGAGTGGGAATGATGGATCATATGGTAGCTCTATTTTGAGATTTTTAAGGAACTTCCATACTGTTGTCCATAGTAGCTGCACCAATTTACATTCCCACCAACAGTGTAGGAGAGTTCCCTTTCCTCTACACCCTCTTCAACACTTATTATTTGTAGACTTTTTAATGATGGCCATTCTGACAAGTGTTAGGTGATACCATGTAGTAGTTTTGATTCTGAGTTTTGTGTTTTGACAGTTTCTTGTCTAAACCCAAACTGAATCCTTCTCATAAACCTAGCTACCTTCTCATTTTTTTTCTACTGCCCTATTTCTGTTTCCATCTCTACAAGAACACCTTCTTGGACATGGTCCCTGTAAATCACTTGACTGTCAAGTTTAAGAAGTGTCTGAATCCCACATACTTTATTCTGGAGGCTTAAAATACATGGTGCATATTTTAAAACTATTAAGACAAAAGGAGATGCAGAAGGAGAGCAAGAAAGTACACTGAAACTGGTCCCATTAAGCTGTTTAATATCAGAAATCAATGAAGAGAGCCAGCTTTGAAATAATAGATCAAGAAAATTCACATAATAAAAGAAATTGGTCCTCCAATCTCTTTATAACTTTGAAGCTTATTATCATATATAATAATGTTTGTCCTCTTGTAATGACAGTCTCTGATTGGCTCTGTCTTCTATTACATAACTCTTTTCAAGAAAGTTGTGTTCTTATCCCCTAACCCTCATAGAACACTCCCAAAAGAATGGATTTACTCAGTTCTTCCTCATCCAGTCGTGTATTAAGCCCATTCCTGATTTTATTTCCTCAAGAGAGTTCTGTCATTACACACCTTCCTCCCCGCTCTATATACATAGATACAAAAACCCTAACAGAACTCCCAGGAGAGGGTACTTAATTCAGTTCTCTTTCAACTAATCCCATTCTGACCAACCTCCTGGCATTTCCTTTTTCTAGGAAGTTCTGTGCTCACAATGGCAGTATTGTGAACATCTAGAAGAAGGTGCTTAGTTTCACTTTCCTTCAACCCAAAATGTTCAGATCTGCTCCAAGACAGTCAGTTTCCCCAGAATGTTCTCTTCTCAAGTTCTCAAACCTATACTCATAAAAATACTCAGGGGTGTGGGCTTCTTAAATTTTTTCTCAAGCCATATTCTGAACCAGTCTTTCTTCCAGAAAGTTCTCTGCTTACTTTTCACTCCAATATAGTCCCCTCTCAGAAATCTCATGGAAGGAAACATAGTTCAGTATTTATTCCATCAGTCATATTCTGACATCATGAAGTTCCATCCTCATACCATCACTATATCAGAAATACCTTGGTTAAAAGAAAGCTTAGTTCAGTTCTCCCTCAATCAGTCATGTTCTTCTCCCTCATCCGCACTTCTCTGACAATGTTCAGTCCTCATGTAACCATCTAAAAGAAACCCCATGAATGGGGACTTTTTCAGTCCTCCCTCATCCAGTTATATTCTGAGACTTTCTCCTGACCTTACTCCTTCCAGAAAGTTCTATTTCAATCCCTGCCTACCCCAGAGATATTCAAAGAAGTCCCAAGAAGTGGAAAATAATTTCAATTCTCCTTTGAGTAATTTTCCTAGACTGTTGTATCCTCATCCAGCCATTCTCACAGAAACTTCCAGGGTGGAGAGAATGAGTATGGAACATTCTAAGGAAAATGAAAGTACAAAAGGGGGTCAGAACATGATTAGTGGAAGGAGAACTGAATTAAAACTCCTTCCTCTGGGGGTTGCTGATATCATGAAATTATGAGAACTGAACCTTTTGGAACAAATTGAGGTCAGGAAGCATAGTCAAGGGGTTGGTTGAAGGAGAAATGAACTAAAATCCCTCCTCTGGGGTTTTTTTAAGGGTGAGTTTGTGAGGGGGTGGTAAAAACAGATATTTTTGGAAGAAGTAAATGTCTGGGAACAGATCCAAATATGATTATTTGCATAAGAACTAAACTAAAGTTGCTACCCTGGGTGTTTCTGATACAGTAAGGGTATGAGGACAGATGTTTCCTGAAAATGTAAAGATCAGGAAATGGAGACAGAATGTGATTGGTTGAATCAACTAAGTTCCACCCAGTGCAATTTCTGTGAGGATGAAGGGATAAAGACAAAGCTATTTGGAAGAAGTAAAGGTCATTGGGTCAGCTCAGAAAGTGATTAGATAATGTAGAATTAAATAGCTGACTTCACAGGAGGTTTTTGTATTGGAACTGGGAAGAGGACAGAATATTTTGAGAAAAGTAAATGTGTGGGAACAGTTTGCAACATTGTTGGTTGAAAGAGATCTGAGCTAAGCTTGTTTTCCTGGATATTTCTGGTGAAGTATGAGTATAAAACTTTCTAGAAGAGATAATCTGTCTCCACTTCAGGTTTCTATGAGGCTTGAGGCAATGGGAATGACAATAGAAACTCTAGGCAAAGTGGCACCCTACTCCAATACTCTTGCCTGGAAAATCCCATGGACCAAGGACCCTGGAAGGCTGCAGTCCATGGGGTTGCTGAGGGTTGGACACAACTGAACAACTTCACTTTCACTTTTCACTTTTCACCTTCATGCATTGGAGAAGAAAATGGCAACCCACTCTAGTGTTCTTGCCTGGATAATCCCAGGGATGGGGGAGCCTGGTGGGCTGCCATCTATGGGGTCGCACAGAGTCGGACATGACTGAATTGACTTGGCAGCAGCAGGCAAAGTAAAGATTTGTAAGTAGACCTAAACATGACTGGTTGAAGGAGAACCGATCTAAGCTGGATATGTTCTGTAATGGTTTTATGAGACAACTTTCCAGAAGAAGTAAAGGTCAGGAAGTGGGGCTGCTCAGTGATCCTCCTGACATGTCTACCTGAACTCTTCTTTTCCCAGAATGTTCTTTGCTCATTCCTTCACCCTTACATGATCGTCCAGAGGAGGGTGCTATTTTATTTCTCCTTCCATCAACATCAATTGAGGCCAATTACCTCTACTATGGTTTCCCCTTGTTTCACAAGCCCTAAGTGGGTCCAGCTCTGACTACTTAAGCAATATTCATATGAAAAGAGTAAGCTGAATAATTGTATTTCAAAGAATGTATAGCTCAGTAACATTCTTTTTCTTAATATCTCTACAGAAGATAAAAAATAAAGTCAAGGCTGGCTTTATTCATGTCATTAAAAAAATTATTTCCATTGCTGTATGATACAGGGAGCTCAAATGTGGTGCTCTGAGACTATCTAAAGGGGTCAGATGGGGTAGGAGGTGAGAAGGAGGTTCAAGAGGGAGGGGACATATGTATGCTTATGGCTGATTGATTTTGATGTATGGCAGAAATGAACACAATACGGTACAGCAACTATCCTCCAATTAAAATTTTATTTAAATTAAAAAAATAAAAAGTAAAACAAAAAAATTCACAGTTTTATATATACTTTGAGGCAGAGGAACCAGAGATCAAATTGCCAACATTTGCTGGTTCATAGAAAAAGCAAGAAAGTTCCAGAAAAACATCTATTCCTGCTTTATTGATTATTCCAAAGCCTTTGACTGTGTGGATCACAATAAACTGTGGAAAATTCTTCCAGAGATGGGAATACCAGACCACCTGACCTGCCTCCTGAGAAATCTGTATGCAGGTCAAGAAGCAACAGTCAAAAGTAGACATGGAACAACAGACTCGTACCAAATCGGGAAAGGAGTATGTCAAGGCTGTATATTGTCATCCTGCTTATTTAACTTATATGCAGAGTACATCATGCAAATTCTGGGCTGGATGAAGCACAATCAGGAATCAAGATTGCCGGGAGAAATATCAATAACCTCAGATATGCAGATGACACTACCCTTATGGCAGAAAGTGAAGAAGAACTAAAGAGCCTCTTGATGAAAATGAAAGAGGAGAGTGAAAAAGTTGGCTTAAAACTCAGCATAAAGAAAACGAAGATCATAGCATCTGGTCCCATCACTTCATGGCAAATACCTGGGGAAAGAATGGCAACAGTGGCAGACTTTATTTTTGGGGGCTCCAAAATCACTGCAGATGGTGACTGCAGCCATGAAATTAAAAGACATTTGCTCCTTGGAAGAAAAGCTATGACAAACCTGGGACAAAATATTACAAAGCAGAGACATTACTTTGCTGACAAAGGTCTGTCTAGTCAAGACTATGGTTTTTCCAGTGGTCATTTATGGATGCGAGAGTTGGACTGTGAAGAAAGCTGAGTACCAAAGAATTGATGCTTTTGAACTGTGGTGTTGGAGAAGACTCTTGAGAGTCCCCTGGACGGCAAGGAGATCAAATGAGTAAATCCTAAAGGAACTCAATCCTGAATATTCATTGGAAGGACTGATGCTGAAGCTCCAACACTTTGGCCACCTGATGAGAAGAACTGACTCACTGGAAAAGACCCTGATGCTGGGAAAGATTGAAGGCAGGATGAGAAGGGGATGACAGAGGATGAGATGGTTGGATGGCATCACCGACTCATTGGACACGAGTCTGAACAAGTTCTGGGATTTGGTGATGGACGGAGAAGCCTGACATGACTGAGCCACTGAACTGAACTGATATAATTTGCGAGTCAGGGAATGAATATAGTTATTCATACAGAATGTAACAGAGCCTCTAGACTCTCCCCAGAAAGCTTGTTTAAAGCAAACTCATGAGTTAGAACAAGTTAGAACCTTGTATGGAACAACTTACTGATTCAAGATTGAGAAATATGTATGACGGTGCTGTCTGCTGTCACCCTGTTTATTTAATCTATATGCTGAAGACTTCATGAGAAATGCTGGGCTGAAATCAAGATAGGCGGGAGAAACATCAACAACCTCAGGTATGTGGATGATACCCTTCTAATGGTAGAAAGTGAAGAGGAGCTAAAGAGCCTCTTGATGAGGGTGAAAAAGGAGAGTGAAAGAGTCAGCTCAAAACTAAATATTAAAAAAACAAAGATCATGGCATCTAGCCCCATGACTTTATGGCAAATAGAACAGGAAAAGATGGAAGTAGTAACAGACTTTCTCTTCTTGAGCTCTAAAATCACTGCAGATGGTGACTGCTGCCATGAAATCAGAAGACGTTTGCTTCTTGGCAGGAACACTATGACAAACCTAGATAGTAGGTTGAAAAGCAGAGACATCATTCTGCTGATGAAGGTCTGTATAGTCATGGCTATGGTCTTCCCAGTGGTTATGTACAGTTGTGAGAGCTGGATCATGAAGAAGGCAGAGTGCCAAAGAGTTGATGGTGCTAGAGAAGACTCCTGAGAATTCCTTGGACAGCAAGGAGATCAAACCATTCAATCTTAAGGGAAGTAACCTTGAATACTCGTTCGAAGGACTGATGCTGAAGCTGAAATTCCAGTATTTTGGTCATCTGATGTGAACAGTTGACTCACTGGAAAAGTCCCTGATGCTGGGAAAGATTGAGGGCAGAAGGAGAAGAGGGCATCAGAGGATGAGATGCCTCGATGGTATCACCAATGCAATGGAGATGAACTTGGGCAAACTTCAGGAGATGTTGAGGGACAGAGAGGCCTGGTGTGCTGTAGTCCATGGGGTCACAAAGAGTCAGACATGACTGGGCAACTGATCAAAAACATGAGACAATAAATGAATTTTTTTTTTAGTTTTGGGGTAAAAGTTTGTTGTAAATATCCAGTTGTGAGTATTTTGAGATAATTGTAAATTCACATGGGGTTTTAAGAAGTAATACAGAGAGAGCTCATGTATACTTTACTCAGTTTCCCCAAATAGTAATATCTTGTAAAATTATAGTAAAATATCACAATCAGGATTTTGGCATGATAACATCCACTGATATTATTCAAATTTCCCCAGTTTCACTTTAACTTATCTGTATGTATATATTTATATCCTCACAGTTGTATCCCATGGATAGGTTCCTGTATCCACTATCACAGACAAGATACAAACAGTTCCAATGTCACATGGATCTCTCTTGTTTGTAACAATTGTTACTTTCCCCATACTGTGCCCTGTCCCTAAATCCTGTCAATGATTAATCTACTTTTAGATCATCTCTATAATTTTGTTTTTTCAAGAATATTATATAAAAGAAATGCTATAACACATAGCAACTTTCACTCAATATGATTTTTGGAAATTCACTCAGGTTGGTGTTTTTTTTTTTTTTTTCCTGCCATACCACAAGGCATGTGAGATCTTGGTTCCCTGTGTGTGCATGCATGCTAAGTCACTTCAGTCATGTTTGACTCTTTGCAACACTATGGACCATAACCTGCCAGGCTGTTCTGTCCATGGGATTCTCTAGCCAAGAATAGTGGAGTGGGTTGCCATGCCCTCCTCCAGGGGATCTTCCCAACCCAGGAATCAAACCCGCTTCTCTTCTGTCTCCTGCATTCACAGGCAGGTTCTTTACCACTAGCACCACCTGGGGAGCCCCTTAGCTCCCTGACCAAGGATCAAACCTGTGGCCCCTGCAGTGGAAGCATGAAATCTTAATTACTGGACCAACAGGGAAGTCCCTCATTCAGGTTGTTTTGCATAACAATAGTTTGTTCCTTTTTATTGCTGATAGTATTGTATGGAGGAACCAAAATTTGTTTATACAATCACCCAGTGGAAAACATTTGGGTCGTTTCCACTTTTTGACAATTATGAATTAGGCTATGAACATTTGTGTATAGTTTTATTGTGTAAAAATAAGTTTTTACAAACTTATTTGTGGGAAAAATGCCAAGGGGTGTGACTGCTGGATTGTATGATAGTTACATTTTTAGTTTTATAAGAAATTGCCAGACTTTTTCTCAGTAAATAACACTTTAAAAAACTTACCACATAGTAGTTGTTTGCTTTTTTAGCCACATATTAGTTTTATTTTATTTTTTTAAATTTTATTTTATTTTTTAAACTTTACATAATTGTATTAGTTTTGCCAAACTTTGGGAATAAGTTTTGAATTTGACAATGATGTCGAAACCATACTTGCAGAATTTTTAAAAGCAACATAGCAAATAAGAGTTTTCAGTTTATTCACATATGCTCAAATCTCAAACATAGAGGACACATTAGAGCCTGTACAGATGGATGGGTTTATTAATTTTATAAATGATTTATACTTGTATTTTATATTCAGAAAAGGATTCATTCAGAAAATCACCATGGTAAGTCTAAAATTAATTATTTTTAAGGAAAATATATGTTGAAATTTAAAGGATACTGATGAGAAAGAGTTGTTGAATAAAAATGATTTATATTTTAAATCAAATTTTTCATCAGTTCTAGGATTTGTTATTTTATCACATAACCCTTTGCTATCACTAACAGTAACAGAATTGATTCATTTTGTTGACTGAAAAAACTTAATAAAATGCCACAGAATATGAACAGTTTGAGTATGCATGCATGCATGCATGCTCAGTCACTTCAATTCTTTACAACTCTATGGACTATAGCCCACCAGGCTTCTCTGCCCATGGAATTGTCCAGGCAAGAATACTTGAGTGGATTGCTATGCCCTCCTCCAGGGGATAGTCCCAACCCAGGAATTAAACCCACATATCCTGTGTCTCCTACATGGGCAGGTGGATTTTTTTACCACCCTGCCACCAGGGATGCCCCATGAGTAGTTCATTATGTAGTAAAAAGAGAAAAGGCAATTTAAAAAAATCAGTTTCAGATAATGACCACATTAATAAAAATTCAACCAAAATGAGTTATCCAAAGTTACTGTGTATATTTTTACCAGTTCCAATGATCTAAAAGCTTTCCTTATAATTAAATGTTTTCTTTCATTTTAAAATTTGGATATCTTATGCATTTTAGTACATATTTTATAATTTTATTCAACAAATCATTGATGAATTTTTACTGAACAGTGTTTAAATCACATGCAGACAAATGCTGTAAAAATAAATATTTTCAGATAAGAGAGTGTTTCCACATTTGGATTTTTTTTTCCTTTTTTAAACAATTGAAGTATAGTTGATTTACAATGTTGTGTTAGTTTCAGGTGTATAGCAAAGCACTATCTATTCCTTTTTTGAGAATTATAATTTTTATTCAATACTGTCTCAGAAGTTCTAGAAAGACATCATATGATAAATAAAAGCACTAAGAGATTTAAATATTGCAAAGACAAAATAGTAATTAGTTACAAGTGATATGATTATCTTTCTGGACATTCCAAGAAAGTTATCTGAAAACAGTTAAAACTATTAAGAGATTTCTTTTCCAGATTCTTTTCTGTTATATGTTTTTACAAGATATTGAATATACAGTAGGACTTTGTTATGTATCTATTATATATATAATAGCATGTGTATGTTAGTTCCAAAGTCCTAACTTATCACCTTACCCTATCTTTCCCATTTGGTAACCATAAGTTTGTTTTCTATGTCTGTAAGTCTATTTGTTTTATACATATGTTCATTTGTGTTGTATTTTAGATTCCACATAGAAGTGATGTCATATGATGTTTTTCTTTGTCTGGCTTACTTCATTTAGCATCATAATTTCTAGGTCTATTCATGTGGCTGCAAATGATATTATTTCATTCTTTTTAATGATTGAGTAGTATTCCATTATCTATATCTACATCTATATCTGCCACATCTTGTTTATCCATTCATCTCTTAATGGACAGTTAGGTTGCTTCCATGTCTTGGCTATTGTAAATAGTGCTGCAATGAGCATTGGGGTGCCTATATCTTTTTGAATTTGAGTTTTCTCTAAATATATGCCCAGGAATGGGATTGCTAGGTCATATGGTGGCTCTATTTTTAGTTTTTTAAGGAACCTTTATACTGTTCTCCATACATTCCCACTGACAGTGTAGGATACCCTTTTCTCCATGTCTCCAACATTTATTTGTAGACTTTTTAATGATGGCCATTCTGACTAGTATGAGGTGATATCTGATTGAAGATTTGATTTGCATTTCTCTAATAAAATAATATGATTAAAGAAGTTTGAGTTACTATTACTTTAAAAGTGATTTTTCAATATATTCTCCTGAATTGGATACTGTTCTTGACAAACTAACAAGAAATGTCATTTTTCTTTCCCTTGAGGGAAATTTCAGTGTAGTTTGGATAGTAGATGAAATGAAATCTTACTGAAATAGAAGAATGAAGATCACTGACTTATGAAAAGCACGTGTGATATTGTTTGGTCAAAAATATAGAAGCTCATATATTGTCTGTATGCATGCTTAAAGGAAGTTAAGATGCATATGCGCTAGAATTAACACAGATCGGAATCTCTGGAGGTGGCAATGTGAAGATTTATTTTTGAAGTTTTTGCTAACTTGCATTTTTTAATTTTCTACAATGCATATATACTACTTCTGTAATAATGGTATTCTTTAACTGATTGCAAGTGGAAATTTTGCAACATGTTATTCCTCTTAGCTATCCTTTTTTATAAAAAAAATCAGACTTTAATTTTTTTAGTGCAGTTTTAGGTTCATAGCAAAATTGAGGGGGAAGTACAGATATTTCCCATATACTTCCTGCCCCTACACATGCACAACTTCCCCTGTTATCAACATCCCCCACATTTGTTATAACTGATGAACCTACATTGACATGTCATTATCACCCAAAGTCCAAAGTTTACTTTAGGGTTCACTCTTGGTGTTGTACATTCTATGGGTTTGGACAAATGTACAATGATACGTATGCACTGTTGTAGTACACAGGTAGTGCTTTCACCTCCTGAAAAATCCTCTGTGCTCCTTCTATTCATCACTTTCCCTTAATCCCGGCAACCACCGGTCTTTGTACTGTCTCCATAGTTTTGTCTTTTCCAGAATGTCATAGAGTTGCAGTCATACAGAGTGTAGCCTTTTCAGACTGAGTTTTTTTGCTTAGCAATAGGCATTAGTTTCTTCCTTGTCTTTTCATAATTTTATATCTCATTTCTTCTTTTCTTTTTTTTTGGCCATGCCTTGCAGCATGGAAGATCTTAGTTCCCCTACCAGGTACTGAACCCATGCCTCCTGCAGTGGAAGCACAGAATCTTAACCAGTGCACAGCCAGGGAACTTACATAAAAACATTCTTTGAGATTTTTTTGTTTATTTTTTCATTGTTGGTTAAAAAAACAAAAAAACTAGATCATATCCTTCAATAGGTAAAAGGATAAACAAACTGTGGTACCTCAGATATTGGGATATTTTTCAGAATTAAAAAGAAATGAGCTATCAGAAGACTTACCTGGCTGTCCAGTGGTGAAGACTTTGCACTTTCACTGCAAGTGGCGCTGGTTCAGTACCTGGCTGGAGAACTCAGATCCTGCTTGCCTGCATGGTATGGCAAAAAAAAAACAACAAAAAATGTTTTTATGAGTTTAGCAAATGTGTTGCTTTTCATGAATATATCAAGTTTTCTGCTAACATTTGGAACAGTCCATTTTCATTTGTTCATTTGTAGGGTAGACTTTCATAAGTACTATTTTATGTTGATTTATTGTGTACTGGTTTGCATTTTGTTCTGGATGGTGGATCTGCTTTGTGATTATTGAATATAAAAGGAATATACCAGAACAGTTAGAATATACCTATACTAGCTTTTCATTATAGGGGACTGGAACGGAAAAGTAGGAAGTCAAGAAACACCTGGAGTAACAGGCAAATTTGGCCTTGGAGTACAAAATGAAGCAGAGCAAAGGCTAATAGAGTTTTGCCAGGAAAATGCACTGGTCATAGCAAACACCCTCTTCCAACAACACAAGAGAAGACTCTACACATGGACCTCACCAGATGGTCAACACCTGAATCAGATTGATTATATTCTTTGCAGCCAAAGGTGGAGAAGCTCTATACAGTCAGAAAAAACAAGACTGGGAGCTGACTGTGGCTCAGATCATGAACTCCTTATTGCCAGATTCAGACTGAAATTGAAGAAAGTAGGGAAAACCACTAGACCATTCAGGTATGACCTAAATCAAATCCCTTATGATTATACAGTGGAAGTGAGAAATAGATTTAAGAGCCTAGATCTGATAGATAGAGTGCCTGATGAGCTATGGAATGAGGTTCGTGACATTGTACAGGAGACAGGGATCAAGACCATCCCCATGGAAAAGAAATGCAAAAGAGCAAAATGGCTGTCTGGGGAGGCCTTACAAATAGCTGTGAAAAGAAGAGAAGTGAAAAGCAAAGGAGAAAAGGAAAGATATAAGCATTTGAATGCAGAGTTCCAAAGAATAGCAAGAAGAGATAAGAAAACCTTCCTCAGCGATCAATACAAAGAAATAGAGGAAAACAACAGAATGGGAAAGACTAGAGATCTCTTCAAGAAAATTAGAGATACCAAGGGGACATTTCATGCAAAGATGGGCTCGATAAAAGACAGAAATGGTATGCACCAAAAGAAGCAGAAGATATTAAGAAGAGATGGCAAGAATACACAGAAGAACTGTACAAAAAAGATCTTCACGACCAAGATAATCAGCATGGTGTGATCACTCATCTAGAGCCAGACATCCTGGAATGTGAAGTCAAGTGGGCCTTAGAAAGCATCACTAAGAACAAAGCTAGTGGAGGTGATGGAATTCCAGTGGAGCTATTTCAAATCCTGAAAGATGATGCTGTGAAAGTGCTGCACTCAATATGCCAGCACATTTGGAAAACTCAGCAGTGGCCACAGGACTGGAAAAGGTCAGTTTTCATTCCAATCCCAAAGAAAGGCAATGCCAAAGAATGCTCAAACTACCACACAATTGCACTCATCTCACATGCTAGTAAAGTAATGCTCAAAATTCTCCAAGCCAGGCTTCAGCAATATGTGAACCGTGAACTTCCTGATGTTCAAGCTGGTTTTAGAAAAGGCAGAGGAACCAGAGATCCAATGGCCAACATCCGCTGGATCATGGAAAAAGCAAGAGAGTTCCAGAAAAATATCTATTTCTGCTTTATTGACTATGCCAAAGCCTTTGACTGTGTGGATCACAATAAACTGTGGAAAATTCTTCCAGAGATGGGAATACCAGACCACCTGACCAGCCTCTTGAGAAACCGGTATGCAGCTCAGGAAGAAAGTTAGAACTGGACATGGAACAACAGACTGCTTCCAAATAGGAAAAGGAGTACGTCAAGGCTGTATATTATCACCCTGCTTATTTAACTTATATGCAGAGTACATCATGAGAAATGCTGGACTGGAAGAAACACAAGCTGGAATCAAAATTGCCAGGAGAAATATCAATAACCTCAGATATGCAGATGACACCACCCTTATGGCAGAAAGCGAAGAAGAACTAAAGAGCCACTTGATGAAAGTGAAAGAGAAGATTGAAAAAGTTGGCTTAAAGCTCAACATTCAGAAAACGAAGATCATGGCATCTGGTCCCATCACTTCATGGTAAATAGATGGGGAAACAGTGGCAGACTTTATTTTTTTGGGCTCCAAAATCACTGCAGATGGTGACTGCAGCCATGAAATTGAAAGACACTTGCTCCTTGAAAGAAAAGTTATGACCAACCTACACAGCATATTGAAAAGCAGAGACATTACTTTGCCAACAAAGGTCCGTCTAGTCAATGCTATTGTTTTCTCAGTAGTCATGTATGGATGTGAGAGTTGGAGTATAAAGAAAGCTGAAGAATTGATGCTTTTGAACCGTGGTGTTGGAGAAGACTCTTGAGAGTCCCTTGAACAGCAAGGGGATCCAACCAGTCCATCCTAGGAAATCAGTCCTGAATATTCATTGAAAGGATTGTTGTTGAAGCTGAAACTCCAAAACTTTGGCCACCTGATGTGAAGAACTGACTTATTTGAAAACACCTTGATGCTTGGAAAGAATGAAGGCGGGAGGAGAAAGGGACAACAGTTTGAGTAGACTCTGCGAGTTGGTGATGGACAGGGAGGCCCCTCACGCTGCAGTCATGGTGTTGCAAAGAGTTGGACTGGACTGAGTGACAGAGCTGAACTGTACTGAACTGCTATTAGGTTAGGAGAAACAAGGTAGGGGTTCAGGGATGAGTTTTACTTTCTTAAACAGCTTGTCATTGACTTATCTTGAAATATTGCTTTAAGTGTAACCACATAGATTTTCTTTAACTTGAGGGCTGCTCGTCAATATTCCACATGAGAATCTTCTGTCTAATTCAATAAACATATATTAATTGACTGATGCTGGCTCCATTCTAGGTGCTTTAGATATATCAGTGTAGAAACCAGATAAAAATACTTGCCCTTATGGAGTTAGTTAACATTGTAGTAGGGGGAGACAGTAAACAGATTGTATCAGTCAAATTTCTTTTATGTTCTAAAGCTAATGGTTTTAGAAAAAATAAATAAAGTAAGCTAAGGAGATCTGAAGTGCAGGGGTGAGGGTTAGATTTTATTTATTTCATTTTTAATTTGATTTTTAAATTTTTATACAATTTTAAAAGTTACTTTTGATTTACAGTTATTACAAAATATTGGCTATATTCCCTGTGTTGTACAATAAATTCTCATAGCCCATCTTATACCAAATATTTAGTATCTCCCACTCCCCCATCCTTATATTGGCCCCCACCACTTGTAACTACTAGTTTGTTCTCTATATCTGTGAGTCTGCTTCTTTTATGTCATTTTCACTAGTGTGTTATATTTTTTAGATTCGACATATAAATGATATCATATACTATTTCTCTTTCTCTGACTTATTTCACTGAGCAAAATGCCCTCCAAGTCCATACATATTGCTGCAAATAGCAAGATTTCATTCTTTCTTATGGGTGAGTAACATTCCATTGTATATATGTACCACATCTTCTTTACCTATCCATTTGTTAATGGACACTTAGGTTGCTTCCATGTCTTAGCTATTATAAATAGTGCTGCTTTGATCATTGGGGTGTTTGTATCTTTTTGAATTAGGGTGTTAGTATTTTTTCTTTTTTAATATTGAGGGTGAGATTGCAAATAGGATGGTCAAGACATACTGAACTGAGCTGACATACAAGAAAAGACATAGAAGAGGTGAGAAGTGAGCCATACAGGTATGGCGGAAGGAAAGTTTCAGGCAGAGACACAGGCTTTTTGTGGGGAAAATTCCTCATGAGTTACAGAAGCAGTGCAGAGTCCAATATGGCTGGAGTTGAGTGAGCATGGTTGGGCTAGGCGTTCAGAGGATGTGGTCAGATAGATAGTCCTGTAAAGCCGTGGAGGCCATTTGTAAGGTCCTTATCTTTTACTCATAGTGAGATGGGGCCATTGAGGTGAACAGTGCAATAACATGATCTGACTTAGGTTATTAATGGAACAATAATGGCTGCTCAAAAGAGAGCAGGGCAGAAGCCCGACAGCCAGCACATCATTGATGATAGCACAAGGAGTAGTGAGAAGTGGTCAGATGTGGAAATATTTTGAAGATAAAGTCAACAAGGTTCATTGATCTCAGAAAGACTGAAGGTAGAGCAGGTTTGAGGAATGAAAAAGAGTGTCGCTGTGGACATGGTAAGTGTAATTGTCTGTGAGGCATCAAATCCAATTCTTATTTCCCTCATCAGTACCAATGATCTGCACATACTGAGTATGGGGGAGGAAGTGGTACATACAAGAGCAATAGATAATATTTTCTTTACAGTCACTGTACTTGCCAACTAAGAGGATTGGCGTGTCCACACACAATTACAACTTTTTCTAACTCTCAATATTTATTTACTCATTGATAGGAGAAATACTTATTGAAGCATTACTGGATGCTCAGTATTGGTGCTCAGGAAATTGGGGATCGACTGGCTAGTTTTGAATCCTGGATTCACTAGTTACTAGTTACTAGTTACTCATCCCCACTGTGCCTTGCGTTATTGCTGTTCTTGTTCAGTCACTAAGTCATGTCCGACTCTCTCTGTGAACCCATGGGCTGTAGCACGCCAGGCTCCTCTGTCCTCCACTATCTCCAGGAGTTTGCTCAAACTCATGTGCATTAAATCAGTGATGCTATCTAACCATCTCATCCTCTTCTGCCTTCTTCTCCTTTTGTCTTCAATCTTTCCCAGCATCAGGGGCTTTTTAAGTGACTCAGTTCTTCGCATCAAGTGGCCAAAGTACCAGAGCTTCATCTTCAGCATCAGTCCTTCCAATGAATAGTCAGAGTTGATTTCCTTTAGGATTGATTAGTTTCATTTCCTCGATGTCCAGGAGACTCAGAGTCTTCTCTAGCACCACAATTTGAAAGCATCAATTCTTTGGCACTCAGCCTTCTTTTTGGTCCAGCTCTCACATCTGTGTGCCTTGGGTTACCATCTGGAAAATAAGGACAATAAACAATATCTACCTCATAAGGATGTTGGGAGCATTAAATGAGATAATCATGTGTAAAGCATTTAGGACAACATATGATAAACACTGTATATTTTACTCTCTTTTCCTTTCCAGCATATCCCCTCCCCTAGGGAACTCTATGGAGAAGGAAATGGCAACCCACTCCGGTACTCTTGCTTTGAGGATCCCATGGACAGAGGAGCCTGGTGGGCTATAGTCCATGGGGTCTCGAAGAGTTGGACACGACTGAGTGACTGACTTCACTTTCACTTTTCACTCTCATGCATTGGAGAAGCAAATGGCAACCCACTCCAGCATTCTTGCCTGGAGAATCCCAGGGACAGAGGAGACTGGTGGGCTGCTGTTTATGGGGTCGCACAGGGTGGGTCTGAAGGGACTTAGCAGTAGCAGCAGCAGGCAATCCTAACATAAACAGAAAAGAATACCTATAACACGGGTGATGGATACAATTAGCATAGATGTCATATACCAAGATCAAAATGTGGAAAGTCTAGAACCTCAGGCCAGTCCCTGTCACTCATTGTGTGATCAACACACTGCCTGGATATGCACAAGATAATTTTTAGACTCATGTACACATGCAAAAATAGCTGGGCAGACTTTTAGAACACTTCAGACTCCTTGTTGATCAAGAACCTCTTCTGTAGTCATCAGACCTGGAGGTCACAGCCTCATTCACCAGTACTGTGCACACCTACTGGCCCTTAATTACTTGAACTCACAAGGATGCTTGAATCAGCATGCAGAGCAGGCCAACAGACAGGCACTTTTTGTGTCCTACCCCAGTTACGCTTTTGTGTGAACCACCCCATCTGTTCTCCTATTCCCCATCTCGGCCTCAGTTCTGCTGTTTCCTTATTTAAAACCATTTTGAATCTCAGTGCTTAAATGCTGACCTGTGACCATCTGGTCAGATTCCCTGTAGTCTATGCCTGGCCACCTGGCCCCACTCATGTAGAATCCAAATGTGGGTTGTGCCATTCAGTTTGGCCTGACACTGTCATCAGACTTTGGCTTCTTTTTCAGGAAAATGGAAACCACATGTGTTTTTTTCCTTTTGAACCAGTTTCCTTTCCATGATCACTTTCTAGGTTTTGCATTTCTCTAGTTATTCTGCAGGATTCCCTGGTGGCTCAGACAGTAAAGAATCTGCCTGCAATGCGGGTGACCTGAGTTCAGTTCCTGGGTTGGGAAGATCCCCTAGAAAAGGGAATGGCAATCCACTCCAGTATTCTTGCCTTGAGAATCCCATGGACAGAGGAGCCTGGTGGCTACAGTCCATGGATCGCAAAGAGTCAGACATGACTGCACAGCTATCACCACCACCCAGTTTTTCTGCAGGTTTATCTGAGGGTTGAAGATGTTAAGGCATAGTGCAGTTGTGGTTTGAGAAAGTGTGAGAACAGTCATAGGCTCCCCAAAAATGTCTAGGCTTTTAGTAGCAATAAAAATTTTATCAAAGATAATGATAACCAATATTTATTGAGTACTTACTGTATGCTTTACTAATATGGTGTTACTTCCTTTACATTCATTATTATCTCAGTTACTGTGGTAAATAATCTATGAGGTAAATGTTATTTTCCCCCTATTATAGATGAGGAAACTAAAGTTGAGAGAATTGCGTTAGTCAGAGAGAACTGGCAGAGCATAAATTCATTTTTCTGGGCCTAAACTGGTACTTTTATTTTTATTTTTAATTGGAGTATAGTTGATTTACAATGTTGTGTTAGTTTCTGGTGTACAACAAAGTGATTTTCATAATGTACATTCAATTCAGTTCAACCACTCAGTCGTGTCCGACTCTTTGCGACCCCATGGACTGCAGAACATCAGGCCTCCCTGTCCATCACCAACTCCTGGAGCTTGCTCAAACTCATGTCCACCGAGTCGGTGATGCCATCCAACCATCTTCTCCTCCTGCCTTCAATCTTTCCGAGCATCAGAGTCTTTTCCAATTAGTCAGTTCTTCTCATCAGGTGGCCAAAGTATTGGAGCTTCAGCTTCAGCATCAGTGCTTCCATTGAATACTCAGGACTGATTTCCAATCAGATAATGTATATTAATATTTGTTAGTGTTAGTTGCTCAGTCATATCTGACTCTGTGGGACCCCATGGACTATAGCCTGCTGGCTCCTCTGTCCATGGAGTTCTCCAGGCAAGAATACTGGAGTGGGTGGCCATTCTCTTCTCCAGGGTATCTTCTGACCCAGGGATTGAACCTGGGTCTCTTGCATTGTAAGCAAATTCTTTAAAATCTGAGACACTAGGGAAGCTGTATATACTTTTTCAGATTTTTTTCCATTATAGTTTATTCCAAGATATTGAATATACTTCCCTGTGCTATATAGTAAGACCTTGTTGTTTATCTATTTTATATATAGTAGCTTGCATCTGCTAATCCCAAACTCTTAATGTATGTGTCCCCTTCCTCCAAAGCTGATACTTTTAATTACCGAAGTATATCAGGACTATGGGTTTCTTAGGTCTTTTCTCCCCTGCAGTTTTTGTTGGGTATACAGTGCATAACTTTATAGTTATTCTTCATCACTTGGTGAATTTGGGGGAGGGGGGACAAAAAGGCTTCTTTATAAATGTTAAGCAATCCTTGCCTTTTACTAAAACAAAAACTTTACATTTTTATAGAGCTTCACAACTTCAAAATACTTTCATACTCTTTCACTTTTGGTTCTCAGAGTGCTTTTTGTGGTGATCAAGACAAGACTTGTTATCCCCTTCATCTAGATAAATAAACCAAAGTTCAAGAAGACTAAAAGACCTGAACAAGGTTGCATGACTGGTTAATTGGCTAGACAGATTACAATCAGGTTTCCTGACTTTAATCAACTTTCTAAAAATTCTAGGTATAACTAGTGGTTAAAAATGATTGTTACTCAATTTGTCCCACCCTCTGCATTGAATCATATACATTACTATATGTAAAATAGATAGCCAGTGGGAATTTGCTGTATGATGCAGGGAGTGCCAACCCAGTGCTCTGTGACAACCTAGAGGGGTGGGATGGGGTGGAAGATGGGAGGGAGGTTCAAGAGGAGGGAGGCCTGATTCATGTTGATGTATGGCAGAAACCAACATAACACTGTAAAACAATTATCCTCTGATTAGAAATAAATTTCTAAAACATGATTGTTAAAATATATTATTCTTAACACAAATAGTAGAAGAGCATGGTTTATTTTCTAGGAAAGCAACAAATATCAAGAATAAGACATTACAAAGTGTCAAAGATCATCCTCTTTTTGTTCTTAACTCAAGGGTTGTGACTTAAAAGGGTGTATGTTAGTGTGCTGGGGCTGCCATAATGTAAGCCCACCAACTGAGTGACTTAAACAACAGAATTTTACTTTCTCATAGCTCTGGAGGGTAGACATTTAAGATCAAGGAATAAGCAGGGTTCATTCTCCCGAGGCTTCTCTCCTTTGCTTGCAAATGTCAGTCTTCTTACTGTGTACTTACATGGCCTTTACTCTGAGTGCATAGCCCTGGTGTCTCTTCCTCTTCTTATAAGGACACCAATTTTATTTGGATTAAGGCCCCAACAGTATGACCTCATTAACTTTACCTACCTCTTTAGAGGCTGTATTTCCAAAATTAGTCACATTCTGTGATATTGGAGGTTAGAACTTCAACATATGAAATTTGGATGAACATAATTCAGTCTACAACAGGGGGATTCTTATTAAGCAAAGTCTCCTTCATCTGATGGGAAAGCAATATTCAAATTTAAAAAGTTCTCAACATCAGCGTGAAACTCTGTATATTAATAAAATCAGAGACAACCAATGAAGATTTAAGCTTGAAACAATTTTGAGATGAAGAATACTAATAAACAGACACAGGCTTGATCCTATACTTATTGATTAAAAAAAGAAAGAAAGAAAGGAATTAAGACACTACTAGATTACTTACGGGAAAATAGAAGTCCAAAACCTTCAACACAGATACCAAAAGTAATAGTGGACAATGTCAGAAGTATGCCACTTAATTTCTGAAACAAGTTAATATGTGACTATGAAAAGGCAAAATGATAGGATACTGAAAGAGGAACTCCCCAGGTCAGTAGGGGCCCAATATGCTTCTGGAGATCAGTGGAGAAATAACTCCAGAAAGAATGAAGGGATGGAGCCAAAGCAAAGACAATACCCAGCTGTGGATGTGACTGGTGATAGAAGCAAGGTCTGATGCTGTAAAGAGCAATATTGCATAGGAACCTGGAATGTCAGGTCCATGAGTCAAGGCATATTGGAAGTGGTCAAACAAGAGATGGCAAGAGTGAATGTAGACATTCGAGGAATCAGTGAACTAAAATGGACTGGAATGGGTGAATTTAACTCAGATGACCATTATATCTACTACTTTGGGCAGGAATCCCTTAGAAGAAATGGAGTAGCCATCATGGAAAACAGAAGAGTCCAAAATGCAGTACTTGGATGCAATCTCAAAAACGACAGAATGATCTCTGTTCGTTTCCAAGGCAAACCATTTAATATCACAGTAATCCAAGTCTATGCCCCAATGAGTAACGCTGAAGAAGCTGAAGTTGAACAGTTCTATGAAGATCTACAAGACCTTTTAGAACTAACACCCAAAAAAGATGTCCTTTTCATTTTACGGGACTGGAATGCCAAAGTAGGAAGTCAAGAAACACCTGGAGTAACAGGCAAATTTGGCCTTGGAATATGGAATGAAGCAGGGCAAAGACTAATAGAGTTTTGCCAAGAAAATGCACTGGTCATAGAAAACACTCTCTTCCAACAACACAAGAGAAGACTCTACACATGGACCTCACCAGATGGTCAACACCGAAATCAGATTGAATATATTCTTTGCAGCCAAAGATGGAGAAGCTCTATACAGTCAACCAAAACAAGACCAGGAGCTGACTGTGGCTCAGATCATGAACTCCTTATTACCAAATTCATACTGAAATTGAAGAAAGTAGGGAAAACCACTAGACCATTCAGGTATGACCTACATCAAATCCCTTATGATTATACAGTGGAAGTGAGAAATAGATTTAAGGGCCTAGATCTGATAGATAGACTGCCTGATGAGCTATGGAATGAGGTTCGTGACATTGTACAGCAGACAGGGATCAAGACCATCCCCATGGAAAAGAAATGCAAAAAAGCAAAATGGCTGTCTGGGGAGGCCTTACAAATAGCTGTGAAAAGAAGAGAAGCGAAAAGCAAAGGAGAAAAGGAAAGACATAAACATCTGAATGCAGAGTTCCAAAGAATAGCAAGAAGAGATAAGAAAACCTTCCTCAGAGATCAATGCAAAGAAATAGAGGAAAACAACAGAATGAGGAAGACTAGAGATCTCTTCAAGAAAATTAGAGATACCAAGGGGACATTTCATGCAAAGATGGGCTCAATAAAGGACAGAAATGGTATGCACCAAAAGAAGCAGAAGATATTAAGAAGAGGTGGCAAGAATACACAGAAGAACTGTACAAAAAAGATCTTCACGACCAAGATAATCAGCATGGTGTGATCACTCACCTAGAGCCAGACATCCTGGAATGTGAAGTCAAGTGGGCCTTAGAAAGCATCACTACGAACAAAGCTAGTGGAGGTGATGGAATTCCAGTGGAGCTATTTCAAATCCTGAAAGATGATGCTGTGAAAGTGCTGCACTCAATATGCCAGCAACTTTGGAAAACTCAGCAGTGGCCACAGGACTGGAAAAGGTCCGTTTTCATTCCAATCCCAAAGAAAGGCAATGCCAAAGAATGCTCAAACTACCACACAATTGGACTCATCTCACATGCTAGTAAAGTAATGCTCAAAATTCTCCAAGCCAGGCTTCAGCAATATGTGAACCGTGAACTTCCTGATGTTCAAGCTGGTTTTAGAAAAGGCAGAGGAACCAGAGATCCAATGGCCAACATCCGCTGGATCATGGAAAAAGCAAGAGAGTTCCAGAAAAATATCTATTTCTGCTTTACTGACTATGCCAAAGCCTTTGACTGTGTGGATCACAAGAAACTGGAAAATTCTGAAAGAGATGGGAATACCAGACCACCTGACCTGCCTCTTGAGAAACCTGTATGCAGCTCAGGAAGCAATGGTTAGAACTGGACATGGAACAACAGACTGGTTCCAAATAGGAAAAGGAGTACATCAAGGCTGTATGTTGTCACCCTGCTTATTTAACTTATATGCAGAGTACATCATGAGAAATGCTGGACTGGAAGAAACACAAGGTGGAATCAAGATTGCTGGGAGAAATATCAATAACCTCAGATATGTCGATGACACCACCCTTATGAAGAGGAACTAAAAAGCCTCTTGATGAAGGTGAAAGTGGAGAGTGAAAAAGTTGGCTTAAAGCTCAACATTCAGAAAATGAAGATCATGGCATCCGGTCCCATCACTTCATGGGAAATAGATGGGGAAACAGTGAAAACAGTGTCAGACTTTATTTTTTTGGGCTCCAAAATCACTACAGATGGTGACTGAAGCCATGAAATTAAAAGACGCTTACTCCTTGGAAGGAAAGTTATGACCAACCTAGATAGCATATTCAAAAGCAGAGACAGTACTTTGCCAGCAAAGGTCCATCTAGTTAAGGCTATGGTTTTTCCTGTGGTCATGTATGGATGTGAGATTTGGACTGTGAAGAAGGCTGAGCACCGAAGAATTGATGCTTTTGAACTGTGGTGTTGGAGAAGACTCTTGAGAGTCCCTTGGACTGCAAGGAGATCCCCAGTCCATTGTCAAGGAGGTCAGCCCTGGGATTTCTTTGGAGGGAATGATGCTGAAGCTGAAACTCCAGTACTTTGGCCACCTCATGCGAAGAGTTGACTCATTGGACAAGACTCTGATGTTGGGAGGGATTGGGGGCAGGAGAAGAAGGGGATGACAGAGGTTGAGATGGCTGGATGGCATCACTGACTCAATGGACGTGAGTCTGAGTGAACTCTGGGAGTTGGTGATGGACAGGGAGGCCTGGCGTGCTGCGATTCATGAGGTTGTGAAGAGTGAGACAGGACTGAGCGACTGAACTGAGCTGATACTTATTATTTCTACAGGTGCTTGTATTTTGACTGATTGCTCATTTGGAGTTATCACTTTCAACAAACTATTTGGTGGCAAAATTTTGTTCAGATTTTTCCATAAGATTATAAGGAAAAATCTGAATTAACTTTTTGGCCAGCCCCTATCTCAATTTATCGGAGAAGGCAATGGCACCCCCCTCCAGTACTCTTGCCTGGAAAATCCCATGGATGGAGGAGCCTGGCAGGCTGCAGTCCATGGGGTCGCTAGAGTCGGACATGACTGAGCGACTTCACTTTCACTTTTCACTTTCATGCATTGGAGAAGGAAATGGCAACCCACTCCAGTGTTCTTTCCTGGAGAATCCCAGGGACGGGGGAGCCTGTTGGGCTGCTGTCTATGGGGTCACACAGAGTCGGACATGACTGAAGTGACTTAGCAGCAGCAGCATCTCAATTTATAACTGTAGTATTAAATGGGTCAGACCAAGGTGAACTGAAAACCATATCTAACTAATCACTGGAAGGGCAGGGCAGGAATATAGGATATGAGAATATAAGATAAGACCCAACAATATCTACCACTCGGTTTTGACAGACAGTACAGATACAACAGTAGCAAATTGGCCTTAAGTAGATCTTTGGTAGGCATTACTCAGCCAGAAACAGGAACTGGGATTTAGGATGGAGCTGAGGTTTTGCCAGGACTCAGTGATCATTCAGAATTGTAGACTTGGGGAATAGTATAGAAACCCAGGCAGAGAGTTACATACTCATGCAGAAGACCAAATCTAGTTATAGGAACTACGCCACCTATTAGAATCTAATACACAAAAAATAGGGTGAAAACCAGAATACAGGTCAGCATGGGAACACCAGCAAAACATCTTCATTTTGAGCAGGTAGGCTGGAGGAGAAGGGGACGACAGAGGCCGAGGTGGTTGGATGGCATCACTGACTCAATGGACATGACTTTGAGCAAGCTCTGAGAGATAGCAAAGGACAGGGAAGCCTGGCATGCTGCGTTCCATGGGGTCACAAAGAGTCCGACGTGACTGAGCAACTGAACAATGACAGGATATTGGTTGGCCTAGGCTTCCCTTTCTTCTTCCTGCCAGGGAGCCTCATCCAGCTCAGAGTGTGAGGGAGCCTTATACCTAGATTTGAGAGTTAAAAGGCTCAGAAAAGTTCAGCTGCAAGCACGTGGTACACCATTCCTCCCTATAGGATGGCAAATGTCAAGCCATCTGCTTATTTTGTTTTGCATTTAAGTTAATCAGGTGTAGCAACAAAACATTTCAAAAATGCTTTAAGAAAAGTATTGTTCTGACAGTGATGAATTGATTCATCACTTTCTTTTACAAGAATATATCACTAGCCTATGATAAAGCTCGTCCTAGCTATTATACTTTCCTTAAGACGTCCCTCTACAAGCCTGCCCCTGTGACTGGTTGTCATCTCATAATAGGGATGCAATTTCATTCATCATCAGCATTCACCTAAAGATACAAGTCTCACCAAATAACAGAAGTTATGTACTACTCACTTTTTCCCAGGACAAATTTAAGAAGAAGGAAGGCGATTAAGAATCACCTAGATCACCTAAGGGGAAATTTTTTTTAAAATAATAAAAGTTGATTTCTGTGATATATGTTACCCTGAAGCTAGATTGAAACAATGTGGCTTCCCTGGGGCTTCGTTTGTCCACCACCTGGACGTGTCAGTTGGTACAGATTATAGCAGACTGTCTGCTTAAAGACATCAGCCACATGGAGCCTGTGACATCTGTGGGTTTTGGTTTTTAATGACTGTGTACTTGATTCTAGTTCTGATATATATATTTATCCAGTAGGATCTGGAAGAAAGTTGAAAAATGATTTTTTTTAAAAAAATAAGTAAATTGAATCTCTGTGCTTGCATTTAACTGAGTGTCACATTTAGTCAGTATTTTATAAAATATATATATATCAAAATTAAATCTCTAGAATGTAATTGGATTTCTTGTTCAACATTTGAGTGGAAGAGTTAAGGAAAGATAGAACCTGAAGGGGGGCATATGGACATCATTTTGCCCAGTGTTATGGGCTGAATTGTGGCCGTCCCCTCCCAGGAAAAAAAAAAAAGATATGACAAGCCTAATCCTTGGTTTCTGTTACTGTGACCTGATTTGGAAATAAGGTCTTTGCAAATGTAATCAAGTTAAGAGCAGGTAATAATGGGGTCCTTACAAGAGGGAAACTTGGACACATGAAGACACAAGGAAGACAGCCATGTGAAGACAGAGGCAGAGACTGGAATTATTTTACCACGAGCCAGTGGAAGTCTGGGGCCACCAGAAGTTGGAAAAAGCAAAGAAGCATCCACTCATAGAGGCTACAGAGAAAGAATAACACTGTCAACACCTTGGTTTCAACCTTCTGGCCTCCAGAACTGTGAGGGAGTAAGATTCTGTGGTTTTAAGTCACACAGTTAGTGGCATTTTTTTTCATAGCAGCCCTTGGAAGTGAATATACGGTTTTGTATCTCTTGTCAGGATTGTATTTAAAGAAGGTCAGTTAGATTTTAGAGTATGCCAAGCAGTTTTAAGACCTTTGACTACTGGTGAGTTTTGGGGTTTGACTTTTGGGTGTGAGGATACCACAGAGACCTAACCTACCACATAAAAGTACAGGAAAACTGTACTTGAATAACCCAGGGCACCTAATAATGTCTTTTGGTTGAATAACTGGGTTTTTGGAGCCACTGTTCTTTTCTTTATGTTTTCAATTTCTTGTTTATGTATATCCCAGAAACATTTCAAGTGTCAAAATAGGGGAGTCAGACTTTTCAATCATTCTACTTATGTTCATTATTAACTGATTCAAAATGTGGGGGTAATGCTGTGTGGTTTGCTTTTGAACAGGTTTCAAATCCATTTGTGGCAATCTAGGTTATATCTTCCCCCCAGCAAGGTTTCTAACTATTAGTTATTATAGATTCTAGCACAGATTCTCCTAAAATCTTAGTAAATAAGCATTATTGTTTTCATCCATGATAGATTTATTAGCAGGCTGGTATCAGTGATCAGTTGTTCACCAATCAATTAGAAGGGTCTATTATGAGAGTGTTTATAGTAACATTAGAGGTAAGCAGTTGAGGTCCTTATATTACAAATGTTAAGACCGCTTAAGATAATAGTAGGAAACATGATAGTTAATGCTATAATTTCATTTTATTGGCAGACACAAAGAGACAGACATGTAAAATCTCATCCTACAGAAATATTAACTCCTTGCCATATCCTGACTTTCAGTGACTTTTGCCCTGAAGCAGCAACTGTGTTTTGGTATAGAACATATGGGCTCTTTTTTTTTTTTTTGCCATTTCCATTACTCTGCTTCTCTGGCTATCACTGCTCATAACACCAGGTAGTCCCAAGATCCACACAGGTGGACAGTTCAATCATTTAGAAATGATAAGGGCTTATTAGGTTCAGAAAGTTGGGGGATGAGAATTTGCTGGAGATTTTCACAGAAAATCATAATTAGTCATAGAAATTATTTGAGTAGCACATTTACATTCAGTTTTGTAGGGAATCTATTTATTCAATAAAAACAACTAGGAATTAAGGTTGATAATTTATTAGGATGTTGCAGAAATAAATGAAAATCTATGTATTTGGAAGCTTGCAAATCTGACACCCAGTGTTTCCAGATACAGATATTTTCTAATCTGCATTATTTTTAACTGGATAATAAAACCTATATTTTCAAATAGCAATGGCAGAATCATATTAGAAGATGTTATTGCAATATAAACATTTCTGCATTTTTTGGTTTTACTTAGAATGTGGCTAAGTAAATGTGGTAACTGAGTCTTAGAAAGGTACAAGCCAATGTGATTTATACTTAAAGAAAAGTGAAAGCCAAGTGAGTTTGGACAGTCAGAAGCCCAGGAGTGGGTATGAGATTATTTAAACTCTCTGAAAGCAAGAGGGGCAAGAAATTCAGTGCACATGGTTTGACAGTATCTGTAAATAATGGTATACTTTCTCTTTCTGTTATTATTTAAAGCCAGCTAGTAGACAGGAGCTATAAAAACAGCTGGCCAGAACAAGTCATTTTTTTTTTTTAATTCTGAAAACTTACTGGACACTTTAAATATCAAAATCCTGGATCTCAGTGACTATATATACAAATATTGATTATAGAAGGAACATACACACACACGCACACACCCTTTAGCCTCCAAAGTTTTTCATCTCATTTAACTGAGAATACCATGTAATGAATTAGCATATAATTTATCATTAGTAGATGAAAAAATAGGTCAGAGACATTAGCCCCCAAGGGCTTCCCCGGTGGCACTAGTGGTAAAGAATCCACCTGCCAATGCAGGAGACATAAGAGACGTGGGTTTGATCCCTGGGTCTGGAAGATCCCCTAGAGAAGGGCACTGCAACCTATTCTTGCCTGGAGAAACCCATGGAAAGAGGAACCTGGTGAGCTACAGTCCATAGGGTCACAAAGAGTTGGACACAACGGAAGCAACTGAGCATGCACACACGTGAGAATATTTAGAGTAGGGGGACATCATGGAAGATGGTGCAGAAATAGCATCGACTCTGAGAAGTTAATTGATTGTAGTAGATTGACCTGGTATGGAAGAATTTGGAATGTGGAGATTGTAATATTAAGGAAAACTATTGCATCAATACAGGATGAACCTCCTTAAGAAATGTTGTCTATAAACACAGAGTTAGAAATGTATAACAAAAAAGTGTTTACTCTGTTCTGACTTCTTGTATAATCATTCTAATGTTAACATATTATCATCACCCTGTTTATTATCACTCAATTTAGGAGTCCACTTAATCTAACAGTAACATGTAGAAAGTAGTATGAACTTAAAACTTAACTTGTAACTTAAAAAATATTTCTATGTTTTATTGACTTCAGGGAGTGTGGCTTTAAGTACGCACTCTAATAATCACTTATCCAGCTTTTTTAATAGAACAACAATCTTTTAAATGCATAGCAATCACTATGCTGTCTTGTAATACATTAGAAGACCATGGCAGCTATCCAGTGCAATCTTAGATTTATAACTCTTCAGAAAATAAATGAATTGAACATTCTATGCATTACATTAGTTCTACAGCATGTCTAAGGTTACTGATAAACACTTAATTATGGAAAGTTAATCAACAGAGATTTGCATTTTATTGTGAAAGTTTTTAACATAAATCTCTGTAAATTTCCATTTAACATATATTTAACCTAAGAATGACATAGAAGATTATAAGAAAGAGGAATGATAGAGGGTAAACCACTTGGCCAGTGTAAATGGAGGCCAGAATAACCCACTGATAATAATACTTGATGTCTTCTTAAATTCCTGAATATGTTTTTCTGCATTTATTGTGAACTTGACTCAAATGCTTATCAACCTTTAGGACTATTAATTGCTTGGAATTCTCCACGCTGCCTTCTTTGACTTTCCACTAGAATGTTCTATTTTCTTTTGCAAACACATTTTTCAGTCTTTCTGATCAAGTTCCTAATTTATTAGTCCATGTGGGAATTCAGTTTTTATTGCATCTGAAGGAGCATTGGAGAAGCTACTCTTTGGATGTCACCGTAATTAGTACTTTTCCCATTACAGAATTTATCTTTTTGTTTGTGTGCAAACTGTGTTGATCATACAAGGCTCAATTCATTCAATTTCCTAGCGTATACGTCTCTACTTTTGAGCTTAGCGCCTTTCTACATTTCCTCACACTGAGCCTACAAGATAGAAATCCTTTGGGTCCCTCTACCCTTTGTTCGCTTCCTTTAACTCTTGGCAGCTTCAGTTCTGTCTTTGGCAGCTTCTGGGGAAGCCTCTTTTTTAACCTTCCCTGACAGGCCCTGAGATAATTCTGGGAAGCTTCACTAACTTGGCCTTCTAACCCCCTAGTGCTTGCTTTCTTTTGCAGATGTTTTGCTGTGCTTCTCATAACCATAAATGTATTTCAGATGAACAACTGTAGTTCACAGTTGCTGCAGCGTTTCTCATGCAAAGGTTCCAAACAAGTTTTAACAGCTGCTAAGGAGGCTGGCAGAAAGCCTTGATTGCTAATTCTGTGCTAAACTGCTTTTCACAATGGGACATTCTATAATATTTCATAGTCTTTAAAGCAAATGATTTCTACCTTTTTTCTTTAATTACTGCTAGTATCATACTTGTTCCCAGCTTTAAAAAGATTCCATATCTGTACTTTCCGAAATGGGCTTGATTTTATTTAAAACTCTATAGAGAAGTTAGAGGCTCCTTAGGGAACAAGGAAGTGATGATGGCAAAACTGGTAAAAGTGATATCAGTAAGGTCAAGAGAGTTGATGCATAAATATAACAAATTGTACCTTCTGGAAACATTATTTCTATAAAGGTGAAAGTTTGCTCTCTAGGCTCTAATGTGTAAATAGGCAAGTTTGCTCTCTAGGCTCTAATGTGTAAATAGGCAGAAGGAAGGCTGCTTGGGTAATATTTGAGCAGACAGAGTCAGATGTTTTTGGTGTGTTTCCAGTGTCCTGGGATTGAGGGGCCGTTCAGTAGTCTGGTATGAGGTGATGAAGATGTGCTCAGAATCTCACAAATTAATCCACTCTGCAGTGAATCCACAGCCAGATAATGGAGAATGCATCATGTGTATTACAGGAAAGGGGGATGCCGTGTTCTAATGAGGCAATCATTGAAAACCATCTTAACTATAACTGCTAAAGGTTGTTTTACAAATTACAACTGATCTGCTAATGCCTCCAAATGATTTCTCACTTAGTGATCTAACAAAAAAAAAAAATTAACATTGTAACAGGAGAACTGAGTCTCTGTTTTCTGACTCACAATTTGTCAACTAAGTTTTGTTGGTGGACTTATTATTATAAAGGTATTCAGGTCATAGCTAACACATTAATAAATTGAGCGATTTATTGAAAAATCACACGGTATTTCAATGTATTTTGTTTTCATCCGTGCATTGACCCTTTACCACCATTAGTTATATCCCTGATTTTTAAATATATCCCAATATAACCCTGGTTTTTAAAAATCTTAATAAACTGGAAATGGAAAATGATTCAATAATATGATAAACACCAGCACCATAACAGTGGAGCATGAGAGTGTTATTTTAGAAATATACTCATATTAGCATTTCATCCTATAGTATATAAATGGGTTTATGATAATAAAGGGTTTCATAGTCAAATAAATTTGGGAAATGCTGTTTTTCTTTTAATGCAGGACTTCTCAGAACCTTTAATATGTTATTAATTATAATTAATAATAACAATATGTAATTTTGATGGTATCTGAAATGGATTTGGCCACAGAAATTTTGTTCAAGAGCATCTCCAGTGAGCAGGGCTCTGAGAAATATGCCTTGGCAAAACACTGACACCACATTCAGCACACAAAAGTCAGATTGTACTAACTTTCTGTCAGCAGTGACCTTAGTCTAATTCATCACAGATATCATGCTGTGATGTAGTTAGATTTCATTGTGCATCAGAATCAACTGAGAATGTCAAAATTCAGATTCCTAGGTGGCACTCTGATTCAGCAAATCTGACCCAAGTTCTACATGTTAACAAGCATCAAGTGAGGTTTCTGATGTAGGTGTCTAGAGTTGATACTTTGAGAGATACCATATTAGAAAGCTTGGGTCAATTAATAAATAAGAAAAGATAAACATAATTACAAAATTTTGAAACCAAAAGTTTAATAACATTGATATCGTATGTTGAGACTGGGACATTATGAAAGTTTATTGACAAAAGAAGAATCAAGTATGGATAAAGATGCCATATTCACTTGCCTTATATATTAGTATCGTTAATACTCATATGCCAATCATGAACTCTTTGACTCACTATTGCCTGAAAATATTTGCTTAATTTGCACTTTTGATCACGTGGCACGTAATTGAAAGCCATGAGGATGCCCCTTCCTTTGATAAACCTCAACTTGTACTTCTTCTACTGGCAATGATTGTAATTCTATACACAGAGTGTGGTATTTTGTGCTTCATATTTCCCCTATCTGAAACGTCTTTTTCCTTGTTTCTTTCCCTGCTAATTTGTTCTCTGTTGAGTATGAATGTGTATGGATCATTTAGAATGGTCATAACATTTGTGTTGCTAAAGGAGTGATGACTGAGGCTAGGAAGTATGTGTGGATGTGTAGTTACTGGGACAGAAATAGTATGTTAGTCTTAAACAGATACTAAAGATAGACTAAAATTCCATGACAGGTTAAGAAGGACTCAGGTGATTCAGGTAGCTACAGATATATAGAAGTCCAGGAAGGGATTACTACGAGGAAGGGAAGTAGCTGAAATTGTGTTGTTTCCAAAATACTCTTTTTTCAATGATTTTTGCTGATCATCTAATCTGTTTTGCTTATTTGTTGGTAATAATTTCTTTCATTTTGATTAATTTTCCTATATGTATGGGTCTGTCTTAGCAATGGTACTTTGTGTGTATGTGTGTTAGCTGTGTCCGACTCTTTGCAACTCTATGTGCTGTGGCCCTCCAGATTCCTTTGTCCACGGGATTCTCCAGGCAACAATACTGGAGTGGGTTCCCATTTCCTTCTCCATACTACTGTGCATTAATAATGATTTACTGTGCATTAATAATGACTACTCGTCACTGACTGAATGGGATGGTTCTTTCTACCAGGTAGGCATACATCTTTGGATTTCAGTCAAAGCACTTATTTTTAATCCTTCTGAAAATAAAAATATGATGCTTCTCAGTTATTTCAATCATCACTATTTTCAATCTTCAGTTCAATAAAGTGGCATATCTTGCCATCTCCTCATTCATATTCGGTGCTACAGTTTTTGTCAAGATGCCAGATATCTGCCATGACAGACATATATTGGTAGATGGATTGTGGTCATAATGTCTGATAATGAAGAAGAATTGTATTTAAGTTTTTCAGAGATGTTAGACTTCATTCGCTTCTAGTATGAAACCTGTTTTCAAAGGAAAGAAAATAAAGGATATTGAATTTAGTTATGATTCATGAATGTCAGTATTTAAGTGTTTTAGAGCTTTGTATAAGCAGAAAAGGTAGTGGAAACAGGAAGCTAGGCTGCCATAAGCACACATATAACAAATAATTAATTGACTACAGACATGAGGGAACATACAGAGAACATCAGAAAATACTATTGTACATGAAATGTATTAACATTAATATTGTGAACAGCTGGATGGCTGGATGTTTGATAATGAAGCAAATCATTTTAATTTGATTTAAGCTTCAGCTTTTAATTGAATTTATAAGAACATGGGAAAAATTAACAGGCAGCTTCTGGCAATTCAAAAATGATGTTTTGGCTCAGAATCTAAGCTTCTCTCTAAATTTGGGAAATCTGGCTTTGGATAAAGATGGAGCTAAGGAAAATCATGCTGTAATACCAAAGACAGCAGATCTACATCTCTGAGTTTAAATAAATGCAGATTGTCACTGTTTGTCAGAAAGGTAACTATTCCTTTGGATATAATTGTATTTTACAGTGGCTAACAATTCAGCTCTAATAATTAAATAGTTGGTTGAATCAGTCACATGATTTTTCCTCTGTGAAAAGTGAAGAATATCATGTAGAATCATTTTTTAAAGAGCTTCAAAGTGGAGCAATGTGCTGAGGCCAGAGATGAATCTTCTTTGTTAATAGACTCCAGGAAAACTGGGCGAGAAGATTTATATATATATATAGGACCTTGTGTCTTTTGACTAGGGCTGGCAAAGACTTATATGTTCAAAATTGCTGCTTCCTACAAGAAATATAAAAGATCATCAGTTTTATTTTCCTGAAAAGGGTGCCCTAAGCTATCACATTTGTATCCCAATAACCTCAATGTATAATCTAACCTGTCACTGTTTTGCATCCTCAGATGAAATACTTTATCATCTTACTCCATCATTCAGTAGAACAACGCAAGGCAAAACAGACTATTCCATGGTGGAAGATATGAATCATATTTCAGAGAATAGGGAGTGCCTAAACATGAAGTATAGTTTTTCTTCCCTTTGCAGAGGTGATGAATCTCTTCTGCCCTTCTTTTTTCTTATAAAAGAACAGATTCAGTTGTTTTCACACAGATCCCAAATCACATCAAGCTGCAAGTTTACTTTGTCAAAAACGGTTGGACCAGATTTTCACAAATAAGGGAAATAAAACCATCTCAACAGTCATCTACTTCAAGGAGTTTCCCCTAATTATCAATATCCCAGTTGATTTATCCCTTTGTTTGCATCCTGTAGCATCTTATATGCAACTTGAATGCATTATCAGAGTCATTTTTATTCTTCCCTTTTGCATGCATCTATCTTAGATCTCATTTTAAATAATAAGCTTATGTGGAGCAGGCATTCTCTTATTATGTTTATTATTATTATTATAGTGTCTAGAAAATGGATCTGTACATTATAGGTGCTTAATAGAAATGTTCATCAATGTCCTTGGGTAGTCTCTATATTGGCAAAGGGTATTTGAAAAACTAGCATCCAATAAAAACTGTGGAAGTTATTTTTCCTTGGTAGAAACATTATATAAGAGTTCTGTGACTTTTACACTTGGTATCTTGTTTATTATGTAAATCATAGGTTGGCATGGGTAGGTTGATAGCTGGAGATAAGAATTCCTTTTTTAAATTAATTAATTAATCAGGCTGCATCAGGCCTTAGCTGTGGCACACAGGATGTTGGTTGCATCATACAGGGTCTTTTGATGTGGCATGTGGGCTCAGTAGTTGTGGGTTCACAGGCCCCAGAGTACACGGGGTTCAGTAGTGGTGGCATGTGGGCTTAGTTGCTCTGCAGCATGTGGGATCTTAGTTCCCCAACCAGGGATAGAACTCTCATCCCCTGTATTGCAAGACATTCTTTTACCACTGAGCCACCAGGAAAGTCCCAAGAATTCCTTTTTAAATAACTTTAAAAATATATCAAAGAAGACTTCAAACTTTAGGGATATTGTAGTATCTTAAAAGAATCATTGATGCTTTTGAACTGTGATGTTGGAGAAGACTCTTGAGAGTCCCTTGGACTGCAAGCAGATCCAACCAGTCCATTCTGAAGGAGATCAGCCCTGGGTGTTCATTGGAAGGACTGATGTTGAAGCTGAAACTCCAATACTTTGGCCACCTGATATGAAGAGCTGACTCATTTGAAAAGACCCTGATGCTAGGAAAGATTGAGGGCAGGAGGAGAAGGGGATGACAGAGGATGAGATGGTTGGATGGCATCACTGACTCGATGGACATGAGTTTGGGTACACTCCGGGAGTTGGTGATGGACAGGGAGGCCTGGCATGCTGTGGTCCATGGGGTTGCAAAGAGTCGGACATGACTGAACTGAACTGAAGTGAAAAGAATCATATGCAAAATGTGGAAAATAATCTCTAACTGAAGAGGTTATGATCAACCTAGCACCAGATTTTTAAAAATAATTAGCATAATATGATCTGCTGATGTAAATGAAGGGCTATGACAATTATTTTGGCTAATTATGGTTGTTGGTGGTGGTAAAGGACGTGCCTGCCAATACAGTAGATGTAAGAGACGCAGGTTCAATCCCTGGGTCAGAAAGATCACTTAGAGGAGGGCATGGCAACCCACTCTAGTATTCTTGCTCAGAGAATCCCACGGACAGAAGAGCCTGGTGGGCTACAGTTCATGGGGTTGCACGGAGTTGGACACGACTGAAGCGACTTAGCAGTAGCAGCATGGTTGGTAGTACAAAACAGAGGAGGATATAGAAATATACAGCTGCTATGGAAGCCCAGGAATGAAAGTAATTTTGGAAGATACAGTTAGTTTCTGTTAACCTATGTATAAGTAATTCACACTCCATGACATTTTAAATTTCATCATTACGTGTCCTCACCATTTCCCTCTATCAATTTTGTAGTCTTTTGAAACTTCCAGTTAGATAAGTGTCTAGATTCAGCAAAATATAACCAGCAAGGTGAATTTCTGGAGAAAATAACTGCATGGAATGGAAAACAAAACATGTAGCTATAACATAACAGATTCCAGGCTGTGAGTGAATGTGCTTCTGTTGCTCATATGGAATACCTTAGGCATTGTGAAACTTCCTTTTTCACAACACAGGTTATTGAACAACCACATTTGCATCAGTCTGTAGCACTGGACTGGATGAACTAAACGGTAATTTTTTTTTTTTTTTCTGGCTGAACCTCAGGGCATGAACAATCTTAGTTGCTTGACCAGGGATGGAACCCATGCCCCCTGCAGTGGAAGTGCAGAGTCTTAAACACTGAACCATCAGAGAAGTCCACTAATTGGTAATTCTTTGTGAAGAATTTTGAATGCCATTCACTCTTACTGTAGGTATTGGCCAGACAGAATTTAGACCCCAGGAGACAATTTATATTTGCAATCTATCATCACCTGCTAGATAACATGTAGAAAATAGGTCATCAGAATGAATGCAGCCATACTGATAGATTGAAAATCGCTGAATGTGTGTGTTGGTGACATCTCTGTTCTGGCCCCCTTATGGAATACACTCAAAGTAAAGGGAAAGATAACTCCATGAGGATTAGATGTGGAATAAGGAGGCGAGAGATACTGACCGTAACTCCATCCCAATACCTTTATCATTTTTTTCTAAAGTGCAGTATTAACAGAATGTCCTCAAATTGTGGACGTTATCTGACTAAAAATTTGTTAAGAGCTAGACTACTGAGCAGAGAAGGCAATGGCACCCCACTCCAGTACTCTTGCCTGGAAAATCCCATGGATGGAGGAGCCTGGTGGGCTGCAGTCCATGGAGTCGCTGAGGGTCGGACACGACTGAGGGACTTCACTTTCACTTTTCACTTTCATGCATTGGAGAAGGAAATGGCAACCCACTCCAGTGTTCTTGCCTAGAGAATCCCAGGGACGGGGGAGCCTGGTGGACTGCTGAAGTGACTTAGCAGTAGCAGACTACTGAGAATAGTGCCTTCTTGGACTGATTTTTTCTGGCATCTGGCATATTTTCATGTATTTGTCTTTTCTTCTTACAGGCACTTTCAGTACTAGGAGTGTGGCTTCCTTATTATTTCTATTCCCAAGAGGCCATGTAGAGTAGTACACACTTACTACATACTTGATCAATGTTGTTTGCATGAATTAAAATCTGTGTTTTCTTCATGCACATCACTGTCTATTTCATTCATTCCTTTTCTTAAAGGAAACCGAGGCTTCCATGGCCAACTCTAACATTTGTCACCATCAATATGAAGGGCTTCTTCCAATATCTTAATTCCAATACCATTTCTTCATATTCTTTTTATTGTGGGACTTCTTTTTATCTCTTTTATTATGTTACTTCATCATAATGTAAAACATTTTAGGTCTCTAAAAGACATCATCCAATTTCTTATCTTTTACAAATATGGTTACCAATATGCATACTTTGCTATCATAACATAGCAATTTTATTTTAAAATAGCATCAAGTATTTATTTACATTTTCTTTTTGGCAATCATCTTTAAACTTTTTAGTAGCCTGTGACTGTGTTGAACGTGTAATGAGTGGATCTTGAATTTGACATGTGAACATTAGAACGAGGCTGATGGAAGTGTCTGGCTGACCTTGTACTTTACAGGAGTCCCAAATGCTATGTATTTGGTATATTTGGTATAATTTGGTATGATTTGGTATAATTTGGTGTAACATTTTAGTATATTTTTTTCTCTTTTTTAATTTAAGCAGAAGAAAAGGACTTTGTTACTGTTTCTGTCAGCTCCATGAAGGCAGAGACCATGACTTTCATCTCCATTTTTCAGAGCAGTGCTTAAAACTAGAAGGAATGAATGCAAATTAATGAATGATTAAGTATGATCAAGTAGCCGCACTAACCTTCTAGCTATCCTCAAACCTACTAATTAATTTCCCACCTCAGGGCTTTTGAACTGGCTGTTTCCCCTGTTCTGAATGCTCTAGATATCCTTAAGATTAGTTTTATAATTTTATTTGTCTATGTCAAACTGTTACTTCTTTAGAAAAGTTTTCTGTCTACAGTCTATTAAAAGTCTACCTCCAACTATCCCACCTCTATTACTCTTGTCTTGCTTCACTTTTTCTTCATAGCACATATTCTTATGACATTGTATTATATCATTATATGTTTGATGGTTTTTCTCTTTCCTCCCCCTGAACCACTGCCACCATAGAATGTGAGTTCTATAAGTCCCAAGCATGTATCACTCCAGGATCCCATCAGGAATCAGAAATCCTTGCAGATAGTTCAAATAAAGAGACTATAAAGAAGGATTACTTCCCAGCAGTATGGACAGAGTTATGGGTACAAATAAGGTATATTGAAAGGGCAAGTGGAAAAAAGAATTAGCAAAGCTCAATAAAAGCTAGATCTAGGAATGAGGCTTGTCTTAAAGAAGATGTAATCTTAGAGGAACTCAGAGAGACATGAACACAGAGAGACATGATCCTGAAAGTCAGGAGAAGCAGGAGAAGAAATTACCAGCTCTTCTTTCTTCCCATCCTTCTGTCTCATACCAGTGTGCCTATTGTTAAAACCTGAGCAGAAATCAGCTGGCAAGAAGCCCAAGTGAAGCCAGTCTTAGAAGTCAGTCTCCTGGCGAACAGAGAACCAGGAAAGAGTGGAGAAATGAATCCTGTGAGGGGGAAAAAATAGCACAGGTGTATTGTCTGGCTTACTGCTGTGTCTTTCATGTCAGAACAGTACCTTGCATACTTTAGACATTCAATAAAGATTTGTTAAATAAAATGATCAATGGTAGTGGAAGTTTGGGAGCAAAGGAACTATTACATTCATCCAGGATATTAGCATATAAGGTCTCAGATCTTATTTTGGGGAGAATGTAGTTGTCCAAGGTTTATGTTTGGAGAAATTCTCAGACAGCTCTGGAAAGAATGACATTCAGTACCTTTTATCATCTCAATCTAGTAACCACTTAGGTTGTAATTTATGGGTTTATCAATTTATTTTATGATCCTGGGAGACATTTTCCAATAAGAAATTCTGGTGACCAATTGGTTCTGTTTCTCAGAGTAAGAGGCAGTAGGCGATAGCTATAAATTACTTTATTATTATTTTTTTGGTCAGTGCAGCAGTTTTTTTTTGAGTTTTTTTTTTTTTTTTTGGTTTTTAAAATTTGTATTGAAGCATAGTTGATTTACAATGTTGTATTAGTTTCAGGTGTACAGCAAGATGATTTAATTATATATATGAATTACTTTATTATTACATGGGAAATAGATGGGGAAACAGTGGAAACAGTGTCAGACTTTATGTTTTTGGGCTCCAAAATCACTGCAGATGGCGATTGCAGCCATGAAATTAAAAGACGCTTACTCCTTGGAAGGAAAGTTATGACCAACCTAGATAGCATATTCAAAAGCAGAGACATTACTTTGCCAACAAAGGTCCATCTAGTCAAGGCTATGGTTTTCCCAGTGGTCATGTATGGATGTGAGAGTTGGACTGTGAAGAAAGCTGAGCGCCAAAGAATTGATGCTTTTGAACTGTGGTGTTGGAGAAGACTCTTGAGAGTCCCTTGGACTGCAAGGAGATCCAACCAGTCCATTCTAAAGGACATCAGTCCTGGGTGTTCATTGGAAGGACTGATGCTAAAGCTGAAACTCCAATACTTTGGCCACCTCATACGAAGAGTTGACTCATTTGAAAAGACTCTGATGCTGGGAGGGATTGGGGGCAGGAGGAGAAGGGGATAACAGAGGATGAGATGGCTGGATGGCATCACCGACTTGATGGACATGAGTTTGGGTGAACTCCCGGAGTTGGTGATGGACAGGGAGGCCTGGCGTGCTGCAATTCATGGGGTCGCAAAGAGTCGGACATGACTGAGCAACTGAACTGAACTGAAGTAAGCAAAAAAAAAAAAACAATTAATAACATCACTGATTACTTAGCTTTAACTTCCAGCTTGATTCTTGGGGATTCGTGGAGATAAGCAGCATAAATGGGGGCATAGAGATATCTATGGTCTCAACTCAGTGCCAGTTGTGTACCACTGCTTCTTTCATTCTGCTTTATTACAAGTCCACTCTGACACCAAAGTAGATGAGTGGTTAGAAGTGGATATCATTCACTGAAATGGGGAAATCAGGAGAAGCCTCAAGTATTAGAAGGAAGATGATGACTTTAGTCTGGACATATTTTGTCTGATGTAACTATTGAATCCCCAAGTGGCAATATCTTGCTACAATTGGGCTACATAAGTTTGAATCTGAAGTAAGAAGACTGAAAATTACCAACACAGGTGGTAGTTGAAGTCACCAGAGAGGGTACTATCATCTTGGGAGAACTTGCAGCATGAGAAGTACAAGGACATTGGATCTGTGCCCCTCATTCCCTCTGAACAAACCTAGATGCCCACACTGAATGTTTGGGCTTGGGATGGAGTGTTCCATGAATTTCAGAGCATGGAGATCAAATGACCTGAGAAGCAGTGTCAAAGGATGAAATACTAAGAGACTCAGATGTATGTATGTGTATTTGCTTTGTTGCTCAGTCATGT
Organism: Bubalus kerabau; assembly: GCF_029407905.1. Taxonomy (NCBI): domain Eukaryota; kingdom Metazoa; phylum Chordata; class Mammalia; order Artiodactyla; family Bovidae; genus Bubalus; species Bubalus kerabau. Next base: position 56,796,090 of record NC_073647.1, on the reverse strand, counting down.
CCAACTCTTTGCAACCTCATGGACTGTAGCCTGCCAGGCTCCTCTGTCCATGGGGATTCTCCTGGCAAGAATACTGAAGTGGGTTGCCATGCCCTCCTCCAGGGGATCTTCCCAATCCAGGGATTGAACCCAGGTCTCCTGTATTGCAGGCAGATTCTTTACAGTCTGAGCCACCAGGGAAGAGACTCAGATAATCCCAGCTAAGAGGTCAGTTTGAAGGTGTGAGACAAAGAGACAGAATCTGGGCATGAGACAATGATTATGATAAACTAAGGGCAGCAATCAGAGTGTAGTAGTATAAATGATATCACATAGGGCTGGGGCAGAGACACCAGGGTCTTTCATACAAAACCTCCAGCTAAGGTGGAGGGTGGGAAAGAAGTTGCTAAGAGTCCTAAACTGATAGAAGAACTGCTAAATTATGCCATGATAGAGAACTGAGATGACCATTGGCGGAAGATTTTGCCAGAACATTTTTATTGCAATGGTGGGAAGAAAAGGCAAGCTGTAGTAGATTGAGAAGCGGTGAAATAGGAAAACAAATACTAATAGAAACAACAATACCAGACATTTCAAGAGGGAAGGAGAGGGGACCAGTAATCAAAGGAGGATGTAGGCTGTAGGGAAGGTTTGTGCTTTGTTTATGTTTAGGAAAAATTCTTGAGCATATGTATAGCCTGTGAGAAATATCTTGAAAATGATAAAGAGAGAAGATGGAAGAGGAGAAAGATAGAGTATGAATGAAAATAATAAATAGGCAAAGTCTTAAGAATTGTAGGGAATGAAGTCTGGAACATGGATGGAAAGATTTGTCTTGAAGCTGAGAAGTGAGATCTTTCTTCAGAGACTGCATTAAAGAAGGTAGAATGAAAGAGTAATACATAGGCTTGGGGGCATTGAGATGGAAATTTGAGAGAGTTTAGGGAGTTTTCGTGGTGGTGGTGGTGGTACAGATTGCTTTTAAGAAAGGTTTGGAATAGAAGAATACAGTAAAGCTGGAAGGACCTTTACAAATCTCTTAGTTTTGTGGTTTTCGAACTTTGTCAATCAACAGATTCAGTTCTCCAAATGAATTCTTTCTAGAATTCCAGCATATGAAAATAAGAGAATTCAATGGCTCAGATAGAAGAGGTGGAAAGAAGGTAATGTGTAATGCATGCATTCTCAGTTGTGTCCAACTCTTTGCAACCCAGTGGACTGTAGCCTGCCAGGAACCTCTGTCCATTGGATTTTCCAGGCTAGAATACTGGAGTGGGTTGCCATTTCTCCTCCAGGGGATCTTCCTGATCCATGGATTAAACCTGCATCTTGTGTTTGGCAAGCAGATTCTTTACCACTGAGCCACCTGGGAAGCACTGAGAAGAAGGTCCTGAACTTCAAACATCATCCTTGCTCCCTCCAACCTCCACATACTCCTCATTGCCTGACGCAGTTCCAGAAATGTCTGTGAGGAATCCCTAGGGCTCCTTTGAGCATGGTTTTAAAACTACTGATCTCATCATTTTGTAGATGAGGGATCAAACCCAGAGGGATGAATTGACTTTTCTGGAGTAGAATCAGGACTGGAATCTACCTCTCCTAATTTCTAGCCAGAACTTTAAAAATTTATTATGCTGTCCTACTTCTTGTGGACATAACATTGATTGCCCTCAATAAAAGTCTCCAAGAATCTGAAATTTTAACCTTTATTTTTCCAATGACATTCGCTCTTCAGTTCAGTTCAGTTCAGTCACTCAGTTGTGTCCGACTCTTTGCAACCCCATGAATCGCAGCATGCTAGGCCTCCCTGTCCATCACCAACTCCTGGAGTTCACTCAAACTCATGTCCATCGAGTCGGTGATGCCATCCAGCCACCTCATCCTCTCTCATCCCCTTCTCCTCCTACCCCCAATCCCTCCCAGCATCAGAGTCTTTTCCAATGAGTCAACTCTTCGCATGAGGTGGCCAAAGTATTGGAGTTTCATAGGTGATTCCTTTTTGTATTTCACATTTATTTGTTAAAAGATAGAAGGAAATGTCTTTTCCTGCATACCTCCCAACTTTTAGATTAAATGAGAAATTGTGGGATGCATAGAGATCCTTAGAAAGAAGTTGTATATTCAGCATATTATTTGTGAAAAATATAAGGCTTTTCTGGGGATGTCATCAACCAGAACTGGGGATGAAAAGCACTGGAATATTTGAAAATGCTAAATTACTACATATAATCTTCAGTAACTTTTTTTTTTACCTGGAATTATGTTTCTAAGATTTATCACATTATTCTGTGTACCAGCAGTTCATTCCTTTTCACCCTTGGGTAATATTCCATTGTCTGAATATTCCTTTGTAGTTTAGGAGTACATTTATATGTGACAAAATTAAGAGTATTTTTAAAAAGCAAGGAAATGATTTTTAAAATTCAGCACAGTAATTGACCTCTTAAGGAGAGAAAGGGGGCACGGAATTAGAAAGAAGTCTCAGTCAGGGCAGCTTTAATATTATTAATAGCATTTCATTACAGGAGTTCTTTAAGTGTGATCTCAAAGCTGCCAGCATCAGCATCACCTGAGATATTGTTAGAAATTCACATTTTCAGGTCTTACCCAGTCCTATTGAATGAGAAACTCTGGGGCATGTCCAGCAATCATGTTGTATGAAGCTCTTTAGGTGATTCTGGTGTATGCTGACATTTGAGAACCATGGCTATTGGGTTACACTGCATAACTCACACACGAGTTTCTCTCTCATTCTCTGTCTCTGTCTCTTTCTTATATTATATAATACAAAATAAAATGAAAACATCTGAGTAGTGATTAACCATAATTAAAGAACTATGGATATAGAAGAGCTATCTGAGAGCAATTTTTTTTTTTTTTTTTTTGCAGGCTATGGAGTCCAGAAGGCAAATGGTAGGAAGAAAGGACAGAAGAGTGGAACCATGGGATAATTCAGGAGAAAGGTGCAGGTAAGATAAGAGAGGGTCCTTTTTGTCATATGTTATGAAAAGAGTGTGGCTGAAAATATAGAATACACTTTGAAGTAGACATATGTATCTGTGTGCATGCACAAACGTGCACATGTGTGTGTGTGTGTAGAATGATACCATGCTTGGAAAGGTTAGCATGCCCCACTGGTAGAGATAATTACTCCCTCTCTCTACTCTCCCCTGTTTCTGAATAATTTAGACTCAGCAAGGAATAACTTTCTCTCACGGCGGGATGCAACAGGTCTTTTTCAAACAGATCTTGCTGCCCTGGCCAGGCATTCTAAAATGAAATGAATCTGCATCACAACGACTTTGACTCCCCTCCTTTTTTTTGGAGCTGCAGTTGCCTTTGCAAACTCTTTTCCCTGCTGCTATCATCACATTGAAAGTGAACACTGACACAAAGGAGAAAAAAGCATAGTCTTCATTTATTTTGAAAGAAACCCATTATTAACTGAACATTTATTCTTAAATGACTTACGGGTATTCCCACTGTAAAGGTGAAGTCCACTCTGAAAGGTACCACACAGCCCCACAGTTAAAGATATCACTGGAGGACACAGAGGACTTGACCTGCCAAATGCCTGGAGATACTTAGACAAGGCTCTCTCCAAAGAAATGAATTGCACAACATACACACCCTAAGGAAAACACCTCTAGCAGACAGAAAATAGCACCAGATTAATTTTATACATCTTTGAAACTTGTCATTGGCAACATGTTTTGGGCCATAGAGATCTCAAAACAACAGATTCTCCTCTTTGCCACTCTTGTATTAAGGGAATACCAAATTCCATAAGAAAGACTTTTTATCACCTTGTTGAGATTCTTGATGTTGTAATAACTTCCTAACAAGTCTACCATCCACTTACAATGTCCATATGCCAATTAATCCTTTGTGTCACTACTAGATAGACCTTTACTAAGCACAGCTTTGATCGTGTCCTTGGTTCACATGTTACATCTCTACCATTGCTCTGGCCACTTAGAAATACAAGTTCAGTTCAGTTCAGTCACTAAGTCATGTATGACTCTTTGTGACCCCATGAACTGCAGCATGCCAGGCTTCCTTGTCCATCATCAACTCCTGGAGCTTGCTCAGACTCATGTCTGTTGAGTTAGTGATGCCATCCAACCATCTCATCCTCTGTCATCCCCTTCTCCTCCTGCCTTTAATCTTTCCCAGCATCAGGGTCTTTTCAAATGAGTCAGTTTTTCGCATCAGGTGGCCAAAGTATTGGAGTTTCAGCTTCAGCATCAGTCCTTCCAATGAATATTCAGGATTGAATTCCTTTAGGATTGACTCATTTCCTTGCAGTTGAAGGGACTCTCAAGAGTCTTCTCCAACACCACAGTTCAAAAACATCAATTCTTTGGTGCTCAGCTTTCTTTATGGTCCAACTCTCACATCCATACATGACTACTGGAAAAACCATAGCTTTGACTAGATGGACCTTTGTTGGTGAAGCAATGTCTCTGATTTTAAATATGCTGTCTAGGTTGGTCAGCAAGCGACTTTTAATTTCATAGCCACAGTCATCATCTGCAGTGATTTTGGAGCCCAAGAAAATAGTCTATCACTGTTTCTGTTGTTTCCCCATCTATTTGCCGTGAAGTAATGGGACCGGATGCCATGATCTTAGATTTTGAATGCTGAGTTTTAAGCCAACTTTTTCACTCTCCTCTTTCACTTTCATCAAGAGGCTATTCAATTCCTCTTCACTTTCTGCTATTAGTTTGATGTCATCTGCATATCTGAGGTTATTGATATTTCTCCTGGCAATCTTGATTCCAGCTTGTGCTTCATCCAGCCTGGCATTGCACATAATGTACTCTGCATATAAGTTAAATAAGCACAGTGACAATATACAGCCTTTATGTACTCCTTTCCTGATTTGGAACCAGTCCATTGTTCCGTGTCTAATTCTAACTGTTGCTTCTTGACCTACCTACAGATTTCTCAGGAGTCAGGTAAGGTTGTCTGATATTCCCATCTCTTTAAGAATTATCCTGTTTGTTGTGAGCCACACAGTCAAAGGCTTTGGTGTAGTCAATAAAGCAGAAGCAGATGTTTTTCTGGAACTCTCTTGCTTTTTCTATGATCCAACAGATGTTTGCAATTTGATCTCTGGTTCCTCTACCTTTTCTAAATCCAGCTTGAACATCTGGGAGTTCTTGGTTCACGTACTGTTGAAGCCTCACTTGGAGAATATTGAACATTACTTTGCTAGCATATGAGATGAGTGCAGTTGTGCAGTGGTTTGAACATTCTTTGACATTGCCTTTCTTTAACCCAAAGCTGACTGTAAGCCCTACTATTAATAATTGTGTAGGATCTTCTTTTTTGTGCACTGGCTACTCCTGGTGTCTTTTGGCTTTCTTATTAATATTTTAGCCCTACATCTTGATCTCTTTACATATTTTTATCTTATTACAATATGTTTATTTTTGTTGATTGCATCAGATGCTTTTTGGAATGTGGAAAGGTGCAAATAGATGCATAAGTAAATGTAGTGATGGTTTAGTTGATAAGTCATGTCCGACTCTTGCAACCACATGGACTGTAGCCTGTCAGGTTCCTCTGTCCATGGAATTTCCCACTCCCAAGAATAGTGGAGTGGGTTGCCATTTCCTTCTCCATGGGATTTTCCTGGCCCACGGATCAAATCCATATCTTGTATTGCAGGCGGATTCTTTACTGCTGAGCCACCAGAGATTCCTGCATAAGTAAATATGGCAAGTCATTTTCCTTCTTAAAGGCTTTCATTGCTTCTTTCTTGTGCACTAAATAAACTGTGAACTTCTCTATCTAGCTGACATCCTCCTCCATGTGGCTTTCACCCACTTTTTTCATTTTTATTGTTCACTTTCTGAGGATGTCAACTCTATGGCCCATCAGACTAGATCACTTGCTTTCCCTAAACTTGCTCTGTGTTTTCCTGCCTCCTCGCCTTTGTGCCTACTGTTATGTCTACCAGGATTATTTCCTCCTTTATCTCTGCCTGTTGAGATCCTCTCTATTAAATTCCATAGCTCCACTGCTACTTCTTCTTGAATCATTCCCTCTGATCCAGCCACCATTTATAATCTGCCCCTCTCTAGAACGTTTTCTTTATTGCCCTCATCATATTTTACCTTATATTGCAGTTATTTGTACACTTTACTTATACTACCCTTTTAGTGTCCTGAAAAACTAGAAGCTTCTTGAGGGCAAGGGGCTGTGGCCCATTCATCATTGTATCCTCTCTACGGTGTATAGTCTGTTGTATATAGTAGTTGCTCAACAAATGTTTGTTGAACACAAAAAATGAAACTAGAACACTTTCTAACACCATACACAAAAATAAACTCAAAATGGATTAAAGATCTAAACATAAGACCAGAAACTATAAAACTCTTAGAGGAGAACATAGGCAAAACACTCTCTGACATACATCACAGCAGGATCCTCTATGACCCACCTCCCAGAATATTGGAAATAAAAGCAAAAATAAACAAGTGGGATCTAATTAAAATTAAAAGCTTCTGCACAACAAAAGAAACTATAAGCAAGGTGAAAAGACAGCCTTCAGAATGGGAGAAAATAGTAGCAAATGAAGCAACTGGCAAACAGCTAATCTCAAAAATATACAAGCAACTCCTGCAGCTCAATTCCAGAAAAATAAACGACCCAATCAAAAAATGGGCCAAAGAACTAAATAGACATTTCTCCAAAGAAGACATACAGATGGCTAACAAACACATGAAAAGATGCTCAACATCATGTATTATCAGAGAATTTCAAATCAAAACCACAATGAAGTACCATTTCATGCCAGTCAGAATGGCTGCGATCCAAAAGTCTACAAGCAATAAATGCTGGAGAGGATGTGGAGAAAATGGAACCCTCTTACACTGTTGGTGGGAATGAAAACTAGTACAGCCACTATGGAGAACAGTGTGGAGATTCGTTAAAAAACTGGAAATAGAACTGCTATATGACCCAGCAATCCCAATGCTGGGCATACACACAGGAAACCAGAATTGAAAGAGACACATGTACCCCAATGTTCATTGCAGCACTGTTTATAATAGCCAGGACATGGAAGCAACCTAGATGTCCATCAGCAGGTGAATGGATAAGAAAGCAGTAGTACATATACATTAAACCATTAAAAAGAATACATTTGAATCAGTTCTAAAGAGGTGGATGAAACTGGAGCCTATTATACAGAGTGAAGTAAGCCAGAAAGAAAAACACCAATACAGTATACTAATGCATATATATGGAATTTAGAAAGATGGTAACAACAACCTTATATGCGAGACAGCAAAAGAAACACAGATGTATAGAACAGTCTTTTGGACTCAGTGGGAGAGGGAAGGGGGGATGATTTAGGAGAATGGCATTAAAACATGTATAATATCATATAAGAAATGAATCACCAGTCCAGGTTCGATGCAGGATACAGAAAGCTTGGGGATGGTGCACTTGGATGACCCAGAGGGATGGTATGGGGAGGGAGGTAGGAGGGGGGTTCAGGATGGGGAACACGTGTACACCAGTGGCAGATGCATGTTGTTGTATGGCAAAACCAATACAAGTAAAGTAAAAAAAAAAATAAATAAATAAATACACTGTAATACCTTGTCATACTGAAGACAAAAAGAAAGAAATTTTTTTTTACACATCATGTAGTAAATTGACACAGACAATTTGAAAACTGGTGTTATCTGCTGAGGTTGAGCACATAAATTCCCTATCACATACCACTTGCACTCATATTTCTATACCCAATATAAATCTGTGTTTATGCATATAATAAGATGGATACAAGAATGTTTGCAGTTACATTATTTATAGTGGTCATGTATTAGTTTGCTAGAGCTGCTGTGACAAGTGCCACAAACTGGATGGTTTCAACAACAGAAATAATCATCTTATATGTCTGAAGCTTAGAAGTCCAAAAAAATAAATAAAATAAAATAAGAAATGCCACTGTATTTATGTTTAGGTGGGAAAGCTCATGTTTTAGCATCTGGATATATATTTAGAGACACTGGGTGCAGTACAACTCATTCCCACTATTGGAAAACCCAACAAAAAGGGCAGGTCTTGGTCCTTTATGAGGATATCTTGCTTATTTTTCATTGAAAAAGCATATTAGCCCCAGAACATTGAATAATTTGGGGGAAAGTATCTAATGAACATGGAAAATATAGTTAAACATCCATAGAAGAAAATGTAAACACAATAACATTAGTAATGCTAACCTCCAGGCAGAAGATAAGGATACAATTTGTTTATTCTCCTGTGGTATAGTTACTGGAAAGGTTAAATGCCCCCACTGAGTTGCCCAAACAGTCTGAAAAGTCACCAGACACCCTGAATCAGTTTGAAGAATTTGATCATATGTCCTTAGAGATGGAGACAGGATACGGCTGCCAAAAATAGATTTGATGAGTGAGTATAGCAGAATTCCCAGTATGCAAAATCAGGAAGCAAGAATTTATTGAGCTGAAAATCATAACAGGAAAGCAAGAGACAATGATAATACTTGATTGTTAAAGTGGATGCTGTTAAATAAACATACAGATTTCAGAAGTTCAATATGATACTTATTTCCCCCTTCTTACATTATTTTTATATATCATGTGTAGAGAAAAGAATATTGCCCACCGTTCTGGTTCTGCAAAGATCAAGCCATTAACCACTGTAGACATCCAGTAACAGTGTACCCTGAGCAGAATTCAGGATGGATAAAAACAGGAAGCATTCTGTACTTTGAATATACTACGCCTAGATACTTAAGATGCATATCTAAGGAATAATTTCAATGATCCCCAGATTCCTGCATCTTCCCCCTGCACTAAAATCATTAAGTTCAGACTTCTGTTCTTTGTAATTAGTAATAATCTTTTGATGTTCAACTACATGTTCCCCCCTCGCCTCCACCACAGCAAAAGAATTCATATATATCCTGACTCCTCCATTACCTCTTTGGAGCAGTTCCTCAGAACTGTCTGAGAGGCTGTCTCCCAGGCTATAGTCCTCAGTAAGGTTCCCCAAATAAAACTTAGCTCACAATTTTTACATTGTGCCTTTTTCTTTCAGTCAACACATGTTGCCTTGTTCATTATCACTTCTAAGAACTACATTCTGAAAATGCCTTCTGTTAACTAGAGTCAACATATATTTCATATTTACCTAATTGGTTAAAATGAGCAAAACAAAAACAAAAACAAAAAGCTGAGAAGCAAATGGCAAGAGGAACAAAGAAGACCTGAAAGTAATTATTTTCAGGACTTTTTGTTTAGGCTTGAAAAAAATGGCATTCAGTGTGCTGTTACTGACACACAGTTCCATCTATGACCCTCCAAACCAAATAGTATGAATAATCCAAAGCTTGCCAGAATCCAAGACTTTTATATTAAAGTCATTCTTTTTTTTCTTCAGCATTGTGTAGCTGCCTTGCTGCACAACAATAGAAACATATTTCCTACCTTTCTTTTTCTTTTCAATTTTTCTTTGTTTTAAGAGCAAACTTTAGAGTTTAAGATTTCTCTATCTTGTAAAGTGGAACAGCAGAACTAAGGGCTGTTTTTATGTTTTTACTCAGGATCTGGGTTACAAAAAAATGCTAGCTTTGAAAAGAATGGCTTCCTTATTTTTTTTTTAACATTTTGAAGATACACATTCATCTTTAACACAGTGTAGTAAAGATGCTTAATTTCAGTTCTTTATGTGCCCTCAATTATTAATGTTCCAAGCACTAAAATTTATGAAATGAAATGGTACTTTTATATAAGTGGTTGATCATTTTTGCATTCTAAAAAATAACCTTGCAAATCATTATGTTTTTGCTTTTCATCTTCATAAGTCATCCACACAGAAGATGCTAAGCCAAAAGAGGCAATTGCGACATGTTGCATGTAGGTATTCAGGTTATATTTTAATTGCTATGAGATTACATTTCAGTTCTTTCCCTATCGTTTTCCATGCAATAACCACTTAGGGAGTCTAACTGTCTTAGTGTTTCATTAAACTTCAGTTTCCCTTCACATCAAACCAGATATATTTTCAGATTCCTTAAATGGATAATATCATTTTCCTCATAAAAAATCACCATTGTCTGCTGAATCACTTTGGTCTGGCTTTAAAGGCCCTCCATGAATTGGCTGCAACTCATCTTTCTAACTTTCCTTGTCAGCTAACAACTCCCTTTATGTTTTAAGACAACTCGCACACTATACACATCACACACACACACACACACACACACTCCTATCTGTCCTTTCCCATTGCCACTGCTTGTGTTCTTATAATACTCTCTACCTGGGCCATCCAATCCCTCTGTTGAGCCATAATCAGTGTCAAGGCTGCAAAGAACAAAGAATTTTACTAGGGGTCTTAAGAACTGCAAATCAGGACACACAGATCCAGGTAAAACAAAAGATTGCTTCAGGGAAGAGAGAGTTGGGGTTTCTAAAAGCAAAAGCCACAAGGTTGTTCAAGAATAATGATTGTCACTAATGCAAGAAAGGAACTATTTGTCCTTAAGGAATAGCCTGCCCCGTGTTATTTTAGGGTAAGGGTCTGATATATATTTTGCATTTCTGGAACATTGAGCAGATGTTCTAGATGCCTATGTTAAGAAAAAAAAAATTGTTAAAGTTCAAATTCCAACAGGGCTGAGATGTGCATATGTCATACTTTCTCAATGGCTTCCTGGCTTCATTTTAGAGAGCTCTCTTAGCAATAGTGACTCCATTTGGTTTTCCTTTCACACCTCATTTCTACCTATATTCTGAGGCCTAGTTTTATATTCTGAGGCTTCATGTTTCACAGTATGATATCTTATATTTATTATAGTTTTTATATCTTCAGTTCAGTTCAGTTCAGTTCAGTCACTCAGTCGTGTCTGACTCTTTGCGACCCCATGAATCGCAGCACGCCAGGCCTCCCTGTCCATCACCAACTCCCAGAGTTCACTCAGACTCATGTCCATCGAGTCAGCGATGCCAGCCAGCCATCTCAACCTCTGTCATCCTCTTCTGCTCCTGCCCCCAATCCCTCCCAGCATCAGAGTCTTTTCCAATGAGTCAACTCTTCGCATGAGGTGGCCAAAGTACTGGAGTTTCAGCTTTAGCATCATTCCTTCCAAAGAAATCCCAGGGCTGATGTCCTTCAGAATGGACTGGTTGGATCTCCTTGCAGTCCAAGGGACTCTCAAGAGTCTTCTCCAACACCACAGTTCAAAAGCATCAATTCTTTAGCGCTCAGCTTTCTTCACAGTCCAACTCTCACATCCATACATGATCACTGGAAAAACCATAGCCTTGACTAGATGGACCTTTGTTGGCAAAGTAATGTCTCTGCTTTTGAATATGCTATCTAGGTTGGTCATAACTTTCCTCCCAAGGAGTAAGCGTCTTTTAATTTCATGGCTGCAGTCACCATCTGCAGTGATTTTGGAGCCCAAAAAAATAAAGTCTGACACTGTTTCCACTGTTTCCCCATCTATTTCCCTTGAAGTGATGGGACCAGATGCCATGATCTTCGTTTTCTGAATGTTGAGTTTTAAGCCAACTTTTTCACTTTCCACTTTCACCTTCATCAAGAGGCTTTTTAGTTCATCTTCATTTTCTGCCATAAGGGTGGTGTCATCTGCATATCTGAGATTATTGATATTTCTCCCAGCAATCTTGATTCCAGTTTGTGCTTCGTCCAGCCCAGCGTTTCTCATGATGTACTCTGCATATAAGTTAAATAAGCAGGGTGACAATACACAGCCTTGACGTACTCCTTTTCCTATTTGGAACCAGTCTGTTGTTCCATGTCCAGTTCTAACTGTTGCTTCCTGACCTGTGTATAGGTTTCTCAAGAGGCAGATCAGGTGGTCTGGTATTCCCATGTCTTTCAGAATTGTCCACAGTTTATTGTGATCCACACAGTCAAAGGCTTTGACATAGTCAATAAAGCAGAAATAGATGTTTTTCTGGGACTCTCTTGCTTTTTCAATGATCCAGCGGATGTTGGCAATTTGGTCTCTGGTTCCTCTGCCTTTTCTAAAACCAGCTTGAACATTAAGAAGTTCACAGTTCACGTATTGCTGAAGCCTGGCTTGGAGAATTTTGAGCATTACTTTACTAGCGTGTGAGATGAGTGCAATTGTGTGGTAGTTTGAGCATTCTTTGGCATTGCCTTTCTTTGGGATTGGAATGAAAACTGACCTTTTCCAGTCCTGTGGCCACTGCTGAGTTTTCCAAAGTTGCTGGCATATTGAGTGCAGCACTTTCACAGCATCATCTTTCAGGATTTGAAATAGCTCCACTGGAATTCCATCACCTCCACTAGCTTTGTTCATAGTGATGCTTTCTAAGGCCCACTTGACTTCACATTCCAGGATATCTGGCTCTGGGTCAGTGATCACACCATCGTGATTATCTTGGTCATGAAGATCTTTTTTGTACAGTTCTTCTGTGTATTCTTGCCACCTCTTCTTAATATCTTCTGCTTCTGTTAGGTCCATACCATTTCTGTCCTTTATCGAGCCCATCTTTGCATGAAATGTTCCCCTGGTATCTCTGATTTTCTTGAAGAGATCTCTAGTCTTTCCCATTCTGTTGTTTTCCTCTATTTCTTTGCATTGATTGCTGAGGAAGGTTTTCTTATCTCTTCTTGCTATTCTTTGGAACTCTGCTTTCGGATGTTTATATCTTTCATTTTCTCCTTTGCTTTTCACTTCTCTTCTTTTCACAGTTATTTGTAAGGCCTCCCCAGACAGCCATTTTGCTTTTTTGCATTTCTTTTCCATGGGGATGGTCTTGATCCCTGTCTCCTGTACAATGTCATGAACCTCAGTCCATAGTTCATCAGGCACTCTATCAGATCTAGTCCCTTAAATCTATTTCTCACTTCCACTGTATAATCATAAGGGATTTGATTTAGGTCATACCTGAATGGTCTAGTGGTTTTCCCTACTTTCTTCAATTTCAGTCTGAATCTGGCAATAAGGAGTTCATGATCTGAGCCACAGTTAGCTCCTGGTCTTGTTTTTGTTGACTGTATAGAGCTTCTCCATCTTTTTGGTACTTCCCCTCCAAATTATTTTCCCTGACCAAAGTACTGTACCAACGTTCCTTTTCATGCTGATTGCCATGAATTGACTTCTGAACCTTCCTGTCTTAATAATATTTAGATATCCACATTTTTCTGTTTAAAGGAATTAATGTTGTAACAATCTTTCTTTCCATAAACTAGAGGAACCAGGTAATTTAGAGATGATAGCGCTATTCATCATCAGAGATGTAATGTTTAGTAGGTATGGAAGCAATATCAGGTTCATACATGAAAAACAAGAGTTCTGAACAAGAAGTCTTTGAATCAATAAAGTTGACAAAGAACAGCAGGATGTAGTTGCCTCAACATTTGAAGGAATGACCAGACAATCATTTTAACCCATAGAATGTGAGACTCTGCATAAACAAAGTCTTAGAGACATCAACATAACCACACAGGCAGACCTGAGATACTAGATTCTCTTTAACTTTGAGCAGAATTTGCATAAATCCCAGAACTCAAGCCTCAGGTGCCAACAACACTCAAAGTAATTTTTACAATTGTCTAAGGCTGTACGATCTCCCACTGATAAATGGTGTTATTTACCCTTCCTTGACCCATCATTTAAAAGCAAATGTACTGACCACTAGAATAAAGACTTGTTTATTTGGTGAGTTGAATTAGCAGGCCGCCACCAGAGGGAAATTGATGTCTATTAGCACCACCGTTGTAAGTTTTGCAGTCTCTCTGGAAGTTGTCCAGGATGTCACTGTTTTGAAGGCTGACTTCCCCTTGGAAAAAAAAAATGCATCCTGCATTACTGTCACACTGAACTACAGACCAGCAAGGCCTTAAAAGCCTCTTGAGAAATAAACACACGTGACAAAAGACTAATTCTTTTGGCATTCTTTACAGGAAAACATTGTTCCTCTAAAGAGAAAACTCCATGAAGTTAGTCATTTGTGGGTTCCTTAGAAGTCCCCCTCTGGGTGGGGGGAGGGGGAGGGCAGCCAATTATCTGACTGTGTGGGTGGTCTGACAGCAATATCTGTCACTTATTGAACTCAGGAGTGACACAGCTGATCAGGCTGACTGGTGGCATGTTGACTTCCTTTTTCCCTGCTTCATGCATGGGAAGCTGTGCCAAATTCTCTCATATTTTGAAAACAACTTCTTGTCTCTGATAGCTGTGACTGAAGAACTGCAAACTAGGTATAAAGAATTCAACCACATTAAGTCCCTGGGCAATCTGGGGGCTAAAGAGCTAGAAGATTATTCCAGAAACCTGAATAACAAGTATCTTGTCAAATGACCCAGCCATTGCTCATTTATTCTGTAAAGGTCTAGATGTTGGCACAGTCTTAATGAGTTTGTATACTATTTAACTGTCCCACTAGGATTTGTCACTTGCTATAAACAAAACAAGTAAACAAATCAATACTGGGGACCACCAAGTTGTTTCTCCCAGAGTGGGTTTTTCAGACATGGATCATCAAAATTTGGGAAACATGGATGAAACAAATTCAAAGGCTTTTGAATGTAGAACTTCTCAAAACCTTTATGTTGTTCCCATATACTTTGAGAGTCTTTAAGTAAAAGCTAGAGTGTGCAGCATTTCCCTACTCTGTTGGAACATGAGAATCATTTCACAGGCTCTCCCAGTGGGATCAGGAATCAATTCTTTGATGTATGTGGATGTAAGACAGAATACTTGTTAACAACAAACTCTGTCAGCAAGCAGAATCACTAATGAAGAGAACAGTTCACATAGTGAACTAGCTTTTGTTTTCTTTCAGGGATAAAATTCACTCTACTCACTGTAACAGTCTGTTTTTGACTTAAATAATGGTGCAACTAGCATCATCCTGCATTTTTTTTTTGTTTGTTTTAGGTCACTCCAAGAAGTTAGTTGACTTATATTTAGAAAAAGAGTACAAAACAACACTGCCCTTACAGAACATTCTTTTCTTGAGTTTCCTTTTTGAGTCTTCACACTACTAGAATAAACAAGGACTAAAATGATATCATTTCTAGAAGGAAAGCTGGGCCTTTACTAGTTTGGTAGGCATCATATTAGAGAGCCTTTCACTCTGGATGGAGCAATAATATCAGATCTGATGCAAATGGCTCGTTCTTTCTTGGTTTGTTTATCCATGTGATAAATATTTATTGAGGGCTTACTACATTCCTGGGCTTCCCTGGTGGTTCAGATACTAAAGAATCTGCCTGCAGTGTGGGAGACCTGGCTTCAGTCCCTGGGTTGGGAAGATCCCCTGGAGAAGGAAATGGCAACCCACTCCAGTATTCTTGCCTGGAGAATCCCATGGACAGAGCAGCCTAGTGGGCTACAGTCCATTGGTTACAAAGGGTCGGACACAACTGACTAACAGCTAAACAGCTATGTCCCCAGCACCTTTTTATGTGTTTGGAATAGAGTTGTTAACAAAAATCGCCAAACTCATGGAGTTTATATTTTATGGGGGAGGGAGATAGATATCATAAATACATTAATGAATAAATGATAGATTACAGATTAGACAATCAATATGAAGGAACTAAAACAAGGTGATAAGCTGGAGAATGACTCAGGGGAGAGGGGAGGTTTTTATATTTAAAAATTGTTATTTATAATTTAAGTTGTGTCCCTTGTGCTTAGTTGCTCAGTCATGTCCAACTCTTTGCAACCCCATGGACTGTAGCCCACCAGGCTCCTATGTTCATGGGATTCTCCAGGCAAGAATACTGAGTGGATTGTCATGCCCTCCTTCAGGGGATCTTCCCAACCCAGGAACTGAACTCAGGTCTCCTGCCTTGCAGGCAGATTCTTTAGCATCTGAGTCACCAGGGAAGCCCCATAATTTAAGTTGCTCATCGCAATTATGTTTACTCTATAATGAAATTTGCAGTGCATGCCTGTTAAGTTGCTTCAGTTGTGTCTGTCTCTTTGCAACTGTATGGACTGTAACCCACCAGGCTCCTCTGTCCATGGGGTTTTCCAGGCAAGAAAACAGGAGTGCATAGCCATTCCCTTCTCCAGGAGATCTTCCTGACCCAGGGATCGAAATTGCATCTCCTGTGACTCCTGCATTGCAGGCAGATTCTTAACCACCAAGCCACCAAGGAAGCCAATTTTGTATACAGAAAGTGGTAACTGAATTGATGAGGAGCCAGCTATGTGAAGATCTAGAAGGGCAAATTTCCAGTGTAAAGCATAAGAATCACAAGAACCCTGTGCTGGGGTCATTGGTTGGTTTTAAGAGTAGAAAAAAAAGGATGGAACTTAAGTGAGCAAGGGAAAAAACAATTAGTGTGATTTGATGGATCAATGGTTCTCAAGTACCTTAGTACCACTGGCTAGCAAGCTGTACTGTTGAGTTCACTGGGTAATAGATGGTGCCCTCAGGTGTCCAATTTATGCAGGTCTTGATGGTTCTCAGATTTAAAAAATCAGGGAGATATGATTTATGGCAGTGGTTCTCAAAATATGTTCCCTGGGCCAGTGACATCAGTATCACCTGGAAATTTGTTAGAAATATATATTCTTTTTTAATATACATATTTCCCAAATTCTGGATGATTGACAATCTAACAGTTGAAAATAACCTCATTGTTACTTTTATTTTTTGGCTGCACCATGCAGCAGGTGGGATCTTAGTTCACCGACCAGGGAATCAAAACTATGCCCCCTGCATTAGAAGCACAGAGTCTTTTTTTTTTTAATTTTATTTTATTTTTAAACTTTACAATATTGTATTAGTTTTGCCAAACATCGAAATGAATCCTCCACAGGTATACCTGTGCTCCCCATCCTGAACCCTCCTCCCTCCTCCCTCCCCATACCCTCCCTCTGGGTCGTCCCAGTGCACCAGCCCCAAGCATCCAGTATCGAGAAGCACAGAGTCTTAACTACTGGACCACTGGGGAAGTCCCATAAATGTATATTCTCAACCTCAGTGCAGACCCACTGAATTAGAAATTCTGGGATTGGGGTCCAAGTGTCTATGTTGTAATAAGCTGTCCAGGTAATTCTGATGCCAGAAAGAGTTAGAGAATCACTGTGCTAGGAAATAACTTGGAGTGTGGATGTGGAGTAAAAGAGTGTCACTCTCAACCAGGAAGAAGTATCTTCTTTCACTTAAAAGTCTTACTCCTCCACATGTGCCTTTAAACTCATCTTCTACTGGAAAGAACCTAGCTTAATTAATTTGGTGATTCTTCCTGACTGTATTAGAACTGAAACAGGCAGTGTTCTCAGAATTGTACCTGAGTGATTTCAGTGAATCTTTGTAATAACCCTGTGGGCTAGTTACTATTATCATTCCTACTTTATAAGTCAGGAACTGGGCGCAAAGAGAAGAAATTTGCCTCAGGTCACACATGTAATAAGAAGAAACATATGGATCTGGACAGTCTGGTTCTACAGCCATATGAATAAACACTTTTCTCTTCAGTCTCTCAGTATACCTGGAAACAGCTGGGGTGATTGGATCTAAGATAACATTGTTCAAACAATTGCCTTCACTTTTGACTTTAAGTCACTGAACAATGTCCATAGGGGTCATCTGGTGACTATTCTTGTCCAATGCTCGTGAGAGGTGAAACAGCTTGCCTAGGATTAGACAGCCAATTAATGTCAGAGAGAAGACTTAGAACCAGATCCCTAGCTTTTAACCTAGTGTTAAGACACATGCAATGAAAACAAAACCGGTGATCTGACATCCTTAGAACAACAAAGGCAGGCCATATATCTAGCAGCTCCTGGATGTACCAGCCTTCCTTTGTCTTGCAATTGAGAGCACAATGAGTTCTTTTCCTGATTCTGGTTGTCCTTGAAAGGCCATAGACTAGGGTGCCCAAGGGAGAATACTGCCCTAGCTAGCAATACTGCCCTCTGCGCACAGGGTGCAAGAAGGGACATTAAGTTCTATTTCTAATAGCTTTCATTGTTAAATATATGAAAATAACAAGACATCAGAAATAAAATAACCCTTCTCCCGCCCTCACCCCTGTTCTTGTCTGTTTCCTAGCTTTTCTGGTTGTTTGCTTGGTTTTGTTTTGAACTGCTTTTCCCATTATATCTGTAGTGAAATTTTGCCAAGGAATGTATAGAAGCTGATTTTCTATATATCCTTAAGAAAATTATTCATCACCTCAGCCTGCTTAACTTAAGGCCTTCTCACAAAAACCCCAACAATATTACAAATCAACTTTCCATTTTGATATATAAATCTGAAAGTAACCAGTTTTTCTGTCTTTAACTTCTGCTCTGCATTTGTAAAAGTGTGATACATAATTTAAGTTTTTAACCTCAAATGTGTTTGTTCTATAGGAAAGTTCTCTAATGATAAAATGTACTACCTCTGCTTGGTTTTCTTTATAAATATACTAACTTTTCTTGTCATCTTCCCTGTATTATAGTGAGCAAATAAAATAAATTATTAATTCCAATGTAAAATCCAGTTCTGATTGGCATGATTTTCATTTTCATTAGATTTATTCAAGTTGGAGGGGGTGCTTCTTAGAGAATTAATAATTAATTACCTATCACTTTTTGTAAATGAAATGCAATTTTAAAATACATTTGCTGTTTATCATCAGGCCCTCCAAACAACTTCTCTTTGAAGAAAAGAGAAGTGTCTTCAAAATATCTTTGCATGTTTTTAACATAAAATTCATTTCATCCCTGGCTGTCCCACAAACATAGTGTCTATGAGAGGGAAAGATGGTCCCTTAAAGTTTTCTCAAGGGGAACCCTGACTTGCAGATCCTTTCTCAAGTATTTTTGAGATTAGAGTGTATGCTGAGAAATCATGCCCATACTCTTAGTAAGGATCTGAGGGGAAGGTATTTTACTCAAATACCAGCTTCCCTTTTTTTTTGCCTCACTTTCAGTAAAATTATGACTTTCTCAGAGAATACCTTAATAATAAATGTGAGTCATTTTGCTTGAACACTAATACTGGGTTTTCAACTGCAATAAAAGAAAATATATCTAAACTGTTATCGTTTCTGAAAGCTGGGTCAGGGCCAGCGCACTACAATACAGAAATTCTGTGCTGGACGAACACAGCAATTAGTTAACAATTAACAAACAAATTGTTAATTGTTAACAATTAACAAACAAATTGTTAATTGTTAACAATTAACAAATTAATTAGTTTTAATTA
The DNA here is from genome assembly GCF_029407905.1 of Bubalus kerabau. Taxonomy (NCBI): domain Eukaryota; kingdom Metazoa; phylum Chordata; class Mammalia; order Artiodactyla; family Bovidae; genus Bubalus; species Bubalus kerabau. Next base: position 56,776,912 of record NC_073647.1, on the reverse strand, counting down.
GGAGCTAATTCAGTTTTCAGGTAAATTGATATCCTACTTCCCCAGCATGGCATGATAGCTAGTGTTACTGCAACTTGAGAAGTTACTAGGAAGTGTTTTTTTACCCTTCTTGTAGCTGATTATCAACAGATCATATCAGGTTTAAGGAAAAGGCTCACTTCTCTTCCAAGTGGAAGGAGTTTTCAGATTACATGTTTCTCCAGAAGGCCGAGGAAGCATTTCACTTTTTATTCTATTTTTTTCCCTCACTTGTACATGTTCAGTTTGTTTCATTAAACAATGTGTAGATACACAAATAGCTTTATTGAGATAGGCACACCTGTTTTTCTCCAACATTTTTAGATGATGTGCCAGGCACCAGGGTGACCAGCTGTCCTGGCCTGCCTGGGACTGAGGGCTTTTTCTTGGATGCTGGACTTTCAGTTCCCAAACCAGGAAAGTCTCTGGCCAACCGAGAAGGTTGGTGACCTGAGTTCAGGAAAGTCGTTCCTATATGACAATGCAAAAGCCTTCCATTCCACAAGAGTTAATTCTGGACTTAAGGAATTAAGACGGGGGGAGAGATTTGGGAAGATAATGTAATATTTCTCAAACATAATAAAGGAGTAAAAATAATTCAGTCAACAGGTATGAGAATGCATCAGGTGACAAGGTCAGAGGTAACAGGAAAAGTATGAGGAGAGGAGACTATTAATAATCATAATCTTAGTTTCTATACCTTTATTCTGGGTCCCAGGATCTATTCCAAGTGTTAATTAAATGGTGGTGTTTGTATCTCAAGCTGAACAATAATGAAAAAATTATGAGAAATATTTGCCCTATTTATTTTTATTTGCTTGACATGCAAAAAAAAACCCACAACAGGCTGTAAATTATTGTGTAATACTTATTGAACTGTGTCATTAGATGTGAGACAGATGGCTGAGATCCAGTTACACATACTTCCAGTTTCAGCCTATGGAATTATAGTTCTGAGAGAAGAAGTGTACATTTGTGTGTGAAGTCTGATGCTCAGACCAAGAGTCTTTGGATTTTTAGTTCTTGGATCCAACACAAAATTATTTGCTTTCAGCCAAGTTCTTTAAACTTAGTGCCACAGTTTTCTGATTCTTTGACTTAAGAGAGCAAAATTAGCTTTCAACTTCTAGGCCTAACAGTTTTGGACAGTCTGTAAAAGTAGTGTCTATTTGAAGTGAGAATGGAAGAGAAGTCAACATTGTGTACATGCTCAGTCACCTCAGTTGTGTCCAACTCTTTGTGACCCTGTGGACTGTAGCCTGGCAGGCTCCTCTGTCCATGGGATTCTCCTGGCAAGATTACTGGAATGGGTTGCCATGCCCTCCTCCAGGGGATCTTTCTTACCCAGGGATCAAACCCGAGTCTCTTATGTCTCCTGCATTGGCAGGTGGCTTCTTTACCACTAGTGCTACCTGGGAAGCCCAATCTATATCATTGGTACCATTATCTGCTCCCAAACTATCTAGTCCTATTTCCCACTGGGCAGTGTGGCATGGGAGTCAACACATGTATCCTGAAACTAGAATGGGATCAAAACCTTGCTCTGTTACTATATTAACTCTATGACCTTGGGCACATTACTTAATCTCTCTGTGCCTCAGTTTCTTCATTTGCAAAATTGGGCTATTATTAATAATATGCACCCCACTCCAGTACTTTTGCCTAGAAAATCCCATGGACGGAGGAGCCTGGGACACGACTGAGTGACTTCATTTTCACTTTTCACTTTCATGCATTGGAGAAGGAAATGGCAACCCACTCCAGTGTTCTTGCCTGGAGAATCCCAGGGACGGGGAAGCCTGTTGGGCTGCCGTCTCTGGGGTCGCACAGAGTTGGACACGACTGAAGCGACTTAGCAGCAGCAGCAGCATAGGGGTAAATATATGTAAAACACTGAGAATAATGCCTTGCACAGAGTCTGTTATTATTATTATTATTATTTCTGTTGTCATTGTTATTATTCCTTCACATCTATTCCTTGCTCTAGGTTTCACGTTTTCTTTAATATCTACATACCATGCTGACTCTTTTTTTAAAAAATGTTTTTGTTGTGTTAAACTCTCTACATGCAACATAATATTTTTTCCTGGTTTCCCAAACATTATCCATTTTAAAATGACCATTTCAATTCTGATCTCTTATGTGGGACCTTCACAAAGCTCTCCTTTTGATAATTTCCTTTATAATTACTACTTGGACCCTGCAGTTCAGCTTTCAACTCTCTGCTGTTTGGTGTGTGCTAATGTTGTCTGCTCTGCTGATATGAAAACTTTTTGACAAGTGGGGCAATGTCTTGTCTATTATATTATATGTTTTACAGCCTCTAGTATGTTTCTAACTTAATAGGTGATTGATTCGTATCAGTGAACCTGTGCCTAAATTTGATCCTTTGATCAAAGCATTGGTTAAATCATGTCAAGAATCGCTCTCACATATTCTTGCTGATTTTACACTCATTAGGAGCAGTTCTGTATTTGTGGTAGAATGTCATTTAAAGATCATTTTTTTCATGCTTGGATTTAGAAATTGTTGTAAAATGGTGTTTTACATAAAGTTCATGTACATCACTGAACCACATTTCCTAAACTCTCATGAAGATAGGGTGAATTATGAGAAGAACAATTTTAAAATTTTATTTCAGAAATTTCCACATACACACAAAAGTAGAATAATATACTCAATTCCATGTAACTGTCACCCAGTTTACACAATGACTTCTTGTCGTTGTTCAGTCGCTTAGTCATGTCTGACTCTTTGCAGGCCCATGGACTGCAGCATGCCAAGGTTCCCTGTCCTTCACTATCTCCCCGAGTTTGCTCAAACGCATGTCCATTGACTCGGTGATGTCATCCAACCATCTCGTCCTCTGTCATCCCCTTCTCCTCCTGCCTTCAGTCTTTCCCAGCATCAGGGTCTTTTCCAATGAGTTGGCTCTTGGCATCAGGTGACCAAAGTACTGGAGCTTCAGCTTCAGCATCAGTCTTTCTGATGAATATTCAGGGTTGATTTCCTTTAGAATTGATCACCCAATTTACACAATGATTAACATCTTTCCAATCTTGTTTCAACTATCCAACCCATTTTTTTTAGCTTGGAATGTAGAGGAGAAGGAAATGGCAACCCACTCCAGTATTCTTGCCTGGAAAATCTCATGGATAGAGGAGCCTGGCAGGCTATAGTCCATGGGGTCGCAAAGAGTTGGACATGACTGAATGACTTTACTTCACTTCACTTCATATTAAAGCAAATTCATCATATTTCATCCATAAATAGTTCAGTATGCATTATTAACAGTTGAAGACATATAAAAATATTTTTTAAAGAACCAATAAATAGTTCTCAATACTATGCTAAAATCATCAAATCTTTTCTTTCAATCTTACAACTTTAATAATATAACTTTGCTCTCTTCTACCCCAAAGGAATAAGTAAACCTATAAAAATAGTTGTTCCTAGTGGATGATAGGAATATATGTGAAACATGAAGGATATTTTACTGTCTCACCTGTAATTTTTGAAGTACAGCAGGAACCTTGTTTTGATAGGAAACACTGCATCATGATTTCAAAGTGATAGATTACTATAATAATCAAATGGAAAGTATTTATTTCATTTGAATATCCTTTCAGCTCTATGATATTTTTGGATATGTTAAATTAACTGTAGAATGGGCCATTCCAGGCTCATAATACAATATAGCTCATCAGTCTATTTTAATAAGGCCATTTTTCTAGGGAAGTTAGCACTTGATGCCTTTAATGATTAGATGACACTATTTCACAAGTGATTGTGATAGCACTCCCTCCTAAACTGATCATAAAGTACACCAGAGGTGTAAAGGTAGATCTTTAAACACCTATTTATCTTATTCAGTTTACTAAGCACTGTCCATACAAATGGTACTCATTGGCTTATAAATGAAAAAGTTATGTTTTGTTGTATTTTTTTATTTTGTGGTAACTTAGTTTATTTTATATCAATTATATCTCAAGTAAGTGATTTTAAAATTTACAGTGAGATACTACTACATCTGTTACCAGAGGGGGCTCCCTTCCAGGTGAGAGTGGGCTCTTGTCTAACACTCAGAAATGAATTGTCCAAGGAGGCACATGTACTGACAAAGCAAGATTTTATTGGGAAGAGGCACTTGGGCTGAGAGCATCAGAGTAAAGGAACCTAGGAGGTCTCTTGAGTTTTAGGGTAATGGGGTTAGTTTCTGGGTTGTCTCTGGCTACTATGCTTGTGCCCCTATTTGGTGTGACTCAGGGTCTTTCCTGTTGGCATATGCATCTCTCAGCCAAGTTGGATTCTAGCATGAGGGTTTCTGGGAGGCCCGCAGGACATGTTATTAATGGCTGATTTCTCTTCCCTCCTTTTGGCCTCTTCTGAGTTCTTCTGGCTGATGGTAGCTTGTCCGTTTCATGTTCCTTATCGGGACTTACTATTGTGAGCAAACTCAAGCAAGCAGTTATTATCATGCCTGGCCAATGTGCGTAGTTTTGATCAATGGTTCCCTAACACATCTGTCATGATGGTTAACATTAAAAAAAGAAGCAGACCATATCAAATACTAGAGAGGATACAGAGCAGTTGGAACCCTTCTATACTACTGGTTGGAGTGCACACTGGTACAGACACTTTGGAAAACTGCTGGACAGTTTCTTATGACGTTGATCATGCACTTACCAAATGTGACAGTAATTGTATTTACCTAAAGGATGTAATCCCATCCCAGGCGGAGCAGTGATAAAGAATCTGCCTGCAATGCAGGACACACAGGTTAGATCTCTGGGTCAGGAAGATCCCCTGGAGATGGGAATGGCAACCCACTCCTGTCTTGCCTGGAGAATTTCATGAACAGAGGAGCCTGGTGGGCTATAGCCCATGGGGTGGCAAAGAGTTGGACACAACTGAGTTCACACACACACACACAAAAGATATGAACTTATATTTACCTCTAAATGTGTACACACATTTCAACAGCTTTATATAATTATCAAAAACTGGAAACAACTCAACACCCTTGTTCTTCAACTAGTCACTGGATAAACTGGAATATTACTCAACTAAAGTGAAGGAAAAATTACTAATATAGCAAACAACACACACACATTATGTGCATGTTTCATTATGCAAAGTGAAAGCAGCCAGACTGAGAAGATTTTATATTATATGATGACATGTGTGATATTTTGGAAAAGGCAATGTTATAGAAATAGCATACAGATCAGTGGTTGGAGGGAGAAATTGACTTCAAAGATCATCATAATGTAATTTTGGAGAGTGCTGGAACTGTTCTGTATCTTGATTATGGTGATGGTTACATATCTGTATGCATTTTCAAAACTCATAGAAGTCTACTCCAAATTATACACTGTGTTTAATTATACTATATGTATATTTTAAGTGTGAATTAAAATGTAATTAAAATATATTTAGCTAAGAATACTGGGATACATTTGTATAGCACAGGGAACTCAATTTGGTGCTCTGTGACAACCTAGAGGGGTGGGACGGGGAGGTGGAAGGGAGGCTTAAGAGGGAGGGAATGTGTGCGTGTGTACACACTAAATTGCTTCAGTTGTGTCGGACCTTTTGCAACCCTATAGACTATAGCCTGCCAGACTCCTCTGTCCATGGAATTCTCCAGGCAAGAACACTAGAGTGGGTTGCCATGCCCTCTTCCATGGGATCTTCCTGACCCAGAGATCAAACCCGAGCCTCCTGAGGCTCCTGCATTGCAGGTGGATTCTTTACCACTGAGTCACCAGGGAAGCCCTGAGGGAGAGGATATATTTATACTTATAGTAGATACATGTTATTGTACAGCAGAAACCAACACAACATTGTAAAGCAATTATATTCCAATTTAAAATAAATAAATAAAATACATATATTTAGCTAGGAATATTGTGTGGTCCTGTCAGACAATTGACCTAATGTATCATATGGGAAAGTAATTAAATCACATTTACAGACATATGCTATCAAATGGAAAGTTGATTAGATCACATTATCTAAGGTATACAATCATCTTCTAGTAGCTATGAACAAAATATAATCGAATGAAATAGAAATGAAGCAGCAATACAGGCTAAGATACAATTGTAGCAAGCAGATTTGAAATATTAAAAGCCTAAATATGATCAACATTCTTTTTGATAGAAAGATACAGGAAAAAAGTTAAGCAACAGCTTTTTTGCCTTTTCATACTGTTCATGTGGTTTTCATACAGTTCATGGGATGAGATGGTTGAATGGCACCACTGAATCAATGGGCATGAGTTTGAGCAAACTCCAGGAAAGAGTGAAGCCTGGCATGTTGCAGTTCATAGGATCACAAAGATTGGGACATGACTTAGCGACTGAACAACAACAGCAACTTTAAAAAAAAAATACTACATATAGTAGGGAATAAAATGATGAGTATAATTGATAAAATATTTTACTGAGTTCAAAGTTTGCACCATCACTCACACATACTAAATATAGAATAAAGACATATGTGAAAACTGGGTTTGATCCTTGAGTTGGAAAGATCCCCTGGAGGAGGGCATGGCAACTCACTCCAATATTATTGTCTGGAGAATCCCCATGGACAGAGGAGCCTGGCAGGCTATAGTGCATGGGGTTGTAGACTTGGACACAACTGAGCAACTAAGCATAGCACACAGGTAAAAATTGATGAGTTTTTCTAAACTCCAATTAATGAGTCTGAGATATAATAACATACTGTTCTTGTATGGAATATACATTGCAGAAATGTGATAGAATTTTCTCCCATGTACCTACAAGCCATATCATATTTTCTTTCTTTATGTTACAATTCTGAAGATTATTGTGGATAACTTACATATAGGTAGGATCAGTGGGACAATGGTGATTCAGAAACATTGGAAGCTGCACTCTGTGCATGCATAGGACTTTCACACAAAATGGAAAAAAATTCCTGCTCCTACAAGACCCTTCATCTTGCGAATCAGCCATGCAAGATGGGGCATGTTTTGTTGTACTTTTAAAGTTACAGTTTAATAGGACTCTGGTTTGAGCAACATATAGTTTGTAAATCTTAAGGCAGCAATGTTAAATAAGGAGGCAGTTATGAGAATTATTAGGGACATGCATGTTTCTTACAACAACCATTGGATAGTTCTGTTGTGTAAACCTAAGCCAGACACTTATGAGAAATAAAACTGAGGAGTTAAAGTTGTTAATAACTCATGCATTATACCTATAGTTTGGACATCTATATTGTTTATACTCATTTCCTTACAGTTGGGGTGAATTGTACATATAGACAGATGTACACATCCCCAGGAGTAGCATAAATCCATGAAGGCAACATCAGTTATAACTGACTGGAGTGAAATGTACCTGACTTCCTGTCAGTTCTCTTTGTAAGTTAGGGTTCAGTGAACTCCAGATTCAGTTTGGAATCTTCTAGGATGAACCGAATTCAAATAAGAACTGCCCTGTAGGCAGTTAAAGCTGACCTATAAGTCTGTCTTTCAGTGATTTTTGTTCTGATATTTTTCTTCATATTTGTAGCTACTGCCTCTGTGAATATTTTAACTTTGCAGACATTTTGGCCAATAAACTGTTCAAGTTTGTGTCTTGATTCCATGCCATTAGTTTGTATCAAAGCTTGCATGTATTCCTATGGCTTTTATTTTCTTTTCATTGTGTGAATTGGACTAAAGCAATGCCATTCTTCAAAGTGAGAAGGTTTTATTTGGAAAATTCCTTTGAAATGACTTTATTATAGATTCTAGAATTGCCTGACTAGTCATTTCTAGAATATAATTCCCAAGAAATTTCTTCCAATAAAGTGAATTATGGATTGGTAGCACATATTTTTTTCCTTGAATGGCAAACAGAGGAAAAAATAAAGAGGATTTTAACTTCAATTTTGAAGAAAAATTGTTTGGTTTGGTGGTCTGAAATTCAATCTATGATCATGGGTGCTTTGAGTAAAATAAAAATTCAGGACTGCTGTTTCTCCCCACCTCATTTTTCAGGCCCTGACAATGTTTTTTTGTTGTTGTTTTTTTTAATATTATGAGAATATACATTCTGAGTAATGCTTACCATGAGCATTTAAAGCACAAATGGCACATCCAAGGTAAAAATAAAGGAAAGCAACTCAATAGCATTCTGTCAGAGAGTTGAATTTTATGGTCTCATGAGAGTAATTAGAAAAGTCAACCATGAAACTATCAAAGCTATGCACAACACAGGGCTGAGAAAATGTTTTCCAGTAGATCTTTTAATCTACAAACTTAAGGTCACATTTCTTTGTGCTTATAGATGTTAGGTATATTTGACAGATAGGCTAGAAAATGGAGAGTCATTATTAATATGGAAAGCCAAGGCCATGATAGGCAGTTGGCTTATCCTGTGACTAGTTCTACAACCTATGGTTTGGTTTGGTTGCTAAGTCATGTCTGACTCTTGTGACCCCATATACTGTAGCCTGCCAGGATCCTCTGTCCATGGGATTCTCCAGACAAGAATACTGGAATGGGTTGCCATTTCCTTATCCAGGGGATCTTCCCAACCTAGGGATCAAACTTGAGTCTTTTGCTTTACAGGAGTGTATTGCAGGAGACTTCTTTATCAACTGAACCACAAAGTAAGCCCTCTAAAACCTGTAGCAGTCACTGACTCCACTTAGCCTCCATTTTCTAATCAAGAAAGGGCAACAATATCGATTGTTGTCACAGAAGATAAATGAAATTGGTGTGCAACTGTCATGAGATAGTCAGCAAAATTCCAGCTACTTTCATTGTTGAGATGAAGAAGAAGGAAATGGAATTATGGTACCATGATACCAGAAATTATCATGGAATACCTATCTATTGATTTACATTGTAAAAGAATCATTAAATAAAATAGTTTAGAGACAGTCTTGAAGATGACCATTTAAAAAGAAATTAGTAGCTTTTGGTCAAAACAGCAACAACAATAACAAGAAAACTAGAATTCACAAAATTTTGGCTTTGAGGAGATAGTAGCACCAGGTAGGAAGCAATATTATGTAGTAAGAGAAGAAATCATTAATGATTTAAAGTTTAATGAAAAAGGTATATTCCAGCAGAAAGAAGGTAAGATGCTTTGGTTTTCTTGACAGTAGCACTATCCACTACATTCAGTTGGTCTTCACTGGATCAAACCCACTGGTTTGCAGCTACTTTCCCAGTTTTAATACAGGGAGTCCTGCATCCTTGGCAAAGTACTCTGTCCAGGTCAAAATGGTCTTCATTTTGGTCTTCATGACATTGTCTTGGTCTTCACAACACTGACTATGAGTTGGTCAAGATATGCAGTGGTGAATGGAAGTTCATAAGGCTTTTCATCTTCATAGTTAAGGCTGTAATTTTATTCTGTTGTTGTTCTTGTTCAATCGTTAAGTTGTGTCTGACTCTTGAAACCTTATGGATTGCAGCACACTAGGCTTCTCTGTCCTCCACTGTCTCCCAGAGTTCGCTCAAATTCATGTCCATTGAGTTGGTGATGCCATCTAACCATTTCATTCCCTGCCACTCCCTTATCATTTTGGCTACAATCTTTCTCAGCACCAGGGTCTCTTCACATCAGCTAAACAGGTATTGGAGCTTCAGCATCAGGATCAGTCCTTCCATCGAATATTCAGGGTTGATTTCCTTTAGGATTGACTTGTTTAACCTCCTTGCTGTCCAAGGGACTCCCAAGAGTCTTCTCCAACACCACAATTTGAAAGCCTCAATTCTTCAGGTCTCAGCTTTCTTTATGGTCCAACTCTCACATCTGTACATGACTACTGGAAAAACTATAGTTTTGACTATATGAACCTTTGACATCGAAGTGACATCACTGCTTTTTAATACGCTGTCTTGGTTTATCATAGCTTTCCTTCCAAGGAGCAAGCGTCTTTTAACTTCATGGCTGCAGTCACTGTATGCAGTGATTTTGGAGCCCAAGAAAATAAAATCTGTCAGTGCTTCTATTTTTTCCCATTCTATTTGCCATGAAATGATGGGACTGGATACCATGATCTTGGTATTCTGAATGCTGAGTTTTAAGCCAGCTTTTTCACTCTCCTCTTTCACCCTCATCAAGAAGGATTTTAGGCCCTCTTCACTTTCTGCCATTAGAGTGGAATCTTCTGCATATCTGATGTGGTTGATATTTCTCTCAGCAATCTTGATTCCAGCTTGGGATTCATCCAGCCTGGTATTTTGCATGATGTACTCTGCATAGAAGTTAAATAAGCAGGGTTGTTTACAACGTACAGCCTTGTTGTATTCCTTTCCCAATTTTGAACCAGTCTATTGTTCCATGTTCGGTTCTAACTGTTGCTTCTTGATGTGCAGACAGGTTTCTCAAGAGACAGATAAGGGTCTGGTATTCCTGCCTCTTTAAGAATTTTCCAGTTTGTTGTTATCCACATGGTCAAAGGGTTTAGTGTAATTAACGAAGCAGAAGCAAGTGCTTTTCTGGAATTCATTTGCTTTTTCCAAGATCCAGTGGATGTTTGCAATTTGACCTCTGGTTCCTCTGCCTTTTCTAAATCCAGTTTGTATATCTGGAAGTTCTTGGTTCTCGTACTGCTGAAGCCTAGCATGAAGGATCTTGAGCATAACCTTGCTAGTGTGTGAAATGAGCACAATTGTAAAGTAGTTTGATCTTTGGAATTGCCCTTCTTTGGGATTGGAATGAAAACTGACCTTTGCCAGTCCTATGGCCACTGCGACATTTCCAAATTTGCTGGCATATTGAGTGCAGCACTTTAACACCATCATCTTTTAGGATTTTAAATAGTTCAGCTGGAATTCCATTGCCTCCACTAGCTTTGTTTGCAGTGATGCTTCCTAAGGCCCACTTGACTTCACATTCTAGGATGTGTGGCTCTAGGTGAGTGATCACACCATCGTGGTTATCTGGGTCATTAAGATCTTTTTTGTATAGTTCTGTGTATTTTTGCCACCTCTTCTTAATATCTTCTGCTTCTGTTAGGTCCTTACCATTTCTGTCCTTTATCATGCCCATCTTTGCATGAAATGTTCATTTAATATCTCCAATTTTCTTGAAGAGATTTCTAGTCTTTCTCATTTTATTGTTTTCCTCTATTTCTTTGCATTGTTCATTTAAAAAGACCTTCCTGTCTCTCTTTGCTATTCTCTGGAACTTTGCATTCAGTTGGGGATATCTTTCCCTTTCTCCCTTGCCTTTGGCTTTTTTTTTTTTTTTTTCTTTATTCCTCAGCTATTTGTAAAGCCTCCTCAGACAACCACTTTGCCTTCTTGCATTTCTTTTTCTTTGGGAAGGTTTTTGTCACTGCCTTCTGTACAGTGCTGTGAAACTCTGTCCATAGTTCTTTGGGCACTTTGTCTACCAGATCTAATCCCTTGAATCTATTCATCACTGCAGGTATATAATCATGAGGATTTGATTTAGATCATACCTGAATGGACTGGTGTTTTCCCCTACCTTCTTCAATTTAAACCTGAACTTTGCAATAAGGAGCTCATGATCTGAGCCACAGTCAGCTCCAGGTCTTGTTGTTCTGATTGTATACAGCTTCTCCATCTTTGACTGCAAAGAACATAATCAGATTTCAGTATTAACTGTCTGGTGATGTCCACGTGTACAGCTGTCTCTTGGGTTGTTTGAAAAGGATATTTGCTATAATCAGCCTGTTCTCTTGACAAAATTCTGTTAGCCTTTCCCCTGCTTCATTTTGTACTCCAAGGCCAAACTTGCCAGTTATTCCGCGTATCTCTTGACTTTCTATTTCTGCATTCCGATCCCCTATGATGAAAAGGACATCTTTTTTTTTTTTGGTGTTAGTTCTAGAAGATGCTGTGGGCTTCCCAGGCGGTTCAGTGGTAAAGAATCCACTTGCCAGTACAGGAGATGGAAGAGATACTTATTCGATCCCTGAATCGGGAAGATTCTCTGGAGGGGGAAATGGCAACCACTCAAGTATTCTTGCCTAGAGAATCATGGACAGAGGAGCCTGGCAGGCTACAGTCCATGGGGTCACACAGAGTCGGATACAACTGAGTGACTAAGCATGCACACTAGAAGGTATAGTAGGTCTTCATTGTACCAGTCAATTTCAGCTTCCTCAGTTTCAGTGGTTCTGGCATAGACTTGGATTAGTGTAATGTTGAATGGCTTGCCTTGGAAAGAACCGAGATCATTCTGTCATTTTTGAGGCTGAACCCAAGTACTATATTTTGGTCTCTTTTGTTGACTATGAGGGCTACTGCATTTCTTCTAAGAGATTCTTGCCCACAGTAGTAGATACAATGGTCATCTGAATTAAATTTGCCCATTCCCATACATTTTAGTTCAGTGATTCCTAAAATGTCAATGTTCACTCTTGCCCTCTCCTGCTTGACCACATCAAATTTACATGGCAACCCACTCCAGTACTCTTGCCTGGAAAATCCCATGGACAGAGGAGCCTGGTAGGCTGCAGTCTGTGGGGTCACTAAGAGTTGGACACGACTGAGTGACTTCACTTTCAGTTTTCCCTTTCATGCATTGGAGAAGGAAATGGCAACCCACTCCAGTGTTCTTGCCTGGAGAATCCCAGGGACGGGGGAGTCTGGTGGGCTGCCGTCTCTGGGGTCACACAGAGTCGGACACGACTGAAGGGACTTAGCAGCATGGACATAACATTCCAGGTTCCTATGCAGTATTGTTCTTTATAGCATTAGACTTTACTTTACCACCAGATACATCCACAACTGAGCAACGTTTCCACTTTGGCCTATCCACTTCATTCTTTCTGGAGCTATTAGTAATTGCCCTGTGCTCTTCCCCAGTAGCATATTGGACACCTTCTGACCTGGTGTGGGAGGGCGGGGGGAGGGGATTCATCTTTAGGTGTCTTATCGTTTTCCTTTTCATACAGCTGACCAGGTTCTGCAGGCAAGAATACTGGAGTGGGTTGCCATTTCTTCCTCAGGTAGACCATGTTTTGTCAGAACTCTTCAGGACAGGTATATTTTCTGGTAATGAAATACCATTTTTACAACTTTGAATTAAAAGTGTATGCTGGATAGGTGGACACAGCACCTCTTGTGCTCTCTAGTGGATATTTCCAGAAGTGTTAGGATGGGATTATGTCACACAGAAGTGAGACAGTGATCTGGAGACGGTGGGGGAGAATGTGAATGATAATAAATGTCTCTGTTTGGTTCAGTTCAGTTGCTCAGTCATGTCTGACTCTGCGATCCCATGGACTGCAGCACGCCAGGCTTCCCTGTCCATCACCAACTCCCAGGGCTTGCTCAGACTCATGACCATCGAGTCGGTGATGGCATCCAACCATCTTATCCTCTGTTGTTTCCTTCTTCTCCTGCCTTCAGTCTTTCCCAGCATCAGGATCTCTCCCAAGGAGTCAGTTCTTCGCATCAGGTAGCCAAAGTATTGGAGTTTCAGCTTCAGCATCAGTCCTTCTAATGAACATTCAGGACTGATTTCCTTTAGGATTGACTTCTAGGAGAAAAAACGTCTAGAATAAACATTTAGGACAAAGAAAAATACCAAACTAGTCTGCAAAGAGATTTTGAATTTCTCCCCTTACTGGCAGTCCCGCCCCACCCCTGGGGTTAGGGTGCGGAGCTGTTAGGATGTGGGCGGTGTTAGGATGCTAGTGGGGAAGGAACGAGGTGCAGGCGGAGCTGGAATCCTGATATCCCCTCCCCCCCCTCCTCGCCAGCCATGAAATCCCACCTCTGACTGCCCCTCCTCCCTCCCCGAAGGCTAATTCAGGAGCCTTGCAGCCTATAGCCTGGCCAGGTCCTGTGGCTGCAAGTGGAGCGGCTGCTACATCATCAGCGCTTGTGGTACCAGGATACCCTTGTGTTCCTCAGTAAGAGTTATGGCAACGTGCTCTGTGATGACGTTGGATAGCGTCATCTGTCATCCAGTACACTGAGAGGAATGAGTTCTCCTACCAGGTGATGAAAGGCAGCTTGCCCCTCTGCAGCCATGCCAATCCAGGTGAGGTGCTGATCTTCAGGGGTGAGGATGGGGGTGTCCACCAGGAAGTGGTGCAGCATTTCTCCATGGAGTCAGTGGTCCAGTGGGAGAATGAGGGCCATGTCATTCAAGTCTCTTAAGAAGTTCCTGCTGGTCATGGCTGTTGACTGCTGTACTGTGCTTAGTCTCTCAGTCGTGTCTGACTCTTTGTGACCCTATGGTATGTAGCCTGTCAGGGTCCTCTGTCCATGGGATTCTCCCAGCAAGAATACTGGACTGGGTAGCCTATCCCTTCTCCAGGGGATCTTCCCAACCCAAGGATCAAACTGGGGTCTCCTGCATTGCAGGTGGATTCTTTACCTGCTGAGCTACCAGGGAAGCCTTCGCTACTCCAGTTCAAAGCTCACCCTTTCCGTGGGTGATGGTTTTGAGCTCCATGAAGCATAGCCAGGATGCTTTTGATATCATTATCACCGACTCCTCAGACCCTGTGGGCCCTGCTGAGAACCTCTCAAGAAGTCCTGTTACCAGCTCATGAATAAGTCCTATTACCGGCTCATCCCTGAAAGAGGATGGCATCCTTTGCTGCCAGGGTGAGTGTTAGTGGCTGAACCTGGACTTCATCAAGGAGATGCTGGTAGTTTTGCAAATCACTCTTTCTGGGCATGGGCTACGCTTCGTGCACCATCCCCACCTACCCCAGCAGCCAAATTGGCTTCATGTGTGTTCCTCCATGCGAGCTGAGTAGTTTCAGTCGTATTTGACTCTTTGTGACCCCATGAACTGTACCCTGCCAGGTTCCTCTGTCCATGGAATTATCCAGGCAAGAATACTGGAGTGGGTTGCCATGCACTTCTCCAGGGGATCCTAGATTGGCTTCATCCTGTGCGGCAAATATCCAAGCACCAACTTCTTGGAGCCCCTGAGGCAGCGGACACACAAGCAGGTGGAACAGATGCAACTGAAATACTACAATTCTGATGTGCACTGGGCAGCCTTCGTCCTGCCTGAGTTTGCCTGCAAGGCCCTGAATGATGTGTGCTGAGCCCAGGGGCCACTGCTGCCGCAGCTGCCCATGACCTCCGTGAACAGTGAGCCTCCAGGGTACCTGGACCCCGCCAGCCCTAGAGAAGACTCCTGCTGGCTCGTTCCCCAACCCAGTGTTACAGGCTGCAGAATGATGCCTGGCTTGCCCTCTTAGATGGAGTGTCTTTCTGTGTGGCGTTCAGCTTCCAAGCTTATACCAGATGCCTGCAGCACCACCTCTGCCTTCTGTCACCCCTCACTGATCAAACATGTGTATCTAGAGCAGCAATGAGAACAAAGTACTCTGCAAATATTAGGAATTCAACACAAGATATTTGTATACTGGCTATTTTTGAGTATGCAAGAGCCTATTTGGGGAGGGGGGGGATGCGGTCTCTCCTTTGGGCTTCCTGGTGGCTCAGAAGGTAAAGAATTCGCCTGCAGTGCAGGAGATCTGGGTTCGATCCCTGGGTTGGGAAGATCTCCAACCCCGGAAGATCCCCCTGGAGAAAGAAATGGCTACCCACTCCAATGTTCTTGCCTGGAGAATTCCATGGTCAGAGGAGCCTGGCCACAAAGAGTCGGACACAGCTTAGTGACTCTCTATGTCTCTCCCTCTCTCTCTCACACACACACACCCCTCTCTTCTAAGCCACTAGTAGCTGAGAACTTCACAGTACAGTTTATGTCTTGGAAGAGGAGAGAGTAATTTGATGAGCTACAAATTAGCTATTCATTAAGAAGCTAAAGCATAAACTAAAGGTAAAGTAGTGGGTCATAGCATAGTATATTTGAACCCAGAAGTTGAAATTGGGGCAGAAATGGTCTTCCTCACACTATTCCCTTCCTTCACTTAAAGTGAATCTCTTGCCTGTTATCAAAAGAAAGGCAGAGCTCAAGAAAGGGAAAGGAGAAACAGAAGAAAACCACAAAAATGAAACAGTCAAGAGTTGTTCTAAATGCTCTTCATTCACTCAAAATTAGTACAGTGAAATTCAAACCCACTGAATAATAATCATGGCCCCGTTTGCCTAGATTTCAAGTATCTTAAGCTGGAGTAGGTATGTGTTATATAGTACTCATTAGCCATGTGATGGAGGTGGAAATAATCCTGTTTGATAAAGATAAAAGATCTTGAAAAGGATTTTCTAGAGAACAGGCCCATTCTAGACTTTAAGCCTGCCTGAGGTCAAGAAAACTAAATGTAAAATGTTGTGGTAACATACTTGGTCATGTACAGTTCTGTTATATAAACACCCTCAATTAATTTTTGACTCACTTTTTATTTTCTCTCAAATTTGTGTAATAGTGCCAAATGCATTAACATTGTAACATTTATGCCTGGATTCTGTCTTCTTGGCTTTTTTTTTTTTTTTAAAGGGAAGCAGAAGGTAACAGTAGTGGGACTTGGTAATATTTGCTACCTAGGAAGAGTCTCTCTGACCCTAGCTAGTTTTGAAAGCTGATATGCCTCCCAACTGGCTTCCCAGGTGGTGCTAGTGATAAAGAACCCGCCTGCCAATGCAGGAGACATAAGAGATGCAGGTTCGATCCCTGGGTCTGGAAGATCCCCTGGAGAAGGGCATGGCATCCCACTCCAGTATTCTTGCCTGGAGAATCCCATGGACAGAGGAGCCTGGCAGGCTATGGTCCATAGGGTTGCAAAGAGTCGGATACAACTGAAGTGATTTAGCATGCACACATGCACGTCTCCTAACACCTACTGGGTGATCTGCCAAATCTGAAATTTTTTCACTATTCAACTATATGTTTTATGATGTACAGTTTGCCTGCTACATCATTGGATCTTGCCTTTCTTTATGGAACTATGAGAAGATCTATATTTCTTGCCTGAGATGTAGGTATATATAACTTTATATTGGCTTAGAAGTTGATGAACAGTAGAGATTATGAGCTATAACCATTTTCCCCACTAAGTACTGGTAATCTTTCTTGGAATGTGGAAGAGGAAAACTCCTTGATTCATTCCTCAAATAGGTATTCAAAGCATAACCACTACATGCTAAAGGGTTTACAATTCTAGAGTGCATCTTATAAAGTTTTTTGGTATTTAGAGATATAAAAAAAAACTTTTTAAAAGTTTATAATGTTAAAATTGCTGTAAAGCCAGAAATCAACACCTACTCAAAATTGCTAATCAAACTTTGTCAATAAAGGGAATTATATTTTATAGTATAGTATTTAAAGGAATTTAGATAGAAATTATATATAAATGACATGGATGTTTGTGGGGTTGTGTTTCAGTTCAGTTCAGTTCAGTCTCTCAGTCGTGTCTGACTCTTTGCGACCCCATGAACTGCAGCACGCCAGGCCTCCCTGTCCATCATCAACTCCCGGAGTTCACTCAAACTCACGTCCATCGAGTTGGTGATGCCAGCCAACCATCTCATACTCTGTTGTCCCCTTCTCCTCCTGCCCCCAATCCCTCCCAGCATCAAGGTCTTCTCCAATGAGTCAACTCTTCTCATGAGGTGGCCAAAGTACTGCAGTTTCAGCTTTAGCATCATTCCTTCCAAAGAACACCCAGGACTGATCTCCTTTAGAATGGACTGGTTGTGTTTAGGTTTTCTTATATTTTGGGGACAGATAAACAGTTTCATAGAATTTCTATGTTGTAAAAATAGCTGAAACTAAATTGTAAGCTTCAAAATTGTCCCGGTTTTGCTTGACTGAAAGGAAATGTGATAAGGGTTTGTATGTAGAGGCAATAAACTGAGTTATTAAACATACGATTAGCAAGACAAAACCATCTAGTTCATGTTCCTATTGATTGATGATGTTTATTAATTCTCCACTGTATGCTAAACTTTAGGGCTTCCCTGGTGGCTCAGTGGTAAAGAACCTGCCTGCTAGGGCAGGAGACACAGTTTAGATCCCTAGGTCGGGAAGATCCCCTAGAGAAGGAAATAGCAACCCACTCCAGTATTCTTGCCTGAGAAATCCCATGTAACAGCAGATCCTGGCAGAGTACAGTCCATGGGGTCACAAAAGAGTTGAGCATGATTTAGCAACTAAAGCAAAAACAACAATGCTAAACTTTAGGGAACATTCTTTTTGAAAAAACCTTCAGTCAGAAAACGGACAAAAATATTTAAATTCAGCTATGAATGCTAGATCACTGTGGGTTTGGAAAAAACCACTATACTATCTATAAATTCACTAAATGAAATTTGTGCTACCTTTGGTTAGACAATTAGTGGAGAAGAAAATAAGTGAGAACTTGGATTTGGGACACTCTAGTAATTCATGTGACCTGATTAATCTCTTACACAGCACTCATTTAAATAATTTGCTCACACTAATTTTAGATCTCTAAATTGCTCATACTTTGAGTGTAGAAACTGATTATGATTGTCATATCCAGGAAGTGATACAGAACTAAGAAACTTCAACTCAGATCTCAAAATTAGTAGGCATGTATTAATTTGAAATCTGCTTATCTTAAAGTAGCTCCAATGGTTTGAATGTATGTGAATTTATAATATTGTATGATTAATGAAAGGAGCTACTGGTGACTACTTCAGGGATTGAAATAGCTGAAAAGGGCAAAAATAAATGCATTCTGTTTTATTATAGTAGTTTTGGGGTACCATTAGAGGCAGAGATTATTGAACTGACCATTCTAGAATATAAAAAATATTTTTTATGCTAAGACCATTGAGTCAGCAGTGTTTCAGTGGTTTCTTAAGCACACAAACAAAAAATCAAGCAAGAAATACATATTTAGATGTGTGTGTGCCTGCTCAGTCATACCTGACTCTTTGATACCCTGTGGACTGTAGCCCGCCATGGTCCTCTATCCATGGGATTATCCCAGCAAGAGTGCTGAGGTGGGTTGCTGTGCCCTCCTGCAGAGGAACTTCCTGACCCAGAGATTGAATTTGCGTCCCTGCCACTGCGGGTGAAGCCCTATGTTTAGGTGACCAGAATCCAAAATCATGTATTGAATTAGAACTATAAAGAAAACCTATTTAATTTTCCAGCTATCTTAGTAGAATGTATTGAGTAAGCATTAAGGATTATTATTATTATTACCACCACCATCATCATCATCATTAATTGTGTTAAAAGGAAACTTTGGGAGGCATAAGTGACCTGCTGGCAAGGATTATCCACTCTGGAGCATGCAGTGGATCGGTTTTGCTCTCAGCAGTAGGCAGCATTATAATCAATAGAAATTGCCCATATGGGGTTTCAAAGACACTGTGATAATTAAGTTCACCAGAAAGACACAGAAAGTTTTGGAGCTTATTGTAAACCACAGCTCTCTGAACCTTCCATAGATTTCACTGACTGCAGTGTCTATATCGGAAGATAGAGAAGTTTTTTTTCCCATGCTCAGCAAAAACTGTTAACTGGCTTTTGTGTGGGGGGTATAAATAAACATTCACTTAGTGTTTCTCATATTCTACTGAGTCAATATTAAACTGTTCTTCTCTATTTTTGGTAATAGTCATCATCATCAAAACGTTTGTTTGTCTTTGTAAAGATTTTCCCATATGTCCATGGTTCAGTTAAACATTCTCTGCCATCTAGGAAATTATAGCTTAAAATAGTATCAATACTTCACCATTTTATGTCTCAACAAACCTTTTTTTATCAAAGTTCCCTGAAGGCCTTGACCTTTACATAAATAAGAGTAGAAAATGGGTTTGCAAAATACAAAAAAATGTGCTATTTTAAAAAATCCCACGAAGTACCTTATTTGTTGCTGTCATTTGAGAACAGGGCAACACATAAATTTAGCATATCTAATAACTTTTCACACAGAGAGGTTACAAAGACCTGTTTGAGCATCAAGGGAATAACCCAGAATAAATACCTAAATCAGTATTTCTCAAATGTCATTGATGATATCAGTCTTCCTACTAAGTACTCCAGGTGATTTTGATACTTACAGTTCACTTACTGTTAACTGTGCTTTGAATTATACCGCTGTAACCTCCATATTCTTGGTCTAACAGCAAATGCCTTTCCATATTAGAATTCAGAAACTTTGAGAACTAAATGGATTAGATATCCAACTTTCAGATCTTTAAATACATTATTTCACTCAGTTCTAAGGAAACTTTTTAGTTTGATGGATTTCAATCTTCTTAATAATATCACCTACTCTGTAAAATACAAGTGTAATCCATTTTTCAACAAAATCTGTCTGAGGAAGTGTTTGTGTGTGTCTCTTCTCTCTGGCTCAGTGCTAAAGGATCCGCCTGCAGTTTAAGAGGCATGGATTTGATCCCCGGGTTGAGAAGATCCCCTGCAGAAGGGAATGGCTACCCACTCCAGTATTCTTGCCTGGAGAATCCCATGGACAGAGGACCCTGGCGGAAGGGGACTTAGTGGCTAAACCACCTTCTCTCTCCAAATGACCTTGACATCAGTATGTTCAAGTGGCTTATACCATTTCTGAGTTATTAAGGTTTGGCTTAATACTTTCTGATTAGCCACAATTTCAATGTATTTGCTGTAAAGAGGCTTTTGTAAGTTGTATACAAAAAGGAATTTTTTACCGTGCCGAGAAAGATATTATATGTAAATAAGGCAATATTTGTAGCATGACAATCAAAGATACCTCAAGGAGTGCGGCATTGGATTATGTACTTAGTTGCCAGTTATAGATTATAGGAGACTATTATGTGAAAATATTATTTACCTAGAGTTGACATAAAATATGTCAGAAAAATTTTTAAAAGAAATCTCAATTTGTTCACTGTATTAAAAAAGGAATAGACCATAGCCCACTTCCATGAAACGATTGCATTAGTAAGGGGAATTTTATTTTTAAAATAAAAAAGACAGACTTTTAAAAAAACTATTGCTATTTACTGTACTTTAAACAGTTCTTCTATGAAGGTCTTTCTGGTATATTAAAGACCTGTTCCAATCAAAACTATTCTCTACTGGCTGATGAAATAATTATACTAAGTTATCAAGAGACTGTTCCTGACTTCCCAGGGTAAAATTTCTTTCTTTAGCAACCACAGATTGACATGCTTCACTATTCATTATTCATCATTCTTTTGCTTCCTCTGCTTTATAGGCTGGATCCAGAAAAGTCTCCTTGGAGACTTTGTTGCACATGCTTGGACATCTTAATGATGGCTATGTTTTTTTTTTTTTTTTCTTGTATTGCTTTTTTTGTTGTTTTGTTTTTCTTGCTTGTCAGAGGGTCATTTGACTAGAACTTAATTAGTTTATGGTTGTTCTAGATAGTCTTCAGAGGCTGAGTCACTTCTCCAATTTCTGTTGTTTTTAGTTTTGTTTGTGTGTTTGTTGCTTTTGTCTGTGGCTGGAGAGGTCTTTCTGAAATAAACAACTCACTGAACACAAAAGCAATCAATCAAACCTGCTAGTTTTCCTCAAGAGGCTCAATGTTTAGTTTATTCATTAAGAAACTTTTGCCTTGTGTTTTCCCCTCTCCTCTTCTATCTCTTCTTCTTCCTTATGTTTATAAGAAAAACTCAAGCAGCTTTGTGTTTTAATAGGCAGGGCTGAAGGCAGAGTTCTGCCTCTGGGAAATGTTTATTCTGGAAAAACACAGGAGACATCTGTTTGGTCTGACTTATCTAGACTAAGTCATAAGCCATCTTGGGCTAAAAAAGAGAAGATGCCTTAAATATTGATGCCTGTCCAGACTCAATTTTATGTTTAAAAGCCAAAGAATTGTGGCCACTGCAACCTCTTAATTCATCAGTAAATATTCATCAGTGCACTAATATTTTGTTAGTCATTTTCCTTCTGGGGATATGAATAAAGTTCATAAACACAATGGTTGTTCTTGACAAGTAGCCATTTTTAAGCTTTCTGTAGTTACTTGAAAGAACAATGCTAAGGAAAAATCAAATTGTGTATTTATTTATACCAGAGCTGTGAATGTCTCTGGGCTGGGAGACGTGGGGAGTATGGAGGGAAGAGAATGTGAGTAGTATCCTGATTCTGCTTTGTCCTTTCTTTGCTCTTAAACCTCTGTGCAGATCTGCCAGAAATTTTCACCCAAGGGGTTCTAGTTCTCTGTTACTGCCTCCAGCTAGCAGCCCAGGGCTACCACCCTACTCCCTCCTCCTGAGTTGGCCACTATTCCATTTGAAATAGAGAAAGGGAAAAACTAGTTGAGGGCTTTCATGCTATTTTTTTTTAACTTCTCAGACTAAACCTAGTGGAAGTCTTTTTATTCACTTATTTGTCTAGTCTTCACTCACTGTATAAACAGAGTATACTTGCAAGTGTAAAGAGTCAGTAATCGTGGGGAGGGAGGCAGTGTCGATAAGAGAAAGGGCAAGGAAAAAGAAATCTTAAAGAAAGAAACAGAAGCCTTCCTTACCTTGAAGTCTAAAGGAAATCAATCCTGAATATTCATTGGAAGGACTGATGCTGAAGCTGAAGCTTCAATACTCTGGCCACCTGATATGAAGAGCTGACTCATCAGAAAAGACCTTGATGCTGGGAAAGACTGAAGGCAGGAGGAGAAGGGAATGACAGAGGATGAGATGGTTGGATGGCATCACCAACTAAATGGAAATGAGTTTGAGCAAGCTCCGGGAGTTGGTGAAGGACAAGAAAGCTTGGTGTGCTGCAGTCCATGGGATCACAAAGAGTAGGGTGCAATTGAGTGACTGAACAATAACCTTGAAGTCTAGCTGGGGGAAAATTACATACTCTAGTTGAATAAATTAAAGCAATTAAAAAGCAACAGGCAAAAAAATAATAATGTAAATACCATCTGAGCCACCAGGGAAGTCCATATGTAAGTGCTGATAAGGATGGGAGAACTGCAAATATTTAGTTCAGTTCACCATTTGAGTAGACATTATGTGCTAGAACCTGCATCAGAAATGTGATGGAAAATAAGAGGTAAGCATCTGGAGGCAGATATAGCTACAAATAACTTTATTATGAGGTACACTGGGTTTCCCTGGTAGCTCGGTCAGTAAAGAATCCACCTGTAATGCAGGAGACCCAGCTTTGATCCCTAGGTTGGGAAGATCCCCTGAAGGAGGAATTGGCCACCCACTCCAATATTTTTGCCTGGGAAATCCCATGGACAGAGGAGTCTGGCAGGGTACAGCCTACAGGGTCACAAGAGTCGGACACGACTTACTGACTAAATCACCACACTGTGCTGAGTGTTTTAAGATCAACAAAGTACCATGGTGGAAACTGTGAAGGGAAACATTTTGAGTTGAGAGGGTAAGGGTTCTGCACTAAATTCCAGTGTGTGTGTGTGGTGGGGAGGTTCCCCACACCAAAAAACAGTTCTCTGACATGAAGCAGGTGCCCTACAATTCAGCTCAATTCTAACACTATCTGCCCAGTGGTGGTAGTGGTTTAGTCACTAAGTTGTGTCTGACTCTTGCGACCCCATGGACTATAGTCCTCCAGGTTCCTCTGTCCATGGGGTTCTCCAGGCAAGAATACTGGAATGGGTTGCCATTTCCTTCTCCACTATCTACCCAGAGGTAGTATCAGATTCCACAGGTTAAGGATTTAGTCCTACAAAACAGTACCCCCCTCAACCAGACACCAATCACAAGCTCAGGTAATTGCCTGTGCTTCTGACGGTTGAGAATAGATGGCCAACAACTTCCTCTTCAGTTCAAATATTTGCTAGAGCAGCTCACTGAACTCAAATACTTTACCTACTAGATTACCAGTGTATTATATATTTTTCTAATTTTTAAAAAATTAAACTTTTTTATTGTGGTAAAATTCACATAATATAAACACCATTTTAACATATTTAACTGTATAGCTCAGTGTCACTAAGTATATTCACATTGTTGTGCACTCTCACCATCAGCCTCCTCCTGAACTTTTCACCTTCTTAAACTGAAACTTTGTCCCCATTAAACATTAACTCCCCATCCCCACTCCCCACCACTCCAACCCCCAGCCCCCACCTTCTACCAATGTACTTTCTGACTCTGTGAACTTGACTATTCTAGGTACCTGAAATAAGTTTACTGGTGTATCATAAAAGTGTATGACTTAGGAACAGCCAGATAGAAGAGAGGCATAGGGCTAGGTGTGGGGAAAGGGCGAGAGCTTCCATACTCTGCCTTACTCTCCCAGCATCTCCACAGGTTCACCAACCTAGAAGCTCTCTGAACTCCCTTGTTTTGGGTGCTTATGGAGACTTCATTACATGGTCACACTTGATTAACTTATAACCATTGGTGGCCACTGACCACGGGTGACTGACACAACCTCCAACCCTTCTCCCTTCCCAGGAATTCAGAGGGTGTGACTAAAAGTTCCAAACATCTATTCCTGATTGATTCTCCTGGTTAACCAGTCCCCATCTTCAGGTGCTTTTCAAAAGTCACTTCATTAACATAAATTCAATTGCAGTGGAAAGGGGGCTTCATATTTCACCTTTATGGCTCGGAAGAATTTCCAGAACTGAGGGCAAGAGACCAAAGATTATGAACAGAAGATGTCCCCATTGCTCTTATCACTCAGGAAATTCCATGTGGTTGGGGAGCTGTGAGTCAGAAACCTTAGGCAAAGACTAAATATACATGAGAAATATATTTTGATCATCTGAATGATTGTATATATATTTATTATAAATCACAATATTGCAGGGGGTTAGGAAAGTTTTGTGTAAGAGGTGTGATTTGAGCTTGGCTGTGAAGGATGTAGCTAATATCTTAAAGGTAGAAATGGTAGGAGTGTGGGGGAGTGTAGGGTGTGGGGGAAGTGTAGGGTGTATTCAGATTCCCCTGTTGTATTTCAGAAATAATGCATAAAGTAGGCTGCAGGAGGAAGTCAGACAGAAAGACATGCTAGAGGTTAAAGTCCTTGAAAGCAAAACTGAGCAGCTGGAACTTAATTTTGTAGACAACGGCAATACTGATGATTTTTGAAGAAAGAAGTAAAGTGAAGAAACCTATCTTTTAGAAAGCAGTTTAGCATATGGTTAAGAGCTGGTGCTCTGAAGTCAGGCAAAACTGGGTGCAATCAATGAATATTTATTGAGCTCCTATGTTCCAAGGACTATTCTCGTAACTGGGGCCAAAGTAGTGACGTATATTGGCAAGACCTCTGCTCTCATGGTACTGACTTTTCAGCTATGGACAGGAGAGATGAATGATAATACACACAAAGACGTTTTCTAGATAATTTAGGTAAGAGTGATGAACAAAATAAAACAGGGCAATATGATGATGACTGGTAGAAACAGGTAAACTGCTTTAAATTTGATGGTTAAAGAAGGCCTCGCTAATGACATGAAGTTTGAGTTAAGACATGAATTACATGTTGGGATGATCCATGTGAATATCTGAGGCAAGGTCTTCCAATCAAAGCAAAGAGCAGATTTAAAGGCCCTTGTGGAAATGAGCATGATGTGTTCCAAAAACAGACAGAAGGCCTGCTTGGCTGGACTGAAATAAATAAAGGGGACACCTGCATGAAAGTAAGTTCTAGAAGGAGCCAAGGGTCCGATTACATTTGTCTTTGTAGACCATGGTGAAGATTTTGTTTTTATTCTACTTGTAATGGGAAGCCATCAGAAGAGATTTCAAGCAGGCTTGATATCATATGGTTCATATTTTTAAAAAGGTAGCTCTGGCCAATGTCGAGAATGTGTATGGAGTATACACAGAATTAGAGGACTCAGGACATGTTTTAAAGGTAGTACAGGAAAAACTTGTTCAAAGGCTATTGTTTCTAGTTATTTGACTTTGAACAAATTGCTTAACCTCACCTCAGTGTTCACGTCTGTAAAAAAAGATATAATGGTAATGACCTTAAAGAGCTGTTGTGAAGATAATATTAAAACTCCACATAATACAGCTAGCACTACATCACACGTACTTTTTCAAGGATAGCAGCTGTTATTATTACTATTCTGATGGTGATAATAACTTTGGATTGGACTTGTGAGTAACTACAGGCATGATGATCCGTTAGGAGGCTATTGTGATTATCCAGGTGAGTCAAAGTGAGAGGCTGGAATAGGGCAATGGAAAGGAAATGTGGGAAAGTATCATGTTAATAAATTTAATTAACGCACACCAAACATTTAATTTAAGTAGGAATACTTAATGACATATTCAAATGACTAATAAAGTTTAACACTAGTATGTGCAGAGTCAAAACTCACTTCTGTGATGAGATTGGAAATAAAATTGCTAATGCTGTATTTTCCCTCCCTTAATGTCTGGTTAACTAATGACTTTTCTATATATCATTTCCTATCACATAAAACCATCATTCATTTAAAGTATGCTGTTGAGACGTGGTCAAAATACATCAACAGAGACCTCAAATGAAATGGTGGTGGATGCATTGCACTCTCTTTCAACTCTGTACTATAACTAAAATCTTCTCAGGCTATGTCTGAACTTCAGGTGATTCTCTTGTATTCATGAATAAAAATAAAAGTCGACCTTCTGTTTGTTGTTTTATGTTTGGGGTGAATCTGGTTACCCTATCAATGGGAATGAATTGTTGATAGTATTGGTAATTTTCTTTTAACATTATATGAGTTACTAGATAAGCCATCATCCTTGGAATATGAAAGGACAGTTTTTAGTTTACTCATTTCTGTTTTCTGATGTTGATCACTCATGACAGACCTAGACAGACTGAAGTTCAAAGGACTGGTCTAATATTTATGAAGTTTAATGCACAATTATCTAGGTGACAAGACAATATCCATAAAGGTTAAGGCTTATGAATATTAAAACTTTGAAGAGTTCTTTGGCAGGTGTGAATTTTTATCAATTATTTCCTTATAGATGAGTGAAAAGAAGCCAAATTTAAAATATGCAAATCACCAGGTAAAAGCAGATAGGACTCAGAAAAATCCTGGCTAACTCACCACTGCAATTGTTATTTAATTTTATTTTTTAAGATTCAGGTTTTTGGAAAAACAATTAAAAAGTTGAATGAGAGGGAAAAAAGGAGTGGGTTTGTTGTCTAGGTATTTTATAGAACATTCAAAAGACATTAATTAGTAAGGTAATGCAATGGACATATGTGTTCTGATTCAAATGCTAATAGAAAATGAAATGATTTAATAAAAATCATGTAACTGCAATCAAAGGAAACCTTACCTATGAGCAAGGTTTTAAACAAATAGTAACATATGCATTTTAAATGTGCTTTTGTCACCTAAATGTGCATATTCACAATCGTGAGTACTTTTCATCAAGTACTAATATATTGATAGCCTCAGAAGTCACATTGGAACTTGCAAGCCCTCTGTATCACTCACTTGTGTGTTGCATGCTCAGTCGCTCAGTCATGTCTGACTCTTTGTGACCCTAAGGACCGTGACCCACCAGGCTGCTCTGTCCATGGGATTTCCTAAGAAAGAATGCTGGAGTGGGTTGCCATTTCCTTCTCCAGGGGATCTTCCTGATTCAGGGATCTAACTGGTGGCTCCTGTGCCTCCTGCATTGGAAGGTGGATTCTTTTACCACTGAGTCACCTGGGAAGCTGTATCAGTCACTACTTCTTGCTTAACCGAACTTGGGTATTGTAGCCTTTTAATGTTCCTGCTCTTGGTATTTAGGTTTTATTTCTCTGTGGTTTTCTACTTCTCAGTTTGGGAAGAGAGGCTGTGAAGTGCTTTGCCATATCCATGTACACCTTTCAAATGGAAAATTCACAGGAAGCAGATGAATATCTTAATGCGTAGGCTGAGCCCTTTTTATACAGAAAGGTAGGGGATTGAACATGAAAGACAATTTGAGGCTCCTTTTGTTCTTCTTTTATGTTTGCTTCTATCCACTCAGTTTTAATCTGTGGAACTCAAGGCTGCCTCAAGGGCATCAAATATTCAGTAAAGATAAACTGCCAATTCTTCACCTTCTGGAAAAGTTGTCAGGTAAGTGAACTGTCAACAGCAATTATTTTTTCTGATCTTAAGTAGATAATTAGCTCCGAACATTCCTTCTTTAACGATTTCCTCTCACAGTCAAGTGTACCCTCAAATCTATCCAATTAAAGTGAACCAAGAAAAGAATTCCCATATACTATTTCTAGAATTGCTTTTAGATAGAATCATATTGTAACATATATGCTCTCTGAGCTATGAAGATTTCGCAAAATATATTTTAATAACATCAATGGTCAGGCATTTATGCTAGAAATTTTATACTTTATTCATTCTTACAAGTGCCCTTTTGACAGGAAAATTATTAATCTTATTTTACAGATGAGAAAACAAACTTAGAATGATTAAGTTCATTGCCTAAATCACAGATCTTGTATGTGGTCAACCTTGGATTTGAATCCAGGGCTGCCTAATTCTAAAGCCTTTTTCTCACTAATATAATACATTGCAGATCTTCCAACTGGTTACACTTATATGATAATATTATCTTGTTTATATTTCTCTCTCTCTCCTGATCCCAGTATGAAAGCTTCATAAGAACAGGGACCTAATCTTTCTGGTTTGTTACTGAGACCCCAGGACCCAGAAAATTTCTGGTGTATTGTGGCCACTCAGTAAATATTATTGCATGAAAATAATCATGAAAGGTTTTTTGGTTAATTTCAAATTAGATAGTTGTACAAGAAGAACTAGAAATGCCAAATGAGTGCTACAGGGGTGATCAGTGGGATATATTACCATAGGTTGGAAGCTATGGCAATAGTATAAACTATAGACATTCAAAAAGGAGGAGTGCATACAATTCAGAGATGAGTTCAAAATAATATCCTTGGAGGGATAAAAAACATGTTAGAAATTTTAATAATTTTTTTGTTTTAGCTCATCTTTTTTCAATTTTGGTTTTCACATTTTATAATATATACAATATTGCAATGATATATGTGGCATGATATACATAATACAGTAATATATAATAACATACAATCATATGGACAGTAATGTAATATACACAGTAATATAATACTATACATACATGTATATATGTGGAGGTGGGTAGGTGCTTAAGCATTTTTACTGCCAGCTGTGCTTGGAGACCTGTGGTCCAGAAGGAGAAATAAAAATATGGAGATATCTATATAATTCAGTGTTCTACCTGCTAATAGATGTCTAGACAAAGAACTTCAGGAAGAAGATAAGGGAATGGCAAATACTTATTTTGTCAAGACAGTGGTGGTGACACTGATGCACAGGTATGTTGGGGAAGGAGGTCAGAAAGCTGCACAGAGAAGATGACAATTTCAACATAATCCTGTGGCAAAGGCAGCTGACATAGGGATTTTCAGGGAGAGAGAACACTTGCAAAGGTGCAGAGGTATAACTTTTAAAAAATTGAAATGTAGTTCATTTGCAACATTGTGTTAGTTTCAAGTGTACAGTAAAGTGGTTCAGTTATACATATATATGTATATATGGATTGTAGCCCGCCAGGGTCCTCTGTCTATGGAATTCTCCAGGCAAGAATGCTGGAATGGGTAGCCATTCTTTTCTCCAGGGGATCTTCCCAACACAGGGATTGAACTTGAGTCTCCCACAAGGTAGGCAGATTCTTTACCATCTGAACCACCATGGAAACCCGCTATAAATATACATGAGTATGTATCTATTCTTTTTCAGATTGTTTTCCATTATAGGTTATTACAAGATACTGAGAATACTTCCCTGTGCTATACAGTATAACTTTCTTGATATGCTGAAGGCACTGTAAAGCATATCTGGATTGCCTAAGCAGAGAGAGTAGAACAGGCAGTAGAATGGGGATTGCGTGCATGCTCAGTCGCTCAGCTGTATCTTACCCTTTGTGACTCCATGGACTGTAGCCTGCCAGGATCTGCTGTCCATGGAAATTTCCTGGCAAGAATGCTGGAGTGGGTTGCCATTCCCTTCTCCAGGGTATCTTCCCGACCTAGGGATTGAACCCAAGTCTCCTGCACTACAGGCAGATTCTTTACCAGATGAGCCACCAGGGAAGCCTTGGATTACATGTACCTAACATATAAAGGAGGAGAAGGCAATGGCACCCCACTCTAGTACTCTTGCCTGGAAAATCCCAAGGACAGAGGAGCCTGTGGGCTGCTGTCTATGGGGTCACACAGAGTTGGACATGACTTAGCAGCAGCAGCAAGAACATATAAAGGCACACTGAAGCTGAGTGCTCATGTATTAATAAGCTAGGTAGGGTGTATGGAAAAAAACACCAGAACTCACTTAGTGAACTAGACTACAGGTAATAACATTCTGAACCCAGGTGATGACTACGGAATATGAAGAAGAAGATATCTTCAAATGCTATACCAGGTGAAGGATTAAAGGGCCAGTGGAGAAGACAGACTTAAAGGTGACTTCCAGATTTCAATCCTGGATGAGGTTACTATAACACTGACATATAAGGTAATCCTGAGGAGAGGAGGGCTTTTTTTTTTTTTTTTAATTGGAGTATAGTTGCTTTACAATGTTCTGTTAGTTTCTGTTGTACAAAGAAGTGGAAGTAGATGAGCTATATGTATTCATATAATCATAGCCTCTTGGACCTCTCTTGCACCCTTCACCCCCACCCCCATCCCACACTTCTAGGTCATCACAGAACACTGAGCTGAGCTCCCTGTGCTATACAGCAGGTTCCCACTAGCTATCTGTTTTACACAATGTAGTGTATATGTATCAATGCTACTTTCTCACTTTGTCCACCCTCCTCTTCTCTTGGTGTGTCCACATGTCCATTCTCTACTTAGGAGGGCAGTTTTTTGAGGTAAGATGATTTTGGATAAATGACAAATTAGAGCAGGGTCATCCATATATAAATGGCCAATAGGGAACTGGAGATATGAGATGGGAACTCTGAAAGAAATCAGGGTAGGAGTTGAAATTTGAGAACCATTCTCATTATTGGTTCATCAAACATTTATGGGCACATACTCTATGCTAGGCACTATGCTAGATACTGGGGCTAACGTAGGAAAAAGACAGATGTCACACTAGCCTTCAATATGCTTATCTTATACTCATCAGAGAGAGACAGACAATTAAGGAGGAAAATGTTTGTACACAGTTACAACTCATGATAAGTGTGTAGAGGAGCAAAATTTGTCATCCAAAATATCTCTTTGGCATGTGGATTATTTTCAGCTGAAAACAATCAAGACCCAAAAGACTCAGGAAGAACATTTGACCTTCCCCCTAATTGCCTTTAGAAGTAGAGGAACTATTCTAGGCAGGGAGCTATCACCATAGATAACTACTGCATGAACTAGGTTTGTAAATGGGGAGAAACTTAGCAAAATCTGTTGGTTAAAATTCCTCTGTGTCCCACCCTCTCTGCTTGGCTCAGCAAATATCTGTTGATTAAACATTTGCTTCTCCATTTCCATGTCAATTGCCTTCCCCCTACCTATGAGGTCCTAAACCACTACTCTCAACACCCTCTTCTGTCTTAAGCTGAAGATTGCCTTTAAGGTGAGGGTTCCAGACGTTCTGGCTCATAACTCAGTTTCTTAAGTCTGTCTCATGTATAAATGTTATTAAACTTTTGTGTCATTTTCTCCTATTAATAGGTATCATGTCAATTTAACTCTTAGACCAGCCAGAAGAACATTGAAGGGTAGAGGAAAATTTCTTCCTCCCCGACAAGTGCTATGAAGGGTGGCCTGCTTTGAGATTAGGTGATCAAAGAAAGCCTCTGAGGAAGTGGCAGTTAACCTGAGAGCTGATCAGTGGGATAGGACCAGCTAGGCAAAGTAGAAAAAAGAACAATCTAGGAAGAGGGAACAAGCAGGTTTGGATGTGGGACAAATCTTGGTGTGCTGTGGGACTAGGAAGAAGCCCAGTGTGGGACTTCCCTGGTGGCCTAGTGGTTAAGACTCCGTGCTCCCAATGCAGGGGGCATGGGATTGATCCCTAGTCTGGGATCAAACATGATCCAGCATGCCATGTAGCATGGCCAGAAAACAGTGTAACTTGGAGCTACTGAGCAAGGGACACAGTAGCATAGTATGAAGCTGGAGAGGAAGGCAGTAGCCAGATCATGGGGACCTTGAAAGCCACATAAACAATTTTGACATTTTATTCTTCTTGGAGTAGGAAGTTATTGAAAGGTTTTAACTATAGACAATAAAATGATTTATATTCCTTTGGACTATAAAATACAGATAGTTAAAGCATCAAAAACAGGCCTTCTCAGAAGAAGAGAGAATAAACACAGAAATAAGAGGCTGAGGGCTGAGTCTTAGGGAATGCTTCTCATTAGGATATGATGGGAGAGAGAGGAGCCAGCCTAAAGGAAGAGGAGTGTTCAGAGAAGCAGGAAAGGTGTCATGGAAATCCATGAAAGAGAATGGTTCACCAGAGTCTGGTCAACATTGTTAAATGCTGAAAAGATTGTGAGGAGGAATGAAGTCTGAAAAAAATGTCTATAGATTTCATAGAAGGAAACCATTTTGAAAGGGTAACTTCCATAGAGAACAATGAAGCTATAGGTAATTAAGTAGAAAGCGCACTTCTAAGAATATATTAGTCAGTGGAAGGATAAAATAAAATGATGGGTTTTAAAACGGGCAGAAGAACAGACTAGACATTTTTTCAAAGAATATACACAGATGGCTAACAGACACATAAAAAGATGCTCAACATTGCTAATTATTAAAGAAATGCAAATCAAAACAATGAATGGTTATCATCAAAAGGAACACAAATAAACAAATGTTGGAGAGGATGTGGAGAGAAGGGAACCCTTGTGCACTACTGGTGGGAATGTAAATTGGTACAGTCACTATGGAGAACAGTATAGAGATTCCTCAAAAAACTAAAATTAGAACCACCATATCATCTAGTGATTCCACTCTAGGGCATATATCCAGAAAACCTGAAACCACTAATTCAAAAAGACACATACACCCCAATGTTCATAGCAGCTCTATTTACAGTAGCCAAGATATGAAAGCAACCTAAGTGTCGATCAACAGACAAATGGATAATGAAGATGTGGTGTGTGTGTATATATATATATATATATATATATACACACATACATACATATATCTATATATCTATATGGAGAAGGCAATGGCAACCCACTCTAGTACTCTTGCCTGGAAAATCCCATGGACAGAGGAGCCTGGTAGGCTGCAGTTCATGGGGTCGCGACTGACCGACTTCACTTTCACTTTTCACTTTCATGCATTGGAAAAGGAAATGGCAACCCACTCCAGTATCCTTGCCTGGAAAATCCCTTGAAAGGAGGAGCCTGGCAGGGCTCCATGGGGTCGCAAAGAGTCCGACACAACTGAGCGACTAACATTAGGATTTAAATGCAGATTTTGTAAAAAGAAAACAAAACTAAAGGGGAGAATTTTCTATGTCAGGTCTTGGATAGTGAACTTATAGCAAATTGGAAAGATCTGACCACTTTAGGAAATATGGGGGAAAATCAGCCAGAGGTTATTCAAGATGTAGCTGAGATTTAAAAACAGAAGGATCCAGGGGACAAAGGGATTTGAACCTGTGTCAGGAGGCTGGGAGTTTAGGAGTCTTTTGTTTTGGAGAGCATCCTGCCAAATTAAATCTGAAATTAGGCATTTCAGTCTAATTTGGAATGAAAGTCAGGAAACTTCATTCTATTGTCATTTCCAGATTCATCCTTGTCAAGTCAAGATATAATTCTGTTAGTACCCTGCTCAAAAATTCTCAATGGTTCCCTAATGCCTACACAATTAATATATAGACTCAGTGGCCTAGCACTGAAAGGAATTCACAAGTAAGGTTCCAAGTATTTCCAGGCTTGTTTCCAGTTATACCATATACACAACACATACCCTTGCCAATTCATCTAGGCACTGTTTCCTGATCATGCTGTGTGCTTCCTGTCTCTATTCCTCTTCCCATGACAATAACTCCACCTCTACCCTGATGTGTGTCAAAACCTTATCCCCCCTTTAAAGATCTATTTCCCATGCCAGCACCTCCTCTATAAAGAAGTCTGTCCTACTCCTTCCCACCAGGAAGATTTTCTCTCTTCTGTTAATTCCCATAGCATTTGGGAACTCATATAAACTTATAATGTATCTTATATTGTAGTTATTTGTAAGGTAACTTAATTCCTCATCTTACCTTCTAACTCCTGCTAAATTTCAAATTACTTGGTGACAAGATCTAGATACTGTTCATTTTTTATTCCCTTTTGAACCTAGCATAAACAGTTCTTGACTCAGACTGATGAAGAATTAGAGTGAGGCATTGGAAAAGACTCTGATGCTGGGAGGGATTGGGGGCAGGAGGAGAAGGGGACAACAGAGGATGAGATGGCTGGATGGCATCACCAACTCTATGGACATGAGTTTGAGTGAACTCTGGGAGTTGGTGATGGACAGGGAGGCCTGGCGTGCTGCAATTCATGGGGTCGCAAAGAGTCGGGCACGACTGAACTGAACTGAGGGACGAATGTAGCTGGGGAAGCATCAGTGAAAGTTTTCCCTAATAAGAGCTATCTCAACCTTTGTCTTGGTGATTTCTCTGAAATTTAGACTCATTGACTCTTTAGTGTTAATTTTTGATGTGCTAAATTTTGACACATGCTAGTCATTCTCATTATCACTATTTATATCCAGTGTAGCGATTTTCTATTGGAGCACTAATAGATCTTATGATCATTTTTGAGTTATAAATATACTGAGCAAATAGTGTACTGAGTAATACTTGTCATATGATATATGGAGGCAGCATAATAGAGTGGAAAGAGGGAATGCTTTGAATTTCACTGAACTTCACTTTGGATCCTTGCTGTTCTATTTAATAGCTATGTGTAGTTTTGTTGATTGCTCAACTTTTTTTTTTCTGGTCAGCTGATTTTCCTTGTAGCAAATTACTTCTTTCCTGTTATTATTCCATGGGGCTTGAGGTATGGCTAACAATCCTCCCCATCCTCCCCTGCACTTCCAAAGGAAGGTATGGGACATAGGTCTTGTCAATCGCCATATCCCTTCTCTCTGGCTAATGCCACACTGATGAGACTCAACTGGGAAAAATGAAACCCTCTGTTGAGAGAATGGGATGTATGACTGAAACTAATGGTTGTCCATCACCTCTCTATAACCAGGATCAAGTTTGTCTAAGAACAAAGCCAATGGGAGAATAGCAGAGCTCAGTGACTGAGATAAGTGAATGAGAGGTGATGACATAATTCAGCCTCTGGATCTGGCTATGCGTGTATTTGTGCTAAGTTGTTTCAGTTGTGTCCGACTCTTTGCGACCCTATGTACTGCATCCCGCCAGGCTCCTCTGTCTAGAGATTCTCCAGGCAAGAATACTGGAGTGGGTTGCCATGCCCTCCTCCAGCAGATCTTTCTGACCCAGGGATCGAACCCACATCTCCTGCATCTCGTGCATTGGCAAGTAGGTTATTTACCAATAGAGCCACCTGGGAAGCCTGGATGTGGCTATAGACAAAGGCATTTCACCCCCTTCCTTCTTTATCCTCTACTCCCTTAGACTTTGAGTCACATGAGTTAATGAACAACTTGTTTATTCCTTAAGTCAATTTGAGTTTATTTTACTTGTAATCAACTAATGGTAAATAGATATATCACATGACCTTGGGCAAGTTATTCACAATCTCTCTGAGGCTCAGGTCATCTATAAAAGGGGAAGTTAACTATCACACTGGGAATATTAGGAAGTTCAACTATATGTGAAATATAAGGGACAGCATTTTGACAACTATAAATGTTTGTAAAAAAGAGGATAGGTATTATAGTCTTTCATCCAAGGGAAAAAAAGCATACTGTTTACTATGATTATGTTTTCTTTAAAAAACAAAGAAACATTATTCATTTGACCAATATAGACAATGGAAATGCAAAAGCCTATGCCCAAACTGTTACAGTTAAATATCTCACCACAGGATTTCTCTTTGTGACTAAAATCACAGATTTTTTTCTTTTTTAGCACATAACATGAAAACCTATTTATTATTCCACCTAGAATATGCAAGAGCTAGCATTTAACTTTAAGGCTGGTTCTTAAAAGCCTGCATAAAAGTTTTGAAATAAAGATTTGTTGCTGTCTCATATCCTCCACATTTTCAACTTTTCACTTTGAGTATAGGTTGTAAATATGTTGTTAGAGAAAAGCATTTAAGAAATGACAAAATTCAACCTTGGAACATGACATTAGTCATTCAAAGCAGACATATTTGAAAACTGGTTCAAATACTGTTTTTACCACCTCTTTCCTCCTACTCCTTTCCTTATATAACATATTATCTTTGAAACAGACACTTAAATAATAATCTGTGTGATCTGAAAAAGTTAATGCAATTGCCAAAGAAGCCTAATTTATAACCTGGCACCTTCAGGACCTAGAAGCAGCTGCATTATTTAAATGTTTCAATGATAGGGAAAAATTTGCTATGTAGGTGTGGGATGGATGAAGAACCTATGTATGAACCATGAACCTACTTTGGGTCTTAGAAATCTATCCTGAAGTTTTCAAACCCAAGGACTGCATGTTTAATTTGCGTTTGTTTTGTAGTAAAGGACTGACATGAAGATATAAGTGGTGCTTGCAAAATTCTATTTTAAGGTCCAGAGATAAGCTAGCACAGCAGAATAATATTTAGAAAGTAAGCATGGGGAGTTTAAACAATTGTCTTCTTTATTTCAGAAAGATGGTCTTGCTCTTAATTTTTTCCATCCACTTTCACTGGATGCTAAGAAATGCAGTATCTTCAGGGGGAAAACTGGTCTATGTGCCACAGTATTCTATGCAAATGAACCCTGTAATGAAAAAAAAAAACATCACTCATGCATCTATGAATATAGTTTCTTATATTTGATATAGAGCCTGATGTACTATCCTTTTCTTTTCCCCCTTGACATCTGTGGAGTATATACCAGCAACTTAAAAAAACATCCATAAGGTGCTTTCCTCTTAATACTGGTGTGAGGAAAGCACATATATTAACT
This sequence comes from Bubalus kerabau, assembly GCF_029407905.1. Classification (NCBI taxonomy): domain Eukaryota; kingdom Metazoa; phylum Chordata; class Mammalia; order Artiodactyla; family Bovidae; genus Bubalus; species Bubalus kerabau. The sequence goes on along the minus strand of NC_073647.1, from coordinate 56,740,013 downwards.
CAGTATTCACCAGCAGTTTTTCTTTTACCATATATAATTTGATAGAATCCAGAAACATTTTGTTCTTTCCAAATGAATCCACCAATGGGTAAAAAAGGTTTTGACACATTCCTCAATACCAGAAGAATATCAAATAATCAAAAAATAATGGCATCTCTCTGTGGGTCCCTGTTCAGATTGAAACATATCTTTCTACATGGAGCCATGGAAGTGTAGCTTTTTAAGGTAGTGTCAATAAACAGATAAAGGTCCTCATCCTGCATGCAGTTGTTCTGACTGCTTCATATCCAGCAACCACAGACATCCTTTTAACAAAAGAGGTGTATACTGACTGTAATGATGATGAAGCTGAGCATGAGAAAGCTTAAATGATGAACGTATCACCTCATAACCAAGATGTGGTAGACACAGGATTGAAAATCAGTCTGAAAAGAATATAACAAGTTGGTTTGACATCTCAGTGTTCTTAACCACTGTGTTGTCTTACCTCTCAAGCAAAAAGTGACTTACTATTTTAGCAGAGTGCCTTTTCTACAACAAGATACCAACTTTTACTCTTAGAAGTAATCATGCAAGTTCCCCCCACCTCCAACTCTCTTGCCGATTCCCATATTTCTCTACCTTCCGTCATCAACAGCAGCAATGATTTTTCAGGGCAACCATCAAAGGACATTGAACGTCAACATTTTCAAAATATGAGAACTAATCTTGAGAGAAGGAAGAGAGGACTTGTTCAAGGTCAGATAACCAATTGGAAACAGTACAAGTACCAGCACAAATCTGCTTGTTCATTCCAGAGCTATCTCTAAAGAGAAAACAAAATCTCACAACACAGTGGGTAGTTTCTTATCCATGAGAGGCTAGTCATCTATATCTATACAGATATATATCTATTATGAGGTCAATTGAATAAATGAGGAATCAAACGCACCTGGAGCATCAGAGCATTGTTTAAATATAATATTAATCTCAAAGGTATCAAACTATCTTGTTCCAAACCCAACACTGGAGTTTTCTCCTCCAAACATGTTCCTTCCCTGTTGCTCCCTATCTCGGGAAGTAGTTCCTTATCACTCTTAGGGCACAGAGAACAGAAGGAGAAGATCTGGGTTCTCAGAACCTGGCATATTGGAGCAGGGTCCATACAGAGCTGGCACTGAGATTATCACGGAGGGGACGCAGCGGCCTCAGTGAAGGGCCATTCTGAGGAAGGTTTGGACTGGAAGCAAACCGGAAGGAGTCTTGCCTTCTCTCTCTGCAGCCTCCCATCCTTCCTTGAGCGCCCCCTAGTCTCAGTGTCTAGCGGGGCATCAGCGGCAAAGGAAGCAGCTCGACCGTGGTTCGCAGTGCCCGCCGCAGCGGCATCCGAAGGCATCAAAAGAGAACAAGAAGGTGAGTGTGAGAGGCTATAACTTAATATCTGCAGCTTAATAACTGGCACAAAGGATTGTAGTGAAAAGACAAGTTTCTTTCCTTTCCTGCACTCCTCCGCCTTCATTAACATGTTTGTAACCATCCTCCAGACGAAAACGGAAGGAACAATTGTTTCTATGGAAGGTGCTTAGTCACTTTAGTCACGTCCGACTCTTTGCAACCCCATGGACTGTAGCCAGCCAGGCTCCTTGGTCCATGAAATTCTCCAGGCAAGAATACTGGAGTGGGTTGCCATTTTCTTCTCCAGGGGAATCTTCCCAACCCAGAGATGGAACCCACCATATCTCCTGCATTGGCAGGCGGATTCTTTACCACTAGCGCCACCAGTGTTTTATCATTTTTTTTTAATTGAACTATAGTTGGTTTACAATTTTGTGTTAGTTTCAGGTGTACAGCAAAGTGAGTCATATATATATATATATATATATATATATATATATATATATTCTTTTTTGATCTTATCTTTTAAATCCCCTTGTCTGATCTTTAGATCTCCTGGCCTAATGGAGTTCTGGCTTCCATCATGCTATTGAAACTACTCTAATAGCCTTTCATAACTCTTTGTTTGCTAAATCTAGTGCTCATTTTAATTCTCTTTGGTATGCAGTATCATTGACAATTTCCTAATTAAAACTCTGTCTGAAGCACGGTTTCTCTTTTTGTTTCTTTCTGTCCAGTGCCACCTTTTACTCTGCTTTCCCAACCCCTCTATCCCCCTTCCCCGACAAGGCTTCATGCTCTTTGGAGTTCTGGCTGAGATTCCTTTCTGTTTTCACCTTTTTTGGAGAGGGCGGGAGTGATCTTACCTAGTCCTCCAATTTTAGCTGCAACCTATACATCAGTGGGTCTCTATCTGTTTTGGTCACCCAGACTTTTTTGTGAAATCTTATTGCATCTGTCTCTCTCTTGAATGGCTCTTCCTGAATGACCCATTGACATCTCAGATCTAAAACGTCCAGAACAAAACTCATTATCGTCTCTCCATGAAACCTCTTCTTCTTTCTGCATTCTCTTTCTTAAGCTAACAATATCAGTGCCTATTAAATCACCCAAGCTAAAAAACATGCAGTCATTTTTGCAGTCATATATATATATATATATATATATATATATATATATATATATCTCAGTGCTTTCACTGCTCAGTTGCTCAGTTGTGTCCTACTCTTTGTGATCCCACGGATTGTAGCCTGCCAGGCTTCTCTGTCCATGCAATTTTACAGGCAAGGATACTGTAGTGGCTTGCCCTTTCCTTCTCCAGGGGATCTTCCCAACCCAGGGATTCAATCCAGGTCTACTGCATTGGCAGGCAGATTCTTTACCACTGTGCCACCTGAGAAGCCCATATCATCCACATCTTCTTTATTGGAAGAATAAGTATCTTCTTCATCCCTTCATCTGGTGGTTGACATTTAGGTTATTGTCTGTGTCATCTCCTTCTTTCTTTGTCTGAGTAAACTCCTAGTAATCCTGTGAGACCTAGCTCAACTAACCTAATTGTGTGGAGTCTTCCTTGACTCATCCAGAAAAAGTTTTCTTTCCAGTATTTCTTTTTCACTTTGCATTTACTTGTATTAGCATTCATCCCTTTGGATTGCACTTATTCTTTTACATCTCTGTCTCCCACACCACACCTATGGGCTCTCCAATGGCCAAAGGCCTTGTTTTAATCATCTTTGTATATATAGTACCTTGCATACTGCCAGGAACATTATAGAAACTTAAAAAGCATTTGTTAAGTGAATGAATAAATGAATTGATTCTTGTGTACAAGGGAAAACCCTCTGGGAAGAAGTTGTAACCTCACCTCACCCAACTTTTCTACTCAAGAAAGCATATTGGAAAGAAAGTGAATGAGGATAATTATGAATTGGCTAAACAAATCACTTACAGACTTTCCTCTTAAAAATATTATTGAAACATATTACTTGTAGCACACCTCAAAACTAATTTGAGATATAATGATGTATCATAATTCCACAGTTGAGGATGGCTCTAAAAAGCCAGGGAAGTGCTCTTCCTGTTTCTCTGAAAATGTAGAGGTAGTGCTTTATTAGTTTTGGAATTAAGCCTTACATGTTCCTTTTAAAACTTTTTTTGGTCATGCTTTAGTGTTTTGCACATATACACACCCTGGAGCTTTTGATGATGGGTTCATTTTTATAAGTCTAGTGCATATATCATTGTCCTTTCTCATAAATGCAGCCCTTCAGGTCAGCACTCAAGTATACTGCAAGGGTGTTTGTATTCTATTTCTTGCTATACTTGTCCTATGTGTAAACAGCATTTTTGCCCTTCTAGGGTTGTCATTGCAGGTCCCTCGGAAGATCATGTAATTTTTCAAAGAAATAATGAAAATAACAATTTTTTTTTGTTTGTTTGTTAAGAGAATTTAAGGGAAGAGTTTATAAGGTATTAATCTGTGTTTAGAGGCTCCAATGGCTCTTCAAACTCTAAATTCTGCAATTTTATGATGAAACTCTTGCTCTGGGATAAAAGGAGAACAAATTATTTCTTCTTCTATTTTACTTATTCTTCAAAATTTATTTTATTGAAGTATAGTTGATTTACAATGTTATATTAATTTCTGTTTTAAAGCAAAGTGATTCAGTTATCAATATATATATTTTTCATATTCCTTTTTATTGTGGTTTAGTATAAGATGTTGAATGTAGTTTCCTATGCTATATAGTAGGACCTTGTTTTATTTCTTCTTAAAGGAGAAACTGAGTCAACTAGACATGGCATAGAGAGTGCAGTCTTTGATTACTTTCACCTGTCCCTATAGAAAGTGAGACGCTGGCAGTACAATGCCCTCATCACGCCTTTTACAGTGTTCACAAATAATGAGAATTTAAACATTTTGCATTCTCACTGAAGTATATCCATGCAGCAGATTCTGAACCTCGAATCCTCAAGAAAGTGAGACTCCTTTCTTGAAGAGAAGCCTATTTTTCCTATGCTAGTTTATGTGTGTGAGAGGACACAGGCAAACCGTCTCTGGGTTTTTCTGATGTTATTCAGAAGGCTCTTAGAAACTTCACCTTGTTTCTTAAGGAAGAAAGTAAGAAAGTCAAGAATCTGTATGGAAATAAACAACCTGAAAAGATAAAACTCAGAGTCCCTTTCAAAAGAGGGAGGGCTAGCACACGATATTAAAGCAATTATTTTTTTCTTTTTCCTCTCTGAGAGAAGGCTGAAAGATGTCACCAAGTTTAATTAGGTCTTTGTATAATCAATCACCTCATTGTGCCCTATATTTGGAACTCTTAGGCTAAGTGCAATTTCTCTCCTATTAATAGGAACCATGCACAAGCAGGTGAGATTAAGAAGCGCTTTGCTCTGACAAGTCTGAAAAACATCGGACAGGACAAATAGTGGTCCATGTAAGTACCATTTAAGGAACCTTGGGCTGGAGCTCCCACATAAATTCAGCCCACAGGGAAAGGTCAGCGAAGGTGGGAAAACTACAGATCACACCTGCCATCTGATTATCAGGATTCTACCAAAGGAAGCTTAGAATCTTCCCTTTGGCAGTCTGATAAGGGCATAGCATTTGTGTTACATGATTTTATTGGGTACTGTGTGGAAGCTTAATAAACTTATTGCACTGAGAAAATGAAGGAAAATAGCTTGAATTTCACTATCCTAAAAAAAATATGATTTTCCCCAGCTTATTGTGGATATGGTGCAGGGTTTATGTTATGGGCATCTGCTGTTACTGCAGCAAGGAAATCTCCTCATGATGAAGTCAGTACGTTGGCATCAGTGAAGCGTGCATGTGTCTATCAAGTTTGGTATTCATCTCTGATGGCTTTTGGAAGCCAGAGAGCTCTTTTCAAGTCTAAACATTTTGTGAATGTTCTGCCTTTAACACTGCTGACCTTCTTAGCCCCCTTCTTGGTGGCCATATAGATCAGTGATCACGGTGACAATCTCATTTTGAGGACAGAGGAAAAGAATTATTACCAACCAGTGTGTCTTTTGACCTTCCCAGACCTACATAATGAAATGACTAGATTTCTTGGTACAGAAGAAATAAGAAAATTGGAATGGCCTTTTTTCTCTAGTTGTGTCCTGTAAAGGGCATATTGTTTATTTAAAACATTAACATTAGATATTGCCCCTGGGAAGAAAAGCAGAGGGAAAGTTAGAATTTGGTACCTTCCATCTCTGCAGTGCCTTACTAGGTTAGTATGAAGAAACTATAAAAAGAAAGAACTGTCTTACTGTGGTTCATGGGTTACCTGTTGGTGAATCAGTCTCCCTTTCCTTAGAAGTATTTCTTTAGAATGTCATGGTTCACAGGACATGAAGAAGTAGGGATTAGTTCATTATATATATATTTTTTTTCTTATTTTAATTTTCTTATTTTTTCTTTTCTCTCTTTCCAGTATCTTCTTCTGCACCCCCTCAGCTTTTGGCATTCTTCATGTCACTTCTGACTGTGTTCACATGGGCATGGCTGGCTCATAATTTTAAACGACTAGTGCTAGGTGGATAAGCAAGTAGATTCTCTGTCCTGTGGTCTTCACTCCAAGCAATAATATTTTCAGTGCTTATCCTTAGATTATTTTTTATTATCCTTATTTTTTGCAACCTATCTGAACTTCTCTGGCCTACCCAAATCTCAGCCTAGAAATCCCTGAAGACCTGGCTATTCTTTAAAATTTTAATTCTTATTTTTAGTTAAGTAGGGACTACATGGGCTTCCATGGTGGCTCAGACAGTAAAGAATCTGCCTGCAATGCGGGAGGCCTGGGTTTGATCCCTGGGTTGGGAAGATCCCTTGAGGAGGGCATGGCAACCCACTCCAGTATTCTTGCCTGGAGAATCCCTGTGGACAGAAGAGCTTGGTGGGCTATGGTGCATGGGGTCACAAAGAGTCGGACACAACTGAGCGACTAAGCACAGCACACAGCACAGGGACTACATATGTCTTCTGGTAGATAAGTATTTTTAATTCCACTATTTTGAAAGAAACAATGTATTGTAGAGGAAGGGGCGTTGACCTTGGTGTGTGTGTGTGCTAAGTCACTTCAGGTGTGTCTGACTCTGTGCAAACCTATGGACTGTCCCTTGTCTATAGCATTCTCCAGGCAAGAATACTGGAGTGGTTGCCATGCTCTCCTCCAGGGGATCTTCTGGATCCAGGGATTGAACCCATGTCTCTTATGACTCCTGCATTGATAAGTGGATTCTTTACCACTAGTGCCACCTGGGAAGCTCATTGACCTGGGAACCAGTGCTAACTTAGCTGTTAACTAGCCATGTGACTTGGGTAACTTTAGTTCAGTTCAGTCACTCAGTCATGTCCGACTCTTTGCAACTCAGTGGACTGCTGCACACCAAGCTTCCCTGTCCATAACCAACTCCTGGAACTTGCTCAAAGTCATGTCCATTTAGTGCTGCACTCAATATTCCAGCAAATTTGGAAAACGCAGCAGTGGCCACAGGACTGGGTAACCTTAGAATAGTCACTTATTCTCGATCGGTCTCAGTTTCAATTGACATTCAATTGATAATTTACAATGTCAGAAATTTATCTTTCTTTTACACAGATTGCATCTGAACTGTGAAATTTGGTGCACGTCAGAGAGAATAGAGTATGTACTGGACAGGAGCAATTAGATATTCAAGCAGGAAATAAGTTGTGTGTGTTGTGTGTGTGTGTGTGTGTGCATGCAAAAGTGCATGTACAAGTGCACTATAATGCCTTTAAAAATGATGTTGTTTTTTCATATTATATGAATAACACATGTTCTGTTTTGGTTATTTCTTGCTCTTCAAAACCCCAAAACTTAGTGCCTTAAACAGCAACATTTTGTTTATCATCTTTTTGTGAATAATTTGGCCTCAAATGGATGTTTCTTCTGGTTCATATACTGAGACTGCAATCATCTTAGCCTTCACTGGGTTAGAGAATCTGAGATGGCTCCACTTCTATGCCTTGGAGGGCGTGGCTGGAAGGCTGGACTCACTTAGGACACTGACAAAGTTGAGCCTCTTCTCTCCATGTAATCTTGGCTTTTCTCTCCATTTGAGATCTCTTTTTTCAGTTTCTCCATGAGTTTTCTACATGGTGGCTCAGGGCTCCCAAAAGCACAAAAATGGAAGCTTTTAGGACTTTCTAAATCTTAGACTTTGTAATTTACACACTGCCTCTACTGCTTTATTCTTTGGTTAGAAACAGTTACCCAGCCAGCCAAGATTCACAGGCATAGTTCTCTGGGGATCCTCTTAGGAGATAAGCTATTTTATGCTCTTTATTTTAAAAAGAGGTTTGGAAAATGCAGAAAATTGTAAATAAGAAAATAAAATAAAAATTATCCAGGAATATTTTAAGATTTATTATGAAAAAAATTACAAAATAATATGCACCCTATAATACCACTTTGGATTAAAAATGTGTGCATATGCATATAAGCAAAAAAACCTTCAAGAAGAAAACCAAGAGATTTAAAATAGTTGTTTTTGTTTTGTGAAGTTATGAATGATCATTAGCTTCATATTTTTATTTATCTCTATTTTCTAACATTTCAATAATGCATGTGCATTACTTGTATAAAACATTGAATCAATTTAAGTCCCACCATCCATTGATAACCACTATTAATATTTGGTGGATTTCTTCCTACTCATTAAATGTTCTTTGAAACATGATTTTGCTTCTTATATTATGTTTTACTACATAGAAGTATTATGATTTATTTAATCATTTCCCCACTGCTGCACATTTAGGTTGTTTATTTATTTATTTATGTATTTGTGTATTATTATTTTAAACAATATGATGAGCATTTTGTTACATATTTGACTGTATCCTTTATAATTTTCTTACATTAAAGAAGTGAAGTTTTGATGTGAAGGAATATGAATTTTCAATCTTTCAATAAATGTTGCCAAACTACTTTCCAGAAAGTTATAAAAATTTGTTCTACTGTTTCATTGGCTCTGGTAGAAGCCCTAATCTGAATCAGGACTGATAGTTGTTGTTGTTGTTCAGTCACTAAGTCGAGTCTGATTCTTTGTGACCCCATGGACTGTAGCATGTCAGTCTCCTCTGTCCTCCACTGTCTCCCAGAGTTTGCTCAAATTCATGTCCATTGAGTCATTGGTGCAAATAGTTGTAGGTTAATTGAAAAAATTAAGGTAGGGGAAAAATATATATGTGTGTGTGTGTATTTATTAATATATACACATACATGTATGTATGCACACATTGTAGCATTTTTATTTTAACTTAAGACGTGTTAATATGTATGTGTTCATTTGTTAGCCTTCTGCTTTATGGACAAGGATTTTTCTTTGAATATGCTTCCACTTACTCAATTTCACTTCTGTTTAGTGGTATGCTGATACACATTTAACAACCAACTCTCTAGAAAAAGAATAGCCCTGACTGTTGTGTTGATGCTTTCTGTGGTGTAAATACTCCCATTATGTTCACTTTTAAGCTACTACCATGGCACTGAAAGTAGAATGGAAAAGAAATGTGTGGTGGTAGAGCATTACATTATATTTCCACTCTACAACAAGAGTACGTGTAAATAAACTGAAGAATATAGATAACTGTAAAGTATAAAATATAGGAAATGACTGATATTCAGTATTTAATAAGTTTGTTTTAAAATGTAATTTACTTAAATCTAAGTTTGTATCACTTAGTTATTAATGATGACAATGTTTAACAACAGGCCCACCAAATTACTGAAAACTTGATAATTGGCCCTTGTAAGCCAGTCCCAGCTGGCTCTTGCATACTACTGGTTTTGCCTTTCACTAAAACCACAGCATAATGCATTCTCTATGATTTCCAGTTTTGGTTTCTTTGAAGTAAAAGAGCAATTAAAAAAAACACTTGTTATGAAATTTGAGTGTGGAGTCCTTCTGAATGTTTCTGACTCCTGTTCTCAACCAATCTTTTATGACTGTTTCACCCACATCTAATTTGACACCTTTTTAATTTTATTTACAAGAAAACTTTTAAAAATAATTTATCTTTATTGAATTGCAATTTAATTTTCATGGAAATAAATCTCTTTTTTCTCTTTGCACATATATACTATGATAACCATTTTATATAATATGCAAAGTAGAGCTGGCATCAACAAGCTTGTGAATAATTAATAATACTGGCTTTTGGTGAATGTATAACTCAGTTGATGAGAACAGAATTTCCCAAATATCCACAACCATGAGATTTTCCTGGTTATGTGTATTCAACATGCTATGGGAATGGAGATGAGTTAGGCAAGTGCTATATTTTGTACCCTGTTTCTTTTATCTGAAGGACAGTTCTTTAGTGAAATACCTGATAATGAGATGGATAATGCAGATTTCTACTCTGTTCCTTTCAGGGAGAATTTATTTTACTGATTTGCCCATGCTATTTCCCCCATGATCAAAAGGAACGATTTGCGAGGGCATTAATGGGGCTTCCCAAGTGGTGCAGTGGTAAAGAATCCACCTGCCAATGCAGGAGATGCGGTTTTGATCCCTGGGTCAGGAAGATCCCCTGGAGAAGGAAATGGCAACCCATTCCAGTATTCTTGCCTGGGAAATCCTATGAACAGAGGATCCTGGCAGGCTACAGTCCATGGGGTCACAGAGAGTTGGACATGTCTGAGCACCACCATCCACCCCTAAGCAGTGTCACAGGGAAGGTGTGTTGAGCCAAATAGGCCCAGGAAACAATCACATCTCTGGTCCTATGCTTTTGGGGTCATTTCCACTGGGTTCTAGCCAACTGAGTTAATGAAGCTCTTAATGTTATATTTCTCTTGACATTTGTTTCTTCTTCTACTTTATATTCCATTGAAGTGGTTATTAAGTCAAACAATGTGAGAGGTAGGATGGTCCTCATAGAGCAACTCCAATTCCCTCATTTTATAGAATTTCTCTTTAGCAATCCTACTTTGGGGCATATATGCAGACAAAACCATAATTTGACTCCTATGTTAATTTTAGAACTATTTACGATACCCAAGACATGGGAAACAACCTAAATGTCCATTGACAGATAAATGGATAAAGATGATGTACTATCTATCGATCTTTCCATCCAATGGAATATTACTCAGTCATGAAAAATAATGAAATAATGCCATTTGCAGCTACATGGACAAACCTGAAGATTATCATACTAAGTGAAGTAATGCAGAAAGTGAAAGACAAATACATATGATATCAGTTATATGTGCAATCAATTCTAAAATATGATACAAATGAACCTTTTTCCTATCTGTACCAAACAGGTACAGACTCACAGATATAGAGATAAGACCTGTGGTTGCCAAGGGGAAGGGGTTGGGGAGAGAGATGATTGGGAGTTTGGGATTAGTGGATGAAAAGTATTTTATATAGAATGTATAAACAACAAAGTCCTATTGTGTAACACAGGGAAATATATTCAATATCCTATAACTAAACATAATGGGAAAGAAAAAAATAGAATTTCTCTCAAACTCTGTCCTGGGTCCATGCTTCTGTTATGTTAATATGTGTATTTTAGGAACTTAGAGTTGTTTGGTAACAAAGAATTTCCTGCAGATGACCAGCATTTTGTGTTATGTATGTATCTGAATGGTACCCTCAAATGTGTGCATGGATAATTGAGGATACTAATAGATAAGACACTGGAGAAGAATCTCCAGAGGTACTTATTAGAAACCTTGTTATCATGTTACAAAGGTAAACAAGACTCCACTAGGTAAAAATGTCAAGAGATATTTGTGAAACTTTCAGATTTCCTCTGAGTGTCAAGGTAGCCAAAAGACCAAAGGCAATCGGAAAGGTTAATGACTGTTCCTTTGTTTTAAGTAATTGTTGCCAGAGATGCCATTTCCTTCCTGGCTGGAGGCTTCTTCATGACCTTCATAAAAGAGGTTTTAGAATTGTTAGGACTTGAAGCATGCTTTTTGTGTCTGTGTTGCATACTTCTGTGATCCTCACATTTTTTTCCTTTGCTAACTCTATCAGGCCAGAGAACTAATTTCCATCCAGTCCAAAACAAAACAAAACAAAACAAACCTTTATAGGCCATAGACATTTCAAAGTGTTGACTTTAACAATAAATTTCAACTGTTTCATCTGTCAATGCTATTAAAATTCATCTTTCCAGGATCAGTATTTTAGAATTAGCTCAATAAGTTTGAACATTTTATCCTTTGACTTTTCCATACACAATTGCTAATTCAGTCTTATCTTTATTCATGTCATTCTCTCCACCAGCTATTTTTTTCCTTATCAGTCATTCTTTTTAATTTTTGACAGTCAGGATTCTTTCAGAGTTAACCTGAAGTAAAGGTAAAGTTTTAGTATAGCTTAAAAGATTAGTCTAACCACTCTATAACACAGTCAAAAGGGAACATAAAAAGTCATCCGGGCCCCTGCAGTGTTTGTGAGAGTAAATGCTCCCTGTTTATAGCCAGGGAGGCTTGCCAAGGGCAGCATTCTTCAGGACTAAGAAATAGGAAGAGACAGCCATTTGGGATGGCCTAATTGTGAGTCTCTTGAGACAAATTACATTATCTTATTCAATCCTGTGGCTTTGAGGGTGTCAGAGTTACTTATCTACCAAGTCCCATAGTTACCAAGAAGCAGTGCCAGGATTCAAACTTGATTCTTTCAGGTGTTAAATTCATCTTGTTTTCCAATTTGCAGTTACTGTGACCCTAGTAGAGAGGAAATGCTGCTTTGTGCTGCTTTGATCTGATTGTTTGATTTTGTAAAAGCAGATTTCCAAGTTTTCTTTATAATGACTCAGGCATTCCATTGGAGGTCTAGGCAAGATTGGTACCTGGAAGTCATAGGTCTGTTCATCTGCCCCATCTACTGAGTAAGCCCTGATATCCAGAAACTGGTCTGATGCTCTCAGCTAGGTCTTATTGAGGCAGGAGTTAGATTTCTCCATTCCCCCCCACCCCTGACCCCCCCAACCCCACTCCCCAGCCCCCAGTAAAGCAGTTGGAGATTCATTCCCTATTGACCAAACGAAACTCCAAGACAAGAGTAGCAGGACAGTTAAGGGAGGAGGCTGGGCCCTGCTCAGGCCACATCTCTCTCAAAGTCAGGAGACCTCCCTGACCACACATGCATGGAAAAAGCTCATTGGAGGCTATACCCATATGCCTTTTTGGTAAAATCCATCTTTGCTAAGAGATTGCTATGCACACATGGGAGGATCCTGAGATACGCCAAATATGAACTGTGAACTAGGAAATTAAAATGATTGGCCAAAGGAAATGTGGAAGAAATGCCCCATGAAAGTAATTCAAACTGCCACGAAGGTGTGACTCAGGGAGTCTCCCTCTGAGTCTGTCCATGTGTCTTTCCACATGTACTGTACTCTTTTCTCTCCTAGTAAATACTTTACTTGCTTTGCTACTTTCTGTCTTTGTGGAAATTCTTTTCTGGAAAGCCGAAGGGCCAGGGCTCTTGTCACTGACCACTGGTCTAGTGCCTAGGATCTGGTGCTTTCACCACCACGACCCAGCCCCAATCTCTGGCTGGGAACCCAAGCCCTGCTCCAAGCTGATGCAGGCCAGGGCCACCCGAGTTCATTATGTATACTACTTCAACTTGGACTGTAACTAACAGCTATATCTCATTGTGCTGTTGAAGAACATCACAGGACATGAACACCAACACGAGACAAAGTCACTTGGAGACTGTAATGGAGTGAGAACAAAACAAGGTCGCTGTGCAGCCCACACAACCCCAAATACCTCCATCTGTCTCAGCTACAATGAGTGATATTTATTTACCAATTCCAGTTAACTCTTTAAAAATATATATTTATTTGGCTGTGCCAGGTCTTAGTTGCAGCTCGCAGATCTTCAGTCTTCTTTTCAGCATACAGGATCTTTAGTTGCAGCATATGAACTCTTAGTTGTGGCATGTGGTATCTAATTCCCAGCCAAGGAAGTAACCCAAGCCCCCTGCATTGGGAGTGAAGAATCTCAGTCATTGGACTGCCAGCGAAGTCCTGCCACTTCCAGTTAACTCTTGAACACCATGAGCTTGAACTGCATGGGTCCACTTATACGCAGATTCTTTTCCAATAAATATGTACTCCAGGGAACCCCAGGTGGTCCAGTGGTAGAAAATCCGACTTCCAATGCAGGGGACGCTAGTTTGATCCCTGGTTGGGGAACTCAGATCCCTCATGCTGTGGGACAACTAAGCCTGTGTGCCACAACCAAGACCTGATACAACCAAATAAATTTTTTAAAAAATGTACTCTAGTGCTACATAATGTGCATGGATTGACTCTGAGGATACAGAATCCTGGACATGGAGGACTAGCTGTATACTTATATGTGGGTTTTTGACCACACGGGGGCAGTGCCCCTAACCTCTACATGGTTCAAGGGTCACATGTATAGCCTTAACTTCATCCAGCCTGCTTACACTATAGATAAGATTTCTTGAGACACCCAGTCATAGAATTGTCTTGCTTTCTGATTGCTTCTAATCTAGAGGGAACTTCTGCTTCCTAAGACTTTCCCTTACTTTGCACATCCTAATCCCTGATTGTGTAATATGTTCTTTCTAACACCCTCTTCCTGAGATGTTCCCTTTGCTCTGTGTTCTCCTGCACCATGCCAAGTAATGTGCCCAACTTGTTCAACACACAAGTGTGTTTTTGGTGGCCTTTTACTGAACAGAATTGACTCTAGGCTCTCAGGATATACAGGGACTGTTTGGCAGCCTACTTCCTGCTTGGAGTATCCAGTGAGCAGTTACCCTTTTAGAGGTGGGCAGAACCCTCTCTCATCTAATTGGTGCTATGAGATAGAATCCAGGGTTTATTAATGGACTTTCAGTCCTGATTTAAACTTCTAAGCATTGTCAGCTATAGCTCCACAGTTGGGTTTCTCCACAGGGGAGGGGATCCCAGTGGAATGGTGCGGTTAATGCAAATAACAGTGGACATGTTGTCAGAAAACTTGGCTTCCAGCTTTGTTTCCATTGAAAAATAGCACTGTGAGCACTGTCAAATTGTTTAACCTCCTTGGGTTTCAGGGTTTTAACTTTAAAAGGAGAGAGCTGGACAGTAGAAGTCTCTGAGGGTGCTTCTAGCTGTAACATTTGGTGATTTTTTATTTGAAATCCACTATGGAGATGTCATCTCTTCTCTCTAGTAGGTAATACCAGATCACTCTGAGGAGTTTTGTGATGTAAGTCACCCAAAATGCTCGATTCTAAAAAGATATCTGAAGTATATAAAGGTATAGTTTGTAATTTTCTTTACAAATATTTGCAGACAGATGGCTAGCACAATTGTTTCTGGTATAAAAGCAGACATTGTTAAAATATAATAAGAACCAGATAAATCTATGGGGATTCTCTTAACTCTGTCTCCAGAGAATCAGTGCTAAAAAGTCAAATTAGTCATTTTTATTTAGGAGATATAAAAAGACATATGGTTTCATGCTGTACCAGCTGTCATAAAATTTTGGAGAAAAGTGTTACTTACAAAGCTTTTAGGGGGAATGTTTCACAGAAGTATTTTAACCTTTATAGCTTACAAAATCGATGGCTTCCTTTTTTGTAAACTATATTTTGGGCCTAAATTCTCTTTAACCACAAAGGTTTATCAGAAAAGAAAACATACAGCTAGGGGAAAAATAATGAGAGTGCCTTCTAGTGAAGTACCTGTTTATATGTTGCTTTTTTTATGGAGCTAGGATTTTTGTGTGAGTCTAAAATGCATTGTGATGAAAGATATTCAAGGATTTGTTTTCAGGCAAAATAAGTATAATTTCTAGAAAGCTATGATCCACTGTTTAACCTTCATGCATAGTATGAATTACAATGGTAACCACAATGTGTATATACTTTATAGGCATGCTTGAAAAATCCCTTCTCATATGCAAGGTCCTTTGTTTTTGTGTGTGTGTCTTCTCCCTTATCATTATTGAATTGTATCTGTGCATGATTGTAGACTCAAAAGATCTTCCGTATACTGTAATTTATTCTTCTGACAATTTCTCTATTCTTTCTCATTTTCTCACTTCTTTTTCTTTCCTCCTTGTTTATTAACCTTGCAGATTCAGGTTTTTTGTTTTGTTTTTTCTTTCCCTTTTTCTTCTCTACTTTTTATTAAAAGAAACCAGACTTGTAAAAGAAAGGACAGGGTTTAAAACAGAAATCTAGAATCAGAGATTTACAAGTTTATATACAAGAACCTATCATGGCAATTGTGGTTGTCCTCGTGCCAGGAAAGAAATGTATAATAAATCACACGAGACTAGGTTAATGAGAAAGTTTCTGGAAATAATCAGAAAGGATAGTGGAGTTCTGAAAAACTAACAGTAGAAATTGAATTGTTACATATGAATGATGTTCATAGGGATAAATAATATTTGGAAGGTATTAATTAGAAAATCTATTGATTTTGCTTGCCTAAATTCCAAATTCAGTGTTAGGGTTGTCATAGCAACCTTAATACATTTCTTTGAAATGATTGGTTTTGCAATTGTAGAAAGCTTTTTATCAATTTTTATCATACATTACATATGGGCCTTTATGTCCTCAGTTTCTCTGAAACAAAATTTCATTTCATTTGTCATCTTTTTCATTATACTAAGACTAAATTGCATTTTCTCACACTGTACATAACATATTATCTACGAGTCTATCAGATAGTGCATTTGTTAGTTGACCTTTGCCATTAGGATTAGAGCAGCGGTCTCCAAATTTTCAAGGATGAAGATTTCTTGTACATATAAAAATAGTTCATGAAACTATCCCCTCTTCACCCTTGCCTCCATGAAAATAGCTATCATTTTCTGTTTTTCTTTTATAAAGTCGTATGTGCTGTGCTGTGCTAAGTTGGTTCAGTCCTGTCCAACTCTTTGAGACCCTATAGACCATAGCCTGCTTGGCTCCTCTGTCCATGGGCTTCTCCAGGCAAGAATACTGGAGTGGATTACTGTGCCCTCCTCCAGGGGATAATGTCCTATAGTTTCTATTAATTCAGGATTATTTTTAATGAATTTGAATTAATAACCATGAAAACTTCTGCATATATTAAAAATATTTGGTTAGTGGATTAGTATACACATGGATTGACAAGCTCTTCATAAGAACTGATTATCATCTATGATTCTCAGATTGAGAATCACTGGTTTAGAGCTTGATACCTCTCAACTCTCCCCTTCTTGCTTTTTGTTGATTTAATTCCTACAGTGGTTCTTGGGACTAACTCTCCTAACTGAGCCCGTAATTTTAGGTGGACTGTTCCTAAAATGGCAGCAGTATGGAATAGCATTTTTGACCACAATCCTTCTGTTTTTGCCTTGAAGTTTTTTTATGGGAGGTGGGCCTGGGAAGGGTGAACAAAATGGTTGCCAGTTAATGGGAAACTGCAAGGGTTGGGTGCCGTGTGGTTTTCAGCTGAAGCAGGGCATTTCCTGCACAAGAGAAAATGAGTTGAAAAGAACAGGATTAGAGAGCCAAGGAAAATTCTGTGGGGGATAACTTGGAGTTTAAACATTGAGAAAAGTGCAAACATTAAGTCCAGAGGTAGAATCAGTGTCAGGATTGCTGAGCCAGTTGTTCAACAGTTGAATTTGGGAAAGACTAGGGTAAAAACAGGAGTGAATATGATACTGTTTTTTATTCATTTACTTTTGAAATTGATCCAGATCTGGCTGTTTGTTTGTAATAGATGGTGAAGGGTTGATTGGCTTATTGTGCAATGTTTTCCATTTAATCTTCCAAAGTATTCTTCTCAGCTCTAATTAGAAACTGGAAGGTCAGTTTGTTCTCCTTTTTATAACTGATAACCTTAAGGTTGGTTTGGTTATATCATAGGAAGCAGGGTAATAGGTGTTGGGACTGGAAAATCCGTCTCCTGATGCATAATTCTCAAACCTACATTTTATATAGTTTTGGTACTATTAGTCCAAATTAAACCATTAACCTTTTCTTAAACCCTCTTCTCTGGGTTTTCCTTCCCACAGAAAAGAATCTGTTTTCTCTCTACAGGCTATTTAGACAACTGCATTTAGCTGTCATATGGCTCTGTGATCTCTACTCTGACCCTTCTTTCCTGGTGTAGAAGCTGAGGAAGGCTTGGAGGAGCTCCATAGGGCTGCAGCAGGAGTTAGAAGTATTCCTCTACCATAGCTGTGATATACTGTGGCAGTGGACAAATACCAAGCTATCTGAATATCAAGGGGCAAACCTAGCAAAGTGGGTGTAAAGGGGATGCCACATCAAGAATGCCAATGTGAAGTTAAATATTAATAGTTTTCTTTGCTGCATCACTTATCATAGTATTTCATATGACAATTTAAGGTGTGACTTTCCTACATGGGGATAAGTTATGTCTTCTTTTCCAAACTTACTTGATCATTGACTCTTTGACTGTTTGTTAGTGTGTGTGGTAGGGATAATATCTTACCAGACTTTAGTGTTCCACTAAACATGGCCTGCAGAGTGCTGCCTTAATAGACATAAAATTTAAAGTATAAGTTCTGCTCACTGTGTATTCATGTTATTTTTGAATGTGGAGAAGTAGATCTACTTTAGAATGAGCAGAGCAAAACTAAGTTAATGTAATTTGTTAAGGTCTATGAGGTGACATGGCACATCCGTATGACATACTAAAGCTGTTGGATTTCCAGTGTTTCAGCCCATTTCAGGTAATTGGGTGCTAGGATAGTGGCCACAGTGAGAAGAGAGACATACCTGAGCCACCCTGGTCATCATGGCAGGTTCTCTATAAGTGTAAATAGAAATCCAAATCAATTTCAAACAAAACCTAAGTCATAGCAATGAGTTTCATAAAATTCACTTCTGAAATTCAAATGAATTCCTTTCCTTGAAGTACCACAAAACACTTTTAAATCCCCAAATGTTCTTTTTTGTATTCAGGTCTCTTTTAGCGATTGGATTTTTCTAACCCAAAGAAAAATCATCTGTTTACATTAAAAGGCACGGCTTACAAGTCCTATTTACATCACTCAAACTAGTAGGTCTGGAGGTGCTTTTCCTTAGGAGAATTTACAAATGCCACGGTCTTCTTCTCTTCTCTCTAGTCACCTTTCAAGGACAAAAGCCCTCTTAATTAAGAGTTTCAGCTTGTAAGGTGGTATGTTTCAGTTGTTGGAATTAATGTCAGTGTGCCTTCTGTGCAGAGACATCTGTTCAGAACATGGGTTACCCTCTCATGCAGTTAATTTATACTTGCTGGACTTGGGTGCTCCTTTTCCTCTCTGAGAATGTCATTGTTGGCTGCAGGCAAACTTCCCAGTTGAGAATATCATTTTATTAAATCTGTGTCTACATTGTTTCCTTGATCTTTAGCAGGATGAAACAAGAGACCAGGTACGAAGAGCTCAATGTTAATCAACTTCCTTAAACAGATTCTGTAGCTGGGAATCTATGGCCAGCCTCCCAAGAAGGCAGAAAATCTTCTGCAAACACAGTTGGGTTTGATATGTGTTCATAAGAACCTCCTCTACTCCCTCCAGTGCTTGACATTTGCCGGTATTTCCTTTGCTGATAATTATTCTTTGGAACTTGAAGATTTCAATCTCTCCAAAGATTTTTACTAAAATGCAAATACCTGAGATAAGGGTATGATAAAGTTTCTTATTATCTAATAGCTTAACTGATTTGAGTTTGATTTTCTTGTCAAGTAGGATCCAGAGTAGGGATGCATCCAAGAATTGTATTTAACCTGAAGCTTAAAGAGGAGGGCTTTTTAAGGAAAAAGAATAAAGATTTACCAATTAAAAAAAATTAGATTAAGTTTCTGGGAAGGGATCCAGGCAAGTTTAGAGGCCCTAAAGTTTCATTGTGTGCATGCTTCGGTAGCTTCATGGTAATCCACCTGTAGTCTAGAGTAGTGATTATCAAGCTTTACAGTATGTTAGCAGCATAAGGGGGAGGTTCCTTACAAATGTAGATTCTCAAGGCCTACCCTTTGAGATTCAGTTTCAGTGGATCTGAGTCGGAGCCCAGGAGAATCTGAGATATATCCCACACTTGGAGAAACATTGTCCAGAAAAGCAGAACACAGAATTGGCCCTTGAGGGAAGAAGTAGGACCTTGTCACCCAGGAATGAGCAAGTAGGAAGAGGCCAAAGATAACTCAAAAATAAGGCAGTGGTATTCATCACTATATGGCTCCAGGGCCACATCTAAAATCACTGTTGCCACATACGGCTCCTTTAGGTCTTATTTTCCTCTGCACTCAATATACAAATTCTCTCAGATGTCCCCCAAATGAATATAAACCACAAAATGTCTGTTTTGTCATTACATCTGTTTCTTTTGCATATCTAGGACAAAACAACAGGAAATTCCAGCTTTCTCACAAAGAATTATTTTTATTATTTTTAATCAATTTTTAAATTGATGTATAGTTGATTTATGGTGTATTAATTTCTGCTGTATAGCAAAGTGATTCAGTTATACACATACACATTCTTACATTCTTTTTTTAGACAGGACAATGGACAAATGGGAAGTATACTTTACTTGTGGTTCAAGAGGTACTCTCCCATTCTTGGAAAACTGGATCAAAAGGCTATTAAGAAACTTTCCCTAACATTTGGGGACAGCAGAGACTTCATAGTTATGTGCCCCTGGAGTATAACTGTTAAAAGTTGATGGCTATATGGATACAAATATGTTGAAACAATACAATAAAGTGTAAATTGGACAATGTGGATTGTGAGTATAAGGACAATTTAAAAAAATAGAACATGCCTTCCAGACACCAAATATTGGGTTGGTCAAAAAGTTCATTTAGGTTTTTCCATAACATCATTCGGAAACCCAAACGAACTTTTTGGCCAACCCAATACTTCACGCATAATATCTTACTATATGCTATAGGTTATAATAGCCTCATATTATAGATGTGGAACTGAGACCTTAGAGAAGCCTGCCTATATTCATGCAGTGAATAAATAGTAGAACTTTGATGTTGAACTTAAGTTTGTTTGTCTGACTCTCAAAGTTCACTGTAGATGAAAGTGCTTGCTCTTGCTGGGCTCTCTTATACCACTAGGGACTAAATTTCTCCCTGTGGGAACATGATTGTGCTTAAAGAGATATGTATTTAGCTAGTATCACAGTAAGAGCCACATATGATAAGAAATGGTGCAGTTACTAAAGTCGGTTATCATTTGGTACTCTTATACACAAATCTGAGTTGCCTGCTGTATGCCAAAGAATCATTGTATTTCAATTCTCCATAGCTCAGATGGTAAAGAATCTGCTTGCAGTGTGGGAAACCCAGGTTTGATCCCTGAGTCTGGAAGATCCCCTGGAGAAAGAAATGACAACCCATTCCAGTTTTCTTGCCTGGAGAATTCCACGGACAGAGGAGCCTGGCAGACTTCCATCCATGGGGCTGCAAAAATCAGACTCAACTGAACGACTAACATGCACACACACGTGTGTAAAATCAGAACCATGAGAATGTGTACATATATGTAAAGAATTGTTATGAGGAATTGGCTCATATGATTATGGAGGCTGGCAAGTTGAAATTCTGTACTGTGGGCCCACAGGCTGGAGAACCAGAAGATCTGATGGTACACATGAAGTCCACGGGCAGTTTTCTAGAGAATTCTCTTTTGCTTGGGTAAACTGGACTTTTTGTTCTCTTCAAGCCTTCAATACAACTGATTGGATGAGGCCCAGTCAGATTATGGAGGGCAAACTGCTTTACTCAACAATCACTGATTTAAATATTTCTTTTCATCTAAGTGAAAGTGTTAGTTGCTCAGTCATGGCTGACTCTTTGTGACGCCATGGCCTATAGCCTGCCAGGCTCCTCTGTCCATGGGATTCTCCAGGCAAGAATACTGGAGTGGGTAGCCATTCCCTTCTCCAGGGGATTTTCCAAACTCAGGGATTGAGCCCAGGTCTCCCACATTGCAGGCAGATTCTTTACCATCTGAGCCACCTGGGAAGCCCAATCTCATCCAAAACACCCTTCATATTGACTCATAAAAGTAACCATCATAGTCATCTAAATCACGGTCTTCCCATTTCCATTATGGAAGACCAGCTCTGGTGGGGCAATGGCCCTCCCAGAATGTACACTGGAATCAGGTGCCTGGCATGTGGAAGCTTTTTGTAGTTGGCAGAGACCATTTGTTCCTGTTTTTCATTATTCAGAAACCTAGTAATGGTAGTTCATCAGGCACTCTATCTATCAGATCTAGTCCCTTAAATCTATTTCTCACTTCCACTGCATAGTCATAAGGGATTTGATTTCAGTCATATCTGAATGGTCTAGTGGTTTTCTCCACTTCTTCAATGTCAGTCTGAATTTGGCAATAAGGAATTCATGATCTGAGCCACAGTCAGCTCCCGGTCTTTTTTTTTTTGCTGACTGTACAGAGCTTCTCCATGTTTGGCTGCAAAGAACATAATCTGATTTTGGTGTTGACCATCTGGTGATGTCCATGTGTAGAGTCTTCTCTTGTGTTGTTGGAAGAGGGTGTTTGCTATGACCAGTGTGTTCTCTTGGCAGAACTCTATTAAGCTTTGCCCTACTTCATTCTGTACTCCAAGGCCAAATTTGCCTGTTACACCAGGTGTTTCTTGACTTCCTACTTTTGTATTCCAGTCCCCTATAATGAAAAGGACATCTCTTTTGGGTGTTAGTTCTAGAAGATCTTGTAAGTCTTCAGAAAACTGTTCAACTTCAGCTTCTTCAGCATTACTGGTTGGAGCATAGACTTGGATTACTGTGATATTGAATGGCTTGCCTTTGAAACAAACAGAGATCATTCTGTCATTTTTGAGATTGCATCCAAGTACTGCATTTTGGACTCTTTTGTTGACCATGATGGCTACTCCATTTCTTCTAAGGGATTCCTGCCCACAGTAGTAGATATAATTGTCATCTGGGTTAAATTCACCCATTCCAGTCCATCTTAGTTCACTGATTCCTAGAATGTTGATGTTCACTCTTGTCATCTCCTGTTTGACCACTTCCAATTTGCCTTGATTCATGGACCTAACATTTCAGGTTCCTGTACAATAGTGTCGGACCTTGCCTCTATCACCAGTCACATCCACAACTGGGTGTTGTTTTTGCTTTGGCTCCGTCTCTTCATTCTTTCTGGAGTTATTTCTCCACTGATCTCCAGTAGCATATTGGGCACCTACTGACCTGGGGAGTTCATCTTTCAGTGTCCTATCTTTTTGCCTTTTCATACTGTTCTCAAGGCAAGAATACTTAAGTGGTTTGCCATTCCCTTCTCCAGTGGACTATATTTTGTCAGAATTCTCCATCATGACCCATCTGTCTTGGACATGAGAGTCCCTTGGACTGCAAGGATATCCAACCAGTCCATCCTAAAGGAAATCAGTCTTGAATATTCATTGGAAGGACTGGTGCTGAAGCTGAAACTCCAATATTTTGGCCACCTTATTTGAAAAACTGACTCATTTGAGAAGACCCTGAATGCTGGGAAAGATTGAAGGTGGGAGGAGAAGGGGCTGACAGAGGATGAGATGGTTGGATGGTATCACTGACTCAATGGACATGAGTTTGAGTAAACTCTGGGAGTTGGTGATGGACAGGGAGGCCTGGCGTGCTGCAGCCCATGGGGTTGCAAAGAGTCGGACATGACTGAGCGACTGAACTGAACTGAGTAACAGTAGATTTCTTAAACTCCTGAGTGATTTCTGACATACTTTGTATCAATCACGGTGCTGAGATTTTCATAAGATTTTTTCATAATATCTATGTCTCCCCTAGGACTTACCCAGTGTCTCAGAGGTAAAGAATCCACCTGTCAATTCAGGAGATGTGGGTTTGAATCTCTGGATTGGTAAGATCCCCTGGAGAAGTAAATGGCAACCCACTCCAGTATTCTTGTCTGGGAAATCCCACTGATAGAGGAGCCTGGCCGGTTACAGTCTATGGGGTCACAAAGAGTCAGACACAACTTAGCAACTAAACAAGAAATGTCTCCCTTAACTGAACTATGACTTATCCTCCCTATCAATAGAATATAACTTAATTTTACATTTTTGTGTATTTTATCACACTATTATAAGCTCTAATATAGGTAGTTCTAAAGACTTTGCATTCCTCCCCCCACCCACCACCAAAGCCACTAATTTGTAAGCCATTTGATAGTAGGTTTGTTTCATTTATCTCTGTGTCCCTCATTGCATCTAGCCATAGACTTACTCACAGTAGGTGCTAAAAGTATATTGGTTGGAATGGCTTGAAATTTTTTCCGGGGCTCCAAATAATGCTGACCAGTGCCTGTTTGAAGCAAACTGGAAGATACACTTCTCATAAACTACACCTCTCATCAACTATAGCCTGATAAGTGAAGTGCTGGCATTTTCACTCTTGTTCCTTTAGCTCCCCCTAGTGGGAAGGTAGCAAAATCTCTTGGCTATAGGATTGTTTATACCATTCCTGCTAGAAACAGCCAACAGGAACCACCACCAAACTAAACACAAACCCTTTGTAGGAATTATATATATTTTACACTTTTTTTTTACTTTTACTAAGAACAAAAGTTTCTCAAGTTTCTAACAGGTCTATTCAGCCTGTGTTCAAAGCAGCTTAGATTATTGGGTGGGGGCAGATTTAATCAGAGAATATTGATATAAACCGTGGCATTCCTTGAGGCATGGACCCAGGCACTTCTAAGAAGAAAGCTATTTAGCTCCTTAGAACTTAAGTGGAGTGAGCAACAAACATCTTTCCCTGTTTCCTGAGCTCCATCCTGCATTGCAGCTCAGCAGGGGAGCAGTGAAGTTGCTGCCTCGTGCCTCTGGCCCCAAGCATCTCCCACCTTTCCGCCTTACCCCCCTGAGACCTTAGCAGTACCTTCTGCTTTGGTTCTGACATGTAGGTCAGTTTGTTTCAGTCTGCCTGACTGATTTATGCTGCTTAAGAATCCCTTCAGCTTGTGCTTCAAGTAGTCTGTACTTCAGATAAAAAACAGTGTTTCTGATTTTCTCTATAGAAATTTCTCTATAGAAATCATCATTCTTCTCTTTAATCCCAATGTTTTGAGGAGCTATCCGGGTATTAAGTATGCATGTTTAATGATTTATATTCCTAGGACTTTGAATTATTTCTTAACTGAACTGTATCTGTTCTTTTATAGAAATTTATTTTATTTCCCTTCTTGTTTTTTTTTAATTTGTTTTAATTGGAGGCTAATTACTTTACAATATTGTAGTGGTTTTGTCATACATTGACATGAATCAGATATGGGTGTACATGTGTTCCCCATCCTGAACCTCTCTCCCAACTCCCTCCCCATCCCATCACTCTGGGTCATCCCAGGGCACCAGCCCTGAGCACGCTGTTTGATGCATTGAACCTGGACTGGCGATCTGTTTCACATATGATAATATATATGTTTCAATGCTATTCTCTCAAATAATCCCACCCTCGGCTTCTCCAACAGAGTCCAAAAGACTGTTCTATACATCTGTGTCTCTTTTGCTGTCTCGCATATAGGGTTATCATTACCATCTTTCTAAATTCCATATATATATGCATTAGTATACTGTATTGGGGTTTTTCTTTCTGACTTACTTCACTCTGTATAATAGTCTCCAGTTTCATCCACCTCATTAGAACTGATTCAAACGTGTTCTTTTTAATGGCTGAGTAATACTCCATTGTGTATATGTACCAGAGCTTTCTTATCCATTTGTCTGCTGTTGCACATCTAGGTTGCTTCCATGTCCTGGCTGTTACAAACAGTGCTGTGATAAACATTGTGGTACATGTGTCTCTTTCAATTCTGGTTTCCTCAGTGTGTATGCCCAGCAGTGGGATTGCTGGGTCATATGGCAATTCTATTTCCAGTTTTTTTTTTTTTTTTTTTTTAATTTTATTTTATTTTTAAACTTTACATAACTGTATTAGATTTGCCAAATATCAAAATGAATCCGCCACAGGTATACATGTGTTCCCCATCCTGAACCCTCCTCCCTCCTCCCTCCCCATTCCATCCCTCTGGGTCGTCCCAGTGCACCAGCCCCAAGCATCCAGTATCGTGCATCGAACCTGGACTGGCAACTCATTTCATACATGATATTTACATGTTTCAATGCCATTCTCCCAAATCTTCCCACCCTCTCCCTCTCCCACAGAGTCCATAGGACTGTTCTATACATCAGTGTCTCTTTTGCTGTCTCGTACACAGGGTTATTGTTACCATCTTTCTAAATTCCATATATATGCGTTAGTATACTGTATTGGTGTTTTTCTTTCTGGCTTACTTCACTCTGTATAATAGGCTCCAGTTTCATCCACCTCATTAGAACTGATTCAAATGTATTCTTTTTAATGGCTGAATAATACTCCATTGTGTATATGTACCACAGCTTTCTTATCCATTCATCTGCTGATGGACATCTAGGTTGCTTCCATGTCCTGGCTATTATAAACAGTGCTGCGATGAACATTGGGGTACTCGTGTCTCTTTCCCTTCTGGTTTTCTCAGTGTGTATGCCCAGCAGTGGGATTGCTGGATCATAAGGCATGTCTATTTCCAGTTTTTTAAGGAATCTCCACACTGTTCTCCATAGTGGCTGCACTAGTTTGCATTCCCACCAACAGTGTAAGAGGGTTCCCTTTTCTCCACACCCTCTCCAGCATTTATTACTTGTAGACTTTTGGATTGCAGCCATTCTAACTGGTGTGAAATGGTACCTCATAGTGGTTTTGATTTGCATTTCTCTGATAATGAGTGATGTTGAGCATCTTTTCATGTGTTTGTTAGCCATCTTTATGTCTTCTTTGGAGAAATGTCTATTTAGTTCTTTGGCCCATTTTTTGATTGGGTCATTTATTTTTCTGGAGTTGAGCTGTAGGAGTTGCTTGTATATTCTCGAGATTAGTTGTTTGTCAGTTGCTTCATTTGCTATTATCTTCTCCCATTCTGAAGGCTGTCTTTTCACCTTGCTAATAGTTTCCTTTGATGTGCAGAAGCTTTTAAGGTTAATTAGGTCCCATTTGTTTATTTTTGCTTTTATTTCCAATATTCTGGGAGGTGGGTCATAGAGGATCCTGCTGTGATGTATGTCAGAGAGTGTTTTGCCTATGTTCTCCTCTAGGAGTTTTATAGTTTCTGGTCTTACGTTGAGATCTTTAATCCATTTTGAGTTTATTTTTGTGTATGGTGTTAGAAAGTGTTCTAGTTTCATTCTTTTACAAGTGGTTGACCAGAGTTCCCAGCACCACTTGTTAAAGAGATTGTCTTTAATCCATTGTATATTCTTGCCTCCTTTGTCGAAGATAAGGTGTCCATATGTGCGTGGATTTATCTCTGGGCTTTCTATTTTGTTCCATTGATCTATATTTCTGTCTTTGTGCCAGTACCATACTGTCTTGAGAACTGTGGCTTTGTAGTAGAGCCTGAAGTCAGGTAGGTTGATTCCTCCAGTTCCATTCTTCTTTCTCAAGATCGCTTTGGCTATTCGAGGTTTTTTGTTTTTCCATACAAATTGTGAAATTATTTGTTCTAGCTCTGTGAAGAATGCTGTTGGTAGCTTGATAGGGATTGCATTGAATCTATAGATTGCTTTGGGTAGTATACTCATTTTCACTACATTGATTCTTCCAATCCATGAACATGGTATATTTCTCCATCTGTTAGTGTCCTCTTTGATTTCTTTCACCAGTGTTTTATAGTTTTCTATATATAGGTCTTTAGATTCTTTAGGTAGATATATTCCTAAGTATTTTATTCTTTCCGTTGCAATGGTGAATGGAATTGTTTCCTTAATTTCTCTTTCTGTTTTCTCATTATTAGTGTATAGGAATGCAAGGGATTTCTGTGTGTTGATTTTATATCCTGCAACTTTACTATAGTCATTGATTAGTTCTAGTAATTTTCTGGTGGAGTCTTTAGGGTTTTCTATGTAGAGGATCATGTCATCTGCAAACAGTGAGAGCTTTACTTCTTCTTTTCCAATTTGGATTCCTTTTATTTCTTTTTCTGCTCTGATTGCTGTGGCCAAAACTTCCAAAACTATGTTGAATAGTAATGGTGAGAGTGGGCACTCTTGTCTTGTTCCTGACTTTAGAGGAAATGCTTTCAATTTTTCACCATTGAGGATAATGTTTGCTGTGGGTTTGTCATATATAGCTTTGATTATGTTGAGGTAGGTTCCTTCTATTCCTGCTTTCTGGAGAGTTTTGATCATAAATGGATGTTGAATTTTGTCAAAGGCTTTCTCTGCATCTATTGAGATAATCATATGGTTTTTATTTTTCAATTTGTTAATGTGGTGTATTACATTGATTGATTTGCGGATATTGAAGAATCCTTGCATCCCTGGGATAAAGCCCACTTGGTCATGGTGTATGATCTTTTTAATGTGTTGTTGGATTCTGATTGCTAGAATTTTGTTAAGGATTTTTGCATCTATGTTCATCAGTGATATTGGCCTGTAGTTTTCTTTTTTTGTGGCATCTTTGTCAGG
Source organism: Bubalus kerabau (assembly GCF_029407905.1). Classification (NCBI taxonomy): domain Eukaryota; kingdom Metazoa; phylum Chordata; class Mammalia; order Artiodactyla; family Bovidae; genus Bubalus; species Bubalus kerabau. Next base: position 56,712,119 of record NC_073647.1, on the reverse strand, counting down.
TTTTGGTATTAGGGTGATGGTGGCCTCATAGAATGAGTTTGGAAGTTTACCATCCTCTGCAATTTTCTGGAAGAGTTTGAGCAGGATAGGTGTTAGCTCTTCTCTAAATTTTTGGTAGAATTCAGCTGTGAAGCCGTCTGGACCTGGGCTTTTGTTTGCTGGAAGATTTTTGATTACAGTTTCAATTTCCGTGCTTGTGATGGGTCTGTTAAGATTTTCTATTTCTTCCTGATCGAGTTTTGGAAAGTTGTACTTTTCTAAGAATTTGTCCATTTCTTCCACGTTGTCCATTTTATTGGCATATAATTGTTGATAGTAGTCTCTTATGATCCTTTGTATTTCTGTGTTGTCTGTTGTGATCTCTCCATTTTCATTTCTAATTTTATTGATTTGATTTTTCTCCCTTTGTTTCTTGATGAGTCTGGCTAATGGTTTGTCAATTTTATTTATCCTTTCAAAGAACCAGCTTTTGGTTTTGTTGATTTTTGCTATGGTCTCTTTTGTTTCTTTTGCATTTATTTCTGCTCTAATTTTTAAGATTTCTTTCCTTCTACTAACCCTGGGGTTCTTCATTTCTTCCTTTTCTAGTTGCTTTAGGTGTAGAGTTAGGTTATTTATTTGACTTTTTTCTTGTTTCTTGAGGTGTGCCTGTATTGCTATGAACTTTCCCCTTAGGACTGCTTTTACCGTGTCCCACAGGTTTTGGGTTGTTGTGTTTTCATTTTCATTCGTTTCTATGCAAATTTTGATTTCTTTTTTGATTTCTTCTGTGATTTGTTGGTTATTCAGCAGCGTGTTGTTCAGCCTCCATATGTTGGATTTTTTAATAGTTTTTCTCCTGTAATTGAGATCTAATCTTACTGCATTGTGGTCAGAAAAGATGCTTGGAATGATTTCTATTTTTTTGAATTTACCAAGGCTAGCTTTATGGCCCAGGATGTGATCTATCCTGGAGAAGGTTCCATGTGCGCTTGAGAAGAAGGTGAAATTCATTGTTTTGGGATGAAATGTCCTATAGATATCAATTAGGTCTAACTGGTCTATTGTATCGTTTAAAGTTTGTGTTTCCTTGTTAATTTTCTGTTTAGTTGATCTATCCATAGGTGTGAGTGGGGTATTAAAGTCTCCCACTATTATTGTGTTATTGTTAATTTCTTCTTTCATACTTGTTAGCATTTGTCTTACATACTGCGGTGCTCCCGTGTTGGGTGCATATATATTTATAATTGTTATATCTTCTTCTTGGATTGATCCTTTGATCATTATGTAGTGACCATCTTTGTCTCTTTTCACTGTCTTTGTTTTAAAGTCTATTTTGTCTGATATGAGTATTGCTACTCCTGCTTTCTTTTGGTCCCTATTCGCATGGAAAATCTTTTTCCAGCCCTTCACTTTCAGTCTGTATGTGTCCCCTGTTTTGAGGTGGGTCTCTTGTAGACAACATATGCAGGGGTCTTGTTTTTGTATCCATTCAGCCAGTCTTTGTCTTTTGGTTGGGGCATTCAACCCATTTACGTTTAAGGTAATTACTGATAAGTATGACCCCGTTGCCATTTACTTTATTGTTTTGGGTTCGAATTTATACACAATTTTTGTGTTTCCTGTCTAGAGAATATCCTTTAGTATTTGTTGGAGAGCTGGTTTGGTGGTGCAGAATTCTCTCAGCTTTTGCTTGTCTGAAAAGCTTTTGATTTCTCCTTCATACTTGAATGAGATCCTTGCTGGGTACAATAATCTGGGCTGTAGATTATTTTCTTTCATCATTTTAAGTATGTCTTGCCATTCCCTCCTGGCTTGAAGAGTTTCTATTGAAAGATCAGCTGTTATCCTTATGGGAATTCCCTTGTGTGTTATTTGTTGTTTTTCCCTTGCTGCTTTTAATATTTGTTCTTTGTGTTTGATCTTTGTTAATTTGATTACTATGTGTCTTGGGGTGTTTCGCCTTGGGTTTATCCTATTTGGGACTCTCTGGGTTTCTTGGACTTGGGTGATTATTTCCTTCCCCATTTTAGGGAAGTTTTCAACTATTATCTCCTCAAGTATTTTCTCATGGTCTTTCTTTTTGTCTTCTTCTTCTGGGACCCCTATGATTCGAATGTTGTAGCGTTTAATATTGTCCTGGAGGTCTCTGAGATTGTCCTCATTTCTTTTAATTCGTTTTTCTTTTATCCTCTCTGATTCATTTATTTCTACCATTCTATCTTCTAATTCACTAATCCTATCTTCTGCCTCTGTTATTCTACTATTTGTTGCCTCCAGAGTGTTTTTAATTTCACTTATTGCATTATTCATTATATATTGACTCTTTTTTATTTCTTCTAAGCCCTTGTTAAACCTTTCTTGCATCTTCTCAATCCTTGCCTCCAGGCTATTTATCTGTGATTCCATTTTAATTTCAAGATTTTGGATCAATTTCACTATCATTATTCGGAATTCTTTATCAGGTAGATTCCCTATCTCTTCCTCTTTGGTTTGGTTTGGTGGGCATTTATCCTGTTCCTTTATCTGCTGGCTATTCCTCTGTCTCTTCATCTTGTTTAAATTGCTGAGTTTGGGGTGTCCTTTCTGTATTCTGGCAGTTTGTGGAGTTCTCTTTATTGTGGCGTTTCCTCGCTGTGTGTGGGTTTGTACAGGTGGCTTGTCAAGGTTTCCTGGTTAGGGAAGCTTGTGTCGATGTTCTGGTGGATGGAGCTGTATTTCTTCTCTCTGGAGTGTAATGAAATGTCCAGTAATGAGTTATGAGATGTCTATGGTTTTGGGGTGACTTTGGGCAGCCTGTATCTTGAAGCTCAGGGCTGTGTTCCTTTGTTGCTGGAGAATTTGCTTGTTATGTCTTTCCCTGGAACTTGTTGGCCCTTGTGTGGTGCTTGGTTTCAGTGTCGGTATGGAGGCGTTTGATGAGCTCCTGTCAATTAATGTTCCTTGGAGTCAGGAGTTCCCTGGAGTCAGGGATTGGACTTAAGCCTCCTACTTCCAGTTATCGGTCTTAATTTTACAGTAGTTTCAAAATTCTCCTTCTATCCAGCACCACTGATAAAACATCTACGTTAAAGATGAAAAGTTTCTCTACTGTGAGGGTCACTCAGAGAGGTTCACAGCGTTACATGGAGAAGAGAAGAGGGAGGAGGGAGTTAGAGGTGACCCAAATGAGATGAGGTGGAATCAATAGTGGAGAGAGTGGGCTAGCCAGTAGTCACTTCCTTATGTGCGCTCCACAACTGGACCACTCAGAGATGTTCACGGAGTTATACAGGGAAGAGAAGAAGGAGGCAGGAGACAGAGGTGGCCAGAAGGATAAAAGGGGGAAATGAAAAGGCGGGAGACAGATCCAGCCAGTAATCAGTTCCTTAAGTGTTCTCCACCGTCTGGAACACACAGAAATTCACAGAGTTGGGTAGAGTAGAGAGGGGTTAGGGAGGAGATACAGGTGACCTGGTGGAGAAAATGGAGAGTCCAAAGGGAGAGAGAGCAGTCAAGCCAGTAATCTCGTACACTAGTGAAAAATGGGTCCTGAAGATTGGGTTCTTAAAGGTACAAAATTGGTAACAAATACATAAAAACAAAAATTAGAAATTAGAGTAGAGTTTGGAATTTCAAAAATGCGATGTTAATGAAAAGGAGAAGGAAAAGAAAGAGAGAAAAAACGAACAAAGAAAAACAAACAAGGTCGTGAAAGTAATAAAGAAACTACAGGTACAAAATTGATAACTAATACCAAACAGCAAAAATTAAAAATACAGAGTAGAGTTTGGAATTTCAAAACTACAACGTTAAAAAAAAAAAAAAAAAAAAAAAAAGAAGAAGAAGAAAAATAAAGAGAGAAAACAAACAAACCAACAAAAACAATGTCGCAAAAATTATAAAGAAAATACAGGTACAAAATTGATATCAAATACCAAAAAGCATAAATTAAAAATCTTGAGTAGAGTTTGGAATTGCAGATATACGATGTTATATAAAAGAAGAAGAGAAAGAAACAGAGGAAAAAAAAAAAAAAAGTCACAGCAATTATGAAAAAAACTATAGGTACAAAATTGATAACATATTTCAAAAGGCTAAAATTAAAAATCTAGAGTAGAGTTTGGAATTTCAAAAATGCAATGTTAAAGAAAAGAAGAAAAAGAAAAAAGAAAAAAAAAAAAAAAAAAAAAAACCACAGTCAAAAAATTATAAAATATATATATGAAGTTTGCTGAAGAAGAAAAAAAAAAAAATAGGGTCTTTTTTTTTTTTTTTGCAAAGTAATAGTTATAAAAGTGAAAATTAAAGGACAATAGAGGACTTAAAAAAAATTTTTTTTTAATTAAAAAAAAAAAAGAAAGAAAGAAAGATTGATCATAAAAATAGTAAAAATATATCTAGGTCTTTCTCTGGTTTTGTTGTGAGTATTGTGGGTTCAGTTCATTTTTGGCAGTTCCTTAGTCCGACTTATATTTCTCAAGATCTATAGGCCCCTTCCTATGTAATCCGTAGTAACCACAGGGTTTTAATCTATGGCCTGTAGCTTCCAAGGCGTTTCCCTCTGTTAGAGCTTCTTCTGTTTGCTGGTCTCTTCAGTGTCTGGTTCCCGCCCTGACACAAAGGGGACGGTGGAGGACCCTATTTTTTTTTTTTTTTTTTTTTTAATTTAGGCTCACTTGTTCAGCTGCGCTGTGGGGAGGGAGGGAGGGATGCTGCAAACAGATAACACTGGCGTGCGCTCGAAGTGCCTCGGCCACACTGGGTCTGCCCCCGCTCACGGCGCGTGTAACCTCCCTGCCCACACTGCTTGGGCTCTAGGTTGTTCCGCCGGGAACAATCAGAGGCCGGCCCTGGACTGAGCTCCCAGGTCCAAGCCGCTCAGGTTCAGGCACTCGGGTAGTCCTCAGAGGCGCAGACTCGGTTGGGCCTGCGTTTTGTGTTCTTCCCAGGTCGAGCAGCTCAGGCGATGAGGTGCTTGGCGGGCGCCAATGCTGCGACCTATCGCCTCCCCGCCACTCGGTTATCTGGGTGTAAAACCGGCGCACCTTCTCAGGCAGATGTTGACCGTCCAGACCCCCAAGAAGTTTTAGTTAGCAAAGAAGCCTGCTTACAGTTTCATAGATAGTGTCTCTCTGGGGCTGCGATTGCCCCCTTCCGGCTCTGGTTGCCTGTCACCGGAGGGGGAGGTCTGCAGCCGGCTATCTCTGTTCAGTCCTTTGTTCTGTGCGCGGGCCTGGCGGTGTCTTAGGTTAGGGCTGGCTTTTCGCGTGGTAGATATCCCACAGTCTGGTTTGCTAGCCCAAATTATTTCGCTCAGATAGCGCTCAGGACATTCGGCCCGATTCTTACTCTAAGGGACACAGCCCGTGCCGCACTTCCCTGCCCAGCCCCCGCTTGCTAATGCCCTGTGCAGGCGTCTGCGCTGCTTCTCCGCTGGGGGAGTTCCCGTAGGGCTCACAATCCGCGATTTTTAATTGTTTATTTTTTTTTTTTTCCCCTCCCTTTTATGTTGCCCTCTGTGCTTCCAAAGCTCGGCACAGATTCGGCAGTGAGAGGGTTTCCTGGTGTTTGGAAACTTCTCTCTTTTTAAGACTCCCTTCCCGGGACGGAACTCCGTCCCTCCCTCTTTTGTCTCTTTTTTTGTCTTTTATATTTTTTCCTACCTCCTTTCGAAGAGTTGGGCTGCTTTTCTGGGTGCCTGATGTCCTCTGCCGGCATTCGGAAGTTGTTTTGTGGAATTTACTCGATGTTTAAATGCTCTTTTGATGAATTTGTGGGGGAGAAAGTGTTCTCCCCGTCCTACTCCTCCGCCATCTTGGCTCCTCCTCCTATTTCCAGTTTTTTAAGGAATCTCCACACTGTTCTCCATAGTGGCTGTAATAGTTTGCATTCCCACCAACAGTGTAAGAGGGTTCCCTCTTCTCCACATCCTCTCCAGCATTTATTGTCTGTAGACTTTTGGATAGCAGCCATTCTGACTGGTGTGAGATGGTGCTTCATTGTGGTTTTGATTTGCATTTCTCTGATAATGAGTGATTTTGAGCATCTTTTCATGTGTTTGTTAGTCATCTGTATGTCTTCTTTAGAGAAGTGTCTGTTTAGTGCTTTGGCCCATTTTTTGATTGGGTCGCTTATTTTTCTGGAATTGAGCTGCAGGAGTTGCTTGTATATTTTTGAGATTAATTCTTTGTCAGTTGCTTCGTTTGCTATTATTTTCTCCCATTCTGTAGGCTGTCTTTTCACCTTGCTTATAGTTTCCTTTGTTGTGCAGAAGCTTTTAAATTTAATTAGGTCCCATTTCTTTATTTTTGCTTTTATTCCCATTACTCTGGGAGGTGGGTCATAGAGGATCCTGCTGTGATGTATGTCGGAGAGTGTTTTGCCTATGTTTTTCTCTAGGAGTTTCTGGTCTTATGTTTAGATCTTTAATCCGTTTTGAGTTTATGTTGTGTATGGTGTTAGAAAGTGTTCTAGTTTCATTCCTTTATAAGTGGTTGACCAGTTTTCTCAGCACCACTTGTTAAAGAGATTGTCTTTTCTCCATTGTATATTCTTGCCTCCTTTGTCAAAGATAAGGGATCCATAGGTGCGTGGATTTATCTCTGGGCTTTCTATTTTATTCCATTGATCCATATTTCTGTCTTTGTGCCAGTACCATACTGTCTTGATGACTGTAGCTTTGTAGTATAGCCTGAAATCAGACAGGTTGATTCCTTCAGTTCCATTTCTCTTTCTCAAGATTGCTTTGGCTATTCGAGGTTTTTTGTATTTCCATGCAAATCCTGAAATTATTTTTTCTAGTTCTGTGAAAAATATCGTTGGTAGCTTGATAGGGATTGCAATGAATCTAATGATTGCTTTGGGTAATATACTCATTTTCACTATATTGATTCTTCAAATCCATGAACATGGTATATTTCTCCATCCTTTTGTGTCTTCTTTGATTTCTTTCATCAGTGTTTTATAGTTTTCTATATATAGGCTTTGTTTCTTTAGATAGATATATTCCTAAGTATTTTATTCCTTTTGTTGCAATGGTGAATGGAATTGTTTCCTTGATTTCTCTTTCTTTTTTGTCTTTGTTAGTGTATAGGAATGCAATGGATTTCTTTGTGTTAATTTTATATCATGCAAGTTTACAATATTCATTGATTAGCTCTAGTAATTTTCCAGTGGAGTCTTTAGGGTTTTCTATGTAGAGGATCATATCATCTGCAAACAGTGAAAGTTTTACTTCCTCTTTTCCAATCTGGATTCCTTTTATTTCTTTTTCTGTTCTGATTGCTGTGGCCAAAACTTCCAAAACTATGTTGAATAGTAGTGGTGAGAGTGGGCACTCTTGTCTTGTTCCTGACTTTAGGGGAAATGCTTTCAATTTTTCACCATTGAGGATAATGTTTGCTGTGGGTTTGTCATATATAGCTTTTATTATGTTGAGGTATGTTCCTTCTATTCCTGCTTTCTGGAGGGTGTTTATCATAAATGGATGTTGACTTTTGTCAAAGGCTTTCTCTGCATCTATTGAGATAATCATATGGTTTTTATCTTTTAATTTGTTAATGTTGTGTATCACATTGATTGATTTGAGAATATTGAAGAATCCTTGCATCCCTGGGATAAAGCCCACTTGGTCATGATGTATGATCTTTTAAATATTTTGTTGGAGTCTGTTTGCTAGAATTTTGTTAAGCATTTTTGCCTCTATGTTCAGCAGTGATATTGGCTAGTAGTTTTCTTTTTTGTGGCATGTTTGTCAGGTTTTGGTATTAGGTTGATGGTGGCCTCATAGAATGAGTTTGGAAGTTTACCTTCCTCTGCAATTTTCTGCAAGAGTTTGTGTAGGATAGTTGTTCTGTTCAGTTCAGTTCAGTCGCTCAGTCATGTCCAACTCTTTGTGACCCCACAAATCGCAGCATGCCCAGCCTCTCTGTCCATCACCAACTCCCGGATTTCACCCAAACTCATTTGCATTGAGTCGGTGATGTCATCCAGCCATCTCATCCTCTGTCGTCCCCTTCTCCTCCTGCCCCCAATCCCTCTCAGCATCAGGGTCTTTTCCAATGAGTCAACTCTGCACATGAGGTGGCCAAAGTATTGGAGTTTCAGCCTCAGCATCGGTCCTTCCAATGAACACCCAGGGTTGGTCTCCTTTAGGATGGACTGGTTGAATCTCCTTGCAGTCCAAGGGACTCGCAAGAGCCTTCTCCAGCACCACAGTTCAAAAGCATCAATTCTTTGGTGCTTAGCTTTCTTCACAGTCAAACTCTCACATCCATACATGACCACTGGAAAAAACATAGCCTTGACTAGATGGACCTTTGCTGGCAAAGTAATATCTCTGATTTTTAATGTGCTGTCTAGGTTGGTTATAACTTTCCTTCCAAGGAGTATGCATCTTTTAATTTTATAGCTTCAGTCACCATCTGCAGTGATTTTGGAGTCCCCCAAAATAAAGTCTGACACTGTTTCCACTGTTTCCCCATCTATTTCCCATGAAGTGATGGGACCGGATGCCATGATCTTAGTTTTCTGAATGTTGAGCTTTAAGCCAACTTTTTCACTCTCAACTTTCACTTTCATCAAGAGGCTTTTTAGTTCCTCTTCACTTTCTGCCATAAGGATAGGTGTTAGCTCTTCACTAAATTTTTGGTAGAATTCAGTTGTGAAGCTGTCTGGTCCTGGGCTTTTGTTTGCTGGAAGATTTCTGATTACAGTTTCAATTTCCATGCTTGTGATGGGTCTGTTAAGATTTTCTATTTCTTCCTGGTTCAGTTTTGGAAAGTTGTACTTTTCTAAGAATTGGTCCATTTCTTGCAAGTTGTCCATTTTATTGGCATATAGCTGCTGATAGTAGTCACTTATGATCCTTTGTATTTCTGTGTTGTCTGTTGTGATTTCTCCATTTTCATTTCTAATTTTGTTGATTTGATTCTTCTCCCTTTGTTTTTTGATGAGTCTGGCTAATGGTTTGTCAATTTTATTTATCTTCTCAAAGAACCAGCTTTTAGCTTTTTTGATTTTTGCTATGGTCTCTTTTGTTTCTTTTGCATTTATTTCTGCCCCAGTTTTAAGATTTCTTTCCTTCTACTAACCCTGGGGTTCTTCATTTCTTCCTTTTCTAGTTTCTTTAGGTGTAGAGTTAGGTTATTTATTTGACTTTTTTCTTGAGGTATGCCTGTATTGCTATGAGCCTTCCCCTTAGGACTGCTTTTACCGTGTCCCACAGGTTTTGGGTTGTTGTGTTTTCATTTTCATTCATTTCTATGCATATTTTGATTTCTTTTTTGTTTCTTCTGTGATTTGTTGGTTATTCAGAAGAGTGTTATTTAACCTCCATATGTTGGAATTTTTAATAGTGTTTTTCCTGTATTTGACATCTAATCCTACTGCATTGTGGTCATAAAAGATGCTTGTTTTGAATTTACCAAGGCTAGATTTATGCCCCTGGATGTGATCTATCCTGGAGAAAGTTCCATGTGCACTTGAGAAAAAAGGTGAAATTCATTGTTTTGGGGTTAAATGTCCTATAGATATCAATTAGGTCCAACCGGTCCATTGTATCATTTAAAGTTTGTGTTTCCTTGTTAATTTTGTGTTTAGTTGATCTATCCATAGGTGTGAGTTTGGTATTAAAGTCTCCCACTATTATTATGTTATTGTTAATTTCTTCTTTCATACTTGTTAGCATTTGTCTTACATATTGTGGTGCTCCTATGTTGGGTCCATATATATTTATAATTGTTATATCTTCTTCTTGGATTGATCCTTTGATCATTATGTAATGTCCTTTGTTGTCTCTTTTCACAACCTTGATTTTAAAATCTATTTTATTTGATATGAGTATTGCTACTCCTGCTTTCTTTTGGTCTCTATTTGCGTGAAGTATCTTTTTCGAGCCCTTCACTTTAAGTCTGTATGTTTCCCTTGTTTTGAGGTGGGTCTCTTGTAGACAGCATATATAGGGGTCTTGTTTTTGTATCCATTCAGCCAGTCTTTGTCTTTTGGTTGGGGCATTCCACCCATTTACATTTAAGGTAATTATTGATAAGTATTATCCCATTGCCATTTACTTTGTTGTTTTGGGTTTGAGTTTGTACACCCTTTCTGTGTTTCCTGTCTAGAGAAGATCCTTTAGCATTTGTTGGAGAGCTGGTTTGGTGGTGGTGAATTCTCTCAGCTTTTGCTTGTCTGTAAAGCTTTTGATTTCTCCTTCGTACTTGAATGAGATCCTTGCTGGGTACAGTAATCTGGGTTGTAGGTTTTTCTCTTTCATCACTTTAAGTATGTCCTGCCATTCCCTTCTGGCCTGAAGAGTTTCTATTGAAAGATCAGCTGTTAGCCTTATGGGAATCCCCTTGTGGGTTATTTGTTGTTTTTCCCTTGCTGCTTTTAATATTTGTTCTTTGTGTTTGATTTTCGTTAATTTGATTAATATGTGTCTTGTGGTGTTTCACCTTGGGTTTATCCTGTTTGGGACTCTCTGGGTTTTTTGGACTTGAATGACTATTTCCTTCCTCATTTTAGGGAAGTTTTCAGCTAATATCTCCTCAAGTATTTTTTCATGTCTTGTTTTTTTGTCATGCCTTTCTTTTTGTCTTGTTCTTCTGGGACTCCTATGATTCGAATGTTGGGGCATTTAACATTGTCCCAGAGGTCCCTGAGGTTGTCCTCATTTCTTTTAATTCTTTTTTCCTCTCTGCTTCATTTATTTCTACCATTCTATCTTCTGCCTCACTTATCCTATCTTCTGCCTCCGTTATTCTACTGTTGGTTCCCTCCAGAATGTTTTTGATCTCATTTATTGCATTATTCATTATTGATTGACTGTTTTTTATTTCTTCTAGGTCCTTGATAAACACTTCTTACATCTTCTGAACCCTTGCCTCCTGGCTATTTATCTGTAATTCCATTTTGTTTTCAAGATTTTGGATCATTCTTACTATCATTATTCTGAATTATTTTTCAGTTAGACTCCCTATCTCCTCCTCTTGTGTTTGGTTTGGTGGGCATTTATCATGTTCCTTTACCTGCTGAGTATTTCTCTGCCTTTTCATTTTGTTTAGATTTCTGTGTTTGGGGTGGCCTTTCTGTATTCTGATGGTTTGTGGTGGTTCTTTATTGTGGAGTTTCCCTGTGGGTGGGGTTGGAAGAGTGGATTGTCAAGGTTTCTTGGTTAGGGAAGCTTGTGTCGTTGTTCTGGTGGGTGGAGCTGAATTTTTCTCTCTGGAGTGCAATGAAGTGTCCTGTAGTGAATTTTGAGGTGTCTATGGGTTTGGTGTGACTTTGGGCAGCCTGTATATTGAAGCTCAGGGCTATGTTCCTGCTTTGCTGGAGAATTTGCCTGGTATGTCTTGCTCTGGAACTTGTTGGCTCTTGGGTGGTGCTTGGTTTCAGTGTGAGGTATGGAGGCTTTTGGATGCTCTCTTATCAATTAATGTTCCCTGGAGTCAGGAGTTCTCTGGTGTTCTCAGGTTTTGTGCTTAAGCCTCCTGCCTCTGGTTTTCAGTCTTATTCTTACAGTAGCCTTAAGACTTCTTCCATACATCACCAATGATAAAACATCTAGGTTAATGGTGAAAAGATTCTCTACAGTGAGGGACACCCAGAGAGGTTCACAGGTACATGGAGAAGAGAAGAGGGAGGAGGGAGATAGAGGTGACCAGGAGGAGAAAAGGGGGTATCAAAAGGAGAGAGAAATATCTAGCCAATAATCAGTTCCCTAAGTGTTCTCCTCATCCCAGAACACACACAGAGATTCACAGAGTTGGGTAAAGAAGAGAAGGGGGAGGGAGGAGATAGAGGTGACCTGGGGGAGAAAAAGGAGAATTAAAGGGGGAGAGAGCAATCAAGCCAGTAATCACACTCCTAGGTAAAAATGGGTACTGAAGATTGGATTCTTAAAGGTACAAAATTGATAACAAATACTAAAAAGCAAAGATTAAAAATCTAGAGTAGAGGTTAGACTCTCAAAAATACAATATTAAAAAAAATCACGAAAATTATAAAAAATATATATGAAGTTTGTTTTAACAATAGGGTCCTTTTTTTGCAAGGTAATAGTAGGTTATAAAAATGAAAATTAAAGGAGTAATATAGGACTTAAAAATTTTAAAAATTAATATTAAAATAAATTATAATAGTAAAAATATATCTAGGAATTATTCTGGAGCTGTTGCGGGCAGTGTGGGGTCAGTTCAGTTTCAGATAGTTCCTTGTTCTAGCTTATACTTTTCAAGATCTATAGGCCCCTTCTAGTGTAGTTGGCGCTAACTACAGGGATTTAATCTGTTGCACCTGTCATTTCCAAAGCTGTTCCCTCTGTTTATTTTGGCTTCTTCTCTTTGCAGGTCTCTTCAGTGTCTGATTTCCACCCTGACACAAGGGGGCAAAGGTGGTCACTTATTTAGGTTCACTTATTCAGTGGTGGTGTGGGGAGGGAAGAACACTGCAAACAAATGTCAGTGGTGTGTGTGGGGAGTGCTCACAGTTGCGGTCACACTGGGTTTGCCCCTGCTCACGGCATGTGTGCTTTCCCAGTCTACAGTGCTCAGGTTCCAGGTTGCTCTGCATGTGAACTGTCTAAAGCAGGCCCTGGCTTGCGTGCACGTCCCAGGTCTACACCACTCAGGTTCAGGTTCTCAGGTACTCCCCAAAGGTGCAGACTCAGTTGGGCCTGTGTTTTCTGCCCTTCCCAGGTCCGAGCAGCTCAGGCGACCAGGCACTTGGCGAGCACACTCTCCTGAGGTGGCGGGTGTGTCTTATCACCTCCCTGGTCCCAGCTGCTTGGTTTCCTGAGTGACAGAGGGCGCCTGTGTCTCTTCTGGGGAGCTGATCTATGGCTGTGACCCTCCTGGTGGATGTCAACCATCCAGAATCCCAGGAAGTCTTGGTTAGCAACCGGAAGCCTGATTGTAGTTCGGTAGAGGATGCCGTCTCTTGGGCTGAGTTTACCCCTTTCTGGCTCTGGCTGCGGCTGGCCTGCTTCCCTGCCTCCGGTGGTGGATGGGGCGGTCTGCGGTCTGCAGCCAGCTAGCTCTCCTCTGGTATTCGCTCAGTCCTTTGTTCTGTGAGTGGGCCGGCAGTGCCTTAGGTTAGAGCTATTCGCGGGATGGTTCTCTCTCTCTCTCCCTCTCTGTTTTTTTTCCTCTCTTTCTCTGGCTATCCCACAGTTTAGGTTGCTATCTCACATTAGCTCCCTCAGATTGCCCTCAGGGCATTCAGGCCCGGTCCTGCACCTCCTTGTTCAGCCCCCACTTGCTGGTGGCGGATGCGAGCATCTGGGCTACTTTTCTGCTGGGAGTTGCTGTTAGGCATGTAATCTGTGGGTTTTATTTATTTATTTTTCCCTCCTGGTTATGTTGCCCTCTGAGATTCCAAAACTCCCCACAGACCTGCTGGTGAGAGGGTCTCCTGGTATTTGGAAACTTCCTTTAAAGACTCCCTTCCCAGGATGGGTCTCTGTCCCTAGCTCTGTTGCCTCTCTATCTTTTATATTTTGTCCTACCTCCTTTTGAAGACAATGGGCTGCCTTTCTGGGTTCCTGATGCTCTCTGCCAGCGTTCAGAAGTTGTTTTGTGGAATTTTCTCAGAGTTCAAATGTTCTTTCAATGAATTTGTGGGGGAGAAAGGGATCTCCCTGTCCTATTCCTCTGCTATCTTAGCTCACCTCCTCCTTGAATTTTAGAAATATTAAAAATAATGTAATAAACTTTTGCAATGCCTGTTTTCAAGAGGATGATTGCAACATTTTTTTCTTTTTGAAACTAACTGATGCACAGACCTACACATTCCCCAAATATATAGGGTAAAATCTTGAAATGGAAAAATGTTCCTTTTTGGCTGTGAACAAAATAGCTATCTGCCCACTGATCCATACCAGTGAATGTGGTGCCCCTTAGCTTTTCTGAGGTTATGCATAACTCGTGTCTCTCCAGCTTCATAAACTGTGGAATAGGCTTTCTGGAGAGAAAAAACTGAGAGTGAATGTTATAACATGAATCAGCCATGGCTACAAATTTGATGTAGTGTTTGTTAGAATTGACAGCAAAAGGCAACATTAATCCATATACTAGTGCAGTAATGGCTTCATTTCAGCCCTTTGCAGCTATGTGACTGGGCATACATTTGTGTTTTCATTTTATTTCAGTGTGAGCAGACAACATGGCACCTTTTGAGACATGACATAGGTTTGAAGCAGTACAGTTTATACCTTCTTCATTAGAGAAACAGTTTAAGGTTAGGACTTTAGTCTTACAACCTAGAAACAGTAAACATAAAGTCATATGGTATGGATAAAAACTATCATGTATGGTTGGCTCACTTAACTGGATTTCTGTGTCCCCACTTTTGGTTGTATCCTGCTTTGTCAGGGTCTCTTCTGTGCTCTTGGACAAATGATAGGATTTTATTTTCTACTTTTATTAGATGAATTATGTGGGATTTGATTGTACATTGCTAAATTTACCTAGGAGTTAAGTATGTATTCTCCTCTTCATTTAAGCTGGTGATTTCACATTTGATTACCATGAGATAATTACAGATGGAAGTTCTGTGATCGGTGGAGAACACAATCAACAATTTAGAAATTTTGTTACAGGTCAGTGCACCCTCATATTTATTGGAGAAGAATAGTACAAACTAGCAGTGGTAGCTTTTCCAGAGAGAAATTCATAATTGTCTAAATCTCTTCATACTGAAGCTTTTTTTTTGGCAATGATGGAGGAGTAAGGGATATTTACTTTTTACTCCTCTATAAACATGTCATTTGTTTCAGATGTCCATTTATGATAAATGCTTGACTTGACTTTTTAAAAAAATGTGTATACTTTTCAGTGTTGATAACTGATTTAACAGAGAATACGTGGTGGCAAAGAGTCAGACATGAATTCAGTTCATTTCAGTTCAGTTCAGTTCAGTCGCTCAGTCGTGTCCGACTGTTTGTGATCCCATGAATTGCAGCACGCCAGGCTTCCCTGTCCATCACCAACTCCCAGAGTTCACCTAAACTCATGTCCATTGAGTCAGTGATGCAATCCAGCCATCTCATTCTCTGTCATCCCCTTCTCCTCCTGGTCCCAATCCCTCCCAGCATCAGAGTCTTTTCCAATGAGTCAGTTCTTTGCATGAGGTGGCCAAAGTATTGGAGTTTCAGTTTCAGCATCAGTCCTTCCAAAGAACACCCAGGACTGATCTCCTTCAGAATGGACTGGTTGGATCTCCTTGCAGTCCAAGGGACTCTCAAGAGTCTTCTCCAACACCACAGTTCAAAAGCATCAATTCTTCGGCACTCAGCTTTCTTCACAGTCCAACTTTCACATCCATACATGAGCACTGGAAAAACCATAGCCTTGACTAGACGGACCTTTGTTGGCAAAGTAATGTCTCTGCTTTTGAATATGCTATCTAGGTTGGTCATAACTTTCCTTCCAAGGAGTAAGCGTCTGTGTGCTATTGTTAGTTTGTGTTATTTTGTCAACTTGTGTTTGAGGGGCTACTTAGGTCCTCTTGTATCTGTGGAGGGCTTTCTGACCCAACAGTTAATTAGTACTTGTCAGAGAAGACAAGTATTTTAGCCTGGATACTTATGCCATCTTTGGACAAGTGGTAGATTAGAGTCTTTGTCTATTTGACAGCTGTCCACAGCACATAGTATATAGATGACAGAGTAAATTTCAGACAAGTAATAGTAATATGGAAATGCAGTGTAGGGGAGGAAAAATAATTTTTCTCTTTCTAGGTTCCTGGCTGAGACCACCTCCTTCCCCTTAATAAAGGACAGATCAACAAGAAAAAAGCAAATAGAATTTTAATTACATGTATACCTCTTGTACACATGGAGATACCCAGGAAAACTGACTTAACTCTGAAATGGCCAAATACCATCTCTGACTAAAGACAAAAGAAGATGTTGGGAGTGGGGAGTCAATTATAGGAGGTGACCAGGAAAAGCACAGTAAAGGGTAAGGTTATTATGCAGATTGAAGTCAATGCCTTCTCCATTGATTAGAGTTTCTAGAGATGTGGTCATTCATCTCCTCCTGGTACAGAGAGGGAGATTACAAATGGAGAGTTCTTTTATAAATATTAATTTCCCCCACAAAACGGCAGCTTCTGCTGTTTTCAAAATTCTCCTGTTTGCACTTAAAAAAAAAATTCAGCCTAAAATAATCCTTATGTCAAAGAGCCATATATCACAGTGACAAATTTTGCTCCCCCCAGTCCTGCCTTTGAAATTTCCCTGGGAAGTTTTACAATCCAGAAGCCAAGTTGACAGATTGCTTCATCTGTTTGAACCAGTTTCTCACTTCTTGAGAGTAGGTCAGTTCAGTTAAACAGTTGTGTCTCATTTTAGGAGACAAGTGATGCACCTGGGCTCCCAAAGTTAGGCGTATATTGTGTAAGAAATCAGGTATTTAACAAGAGGAATTTCTAAGGAAACAAAGGCTAATGATTGGCACAAATTATAAGTCCAGTGTCTGAGTCCTGAGAGCTGCGAGCTGAGAAGATTTCTAGATGTCAGGCTCGAAGCGTCTTTAGTTGGAGTGAGCCCAGGCAGTGGCAATTTGACAGATTTTCCTGGTTTGTAGTTTGAATGTTTCTGACAATATCATTGGGTAAAGTTTCTGAGAAGCTCATACAGCAACAGGCATGAAGAAAATTATATAAAAATAAGTTATTATAGTGATTTTACAGAAGTTTATATCAACTCATCTAGCTTCAGTTTGCAGGGCTTCAGAAAGAAAGGGCAACTTTAGTTTTCGGTGATTCCAAGTCAAAAAGGTGGGAGAAAATTGGAGATGTTAGTTTGGAGATACATATTTGAGGAAACTAGAAGAATTTAGGATCCAGTCTAGTTTATAAGTAAATAACAAAATCTCAGATACAAAGAACAGCTCTACAATCTAATGTCCAGAAAGGTATGCTATTGAAACATAAGTTTTCCTCTCTAAAATTACCCTCATTTCTACCAAAGATAGCCAAATTAAGACTAATTTGTTTGGCAAACTAAGGTTAGATTCAGTAAACTTGGTCTGGTTATTTACATAAATACAGCAAGCATAATGATTGATCATTTAGGCTCTTTTAAGTATATTATGCTGGAACATTTCATAAGGAATGTCAGACTGAACTGTTAACAGGCTCGCAAGGCTAGGAAGTGAAGCCAAATACTTGTCATCAGACTTTGTGTACAATACCTATAGATTTGGGTGAATTCCTCTCTTCTTAAGGTTCCATCCTCAAGTATCCTGAGGTTTCTACAAATGCCAAGAAATGACGTTTCTTACTCACTCTATAAGACTGCTGGGAACTCTGTAGGGACGGTTGCTGCTGCTGCTGCTGCCGCTGCCGCCAAGTCGCTTCAGTCGTGTCTGACTCTGCAACCCCATAGATGGCAGCTCACCAGGCTCCCCCATCCCTGGGATTCTCCAGGCAAGAACACTGGAGTGGGTTGCCATTTCCTTCTCCAATGCATGAAAGTGAAAAGTGAAAGTGAAGACGCTCAGTCGTGTCCGACTCTTAGCGACCCCATGGACTGCAGCCTACCAGGCTCCTCTGTCCATGGGATTTTCCAGGCAAGAGTACTGGAGTGGGGTGCCATTGCGTTCTCTGTGTAGGGACGGTACCAGACTGTTTTTCCAAGGGCCTTTAGTGACTCCATAAAGTCAGCATGAGTTCCTTAAAACTGTCATATCTGAATCTCTGTATACTTGTCTCAAATATGGTATTCCAGTCAAAGCCTTGGTAATATAACCAGATGTTTCTAATTGTGTCTTGTTTCAAGTACAACAGATTCTTATTGAATGTATGCAAATAAATATATTGCCATGAAAAGAATATTTAAGGACTTTCCTGGTGGCTCAGATGGTAAAAGCGTCTGTGTACAATGCGGGAGACCCGGGTTCGATCCCTGGGTCGGGAAGATCCCCTGGAGAAGGAAATAGCAACCCACTCCAGTACTAGTGCCTTACAATTACAACAGATTCTTATTGAATGTATGCAAATAAACATATTGCCATGAAAAGAATATTTAAGGGTTTCTGAAAGCTGGAGGGCTCAGGTAGGGAAAAAAGTAAATGTTTTGTCTTTGTTCACAAAGATATATTTTATCAAATTTTTGATATCTTAAGAGAAAAGAGAAAAAGGCTTCTTAAGATCTGGAGAAGCAAAACAGTAGAGAACCAAAACATTAGAGAACCAGCAGTAAAACAAAAAGCCACAAAAATTATGTATCATCCTCATTAGTTCATTCAGTCTCATGTAATGAATTCTTATTGATCTTGATCTTTTGTTAGTAGTTTTGTGAATTCAGTTTTTCCTTGGAGTTCTGAAAACTCTTACTCAGTTCAGTTTTATGTTCTTAAGGTTATCAGAAACCTGTATTTGTTGAAAGTTCTTTCAATGAATCTTCTTGAAGATAAGGCACTTTTTTTTGAAGGAATATTTTTGTAAAAGCATCTGTGTAAAACAATAACTCTGTGTAAATGACAAAATACTTAAAAATTGCCATGCTTAAAGATCTGATGAGAGTTCATTGTAATATAGTTGACAAGGAAATTTGGTAATTTCTTTAACATACAGCATTTTAAGATAATAACTAGATTATGACTGATTAACATTATATACAAAAAAAGATCTTTATGACCCAGATAACTATGATGGTGTGATCACTCACCTAGAGCCAAACATCCTGGAATGTGAAGTCAAGTGGGTCTTAGGAAGCATCACTACAAACAAAGCTAGTAGAGGTGATGGAATTCCAATTGAACTATTTCAAATCCTGTTCGATGATGCTGTGAAAGTGCTGCACTCAATATGCCAGCAAATCTGGAAAACTCAGCAGTGGCTACAGGACTGGAAAAGGTCAGTTTTCACTCCAATCCCAAAGAAAGGCAATACCAAGGAATGTTTAAGCTACTGCACAATTGGACTCATGTCACATGCTAGCAAGGTAATGCTCTCCAAGTGAGGCTTCAACAGTATGTGAGCTGTGAAATTCCAGATGTTCAAGCTGGATTTAGAAAAGGCAGAGGAACCAGAGATCAAATTTCCAACATCCATTGGATCATTGAAAAAGTAAGAGATTCCAGAAAAACATCTATTTTTGCTTTATTGACTATGCCAAACTGGAACATTCTGAAAGAGATGGGAATACCAGACCACCTTACCTGCCTCCTGAGAAATCTGTATGCAGGTCGAGAAGCAACAGTTAGAACTGGACATGGAACAACAGACTGGTTACAAATTGGGAAAGGAGTACATCAAGGCTGTGTATTGTCACCCTGCTTATTTAACTTATATGCAGAGTACATCATGTGAAATGCCAGGCTGGATGAAGCACAAGCTGGAATCAAGATTGCTGGGAGAAATATCAATAACCTCAGATATGCAGATGACACCACCCTTATGGCAGAAAGTGAAGAAGAACTAAAAAGCCTCTTGATGAAAGTGAAAGAGGAGAATGAAAAAGTTGGCTTAAAACTCAACTTTCAGAAAACTAAGATCATGGTATCTGGTCCCATCACTTCATGGCAAATAGATGGGGAAACAATGGAAACAGTGACAGATTTTATTTTTCTGGGGCCCCAAATCACTGCAGATGGTGACTGCAGCCATAAAATCAAAAGATACTTGCTTCTTGGAATAAAAACTGTGACCAACCTAGACAGCTTATTAAAAAGCAGAAACATTACCTTGCCTACAAAGGTCTGTCTAGTTAAAGTTATGTTTTTTCCAGTAGTCATGTATGGATGTGAGAGCTGGACTATAAAGAAAGCTGAGCACCAAAGAATTGATGCTTTTGAGCTGTGGTGTTGGAGAAGCCTCTTGAGATTCCCTTGGACTGCAAGCAGACCAGCCAGTCCATCCTAAAGGAAATCAGTCCTGAATATACATTGGAAGGGCTGATGCTGAAGCTGAAACTCCAATACTTCGGCCATCTGATACGAAGAACCAACCCATTGGAAAAGACCCTGATGCTGGAAAAGATTGAAGTGGGAGGCAAAGGGGACAACAGAGGATGAAATGGTTGGATGACATCACCGATATGAGGGACATGAGTTTGAGTAGGCTTCAGGAGTTGGTGATGGACAGGGAAGCCTGGTGTGCTGCAGCCCATGGGCTTGCAAAGAGTTGGATGTGACTGAGTGACTGAACTGAGCTGAACATTATATCAGGACATATCAGACTTCCAGGTATTACATACAATTTCTGGAATCCTTATGGACAAAAAAGATATAAAGGAGGCTTAGTGTCACTTCTTATTTGACATTACTTTCCATGTAATTTAACATATCAATAAGCTCAATTAGTGTTAAATCTTCTGTTTTACACCATGACAGAACAAATTTTTTGAAATGTTCTGGGGGCCCTCTGGGAAAATTGAAGTTTGTTTGAGGTCAATAAAGACTTCATTTAGAAATTAATTTGGCAAAGTTTGTAGAAAATATCAAAGCATTTTGGACACATGCCTAAATGGGATCACAGATCATTGTGAAATAATACTCAGTTATCCAGTTAATCAAAGTGATGAGGATTTCAAAAGCAATATGAAAGGGTATATAATTGTAAGCAAAATTTAACTCTTTTAATATTAAGAAAACTCAGTTTTCCTAAGTAACTGAAGACATGATAGAAACAACACAGGAAATTATTTTGACTAAAAAAAAAAAAGCTTTGCTTTCTAGGTAGATATTGCTTTAAAAGGTAAAGAAACTTTCACCGACTGTTACAAAAGCAGACCAAAAGTCTAAGAAAACTTTGACCTCTTAACAGAGAAAGCTAAATTCTAATTTTTTACAGGCTTACTTTTGATATTGACTCATTCATTTTACCCTTAGGCAATTCTGACATATCAAAACAAGAAAAATCCTTTCCAAAAACTCCTTTTAAAAATAAGCCTTCAACTTTTTTTTTCTTTCAACAATGATATATCCCCATTCTTCATACCTTCTATTACTGAAAACATCAGTTCAGTTCAGTTCAGTCGCTCAGTCATGTCCGACTCTTTGCGACCCCATGAATCGCAGCACGCCAGGCCTCCCTGTCCAAACCAACTCCCATATTTCACTCAAACTCACGTCCATCGAGTCGGTGATGCCATCCAGCCATCTCATCCTCTGTGACCCCTTTTCGTCCAGCCCCCAATCCCTCCCAGCATCAGAGTCTTTTCCAATGAGTCAACTCTTCACATGAGGTGGCCAAAGTACTGGAGTTTCAGCTTCAGCATGATTCTTTCCAAAGAAATCCCAGGGCTGATCTCCTTCAGAATGCACTGGTTGGATCTCCTTGCAGTCCAAGGGACTCTCAAGAATCTTATCCAACACCACAGTTCAAAAGCATCAATTCTTCAGCACTCAGCCTTCTTCACAGTCCAACTCTCACATCCATACATGACCACAGGAAAAACCATAGCCTTGACTAGTCGAACCTTTGTTGGCAAAGTAATGTCTCTGCTTTTGAATATGCTATCTATGTTGGTCATAACTTTCCTTCCAAGGAGTAAGTGTCTTTTAATTTCATGGCTGCAGTCACCATCTGCAGTGATTTTGGAGCCCAGAAAAATAAAGTCTGACACTGTTTCCACTGTTTCCCCATCTATTTCCCATGAAGTGATGGGACCCAATGCCATGATCTTCGTTTTCTGAATGTTGAGCTTTAAGCCAACTTTTTCACTCTCCTCTTTCACTTTTATCAAGAGGGTCTTTAGTTCTTCTTCACTTTCTGCCATAAGGGTGGTGTCATCTGCATATCTGAGGTTATTGATATTTCCCCAGCAATCTTGATTCCAACTTTTGCTTCTTCCAGCCCAGTGTTTCTCATGATGTACTCTGCTTAGAAGTTAAATAAGCAGGGTGACAATATACAACCTTGATGTACTCCTTTTCCTATTTGGAACCAGTCTGTTGTTCCATGTCCAGTTCTAACTGTTGCTTCCTGACCTGCATACAGATTTCTCAAGGGTCAGATCAGGTGGTCTGGTATTCCCATCTCTTTCAGAATTTTCCACTGTTTATTGTGATCCACAGGGTCAAAGGCTTTGGCATAGTCAATAAAGCAGAAATAGATGTTTTTCTGGAACTTTTTTGCTTTTTCCATGATCCAGCGGATGTTGGCCATTTGATCTCTGGTTCCTCTGCCTTTTCTCAAACCAGCTTGAACATCAGGAAGTTCACGGTTCACGTATTGCTGAAGCCTGGCTTGGAGAATTTTGAGCATTACTTTACTAGCGTGTGAGATGAGTGCAATTGTGCGGTAGTTTGAGCATTCTTTGGCATTGCCTTTCTTTGGGATTGGAATGAAAACAGACCTTTTCCAGTCCTGTGGCTGCTGCTGAGTTTTCCAAATGTGCTGGCATATTGAGTGCAGCACTTTCACAGCATCATCTTTCAGGATTTGAAATAGCTCAACTGGAATTCCATCACCTCCACTAGCTTTGTTTGTAGTGATGCTTTCTAAGGTCCACCTGACTTCACATTCCAGGATGTCTGGCTCTAAATGAGTGATCACACCATGGTGATTATCTGAGTCGTTAACATCTTTTTTGTACAGTTCTTCTGTGTATTCTTGCCATCTCTTCTTAATATCTTCTGCTTCTGTTAGGTCCATACCATTTCTGTCCTTTATTGAGCCCATCTTTGCATCAAATGTTCCCTTGGTATCACTAATTTTCTTGAAGAGATCTCTAGTCTTTCCCATTCTGTTGTTTTCCTCTATTTCTTTGCATTGATCCCTGAAGAAGGCTTTCTTATCTCTTCTTGCTATTCTTTGGAACTCTGCATTCAGATGCTTATATATTTCCTTTTCTCCTTTGCTTTTCACTTCCCTTCTTTTCACAGCTATTTGTAAGGCCTCTCCAGACAGCCATTTTGCTTTTTTGCATTTCTTTTCCATGGGGATGGTCTTGATCCCTGTCTCCTGTACAATGTCACGAACCTCATTCCATAGTTCATCAGGCACTCTATCTATCAGATCTAGTCCCTTAAATCTATTTCTCACTTCCACTGTATAATCATAACGGATTTGATTTAGGTCATACCTGAATGATCTAGTGGTTTTCCCTACTTTCTTCAATTTAAGTCTGAATTTGGCAATAAGGAGTTCATGGTTTGAGCCACAGTCAGCTCCCGGTCTTGTTTTTGCTGACTGTATAGAGCTTCTCCATCTTTGGCTGCAAAGAATATAATCAATCTGATTTTGGTGTTGACCATCTGGTGAGGTCCATGTATAGAGTCTTCTCTTGTTTTGTTGGAAGAGGGTGTTTGTTATGACCAGTGCATTTACTTGGCAAAACTCTATTAGTCTTTGCCCTGCTTCATTCCATATTCCAAGGCCAAATTTGCCTGTTACTCCAGGTGCTTCTTGACTTCCTACTTTTGCATTCCAGTCCCCTATAATGAAAAGGACATCTTTTTGGGGTGTTAGTTCTAAAAGGTCTTGTAGGTCTTCATAGAACCGTTCAACTTCAGCTTCTTCAGCGTTACTGGTTGTGACATAGACTTGGATTACTGTGATATTGAATGGTTTGCCTTGGAAACGAACAGAGATCATTCTGTCATTTTTGAGATTGCATCCAAGTACTGCATTTCAGACTCTTTTGTTGACCATGATGGCTACTCCATTTCTTCTGAGGGATTCCTGTCCACACTAGTAGATATAATGGTCATCTGAGTTAAATTCACCCATTCCAGTCCATTTCAGTTCGCTGATTCCTAGAATGTCGACTTTCACTCTTGCCATGTCTTGTTTGACCACTTCCAATTTGCCTTGATTCATGGACCTGACATTCCATGTTCCTATGCAATATTGCTCTTTACAACATCGGACCTTGCTTCTATCACCAGTCACATCCACAGCTTGGTATTGTTTTTGCTTTGGTTCCAGCCCTTCATTCTTTCTGGAGTTATTTCTCCACTGATCTTCAGTAGCATATTGGGCACCTACTGACCTGGGGAGTTCCTCTTTCAGTATCCTATCATTTTGCCTTTTCATACTGTTCCTATCAATACTTTCTTTGTATACAGAGATGTTCCCTTATTAATTCTAGCAGTTTTAATTACATTTATGAAAATTTGTTAACCTTGTTGTTGTTGTTCATTTGCCCAGTTGAGTCTGACTCTTTGCCATCTCATGGACTGCTACACACCAGGCCTCTTTGACTGTCACCATCTCCTGAAGTTTGCACAACTTCATGTCCATTGCATTGGTGATGCCATCCATCTATCTTATCCTCTGATACCGTCAATCATTCCCAGCATCAGGGACTTTTCCAAAGAGTCAGTTGTTTGCATCAGATGACCAAGATAATTTACCTTTAGAAACTTTAATTTATAGTGAAAACTAAATAGTAAAAAATTATGGATTGTCTGTTACACCAGTGTTCTTTAGATTGGAAAACTTATAAATACATACATTCAAAATGTACTGTTTCTCATAGTACAGTCTTTCAATGTGGCACAGGAAATGTTTACCATTAATAATATACCTGAATATCTTTAGTTGATCTGTAATAGAAAGTCAAAAGTAGATAAACCTATCCTTTGTAATAAATATTTCACTATTTTATGTTATTTTATTTTATTTGGAAATTATCTAGATATTCAGTAAATTTCCATTATTTAAATTAACTTAGCAAAGCTCCAAAGTTTCAAGTTACTAAAAAGATTTTGGATGTTATTTTTTTTTTTTTTTTTTTAATTTTATTTTATTTTTAAACTTAACATAACTGTATTAGATTTGCCAAATATCAAAATGAATCCGCCACAGGTACACATGTGTTCCCCATCCTGAACCCTCCTCCCTCCTCCCTCCCCATTCCATCCCTCTGGGTCGTCCCAGTGCACCAGCCCCAAGCATCCAGTATCGTGCATCGAACCTGGACTGGCAACTCATTTCATACATGATATTTTACATGTTTCAATGCCATTCTGCCAAATCATGGTATTTTTTAATTAAAAATACCATTAAGCATTCTTGAGAGTCCCTTGGACTGCAAGGAGATCCAACCAGTCCGTTCTAAAGGAAATCAGTCCTGAATATTCATTGGAAAGACTGATGCTGAAGCTGAAACTGTAATACTTTGGCCACCTGATGTGAAGAATTGACTCCTTTGAATAGACCCTGATGCTGGGAAAGACTGAAGGCGGGAGGAGAAGTAGACGACAGAGGATGAGATGGTTGGATGGCATCACTGACTCAATGGACATGAGTTTGAGTAAATTCTGGGAGTTGGTGATGAACAGCGAGGCCTGGCATGCTGCAGCCCCTGGGGTCGCAGAGTCAGACATGACT
Source organism: Bubalus kerabau (assembly GCF_029407905.1). Classification (NCBI taxonomy): domain Eukaryota; kingdom Metazoa; phylum Chordata; class Mammalia; order Artiodactyla; family Bovidae; genus Bubalus; species Bubalus kerabau. Next base: position 56,686,871 of record NC_073647.1, on the reverse strand, counting down.
GAGTGAGTGAACTGAGCTGACTATAAAGCATAATTACTGTGGCTTAAAAATCTTATCCTATTTGCATGTGTGCTAGAGTCCCTTGGACTGCAAGGAGATCCAACCAGTCCATCCTAAAGGAGATCAGTCCTGGGTGTTCATTGGAAGGACTGATGCTGAAGCTGAAACTCCAATACTTTGGCCACCTGATGCGAAGAGCTGACTCATTTGAAAAGACCCTGATGCTGGGAAAGATTGAGGGCAGGAAAGAAGGAGACGACAGAGGATGAGATGGTTGGATGGCATCACTGACTCAATGGACGTGAGTTTAGCTAGGCTCCGGGAGTTGGTGATGGATAGGGAGTTCTGGCGAGCTGCAGTTTATGGGGCCACAAAAACTTGGACATGACTGAGCAACTGAACTGAACTGAACTGAAGTCGTGTTTGACTGTGTACAATCCTATGGACTGCAGCCTGCCAGGCTCCTCTGTCCATGGGATTCTCTAGGCAAGAATCCTGGAGTGAGATGCCATGCCTTCCTCCAGGAGATCTTCCCAACCCAGGGGTTGAACCTGTCTCTTACATCTACCTGCATTGACAGGTGAGTTATCTAAATCATTTGCTCCCAAAAATTATGTTTAGACTACTCACGAAAATTCATGAAACATTAGACAAAGTCAGCCATCACCCCAAGCTATTTTTCTTGCTGACAAATTTTGTGAAATATAAAAGATGAACATATTTGATTAATAAATCCATGCAGAATAAAAGTTGTATGTCTGCATTATATTCAGTGTTGATAACTCTAAAGTGAAAATGAAAGTTGCTCAGTCATGTCCCACTCTTTGTGACCCCATGGACTATAGAGTCCATGGAATTCTCCAGGCCAGAATAGTGGAGTGGGTAGACTTTCCCTTTTCCAGGGGATCTTCCCAACTGAGGGATCGAACCCAGGTCTCTCCAATTGTGGGCAGATTCTATACTGGCTGAGCCACCAGGGAAGCCCAAAGACGTTACTATTTGGGTTAAACCAACAAACTCAAACTAGCTTTTATTTACCAAAATCATTGTAGATCATGTGAACTTGAAAAACATTAGGGTTACATTCTATGCTTCTGAGAGTTTTAGAATATCCAGTCCAAGCACTTGCCATCAGTCCAATGAAATAGAACTCTTTATAAGTATAGATTACTTTTAGCAGTGCTGTTTGGAGGTAGAAAAATTTTACACATCTATAACATACATGTGTAGACACATTGATACACAGACACAAGGACACTATAGTTCCTAATATTTTTTGAAAAGTTGTTTAGTTGTTCCTTCCCTAATCAGTTCAGTTCAGTTGCTCAGTAGTGTCCTAGTGTTTGTGACCCCAATGACTGCAGCACACCAGGCTTCCCTGTCCATTACCAACTCCTGGAGCCTACTCAAATTCATGTCTATTGAGTAGGTAATGCCATCCAACCATCTCATCCTCTGTCTTCACCTTCTCCCACTTTTGATCTTTCCCAGCATCAGGGTCTTTTCCAATGAGTCAGTTCTTCACATCAGGTCGCCAAAGTATTGGAGTTTCAGCTTCAGCATCAGTTCAGTTCAGTTCAGTCACTCAGTCGTGCCCAGCTCTTTGCAACCCCATGGACTGCAGCTCACCAGGCCTCCCTGTTCATCATCAACTCCCGGAGTCCACCCAAACCCATGTCCATTGAGTCAGTGATGCCATCCAACTATCTCATCCTCTGTCGTCCCCTTCTCCACCTGCCCTCAATCTTTCCCAGCATCAGGGTCTTTTCAAATGAGTCAGTTCTTCGCATCAGGTGGCCAAAGTATTGGAGTTTCAGCTTCAGCATCAGTCCTTCCAATGAATATTCAACACTGATTTCCTTTAGGATGGACTGGTTGGATCTCCTTGCAGTCCAAGGGACTCTCAAGAGTAACATCCACACCTGGGTGTTGTTTTGCTTTGGCTCCACCCCTTCATTCTTTCCGGAGTTATTTCTCCACTGATCTCCAGTAGCATATTAGGCACCACCGACCTGTGGAGTTCATTTTTCAGTGTCCTATCTTTTTGCCTTTTCATACTGTTCTCAAGGCAAGAATACCTAAGTGGTTTGCCATTCCCTTCTCCAGTGGACCACATTCTTTCAGACTTCTCCACCATGACCCATCTGTCTCGGGTGGCCCCACATAGCATGGCTTAGTGTCATTGAGTTAGACAAGGCTGTGGTTCATGTGATCATATTGGCTAGTTTCCTGTGATTGTGATTTCAGTCTGTCTGCCCTCTGATGCCCTCTCTTAGCTCCTACAGTTGTACTTGGGTTTCTCTTACCTTGGGCATGGGATATCTCTTCATGGCTGCTCCAGCAAAGTGTAGCAGCTGCTCCTTACCTTGGATGTGGAGTATCTCCTCACAGCTGCCACTCCTGACCTTGGATGTGGGCTATCTCATGTCAGCTGCTGCTCCTTACCTTGGACGTGGTGTATCTCCTCTCTACTGCTCCTGTGCCTTTCAGCAGTTTGCATACTGCTGATTAGAAGACTAACCAGTTTACATACTCTTTAAAAATCTTTATAGTATGCAGATATATTTGTGTTAGTCGCTCAGTCGTGTCTGACTCTTTGCAACCCATGGGCAGTATCCTGCCAGGCTCCTGTGTCCATGGAGTTCTCCAGGCAAGAATACTGGAGTGGGTAGCCATTACCTTCTCCAGGGGATCTCCTCTTTCTTTAACCCTTCTACTTTTCAGCTGGGGTGCCTGTAGCAAAACATAGATTAACAAGAGAAAAACAAGTAGAAGTTTATTAATAGATATATCTCATATGTACATGGGACAGTGAAAGTGAAAGTTGCTCAGTCACGTTCAACTCTTTGTGACCCCATGGGCTATACAGTCCATGAAATTCTCAAAGCCAGAATACTGAAGTGCATAGCCGTTCCCTTCTCTAGGGGATCCTCCCAACCCAAGGATCGAACCCAGGTCTCCTGCATTGCAAGCAGATTCTTTACTGTTTAGCCACCAGGGAAGCCCATGTACATGGGAGAAACCTAAAACAAACGAGTAACTCAAAGAAGTGGCTTAGAATTTGAACTTAAATACCATGTTCGGCCAAAGCAAAGGAAGAAGGGTATGAGGGAGACAAGTTATGGGAAGATGAGCAAATAATAACATAAATAAGAATAAGGTTTATTAGGCAGATTTATGGAGAAGGCAATGGCACCCCACTCCAGTACTCTTGCCTGGAAAATCCCGTGGACGGAGGAGCCTGGTGGGCTGCAGTCCATGGGGTCGCTAAGAGTCGGACACGACTGAGCGACTTCACTTTCACTTTTCACTTTCATGCATTGGAGATGGAAATGGCAACCCACTCCAGTGTTCTTGCCTGGAGAATCCCAGGGACGGGGGAGCCTGGTGAGCTGCCGTCTATGGGGTCGCACAGAGTCAGACACGACTGACGCGACTTAGCAGCAGCAGCAGCAGCAGGCAGATTTAAGTGTGTGCCTTATTGAAGGCTTCCCTTGTGGCTCAGCTGGTAAAGAATCCACCTGCAACGTGGGAGACCTGGGTTCGATCCCTGGGTTGGGAAGATCCCCTGGAGAAGGGAAAGGGTTCCCACTCCAGTATTCTGGCCTTGAGAATTCCATGGATTGTATAGTCCATGGGGTTGCAAAGAGTCAGACATGACTGAGCAACTTCCACTTCACTTCACTTCTTCATTGATTAGAATTTCTGAAGATTTGTGGTAATCCTTCTCTTCCTAGTAGACTGTGGGAGACACCCTTACAAAGGGAAATCTTCTGGTAAATGTTGATTTCCCTTACAAAAGAATAATTTATGCTGTTTTCAAAACTTCTCCTGTTTCTGCTGTTTCTCAAAATAATTCTTATGCCAGAAAGGCATATCTGGGGTGGCATATTCTGGTCTCCTATCAAGAACCATAATTTTAGTTAACAGAGTATGGAATTTGTGATTATTTAATAAAAAATATGGGAAGAGATCCCTGGTTAAGAAGTCTTCACTGTTTATTTAGGAAAATAAGATTTAACTTAATTTTCACGTATGCACTTTCTCTAGCAATAAAATTCATTATAAGCCCAGGAATTCCTGTATTATGTTTTGAGATTAAAAATAAGAAAAGGAACTGTATATTGTTTACTTCTCTATCTCTAGTACCTAGCATGGTGTCTGGCATATAGTAGGCACTTAATCAATATTTGATTAATAGATTGGTTAGTGCCCTGTTAGTTTTAAATGTCGTAAGTTAATACTATGGGAAGAGTTGATGGATCATTGGAAATCAATATAGCGTAATTTGAGGACGGCCACCATAGTGACAAGGAAGAAGTGTTCTAATTACAGACTTTGTTGTCAGAACCTTTGTTGTTACTGTTTGAAATAAAATAGGAGGTAAACGTATATGCTTGAGAATCTCAAAAAAACATATCCATTAAGCTCCTTTTCCTTGCCTTTCAAGTGTGGTGTGATATGATTCTTGGAACAAATACTGTTGATAGTTCACCCAACATATGCTCCCAACTTGCCTTTCTTTTTCTAATGAAGCCCAGATTTTGTCCAGGTATCAATCCTCTTTGATAAAGCCAACCCTATTTCAGGCCACAGGAGGTGGTGATCTCTGGTAGCTTTGTTCTATGGAGGCTTGAGGCAGAGTTTTGGTTCCTGGCCAGAGACTGAGGTTGGGCCTCGATACTGAGAGTGCTGAATCCTAGCCAGTAGATCAGTGGCCAGTGGCAAGACCCTGGGCCTTTGGCTTTGCAGAAAAGAATTCCCACAAAGATGGAAAGTAGTGAAACAAGTACTTGTAAATAGACACATGGGTGAGCTCAGAGAGAGAATCACGCCCTTGTGGTAGCTTGAATCACTTATTTGGGGCATTTCTTCTAGGTTTCCTTTAGCCAGTCATCTTGCTTTGCCTGGTTCTGAGTTCATATGTATATGCTCAGTCACTCGTGTCCAACTCTTTGCAACCCCATGGACTGTAGCCCACCAGGATTCTCTGTCCATGTGATTCTCCAGGCAAGAATACTGGAGTGGGTTGCCATGCCCTCCTCCAGGGGATCTTCCCAACCCAGGGATTGAACCTGCATCTCTTTTGTCTCCTGCATTGGCAGGCAGATTCTTTACCACTGTGCCACCTGGGAAGCCCAGTTCTGAGTCTATATTTGATTTATCTCACAATCCTCCCATGTGTGTGCCTATCTCTTAGCCAAGATGGATTCCAGTGAAGTGGCCTATGGATAGATTGACATCACTCCCCTTTTGACCTCCAAGGAGCTTTATAGACTGGGAGGTCTCGTTGACTTTGAGAATGAGAAATATGTGGTTTCTGTCTTATATCTGGGCTGGGCTCAGTCTACTGAATTATCCTGCTATTATGGAGTTTCTGCCCACAGGGGACAAACTCTATCTGCTCAACCTGGGGCCAAGCTATCTCCTGCTTCAGTGAGTCCAAATTGATCTAAGATTGTCTTGATAAGCCTATTTTCCTTGAAGCACAAGTATATGAAATAATGCTGGAAAGCCTTCTGGAAAATGTTTCTTTATTATTCCTCTTAGAACTATTGTCAGCATCTTACTCCACACCTGAGGGTGAAGTCCACAGACAAAGAAGGGCCAAGAACAGGGAACCACAGAGAAGTAAAGACAGAGCTTTGACATACCATACTTGTGTCTGCCCTACCTATGAACTTTTTAGTATGTAAGATTTAAAACATCTTATTTTTAAAAACTGTCTGATGCAGGCTTTTCTGTGACTCGCAAACAAAAGCAACCTGATATAGCTCCCACATGTCCTGAGTGGCGTTGGGGTGTCTTTCCTTCTCTGATGGCTGGCACTGTTAGTAAATGCAAGTTCATGTGCCCAATGCACAGTGAGGTCATACAAACCAAAATGTCAGGGTTTGGAGCAGAGAAAGGTTTATTGTAGGGCCAAGCAAGGAGAGTGGGTGGCTGGTGCTCAGAAATTCCAAACTCCCTGATGGTTTGGGGGAAGAAAATTTTTGGGGGAAGAACATTTGAAGTAGAACCTACAAGGGTGTATGATTTTCTTCTGATTGGTTGATGTTGAGGTAACAGGGTAGTGCTCTAGGAGTCTTGTGCTCAGCCTGAAATTACCATCCTTCACCTGGATGGGGGCCTTAGTTCCTCAAGAACAGCTCAATGGTATTGTTAAATATATATAACTTGAGAAGGAACCAAGATCTTGCTTTAATTGCTATACTATTTTTTCTTGACTGTTCCTCCTTTGTTTCTTGACTGTTCCTCCTTTGTTTCTGCATCCCCTCCCTCCCTTGATTAGCAGCTGTTTGAATTTGTCCTTTGGTATTCAGGAAGGTTTAGAGGGCTTACAACTTTTTCCTACAGATAAGAACCAAGGAACATGGAAAGGATTTGTACCTTCATTGACCCCATGGCATCCAGCTTGTTTTCAGTACTCCACAGTGAAGAGGAGGCCATAAACAATGACTGGATAGTTACTCTCTTATGCCTAAGGATGTTTTTTGTAACTTATGGTTGCAAGCGTAGGGGCAGAAAAAATTTTTCTTCTTCCTTTCTAGGTTCTTTGGTCTAATAATAAGGTTGATATAAGGAAGATTAACAGGAGAAAACAAACACAGTTTTGTGCATACGGGAGCCCAGTAAAAATGTGAAGACTCAAAAGGCAGCCAGGGAATTGAAACTTACACAACAAACTGAACTGAAGACAGGAGCTGGGGTTTGGGGATACAGAGGAGAGAAAAGCCATTCAGGAAGTCAAAGAAGATGTTTGGGGAAAAAGGTTATTTTGTTGTATAGATAAGTTTCTTAGGTTAAAATGTACCTCTAGTGCAGGCTCTCTTGGTCCCTGGTGCAGGCCCCCTTTCCATGTAAATTTAAACGGTTGAGGGGGTGATAAAGAGCTTCTCCTGCTGGGGTTTAGCTCAAAATAACCCTCATCCCAAAGTAGCATATTTTGGGGTGACAAATTCTGCCCCCTTTCACAAAGAATGGCAGCAATCTCAGTTTTACACTGTCAGTGTGTCAATTGTAAAGGAAAATGAGAAAGTGAGGAAGCACTGAAACTATTTCAGTACTGAGATAACCCATCTGCACATTTTATCTTTCATTTGACTGAAAGATCATATTTAGAATAGTGTACAACCCTAGTGTACCAGAAGCATATCTAGTACTCAATAATTCTCAGGATTCAGGCTCTCTCTTCTGCTTCTTCCTACCAAGATTCTGCCTATATATATTGCTGCCAAATCCCCTCAGCCCTCAAATTCATTGCTTTCCACTGCCTTTTGGACTCTGCTTACTGTGTTGTTGCCATTTTCCTTTAAGCCTCTGTTCTTATTCTGTTATCTGTATCTCTTGATCCTTTGCATGGTCTTTGGAGTTTCAAATCCCCTCATCTCTAGTATGAACCTGACTTCATATTTGAGATGGTGCCATTATTCAGACAAAACTAGTGTTATACACAGGCATATCTGAGTTACATGCTTCTTCATGGAGCATGTGTTCAGAAAATGGCTGCTGTAGCATGATCCAAGGGTGGAGTTTTTGGTCCTCTGATGTCGAAAGGTTACCTATCAGATACTTATACAAGCTCAGTTGAATGGTTGGTGGTCTCAGGTGGTTTGAACTGGGCAAGACAAGCTCCATGTTCCTGGAAAAACAACTTAAGCAACTTAGTATAGTGACCATATGTATTATCTATAGGGGAGAGTTAAAGGAGTCTTGTGATATATTTTATAAGTCAAGAGATACATGGAGTAATAGGTAAGTTTGGCCTTGGAGCACAAAATGAAGCAGGGCAAAGACTAACAGAGTTTTATCAAGAGAACACAATGATTAAGCAAACACTCATCCAACAACACAGGAGATGACCCTACACATGGGCATCACCAGATGGTCAATACTGAAATCAGATTGATTATATTCTTTGCAGCCAAAGATGGAGAAGGTATATACAGTCAGCAAAAACAAGACCTGGAACTGACTTTGGCTCAATCACCCTTATTGCAAAATTCAGGCTTAGATTGAAAAAAGTAGGGAAAACTGCTAGGCCATTCAGGTATGACCTAAATCAAATCCCTTATGATTATACAGTCATGATAAATTGATTCAAGGGATTAGAGCTGATAGAGTGCCTGAAGAACTATGGATGGAGATTCATAACATTGTACAGGAGGCAGTGACCAAAACCATTCCAAAGAAAAAGAAATGCAAGAAGGCAAAGTGGTTGTCCAAGGAGGCTTTACACAGAGCTGAGAAAAGAAGAAAAGCTAAAGACAAAGGAGAAAGGGAAAGATATACCTAACTGAATTCAGAATTGCAGAGAGTAGTAAGGAGAGATAAGAAAGCCTTCTTAAGCGAACAGTGCAAAGAAATAGAGGAAAACAATAGGATAGGAAAGACTAGATATCTATTCTAGAATATTGGAGATATCAAAGTAAGAATTCATGCAAGGATGGGCATGATAAAGGACAGAAACAGTAAAGACATAACAGAAGCAGAAAAGATTAAGAAGAGGTGACAAGAATACACAAAAGAACTATCCAAAAAAATTCTTAATGACCCAGATAACCATGTTGGTGTGATCACTCACCAAAAGCCAGACATCCTGGAGTGTTAAGTGAAGTGGACCCTAGGAAGTATTACTATGAGCTCAAGCTAGTGGTGGTGATGGAATTCCAGCTGAGCTATTTCAAATCTAAAAGAAGATGCTCTTAAAGTGCTACACCCAATATGTCAGCCAATTTGGAAAACTCAGCAGTGGCCACAGGACTGGAAAATGTCAGTTTTCATTCCAATCCCAAAGAAGGGCAATGCCAACGAATGTTCAAACTAACAGACAATTGTGCTAATCTCACATGCTAGCAAGATTATGCTCAAAATTCTTCAAGTTAAGCCTCAAAGTATGTGAGCTAAGAGCTTCCAGATGTACAAGCTGGATTTAGAAAAGGCAGAGGAACCAGAGATCAAATTGCCAACATCCACTGGATCATAGAAAAAGCAAGAGAGTTTCAGAAAAACATGTACTTCTGCTTTATTGACTATGCTAAAGCCTTTGACTGTGTGGATCACAACAAACTGTGGAAAATTCTTTAAGAGATGGGAATACCAGACCACCTTACCGGCCTCCTGAGGAATCTGTATGCAGGTCAAGAAGCAACAGTTAGAACAGGACATGGAACAATGGACTGGTTGAAAATTGGAAAAGGAGTATGTCCAGGCTGTATATTGTCACCCTGCTTATTTAACTTCTATGCAGAGTGCATCATTCAAAATGCTGGGCTGGATGAAGCACAAGCTGGAATTAAAATTGCTGGGAGAAAAATCGACAAATTCAGATATGCAGATGATACCATTCAAATGGCAGAAAGTAAAGAGGAACTAAAAAGCCTTTTGAGAGTGAAAGAGGAGAGTGAAAAAGCTGGCTTAAAACTCAACATTCAAAACCCTAAAATGATGGCATCGTCTCACCATTTGATGGCAAATAGAACAAGACAAGGTGGAATCAGTGAAAAATTTTGTTTTCTTGGGCTCCAAAATCACTGTGGATGGTGACTGCAGTCACGAAAATAAAAGATGCTTGCTCCTTGGAAGGAAAGCTATGACAAATCTAGGCAGCATATTTAAAAGCAGAGACATCACTTTGCCAACCAAGGTCCATATAGTCCGTTAACTGATTTTTCCAGTAGTCGTGTACAGATGTGAGAGTTGGACCATAAAGAAGGCTGTCAGTCAGTTCAGTCGCTTAGTCGTGTCTGACTCTTTGCAACCCCATGGACTGCAGCATGCCAGGCTTCCCTGTCCATCACCAACTCCCGGAGTTTGCTTAAATCATGTCCATCAAGTCGGTGATGCCATCCAACCATCTCATCCTCTGTCGCTTCCTTCTCCTCCTGCCTTCAGTCTTTCCCAGCATCAGGATCTTTTCAAATGAGTCAGTTCTTTGCATCAGGTGGCCAAAGTATTGGAGTTTCAGCTTCAGCATCAGTCCTTCCAATGAATATTCAACACTGATTTCCTTTAGGATGGACTGGTTGGATCTCCTTGCAGTCCAAGGGACTCTCAAGAGTCTTCTCCAACACCACAGTTCAAAAGCATCAATTCTTCAGTGCTCAGCTTTCTTTATAGTTCAACTCTCACATCCATACATAGCTACTGGAAAAATCATAGCTTTGACTAGATGGACCTTTGCTGGTAAAGTAATGTCTCTGCTTTTTAATATGCTGTCTAGGTTGGTCATAATTTTCCTTCCAAGGAGCAAGCGTCTTATAATTTCATGGCTGCAGGCACTATCTGCAGTGATTTTGGAGCCTCCCAAAATAAAATCTGTCACTGTTTCCATTGTTTCTCCATCTATTTGCCATGAAATGATGGGACCAGATGCCATTATCTTCGTCTTTTGAATGTTGAGTGTTAAGCCAAGTTTTTCACTCTCCTCTTTCACTTTCATCAAGAGGCTCTTTAGTTCCTCTTTGCTTTCTGCCATAAGGGTGGTGTCATCTGCATATCTGAGGTTACTAATATTTCTTCTGGCAATCTTGATTCCAGCTTGTGCTTCATTCAGCCTGGCATTTCACATGATGCACTCTGCATATACGTTAAATAAGCAGGGTGACAATACACTGTCTTGACGTACTCCTTTCCCAATTTGGAACTGTCCATTGTTCCATGTCTGGTTCTAACTGTTGCTTCTTGACCTGCATACACATTCCTCAGGAGGCAGGCAAGGTGGTCTGATATTCCCATCTCTTAAAGAATTTTCCACAGTTTGTTGTGATCCACACAGTCAACGGGTTTAGCATAGTCTGTAAAGCAGAAATAGATATTTTTCTGGAATTCTCTTGCTTTTTTGATGATCCAGTGGATGTTGGAAATTTGATCTCTCATTCCTCTGCCTTTTCTAAATCCAACTTGAATATCTAGAAGTTCACGGTTCATGTACTGTTGAAGCCTAGCTTGGAGAATTTTGAGCATAACTTTGCTAGCGTGTGAGATGAGTGTAATTGTGCGGTAGTTTGAACATTCTTTGGCATTGCCTTTCTTTGGGATTGGAATGAAAACAAACCTTTTTCAGTCGTGTGGTTACTGCTGAGTTTTTCGAGTTTGCTGGCATATTGAATGAAGCACTTTAAGAGCATCTTCTTTTAGGATTTGAAATAGCTCAGCTGGAATTCCATCACCTCTACTAACTTTGTTTGTAGTTATTCTTCCTAAGGCCCACTTGATTTCACACTCCAGGATTTTTCACCGAGGTGAGTGATCACACCATCATGGTTATCTGGGCCATTAAGATCTTTTTTTATAGTTCTTCTGCGTATTCTTGCCATCTCAAAGAATGCTGAGCACTGAAGAATTGATGCTTTTGAACTGTGGTGCTGGAGAAGACTCTTGAGAGTCTCTTGGACTGCAAGGATATCAAACCAGTCAATCCTCAAAGAAATCAACCCTGAACATTCATTGAAAGGTCTGATGCTGATGCTGAAGTTCCAGTACTTTGGCCACCTGATACAAAGAGGTAACCCATTGGAAAAGACCTTGATGCTGGGAAAGATTGAGGGCAGGAGGAGAAGGCAGTGACAGAGGATAAGATCGTTGGATGGCATCACTGACTCAATGGACATGAGTTTGAGCAAACTCTAGGAGATAGTGAAGGACAGGGAAGCCTAGTGCACTGTGGTCCATGGGGTTGCAAAGAATACAACCTCACTTAGCAAGTGAACAGCAACAACATGACCATGAAGGGTATGCAGTTTGCAAGAAGAATTAATGTAAATTTTGTTGCAGATACAGGATATTGTTTATTAAGCAAGTATTTGTTAAGTGATCTAGAGGATGACTGCCCTCTATTTCAAGTGTGCCCAAGTTTGCAGTGTCACATGATACAAAACATGGGGGTTTTCTCACAGGAAACGTCTTCTGAATGCTTCATTCAGAAGATGAGTAACATGAAGCAGATGCTTTTGAATATCAGAGTATCATGGTGTCCTAGGTTAGTATATTGGGAGATAAGAAAATGTAAATCAGAGGAATAAACCCTACTTTTTGACCTCCCTTAAAAGTATACATACTTGAGATGATGTCATGATTTCTCCTTCTTTTCCTACTTTTTTCTGTTCCATTTCTCAAACATTTTCACTTGGCCAACTAGCCTTCCCTGCATCTAAAAGTCTTCTTACCTATATTCTCATCCCTGTGTACTACCATGATTAGCTAACTCACCATGCTTCCCCTTTTCTCTACCTTAATCATGACCACCTCTATTGTCTTGGTCATAAAATGGCAAAGGGAGATGTGTGGTCAACCAGTGGAAGTTTTCTTGTATGTACTAGTAGGTGGAGGAAGAACTATTGTTTATTTAGTAACTACTATGTACTAGGCATTGTACCCAGGGCTTTATGTGATGAGAAAATAGCACCATTAGAGGCAGCTATAATGTCTTTCCAGTTTGTTCTGAAAAAGTGGCCATAGCAGACATTTAAAAATGACTTTTGGTGATTGTTATGATGAAGTATTTTTGTTGTGTTTGTAGTGTTAAGTTGTGCATAGGATTCATTTTCCTTAAGAGCAGTCAAAATATGTTGAGTGATACTCTTAATAGGACATTGTTTTTAGCCCCTTTTCAACTCACTTTGGAACTTTTCATTCCTGTTTTTAAAAAATGAGGAAGAGAAAAAGAAATGCTTAGCATAGTTATTTTTCTTGTTACTTTCTCTGATTGTTTAGTTTCTGTTTGCCTCCTGAATATAACAGGTGCTGAAATGAACATGTACTTTCTAGAGAAGTTATATTTTGAAGTAATTAAAGCATCCAGTCTTGCAATTTTTAAAAATCTTTTGCAATGCTATAAGGGCTGATTTCCAGATATAGAAATTAATTGAAGAATATTTACTTTTAGAAAATAAGAAAAAAGCTCCAACAGAGGAAGTAGATAGGGATTCTCATGCTGATTTGTGAGACAAAAAAGGGGGGTGGTGAGGGACAGAGATAAAACCACTTGAAAGTAAAACAATATCTGTCTCAAGGCTATTCTTAAATAACCACATAATAGTTTTTTTTTTTCCTATCTATTTTCCTTTCTACTATATTATGGTGCCTGTCACTAAGACATAGATATAAACCTGGAATTGCATTATTGAAGTTTCTATATCAATTACCTTTCTAAGATAATTACATTTGTACTAGAGAGTTTTAAAAATCAATGGAGTATTCCTTGCAATATCTCAGTAACAGTTAATTATTATTACAACTCATTTTAACAGTTATTCTGCTTAGTAAAAAGAAACATACTTTGAATGTCCCTAACCAGTAAGAAAAGAAACTTGGTGAAGTATATTGAAGATTTTAATTGAAAATAACTGCTCATTTCTGGTAGAGTTGAGAGCATACTCCACAAACATCAAAGACTCCAACTGATGGTAACAATAAATGAAGTTGTCATTAGGTATTTTAATATCGGAGGCTCTCTAAATATTCTAACACATCTTTGGTTTGTGTCGAGGCTTGATTAATTTTAGCTTGTCCACCATTCTTGGGGTACCAAGAATCCTATCAAGTATTACTTGATAGAATTGCAAGTAATGTAACATACCAATTCTAAATGATAAAACTATTTCAGTTCTTCTGATTCTGATCAATATATGTTAATTATTATCTTCTAAAGAATGATCAAAAAAATCTGGCTATTTTAAATTTAATTGGTCTCAAGTTTTTCATCCTTAGAATAGGGATAGACATTGACTGTCTTAGCTAGATTGATATGTGAAATAACCAATACAAATGAATTACTAAGAAGTTTGCAAATACAAAAGTTCTGTAATAGATATTAATGATAATTTTAGATAGACACTTGTGACTGTAACTTTGGGTGAATACTTCAAGGGTTGACTTTTCCTTTACATTAGAGTTTGCTCAAATCTTTTCAAAACAGCTCCTTGTTCATTGTCATCTTTAATTCTATTTGACAGAGTCAAAACCTTTCCTTCAACAGAATGTTCAGTAACCTTCACCAAATAACCATTAATTAAGCAATTAAAATAAATTTGAAGGAAAAAGAACTTTGAAAGGAGAATAGAATTAACTCAAAAGATAGTTTGAAAATAGTTTTCTAGCACTTCAGTCATTATTGACCAAAAATTTCCTAGGGGATATTAACAGTGCATTTGATAGTTGCCAAGGAAACCTTAACCTTTCCTGAGAATGTCTGCCCTTCTGCATTGTACCTGATTGTCAGAATAACTTCAGCAACTGATTATAACTGAGCCATTTTCAACATCAAGCTTTTTTTCTTGTCAATCCCTTTTCAAAGAATAAGCTCAGTATTCAAGATATCTTGCTCTGTATCTATATTTCTGTTACTGAGGATTTGTACTTCAAATATGGAGATTCTTTATTAACAATGTCCCCGTCAGTCTTTGCCATCTTGTGAGACAAATCGGTCCTAATGTAGAGACAAGGAAACAGAGAAGTACTTAATGTTTTTATTGTGTGAGAATGATTCTATCATACTGCTTACTGGCTTTCTTTGTTCAGAATGTGTCTGAGTCCATTCAGACTGCAATAACAAAATGACATAGGTCGGGTGACTGATAAACAACCAACATTTATTTCTCACAGTTTTGGAGGCTGGAAGTCCAAGATCAGGGTGGCAGCATGGTCGGGTGAAGACTTCTTATTGTTTCCTCACACGGTAGAAAGGGCCTCTTTTTATAAGGGTATGGATCTCCTTCAGGAGGGCTCCACCCTGTGACCTAATCACCTCCCAAAGGTGGCGACACTGACACCATCACAGTGGGCATCAAGATTTCAATATAACGAATTTTGAAGGGATACACACATTCAGACAATAGAACACAACAACTAATCAAATATCTAGCAGTGTTTTAAAGTAGTCTGTATTTTTCTAAGTAGGACTACTTAAAAAAAAGTTTGTTTTCCTGTGTGTCGATTAACCAGAACTATGATCCTCTGAGATAGTGGGAAAAGCACCAACCAGGGAGTCAGGGGACCTGATTATACTACTTAGCAGATATATGACCTTGACCAAGCTAATTGATCTCTGTATTTTTTCATCTATTAAATGTCAGTGATACTGTGCATCTCATAGGGATGTTGGGAGATTTAAGTGACATAGTGTATGAAGAGCACCTGACATGGTTAACATACTCAGCATATAAAATCTAACATCTATTATTATTGCTTAAGGAGTATATATTAATATCATATGAGCACATACACTGTATTCTGAGTACTGACTTGAGGATTATGGCCTATAGAAATATATTATGGTATTAGGAGAGCAACATACCTGATATTGGTACTATACTGAAGATTCCAAGTTATATGGTCATCATAGGCATAATATACTGCAAAGGCAGGGTAGAAAGGGAACTACTATTTATTAGTGTGCCAGATGCTATGCTAAGTATTTTTCATTCTGTTATCCCATTAAGTCCTCACAACCTAATGAGATAGGTGTTGCTATTATCCCCACATATGTAACATTACTAGGATTTGAAACTCAAAGGGAAGGGAGCACAAATACAGTCTTTGGGGGAAACTAGCAGAATTAATATTTTCTGTAGTAGACCAAGTTATAGCCATGAAAATTCTGTTAATCACCTGTGCAAATCTGTACCTGAGGAGGCTGATACCAACGGAAAAGAAAGGTAGTGAGGAGTGATACAATAAGTCAATTCTTTCTTTGTACATTTGAGTTGTGAAGTGATAACTGAAATATTCTAGGTTAAAAATTGAGTGTGTTTTTTTTATTGTTGTTCAGACAATAATGAATTATTTGTGTATGTGAAAACTGAAACAAGCCAAACATAACAAAACAAAAAACACGCACACCAAACATATGTCCTTAGGTTATCCAGGTTCCTGCTTTTTATTTGCTGTTTTTATTTGTGGTTCAGCCTTCGATAAAGGAGAACACCAGTGTACATTTATAGGCATCCATGTAAGTGTAAAAATGCTATTCAGTTCAGTTCAGGTCAGTCGCTCAGTCGTGTCCGACTCTTTGCGACCCCATGAATCGCAGCATGCCAGGCTTCCCTGTCCATCACCAACTTCCCGAGTTTACTCAAACTTACATCCATCGAGTCAGTGATGCTATCCAGCCGTCTCGTCCTCTGTTGTCCCCTTTTCCTCCTGTCCCCAATCCCTCCCAGCATCAGAGTCTTTTCCAATGAGTCAACTCTTCACATGAGGTGGCCAAAGTACTGGAGTTTCAGCTTTAGCATCATTCCTTCCAAAGAACACCCAGGGCTGATCTCCTTCAGAATGGGCTGGTTGGGTCTCCTTGCAGTCCAAGGGACTCTCAAGAGTCTTCTCCAACACCACAGTTCAAAAACATCAATTCTTTAGCACTCAGCTTTCTTCACAGTCCAACTCTCACATCTATACATGACCACTGGAAAAAGCGTAGCCAAAATGCTATTAGAGTGTGACAAATATTTCATAACAAATCAACAAAATGTGCAGTTTCCCCAACTTGTTTCATGTCATGACTTGCATAGCTTTAGTATTTTTTCCCTGGAATCTATGAGTGAATCTAAGATAAATTTCCTCTATTTCTTTGCACTGATCGCTGAGGAAGGCTTTCTTATCGCTCCTTGCTATTCTTTGCAACTCTACATTCAGATGCTTATATCTTTCCTTTTCTCCTTTGCTTTTGGCTTCTCTTCTTTTCACAGCTATTTGTAAGGCCTCCCCAGACAGCCATTTTGCTTTTCTGCATTTCTTTTCCATGGGGATGGTCTTGATCCCTGTCTCCTGTACAGTTCATGAACCTCTGTCCATAGTTCATCAGGCACTCTGTCTATCAGATCTAGTCCTTTATCTATTCCTCACTTCCACTGTATAATCATAAGGGATTTGATTTAGGTCACACCTGAATGGCCTAGTGGTTTTCCCTACTTTCTTCAATTTAAGTCTGAATTTGGCAATAAGGAGTTCATGATCTGAGCCACAGTCAGCTCCCTGTTGTGTTTTTGCTAACTGTATAGAGCTTCTCCATCTTTGGCTGCAAAGAATATAATCAATCTGATTTCGGTGTTGACCATCTGGTGATATCCATGTGCAGAGTCTTCTCTTGTGTTGTTGGAAGAGGGTGTTTGCTATGACCAGTGCGTTCTCTTGGCAAAACTCTATTAGCCTTTGCCCTGCTTCATTCCATGCTCCAAGGCCAAATTTGCCTGTTACTCCAGGTGTTTCTTGATTTCCTACTTTTGCATTCCAGTCCCCTATAATAAAAAGGACATCTTTTTGGGGTGTTAGATCTAAAAGGTCTTGTAGGTCTTCATAGAACCATTCAACTTCAGCTTCTTCAGTGTTACTGGTTGGGGCATAGGCTTGGATTACCATGATATTGACTGAAAAGAAATAGAGGAAAACAACAGAATGGGAAAGACTAGAGATCTCTTCAAGAAAATTAGAGATACCAAGGGAACATTTCATGCAAAGATGGGCTCCATAAAGGACAGAAATGGTATGGATCTAACAGAAGCAGAAGATATTAAGAAGAGGTGGCAAGAATACACAGAAGAACTGTACAAAAAAGATCTTCACGACCCAGATACTCATGATGGTGTGATCACTCACCTAGAGCCAGACATCCTGGAATGTGAAGTCAGGTGGACCTTAGAAAGCATCACTATGAACAAAGCTAGTGGAGGTGATGGAATTCCAGTGGAGCTATTTCAAATCCTGAAAGATGATGCTGTGAAAGTGCTGCACTCATATGCCAGCAAATTTGGAAAACTCAGCAGCGGCCACAGGACTGGAAAAGGTCAGTTTTCATTCCAATCCCAAAGAAAGGCAATGCCAAAGAATGCTCAAACTACCGTACAATTGCACTCATCTCACACACTAGTAAAGTAATGCTCAGAATTCTCCAAGCCAGGCTTCAGCAGTACGTGAACCATGAACTTCCAGATGTTCAAGCTGGTTTTAGAAAAGGCAGAGGAACCAGAGATCAAATTGCCAACATCCACTGGAGCATCGAAAAAGCAAGAGTTCCATAAAAACATCTATTTCTGCTTTATTGACTATGCCAAAGCCTTTGGCTATGTGGATCACAATAAACTGTGGAAAATTCTGAAAGAGATGGGAATAGCAGACCACCTGACCTGCCTCTTGAGAAATCTGTATGCAAGTCAGGAAGCAACAGTTAGAACTGGACATGGAACAAGAGACTGGTTCCAAATAGGAAAAGGAGTACGTCAAGGCTGTATATTGTCACCCTGCTTATTTAACTTCTATGCAGAGTACATCATGAGAAACGCTGGGCTGGAAGAAGCACAAGCTGGAATCAAGATTGCTGGGAGAAATATCAATAACCTCAGATATGCAGATGACACCACCCTTATGGCAGAAAATGAAGAAGAACTAAAGAGCCTCTTGATGAAAGTGAAAGTGGAGAGTGGATAATTTGGCTTAAAGCTCAACATTCAGAAAACTAAGATCATGGCATCTGATCCCATCACTTCTTGGGAAATAGATAGGGAAACAGTGGAAACAGTGTCAGACTTGTATTTTTCTGGGCCCTAAAATTACTGCAGATGGTGACTGCAGCCATGAAATTAAAAGATGATTACTCCTTGGAAGGAAAGTTATGACCAACCTTGATAGCATATTAAACAGAGACATTACTTTGCCAACAAAGGCCCTTCCAGTGAAGGCTATGGTTTTTCCAGTCATGTGAGAGTTGGACTGTGAGGAAAGCTGAGCTCTGAAGAATTGATGCTTTTGAACTGTGGTGTTGGAGAAGAACCTTGAGAGTCTCTTGGACTGCAAGGAGATCCAACCAGTCCATCGTAAAGGAGATCAGTCCTGGTTGTTCATTGGAAGGACTGATGCTGAAGCTGAAACTCCAGTACTTTGGCCACCTGATGCGAAAAGTTGACTCATTGGAAAGGACCCTGATGCTGGGAGGGATTGCGGGCAGGAGAAGAAGGGGACGACAGAGGATGAGATGGCTGGATGGCATCACCAACTCGATGGATGTGAGTTTGGGTATACTCCATGAGTTGGTGTTGGACAGGGAGGCCTGGCGTGCTGGGATTCATGGGGTCGCAAAGAGTTGGACACGACTAAGTGACTGAAATGAACTGAACTGAAGATAAATTTACTCTTGTGTTAAAATATACATAACATAAAATTAATGCTTTTAATAATTTAAACTCTGCATTTCGATGGCGTTAAATACATTCACATTGTTGTGCAACAATTATCACTATCAATTACTTCCATTAAACAATTACTTCTCATAGCCATTTCTTTCTTCTCCCTGATAACCACTATTCTGTTTTCTATCCCTATGAATTTTATATTTTAAGTACTTAATATAAGTGGAATCTTCTTTTGTGTCTGGTTTGTTTCACTTAGCATGATATTTTCAAGGTTAAAGCATGTATTAGAATTTCATTACTTTTTAAAACTGAATAATATTCCATTTCATGTATATACCACATTTCTTTATCCATTCATCCATCAATGAATGTTTTTTCACTTTTGGCTATTTGTGAATAATGCTGTTATGAATATTGTTGTACAAATATCTATTTGAGTCCCTCTTTTTGATTGTTTGGATATATACCCAGTAATAAATTGGATCATATGGTAATTCTATATTTGTTTTTGCAGACCTGCTATATTGTTTTTATGGCACATCATTTTACATTTCCACTAGCAATGAATGAGTATTCCAGTTTCTGCACATTCTCACTAACACTTGTTGTTTTTTTCTTTTTTTAATAATAGTGATGTTAAGAGGTGTGTGGAAGAAGGAAATGGCAACCCACTCCAGTATTCTTGCCTAGAGAGTCCCGTGGACAGAGGAGCCTAGTGGGCTGCTGTCCATAGGGTCACACAGAGTCGGACACGACTGAAGTGTCTTAGCACGCATGCGTGCTTTGGAGAAGGAAATGGCAACCCACTCCAGTATTCTTGCCTGGAGAATCCCAGGGACAGAGGAGCCTGGTGGGCTTCCGTCTGTGGGGTCACACAGAGTTGGACACAACTGAAGCGACTTAGCAACAGCAGCAGCAGCAACAGGTGTGTAGTAGTATCTCATGTGGTTTTGATTTGCATTTCCCTAATGATTAGTGATATTGAACATCTCAACTTTCAGTGCTTATTGGCCATTTATACATCTTTTTTGCAGAACCTTTTATTCAAGTCCTTTGCCCATTTTTGAATTGAGTCTTTTGTTGTTGTTGTTGTTGAGTTGTAGATCTTTATAAATTCTGGATACTAATCCCTTATCAGATATATGATTTGCAAGTGTTTTCTCCCATTCTGTAGGTTACCTTTATGCTTTCTTTTTAATATCCATTGATATATAAATTTTTTAATTCTGATGAGCAACGTTGGTGTATTTTTTTCTTTTGTTGCCTATATTTATGGTGTCTTATTAAACAAATAATTGCTAAATCTAATGTCATGAAGCTTTTACTCTGTTTTCTCCTAAGATTTTTATAGTATTAATGCTTACATTTAGGCCTTTGTATTACATTGAATGATTTTTGAGTGTAGAAATGTCCTTGCATTCCAGGAATAAATTCTACTTGTTTATGGTGTACAATCTTTTTAGTACACTGATGAATTTAGTTTGCTAGTATTTAGTTGAGAACTTGTATAATGATATTCAAAGGGATATTGGTCTGTGATTTTCTTTTCTTGTAGTATCAGCATCTGTGTCTGGCTTTGGTATCAGGGTGTTGCTGGACTCATGGAATGAGTCAGAAAATGTTCTTTCCTCTTCAGTATTTTGAATAGGTTTTTTTTTTTTTTTTTTTGCTACACCTCACAGCATGTGGAACTTTGCCCACCAAGGATTGAATGTGTAACCCCTGCAGTGGAAGTGCAGAGTCTTAATCACTGGAAAGCCAGGAAAGTCTCCTCTTCAGTAGTTTGAAAGGATTTGAGGAAGATTGATGTTAATTCTATTTCAGGTGTTTGGTAGAATCCAGCAGTTAAGCCATCTGTTCAGGTCTTTTCTTTGTTTGGAAGTTTTTGATTGCTGATTCAATCACCTTACTATTTATAGGTCTATTGAGATATTCTGTTTTTTTTTTTTTTTTAATGAATCAGTCTTCATAGGTTGCATATTTTTAGGAATGTCTGTGTTTTACCCAGGTTATCCAATTCGCAGGCATACAATTGTCCATAATAATCTTTTGTAATATTTTCTGGTATGTGCTAAGTCACTTCAGTCATGTCCAACTCTTGCAACCCTTTGAACTGTAGTCCAACAGGCTCCTCTGTCCATGGGATTCTCCAGGCAAGAATACTGGAGTGGGTTGCCATGCCCTCCACTAGGGGATCTTCCCAAGCCAGGGATCTGTGTCTCCTAGGACTCCTGCATTGGCAGGTGGGTTCGTTACCAATAGTGCCACCTAGGAAGCTCCCTATTTAAGCAAAATAGGTAGTATGCCCCCACTTTCACTTTTTAAAAATTTATTTTATTAACCTATAGTTGATTACTAATGTGTTAATTTCTGCTGTACATCAAAGTGATTTGGTTATACATAATATATAGGTTCATTTTCATATTCGTTTCCATTATGGTTTATCAGTAGAGTTCAGTTAAGTTGCTCAGTTGTGTCTGACTCTTTGCAACCCCATGCACTGCAGCACACCAGGCTTCCGTGTCCATCACTAACTCCCAGAGCTTGCTCAAACTCATGTCCATCTAGTCGGTGATGCCATCCAACCATCTAATCCTCTGTTGTCCCCTTCTCCTCCTGCCCTCAATCTGTCCCAGCATCAGAGTCTTTTCCAAAGAGTCAGAACTTTGCATCAGATGGCCAAGGTATTGGAGCTTCAGCTTCAGCATCAGTCCTTCCAGTGAATATTCAGGACTGATTTCCTTTAGGATGGACTGGTTGGAATCCTTGCAGTCCAAGGGACTCTCAAGAGTCTTCTCCAACACCACAGTTCAAAAGCATCGATTCTTCAGTGATCAGCTTTCTTTATGGTCCAACTCTCACATCCATACGACTACTAGAAAAACCATAGTTTTGACTAGATGAACCTTTGTCGTCAAAGGAATGTCTCTGCTTTTTAATATGCTGTCTAGGTTGGTCATAGCTTTTATTCCAAGGAGCAAGTGTCTTTTAAATTCATGGCTGCAGTCACCATCTGTAGTGATTTTGGAGCCCCCCAAAAAAGTCTGTCACTGTTTCCGTTGTTTCCCCATCTATTTGCCATGAATGATGGGACCAGATGCCATGATCTCAGCTTTTTGAATGTTGAGTTTTAAGCCAACATTTTCACTCTCCTTTTTCACTGTCATTAAAAGGCTCCTCAGTTTTTCATTTTCTGCAATAAAGGTGGTTTCATCTGCATATCTGAGGTTATTGAGATTTCTCCTGGCAATCTTCCTTCCAGCTTGCACTTCATCCAGCCTGGCAAGCGAAAAGCAAAGGAGAAAAGGAAAGATATAAGCATCTGAATGCAGAGTTCCAAAGAATAGCAAGAAGAGATAAGAAAGCCTTCCTCAGTGATCAGTGCAAAGAAATAGATGAAAACAACAGAATGGGAAAGACTAGAGATCTCTTCAAGAAAATTAGAAATACCAAGGGAACACTTCATGCAAAGATGGGCTCCATAAAGGACAGAAATGGTATGGATCTAAAAGAAGCAGAAGATATTAAGAAGAGGTGGCAAGAATACACAGAGGAACTGTTCAAAAAAGAGCTTCACGACCCAGATAATCACGATGGTGTGATCACTCACCTACAGCCAGATATCCTGGAATGTAAAGTAAAGTGGGCCTTACAAAGCTTCACTACAAACAAAGCTAGTGGAGGTGATGGAATTCCAGTTGAGCTATTTCAAATCCTGAAAGATGATGCTGTGAAAGTGCTGCACTCATATGCCAGCAAATTTGGAAAACTCAGTAGTGGCCACAGGACTGGAAAAGGTCAGTTTTCATTCCAATCCCAAAGAAAGGCAATGCCAAAGAATGCTCAAACTACCGCACAGTTGCACTCATCTCACACGCTAGTAAAGTAATGCTTCAAATTCTCCAAGCCAGGCTTCAGCAGTACGTGAACCGTGAACTTCCTGATGTTCAAGCTGGTTTTAGAAGAGGCAGAGGAATCAGAGATCAAATTGCCAACATCCGCTGGATCATGGAAAAAGCAAGAGAGTTCCCCAAAAACATCCATTTCTGCTTTATTGACTATGCCAAAGTCTTTGACTGTGTGGATCACAATAAACTGTGGAAAATTCTGAAAGAGATGAGAATAACAGACCACATGATCTGCCTCCTGAGAAACCTATATGCAGGTCAGGAAGCAACAATGAATTGGACATGGAACAAGAGACTGGTTCCAAGTAGGGAAAGGAGAATGTCAAGGCTGTATATTGTCACCCTGCTTATTTAACTTATATGCAGAGTGCATCATGAGAAACGCTGGACTGGAAGAAGCACAAGCTGGATTCCAGATTGCCAGGAGAAATATCAATAACCTCAGATATACAGATGACACCACCCTTATGGCAGAAAGTGAAGAGGAACTAAAAAGCCTCTTGATGAAAGTGAAAGAAGAGAGTGAAAAAGATGGCCTAAAACATGTATTGCTGAAGCCTGGCTTGGAGAATTTTGAGCATTAGTTTCCTAGTGTGTGAGATGAGTGCAATTATGCGGTAGTTTGAGTATTCTTTGGTATTGCCTTTCTTTGGGACTGAAATGAAAACTGACCTTTTCCAGTTCTGTGGCCACTGCTGAGTTTTCCAAATTTGCTGGCATATTGAGTGCAGCACTTTCACAGCATCATCTTTCAGGATTTGAAATAGCTCAACTGGAATTCTATCACCTCCACTGGCTTTGTTCGTAGTGATGCTTTCTAAGGCCCACTTGACTTCACATTCCAAGATGTCTGGCTCTAGGTCAATGATCACACCATCGTGATTATCTGGGTCATGAAGATCTTTTTTTTACAGTTCTTCTGTGTATTCTTGCCATCTCTTCTTCTGTTAGGTCCATACCATTTCTGTCCTTTATCGAGCCCATCTTTGCATGAAATGTTCCTTTAGTATCTCTGATTTTTTTGAAGAGATTTCTAGTCTTTCCCATTCTGTTGTTTTCCCATTCTGTTGTTTTCCTCTATTTCTTTGCATTGATCGCTGAAGAAGGCTTTCTTATCCCTTCTTGCTATTCTTTGGAACTCTGCATTCAGATGTTTATAGCTTTCCTTTTCTCCTTTGCTTTTGGCTTCTTTTCTTTTCATAGCTATTTGTAAGTCCTCCCCAGACAGCCATTTTGCTTTTTTGCATTTCTTTTCCATGGGGATGGTCTTGATCCCTGTCTCCTGTACAATGTCACGAACCTCATTCTATAGTTCATCAGGCACTCTATCTATCAGATCTAGGCCCTTAAATCTATTTCTCACTTCCACTGTATAATCATAAGGGATTTGATTTAGGTCATACCTGAATGGTCTAGTGGTTTTCCCTACTTTCTTCAATTTAAGTCTGAATTTGGCAATAAGGAATTTATGGTCTGAGCCACAGTCAGCTCCTGGTCTTGTTTTTGCTGACTGTATAGAGCTTCTCCATCTTTGGCTGCAAAGAATATAATCAATCTGATTTCGGTGTTGACCATCTGGTGATGTCCATGTATAGAGTCTTCAAACCCTCTGTTTCCTTGTTGATCTTCTGTTTTTCTCTCCAGTTATTGAAAGCAGAGTATTAAAGCCTCCAGTAATTACTGTTTATCTGTCTCTTTCTCCCTTTAATTCTGTTGATGTTTGCCTCATATATTTTGGAGGTCTGGTGTTTTGATATGTAAATGGTTATAACTGCCATTTCTGTTGGTGAATTAACCTTTATACAACATACAGTGTACTTACTTGTCTCTTGTAACAGTTTTTAAGTCTATTTCATCTGGTATTAGTGTAGCTATCCAAGCCCTCCTTGGTTACTATTGGTATGAATATCCTTCTAAATTCTTCACTCTCAAGCTATTTAAGTCCTTAGATCTAAAGTTAGTCTCTTGTAGATAGCATTAGTTAAATCATGTTTTTATAAACCATTCTGCCAATCTAAGCCTTTTGGATGGGCAATTTAATCCATTCAGAGTATTAACAGTTACTGATAGGGAAGGACTTACCTTTACCATTTTGTTATTTGCTTTCTGTATGTCTTATAGCTTTTTTGTCCCTTATTTACACTTTCCTATAAAGTTATATTAGTCATTTTCTTTTTATGTTTCCATGGGAAAGCAAAGGATTAGAGTTTCCTAGTGTGCTATTTTGCTGATGTCACTCCAGATTTAGATATTTAAAACTGTAAGAACATGATTAATATACAAGGTGGTAAACATATTTTAAAGTTTTATCCCAAGAGACAGAACAACTAAAAATATAAAGAATCAGGAAAGGCAGGGAACGGTTTTCTAACCTAAATTGATCAATCTTTAGGGACTTCATGAATAGATTTTAAGGCTTCTATGAACCATCTTGAAATTGTAAACCCAATTTTGTGGGTTTTTTTTTTTTTCTGATTGGTTTGGTCAGTAGAGAAATTTTCATAGCTTTAATTAGATTCTTAAAGGGAATGTACTTATTTTTTTTCCCGATTATAAAAGTAATATAAGATGTTAAGGTGCTCAGTCACTCAGTCATGTTTGCTATCCCATGGAATATAGCCCACCAGGCTCTTCTGTCCACAGAATTCTCCAGGCAAGCATATTGGAATGGGTTGCCATTTCTTTCTCCATGGGATCTTCCCTACCCAGGGATTGAACCTGGGTCTCCTGCATTGCAGGCAGATTCTTTACCACTGTGCCACCATGAAAGTAATATATACTTCTCACATGATCTATAACCCACAAGATGCCAGAAAAGTTCTGTTAAAGTGTAAAGGATCAGATTATTATGTTACATATATTAATAGCTAGTGAACCTGGTGATTAAACTTACTCCAGAGCATACATAAAAAGGGAAGTCTTACAAGTTCATTTTAACAGATTAACAGAACCTTGAAATCAAAGTTGAAAAAAACTTCAAAAAAAGAAAAAAAAAAAGGGGGGAACTACAGACTAACATGTATAGATAGGTGCAAATCACATAGAAACTTCTGTTTCTCCTGTTAAGCCAGATTTCCACCCTGTCAGAGACTAATCAGTTCTACTCTCTCCATCTCTATTTTTTACTATATCTCCATCCTTACCCTTATTCATCACCATCTCCACCCTTTTCACCTACTAACCATTAGAGATGCCTACGTCATTCAAGACCAAGTTTATCTACTTTATGCTAATTTTCAAAGGCCATGCTTTTTATTTACCATCTTTGTGATAAATGTATAATCTGCATGGTTTATTTTTCCAATCAAGTATGCTTTATATATGATGCTATCAAATATAGTTCTCTTAGTTACTTTAAAAACTGAGTATATTTATCAATTTCCATTCTGTAATAGAGAAGGGCCATGCTGAGATAATTATCTGCAGAGTAGTTTTTAGGTTTGTTCCATTAACTTCATGAACTTATTTATAGAAATCTTTATCTGTACTCTGTGTGTATGTGTGTGTTCATGCATACACATATATACACATGTTTTCTTGAATAAAGTATGTAGCTTTCATTAGATTTTCAATTTCCAAAGAATGAAGAGCTAGTTTAAATGAATTGTCAGATTCTCCAAAGGGTTGAACCCTTCTCCTCCAATTGAGAACCATCTGTTAACTTATATTAATTCATGAAAAACTAGTAATTTATGAAAATTTTGGAGAAAATTTGCAGGAATGCTGCCCTAGTTTCCACAAATTGTCTCTGGATGTCTCAACACAAATAGAAACTTGGATGAAATGTACATAAGATTGGCCCAGAATTTCTTATGTTTTTCACTCTCATAGTTAATTTACTTCCCTACTGTGGAGATTTTCATAGTAATTTTAGTAGAATTTTCTCCATAAAACAGATACTTTGTAAGGAGGAATTTGGTTGAATAAAATGTAACCTCGTAACCCCCCAAAATTTAAAAATACCCTCAGTCTTTCAGAGTAACTACTTATGGATTAAAATGGTCCATAAAAAGTGTGCTGACTCACTCTTTGTCTAAATACGATTTCCTCTTCAGTTCAGTTCAGTAGCTCAGTCATGTCCGACTCTTTGCGACCCCATGAATTGCAGCACTCCAGGCCTCCCTGTCCATCACCAACTCCCAGAGTCTACTCAAACTCATGTCCATTGAGTTGGTGATGCCATCCAACCATCTCATCCTCTTTCATCCCCTTTTCCTCCCACCTTCAATCTCTCCCAGCATCAGGGTGTTTTCAAATGAGTCAGTTCTTTACTGGGAAAACCATAGCATTGACTAGATGGACCTTTGTTGGCAAAGTAATGTCTCTGCTTTTGACTATGCTGTCTAGGTTGGTCATAACTTTCCTTCCAAGGAGCAAGTGTCTTTTAATTTCATGATTGCAGTCGCCATCTGCAGTGATTTTTGAGCTCCCCAAAATAAAGTTTGTCACTGTTTCCTCTGTTTCCCCATATTTGCCATGAAGTGATAGGACCAGATGCCATGATCTTAGTTTTCTGAATGTTGAATTTTAAGCCAACTTTTTCACTCTCCTCTTTCACTTTCATCAAGAGGCTCTTTAGTTCTTCTTCATTTTCTGCCATAGGAGTGGTGTCATCTGCATATCTGAGGTTATTGATATTTCTCCTGGCAATCTTGATTCCAGCTTGTGCTTCCTCCAGCCCAGCATTTCTCATGATGTACTCTGCATATAAGTTATATAAGCAGGGTAACAGTATACAGCCTTGATGTACTCCTTTCCCTATTTGGAACCAGTCTGTTGTTCCATGTCCTGTTCTGACTGTTGCTTCTTGACCTGCATACAGATTTCTCAGGAGGCAGGTCAGGTGGTCTGCTATTCCCATCTCTTTCAGAATTTTCCACAGTTCATTGTGATCCACACAGTCAAAGGTTTTGGTATAGTCAAAAAAGCAGAAATAGATGTTTTTCTGGAACTCTTTTGCTTTTTCGATGATCCAACGGATGTTGGCAGTGATTTACTCTCGCAGATTTTATTGTAAAAAAGAGGAAGAAAATGATCATTGTGGGAAGTTATGTTAATTTTTTTACTCAGACTAGATACAAATTAATTTTGGAGTAAGGGGAAACTTCTATTTTTAAAGGTAGATATTTTTTCTTTTCCCAGGGCTAAACCTAGTAGGTACTGACACCTTAAAAGTGGTAAAGGGCCTAAAGCAGGGCTCATGAAAAAAAAAAAAAAAAAAGGCTATGGAGAAGATTAAGTGAAGGACATGAGGTTGTATGAAATGAAATGAGGTTATTTAGTATCACTTGATCAAGTCAAATCAACGTCATTTGTGTGTATGTGAATGTGTGCACACAGATGTATGACAAGGGGAATATTCAGCACAAATGTGAACTGATTTAAAATAATTTTATACCACATATTTGCTGAAAGTCCTGATGAGTGTTGAAATGACTCAATATGGACAAAGAAAGCTCACAGTATATTGAATTTGAAGTTTGGGTTCTGATATGACTGAATCTTCCCAAATAAACCAAACCTCAGCAATAATGGCATGAGTGAGCTAATATGGATGTGTCATGAATTATTTATCTATTCTTCAGCTTAATGTCTGACCTGTAGATTAGAAGTTCAGCTGCCTCAAAATATAAATGATTACTTTATATGGATTAGGGAGGCAGAGGTTGATGGAAGAATTTATTTTCCCTTTTCCCTTTTCACTCTTGAAAATGAAAAAAGACAGAACTTTTCTCCTTTACGGATCCAGTCCTTGATGTTCATTCAGCAACAGGAATGAAGGTGCTTATGGACAAAATCAAGTATCAACAGTATAAATTTATCTATACTGGTTTTCCCAAAACCAATACAATATTGTAAAGTAATTAGCCTCCAATTAAAATAAATAAATTTAAATTAAAAAAATAAATAGTAACTGGATAGTATTGAACCCTATGCTTGAAATACAATTGCTTTTATGAACTAGAAAGCATTTTTCTTTCGAAATTAATTTTAAACTCAAAAATAGTACATCTGATGGAAGGATTGGTGGGAGGAGAACAAATAGAACAGAGCTGCTTTTTAGACTTCAAATTGAAGAAAGGGTATAGTAAGCCACTGTGAACTTAAAATAGGAGTTTACACTGAGAGTTGGTCAATCTAATTACTTAAATATTCCTTTAAAAATGAGAGAATCTATTCCTTCTCATGTGTTTAAATGGAAATTTGTATATGGTTGTCTATAAATTTATATTAGTGTTTCAACAAAAATGGACTATTATATTACTGAAGTTAATATTCTAAAGGCAGTAATAAAACTACTTTGCATTCTTATAAATCTTTATAATGTATAAGACATTTTCATATATATTTGTACTAAAACTGCATATCAGCTCTATGAGTTTCCATTTCTGTTGAATTCAAGGTTCTGGGAGGTTTTATGACTTATCCAAGACAAAGAACAAATAAAACATCAGAAGTAGGATTGAACCCTGATAATCTATCACTAAATTGCATTTTTTAAATATCATGTTGCTCAAAAGCTTGAAATAAAAGTGAGGGAAAAATTATACAAATAATTATAAAAACATCATTATTGTTTTCATGAACGTGAAAACCAATGGAATATCTACTAATTTAATATCTTTAGATTAGCCAAGAAGTTGAATCATTTCTCCATTGCTTAATATAATCAATCTATTATTGCATAAGAAAGAGAAGATTGAAAAATGAATTCTATAGAATTTCAATTCTGTATACTGCACAACAATTCAACTAATATTTTAAAATCTCCTCTTTTTGGGGGGGTAGGGAAAGAAAAGTCTCTGGTCCTCTTATCTATAGTATGAATATAAGAATGAATCTTGAGACTTCTGAGTCATAATTGTTTACTTATATATCTCAGGGTTAAAGAGGGCTATCTCTGAAATGTAAGGTCAGTATGTCATAAAATCAAAGTAGGTCCAAAGACTATGAGATATTAGTGTTTTTCCTGACTCCTAGTAGCTGTTGATACTAAACTATATTACAAACATCTTTTTGGCACTTGTCATGCTGTTGTTTTATCAAGCTCAAAAGAAAATACCCTAGGATAAAGAAACAAAGAATGTTTTAATAATGAACACAATTATATCTTGGAAGTTTTGCACATTTTACTTTAAAGTCAGATATTCTGTGAAGACATTTAGAAGAATTTTGACATATTTAGGAGTCAGAATTTGTTTCTAAGGAAACTTGTGTAGTGATATTATTGATAGACCATATATTAAAAATATACTTAGTCAACTTTAAAGTAAATTCAACTTTCTCTTTAATAATATATGAAAGTACATTCTTGAGATATTTAGGCAACACACTATAACTCTCCATATTATCTTTTAGCAACTTGTTATTGCTATCTGATTTGACAGTATGTAATATTGTTATATATAAAATAATAAGCAAGGTTTCAGGGACACACACTGCCCTAAGTGCTTTTTGTGCACTTTTGATATTGAACTTCCACAACTTTGAGTGGTTTTTATTATTATTCTCATTTTATGGATGAGAAAATTGAAGCATATAGAAGTAAAATAAGTTGCCTAAGGTCACAGACCTAGTGAATGGTTGACTGGGTCTTCCGATTCAGTATACACATAGCTCCAAAACCTATGTTTTTAACTCTTAAGCAGTGTTTTAAAAGTAGAGACAGTTTGCTTTCCCATTTTCTCTTTTAACAGTCTTTATAGATAGTGATAAGAGTGCCAGCGCTGAAATATGTCTGCCCTGGTTTAACTTCCAGTGCTTCAGTGCTAAGTCGTTTCAGTTGTGTCAGATTCTTTGCTACCACATGGACTTTAGCCTGCCAGGCTTCTCTGTCCATGGGATTCTCCACACAAGAATACTGGAGTGGGCTGCCTTTGCCTCCTCCAGGGGATCTTCCTGACGCAGGGACTGAGCCTGGGTCTCTTATGTCTACTGCATTGGCAGGAGAGTTCTTTACCACCAGTGCCAACAGGGAAGCCCAATATTTGGCTAATTACTTATCTGTGTGCAGAAACTTTTCTTTACTTCATTGGCAAAGTGGGGATAGTAATATTGTTTACCTCATAAGGTCATGGAAAGGATAGATTTAGATACTATATGTAAGGAGCTTAGAACAGTGCCTGGCAGATATAGCAAGTATTTAATGAGTGCTAGCATTAGCGCTTCCTTTTCCTCCTCCCCCTCTTCTATTATTGTTGTTGTTGCTGTTGCTATTATTATCATTACTGCTTCCATGTCTCCTTAGAATTGCTTTATTCACTTACCAAGGTGCTGTTTTACATTTTAACTAAGGATTTCCCACTTAGGTATTTTCTGTCCTTGACTTATGGTGGTTTTACTCCTCTATGATTAGAGCAATGGCAACGAAATAAGATTAGCAAGAGGCTGCCTTAAGTTTTGCTAAGATTTCTCTGTAAATATTGCTTTAAGAAAAGTTTTTTCTAGGTGGTTTATATTTGTAATTGAAACTTACAAAAAGAAAACAGAAAAGAAGCTGTCAAATTTGAAAATAATACAGTTTACTGCAATTTAATTTCAAATAACACCCACTAGAAAGCTGTGATAAGAAAGGATGTTTCTTTAGGAGGAAGATATTTTTCCAAGAAAATTTCAGGAACCCCTCAAACTTCTTCCCCCACCACAGATGAAGTTGACAGTTGATCACACCTCAGTAATTTTATATGACATTCAGCTCTTTGAATGTATATATTGTTATATTTACAATATTTTTATTTTGTATTTAATGTCAATGAAGATGAACTTTTATGCACCTCATATTACATTGAACTATTTAATGTTATTGAAACTGGAAAGATAAATTTTCACAAAACAAAAATCATAGTAGAGGGAATACCTCTGAGTCCATTTGACTAAAAATGAGTGACATTGAAGGATTTACTAATGGATTATAATGTATACTCTTAAGGAGATCACGTTTTATTTTGTATATATTGTATATAGTATATTGAACATTTATTTTTATTTTAAATTATGTTTATTTATTTGGCTGCATAGGGTCTTATTTATGGCATGCAGGATCTTTCATGGTGGTTCACGGGCTTTTTGTTGCAGCGAATGGTCTCTAGCTGTGGTGTGCCGGCTCCACAAGAGTCATTCTGGCTCTTCCTTGTAACTAACCATTGCAGTGCAGTAGGTCCTATATTTTACACATGCATCCTTCAAGCCTGAATAGATATACTTTGCTACAGATTGGATCCCCAAGAAATCACACTGTAAAACAGATATTCAGCTCAGTTCAGTTCAGTCGCTCAGTCGTGTCCGACTCTTTGTGGCCCCGTGAATTGCAGCATGCCAGGCCTCCCTGTCCATCACCAACTCCTGGAGTTCACCCAAACTCTTGTCCATAGAGTCGGTGATGCCATCCCAGCCATCTGTCGTCCCCTTCTCCTCCTGCCCCCAATCCCTCCCAGCATCAGAGTCTTTTCCAATGAGTCAACTCTTAGCATGAGGTAGCCAAAGTATTGGAGTTTGGAAGCTTTGGAAGCTTTAGCATCAGCCCTTCCAATGAACACGCAGGACTGATCTCCTTTAGAATGGACTGGTTGGATCTCCTTGCAGTCCAAGGGACTCTCAAGAGTCTTCTCCAACACCACAGTTCAAAAGCATCAATTCTTCGGCACTCAGCTTTCTTCACAGTCCAACTCTCACATCCATACATGACCACTGGAAAAACCATAACCTTGACTAGACGGACCTTTGTTGGCAAAGTAATGTCTCTGCTTCTGAATATGCTATCTAGGTTGGTCATAACTTTCTTTCCAAGGAGTAAGCGTCTTTTAATTTCATGGCTGCAATCACCATCTGCAGTGATTTTGGAGCCCCCCAAAATAAAGTCTGACACTGTTTCCACTGTTTCCCCATCTATTTCCCATGAAATGATGGGACCAGATGCCATGATCTTCGTTTTCTGAATGTTGAGCTTTAAGCCAACTTTTTCACTCCCCTCTTTCACTTTTATCAAGAGGCTTTTTAGTTCCTCTTCACTTTCTGCCATAAGGGTGGTGTCATCTGCATATTTGAGGTTACTGATATTTTTCCTGGCAATCTTGATTACAACTTGTGTTTCTTCCAGCCCAGCGTTTCTTATGATATACTCTGCATGTAAGTTAAATAAGCAGGGTGCCAATATACAGCCTTGACGTACTCCTTTTCCTATTTAGAACCAATCTGTTGTTCCATGTCCAGTTCTAACTGTTGCTTCCTGGCCTGCATATAGGTTTTAGCATGAAGCATAAACTGTTTTTTCCTGAAATGGGGATCTGGTTAGCACAGTCCAGCATCTGTGACTTACCCTGTAATGTTACTGATGAAATTACTGATTATTTCTTTCTTTTTTTTGCCTCTCTATATTTTACAAATGTTTTACCATAAACATGTATGTTAACAATGTTAGAAACAAGTCAATAATTGTCTTTTCAAAGAGAAAATTGCTGCTTTAGAAAATAAATGTTTATGGTCCTGGGACTTTTGAATATTTCTTTAGAACTAGAATGGCACAATGAGGTTTGGTGCTATGTGAAACTGGCTTTCAATCCACTCAGCTTTATGACTTTAGGTTTAGCCCTTAATATCTTACTTAATATCCCAGAGTTGCAGATTCTTCCTTTGTAGTGGGGGAAGGCTGAGTGTGTGATTGAGGGAGGGGTGCAATGAGAGGCTAGAGAGCTGATACCTATCTTGAAGGAATGTTTTGAATGTGATAACTAGAAATAATATTGCTAAAGTGTCTGCCACATAGTAAGATGTAAATTATCAGTTCAGTTCAGTTGCTCAGTCTTGCCTGAATCTTTGAGACCCCATGGACTGCAGCACGCCAGGCTTCCCTATCCATCACCAATTCTCAGAGCTTGCTCAAACTCATGTCCATTGAGTACATGATGCCATCCAACTATCTTATCCTCTGTTGTCCCTTTCTCCTGCCTTCAATCTTTCCTAGCATCAGGGTCTTTTCACATGAGTCAGTTCTTCTCATTAGGTGGCCAAAGTATAGGAGTTTCAGCTTCAGCATCAGTCCTTCCAATGGATATTCAGGACTGATTTCCTTTAGGATGGACTGGTTTGATCTCCTTGCAGTCGAAGGGACTCTCAAGAGTCTTCTCCAACACCCCTAGTTCAAAAGCATCAATTCTTCAGTGCTTAGCTTTCTTTATAGTCCAACTTTAATATCCATACATGACTACTGGAAAAAACAAACAAACAAACAAACAAACATAGCTTTGTTGGCAAAGTAATGTCTCTGCATTTTAATATGCTGTCTAGGTTGGTCATAACTTTTCTTCCAAGGAGCAATTGTCTTTTAATTTCGTGGTTGCAGTCTCCATCTGCAGTGATTTTGGAACCCCCCAAAATAAATAAAGTCTGTCACTGTTTCCATTGTTTCCCCGTCTATTTGCTGATAGCTTGAACATTCTTTGACATTGCCTTTCTTTGGGATTGGAATGAAAATGGACTTTTCCAGTCCTGTGGCCACTGCTGAGTTTTCCAAATTTGCTGGCATATTGAGTACAACACTTTCATAGCATTATCTTTTAAGATTTGAAATAGCTCAACTGAAATTCCATCACCTCCACTAGCTTTGTTTATAGTGATGCTTTCTAAGGCCCACTTGACTTCACATTCCAGGATGTCTGGCTCTAGGTGCGTGATCACAACATCGTCATTATCTAGGTCATGAAGATATTTTTTGTATAGTTCTTCTGTGTATTCTTGCCACCTCTTCTTAATATCTTCTGCTTCTGTTAGGTCCATACCATTCCTGTACTTTATTATGCCCATCTTTGCATGAAATGTTCCGTTGGTATCCCTAATTTTGTTGAAGTCTCTAGTCTTTCCCATTCTATTGTTTTCCTCTATTTCTTTGCAATGATCACTAAGGAAGGCTTTCTTACTAAAGTTACTAAAAGGTAAGGCTTTCTTATCTTCCTAGCATAGTAAGGTGTTAGTAAATTATAGTCATTATATTTTGCTAAGGCCTTTCAATTTTATTTTGCTCTTTGTTTAAGTATTATGTACACATTTGTTATCTTCCCAGAAGTTATCCATCCACTAAAGCCTGGAACAGCTTAAAAAATATAAATTTTTTCCAGAAGTGTTCAATTTTAGAATATCTAGGAATAGAGTCAAGGCATTCTCTAGGTATTTTCTTAACTCTTTATTTTCAACTAAATGTTCATATATCAAACAAATGAACTGAGAGCTAAGGAAAGGGATAGATTGTGTTCTGTCATGTATAGAACAATTTTCTAGATTTAAAGGTATATCATTTTTATTGGTTTTATTCAATACTGTACTTGATTTAAAAATGTTCCTTTAATACCATGTTTTAGTCTTTATAGTATGATCAACCATCTGTACAAAATTTAAATCTTCATGACTACTTGTTGAAAATATGTAAGAAAGCACAATGTGGTCAATTAAAAGAAAATGACTTGAATGCAGCTTTGGTATACTGGGCAATATTAATTGCAATTTAAACTTAGGAAATTTAATTGTGATTTTTATGTCATGCATTCTTTCCCACTCTTGCTACCTCTTTGAAAATTCCAGCCTCCTTTTTAATTCTGTAAATTATTTTCCCTTCAATGCATTTAATTCTCACTTTAAATCATTGACTTGAACATATGAAAAAAATAATGTTTTGCATTGGTATCACTTTATTCCTCTATTTATCTGATATACTCCATAATGCTCTTTGATCCAATTTAAAGATTAATGGTGGGAAAGATTGCTCACAGGTTTTCAAACCTAGTACTGTATAGGGATGACCTTCTATGTTTGAGAGCTTTGCTGCTTTCCAAGAATTACTAAGCTGTAAAAATTCCACTCAATTTGTCTGTAGCCACAACTGACTATTTAGAGAAAACTGACCAAGTAATTTAGTTGAACAACTGGGAACTTTTTTAAAAAACAAAGCAAAATATACTAAACTAAATTCACACAAAATCCTCACTCAAATCAGTTGTTTGATATTACACTGAAATGTAAGACACTTGAATTCATCTTGTAGTTTTAACGAATCATGGTATCATTGTATATGCATGGTATATAATTTTACTAATATCCATTCATGATGGTGAATTTTATGTCAACTTGACTAGGCTACAGGGTGCCTAGACATTTGGTCAAACATTATTCTGGTGCATCTCTGAGAGTGTTTTGGGTCAATAGTAACATTTAAAGTGTTAGACTGAATAAAAGAGGATTGCTCTATCTAACATGAATGTGTTAGTTGCTCAATTATGTTTGCCTCTTTGCAATCCCATGGACTGTAGCCCACCAGACTCCCTTGTCCATGGGGATTCTCCAGGCAAGAATACTGGAGTGGGTTGCCATGCTCTTCTCCAGGGGATCTTCTTGACCCAGGGATCCAACCCAGGTTTCCTGCATTGCAGGCAGATTCTGTACCATCTGAGCCACCAGAGAAGCCCTTATACAGCTACCATGGAAGCCTGTATAGGTGGGCCTCATCCAATAAGTTGAAGGCTTGAATTGAACAGGAAGGCTTGCCCTCACCTGAGTAAGAGGAATTCTTCCTGCCTGAGAGCCCCTTTGTGTGTGTGTGTGTGTGTGTGTGTATGTGTGTGTGTTGTTAGAACACTTTACATGTTGTTAAGTTGCTCAGTCATGTCCATCTCTTTTCGACCCCATGGACTGCAGCACTCCAGGTTTCCCTGTCCTTCACTATCTCCCAGAGTTTGCTCAAACTCATGTTCATTGAGTCAGTGATGCCATCCAACCATCTCATCCTCTGTTGTCCCCTTCTCCTGCCTTCAGTCTTTCCCAGCATCAGGGTCTTTTCTGATGAGTTGGCTCTTCATCAGGTGACCAAAGTATTGGAGCTTAAGCTTCAACATCAGTCTTTCCAATTAATTTTGTAGGGTTGATTTCCTTAACATGAGATCTAACAAATTTTCAAGTGTACCATACTGAATTGTTAACTATAGGTATAATGTTTTTTTTTTTTTATCAATTATACCTTGATAAAGCTGTTTAAAAGGAGAATTTTTCTTGCCCAACAATTTTCAGACTGAGACATCCACTGTTGTCCTTCCTTTGGACTCTTCTGGGTCTCTAACTTGCTGATTCAAACTACAGAAATTAATACTTGCCATCCTCTCCATAATTGCATGAGCCAATTCCTTATAGTAAATCCCTTTCTACAGATATATACATCCTGTTGGTCCTGTTTCTCTGGAGAACTCTCACTAATACACCTTTATAATAATTGATTAGTCATATGCGTGAGTGCTTCATCGCCCAGTTATCTTCAACTCTGTGACCCCATGGACTATAGCCCACCAAGCTCCTCTCTCCATGCGATTCACCAGGCAAGAATACTGGAGTGGTTTACCATTCCATTCTTCAGGGGATCTTCCCAACCCCTGCTTTGCAGGGAGATTCTTTACCGTCTGAGCCACCAGGGAAGCCCAATTAGTCATCTATTGAGTGTTTATATGTTATTCACTGGTGTTAAGTGTATTAAAACATAACCAAAAAACTTCATCCTCACAACAACCTTATGAATGAGGCACAATTTTTGTGTCCATTTATAGAAAGAGAACTGAAGCTTGTGAAGTGTAAACAATGTAGAAAATGCCACACTTCTAGTAAGTATTGAGGCCAGTGTTCAAACACAGGCTGCCCCACTCTAGACATGAAACTTAATATGCTGTCTTGTACCTTCTTCCCCCTGAAAAATCATAGGTAAACTTCAAAGAAAGTGACTGAGGGTATTCAGCAAATATCTTCTTGGTCCTCCTTTTAATGGATATTAGGTTTTGAACAGATGAGTTTGTGTTTACTCTCATAGATGAATTTGTGTTGTTCCTTTAGGCCCAAAGTTTTTTTTTTTTTGGTTCTTTTAAAAATAATATTTATTGATTTTAATGATTATAAAAGCAATTTATGTTCACAGTATTTCCCAGAAATATAGAAAACTTATAATTACTTAGAAAAAAAATTGTTTAACTTTTGGTACATTTCCTTTTAGTAATTTTCAATATATATACTTCATCTTTTTATGTACAAATGGGGATATATTGATCATATAGTATTTAATTTGTTTAAAACATGAGCCATTTTTCTCATGTTTGAAAAAATGTTTCACAATGATTGCATATTATTTCATTTACTGATGTCCTATTTATTTAACCACTTCCTTAAGATTGGATATTATTAGTGTTTCTAAGTTTTCACTTTTATATATACCATTGAGATGAAAATTCTGAAGCATGAACATTTGTGGGCACTGATTTTCCTCTGAGAGATGAGAACTGTGTTAAGTCTTAACATAAATTACCAAATAGCTTTGCAGAAGATTTGCAAAAGTTGATACGTGTCCATAGGGCAGAAGTTCTTTGCAAGGACAAAATTTTAAACCATTCCCTGAATCAACTATCTTCATAACTGTCTGGTGAGGAAAATATACACAAATATTATCTCCTTTATAAACTTGTGGCCCAAACATGCAAGGCAACACAAGTCAGAGTGAGACTAAGCTTCAGTGTGACTAATTAATGGATAGTGTATAGTTTAGCTCCAATAAGTGCAAATACTGGATAGTTTAGGCTAACTCTAGAAACACGAGGCCACATATATTGCTAAGTATTATTGAACGACTTATTTATTGTACTTTGAATGGGTCCTGAGTGATCCTTTAAAGAAATGTCATTATTCCTTTCCAGTGTCACATAAGGGATCAATTTTGTTGAAGTTGTTAATCAAACTATCATTCAATGTCATATATCCTATTATAAACACTCCAAATCAAGTTTTTGTTATTAGGATTTGCCAAGAAAATAAAGTTGTGGATAGTTTGGACTGTGATATAGTCAGGCTACTTGCATTTCAGCTTTGAACAGTTATGGCTTTGTAAATGATTTAATGCTTGCTATATTTTGCACTCAAGAGAACTTAAAGTAATACAGATTTAATCCTGACTCCTCCTGTGCAAAGATGAGACTCATGTTGAATTTGAAATTTCACCTGGATCTTTGTTTTTCGCTTTAAAGAACTGACATATTGGCTACTGAATGGCCTGCATTTCTAAATTACAGACCAGCAAACCAAAACTTTGCTTGTGTTTCAAAATGCCCTTTGATAGATGTGCATAGTGAAATGAAAGCTACTCAGTCATGTCTGACTCTTTGTGACCCCCTGTGACCCCATGGAATTCTCCAGGCCAGAATACTGGAGTGGGTAGCCTTTCCCTTTTCCAGGGGATCTTCCCAACTCAAGGATCTAATCCAGGTCTCCAGCACTGCAGGCAGATTCTTGACCAGCTGAGCCACAAGGGAACCCCCTATAGATGCACATGAATGCATTTAATTATATTTTAGAAATGCATGCAGAGTTACTACTTTTAAGTTGCAAATTTATTTCTTGATATCAGTGTCGGCCAGAATGGACTGAAAATTCATGGGAAACTCAGAAAATATAATCGCCTTGAACATATTTCCTGAAAGCCTAGTAACTTGTAATTTCTCTTAGGTTAAATAAGAGTTAGATATCTCATTTACCTCAGCAATCAGAGTCAGCATTTAAGGGCACTTGGTCATCTAGCTGTCTTAGGTTGTACCATA
Organism: Bubalus kerabau; assembly: GCF_029407905.1. Classification (NCBI taxonomy): domain Eukaryota; kingdom Metazoa; phylum Chordata; class Mammalia; order Artiodactyla; family Bovidae; genus Bubalus; species Bubalus kerabau. The sequence goes on along the minus strand of NC_073647.1, from coordinate 56,647,238 downwards.
GTAAAAAAAAATATAGTGCCTCAAATAATTTCACCATTAATGATTAAAATTCCTCTAGAAAAATTTTCAACATTAGTTAAAACACAAATACCTTGGGCAAATGTAATGTTAGAAGATCACACACACACACGCATACACACACACACACACACATATGCTTTATATGTATTTAGTAGTGAGAAGATTTTTTTTTCTTCATAGATTCAGCCTATATTTGAGTATATAGTTGCCAGAAAAGGGGGAAAAGAGGGTATTCACATAAATTGGTGCCTCATAAATCCTATATGTTCTACCAAGCATTTATATATATGAATAATTCATTCAGTTGATGTAATTTTACGGTTAAAATGATTCAAGTGAGAGAGCTCTTTTCTCTCCTAGCATCCACATAAGCAGTTCTTAGAGAACAGAGTGGTTCTGCTTAGACTATATGCCCATTCCTAAACCATCTTTAAGGGTAAGGAGTTGGGAGCCCTCTGCTTGACAAAGCCTTGTTCTCCTGGTACCACACATATGGCTGAAGTCCTGGAAAAATTAAATGGACTGGAACCACATGTTATGAGTTCACCACAGGGAAAAAATAGAGCAATTAAGGGAAGAGAGAAGGAAAGTCTGGTAAGACAACAAATTGTGGAAGATCTAGATGATAATACCATGAAGCTTGTTGTAATGGACACATATTAAAGTCAGTTGAAGGAAGAGATAATAAAAATAGAAACAGAAATTAATGACAAAAAAACAATCAATAAAACTAAAAGCTAAAAATAACTGACAAGAGGAACCCCTAGAAAAGCAGAGTAAGGAGAAAATGCACAAATAATATTGGAAATAAAAAGGGAGCATGAAAATAGATACAGGAAATCAGGAAACTAAATAATTTTGAAAACTAAGATGAAACAGTGTATAAGACACCTTCTGTGTTCCATCTCATGTCCTCAATGGACTTTTTACTATAGTCATTGTTGTGGAAAACAGATTTGTACTGGTATAGCCTAATAATTTTGGCCACTTCATCTTATTTTCTGTTGTGTGAGAATCCATAGCACTTATATGTATATGCAGCTCATAAGTTATTGTTGTTCAGTCATTAAGTCATGTCTGACTCTTTGCGATTTAATAGCCCATGGGGCCATTCTTGACCAATGAGGAGCAGGAGCCATTGGGTGAATGGTAAACAATTCTGAGGTACATTCTGTACAGCTCCTCATAAGGTCACTAGCAGAAACAAGCCCTGGCAATAGTAGTGATCAGCTTAATAACACAACCTTGAATAGGCTTTTCTTTTTAAAATGTATTTTATTGAAGTATAGTTGATTTACAGTGTTGTGTTTCTGGTGTACAGCCAAGGGATTCAGTTACACACACACACACACACACATATTCAGTTCAGTTCAGTCGCTCAGTCTTGTCTGACTCTTCACAACCCCATGGACTGCAGCACGCCAGGCCTCCCTGTCCATCACCAACTCCCGGAGTTGACTCAAACTCATGTCCATTGAATTGGTGATGCCACCCAACCATCTCATCCTCTGTCGTCCTCTTCTCCTCCCACCTTCAATCTTTCCCAGCATCAGGGTCTTTCAAATAAGTCAGCTCTTCGCATCAGGTGGCCAAAGTATTGGAGTTTCAGCTTCAGCATCAGTCCTTCCAATGAACAATCAGGACTGATTTCCTTTAGGATAGACTGATTGGATCTCCTTGCAGTCCAAAGGACTCTCAAGAGTCTTCTCCAATACCACAGTTCAAAAGCATCAATTCTTCGGTGTTCAGCTTTCTTTATACTCTGACTCTCACATCCATACATGACCACTGGAAAAACCATAGCCTTGACTAGACGGACCTTTGTTGACAAAGTAATGTCTCTGCTTTTTAATATGCTGTCTAGGTTGGTCATAGCTTTTCTTCCAAGGAGTAAGCATCTTTTAATTTCATGGCTGCAGTCACCATCTGCAGTGATTTTGGTGCCCCCAAAAATAAACTCAGTCACTGTTTCCACTGTTTCTCCATCTATTTGCCATGAAGTGATGGAACCAGATGCCATGATCTTAGTTTTCTGAATGTTGAGCTTTAAGACAACTTTTTTTTATATTATTTTTCTGATTTCTTTTCCATTGTGGTTTCTTACAGGATATTGAATATAGTTCCCTATGCTGCACAGTAGGACCTTGTTGTTCATCTATTGTATATATAATGGTTTGCATCTGCTAGTCCTAAACTCCCAGTCCATCCTTCCTGCATCCCTCTTCCCATCAACAACCACAAGTCTGTTCTCATTGTCTGTGAGTCTGTTTCTGTTTGGCAGATATGTTCATTTGTGCCGTATTTTAGATTCCACATACAAGTGATATCATATGGTATTTGTCTTTCTCTTTCTGACTTACTTAGCATTTGTTCTTTCCGTATGCCTGAGTAGTATTCCATTGTGTGTGTGTGTGTGTGTGTGTGTGTGTGTGTATATATATATATATATATATATATATATATATACACACACACACATAGTAGTTTAGCAGTTAAGTGGTTTAGTCTGACTCTTGCAACCACATGGACTGTAGCCTGCCAGGCTCCTCTGTCCATAGGATTCTCCAGGCAAGACTATGGAGTGTGTTGCCATTTCCTTCTCCAGGGGATCTTTCATATATATATTTGTGTGCATATGTACACGCACACACCATATTATCTTTGTTTATTGAATAGGCTTTTCTTCGTTCCTTTTTTCACTCTTCTCCAGTGCCACATACCCATTTCCTGGGTTCATGATCCCCAGATATATTGTTTGCACACAAGCTCTTGTCTCAGACTTCACTATATAGGGAATAATCTAGGCTTACATAATTGCTAAATTTTCAGGCAAATATTATCAGAATGAAGCCAGAAGAAAGAGAAACTCTGAGTAAAAACTGATTACTTGAGAAAGAAGAATGGAACTGGAGGAATCAACCTGCCTGACTTCAGGCTATACTACAAAGCCACAGTCATCAAGACAGTATGGTACTGGCACAAAGACAGAAATATAGATCAGTGGAACAAAATAGAAAGCCCAGAGATAATCCATGCACCTATGGACACCTCATCTTTGACAAAGGAGGGAAGAATATACAATGGAGAAAAGACAACCTCTTTAACAAGTGGTGCTGGAAAAACTGGTCAACCACTTGTAAAAGAATGAAACTAGAACACTTTCTAACACCATACACAAAAATAAACTCAAAATGGATTAAAGATCCAAAAGTAAGACCAGAAACTATAGAACTCCTAGAGGAAAACATAGGCTAAACTCTCTCCGACATAAATCACAGCAGGATCTTCTATTACCCACCTCCCAAAGTAATGGGAATAAAAGCGAAAATAAGCAAATGGGACATAATTAAACTTAAAAGCTTTTGTGCAACGAAGGAAACTATAAGCAAGGTGAAAAGACAGCCTTCAGAATGGGAGAAAATAATAGCAAATGAAACAACTGACAAAGAATTAATCTCAAAAATATACAAGCAGCTCCTGCAGCTCCATTCCAGAAAAATAAACGACCCAATCAAAAAATGGGCCAAAGAACTAAACAGACATTTCTCCAAAGAAGACATATAGATGGCTAACAAACACATGAAAAGATACTCAACATCACTCATTATCAGAGAAATGCAAATCAAAACCATGATGAGGTACCATTTCATGCCATTCAGAATGGCTGCTATCAAAAATTCCACGAACAATAAATGCTGGAGAGGGTGTGGAGAAAAGGGACCCCTCTTACACTGTTGGTGGGAATGCAAACTAGTACAGCCACTATGGAGAACAGTGTGGAGATTTCTTAAAAAACTCGAAATAGAACTGCCATATGACCCAGCAATTGCACTGCTGGGCATACACACCAAGGAAACCAGAATTGAAAGAGACACGTGTACCCCAATGTTCATCACAGCACTGTTTATAATAGCCAGGACATGGAAGCAACCTAGATGTCCAGTGGCAGATGAATAGATAAGAAAGCAATGGAACATATACACAATGGAATATTACTCAGCTATTAAAATGAACACATTTGAATCAGTTCTAATGAGGTGGATTGAACTGGAGCCTATTATAATGAATAAAGTAAGCCAGAAAGAAAAACACCAATACAGTATACTAACGCATGTTTGTGGAATTTAGAAAAATGGTAAAAATAATCTTACATGTGAGACAGCAAAAAAGACACAGATGTATAGAACAGTCTTTTGGACTCTGTGGGAGAAGGTGAGGGTGGGATGATTTGAGAGAATAGCATTGAAACATGTATATTATCATATGTGTAATAGATCACCAGTCCAGGTTTGATGCATGAGACAGGGTGCTCAGGGCTGGTGCACTGGGATTACCCTGAGTGATGGGATGGGGAGGGATGTGGGAGGGGGGTTCAGGATGGGGAGCACATGTACTCCCATGGTGGATTCATGTCAATGTATGACAAAACCACTACAATATTGTAAAGTAATTAGCCTTCAATTAAAATAAATAAATTTAAAAAACTGATTATTATTAAAGACTTTGAACTGAAAGTGAAAAAAAAATATTACCAACTCCATTCTGAAGGAATCAGGCCTAACTGCATATGATTTTTATCATACCTTCAAGGAATAGATAATCCCTATTTCAGAAATATTTTTGGAGTCTAGATAATACAGATATGCTCCCCAACTCACTTTAGGAAATTGTTAACTTACTACTGAAAGATAAAGTTTAACAAACCAAAATTATAGTCTCTTTTCTGTACATAAATGCAAAAATCCTATTTAAACATTACGAAATTGAAAGATATATGACAATATATATAATAAGGTTGAAAGTGATTCAGTAATTCAGTATTCTATGATTGAAATATCTGGATTCAAAAATTTATATTTAGGTATATGATATAGAGAAATTTGTGCACATATACACAAGGTTGGTTGCTAAATCAATTTTTGCAATACAAAAACCAGAAACAACTTAAATGTCTACCATGGTGAATGGATAAGTGATGAAGGCTTGATGAGATAGAATTCTAGAATATCATATAGCAGTTAAAATGAATGAATGTTATATAAACAACATGGATAAATTGGTATAAATTAATGAGTTAGATATTGATATATCAACATGGATATATCTGAAAAGCATAATGTTGAGTTAAAAAAAAGTAATCTGCAGAATGGTTCATATGATATATAACTTTTTTTCAGGCAACCCAAACAATATTGTATAATTTTTCATTAAAACACAATGTGTAAGAATATGATGGGAAAGACACACATCAAATTTGTGATTATTAATGGTCCTGGGTAAGGAGGAAGTGTAATTTGTTTGGGGAGGAATACAAAGAGGATTTAACTCCATCTGTAAATTTTACTCATTTTCAGAAAAAGAAATGTTGTTGAGCAATTATGATAGGATTGATGTTTATTAGTTCTGAAAGGCAAATAATTATGATTTTTCTTAATAATTTTATGTGTATTTTCATAATTAAATTGTAACCCTCATTAGCAGATAATATTTCAGTATTGTATATTCAAGCAGCACGGAACAGTTCACTAAGAAATTGAGAGGCTTCCCTGGTGGCTCAGGGGTAAAGAATCTACCTGTCAATGCAGGAGACACAGCTTCAATTTGTGATCTGGGAAGATCCCACATGCAGCAGAGCAATTTAGCCCCTGTGCCACTACTGTTGAGCCTGTGATCTAGAACCTGGGAGCCACAACTACTGAGCCCACTTGCTGCAACTACTGAAGCCTGTGCACCCTAGAGCTCGGGATCCAAAACAAGAGAAGCTTATGAACAGCAATTAGAGAGTAACTCCTGCTTGTCACAACTAGAGAAAAATTCCTCGCAACAACAAAGACCAGCACAGCCAAAAACAAAAACAAATAAATAAAATTTAAAGAAAGAAATTAAAATATACTCTGTAGGCAATAGAAAAATGGGCAAATATTTAAGCAAAAAACAAAATGTAAGTAACTGCTATTCACACAAAATGAACATTTCACTAGCCTATATATGTATGTATGTGTGTATGTATGTATCTGAAAGGTTGCTGAACCACGAAAGACACAGGGATTCTTGGCCTCTGGAGGAGAAGAATTCAATCCAGGGCCTGAGACCATGCTTGATCGTTCAGAGTTTTGTGTAATAAAGTTTTATTAAAGTATAAAAGATAGAGAAAGCTTCTGACACAGACATCAGAAGGGGGACAGAGAGTACCCCCTTTGCTAGTGTTAGCAGTGAAGTTATATACCTTTTAATTAGTTATTACAATGAATCAAAGAATGTCTGGTGATTGTAAAGATCTTACTAGACCCACTCCCATAATTTACACTTTAGGATAACAGGATTAACCAGAAGTTTTCAGGAAGGAGGAACTGTCTTAAAGCAGGATACACTGTTGTTGTATAATTGTTAGTACAGAGTTTATTTTTTTAAATTTTTTTTATTTTTTAGTACAGAGTTTAAAAACAGTTGTGTAATTGACTAAGACTAAGTAATGTAGCAGAGAAGGCAATGGCATGCCACTCCAGTACTCTTGCCTGGAAAATCCCATGGATGGAGGAGCCTGGTAGGCTGCAGTCCATGGGGACGCTAGGAGTCGGACACGACTGAGCGACTTCACTTTCACTTTTCATTTTCATGCACTGGAGAAGGAAATGGCAAGCCACTCCAGTGTTCTTGCCTGGAGAATCCCAGGGACGAGGGAGCCTGGTGGGCTGCCGTCTCTGGGGTGGCACAGAGTTGGACACGACTGAAGCGACTTAGCAGCAGCAGCAGCAGCAAGTAATGTAGACAAAAAAAGTTTGTCTTTTCCTCTTCCTTGAGAATTCCAGACCCCTATCTCCACTTCGAGAGCCCCAGACCTCTTTCTCCTCCTTGGGGACCCAGGACTTCTTATCAATCTGCCTAGGAATTGACTCTCTCTTATCTATCATCTATCTACCTACCTACCTACAAAAAAATCCCAGTGATGTACCAAAAAACATATGTTTATTATATCAGTTCTGTTCAATCGCTCAGTCGTGTGGGACTCTTTGCGACCCCATGAATCGCAGCACGCCAGGCCTCCCTGTCCATCACCAACTCCCGGAGTTCATCCAGACTCACGTCCATGGAGTCAGTGATGCCATCCAGACATCTCATCCTCTGTCGTCCCCTTCTCCTCCTGCCCCCCAATCCCTCCCAGCATCAGAGTCTTTTCCAATGAGTCAACTCTTCACATGAGGTGGCCAAAGTACTGGAGTTTCAGCTTTAGCATCATTCCTTCCAAAGACATCCCAGGGCTGATCTCCTTCAGAATGGACTGGTTGGATCTCCTTGCAGTCCAAGGGACTCTCAAGAGTCTTCTCCAACACCACAGTTCAAAAGCATCAATTCTTCGGCGCTCAGCCTTCTTCACAGTCCAACTCTCACATCCATACATGACCACAGGAAAAACCATAGCCTTGACTAGATGGACCTTTGTTGGCAAAGTAATGTCTCTGCTTTTCAATATGCTATCTAGGTTGGTCATAACTTTCCTTCCAAGGAGTAAGCATCTTTTAATTTCATGGCTGCAGTCACCATCTGCAGTGATTTTGGAGCCCCCCAAAATAAAGTCTGACCCTGTTTCCACTGTTTCCCCATCTATTTCCCATGAAGTGATGGGACCCAATGCCATGATCTTCGTTTTCTGAATGTTGAGCTTTAAGCCAACTTTTTCACTCTCCTCTTTCACTCTCATTAAGAGGCTTTTTAGTTCCTCTTCACTTTCTGCCATAAGGGTGGTGTCATCTGCATATCTGAGGTTATTGATATTTCTCCCAGCAATCTTGATTCCAACTTGTGCTTCTTCCAGCCCAGCGTTTCTTATGATGTACTCTGCTTAGAAGTTAAATAAGCAGGGTGACAATATACAACCTTGATGTACTCCGTTTCCTATTTGGAACCAGTCTGTTGTTCCATGTCCAGTTCTAACTGTTGCTTCCTGACCTGCATACAGATTTCTCAAGAGGCAGATCAGGTGCTCTGGTATTCCCATCTCTTTCAGATTTTTCCACTGTTTATTGTGATCCACAGGGTCAAAGGCTTTGGCATAGTCAATAAAGCAGAAGTAGATGTTTTTCTGGAACTCTCTTGGTTTTTCCATGATCCAGCGGATGTTGGCAATTTGATCTCTGGTTCCTATGCCTTTTCTAAAACCAGCTTGAACATCAAGAAGTTCATGGTTCACATATTGCTGAGGCCTGGCTTGGAGAATTTTGAACATTACTTTACTAGCATGTGAGATGAGTGCAATTGTGCGGTAGTTTAAGCATTCTTTGGCATTGCCTTTCTTTGGTATTGGAATGAAAATTGACCTTTTCCAGTCCTAGTTATAATAATGAAAAATTGAAAATATCTTAAATAGCCTACAGTAGGCTCAAATGCCTTATGGTTCATTTATACTATGGCATTTTTTATAACTATCTACTCATGGGAAAAATTTCCATGTCTAAAGTGGGAAAAAAAATACTAAGAATCCATGTGTACACCATATAAAGCCTGCATGCGCATGTACACACACACACACACACACACACACAATGTACACATACTGGAAGAAAATACAGTAAAATGTTAATACTTGTAATATATCAATCTTAGGATAATGGTTTTTATAATATTATTTGTTCTTTTCTAATATTCCAAATTTTCTAGAATGAATATGTATTTTTTTAAGCAGATAGAAAAGTTGCTCCTAAAATATCAATATACTCCTTATCTAATACATCTCTAGTGGGGGTATACCCTGCACTACACATTGCCATTTACAGTTATTTATTTAGTCAGCTATCAATGATAATACCAACAATATCCACTGTAATAGCAAATGACTGGCTGGATTAGTATACAATCCAGAACTGCATATAGGGTACCTAAATCAGACCCATTTTTATCATTGTGTATCTTTTTTTGCCTAAATAATGCTGCTAAATGTCTTGAGCCCATTAACACTTTAAGGCTATAAAGAGTGGTAAAATTCTCATTCCTTTTTCCCTCCTAATTTATCAACAGGAAAGGAAATGAAATTTATTTGGTATTCAGTGAGAGTATCAGTCGTTTCTGGAGAAAAGAGGATGATAGTGGACTAAATTGCTGTGTCTTTTAAAGTTGAGTAAAATTATCCTCAAAGGCTATGCTTGAATATTTTAATCACTAGCTAGTATTCTTGCTATAACCGAGTAGATATTGGAATAGCCCTTTATGGTTCCATGAACAATTGGAAATTGTCTAACTGCTTGATTAAAATACCTAGTAAGATTTGTGGATATTATATAAAACACTTAGAGAAATCTTACGTTATAAAAAAGAGAAAAAAATTTGAATTCTTATGAATTCTTAATATTATTAATAATGACATTTGTTTATTATATTTACAAATATCTCTAAAAATATGATAATCCATGTAAAACAACTATTCCTATCTATTACTCTTTGGGATATGGCATACAAAGAATATTGGGAAAGCAATCTAATTTAGACCATAAGCATTTAAGAAATGGTGATAACATACAGTAAGTAATGTCTTATTTATTTAGCATGGGGGTTTCAGTTAATGTAATCTTATCTACTTTCATACTCAAAGTTTTATGGCTTTTTTTTTCATTTTAAAAATCTTTTTACAATATAATATGCACTGAGCAAGTTGAGTTTATCAATAGGGAGTAATCTCATAATTTTGGCTTAAAATTTTGATTCCTAGTTACACCACTAACCGAGGTTTTCCTTGAGGGAAATTTTATGCTTTATTTCTTTTAGTACATAGCACAGTTAGTATATAATATTCACTTAATAAATGTTTAATGAATAAAAATGGCTTTTTTTATATTCTGCTGCTGCTAAGCTAAGTCACTTCAGTTGTGTCCGACTCTGTGCGACCCCATAGATGGCAGCCCACTAGGCTTCCCCGTCCCTGGGATTCTCCAGGCAAGAACACTGGAGTGGGTTGCCATTTCCTTCTCCCATGCATGAAAGTGAAAAGTGAAAGTGAAGCCGCTCAGTGGTATCCGACCCTCAGCGACCCCATGGACTGCAGCCTACCAGGCTCCTCCATCCATGGGATTTTCCAGGCAAGAGTACTGGAGTGGGGTACCATTGCCTTCTCCCATTTTTATATTCTAATGCTGTTCATTGCTATTATGCCTTATAGGGGTCTGCTATTTATCCTTCTAATCTGATTTATGTTATTTCATTTATATCTCTGTGCCTATTAGGTACAAGGTTCTATTTAAAAACTTTGAGAAATACAAAGATGAGCAACAGGTGGAACTTCCCCTCAAGGAGCTTATAAAGCTCCCTTTTTAGTTGAAGCAGTTGGGAATATAAGACGTGTGTAAAAAAACCTATAATAAAAGCATATGTTAAGTGTCAAACACTAGTGAAAAACTGGTCAAATCAAATAATTTTTTTCCAATCCTCATTACCTTGATCTTTCTGCAACCTTCATGGGGCTTTAAAGGATGGAGAAATGGTTCTTTATAGAACATAAATGAAGCAACTGACATTTTGGGGAATATGATAAGTTAGACCTCGATCCTGCCGGCAAAGATCTTCCAGGTTGGTGAAGAAGATAACACATTTACATAAATAACTATAATAATAAGGAAAAATTTTAAGTGCCATGAGATAAGAACAGATAATAAGCTTTGGGAACTTAGAGGAAGGAGAGCTCATTTTTAATTTTATTCTTATGAAATAAGTATGTGCTTTCTGATAACTGGCCTCTTAGAAATCTTTTTTCCTTTTATAAAGATTTGTGGCTTTTTTTCCCCTAAAGGTTGAAGTTACTAGAAGTCTGTTCTTTGGAGGAGTGACTTGCAACTCTGTAAGTCTTATTGGGAAAGGGATACATTTATGTACAGAGACAGAGAAATAGAAGAAAAAAGGAAATCTAAGAGCAGAGGGATATACACTTGGTAAAAATACGATTTCGTCAATGACTGTAGCCCCTACTGGGGGGAGATGAGTCACTGGCGGTGTAAACAGTTACTTCTTAACCTGTGTTTGAAGAGCAAAAAAAAAAAATCAATATAGGTGTAGCTGATATAAAAAACAATGTGATCAATTTTATATTTCATATGGAAGTTTTGTTTTATTGTTTTGTAGTTATCATTCACGATTCTATTCTCTGTATGAGATTCTGTAGTTCAGGAAGCATACAGGAAGACAAAAGCAGTAAACTATGAACATTTTAGACTAGCCAGGTTAAAAGAGTATGAAGATCAGATCTTTCTGCTAAAATGGCAGCCCACAAATTGGCTGAAAGCAGGTTAGTTTGCTTCATTGTCAGGAATTATCCCCTGAACATAACACTTCTGAGGGAGGGTGGTACTTTGAGGGGAAAAATTGGTCAGGCTGGCTATTATCTGTACAGAAGGCGTGAGCTTTGCAAAAACATCTGGTGCGATTAAACTTGACTGTCAAGGTAGAGCCAACAGTGAAGGATAAGAATGTAATAAAATTTTATTCATGTAGGCAGAACCACTCTACCAGAAATAGCAAAGAGAACTGGAAGAAAGGTAATGTGAATATAATTCAGTCTAAAAAGTCAGCAGTACTGGCATGCTACATTATTTTGGGAAATTTCAAAATTCAATGTGACATAGCCTTTTCCTCAACAAATTCACATTGCTAAAAGTTAAAGGTGTTATTGGAAGGAATGATATTGATGGATATTAATGCTGTGGGTTTATGAAAGAAAATACATATATAAAGGTAGACCAGCAATGGTCACAGACTTGGGGATTGTACATTTCAATGCACTGCAGTGTCCACTGTCTGTTCCTTGTATTGAGGATATAAATACTTAGCAATTAGCCTGGTGAGGTCTGTTCATTCAGAGAGTTATCAGCAATGATCTTAAAAGTAATATCAGTTCAGTTCAGTTCAGTTGCTCAGTTGTGTCTGACTTTTTGCGACCCCATGGACTGCAGCATGTGAGGCCTCCCTGTCCATCACCAACTCCTGGAGTTTACGCAAACTCATGTCCATTGAGTGGGTGATGCCATCCAACCATCTCATCCTCTGTCGTCCCCTTCTCCTCTTGCCTTCAATCTTTCCCAGCATCAGAGTCTTTTCAAATGAGTCAGTTCTTCGCATCAGGTGGCCAAAGTAATGTCAGGCATAATTTATTTTTGCCTTTTGAATACTGGTTGACCATTGAGTATTAAAATTATTTTAATTCATTGGGAAATTATAAAATAATAGCTTTAATGTAAAACTCATCTTTTCTTTTGACATTTTGAACACTTAAGGGTAGTGGTAAAATTGATCATCCTTGACTGAATACATCCAAGTTATTGAACACTTTCTTTCTTTCCTTTTTTTTTGGATTCTGTGTGTTGAGGTTGTTTGAAAATTATATTTAAACCTTAAGAAACTTTAAAACTTTGCCACTTTCTAGTCTTATTATCCTTGGAAAACCAGCTAGTCTCTTTAGGTTTAGTTTCCTCTCCTGTGAAATAAGGGAACTGTTGGAACAGTAATCTCTAAGGCTCTTTGCAGTGCCAACATTCTTTGTTTCTGTGCTCAAAGATTACTTTTTTTCCCATGAACATCTCATTTGTGTGATTCAAGAGACGTTTATGTTTGAAATTCCACATGAATTTAAAGGTGTTGTTTCCCAATGACTAAAGAACCTTAAAACATTTATTATATCATGCTGAACTTCTTTGTCACCCTTTCTAGAGTGTTCCTCAGAACACTTTAGAACATCCTAGCCTTGGAGGGAAGGATGTTCCATTATCAGCTAGTACAATGTCTTTCACATAGTGATCTTTCAAGAAATGCTGTGAATGAATGCATACATATATGGCTACTTATGGCTGTGAGTTCATTACTTAAATTTGTGCCTCTCTATTCACCTGACAGAAGGGCTCGATCCCTATTCTTTCTTATAAGTCAATTGTATCAAATGAAGTTATTGATATGAAAGTGTTTTTGAAACTTTAATCATGTTACATGAAAGTAAGGTTTCATTATTATTATTTTCCATAGTGGATTTAAGAATCTTGAGTTGCTCAAAATTTTTGAGTTTTGTTTCTTCTTAGTCCACTTCTCATTTTCTAATATAATTAATTAGTGTTTTTTAAGTTTTCTTGTGACAAATTCTTTTTAAAAATATTCCATGCCTCAATTTGAAAGCTCTTTAGGGACAAATTCCAGATAGCCTTAGAAAAACTGAAATTTCACCGTTTTGAATCAGAAAAGTCACATTATGAAAATTAAAGAGGAATTACCTTGCTTTTCCTTTCTAGGAGAATTTAATATGAGAACCATCCATTTCATTCAACTTGTCAATACGCTTTCCTAGAAACCATCCAGTAATTAGGCTTCCCCAGAAACAAAAATAATGGGATTTTGACAACTCTCTAGTTGCATGAACTGTCAATTATGAAAGGTTCATGATGCGACTACAGTTAAATTATGCAAGTATGCTACTCATAGGTAATAGAAATTAAAGAATGAAAGTAGCCACTGGGACTTCAGAAATCTGTTGTATTAATCTGATTAAAACAGGATAGGCATACAAAAACATAAACCTTGATAAGAATTTGAATATCGTACTGAATATGTATACATGCATGTGTGCTAAGTTGTTATATTAATCTGATTAAAACAGGATAGGCATACAAAAACATAAACCTTGATAGGAATTTGAATATTGTACTGAATATGTATACATGCGTGTGTGCTAAGTTGCTTCAGTTGTTCAGTTGTGTGCTAAGTTGCTTCTGACTCTGAGGACTGTAGCCCTCAAGGCTCCTCTATCCATGGTATCCTCCAGGCAAGAATACTGGATTGGGTTGCCATTCCCTCCTCCAGGGGATCTTCCTGACCCAGGGATCGAACCCATGTCTCTTGCATCTCCTGCATTGGCAGGCAGGTTCTTTACCAGTAGCGCCACCTGGGAAGCCACTGAATATATATATATGTGTATGTATATAACTTTTGTATTTTATATATATATATATATATATACACACACACACACATCCAGTACACTATTAATGACATATGAATATATTTCGCAGTTAAGTGTTCAGATTCTAGAGGTGATGATATTGGTAGAAGAACAATCCTATCTCTGTCCCTATCTCTCTGGAAGTTTAAGACATTTCACCTCTTGTAAATATTTCATTCATTTCCTGATTACTACAAAGAAACATTGTCAGGATTGTGTCAGTATTCCAAACTAAAAGATAATTCAGTTTTTTAAAATAGGAAACATATCACAAACACAAACTGTTGGGTTGAGTGACTGAATATGTCACTTTTCAGACTGTGCTTGAAAACACAGAAGAAGAGACAACTTTCTCTTTCAATACTACGTACTGTATTTCAGTAATAAAGCTTTCAGTAATTAATAGAGGTGACTTCCCTGGTGGTCCAATGGTTAAGAATCCACCTTGCAATGCATGGGACATGGGTTTGATCCCTCATTGGGGAAGAACTAAGACTCACATGCCTTGGAGCAACTAAGACTGTGCCCCTCAGCTATTGACCCCGTACTCTAGAGGCCATGGGCCACAACTGGAGAGTCCTTGTGCTGCAACAAAGATCCCATGTATTGCAACTCAGACTCGACACAGCCAATAAATAAAAATTTAAAATATGTAATTATTAATAATAGAATTGTCCCTATCTCTTTAAGGTAGGGTCTTCTATATTGTTATTACTAGGGACTTTCTGGGCTGTCCAGTGGTTAAGACTCCATGCTTTCACTGCAGAGGGTGTGGATTCCATGCCGTGTTGGGGAACTAAGATCTCACGTGCTGTGTGGCATGGCCAAAAAAAAAAAAAAAAAAAAGTCTGTATTACATGAAATCTCATGTTACAAAGCATTGTTTTGAAATTCAATTCATGCATATTATTAGTCTTTTTAGGGTATTTGATTAATCAGCAGTTAATATTGAGGACAGAATCTCTGTTCTATTTATCTTGCATAGCTTTTTATTCATAATAGGTGCTCAGTATATGCAGTCTGCATCCAGTGTAACATTACTTCTCCATTAGTGACAACTCTCTTGAAAGCAAAAGAAACTATTCAAATGAGCATGAGAATAAATGGAAATTTATGGTTTTATATTAATGACAATTCCAAAAGTGAAGTTGTGTTCAGTTAATACTGGTCTAGGAGTCAGTCATTCGTTTGTTTGTTCATTCAGCCTCTGAGTCATGTATGATTCTTCATGACCCTATGGATTGTAGCCCACCAGGCCCCTCTGTCCATGGGATTCTCCAGGCAAGAATACTGGAGCGGGTTGCCATTTCCTTCTTCAGTACTGCAGGTCATCTCTCTCTCTTATATATTGTATTAGTCAGAGTTCTCCAGAGAAACAGAGCCAATAGGAGCCAGTATATATGTATTTCTGTGTACTTCTGTGTGTGTGTATAAATTAATTATAGGAATTGCTTTGTGCAATTGAGGATGACAAGAGGGTCCACAGTTTGCTTTCTTCAACCTGGAGAACCAGGAAAAATGGTGGTATAATTTAGCAGTTGGTATAATTCAGTCCTAGTCTGAATGCCTGAGAACCAAGAGAGCAGATAGTATAAGGTTCAGTTTGAGTCCCAAGAACCAGGAATGCCAATGTCTGAGGGCAGGAGAAGATCGGTGTCCCAGCTCAAGCAAAGAAAAAATTTGTATTTCCTCCTCCCTTGTAGGGGCTTCCCTGGTTCAGTGGTAAAGAACTTTCCTGACAATACAGGAGTCAGGGGTTTGATCACTGGGTCAGAAAGATCCTAGGGAGAAGGAAATGGCAACCCACTCCAGTATTCTTGCCAGGAAAGTCCCCATGGACAGAGGAGCCTGGCGTGTAACAAAAACTTCCGGTGTAGTCTGTTGAGGCCCTCAAGGTTTGATGTCCATCCACATTGTTGAAGGTGATTTTCTTCACTCAACTTGTAGATTCAAATGCTAATCTTTTCCAGAAAACACTCACAGACCCACCCAGAAAGAATGTTTTACCGGCTCTCTGGGCATCCCTTAGTCCAGTCAATTTGACACAAAATTAACTATTATATATACATATATATGTTTAAAAATTATATAGTAGTTTTATATATTTTTTCAACTTAATTATCCCTCTTTGTCCTCATTGTTTCCAACTGCAGACAGGCTTTCTCTAAATGGCCACAAGTAGTTAAGCAACTCCTCTTAAGAAAAGAAATTTGGACAGTTTAGCTTGTTTGCATATTCATCCCAATCACTGTCATTAGAGTCCCATATGCTTTTCATCATCTCCACCTCTTGGCATTATCAGTCTCTTTGATTTTATCTGTTATAATAGGTTTGTAGTGGTTACATATTTTTTTAAATAAGAAATGTATATGAATGTTGTTTTTGTTTTCTGTTGCTATTGTCAAAAAATGACTTATTTGACCCATTGGCACAATCTATTATATTGATAGATTGCCCAGTAATGTATCTTGCCTTCCTTGCTAAGATAAACCTTACTTGATCATGGTGAGTGATTATTTTATTATTGAATTTTCTTTTCCAGGATTTTATTCAGGGTCTTACATCTCTGTTCAGAAGTGAAATGAATCTTTCGTGAACTATAATCATCAAGATTTCTTATGAAGGTTAGTCTAACTTTGTAAAATACAATGGGTAGTTATCTTTAAAGGTTCTTGAAAAAAAACTTACTGGCCTTAGGGAATCTTTGGAGGTTCCCCATCTATTCTTAAAATATTCATATTTAGAATGATGGTAAAACAACCAAAAACTCTATTGGTGATATGAACCTTTGTTCAAGATAGGTTTAAATAATACTGGAAAATATAGCCCTAGTCACTTTGTTAAGGATGAATGGGAAGAACGTGACAGTGTGGACATAGGAGAAAAAAAAGAGGGGTAGGAAGGAACTAATTAAAGATTCTAATTGCCTATACTTAAAAGAGTTTAGAATTAATATATACATACTATTATATATAAAATAGATAACCAAGAAGGACCTACTGTATAGCACAGGGAGCTCTATGCAATACTCTTCATTGGCCTATATGGGAAAAGAATCTGAAAAAGAATATATATGTATGTGTATATATGTATGCTTATATATATCTGAATCACTGTGCTGTACACCTGAAAGTAACACAATATTGTAAATCAACTATACTGTAATAAAGAAAAATGGTGAGTATCTCTCAGATTTGTGAAGATTTTGTGAATCCTAACATTAGTTGTTTAAAATAATTTTTACCTATATATCTTTTTAAATATTATAGAGATTTCCAATACACTTAATATAGCTTTTGATAAACTTTTAAGGTTCTGATAATTAAGGGGGATGAAATCGTAGAATTCCTATGAACTACATATTGGTTTCAGTATAAGCCATTAGGAAGCCTGAGTCTCAGGTTTGAGAAGAGTCAAACTTGATTATTTATAAAGTCTCTGTGGGAAAACTGAGGACTGCAGATCAAAATCCAAGTCAGAGCTTTGGCTTTTCCAATTATGAAGAAATGAATGTGTCAATCTGGTGTGTGCCCTTGTAAGCTACATTTCCAGTGGCCACACAGCTCATATTCTCTGGAGGACTCAGCAGGGCATGGTGCTCAGGATAGTGGAAACCTAGTGGACATGATTCTGGACTCATGGCCCACAGCCTGATTCTAGACTCATAGCCCACAGACTTGTTCCTCACCACTTTTATCTCTTGGAGTGACCTTTCCTTTGGTGTCTTTGACCTGCTGTTCTTGCCTCCCATGGAAATGTGGAGGGAGGAGAAGAGTTGAAATTGCAGAAGTTTTGGTGGAGAAATATGTCCTGAAGTTAGTGTTTTAACTGTAGTACTGCGATTTCTCATATTTGCTATTCTAAGATTCTGGGATACAGCGATTATTTATTTTATTTTATTTGTATGAGAAAATTATAACAAGTAGGTTTTTTTTTTTTTTAGTTTAATTGCTTTACAATGTTGAGTTACTTTCTGCTGTACATCTCAGTGAATCAGCTATAACCTACATATATGTACTTTGTCTGGCTCTGGTAAAAGAATCCACCTGCCAATTCAGGAGCTGAAGGAGATGTGGGTTCAATCCCTGGATCAGGAAGATACCCTGGAGGAGGGCATGGGAATCCACTCCAGTATTCTTGCCTGGAGAATCCCACAGACAGAGGAGCCTGGTGGGCTACAGTCCACGGGGTCACAAAGAATCAGACATAACTGAGCCACTGAGCATGCACACACACACACACTTTGTCCACAGAGCACTGAGTAGAGTTCCCAGTGCTATATTTCATTAGCCATCTACTTTATACGTAGTAGTATATACAGTGAAAGTGGAAGTCGCTCAGTTGTGTCTGACTTTTTGCGACAACATGAACTATACAGTCCATGGAATTCTCTAGGCCAGAATATTGGAGTGGGTAACCTTTCCCTTCTCCAGGGGATCTTCCCAACCAAGGACTGAGCCCAGGTCTCCCGTGTTGCAGGTGGATTCTTTACCATCTGAGCCACGAGGGAAGCCCAGTCAATATATATGTCAATCCCAATCTCCCAATTCATCCCACCTCCTCTTCCCCCTTGATATTCATATGTTTCTTCTCTATATCTGTGTCTCTATTTCAGCTTTGCAAATAGGTTCATCTGTACCATTTTTCTAGATTCCATATATATGTGTTAATATGTATTTGTTTTTCCTCTTTCTGACTTACTTTACTTTGTATGACAGGCTATAGGTTCATCCATGTCTTGGCAAGTGGTACAATTTCATTCCTTTTATGGCTGAGTAATATTCCATTACATATATGTATGTGTGTGTGTGTGTGTGTGTGTGTGTGTGCCACATCATCTTTATTCATTCCTTTGTTGATGGACATTTAGGTTGCTTCCATGTCCTGGCTATTGTAAATAGTGCTTCAATGAACATTAGGGTTCATGTATCATTTTGAATTATGGTTTTCTCTGGGTATGTGCCCAGGAGTGGGATATCTGGGTCATATGGTAGCTCTATTTTTAATGCTTTAAGGAACCTCCATACTGTTTTCTATAGTGCATGTATCAATTTACATTCCTACCAACAGTGTAAGAGGGTTCCCTTTTCTCCACACCCTCTCCAGTATTTATTGTTAAATTCTGAAGGCCAGAAAGGAGTGTGACTCCCTGTTCCCACCACAACATAAAGCTCAACATCTTTAGATAACGGGCTCACCATCTGGGGACTACCATACTACATTGCAGAAATAGAAAATTATATCCACAGTGAAAACTTCTGTCAGGCCAAAGAATGGAGAGGAGTAAGAACATCCCTTGTGGGTTGTTTGCGCATAATTGCGCCATTTGTGATGAAATGACTCTCTGGCACAGTTTGAAAATTTCCTCCATATGAAGACCATTAAAAAATAAATAGTGTGGTTCAAGGCTTTTAACATGATTAGGAGGGGATAACTCACATCGTCTCATCTTGGTTCTTATCTGCTCAATGTAACTATTGTTTTTTCTCTCAAAAAGTCATTCCTGGGACTTCCCTGCGGTCCAATGGTTGAGACTTTGTCTTATAATGCAGTAGGTGTGGGTTTGATCCCTGGTTGCAAAGCTAATTATTCCACAGGCCTCTCAGCCAAAAAACCAAAACATAGAACAGAAGCAATATTGTAACAAATTCAGTAAAGACTTCAAAATGGTCTATCACCTAAAAAAAAAAAAAAAAAAGATCATTTTACTGATTTTTGAAAATATTTTTGATTGGTTTCTTAAATAAGCTGCTACCCTCATTTCTCTTGTTACAGTTTTTTTTTTAAATGGAAAACAGTATTTTATTTTATTCTTTTCCAAAATGTACAGCAAGTAATCAAGAACATTCCTCTTGAGTCTTGTGTTATTTCCTCTTTAGTTCATTGCCCCTCAAGCCAAATCCCAAGTCTGCTTTAAAGAGTGTGGAAAACTCACTTGTCTTTAGTTTAACAAAAGCTAATAGACTAGGTCCCTTGAGGACAGTAGTTCTCTTGAGCAAATTAAACATTCCCTTGCAATCTTCTTTTAAAAAATTGAGGTGAAATTCATGTAAAATACAATTAATCAATAATTTGAAAGTGTACACTTTAATGGCACTTAGTGCATTCATAATGTTGTTGCATCTACCACTTCTCACTAGTGTCAAAACTTTTTTGTCACCCCAGCAGAACACCCTGTTTTCTTTAAGTAATTGCTCTTCACTTCCTCTCTCCACCTCAACTGCTGGCAGCTACTAATCTACTTTCTGTCTCTATGGTTTTTCCTATATTGCATATTCCATAGAAAAAGAATCATGCAATATATAACCCTTTGTGTTTGGCTACTTTAGTATAATGTTTTTTGAGGTTTATCAAAGTTGTAGCATATGTCAGTACTTCATTCTTTGTTATGGTTGAATAATATTCCATTGTATGTATGTATAACAAATTGTTGACCCCTTCATTTGGACATTTGGTTTGTTTCCATCTTTTGGCTAATATGAATAATACTGCTGTAAACATTAGTATGTAAGTTTCTGTGTGAACATATGTTATCATTTCTCTGGGGTATACCTAGTAGTGGAATTGTATAGTTGTATGGTTACACTGCTTTTAATCATTTGCGGATGTGCCATACTGTTTTCCAAAGAGACTACAACATTTACATCCCCACCAGCAGTGTATGATGGTTCCTATTTCTCCACATTCTTACCAACACATATTTTCCCTTAAAAATATAGTTAATTGAGTGAGTGTAAAGTAAGGAAAGTTATGACCAACCTAGATAGCATATTAAAAAGCAGATACATTACTTTGCCAACAAAGGTCCGTCTAGTCAAGGCTATGGTTTTTCCACTGGTCATGTATGGATGTGAGAGTTGGACTGTGAAGAAGGCTGAGTGCCGAAGAATTGATGCTTTTGAACTGTGGTGTTGGAGAAGACTCTTGAGAATCGCTTGGAATTCAAGGAGATCCAATCAGCCGATCCTAATGGAGACCAGTCTTGGGTGTTCATTGGAAGGAATGATGCTAAAGCTGAAACTCCAATAATTTGGCCACCAGATGTGAAGAGTTGACTCACTGAAAAAGACCCTGATGCTGGGAGGGATTGGGGGCAGGAGGAGAAGGGGACGACAGAGGATGAGATGGTTGGATGGCATCACCGACTCGATGGACATGAGTTTGGGTAAACTCCGGGAGTTGATGATGGACAGGGAAGCCTGGCGTGCTGCGATTCATGGGTCGCAAATGGTTGGACACGACTAAGCGACCAAACTGAATTGAAAGTGGTATGTCATTGTGTTTTTGATTAATTTGCATTTCCTTGATGACCAATGAAATTGAACATCTTTTCTTGTGTCTATTGGCCATTTGTATATTTTCTTTGGAGAAATGGATATTCAACTCTGTTACTCATTTCTTAATTGAGTTGTCTTTTTGTTGTAGAGTTGTAAGAATTCTTTATATATTCTGAACACTAAACCTTTATTAGATATATGATTTGTAAATATTTTCTTTCCTTAGTATAGACTGTGTTTTATACTTTCTTGATAATGTCCTTCGATGCCCAAAAGTTTTAAATCTTTTTTTTTAATTTTTATTATAAAGGAGAATTATTTTTTTAATATAAATTTATTTATTTTAATTGGAGGCTAATTACTTTACAATATTGCATTGGTTTTCTTCTATCCAACTCATTCCTCTAATTTATGTTATCCACTCGGCAAATGTAGACAGATTGATAACCCTGTTCTACATATGGATTATTGCCATTGTCATGATATAAAAATATATTTAAACTATATTCACTGAAAAATGCAAAATACTGAACAGATCAGATCAGATCAGATCAGTCGCTCAGTCGTGTCTGACTCTTTGCGAATACTGAACAGACTGTATAGTAAAACTTCATTTGTTGAAAAAGATGGGGGTAGACAGAGAGATGATTTATGTGTATAGAAAATATCTATAAGGAGCCATAAGAAACAATAGTGGTTATCTAGGGAGTAGGACCATCATTTTTCAATTTATACCCTTTTGTATTGTTTGATTTTTATGTACCAAGTGTGTATTACTTGAACAACAATTTTCAATGGATTTTTAAACCCATGCTGCATTACTTTTTCCTGTAAGCTCCAAATGACTTAATAAATTTAGTGATCCCATTTTCCAGACCCACAGTCAGAACACATATTCTGATAGTCTTGTATGTACAGATCTGCCTCAACTTAAGATGAGACTGCATCCTATCATCAATTGAAAATACTGCAAGTGGAAAATACATTTAATATACCTAACTTACTGAAAATCATAGCTTAGCCTAGCCTATCTTAAATGTGTTCAGAACACTTACACTAGCCTACAGTAGGGCACCTAGAGACTCGGAGACAGTGAAGGACAGGGAAGCCTGACATACTGCAGCTCATGGGGTCACAAAGAGTTGGACACGACTGAACAACAACAACAGTAGGGTGAAAGCTATCACAAAACTCATTTTATATAAAATGTTGAGTATCTCATGTAATTTATTGAATCCTGTACTAAAAGTGAAAAAAAAAAACACAAACCTTTTGTAGGTACAGGATGGTTGTAAGTGTATTGGTTATTTTCCATTGTGATTGTGGGGCTGACTGGGAGCTGTGAGTTGCTGCTGTTCCCCAGCATCACCAGAGAGTGTGGTACAGCATATCACTAGCTTGGGCAAAGATCAGAATTCAAGTATGGTTTCTACTGAATGTGTTCTGCTCTTGTACCATTGTAAAGTGGGAAAATCCTAAGTCAAACAATCATAAATCATGGAGTGTCTGTATTTGTAGGAAACTGAGTGAAACTATTTGAAACTGGGTCTGATCTATAAGAGTCAGCAAGTGAGATTGCCATGTAGAATTTTTTTTAACTCTATAGTATTTTTTTTTTATTTTTTAAATTTTATTTTATTTTTAAACTTTACATAACTGTATTAGTTTTGCCAAATATCAAAATGAATCTGCCACAGGTATACATGTGTTCCCCATCCTGAACCCTCCTCCCTCCTCCCTCCCCATTCCATCCCTCTGAGTCGTCCCTATAGTATTTTTAAATTGAGATATACTTGACATACAACATTGTATTAGTTTTAGGTGTACACATAATGATTTGATTTATGTATATATTGTGAAATAATTACTACAATAAATTTTGTTAACATCCATCACCAAATATAGTTATAAAACTTTTTTTCTTGTGTTGAGAACTTTTAAGATCTGCTATCTTAGAAACTTTCAAATATACAATACAATATTGTTAACCATAGCAACATGCTATATATTACATTCCCAGAATTTATTTATTTCAAAACTAGAAGTTTGTACTTTTTAACTGTCTTCACCCATCTTGCCTACCCCTATACCATGTTTTCTTTATCCATTTATTCATTGATAGACACTTAAGTTGTTTCCATGTCTTGATTATTGTAAATGATGCTGCATTGCATATGGTTTCTTCAGCATACCGATTTTGTTTCTTTTGGTAAATGCCCAGAGGCAGAATTCCTGGATCATATGGTAGCTCTGTTTTTAATTTTTTGAGCAACCTCCATTGCTGTTTTCCATAGTTTCTACACCAATTTACATGTCGATCAACTGTCCACAAGGGTTGCCTTTTCTTCACGTCCTACCCAACACTTGTTATTTCTTGTCTTTGATGATAGCCATTATAACAGACGTGGGATGATAGCTCATTGTGATTTTAATCTGCATTTCCTTGATGATCAGTGATGTTGAGCATCTTTTCATGTGCCTATCGGCTATCTATGTGCCTGCTTTGGAAACATCTCTATGCAGGTTTCCTGCTCATTTTTTAATCTGACTCTTTTTCTGTTGAGTTGTGTTAGTTCTTTATATATTTTAGATATTAACCCCTTATTAGATATATGATTTGAAAATATTTCCCTCTATTTGGTAGGTTGCTTTTTTATTTCAATGATTGTTTCCTTTTCTGTACAGAAGCTTTTTAGTTTGATATAGTTCCATTTGTTTATCTTTCTTTTGTTGCCTTAGCTTTTGGTGTCAAATCCAAAAAGTCATTGCCGAGACTGATGTCAAGGGACTTACCCCCTGTGTTTTCTTCTAGAAGTTTTATCATTTCAGATCTTACATTCAAGTCTTTAATTCATTTTGAGTTTATTTTTATGTGTAGTGTAAATGGGGTCCAGTTTCATTCTTTTGCCACTAGCTATTCAGTTTATCTAACACCATTTATGGAAGAGACTATCCTTCCCCACCCCCCCACCCCAGAGAAGGAAACGGCAACCCACTCCAGTATTCATGCCTGGAAAATCCCATGGATCGAGGAGCCTGGTGGGCTACAATCCATGGGGTCGCAAAGAGTCGGACATGACTGAGTGACTTCTGTGTATCCTTTCCCCATTGTATATTCTTGGCTCATTTGTTGTTACTTAATTGACCATATATGCATTGGTTTATTTCTGGCCTCTTTACTCTGTTCCATTGATCTATGTATTTGTTTTTATGTTAATGACATACTACTTCATTACTATAGTTTTGTAATATAGTTTGGAATCATAAAGTGTGATGCCTTCCATTTTGTTCTTCTCAAGGTTGCTTTATCTATTTTGAGTATTTTGTGATTCCATACAAATTAAAAAAAAATTGATTCTGTTTCTGTGATAAATGCCATTGTAATTTTGATAGAGATTGCATAGAATCTGTAGATTGCATTAGGTAGTATGATCATTTTAACATTAATTCTTGCAATCCATGAGCTTGGAATATTTTTCCATTTATTTTTGTCTTCAGTTTCTTTCATTAATTTCTTATGGTTTTCAATTCTTCCACTTCTTTGGTTAAATGTGTAGCTAAGTATTTTTTTTTTAATGCATAATGCAGTTATAGTTGGGATTTTCTCCTTAATTTCTCTTTCTAATAGTTTATTGTTGAAGTATAAGTCACACAACAGATTTTTGTATATTGATTTTATATTCTGCAAATTTACTGAATTCATTTATTGGATCTAACAGTTTTTAGATGGAGTCTTTATGGTTTCCTATAGATTATATTTGGAGAAGGAAATGGCAACCCATTCCAGTGTTCTTGCCTGGAGAATCCCAGGGACCGGGGAGCCTGGTGGGCTGCCGTCTATGGGGTCGCACAGAGTCGGACACGACTGAAGCGACTTAGCAGCAGCATAGATTATATTATGTCATCTGCAAATAGAGACAGTTTTACTTCTCCCTTTCCAGTTTGGATGCCTTTTGTTTGTTTATTTTTTTTTTCCTGATTGCTCTGGCTAGGATTTCCAGTGCTATGTAGAATAAAAGTGATGAAAGTGGGCATCCTTGTATTTTTCCTGATCTTAGAGGAAAAGTTTTCAGTTTTTTGCTATTGCTTATGATGTTAGCTTTGGACTAGTCATACAGGGCTTTTACTATGTTGAGGTATGTTCCTTCTATACCCACTTTGTTGAGAATTTTTATCATTGATAGATGCTGAAATTTGTTAAATGCTTTCTTTGAGTCTATTTAGGTGATCATATGATTTTTACACTTAATTTTGTTAATTTGGTATATCACGTTAATTGATTTGCAGATGTTGAGCCATCCTTACATCCCTGGAATAAATCCCACTTGATCATGATGAGTGTACGATCCTTTTAATGTATTGTTGAATTTGGTTCGCTGATATTTTTTTGAGGAGTTTTGCATCTGTGTTCTTCAGGGATATTGGCCTGTAGTTTTCTTTTCTTGCAGTTTCCTTGTCTGGTTTCTGTATGAGGGTAATGTGGGTCTCATAAAATAAATTTGGAAATATTCACTCCTCTTCAATTTTTGGAAGAGTTTGAGGATGATTGGTATTAATTCTCTAAATGTTTGGTATAATTCACTAGTGAAATCATCTGGTCCTGGACTTTTGTTTGCTTGGAGGTTTTTGGTTACTGATTAAATCTCCTTATTAGTAATCAGTCTGTTCATATTCCCTGTTTCTTTCTGATTAAGTCTTGGTGGGTTGTATGTTTTTATAAATTTTCCATTTTTTCTGGGTTATCCAATTTGTTGGCATGTAATTATTTATAGTAGTCTCTTATCCTTTATATTTTTGTGGTATCAGTTGTAATGTCTCCCGTTTCATTTCTGATTTTATGTATATGAGTGCCCTCTTTTTCTCTTGATGAGTCTGGCTGAAGGTTCATCTGTTTTGTTTATCTTTTCAAAGAACCAGCTCTTAATTTCAGTGATCTGTTTTCTTTTTGGGCTTCCCTGGTGGATTAGATGGTAGAGAATCTGCCTGCAATGTGAGAGACCCAGGTTCCATCCCTGGGTTGGGAAAGATCCCCTGGAGAAGGGAATGGCGACCCACTCCAACATTCTTGCCTGTAGAATTCCATGACAGAGGAGTCTGGCAAGCTGTCCATGGGATCAGAAAGAGTCAGACATGACTGAGTGACTCAAACATACATACATTGTCTTTTTAGCCTCTATTTCATTTATTTCCTCTCTGATCTTTGTTATTTCCTTCCTTCTACTAACTTTGGGATTATTTTTGTTTTTACTTTTCTAGTTCCTTGAGTTGTAAAGTGAGGTTGTTTACTTGAGCTCTTTGTCTTTTCTTAATGTAGGCATTCAATGCTATGAACTTGACATTTTGAATACTATAATATGGTTACTCTGGAAATCTTCTCTTCCTTCCCTTGGGATTGCCATTATTTTCTTTCAAGGTCTAAAGTTGTCCATTTGTGCAGGGGGCATCTCATTTCTTGTTACTAAAGTGTGAGAGTGTACCATACCCCTTCCAGTTTGTTCTGCTCCTGAGCCTGACTCCAGTGTAACTCTACATGGTGTGCAGTGTTCTCTTCTCTCAAGCTGTGTTTGTGATTAATAAACTGCTGTCAGTCTCATCTGTCTCCGGTGTTGGTGGCATGTATTCAGCCATCTTATACCATTTAGGATGGGCGAATCTCATCTTTACCAATGGAATGCATAAGAGGTGGTCAGAACAATGTGGCTGGATAAAAAATTATTGTGGTAAATTTACATATGTTAAACTTCATGCACCCATTTTGAGGGTATAGTTCAATAAGTTTTGACAAATAGATCAGTATTATCCCATTCATTCAATGGGATACTGATTCAATAGATCAGTATTATCCCATTGAATGAATGAATATATCCCAATTTATTTACCTATTTACCTGTTGATGGACATTTGTACTTTTTTCCCTCCAGTTTTCAATTACCGTGAATGAAGTTGATACTTCATATCATTTATGTGCAAGTCCTTATGAATATGTGTTTTCATTTCTCTTAGATAAATACTTAGAGGAATAATTGCAGAACCACATAGTAGGGATATACTTAAATTTAGAAGAAAATGTTAAACTGTTTTCCAATGTGGTTGTGCCATATTGAATTCCCACACATCAGTGTTGTAGACTTATTTTAAATATATTCTAATAATCTGTTCTTGACTGGTAAGTTTAATATTAATACATAGGCATTTCTTACATTACTAATATATTTGTATATATTTTTACCACTATATTTTGTCTTTTCTATTTACCATGTTTTTTTTTTTAATTTTCCTTTCTCTACTTTTATTTGAATTATTGAGTTTCTTTTTTCCAGGTATTCCACAATCTATTGATTTTCAGGTTAAACATCAAATTTATACTATTTTAATGTTACTCTTAAATTGTCATTATGAATCATTAGTAAAGAATAAATGTTAATCAACATTTCTACTCTTGTCCCTAAATAAAGTGAACTTTAAACTACTTTAACCTTGATTAACACTATGTCTTATTAAATGTTAGTGCTGTCTCATATTTTAGTTTCACCATGTGAAACTAAATATACTCAGATTTAGTCATCATTATTTTTCTTATTTTATATACAGGCATACTTCATTTTATTGCACTTCACATTTTTTTTTTTATTTTTTGAAAATTGAAGGCTTATGGCAACCCTGCATAGAGCATGGCTATCTGTGCCGTTTTTCAGATAGACAGCATTTGCTCATTTATCTCTGTGTCACATTTGGTAATTCTCATAATATTTTAAACTTTTCATTATTACTATATTTGTTATGGTCATACATGATCAATGATCTTTAATGTTATTATTGTAATTATTTCTGGGCTCTGCAAATCCTGCCATGTAAGATGGTGAACTTAATAAACTGTATGTGTTTTGACCAGTTGGCCATTTCCCCATTTCTCTCTCTCCTGGGGCCTTTCTATTCCCTGAGCATGTGTGCATGCATGCTAAGTCACTTCAGTTGTGTCTGACTCTTTGCGACCCTATGGACTGTAACCCGCCAGGCTCCTCTATCCATGGAATTCTCCAGGCAAGAATAATGGAGTTGGTTGCCTTGCCCTGCTCCAGGGGATCTCCAACCCAGGGACTGAACCTACATCTTTTGTGGCTCCTACATTGCAGATGTATTCTTTACCACTGAGCCACCGGGGAAGCCCTCTATTCCCTGAGACACAACAATATTTAACTTAGATCAGTGAATAACCCTACAATGGCCTCTAAGTGTTCAAGTGAAAGGAAGATCACACATCTCTCTAAATTAAAAGCTCAAAATGATTAAGCTTAGTGAGGAAGGCATGTGAAAGCCAAGACAGGCTGAAAGCTAGGCATCTTGTGCCAAATGGTTAGCCAAGTTGTGATTGGAATGAAAAAATTATTGAAGAAAATTAAAAGTGCTACTCCGGTGAATACACACATTTAAAAAAAAAAAAAAAAAAGCAAAACAGCCTTATTGCAGATATGGAGAAAGTTTTAGTGGTCTGGATAGAATACCAATCTAGAACATTTGCTTAAACCAAAGCCTAATCCAGAGTAAAGCTCACTCTCTTCAGTTCCATGAAGGTTGAGATATGTGAGGAAGATACAGAATAAAAGCTTGAAGCTAGCAGAGGTTGGTTCATGAGGTTTAAGGAATGGAGCTATCTCCATAACATAAAAGTTCCAGGTGAAGCAGCAAGTGCTGATGTAGATGCTGCAGCAAGTTTTCCAGATCTTGTTGAGATAATAATGAATGTAGCTACACTATACAGCAGGTTTTCAATTTAGACAAAACAGCCTTATATTGGAAGAAGATGTCATCTAGGACCTTCATAGGTAGAGAAGAGAAGTCAGTGCCTGATTTCAAAGCTTCAAAGGGCAAGCTGACTCTCTTGGTGACTTTAAGTTGAAGCCAGTGTTCATTTACCATTCTGAAAATCCTAGTGCTCTTAAGAATAATGCAAAACATTCTGTTTGTGCTCTGTAAATGGATCAGTAAAGCCTGGATTACAACATTACTGCATAGTTTAAGCCCACTGTTGAGATCTGCTGCTCAGGGAAAAAAAAAAAAATTCTTTCAAAGTATTACTGCTATTGACAATGCACCTTGTTACCCAAGAGCTCTGGCAAAGAGGTACAATGAGATTAATGTTGCTTTCAAGCACAACATTCATTCTGAAGTCTATGAATCAAGAAATGATTTCATCTTTCAAGTCATTATCTAAGAAATACATTTTGTAAGGCTGTAGCTGCCGTAGATGGTGATTTCTTGGATGGATCTGGGCAAAGTCAGTTGAAAATCTTATGGAAAGGATTCACCATTCTAGATGCCATTAAGAACATTTGTGATTCATGGTAAGAGGTCAAAATATCAGTGTTAATAGGAATTTTTATGAAGTTGATTCCAAGGCTCATGGATGATATTGGAGGGTTACTTCACTGGAGGAAGTAACTGCTGATGTGGTGGAAGTAGCAGGAGAAGTAGAATTAGAAGTGGAGCTCGAAAATGTGACTTAATTGCTGCAATCTCATGATAAAACTAATGGATGAGGAGTTGCTTATAGATGAGCAAATAAAGTGGTTTCTTGAGATAGAATAACTCCTGATGAAGATGCTGTGAAGACTGTTGAAATGACAAGAAAAGATTTAGAGTATGACATAAACTTAGTTGATAAAGCAGTGGCAGAGTTTGAGAGGACTGACTCCAATTTTGAAAGAACTTCTACTGTGGGTCAAGTCCTGTCAAACCAAATTGCTTGCTACAGAGAAATCATTTGTGAAAAGAGGGGTCAATCCATGTGACAAACCTCATTTTTTTAAAAATGAATTGTCATCCCCCCCTCATCTTTGGCAATCACCACCCTGATCAGTCAGCAGTCATTAACATCTAGAAAAGACTCTCCACCAGTAAAAAAATTATGGCTCATTGAAGCCTCAGATGATGGTCAACATTGTTTATCAGTAAAGTACTTCTTAATTAAGGTGTGTACATTGTTTTTTAAGACAAAATGCTATTGCACACTTAATAGACTACATTATATTGTAAGCATAAATTTTATATGCACAGAGAAACGAAAGCATTCATGTGACTTGCTTTGTTGAGATATTTGCCTATTGTTGGTCTGAAGCCAAACTTGCAATATCTCTGAGGTATGCTTGTAGTCAACTTTTGTCTATTTTTTTGGTCAATTGTTATCCATCTTTTTGGCAAGTATTTTTTTTTATCCATTGCTTCTAACCACTTAGTGTTTTTTTAATTGTTAATTTCTGTTTTTATTAAATATATGCATTCTTTATATCTACAGTGAAAGTCTGTCAATTTAAAAATATCCATCTTTATTGAAAATATCTTTAGTTTTTTATTCTTTTTAAGTAGATGTTTAGTTGAATGACAAGTAAATGGGTCAGAGCAGTACTAGAGACATTAGATGTTGAAGCCCTTATGGTGACTGAAGGGCTTTCCTGTTAATTCAGCTGGTAAAGAATCCGCCTGTAATGCAGGAGACCCTGGTTCGATTCCTGGATCAGGAAGATCCACTGGAGAAGGGATAGGCTACCCACTCTAGTATTCTTGGGCTTTCCTGGTGGCTCAGCTGGTAAAGAATTCACCTGAAATGTGGGAGGCCTGGGTCCAATCCCTGGGTTGGGAAGATCCCCTGGAGAAGAGAACGGCTACCTACTCCAGTATTTTGGCTTGGAGAATTCCATGGACTGTATAGTCCATGGGGTTGCAAAGAGTCAGACACAACTGAGTGAATTTCACTCACGGTGACAGAGGGTGAACAGTGCAACATGCATGTGGTCCTCCATTGAGGGCTTGGACAGGGTTGATGCATTATGACTATAGTTTAGAAAAGGCATTCTGCTGCTTCCAAGTTACTTCCTACAACTTTCCTGCTATTAGTACTTCCTACTGTTGGTTATCTTCTACCTTTTACTGGAAAGCAAGAGGTAAGGTCTTTTGCCACGAGTAGGGAAGCCTGCCTTGGGCTTCCCAGGTGGCGCTAGAGGTAAAGAATCTGTCTGCCAATTCAGGAGATGCAAGAGACATGGGTTCAACCCCTGGGTTGGGAAGATCCCCTGGAGAAGGAAATGGCAACTCACTCTAGTATTCTCAGAATTCCATGGACAGAGGATCCTGGTGGGCTACAGTCCATAGGGCCACAAAGAGTCAGACATGACTGAGTAACTTAGCACAGCACAGGGAAGATATGGTGACATTAGAGACTTAAGAAAAATGCAGTGCCACTGATTTTCACAACTGCATATGTTTCTCCAGCAACCAGGTATCGCCTGGAGACAGATTGACCCATGGTTGATGTGTTGCCAACATTAGAACTGTTGTAAAAGGACTACTGGGACTTAGGCAAGAGACTGCTTAACGTGATGACTGATGGGATCTAAACTGATTAAGAAAAAAAACTAGCTATGTTTATGTGGTTGGAGAAAAGCAAGAATATACAATTGAGCAAGTTAGAAGAATAATAGACTAGAATTGAGAATATGATATTTTAATATATTTCATGAATTGGTGAGTTCCAGGAGATAACAAGATTTAAGGTGTGACTGGGAGTGGTGATGGAAGTAGAATGAGTGGGGGAAGATAATTGGAATTAATACACTAAGGCAACCTAGAATCTTGAAATTTGGAGGAATCCTTCATGTTTAAGGATCCCTGCTTTGAGAAATATGCTGACACACTAGAAGCAAGACATATTGTCTAATAAGTTGACTTTAATATGCAATTAACTGAGCCTCATAATCTTCTCTACAGGAAGGATATATCTTTGTGTTCTTTTTCATATTCAAGTTTACTGTGGAAAAAACATCAGACGACAATATAATTCATTTGGCATAAGATTTCTTAACATTGTGTACTTTTTCTTGAACTTTTCACTTCACCATCCAGGGGTGTAGCCTTTCATAACTAGAAGCCAGTGAGTCCCCAAAATAGTGTGAATTATTAGTTTCAATATTCAAGTAAAATTTAATTTTATATGAAAAATTTGGATCACAAAGATAAAAAGAGAATTTTGCCATAAATTATGAGCAAAATGTCTCTAATGTTAATAGCTGCTAGACATCACCTCTCATTTTTTTCAGATCAGAATTAATGAAGCAATTCTATATATGGATTAGAGAGCATGTATAAAATCATTTTAGAAACTTAGATGAAATATTTTTGATTGGAAAGATTCCAAGTGTCAATTAGTAGTTGTGAAGCTTTAGTTACTATGGTTCTGAATCATTTGGACTTACATAAAGTTTAGCTTTCACATTAGGTGATCTTCAGTCCTAAGTGATTAGAAGAAAAATAACTGATAATTAAGAAACTCTTTTCATATAATGAAAATCCTGTCATGAATAGAAGTAATTTTAATTTTTCTCACAGCAGTTTTTTCAACTCTCTTCAGAAAAATATCAAAAGAGTATTGTAATGTTTGGCATAATTTTCCAAATGTAACCTTAGCCAGCACAGATAAAATTATATCATAAGAAGTTTTAACATTTGATGAACTTGTATTAATTCTTCAGTTTATACTGTATTAAAGCATGTGAACAGATACATGATGAAAATTAAATTTAATATTAATTATGATTTTCGTTCCTTTTTCCCTTCCTTCATCCCTTTCTTTTTTACTTGTATTTGTTAATTGCTACAGGAAGTTTTGGAGATTGGCTTAAGTACTACACAAGGAACAAGTTAGTCATTTCACTGCACTTTGTATATTTCACTGTGTTCATTTTGCTAAGCTATTCAAGAAAGACATTGAACAAAAGGAGCAAGGTTTCTGAGGACCATAAATCTGAGACATTTTCTCTCCCATTTGAGAAGAAATTAGAAGAAATCTAATCTCATTTATGGTGTACTTGATAGTAATCAACTTACAGTTTCCATAGGGAGCTCAAGTTCTCATGTAATTACAAGGTGCAGATCAGCATGTGGTTATTTATGTTATACAGACTAAGCACATAAAAATATGTTGGATCATATTGAACTGAAAGTTTGAAATCCAGGAATATGTGTTTGGCGTGAGCCATCTGTTTAAGAGAGATCTCCTAATGTTCTTAATATACTCTTGTAGGCCTCTGTGTCACAAATTACTAATATTTCTATGTACAATGGGATACTCATCATCTATAGTAGAAATGTATTTTCTTATGGCTATTAATCTTGATTAAAACTAATGTTTATTTTAGGGTGCAATGGTTAATTAGACTTGTATTTATAATTTAATTACTGTAGTGTCTTAGATTTCCTGAAATGACTCATTTTAGCATAAAAGGTTGAAAGATAAAAGAAAGGCCTGTACTTTATTGTTCCATCTAATGCTTCCCTCATAGTTCAGTCGGTAAAGATTCTGCCTGCAATGCAGGAGACCTGGGCTTGATTCCTGGGTCGGGAAGATCCCCTGGAGAAGGAAATGGCAATCCACTCCAGTATTCTTGCCTGGAAAATCCCAAGGACAGAGAAGATTGGCAGGCTACAGTCTATGGGGTCGCAAGAGTCGGACATGACTTAGTGACTAAACCAGCACCACCAATGCTAAAAGATGTTAATAATTAGAAAATAATAAATTAAATACTTCAGTAATCTGGCACTCAGGAAATTTGATACTATGTAACACAGATTGAATTTTGAGACATGAAGTGGATTCCTAAGTTACAAATATGTGAGTGGTGAGGAATTAGTGATAGCTTTGTATATTTACAAAGCACAGTCAGTTTGCTTTAGGTACTTATTGATAACTCAGATTCAGAGATAGAATTTCCTTTATATCATCTAAAAGTTTGGTATGTATGGATGTAAACTAGGATGGTTTGGGTGATGAAAGTGGCAAAAGAAAAACCGATTCGTGAATATTGGCATCATTTTCTATGAATTAGTTCAGATGGTTGTGACTCTTTGCCTAATTCATGTGGTCTCAGGCAAAGGGATACTTTTTGAAAATTAGCCACCAAAAGAGAATTTTAGATAAGCTACCCTCTGTAATACTACGTAGACAAGCTTGATTTATGTGTTTTTTGTTTAGTTTCATTTGTTCAGAATGCTAGGCTAAGTTCTTTGACTTTATTGTACATGTAAAAGGGGAAGTGTTATGAGCAGAGTGCCTTACTTATGTAATAATGAGAATGATGTATTTCTATACATATTATTTCACTGAGGTACAGAAATATGACTTTGTAAGAACAAAAATATGTTAAATCAACATTGAGATGTTGCTATCAAAATTGTTTCAGTGATGTTAGTTTGAAATTTAAACTGAGCTAAGCTTTTTGCCTTTTATTAAATTCAGGTGTCCTGGGGCTAGTTGAAAAGTTAATACTAGGCATGAGAGTGGGGAAAAAATGGGAGTAACCAAAACATCTTCACTAATCAGTACATCTTCTTCATTAAGCACTTAATCCTGGTCAAGTAGAGATGCAAATAGTTTTAATAATGATTTTAATGAACATTTATAACACATATGAACATAAATTATAGTCTATATTTTCTTCCTACTACTTATAAATTTTAATATATGGAGCAACTATAAATTTTTCTGGGCTTTAGTTACCTCCCTTATGAATTTTGCATGGTAATATGTTGAGTGTCTGAAGACAAGAAGTTCTTAGGGTTTTTTTTTTAGTTCTATGATCTTTACTTTGATAAATGGTAAGGCAGTAAGAGATCTCAGTAAGATTTCTCAGAAAAAATGTTAATATGCCAAAATTTGAAAGCCTTTGATTCAATTCTATTGAGCAGTATCATTCCGAAATATCTATGTTTAATGAGTAGTTGACTGAAAGTCATGAATTATGGCTTCATTACATATAAATAAGTTAGCATTTTAAAGTGGTGATAAAAATACATGAAAAATGCTAAATATGAATGTGTTAGTCACTCAGTCGTGTCCAACTCTTTGTGGCCCATGTAGCCTTCCAGGCTCCTCATTCATGGGATTTTCCAGGCAAGAATACTGGAGTGAGTTGCCAGTCCCTTCAGCAGGGGATCTTCCTGACCCAGGGATCAAATCTGGGTCTCCTGCTTTGCTGGCAGATTCTTTAACATCTGAGCCACCAGCATAATCTAGGTTTAACTAAAATTTTATTTTCTCCACCAGTTGTTTGGGATCTACTAAGCTATTAATTTAACAAATAAGTATTGAATATTTCATAATTAAAAAGACATTATGTTAAAAAATAAGTAAGGAAAGCGAAGTACCTACATGCAAAATATTTGTCAGTCAGTTCAGTCACTCAGTCGTGTCCGACTCTTTGCGAGCCCATGAATCGCAGCACGCCAGGCCTTCCTGTCCATCACCAACTCCCGGAGTTTACTCAAACTCATTTCCATCGAGTCAGTGATGCCATCCAGCCATCTCAACCTCTGTTTTCCCCTTCTCCTCCTGCTCCCAATCCTTCACAGCATCAGAGTCTTTTCCAAAGAGTCAACTCTTCGCATGAGGTGGCCAAAGTACTGGAGTTTCAGCTTTAGCACCAGTCCTTCCAATGAACACGCAGGACTGATCTCCTTTAGAATGGATTGCTTGGATCTCCTTGCAGTCCAAGGGACTCTCAAGAGCCTTCTCCAACACCACAGTTCAAAAGCATCAATTCTTCGGCGCTCAGCTTTCTTCAAAGTCCAACTCTAACATCCATACACGACTACTGGAAAAACCATAGCCTTGACTAGACAGAACTTGTTGGCAAAGTAATGTCTTTGCTTTTTAATGAGCTGTCTAAGTTGGTCATAACTTTCCTTCCAAGGAGTAAGCGTCCTTTAATTTCATGGCTGCGATTACCATCTTCAGTGATTTTGGAGCCCCCAAAATTAAAGTCTGACACTGTTTCCACTGTTTCCCCAGATGCCAAGATCTTAGTTTTCTGAATGTTGAGCTTTAAGCCAACTTTTTCACACTCCTCGTTCACTTTCATCAAGAGGGTCTTTAGTTACTCTTTACTTTCTGCCATAAGGGTGGTGTCATCTGCATATCTGAGGTTATTGATATTTCTCCTGGCAATCCTGATTCTAGCTTGTGCTTCTTCCAGCCCAGCATTTCTCATGATGTACTCTGCATATAAGTTGAATAAGCAGGGTGGCAATATACAGCCTTGATGTACTCCTTTTCCTATTTGGAACCAGTCTGTTGTTCAATGTCCAGTTCTAGCTGTTGCTTCCTGACCTGCATATAGGTTGCTCAAGAGGCAGGTCAGGTGGTCTGGTATTCCCATCTCTTGAAGAATTTTCCACAGTTTATTGTGATCCACACAGTCAAAGGCTTTGGCATAGTCAATAAAGCAGAAATAGATGTTTTTCTGGAATTCTCTTGCTTTTTTGATGATCCAGCGGATGTTGACAGTTTGATCTCTGGTTCCTCTGCCTTTTCTAAAACCAGCTTGAACATCTGGAAGTTCACGGTTCACGTATTACTGAAGCCTGGCTTGGAGAATTTTGAGCATTAGTTTCCTAGAGTGTGAGATGAGTGCAATTGTGCGGTAGTTTGAGCATTCTTTGGCATTGCCTTTATTTGGGATTGGAATGAAAACTGACCTTTTCCAGTCCTGTGGCCACAGCTGAGTTTTCCAAATTTGCTGGCATATTGAGGGCAGCACTTTCACAGCATCATCTTTCAGGATTTGAAATAGCTCAACTGGAATTCCATCACCTCCACTAACTTTGTTCATAGTGATGCTTTCTAAGGCCCACTTGACTTCACATTCCAGGATGTCTGGATCTAGGTGAGTGATCACACCATCGTGATTATCTGGGTCATAAAGATCTTTTTTGTACAGTTCTTCTGTGTATTCTTGCCATCTCTTCTTAATATCTTCTGCTTCTGTTAGGTCCATACCATTTCTGTCCTTTATCGAGCCCATATTTGCATGAAATGTTGCCTTGGTATCTCTAATTTTCTTGAACAGATCTCTAGTCTTCCCCATTCTGTTGTTTTCCTCTATTTCTTTGCATTGATCGCTAAGGAAGGCTTTCTTATCTCTCCTTGCTATTCTTCGGAACTCTGCATTCAGATGCTTACATCTTTCCTTTTCTCCTTTGCTTTTGGCTTCTCTTCTTTTCACAGCTATTTGTAAGGCGTCCTCAGACAGCCATTTTGCTTTTTTGCATTTCTTTTCCATGGGGATGGTCTTGATCCCTGTCTCCTGTACAGTGTCACGAACCTCCGTCCATAGTTCATCAGGCACTCTGTCTTTCAGATCTAGTCCCTTAAATGTATTCCTCACTTCCACTGTATAATCATAAAGCATTTGATTTAGGTCATACCTGAATGGTCTAGTGGTTTTCCCTACTTGCTTCAATTTAAGTCTGAATTTGGCAATAAGGAGTTCATGGTCTGAGCCACAGTCAACTCCCGGACTTGTTTTTGCTGATTGCATTGAGCTTCTCCATCTTTGGCTGCAAAGAATATAATCAATCTGATTTCGGTGTTGACCATCTGGTGATGTCCATGTGGAGTATTCTTTTGTGTTGTTGGAAAAGGGTGTTTGCTATGACCAGTGTGTTCTCTTGGCAAAACTCTATTAGCCTTTGCCATGCTTCATTCCATACTCCAAGGCCAAATTTGCCTGTTACTCCAGGTGTTTCTTGACTTCCTACTTTTGCATTCCTATAATGAAAAAGATATCTTTTTGGGGTGTTAGTTCTAAAAGGTCTTGTAGGTCTTCACAGAACTGTTCAACTTCAGCTTCTTCAGTGTTACTGGTTGGGGCATAGACTTGGATTACTGTGATGTTGAACGGTTTGCCTTGGAAACGAACAGAGATCATTCTGTCATTTTTGAGATTGCTTCTAAGTACTGCATTTCAGACTCTTTTGTTGAGCATTATGGCTACTCCATTTCTTCTGAGGGATTCCTGCCTGCAGTAGTAGATATAATGATCATCTGAGTTAAATTCACCCATTCCAGTCCATTTTAGTTCACTGATTCCTAGAATGTTGATGTTCACTCTTGCCATCTCCAGTTTGACCACTTCCAATTTGCCTTGATTCCTGGACATGACATTGCAGGTTCCTATGCAATATTGCTCTTTGCAGCATTGGACCTTGCTTCTATCACCAGTCACATCCACAACTGGGTATTGTTTTTGCTTTGGCTCCATCCCTTCATTCCTTCTGGAGTTATTTCTCCACTGATCTCCAGTAACATATTGGGCACTTACTGGGGGAGTTCCTCTCTCAGTATCCTAACATTTTGCCTTTTCATACTGTTCATGGGCTGGTGCAGAAGGCCCGAGAGGAGTTATTCCATGTTCAAGATCAGGAGGGGCGGCCCTGAGGAGATACCCCTCTTCCAAGGTAAGGAGCAGTGGCTGCGTTTTATGGAGCAGCTGTGAAGAGATACTCCACGACCAAGGTAAGAGAAACCCAAATAAGACAGTAGGTGTTGTCAGAGGGCATCAGAGCACAGACACACTGAAATCATAATCACAGAAAACTAGCCAATCTGATCACACGGACCACAGCTTTGTCTAACTCAATGAAACTAAGCCATGTCATGTGGGGCCACCCAAGATGGACGGGTCATGGTGGAGAGGTCTGACAGAATGTGGTCCACTGGAGAAGGGAATGGCAAACCACTTCAGTATTCTTGCCTTGAGAACCCCATGAACAATATGAAAAAATATTTGTATTGTATACAAAACAAACTTTTTCAGTCACCGAGTCATGTCTGACTCTTCAACTCCATGGACTGTAGCACACCAGGCTTCCCTGTCCTTCATCATCTCCCACAGTTTGCTCAACCTCATCTGATGAATCAGTGATGCCGTGCAACCATCACATTCTGTTGCCCACTTCCCCTCCTGCCCTCAATCTTTCCCAGCATCAGGGTCTTTTCCAATGAGTTGGCTTTTCACCTCAGATGGCCAGACTACTGGAACTTCAGCTTCAGTCTTTCCAATGAATATTCAGGGTTGATTTCCTTTAGGACTGACAGGTTTGATCTCCTTGCTATCCAAGGGACTCTCAAGAGTCTTCTCCAGCACCACAGTTCAAAAGCATAAATTCTTTGGCGCTCAACCTTCTTTATGGTCCAACTCTTACATCTGTACATGACTACTGGAAAAACCATAGCTTTGACTATGTGGACCTTGGTTGGCAATTGGTATCTCTGCTTTTTAATACACTATCTAGGTTTATTATTGGAGAAGGAGGTGGCAACCCACTCCAGTGTTCTCACCTGGAGAACAGGGACGGGGAAGCCTGGCGGGCTGCCGTCTATGGGGTCGCACAGAGTTGGACACGACTGAAGCGACTTAGCAGCAGCAGCAGGTTTGTTATAGCTTTTCTTCCAAGGAGTAAGCGTCTTTCAACTCCACGGCTGCAGTCTCTGTCTGCAGTGATTTTGGAGCTCAGAAAATAAAATCTATC
This sequence comes from Bubalus kerabau, assembly GCF_029407905.1. Taxonomy (NCBI): domain Eukaryota; kingdom Metazoa; phylum Chordata; class Mammalia; order Artiodactyla; family Bovidae; genus Bubalus; species Bubalus kerabau. The sequence goes on along the minus strand of NC_073647.1, from coordinate 56,607,623 downwards.
ACTGTTTCAACTTTTTCTCCATTTGTCTGCCATGATATGATGGGACTGGATGCCATGATCTTAGTTTTTTGAATGTTGAGTTTTAAACCAACTTTTTCACTCTCCTCTTTCCCCTTCATCAAGTGGCTTTTTAGTTTCTCTTCTCTTTCTGCCATTAGGGTAGTATCATCTGTAAATCTGAGGTTGTTGATATTCTCCTGTCGTCTTGATTCTAGCTTGGGATTCATCCAGCCCAGCATTTTGCATGATGTACACTGCATAGAAGCTAAATAATCAGAGTGACAATATACAGCCTTAATGTACTCTTTTCCCAATTTTGAACCAGTTCGTTTTCCCATGTCCGGTTCTTACTATTGCTTCTTGGCCTGCATACAGGTTTCTTATGTGGCAGACAAGGTGATCTAGTATTCCCATCTCTGAAAGAATTTTCTACAGTTTGTTGTGATCCACACAGTCAAAGTCTTTAGTGGTCAATGAAGCAGAAGTAGATGCTTTTTTCCCTGAAATTCCCTTGCTTTTTCTGTGATCTAGAGTATGTTGGCAACTTGATCTTTGGTTCCTCTGCCTTTCCTCAATCCAGATTTTACATCTGGAAGTTCTCGTTTCATGTACCTGTTGAAGCCTAGCTTGGAGAATTTTGAACATTACTATGCTAGCATGTGAGATGAAGTGCAATTGTGTGGTAGTTTGAACATTTTTGTCATTGCTTTTCTTTGGGATTGGAATGAAAAATAAATAAAGGATACAAATAATAAATAAGATATAATCCATGCTCCCCAGTCTAATGGGTAAAGTTTCATCAAAACAGATGATTATGACATCCTGTTGATAACCTTAGTTTATATGTTTATTTTTAATGTATTTTTATTTTACTTAAAATTATTTACTTATTTGACTGTGTCAGGTCTAAGTTACAGCACACAGCATCTTTCTTTGCATTGCCTGGTAGTTGTGGTGGGAGGGCTTAGTTGCCCCACGGCATGTGGGATCTTATTTCCCCGACCAGCGATTGAACCTGTGTCCCCTGTGTTGCAAGGCAAATTCTTAACCACTGGACCACCAGGGAAGTCCTATATATTTTTATATTTTTTAATCCAATTTAGTCTAGGACTACTACCTGACATTAAGACCCAGTTTGATTTTCTATAGGGTCAAAATTCAAATTTATTAATTAGTAGAATTTAGTTAGCATACTACACAGGCATGATTAAAGCAAGTATGCTGATTTGTGTGTGTGTGTGTGTGTGTATGGCCTGCAGAGTCTTATTAGTTCTCTCACCAGGGATTGAAGGGGTGCCCCCTGCATGGAGTGTTAACCACTGGACTGCCAGGAAAGTCTTGTATTTCATTTTTGATACGCTTGATTTTTCTCTTTTTAAAAGTCTGATATTTTTACTACAATTGATACGAATACATAATCTGAAGGAGACAAGAAAAGACTACCAGTTATATGTCCAGATCTGCTGAAATTCTACTTTAAAAGGCAGCCAAATAAATGCTTTATTTAAACAAAAACAAAACCAGACCTTGTTTTTATAGCTAAGATAGTTGTGAAGGCGGTCAGCATTTGTTTAAATGTTACTGATTCAGCAATTTTGGTTTTGGAGTAAAATGACATTATATAGTGTTATAGTTCTGTGAAACCATAGCAGAATACATATTTGGCATTTTATCTAGGTTGCAAAAGTGAGGTAATGATTCATTTGAAAGATTTCGATAGTTTCTTGCTTGACATAATTCTGACTCTCAGACGTATCAGTTGCATATAATAGAGCCAAACCAGCCATTTGGAAATGTTAATAATATGATCCAAGTCAATGAATTCAGTTTGAGGCTTATTTTTTACCTATAGAGATTACATCCATCAGTGGAGGCAGGTACTTTAATTAAACAAGATTTTCTCTGCCTGGGCTCCACTTTGCAACTAATTTGCTACTAATCTCTGTACTTCAGAGTGGGGTTCAGGCTCTATATTTAAAAATACCTCTATAGACTATATTGGCTTTTAAGACTTAGGGTTTTTCCCCCTCCACTCCAAAAGCTATTTTGCATGTTGATGTATGGCAAAACCAATACAATATTGTAAAGTAAAAAGAATAATAATAATAATAAAGTAAAAAATAAAAAAAATTATTGAAGTACAAAGTTATGTTAATTTCTGCTGTGCAGCAAAGTGATTCAGTTATGCATATGTACATATTCTTTTTTCAGATTCTTTTCCATTATGGTTTATTACAAGATATTGAATACAGTTCTATTCTATTATTCATTCCATATATACTAGTTTGCACCTGCTAATCCCTAACTCCCAGTCCTTCCAGTCCCCTTCCCTCTTTGCAACCACAAATCTGTTTTCTGTATGTGAATGTTTCCATTCTACACATAAAGAACTTATGGTTTTTATAAATGAAGTATTAGTATTAAAATGGGCATAAAGAACAGCATTCACCAAGGAAAATCAGTTTGAAGTGTTAAAGTTTTCTGAAAATGCAAAGAAAACCATAAGACCTACCTACTGTCACATGGTGAATTTTCTCAAATAACATTTCTCTTGCTGGTCATATTGGCTAGGCCTTCATGCCCTCTTTTCAAATTAAGTAATCCTAAGAGGACAGCTTTCCCTAGTATTAATCATCTTTAGAAATACTTGCTTTCTACACACTAATCAATTTCACTTGTTTTTTAGAGATAGACATTTAATAAACCAAGGAAAACAATTTCTTCAAACATACTATAATCAAGATTCACATCAGTAGTTTTTCTAGATTAATTTTTGTGGCTAATGATAAATATAATTCCCTTAAATGTACAATATTATGAGAATAATTAAGGGATCAAAGTTTCTTTGAACTAAATATTTCAACCTCAGGATTAACAAAGTCTCTAGATATTTAATCTTAACCAAATGTTTTAAATACAAAATGAGACCATCACCCTGTGATTTTGGGAGTGATGAAATCTTGATCTAATTATTTTCAGAGTCATTATTCTGTTTTTTAAAAGATGTTTTTGGCAGCACCCAAGCTAGAAGTATAAAACTTCTCCATCTTTGGATGCAAAGGATATAATCAATCTGATTTCAGTGTTGACCATCTGGTGATGTCCATGTGTGGAGTCTTCTCCTGTGTTGTTGGAAGAGGGTGTTTGCTATGACCAGTGCGTTCTCCTGGCAGAACTCTGTGAGCCTTTGCCCTGCTTCATTCTGTACTCCAAGGCCAAATTTGCCTGTTACTCCAGGTGTTTCTTGACTTCCTACTTTTGCATTCCAGTCCCCTATAATGAAAAGGACATCTTTTTTGGGTGTTAGTTTTAAAAGGTCTTGTAGGTCTTCATAGAACCATTTCAACTTCAGCTTTTTCAGCATTACTGGTCGGGGCATAGACTTGGATTACCAAGTCTTGGATCTGCAAGGAGATCCAACCAGTCCATCCTAAAGGAGATCAGTCCTGGGTGTTCTTTGGAGGGACTGATGTTGAAGCTGAGACTCCAATACTTTGGCCACCTGATGCAGAGAGCTGACTCATTTGAAAAGACCCTGATGCTGGGAAAGATTGAGGGCAGGAGAAGGGGATGACAGAGGATGAGATGGTTGAATGGCATTGCCGACACAATGGACATGGGTTTGGGTGGACTCCGGGAGTTGGTGATGGACAGGGAGGCCTGGTGTACTGCGGTTCATGGGGTTGCAAAGAGTCAGCCACGACTGAACTGAACTGAACTGAAGCTAGAAGTAAGAGAAATTTTGATGATGAAAATGTATGCATATGTTAAAAGCTTGTAGATCACGGAATCCTTCAGCTTTCCAGTGATCAGTGTACTAGAACAATTAGTAAGTGAGTTAAACTGTTGAATTAAGATAAAAATGAAATGACTTGGCTCATTAAAGCTGCAATCTGAAGACATTGCAATGCTTCAATAAACCTCTCAATACAGCCCAAGTGAAATGAGATGGATCACTAAAGCTGCTCAGAGAAACACTGTTTGAATGGTTCCACTGCCAGTACCTGCTCTAGTTATGTCTGAGAACCTCATGTTTGCTATTACCTACTTCTTAGGGGATAATTTCTTTAGATAACAAGACATATAACCTCTTAAGACCTTGATATTCATGTGTTTCATTTGATTAACAATGGTCTCTCCTGACTTCATCTTTAAATTAAGCTGACATGAAGAAATATATACACACATATAATTTTTCCTTAGTATTTACTATAATAGCAATCTTAGGAGAAGAATATAGCATAACTGGTAACATTTTTTCTGGTATAGACTGAATACCCACAGTTCATATGTTGAAGTCTTGTTGCTCAGTTACTAAGTTGTTTCCGACTCTTGCCCCACAGACTGCAGCACACCAGGCTTCTCCGTCCTTCACCATCTTCTGGACTTTGTTAAAATTCATGTCCTGTGAGTTGGGGATGTCATCCAACCATCTCATCCTCTGTCACCGATTTCTCCTCCTGCCCTCAATCTTTCACAGCATCAGGGTCTTTTCCAATGAGTTGGCTCTTTGCACCACATGGCCAAAGTATTGGAGGTTCAGCTTCAGCATCAGGACTTCCAATGTATATTCAGGGTTGATTTCTTTTAGTATTGACTGGCTTGATCTCCTTGCAGTCCAAGGGACACTCAAGAGTCTTCTGTAGCACTACAGTTTGAAAGCATCAATTCTTTGGTGCTCAACCTTCTTTACGGTCTAACTCTCACATCTGTACATGACTACTGGGAAAACTGTAGCTTTGACTATACAGACCTTTGTAGGCAAAGGGATGTCTCTGCTTTTTACCACACTGTCTAGGTTTGTCATAGTATTTGGAGATAGGGCTTTGGGGAGATAATTAGGTTTAGATGAGATCCTGATGGTGAGACCTTCCTGATGGGATTAGTGTCCACAAGGACACATTGAGAAGACAGAAAAAAAGGCTTTCACCACAACCTGACTATGCTGGAACTCTCAACTTGGACATCCAGCCTCCAGAACTGTGAAAAAAGAAATTTCTGTTTTTTAAGCTACCAAGTCTGTGGTATTTTGTTATGGTGGCCTGAACTGACTAATTCCATTTCATAATAAGCACAAATTTTATTTGTCTTAGAATTGAGACATACAGGTAAATAGATTTAGTAGTAAAGTACAAACACAAAAAGGAGACACTATAAATAATTTTTAGTAAGTAAATGTTGTGAACAAACTTGGCATAAAAGGTGAAGTTTGAATTCTCAGTCTCTCAAGTGTGTGACCATTTGGGAAATTTTGTCGTAGATCTGGCCCTCATTCAGTGATTTGGTGGTCTTACTTCTCTGGTGGTCTTGTCTTCCATATTCTTCTTTCCTTTCAAAAATGTATTCAGTGTCCATTCTCCCAAGCTGTCATCTCTATCTGATACATTTCATTCTTCTTTGGTGGCAGTCTGATTTCAGTCAGTTCTCTACTTCCTGTCGCTAAGAGAGTCTGTGAATCCAGGAAGCCTTTTAAAATGGTAAAAATAAATCAAGAAATCCTTTTGATCTTATTAGCACCTTACTATTTATACATACTTTACTATTGCAATTCACATGAGAGCCTGTTTGTTAATGTATATTTCACAATTTTGTTAAGATATATGTTTGATTAATGTCACAGACACCTGCTTATATCACAAGGAAAGTGATTATTTTTCAATTGGATAATATCTGTCCTTGCCTCCCCTCCATTTTTTGTACATCTGGCCAAATGCTATTTCACCCAATTTCTGGGAAATTGGTTGTCTTACTAGCATCATTAAAATTTTTTGCATCCTTAATGTTTTGAAATAAATTTATTTTTTCGTGGCAATGTTTTTCATCACAGATGTGACCTTATAATGTTAAGTCTTTGATGTACTAAATCTGTTTTAACCTATTTTATATTGGATTAGACAGGTGCATCCTAAATTATTTGTATAAAGATAATGCTGATGATTAAGAAATTTCTGGAATAATACTTTTAAGAAGTATATCTTTCATATTTTACTTTAAAGGATTTATCTGATTATAGAGCATCATTAAGAGTAACAAAATGTTCAAAAAGAGCAACTTCATATTTTAAGGCCTTGTTCAACAAACCCACTTTCCCCTCATATTATGCACACACTTAACTAGGGAAAAGTTCTTTGACTTAGCTATTATATGTAAATTAAACATACAAAAAAGCTAGTGTTACATTCACATAAAAATATGGAACAACGTTGGCAAAAATTTCAGAGTGAGGAGCACCACCCACATAAAAGCCATAAAAGTGGTCAAAAACTTTCAGAATCAACTTTTGCTGTGGAAATGAATCAGAGGTTTGCAGCAAGAGAATGCTTTTTCAAGGAACATGGTGGATATTAAGTAAGAACAATAAATTTTATGGAATTTTAACTTCTTTTTTCCCATCTTTTGTACCTAAACTCAGGAGTAGCTGTGGAAATAACACCCCAGATTTTCAATACTTGAAGAAGCAGAACAAACTTCATTCAGAAGAATTGTAATTAATTAATTCTTATCATTCAGAAGAATTGTTAATTATTTTTTCTGCCCTGTCTGGTGACTTTTGAGAAGACTGGCTCAAAAGATTTGTCTTTATTTCTCCTTAATTCAAAATTAGCTTACTGCTAAAATTGCTTCCCAAGGAACATTTGTTGAAAATGCATGCGTGCATAAGTCCCTTTAGTGGTGTCTGACTCTGAGACCTTATGGATTGTAGCCTGCCAGGCTCCTCTGTCCATGGGATTCTCCAGGGAGTTGCCATGCCCTCCTTCAGGGGATCTTCCCAACCCAGAGATTGAACCTGCATCTCTTGTGGCTCCTGCATTGCAGGCAAATTCTTTACCACTGAGCCCACCGGGGATGCCCCTTGTTGAAAATATTTACAGGCTAATTGTGTTAGTTACTTTTATCAGAGGCCATTTATTAGAATTGGGGGAAATAATAGACTAGTCAAAAATGCTTGGGAGAAATAGCTGAGGAATTATAAATCATTAATGTTTTTGGAAAGCCCCAATATTTTCCTGAGAATCTAGACTTCTATGTAAATGGTAAGGGCTGTCCATATGCTGAGGAAAGACCTCACGAGATACCCTAAGTTCTCATATCCTGTTGACACTGAAGCTTTGTTGAAGCAGGAAATAAAGGCAGAGTTGCAAGCTACTTGGCTAAGTGTTAAGGGTGTGACCAACATATACAGAGCCTCTTGTCAAAGACTAGGTAGATTTTTGGTTATTGATGTTCAAAGAAATCCCTGTCCAGTCATTTGGTGACCACTAAACTATCGGAAAGGTTATTTTAGGGGCCACACATGAAAAGACAGACTTTACAGAATTAGTTCAACAAGTCATCTAAACAAATAATAACTACAGGCAGTAACCACAATAAATAATGGGTAGGAAAATCTGATTTTCAGACTTGCCACATTATAATTTTAGAAATATTCAGTATTCAACTGGAAGATAATTTTCCAGAAGAAAATAGGATGCATACAAAGAAAGAAGAAAATATAGACCATACACAAGAATACAAGAAATCAATAGAAGCTATGCTTGAGGAAGCCAAGACTATGGACTTTCTAGAAAGATGATGGATTTAAAATAATTGTTTTAAATATGCTCAGCAAGCTAAACAAACAAACAAAAAAAATGTCTACAGAAATAAAGGAAAATATGAGAACAATTTCTCATATCAATAGATATCAATTGATAATATTCATGAAAAGGAATCAAATAGGAATTTTGTACTTGGAAAGGACAACAACTGAAATCAAAATTTCATAAGGACTCAAAAAATACCTGTGCAAGCAGAAAAAAACAATAAGTTGAAGGTAGATCTACTTGAATTATCCAGCCTAAGGAATAGAAAGAAACAAATAATGAAGAACAGTCAATAGAGTCTCAGAGACCTGTGGGAAACAATTAAGCATACCAATATATGCATTCTGATAGATAAGTGAAAAAAATTGACAGTCCAGAATAAAACCAATTTGTCTATGGCTGGTTGATTTTAACATGGGTGCCAAAATTATTCAATCTAGAGAAAATAGTCTTTTTAATAAATAGTGTTATTATAAGCAAGTATCTACCTTTTACTTCACACCGTATACAAATTTTTGTTTTAATATTTAGATTATTGATCTATTTTGAGTTAACTCAAAATAGATCAATAATCTAAATATTAAAACTATAAAACTTGGGACTTCTCTGGTGGTCCAGTGGTTAAGAATCTGTCTTCCAGTGCAGAGGATGTACCTTTGATCCCTAGTCTGGGAGCTAAGACCCCACATGCCGAGGGGCAACTAAGTCACAACTACAGAGTCCACATGCTCTGGAACTCCCATGGAACAACTAGAGAGAAGCCCGCATGCCGCAATGAAGATTCCGCATGCCGCACACAACTAAGATGCAATGGATCCAAAATACACTAATTAAAAAAGAAAAACAGCTATAAAACTCTTGCAAGGAAACATAGGTGACCTAAGTTTCTAAGATATCTAAGTTTCTTAGATATGACACCAAAAGCACAAACCAACCACAGGGGGAAAAAATTGGACTTTATCAAAATTAAGAACTTTTGTTTGTCAAAGGACACTATCAAGATAGTCAAAGATAATCTACATAATGGGAGAAAATATTTAAAAATTAAATATCTGATAAGTCTAGTATATAGAACATATAAAAACTAGGGTTAATCTTAACCTCAACCATAACTTAATAATAAAAAGAAAACTGTGAAGAGCCCAATTTAAAAACTGACACTGGATTTGAATAATTTTTTAAAATTTATTTATTTTAATTGGAGGCTAATTACTTTACAATATTGTATTGGTTTTGCCATACATCAACATGAATCTGCAAAGGGTACACACGTGTTCCCCATCCTGAACCCCCCTCCCACCTCCCTCCTCATACCATCCCTCTCTTCAAAGAAGATATGCAGATATCCAATAAGCACAAGAGCTCAATATCATTAGATTTTCAGTTCAGTTTTGTTCAGTCGCTCAATCATGTCTGACTTTTGCGACCCCATGAATTGCAGCATGCCAGGCTTCCCTGTCCATCACCAATTCTCGGAGTTTACTCAAACTCATGTCCATCGAGTTGGTGATGCCATCCAGCCATCTCATCCTCTGTCGTCCCTTCTCCTCCTGCCCCCAATCCCTCCCAGCATCAGAGTCTTTTCCAATGAGTCAACTCTTCGCATGAGGTGGCCAAAGTATTGGAGCTTCAGCCTCAGCATCAGTTCTTCCAATGAACACCCAGGACTGATCTCCTTCAGAATGGACTGGTTGGATCTCCTTGCAGTCCAAGGGACTCTCAAGAGTCTTCTCCAACACCACACTTCAAAAGCATCAATTCTTCGGCACTCAGCTTTCTTCACAGTCCAACTCTCACATCCATACATGACCACAAGAAAAACCATAGCCTTGACTAGACAGACCTTTGTTGGCAAAGTAATGTCTCTGCTTTTGAATATGCTATCTAGGTTGCTCATTACTTTCCTTCCAAAGAGTAAGCGTCTTTTAATTTCATGGCTGCAGTCACCATCTGCAGTGATTTTGGAGCCCAGAAAAAAAAAAGTCTGACACTGTTTCTACTGTTTCCCCATCTATTTGCCATGAAGTGATGGGACCAGATGCCATGATATTCGTTTTCTGAATGTTGAGCTTTAAGCCAACTTTTTCACTCTCCTCTTTCATCAAGAGGCTTTTTAGTTCCTCTTCACTTTCTGCCATAAGGGTGGTGTCATCTGCATATCTGAGGTTATTGATATTTCTCTCAGCAATCTTGATTCCAGCTTGTGCTTCTTCCAGCCCAGTGTTTCTCATGATGTACTTTGCATATAAGTTAAATAAGCAGGGTGACAATATGCAGCCTTGATGTACTCCTTTTTCTACTTGGAACCAGTCTGTTGTTCCATGTCCAGTTCTAACTGTTGCTACCTGACCTGGGAATGCAAATCAAAACTACAGTGAGATACCCCTACTTACCACTAGGATGGCTATGATGAGAAAAACTGATAATAACAAGTCTTGGTGAGGATGTGCAGAAATCAGAGCCCTCATACATTTTTGGGGAGAATGCAAAATGGTGAGAACATTATGTAAAACAATGTGGTGGTTCCTTAAAAGTTCTCCTGGATATACAAACAAGAGAATTGAAAACTGTTAACACAAAATCTTGTACATTAATGCTCATATCAACATTATTCATTATCGAAAGAAAGTTAGATTAACCCAAATGTCCATTAGCTGATGAGTAGATAAAGCAAGTGTAGTATATTCATACAATGGAATATTATTTAACTATAAAAATGTTTGACGTACTTATATATGCTAAAACATGGATGTACTATAACATTAAAAATTATGCTAAATGAAAGCAGTCTAACACAAAGGCCACTTATTCCATTTACATGAAATGTCTATATTAAACCATTTAAATCTGCATATAGATTGAAAATTGATTAGCAGTTACCATGGAAAGGGGAGAGAGAAGGATTGGGACTAATCACTGATAGTTGCAGGAACTCTCTTAGTGTTGATGAAAATGTTCTGGAATTAGTGTTGATGGTTGTATAGCATAGTGAATATCCTACAAGCCCCTCAAGTGTATACTTTAAAATGGTGAATTTTGTGTTATGTTAATTATGACTCAGCAGAAAATATGGAAAGTTACAGCAGTAAAATAGAAAATAAAATAACTTATGATCTCATGACCTTAACATAAATGTTAATATTTTGGTGAAAGAGTATGTGATCTCTCTCTCTTCAGATAGATATATGTACAGTCTCTGTGCATAAAATAGAAAAGAAAATATTTTTGGATTATGTTATTACACAGTTTTTAAAAACTGCCTCTTAATAGTGATGCATAAATATTTTTCATGTTAACATACTTGTAAACATTTTAAATCGAGTCAATCAGTTGTAATTTGAAGATTTTCCTATTAATATTCTGAAACTTTTAGGTTTATATGAAATTTTATAATTATACATAATAGCATGATGAATTTTTTCCTTAAGATAGAATTGAAGAAGTGATTTTGCCTATTATAACCCCTTTAAGCACTTGCTTCATACTTATGAGTTATCCCTTCAAATGGTGTATAAATTTATACTATTGTCTGAAAAGGGCCTGTTGGTACACTTTCCAGAATTTTGTTCTTTAAAATTAAGGGGGAAAAAAAAACATTGCAAATTTATAAATAAAACAAAGTATACTTTTATTTCCAGAGAATGAAATGGCTACCCACTCCAATATTCTTGCCTGGAGAATCCCATGGTCAGAGGAGCCTGGCAGGCTATAGGATTGCAAAGAGTCACACACAACTTAGAGGCTAAACCACTACCATCATACTTTTATTTTACCAATTCTTTGAGAGATTAGTTCAGTTCAGTTCAGTAACTCAGTCGTGTCTGACTCTCTGAGACCCCATAGACTGCAGCATGTCAAGTTTCCTTGTCCATCACCAACTTCCAGACCTTGCTGAAACTCATGTCCATTGGGTCGGCGATGCCATCCAACCATCTCATCCTCTTTCATCCCCTTCAGGGTCTTTTCCAATGGGTCAGCTCTTTGCATCAGGTGGCCAAAGTATTGGAGCTTCAGCTTCAGCATCAGTTCTTCCAATGAATATTCAGGGCTGATTTCTTTTAGGATTGACTGGTTTGATCTCCTTCAGTCCAAGGGACTCTCAGGAGTCTTCTCCAATACCACAGTTCAAAAGCATCAATTCTTCGTGGCTCAGCTTTCTTTATGGTCCAACTCTCACAGCGGCCAAGAGTACCAGACTGCAGTGGCGCAGGAATGGCCAAAAGGAGCTACCCCGCGTCCGAGGTCAGGGAGGGCGGCCGAGAGGAGATACCCAGAGTCCGAGGTCAGGGGAGCGGCCGAGAGGAGTTATCCCATGTCTGAGGTCAGGGGTGGCGGCCGAGTGGAGTTACCCCGCGTCCGAGGTCAGGGGTGGTAACAAGAGGAGTTACCCCGCGTCCAAGGTCAGGGGCGGTGGCCGGGAGGAGATACACCATGCCACAAGCCCAAGGCCAAGGGCGGTGGCCGGGAGGAGCAACCCCCCATCCAAGGAGCCATGGCTGCGTGGGCGCAGGAGGGCCTAGAGGAGCTATCCCATGTTGAAGGTCAGGAGGGTGGCAGTGAGGAGATACCCCTCGTCCAAGGTAAGGAGCAATGGCTACGCTTTGCTGGAGCAGCCATGAAGAGATACCCCACGCCCAAGGTAAGAGAAACCCAAGTAAGATGGTAGGTGTTGCAAGAGGACATCAGAAGGCAGACACACTGAAACCATACTCACAGAAAACTAGTCAATCTAATCACACTAGGACCACAGTCTTGTCTAACTCAATGAAACTAAGCCATGCCCGTGGGGCAACCCAAGATGGGCGGGTCATGGTGGAGAGATCTGACAGAATGTGGTCCACTGGAGAAGGGAATGGCAAACCACTTCAGTATTCTTGCCTTGAGAACCCCATGAACAGTATGAAAAGCAAAATGATAGGATACTGAAAGAGAAACTCCCTAGGTCAGTAGGTGCCCAATATGCTACTGGAGATCAGTGGAGAAATAACTCCAGAAAGAATGAAGGGATGGAGCCAAGCAAAAAGAATACCCGGCTGTGGATGTGACTGGTGATAGAAGCAAGGTCCGATGCTGTAAAGAGCAATATTGCATAGGAACCTGGAATGTCAGGTCCATGAGTCAAGGCATATTGGAAGTGGTCAAACAAGAGATGGCAAGAGTGAATGTCGACATTCTAGGAATCAGCGAACTGAAATGGACTGGAATGGGTGAATTTAACTCAGATGACCATTATATCTACTACTGCGGGCAGGAATCCCTTAGAAGAAATGGAGTGGCCATCATGGTCAACAAAAGAGTCCGAAATGCAGTACTTGGATGCAATCTCAAAAACGACAGAATGATCTCTGTTCGGTTCCAAGGCAAACCATTCAATATCATAGTAATCCAAGTCTATGCCCCAACCAGTAACGCTGAAGAAGCTGAAGTTGAACGGTTCTATGAAGACCTACAAGACCTTTTAGATCTAACACCCCCAAAAGATGTCCTTTTCATTATAGGGGACTGGAATGCAAAAGTAGGAAGTCAAGAAACACCTGGAGTAACAGGCAAAATTTGCCTTGGAATACAGAATGAAGCAGGGCAAAGACCAATAGAGCTTTGCCAAGAAAATGCACTGGTCATAACAAACACCCTCTTCCAAAAACACAAAAGAAGACTCTATACATGGACATCACCAGATGGTCAACACCGAAATCAGATTGATTATATTCTTTGCAGCCAAACATGGAAAAGCTCTATATAGTCAGCAAAAACAAGACCAGGAGCTGACTGGCTCAGACCATGAACTTCTTATTGACAAATTCAGACTTAAATTGAAGAAAGTAGGGAAAACCACTAGATCATTCAGGTATGACCTAAATCAAATCCCTTATGATTATACAGTGGAAGTGAGAAATAGATTTAAGGGCCTAGATCTGATAGATAGACTGCCTGATGAACTATGGAATGAGGTTCGTGACATTGTACAGGAGACAGGGATCAAGACCATCCCCAAGGAAAAGAAATGCAAAAAAGCAAAATGGCTGTCTGGGGAGGCCTTACAAATAGCTGTGAAAAGAAGAGAAGCGAAAAGCAAAGGAGAAAAGGAGAGATATAAGCATCTGAATGCAGAGTTCCAAAGAATAGCAAGAAGAGATAAGAAAGCCTTCTTCAGCGATCAATGCAAAGAAATAGAGGAAAACAATAGAATGGGAAAGACTAGGGATCTCTTCAAGAAAATCAGAGAAACCAAAGGAACATTTCCTGCAAAGATAGGCTCGATAAAGGACAGAAATGGTATGGACCTAACAGAAGCAGAAGATATTAAGAAGAGATGGCAAGAATTCACAGAAGAACTGTACAAAAAAGATCTTCACGACCCAGATAATCACGATGGTGTGATCACTGACCTAGAGCCAGACATCCTGGAATGTGAAGTCAAGTGGGCCTTAGAAAGCATCACTAAGAACAAAGCTAGTGGAGGTGATGGAATTCCAGTTGAACTATTCCAAATCCTGAGAGATGATGCTGTGAAAGTGCTGCACTCAATATGCCAGCACATTTGGAAAACTCAGCAGTGGCCACAGAACTGGAAAAGGTCAGTTTTCATTTCAGTCCCAAAGAAAGGCAATGCCAAAGAATACTCAAACTACCGCATAATTGCACTCATCTCACACACTAGGAAACTAATGCTCAAAATTCTCCAAGCCAGGTTTCAGCAATATGTGAACCATGAACTTCCAGATGTTCAAGTTGGTTTTAAATAAGGCAGAGGAACCAGAGATCAAATTGCCAACATCTGCTGGATCATGGAAAAAGAAAGAGAGTTCCAGAAAATCATCGATTTCTGCTTTATTGACTATGCCAAAGCCTTTGACTATGTGGATCACAATAAACTGTGGAAAATTCTGAAAGAGATGGGAATACCAGACCACCTGACCTGCCTCTTGAGAAATTTGTATGCAGGTCAGGAAGCAACAGTTATAACTGGACATGGAACAACAGAATGATTCCAAATAGGAAAAGGAGTATGTCAAGGCTGTATATTGTCACCCTGCTCATTTAACTTATATGCAGAGTACATCATGAGAAACACTGGACTGGAAGAAACACAAGCTGGAATCAAGATTGCCCGGAGAAATATCAATAACCTCAGATATGCAGATGACACCACTCTTATGGCAGAAAGTGAAGAAGAACTAGAGAGCCTCTTGATGAAAGTGAAAGTGGAGAGTGAAAAAATTGGGTTAAAGCTCAACATTCAGAAAACGAAGATCATGGCATCCGGTCCCATCACTTCATGGCAAATAGATGGGGAAACAGTGCAAACAGTGTCAGAGTTAATTTTTCTGGACTACAAAATCACTACAGATGGTGACTGCAGCCATGAAATTAAAAGATGCTTACTCCTTGGAAGAAAAGTTATGACCAAACTAGATAGCATATTGAAAAGCAGAGACATTACTTTGCCAACAAAGTTTCGTCCAGTCAAGGCTATGGTTTTTCCTGTGGCCATGTATGGATGTGAGAGTTGGACTGTGAAGAAGGCTGAGCACCGAAGAATTGATGCTTTTGAACTGTGGTGTTGGAGAAGACTCTTGAGAGTCCCTTGGACTGCAAGGAGATCCAACCAGTCCATTCTGAAGGAGATCAGCCCTGGGATTTCTTTGGAAGGAATGATGCTAAAGCTGAAACTCCAGTACTTTGGCCACCTCATGCGAAGAGTTGACTCATTGGAAAAGACTCCGATGCTGGGAGGGATTGGGGGCAAGAGGAGAAGGGGACGACAGAGGATGAGATGGCTGGATGGCATCACTGACTCAATGGAGGTGAGTCTGAGTGAACTCCGGGAGTTGGTGATGGACAGGGAAGCCTGGCGTGCTGCGTTTCATGGGGTCTCAAAGAGTCGGACATGACTGAGCCACTGACCTGATTTGATCTGATTTCACATCTATACATGACTACTGGATAAACCGTGGCTTTGACTAGATGGACCTTTGTTGGCAAAGTGTCTCAGCTTTTAAATATGCTTTAAATATGCTGTCTAGGTTGGTCATAGCTTTTCTTCCAAGGAGCAAGCATCTTTTAATTTCATGTCTCCAGTCACCATCTGCAGTGATTTTGGAGCCCAAGAAAATAAAGTCTGTCACTGTTTCTGTTGTTTCCTCATCTACTTGCCATGATGTGATGGGACTGGATTCCATGATCTTTGTTTTTTGAATGTTGACTTTTAAGTTTTGAGAGCTTATACACTTTTAATGTAGTTAATTGTTGCATTTTCTATTAGTGGGGTCTGTTTTTGTGATTTGTAAAACATAGTAGTATCTCTTTATTTTTAAAAATTTTATTATAACTCTTTTTCTCTACTTTTTATAAAAATGTTGATCTGTTTTCCATTATGTAATTTCCAAAATATAGAACCAAATTTTAAGGGCTTTTAGCTGCCTGAAAATATTTGTGTTTGGATTAGAATGTAGGAGGAAGTAGAAAGATCATGTTATTTTGTTATTGTGAAAAACTGCTTTTAATGTTCACTAATAGCTGTGAAGAAAGCTGAGCACCGAAGAATTGATGCTTTTGAACTGCTGTGTTGGAGAAGACTCTTGAGAGTCCCTTGGACTGCAAGGAGATCCAACCAGTCCATTCTAAAAGGGATCAGTCCTGGGTGTTCTATGGAAGGACTGATGATAAAGCTGAAACTCCAATAGTTTGGTCACCTCATGCGAAGAGTTGACTCATTGGAAAAGACTGATGCTGGGAGGGAATGGGGGCAGGAGGAGAAGGGGACAACAGATGTTGAGATGGCTGGATGGAATCACCGACTGGATGAACGTGAGTTTGAGTGAACTCCAGGAGTTGGTGATGGACAGGGAGGCCTGGCCTGCTGTGATTCATGGGGTTGCAAAGAGTCAGACACGACTGAGTGACTGAACTGAAACTGAACTGTGCATAGGCCTAGTTCAGGGTAAGTACTCATATTTATTTTCTCTTTTGTTTTTTTTTCTGAACTTAGAAAATCCTTTACCTGCACTTCTCTTTTATACTTTCTATTTTGCTTTTTTCACAGTTGTTCATATTCTGTTTCCTTGACCGTACTGTACATTTTTTGAGGGGAAGAACCATGTCTTTTCATCTCAGAAAACTCACATCATAGTTCAAGAAAAGTGCCTTTGAATGAATGAATGAAGAAATGAATAAATATCTAGAGACAGCACATTTGATTCTATTTTATCCTTTGATGTAGTTGAGTTTTTTTTTTTTTTTTCAGGCTTCTGTTCAACCAGGTTATCTCACTTAACACAAAATGCATTTTTTTTTTTTTTTGGTATTGCTTTAAGGAATTATAATATTTCATCTGCAAAAGCTGGAAATTCGCACATTTTTTAATCTTGTCATTGGAACTCAAAGAAATTCTGGTTGCTTAAGAAGAAATCCGAGTAGTTAACATTGATCCCTAGGGAATTTTCAGATGCTCAAGTTTTATGACCTGTTTCAGCTTGCTTTTTGGTTTAAAAATGTGTCCTACAGCTCTCTGTGGTAAGAGAGCCCACTGCATTATTGATTTAAAAGTCAATAAAGAAGAGTGGTAAATCATAATATATCACTTCTTATTCCTAAACTATTGCCTATTCATTCTTTTTTTTTTAAATTTTATTTTATTTTTAAACTTTACATAATTGTATTAGTTTTGCCAAATATCAAAATGAATCCGCCACAGGTATACATGTGTTCCCCATCCTGAACCCTCCTCCCTCCTCCCTCCCCATTCCATCCCTCTGGGTCGTCCCAGTGCACCAGCCCCAAGCATCCAGTATCGTGCATCGAACCTGGACCTGAACCTCATTTCATACATGATATTTTACATGTTTCAATGCCATTCTCCCAAATCATCCCACCCTCTCCCTCTCCCACAGAGTCCAAAAGACTATTCATTCTTAAATATAACAGTGACTAAACCTGAAAGTTTCCTCTACCTCTACTAAGGTAAAATTCTACTGCTTTCCACTGATGGAAGAGTCTCTGAAATGAAGTAAATGAATTGCGTGACTCTTTTGGCATCTGTTGTCCCCATTAACTGTAATGGAGGAAATGAATGTCAAAGCATACATAACTCCAGGCTCTTGACTACATGATTTACTCCAGTGTTTTCCCAGAAATGCTGATGGACTGTAAAAGGCAGAGGACACCCACTGAAATTTATTAACAAGCCAGAGAGCAGCTGTTCTGTGGGTTGCAAACAAAAGCAAATGTTAAGCTGTTGAACAGCCCTTTTGTTTTTTTGTGGCCCATTAGAAAAGGGCTTTATTATAACCTTAGCTTTGGAAGTTTGGCTTCTTGTAGATTGAAAGAGATACCCAAAGGACAGATGGAAATTTTGTATTTAGTAGTGATTACCATCGTGGAGCCTCAGGGTGACCATGTTTTTTTCCTTCATTTACAAAATGTTCTCGATGGCTTTCTGTATCTTTGAAGTTACTCATTCAACATCTCCCAGTATTGGCCATGGGGCATAAAGGAAACAGCAATTTTTGGAGTACAAAATGAAGAAAGGATTGTGTGGAACTCAATCTGGTTAGTCAAGCACATTTTAGAAGGAGACATTTGTGTTTACATTGCCTGTAAGGAATTTCATGAAATGCTCTTTCTAATCTTTTCTTCCTGTCAGATTCTTTGGGACCTGCATTTGTGAGCCCCATCAGATTACTGCTACTTAGAATTTTCTCCTATCTCTGAACATTTGTAGCATAATGTTCGTATCAATCATTTTGTCCTTATTTACAGTCTCATATAATTTATTTAAATATTTAAATATTTGTATCTCATCTGCCTGATGGGATTATAAAGTTTCTGCTTCTCAGATTTGTGTCTTAAACATACTTGTCATATCTGTCATATTGTTTATCAAAGGTGCATTGCTGTTAATTGCACATTGTAGGCGACAGTAAATGTATGCTAATTGATTGAGCTACAAGTGTCATTTTGCTATTTTGAACAAGAGTACATTATTCAGGAAAATCCATAATATTTATTCTTGATAGTAGATTTTCTAAATTACCATTCCTTTTGGTTAAGAGTAACTACTTTCCATTTGCAGCAACATGGATGAACCTAGATGCTATCATACTAAGGGAAATAAGTCGACAAAGACAGATATCAATCAGTATGAGATTGCTCATTTGTGGAATCTAAAAAAAGGATACAAATGAACTTATTTACAAAACGGAAACAGACCCACAGACATAGAAAACAAATTTATGGTTACCAAAGGAGAAAGAGAGGGAGAGAGATAAATTAAAAGTTTGAGATTAGTTGATACACACACACTACTGTATATAAAATAGATAACCAACAATGAACTATACTCAACATTTTATAATAATGTATAAGGGAAAAGAAGCTAAAAAAGAATGTGTGCATGCATGCTAAGTCGCTTCAGTTGTGTCTGACTCTTTGCGGCCCTATGTATATATTAGCATATGGGCTTCCCAGGTGGCGCTGAGTGGTAAAGAACCTGCCTGTCAATGCAGGAGACATAAGAGACGTGGGTTTGGTCTCTGGCTTGGGAAGATCCCCTGGAGGAGGGCATGGCAACCCTCTCCAGTATTCTTGCCTGGAGAATCCCCATGGACAGAGGAGCCTGGTGGGCTACAGTCCATGGGATTGCAAAGAATCAGACATGACTGAAGCAACTTAGCACACACCAAGCATGTTAATATATATATGTTAACAGAATCAGTGTGCTGTACACCTGAAACTAATGTGGCATTGTAAATCAACTATACTTCAATTTTTAAAAAGTAAATACTTTAAGACACTAAATGGTTACAAACATGATTTCCATCCTGAAGAATAGTGTAAACACTGTTCAAAGCAATTTTAAGAAGACTGTAAGGCCTTCTCTTGGAGAAGGCGATGGCACCCCACTCCAGTACTCTTGCCTGAAAAATCCCATTAACGGAGAAGCCTGGTGGGCAGCAGTTCATGGGGTCGCGAAGAGTCGGACATGACTGTGCGGCTTCACTTTCACTTTTAACTTTCATGCATTGGAGAAGGAAATGGCAACCCACTCCAGTGTTCTTGCCTGGAGAATCCCAGGGACAGGGGAGCCTGATAGGCTGCCGTCTGTGGGGTCGCACAGACTCGGACACGACTGAAGGGACTTAGCAGCAGCAGCAGCAGCAGCAGCAGCCGCCGCCACCGCAAGGCCTTCTCTCGCTTATATAATAGGCTTTCTTCCTTTTGTATTGACTGTTCTCTCAAGAACTCTCCCTGGCCTATGCCATTCAAACATGCTTACCAGGTCATGTCTTCCACTGGTTGCACACACTTCATTTTGGATCATTTCTTGCTTTTTTCCTACTCTTCTGTCTTTTCCACTTTGGCATAGCCCTTACTTCCTAGCCTGGTTTTGTCCCAGAAGATATAATTCATCGCTGCATGTTGACCTGGTAAACCTCTCTACTGATGCCAGACTTTCAGAATTGTGTCTCTAGAAGGGGCCCTGGGTACTGTTTGCCCATAGGAAAAAATAGACTAACCCAGAATTAAGCTGAAAATTGTTATTTGAAAAATTCTAAGAAGCTGATCAGATCAGATCAGTCACTCAGTCGTGTCCGACTCTTTGCGACCCCATGAATCATAGCACGCCAGGCCTCCCTGTCCATCACCAACTCCCGGAGTTCACTCAGACTCATGTCCATCGAGTCAGTGATGCCATCCAGCCATCTCATCCTCTGTCGTCCCCTTCTCCTCTTGCCCCCAATCCCTCCCAGCATTAGAGTCTTTTCCAATGAGTCAACTCTTCTCATGAGGTGGCCAAAGTACTGGAGTTTCAGCTTTAGCATCAGTCCTTCCAAAGAAATCCCAGGGCTGATCTCCTTTAGAATGGACTGGTTGGATCTCCTTGCAGTCCAAGGGACTCTCAAGAGTCTTCTCCAACACCACAGTTCAGAAGCATCAATTCTTCAGTGCTCAGCGTTCTTCACAGTCCAACTCTCACATCCATACATGGCCACAGGAAAAACCATAGCCTTGACTAGACGAACCTTTGTTGGCAAAGTAATGTCTCTGATATTGAATATGCTATCTATGTTGGTCATAACTTTCCTTCCAAGGAGTAAGCATCTTTTAATTTCATGGCTGCAGCTGAGGACAATTAAAATACTTAAAGATCTGTATTTGGAGCGAGAATTAAAAGGACTGGGACAGACAGCAATCAAAAAATGAAACTAATAAATTCTCATTTTACATCTGCGTGTTTGTCAGCATTGTTCTCAATCTCACCTCCTTATGATGTTCTTCCTCTGCACTCAAGTCCACACGGACTCCTTTCTGCTGTTTCTAAGTCCCATATAACAGACTACATTTACAATAATTGTGCCTTATGAATAAAGATCACATGTAGTTTTAAATCAACCAGGCTACAAACTCTTATTGGGGGAAAATTTCCAGAGCCAGAAAAATTCCATTTTATGGTGTTGAAATAATCTGAAGATGTGATTTTAGAATCATTTCAGTCATCTTTGAGACTTTTTAAGGCGCAGGAGATGGGCATCTGTGGTGATTTAACAGGGAGAAAAAGATGGATTCCTGACAATACAGAACTATAATCTGGGCATGTTTTCCCAGCAAGATTCTAGACTAGATTGTGAAATAAATGTCTTATGCACACTACGAAAAGAAAATGGTAATCACCAGGAACCAGATGGTTTCTTCTAGGAATAAGTCATGCTAAAATAACCTCACTTGATTTTTTTGTTGCATTACTGGTTTGATAGATAGGAAGCTGTCTTGTTTTGCAAACTTTTGAGAATCTGTAGCATGTTATTCATTTAGAATAGATAGGGATATGTGAGGTGGGTGAGAATAAAGTTAAATAAAATTTATAATTGTTTGACTAATCATAAACTGAGTACATTGATTATTAAATTAGTACCAAGTGGTTTCCTCTAATGATACCCCATGCTCTGTTCTTGGTCATGTCCTGATAAACAGTGTTTATCAAAGATCAAAGATTTTTAAGAATACATTCTTGTGAAGTATGCAGATAACATTGAAAGTGAAAAGTGAAAGTGTTAGTCACTCAGCTGTGTCCAACTCTTTGCGACCCCATGGATGGAAGCCTGCCAGGCTCCTCTGTCTGTGGGATTTCCCAGGCAAGAATACTGGAGTGGGTAGCCATTCCCTTCTCCAGGGGATCATCCCAACCCAGGGATCTAACCCAGGTCCCTTGCATTGCAGGAAGATTCTTTACCATTTGAGCCACCATGGAAGCCCATGCAGATGGCGTTAGGGAGAATAACTAGTATGGCAGAGAGCAGAAAGTATAAAAATATGGGTTTGAAAGTCGGGAAGATTGAAGTCCTGGATGCATTCTGCCACAGTTACTAGCTGTGTGACCTGGAGTGAATTACTTTTTACTAACTCAGGAAGACCAAATGATCACCTAGAAAATAATAAATAGTAACTTCTGTTTTTTGGTACTCATACAACCAGGATTACTTCTGCAGGCCAGACAGATGAGCTAAAACAAAAGATGGAATTTAGCAGTTAAGATGAAAATCAATTGTACAAATGGAGGAGCAGAATATACTGAATAAACTACATCTCATGTGAATAAAACTTGGTGGTTTTAGTTGACTGTAAGGTCAGTATGAGTTGAACATATGATATTAATGACAAGCCAGCTCACAGTTTAGATTTTCAATATAATGACATTATTTTGATTAAGGGAGGTAATAGTCTCTCAGTAGTGTTCAGACCACATTTGGGAGACTGTGTTCAAGGAGGAGTTTGATTGCTTCAGAATAGGGTAACTACAATGGCAAAGAGTCTAGAATCTATGTTATAGGAAAAAAGGTTTAAATAATTTAAAATCATTCTGCTGGAGGAAATAAGACTTATGGGATGGGGATCAGTAGTAGAGAAGTCAAGGGAATTTTTCTTTTTTTTCCCCTCCTAAGCTGCTTATCATGGAGAATTTGAAACAGATACAAAAAGAGTGAGATTAGTATAATGAACTTGGATATACTCATCACCCAGCTGCAATAGTTTTAAATTTATGGATAACCTTGTTTTATCTATTGTTCTCCCAACTGGATTATTTGGAAGGAAATCCTAGAATCTCAGATATCATTTCTTTCATCTATAAATATTTTGCTGTATATCTTTAAAAGATAGCTTTAAAAACCCGTAACTACAATATCATTAACACACCTAAAAAAACCCAATAATTTCTTAATATCATCAGATATCCAGTTAGTGTACAAATTTCTCTTGTTGTTTCACAAATATTGTTTTATAGTTTCTTTGAATCAAATTCTCAATAAATCCATATGTTGTGGGACTTCCCTGGTGGTCCAGAGGCTAAGACTGTGCTCCCAGTGCGGGGGGCCTGGGTTTAATCCTTGGTCAGGGAACTAGATCACACATGCTGCAAGTAAGAGTTTGTACACTGCAACTAAAGATGCCACCTGCCACAATGAAAATCATAGGTCCCACGTGCTTCAACTAAGACCTGACACAGCCAAATATATACATATTACAAAAAATCCATACATTGTAATTGGTTGATAGATATTGTAAATCCGTTTGTCTCTCTTTTTGATCCATGTTAATTATTGATCATTTGCTGTGTAGGTTTTCCCAGAGTTTGAATTTTGTGGATTGAATTCTTGTGGTGAAGTTTTTTTCCTTTGACCTCTCAATTTTCTATAAACTAGTAGTTGGATCTTGAGGACTGGTCAGATTAGATTTAATGTTTTTGACAGAATGCTTCATCAGTTCAGTTCAGTTCAGTTCAGTTGGTCTGTCATGTCCGACTCTTTGCAACCCCATGAATTGCAGCACGCCAGGCCTCCCTGTCCATCACCAACCCCCGGAGTTCACTCAGACTCACGTCCATCGAGTCAGTGATGCCATCCAGCCATCTCATCCTCTGTCGTACCCTTCTTCTCCTGCCCCCAATCCCTTCCAGCATCAGAGTCTTTTCCAATGAGTCAACTCTTCGCATGAGGTGGCCAAAGTACTGGAGTTTCAGCTTTAGCATCATTCCTTTCATAGAAATCCCAGGGCTGATCTCCTTCAGAATGGATTGGTTGGATCTCCTTGCAGTCCAAGGGACTCTCAAGAGTCTTCTCCAACACCACAGTTCAAAAGCATCAATTCTTCGGCGCCCAGCTTTCTTCACAATCCAGCTCTCACATCCATACGTGACCACTGGAAAAACCATAGCCTTGACTAGATGGACCTTTGTTGGCAAAGTAATGTCTCTGGTTTTGAATATGCTATCTAGGTTGGTCATAGCTTTCCTTCCAAGGAGTACGCGTCTTTTAGTTTCATAGCTGCAGTCACCATCTGCAGTGATTTTGGAGCCCCCAAAAATAAAGTCTGACACTGTTTCCATTGTTTCCCCATCTATTTCCCATGAAGTGATGGGACCCAATGCCATGATCTTTGTTTTCTGAATGCTGAGTTTTAAGCCAACTTTTTCACTCTCCTCTTTCACCTTCATCAAGAGGCTTTTTAGTTCCTCTTCACTTTCTGCCATAAGGGTGGTGTCATCTGCATATCTGAGGTTATTGATATTTCTCCCGGCAATCTTGATTCCAGCTTATGCTTCTTCCAGCCCAGCGTTTCTCATGATGTACTCTGCATATAAGTTAAATAAGCAGGGTGACAATATACAGCCTTGACATATTCTTTTTCCTATTTGGAATCAGTCTGTTGTTTCATGTCCAGTTCTAACTGTTGCATCCTGACCTGCATACAGATTTCTCAAGAGGCAGGTCAGGTGTCCTGGGATTCACATCTGTTTCAGAATTTTCCACAGTTTATTGTGATCCACACAGTCAAAGGCTTTGGCATAGTCAATAAAGCAGAAATAGATGTTTTTCTGGAACTCTCTTGCTTTTTTGATGATCCGGCAGATGTTGGCAATTTGGCCTCTGGTTCCTCTGCCTTTTCTAAAACCAGCTTGAACATCTGGAAGTTCACAGCTCATGTATTGCTGAAGCCTGGCTTGGAGAATTTTGAGCATTACTTTACTAGCGTGTGAGGTGAGTGCAATTGTGTGGTAGTTTGAAGCATTCTTTGGCATTGCCTTTATTTGGGATTGGAATGAAAACTGACCTTTTCCAGTCCTGTGGCCACAGCTGAGTTTTCCAAATTTGCTGGCATATTGAGTGCAGCACTTTCACAGCATCATCTTTCAGGATTTGAAATAGCTCAATTGAAATTCCATCACCTCCACTAGCTTTGTTCATAGTGATGCTTTCTAAGGCCCACCTGACTTCACATTCCGGGATGTCTGGCTCTAGGTGAGTGGTCATACCATCGTGATTATCTGGGTTGTGAAGATCTTTTTTGTACAGTTCTTCTGTGTATTTTTGCCACCTCTTCTTAATATCTTCTGATTCTGTTAGGTCCATATCATTTCTGTCCTTTATTGAGCCCATCTTTGCATGAAATATTCCCTTGGTATCTCTAATTTTCTTGAAGAGATATGTAGTCTTTCCCATTCTGTTGTTTTCCTCTATTTCTTTGCATTGATCCCCGAGGAAGGCTTTCTTATCTCTTCTTGCTATTCTTTAGAATTCTGCATTCAGATGTTTATATCTTTCCTTTTCTCCTTTGCTTCTCTTCTTTTCACAGCTATATGTAAGGCCTCCCCAGACAGCCATTTTGCTTTTTTGTATTTCTTTTCCATGGGGATGGTCTTGATCCCTGTCTCCTGTACAATGTCACGAACTTCAGTCCATAGTTCATCAGGCAGTCTATCTATCAGATCTAGGCCCTTAAATCTATTTCTCACTTCCACTGTATAATCATAAGGGATTTGATTTAGGTCATACCTGAATGATCTAGTGGTTTTCCCTACTTTCTTCAATTTAAGTCTAGGCAATGTTAATTTGTTCATTCAGGAGATGTTTCATTTCTGGTTATCTCTCTTTCTTAAATATTAGCAGGCATGGATAAACATTAACAAGTTTGTTTTTTTTTTTTTTGCCATAGGGCTTTCAAAAATGGTTGTCTTCTAGTTCTTTGATTCCTTATTCTTTGTGTGTATGTATATATATATACACATGCACACATATATAGTGTATATATATACACACATATATATATACATGTGTATGTATATACACACATGTATATATATACATACACATGTATATATATACACATGTATACACACACATATATATACATGTATATGTATACACACATGTCTCTGTGTGTGTGTATGTGTGTGTGTGTGTGTGTGTATATATATATATATATATATATATATATATATATATATAGTTGTGTCTGTTTGCAACCCTATGGACTGTAGCCTTCCAGGCTCCTCTGTCCATGGAATTCTCTAGGTAAGAATACTGGAGTACATTGTATTTCCTACTCCTGGGGATCTTCCCGACCCAGGGATTGAATGCGTGTCCCGCATCTCCTGCATTGGCAGGTGGATTCTTTACCACTGGGGCACCTGGGAAGCCCTTTTTTATATACATATGTATTTTTATAAAACATTTTATTGAAGTGTGGTTCATTTCTGGTG
This sequence comes from Bubalus kerabau, assembly GCF_029407905.1. NCBI lineage: Eukaryota > Metazoa > Chordata > Mammalia > Artiodactyla > Bovidae > Bubalus > Bubalus kerabau. The sequence continues at coordinate 56,581,502 of NC_073647.1, read as the reverse complement.
TACAGCAAAAGAAAATATATATATATATATATATATATATATATATATCAGTTATACATATATATTCTTTTTCATATTCTTTTCCATCATGGTTTATTCCAGGATATTGACCATAGTACCCTGTGCTATAGAGTAGGACCTTGGTGTTTATTCATTGTATAAATAGTAGTTTGCATATCATTCCTTTTTGATGTATTACTTGGAATATTTCTGAAAAGGGAACATTCCCTTCATGAACTACTTTGTTGTGGGAACTTTTTTCAAGAAAGTAGATGCTTGTCACCTTTCAGAGGTCATGTTATGTCCTAGAATCTGGGTATGATCTTGGAGAGATAATGGAGAGTTTGAATTAGCTCCTCAAGCTTTCATAGTAAGAACCAATGGGAGATGATAGCAGTTTCCAAATAAAGTGATTAAGGTGGAATGTTGTTCTATTTAGTTCTAGAGAACTGCACTAAGGCCCATTGTAAGAGTTAAGGTAGGGAGGGCAATCTACTTTTAGTATGAAGAAAATGCTGCTGACAAGCAGAACAGCCCCCAGATGGAATGGATTGCTTTATAGAGCAAGCACCTCCTTGTTACTGGGATGTTCAAGAAAGGTTTAGATGACTGGTTTTTTTTTTTTTTTTTTGACATTGAAAAAGGGACTCTTATGCTGGGTAGAAATTTAAAAGTCTTCTTCATCTCTGAGTTTCCATGATAGTAAAATTATCCTGAGGAACCAGAAGGAAGACAGACACTTGGAAATTCCTTCATGAATCCATTTTAAATATTTGTGGTGGAAATTTCTGATCCAAAAAACAAAGTAGTTTAAAAAAGATATACTTGGTATGTTGCTCATACTCTGTTTGCTTGTTCAGTTCAGTTCAGTTTAGTTCAGTCTCTCCGTTGTGTCCGGCTCTTTCCAACATCATGGACTGCAGCACGCCAAGCCTCCCTGTCCATCACCAACTCCCAGAGTTTACTCAAACTCATGTCCATTGAGTTAGTGATGCCATCCAATCATCTCATCCTCTGTCGTCCCCTACTCCTCCTGCCTTCAACCTTTCCCAGCATCAGGCTCTTTTCAAATGAGTCAGTTCTTCGCATCAGGTAGCCAAAGTATTGGAGTTTCAGCTTCAGCATCAGTCCTTCCAATGAACATTCAGGACTTATTTTCTTTAGGATATATTGTTTGGATGCCCTTGAAGTCCAAGGGATGCTCAAGAGTCTTCTCCAACACCACAGTTCAAAAGCATCAATTCTTTGGCGCTCAGATTTCTTTATAGTCCAACTCTCACATCCATACATGACTACTGGAAAAACCATAGCTTTGACTAGATGGACATTTGTTGGCTAAATAATGTCTCTGCTTTTAAATATGTTTTTTAGGTTGGTCATAACTTTCCTTCCAAGGAGCAAGCTTCTTTTAATTTCATGGCTGCAGGCACCATCTGCAGTGATTTTGGAGCCCAAAGAATAAAGTCTGTCACTGTTTCCACTGTTTCCCCATCTATTTGCCATGAAGTGATGGGACCAGATGCTATGATCTTAGTTTTCTGAAAGTTGAGCTTTAAGCCAACTTTTCCACTCTCCTCTTTCACTTTCTTTATTTTATTTTATTTTTAAACCTGAAACACTGTATTAGTTTTCTTCACTTTCTGCCAGAAGGGTGGTGCCATCGATATTTCTTCCGGCAATCTTGAATCTAGCTTGTGCTTCATCTAGCCTGGTATTTTGCATGATGTGTTCTGCATACAAGTTAAGTAACCTGGGTGACAGTATACAGCCTTGATGTACTCCTTTCCCTATTTTGAACCAGTCTGTTGTTCCATGTCCAATTCTAACTGTTGCTTGCTGATCTGCATGCAGATTTCTCAGAAGGCAAATAAGGTGGTCTGGTATTCACATGTCTTGAAGAATTTTCCACAGTTTGTTGTGATCCACACAGTCAAAGGCTTTGGCATAATCAATAAAGAAGAAGTAGATGTTTTTTATGATATTCTCTTACTTTTCCAATGATCTGACATATTTGGCAATTTGATCACTGGTTGCTCTGCCTTTTCTAAATCCAGATCGAACATCTGGAAGTTCATAGTTCATATTCTGTTGAAGCCTGGCTTGGAGAATTTTGAAGATTACTTTGCTAGTGTGTGAGATGAGTGCAATCGTGTGGTAGTCTGAAGTTTCTTTGGCATTGACTTTCTTTGGGATTGGAATGAAAACTGACCTTTTCCAGTCCTGTGGCCACTGCTGAGTTTTCCAAATTTGCTGGCATATTGAGCGAATAACTTGCACAGCATCATCTTTTAGGATTTGGAATAGCTCAACTGGAGTTCTGTCACCTCCACTAGCTTTGTTCGTAGTGATGCTGTCTAAGGCCCACTTGACTTCACATTCCAGGATGTCTGGCTCTAGATGAGTGATCATACCATAGTGATTATCTGGGTAATGAAGTTTTTTTTTTGTACAGTTCTTCTGTGTATTCTTGCCACCTCTTATTAATATCTTCTGCTGCTGTTAGGTCCATACCATTTCTGTCCTTTATTGAGCCCATCTTTGCATGAAATGTTCCCTTGGTATCTCTAATTTTCTTGAAGAGATCTCTAGTCTTTCCCATTCTATTGTTTTCCTCTATTTCTTTTTTTAAATTAATTTATTTTAATAGAGGCTAATTGCTTTACAATATTGTATTGGTTTTTCCATACATCAACATGAATCCACCACAAGTATACATGTGTTTTATCTCTCCTTGCTCTTCTTTGGAACTCTGCATTCAATGAGTATGTCATTCCTTTTCTCCTTTGCCTTTCACTTCTCTTCTTTTTATAGCTGTTTGTAAGACCTCCTCAGAGAACCATTTTGCCTTTTTGCATTTCTTTTTCTTGGGGATCTCTGCCTTCTATACAATGTCACGAACTTCCTTCCATACTTCTTCTGGCAATCTCTCTATCAGATCTATTCTATTGAATCTCTTTGTCACTTCCTCTGTATAGTTGTAAGGGATTTGATATAGGTCATACCTGAATGTTCTAGTGGTTTTCCATACTTTCTTCATTTTAAGTCTGAATTTGGCAATAAAAGGTTAATGATCTAAGCCACAGTCAGCTCCCGGTCATTTTTCCTGTCTGTATAGAGCTTCTCCATCTTTGGCTGCAAAGAATATAATCAATCTAATTTCAGTATTGACCATCTGGTGATATCCATGGGTAGAGATTTCTCTTGTGTTGTTGGAAGAGGGTGTTTGTTATGACCAGTGCTTTCTCTTGGCAGAACTATTAGCCTTTGTCCTGCTTCATTCTTACTCCAAGGCCAAATTTGCCTGTTATTCCAGGTATTTCTTGACTTCCTACTTTTGCATTCCAATCCCCTATAATGAAAAGGACATCTTTTTTGGGTGTTAATTCTAGAAGGTCTTGTAGGTCTTCATAGAACCATTCAACTTCTGCTTCTTCGGCATTACTGGTTGGGGCATAAACTTGGATTACTGTGATATTGAATGGTTTGCCTTGGAAATGAACAGAGATCATTCTGTTATTTTTGAGATTGCATCCAAGTACTACATTTGTTGGCTGTGATGTCTACTCCATTTCTTCTAAGCAATCCTTGCCCACAGTAGTAGATATAATGGTCATTTGAGTTAAATTCACCCATTCCAGGTGTTACAAGATGTTTGACTGTTAACACTTTGTAACTCCTGAACTTTTCCTATGGAGAAGGTGTTATAGTTCTTTAACAACTCACAGTTTGTTACCAGTTGAGGACTGTCTCCCACAAATCACAGCTACAGTTCAGTTTTAGCAGAGACATTACTTTGCCAACAAAGGTCCATCTAGTCAAAGTTATGGTTTATCCAATAGTCATGTATGGACGTGAGAGTTGGACTGTAAAGAAATCTGAGTGCCAAAGAATTGATGCTTTTGAACTGTGGTGTTGGAGAAGACTCTTGAGAGTCCCTTGGACTGCAAGGAGATCCAACCAGTCCATCCTAACGGAGACCATTCCTGGGTGTTCACTGGAAGGACTGATGCTGAAGGTGAAACTCCAATACTTTGGCCACCTGATGTGAAGAACTGACTCATTTGAAAAGACACTGATGCTGGGTAAGATTTAAGATGCGAGGAGAAGGGGATGACAGAGGATGAGATGATTGGATGGCATCACTAACTCAATGGACATGAGTTTGACTAAGCTCTGGGAGTTGGTGATGCACAGGGAGGCCTGGTGTGCTGCAGTCCATGAGGTCGCAAAGAGTCAGACATGACTGAGTGACTGAACTGAAGTGAACCGCACAGTATTAACAGATGCTACTATTCTTGTGGAAACCTTAGACTGTGTATTTTGCCACTTGAGTGGAACTCCTGCCCTCAGAGTGGTATCTTGAAATAATTCAGTTCAAGATCATGAATAATCTTTTGCATTGTTATATATTCCTACATGCTTTTCTAAGGACAATAGTTCCAAGATATACTAATAAGTGCCTCCAGAACCTAACTATGCCAAAAAAATTGGGTTCTGTGTCCAAAATAATTGAGGACATTGTATTTGTTTATTCCCTCATTCACCCATACATTTGTTCATTTTTACATCAGTATTCCAGGAGCCTTTAATATGCTAATTGCATTTTTAACATTCAAGAGAAGAGGATATACTACAGAATCAGGAATTTCCCACATTTATTTGACCACAGGTTTTTTTTTTAATAGAATATGTTATAGCATACTTGTTCTGTGATACATACAGAATTACACAATTTTTACAAAAACTAAAGAAAAAAAAATATTGGCCTCGTCTAATTCCTTACATCCTTTTATCTCAAATCCAATCCACCAGCAAATCTTATTGTTTCTACTTTCAAAATATATCCGATGGAAAATTACTTAGTGATAGAAAAGAATGAAATAATGCTATTTGCAGCAACATGCATTGACCTGTAGACTATCACACTAAAGTGAAGTCAGAAAGAGAAAGACAAGTATCATATGATATTGCTTATATGTAAAATCTGAGAAAAAAACATAGAAATGAACTTACAAAACAGAAATAGATCCACAGACAGAAAACAAACTAATGGTTACCAAAAAGGAAAGGGTGGGGAGGGATAAATTAGGCATTTGGGGTTAATAGATACATACTACTATATATAAAACAAATAACCAACAAGGACCTACTGTATAGCACAGCGAGTATACTCAATATTTTGGAATAATATATAAGGGAAAAGAATCTGAAAAGAGAATGTATATAAATATGTATATGTATAAAACTGAATCACTGTGCTGTACACCTGAAACTAACATGACATTGTAAGTCAATGATATACAATAAAAAATCCAGAATATGATGCTTTCTGATCACCTTCCTATACCCTGAACCCAGCTGTTTCTCTCTTTCTGTCTCCACCCTTCCTTTATGTTTCAACATACTACTTATGACTAGTTAACACATTATTTCCTTTGCCTATTTATCTCATTATTGCTTCTCTTCTCCTACTAGAATGTAACCTTCACAAGGTGTAGGGCTTTGTCCTGTTTCTTGCTGTATCTCTAGCATCTACAAGTGAGCCAGGATATAGTAGGTGACAAATAAATATTTGTTGGATAAGTAACTGACACTACAAATGCTCACAGTAAAAGGACATGTACATCACAGTATCTTGCAGGGAACATTGGTTTGTAGTTAACCACACAGGGATTTTTTTTTCCTGGTTCTGCCATTTATTTGCTGTGAGACCTTGAACATATTATCCAGTCACTCTGTGCCTCAGCTCTAGTACACATGCAAATAATGATCTGTATCCCTTAGATTTATTGTAATTCTTCAGCGTATGTTAAATTATATATTCTGTGGAACAAGGATGATATTAAATGTTAAAAGATATTTAAAGTACCTAGTGCAAAATCGAGCTTTATTGGTGGCTTAGACGGTAAAGAATCTGCCTGCAGTGCGGGAGACCTGGGTTCAATCCCTGGGTTGGGAAGATCCCCTGGAGAAGGAAGTGTCAACTCACTGCAGTATTCTTTCCCATAAAATCCCATGGACAGAGGAGCCTGGCAGACTACAGTCCATGGAGTCACAAAGTATCAGACACAACTGAATGACTAACACTTTCAGTGCAAAATTAGCATGATTCCTAGAAGAAGGCCCAGTACAAGTTCTAGAAAACTGCTATAATGAACAAATTATCTTTAAAATGAACAAATTATCTTTCTTTCTCTTCTTCCTCCCTATTATCCCTTCAGTCCTCCCTTCCCTGAGCTATTCTTGTTCTATTTTCTGATCTGCAACACGTATTTATGAAGTTGTATTAGGGTGAGGTCTCTGAATATGGAATAGACTTTTGTCTCTTTGTTTAAATCAAACAGGCCTTAATCAGCTAGGTCATGCCAGCCAAGTGTTGTCTTTCTGTCAACACAACTAACACTCTCAGATGGATAGTTGCTAACAGAGAGAATAGGAATCTGATAATATGATGTTATCTGTAAACTCCTGCTTTGAAATTGTGTTCAAAATCACATTCTGAGCTATATCAGATGATCGGTTTCATTATGTTAGAGTCACACTTCATTTTTTGACCCAAATACTGTTAGCAGTTTGATTGCTCACCCTGTTCATGAGATCTGACTCTGAATGACTTTCTGTTGTTTCAAAAACCCAAATCTTCCCCTCAGAGGACCAAGATTTGCCATCAGCGAGGATGCTCAAGACAGTGTCTCCCAGATTCTTCTTCTTCTTTTTTTTTTTTTACTTATTCTTTTTTGAATTTTTAAATAATTAATTTATTTTAATTGGAGGCTACTTACTTTACAATATTGTAGTGGTTTTTGCCATACATTGACATGAATCAGCCATGGGTGTACATGTGTCCCCGATTCTGAACCCCCCTTCCCACCTCCCTCCCCATCCCATCCCTCAGGGTCATCCCAGTGCACTGGCCCTGAGTACCCTGTCTCATGCATGGAACCTGGTGATCTATTTCACATAAGGTAATATACATGTTTCAACGCTATTCTCTCAAATCATCTCACCCTTGCCTTCTCCCACAGAGTCCAAAAGTCTGTTCTTTGCATCTGTGTCTTTTTTTCTGTCTCTCATATAAGGTCATCTTTATCTAATCCCACTGGGTAATTCCAGAAATGTTTGTGTAGTAGCATCATTGTTAAAATCAGTGGGTGACCACTTTGAAGAACAATGTTCATTTGATTGTTCCATTTCTGTTATTTTTGTGAACAAATTGGTCTGAAAGGGCCATAGTCACACCTTGGATATACTGTTATATCATAATACTCTCAAATCTATTTTTATTTTCCTAAGGCTCCTGTGGCTTTTCATCCACACACTAGCTTTATCTACCTAACCAAAGCATTGGAATGAAAACCAACAGAAATAGTATTTTCAGCCATTTTGATGGACCTAGATCAGTGGCTCCATTACTGTGATAGTAGCCCTTATATAAGGAGATGACTTTTAAATTGCTTAATCTGTAGAATGATTGATACCACTGCATGTAAACATAACATTGTCTTCGTATAAATACTGATTTTCTCCCAAATGTACCCAGTCCTTTTTATCTGCTCATTCTGCTCCATTTTTTATTGTTATACATATTCTATTTCTCTTCTTTCCATCTTGTATTACGTTTTAAGTCCATTATTTTCAGAAACATCTTGTATATTGTGTGGTAAGTGGGGTGGGCAGTGATCTCAAGTGAAGATATTTCTGTTACTGAAGAATGGTGGCTGGAAATAGGAGAAAAAAGAGAGCATTTGACCATTTCTGCTCATCCTTTTTACTTGACAGAGGTTAATTTCTTGCTAAGTCTTTTTTCTTTTTTTGAACTGAAGTAGAAAGTTCAAAGCAGAGCTATCTCTTTTACTCCAGAAGCTTAAGCCTGTATCTTCTTGACTGTTTTTGCTCCAGAGTTTATCTTTATTAAATACTGTAAGCAGAGACAGCTTTACTTTGAAGTTTAAGCTATAGGCTTCCTTACTCGCATTAGCCCTTCCAAGATCCTGTACGGTTTTTTAAAAAAATTGAAGTATAGTTGGTTTACAATGTTGTGTTAGTTTCAGGTGTACAGCAAAATGATTCAGATACACACACATACATATCTTTTTTTTTTTCAGATTCATTCACTCACGGATTATAACAAAATATTGAGCGTTTATACTTTTAATTGTATATTATTTTCCTTAAAACACTCCTCTCTCCAGTTGTGTGGGTTTCCCAGGTGGCGCTAGTGGTAAAGAACCCACCTGCCAATTCAGGAGACGTGAGAGACACAAGTTTGATCCCTGGGTTGGGAAGATACCCTAGAGGAGGGCACGGCAACCCATTCCAGTATTCTTGTCTGGATAATTCCATGAACAGAGGAGCCTGGTGGGTTATAGTCCATAGGGTCGCAAAGAGTTGGATGTGACTGAAGCGACTTAGCATGCATGCTCCAGCTGTGTAGGGTTTAAGCTCTTAAAAACAAAACAAAACAAAACTGAGTCCACCTTTCAAAACAAATGTCTCTTATGTCTCTTCCTTTTAATCATTTTTTTGTTGTTGTTTTTGAATTGAACCATAGTTGATTTACAGTGTTATGTTAATTTCTATTGTAAAGCAAAGTTATTCAGTTATACATGCATAAAAATATATAAATATACATATAAAGTGCATATATATATATATATTTAATATTCTTTTACATTGTGGCTTATCAGAGAATATTACTTATTTCCTCTTGAAGATTTACTCCAACCGTTGCTTTGCTTCTGTTGTCATTACTCTGTCCTTGATCTCTGTTCAGTGCAAGTTGAAGGCCAAACCTTAAATGATATATGGGTTCTCCAAATATCTGTTTGACTCTGTTCAATCTCTTTTACTCTGTTCATTGTGATTAGTTCTAAAGAATTGAGGACGATTTTAAGACACAATGATCACTATGGTCCCGAGAAAACATAGGAGGAGTCAGACTGGAGTTCTGCTAAGGCATGTGCTAGTTTGACATGAATTAACAGTTCTGAACCTCAATTCCTCATCTGCCACATGGAAACAATAATATTTACTGTTCAGATGTGCTCTGAGGAGTAAACCAGAAAATCTAGGTGAAAGCATGATACAAAAGAGAACCTCGGTTAGACAGGGAGGATATTTCCCGTCAGCATTTTTAGGGTTTTTTGACCTACAAGAGGTAGAAAAATGCTTGTCATTAGTCTGAAAAGGCAAGTGAGCCCCCCAGGCAGACACAGAGGGAAGAAACTGCTGCTTTGTTTGAGACTGGCAGCAAGAAAAGGCAGCATCCACACCTTCCTCGTGAGCTACCCATCTTCAAGCTCCAGAGTCTGTTGGACTCTGATAAGAGAGAGCGCATCCTTCCCATATCCAGTGTATTCAAAGTTTGTTTTCAGTCCTTTCCTTTTGGCTTTCTGGGTTTACAGAATAAACATTTGGTCTTTAATGGGAGAATGACTCTTTGTTGGCGGTGGACTAGTGGTGTAGAATTTCATTTATTAAATGGATACTTTTCCGGTGTGTTTTTTACTTAAAAAAAATTATTTGGCTGCTTAATTAATTTATTTGAGTCTTAGCTGTGGCTCACAGAATCTTTAGTTATAGCATGCAAACTCTTAATTGTGGTGTGTGGGATGTCATTTCCTGACCAGGGATCGAACCCAGGCCCCCTTTATTGGGAGTGAGGAATACTTAGCCACTGGACCACCAGGGAAGTACCTCGGGTGTACTTTTTAAATAATGCTTAACAAAAGGCAGGGGCTTCCTTGATGGCTCACTGGTTAAAAAAAAAAAAAAATCATCCTGCATTGCAGGATACCTGGGTTTGATTCCTAGGTTGGGAAGATATCTTGGAGAAGGGCATGGCAACCTACTGCAGTATTCTTGCCTGGAGAATCCCATGGACAGAAGAAGACAGACTACAGTATATGGGGTCACAAAAAGTCAGACATGACTGAGTGACTAACGATGTACTAGCAAAAGGCAGAGGAGAGCCAGGGAGGCTGCAGTAACCTATTGAGTTAAGATGCCTGGGTTCTTTCTACCTTTTCTGTGCACTTTACTGTCAGAGTATTTGTTCATTTTGAAAACTCTTAGCAGCCTGGTTTATAAGCACATTTTGAATGCTGGGATTTGGAAAGATTGTATAATTTGTGGGCTTAAAAATTAAGGAAATAAACCACCTGATTATGCCTAGTAGGTATTTAACCTTAGGTAATAGAGAACATTTATTATATGTAATATTTGGTAGATATATTGTGCCTGTGATCTTGTTGAGACTGTCTCATTCCCAAGTTATGTGGACATTTGTCTATTATACACTCTATGCAGAAAACTAATGGGAAATCCATCAGGCCAGAAGTGAAGTGTTCTAATCTTAGCTCAATAGCAGTCAAGCCTGTGATTTTTGGATGAGTGACTTCATTTTGCACTGCTGGTGATACATCTGCAAAGCGTGATAGTAACTTTGTCTCTAGGTTGTGTTTCAAAGACACATGAGATCATATATATGCAGGTTTTATAAATTCCGAGGAAGATAGACCAGTAATAGTTGCTTCCCATATTAACACGAGTGATTTAAGCATAAGGCTGAGGCTTTTGATATTGGAGAAAAAAAAGAAAATGTAGAGAAATGGCAGGTTAATGTGAACTCAAAATGCTGAATCAAGTGAGATCACCACTTACCTGAACATTGTTAATATAATTCTTTGTAGAAACACCTTCTCAAAATTATAATTTAATATAATACCCAGGTTTTGTTGAGGATATATTTTTAAAATAGCCAGTGGAAAATTTTGCTGCAAGTACATTGCCTCTTAGATCCAATGTTTCTTATATAAAGAGATTCATGAAAACCCCCTTTAATCATTTAGTTTCAGGCAAAAGCAAAAAAAAAAAATGTATATCCAGATGAATTGGTATTTTTAATCAAACAGTAACCACAACATAATTAATTATATTTTGAATTTTGCCTTGATTATCAGGAAGCTCACAGTTAAATATATTGATGAATTTTAGTAATTAACCTCAGCATGTAGTTTTCTCACATAATTATCCTCTTCCTCAACCTTAAAGCCTTTTTGTGTAGGTGCCATGCATAGTAAACTGATTCAAATATATTATTTTTGAAAATAGGCAGGTGGTTAAATAATATCCTGTGTAAATCTGCTAGCATATTTGTGACCTCTTATTAGCAATGCCAGGGTATCTGGCTTGATTCCCATGTAGGCAATTGAATATTGCTCTGTTCAAAGACAACCTGCATTGATCCTAACCATGAATGACTGATATGCAAACCTTTGGCTACAAGGAAAAATGGGGACCAGTTAGAGGTAGGTCTTTGCTAACACCATAAAATACCTAAAACCACGTGCTATCAATGAGTATAGTATAACCAACCTTAGAGATGAACAATAGCAGTATTTTGTTATTTAGTCACATATGGCAGGATCATATTTTACCCTTTTTTTTCTTGAGTAATAATCATGGAATATTAAGGTCTGAGACCCCATTTTCCCACTCCATCCTGCAAAGCAATGGGAGTAGTAGAATAGAAGTAAGTGTGTGCTATATTTAGGCAAGTGGACCAGAGACAGACTGTCTTATGGTCCCTTATGAACTAGAAGCATCAGAATATATTAATATACTATTTTGTGCCCAAATATGTGATGATAGAGACATTGGTAGATGCCCAGCTGCTTCCCGGGTAGCTCAGCTGGTAAAGCTCCTGTAATGCAGGAGATCCTGGTTTGATTCCTGGGTTGGGAAGATCCTCTGATGAAGGGATGGGCTACCTGCTCTAGTCTTCTTGGGCTTCCCTGGTGACTCAGATGGTAAAGAATTTACCTGCAATGCGGGAGACCTGGGTTTGATCACTGGGTTGGCAAGATCCCTGGGAGGAGGGCATGGCAACCCACTCCAGAATGCCTTCCTGGAGAATCCTCATGGACAGAGATGGCTGGTGGGCTACAGTCCATGGAGTTGCAAAGAGTCAGACATGACTGAGAGACTATGCACAGAATACACTGATGATTTCAAAAGTAATCCTACTGGGCTGTGAAGGCAATGGGTTTTAAAATTCACTCAAGAAGGCTTTGAATTTCTTTTTTAGATGCAGGTCATTGAGCAGAAGCTTGGGAAAGAGGTTCTAATGGACCCTTGTTAGAGGTTGGCATTGAGCTCCATCTTGGACTAAATTTCCAAAATAACTGAACCTCTTCCTGAACAGGGAAGGGTTACTCCAGTGGGACAAGTTCTGGCTTCCAAAACAGAGGCTCTCTTTTAGACCTGAAAAATAGCATGCTCATTGGCAGTTACCTGAGGCATTGCAGCAAGGCTTATTGAACCACATAGTGAGGCAAGGATGAGAAGAGGAATCTTTAACATAGTTACTAAAGAGATTAAGTCAATGCAGGAATTCTTTTTTTTTTAAAACATTGTATTTATTTTGTATTGAGATATAGCTGATTAACAAACAATGTTGTGACAGTTTCAGGTGAACAGCAAAGGGACTCAGCCATAAATATACATGTATCCATTCTCCCCCAAACTCCACTCCCATCCAGGCTGCCACATAGCATTGAGCAGAGTTCCATGTGCTTATACAATAGGTCCTTGTTGGTTATTCATTTTAAATATAATAGTGTTTACTTGTCCATCACAAACTCCCTAACTACCCCTTCTCCTGATCCTTTCCCCCAGAAACCATAAGTTCATTCTCTAAGTCTGTGTGTCCCTTTCTGTTTTGTAAGTTCATTTGTATCATTTCTTTTTAGATTCTACATATAAGGGATGCTATATGGTATTATTCAGTGTTTTTAATGGCTGAGTAATATTCTACTCTTATAGCAGAAAGTGAAGAAGAACTAAAGAGCCTCTTTATGAAAGTGAAAGAGGAGAGTGAAAGAGTTGACTTAAAACTCAACATTCAGAAAACTAAGATCATGGCATCTGGTCCCATCACTTCATGGCAAATAGATGGAGAACAGAGGAAACAGTGACAGATTTTGATTTTTGGGCTCCAAAATCACTGCAGATAGTGCCTGCAGCCATGAAATTAAAAGACACTTGCTTCTTGGAATAAAAGTTATGACCAACCTAGACAGCTTATTAAAAAGCAAAGACATTAGTTTGCCAACAAAGGTCTGTCTAGTCAAAGCTATGGTTTTTCCATTATTCATGTATGGATGGGAGAGTTGGACTATAAAGAAAACTGAGTGCCGAAGAATTGATGCTTTTGAACTAAGGGTGTTGTAGAAGACTCTTGAGAGTCCCTTGGACTTCAAGGAAATCAAACTAGTTCATACTAAAGGAAATCAGTCCTGAATATTCATTGGAAGGACTGAGGCTGAAGCTGACACTCCAATACTTTGGCCACCTGATGCGAAGAACTGACTGATTTGAAAAGAGCCTGATGCTGGGAAAGATTGAAGGCAGGAGGAGAAAGGGACGACAGAGGATGAGATGGTTGGATGGCATCACAGACTCAATGGACATGAGTTTGAGTAAACTCCGGGAGTTGGTGATGGACAGGGAGGCCTGGCATGCTGCAGTCCATGGGGTCGCAAAGAGTTGGACATGACTGAACTGAATATTCCATTGTATATATGTACCACATCTTCTTTACCCATTCATCTGTTGATGAACATTTATTTTGCTTCCATGTCTTGGCTATTGTAAACAGTGCTTCAGTGAACATTGGAGTGCACATATTCTTTCAGATTATGTTTTTGTCTGGATATATGCCTAGGAGTGGATTTTCAGAACCATATGTTAGTTCTATTTTTAGTTTTTGAAGGAACCTCCATAATGTTCTCCATAGTGACTGTACCAATTTACATTCCCACTAAGAGTGTAGTAGGGTTCCCTTATCTCCACACCCTCTCCAGCATTCACTGTTTGTGGATTTTTTGATGATAGCCATTCTGGCTGGTGTGAAGTGATGTCTCATTGTAGTTTTGATTTGCATTTCTCTAATAAATTAGCAAGGGCTTTCCAGGTAGCCCAGTGGTAAAACAATCCACCTGCAATGCAGGAGATGCAGGAGACACAGGTTTGATCTCTGGATCAGGAAGATCCCCTGAAATAAGAAATTGCAACCCACTCCAGTATTCTTGCCTGGGAAATCCCACAGACAGAGGAGCCTGGTGAGGTACGGTCCGTGGGGTCTCAAAAGATTCGGGCAAGACTTAGTGACTAAACAACAACATTAATTAGCAATGTTGAACATTTTTGCATTTGCTTCTTGACTGTCTTTTTTTTTTTTTTTTTGGCATTCCCACTTTTCTAGGATGACTAAAGTAAACCCATAGCTGGCAAGCAGAAACTGGAGGATAACCAGTCATCTCCCAAGAATCTAAGCCTCATTCGTCAATGATTTCCCTTCTTAAAACAGACTGCCAGGGCCAAGAGACCAGACAATACTTCTGAGAAAGAATAAGGCATGCAGGAGATTCAAGGTGAGGAGCCAGCCCACACAACTTACAGCTTTTTTTAAAAAATTAATTTATTTTTTATTGAAGGATAGTTACTTTACAGAATTTTTCTGTTTTCTGTCAAACCTCAACACAAATCAGCCACAGGTATACATATATCCCCTCCCTTTTGAAATCCCCTTCAATCTCCCTCCCCATCCCACCCCTCTAGGTTGATACAGAGCCCCTGTTTGAGTTTCCTGAGCCATACAGCAAATTCCCGTTGGCTATCTATTTTACATAAGGTAATGTAAGTTTCCACGTAACTCTTTCCATACATCTCACCCTCTCCTCCCCTCTCCCCATGTCCATAAGTCTATTCTCTATGTCTGTTTCTCCACTGTTGCCCTGTAAGTAAATTCTTCAGTACCATTTTTCTAGATTCTGTATATGTTAGAATATAGTATTTATCTTTCCCTTTCTGCTCACTTCACTCTGTATAATAGGTTCTAGGTTCATCCACCTCATTAGAACATACTCAGATATGTTCCTTTTTATGGCTGAGTAATATCCCTTTGTGTATACATACCACAACTTCTTTATGCATTCATCTGTCAATGGACATCAAGGTTGCTTCCATATTCTGCTGCTGCTGCTGCTGCTAAGTCCCTTCAGTCATATCCGACTCTGTGTGACCCCATAGATGGCAGCCCGCCAGGCTCCCCCATCCCTGGGATTCTCCAGGCAAGAACACTGGAGTGGGTTTCCATTTCCTTCTCCAATGTATGAAAGTGAAAAGTGAAAGTGAAGTCACTCAGTCATGTCTGACTCATAGTGACCCCATAGACTGTAGCCCACCAGGCTCCTCCATCCATGGGATTTTCCAGGCAAGAGTACTGGACTGGGGTGTCATTGCCTTCTCTGGCTTCCATGTTCTAGCTATTGTAAATAATGTTGCAATGAACAATGGGATACATGTGTCTGTTTCAATTTTGGTTTCCTCAGGGTATATGTCTAGGAGTGGGATTTCTGGGTCATATGGTGGTTTTATCACTAGCTTTTTTTTTTTTTTTTTTTTTATTTTTATTTTTTTAAATTTTATTTTATTTTTAAACTTTACATAACTGTATTAGATTTGCCAAATATCAAAATGAATCCGCCACAGGTATACATGTGTTCCCCATCCTGAACCCTCCTCCCTCCTCCCTCCCCATTCCATCCCTCTGGGTCGTCCCAGTGCACCAGCCCCAAGCATGCAGTATCGTGCATCGAACCTGGACTGGCAACTCATTTCATACATGATATTTTACATGTTTCAATGCCATTCTCCCAAATCTTCCCACCCTCTCCCTCTCCCACAGAGTCCATAAGACTGTTCTATACTAGCTTTTAAGGAATCTCCATACTGTCTTCCATAGTGGTTGTATCAATTTACATTCCCACCAATAGTGCAAGAACATTCCCTTTTCTCCACACCCTCTCCAGTGTTTATTGTCTGTAGACTTTTTGATGAGGGCCATTCTGACTGGTGTGAGGTGATATCTCATTGTAGTTTTTATTTGCATTTCTCTAATAATGAGTGATGTTGAGCATCTTTTCATATGTTTGTTAGCCATCTGTATGTCTTCTTTGGAGAAATGTCTGTTTACGTCTTTTTCCCACTTTTTGATTGGGTGGTTTGTTTTTCTGGTATTTAGTTGTATGTGCTGGTTGTATATTTTGGAAATTAATCATTTGTCCATTGTTTGATTTGCTATTATTTTCTCCCATTCTGAGGTTTGTCTTTTCACCTTCCTTATAGTTTCCTTTGCTGTTCAAAAGCTTTTAAATTTAATCAGGTCCCACTTGTTTACTTTTGTTTTTATTTCTGTTATTCTAAGAGGTGGGTCATAGAGGATCTTGTTTTGATTTATGTCATTGAGTGTTCTGCTTATGTTTTCCTCTAAGAGTTTTATAGTTTCTAGTCTTACATTTAGGCCTTTAATCCATGTTGAGTTTATCTTTGTGTATGGTGTTAGGAAGTGTTCTAATTTCATTCTTTTATGTAGCAGTCCAGTTTTCTAAGCACCATTTATTGAAGAGACTGTCTTTGCCCCATTGTATATTCTTGCTTCCTTTGTCAAAGATAAGGTACCTATAGGTGCACGGGTTTATTTCTGGGCTTTCTATCTTTTCCCATTGGTCTATATTTCTGTTTTTGTGCCAGTACCATACTGTCTTGATGACTGCAGCTTTGTAGTATAACCTGAAGTCAGGAAGGTTGATTCCTCCAGCTCCATTCTTCTTTCTCAAGACTGCTTTGGCTATTCAGGGTCTTTTGTGTTTCCATATGAATTGTGAAATATTTTGTTCTAGTTTTGTGAAAAATGCCATTGGTAATTTGATAGGGATCTCATTAAATCTGTAGATTGCATTTGGTAGCATAGTTATTTTCACAATATTGATTCTTCCTACCCAGGAACATGGAATATCTCTCCATCTGTTTATGTCATCTTTGATAATTTTCTGTGTATAGTTCTTTTGTATCCTTAGGTAAGTTTATTTCTAGATATTTAATTCTTTTTGTCGCAATGGTGAATGAGATTTATTCCTTAATTGCTCTTTCTGATTTTTCCAACCTACAGCCTTTAAGCTAAGTTACTTACTCTTGCTCTTTTTGGGTAAGATCTATCACAGCTGTATTCTGACTGTAAAAGGGGATTAAACTCCCAGAGTAGGAGTGGAAGGAGATCCAGTGTTGAGAGGGAAAACATGGAGAAATAATGGCATTCTGTAGAAAGAAACTCAGGACAGAGACTCAGTTTCCTCCTTCTTTGGGTACTGGTTGCAAGTGTGTGTCCATACATAGGCATCTTGATGAGAAGTAAGCTTTCTTCATGGAGGTGCAAATATATACTGGAGAGAATATATACTGGAGAGAACAACGAATAAAGGTAACATTTTTGAAATATCAACCAGGAAGGTTTATTCCCTGTCATGTTACCTTGTCCTTATGGCTCTTTCTCTTCATCACTAACCCCTTAAAAGTTATTATGAGCATAGAAAATAGAGTGAAATAGACAACACTAGGGATTGGACCATGACATCCTGCTCCTAAGAGAAGGCAAGATTTCATTGAGGTGGAGGAGAAAAATGAAAAGGAAAGCCTTTCAAGAGTCTGCAGGTGGAGATTTAGGTCC
Source organism: Bubalus kerabau (assembly GCF_029407905.1). NCBI lineage: Eukaryota > Metazoa > Chordata > Mammalia > Artiodactyla > Bovidae > Bubalus > Bubalus kerabau. The sequence goes on along the minus strand of NC_073647.1, from coordinate 56,563,933 downwards.
ACTACACATTCATATACTTATACAAATGCACAGAGTTCATGTATGTCACAATTTTAGCATTGATTTTTCATTTAGTAATGATTTAAATTAAGACTTATTTGCCCCGAAACTTCAACTTCCTGATATTTACTAACTCTTTAAATAGAGTAAAAATATGGGAACAATTTCAAGGGTTGCCAGATAGAAGAAGAAATCAGAAAATAGAATATAGAGTTTCAATAAAATGAAATTAATTTCAAAAATGAAATGAATAAGACAGTATATTTTAAGTATTTACAATATATACTAGTTTCTATGAGAGAGAAAAAATGTGATACATGGAGTCTATCTTCATGGAACATATAATTTTATTTGGGATATAAAACTGAGTATATGTAACATTACTAAATCATATGTGGCTCCATATAGTCTGGTGGCAGCATAATTCAAACAATGTTCTAAATTCTCTAGGAGACTAAAGCAAGTATGAATCTGTGTTAATGAGTATGATTATAATTGCTTAACATTGCATGGTCTTTGGAATCAAATCTTGTATTACTCTCAACTCTGCTACTGACTGACTGTTGTTGTTCAGTCGCTTAGTCATGTCCCACTCTTTGCCACCCCATGGAATGCAGCATGCCAGGCCTCCGTGTCCTTCACCATTTCCCAGAGCTTGCTCAAATTCAAGTCCATTGACTCAGTGATTCCATCCAACCATCTCATCCTCTGTAGTTCCCTTCTCCTGCTTTCATTCTTTCCCAGCATCAGGGTCTTTTCTAAGGAGTCCATTCTTCACATCAGATGGCCAGAGTATTGGAGTTTCAGCTTCAACATCAGGACGGATCTCCTTTAGGACAGACTGGTTGAATCTCCTTGTGGTCCAATGGACTCTCAAGAGTCTTCTCCAATACCACAGTTGAAAAGAATTAATTCTTTGGCACTCAGCCTTCTTTAGTTTGTAGGCTTGCCAAATAATCCCATGGGACCTCATTTTTATCATTCATAAAATGAAGATTGTAATAGTTCCTACTTCACTGAGTTGTTTTGAGAATTTAATGATGCATGTTAAACACCAGGCATAGTCATTTGCACATAGCAATGTTCATTAAATATAGATATGAAGGAGAAGTTAGCATATGAGATGGTTTTGAAAGGCTTTGCTGAGTAAAAAGGATGGAATAAGGCATCCCATATCTAGAGGATGGATGAGCTATGTCATAGAAGTAAGTGTGGATTGTTTAGGGAGAAATAACATGAATCTATCAGAACTAGAACATTCTCTCAGGAGAATTAGATTTCAAAAGCCATCACAATATTGTAAAGTAATATCTTCCAATTAAAATAAATAAATCATTTTTAAGAAAGTATGTTGAGATGGTAGTAGTCACAGAAAGAGAATGTAGTGAGATTCCCTGAGATTTTAGGAAAAAGATCAGGAAAAGCTTACCTTTTGAGAATGAAATGAATTCAAATCAGCGTATACTGATGAGATTATTTATAGACTTGATCTACAGACACCATGTGTTTGCTAAAGAGTCTTAGAAAATAGAGTAGTCTAATCAATAGCTCCCCAGTTTCTCACCATCTAATGCCTAATCAAGGTGATCAGGGTATATCTTTAGATTGAATTTATAACTAAAGAAAGCTACACCCTAACTAACTACATGGTTTTCTTTATGAAAGGACAGAGGTGTTGAGTTCTTCATGAGGTCCCTCCAAAACTCTTGAAAAGTAGTGAGAAGCCATATAAAGTCTGAGTGGAACTATACCATAATCAAATCACTGTTTTGAAAGCTAAATGCAAGTATTAGGAAGAATAGACTAGAAAAATAAAAATTGGAGTCAGGGAGGTAAATTAGAAGGCAATATTCTTAATCTTCATGATAAATGGCTCAATTTGCAAATACACTTTGACATATAATTTGTTTGGAAAAGTACAGTAAAATGTAACAGAAGTTTAATGACCAATTTAACAGTTTAGTAATTCTATAGATATCAGTTAGGTTCAATTCAGTTCATTTGCACAGGCATGTCTGACTCCAACCCCATGGACTGCAGCACGCCAGGCTTCCCTGCCCATCACCAGCTCCCAGAGCTTGCTCAAACCCATGTCCATCGAGTCGGTGATGCCATCCAAACATCTCATCCCCTGTCGTCCCCTTCTCCTCCTGCCTTCAGCCATTCCCGTCATCAGGGACTTTTCCAAGGAGTCAGTTCTTCGCATCAGGTGCCCAAAATATTGGGGTTTCAGCTTCATCATCTGTCCTTCCAATGAAATTCAGGACTGATTTCCTTTAGGATGGACTGGTTTGATCTTGCAGTCCAAGGGACTCTCAAGAGTTTTCTCCAACACTACAGTGCAAAACGATCAATTCTTTGGCGCTCAACTTTCTTTATACTCCAACTCTCACATCCATTCATGAATACTGGAAAAACCATAAGCTTTGACTAGATGGACCTTTATCAGCAAGGTGATGTCTCTGCTTTTTAATATACCATCTAGGTTGGTCTTAGCTTTTCTTTCAAGGAGCAAGCGTCTTTTAATTTCATAGCTGCAGTCATCATCTGCAGTGGTTTTGGAGCCCAAGAAAATAACTGTTTCTGTTTCCATTGTTTACCCATCTGTCACTGTTTCCATTGTTTACCCATCTATTTGCCATGAAATGATGGTACCAGATGCCATGATCTTAGTTTTCTGAATGTTGAGTTTTAAGCCAGCTTTTTCACTTTAGTCTTTCACTTACGTTAAGAGGCTCTTTAGTTCCTCTTCATTTACTGCCATAAGGGTGGTGCCATCTGTATATCTGAGGTTATTGATATTTCTCCCAGCAATCTTGATTCCAGCTTGTGCTTCATCCAGATGGGCATTTCACATGATCTACTCTTCAAGTAAGTTAATTAAGCAGGGTGACAATATACAGCCCTGTCACACTTCTTTCCCAATTTGGAACAAGTTCTTTGTTCCATGTCTGGTTCTAACTGTTGTTTCTTGACCTGCACACAGATTTCTTAGTAGGCAAATAAGGTGGTCTGGTATTCCCATCTCTTGAAGAATTTTCCAGTTAGTTGTGATCCACACAATCAAAGGCTTTGGCATAATCAATAAAGTAGAAGTAGACACTTTTCTGGTATTCTCTTACTTTTTCAATGATCCAACAGATTTGGCAATTTGATCTCTGGTCCCTCTGCCTTTTCTAAGTCCAGCTTGAACATCTGGAAGTTCATGGTTCACGTACTGTTGAAGCCTGGTTTGGAGAATTTTGAAGATTACTTTGCTAGTGTGTGAGATGAGTGCAATCATGCAATAACCTGAAGAATCTTTGGCATTGCTTTTCTTTGGGATTGGAATTAAAACGGACTTTTTCCAGTCCTGTGAACACTGCTGAGTTTTCCACATTTGCTGGCATATTGAGTGAAACACTTTCACAGCATCATCATTTAGGATTTGAAATAGCTCAACTGGAATTCCATCACCTCCACTAGCTTTGTTTATAGTGATGCTTCCTAAGGCCTGCTTGACTTCGCATTCCAGGATGTCTGGCTCTACCTAGTGATCACACCATTGTGGTTATCTGGGTCATGAAGATTTTTTTGTATAGTTCTTCTGTATATTCTTGCCACCTCTTCTTAATGTCTTCTGCTTGTTAGGTCCATACCATTTCTGTCCTTTATTGTGTTCATCTTTGGATGAAATATTCCCTGGTATCTCTAATTTTCCTGAATAGATCTCTAGGATTTCCCATTCTATTGTTTTCATCTATTTCTTTGCATTGATCACTGAGGAAGGCTTTCTTATCTCTCCTTGCTATTCTTTTTAACTCTGCATTCAGATGGGCATATCTTTCCTTTTCTCCTTTGTCTTTAGCTTCTCTTCTTTTTTCAGCTATTTTAAGGCCTCCTCAGACAATAATTGAGCCTTTTGCATTTCTTTTTCTTGGGGTGATCTTGATCCCTGTCTCCTGTACAATGTCATGAACCTCTGTCCACAGTTCGTCAGGCACTCTGTCTATCAGATCTAATCCCTTAAACCTATTTCTCACTTCCACTGTACAATCATAAAGGATTTGATTTAGGTCATACCTGAATGGTCTAGGTTTTCCCTACTTTCTTCAATTTAAGTCTAAATTTGGCAATAAGTAGTTCATGATTTGAGCCACCGTCAGCTCCTGATCTTGTTTTTGCTGACTGTATAGAGCTTCTCCATCTTTGACTACAAATAATATAATCAATCTGATTTTGGTATTGACCATCTGGTGATGCCCATATGGAGTCATCTCTTGTGTTTTGGAAGAGGGTGTTTGCTATGACTAGTATGTTCTCTTAGGAGAACTCTATTAGCCTTTTCCCTTCTTCATTCTGTACTCCTATGCCAAATTTGCCTGTTATTCCAAATGTTTCTTGACTTCCTACTTTTGCATTCTAGTTCCCTATTATGAAAAGGACAGCTTTTTGAGGTATTAGTTCTAGAAGGTCTTGTAGGTCTTCATAGAACTGTTCAACTTCAGCTTCTTCAGCATTACTGGTTGGAGCATACACTTGGATTACTGTGATATTGAATGGTTTGCCTTGGAAATGAACAGAAATCATTCTGCTGTTTTTGAGATTGCATCCAAGTGCTGCATTTCGAACTCTTTTGTGGATTCTGATGGCTACTCCCTTTCTTCTAAGAGTTTCTTGCCCACAGTAGTAGATATAATGGTCATCTGAATTAAATTCACCCTTTCCAGTCCATTATAGTTCACTAATTCCTGAAATGTGAATGTTCACTCTTGCATCTCCTGTTTGACCACTTCTGATTGCCCTTGATTCATGGACTTAACATTCCAGGTTCCTATGTAATATTGTTCTTTATAGCATTGGAGTTTATTTCCATCACCAGTCACATCCACAACTGGGCATTGTTTTTGCTTTGGCTCCGCCTCTTCCTTCTTTCTGGAGTTATTTCTCCATTCTTCTCCAGTAGCATATTGGGCACCTACTGACCTGGGGGACTTCCCTGGTGGCTCAGACAGTAAGGTGTCTGTCTACAATGTGGGAGAACTGCGTTCGATCCCTGGGTCAGGAAGATCCCCTGGAGAAGGAAATGGCAACCCACACCAGTACTATTGCCTGGAAAATCCCATGGACAGAGGAGCCTGGTAGGCTACAGTCCATGGGGTCTCAGAGTCAGACACGACTGAGTGACTTCACTTTCACTTTCACTGACCTGGGGAGTTCATCTTTCAGTGTCATTATCTTTTTGCCTTTTCATACTGTTCATGGGGTTCTCAAGGCAAGAATACTGAAGTGGTTTGCCATTCCCTTCTCCAGTGGACCACGTTTTGTTAGAACTCCCCACAATGACCCGACCATCTTTGGTGCCCCTACATGGCATGGCTCATAGTTTCATTGATTTAGACAAGGCTGTGGTCCACATGATCTGTTTGATTAGTTTTCTGTGATTGTGATTTTCATTCTGCCTGCCTGCTGATGGATAAGGATAAGCAGCTTATGGAAGCTTCCTGTTGGGAGAGACTGACTGTGGGGGAAAACTGGGTCTTGTTCTGATGGGTGTGGCCATGCTCAGTAAATCATCAATCCTATATTCCACTGATGGGTAGGGCTGTGTTCCCTCCCTGTTGTTTGATCTATGGTGGAGGTAATGAAAGTAATTACCTTCAAAAGGTCCTTCAAAAGAAAGGGACCTTCAAAAGGTCCTTTCTGCTGAAAGACCACCAGTTTATTTTGTTTTGTGAAATACAATGAGTATATTCAATTGATAAATAATTCTAAAATCAATAGCCAGGTACCCGCCATTCAGTTTAAGACCTAGAGTGTTAGTAGAACCTTAGAATCCCCTTTAGTGCCCTCTGCCCCTATTGTACCCATTCCCTGGAGGTAACTACTACCCTGATTAATGCAAATTCTCTTGATTAAAATTATTGATTATAACTTCTTTATGTCTGCATACACAATATGTTACTTGTCCTATTTCAGTACTTTATATAAATGTAACTGTCAACTAAAAAAGATGTACAACTTCAGAGTTGTGAGTCAAGTTTTATTTGGGGCAAAATGAGGGCTGCAGCCTGGGAGACAGGATCAAAGATAGCTCTGAGCTGCTGCTGCTAAGTCGCGTCAGTCGTGTCCGACTCTGTGCCACTCCATAGATGGCAGCCCACCAGGCTCCTCTGTCCCTGGGATTCTCCAGGCAAGAATACTGGAGTGGGTTGCCATTTCCTTCTCCAAAGATAGCTCTGAGAGAGTGCTCCAAAGCGGCAGTGGGGGAAAGACAATATATAAGGTTTTGGTGAAGGGGGAGTTCAATACCATGAAGCACTCATTTTACAAAAGGCTTTTGTTAGTCATGAGGATCTGATATCACCATGAAGGGATTTAGTGCTTCTGGAGATATGAGGAGATGCAAGGATTGAGATCATAAAATCTGTTCCTAAAAACATCCAACTATCTAAAGACCTGTCCCACCAGATTCCCTGGAACACAGAGTGCCTCACTCAACCCTGAACTCCCTCAGGGATTGTTGAAGGTCAACAGCTATAGCATCATGGTGTTCAGTCTCTGTAGAGGGAGAACAGCTATAGCAGCATGGTGTTCAGTCTCTGTAGAGGCAGATAGCAAATGCCTTTGTTGTTCAGTCATTGGCAATGCTCTTGGTAAGGGCCAATTTGTAGTTGATATGGCCCCCTTGTGGTCATAAATCTGACCATACTTTGGGGGGCATATCATGACCATTTTGTCTCATGTTGCTGGGAGGCTCATTCCCAGTTCTGAAGGATTTTGTTGTAAGACACTCAGTGTGTTATTACTGGACTAGGTATTAATAGTCAAAGATCTCTGGACACCTGTCTTCTAGTTATGGTCCAGGAAAATATTTCCTCTTGTTGCATCTTTTCATATCTAGAGTTACACTATTACAATCATTGATCATATATCGAGCTATACATTTTATCAACTGCTTCAAGTCTAGTGATCATTTTCATTGAAGGCTCAGTCATACATTTAGTAATAAAAGAAACAATAATCTTGTGAAACAAACAAAATACAATATACAAATACTAGTTAATAACACTAGTGGAATTAAAAGTAAATATTTTAGCTATGAGCCTCCCACACCAGTTTTTTTTTTTAAAAAATCGTCAAGACTAGGGAATGGGTCACTTTATTTTCATGTGGTTCAAATGTGTTACATTAAAGGGTTTATCAGGTATGAAAATATAGCGTTCAGTTTGAATTATAGCACAGATATCTCCCTGAAATGCTGTAAGTTATCAAGGGCCTTGCAGTTGTGTAGCACTTCCTTTCTTATCATAGAGATCTCAGAATTCAATACACTAATAGCCTGGTTACTATCATTTAAAGCTTACAAAATTTGTTAAGGCTTAGATATGGTCAATTACATCCTCCAACCACATTGAAGGCACACACACACACACACACACACACACACAGACACAAGCTGCTAAGTGGTAATACCAGTAGAATACAGATCTTTGACCCATTGGGATCATACCAATGGTACATTGGTTAGGGTTACCTCTAATTTGTTAACATGTATGACCTAAAATTCATGGGAACCCCAGGCTACACCTTCATATCCATCCCTGTACAGGTGAAGGCCATAAATTAGTACCACAAATCCACTGGGTTCCATACTAATCACTCTCTCTAAGGGTAATAATAGGCATAGTTCATAAAGTACCCAGCCTTGTCTCATAATTACCAGGTTGATCATTTTTAGTATGATTTAACCGTTCCCAACATAGAGGAGCCTTTAAACCTAAATGACCATAGTCTGATGTTAACCATGTAGATCCTCCCCATAATTGTGGGAGTTTTCCTTTTAATAGATGAGAAGTTAATTCTTATTGAGACTTATCTCATCACTCGAATTGAGTTCAAATGACCCTAACAGAAAACTTAAATCTATGGCCAGCATCAGGGCAGGTACTATTAACTGGCCAGGTGAGAGGATCCCATCTAGTAATATCATGAATATATAGAACAGGACTGAACACTCATCTAAACTAAATTTCCTAGGGGGTATCCAATCAGAGCCTTAGAGAACAGAAATCCACCTAGAGAACAGGTAACCCATAAGTACTAGGCACAGGTAATTGGCCAAAACCCAACAACTGGATTGAGTTTTAAACTAGCATAGAATCATGTCCATGATAGAAAACATGTAATTGATAGGCATAGGTCTAAGGAATCAAGAAAACATTATAAATGATCATAAAAGTCAGATCAGCATGTTGGGCAAGTGGTCTACTTCCGATGTCATCTTCTCGTCCTAGTGTAGCGTAGTTTCCTCTGAGCATTGTTTTAAGGTGAGTTTGAGGTCAGCAGGCCTCTCTATGGACCAAACTTAGGGGCCTTTGGAAGTGGGAGTTAACCCAACAGTCAATTTCCCTTCAATTTCACCGGTCATGAGCTAGTTAAAGAGTACCTGATAGAAAGGTCCTTCCATCCAGGTTAGAGACAGTTTCTTAAATTATGTCTTCTTCCAGTCCTGATTGCAGGTCATGTGTGAAGCATCTGAACTTTATCCAAAGACAGACTGCTGAGATAAGCTTCAGAAACAACCCTAGAGTGTCCTTTAATAATTAAATTAAATTTTACATTAATATACCCTAACAGCAAAGAACTATCCATGAAATGAGTCTTAGTAGATACAGACTTCCATTAACAAACTGGGATTTAACAGTCGTTGAAACATCTTTTTCTCCTTAAAATCAGCATCATTTTTACCAAATATAACCAAATTAAGACTTGTTTGTCATATAGGTCTGGTCGCAATAAACCAATGATTAATATAACCAATATTGATAAAATACTTTTTTGCTTTGCTGAGACTATAAAAGTCTCAGACTGAACTTTCAAAATAAAACCACTCAGGGCTAGGAAAATCATGCCAAAGGTTTATCACAGATTTTGCCTAACAGATCTAAGTGAATTCCTCCCTTCTCAAAGTCTCAGATTCCTTCAAGCTCCTTCAGATTTCTGTAACTTTTAATGAGATAACCTTCCTAACTTACCTGATAAAGTTATGGAAACTAAGAGTTTCCAATCTCTGGAGGGTTCAGATAGAGAGAAAAGATAAATGTTTCAATTTGTTTATAAAATATAATTTTTACCAAATTACTATCATAATTAGAGGGGAACGTTTTTCATAAACCTGGAAAACTAGAAACCATAAAAGTTATAAGCATATTACCAGTTCATTCAGTCCTTTTGTGAACCTTTGGGAAGTCATCAGGTTTTTCATTAGAATCTTTTTTAAAAAAAAATTTAATTGGAGGCTAAGTACTTTACAATACTGTGGTGGTTTTTTTGCCATACATCCTCATGAATCAGCCATGGATGTACATGTGTTCTCCATCCTGATCCTCCTTCACACCTCCCTACCCATCCCATCTCTCAGGGTCATCCCAGGTCACCAGCCCTGAGCACCCTGCCTCACACATCAAACTTGGACTGGTGATCTATTTCACATATGTTAATATACATGATTCAGTGTTATTCTCTCAAATCATCCCACCCGCTCCTTCTCCCCCAGAGTCCAACAGTCTGTTCCTTACATCTATGTCTCTTTTGCTGTCTTGCATATAGGGTCATTGTTATCATCTTTCTAAATTCCATATATATGTGTTAATATACTGTATTGGTGTTTTTCTTTCTGACTTACTTCTCTCTGTATAATAGGCTCCAGTTTCATCCACCTCATTAGAACTGATTCAAATGCATTCTGTTTAATAGCGGAGTAATATTCCACTGTGTGTGCATACCACAGCTTTCTTATCCATTCATCTGCCGATGGACATCTAGGTTGCTTCCATGTCCTGGATATTGTAAACAGGGCTGCAGTGAACATTGGGGTACACGTTTCTCTTTCAATTCTGGTTTCCTTGGTGTGTATGCCCAGCATTGGGATTGCTGGGTTGTATGACAGTTCTATTTCCAGTTTTTTAAGGAATCTCCACACTGTTCTCCATGTGGCTGTTCTAGTTTGCATTCCCACCAACAATGTAAGAGGGTTCCTTTTTCTCTACACCCTCTCCAGAATTTATTGTTTGTAGATATTTTGATAGCAGCTATTCTGATTGGTGTGAGATGGTACATCATTGTGGTTTTGATTTGCATTTCTCTGATAATGAGTAATGTTGAGCATCTTTTCATGTGTTTGTTAGCCATCTGTTAGAACTGGACATGGAACAACAGACTGGTTCCAAATAGGAAAAGGAGTACGTCAAGGCTGTATATTGGTACCCTGTTTATTTAACTTATATGCAGAGTACATCTTGAGAAATGCTGGACTGGAAGAAACACAAGCTGGAATCAAGATTGCTGGGAGAAATATCAATAACCTCAGATATGTAGATGACACCACCCTTATGGCAGAAAGTGAAGAGGAACTAAAAAGCCTCTTGATGAAAGTGAAAGTGGAGAGTGAAAAAGTTGGCTTAAAGCTCAACATTCAGAAAACAAAGATCAAGGCATCTGGTCCCAAAACTTCATGGGAAATAGATGGGGAAAAAGTGGAAACAGTGTCAGACTTTATTTTTGGGGGGCTCCAAAATCACTGCAGATGGTGACTGCAGCCATGAAATTAAAAGACGCTTGCTCCTTGGAAGGAAAGTTATGACCAACCTAGATAGCATATTCAAAAGCAGAGACATTACTTTGCCAACAAAGGTTCGTCTAGTCAAGGCTATGGTTTTTCCTGTGGTCATTTATGGATGTGCGAGTTGGACTGTGAAGAAGGCTGAGCGCTGAAGAATTGATGCTTTTGAACTGTGGTGTTGGAGAAGACTCTTGAGAGTCCCGTGGACTGCAAGGAGATCTAACCAGTCCATTCTGAAGGAGATCAGCCCTGGGATTTCTTTGGAAGGAATGATGCTAAAGCTGAAACTCCAGTACTTTGGCCACCTCATGCGAAGAGTTGACTCATTGGAAAAGACTATGATGCTGGGAGAGATTGGGGGCAGGAGGAGAAGGGGACAACAGAGGATGAGATGGCTGGATGGTATCACTGACTCGATGGACGTGAGTTTGAGTGAACTCCGGGAGTTGGTAATGGACAGGGAGGCCTGGCGTGCTGTAATTCATGGGGTCACAAAGAGCCGGACATGACTGAGAAACTGAACTGAACTGAACTGATGTCTTCTTTGGAGAAATGTCTGTTTAGTTCTTTGGCCCACTTTTTGATTGGGTCATTTATTTTTCTGGAATTAAGCTGCAGGAGCTGCTTGTATATTTTTGAGATTAATTCTTTGTCAGTTGCTTCGTTTGCTATTATTTTCTCCCATTCTGAAGGCTGTCTTTTCACCTTGCTTATAGTTTCCTTCATTGTGCAAAACCTTTTAAGTTTAATTAGGTCCCATTTGTTTATTTTTGCTTTTATTTCCATTACTCTTTGAGGTGGGTCATAGAGAATCCTGCTGTTGTTTATGTCAGAGAGTATTTAGCATATGTTTTCCTCTAGGAGTTTTATGATTTCTGGTCTTACATTTAGATCTTTAATCCATTTTGAGTTTATTTTTGTGTATGGTGTTAGAAAGTGTTCTAGTTTCATTCTTTTACAAGTGGTTGACCAGTTTTTCCAGCACCACTTGTTAAAGAGATTGTCTTTAATCCATTGTATATTCTTGCCTCCTTTGTCAAAGATGTCCATAGGTGCGTGGGTTTATCTCTGGGCTTTCTATATTGTTCCATTGATCTATGTTTCTGTCTTTGTGCCAGTACCATACTGTCTTGATGACTGTGGCTTTGTAGTAGAGCCTGAAGTCAGGCAGGTTGATTCCTCCAGTTCCATTCTTCTTTCTCAAGATTAATGTGGCTATTTTAGATTTTTTTGTATTTCCATACAAATTGTGAAATTATTTGTTCTAGCTCTGTGGACAATACCATTGGTAGCTTGATAGGGATTGCATTGAATCTATAGATTGCTTTGGGTAGTACATTCATTTTCACTATGTTGATTCTTCCAATCCATGAACATGGTATATTTCTCCATCTATCTGTGTCCTCTTTTATTTCTTTCATCAGTGTTTTATAGTTTTCTATATATAGGTCTTTTTTTTTTTTTAGGTAGTTTTATTCCTAAGTATTTTGTTCTTTTTGTTGCAATGGTGAATGGAACTTTTTCCTTAATTTCTCTTTCTGTTTTCTCATTGTTAGTGTATAGGAATGCAAAGAATTTCTGTGTGTTAATTTTTTATCCTCCAACTTTACTATATCCATTAATTAGCTCTAGAAATTTTCTGGTGGAGTGTTTAGAATTTTCTATGTAGAGGATCAAGCCATCTGCAAACAGTGAGAGTTTTATTTCTTCTTTTCCAGTCTGTATTCATTTTATTTCCTTTTCTGCTCTGATTGCTGTGGCCAAAACTTCCAAAACTATGTTGAATAGTAGTGGTGAGAGTGGGCACCCTTGTCTTGCTCCTGGCTTTAGAGGAAATGCTTTCAGTTTTTCACCATTGAGGATAATATTTGCTGTGGTTTTATCATATATGGCTTTTATTATGTTGAGATATGTTCCTTCTATTCCTGCTTTCTGGAGGTTTTTTTTTTTAATCATAAATGGATATTGAATTTTGTCAAAGGCTTTCTCTGCATATATTGAGATAATCATATGTTTTTTATCTTTCAATTTGTTAATGTGGTGTATCACATTGATTCAATTGAGATTATTGAAGAATCCTTGCATCCCTGGGATAAAGCCCACTTGGTCATGATGTATGATCTTTTTAATATGTTGTTGGATTCTGTTTGCTAGAATTTTTTTAAGGATTTTTGCATCTATATTCATCAGTGATATTGGCCTGTAGTTTTCTTTTATTGCGGCATCTTTGTTTAGTTTTGATATTAGGGTGATGGTGGCCTCATAGAATGAGTTTGGAAGTTTGCCTTCCTGTGCCCTTTCTTGAAGAGTTTGAGTAGGATAGGTGTTAGCTCTTCTCTAAATTTTTGGTAGAATTCAGCTGTGAAGCCATCTGGTCCTGGGCTTTTGTTTGCTGGAAGATTTCTGATTACAGTTTCAATTTCCGTGCTTGTGATGGGTCTGTTAAGATTTTCTATTTCTTCCTGGTTCAGTTTTGGAAAGTTGTACTTTTCTAAGAATTTGTCCATTTCTTCCAAGTTGTCCATTTTATTGGCATATAGTTGCTGATTGTAGTCTCTTATGATCCTTTGTATTTCTGTGTTGTCTGTTGTGATTTCTCCATTTTCATTTCTAATTTTGTTGATTTGATTCTTCTCCCTTTGTTTCTTGATGAGGCTGGCTAATGGTTTGTCTATTTTATTTGTCTTCTCTAAGAACCAGCTTTTGGCTTTGTTGATTTTTGCTATGGTCTCTTTTATTTCTTCCCTAAGTTTTGTGATTTCTACTAACCCTGGGGTTCCTCATTTCTTTCTTTTCTAGTTGCTTTAGGTGTAGAATTAGATTCAAAAGCAGAGACATTACTTTACCAACAAAGGTCCATCTAGTCAAGCCTATGGTTTTTCTTGTGGTCATGTATGGATATGAGAGTTGGACTGCTAAGAAGGCTGAGCGCTGAATTGATGCTTTTGAACTGTGGTGTTGGAGAAGACTCTTGAGAGTCCCTTGGACTGCAAGGGGATCCAACAAGTCCATTCTGAAGGAGATCAGCCCTGGGATTTCTTTGGAAGGAATGATGCTAAAGCTGAAACTCCAGTACTTTGGCCACCTCATGCAAAGAGTTGACTCATTGGAAAAGACTCTGATGCTGGGAGGGATTGGGGGCAAGAGGAGAAGGGGATGACAGAGGATGAGATGGCTGGATGGCATCACTGACTCGATGGACGTGAGTCTGGGTGAACTCCAGGAGTTGGTGATGGACAGGGAGTCCTGGTGTGCTGTGATTCATAGGGTCACAAAGAGTCGGACATGACTGAGTGACTGAACTGAACTGAACTAGGTTATTTATTTGATTTCTCTCCTGTTTCTTGAGGTAGGCTTGTATTGCTATGAAACTTCCCTTTAGCACTGCTTTTACTGAATCCCATAGGTTTTGGGTTGTTGTGTTTTCATTTTCATTTGTTTCTATGCATATTTTGATTTCTTTTTTTATTTCTTCTGTGATCTGTTGTTTATTCAGAATTGTGTTGTTTAGCCTCCATATGGTTGTATTTTTCATAGTTTTTTTTTTTTTTCTGTAGTTGACATCTAATCTTACTGCATTGTGATCAGAAAAGATGCTTGAGATGATTTCAATTTTTTTTGAATTTACCAAGGCTAGATTTATGCCCCAGGATGTGATCTATCCTGGAGAAGGTTCTGTGTGCACTTAAGAAAAAGGTGAAATTCATTGTTTTAGGGTGAAATGTCCTATAGATATCAATTAGGTCTAAGTGGTCCATTGTATCATTTACAGTTTGTGTTTCCTTGCCTATTTTCTGTTTAGTTGATCTATGTATAGGTTTGAGTGGGCCATTAAAGTCTCCCACTATAATTGTGTTACTGTTAATTTCCCCTTTCATACTTGTTAGCATTTGCCTTACATATTGCAGAGCTCCTATGTTGGGTGCATATATATTTATAATTGTTTATCTTATTCTAGGATTGCTCCTTTGATCAATATGTAGTATCCTTCTTTGTCTCTTTTCATGGCCTTTGTTTCAAAGTCTATATTGTCTGATATGAATATTACTACTTCTGCTTTCTTTTGGTCTCCATTTGAGTGAAGTATGTTTTTCCAGCCCTTCACTTTCAGTCTGTATGTTTCCCTTGTTTTGAGGTGGGTCTCTTGTAGACAGCATATATAGGGGTCTTGTTTTTGTATCCATTCATCCAGTCTTTGTCTTTTGGTTGGGGCATTCAACCCATTTACATTTAAGGTAATTATTGATAAGTTTGATCCTGTTGTTATTTACTTTGTTGTTTTGGGTTTGAATTTATAAACCTTTTTGTGTTTCCTGTCTAGGGAAGATCCTTTAGCATTTGTTGGAGAGTTGGTTTGGTCATACTGAATTCTCTGAGCTTTTGTTTGTCTGTAAAGCTTTTGATTTCTCCTTCATATTTGAATGAGATCCTTGCTGGGTACAGTAATCTGGGTTGTAGGTTTTTCTCTTTCATCACTTTAATTATGTCCTGCCATTTCTTCTGGCTTGAAGAGTTTCTATTGAAAGATCAGCTGTTATCCTTATGGGGATCACCTTGTGGGTTAATTGTTGTTTTTCCCTTGCTGCTTTTAATATTTGTTCTTTGTGTTTTGTTTTTCGTTAATTTTATTAATATGTGTCTTGGGGTGTTTCACCTTGGGCTTATCCTTTTTCAGACTCTCTGGGTTTCTTTGACTTGGGTGGCTATTTCCTTCCCCATTTTAGGGAAGATTTCAACTATTATCTCCTCAGGTATTTTCTCATGGCATTTCTTTTTGTCTTCTTCTTCTGGGACTCCTATGATTTGAATGTTGGGGCGTTTGACATTGTCCCAAAGGTCTCTGAGGTTGTCCTCACTTCTTTTAATTCTTTTTTCCTCTCTGTTTCATTTAGTTCCACCATTCTGTCTTCCACCTCACTTATCCCATCTTCTGCCTCTGTTATTCTACTGTTGGATCCCTCCAGAGGGCTTTTGATCTCAGCTATTGCATTATTCATTATTGATTGACTCTTTTTTATTTCTTCTATGTCCTTGTTAAACTTTACTTGCATCTTCTCAATCCTTGTCTCCAGACTATTTTTCTAACTCCATTTTGTTTTCACGATTTTGGATCACTTTTACTATCATTATTCTGAATTGTTTTTCAGTTAGATTTCCTATCTCCTCCTCTTTTGTTCAGTCTGGTGGGCTTTTATCATGTTCCTTTACTTGCTGAATATTTCTCTGCCTTTTCATCTTGTATAGGTTGCTGTGTTTGGGGTGGCCTTTTTGTATGATGGAAGTTTATGGTTTCTCTTTATTGTGGAGATTCCTCCCTGTGAGTGGGGTTGGATGAGTGATTTGTCAAGGTTTCCTGGTTAGGAAAGCTTGCATCAGCGTTCTGGAGGGTGGAGTTGGATCTCTTCTCTCTGGAGTGCAGTGAAGTGTCCAGTAGTGAGTTTTGAGGTGTCTATGGGTTTGGTGTGACTTTGGCTGCCTGTATTTTTGTGCTTGGGGTTATGTTCCTGCTTTGTTGGAGAATTAGCTTGGTATGTCTTGCTCTGAAACTTGTTGGCTTTTGGGGGGAGCTTAGTTTCAGTGTAGGTATGGAGGCTTTTGGATGAGCTTTTGTTGATTAATGGTCCCTGGAGTCAGGAGATTTCTGGTGATCTCAAGTTTTGGATTTAGGCCTCCTGCCTCTGGCTTTCAGTCTTATTCTTATAGTATCCTCAAGACTTCTCCATCCATACAGCACCAATGACAAAACATCTAGGTTAATGGTGAAAAGATTCTCCACAGTGAGGGACATTTAGAGAGGTTCACAGAGTTACATGGAGAAGAGAAGAGGGAGGAGGGAGACAGAGGTGACCAGGAGAATAGGGGAAATCAAAAGGGGAGAGAGCAGTCTAGCCAGTAATCAGTTACCTATTTGCTCTCCACAGTCTGGAACACTCAGAGAGGTTCACAGAGTTCTATAGAGAAGAGAAAAGGGAGGAAGGAGATAGAGGTTACCAGGAGGAGAAGAGGGGGAGTCAAAATGAGAGAGACCAGTCTAGCCTGTGATCAGTTCCCTAAGTTTTCTCCACAGCCCAGAACACCAAAGAGATTCACAGAGTTAATAGAGAAGAGAAGGAGGAGGGAGGAGATAGAGGTGACCTGGGGAGAAAAAAAGAGTCAAAGGGGAGAGAGCAATTAAACCAGTAATCACACTCCTAAGTAAAAATGTGTACCGAAGATTGGATTCTTAAATACAATATTAAAAAAAAAATTGCAAAAGTTATATTAAAAAAATATGACATTTGCTTTAAAAACAGGGTCTTTTTTTCAAGGTAATAGTAGATTTTAAAATTGAAAATTAAAGGATTAAGAAAAAACAAAAATAAAAAAGAAATTAAAAAATGATAATAGCAAAATACAACTAGGAATTTCTCTGGAGCTGTTGAGGGCAGTGCGTGGTCAGTCCAGTTTCAGATAATTCCTTGTTCCACCTTATACTTCTTGTCAAGGTCTATAGGTCCCTTCCAATGTATCCAGTGCTAACTGCAGGGTTTTAATCTGTTTCATCTGTCACTTCCAGAGCTGTTCCCTCTCCTTCGCTTATTTTGGCTTCCTCTGTTTGCAAATCTCTTCAGTATCTAACATCGGTCCTGACACAAGAGGGCGAAGGTGGTCATTTATTTAGGCTTACTTGTTTTTTTGTGCTGCAGGGAGGGAGTAACACTGCAAACAAATATCACTGGCGGGTGTGGGGAGTGCTCACAGTGTCTGGGTCACACTGGGTTTGCCCCCGGTCACGGCGTGTGTGCTTTCCCGGTCTACACTGTTTAGGCTCCAGGTTGCTGTGCCAGGGGGCTGTCTGGGGCGGGCCCTGGGTTGCATGCACTTCCCAGATCTGCCCCGCTCAGGTTCAGTTTCTCGGGTACTCCACAAAGGCACAGACTCAGTTGGGCCTGCATTTTGTGCCCGCATTTTGTGCCCTTACCAGGTCTGAGCAGCTCAGGTGTCCAGGTGCTTAGCGAGCACACACTCCACAGGTGCAGTGCATCTTATCACCTCCCTGGTCTCAGCCACTCGGTTTCCTGGGTGCGCAGAGGCATCTCAGGTGTGCCGTATCTCTTCTGGGGAGCTGATCACTGGCTGCGACCCTCCTGATGGATGTCAACTGACCAGGATCCCAGAAAGACTTGGTTAGCAACTGAGAGCTTGTTCGCAGTTTGGTAGAGGATACCGTCTCTGGGGCCGAGTTTGCCCCTTTACTTCTGGCTCTGACTGGCACCAGCCTGCCTCCCTGCCTCCGGCGGGGGATAGGCCAGTCCTCGTCTGGTATTCGCTCAGTCCTTTGTTCTGTGATCAGCCCGGCAGTGCCTTAGGTTATAGCTTTTCAGGGGAAAGTTCTCTCTCTCTCTCTTTTTCTTTTTTTTCCCTCTCTGGCTTTCCCACGGTTTGGATTGCTATCTCACGTTAGCTCCCTCAGATTGCCCTCAGGGCATTCAGGCCTGGTCCTTACCCTGAGCAGTGCAGCCCACGCCTCCCTGTTCAGCCCCTGCTTGCTGGTGGTGGACACAAGCGTCTTGGCTACTTCTCCTCTGGGAGTTGTAGTTAGAGCCGTAATCTGTGGGTTTTATTATTTATTATTTTCTCCCAGTTATGTTGCCCTCTGAGATTCCAAAACTCCCTACACACCTGCCAGTGAGAGGGTCTCCTGGTGTTTGGAAACTTCTCTTTTAAGACTCCCTCCTCGGGTCGGGTCTCTGTCCCTAACTCTTTTGTCTCTCTTTTTATCTTTTATATTTTGTCCTATATCCTTTTGAAGACAATGGGCTGCCTTTCTGGGTGCCTGGTGTCCTCTGCCAGCATTCAGAAATTATTTTGTGGTATTTGCTCAGCATTCAAATGATCTTTTGACGAATTTGTGGGGGACAAAGTGGTCTCCCTGTCTTATTCTTCCTTCATCTTAGGACTTCCCCTGCCCCTCGTTAGGATTTTTACCCAGTTCAGAAACTGGTATTTATCCAAAAGTCCTTTTTATAAATCTTGAAGAGGAATCATTTTTGTGAAACTTGGTTAGTGCTATGACAATATTTTGAGATAGTAACTCGAATTATGCTTGATAACATTTTACCCAAACATCAAAATTTTAGGAACTCCATACAAATCCTAGGATATCTATATTAGTAACATATTGCCATACAATATAATCTAAGACTTATTACTCACTTTACAATACCTCCCATGTAATTCTGTATACTAAATGAGCCTACTTAGTGTAATATCTCTCTTTGGGATGTTTCAGGGGCCCTCTGAAGCATCCCAAAGTTAGCTAGAAATCTTCTTCATTAGAATGATTTAAGAAGCTTTGTCAACAAATATCAAAAAGGTTTAGAACACTCAGTCAGATGGGATTATAGTTCTTTGTGAAACAGTACTATTCACTTAGCCAAAGTAACAAGAAAGGATTTCAGAACAGATCATTTAAGAGATAAGAAACTTAAATCTATTATCAAAGGCAGTTCAATACCTGAAGAAAAGGTTTCCTCTTAACAGAGAGAAAAGCTAAATTCAAGTGTTTGCACCAGCTTACTTTACTTAAAAGGTTAACTTAATCAAATTTATTTTAAACTTAGTCCTAATCATATATATATATATATATATATATATATATATATATATACACACACACACACACACACACACACACACACACACACAAAACTCTTTCCGCATGGTTCACTTTTCACAAACCTTATCACTTTCTGTACCCATTACTGTGTTCTTCCATCCTAAAAAGCGACATGTAAG
Organism: Bubalus kerabau; assembly: GCF_029407905.1. Classification (NCBI taxonomy): domain Eukaryota; kingdom Metazoa; phylum Chordata; class Mammalia; order Artiodactyla; family Bovidae; genus Bubalus; species Bubalus kerabau. Next base: position 56,544,552 of record NC_073647.1, on the reverse strand, counting down.
TCAGACTTACTTCTTTTTCCCTTCACAAAACACAATTCCATTTCCTCATACCTTCTTTACCAAGAACACACTTCCTACTTTCCTTAAGCAACCAAGAACTGACTTTTATATTAGCATTTTATAGGTTGGTGAGCATAAATACCAGTGATAATTTCTAAAACCTTGGTTTTCTTAGAACATTTTAGGATGGCACCAAACATCATTTATTTTTAATCCCAAATCTCTTCAGTTTCTCTGTAAGAGGTAATCAGTGTTTAGTAGTAAATGTTTCAAAATCTTATTTTATTTGGAAATGACTTAGTTATTCAATAGATTTCCAACACTTCATTTAGCACAACCCTTAGAAGTACAAGCTACCCCAATATGGATAGACTAGACAGATATTCCTAATGCACAATCCTTCTTAATAGAGTTTGCCTAAAGGCTCATATCTCATTTACATTTCTTTTAGAAGTTTCTTCACTCAAGGTAATTTCCTTGCTGAGAAACTTGTAACAGATATAATAATATTGAACTTATATTAAACCTAGGTACAATGAAAATATTCTGCTTAATGTTAATTACTCCTAGACATGCCTATATTATTTAGATCAACAAACAAACATTAATATCAGGTATTTAATATTGAATATTTCCCAGTTCACGTGAACCTGAAATTCATTTAGGTTACTTTCTCTTGTATTTAGAATTATTTGTTTTGTAAGCACTTAATTTTTTTAAGGCCAATTAGATTAGAGCTCATTTATAAACGGATCTCAGCAATCAACAATATTATCAAAAAAACAAAGACACACACTGAGACATACATCTATCCAAATAGACACAAGAGATCCTATAGCTTTGTTTTCCAAACTTAGTTATGAATAAAAAAAATGGTTGGAGTAAGATTTTAAAAGGCTTCCCCCCCCCTTTTTTTGTTCCTTTTGGTTTCAGTATGGATAAATGATCCAGAGAGCTCTGGTCTAAAGGTATGAAAGTGAAAATGAACTTGCTTAGTCGTGTCCAACTCTGCGACCCCATGGACCATAGCCTACCAGACTCCTCATCCATGGGATTTTCCAGGCAAGGGTACTGGAGTGGATTGCCATTTCCTTCTCCAGGGCATCTTCCCAACCCAGGGATTGAACTTAGGTCTCCCATATTACAGACAGACACTTTACTGTCTGAGCCACTGTGGCGCTTGTCTAAAGGTATAGGAGGAGTTACTTCCTCAGGGCAAGAATTCTTAAAAAGATACTTTTTTCTTCCAGCTTCCTCTGGAATCTAAAGAATATTGTGACCACACTGTCAAAAATTGTATTTTTTTTTTTTTTTGTGACCACAGTTTTATAGCTGAAATTTAGACCAGATAGTGCTCAGCTTGGATCTGATAACAAGGGCAGATTGGTCCTAGAAGGGATTGTCCTCTGGGGAAATAGGGGTCTTAGTTTGATCAGCCCCTGGATGTTTATTACAGGAGGAAGTCCTGGACGTAAGGGGACTTCAGTCCATTTTCCTATCCTATGTCAATAAAGATCTAATATTTTTAGGCCATTTTTCTTGTCATTGGATCATAGCTATAGATTGACCAGTCATTTAAAAAGTTTTCCTAAGGGGTTCTGGGATGGGATGTGGAACCTTAGAGTAAGCAATTCACATATTAGCTTGAACAATTTGTACCAGATGTCTGTGCACTGAAACCAAACTAGCAAACCAAACCGAACCAGAACTTCACCACCTAGGAGTCATACTCCAAATGAAATAAAAAGCAAAGAGATGTCCAGAAATCAAAAGCCAAGTGGCAAAAGTGCCCCCCAAAGCAAAAATCAAATGGTATAAATGCCAAACATGACTTCCCAATTCCACTAGACCTGTGACCTGGCAAAGTCAGTGCTAGCAGCCTTTTTAGTTCTGCCAGTTTCAAGCAATTTCTTGTTGATTTTTTGCCAAGAAGTTACTCTATCATTTTCTGTTTTAGAAGCTTCTAGATATCAGTCAAAACACTGCTGGCCTTTTCTAATTGTGCATGCAAAAATATCAATTTTAGAATATCAAAAAAACCCTCCAATTTGGCCATTTTAGGTTGAGATCTCTTTTAGTGTGATTTCTCCAATTAACTAGGTACTTGCAAGTATGACCTCCATATGTATTGTACATGAATCTGGCTAGAGTGTTAGTCAGAGGCTGGCTTTCTGACACCCCTTTGTTTCTGTTTTTGAGAGATTCTGTTTCTCATTTTAAGTGGAATTTGTCAGGGATAAAAATCACTGGTGAACTTGTATAGTGGGCCCACGTGCTGCTTGTGAGCTTAACTCCTCCTGGAGTAACCCCAGAGTCATTTCAGCTTGTCTTACGTGTCTCAGATTCTGCCTCTGGCAATCTAAGACCACCGTGGCTGCTCAGGTCACTGAATGGCCAGTCCTTATGTGTGACCCCGGACTAGCAAGTATTTTAATTAATGAGTGGGTTTCCCTATGGGACCACTGCACAGTATGAGGACTAGGCTTCCATCACTCCCATAAATTTCTCAGTCATCTGAGAAAAACAAAACTGGCCGGGAGGAGTCTTGTCCATTTTGTTCAGAGCAAAGCTCTCATGTATTTTTTCATTTTTATCCTGACAAATTCTATAATGGCAGTCAAATTGAGGAAAACTGTCAGATAAGCCTCTTACTTAACCATTCAACCAAGACCAGTCAGTCCCCTACAGTGGAGCAACCTCAGCATCAGCCGAGCCCCTGGTATTCCTCAATTTTTTCCAAACAAGCCCACCTACCCAGTACCTTCCCACTGGGTGGGCAATTCTCCTGGCATCTTTCAGCCAGCCCCCCCCACCCAGCATCTTTTGACTGGGTGGGGATTCCTCAGTATCTTTCCACCGAGCCCCACTCAGTGTCTAGACCATGAGTGGGTATGCCCCAGATGTTTCATCCGGGCCTCCCCTAGTATCTTTCCTACTAGGAGGGTGCAAGTAACCTGCTCCACTGCCAAATAAAACTCAGAATCTCAACCAATATGGGAGATTCAAGAACCAAGAGAGACGTACTCAAATTCGTCTGCACTCCCCAAGGAGGAGGATAGGTGCAAGGGGCCGCTGCTGGTACCAAAGCTCTGGTTCCTCATGGAGTCCAGTCGAAAGAAGGAAGTCCACACTGGGTCCCTTCATGGTCGCCATAACTGTTGACTAAAAGAGGATGTACAACTTGAGAGTTGTGACTTAAGTTTTATTTGGGGCAAAATGAGGACTGCAGTCCGGGAGGCAGCATCTTAGATAGCTCTGAGAGACTGCTCCTAAGCGGCAGTGGGGAAAAGACAATATATAAGGTTTCAGTGAAGGGGGAGTTCCATACCATGAAGCACTCATTTTACAAAAGGTTTTTGTTAGTCATGAGGATCTGATATCACCATGAAGGGATTTAGTGCTTCTCTAGATATGAGGAGATGCAAGGATTGAGATCATAAAATCTGTTCCTAAAAACATCCAACTATCTAAAGACCTGTCCCACCAGATTCTCTGGAGCACAGAGTGCTTCACTCCACCATGAACTCCCTCAGGGATTGTTGAAGGTCAACAGCTATAGCAGTATGGTGTTTAGTCTTTGTAGAAGCAGATGGAAAATGCCTTTGTTGTTCAGTCACTGGCAATGCTCTTGGTAAGTGCCAATTTGTAGTTGACATAAACATACACTTCTGTGATTTGCTTCATTAGCTCAGCATGGTAATCTGTAGATCCATCAACATTAATGTGTATAGCTGTAGTTCATTTTTTACTACTGTATACTATTCCATTATACGACTGTATGATAATTTAGTATACTAGTCCAATATGATATAGATATTTGGCTATTTCAAATATTTTTCTTGCTATGATAATAATATTGTACCAGCCTCAGTTTAATGGTCTTCTACTGATCTGCAAGTCCCTCCCACCCAACCTTTTCTTTCATTCCTCTCTAGTAACTGCTCATACTATTTCTATGGTCACTGAGCCAGGAATTGTTTTTATCACAGACTAAGGAGCACACGCAAAAGTAGGAAGTCAAGAAACACCTGGAGTAACAGGCAAATTTGGCCTTGGAATATGGAATGAAGTAGGGCAAAGACTAATAGAGTTTTGCCAAGAAAATGCACTGGCCATAGCAAACACCCTCTTCCAACAACACAAGAGAAGACTCTACACATGGACATCACCAAATGGTCAACACCAAAATCAGATTGATTATATTCTTTGCAGCCAAAGATGGAGAAGCTCTATACAGTCAGCAAAAAACAAGACCAGGAGCTGACTGTGGCTCAGATCATGAACTCCTTATTACCAAATTCAGACTTAAATTGAAGAAAGTAGGGAAAACCACTAGACCATTCAGGTATGACCTAAATCATATCCTTTGTGATTATACAGTGGAAGTGAGAAATAGATTTAAGGGCCTAGATCTGATAGATAGAGTGCCTGATGAACTGTGGAATGAGGTTGATCACATTGTACAGGAGATAGGGAACAAGACCATCCCCATGGAAAAGAAATGCAAAAAAAGCAAAATAGCTGTCTGGGGAGGCCTTACAAATAGCTGTGAAAAGAAGCAAAGTGAAAAGCAAAGGAGAAAAGGAAAGATATAAGCATCTGAATACAGAGTTCCAAAGAATAGCAAGAAGAGATAAGAAAGCCTTCTTCAGAGATCAATACAAAGAAATAGAGGAAAACAACAGAATGGGAAAAACTAGGGATCTCTTCAAGAAAATTAGAGATACCAAAGGAATATTTCATGCAAAGATGGGCTCGATAAAGGACAGAAATGGTATGGACCTAACAGAAGCAGAAGATATCAAGAAGAGGTGGCAAGAATACACAGAAGAACTGTACAAAAAAATCTTCACATCCCAGATTATCAAGATGGTGTGATCACTGACCTAGAGCCAGACATCCTGGAATGTGAAGTCAAGTGGGCCTGAGAAAACATCACTACGAACAAAGCTAGTGGAGGTGATGGAATTCCAGTTGAGCTATTTCAAATCCTGAAAGATGATGCTGTGAAAGTGCTGCACTCAACATGCCAGCAAATTTGGAAAACTCAGCAGTGGCCACAGGACTGGAAAAGGTCAGTTTTCATTCCAATCCCAAAGAAAGTCAATGCCAAAGAATGCTCAAACTACCGTAGAATTGCACTCATCTCACACACTAGTAAAGTAATGCTCAAAATTCTCCAAGCCAGGCTTCAGCAATATGTGAACCGTGAACTTCCTGATGTTCAAGCTGGTTTTAGAAAAGGCAGAGGAATGAGAGATCAAATTGCCAAAATCTGCTGGATCATGGAAAAAGCAAGAGAGTTCCAGAAAAACATCTATTTCTGTTTTATTGACTATGCCAAAGCCTTTGACTGTGTGGATCACAATAAACTGTGGAAAATTCTGAAAGAGATGGGAATACCAGACCACCTGACCTGCCTCTTGAGAAATCTGTATGCAGGTCAGGAAGCAACAGTTATAACTGGACATGGACCAACAGACTGGTTCCAAATAGGAAAAGGAGTATGTCAAGGCTGTATATTGTCACCCTGCTTATTTAACTTATATGCAGAGTACATCATAAGAGATGTAGAAATGCTGGACTGGAAGAAGCACAAGCTGGAATCAAGATTGCCGGGAGAAATATCAATAACTTCAGATATGCAGATGACACCACCCTTATGGCAGAAAGTGAAGAGGAACTAAAAAGCCTCTTGATGAAAGTGAAAGTGGAGAGTGAAAAAGTTGGCTTACAGCTCAACATTCAGAAAACGAAGATCATGGCATCCAGTCCCATCACTTCATGGGAAATAGATGGGGAAACAGTGGAAACAGTGTCAGACTTTATTTTTCTGGGCTCCAAGATCACTGCAGATGGTGACTGCAGCCATGAAATTAAAAGATGCTTACTCCTTGGAAGGAAAGTTATGACCAACCTAGATAGCATATTGAAAAGCAGAGACATTACTTTGCCAACAAAGGTCTGTCTAGTCAAGGCTATGGTTTTTCCAGTGGTCATGTATGGATGTGAGAGTTGGACTGTGAAGAAAGCTGAGCACTGAAGAATTGATGCTTTTGAACTGTGGTGTTGGAGAAGACTCTTGAGAGTCCCTTGAACTGCAAGGAGATCCAACCAGTCCATTCTGAAGGAGATCAGCCCTGGGATTTCTTTGGAAGGAATGATGCTAAAGTTGAAACTCCAGTACTTTGGCCACCTCATGCGAAGAGTTGACTCATTGGAAAAGACCCTAATGCTGGGAGGGATTGGGGGCAGGAGGAGAAGGGGACGACAGAGGATGAGATGGCTGGATGGCATCACCGACTCGATGGACGTGAGTCTGAGTGAACTCCGGGAGTTGGTAATGGACAGGTAGGTCTGGCGTGCTGTGATTCATGGGGTCACAAAGAGTCGGACACGACTGAGCGACTGAACTGAAGTGAACTGAAGGAGCACACATGCATGGCACTAACCAGAAAAAGAGACTATCTTTTTTACTTAATTTTTTTTTTTAAATTGGAGGATAATTGCTTTACAGTGTTGTGGTGATCTCTGCCATACATTGGTGAGAATCAGTCGTAATTATATACATATATCCCTCCCTGTTGAGCCTCCCCATGCCAATTTCAACCCTCCAGGTCATTGCAGAGTGCCAAACTGGGCTCCCTGTGTTATAGAACAGCTTCCTGCTAATTATCTATTTTACATATGATAGTGTTTATATGTCAATTCTACTTTCTCAACTTGTGTTACCCTCTCCTTCCTGCACTGTGTTTACCAGTCCATTCTCTACATCTGTGTCTCCATTTCTTCTTTGTAAATAGGTTCATCAGTACTGTTTTTTCTAGATCCCATATATACATGTAATATATGATATTTGTTTTTCTCTTTCTGACTTACTTCACTCTGTATAATAGGCTCTGGGTTCATCCATCTCACTACAACTCACTGAAATTTGTTCCTTTTTATGGTTGAGTAATATTCCATTGTATATATGCACTACAGATTCTTTATCCATTCACCTGCTGATGGACATCTAGGTTGCTTCCATGTTCTGGCTACTGTAAATAGTGCTGCCGTGAATATTGAGTTACATGTGTCTTTTTGAATTGTGGTTTTCTCAGAGTATATGCCCAGTATCAGGACTGCTCAGTCATACGGTAGTTTTATTTCTAGTTTATTAAGGAATCTCCATACTGTTCTTCAAAGTGGCTGTATCAATTTACATTGGTATAGTCACTGCATTTTTTTTTTATAGTCACTGCATTTAAAAAAAACTTTTTATCACTTATTTCAGATATTTTACTTTTTTTTCCTCTCCCTTTTGCTTCCCTCATTGTATTCCTCAGTAAAGCCTAAGCATATAAACTTTTGCCTTAGCCTCTGTTTTCTAGGGAACCTGGCCTTACACAACTACAATGGGCATCTTAATACATTTTTCCCCCCAGCACATGTGCAAAGAATTTCTTCAGAGTATGTATCTAGAAGTAGAATCGCTTAGTTTTAGTTATAGTTGTAGCTATAGAATTCGTGAGTTACAGTAAATGCTCAGGTTGACTGCTGCGACTAAGCAATGTCAAACTGTTTTCCAAAGTGGTTTTTACCTGTGTATACTTTCACTAGCACTAGCATGAGACTTCCTGTAGCTTTACAACCTCTTGAAAACTTGCTGTTGTCTATATTGTTAGTATTTCTAATTTTGATTGGTATGTAATTGCATCTCATTTGCTTTCTGAAGCTTTTCCTTGAATATAAGTGAGGCTGAAGCCATTTCATATGTTCACAGGACATTTGTATTCATCCTCTGTGATATTCCTGTCCATGTCTTTTGCACATTTCTTTTGGTATGGCTGTCTCTTCTTTCTGATTGGTCAGAGTTCTTCATATATTTGTATGATAATCCTTACTTGATTATATGTCTTTAAAATATCTTCTCCTGGCTTTATCGCTGCATATGGATGACCATTTATCCTTATAGCTTTTAATGCATGGTCTGTTTCTTTCACATTGATCTACAATGTTTCCTCTGTCATAAGTCACGTTTCCACTTTTACATGGATCTATTCTGGATTGTCTGTTTTGTTTCATTGTTCTGTATGTCCATCCTTGCTCTAATATTATATTACATTTATTAATATAACCTATAGTAAATCTTGAAAATTGGTAGGGCAAGTTTCCTCATCTTACTCTTGTGGAATATCTTGTCTATTTCTGATCCTTTGCTTTACCAAGTTACACACACAGGCACGCATACCCACAAATAACCTGTTAGGATTTTTGGGAGAATTGCAGTGGATCTTTAAATTAATTCTGTGCTCATGATGGCTGATAAGTTTCTGAGTTTCCTTTTTTGTATTATACTTGTCTTTTTTTTTTTTTGGTATTATCTCATAAAATGCATGGGAGAGTGCTTATTTTTCTGTTCTCTGTAGTAGTTTATGTAAGGATTGAATTGTCTGTTCCTTTAATGTATGATAGAACTCTCTTATAAAGTCACCTGGGTCCTAATCATTCTTTAATCAAATATTTTAAAAATACTGCTTTAATTTCTTTAATCATTATAAAACTGTTTAGATTTTCTGTTTTTCTGTGAGTTATTTATCGGTGCTTATACGCTTCTTATTCATTTCATCCATGTCTTTAAACTTGGCATTGCATTTTTTGTACTTTCTTTTTATCGGTTTCATTTCTGTTATACCTGATTCATGCCCACTTTTTCATTCCTAACACAACACTTTTGTCCCTTTTCTTCTTGATCAATTTTGCCAGCATTTTGTTATCTTCTTTTAGTCTTTCTTAAGCACATTTCGACATTATTTTTCATCTCTGTTTTATGCCTTATTTTCATTAATTCCTGATTTTAGGTTCTTTTCCCCTTCTGTTTCCTTTTGATTTATTCTGATGCTCTCTTTCTAACATCTTAAGATATGAGCAGGCTTAGCTCATTAATTTTGAGTCTTTCTTCTTTTTAAACTGATTTTGGATTAATATCTACATACAGAAGACAGTAAAAATATATATACTCAGTTTAATGAATAAGTAACCACTATTCAGATCAAGAAATAGAGAACTACCAACTCTATTAGTCCTCTGCACAGTCATCCTGTGCCCCTGATCATGTAACCTCTACCCTCTACATGTGACCACTTCTGCAGTGACATGTAATTTTTATTTATTTAAAATTTTATTACTTAAATATGCATCCCTAGACAATATAGTTTAACCTTTTCTGTTTTTGAACTTTACATTTACTAGAACAAAGCATAATATATATTTTATAAACTTGATTTTTGCCTAATATTATATCTATTAAATTCATTCTTTCCCTTAAATTGTTGTAATCGATTTTGTGAATATAACACACTTCATATATCCAGTGTACTGTTACTACACATTTGAATCTTTCCAGGACCTTGTTACCACAGATAATCCTCCTATGAATATTCTTGTATATGTCTCTTAGGGCAAGAGCTTGACTGTATACTAGATGTAGAAGTGCTCACCCATAAGGTTTGTGCATGCTAGCCTTTAACATCAGTTCAGTTCAGTCATTCAGTCATGTCCGAATCTTTGCGACCTCATGAATCGCAGCACGCCAGGCCTCCCTGCCCATCACCAACTCCCGGAGTTCACTCAAACTCACGTCCATTGAGTCGGTGATGCCATCCAGCCATTTCATCCTCTGTCGTCCCCTTCTCCTCCTGCCCCCAATCCCTCCCAGCATTAGGGTCTTTTCCAATGAGTCAACTCTTCGCATGAGGTGGCCAAAGTACAGGAGTTTCAGCTTTAGCATCATTCCTTCCAAAGAACACCCAGGACTGATCTCCTTTAGAATGGATTGGTTGGATCTCCTTGCAATCCAAGGGACTCTCAAGAGTCTTCTCCAACACCACAGTTCAAAAGCATCAATTCTTCAGTGCTCAGCTTTCTTCACAGTCCAACTCTCACATCCATACATGACTACTGGAAAAACCATAGCCTTGACTAGATGGATTTTTGTTGGCAAAATAATGTCTCTGCTTTTGAATATGCTATCTAGGCTGGTCATAACTTTCCTTCCAAGGAGTAAGCGTCTTTTAATTTCATGGCTGCAATCACCATCTGCAGTGATTTTGGAGCCCCCCAAAATAAAATCTGACACTGTTTCCACTGTTTCCCCATCTATTTGCCATGAAGTTATGGGACCAGATACCATGATCTTAGTTTTCTGAATGTTGAGCTTTAAGCCAACTATTTCACACTCCTCTTTCACTTTCATCAGGAGGCTTTTTAGTTCCTCTTCACTTTCTGCCATAAGGGTAGAAATGGTATGGACCTTACAGAAGCAGAAGATATTAAGAAGAGGTGGCAAGAATACACAGAAGAACTATACAAAAAAAGATCATCACGACCAAGATAATCACGATGGTGTGATCACTGACCTAGAGCCAGATATCCTGGAATGTGAAGTCAAGTGGGCCTTAGAAAGCATCACTACGAACAAAGCTAGTGGAGGTGATGGATTTCCAGTTGAGCTATTTCAAATCCTGAAAGATGATGCTGTGAAAGTGCTGCACTCAATATGCCAGCAAATTTGGAAAACTCAGCAGTGGCCACAAGACTGGAAAAGGTCAGTTTTCATTCCAATCCCAAAGAAAGGCAATGCCAAAGAATGCTCAAACTACTGCACAATTGCACTCATCTCACATACTAGTAAAGTAATGCTCAAAATTCTCCAAGCCAGGCTTCAGCAATATGTGAACCATGAACTTCCAGATGTTCAAACTTGTTTTAGAAAAAGCAGAAGAACCAGAGATCAAATGGCCAACATCCACTGGATCATGGAAAAAGCAAGAGAGTTCCAGAAAAACATCTATTTCTGTTTTATTGACTATGCCAAAGCCTTTGACTGTGTGGATCACAATAAACTGTGGAAAATTCTGAAAGAGATGGGCATGCCAGACCACCTGACCTGCCTCTTGAGAAGCCTATATTCAGGTCAGGAAGCAACAGTTATACCTGGACATGGAACAACAGACTGGTTCCAAATAAGAAAGGGAGTACATCAAGGTTGTATATTGCCACACTGCTTATTTAACTTATATGCAGAGTACATCATGAGAAACGCTGGGCTGGAAGAAGCACAAGCTGGAATCAAGATTGCCGGGAGAAATATCAATAGCCTTTAACATGGTAAACAGTTTATCCAAGTGTTATACTAGTTTACAGTCTCACCAGGTACCAAATTACATTCCTGCAAGCAGTGTACCAGAATGTAAGAGTTCTCATAGCTTCATACTTGGTATTCTCTAACTTTTTATATGTCTCTAGCCTGGAAAGTGTATAATGTACTTAGTTTTGGTTTATAATGAGCATTCCCTGATTGCTATTAATACTAAGATTGGGCTCATTTTTTTTTTCTACTATGATCATTTTATGCTGTATATTTTATGTCAATTCTGTTTTATTTGTGTCCCACTTAAATTGATAAAATGAAATTTATTGTTTTAGTTCTAAATATATTATAGTGTCCATTATAGTTTGTTCTTTAATCTAGGAGTTACTTCAGAATTTGTTAAACTTCCATAGGTAGGCTATTAGTGTTTTTTATCTTCTAATTTTGTCTTTATATTCTCCAGAAACTCCAGTGATTGACTCTATTTTCACGGTTTTTTACCCCCACTTCAAAGTAACAAAATTTGTGATCACTTAATAAAAGTTAGCAGTGTGGGGTGGGGGGAAACTGCATTGAAGTAGATGGTGGACTGGGCCACTATTCTCTATGGTTACTTGATTCAAATTCTTGCCTCAACAAAATTACAAATTCCAATGTTTTACTAAATTTAAAATAGGTCATATTTCAAAATGAGTATTAAAATCTATGAATTATACTAGCAATTCAGTTCAGTTCAGTTCAGTTGCTCATTTGTGTCTGACTCTTTGCAACCCCATGGTCTGCAGCACGCCAAGCTTTTCTGTCCATCACCACCTCCCAGAGCTTGATGAAACTAATGTCCATCACATCGGTGATGCCATCCAACCATCTCATTCTTGGTTGTCCCCTTCTCCTCCTGCTATCAATTTTTCCCAGCATCAGGGTCTTTTCTAAGGAATCAGTTCTTTACATCAGGTGGCCAAAGTAGTATTGCTTCAGCTTCAGCGTCAGTCCTTCCAACAAATATTCAGGACTGATTTCCTTTAAGATTAACTGGTTTGATCTCTTTGCAGTCCAAGGGACTTTCAAGAGTCTTCCCCAACACCACAGTTCAAAAGCATCAGTTCTTCAGGGCTCAGCTTTCTTTATGGTCCAACTCTCACATCCATCCATGACTACTGGAAAAAAACAAAGCTTTGACTAGACAGACCTTTGTTGGCTCTGCTTTTTAATATGCTGTCTAGGTTGGTCATAGCTATTCTTCCAAGGAGCAAGCGTCTTTTAATTTCATGGCTGCAGTCACCATCTGCAATGATTTTGGAGCCCAAGAAAATAAAGTCTATCACTGTTTCCATTGTTTCCCCATCTATTTGCCATGAGATAATGGGACAGAATGCCATGATCTTAGTTTTCTGAATGTTGAGCTTTAAGCCAACTTTTTCACTCTCCACTTTCACTTTCATCAAGAGGCTCTTTAGTTCCTCTTTGCTCTCTGTCATAAGGGTGGTGTCATCTGCATATCTTAGGTTATTGATATGTCTCCCAGCAATCTTGATTCCAGCTTGTGCTTCATCCAGCCTGGCATTTTGCATGATTTACTCTGCATATAAGTTAAATAAACAGGGTGAAAATATAGAGCCTTATCACACTCCTTTCCCAATTTGAAGGCAGTCCGTTGTTCCATGTCTAGTTCTAACTGTTGCTTCTTGACCTGCATACAGATTTCTCAGGAGGCATTTAAGGTGGTCTGTATTCCCATCTCTTTAAGAACTGTTTTACAGTTTGTTGTGATTCACACAGCCAAAGGAATATTGGCATTTGCTCAACAAATTTCAATGATCTTTCACATGTTTAACTCAACCATAATCATGTAAGGTAGGTGATATTATGTCTTATGTGTGGCAGATTTCAGAGTTGTTAAGGGCTTGGATTAAGGCTGACAGAGTGTATATATTTGGATAGAGATGAGGAAAATTGCAGAGGTTATATGGATGGGTATTGGATGCCTTTTTGAAATACGATTAATGTTAGTTTAGATAAGCATCACAAGAAAAGGAGCAGATTTTAGTTGAAAGAAAGGTGAATTTGAGGAGCAGCAAAATTTTTTCAGTTTTAAACATTCATGGAGCATCATGAAACATATATTTGGAGGTAAGACGCCAAAAATATCTATATTTATCTGTGGAAAGGTCATGACAGGAGCCATGTGAGAGGATGAGAGTATCTAAGGGGAGGAATCTTGGCCGTGCAAAAAGGCAGAGCCTTGAGTTCTGTCTACATTTGAAGGGTAAGTGTAGAAAGATAAAAGAGCTAAAGCGCTGAATTGAATGCAAAAAAAAGATGTATGAGAACTAGAGAGTGTAGTTTCATGATAGCCAAAGGAGGAGAATATTTGAATATGGGAGAGGTTGTGGTTGCCTCAGATGCTATAGAGAGGCTGATTATTAAGAGAACTGTGCAGAGTCCACACAATTTGATACTTAGAAAATCAGTGGTGACCTTATTGAAAGCAGCTTCAGTAGAGCTGTACAGCAGAGGCTAGATTGTTATCAATTTGGGAATGACTCAATGGTGAGAAATAGTAGACAATTCTTTCCTGTAGTTTGCAATGAAGAGAGAGAAAAGGAGAATTTAAGGGAAAGGCAGGCAGAGTGTAGGTTTTTGATTTGTTTTCTTAACATTGGCATTTGAGTATATATTTAGAAGAGAGGGAGAAGTTATCAATGCTGTAGAAAAGACTGAAAAATCAAAAAAGGAGGAATATGGTAGGAAATGTGTTGAAGACGGAAAAGTTGCTGAATTTATAGTCAAGAAACTGTTATTTATTTGCTGGCTCTGCCGTTGTCCTGATATATGTTTATAGGCAAATCATTTAACATTTTGTGATCCCAGTTTTACTCATCTGTCCAACCAGAGTAATCACATTTACTATATAGAATTGATGTAAAAATAAATACTATTTGCAGAAGTGCAGTTAAGAATGGAGATACATCATATATCAGGATGCAGAACTGTGATAAATGATCATTAATGTTGATTCCTTTTTTTTTTTTTTGGAATAGTATTATTAGTAAGAGTAAAGTGATCATATGGTCACAGTTCCAGAAGATGGGTTCAAGGGTACAGATGCGGTTCCTCCTTGAAATTGGCTTTAGACATAAAGGGAAGAAGAAGACAAAGGGAAACTTCGAAGGAGAAATTTAAACTATATAATACAGAATATTCAGGATTTTTAAAAATTCAAAATATGTAAAATTCAAATGACAGATCAGTTATTTGTAAGGCGTCTGGACAAATGTAGGGATACCACTACTCTTATATCTTATATTGCTAATAAGAGCTTAAAAAAATTGTTTTATCCTCAGTTATTTCTCATGAGATTCAAATTTTGGTCCATTCTTCATTCTGTGAGTTCTTATATCATCTATGAAACTTGTTTGGAGTTTCTTTTTTTCTTTTTCTTAAAAAAATTTTTTTTTTTACCTTTACAATATTGTATTGGTTTTGCCATATATCAACATGAATCCGCCAACAGTGTTATCCAAGAAAATTTTTTATGAATACTATGTGCAAAACATTGTACTAGGGAAGTATTTCTCAACCTAGGATAGTTCTACGTACATGGGGATAATTTTGTCCAATAAATGTGTATACAAATATGTGGGGACAGTTTTAAGGGTCACAAGAACTGGAATGCTATTGGCATTTCATGGAAGGGGGCCACAACTGTTAAATAGCCTTCAGTTCATAAAACAGTTCTACACATTTGCTGGGAACTATGGGAAACAAGCAAGGATATCAAGCCCATCAATCTTAAAGGAAATCCACCCTGAATATTCATTGGAAGGATTGATGCTGAAGCTCCAATACTTTGTACATTTGATGCGAATAGCCAACTCATTGGAAAAGGCCTTGATGCTGGGAAAGATTGAGGGCAAGAGGAGAAGGGAGCGATAGAGGATAAGATGGCTGAATGACATCATCAACTCAGTGCACATGAGTTTAAGCAAACTCTGGGAGATAGTGGAGGACAGGGAAGCCTGACTACTGCAGTCCATGGGGTGCAATAAGTCAGACACGACTGATCAACTGAACAACAGCATCAAGAAGGGAGCTTGGGGTTTATGGTCATTATTTGCTCACTGGGTCTGTAATTTTAAATCAGTCATTAAATTTCTGAGTCTTGATATCATTGTCTATAGACAAGACCATTGAACTAGATTATTTCTAGGAAAATTTCCAGCTATAAAATTTAGAAGTTCTATGAATTAGGGATATTTATGTTTAGGAGATGGAATTGGATGTTAAAGGGTAGAGCAAAAGGAGTCAATACTAGGAAAGGAAGACAGTGTAAACTCTGTCATCATTAAATGTGAATCTTAATGTTTACCATTTTCTGGAGAGGAGAGTTCTTGTTGGGAAGTAACGAGTGGCAGGTAAACAAAATCAGAATGGGGCAATGATAATAGTACCCTTTGAGATTTAGGTTGGGCTTCCCTTGTGGCTCAGCTGGTAAAGAATCCACTTGCAATGTGGGAGTTCTGGGTTCAGTCGCTGGGCTGGGAACATCTCCTGGAGAAGGGAAAGGCTACCCACTCCAATATTCGGACCTGGAGAATTCCATGGACTATACAGTCCATGGAGTTGCAAAGAGTTGGACACGACTGAACAACTTTCACTTTCACTTTTGAGATTTAGGCTAGCAAGGTGAATTTAATCCTGTAGATAATTGACTTGGCTTCTCACATGGAACACAGCCTTGTCTAACTCAATGAAATTAAGCCATACTGTATAGGGTCACCCAAGACAGTCAGGTCATGGTGGAGAGTTATGACAAAATGTGGTCAACTGGAGAAGGGAATGGCAAACCACTTCAGTATTTTTGCCTTGAGAACCCATGAACAGTATGAAAAGGCAAAAAAAAAAAAAAAAATTGAACACTGAAAGATGAACTCCCCAGGTGGGTAGGTGCCTAATATGCTATTGGAGATCAGTGGAGAAATAACTCCAGAAAGAATGAAGGGACAGAGCCAAGGCAAAAATAACACCCAGTTGTGGATGTGACTGGTGATAGAAGCAAGCTCTGATGCTGTAAACAGCAATATTGCATAGGAGCCTGGGATGTTAGGTCCATGAATCAAGGCAAATTGGAAGTGGTCAAACAAGTGATGGCAAGAGTGAATTTTGACATTCTAGGAATCAGTGAACTAAAATGCACTGGAATGGGTGAATTTAACTCAGATGACCATTATATCTACTACTGTGAGCAGGAATCCCTTAGAAGTCACCAAAGATCTGAAATGCAGTACTTGTATGCAATCTCAAAAAAGACAGAATGATCTCTAATTGTTTCCAAGACAAACCATTCAATATCACGGTAATCCAAGTCTATGTCCTGATCAGGAGTGCTGAAGAAGCTGAAGTTGAACGGTTCTATGAAGACCTACAAGACCTTTTAGAACTAAACTAAAAAAGATATCCTTTACATTATAGGGGACTGGGATGCAAAAGTAGGAAGTCAAGAAACACCAGGAGTAACAGGCAAATTTGGCCTTGGAGTATGGAATGAAGCAGGGCAAAGACTAATAGAGTTCTACCAAGAGAATGCACTGGTCATAGCAAACACCCTCTTCCAATAACACAAGAGATGACTCTACATATGGACATGACCAGATGGTCAATACCAAAATCAGATTGATTATATTCTTTGCAGCCAAAGATGGAGAAGCTCTATACAGTCAGGAAAAACAAGACCGGTAGCTGATTGTGGATCAGATCATGAACTTCTTATTGCCAAATTCAGACTTAAATTGAAAAAGGGAGGAAAACCACTAGACCATTCAGGTATGACCTAAATCAAATCCCTTATGATTATACATCGGAAGTGACAAATAGATTTAAAGGATTAGATCTGATAGACAGAGTGCCTGAAGATCTATGGATGGAGGTTCATCACATTGAACAGGAGACAGGGATCAAGATGATTCCCAAGAAAAAGAAATGCAAAAAAACAAAATAGCTGTCTGAGAAGGCCTTAAAAATAGCTGTAAAAAGAAGGGAAGCAAAAAGCAAAGGAGAGAAGAAAAGATGTACCCATTTGAATGCAGAGTTCCAAAGAATAGCAAGGAGAGATAAAAAAGCCTTCCTCAGTGATCAGTGCAAAGAAATAGAGGAAAATAATAGAGCGGGAAAGACTAGAGATCTCTTCAAGAAAATTAGAGATACCAAGGGAACATTTCATGCAAAAATGGGCTTGATAAAGGACAGAAATGGTACGGACCTAACAGAAGCAGAAGATATTAAGAAGAGGTGACAAGAATACACAGAAGAACTATACAAAACAGATTTTCAAGACCCAGATAATCATGATGGTGTGATCACTCATATAGAGCCAGACATCCTGGAATCTGAAATCAAGTGGGCCGTAGGAAGCATCACTATGAACAAAGCTAGTGGAGGTGATGGAATTCAGGTTGAGCTATTTCAAATCCTAAAAGATGATGCTGTGAAAGTGCTGCACAAAATATGCCAGCAAATTTGACAAAGTCCGCGGTGGCCATAGGACTGGAAAAGGTCAATTTTCATTCCAATCCCAAAGAAAGGCAATGCTCAAACTATTGCACAATTTCACTCATCTCACGTGCTAGTAAAGTAATGCTCAAAATTCTTCAAGCCAGGCTTCAGCAATACGTGAAGTGTGAACTTCCAGATATTCAAGCTTGTTTTAGAAAAGGCAGAGGAACCAGAGATCAAATTGCCAACATCAGCTGTA
This sequence comes from Bubalus kerabau, assembly GCF_029407905.1. Lineage (NCBI taxonomy): Eukaryota > Metazoa > Chordata > Mammalia > Artiodactyla > Bovidae > Bubalus > Bubalus kerabau. The sequence goes on along the minus strand of NC_073647.1, from coordinate 56,526,667 downwards.
TCATCGAAAAAACAAAAAGCAAGAGAGTTCCAGAAAAACATCTATTTCTGCTTTATTGACTATGACAAAGCCTTTGACTGTGTGGATCACAATAAATTGTGGAAAATTTTGAAGGAGATGGGAATACCAGACCACCTGACCTGCCTCCTGAAAAATCTGTATGCAGGTCAGGAAGCAACAGTTAGAACTGGACATGGAACAACACACTGGTTCCAAATCGGGAAAGGAGTACATCAAGGCTGTATATTGTCCCCCTGCTTATTTAACTTATATGCAGAGTACATCATGAGAAACCCTGGGCTGGAAGAAGCACAAGTTGGAATCAAGATTGCTGGGAGAAATATCAATCACATCAGATATGCAGATGACACCACCCTTATGGCAGAAGCTGAAGAATTACGAAAGGGCCTCTTGATGAAAGTGAGGGAGGAGAGTGAAAAAGTTGGCTTAAAGCTCAACATTCAGAAAACTAAGATCATGGCATCTGGTCCCATCACTTCATGGCAAATAGATGGGGAAACAGTGGAGACAGTGACAGCCTTTATTTTTGGGGGCTCCAAAATCACTGCACATTGTGATTGCAGCCATGCAATTAAAAGACACATACTCTTTGGAAGGAAAGTTATGACCAACCTAGAGAGCACATTAAGAAGCAGAGACGTTACTTTGTCAACAAAGGTCGGTCTAGTCAAGGCTATGGTTTTCCCAGTAGTCATGTATGGATGTTAGAGTAGGACTATAAAGAAAGGTGAGCAGCAAAGAATTGATGCTTTTGAACTCTGGTGTTGGAGAAGACTCTTGAGATTCCCTTGGACTGCATGGGGGTCCAACCAGTTTATCCTAAAGGACATCATGCCTGAATGTTCTTTGGAACGACTGATGTTGAAGCTAAACCTCCAATACTTTGGCCACCAGATGCAAAGAACTGACTCATTTGAAAAGACCCTGATGCTGAGAAAGATTGAGGGCAGGGGGAGAAGGGGATGACAGATGATGAGATGGTTGGATGGCATCCCTGACTTGATGGACATTCAGTTCAGTTCAGTTGCTAAGTTGTGTCTGACTCTTTGCGACCCCATGAATCGCAGCACTTCAGACCTCCCTGTCCATCACCAACTCCCGGAGTTCACCCAAACTCCTGTCCATTGAGTCAGTGATGCCATCCAGCCATCTCATCCTCTGACGTTCCCTTATCCTCCTGCCCTCAATCCTTCCCAGGATCAGAGTCTTTTACAATGAGTCAACTCTTTGCATGAGGTGGCCAAAGTATTGGAGTTTCAGCTTTAGCATCAGTCCTTCCAAAGAACACCCAGAACTGATCTCCTTTAGAATGGATTGGTTGGATCTCCTTGCAGTCCAAGGAACTCTCAAGAGTCTTCTCCAACACCAGAGTTCAAAAGCATCAATTCTTCAGTGCTCAACTTTCTTCACAGTCCAACTTTCACATCCATACATGTCCACTGAAAAAACCATAGCCTTGACTAGATGGACCTTTGTTAGCAAAGTAATGTCTCTGCTTTTCAATATGCTATCTAGGTTGGTCATAACTTTCCTTTCAAGGAGTGAGAATCTTTTAATTTCATGGCTGCAATCACCATCCATAGTGATTTTGGAGCCCCCCCCCCCAAAAAAAAATAAAGTCTGACCTTGTTTCCACTGTTTTCCCATCTATTTCCCATGAAGTGATGGGACCAGATGCCATGATCTTCGTCTTCTGAATGTTGAGTTTCAAGCCAACTTTTTCACTCTTCTCCCTCACTTTCATCAAGAGGCTTTTTAGTTCCTCTTCACTTTCTGCCATAAGGGTGGTGTCATCTGCATATCTGAGTTTATTGATATTTCTCCTGGCAGTCTGGATTCCAGCTTGTGCTTCTTCCAGCCCAGCATTTCTCATGGTGTACTCTGCACAGAAGTTAAATAAGCAGGGGGACAATATACAGCCTTGACATACTCCTTTTCCTATTTGGAACCAGCATGTTGTTCTATGTCCAGTTCTAACTGTTGCTTCCTGACCTGCATATGGGTTTCTCAGGAGGCAGGTCAGGTGGTCTGGTATGCCCATCTCTTTCAGAATTTTCCACCGTTTATTGTGATCTGCACAGTCAAATGCTTGGCATAGTCAATAAAGCAGAAATAGATGTTTTTCTGGAACTCTTTTGCTTTGTCGATGTTCCAGAGGATGTTGGCAATGTGATCTCTGGTTCCTCTGACTTTTCTGAAAGCAGCTTGAACATCTGGAAGTTCACACTTCAGGTATTGCTGAAGCCTGGCTTGGAGAATTTTGAGCATTACTTCATTAGCGTGTGAGATGAGTGCAATTGTGCAGTAGTTCGATGGACATAAATTTGTATAAACTCCGGGAGTTGGTGATTGACAGGGAAGCCTGGCATCCTGCAGTCCATGTGGTCACGAAGAGTTGGACATGACTGAGTGACTGAACTGAACTGAAGTACTTGACTTGGTCTGATTTTAGAGTAGCATCGTTGGTTCAAGGCTTCCCTGGTGGTTCAGACGGTAAACCATCTGCCGGCTATGTGGGAGACCTGGGTTCTATCCCTGTGTCAGGAAGATCCCCTGGAGAAGGAAATTGCAATGCACTGAAGTACTCTTGCCTCGAAAATTCCATGGCTGGAGGAGACTGGTGGCTGCAGTCCATGGGTCGCAAAGAGTCGTACACGACAGAGCCACTTCACTTTCACTTTAACTCTTCAGGTTCTTCTCACTATGTCCCTCCCACCAGATTAGTCAAGATAGGTCATCAACCCTTGACACTATCGTTGGAACTTTTGACCTTTCCCTGTGAAGCAATGTTAGCTCTCATGTTATTTCCCTAAGCGATAGTTACTCAAAGTGTATTCTACTGATAATAACTTCTAAATCTCCTAGTATGCTTGTTAAACATGCAGGTTCTCGGGTGGTACCCAGACAAGCTGATCTCTAAAGGGTGCTTTCTAAAAATCCACATTTAAAAACAGGTGAACCAGGGGAGTCTTTTGCATAGACCCAGCTTCCTGGAAGTGTGACCTGTGTAATTTCACTGGGCCTTGCACTCAGAAGGGTCCTGCACTTGATTTAATGCTTTGCTGTTGGTCTCTTGAGATTGTTAATCATTTTGAACAAGGTGCCCAGTTTTTCATTTTGCATGGGGCTCCACAAATTCTTTATATATTTCTAATTATGAGAAGTGCTAAAGTTTGAGAACTACCGTCCTAGTTCTGTCCTTAACATACTCCCAACTTCCTTCTCATTCTCAATGGCCTTTGTCATAGTTGACCCAGCATGAATTTTACAAAACTGGTGGGGATTATCACATTAGGTAATTGGAAATGTTGATATGGTTTTTGGTAGAAATTTAAATGACAAGAAGTATGTGTTTTTTGAAAAGTTTAGTAGCATAGTGCGTTGTGGTTTGTGGAAAATAAAGAATGAAGGCATAAGCTTTTATATATGGAATGAGTAATCAGCAAGGACCTACTGTATGGCACAGAGAACAGTATTCCATATCCTGAGATAAACCATAATGGAAAACAATGTAAAAATTTATATAGGTATAACTGAATCACTTTGCTATGTAGCAGAAATTAACACAACTTCAGTAAAAATATTAAACCTAAAAAGAATAGATAGGAGTTTGGGAGGCAGTTTAGAAGGCATTTGTAATAAATTATACCTGAAGTAATGAGAGTTTGAAAAACAATGGTAGTTGGAATGGAAAGGAAGTAACGAGTGCCAAAACCAAAGCAAAAACATTTATAGAACTTGGTAATTAATTACCAGAAGAGTTTCCAAGCCTTGGGGCCTAGATGAATCAAATAGGTATGTTATGAGAGGTATTTGGGTGTGGAAGGAAAAAGATATTTCATTTTTGATAGCATTTGGTGGCAGGTAATCCAGGTAGAAATGCCCAGTTGGATGTTACAAATTAGAGCTAAGGGTTTGATGCAGAGATTAAAGCCTGGCGTGTCTTCAGAAAAGAGATAACACTTGAAACTGTGAGAGTACATCTACTAGACTGGAAAGATGTTGAAGTGTAAAGAAAGTGAAAGACATGTTTTTTTGCTATCCATCAGCAGGAGGTAGGAGAAGTGCTATAAGGGGAAAGGAAAGAGTTGGCATGGATACTTTAGGAATCTTACATTTGTTTCAGCTCAGAGTCAGTGGAATATATTGGATAACCACATGCTTCTTTTGGATTCATAGCCTTGTGAGTCTATCAACACTGCACAAGGATAATTATTATTATATGGCTGAGTAAACTCAATTCCTTCAAGAAGTTAATCTTTCTCTGGTCATCTCCAGTTGCACATAGTGACATCATTTGTCAATATATATTATACTGCAGATTGCCTTAAGAGACTGTTCAAAGGAGCAAGGAAAAAAAATGCACACCAGGAATGTAGAGATTACTACTTAAAAATAACATAGAATGTTGACTGGGTAACGCACTTACTTTGATTATGTCATGATATAGGTTCAGATTTGAAAGAATGAGTGCTCTTTTCATTAGCAGAAATAGGGTACAGGTTTCCTAATCCATTATGGTAGAGAGTTTCATCAGAAGTTTGTTTTGAAATTGCTGTCCACTTTTAGTTATTGGAATTCACAGAATTTCATGCTGTCCTCACCTACCACCATTTTTTACAAGGTAAGGTTTTTTTTTTTTTTTTAATAATAGGATCATTGATCCTGTAGACATTTTTGCATGTTAGCTTGAAAACGCTGGTCATGACAGAAAGAAAGTCAGACTCAAAAATAAAATAATAAATTTCCATTTATAAACTGAGCTATATCTATTGTACAGAGAAACAGGTAAATTATATGAAATATTTTCTGTGATGAGACTAGATAAAGCACTTTAATAATACTTCTCAAATCTTGAAAAGAAATCCTGACAATAATATATCATCTTTGGAAAGTGTATGAAGCAAAAAATTAATGCCTGCCAAATCCATGCCAGTCTTCTGTCCCAAAGCTAAAATTAACAAAGCCCATCGAACCCTTTACTGTGTCCAAAAAGAAAAAAGCTCTAACATGTACTTTAATTAATGTTCAGTGTATGTATTTAATTAATGTTCAATGTATGCACAACAGATGATGATCTTACCTTGAGAAATAAAGAAAACTCCTCTCTTTGTCTCTTTATAAAATGTCCCTAATATTTTTATTCTTCAAAAAGACTTATTTTCAGTGTAAGAAATCTAGTTTCCTGAAATATGAGAAATGTGTTCTTTATTTAAGGAATAAAAAGCCTTTAAGAATTTATAGCTACTTTGAAAAAGCTACTGAACAGTGCACAGGGAAAAGTCTCAATTATTTTTAAGTCATGTGAGGAAATGTATTGTTAAGCTATAAGCAGAGCTGTCAGCAGTCTCTTGATGCCTCAACACAATGGGCATCCACTTTAATATTTTAATTTGCCTTGTTCTTATCAGAAGACATATGGCAGGTTTCTGTCTTGGCTGTGAAATGCTCTGATTTTAATTTTGGTAAAATTCTTAGCAGTTGTCTCATGCTATATTTGATGAGAGGCTAATTTCCAACATTCCGTTAACAAGGTTTCTTCAATGAGTATGAGGTTTTAAAATGAAATTTGCATATCTGCTATGCAATGATTCAGCATTCAGTCTCATTGCTTCTTTGTTTACTGTGAAACACGGTGCAGATTAGTGAAAGCGTTTGGTTCTGTACCTTTCTGGTTTCTCCACTGTTTGGATAGATTTGTTATTATGCTAATTTCCTTGTGTTTTCTTTGGTTGCCTGGGATTGTGGGACCAGAAATTTCACAAATTTTGGAAAATAATAAAATGGTTCTCAGCAAGGCAATCACAGGGACACATTCAGCTGTGAAATTTGTCTTGAACTTTACAAATAACTTCCATGCTGTCTAGCATCAAGATCACTGAAAGGAGGGAGAATGAAAGATTTCCATTTAATGATAATATGTAATTTTTTCTATTTGAGTAATACTACCTTCTCCTTAAATTTGAAGGCTATAAGAGAAAATATGAGATGTTAGCAAGAGAAAGGACGAGGAGAACATCATACAGTACAGCCAACTGATATGGACAAGTTAGGAGAAAGGAGGATGTGACATTAACCTCAGAGTGGCGGGATTAGGGTTTAGATTAGAAAATGTAAAATCAGTGGTAGGTCCAGGAAATTATGAGGTAATTACAGAGATTTCAAAAATGATTTCTAGGCAACTAGTCAGTATCAGGTGTAATGCTGAGAGTGATGAGGAATTTGAGGGTTATGTGGAATCATTCTGACTACAACCTAATTTTAGGTTGCAGAAGATAATTCAATGAAAGATCTTACAGATAATCAGAATCAAGGGAGTGAAAATGGATGGAGAAGGTGAGATGCAGATTTACTGTATGCAGATGAAACTAAAGCTATGAAAACAGAAATGCAGTTGACTGGAGTGAGTGTAAAAAGCCTAGGTCACCTTCACCTTTTAAACTTTTTGAAGGAAGAATAGTCTGTGTGGGAGGGAATATTCCTAGAAGAAGCATTCGGGAGTGCCACTTTAAGAGTTTCTTGTAGTGCCATCTGCTGTCTACAAAGAGCTCCATGCTGTGGTAACTATTGTTTTGATTACTGTACTTTATTGATATATAGAGAGTGAAATAAAATAACGGAGTACATTCATTCCCTGGCAACTAGGATGAAAGCTTTTATAAAGCTTGAAGGTACTCAGAAGTCCCTGGCCAGTTATGTAGTTAAGCAACATGACTCTCATTTTGCTAAGCCATCACTCTCTCTGACAAAAAATCATTGGAATAAAAGTCTATCTTTCCAGGCAATGAAAAAGAACAAGGCAGTTTTTGTAATGGCTCCAGTAGTAGCAGTGGACTACAGGATTTAAGCAGTCCTTTTAGAGTGAATAACTAGGTAAAAAATGAAAGTGATATATAAATGTGGCCTATGTATTTATATATGTTTATGTGTATATCAATTACATTTTACTCTGTAGAAAGAGGAGCACCCTTTACAAATTGTTCATTGAATGATTGATGTAAATTTCCTAAACTCTCTCCTGTTTTGCTTTTACTATATAAGGCTATTGTAAAAGAATATTTTCCAGTAAGTCATGCCCTTTAGGGACAGCATGAGTAGGTTTGCAAATCTATATTTTAAATAAATGACTATGGGGAAAGAAAACTTCCTTGGATTTATCATTGGTCCTATAAAAATCTCCAGTCCTGTGACACAAAATACATGTATATTATATAAAGATTGGGCATTGTTTGCTTTTACTTCTCCTAGGAACATTTTACTGTTCATGTATCATGAAAAGGAGATCTGTAGCCACTTGTATAATTAATTGTTCTGATTCAAGGGGGCAAATGATTACAGTCCAAAGAAGTCCATAGGTGAGCTCCAAGGTGCCAGAAAGCCTGGAGCTCCATCTTCCTAGGCACTTCCCTGATGTTACCCTTGAAGACATCTTTAGAACTTAAAACCTGGAAATACTTAAGGTTTATCTGACTCTTGGAAAGATTTATTTATATTACTAAAGTGTAAGGAAGAATCTAGGCTCATTTCCATTTCACCTCAAAAGAGCAAAAGTTTTTTGTCCATTCCCTCTTTTCACAAGGAAAGGGGATGAACTGTCTTCTCTGTATAAATGGAGAAAATCCATTGTCCACTATCATTCACCTATGGAATATCTATTGCTTGAGTAGGTTGTTTGACATGGCTCTCATGGTAATCATCCCAGGGATAATGTTGGTGTTAAGAAGGAGGAACATGCTTAGTATTCACTGTAAGGCAGTTAATGAGAAATCCTTCTCTGTGATTCAGAATAGCTCATTTGAACATTAATATAGATGAATAGAAAAAAAAAACCAACAGAGTGCATGATCAAACTGACTTTTGTGAAAGAGATAACACCACACAGACACTCTTATGAGACTTTCAAGATTTAGTATGAGGCACTGTTCTAGGTATTACAGCATCCCATGTAATTGTAGTGGTTTGTGAATAGCTTCCATAATGATAGAAATTGGTGGAACTTACTGTGTGCCACAGAAAGACAGACTTTATAGAGACTATGGTGTATCCTTTATCATTTTATTCACAAAGCTTCTGCTAAATTAAGGAATTTATTTAAATAAAGAAAAAATCAACTAGTTGATTGGACTGGACAACTAACCCAGAAATACTAGAGGCCTTTTCCCCCACATATAGAAAGATTGTTATGGATAGTTTTTTTTTACCACAATTATTTTCAGTTAACTTCATTAATCATGTACTCAACCTCAGTGTCTTAAAGCTTTGTGATGTAAATATACTCCTGTTTTTATATAGACTCTATCATTTACTAGTTTGTACAATTATGTAGGGTCATAGAAAAAGCAAGAGAGTTCCAGAAAAACATCTACTTCTACTTTATTGACTATGCCAAAGCCTTTGACTGTGTGCATCACAACAAACTGTGGAAAGTTCTAAAAGAGATGGGAATACCAGACCAGCTTACCTGCCTCCTGAGAAATCTATATGCAGGTCAAGAAGCAACAGTTAGAACAAGACATGGAACAATGGACTGGTTCTAAATTGGGAAAGGAGTACGTCAAGGCTGTATATTGTCACCCTGCTTATTTATCTTATATGCAGAGTACATCATGCAAAATGCATGGCTGGATGAAACACAAGCTGGAATCAAGATTGCTGGGAGAAATATCAATAACCTAAGATATGCAGATGACACCAACCACCCTTATGGCAGAAAGCAAAGAGGAACTGAAGAGCCTCTTGATGAAAGTGAAAGAGGAGAGTGCAAAAAGCTGGCTTAAAACTCAATATTCAAAAGGCGAAGATTATGGCATCTGGTCCCATCAATTCATGGCAAATAGATGGGGAAACAATGGAAACAGTGAGACTTTATTTTCTTGGGCTCCAAAATCACTGCAGATGGTGACTGTATCCATGAAATTAAAACACACTTACTCCTTGGAAGAAAAGCTATGACCAACCTAGACAGCATATTAAAAAGCAGAGACATTACTTTGTCTACAAAGGTCAGTCTAGTCAAGGCTATGGTTTTTCCAGTAGTCATGGGTGGATGTGAGAGTTGGACCATAAAGAGATCTGAGCACTGAAGTATTGATGCTTTTGAACTGTGGTATTGGAGAAGACTCTTGAGAGTCCCTTGGACTGCAAGGAGATCAAACGAGTCAATCCTAAAGGAAATCAGTTCTGAGTATTCATTGGAAGAACTGATGCTGAAGCTGAATCTCCAATACTTTGGCCACCTGATGTGAAGAACTGACTCATTGGAGAAGACCCTGATGCTCAGAAAGACTGAAGGCAGGAGGAGAAAGGGATGACTGAGGATGAGATGGTTGGATGGCATCACTGACTCAATGGACATGAGTTTGAGAAAGTTCCAGGAGTTAGTGATGGACAGGGAAGCCTGGTGTGCTGCAGTCCCTGTGGTTGCAAAGAATCAGACACAACTGAGAAACTGATCTGAACTGAACTGATAGATTATTAACACTTTACAGTTTATAAATTGCTTTAAAATTGATCATCACATTATGTTCTTTGACAGATACAGGAGGTGGGCATTGATTCACATTTCAAAGATGGAGAAACTGAGCTAAGGGCGGTGACAAGGCTTACCAAAGAGACAAAATTTGAGAGCATGGTCTGAATACAGAATTTCAGACTCCAAGTCTATATTTGTTTCAATGACAGAACTTATTACTTTCTCAGAAAATTCTTAAATATTATGGTAGCTTAGGGAAACTTTTTCTGAAGCATTTATATATGTAGACAGAAAATACACAATAAATTTAAGATTCTGATGGGAATGCATGGTTTAAAAAATGTTGAACAGCGCTTTTGGCACTGTGAGAATACCCTCAGAATAGGCATTCCAATTAACTCATACTAAACTCTAATTAGTGCCTTCTGTTGATAGAAACCAAAAACTAAATTGACTTCAGATTTTGAGATATTTCATTTTGCTGCTTTGATCATTGTTAAAATGAATAATTTGGCTCTTTCTCATGAGAAGTAATTTTCAGTGAAAGAAGTTACAAGTTCATGACTTTTTGTAAACAAGTGAAAGATTGTTTACCTTGTTTTTCACATATAGACATATGATTGATGTATTTCTAGGAAGTGATTAGCTCCATGTCCTTGTATTCCACCATCTTTATTCTCCTGTTTCACTTTACCTTAATTTTAAGTCCTATTTGACAGTTTCTATAGCATCAAGTGTCAGAGAATTTGTGGGATATGTAAGGGATATTGGTTATGGTTAACCTGCCATCTGTTTTCCATTCCAAGTTTCTGAAAAATCACATTTTGTTTTAGATGTCCTGCTGTGGGACATGAAGTTGAAGAATACTTCTATTCTTCCCTCCCCACTTTATTCTTCACAGGCATTCCTCCACCAAATATCTTCCATTTACAATTCCATCTTGCTTTCTGCTTCTCAGAGGAGCCAAACTGACACAGACATGAATGTAGAAACCTGCCATTCAAGTTGCTCTTGTAAGCTTTCCTAGAGCCATGGGAAACAAGCTGTAGGATAGAGTGGACATTTTGGGTAGCAGTGGAGAAATTTAAAGGATCTGGTGTTTTGAGGATGTCAGAAAAGGCTGAAGCAACCAACCTGAATTTGTCTTATTTCTGAAGTCTTTTGTGAATTCTACTCATTTCCTTATTGTTTGAGTGAGTTTAAATGTTCTAGGAGACTTTCAACCAAAATAGAGGTTTGTAGAGTGTTTAGTTCAGTGTATGAACATAGTAATTGAGGAAGTTTAGTATATGGTTCAAAAAATGGACTCTAGATCCAGGCTTCTTTGGTTCAAACTCCAGATTCACTACTTACTAGGAATTTTATCTTGGGCAAGTAATTTAATGTTATTTTCCTTATTTTTAAAATGGAGCTCATGATAGTGTCTACCTTATATGGTCAGTAGGAGGATTACATTAATGCTATATATAATGCTTTGAACAGTGTCAAGCACATAAGAAGTATTATGTTTATCACTCATAGTAGTAGTGATAAGTGCTCAACTAATATTAATAGTAGTTGCTATATTTACAGTATTAATATTATTATTATTAAAAATACACATGATTAAAATTCTTTCGAATTATGTTGAAGGAAAGAATAATTATGACTGTGATCTGGTCAGCAAAAGTAATATTATCATGTATATTGTAGAATTAAAACATATTCAAGCACACCAGTTAATTGGTAAACCACTTTTTTAACATCGACAAAATAGCAAGTCTCAGGAATAAAATGATAAAATCACTTCCATTCAGATGATAGATTTTTACTATCACACGAAATCAAGGAGTTTCAGTCTCAACACATTTTGTTAGCCTTTCATTTATAATGGATGATTTCTATTAACAGTAGATTCATATGGGCTGCATTTTCTCTAGTCTAGTTATATTTCCTGTTGGCTGTCTGAATCATAACAATGGTGGATTAATAGCACTGTGTCTCCTTACTGGAGAAATATTGATTCACAGTAGTGGTGGAGAACACTATGCTGCTACTGCTGCTGCTAAGTCGCTTCAGTCATGTCCGACTCTGTGCAACCCCATAGACGGCAGCCCACCAGGCTCCCCCGTCCCTGGGATTCTCCAGGCAAGAACACTGGAGTGGGTTGCCATTTCCTTCTCCAATGCATGAAAGTGAAAAGTGAAAGCGAAGTCGCTGAGTCTTGTCCGACTCTTAGCGACCCCATGGACTGCAGCCTACCAAGGCTCCTCCGTCCATGGGATTTTCCTAGCCACTTCTTATTTAGCTTGAGTAAAAGTGAAGTCGCTCAGTCGTGTACGACTCTTTGCGACCCCTTGGACTGTAGCCCACCAGGCTCCTCAGTCCATGGGATTCTCCAGCCAAGAATACTGGAGTGGGTTGCCATTTCCTTCTCCAATGCATGAAAGTGAAAACCGAAAGTGAAGTCGCTCAGTCGTGTCTGACTCTTAGCGACCCCATGGACTGCAGCCTACGGAGGCTCCTCTGTCCATGGGATTTTCCAGGCAAGAGAACTGGAGTGGGTTGTCAATGCCTTCTCCTTAACCTCTGAGCCATCTAGAACTACTGGAAACTCTAAATTGTCACTAAAAAAGTTGATAATTTTGCCAAGTTAGTTCTTTTGTTTTTGGATAAATACTCAGGGCTTTTTTTTTTTTTTTTAATGATGTTATTGAATTATGTACTCCTGATTGCTTGCCACCATTAGACAATACAACTACTCTGACCACACATCTAGAAAAGTATCAGCTCTCTGAATATGAGCATAGCCTATAATTAATTCAGTTTGAATGATGAAATCATTTTATGAAGCTCTAGACTAACATATTTTGATGTTTCTATATAGTCTGTAACTTTCTTCCTTTGTTCAGGTAATTTCTAGTTCATTACTGGTAAGTGATCATGAATAGTGCAGAGTTATAGAATTATAACTCAAAAAAACTTACAAGTGTGATTTGGTATCAATAAATTAAATACTCTCTACTCAGTACATAACAGTAAAGAATTTATAAATTAGTAACATTTAATTTCTCTGTATTTGTCTTAATTAGGAAAAGGGTATTTAGCCAAGAAAGTATCTGAGTAGCAAAAATACGCATCAGCCAAGCTTTCTGGGGAAATGAAAGTATATGCTTTATCATTACCTATTTTAAAATTTTAATTTGAAATAATTTCAGACTTACAGAGTCACTTTAAGAATAGCACAAAGAACTCCAACTATCCTTCACACATATTCACCAGTTGTTAATATCTTGCCACTGTTCCTTAATCATACTTTCTGTTAGATAATACACATAATACTATTATTTAGCATATAGTTTATATTCAAATTTTACCAGTTGCTCCAATAATGTCGTTTTTAGCAGTGCAGGATCACACATTCATTCAGTTTGTCATTCAACTTTAGTCTATAATGTGAATGTTACTTCAGCCCTTCTTTGTCTTATATTATAATGATATTTTTGAAGATTCAGTCAGTCAGTTCAGTCACTCAGTCTTATCCAATACTTTGCAACCCCATGGACTGTAGCAGGCCAGGCTTCCCTGTCCACCACCAACTCCCTGAGCTTCCTCAAATTTATGTCCATCAAGTCGGTGAAGTCATCCAACCATCTCATCTTCTGTCGACCCCTTCTTCTCCTGCCTTCAATTTTCCCAGCATCAGGGTCTTTCCAAATGAATCAGTTCTTCGTGCCAGGTGGCCAAAGTGTTGGAGATTCAGCTTCAGCATCAGTCCTTCCAGTGCATATTCAGGACTGATTTCCTTTAGGATTGACTCGTTTGATCTCCTTGCAGTCCAAATGACTCTCAAAATTTTTCGGCCCTAAGCATTTTTTATGATCCAACTCCCACATCCATCCATGACTACTGGAAAAACCATAGCTTTGACTAGATGGACCTTTGTTGGCAAAGTAATGTCTCTGCTTTTTAATATGCTGTCTAGGTTGGTCATAGCTTTTCTTCCAAGGAGCAAGCATCTTTTAATTTCATGGCTGCAGTTACCATCTGCAGTGATTTTGGAGCCCAAGAAAATAAAGTCTTTCATTGTTTCCACTGTATCCCCATCTATTTGCCATGAAGTGATGGGACCAGATGCCATGATCTTTGTCTTTTGAATATTGAGTTTTAAGCCAGTTTTTTCCACTCTCCTCTTTCACTTTCATCAAGAGGCTCTTCAGTTCTTCTTTGCTTTCTGCCATAAGGGTGGTGTCATCTGTGTATCTGAGGTTATTGGTATTTCTCCTGGCAGTCTTGATTCCAGCTTGTGCTTCATCCAGCCTGGCATTTCACATGATGTACTTTGCATATAAGTTAAATAAGCAGGGTGACAATATACAGCCTTGACGTACTCCTTTCCCAATTTAGAACCAGTCCTTTGTTCCGTGTCTGGTTTTAACTGTTGCTTCTTGATCTGCATACAGATTTCTCAGGAGGCAATATGCTGGTCTGGTATTGCCATCTCTTGAAGAATTTTCCACACATTGTTGTGATCCACACAGTCAAAGGCTTTGTCATACTCAATCAAGCAGAAGTAGATGTTTTTTTCTGGAGCTCTCTTGCTTTTTCTATGGTCCAGTGGATGTTGGCAATTTGATCTTTAGTTCCTCTGCCCTTTCTAATCCCAGCCAGAACACCTGGAAGTTCTTGGTTCGCTTACTGTTGAAGCCTGGCTTAGAGAATTTTATAGGCCATGCATTTTGCAGAATATGCCTCAGTTTGTATTCATCTTATATTTCCTTATGTTTAAATTCAAGTCATCCATTTGGGGCAGGAATAACATAGAAGTAATGTTGTGTCCTTTAAGCTACATTGCATTTCCCATCACCAGTGATGTTAACTTTTATTTTTACATGATGTCTGCTAGTTTGCTCTGCTGTTTCTAATTAACAGGTAATTTGTGGAGAAGTGCTTTGATACTGTGTAAATTCTCCAGATATCACCTAATAGTTTTAGTGACTGTTTGTGATTTTTAGAACAAATTATTAGTATAATGGTTGAAAAATGGTGATTTTCTAATGCCATCAGTTTTATCATCACTTTTTTTTGTACTAAAGGCTTTCAGACATATTTGGCTATGTGATTTTCCAGTCTCTAGCAAATGCTAAGAAGCAAATTAGAAGAGAGAATGTTCAGAAAACAGGAAGACACACTGACAGCATAAGTGGCAGGTTGTAAAGGAAAAAGGAGAGGGAGAAAATATAATTACAAAATCTAAAAACTTAAATAGCAGAGCACTGTGTATGTGCCTCTGCTCTGAGTTGAACACTTTAGGTCATAGTTTATTTCTCATCTTGAGCCATAGAAGCATAAAAAGCCCCACTGCAGTGACAAATACTTGGCTTAGGAAATTACTGTAGACTGTTCCAACTCTTTGCTTTATATATTTACCCAACAGTTTTCATCGTGTTGATTTTATGCCCAGAATTTCTCTCTCTGTTTGGATTTGGATGGTTTGCATGAGATACAGGTTTAGCTTGTTTCCAAGATGAAACATTTTGAATTTTATCGTGGCCTCCAGAAACTGTATCTCTTGGATGAAAATGCCCAGTTCTGCACTTAGGATAGGAACCTTCAGCCTAAACCTCTATTATCCTTGCTGCTACCAGCCTGGAAGATGAGAGAGAACCCTCTGATGTTATTTAGTGAGAGGTCATAAAAATTTATACCCTTTAGTAGCCTCTAGGTCACCTAGAAGTCACTTTTTGTAGACCAGTATGTGCTGTGCTTAGTCGTTCAGTCATGTCCAACTCTTTGGGACCCCATGGACTGTAACCTGCCAGGCTCCTCTGTCCATGGGGATTCTCTAGGCAAAACTACTGGAGTGGGTTGCCATGACCTCCTCCAGGGAATATTCCCAGCCCAGGGATCAAACCCAGGTCTCCCACATTGCAGGTGGATTCTTTTTTTTTTTTTTTTTAATGAGAGACTTTTGGTCTGTATTTGTCAAGTGAAGTATTGTAAGTAAGTAAAAGTATTCGAAGTCTCATATCCTACACATTAAGCTAAGCTACCCTGTAAAAGGGATAGAACTGGCAAAGATTTTTAAATTTCTAGGAGTTTCCAAAATTCCATTTTATTAAACACTTTGTCCAACTTGCTGCTAACACATTAGAGAGAGTTTCAATTCAATTCTTAACCACATTACAGGGAAGCCCAAATTATAGTTAATTATCAATAACCAACACATTAATATATATTCACTAATGATTAATGATCAGTGAATTAACAGAAAATGACCCTGAGACATTGAGAAAAGATAAACACATGTTCAACATAATTTATTTAATGAATAATGAAAAAGTAAATATGTGTATAAGCAAAAATAAAATTATTTTATATGCTTTTACATTTAAAGTATAATTAACACATTTGTCATTTTTAATGTCTGTGTTGCTATTGTTTTAATTGTCAAGTCTTGTCCAATGTTATTGTTTTAATTGTCAAGTCTTGTCCAACTCTTTTGTGATCCCCTGGACTATAGCTGGCCCAGCTTTTCTGTTCATGGGACTTCGCAGGCAAGAATACTAAAATGGATTGCCATTTTCTTCTCCAAAGGATCTTCCCAACTCAGGGATTGAACCCATGTCTCCTGCTTGGCAGGTGAATTCTTTACCATTAAGCCACCTGAAAGCCCAATCTGTGTAGTATTCATCAAACAAATGAATAACTTATGTAGCTAATCATATATGCTTGAATGGCTTCCCAGGTGGTTCAGTGGTAAAAAATCTGCCTGCCATTATAGGAGATGCAGGAGATGTGAGTCCAATCCCTGGATCAGGAAGGTGCCCTGGAGTAGGAAGTGGCAACCCATTTCAGTATTCTTGACTGGAAAATCCCATGGGCAGAGGAGCCTGGAAGGCTGCAGTCCAATGGGTCCCAAAGAGTTGGACATGACTGAGTGACTGAGCATGCACACACACACACACACACAGACATATGATTGAATGTTCAGATTTTTTCCAGTTTTTCGTAATTGTAAGTGATGTTGAAAAGAACAATTTATAGCAATGTTCTTATATATAAATAAGATTATTTCCTTGAAACCTGCAAATGTAGAGTTTGAATTAAAGGGAATGAATAATTTGAATGACTTACACTTCTGAAGAACACTTCAGAGATATGCAGTCATTTGTGGCAACCCCAGCTCTGTGATTAGATCTGATAGACAGAGTGCCTGAAGACCTATGGACGGAGGTTTGTAACATTGTGCAGGAGACCATGATAACAACCATACCCAAGAAAAAGAAATGAAAAAAGGCAAAATGGTTGTCTGAGGAGGCTTTACAAATAGCTGAGTAAAGAAAAGAAGTGAAAAGCAAAGGATTAAAGGAAAGATATACCCATTTGAATGTACAGTTCTAAAAAAAAGCAAGGCGAGATAAGAAAACCTTCCTCAATGATCAATGCAAAGAAATAGAGAAAAACAACAGAATGGGAAAGACTAGAGATCTCTTCAAGAAAACTGGAGATACTGAGGGAACATTTCATGCAAAGATGGGCTCGATAAAGGACAGAAATGGTATGGACCTAACAGAAGCAGAATATATTAAGAAGAGGTGGCAAGAATACACAAAGAACTATACAAAACAGATCTTCAGGACCCAGATAATCACTTTGGTATGATCACTCACCTAGAGCCAGACATCCTGGAATGTGAAGTCAAGTGGGCCTTAGGAAGCATCACTATGAATAAAGCTAGTGGAGGTGATGGAATTCCAGTTGAACTATTTCAAATCCTAAAAGATGATGCTATGAAAGTACTGCACTCAATATGCCAGCAAATTTGGGAAACTCAGCAGTGGCCACAGGACTTGAAAAAGTCAATTTTCATTCCAATCCCAAAGAAAGGCAATGCCAAAGAATGTTCAAACTACCGCACAATTGCTCTCATCTCACATGCTAGTAAAGTAATGTTAAAAAGTCTCCAAGAAAGGCTTCAACTGTACATGAATTGTGAACTTCCAGATATTCAAGCTGGATTTAGAAAAGGCAGAGGAACCAGAGATCAAATTGCCAACGTCCCTTGGATCATTGAAAAATCAAGAGAGTCCCAGAAAAACATCTACTTCTGCTTTATTGAGTATGCCAAAGCCTTTGACTGTGTGGATCACAACAATGTGTGGAAAATTCTTCAACAGATAGGAGTACCAGACTACCTGACTTGCCTCTTGACAAATCTGTATGCAGGTCAGCAAGCAACAGTTAGAACTGGACATGGAACAACAGACTGGTTCCAAATAGGGAAAGGAGTACATCAAGGCTGTATACTGTCATCCTACTTATTTAACTTATATGCAGAGTACATCATGAGAAATGCTGGCCTGGATGAAGCATAAGCTGAAATCAAGATTTCCAGGAGAAATATCAGTAACCTCAGATATGCAGATGACAACACCCTTATGGCAGAAATTGAAGAACTAAAGAGCCTCTTGATGAAAGTGAAAAATGAGAGTGAAAAAGTTGGCTTAAAGCTCAACATTCAGCAAAGTAAGATAATGGCATCTGGTCCCATCACTTCATGGCAAATAGATGGGGAAACAGTGACAGGCTATTTTGGGGGGGCTCCAAAATCACTGTAGATGGTGACTGCAGCCATGAAATTAAAAGACACTTGCTCCTTGGCAGAAAAGCTATGACCAATGTAGACAGCATGTTAAAAAGCAGAGACCTTACTTTGTCAACAAAGGTCCATCTAGTCAAGGCTATGGTTTTTCCAGTAGTCATATATGCATGTGAGAATTGGACTATGAAGAAAGCTGAGAGCCGAAGAATTAATGTTTTTGAGCTGTGGTGTTGGATAAGATTCTTGAGAGTCCCTTGGACTGCAAGGACATCAAACCAGTCCATCCTAAAGGAAATAAACCCTGCATATTTACTGGAAAGACTGATAGTGAAGCTAAAACTCCAATACTTTGGCCACCTGATGCGAAGAGCTGACTCATTTCAAAGACCCTGATGCTGGGAGGGATTGTGGGCAGGAGGAGAAGGGGTCTACCGAGGATAAGATGGTTGCATGGCATCACTGACTCAATGGACATGAGTTTGAGTAAACTCCAGGAGTTGTTGATAGACCTGGCATGCTGCAGTCCATGGGTCGTAAAGAGTTGGACACGACCGAGTGACTGAACTGAAACTGAAACAGCTCTGTGAGTGTTAACATGATTTTATATTTGTAATTTAGGATATATTTTATATCTATCACCAGTGAATTTTTTTCCAATTTTAGTTGGCATATACCTTTTCATTTTTCTAATTTGTCTTTTCTCTATTTTTGAATTATTTTGTTCTTTTCCTTTATTGAGTTATGAGAGTCCATACTTCCTTGCATCTGTATGCATATTCTTTTATATCTCATAGTAGAGTATTGAGTTCTACTTCCTGGATACTCCTTAGTTCAACATTAACTATTTTGTAATATCTTGTTCCTGTTTTAAATAGTTTATCTCCTTCTATTATGTTTTCATTCATTTTATGTATTTATTTTTTATTGCTCTCACTATCACTGTTCTAAACTCTCATATTCATTTTAATGGTTCATCCAGTTGATTCTCCGGAGAAGGCAATGGGCACGCCACTCCAGTACTCTTGCCTGGAAAATCCAATGGGTGGAGGAGCCTGGTAGGCTGCAGCCCATGGGGTCACGAAGAGTCGGACACGACTGAGCGACTTCAATTTCACTTTTCACTTTCATGCATTGGAGAAGGAAATGGCAACCCACTCTAGTGTTCTTTCCTGGAGAATCCCAGGGTCGGTAGCCTGGTGGGTTGCTGACTATGGGGTTGCACAAAGTTGGACACAACTGAAGTGACTTAGCAGCAGCAGCAGCAGCAGTTGATTCTCATGAAATTTCTACTAGATGATCATACTAACTATGAAAAATGGTAAACACTTCTTTATTTTGCAATGTATTTTCCCTTTATCCTATTAAATTGACTAATATTCCCAGAAAAAATATTAACTTATGATAGTTATAATAGACATCGTTTTCTTCTTCTTCTTTTTTTTTTTTTGGCCACTCGCTGCTGCTTGTGGGGTCTTTCACTGACCAGGGATTGAACTCAGTCCCTTGGCAGGAAAAGTGCAGAATCCCTAACCGCTGGACGGCTAGGGAATTCCCTCTTATTCTTGTCGTTATATAGGTTGAAATTTAACACTGTTTTCGTATTTGACATTATAGTTTAAATTATGTGGAAAATTCATTTAGATAACATAGAGCATATGTATTCAATGCAAAAGAAAAGTGCATCACTTTTAAGTAAATTTTTAGAGAAATAATCTGAGCCATTCATAGATTTTGAATGGTGAGTAAAATGTGAAAAATCATTTTGTAAGATTCTCAAGGTTTTTGCATAACAAAATTTATATATACTTATGATCGAGTTTTTCAATTAGAAAATGTGGGTTGGATTTATTGAATACTTCCCATTCTTTTTAGATAATTAAAGCATTAAGCCTAGTGTTCAGTATTTTAAAGAATCTTGCACACTTTATTATTTGTTGACTGTTTATTTTTACAAAAGATAGTTCAAAGCTTTCAGTAGACTTTTAAAAAATGGTTTGTAACCATTCACACTTACTTAATGCAAAATGGCTTGAATGAATATAATACAAAAACAAAGCAAAACAAAAAGAGAAACAATTTTATTGAATTTAGTCAACTGACTTTTTCTTTGTGGTATATATTGTTCTAACTGCCTCTTTGGTTTAACTGCTCTTTGTTGCATCAATAGAGTTGACTTTGGTTCAATGCTATGATCCCAGATGAAATGGAAATGTTCTTTTCACATTTTAAAAGGTGTTTTGAGTTTTGTATGTATTTTCTCTTCTTTTAATATAATCCATTTTATTCTTCTGTAGGAACATTGATTTTTTTTCAAACATAAATATAGCCAGATGAAACTGATGATCAACAGATTTGGGTTCAAAGAGCTAGTTTCTAGTTCTGCCATTTAAAGTGTATATTCATGAATGCTATGACTACCCCTACAATACACATTGAGGTTCTAAGGACAGTTCTTATTTGTATCATTCATGTTCTGTTTTTCTAAATATTTTGTTGAGTAACATAAGAAAAATCACTGAAATGATGCTTCTTGGGTTTTAAGTATACAAATAGTAAAGGGTGTTTTGTTTATGAAAAAGTGTCCACAGTTTTAACTGCTTTTCATTCTCAACTTAGATCTAGGAAATTTGTATCTGACTATTATTTTCCCCTTTAAACTGCAGCAATCAACATTTTGGCAGAGTATTGGAAACTTGATTTGCAGTTCGTGTGCACTGTTAAGGCATTGCTTTCTTGATTTTTTTTTCCCACCCTCCTCCCTCCTTTCCAGCTATCTTTGTTTCTTTTTTTCCCTACCTTCCTTCTTTTTTCTTGTTTCCCTTACTCCAGACTTAAGCAATTTTAGAGACATAGTCTTAAAGTAGCTAGGTGCTATAATTATGTTAATTCTGTGTTTTCTATTATTGTCATAAATTGATTCAAAACCTTGGCTATTGATAGCCAGTATGATGCTGATGCAGAGTGACCTGGGATGATGAGAGGGGAAGAGGATGAGAGAGAGGGAGTGCAAAAGGGGAGAGAGAGAGAGAGAGAGAATGAAGGAGAGAGAGAGAGAAAGACAGATTGGAAAGCAGTGGGTCTGGTTTTCTAGAAACTTGTAGCTGGCATGGCATAGTGGAAAGTGAAGTATACTAGGGAACCTGAGTTCCAAGTTCAGCCTTATTACAAGATCACTGTGTGACAGAGGTCTAAGTTACTTCTACTGTTGGGGGATCAGCTTCCTTGTCTATTTAAGAAACAGAGGCAACAAGGACCTACTGTATAGCATAGGGAACTGTATTCAATATCTTGTAATAACCTATAATGGAAAAGAACCTGAAAAAGAACACATATACATATATATATATATACACACACACATGATATGTATGTGTATGTATAACTGTATCACTTTGCTATACAACTGAAACTAACACAGCACAGTAAATCAACTCATATGTTAATAAAAATATTTTTTTAAAAAATGGAGGGACTTGTCATCTCTAAGTTCACTAGAATGTACATTCTATGAGGACAAAAATTTGTCTCTCTTGTCTTCTCATGTATCTCCAGCACCTAGAACCATGTCTGGCACAGTGTAGATGCTCAATAAACATTTGTTGAATGAGTGAGGTCCTTTCTAACTCTATTGTTCAATACTAATTTAATAATTTTTCAAGAAACGACAGCAGCATGACAATGGTAAAGTGTAAACTGGGACTAATATAGAGTGTTTGCTTTCTCTTTTCTGACACACAGCTTCTAGCATCTCCAAAAATGGTAGCTAAAGTGGTGCCCTGATAGGTGCCTAAGATCTCCTCTTATGCTTTTATTAAAGAAAACCTTAGGAAACCTCATTTCTAGTCCTAGATTTCCCACTGCTGTTGTTCGCTATTCAGTTGCTAAGTCTTGTCTGACTCTTTGCAACCCCACGGGCTATAGCATGCCAGGCTCCATGGGGTTCTCCAAACACGAGTATTCCTGGAGTGGGTTGCCA
The DNA here is from genome assembly GCF_029407905.1 of Bubalus kerabau. Lineage (NCBI taxonomy): Eukaryota > Metazoa > Chordata > Mammalia > Artiodactyla > Bovidae > Bubalus > Bubalus kerabau. The sequence goes on along the minus strand of NC_073647.1, from coordinate 56,504,614 downwards.
TTTTCTTCTCCAGGGGATCTTCCTGACTCAAGGATGGAACCTGCTTCTGCTGCTTTGGCAGGCAGATTCTTTACCACTGAGCCAACAGGGAAGCCCAGATTTCCCACTAGTAGAGTGATTTTGGTCAATTATTCTCACCTTTTTGGAAAAAATTTTTTTCTTATATGAAAATGTCATGTTAGAGTACTTTAACAACACATTTATTCATGCATTTATTCATTCAGCAAACATTTATGGAATGCCAGTGTGTGTAAGGGATTGAGATGCTTAAAGCAACTGATTTATCAGTTCATTAAATCTCTAAAATTCTGTGACTGTACAAGTATCTTTATAGGTAAAGGCATTAAAAGGAATAACTAAATTATTTCCTGAGTTTTGCTTTATAATTTTTAATTATGTTTTGTTCCAAAAGGAAAAATGAGTTATTATATTTATATCAGATACTTAGACTCCTACCTCTATTTTTAAATCAGAAGAACAAATTAATTAAGCTATTTCAGCTTTCTCCTTCAACAAGGACTAAGTCTTGATTCCAGTGCATATTAGTTTTTTCTCTTGGATTTATTAGATGATGATTTTTAAATATCTGATTTTAATAAACTCCAATATTATGCATAAGCACACTGCTATAAGCAGAGCCTTTCATCAGATCAGATCAGATCAGTTGCTCAGTCGTGTCCGACTCTTTGTGACCCCAGCCTTTCATACATACCAGCATATATTTATTTAAGTTTTCTCTTTTCTCCAGGAAAGAAATCCTGGAATTTTCTAAAATATTCTCCACTGGCTGATTCTGTGTGAGCATAAAGTGGTTATTATAATTTGCTATACTTTTCTGGTTTATAAAAAGAGGAGGATATGACTTGATTGTGCATGTGGCTTCTTTATGGATATTTTATGAGGATGGGAGAGATTGGTATTATCCATCTCTGACCCATGGACCCTGCCATTATATCTGAATGGTTGTATCTTTATGTTCTTATCTTGTGTCACTTATTGCACTGTGTTCTTAGTCTCCTTCTTAGCCTAACATGCATGAAATTGTAAGTTCAGATTGAGTCATTATATTTTAAAATGTCACATCACAGCATGGTATTCCTGAAGCTGAAACTTCTGATTCCTGTCTGTTGTCTGCAATACTATGTTGCTTGAGTTTGAACATCAGTGGGTTCTTGGTGTTTGTGCTACTGCCAGGGTGGGCCAGACATTCAGCAAATGATTTCATAGTGAGATTGGATTTCTTTGCTTAAAGTTGTCCATACTTTGGACTTGTGACTTGCTTTTGTTTAAAGAAACAGCTATTTGTATTTAGACAAAGAGAAAGCATGTACTTTGGATGTCTGACTTAGATATTCTCTTGGAAAGCCTAGGAATGGGCATGTGAACTAATGTTCATCATTGCCATTGATCAAGATTCATGAAGGGAGCACCTTGGTGCCTTCATTGACTGTATAAATATTTCATTATTGTGCATTTCATGTCCAGAGCTATTGTAGTGGTGAGAGAGATGAATGAATTTAACTAGGACCCCAATTTTTTTTTTAAATTTTTTTTTATTTTTAAACTTTACATAATTGTATTAGTTTTGCCAAATATCAAAATGAATCCACCACAGGTATACATGTGTTCCCCATCCTGAACCCTCCTCCCTCCTCCCTCCCCATTCCATCCCTCTGGGTCGTCCCAGTGCACCAGCCCCAAGCATCCAGTATCGTGCATCGAACCTGGACTGGCAACTCGTTTCATACATGATATTTTACATGTTTCAATGCCATTCTCCCAAATCTTCCCACCCTCTCCCTCTCTCACAGAGTCCATAAGACTGTTCTATACATCAGTGTCTCTTTTGCGGTCTCGTACACAGGGTTATTGTTACCATCTTTCTAAATTCCATATATATGTGTTAGTATACTGTATTGGTGTTTTTCTTTCTGGCTTACTTCACTCTGTATAATAGGCTCCAGTTTCATCCACCTCATTAGAACTGATTCAAATGTATTCTTTTTAATGGCTGAGTAATACTCCATTGTGTATATGTACCACTGCTTTCTTATCCATTCATCTGCTGATGGACATCTAGGTTGCTTCCATGTCCTGGCTATTGTAAACAGTGCTGCGATGAACATTGGGGTACACGTGTCTCTTTCCCTTCTGGTTTCCTCAGTGTGTATGCCCAGCAGTGGGATTGCTGGATCATAAGGCAGTTCTATTTCCAGTTTTTTAAGGAATCTCCACACTGTTCTCCATAGTGGCTGTACTAGTTTGCATTCCCACCAACAGTGCAAGAGGGTTCCCTTGTCTCCACACCCTCTCCAGCATTTATTGCTTGTAGACTTTTGGCTCGCAGCCATTCTGACTGGTGTGAAATGGTACCTCATAGTGGTTTTGATTTGCATTTCTCTGATAATGAGTGATGTTGAGCATCTTTTCATGTGTTTGTTAGCCATCTGTATGTCTTCTTTGGAGAAATGTCTATTTAGTTCTTTGGCCCATTTTTTGATTGGGTCATTTATCTTTCTGGAGTTGAGCTGTAGGAGTTGCTTGTATATTCTCGAGATTAGTTGTTTGTCAGTTGCTTCATTTGCTATTATTTTCTCCCATTCTGAAGGCTGTCTTTTCACCTTGCTAATAGTTTCCTTTGATGTGCAGAAGCTTTTAAGGTTAATTAGGTCCCATTTGTTTATTTTTGCTTTTATTTCCAATATTCTGGGAGGTGGGTCATAGAGGATCCTGCTGTGATGTATGTCAGAGAGAGTTTTGCCTATGTTCTCCTCTAGGAGTTTTATAGTTTCTGGTCTTACGTTTAGATCTTTAATCCATTTTGAGTTTATTTTTGTGTATGGTGTTAGAAAGTGTTCTAGTTTCATTCTTTTACAAGTGGTTGACCAGATTTCCCAGCACCACTTGTTAAAGAGATTGTCTTTAATCCATTGTATATTCTTGCCTCCTTTGTCAAAGATAAGGTGTCCATATGTGTGTGGATTTATCTCTGGGCTTTCTATTTTGTTCCATTGATCTATATTTCTGTCTTTGTGCCAGTACCATACTGCCTTGATAACTGTGGCTTTGTAGTAGAGCCTGAAGTCAGGTAGGTTGATTCCTCCAGTTCCATTCTTCTTTCTCAAGATTGCTTTGGCTATTCGAGGTTTTTTGTATTTCCATACAAATTGTGAAATTATTTTTTCGAGCTCTGTGAAGAATGCTGTTGGTAGCTTGATAGGGATTGCATTGAATCTATAGATTGCTTTGGGTAGTATACTCATTTTCACTATATTGATTCTTCCAATCCATGAACATGGTATATTTCTCCATCTGTTAGTGTCCTCTTTGATTTCTTTCGCCAGTGTTTTATAGTTTTCTATATATAGGTCTTCAGTTTCTTTAGGTAGATATATTCCTAAGTATTTCATTCTTTCCATTGCAATGGTGAATGGAATTGTTTCCTTAATTTCACTTTCTGTTTTCTCATTATTAGAGTATAGGAATGCAAGTGATTTCTGTGTGTTGATTTTATATCCTGCAACTTTACTATAGTTATTGATTAGTTCTAGTAATTTTCTGGTGGAGTCTTTAGGGTTTTCTATGTAGAGGATCATGTCATCTGCAAACAGTGAGAGCTTTACTTCTTCTTTTCCAATTTGGATTCCTTTTATTTCTTTTTCTGCTCTGATTGCTGTGGCCAAAACTTCCAAAACTATGTTGAATAGTAATGGTGAAAGTGGGCACCCTTGTCTTGTTCCTGACTTTAGAGGAAATGCTTTCAATTTTTCACCATTGAGGATAATGTTTGCTGTGGGTTTGTCCTATATAGCTTTTATTATGTTGAGGTATGTTCCTTCTATTCCTGCTTTCTGGAGAGTTTTTATCATAAATGGATGTTGAATTTTGTCAAAGGCTTTCTCTGCATCTATTGAGATAATCATATGGTTTTTATTTTTCAATTTGTTAATGTGGTGTATTACATTGATTGATTTGCGGATATTGAAGAATCCTTGCATCCCTGGGATAAAGCCCACTTGGTCATGGTGTATGATCTTTTTAATGTGTTGCTGGATTCTGATTGCTAGAATTTTGTTAAGGATTTTTGCATCTATGTTCATCAGTGATATTGGCCTGTAGTTTTCTTTTTTTGTGGCATCTTTGTCAGGTTTTGGTATTAGGGTGATGGTGGCCTCATAGAATGAGTTTGGAAGTTTACCATCCTCTGCAATTTTCTTGAAGAGTTTGAGCAGGATAGGTGTTAGCTCTTCTCTAAATTTTTGGTAGAATTCACCTGTGAAACCGTCTGGACCTGGGCTTTTGTTTGCTGGAAGATTTTTGATTACAGTTTCAATTTCCGTGCTTGTGATGGGTCTGCTAAGATTTTCTATTTCTTCCTGATCGAGTTTTGGAAAGTTGTACTTTTCTAAGAATTTGTCCATTTCTTCCACGTTGTCCATTTTATTGGCATATAATTGTTGATAGTACTCTCTTATGATCCTTTGTATTTCTGTGTTGTCTGTTGTGATCTCTCCATTTTCATTTCTAATTTTGTTGATTTGATTTTTCTCCCTTTGTTTCTTGATGAGTCTGGCTAATGGTTTGTCAATTTTATTTATCCTTTCAAAAAACCAGCTTTTGGTTTTGTTGATTTTTGCTATGATCTCTTTTGTTTCTTTTGCATTTATTTCTGCTCTAAGTTTTAAGATTTCTTTCCTTCTACTAACCCTAGGGTTCTTCATTTCTTCCTTTTCTAGTTGCTTTAGGTGTAGAGTTAGGTTATTTATTTGACTTTTTTCTTGTTTCTTGAGGTGTGCCCGTATTGCTATGAACTTTCCCCTTAGGACTGCTTTTACCGTGTCCCACAGGTTTTGGGTTGTTGTGTTTTCATTTTCATTCGTTTCTATGCAAATTTTGATTTCTTTTTTGATTTCTTCTGTGATTTGTTGGTTATTCAGCAGCGTGTTGTTCAGCCTCCATATGTTGGAATTTGTAATAGTTTTTCTCCTGTAATTGAGATCTAATCTTACTGCATTGTGGTCAGAAAAGATGCTTGGAATGATTTCTATTTTTTTGAATTTACCAAGGCTAGCTTTATGGCCCAGGATGTGATCTATCCTGGAGAAGGTTCCATGTGCGCTTGAGAAAAAGGTGAAATTCATTGTTTTGGGATGAAATGTCCTATAGATATCAATTAGGTCTAACTGGTCTATTGTATCGTTTAAAGTTTGTGTTTCCTTGTTAATTTTCTGTTCAGTTGATCTATCCATAGGTGTGAGTGGGGTATTAAAGTCTCCCACTATTATTGCGTTATTGTTAATTTCTCCTTTCATACTTGTTAGCATTTGTCTTACATACTGCGGTGCTCCCGTGTTGGGTGCATATATATTTTTAATTGTTATATCTTCTTCTTGGATTGATCCTTTGATCATTATGTAGTGACCATCTTTGTCTCTTTTCACAGTCTTTGTTTTAAAGTCTATTTTATCTGATATGAGTATTGCTACTCCTGCTTTCTTTTGGTCCCTATTTGCATGGAAAATCTTTTTCCAGCCCTTCACTTTCAGTCTGTATGTGTCCCCTGTTTTGAGGTGGGTCTCTTGTAGACAACATATGTAGGGGTCTTGTTTTTGTATCCATTCAGCCAGTCTTTGTCTTTTGGTTGGGGCATTCAACCCATTTATGTTTAAGGTAATTACTGATAAGTATGATCCCATTGCCATTTACTTTATTGTTTTGGGTTCAAATTTATACACCGTTTTTGTGTTTCCTGTCTAGAGAATATCCTTTAGTATTTGTTGGAGAGCTGGTTTGGTGGTGCAGAATTCTCTCAGCTTTTGCTTGTGTGAAAAGCTTTTGATTTCTCCTTCATACTTGAATGAGATCCTTGCTGGGTACAATAATCTGGGCTGTAGATTATTTTCTGTCATCATTTTAAGTATGTCTTGCCATTCCCTCCTGGCTTGAAGAGTTTCTATTGAAAGATCAGCTGTTATCCTTATGGGAATTCCCTTGTGTGTTATTTGTTGTTTTTCCCTTGCTGCTTTTAATATTTGTTCTTTGTGTTTGATCTTTGTTAATTTGATTAATATGTGTCTTGGGGTGTTTCGCCTTGGGTTTATCCTGTTTGGGACTCTCTGGGTTTCTTGGACTTGGGTGATTATTTCCTTCCCCATTTTAGGGAGGTTTTCAACTATTATCTCCTCAAGTATTTTCTCATGGTCTTTCTTTTTGTCTTCTTCTTCTGGGACCCCTATGATTCGAATGTTGTAGTGTTTAATATTGTCCTGGAGGTCTCTGAGATTGTCCTCATTTCTTTTAATTCGTTTTTCTTTTATCCTCTCTGATTCATTTATTTCTACCATTCTATCTTCTAATTCACTAATCCTATCTTCTGCCTCTGTTATTCTACTATTTGTTGCCTCCAGAGTGTTTTTAATTTCACTTATTGCATTATTCATTATATATTGACTCTTTTTTATTTCTTCTAAGTCCTTGTTAAACCTTTCTTGCATCTTCTCAATCCTTGCCTCCAAGCTATTTATCTGTGATTCCATTTTAATTTCAAGATTTTGGATCAATTTCACTATCATTATTCCGAATTCTTTATCAGGTAGATTCCCTATCTCTTCCTCTTTTGTTTGGTTTGGTGGGCATTTATCCTGTTCCTTTATCTGCTGGATATTCCTCTGTCTCTTCATCTTGTGTAAATTGCTGAGTTTGGGGTGTCCTTTCTGTATTCTGGCAGTTTGTGGAGTTCTCTTTATTGTGGCGTTTCCTCGCTGTGTGTGGGTTTGTACAGGTGGCTTGTCAAGTTTTCCTGGTTAGGGAAGCTTGTGTCGATATTCTGGTGGATGGAGCTGTATTTCTTCTCTCTGGAGTGTAATGAAATGTCCAGTAATATGTTATGAGATGTCTATGGTTTTGGGGTGACTTTGGGCAGCCTGTATCTTGAAGCTCAGGGCTGTGTTCCTTTGTTGCTGGAGAATTTGCTTGGTATGTCTTGCCCTGGAACTTGTTGGCCCTTGTGTGGTGCTTGGTTTCAGTGTCGGTATGGAGGCGTTTGATGAGCTCCTGTCAATTAATGTTCCTTGGAGTCAGGAGTTCCCTGGAGTCAGGGTTTGGACTTAAGCCTCCTACTTCCAGTTATCGGTCTTATTTTTACAGTAGTTTCAAAACTTCTCCTTCTATACAGCACCATTGATAAAACATCTACGTTAAAGATGAGAAGTTTCTCTACTGTGAGGGTCACTCAGAGAGGTTCACAGCGTTACATGGAGAAGAGAAGTGGGAGGAGGGAGTTAGAGGTGACCCAAATGAGATGAGGTGGAATCAATAGTGGAGAGAGTAGACTAGCCAGTAGTCACTTCCTTATGTGCACTCCACAACTGGACCGCTCAGAGATGTTCACGGAGTTATACAGAGAAGAGAAGAAGGAGGCAGGAGACAGAGGTGGCCAGAAGGATAAAAGGGGGAAATGAAAAGGAGGGAGACAGATCCAGCCAGTAATCAGTTCCCTAAGTGTTCTCCACCGTCTGGAACACACAGAAATTCACAGAGTTGGGTAGAGTAGAGAGGGGTTAGGGAGGAGATACAGGCGACCTGGTGGAGAAAATGGAGAGTCCAAAGGGAGACAGAGAAGTCAAGCCAGTAATCTCGTTCCCTAGTGAAAAATGGGTCCTGAAGATTGGGTTCTTAAAGGTACAAAATTGGTAACAAATACATAAAAGCAAAAATTAAAAATCTAGAGTAGAGTTTGGAATTTCAAAAATGCGATGTTAATGAAAAGAAGAAGGAAAAGAAAGAGAGAAAACAAACAAACCAACAAAAACAATGTCACAAAAATTATAAAGAAAATACAGGTACAAAATTGATATCAAATACCAAAAAGCATAAATTAATAATCTTGAGTAGAGTTTGGAATTGCAGATATATGATGTTATACGAAAGAAGAAGAGAAAGAAACAGAGGGAAAAAAAAGTCACAGAAATTATGAAAAAAACTATAGGTACAAAATTGATAACATATACCAAAAAGGCTAAAATTAAAAATCTAGAGTAGAGTTTGGAATTTCAAAAGTACAATGTTAAAGAAAAGAAGAACAAAACAAAACAAAACAAAACACGGTCAAAAAATTATAAAATATATATATGAAGTTTGCTGAAGAAAAAAAAATAGGGTCTTTTTTTTTTTTGCAAAGTAATAGTTATAAAAGTGAAAATTAAAGGACAATAGAGGACTTAAAATTTTTTTTTTAATTAAAAAAAAGAAAGAAAGATTGATCATAAAAATAGTAAAAATATATCTAGGTCTTTCTCTGGTTTTGTTGTGAGTATTGTGGGTTCAGTTCATTTTTGGCTAGTTCCTTGGTCTGACTTATATTTCTCAAGATCTATAGGCCCCTTCCTATGTAGTTCGTAGTAACCACAGGGTTTTAATCTATGGCCTGTAGCTTCCAAGGCGTTTCCCTCTGTTATAGCTTCTTCTGTTTGCTGGTCTCTTCAGTGTCTGGTTCCCGCCCTGACACAAAGGGGACGGTGGAGGACACTATTTTTTTATTTTATTTAGGCTCACTTGTTCAGCTGCGCTGTGGGGAGGGAGGGAGGGATGCTGCAAACAGATAACACTGGCGTGTGCTTGCAGTGCCTCAGCCACACTGGGTCTTGCCCCCGCTCACGGTGCGTGTAGCCTCCCTGCCCACACTGCTCGGGCTCTAGGTTGTTCCACCGGGAACAATCAGAGGCCGGCCCTGGGCTGAGCTCCCAGGTCCAAGCCGCTCAGGTTCAGGCACTCGGGTAGTCCTCAGAGGCGCAGACTCGGTTGGGCCTGCGTTTTGTGCTCTTCCCAGATCCGAGCAGCTCAGGTGATGTGTTTGGCGGGCGCCAATGCTGCGACTTATTGCCTCCCCGCCACTCGGTTATCTGGGTGTAAAACCGGCGCACCTTCTCAGGCAGCTGTTGACCATCCAGACCCCCAAGAAGTTTTAGTTAGCAAAGAAGCCTGCTTACTGTTTTATAGATAGTGTCTCTCTTGGGCTGTGATTGCCCCCTTACGGCTCTGGCTGCCTGTCACCGGAGGGGGAAGGTCTGCAACCGGCTATCTCTGTTCAGTCCTTTGTTCTGTGCGCGGGCCTGGCGGTGTCTTAGGTTAGGGCTGGCTTTTCGCGTGGTAGATATCCCACAGTCTGGGTTGCTAGCCCAAATTATTTCGCTCAGATAGCGCTCAGGACATTCGAGCCGATTCTTACTCTAAGGGACACAGCCCGCGCCCCGCTTCCCTGCCCAGCCCCCGCTTGCTAATGCCTTGTGCAGGAGTCTGCGCTGCTTCTCCGCTGGGGGAGTTACTGTAGGGCTCACAATCTGCGATTTTTAATTGTTTATTTTTTTTCCCTCCCTTTTATGTTGCCCTCTGTGCTTCCAAAGCTCGGCACAGATTCGGCAGTGAGAAGGTTTCCTGGTGTTTGGAAACTTTTCTCTTTTTAAGACTCCCTTCCAGGGACGGAACTCCGTCCCTCCCTCTTTTGTCTCTTTTTTTGTCTTTTATATTTTTTCCTACCTCCTTTCGAAGAGTTGGGTTGCTTTTCTGGGTGCCTGATGTCCTCTGCCGGCATTCAGAAGTGGTTTTGTGGAATTTACTCGACGTTTAAATGCTCTTTTGATGAATTTGTGGGGGAGAAAGTGTTCTCCCCGTCCTACTCCTCTGCCATGTTGGCTCCTCCAGGACCCAAATTTGACAAAACAATTAACATAAAAGAAAATAAAGCATATATGTAATTGACTATAAATTAAGACTGAAAAATATTAGTGATAGAAGAGAGGTACGTGTAAGTGCTCAGGAAGCTAGAGGATGAAAAAATAATTTCTAGTTAAGGGAGCAGAGGAAGCATAGAGGAAAGAGCACTAGAGTTTGATTTTGGACTGTAAGTAGGTGTTGAGGTACAATCCAGTTGGGGAAGAATGTGAGAAAAGGTACAGAAATTAGGAAATCCAGGGAATATACTGGGAACAGTGACTAAAAGTAAGGTAGTCTTACTACTAAATTATTAAGTGTTGGAAAATAAGTCTTACTATTTTTGTAACTGTGTTTTGGCACTTCTTCATTTCGAGCATGTGCCACAACTCAGACAATGAAAACTTTCAACCTCTGAAATGCCAGTTCAGTTCAGTTCAGTTGCTCAGTCGTGTCTGACTCTTTACGACCCCATGAACCGCAGCACGCCAGACCTCCCTGTCCATCACCAACTCCCAGAGTCCACCCAATCCCATGTCCATCGAGGCAGTGATGCCACCCAACCATCTCATCCTCTATCATCCCCTTCTCCTCCTGCTCTCAATCTTTCCTAGCATCAGGGTCTTTTCAAATGAGTCAGCTCTTCAATCATGTGGCCAAAGTACTGGAGTTTCAGCTTCAACATCAGTCTTTCCAATGAACACCCAGGACTGATCTCCTTTAGGATGGACTGGTTGGATCTCCTTGCAGTCCAAGGGACTCTCAAGAGTCTTCTCCAACACCACAGTTCAAAAGCATCAATTCTTTGGCTCTCAGCCTTCTTCACAGTCCAACTCTCACTTCCATACATGACTACTGGAAAAACCATAGCCTTGACTAGATGGACCTTTGTTGACAAAGTAATGTCTCTGCTTTTCAATATGCTATCTAGGTTGGTCATAACTTTCCTTCCAAGGAGTAAGCGTCTTTTAATTTCATGGCTGCAGTCACCATCTGCAGTGATTTTGGAGCCCAGAAAAATAAAGTCAGCCACTGTTTCCACTGTTTCCCCATCTATTTGCCATGAAGTGATGGGACCAGATGCCATGATCTTAGTTTCCTGAATGTTGAGCTTTAAGCCAACTTTTTCACTCTCCTCTTTCAGTTTCATCAAGAGGCTCTTTAGTTCTTCTTCACTTTCTACCAGACCTGAGCTAAAATTTTCCTTCAGTCCTAGAAAGAGCAGTTTCTTCTGTTCAAGTTTGATTTTCTTCACTTGCCATCTTTCTCCTATTTCTTTCTGCTTTCTCTGAAGTGTTAGCCTTATTCCATTGGCTGAACTATCTTTGTTTGTTTGTTTCTAATGGCTCATCTCCAGTATTCTATATACATAAATCTCTCCCAACGTAAAAATAAAAGATTCCTGCATCTATGGATTTCACTTTCTCTTCTTCTTGAAAGGTAAATTTACCAAGAGTACTGTTTACTTGCATCTCCATGTTCTTCCCTACATTTACTTCTCAGCTCACTGCAACCTGATTCCCTTACTAATGACTCCATTCAAACTTCTTGACCAGGGGAAATTAAGTAGGAATATTGTATGCAGTGCTCAGAAAGCACTCATAGGAAAGGAGCATTCCTTTTCTCTTTCCTTCATGCTTGCTAGAATGTAGATATGATTGCTGGAGCTCAAGCACTTATCTTGGTTCCTGAAGTAAAGGCCGTGGCTTGAGAATGATGGAACAGCCCATGAAAGGAATCTATATTCCTTACAACTTTGAGAAGCCACTCTAGGTACCCTGAACTGTGTGCTTTTGGAAAGAGAAATAAACTTCTTTTTGTTTAAGCTGCTGCTATTTTTTATTTTTTGTCACTTTTAGCCAAATCAACTTCTAACTAGTATAATGCGTAATTTTAAGCATTCTTATATATATAATTATAATATAATCTGTGTATCAGTGATTCACAAATCCAGTCACTGTCTTTCTCCTAAACTTTAGTTGATTTGGGATTTCTTGCTGAATTTATACTCATGTATAGCCATGCACATCTCACATTCAGCATGTTTAAAGATGAAGTAATTTTTTCTAACTAATTCCCTTCCTATGTTTCCAGTCTCAGTTAATGTGACCCAGACAGATACTAGATAGGAATTATGAACTTGACCACCCCTTGAACTTTAATGGTCCTCTCTTCTTAATCTTTATTGTTACAGACTTAGTTTAGACCTTAATCATCATTCTCTTGCAATACTTAAATAATCTTTTAACTAATATTTCTACTTCAACTCTTTCCCCATCTCTAATGCATTTATTGATCTGTTACCACAGTTATATTTCTGAACAGAGGTCTGTTTTTCTCTGAAAGAAATACTATCTTGCTTAAAATTCTTCAGTGGCAACTAGGTCAAGTAGAATCTTCCTAGCATGGCATGCAAGACCCTCCATGAACTGTCTCCTGTTTTCTTCTCCAGCTTTATCTCTACTGAATTGCCTTTCTGTTGCACATTATTCTTTCAATATGTTTTCCCTGACTTGATTAACTTTCCTTACCTTCAGTTCTATATTTAGACTTAAAAATTTTATTTTATCAAAGTATTGTTGATTTACATTGTTGTATTAGTTTCTGCTGGACAACAAAATGATTTGGTGTTATATATATATATATATATATATATATATATATATTCTTTTGTAAATATTTTTCCATTATGGTTTATTACATGATACTGAATATTGTTCCCTGTTCTATACAATAGGACCTTGTTTATCCATTCTGTATATAATAGTTTGCATTGGTTAATCCCAAACTCCCCATCCTTCCTTCCCCAACCATCCTCCTCCTTGGCAACCACAAGTCGGTTCTCTATGTTTGTGAGTCAATTTCTATTTCATGGATAAGTTCATTATGTCCTATTTTAGATTCCACAGATAAGTGATATATGGTATTTGTCTAAATTTAGACTTTTAACTGAATAATAGTTTACATAATTAGTTCAATGTTTAAGTCCTCTCTGAAGACTTTTCTCACTAACCCAAGGGAAATTTGATCATTCCCTCAGGTATGTCTCACTTCACTTTCAGACTTCTATATTAATATACATAGCTATGGAAGATAACTAAGAGTAGAGAGTAGGTAAAATATCTTGGCATCCTCAACCCTTACTAAGGTGCCTGACAAAAGTATGTACCTAATAAATATTTATTATATTAGTTAATTGAGTAGATAGTAGTAGCATTAGAAATGAGAAGTAAATTTTAGTTAGAGAGCTATGAAAGAGGGAAAATCAGGAGGGCTTAATCACTGATTGGATGAGGGAGGTAAGAGAAAGAGAAAAGCCCAAGATTACCCTGCTATTTTAAGCCTCAGTAGTGATAGTGATAGGATATGGTCTTTTAAATATGGAAAATATGAAGTACAGGGAGGGATAAATTTGGGATGGAAACTGAGATCTATTGGGGGCATTGTAAGTTTAACATGCTGGTGATATATACACAGGTGAGAATTGGATGAAAATTTCCTGGAGTGTCATTAGACTCCCTGAACAACTGAAGCTTCCTATCACTGGATTATTTACAGACATCACAGGATGTAATTGGTCAGTTTAGCCTGAGGGAAAACACTAGGAAGATTCACAAGACTGAAAAAATACAAGGCAGGATTCAGGTATGGACCAGGAAGCAGGCAGTATTGGGAATAAGCAGTCTTCTTTCTTCCATCATGTAAGATTCTCTGCCACTCTATCAGATTCCTGTGGGCAGCCACTGTGTTTCAGATGCTGATCTGTGTCAAAAGGGACTGTTGTAGTTTGGAACGATTGTGTATATCTGATCCTAAGACACTTGATAACTAACCTCTAAACCTTTCTGTCAATAGTGAGAGTATAATGGATTTGTTAAAAATCCCCCTCTCCTACTATGAATAAATTCATTTATCAAAAAATATTACAAAAACTTGACAATGTAATCATAAGATGAGAACCAGAGACATCAAGAAAACCACAGATTGCTGGTTAGGGCTTCAGCTGCACTTTTTTTCTGGCAAAAATGCTAAAATAAGTTAAAAAATGATCTTCATAGTAATATTATTCTCCAGGTTTTTTTCCCCAAAGAAAGAAGGAAAGCAAAGAAGTAAACAATTCCAGTTTAGCTCCTAGCAATTATTCACAGAGATGTTTCCAGCAACCTGCCAGGAAAATCTCTTCTCAGAATTATTGTCACCTTTTCATCAGACTATCAGAAAAATCAATCTCCAAGTCAAGCCAGAATTCAATAAATGAATTCAGTAAATTAAATGTTTACTAAGTGTGCTAAATATCAAGGATAAAAATGAAAAGAGACACATTTCTTGACCTCAGGGAACTCACAGTTGAATGATAGAATTCTATGCCTAGGTTTAGAAATATTTTCAAGATTTAGAAATATTTTCAAAGCCAATCTTATCTCAAGAAGACACTTGCAGAAGGGCAATTATGCACACACATAATAGGAATAGTGAACTTTGTCTTCAGAGTCCAGTAATCTCAGAGTACTTATTCTATCAAATGACATGAATACTCCTCTGATTCTTAAATTGTTATCTTTTGGGAAATTCATTCATCCATATCCAAGGGCATCCCTGAGTTGAGATCCCAGCCTTGCTAGAGAATTAGCAAGAACGGCAGTTCCAAATAACTGAAGAAAGTCTAGACTCATGATGCCAAATAGACTATGTGCTATTGGTATGACAGAATTCTGGATAGATTTTGAAAGACAGATAAACGTTCCAGGGAGCCATAGTTTCCGAAGTTCATGATCTAGTGATTTGTTAGGTATTTTGTGTTAGCTGGATAAATGAACTGCATATCTTGATTAGTTGGATAACTGCACCAGGAGTTAGGTATACTTTTTGAGGTAATCATACTTTATTGCCATCCAATATGCTCAAAGAATTATTTCTTTTTTCTTTTTTCAACTGATACTGAAGATATTTTATTTTGGCATATGGCTAGAGCTTGATTTCATCTATCTTGCCACTTGATGAGGCAAGTTGCCTTTGTCCCCATGCATTGTAGCTGATGCAGTGTCTCTACTTGTAAGACATTCGAAGGTATGAGGGTATACTGAGTTGCTTCAGTTGTGTCCAACTCTTTGCGACTCTATGGACTGTAGCCTGCCAGGCTTCTCTGTCCGTGGGATTATCTAGGCAAGAATACCTGACTGGGTTGCCATGCCCTCCTCCAGGGCATCATCCTGACCCAGGGATAAACCCATGTCCCTTACATCTCCTGCATTGGCAGGTGGGTTCTTTACTGCTAGCGCCACCTGGAAACCTCATTAGAAAGTATGTATATCTCACTTCTTTTAAACTGTGATGCTGGAGAAGACTCCCGAGAGTCCCTTGGGCTGCAAGGAGATCAAACCAGCCAATCCTAAATGAAATCAGCCCTGAATATTAATTGGAAGGACTGATGCTGAAGCTCTAATACTTTGGCCACCTGATGCTAAGAGTTGACTCATTGGAAAAGACCCTGATGCTGGGAAGAATTGAGAGCAGGAAGAAAAGGGGATTGGGTGGCATCACCAACTCAATGGACAAGAATTTGAGCAAACTCCAGGAGATAGTGAAGGACAGGGAAGCCTGATGTGCTGCAATCCATGGAGTCGCAAAGAGTCAAGACATGACTGAGCAACTGGATAGCAACAAGAACAACTCACTTTAAATATAGTAAAATAAACCCTGATTATACAGTTTAAGATTTTTAATATCCTCCTTTGGTTAAATGTCTTTGCTTAATGTTTTCTGGAGGTCAAAATAATGGATAACTATCTATGTTGACTGCAGAGAAAGCTACCACTCATTTTAATCTATGTTTGTAGGTTTTTAGGAAGATATTCCTAGCAGTTGCTGCAGTTGGCTTCTTCAAATTTAAATGGAAACCAAGATTCTGAAGTGGTTTTGAAAGACCTGTGGGGGGAGTCCGGAAAAAAAAAAAAGGCCCTTGGTTAAGCTGAATCTGGCTGAGATACTTGAAAGGCTTGGGAACATATTTAGATAAGGATTATTTCTTAACTTATCAAGTCACTGTCAGAGGAGGAGGCCAGAATCAAAGAAGAGATCAGGATCAGAAAGGTCAGAGAAAATCAAACTCAGAGAATTACTAGGTGTTAGGCAATAAACTGGGCATAAAAGCAAGAATGATGTTTGAGGAAAAGTTATGTACCATTTATTGAGGAATTTTTCTAAGTCCTGAACACATTTCCTCATTTACTTTCACTTTACCTTATTAAAAAAAAAAACTTACTAATGTTAAATTGAGTTAGAGTGGTTAAATAATTTGCCCAAATTCTGTGACTAAAAATTAGTGTCAGTGAGATTCAAACCTAAATACGCCTTCCACGAGAGCCATTCCTCTTAACCAAGAACTGTGAACTGTCAGAAGCTGAAAGTGTGATCTGGAACACAGTAGATCAGAATCAGGCTGATGAAATCAATTCAAAGGTGTATGAGAATAGAGTTGGGAGGGGAAAGAGAAGCACCATGTATACTTCAGGCCTAAGAGTCTGGGAGGGTAGAAGAGAGGCAAATTGTTAACATGGAGAGTCTCTGGCACATTAAATAGCTCTTCTTGCAGGTTAACATCTGCTAAGAATTTTTCTTTTTTATAGTCATGGTTTGAATTATTAATGTGATTCTGATACTGTGATTGGGAGTTATTGAAAATAGAATTTGGGAGCATAGGGAAAAATATAATCTTTACCTGAATGGGAAATATCAAGGTAGCTTTATAGTAGTTATAAAGTTTTTTTGTGGGGGAGGGGAGAGAGGAGGGAGATGGGGGGATACTATAGCAAGTAATGGTATTGTAATTTCTGGATCTTAAGAAATAATTTTTGTAGTCATCTGAAAAAGATTTCAGAATGAAATCTGTATGGATGGGATTGCATTCTGTATCTTCCCATTTTCATCAGATTCTGGTTTCATTTCTTATTTCCTTTGAAGAATGTGATAATGGGACAGTATCCATATTATCATATGGATTTGTGCCCAGCCCATTAGAAATATTGCAATGATGAGACTCTCCAAAACGTATTTTATTGAATATAGAAAGGCTTGCATGTTTCAATGTGTATGATAAGTCAATGTAGGAAGAGATACATAGATGTCTTTCATTATGGGATTATGGTTCCATAGTGCTTACCCTGGATCAGTCCTAAGAAACTTCCATATGTTGTTTTTGTTGAAGTGCTTGTTTACATCTCATAACAATGATTTTTGTTATTGTTGCCTTTTTAAAACTCTGAAATATTCCAAGTTTCGGCATGGTGCTTCTTGCACTCTTAGGAGCACTATCTGGATTGTTTACCTATGCACATCCCTGAATATTTTAGAGATGACAATTCTGTTACTGGTGATCACTATCAGTACATTCTTGCAGTGAAGATAGAAAATTCCCAATACTTTGTTCCTGTAGATTCCTGCATTAGGAATCGAATGATGAGGAAGATAGACAGGCTCTGTGTATCCTACCTCTGTTATATTTTTTTGTCCTTATTGGACTCAAAGTTGATGTTCAATTAAGCCAAATAATTGGTTGTGTTAAATTGGAGGAGGTCTATAATCACAGGTGGCACAGTGGTAAAGAATCTGCCTGCCAGTGCAGGAAATGCAAGAGACGTGGGTTCAATCGCTGGGTCAGGAAGATCCCCTGGAGTAGAAAATGGCAACCTACTCCAATATTCTTGCCTGGAAAATTCCATGGAAAAAGGAGCCTGGCAAGCTACAATCCAGGGGATCACAAAGAGTCAGACATGACTGAGCACACACACACATAATCACTCAGTTCAGTTCATTTGCTCAGTCATGTCCGACTCTTTGCGACCCCCTGAACTACAGCACACCAGACCTCCCTGTCCATCACCAACTCCCAGAGTCCACCCAAACCCATGTCCATTGAGTCAGTGATGCCTTCCAACCATCTCATCCTCTATCATCCCCTTCTCCTCCTGCCTTCAATCCTTCCCAGCATCAGGATCTTTTCCAATGAGTCAGTTCTTCGCATCAGGTGGCCAAAGTATTGGAGCTTCAGCTTCAACATCAGTCCTTCCAATGAACACCCAAGACAGATCTCCTTTAGGATGGACTGGATGGATCTCCTTGCAGTCCAAGGGTTATATATAATGTCAATTATCCATATAGGTGTGAGCTTCCCTGGTGGTTCAGATGGCAAAGAATCTGACTGCAATGTAGGAGACCTGAGTTTGATCACTGGGTTGGGACGATCCCCTGCAGGAGAACATGGAAACACACTCAAGTATTCTTGCCTGGAGAATCCCATGGACAGAGGAGCCTGGTGGGATACAGTCCATGGGGTTGGACTGTAGAGTCGGACACAACTGAGTGAATAAGCACAGCACAATATCAGTATAGGTGTAGGTTGTGGCTGAAACTATTCTATGAATTGACTAATACATTGTGCCTCAAAGAGTGGGCTCCTTGGGCTATCTGCATTAGGATCCCCTGAGATGCTTAATAAAAATGCCAAAGTATCTGAGGCAATGCTTTGATTTTGCCTTTTTTTTTTTTAGCATCCAGTTTATTTATTTATTTTTTAAATTTATTATTATTATTTTTCTTACTTTACAATATTGTATTGGTTTTGCCATACATTAACATGCATCCACCACGGGTGTACACGTGTTCCCCATCCTGAGCCCCCCTCCCACCTGCCTCCCCATAACATCCCTCTGGGTCATCCCAGTGCACCAGCCCCAAGCTTCTTGTATCCTGCATCGAACCTGGACTGGCGATTCATTTCTTATATGATATTATACATGTTTTAGTGCCATTCTCCCAAATCATCTCCCCTCCCTCTCCCAAAGAGTCCAAAAGACTGTTCTATACATCTGTGTCTCTTTTGCTGTCTCACATACAGGGTTGTTGTTACCATCTTTCTACATTCCATACATATGCGTTAGTATACTGTATTGGTGTTTTTCTTTTTGGCTTACTTCACTCTGTATAATAGGCTCCAGTTTCATCCATCTCATTAGAACTGATTCAAATGTATTCTTTTTAATGGCTGAGTAATACTCCACCATGTATATGTACCACTGCTTTCTTATCCATTCATCTGCTGATGGACATCTAGGTTGCTTCCATGTCCTGGCTATTATAAACAGCGCTGCGATGAACATTGGGGAACACCTGTCTCTTTCAACTCTGGTTTCCTTGGTGTGTATGCCCAGCAGTGGGATTGCTGGGTCGTATGGCAGTTCTATTTCCAGTTTTTAAGGGAATCTCCACACTGTTCTCCATAGTGGATGTACTAGTTTTCATTCCCGCCAACAGTGTAAGAGAGTTCGCTTTTCTCCACACCCTCTCCAGCATTTATTGCTTGTAGACTTTTGGATCTCAGCCATTCTGACTGGCGTGAAATGGTACCTCATTGTGGTTTCGAATTGCATTTCTCTGATAACGACTGATGTTGAACATCTTTTCATGTGTTTGTTAGCCATCTGTATGCCTTCTTTGGAGAAATGTCTATTTAGTTCTTTGGCCCATTTTTTGATTGGGTCGTTTATTTTTCTGGAATTGAGCTGCAGGAGTTGCTTGTATATTTTTGAGATTAGTTGTTTGTCAGTTGCTTCATTTGCTATTATTTTCTCCCATTCTGAAGGCTGTCTTTTCACCTTGCTTGTGACTGCAGCCATGAAATTAAAAGATGCTTACTCCTTGGAAGGAAAGTTATGACCAACCTAGATAGCATATTCAAAAGCAGACACATTATTTTGCCAACAAAGGTTCATCTCGTCAAGGCTATGGTTTTTCCTGTGGTCGTGTATGGATGTGAGAGTTGGATTGTGAAGAAGGCTGAGCGCTGAAGAATTGATGCTTTTGAACTGTGGTGTTGGAGAAGACTCTTGAGAGTCCCATGGACTGCAAGGAGATCCAACCAGTCCATTCTGAAGGAGATCAGCCCTGGGATTTCTTTGGAAGGAATGATGCTAAAGCTGAAACTCCAGTACTTTGGCCACCTCATGCGAAGAGTTGACTCATTGGAAAATACTTTGATGCTGGGAGGGATTGGGGGGCAGGATGAGAAGGAGACGACAGAGGATGAGATGGCTGGATGGCATCACTGACTCAATGGATGTGAGTCTGGGTGAACTCCGGGAGTTGGTGATGGACAAGGAGGCCTGGCGTGCTGCGATTCATGGGGTTGCAAAGAGTCAGACACGACTGAGCGACTGATCTGATGTGATTTGATAGTTTCTTTTGTTGTGCAGAAGCTTTTAAGTTTAATTAGATCCCATTTGTTTATTTTTGCTTTTATTTCCAATATTCTGGGAGGTGGGTCATAGAGGATCCTGCTGTGATGTATGTCAGAGAGTGTTTTGCCTATGTTCTCCTCTAAGAGTTTTATAGTTTCTTGTCTTATGTTTAGATCTTTAATCCATTTTGAGTTTATTTTTGTGTATGGTGTTAGAAAGTGTTCTAGTTTCATTCTTTTACAAGTGGTTGACCAGTTTTTCCAGCACCACTTGTTAAAGAGATTAAAAAAAATTCAAATTAATAACCTAACTCTACACCTAAAGCAACTAGAAAAAGAAGAAATGAAAACCCCAGGGTTAGTAGAAGGAAAGAAATCTTAAAAATTAGGGCAGAAATAAATGCAAAAGAAACAAAGGAGACCATAGCAAAAATCAACAAAGCCAAAAGCTGGTTCTTTGAAAGGATAAATAAAACTGACAAACCATTAGCCAGACTCATCAAGAAACAAAGGGAGAAAAATCAAATCAGTAAAATTAGAAATGAAAGTGGAGAGATCACAACAGACAACACAAAAATACAAAGGATCATAAGAGACTACTATCATCAATTATATGCCAATAAAATGGACAACCTGGAAGAAATGGACAAATTCTTAGAAAAGTACAGCTTTCCAAAACTGAACCAGGAAGAAATAGAAAATCTTAACAGACCCATCACAAGCATGGAAATTGAAACTGTAATCAGAAATCTTCCAGCAAACAAAAGCCCAGGTCCAGACGGCTTCACAGCTGAATTCTACCAAAAATTTAGAGAAGAGCTGACACCTATCCTACTCAAACTCTTCCAGAAAATTGCAGAGGAAGGTAAACTTCCAAACTCATTCTATGGAATTTGCCTATTAACAAGCTCTCCATTTGATCTTATTGCACCTCAGTAACTATGATACTAGGCAACATTTATTGAGTACTTATTATACCAGGCAGTATGTTAAGCACCATATATATCACCATATCAGGGACTTCCCTGATGGCTCAGTGGTAAAGAATCTACCTGCAATGCAGGAGACTTGGGTTTGACCCCTGGGTCAGGAAGATCCCCTGGAGGAAATGGTATCCTGCTCCAGTATTCTTACCTGAAAAATTCCATGGATAGAGAAGCCTGGTGGACTCTAGTCCAATGGGTCAAAAAGTTGAATATGACTGAGCGACTAAGAGTGTGTGTGTGTGTGTATATATATATATATATATATATATATATATATATATATATATAAAATCCTCATAACAGCCCTGATATTGGGTCTTTTTGTTGCTATTAGGCGAGGAGCCTAAAGCACAGAGACATTAAAAAACTTTTAGAAGCACAAGTGATCCTATTTGAATGGAGCAAAATATGCCACTCTAAAACATGCCATTTTTGTGTATTGTTTCTTTGAAATAAAGTTACTTAAGAAGCATCCATTGCAAGAGAGACACTATGACCCTGCTTTGTCCTTCTGAAAGCAGGATATAAATCTCCCATGTGAAATGTAGCTTCCCTGTACCAGGAGGGTAGAAGGCATTCTTTTCACCAGATACAGGAGACTATATAAGCAAAAAGCCATTGCTGTTTCATCACTAATATCCTATCTGAAGCCCAAATTTGTTTGTCTTGGCAGTTCTTCACAGCTTCATTTTTTTCTTTGTCTAAAATGTGTAAAATCCACCTGCTTTGGGCACTTCCATGAATCACATATTTCTGTGAACTCTCTTGTGCATGTGAAACTAAATTGGTTTTTCTCTTGTTTAATTTTGGCTGCACTGGGTCTTCATTGTGGTGTATGGCCTTTCTCTAGTTGCATCCTGCATGAACTTCTCTAGTTGTGGCACCAGGGCTACTAGTTATGGTGCACGGGCTTAGTTGCCCTGTGGCATGTGGAATCTTAGTTCCATGACTGGGAATCAAATCTGCTTCTCCTGCATTGGAAGGTGGCTTCTCAACCATTCGGCCACAGAGAAGTCCCAGACTGCTGATTCTTAACTATTGATATTTTAAAGCAGTAGAGTGTAATAGAAGTGACACTTGATTCTATATGTCTGTGACAGTTGGGAGGACAGTTGACTTGAGGATCAGAAATGAAATCACAGATGATATATGTGAGGCTGATCCCTATAGCTTAGGTCACTTTCTCAGTCCATCTGGATACAGCATGCAGGAGAGGAGGTGTTCAGAGTCTTTCCCTTTGCATATACAGAAGACTAGTACAACATTTTAATGTGTCTTGTTAACAAAGAACACATATTTAAATGGAAGCATATTTGATGAAAGAATGGAAAGAAGTCGCTCAGTCATATCTGATGAAAGAATCATTACCATGCCTGCTAATCTCTCTCATAAGTATAGAGTTCATTAAAGAGAAAGTCATGGAAAAAATAATTTTAAGGGTGTATAAAATTATTTGATGGTATGCTCTTTATTTTGACTATTAACAGCTTTAATTGCCCCATTTGATTAAGAGTAGCTATAATCTAGGTTCCTTGCACAATAAAGTGTGAATTGTTGAGTTGTCCCTTATTTATTCTTGTAGTATCTTCATAAAATAATTCTCTATGTGTGCTGATCAGACACTGGAGTTCCTTAGAAATGTTTTAGGATTTGTTATATGGATAATTAATTAATTTAGAAAGATTAAATAAAAAAGATTATACTCTACCCAGATTGTTAGTGGCTGGGATATTAAACGCACTAAGAAATGAAAGTCATTTTGTCTTAATAAGCATAACAGGTAAGAATCAATGTCATAGTAGTGTGAACTTCAAAAAAGAAAATGAAGTATACTCAGTAGAAATAAAATCTATTTGCTGTGTATGAAAAGATTATTTTGATGAGTGATTCAACAAGGTTCATTTTGGATGAGTGAAAATATTTAAGGGAGTGATATCCCTTGTATATAATTAAAATTATTATATAAAATTAATATCATATATAGGCACACTTATGCATCAAAACCAGAGATTAGCTTTCCTTCTTGATCATTGGAATTCAGAATTGATTTGTAGTAACTGTTATAAAGGAAACCATCAGTTCAGTTCAGTCGCTCAGTCATGTCCGACTCTTTGTGACCCCATGGACTGCAGCACAAGAGGCCTCCCTGTCCATCACCAACTCTCAGAGTTTACTCAAACTCGTGTTCATCAAGTCGGTGATGCCATCCAACCATATCATACTCTGTCGTCACCTTCTCCTTCTGTTTCAGTCTTTCTCAGCATCAGGGGCTTTTCAAATGAGTCAGTTCTTTGCATCAGGTGGCCAAAGTATTGGAGTTTCAGCTTCAGCATCAGTCCTTCCAATGACTATTCAGGACTGATTTTCTTTAGGATGGACTGGTTGGATTTCCTTGCAGTCCAAGGCACTCTCAAGGGTCTTCTCCAACACTACAGTTCAAAAGCATCAATTCTTCGGCGCTCAGCTTTCTTTATAGTCCAACTCTCAGATCCGTGCATGACTACTGGAAAAACCATAGCTTTGACTAGATGGACCTATGTTGACAAAGTAATGTCTCTGCTTTTTAATATGTTGTCTAAGTTGGTCATAGCTTTTCTTCCAAGGAGCAAGTGTCTTTTAACTTCATGGCTGCAGTCACCATATCTGCAGTGATTTTGGAGCTCCCCAAAATAAAGTCTATCACTGTTTCCATTATTTCCCCATCTATTTGCCAAGAAGTGATGGGATTGGATGCCATGATCTTAGTTTTCTGAATGTTGCGCTTTAAGCCAACTTTTTCACTCTCCTCTTTCACTTTTATCAAGAGGGTCTTTAGTTCTTCTTCACTTTCTGCCATAAGGGTGGTGTCATCTGCATATCTGAGGATATTGATCTTTCTCCCAGCAATCTTGATTGTAGCTTGTGCTTCATCCAGTCCAGCATTTCTCATGATGTACCCTGCATATAAGTTAAATAAGCAGGGTGACAATATACAGCCTTGACGTACTCCTTTCCTGATTGGGAAGCAGTCTGTTGTTTCATGTCCAGTTCTTACTGTTGCTTGCTGACCTGCATGCAGATTTCTCAGGAGGCAGGTCAGATAGTCTGGTATTCCCAACTTTTAAAGAATTTTCCACAGTGTGTTGTGATCCACACAGTCAAAGGCTTTGGCATAGTCAGTAAAGCAGAAGTAGATGTTTTTCTGAAACTCTCTTGGTTTCTTGCTGATCCAAGAGATGTTGGCAATATGATCTCCGGTTCCTCTGCCTTTTCTAAATCCAACTTGAACATCTGGAAGTTCACGGTTCATGTATTGCTGAAGCCTGGCTTGGAAAGTTTTAAGCATTACTTTGCTAGCGTGTGAGATGAGTGCAGTTGTGTGGTAGTTTGAGCATTCTTTGGCATTGCCTTTGTTTGGGATTGGAATGAAAACTGACCTTTTCCAGTCCTGTGGCCACTGCTGAGTTTTCCAGATTTGCTAGCACATTGAGCTCAGAACTTTCACAGCATCATCTTTCAGGATTTGAAATAGCTCAACTAGAATTCCATCACCTCCACTAGCTTTTTTTGTAGTGATGCTTCCTAAGGCCCTCTTGACTTCACATTCCAGGATGTCTGGCTCTAGTGAGTGATCACACCAATGTGATTATCTGGGTCAATAAGATCTTTTTTGTATAGCTCTTTTGTGTATTCTTGCCACCTCTTCTTAATATCTTCTGCTTCTGTTAGGTTCATACCATTTCTGTCCTTTATTGCGCCCATCTTTGCATGAAATATTCCCTTGGTATTTCTAATTTTCTTGAAGAGATCTCTAGTCTTTCCCAATCTATTGTTTTCCACTGAGCAAGGCTTTTTGTCTCTCCTTGCTATTCTTTGGAACTCTGCACTCAAATGGCTGTATCTTTCTTCTTCTCCTTTGGCTTTCACTTCTCTTCTTTTCACAGCTACTCGTAAGGCCTCCTCAGACAGCCATTTTGCCTTTTTTCATTTCTTTTTCTTGGGAATGGTCTTGATCCCTGCCTTCTGTACAATGTCATGAACCTCCGTCCATAATTCTTCAGGTACTCTGTCTATCAGATCTAATCCCTTGCATCTATTTGTCACTTCCACTGTATAATATTAAGGGATTTGATTTAGGTCATACCTGAATGATCTAGTGGTTTTCCCTTCTTTCTTCAATTTAAGTCTGAATTTGGCAATAAGAATTCATGATCTGAGCCACAGTCAGCTTCTGGACTTGTTTTTGCTGACTGAATAGAGCTTCTCCATCTTCAGCTGCAAAGAATATAATCAATCTGATTTTGATATTGACGATCTGGTGATGTCCATGTGTAGAGTCTTCTCTTGTGTTTTTGGAAGAGGGTGTTTGCTATGACCAGTGTGTTTTCATGGCAAAACTCTATTAACCTAGGAAACCATAGGTCTTAACATTTTGGCTCTACACATCAACATAAGTAAGACTGTAGATCATTCAAAGAACTTTCCATAATAAACCAGAGCAAAATAAGATTAATGTTGATGTTAGAAGGGGTAAATTGTATATGCAGATTGTATAAAGGATCAAAATTCTCGAGGAAGTTAATTGTATATGATATCAAACAAAACAGCTGGTTGAAAAGCTTAAAAAATTAAACTATTTATTTGGTGTACTGTAAAACAAAGAAATAAAGCTTGTTTCAGTGCATCAAATCTTTTAGAAAATTGAATTTCCTCAGTAGGTATGTGTAGACATGATACAAATTACATGATAATTTGTAATACATATTAATATATATTTTGAAGCTGCAATAATTAATACAGCTAGGCACTGCAAAAGAACTGTGCAAGAAGTAAATGGATTACAATAAAGACTCCATAAAAGATCAAAATAATATGTGGAAATTTGATCTATATTAACACAGTCATTTCTTGGCAATAGAGAAAAGATAACTGGTTTTGAGACAAGAGGAAAAGAAATATACATGGATTCTTATCTCTTGATTTGCCCCAAAACAAATTTCAGATGAATCAAATTCTTAAATATAAGTCATGAAAGTACTGAAAAAAAGTGAATTTGTGTATTTATATTTTGAAGTTTGGTAGATATTTATGACTAGAACCTAAAAACCCACAAGCCATGCATTTGTCTATATAAAAATTAAAATACAAAGCAATGGAAATATGTTTTAGTGTAAAAGTGAAAAAAGTCTAAAAATATAACTGGGAAAATAATTTGTATACATATGACAGAGGACATTTTTTTTTTAAATTTACAAGATACTCCTATATGCCAATAAGCAAAACCATGGGCAACATCATAGAAACAGGCTGCTTACAGTAAAGGATATATAAATTTAAAAGAGACATATGAAATGATGCTCAACTTTGTTCATAATTAAAGGGTTGCAAAGTAAAAGAGTAATGTAATTCCATGTCACCTAGATCAGATTTAAAAAGATTAATAAATATCATGATTAAAAAACATAGTACTTATTATTGGAGAGGTATAGGAAGCAGATGCTCTATGTATGATTGATAGTAATATAAACTGGGGCAACATTTTCAGAGAGCTATTTTGCAATAGCTATTACAATTCAAAATCGCTTGAATCTCTCAATTCCACAATTAGGAATTTAACTAAATGATACACTCATAAAAGTGTGCCAAATATGCCCACAGGGATGTTCACTGCAGCATTATCTATAGTAATAGTAAACTGAAAAATTTAAACGTCCATCAATAGGGGATTAGTAAATAAATTATGGTATACTAATATAATGCAGTAGTAGAAAAATGAGTTAGATCTGCTTATGCAGTTATGGGGTGATATCTAAAATATATTAAGTGAAAACTGTAAGCCACAGCATAGTGTGATCCCATTAGTAAGTAGCCGGTCCAAGAATGCTGGGAGCAACCCCCAAAAGGGAGCTCCTTTGGGATTGCTGTGCTACCTGAGGACCACTTTTGCCCAAACTGCAAGAGCAACTCCACAACCCAGATTCCCACTGGCCTAATAGCTTCTCTCCAACATGAGGGTTTGTATGTTACCATGGGTTCCAGGCTGTCTAGATGCTTTGCATCTGGGGTTTTTCAGCACTTCTTAAACAGCTGACACTCACGCCCTTCTCTGCTGGTGCTCACAGTATTTTTTCCTGTCTCTAGAAAAGCCATTTTTGTGCTGACGTCCCCCAAAATAGGAAGCAGCAGTGGTCCTGGTCCCTTTCCTGGGACACAGCCGTGGTATTTCGAACAGACAGTAGGTTTCTCTGTTGGATGTCAATGGAGGAAAAACCTCATGATTTTTCTTGCTATCACTTAGCTTCTCCAGTAAAGCTTTTTTCCTTAATTTATCCCACATTGCTAATGCTAAGTCACTTCAGTCGTGTCCGACTCTGTGCGACCCCATAGACAGCAGCCCACCAGGCTCCCCCGTCCCTGAGATTCTCCAGGCAAGAACACTGGAGTGGGTTGCCATTTCCTTCTCCAATGCATGAAAGTGAAAACTGAAAGTGAAGTCTCTCAGTTGTGTCCGACCCTCAGCGACCCCATGGACTGCAGCCCACCAGGCTCCTCCATCCATGGGGTTTTCCAGGCAAGAGTACTGGAGTGGGGTGCCATCGCCTTCTCCATTATCCCACATTACACCGTTGAATTTGCCCTCACTAACTCTGCTATAATATATATTTGCAGTTATGTACAAAATGTTTTCTGAAGAATATCCAAAAAACTGTTACCAGAGATTAGGGAGAGAGAAGCATGATTTGTGTAGGCAAGGAGACTTAAAATTTTCTACTCATTTAAGCAGAGTTGATTTCTTAGTTGTTTCTTTCACTTTATCCTTAACTTCCTCATTAGATTGAAAGTACAAAATAATAATGCTTGCTGCGAAGTCACTACAGTCGTGTCCGACTCTGTGCGACCCCATAGACGGAAGCCCACCAGGCTTCTCCGTCCCTGGGATTCTCCAGGCAAGAACATTGGAGTGGGTTGCCATTTCCTTCTCCAATGCGTGAAAGTGAAAAGTGAAAGCGAAGTCGTGTCCGACTCTTAGCGACCCATGGACTGCAGCCTACCAGGCTCCTCTGTCCATGGGATTTTCCAGGCAAGAGTACTGGAGTGGGGTGCCATTGCCTTCTCCAATAATGCTTAAAAATCATATAAAATAAAAAAAAATAATAATCTTCCACCCCACCCGAATTCTTTTGCTATTCCCTTCTAGATAACCAATGTTAAGAGTTTGGTGTGTCCAGTTTCATGCCTTCTGTGTTCATGCATACATATACGTGCATATATTTTCTTTTGGAAAATTCATTTTTGCAAATTGTTTTTTAATATTATTTATTATTTATTTATAATGTATTTATTATTTTTTCTGTGCTTGGTCTTCGTTGCTGCTTGGGCTTTCTCTAGTTGTGGGGAATGGGGGCTACTCTGTAGTTGTGATGTGTGGGCTTCTCACTGTGGTCACTTCTCTTGTTGTGGAGCATACACTCTATGGTGGACAGGCTTCAGTACTTGTGGCAACTGGGCTTAGTACTTGCAGCTTCCAGGCTCTATAGCATGCAGGCTTCAGTAGTTGTGGCTTGAAGACTTAGTAGCTCCATGCCATGTGAGATCTTCCAGATCAGTAATCAAACCCTTGTATCCTAATTTGGCAGGCAGATTCTCTGCCACTGAGCCACCAGTCAGTCAGTCAGTTCAGTTGCTCAATGGCATCCGACTCTTTGCGACCCTGTGAACTGCAACACGCCAGGCCTCCCTGTCCATCACCAACTCCCTGAGTTTACTCAAACTCGTGTCCATTGAGTCGGTGATGCTGTCCAGCCATCTCATCCTCTGTCGTCCCCTTCTCCTCCTGACCTCAATCTTTCCCAGCATCAGGGTCTTTTCAAATGATTCAGCTCTTTGCATGAGGTGGCCAAAGTATTGGAGTTTCAGCTTTAACATCAGTCCTTCCAATGAACACCCAGGTCTGATCTCCTTTAGGATGGACTGGTTGGATCTCCTTGCAGTCCAAGGGACTCTCAAGGGTCTTCTCCAACACCACAGCTCAAAAGATTCAATTCTTCAACGCGCAGCCTTCTTTATAGTCCAACTCTCACATCCATACATGACTACTGGAAAAACCATAGCCTTGACTAGACGGACTTTTGTTGACAAAGTAATGTCTCTGCTTTTTAATATGCTCTCTAGGTTGGTCATAACTTTCCTTCCAAGGAGAAAGCGTCTTTTAATTTCATGGCTGCAGTCACCATCTGCAGTGATTTTGGAGCCCAGAAAAATAAAGTCTGACACTGTTTCCCCTGTTTCCCCATCTATTTGCCATGAAGTGATGGGACCGGATGCCATGATCTTAGTTTTTTGAATGTTGAGCTTTAAGCCAAATTTTCCACTCTCCTCTTTCAGGTTCACAAGAGGCTCTTTAGTTCTTCTTCACTTTCTGCCATAAGGGTGGTGTCATCTGCATATCTGAGGTTACTGATATTTCTCCCGGCAATCTTGATTCCAGCTTGTGCTTCCTCCAGCCCAGCATTTCTCATGATGTACTATGCATATAAGTTAAATAAGCAGGGTGACAATATACAGCCTTGACGTACTCCTTTTCCTATTTGGACCCAGTCTGTTGTTCCATGTCCAGTTCTAACTGTTGCTTCCTGACCTGCATACAGATTTCTCAAGAGGCAGGTCAGGTGGTCTGGTATGCCCATCTCTTTCAGAATTTTCCACAGTTTATTTTGATCCACACAGTCAAAGGCTTTGGCATAGTCAATAAAGCAGAAATAAATGTTTTTCTGGAACTCTCTTGCTTTCTCAATGATCTAGTAGATGTTGGCAATTTGATCTCTCGTTCCTCTGCCTTTTCTAAAACCAGCTTGAATATCTTGAATTTCGTGGTTCATGTATTGCTGAAGCCTAGTGCCGGGGTCCAGCCCCAGCTGATCCAGGGTATTCGAAGGAGAGACGGCTAGGCGAGGGTCGGGGAACAACTGCTTAATTAAACGTTAATTAAGGAATAGAATAAGGATAGCTCAGTGAGGAAAATTCAGTGGAGAAAAGAGGCTGAGTAGCTTGGTTTACGCGGGGGACCAATAAAACTTCAAGACAAGAAGCTTGCACCACTTACGTAGGCCGCAGGCGTCCTTCCGTTCTCCCGAAGGAGAGGAGACACTGAGGCCTCCCCGGTCGGATCTTAGAAGCCCAGGCAAAATTAGTAAGCTTGGTGGGTTCCGCGCTCCAGATGGAGACTCAACCAGAGTGAGAGAGAGAGAGAGACATGGGGAGACCAGTATTTCGAGAAACTGATCCCAATTCTTTATTTTCCATGGTCTACTTTTATACACTGAGGTGTTATGCAAAAGTCACGCGGGGTCAGCAGTCCTGACTTTTATCAAAGTCAGGTGCTTCATACAAATGTATACAGAGGTCTTAGGGGTGTTACATCATCTTCTGGCCAGGGGGCCTGCTGACAATTTACGACCCTCTCCTTGTGACAGCGGTCAGTCAACCAGGACACTTATTTCTCCAGGGGTGATTATTCTTAAAACAGACGCCACCCAAATAAAGTTACATTCCTATAGGGTGAGGGTGTAGTGGGTTTTAGTTAAGGAAAGAATTTACTTAGCCTAAGGTCTAACGTGATTTATATCAAAGGTTAATACTTATTTCTTCTATATATTCATTAATGTGTATAAGGGCAGGGGATGTGGAGACTTAGCAGTAAACATTGGCTCAACAAATGAAAAACCCTTCACCAATACGATTTCTAATCAGCCCATTATACTTATACTAATAATTTTCTAACTTTTCTAAGGAACCTGTTTTTAGAAGGTTTAAAGCATCTCGTGCCTCTCACAGTTGGGAGGCTGTGAGCAATCACATGTGGCCGGACAAGCCTGTCAGGCAGGCTAGAGAACCTTCAGAGGAGTTTGTAGGTTAAAACACTCTTGTCACGCCCAGGGGTTTTTATCAACTGGAGCTTTAAGTTAACTCCTTCTCCGAAAGAGGTGGTGGGGGACAGCCCCCCGTAAAGTCAGAGGTGTAGGTGAGAGCACAAAGTAGTAAAGTAGGCAGGCTCTGGTTATGGGGGTAGATGCTCGAGGATTTCCAGGGGGACTCCTGAGGCTCGATCCCGCCTTTGCGTATGCCGAGCCTCCTTCCTCATGACCTTTGCCATGGGCGGAGTGCCTCATGCCGGCCCCCAACAGCCTAGCTTGGAGAATTTTGAGCATTACTTTGCTAGCATGTGAGATGAGTGCAGTTGAGCAGTAGTTTGAGCATTCTTTGGCATTGCCTTTCTTTGGGATTGGAATGAAAACTGACCTTTTCCAGTCCTGTGGCCACTGCTGAGTTTTCCAAATTTGCCACCAGGGAGGCCCACAAATTATTATTTTCACTTCTATACCTGATTGATTCCTGCATATAATTTTTAACTAGTTTCTTGTAGCTGCATGATATCTCATAGTATAGTTTCCTTTACCACTCCTCAGTGATGGATATTCTATACAATAAGCAGGATAGCCAATGGGGTTACTGGGTCAATGGTTTTATATATAGCTTTTAATTGATTTGGCCGGAGTATTGACTTCAATGTTTAGCAATTCTTTCTCATACCAAAAATATGTGTCTGTTTTTCTATAGTTTAACTGCACTAAAAGTTATCAATTTTTGAAATGCTTCTCAACAAGGTGTAGGATGGAAATGATATATCATCATTTTTATTCATAACTTTGAATGAATAAAATTGAATAGCATTTCAATATATTAATTGACCAATTTAAATTTTCCTTCAAAAGCAACAGATCCAAATTGTTTTTATAAAATTTCAAAATGAAAAATTTCCCATTTTACAAATAATTCTTGTTATTTCAAAAGGGTAAGATTTCCCTGATTCACTTTTTACAGATAAATATAATACCAAAACTGACAAGCACAAAAAAGAAAATTAGGTCAGTGGTACTCAGTGATAGTTACACAGTATAATCATTTGGTGAACTTTTGACAAATGCACCTATGGACACCTTATCTTTGACAAAGGAGGCAAGAATATACAATGGAGAAAAGATAATCTTTTTAACAAGTGGTGCTGGGAAAACTGGTCAACCACTTGTAAAAAAAATGAAACTAGAACACTTTCTAACACCATACACAAAAATAAACTCCAAATGAATTAAAGATCTAAATGTAAGACCAGAAACTATAAAACTCCTAGAGGAGAACATAGGCAAAACACTCTCCAACGTAAATCACAGCAGGATCCTCTATGACCAACCTCCGAGAATATTGGAAAAAAAAATAAACAAATGGGACCTAATTAAAATTAAAAGCTTCTGCACAACAAAAGAAACTGTAAGTAAGGTGAAAAGACAGCCTTCAGAATGGGAGAAAATAATAGCAAATGAAGCAACTGACAAACAACTAATCTCAAAAATATATAAGCAGCTACTGAAGCTCCAATCCAGAAAAATAAATGACCCAATCAAAAAATGGGCCAAAGACCTAAACAGACATTTCTCCAAAGAAGACATACAGATGGCTAACAAACACATGAAAAGATACTCAACATCACTCCTTATCAGAGAAATGCAAATCAAAACCACAATGAGGTACCATTTCACACCAGTCAGAATGGCTGCTATCCAAAATTCCACAGACAATAAATCCTGGAGAGGGTGTGGAGAAAAGGGAACCCTCTTACAGTGTTGGTGGAAATGCAAACTAGTACAGCCACTATGGGGAACAGTTTTAAGATTCCTTAAAAAACTGGAAATAGAACTGCCTTATGACCCAACTGAAAAGCATCTATTTCTGCTTTATTGACTATGCCAAAGCCTTTGACTGTGTGGATCACAATAAACTGTGGAAAATTTGGAAAGGGATGGGAATACCAGACCACCTGATCTGCCTCTTGAGAAATCTGTATGCAGGTCAGGAAGCAACAGTTAGAACTGGACATGGAACAACAGACTGGTTCCAAATAGGAAAAGGAGTATGTCAAGGCTGTATATTTTCACCCTGCTTATTTAACTTATATGCAGAGTACATCATGAGAAACATTGGACTGGAAGAAACACAAGCTGGAATCAAGATTGCCAGGAGAAATATCAATATCCTCAGATATGCAGATGACACCACCCTTATGGCAGAAAGTGAAGAGGAACTAAAAAGCCTCTTGATGAAAGTGAAAGTGGAGAGTGAAAAAGTTGGCTTAAAGCTCAACATTCAGAAAACGAAGATCATGGCATCCAGTCCCATCACTTCATGGCAAATAGATGGGGAAACAGTGGAAAGAGTGTCAGACTTTATTTTTCTGGGCTCCAAGATCACTGCAGATGGTGACTGCAGCCATGAAATTAAAAGACGCTTACTCCTTGGAAGGAAAGTTATGACCAACCTAGATAGCATATTCAAAAGCAGAGACATTACTTTGCCAACAAAGGTTCGTCTAGTCAAGGCTATGGTTTTTCCTGTGGTCATGTATGGATGTGAGATTTGGACTCTGAAGAAGGCTGAGCACCGAAGAATTGATGCTTTTGAACTGTGGTGTTGGAGAAGACTCTTGAGAGTCCCTTGGACTGCAAGGAGATCCAACCAGTCCACTCTGAGGGAGATCAGCCCTGGGACTTCTTTGGAAGGAATGATGCCAAAGCTGAAACTCCTGTACTTTGGCCACCTCATGCGAAGAGTTGACTCATTGGAAAAGACTCTGATGCTGGGAGGGATTGGGGGCAGGAGGAGAAGGGGACAATAGAGGATGAGATGGCTGGATGGCATCACTGACTTGATGGACGTGAGTCTGAGTGAACTCCGGGAGTTGGTAATGGACAGGGAGGCCTGGCATGCTGCGATTCATGGGGTCGCAAAGAGTCGGACACGACTGAGCGACTGATCTGATCTGATCTATGACCCAGCAATCCCACTGCTGGGCATACACACCGAGGAAACCAGAATTGAAAGAGACACGTGTATCCCAATGTTCATCGCAGCACTGTTTATAATAGCCTGGATATGGAAGCAACCTAAATGTCCATCAGCAGACAAATGTATAAGAAAGTAGTGGTACATATACACAATGAAGTGTTACTCAGCCACTAAAAAGAATACATTTGAATCAGTTCTAATGAGGTAGATGAAACTGAAGCCTATTATGCAGAGTGAAGTAAGCCAGAAAGAAAATCACCAATACAGTATAATAACACATATATATGAAATTTAGAGAGACAGTAATGATAACCGTGTATGCAAGACAGCAAAAGAGACACAGATGTATACAACAGTCATTTGGACTCTGTGGGAGAGGGAGAGGGTGGGATGATTTGGGAGAATGATATTGAAACATGTACATTATCATATGTGAAACGAATTGCCAGTCCAGGTTTGATGCATGATACAGGGTGCTCGGGGCTGGTGCATTGGGATGACCCATAGGGATGGTATGGGGAGGGAGGTGGGAGGGGTGTTCAGGATGGAGAACACATGTACACCCATGGCGGATTCATGTTGATGTATGGCAAAACCAATACAACATTGTAAAGTAATTAGCCTCCAATTAAAATAAATAAATTTATATTAAGAAAAAAAAAATAAAAATGCTCATGTCTAAGACCCACCAAAGAGTTTCTGATTTTTTTTTTGAGCTATAGCCTGAGAATTATATTTTTAATGTACTACAAACCTTATTCTTCTACCTTATTCTTATTCTTCTACCAGATTCTAAATGAAATGCTAACAGATTGAATCAGTTCATTAAAGGAAAATACCTCATAAATGCATACAGTTTATAGAAAAATAAAGATGCTTCAACATGACAAAATCTATGAACATAATTCATTACCCCCTCCCCAAGTTGGAGGAGAAAGACCATATAGTTATATCAGTAAATGTGTAAATGCTGTTTACTAAAATTCTGCCAGCATTTCTAAAACCATCTCAGGGTATATTTCAACTAGAAACCATTATCATAGTAAAACTACTTATCACAAACAATAGAAATATTATAAAGTGAGATATACTAATGTTATTAAATTCCCATTAAAGTCAGGATCAAGTCAGGAATGTTCATTTTAAGCAATAGTAAGTATTATTTTGTAGATCTGGCTAATGCACTGAAGCAGTGAAAAAGTGATACAAATTTTGGAAATGAAGAGACATATACAAGCGTGTCATGCAGTTGTATGTATTAAAAATCCAAAAGACAATAAAACACATAAGCATTTGCAAGTTAATTTTATAAAGTAAAAAGGGTAAATTGTAACTATGGAAAATAAATAGCTTTTATTTTTACTAGGAAGAAGTAGTTAGAAAACCACATGGAAAATATATCACATTTGTAATAATTATAAAAATATAAAATACCTGAGATTAAATTTAGTAAAGAAACTTTTAAGACCTACATGAAAAGAGCTATAACATTTTGTTGAAAGATTTAAAAAAGGTCTCCCCAAATGGAAAGTGATACCATGTTTCTGTATTAAAGACTATTTTAAAATGTCAGTTACATCCCAGTGAAATTTAATACACTAAAACACACATGCAAACATGTGCACATGTACTCATATACTATCCTGAATATTTTTAAGTTGAAATTAGATGGGATTGTTTAAGTTCAAATGGAAGAATTAATGCCTGACAATATTTAAGAAACCTATGATAATAAGAATGCTTCATAGGGATTAGCTTTGTCAGATATTAATAATACCATCAGAATAGATGGATAGGTGATAGATAAATATTATCTGTCTACATAGATGCTTCCCTTCATGGATCATAGCCTTGCCATGGTGAAGGGGCTTGTTTAAATCAGTGAGTCATGTCTTGCAGAGCCATCCAAGACAGCTGGGTTATAGTGAAGGGTTCTAACAAAACATGGTCCACTGGAGGAGGGAGTGGCAAATTACTCCAGTATTCTTGCTGCAAGAACCCCATGAACAATATGAAAAGGAAAAAATATATGACACCAGAAGATGAATGCCCCCAGCTAGGAAGGTGTCTGACACACTACTGGGGAAGAGTAGAGGGCAATTGATAATAGCTTCAGAAAGAGTGAACTGGCTGGGCCAAAGTGAAAATGCCGCTCAATTGTGGATGTTTCTGGTGGTGAAAGTAAAGTCTGATGATGTAAGAACAATTTTGCATAGGAACCGGGAATGTTAGGTCCATGAATCAAGGTAGATTGGCTGTAGTCAAGCAAGAGATGACAAGAGTGAACATTGACATTTTAGAAATCAGTGAACTAAAATGGACTGGAATGGGTGAATATAATTCAGATGACCATTATATCTACTACTATGGGCAAGAATCCCTTAGAAGAAATGGAGTGGCCCCTCATAGTCAACAAAAGAGTCTGAAATGCAGTGCTTGGGTGCAGCCTCAGAAACGACAGATTGATCTCGGTTCATTTCCAAGGCTAACCATTCGATATCACGGTAATCCATGTCTATGCCCCGACCAGTAATGCTGAAGAAGCTGAAGTTGAATGGTTCTATGAAGACCTACAAGACCTTCTAGAACTAACACCAAAAAATTAAAAAAAAATGTCCTTTTCATCATAGGGGATTGGAATACAAAACTAGGAAGACAAGAGATACCTGGAAAGTAGGCAAGTTGGCCTTGGAGTACAAAATGAAGCAGGTCAAAGGCTAACAGAGTTTTGTCGAGAGAATACACTGGTTATAGCAAACACCCTTTTCCAACAACACAAGAGACAACTCTACACTTGGACATCATCAGATGGTCAATACCAAAATCAAATTTATTATATTCTTTGCAGCAGAAAGTGGAGAAGCTCTATATAGTCAGAAAAAATAAGACTGGGAGCTGACTGTGCTCAGATCATGAACACCTTATTGCAAAATTCAGACTTAAACTGAAGAAAGTAGGGAAAACCAGTAGGCCATTTGTGTATAATCTAAATTAAATCCCTTACAATTATACAATGGAAGTGACAAATAGATTCAAGGGATTAAATCTGATAGAGTGCCAGAAGAACTATGAATGAAGGTTCATAACATTGTACAGGAGTCAGTAACCAAAACCATATCAAAAAAAAAAAAAATGAAAGAAGGTAAAGTGGTTGTCTGAGTAGGTCTTAGAAATAGCTGAGAAAAGAAGTGAAAGGCAAGGGAAAAAGGGAAAGACATACCCAATTGAATGCAGAGTTCCAGAGAATAGCAAGGAGAGATAACAAGGTCTTCTTAAATGAACAATGCAAAAATAGAGGAAAACAATAGAATAGGAAAGTGTAGAGATGTTTTCAAGAAAATTGGAGATATCAAAGGAATATTTTATGCAAGGATGGGTATGATAAAGGGCAAAAATTGTAAAGAAATAAGAGAAGCAGAAGAGATTAAGCAGAGGTGGCAAGAATACACAGATGAACTCTACAAGAAAGGTCTTAATGACCCAGGTAACCATGATGGTGTGATCACTCACCTAGAGCCAGTTATCCTGGAGTGTGAAGTCAAGTGGGCCTTAGGAAGTATTACTACGAATGAAGCTAATGAAGGTTATGGAATTCTAGCTGAGCAATTTCAAATTCTAAAAGATGATGCTGTGAAAGTGCTTCACTCAATATGCCAGCAAATTTGGAAAACTCAGCAGTGGCCACAGGACTGGAAAAGGTCAGTTTTCATTCCAATCCCAAAGAAAGGAAATGCCAAAGAATTTTCAAACTACGTAAAATTGTGTTCATTTCATATGCTAGTGACGTTATGCTCAAAATCCTTCAAGCTAGACTTCGACAGTAGGTGAACTGAGAAATTTCAGATATATCAGCTGGGTTTAGAAAACACATAGGAACCAAAGACCAAATTGCCAACATCCCTTGGATCATAGAAGAAGGAAGAAAATTCCAGAAAAACATCTATTTCTGCTTCATTGACTACACTAAAACCTTTGACTGTGTGGATCACAACAAACTGGAAAATCCTTGAAGAGATGGAAATAGCAAACCACCTTACCTGTCTCCTGAGAAACGTGTATGTGTCTCAAGAAGCAACAATTAGAACCAAACATGGAACAGACTAGTTCAAAATTGAGGAAGGAGTACTACAAGGTTATATATTGTCATCTTGTTTATTTAACTTGTATGCAGAGGACATCCTGCAAAATGCTGAGCAGGATTAATCACAAGCTGGAATCAAGATTGCTGGGAGAAATATCAACCTCAGATATGCACATGATACTGCTCTAATTGTAGAAACCAAAGAGCCTTTTGATGAGAGTGAAAGAGGAGAGTGAAATAGCTGGCTTAAAACTCAACATTCCAAAGACTAGGATCATGGCATCCAGTCCCATCATTTCCTGTCAAATAGAAGGGGAAAAGAGGAAGCAATGACATATTTTATTTTCTTGGGTTCCAAAATCACTGCAGACTGTGACTGAAGCCATGAAATTAAATACACATGCTCCTTGGAAGAAACACTATGACAAACCTAGACAGTATATTAAAAAGCAGATATATCACTTTATCAACAAATGTCCGTATTGATGCTTTTGAACTGTGGTGCTGGAGAACATTCTTAAGAGACACTTGGACTGAAGTGAGATCAAATAAGTCAATCATAAAGGAAATCAACCCTGAATATTCTTTGGAAGAACTGATGCTGAAGCTGAAGCTTCAATACTTTTGCCACCTGATGCGAGGAGCTGACTCAATGGGAAAGACTCTGATGCTGAGAACAATTAAAGGCAAAAGACCCAATCAAAAAATGGGCCAAAGAACTAAATAGACATTTCTACAAAGAAGACATGCAGATGGCTAACAAACACATGAAAAGATGCTCAACATCACTCATTATCAGAGAAATGCAAATCAAAACCACTATGAGGTACCATTTCACACCAGTCAGAATGGCTGCGATCCAAAAGTCTACAAGTAATAAATGCTGGAGAGGGTGTGGAGAAAAGGGAACCCTCTTGCACTGTTGGTGGGAATGCAAACTAGTACAGCCACTATGGAGAACAGTGTGGAGATTCCTTTAAAAACTGGAAATAGAACTGCCTTATGACCCAGCAATCCCACTGCTGGGCATACACACTGAGGAAACCAGAAGGGAAAGAGACACGTGTACCCCAATGTTCATCGCAGCACTGTTTACAATAGCCAGGACATGGAAGCAACCTAGATGTCCATCAACAGATGAATGGATAAGAAAGCAGTGGTACATATACACAATGGAGTACTACTCAGCCATTAAAAAGAATACATTTGAATCAGTTCTAATGAGGTGGATGAAACTGGAGCCTATTATACAGAGTGAAGTAAGCCAGAAAGAAAAACACCAATACAGTATACTAACACATATATATGGAATTTAGAAAGATGGTAACAATAACACTGTGTACGAGACAGCAAAAGAGACACTGATGTATAGAACAGTCTTATGGACTCTGTGGGAGAGGGAGAGGGTGGGAAGATTTGGGAAAATGGCATTGAAACATGTAAAATATCATGTATGAAATGAGTTGCCAGTCCAGGTTCGATGCACGATACTGGATACTTGGGGCTGGTGCACTGGGACGACCCAGAGGGATGGAATGGGGAGGGAGGAGGGAGGAGGGTTCAGGATGGGGAACACATGTATACCTGTGGCGGATTCATTTTGATATTTGGCAAAACTAATACAATTATGTAAAGTTTAAAAGTAAAATAAAATTAAATTAAAAAATAAAGCAAAAATAGATGTAAAAAAAAATAATAAAGGCAAAAGAAAAGGGGACGACAGAGGATGAAATGGTTATATAGCATCACTGACTTAATGGACATGAATTTGAGCAAACTCTGGGAGATAGTGAAAGACTCGGGAGCCTGGAGTGCTGCAGTCTATGGTGTCGCAAAGAACCAGACACACCTTAGCGACTGAACAACAACAACCTAGATCCTCTCCTTGACCAAAATTTTTCAGGTCCTCTAAGTCCTCTTCTCAGTGAGGCCTTGGACTTGGACTTTAGTGTCCCTCCTCATTGGGCTTGCATTGCCCAGTTTTAGAAAGAATCTTTCTAAGTCAATTTAGAGAGAATCCCCTACCATTGATATCTGATCAAATTTCTCATTTCCTGCCATACCCCAGGTCTTATCTTATCGCCTTGGCCTGCTTTCACCACAAAGCTTATTAGGTCAGTATAGCAAGAATTCCCCCTACCCTTACTGAATCCTCTTATTAATTTTGTATAGCCAACCCAGCCGCCACCCCACCCCCAGCCTACTCCTTACCTATAATTCCTCACTTGTCCTTGGTGTATTTGGATTTGAACTCAGTTCTATACTGAAGTTTCTTTTCTTTTATTGCAATAATCTTGAATAAAATCTATACTTACATCTTTAAGCCTTGTCAGGTTCTAATTGTTTTTAGAAATAGTAGCTGGAGGGCATCATCAAATCCAGTAACAAACCTAAGTATAAATGTTGGAGGGCTTCCCTGGTGTCTCAACAGTAAAGAGTCCACCTGCCAAGCAGGAGATGTAGATTTAACCCCTGGTTCAGGAAGATCTCCTGGAGGAAGGAATGGCAACTCACTCCAGTATTCCTGACTGGGAAATCCCTTGGACAGAGGAGTCTGGCAGGCTATAGCCCATGGGGTTGCAAAAGAGTCAAACATGACTTAGTGACTAAACCACAATGATATATGTTGTAACTGAATATTTGACAAATATTATCTTTTTCTTCTGTATGGAAATGATGGTTTTTGGAAATAATGGTGTTGGCATAATTTCTTACTCATGTAGATAAAATAAATATATATCCTTATTTCACAACATATACAAAATTTACTTCCGTTCATTCAAAATGAAATGCTGAAATAAATGTCAAGAAATAGAATATGGTACTATTAGAGGCAAGTTTGCAAGCTATCTTGCTACAGTTGTGTCCAATTCTTTGCAACCTTATGGACAGTAACCCATGAGGCTCTTTTGTCCAAGAGATTCTCTGGGCAAGGATATTGGAGTGGGTTACTATGCCCTCCTCCAGGGGATCTTCCTGACCCAGTGATCGAACCTGAGTCGCTGGTGGCTCCTGCATTGTAGGTAGACTCTTTACCACTGAGCAACCAGGGAAACACAGAGGGAAGTTTAGTGGTTTTCAAAAAAATCTTTAGGTGAGAGAGTAGCTACAGATATCATAAATGAAATTTTTACTGAGTTTTTTAAGTAAACAATTAAAACTCATATCCTCCAAAAATGCAGTAAAATTAAAACCATGAACAGTTTCAAAAGAAAACTGAGAAAATATTTGCAATTATTTTAGCAGATTGCTATCCTTAATAAATGGAGAGCTTAATAAAAAGAATAGAAAGCAAAAGTCAAATAATGTAAACGAAAAATAGGCAAATAATATGAAGGAAAGATTCATTGAACAGGAAATGATGTAATTCTTTGAATTGTTAAAACCATATATATGCATGCCAAGTTGCTTCAGTCGTGTCCGACTCTGTGCGACCCCATGGACTGCAGCCTACCAGGCTTCTCCGTCCATGGGATTCTCCAGGAAAGAACACTGGAGTGGGTTGCCATTTCCTTCTCCAATATATATGCATAACTTATGTATAAACCACAATATATTGTTGTTTTTCTATCAAATTATTCCTGAATGGAAATATATATATATTTCAGATATGGCTTGTATCAGATCTGATTCTTCATTTAAGTCTGATTTTATGAAAGGTGTAGGGAGAAATGGGATTTTATGTAGGGAGAAATGATTTTATGAAAGGTGTAGGGAGAACCTGGATTCTAGTTCATCTAGTCAAGGCTATGGTTTTTCCTGTGGTCGTGTATGGATGTGAGATTTGGACTGTGAAGAAGGCTGAGCACTGAAGAATTGATGCTTTTGAACTGTGGTATTGGAGAAGACTCTTGAGAGTCCCTTGGACTTCAAGGAGATCCAACCAGTCCATTCTGAAGGAGATCAGCCCTGGGATTTCTTTGGAAGGAATGATGCTAAAGCTGAAACTCCAGTACTTTGGCCACCTCATGCAAAGTGTTGACTCATTGGAAAAGACTCTAATGCTGGGAGGGATTGGGGGCAAGAGGAGAAGGGGACGACAGAGGATGAGATGGCTGGATGGCATCGCTGACTCGATGGACGTGAGTCTCAGTGAACTCTGGGAGTTGGTGATGGACAGGGAGGCCTGGCATGCTGCGATTCATGGGGTCGCAAAGAGCCAGACAGGACTGAGAGACTGATCTGATCTTGTTAACTGCATGTGTTCTAAATGACAACCACATGGAAAACATACCATGTTCTCAGCCTGGATCTCTGAACTATTTATGCATCAGTGCTTCTTTACCTTTTTTTTTTTTTTTTTGGCCTCAGGTATCTGTGGGAGAATTTGATGAAATATATGAATCTATTGTTGAAGATGATGCTGTGAAAGTGCTGCACTCAATATGCCAGCAAATTTGGAAAACTCAGCAGTGGCCACAGGACTGGAAAAGGTCAGTTTTCATTCCAATCCCAAAGAAAGGCAATGCCAAAGAATGCTCAAACTACCGCACAATTGCACTCATCTCACACGCTAGTAAAGTAATGCTCAAAATTCTCCAAGCCAGGCTTCAGCAATATGTGAAGCGTGAACTTCCTGATGTTCAAGCTGGTTTTAGAAAAGGCAGAGGAACCAGAGATCAAATTGCCAACATTTGCTGGATCATGGAAAAAGCAAGAGAGTTCCAGAAAAGCATTTATTTCTGCTTTATTGACTATGCCAAAGCCTTTGACTGTGTGGATCACAATAAACTGTGGAAAATTCTGAAAGTGATGGGAGTCCCAGACCACCTGATCTGCCTCTTGAGAAATTTGTATGCAGGTCAGGAAGCAACAGTTAGAACTGGACATGGAACAACAGACTGGTTCCAAATAGGAAAAGGAGTTTGTCAAGGCTGTATATTGTCACCCTGCTTATTTAACTTATATGCAGTGTACATCATGAGAAACGCTGCACTGGAAGAAACACAATCTGGAATCAAGATTGCCGGGAGAAATATCAATAACCTCAGATATGCAGATGACACCACCCTTATGGCAGAAAGTGAAGAGGAACTAAAAAGCCTCTTGATGAAAGTGAAAGTGGAGAGTGCAAAAGTTGGCTTAAAGCTCAACATTTAGAAAACGAAGATCATGGCATCCAGTCCCACCACTTCATGGGAAATAGATGGGGAAACAGTGGAAACAGTGTCAGACTTTATTTTTCTGGGCTCCAAAATCACTACAGATGGTGACTGCAGCCATGAAATTAAAAGACGCTTACTCCTTGGAAGGAAAGTTATGACCAACCTAGATAGCATATTCAAAAGCAGAGACATTATGTTGCCAACAAATGTTCGTCTAGTCAAGGCTATGGTTTTTCCTGTGGTCATGTATGGATGTGAGATTTGGACTGTGAAGAAGGCTGAGCACCGAAGAATTGATGCTTTTGAACTGTGGTGTTGGAGAAGACTCTTGAGAGTCCCTTGGACTGCAAGGAGATCCAACCAGTCCACTCTGAGGGAGATCAGCCCTGGGATTTCTTTGGAAGGAATGATGCTAAAGCTGAAACTCCAGTACTTTGGCCACCTCATGGGAAGAGTGGACTCATTGGAAAAGACTCTGATGCTGGGAGGGATTGGGGGCAGGAGGAGAAGGGGACGACAGAGGATGAGATGGCTGGATGGCATCACTGACTTGATGGACGTTAGTCTCAGTGAACTCTGGGAGTTGGTGATGGACAGGGAGCCCTGGCGTGCTGCGATTCACGGGGTTGCAAAGAGTTGGACACAGCTGAGCGACTGATCTGATCTGATCTGATTGTTGAAGAACCTGCAAATGTTTGTGCACACATGCATACATACACATACTCACAAGTTTGCATGCTATTTCCAGGAAATCATGGCCCTCCTGGAGCCTACCCTGGATCATCTGCATGTTGTCAACCTCTGTTCTAACTGAGGAATATCAGGAGATCGATTCATGCAAAAGTAGTTTTTAGGGGCACTGTACTGACCTATTTTTTTAAACTTTATATCATGATTTATTTTATGCAGATATAGAATAAAATGGAAATTTGGGGTTGATTATTAAAGAAATTGGTTGGGGGATGACAAGCTAAAGAAGAAATAAAAATTACTCCTATGTGCTAGACCTTCATCTGCCCAGAGAATAAATGGAGCAAGTCATA
Source organism: Bubalus kerabau (assembly GCF_029407905.1). Classification (NCBI taxonomy): domain Eukaryota; kingdom Metazoa; phylum Chordata; class Mammalia; order Artiodactyla; family Bovidae; genus Bubalus; species Bubalus kerabau. The sequence continues at coordinate 56,460,584 of NC_073647.1, read as the reverse complement.
TGTTTGAATTGTTTGTTAATAGTACTGTTGAGAACACAGAATACTCTTCTTATAACTGTATTGTTACATACACAATTATGCACCAAATAGTCCTCTTTAAGAGGCTGACTTTATGTACCTTTCTTATGTTCAGTTTAACCAAGGATTTACTTGCCAGTCCTTAATATGGGTCTTAAAATATCTAAAGGGTTTTTAAATTTCAGTCCAATGCTGAAATAATGTATTTTCCATGTGCACCATGTTGTTACAACTAGCGGACAGCTACTTTTGAATATCATTGGCCATTTCAGAAGAAAAACAATACCTATGACCTCATAAGTTATGATGGTTTCATTACTGACAGATGGGTATACAGATGGTAATTGTGCGACCTATATGGAAAAGTTTGATTAACCAAAATGTCTTCTACATTGAACTCTAATACTGTTTTTCTTTAGTCATATAATTGGTAAGAAAATCTAGGACAGTGTGTTGTTATTGTTGAGAGTGAGTAAGGATAAAAGCTACTCGAAACAGTACTAAGTGTGAGTTATAGAAAGTGATCGGATTTTAAGTGTGTAGGTAGTGATGGATCCCTTTGTGTTAACTGAGAATGGGTGAAAATACAGCCTTGATGAATAGGCACAAATTATATAGTCTGTTAATTTTGGCTTTGCTCTTTTGTCCTTCACACCTGTGTATCTTGCCAAAAAAATTCAACCAGAAAATTTATCCAGCAATGCCACTATATATCAATGAGTTTCCTTTGAATGTGACTGCACAATGCTATTGAAGCATACAAAGAAGTAATGATAACCTCAGAACGAAGTATTCACTGTAAAATAATTAACTGCATCTTGTAGGCTTATTGGGCTTCCCAGGTGGTGCAGGAGTCAAGAATCCACCTGCCAATGCAGAAGACGATGAGATGCAGGTTCTATTCCTGGGTAGGGAAGATCCCCTGGAGTAGGAAATGGCAACTTATTCCAGTATTCTTGCCTGGAAAATACCATTGACAGAGGAGCCTGGTGGGCTACAGTCCATAGGGTCACAAAGAGTCGAACATGACTGAGCTCACATGCATGCATATAGTTACAAGCTTCTTACCATGTGTGGCTGGGTCCTGTTCTGGAATGCTTATGTCATGGTCATCTGTTTAAAAGTTGAACATGAAAGTGCTTTGTTTCTGTGTACTTAAGTGCACTAGAGGATTTTCTTTTGAAAATCTCAGTTTGCTATAATTTCAGTTTCACAGATTCTATTTTACCTTTACTTCAGTTCAGTTCAGTTCAATCACTCAGTCGTGTCCGACTTTTTGCGACCCCATGAATCGCAGCATGCCAGGCCTCCCTGTCCATCACCAACTCCTGGAGTTCACTCAGACTCACCTCCATCGAGTCAGTGATGCCATCCAGCCATCTCATCCTCTGTCGTCCCCTTCTCCTCCTGCCCCCAATCCCTCCCAGCATCAGAGTCTTTTCCAATGAGTCCACTCTTCCCATGAGGTGGCCAAAGTACTGGAGTTTCAGCTTTAGCATCATTCCCGCCAAAGAAATCCCAGGGCTGATGTCCTTCAGAATGGACTGGTTGGATCTCCTTGCAGTCCAAGGGGCTCTCAAGAGTCTTCTCCAACACCACAGTTCAAAAGCATCAATTCTTCAGTGCTCAGCTTTCTTCCCAGTCCAACTGTCACATCCATACATGACCACAGGAAAAACCGTAGCCTTGACTAGACGAACCTTTGTTGGCAAAGTAATGTCTCTGCTTTTCAAAATCTTATCTAGATTGGTCATACTTTTCCTCCAAGGAGTAAGCGTCTTTTAATTTCATGGCTGCAGTCACCATCTGCAGTGATTTTGGAGCCCCAAAAAATAAAGTCTGACACTGTTTCCTCTGTTCCCTCATCTATATCCCATGAAGTGATGGGACCAGATGCCATGATCTTCATTTTCTGAATGTTGAGTTTTAAGCCAACTTTTTCACTCTCCTCTTTCACCTTCTTCAAGAGGTTTTTTAGTTCCTCTTCACTTTCTGCCATAAGGGTGGTGTCATCTGCATATCTGAGGTTATTGATATTTCTCCTGGCAATCTTGATTCCAGCTTGTGCTTCTTCCAGCCCAGCATTTGTCATGATGTACTCTGCATCTAAGTTAAATAAGCAGGGTGACAATATACAGCCTTGACGAACTCCTTTTCCTATTTGGAAGCAGTCTGTTGTTCCATGTCCAGTTCTAACTGTTGCTTCCTGGCCTGCATACAGATTTCTCAAGAGGCACGTCAGGTGGTCTGGGATTCCCATTTCTTTCAGAATTTTCCACAGTTTATTGTGATCCACACAGTCAAAGGCTTTGGCATAGTCAGTAAAGCAGAAATAGATGTTTTTCTGGAACTCTCTTGCTTTTTCGATAATCCAGCAAATGTTGGCAATTTGGTCTCTGGTTCCTCTGCCTTTTCTAAAACCAGCTTGAACATCTTTACTTAGGCTTTCGTAATTCTTTCACTGGTGAAACAGTCTCTAAATTCTTGAATTTTCCAATTAATTTTGCATTTATTTTGGACCTAGAAAAAAAAATCTCATCGTATTTAGGAAATTCTTGTGAGTGAGTGAAGTTACTCAGTCATGTCCGACTGTTTGCAACCCCATGGATTGAAACCTACGAGGCTCCTCTGTCCATGGGATTTTCCAGGGAAGAGTACTGGAGTGGGTTGCCATTTCCTTCTCCAGGGGATCTTCCCAACCCAGGGATTGAACCCGGGTCTCCTGCATTGCAGGCAGATGCTTTACCATCTGAGCTACCAAGGAAGCCCTAGGTATTCATATAAAATCTCATACTCAGTCTCTTTTCAATAAGTCATTATTCATAGTCACTAAAGCACCTCTTGTCATTTTAGGTTGGTGTCACTTAGTGGGTAGACTGAACAGTGCATTCCTTTAGCCAAGAGTGCAGGATCAGTGAGTATGTAAATGGAGGATTTTATAAAATAATCTTAAATTCTCATATTCCTATTTTGCGTTTTTTTTTTTTTTTAATGTGTACAGCTTCCCATTTTTTTGGAGAAGTTAGTTTTTTGAAAGATTCTTGAATTTCTACATTAGACATGTGCCTACACTGCATAGGCTGCAGGTGGCTGCTATTTTGATCACTGAACCTTACTTGGTTTTCCCTAATCGAAAGTTCCTGTATGATATTACTGCGTGAATTGGTGGCTTATTTCATCTCAGCATCAGACAAACCAACCCAAGCTCTGATGCACTGATGTTAAGGGATAGCCATTACTTTTCCTCTCCAAATTTTATGATAGGCAAATACTATTGCTGTGAAGATTCACATTCACCCTATCACCTCTCTTGGTTGTAATGCTCTCTTGCATGATAACACACTTATCCCACTAAGCAAAATCCAGTAAAAAGCAGCTTTCTAGTATTCCAGGTATTTAGATACATCTCCTTAATCCTTACCAGCACAAGACGAGACAATTGATATGAAAATTCCTTGCATATGTATGTGTCTTTGTGTATGTGCATGTGTGTATGTCTTTGTTCCTAGGCTTGAGACCAGTAAAAGATCCTTTACATTCTTAAGGCAAATTTGCTACAGTTAAGAAATAGTGAGCAGATACAACCAAATGAACCATGCATTATATTTCTAAAGTTATGAAATGAGTCAAAATTTCTATTCTCCCCTGAAGCCTCAATGAACTTTTTATTTGATGAAAGGCCTGTAAAACTGCTCAGATTTGTTTCTAGTATTCTTGGAGGTAGCTGGTTCCTTTAGTTTAAAATTGGTGCTTGAACTCTATTCTGTATGCTGCATGAATTGAATTGAATCCTGGATTATATTGAAGTTAAATGTCTGAAACGCAGTACTTCCAACAGTGCATAAATGCTGCCCTCTTCACTCACTGAATTTCCAATAATAATAATAAATGGTTGTAACTATGAATAAGACATTTGTGAAAAGTGCACTAAACCAAGGATCAGAGACGACTATTCTGATCAAAACTTTGCTGTATGGATGATTTTCACTTTCTTTCACTGGATATTTAGATGTTTAGTTTTGGTTTAATATAAAAAAATTGGCAAATAGACTCACACATGTAGAAAACAAACATGGTTAACAGGGGGAAATGGGAGGCAGAGAGATAATTTGGAGATTGGGATTGACATGTATAAAGTAGATAACTAATAAGGTCCTACTGTATAGTACAGGTAACCTTTCAATACTCTGTGATGACCTATATGGGAATAGAATCTAAAAAAGAGTGGATATATGTATATGTATAACTGATTCATTTGCCGTACACTTGCAATTAATACATTTTAAATCAACTATATTGAAATATATTTTTTAAAAAAGAATGAAATAATGACATTTGTAGCAACATGAATGGATCTAGAGTTTATCATATTAAGGGAAATAAGTGAGACAGAGAAAGGCAAATACCATATGATGTCACTTATATGTGGAATCTAAAAAAAAGATATAAATGAATGTATATACAAAACAGAAATAGACCTACAGACATAGAACATAAACTAATGATTGCCAAAGGAGAAGGGCTGGGAGAGATAAATTAAGAGTCTGGGATTAACCTATACATAAAATAGATAACCAACAAGGACCTACTGTATAGTACAGGGAACTATACTCGTTGTTTTGTAATAACCTATAAGGGAAAATAATCTGAAAAAAATACATATATAAGTATGTATAACTGAAACACTTTGTTGTACATCTAAAACTAGCACAATCTTGAAAATCTACTACACTGTAATGAAAAAAAAAGATTATAAAATTGGCAAGCAGAATAAAAGCAGACATATTACACACATACAAAGAGATTTATAATTTTTATGTTCTTTATTATCTCTGAATATCTGTGATCTATTGTTTTAAGACTACCTTTATCATATAATAGAATTTGTTATTAGGTTCTGGTTTTCAACCTCTCTAGAAGAATGTTTTTGATTTATTTACAGAGTTATAACAGCCATCATGAAGCCCTCTGTTCTCTTTTGTCATCTTAAGAAACAAATCAGCCTTGAAGTATTATAATATCTATATCTTTTAAAATCTTGAAACTCTTCAGCTGTGCAGTAATAAACAAGCTGACAGATTTATTGACAAAAGAACAACAGTTCATTGTTTGTATGAGTTAATCTTTTCTGTGATACATTAATGTCCTTCAATAAAGACCATCTAATTTTGTTCCCACATGTCAAGAGAGAGGTTTAGAATATGTTTCAGACAATAATGCTTCATTCAATGAGTCAGTATCAGAGGAATATATGGAACATCCCAGAAGAAAATTAAAAAAAAAAAATCACTGTTAAAAGGGTGCTGTGGTAGAGACACCAGATACTCAGAGCAAAAAGGCAAAGGATTAATTTTTCTTTCTTACTTTTGTTTCCAGATTTTTCAATTAGAGTGCCTCCTAATGATATTGTTTATGCTAGCTGGCATGGGGATAACACAAAGAGTTGCTGTTGATAAAGGTAAGATAAATGGAATAAGTTTGATTTATATGGCTGAGTTTTATACATTACTTCATTCACTCATTCATCAAATATCCAGTATATCTAAGTACCAAATGGCATGCTTTGACTTATATACAGTTCATATCAATAACTTAGTGTGTTTTTTCTTCTTTTAAAAAATTCTGAGCTATATCTGTTAGAGAGGAATAAATGACCACTAAATCAATAATTTTGTGCATACCTCTAAGCCTTACCATTTTTTTTTTTTTGGTATTTGATCCAGATATTTTCTGAAACAAGTAAAATAGAGATGTTTTTCCTGTTCCTGGGGGCAGGAGGAGAAGAGGACGACAGAGGATGAGATGGCTGGATGGCATCACTGACTCGATGGACGTGAGTCTCAGTGAACTCTGGGAGCTGGTGATGGACAGGGAGGCCTGGCTTGCTACGATTCGTGGGGTCGCAAAAAGTCGGACACAAATGAGCGACTGATCTGATTGGATAGTTAGTTCTTGATTTGAGCTCTTTCTTTTTTCTTTTTTTTCAGTGTATGCATTTAAAACTAGATTTTTCTTAGTACTACTTCCATTACATCTTGTAAGTCTTGATATACTGTGTTTTTATTTCTCTCAAGGTATTTTCTAATTTCCTTTAGAATTTCGTTTTTTACTCATTGATTATTTATTAGTGTGTTGTTCAATTTCCACATTTGTGGGTATTTTTGTTTCTTTCTGCTATTGACCTAGTTTCATTTCATTGTTTCAAGAAAAGATACTTTGTATGGCTTCAGACAGTTAAAATTTATTAAGAAAATGAAAACACAACAACCCCAAACCTATGGGACACTGTAAAAGCAGTGCTAAGGGGAAGGTTCATAGCAATACAGGCTTACCTCAAGTAGCAAGAAAGAAGTCAGATAAATAACCTAACTCTACACCTAAAGCAACTAGAAAAGGAAGAAATGAAGAACCCCAGGGTTAGTAGAAGGAAAGAAATCTTAAAAATTAGGGCAGAAATAAATGCAAAAGAAAGAAAAGAGACCATTGCAAAAATCAACAAAGCCAAAGCTGGTTCCTTGAAAAGATAAATAAAATTGACAAACCATTAGCCAGACTCATCAAGAAACAAAGGGAGAAAAATCAAATCAACAAAATTAGAAATGAAAATGGAGAGATCACAAAAGACAACACAGAAATACAAAGGATAATAAGAGACTATTATCAGCAACTATATGCCAATAAAATGGACAGCTTGGAAGAAATGGACAAATTCTTAGAAAAGTACAACTTTCCAAAACTGAACCAGGAAGAAATAGAAAATCTTAACAGATGCATCACAAGCACGGAAATTGAAACTGTAATCAGGAATCTTCCAGCAAACAAAAGCCCAGGACCAGATGGCTTCACAGCTGAATTCTACCAAAAATTTACAGAAGAGCTAACACCTATCCTACTCAAACTCTTCCAGAAAATTGCAGAGGAAGGTAAACTTCCAAATTCATTCTATGAGGTCACCATCACCCTAATACCAAATCCTGACAAAGGTGCCACAAAAAAAGAAAACTACAGGCCAATATCACTGATGAACATAGATGCAAAACTCCTTAACAAAATTCTAGCAAACAGAATCCACCAACATATTAAAAAGATCATACATCATGACCAAGTGGGCTTTATCCCAGGGATGCAAGGATTCTTCAATATCCGCAAATCAATCAATGTAATACACCACATTAACAAATTGAATAATAAAAACCATATGATTATCTCAATAGAGGCAGAGAAATCCTTTGACAAAATTCAACATCAATTTATGATAAATACCCTCCAGAAAGCAGGAATAGAAGGAACATACCTCAACATAATAAAAGCTATATATGACAAATGCACAGCAAACAGTATCCTCAATGGTGAAAAATTGAAAGCATTTCCCCTAAAGTCACGAACAAGACAAGGGTGCCCACTCTCACCACTACTATTCAACATAGTTTTGGAAGTTTTGGCCACAGCAATCAGAGCAGAAAAAGAAATAAAAGGAATTCAGATTGGAAAAGAAAAAGTAAAACTCTCACTGTTTGCAGATGTCATGATCCTCTACATGGAAAACCCTAAAGATTCCACAAGAAAATTACTAGAGCTAATCAATGAATATAGTAAAGTTGCAGGATATAAAATTAACACAGAGAAATCCCTTACACTCCTATACACTTACAATGAGAAAACAGAAATAGAAATTAAGGAAACAATTCACCATTGCAATGAAAAGAATAAAATACTTAGGAATATATCTACCTAAAGAAACAAAAGACCTATATATAGAAAACTATAAATCACTGGTGAAAGAAATCAAAGAGGACACTAATAGGTGGAGAAATATACCATGTTCATGGATTGGAAGAATCAACATAGTGAAAATGAGTATATTACCCAAAGCAATCTATAGATTGAATGAAACCCCTATCAAGCTACCAACGGTATTTTTCACAGAGCTCGAACAAATAATTTCACAATTTGTATGGAAATACAAAAAGCCTCGAATAGTCAAAGCAATCTTGAGAAAGAAGAATGAAACTGGAGGAATCAACCTGGCTGACTTTAGGCTCTACTACAAAGCCACAGTCACTAAGACAGTATGGTACTGGCACAAAGACAGAAATATAGATCAATGGAACAGAATAGAAAGCCCAGAGATAAATCCATGCACCTATGGACACCTTATCTTTGACAAAGTAGACAAAAATATACAATGGAGGAAAGACAATCTCTTTAACAAGTGGTGCTGGGAAAACTGGTCAACCACTTGTAAAAGAATGAAACTAGAACATTTTCTAACACCATACAAAAAAATAAACTCCAAATGGATTAAAGATCTAAATGTAAGACCAGAAACTATAAAACTCCTAGAGGAGAACATAGGCAAAACACTCTCTGACCTAAACCACGACAGGATCCTCTATGACCCACTTCCCAGAATATTGGAAAAAAGGCAAAAATAAACAAATGGGACCTACTGAAAATTAAAAGCTTCTGCACAGCAAAGGAAACTATAAACCCGGTGAAAAGACAGCCTTCAGAATGGGAGAAAATAATAGCCAACAAAGCAATGGACAAAGAATTAATCTCAAAAATATACAAGCAACTCCTGCAGCTTCATTCCAGAAGAATAAATGACCCAATAAAAAAATGGGCCAAAGAACTAAAATGACATTTCTCCAAAGAAGACATACAGATGGCTAACAAACACATAAAAAGATACTCAACATCACTCCTTATCAGAGAAATGCAAATCAAAACCACAATGAGGTACCATTTCATGCCAGTCAGAATGGCTGCTATCCAAAAGTCTACAAGCAATAAATGCTGGAGAGGGTGTGGAGAAAAGCGAACCCTCTTACACTATTGGTGGGAATGCAAACCAGTACAGCCGCTATGGAGAACAGCGTGGAGATTCCTTAAAATAGTGGAAATAGAACTGCCATACTACCCAGCAATCCTGCTGTTGAGCATACACACTGAGGAAACCAGAATTGAAAGAAAAACGTGTACCCCAATGTTCATCACAGCACTCTTTATAAAATCCAGGACATGGAAGCAACCTAGATTTCCATCAGCAGATGAATGGATAAGAAAGCAGTGGTACATATACACAATGGAGTATTACTCAGCCATTAAAAAGAATACATTTGAATCAGTTCTAATGAGATGGATGAAACTGGAGCCTATTATACAGATTAAAATAAGCTAGAAAGAAAAACACCAATACAGTATATTAACGCATATATGTGGAATTTAGAAAGATCGTAACGATAACCTTGTATGCGAGACAGCAAAAGAGACACAGATGTATAGAACAGTCTTTTGGGCTCTGTGGGAGAGGGTGAGGGTGGGATGATTTGGGAGAATGACATTGAAACACGTATAATATCATATATGAAACGAATCGCCAGTCCAGGTTTGCTGCATGATACAGGGTGCTTGGGGCTGGAGCACTGAGATGACCCTGAGGGATGGGATGGGGAGGGAGGTGGGAGGGGGGCTCAGGATGGGGAACACATTTACACCCATGGCAGATTCATGTCAATGTATGGCAAAACCAATACAATATTGTAAAGTAAAATAATAAATAAATAAATAAAATTTATTAGATATATTTTGTGGCCTAAATACTGTATACCCTGGGGAATTTTTCAGGTGCACTTAAGGGAAATGTGTATCTCTTTTTATTGGGTGAAGTGGTCTTTGTCAGCTCTAATCGGCTAATAGTGTAGTTAAAGTTTTGTATATTCTTATTGATTTTATATATGATTTATACATTATTAAAAGTGGGAGTATTAAAATTTCAAGTTATTATGGACTTTTCTATTTTCCTCTGCAATTCTGTCCATTTTTCTTCATATATTTTGCAGCTTCTTTGTTGTTGTTCAGTCTCTCTGTCGTGTCTGACTCTGTAATTCCCTGGGCTGCAGCATGCCAGGTTTCCCCGTTTTCACTATCTCCCAGAGTTTGCTCAAACTCATTTCCATTGAGTCAGTGATGCCTTCTGACCATCTCGTCCTCTGTTTTCCCCTTCTCCTCCTGCCTTCAATCTTTCCCAGCATCAGGGTCTTTTCCAGTAAGTCGAGTTGTGCCTGTTTATAATTTTTAGATATCTTGTATTGACCTGTTCTTTCGTAATATTTTCTGACTTAATGTCTCTTTTCTCTGAACAGTTCTCTTTTGGTTACTATTTGAATGGAATATCTTTTTCTTTGGGTTTTCCTGGTGGCTCAGTGGTAAAGAATCTGCCTGCCAATGCAGGAGATGTGGATTCGACCCCTGGGTTGGGAAGATCCCCTAGAGAAGGAAATGGCAACCCACTCCCATGGACAGAAGAGCCTGGTGGGCTACAGTTTATGGGTTGCAAAAGAGTCAGACATGACTTAGTGACTAAACAACATTTTTTTTTCCTATGCTTTTAATCAAATCTGCCAATCTCTGTGCTTTAATGGAATAATTAAATCTATTTACATTTAATGTGATTAACAATAAAGAAAAATTTATTTCTTCAATTTAGCTATATTTTCTGCATGTCATATATTTTTGTTCTTCACTTCTTCCATTACTGACCTTGTAAAATTTACTTTCCATACCATTTTGATTTCCTTCTTTTTTCTTTTTTTTTTGTATGTTTTTTTATTATTTTCTTGTTGGTTAATTTGGGGATTACAATTTACATCTTAAACTTACAGCATTCTAGTTCAAAAAATACCAACTTAATTTCAATACTATAAAGATACTCTGTTCCTATATGCCTTATTTAGTTCAGACATTGTTTTCTCAATTTCCTTTTGTTCTTCTTCTTGGTTTCTTTTAGTTTATCAAATCTATTTAATGCAGTTGATTTAATATCTTTAACTAATATTTCCAATGTCTGGACTTTCTGGGTGATGATTTCTGTTTAATTATTTTTTCCCTGTGAATAGACCATTCTTTTATGCTTCTGTGTATGGTTTGTAAATTTTTATTGAGGTTTGGACATTCTGAGTATTATGTTGTGGTAACTCTGGAAATCTAATTTTCTCATTCCTCCTAGATTGCTGTTTTTTGGCTTGTTGAGAGCTGAAACTATCCTTTCGTGATTTTCTGACCTATTTTTGTAAAGTGTGTATCTTTGTTTTATGTGGTCACTGAAGTTGCTCTTTCATTTTTTTTCCCCCCTACAGTCAACTGGTGACCTGGCAAGATTTCCTTAAATATCTGGCTCTCAGTAGTGGATGAAGTAGTCTTGTGTCTTTTAAATCCCCTGTGGCTAGGAAGGCATGTTAGCCCTTTGGTGCTGATTCTATGCCAGTCTCTCAGTGATAAAAAGCAGCAATCAGCAATCAAATTTCAAAATCTGTATCCCTAGGGAACAAGTTTTTACTGCTTGTCTATCTGGCTCTAGCAAGTACTATCAGGATTATGGGGTGTATTCTGCATAGTTGCCTGCCATAGGGTTAGTGGTTGGAGGATAGTAGCTAATAACTATAATGGCCAAAATTGACTGAGATTTATTATCCTCTTCATCAAACTTTCACCAAGCTCTCCCCTAGATGCTGCAAGTATTATTTGGAAATCAATTCAGATTTCCAAATAGTTGCTTTAGACAGTTCCTTACAGTTTGTTATTTTTGTGGAAGGATGGATTTCTGAAATATCATGCTCTATTATCTTCTCTCATGTCACTCATGGATTGCTTTTTGTTCTTGATTTTTTTGTCCATTTTAAATTTGAGTGTTAGTAAGTTTATTATGAACTTTTAAAAAAGCTTAATATATACAGCTTATGAGCTTTTGTCTGAAATATTTTTCTATTTTTGTCCTTTAAGTTTTTTGCTATTAATGTTCATTTTATATGTTTTGCTATCTGTTGATTTTTTTCTTTGAGATTTAGAAGGTCCTTCCCTTTTCAAGATTGATTACATATTTACCAACATTTTCTTCTAGATGTTATTATTTCATTTTTCGTATTTTATCTTTTAAACCATGTGGAATTTATTTGAATGTATTTATTATATGTGGCAAAGATCTAACCTGATCGTTTTTATGAATTGTGAGCTAAAGTTCCCAACATCTTTTGTTTACTAACCTGTACTTTACTTTTTTTTTTTAACTTGTGTTATTAGTTAATTTATTATTTTTGGCTGTGCTGGGTCTTCACTGCTGTGCTTGGGCCTTCTCTAGCTGTGGAGAGTGGGGGCCACTCTCTAGTTGCATAGCACAGGCTCTCGGTGCTCAGACTTTAGCAGTTTTGGTGCGCAGGCCTAGTTGACCTCAGGCATGTGGGATCTTCCAGAACCAGGGATCGAACCAGTGCCCCATGCCCTGCAGGGTGGATTGTCAACAACTGAACCACCAGGGAAGCCTCACTTTGGTTTTGAATAGTGCCTTTTATTATAAATTAAGTTGATACTCCTCTATCTTAATTTGGCCTATAATTCTGTTCCAATGATATGCCTGTCTGTGCCTTCACCTATGCAACTTGCTTTTAAAACTTTATATTTGGAGTAGATTGTATCATTCCAAATCTTTTTTCTATCCTTTGTGATAAGATTATATAATCACATCTTTTGCCATGAACTTTGCAGTGCCCTCCCACTGTCATTCTGGGGTTGGCCATGACTATGGCCCATCTGATTTTAGAAAATATGTTACAGAGAGGGACCTGAAAAGTGTTTCCAAATTTAGACTTGTTCTCCTTCTTCCCGTAGAACTGCCATAAGAAGAGCATACCTTGCTAGATCCAAGAGGAGAATGAAAGACATACAGAAAGGAGCTGCCTTAGCTAAGCTGCCCCAGCTAGGCTTAGACTAGGGTAAGTAAACCTTAGTCAACTGAAAGATATTTAAGAAAGCCCAGCCAATTCCCATATGGTGAATAGCCTGTACTATACTATATTAGCGAGTTCCTAAATTTATTTTTTTGGGCTCCAAAATCACTGCAGATGGTGATTGCAGCCATGAAATTAAAAGACGCTTACTCCCTGGAAGGAAAGTTATGACCAACCTAGACAGCATATTCAAAAACAGAGACATTATTTTGCCAACAAAGGTCCATCTAGTCAAGGCTATGGTTTTTCCTGTGGTCATGTATGGATGTGAGAGTTGGACTGGGAAGAAGGCTGAGCGCCAAAGAATTGATGCTTTTGAACTGTGGTGTTGGAGAAGACTCTTGAGAGTCCCTTGGACTGCAAGGAGATCCAACCAGTCCATTCTCAAGGAGATCAGCCCTGGGATTTCTTTGGAGGGAATGATGCTGAAGCTGAAACTCCAGTACTTTGGCCACCTCATGCGAAGAGTGGACTCATTGGAAAAGACTCTGATGCTGGGAGGGATTGGGGGCAGGAGGAGAAGGGGACGACAGAGGATGAGATGGCTGGATGGCATCACTGACTCGATGGATTGAGTCTGAGTGAACTCCCGTAGTTGGTGATGGACAGTGAGGCCTAGCATGCTGCGATTCATGGGGCCGTAAAGAGTCAGACACGACTGAGTGACTGAACTTAACTGAACTGATTCACAACCATGTGAAATAAAAGAATGCCTGTGAGATTTTTTTGGTTGCTTATTATTCAGCAATAACTGACCGGTTCAACAATGTATTTTAGGATATAGTAGAACTTCAACTCATTTTATTTATTTACTAATTTGCAAAAGTAGTTCATAGCTATTCTTGACTGTTTACCATGGTTTGCTTAGTAATGTAATTATTTATTTGCATATCTTTTATTTCATCATGATCCAGTCTAATTCTAAGAGATGTTTGACAGCAGAGACTAATTTATTCTTTCTTAGTAGTGTCCACCACAATATCTAGCTCAAACTGTCTTTGCTCATGATGATAATATTTACTCATTGTTGAATTAAACTGAAAAACTAGAAATTAAATTCTTGAGGCGTATAGTAAATCCCTACATTCAGTTCAGTTTAGTCACTCAGTTGTGTCCGACTCTTTGCAACCCCATGAACTGCAGCATGCCAGGCCTCCCTCTCCATCACCAACTCCTGGAGTCCACCCAAACCCATGTCCTTTGAGTCGGTGATGCCATCCAACCATCTCATCCTTTGTCGTCCCCTTCTTCTCCTGCCCTCAATCTTTCCCAGCATTAGGGTTTTTGCCAATGAGTCAGCTCTTCCCATCAGGTGGCCAAAGTATTGGAGTTTCAGCTTCAACATCAGTCCTTCCAATGAACACCGAGGACTGATCTCCTTTAGGATGCACTGGTTGGATCTACTTGCAGTCCAAGGCACTCTTGAGAGTCTTCTCCAACACCACAATTCAAAAGGATCAATTCTTAGGTGCTTAGCTTTCTTTATAATCCAACTCTCACATCCATACATGACTACTGGAAAAACCATAGCCTTGACTAGATGGACATTTGTTGGCAAACTAATGTCTCTGCTTTTTAATATGCTATCTAAGTTGGTCATAACTTTCCTTCCAAGGAGTGCTGCTAAGTCGCTTCAGTCGTGTCCAACTCTGTGCGACCCCATGGACTGGAGCCTACCAGGCTTCTCCGTCCATGGGATTCTCCAGGCAAGAACACTGGAGTGGGTTGCCATTTCCTTCTCCAATGCATGAAAGTGGAAAGTGAAAGTGAAGTCGCTCAGTCCTGTCTGACTCTTAGTGACCCCATGGACTGCAGCCTACCAGGCTCCTCCATCCATGGGATTTTCCGGGCAACAGTACTGGAGTGGGGTGCCATTGCCTTCTCCCTTCCAAGGAGTAAGCATCTTTTAATTTCATGGCTGCAATCACCATCTGCAGGATTTTGGAGCCCAGAAAAATAAAGTCAGCCACTGTTTCCACTGTTTCCCCATCTATTTGCCAAGAAGTGATGGGACCAGATGCCATGATCTTAGTTTTCTGAATGTTGTGCTTTAAGCCAATTTTTTCACTCTCCTCTTTCACTTTCATCAATAGGCTCTTTAGTTCTTCTTCACTTTCTGCCATAAAGTGGTGTCATCTGCATATCTGAGGTTATTGATCTTTCTCCTGGAAATCTTGATTCCAGCTTGTGCTTCATCCAGCCCAGCATTTCTCATGATGTACTCTGCATATAAGTTAAATAAGCAGGGTGACGATATGATGTATTGACAATATGATGCCTTGATGTATTCCTTTTCCTATTTGGAACCAGTCTGTTGTTCCATGTCCGGTTCTAACTGTTGCTTCCTGACCTGCATACAGGTTTCTCAGGAGGCAGGTCAAGCAGTCTTGTATTCCCATCTCTTGAAGAATTTTCCACAGTTTGTTGTGATCCACACAATCAAAGGCTTTCCCATAGCCAATAAAGCATAAGTAGATGTTTTTCTGGAACTCTCTTGCTTTTTTGATGATCCAAGGGATGTTGGCAATTTGATCTCTGGTTTCTCTGCCTTTTCTGAATCCAGCTTGAACATCTGGAAGTTCACAGTTCATGTACTGTTGAAGCCTGGCTTGGAGAATTTTGAGCATTACTTTACTAGCGTGTGGGATGAGTGCAATGGTGCGGTAGTTTGAACATTCTTTGGCATTGCCTTTCTTTGGGATTGGAATGAAAACTGACTTTTCCCAGTCCTGTGGCCACTGCTGGATTTTCCAATTTTTTTGGTATATTGAGTGCAGCACTTTCACAGCATCATCTATTAGGATTTTTTTTAATTTATTTATTTTAATTGGAGTCTAAATACTTTACAATATTGTAGTGGTTTTTGCCATACACTGACATGAATCAGCCATGGGTGTACATCTGTTCCCCATCCTGAAACCCCCTTCCACCTCCCTCCCCATCCCATCCCTCAGGGTCATCACAGTGTACCAGCCCTGAGCACCCTGTCTCATGCATCGAACCTGGACTGGTGATCTGTTTCACATATGATAATATACATGTTTCAACGCTATTCTCTCAAATCATCCCACCCTCACCTTCTCTCACAGAGTCCAAAATATTGTTCTATACATCCGTGTCTCTTTTGCTGTCTCGCATATAGGGTCATCATTACCATCTTTCTAAATTCCTTATATATGCGTTAGTATACTGTATTGGTGTTTTTCTTTCTGACTTCCTTCACTCTATATAATAGGCTCAGGTTTCATCCACCTCTTTAGAACTGATTCAAATTCCATCACCACCACTAGCTTTGTTTATAGTGATGCTTCTTAAGGCCCACTTGACTTCACATTCCATGATGTCTGGCTCTAGGTGACTCATCACAACATCATGATTATCCGGGTCATGAAGATCTTCTTTGTATAGTTCTTCTGTGTGTTCTTGTCACCTCTTCTTAATATCTTCTGCTACCGTTAGGTCCATACCATTTCTGTCCTTTATTGTGCCCATCTTTGCATGAAATGTTCCCTTGGCATCTCTAATTTTCTTGAAGAGATCTCTAGTCTTTCCCATTCTACTGTTTTCCTCTATTTCTTTGCATTGACCACTGAGGAAGGCTTTCTTATCTCTCCTTACTATTCTTTGGAACTCTGCATTCAAATGGGTATATCTTTCTTTTTCTCCTTTGCTTTTTGTGTCTTTTCTTTTCTCAGATATTTGTAAGGCCTCCTCAGACAACCATTTTGCCTTTTTTCATATCTTTTTCTTGAGGATGGTCTTGATTACTGCCTCCTGCACAATGTCATGAACCTCTGTCCCTAGTTCTTCAGGCACTCTGTCAATCGGAGCTAATCCCTTGAATCTATTTTTCACTTCCACTGTGTATTCGTAAGGGATTTGATTTAGGTCATACCTGAATGGTCTAGTGGTTTTCCCCACTTTCTTCAATTTAAGTCTGAATTTGGTAATAAGCAGCTCATGATCTGAGCCACTGTCAGCTCCCAGTCTTGTTTTTCTTGACTACATAGAGCTTCTCCATATTTGGCTGCAAAGAATATAATCAATCTGTTTTTGGTGTTGACCATGTGGTGATGTCCGTGTTAGAGTCTTCTCTTGTGTTGTTGAACGACTGTCTTTGCTATGACCAGTATGCTCTCTTGGCAAAATTGTGTTAGCCTTTGACTTGCTCATTTTGTACTCCAAAGTCAAAGTTGCCTGTTACTCCATGTATCTCTTGACTTCCTACTTTTGCATTCCAGTCCTCTATAATGAAAGGGACATCTTTTTTGGGTGTTGGTTCTAGAAGGTCTTGTAGGTCTTCATAGAACCATTCAACTTCAGCTTCTTCAGCGTTACTGGTTGGGGCATAGACTTGGATTACTGTGTGTAAAGAGTTTACAGCAGGTGGAATATATTGATTCAGTCCTGTAAGTAAGAATGCTTGCAGTTTTTCATGGGGTTTTGGTAACCTCATATGTAATGTTTTTGAAGATTGTCAGAATAGATTCATTTTTTAAATTTTATTTAACTTTACAATATTGTATTGGTTTTGGCATATATCAAAATGAATCTGCCACAGGTATACATGTGTTCCCCATCCTGAACCCTCCTCTCTCCTCCCTCCCCATATCATCCCTCTGGGTCGTCAAGGGCTTCCCTTTTAAGTCAGTTGGTAAAGAATCCTCCTGCAATGCAGGAGACCCTGGATCCATTCCTGGGTTGGGAAGATCCACTGGAGAAGCGATAGGCTACCCACTCCAGTATTCTTGGAGTATTCTTCCCTTGTGGTTAATCTGGTAAAGAATCACCTGTAATGTGGGAGACCTGGGTTTGATCCTTGGGATGGGAAGAGTCCTGGGACTCTTCCCCACTCCAGTATTCTGGCCTGGAGAATTCCATGGACTGTATAGTTATGAGGTTGCAAAGAGTCAGGCGGGACTGAGTGACTTTCACTTTCACTTCAGAATAGATTCATGATATGTACCTTATGTATTAAAAGTCAAAATTTTTCTGGCTTTGATTTTGCTAGAATTAGAAAACAAAAGTGAGGCAGAATATCAGGGTCTGGTTATTATCTCACCAACATAATGAGATTATGTTCTTGAATTTCAATGTATTTTTAATCTTTCTATCAAGATTTGTTAGAACAATCTTCCCTTTGTTATTTATCACACAGAGATCTTACTAATGGTACTTTATCTTTTTGCTGCACCTTTTCCTCTTTCCATCTGTTTGTGGGGCATTTTAATTGCCTTTACAGTTCTCCACAATAATTAAATATTTTCAGAGGCAGCCTATGATAGATGGTTCTCCTATTGTGTTTAATCATTCCCATTAAATATTATACTAAAACACAATTATAATTAAACTAAAGAATAATATATTACATTAGTTTTCATTTAGTTGTGTTGTTGTGAAGTCACTCAGTTGTGTCCGACTCTTTGTAACCCCATGGACTGTAGCCTACCAGGCTCCTTCATCCATGGGATTTTCCAGGCAAGAACACTGGAGTGGGTCACCATCTAATTTGTTTGCATTTAATAAAGTTAACCTATTAAATCATTTGTCCAAAGTTTCAAAAACATGGGTCCCAAAAACAAAGCAGTTAAAAAAAAATGTAACTAAATTACTAGTGTGATGATAGCATTTTCAAGGCAGTCTAGTCTTGTGTTTTAGGATATGCGAGAAGCGTGGAAGTCAGTTCCCTAATTTTCATTCAGGGAAACTATTCTCACGACCTTGTGCAGTGCATATGACCTTGTCCAAGTCACTTAACATCTCTGAGCATCTGGTTTTTAAAGTTTTTATTTTCCAAACTATTTATCTTACTCTGTACATGGTAAAAGGAGGTAGGGATACTCTTTTAATAATAATTCTCTTGGGATATTTACAGTACAATCATTATAAAAGTATATATTAAGATAGAGTCAATATGCCACTCTCCTCCTGTCTCCTGAGCCATGCAAATATATCTGACTTTGTGTAATGAATATAAGTGACCTCTTGAAATTATCTACATCTGACTGGTATATGTGGTGAAACATGGTTGTCTGGCCCACTTTGTCGATCATGTAAATAAACACTCAATAAATGTTTATTGTATTAAATTTTTACTTTCAGAAAAAGAATTCTCTGACCAGGTATGATTAGATATTCCTGGTTACATATATGAGCATTGGCAGTGATATTTTCATAATTGATGCTAAAATTATCTCCAATCAGAAAGCATGTATCTCTTGCTTATTATTCATATAAATCTGAGGAAAAGACATCTCTTGGTAGAAATATCTCATATTTCCACCTTGAGTTAAAAAGATAGTCTGTGAAGACAGGTACACACAGGCAAATCCAATGATGATTATTGAAATAGTTGAAGGAAAATCCTGTTATTAAGGCTCTTATAAATTTTAGCTATTGACATTAATTAAGAAAAGCAAACAGTATTCTCTTTGTTTTTCTCTCTTCAAAATGGTTGCCATATTGAAAGCACAAGCAGTGGCAGATTCCTTTGGCTCCCCTTAATATTCACATCTACCCATATCTTCCAACCATTACTTTTTTCTTCTCTTTCCATTCTCAATGCAGAATAATATACCTTACCCACTTTTAAGATTTATCATGAAAGGGGAAAATCTAACCTGCAGGCCAGGTGCTGATGTTTTGACAGAAAAAAAAAAAAAAAAAAGATCAGAATCAAAAACTAGTCAATAAACTGCCACTATCCAAAAACCCAGTACAATGGAATGAAGAAGTAGATTTCAAATCCAAAAGGAAAAGTAACTAGGGACAAAATAACAGTGTTCACTATGGATATGAGAATAAGGACAAATTTTGTTGGAGGAACACTTTCCTCATACTCTTAGTCTCTTGCCTCTTTTGTGAGCTTGAGGACAACTGATTCCATTTCTGAGTTGATGTTCAGAAGAAAGCAGATATGGTATTCTTCATATGCGTCTACAGGGGGTGTTGCGTCTCTGATATTAAATGCCTAGAGGCAAGTTACAGAGACCAACAGACTGTAAGAATGATGTAGTCTACCTTCATGCTTTCTAGGCTTCCTGCATGCATGCATGCTAAGTCGCTTCAGTCCTGTCTGACTTTTTGCAACACTATGAACTGTAGCCTGCCAGGCTTCTCTGTCCATGGGATTCTCCAGGCAAGAATACTGGAGTGGGTTGCCATGCCCTCCTCCAGTGGATCTTCCTCACCCAGGGATCAAACCTGCATCTCCTGCTACTCCTGCATTGCAGGAGGATTCTTTACTGCTGAGCCACCAGGGAAGCCCTCTTAGGTTTCCTACTACCTCTATTTTCTCAGTTTCACACATTTGCTATGAAGAATGTGTAATATAGAAGATTTTCAATAGTGGAAAAAGTTAAAGTTCTCTATACATTTGGACAGACAATCTGCATATGGGATACTCCATAATGACATGGCTAGAGCCAACCATGTATGTAAAAAGTTAAAAATTTTTGTCCACTATCCAGTGTTTGGCCCACATTACACCAGTTCTGCCAGTACTTGATAGTACCAGGGAAACATTCCACTGCCTTCCAGACTCTGTTCCTATTGGCCTCTGAGGCTGCTGGAATATTAGAATACCTCTGTTGATAGTTTAACTCCCTGCCTTAGCAAGGGAACAAATGAGTGAGGGCACTTGTCATAGGAACTCTGGAAGTCCCTCTGCTTAATCTATGCTTCTTCCAAACACTCTATAAGTCACTTGGGGCAATGAGGAAAGACAACTACTTCATTAGATTATTTCTGAATCCATATGGGCCAGAATTTGGGCAAGGTAAATGAATGAGAACATTTGAAAAAGATAGATACATTTGCACAGATGGGACAAGCAACAGAGGGATTCAACTGGCAGCCAAAAGTCCATTTACGTAGATGGTATAGTCAGACAGAATCAGACGATCCAGGGTTTTAATAGGCTCTGATTACTAAGTCCTGTGACCTTGGGTGATGGCTTAACTTCTTTGAGTCTTATCTGTGTTAAATGAGGATAATATGTAGCTCACAGGTTTCTGTAAGAAAGAAATGAGATAGAGCATATAGTAAGCATTAAAATAAATGGCATTTAGTTTATCTTAGAACTTAGTAACTGTAGGCTGTGAAAGATTCCAGAGCAAGGCAGCAGTCATCTTCAGGGTTATAGGGTGCCTTAAACAGCCTGAATTGACTGAGTGATTGAGAAAGAAGAAGCCTTGAAGTTGGAAGGAACAACACAAGCAAGGGAATAATGGTATAATAAAGCGAAGCCTCTTAGATCAGATTTTTGAAAAACAGAAGAGCAAACAATCTCTGTCTTCTGCAGGCAAATCCCAAGAAAAATAAAGGAACTGTTTTAAAATCAGCTCCAGACATTACTTTTTATGTTTACCATTCCTGTTGCTGGAAGCCTGATTAAGTTGGAAGTGCAATCAGTTTTCTTAGGAAATGGTATTAGTGTTAATTAGTATGGTGTGAAACTAGCAGGTTTCGAGTATCGGAGGGGTCAATGGAAATTTTAGTCACTGCAATTTTGAGAGCATCTCTTAAACCATGAAGTTTGAAAACTTTTTTACATATCCCAAATTAAAATAAAATAAAATAAAACTATTAAGCACAGAACCAGCTATTAACAGGATTACTGTCCATGATGCTTTCAGAAGATGGGGGGGGGGGATTGAGGTACAGAACTACTTAAAGACTACCACTGCTAACCCTAAAGAGAAGGAGAAGGAACATATGATGTATTTCATTATTTGTATACAATCTATGCAGTGTTAGTTCAATTTTTTTCATTATATCCTAAACTGTGCTTTTAGTGTTTTAAAGGCCCTCTGGAATATATTGCTGTCCATATTGCTGTCAATAAAGGGATTGTAAGGATATTGTGTTCCTTACAATAATGGAATTGTATCCCCAAATAGCTCCATATTAGTGCCTGCAATAATCGTTAATCACTCTTTTGACTTGAAATTTTGATGGTTCCCGTTAAGTTGCTAATAACTTTGGGAGGGATAACAGTATTAAACTATGAAGTCTTGTTAAACCTTAAGTGAGAATTAATTGATCAGATCTTTCCAACAACAACAACAAAAATCTGTTGAAAAGAGATTTTCTAAGAGAGTATACAGGGAATTATCTGGTGGGAGTGAATTTGATTAGAGAGTGTTTGGGGCATGCAGAATGAAGACACTACAGGGATACCTGGAAGATGGTGTAAAAGTATTTGTGAGTCAGAAAAATAGCTGGAAGAAGAGGAATAAAGTTTCTTGGGGAAATTTTAGCAAGAGTTTACCATGTCCTGAGAATTAGGTCAAGGACACTCACTTTTTTTTTTTTTCCTTATACACTGAAGTTTTATCTAGTCAGCTCTGCCTATAGATCTAGCTATTATTTTAAGAATTTGTTTTCTTATAAATTTTGATTCAATTTCTCTTCATAGTTCTTATATTTGACTTTTCAAGTGTAAGGACCAGTAAAAATAAGACAAAATTCCCTAATGAACACTGATAGCCTTCCTTCAGGGAAGGGATTAAACACTATTTGATCAGTTGTATCCTGATGAAAGGGAAACATTGCACTGTAACTTTTTTCTGATTATTCTAAAAGGATCTAGCAAACCCTTCACATCCTCCTGCCTTATGTGTGAAGGTATGAAGACAATTATGGGTGTTGCATTCCAGCCAAGGAATACATTTTAGTGAAAACTGAGGTTCAGTAATGAGTTTTTAGAGCAGAAATACTTATCCTACTCTTTCAACCTGTGCTTGTATATTTGGTGTTAGATAAACAAGAGAGGAATTTTTGGTTTTATAAAATGGACACATGGCAAATCTTACCATGGGTAGAGATTTCTTTTAAGCTTAGTGCTTTAATGATCAACAGTGGACTTAGAAGTGATTTTATTTTATATCATTTTTCTCTAGAGTATTACATCCCAGTAAATAACAATAAATAAGAAAGATTTAGCTTTGTATGCATGAGAGTAAGACTTTAACCTTAGAATTTCAGCATTCTGGGCTGTGTTTTCTCACCTGTGACTATTTTTTTGTAAATTGAAGTATAGTTGATTTACAATGCTGTGTTAGTTTTCAGATGTATAGCACAGTGATTCAGTTATATGTACATACATATTTTTTTAATGCTTTATCCTTATCATCTGTGACTCTTCTATGATTTGTGCTCTACTATACTGTAAGTTCCCCTATCCGCAAGTCTCTGGATTAATTAGGATCTGCATATTTGAGGTTATAGAAAATCTATACAGCAAATACAGCAAAGTGTGCACTTAGAACACATTAGCTACTCATAACTATGACCTCAGTTTGACTCTTGAAAAGAACATAATTCTGTGCCAATCAGCAACAAAAGAACTTTCCATTGTTTTTTAAAGAATAAGGTGTTAGAAAAATAAGCATGTTGATGTCAGGAATTATATATGCCATCAAATTCATTTCTGCCAAGTACAGTTATGTATGATTTTAATCACTTGTTTTCAAGTAAATCAGCTTAAAGACTTAGTTGATCATGAGTAGTTTGGAATTCATAATTTTAATTGAAAATCATTGTTTAAATTGTGCTCTTGTTCAATTAAAATCTCTGTTGACCAGGAAAAAAGAACATTACAAACAGATTGTGAAGAGAAAAAGAAGAGGAAATAAGGAAGTGAAAGAAAAAGACATACGTATTGGTGTGGTGTAATAGGGGTTGTCTTAGAAGTATATGCTTTGAGAAAAGAGCAACAAGAACCCAGAGGGATACAAATGTATAATTCTTATTATATCACACTCATTTTTCATTATGTAAGGTTAGCAGGGAGATGAGAATCCAAGACTTTGACCCAAGCCTAAAAAGGTAACAAATTATCATTAGCTTTCTGCACCATGTAAGATCTCAGGGGGAGATGCTAAATAGTGAGGCTGCTTGTTGCATAGCTGAAACTGGGGGTCTCTTGACAGCTCGCCAAAACAAAAGCACCTACATGAAAACTCAACTATTATTGTAATCAGAAGTGAATGAACATACTTTTCCTTATCTGGATTTAAATATAATTCAATGAAATCACTTCATATTAAAAGATCTTCTTAAAAAGAATATTTGGGAAACTGAAGGCAATAATAGGGGATGAATGAATTGCATTGAATTTTGCCATGAGGTGATTTTTGTTCAGAGATAAAAATTTGTCATTTAGAATGTAATAACAGGTCTATACTATTTTCTTAATGGTAAAATTTATAGTTCCCTACTCTCAAAGACATGACACTATTTGTAATAAAAGAAAATTCCTTTAAGCATATGAAAGTGCTTTATAATAATAATAAGTAAAACTGAAGAATCCACCACTCCCTTGAAAAAATGTGGAACTTGTTTTATTGGTTCTGCTACAAGGAAAAAAATATTTTCATAAGTATGGGAGAAATCAGAATTTATGCAAGATAAAAGATATGTCTTTTTTATAATCCTAAATAATGTTAGAGCAAAGACTGGTAGGGCTGTGTAATTATTTTGCTGCCATAAGAAGATTAACATATAATCTTAATTATATTTCAATCTGGTTATTTATTTGAGTGAGTACATATCTTTGGGAGAGGCATCTAGTGAAGTGAGGGGGGAGGTAGACACTTGCTTAGATAGTTATATGTCCAGATACAGTCCTGGTGACCAACGTGGTGAGAACCAGATTTCATCTCATTCATCTGATTATAAAATATGACAGTATTATTAAATGAATGCTATTCATGTACAAAATTGGGTATGATATGCATAATGATTTTATGTGCACCTGAGACTGCTTTCTTAAAATGATGTTTTGTATACATGTATTATCATTTCCGGGAGATCTCAAGTCACTGAAATAGAGAAAAGATCTCATTATCTCTATTTAATAGCATATTTTTAATATTAAAATGGAGAAACTATTTCTGACAAGTTACAGCATATCTATTTAGGTGGCTCTAAATTCTACATTTTCAGCTTAGACCTCTCCTCAGAATTTCAGTTCGGTGTGGCCAAGGGTCTACTGGGTATCTCTGCATATCCCACTGGTCCCTTAAATCAACATGTCCAAGTCCAACATGGAAATCATGGTTCTTTACCCAAGCTTTGCCATGTCTCCCAGGTCTCTACATACTCACCCTTTCCCTTAGGTCCACCTGTAGTGGAAATATAGACTTTCATATTAAATTTGAAACCACTTCTTAGTAATTCTATCTCCTTAATAATAATAAGCATTTTTCATATATGGCACTTCCTTTACATCCTAAGTTCAGTCTCTACTTATTTTTCCAGCTCGTCTACTTGTTTCCAATCTTTCCTTCTTCAAAACTATTCATTCCACTCTACAGCCTGCGTTAGCCCTTATGGAATGTATATCTGACTGTGTTACTCCCATAACTAAAGTACTTCAATGGGACTTCTAGATAAACACATCAGTTTATACATGTGTTTATCTGAACCACTTTTTGAAACACATAAAATCATGGATAGTAAAAGCAACTAAAAAAGTAGAAAACCACAAAGACAAAGAGAATGGAAAAGGAAACCCAGAAGACTAGACACATCCACAAATTTTGGGAGATGGAAGGCAAATGGATGAGCAATAATTTATGTAACAGAATGACTACTTCCCTGGTGGCTCAGCTGGTAAAGAATCCACCTGCAATGTGGGAGACCTGGGTTCGATACCTGGGTTGGGAAGATCCCGTGGAGAAGGGAACAGCTACCCACTCCAGTATTCTGGCCTGGAAAATCCCAAGTCAGACACAACTGAACGACTTTCACATAACATAACATAACGTAACATAGCATAACATAATATAATGTTTAAAGAGAGAAAACTCAAACACATGCACAGGGAGAAGTGAATTCTGTAATAAAATAGAAGAACTCAAAAACTAAAAGGCAGCAGTTAATTCTAGAGGCAGAGATTCTGGTTTTTAAATAGAAATAAGAAGATTGTTTGAAAATTTGGGAAAGTAGTAAGATCCCAGATCTTCTTAAGAAACTCATATCCCTTCTTTTAGGCAACAGATCTGGAGTAGAATATATATTTATTTTTCAAAAGTACTTTAATACCTTGAAATATACATGATACATGTGTGAAAATATTCATATAATTTCATTACAATGCACACAAAACTTATAGTCAATTGATAGCCTGAGCAATTGTGATTCTCTTCTACTGTTGTTCTCTTGCAAGCTTTGTGTGGCCTTTCAGGCAGCACAGTTTTCAGAAAGTAGATTTTTAATAAATACTTCATTGACTTTCAATAAACTATGTACAAGTTGGCTTTTTTGCTGAGCAAGGTTTAAGGGATAGGAGATTTCTAGAACCTTTAACCTGAAAAATCTTGGATAATCTTTATTAATGGGGTATTTGAGATTCTATGATAGCATCGTAATTGGTATTTAAGAAGTAGCAGATGGAAACCATACCTAAGTGATGAGGATGAAGAGACTTGGGAGAGGTGACAAACTGTAGGTAATATACACTGCAGAATTACATAACATGTTTAAACCTGCCTTGTATTTTGATGGGTTGCAGAGATAGACTAGTGCAGCATGGAGATAGGGTACAGAAAATTCAGTCTTTGGGAACCAAAAAGATAATAAGGCTGAGATAAAAGGTAGGTAAGTTATAAAATAGGATGGAATTTTGTTTCCTTTGAGCATGGTATCTGTTGTCATTTTGAAGCCTTTTCAATTTTCATATCTTTTTAGTGCCAACTTGGGAGACATATTATCATGACTGAATTGGAGAACTGACAGCCTACCAGAAAGTGTCATTGTATCATTTGGGACTAGTGAAGATGAAAATAATATATATATATATTTTGCACAAGCACCCCAGGACATTAACCTCCAAATACAACTGAGTAGTAGGTACTGTTATGACTTCTTTATGGATCAGCAAGCAGATGAAATATGGTGAAGCTATATAAGTAGACCAAAGATGTACAAGAAGACACACATTGAGTAGAAAATAAATTTGAACCCACTTATCAACTCTTGATTTGACCAGAGACAGTTCTATCTCAAACATGAGATTCTATATAGAAGCATGAGGGAATTAGGAAGTAAATCTGATGAGTATTTTTCCTGAAATATTACAGCTGTCATTCCGAGGGCCCTAGTCCTGAAATAATGGCAGGTTAAGATATTAAATTTTTCTGGGAACTCTTCATGGACTGGTATCAGTGACAATGCAGACAGAAACCCAGTAATTTTTAAAGAGCATGCTGTTTGGTGTATCCTCTGTGTAGTACAACTAACTACACTCAGAGCAGCTAGCAATGTTCATCTGAATTCTTTATTATTTGTCAAAGGAAATACTGTTTTCTGACATAATCTTTATTTTCTGAGAAAAGAAAATAATCAGTGGTGCCTATTGTAACTATGATTTAACATCTGACCTTTTCTCCTAAAGACCAAAACATCAAGATGACACCAAAAGAAAGAAAGTGATATGAATATAAATCAAGTATTTTTAAATGTAAAAACCTGACACCCTGTTTCTCTCTTTCTTCTTTTAATGCATTAAGCATCATCTCATACAAGCATGAACATAAACCATGACCAGTTTACTAAGTTAAGCTATAATCAAAAGAACATACAATGATATGTTTGTCTTTCCTTTCTTGTCTTTGCATTTAATTTTCATATATATCTATGTTTGTGCAGGGACTTTGTCTCCTGGAGGCAGATACCCCTGCAAGTTTAACACTGAAGACAGATGAGGGGAATACGTGACTGGCGAGGCTATGTTGGGTAGTGTGGACAGGGCCAGAGTGTATTGGATGAGTAAGGAAGCAGGGTTCTGATACCAAAGGGAGCCAGAGTTTGCATCTTTGTTTGCTGAGGAAACTAGCTCAGAGATAAGGAACCGTCTTTTGATGATCTTCTCTCTATATATGAAAGATATGCTTTCAAATGAATTCCTGTAAGGACTTTTCATTATAGTTTTGATAATGGTCATAGCGACATATTGTGTTTCAAGACTAGAAAAAAGACAAGTTTGAGAGACTATGTCTAATATTTGTGTCTACTGCACCAGTCTCCCTCTGCTGAGCTCTGGGGGTTGTTATATTGGGGGATGAGATAGTCAAGATGATTCTGGAGGTAAATATTTGCCATAATACTTAAAAAATTTTTATTTTATTGACATGTAGTTGATTTACAATGTTGTGTTCATTTCTACTGTACAGCAGAGTGATTCAGTTATACACACACACGTGTGCGCCACACACACACACACACACCTTTTTTGCTCTAATACTTTTTGCACAGCAAAGTAGTACAAGGTCTTTTTTAATCTGTTCAATAAATTAGATGTGTACCCTCATAACATCTATAATTATGTTAGGTAGTTAGAACAGGAAAAAGGAGTCCAGAATGGCAGTGGTTAAAAGACAAAGAAGGGAAAAGCCTTCAAAAATAGAACAAAGGAAGGTCCGAGGACCTCAGGTAAAACAAACAGCCCTCCTGGCTAGCCCAATTTACATAGGGCAGGCCCAGAGGGAGGAGAAAAAAAAAACATATAAAAAGAGGAGTAAAAATTGAGTGTGGGGTGGGGGTGGGGATGGGGTGCGGGGGGTGCTTCTCTTCTCTTTGTGTCTTTTGGGTTGGTGGCCTGCCCTCACGCCTTGAGAATGTATTTTCCTTTGCTTGCAAATAAAAGTGAGCTGTAACACGGAGGGGTAATACTGGTTCATCCACTGCTTCAAATTTTTGCTGTGGCGAGACAGAACCAAGGAAATTACACACTCCCTTGACAATTAGAAAAAATAGATTCGAAGAATAAAAGGAATGAGTTTTAAAAAATGTACTTGGTAATGCCAATACCCACACGAGTGCCAAAATGTATTGCACTTCCTATGTGCCACATATTCATCTCACTACATTTATCATCTCATGTACACATGGATACAGAAAAACTCTGTGAGCTAGGTACTAATATCATCATTTTGTAAAAGAGGCAGATTGGAGATTCAATTCCAGGCAGAGTGGTTCCAGAGTGTGCCCTCTTTAAATCTGTATAGTACTGCCACTTCTGAAACAAGGCTATTAAAAAAAAATATTGGACAGCAAAGTGAATCAGTTATACATATATCCACTCTTTTTAGATTCCTTTCGCATATAGGTCATTACAGAGTACTGAGTATGCTGTGCCATACAGCAGGTTCTTATTAGTTATCTGTGTCATTAATAGAAGTGGGAATATGTCACTCCCAATCTCCCAATTTATTGCTCCCCAAGGCCAAGTTTTTTGACTTGGCTTTATGACAAGACCATGGCTTGGATATCTTTGTGAGCTGGTGGAGTTTGTGTCTGGCACAACTCAATCATCCTTTTCTCCACCCTTTCCTAACTTTTATAGTGGATCTCCCACCCTGTAGTCTCATGCTCTATCATTTCCCTACACTTTTGTTCTAATGGGAAAGCACATGATAAAATGTATTATCTAAAAATGTTATGTTATTCCTCTCAAAAATATATTCCTTCAAGTATAGAAAATGTTAACTCTTCCCAATATATTTGCATTTTATTTATTTATTTATTTATTTATTTTTTTTTTGAGATCTTGATATTTATTTTTTTTTTATTTTTTTTTTTAATTTAATTTTATTTTTAAACTTTACATAACTGTATTAGTTTTGCCAAATATCAAAATGAATCCGCCACAGGTATACAGAAGCATGGAGAGGAGATTGTGAAAATATTAAGTAGGTATTGATCAGATTTCTAAATGCTCCTCAAATCGTAAAAAAAAAAAAAAAAAAAAAGAAAGATAATTACATACTTCCCTACTTTTATGGAAAGACTGACTTTATAGTGCTATCAGTACTTCCTTGCCAGATGTGAAGGTCAAAAGAAATTGGATAGTTTTAATATCACTTCAGAGTCTCCTGCTTCTTCTACTCATCCTGAATTCATTACTACCCTCTGGATTTCTGTGAAAAGGAAAAATCCCTACTATTTGTAGTGTAATTTGGGATTAAATTCTGGCTTATTGTACTGCTAGGTTTGGCAAATATTAATACATGAACCATACTAATTTGAATCTCATATAATGAATGATTTTTAGTGTAAATACATCCCATGCAATGTTTGGGACTTATACAAAAATTATTTGCTGTTTATCTGAAATTTGAAGTTAACTGGACACTTTGTGTTTTTACCAGGTAATCATACTCAGAGTGGTTGTCTCTAGAAAAAAAAAATTCTGCTTATGGATATCTCATAGTAATTTAATTACTAAATGGTAAAAATATGAAACAGAGTGCTGGATATGGAGAAAGGGACAAAAATATACATGCAATGGAAGAAGAAAAAATATGTGGTGAATACTTGCCTGAACTGTGCTGATGAGCCAAGGTGTCTTATAGAGAAGTTATGAATATAAGTAACAAAGGAAAAGTCATTATAAAAGAGTAAATCCAGATATCCAGGGATTTTGGTTCAGTTTTTGGATGAAAAAAGGGTGTATAAATTAATCAGAGCAAAGAATAGGTTGAGTCCAGGAAGTTGAACAAAGTTTAGGATATTAAGCAAAACTTAAATGTTATTTCAGGCAATTATTCCAAAATCTCAAGGTCCGTTAATTTGCTATTGAATATCTTACAACCAGAAATATCACACTAAAGAGAAAGTGCTAATCTTCTGACATTACATAGTCATAATCCTGCTTCTCTCTTTCTTCTTTAATGCATTAAGCATCATCTCATACAGGCATGAACGTAAACTGAACAGTTTGCTAAGTTATGCTCTAATCAAAAGAACATATAATGATGTAGTTTCATTTCTTGTCCTTGTTATTGTCCTTGTTGTTCCTTTCCTTTCTTGTCTTTGCATTTAATTTTCACAATCACAGAATACTAATCAAAGTGATCACATGGACCACAGCCTTCTCTAACTCAGTGAAACTATGAGTCATGCCATGTAGGGCCACCCAAGATGAATGGCTCATGGTGGAGAGTTCTGACAAAATGTGGCCCGCTGGAGAAGGGAAAGGCAGACCACTTGATTATTCTTGACTTGAGAACCCCATGAACAGTATGAAAAGGCAAAAAGATATAACAATGAAAGATGAAATCTTCAGGCTGGTAGGTGCCCAATATGCTACTGGAGAACATTGGAAAAATAACTCCAGAGAGAATGAGGAGATGGAGCCAAAGCAAAAATAATGCCCAGTTGTGGATGTGACTGGTGATGGAAGTAAAATATGATGCTGTAAAAAGCAATATTGCATAGGAACCTGGAATGTTAGGTCCATGAATCAAGGTAAATTAGAAGTGGTCAAACAGGAGATGACAAGAGTGAAGATCAACAGTTTAGGAATCAGTGATCTAAAAAGGACTGGAATAGATGAATTTAATTCAGACAACCATGATAACTAGTACTGTGGGCAAGAATCCCTTAGAAGAAATGGGGTAGCCCTCATAGTCAACAAAAGAGTCCGAAATGCAGTACTTGAATGCAATCTCAAAAAAGACAGAATGATCTCTGTTCGTATCCAAGGCAAATCATTCAATATCAGAGTAATCCAAGTCTATGCCCCAAACAGTAATGCTGAAGGAACGATTCTATTAAGACTTACAAGACCTTCCAGAACTAACACCCAGAAAAGATGTCCTGTTCATCATAGGGAACTGGAATGTAAAAGTAGGAAGTCAAGAGATACATGGAGTAACAGGCAAAGTTGGCCTTGAAGTACAAAATGAAACAGGGCAAAGGTTAACAAAGTTTGGCCAAGAGAAGGCACTGGTCATAGCAAACACCCTCTTCCAACAACACAAGAGAAGTCTCTACACATGGACGTCACCAGATTGTCAACACCAAAATCAGATTGATTATATTCTTTGTAGCCAAAGATGGATAAGCTCTCTACAGTCAACAAAAGCCAGACCAGGAGCTGACCATGGCTCAGATCATGAATTCCTTATTGCTAAATTCAGACTTAAATTGAAGAAAGTGGGGAAAACCCCTAGACCATTCAGATATGACTTAAATCAAATCCCTTATGATTATACAGTGGAAGTGAGAAAGAGGTTCAAGGGATGAGATGTGATAGACAGTGTTCCTGAAGAATTATGGATGGAGGTTTGTGACATTGTACAGGAGGCAATGATCAAGACCATCCCCAAGAAAAAGAAATGCAAAAAGGCAAAATGTTTATCATAGGAAGCCTTACAAATAGCTGAGAAAAGAAAAGACACAAAAGGCAAAGGAGAAAAGGAAAGCTATACCCATTTGAATGTGGTCCAAAGAATAGCAAGGAGAGATAAGAAAGCCTTCCTCAGTGATCAGTGCAAAGAAATAGGGGAAAACAATAGAATGGAAAAGACTAAATATCTCTTCAAGAAAATTAGAGATGCCAAGGGAACATTTCACGCAAAGATGGGCACAATAAAGACAGAAATGGTATGGACCTAACAGAAGCAGAAGATATTAAGAAGAGGAGGCAAGAGTACCCAGAAGAATTATACAAAAAAGAGCTTCACAACCCAGATAATGATGATGTTGTGATGAGTCACCTAGAGCCAGATATCCTGGAATGTGAAGTCAAGTGGGCCTTAGGAAGCATCACTACGAACAAAGCTTGTGGAGGTGATGGAATTTCGGTTGAGCTATGTCAAATCCTAAAAGATGATGCTGTGAAAGTGCCACACTCAATATGCCAGCAAATTTGGAAAACTCAGCAGTGGCCACAGGACTGGAAAAGGTTAGTTTACATTTCAATCACCCAAAAGGGCAATGCCAAAGAATGTTGAAATTACCACATAGTTTCACTCATCTCACATGCTAGCAATGTAATGCTCAAAATTCTCCAAGTGAGGCTTCAACAGTACATGAACCAAGAACTTCCAGATGTTCAAGCTGCATTTAGAAAAGTCAGAGGAACCAGAGATCAAGTTGCCAGCATCTCTTGGATCATAGAAAAAGCAAGATAATTCCTGAAAAAACATCTACTTCTGCTTTGATTACGCCAAAGGCTTTGATAGTGTATATCACAAAAAAGTGTGGAAAATTCTTCAAGAGATGGGAATACCAGAACATGTTAACTACCTCCTGAGAAATCTGTATGCAGGACTAGAAGAAACAGTTAGAACTGGACATGGAACAACAGACTGGTTCCAAATTGGGAAAGGAGTACATCAAGGCTGTATATCGTCACCCTGCTTATTTAACTTACATGCAGTGTACATCATGGGAAATGCAGGGCTGGATGAAGGATAAGCTGGAATCAAGATTGCTGTGAGAAATATCAATAACCTCAAATATGCAGATGATCCAACCCTTCTGGCAGAAAGTGAAGAACTAAAGAGGCACTTGATGCAAGTGAAAGAGGAGAGTGAAAAAGTTGGCTTAAAGTTCAACATTCAGAAAACTAAGATCATGGCATCCTGTCCCATCACTTCATGGCAAATAGATGGGGAAACACTGGAAAAAGTGACAGACTTTATTTTCTTGGGCTTCAAAATCACTGTAGATTGTGACTGCATCAATGACATTAAAGGACACTCCTTGGAAGAAACACTATGACCAACCCAGACAGCATAGTAAAAAGCAGAGACATTACTTTGCCAACAAAGGTCCATCTAGTCAAAGCTATGATTTTTCCAGTTGCTGAGTGCCGAAGAATTGATACTTTTGATCTGTGGTGTTGGAAAAGACTCTTGAGAGTTCCTTGGACTGCAAAGAGATCAAACCAGTCAATCCTAAAAGAAATCAGTCCTGAATATTCATAGTAAGGACAGATGCTGTAACTCAAACTCCAATACTTTGGCCATGTGATGCAGAGAACTGACTTATTGGAAAAGACTCCGATGCTGGGAAAGATTGAAGGGAGGAGGAGAAGGGGAAAACAGAGGAGGAAATTGTTGGATGGCGTTTCCGACTTGATGGACATGAGTTGAAGCAGGCTACAGGGGCTGGTGATTGCCGGGGACCAGCCCCAGCTGATCCAGGGTATTCGAAGGAGAGACGGCATAGGCGAGGGTCAGGAAACAACTGCTTAATTAAACATTAATTAAGGAATAGAATAAGGATAGCTCAGTAGGAAAATTCAGTGGAGAAAAGAGGCTGAGTAGCTTGGTTTACGCGGGGGACCAATAAAACTTCAAGACAAGAAGCTTGCACCACTTACGTAGGCCGCAGGCGTCCTTCCGTTCTCCTGAAGGAGAGGAGACACTGAGGCCTCCCCGGTCGGATCTTAGAAGCCCAGGCATAATTAGTAAGCATGGTGGGTTCCGCGCTCCAGATGGAGACTCAACCAGAGTGAGAGAGAGAGAGACATGGGGAGACCAGTCTTTCGAGGAACTGATCCCAATTCTTTATTTTCCATGGTCTACTTTTATACACTGAGATGTTATGCAAAAGTCACGCGGGGTCAGCAGTCCTGACTTTTATCAAAGTCAGGTGCTTCATACAAATGTATACAGAGGTCTTAGGGGTGTTACATCATCTTCTGGCCAGGGGGCCTGCTGACAATTTATGACCCTCTCCTTGTGACAGTGGTCAGTCAACCAGGACACTTATTTCTCCAGGGGTGATTATTCTTAAAACAGACGCCACCCAAATAAAGTCACATTCCTATAGGGTGAGGGTGTAGTGGGTTTTAGTTAAGGAAAGAATTTACTTAGCCTAAGGTCTAACGTGATTTATATCAAACGTTAATACTTATTTCTTCTATATATTCATTAATGTGTATAAGGGCAGGGGATGTGGAGACTTAGCAGTAAACATTGGCTCAACAAATGAAAAACCCTTCACCAATACGATTTCTAATCAGCCCATTACACTTATACTAATAATTTTCTAACTTTTCTAAAGAACCTGTTTTTAGAAGGTTTAAAGCATCTCGTGCCTCTCACAGTTGGGAGGCTGTGAGCAATCACATGTGGCCGGACAAGCCTGTCAGGCAGGCTAGAGAACCTTCAGAGGAGTTTGTAGGTTAAAACACTCCTATCACACCCAGGAATTATTATTAACTGGAGCTCTAAGTTAACTCCTTCTCCGAAAGAGGTGGTGGGGGACAGCCCCCCGTAAAGTCAGAGGTGTAGGTGAGAGCACAAAGTAGTAAGGTAGGCAGGCTCTGGTTATGGGGGTAGATGCTTGAGGATTTCCAGGGGGACTCCTGAGGCTCGATCCCGCCTTTGCGTATGTCAAGCCTCCTTCCTCATGACCTTTGCCATGGGCGGAGTGCCTCACGCCGGCCCCCAACAGGTGATGAACAGGGAATTCTGGCATGCTGCAGTCTATAGGGTCGCAGAGTTGGACACAACTGAGCGACTGGACTGAATTGTCATACTGCTAATGAATAAAGAATATACCTTATGAGTGGGCAAAGTGATTATTCACAAGCAAAACTAAAATTGCAAAATACCACATACATAGTCTGTTCTGGAAAAATTCTAATCCTTTAGTGCTGTTTTCTGATGTCACCAAATACTTCAAGTATAAAATATAATCCAGTTTCATTTCCCATTGGGTTATGAGTTTGCTCCCTTCTCAAGAGATGATTCTTCAAATAGAAGACAACTAGAAGCTAAGTTCAGAGAAGGTGATGGCGCCCCACTCCAGTACTCTTGCCTGGAAAATCCCATGGACGGAGGATCCTGGTAGGCTGCAGTCCATGGGGTCGCGAAGAGTCAGACACAACTGAGTGACTTCACTTTCACTTTTCACTTTTCACTTTCATGCATTGGAGAAGGAAATGGCAACCCACTCCAGTGTTCTTGCCTGGAGAATCCCAGGGATGGGGGAGCCTGGGGGGCTTCCGTCTTTGGGGTTACACAGAGTTGTACATGACTGAAGCAACTTAGTAACAGCAGCAGCAGAAGCTAAGTTAGGAAATACAAGTTTGATTTACAGAATTGACAATCACGTGTATTTTATTTTCTGTTCTAGCTAGAGTGCCCATTAGCTATTTTGATTTGCTTAATTTTAGTTTGATTTTAAAACTTAAAATCATCATGCATATGGTAAGGTAAATACTTATTCAGACAGCTTTTGCAAGATCCTGAAACTAAGAATTGGAATACAATGTAAGAAAAACAAAAACCAGTACAATATTGTAAAGTAATTAGCCTCCAATTAAAATAAATACATTAATTAGAAAAAAAGGAAAACATTTTCAGTGTAAAGATTGGGATATAGGGCATACACAGTCGGAGAAGAACAGGGTTACTGTGGGAACTGTAATCCTGGATTTCATGATTTGTCTTGTGTGATTACAAATTTAATGCTGTAGGAGGATTGTGTGACTTTTTCCTTTATTTTTACTATGATTTATTTGTGAATAATCGGAAGGATCAGGCTTGGATGTGACCTGAATCTGCCCAAACTAGGAGGACCCTGCATCTTTTAGGTAGACAGAAGGGGAAAAAAACAATATGGGAAGGTGACCTCTTCAAAAGTACGCAAGTTCAGGACACTGTGAGCTTTCATTGTAGAAAATGACAGAAAACGATTTTGCACTTTGACTTCATTTGTAGCTGAAGATTTCCAAAATGCTTTACAATGGACACAGAAGCTTTAGAGAGTTTGTTGAAACTCTGCAGGACTAGTCGTGACAGTGAATGAATTTCAGAGGATAGCTCGCAGCTGAAACTGACAACAGAAGGGAAGAGAAGCTAGGGGAGCATACTTTTGCATGGATTTACTAAAGTATAGCTTTTACCGCAGTGAAGCATATGTACAGTTGTTTGAGAAATAGCAGACAGGCAAAGTGTATAGCAGTCAATGTATGAGTTGTTTTGTTTTTAGAAAAGGTTTGGAGTCACATATGAGGATAAGATTGCATGTATACACAAAGATCTGTCAAGCTGATCACACATCAGCCTGATTCCTGTGTCATCACATCATGCCTTTTGATGGAAAGGGAAATATACAGTCAATTAATAAGGCCTTGTTACTCCAGTTCTGATATAGTTGGGTATTTGGCATACTTTTTATATTGATTACCTTATTTTTCTTCGATATTGCCAGAAATGTTAGTTTTCCAGACTATGCCAATTTAGGTAATAGATATTCCAGATGATAACCTTTACTGTATTCAGTGTGTACTAAACAACTGGTAAGACACAAAAGATATACATACACTCACACACTGGTGGAGGTCACATAAATCTCAGGGTCCTTTTGGTTCCTTTTGAAGAAGGATTTAATGTAAGTCTTGCTGCCTAAACAAATTTGGCTGAAATTGATATGATAATTAATATTAATACTAATACTTTCTGATTTCATCTATTTTTAGCTCAAGATATGCCATTCCTAAAGTCAATCAATCTAAGCCTCTGAAGCCTGCAAATGCAGTATGTATGCTATGGGAAAAAAATATTGTTCTAAATGATAAATAAGGAAGCAAATGGTGAATGGAAGCCAATCTTAGAGCAGCAAACATATAAATAAATAAAAAGAAATTAAATGAAATTTTCCCTTCAAGTTATGGAGTATCAAGCATATCAGAGAAAGAACCTACTTAATGGGGAAAAAAAAATCTATTAAAAGTTTGAAAGGGTGCTTAACATCAGTATAAAGATGCAAACAATGGTGAATGAATTAAAATGTAGACTATCAGTCAAAAAGAATCATTCCAACCTTTTAAGTGTAAATAGTCACAAAAATGATCATCCTGATTTGGGTCAACATAATAAAAGCAGATTAGCCTAGAGAGGAATAGAAAAGGAGAGACAAACAAAAAGTAGCCAAGTTTTAGGTTTTCACTGAACACATCTAGATTGATATGAATAATAAAAGAAACAAAGAGATGTAAGGCTGAGACAAAAAACAACAAACCCAAAATATTTTGAGTGTAATACATGTTGTATGAATAGACTCTACTATCAATGAAATGCTTAAAGCATTTTTGCATGTGAGAAATAAAATGTCAGAAAACTAGAATTTGATTAATATTTGGCATAATGCAGTATAGTTATTTTGCCTGAGTTCTTGTTCACCATTTTCTCATGAAATTTCTTACCTTATTGTAGAAAAGCAGTGTTTTAATAAGAGAGCCATGACTACTTTCATAATTGAAACCCAAAAGATGAGCTCTATTTCATCATATTGATATAAATCAGAGCTCTATGAAATGAAAAAGGAAAGGAAAACATATTTCTCTGTATGAGAATGATTTAGAAATAAATGCACTATTAAAACTGATAAAAGGGGAAAATTTGTTTAAATATAAGTTAAAATGAAAGTAACATATACAGAAGTAATAGGAAGAGGATAGTGAAACTGATTCATCTATAGGTAAAGCAAATGAAAGGAATGAATATCAAGGTATATTGGTGCCCAGATAGTTTAAGGTTGTCAGAAATTCCTTGAACATCCTGATTTGCAGTGGGATTTAGAACATAAATATAATGTGTGAACTCTCTCTGTGCACAAAGGGGATTCTTATAGCTTATTCTCAATTTAGAAAAAAAAAGAAAAACTGGCCCCTTTGGCTATTTAAAGTAGTTGCTACAGAAGCTTTTGTATAGTTTAGATATTGCTTTTCTCATTTGTAAAAAACAAAACAAGCTTTCTGATCACATTCAATTTATCCTGAATTTTGGAGCCTGCATTAAAAATTATGTGATGCATTCCTGAACTAAAAAAACTCTTTTGTTCTGTCTATAGAACAGAACTGCAAAAAATATGAATATCAGTAACATACATATGTCTTTACTTACCTAAAAATGAAACTGAATTTTATACATAATTTTTAATGATCTTAGAATAAACTCTAGAAATGAAGTTCAGAAAGATCTCTTACATTTTCCTCATTTTGACCAGTATTTCTATTCTGCAATTCTGCCTGGCTGTCATATGAGATTAGAAAATTAGACACTTATAGTAAGATATATTTAAAAGAATATTTCAAAGAAATGTTTTGATTTCATTTTAAATGAACAGTTCATTTCAGTCACTCAGTCATGTCCGACTCTTTGCAACCCCATGAATCACAGCACGCCAGGCTTCCCTGTCCATCACCAACTCCCGGAGTTTACTCAAACTCATGTCCATTGAGTCGGTGATGCTATCCAGCCATCTCATCCTCTGTCATCCCCTTCTCTTCCTGCCCCCAAACCCTTCTAGCATAGTAATGGAATTTGACATGCTACCTAAAAGAGACTTCTGCCTTTATAAGCCTAGTCTGTCACCATGCATGACAGACTTGTATCAAAAGCCTCCTCAATGACAGAGTATCAGTATGTCCATCACATGTGTGGAGAGTTCAGAACCTCTTCTGATATCACTTTCCCCACCAAGTGTGACCTCTATGACTCTTATCAACTGTATTTCAATTCTCAGTATTTTAGAGTATCATTTTATTACCTTTTATTGAATAGGTCATTATCCAGTTGGTGGATTACCTGCTAAAATGTTTTTCTTATATTTCTCCTGCTAGATTACTATATATTTAGTATTTTACTCTATTTCAAGTTGGTGGTGTTAGTGGTAAAGTATCCGCCTGCCAGTGCAGGAGACACAAAAGATGTGGGGTTCTATCCCTGGGTCAGAAAAACCCCCTGGGAGAGGAAATGGCAACCCACTCCAGTATTCTTGCCTGGGAAATCACATGGACAGAGGAACCTGGTGGGCTACAGTCCATGGGATTGCAGAAGAGTTGGACACGACTTAGTGACTAAACAACAACAAAGTTAATTAAACGAGTAATCGAAAATGTTACTAAAAACAAGAGTCCCTTGTCTTACAGAAGTAATATTCTATTGTAGGAATACAAATAATGAATGTTTAGAACATTATATGGGCTTCCCTGGAAAAGATTCGATCCCTGGGTTGGGAAGATCCCGTGGGGAAGAGAATGGCTACCTGCTCCAATATTCTTCCCTGGAGATTCCCATGGACAAGGACTGGCTACAATCCATGCAGTTGCAAAGAGTTGGACATAACTGAGCACACACAGGCTTGGTTAGCTAAACTTGTTATCTATTTTTAAAATAATATTTATTTATTTATTTATTTTTGGCTGTGCCTGGTATTTGTTGATGTGTGGGCTACTCTCTAGTTGTAGTATGGAGGCTTCTCATTTCAGTGGCTTCTCTTGATGTGGAGCACGGGCACTAGGGCACATGGGATTCAATAGTTGTGGCTCCTGGGCTCTAGAGCATGGGCTCAATAGTTGTGGTGCATGGTGCTAGTTGCTCCATGGCATGTGGGATCTTCCTGGACCAGGGATTGAACCCCTGTCTCCTGTACTGGTAAGCTGATTCTTCATCACTGAGACACCAGGGAACCCCCTAAAGTTGTTATATTTTATCTTTCAGTTCAGTTCAGTTCAGTGGCTCAGTCGTGTCCGACTCTTTGCGACCCCATGAATCGCAGCACGCCAGGCCTCCCTGTCCATCACCAACTCCCGGAGTTCACTGAGACTCATGTCCATCGAGTCAGTGATGCCATCCAGCCATCTCATCCTCTGCCGTCCCCTTCTCCTCTTGCCCCCAGTCCCTCCCAGCATCAGAGTCTTTTCCAAAGAGTCAACACTTCGCATGAGGTGGCCAAAGTATTGGAGTTTGAGCTTTAGCATCAGTCCTTCCAATGAACACCCAGGACTTATCTCCTTAAGAATGGACTGGTTGGATCTCCCTGCAGTCCAAGGGACTCTCAAGAGTCTTCTCCAACACCACACTTCAAAAGCATCAATTCGTCAGCACTCAGCTTTCTTCACAGTCCAATCTCACATCCGTACATGACTACTGGAAAAATCATAGCCTTGACTAGATATACCTTTGTTGGCAAAGTAATGTCTCTGCTTTTGAATATGCAATCTAGGTTGGTCATAACTTTCCTTCCAAGGAGTAAGCGTCTTTTAATTTCATGGCTGCAATCACCATCTGCAGTGATTTTGGAGGCCCAAAAAATAAAGCCTGACACTGTTTCCACTGTTTCCCCATCTACTTCCCATGAAGTGATGGGACCGGATTCCATGATCTTCATTTTCTGAATGTTGAGCTTTAAGACAACTTTTTTACTCTCCTCTTTCACTTTCATCAAGAGGCTTTTGAGTTCCTCTTCACTTTCTGCCATAAGGGTGGTGTCATCTGCATATCTGAGGTTACTGATATTTCTCCTGGCAATCTGGATGCCAGCTTGTGCTTCTTCCAGCCCAGCGTTTCTCATGATGTACTCTGCATATAAGTTAAATAAGCAGGGTGACAATATACAGCCTTGACATACTCCTTTTCCTATTTGGAACCAGTCTGTTGGTCCATGTCCAGTTCTAACTGTTGCTTCCTGACCTGCATATAGGTTTCTCAAGAGGCAGGTCAGGTGGTCTGATATGCCCATCTCTTTCAGAATTTTCCACAGTTTATTGTGATCCACACAGTCAAAGGCTTTGGCATAGTCAATAAAGTAGAAATAGATGTTTTTCGGGATCTCTCTTGCTTTTTTGATGATCCAGTGGATGTTGGCAATTTGATCTGTTTCCTCTGCCTTTTCTGAAACCAGCTTGAACATCTGGAAGTTCACGGTTCACGTATTGCTGAAGACTGGCTTGGAGAATTTTGAGAATTCCTTTACTAGCATGTGAGATGAGTGCAATTGTGCAGTAGTTTGAGCGTTCTTGGCATTGCCTTTCCTTGGGATTGGAATGAAAACTGACCTTTTCCAGTCCTGTGGCCACTGCTGAGTTTTCTGAATTTGCTGGCA
Organism: Bubalus kerabau; assembly: GCF_029407905.1. Lineage (NCBI taxonomy): Eukaryota > Metazoa > Chordata > Mammalia > Artiodactyla > Bovidae > Bubalus > Bubalus kerabau. Next base: position 56,419,140 of record NC_073647.1, on the reverse strand, counting down.
TATTGAGTACAGCACTTTCACAGCATCATCTTTCAGGATTTGAAATAGCTCAACTGGAATTCCATCACCTCCACTAGCTTTGTTCATAGTGATGCTTTCTAAGGCCCACTTGACTTCACATTCCGGGATGTCTGGCTCTAGGTGAGTGATCACACCATCGTGATTATCTGGGTCATGAAGATCTTTTTTGTACAGTTCTTCTGTGTATTCTTGCCACCTCTTCTTAATATCTTCTGCTTCGGTTAGGTCCATACCATTTCTGTTCTTTATCGAGCCCATCTTTGCATGAAATATTCCCTTGATATCTCTAATTTTCTTGAAGAAATCTCTTTCCCATTCTGTTGTTTTCCTCTATTTCTTTGCATTGATCGCTGAGGAAGGCTTTCTTATCTCTCCTTGCTATTCTTTGGAACTCTGCATTCAGATACTTATATCTTTCCTTTTCTCCTTTGCTTCTCTTCTTTTCACTGGTATTTGTAAGGCCTCCTCAGACAGCCATTTTGCTTTTTTGCATTTCTTTCCCATGTGCATGGTCTTGATCCCTGTCTCCTGTAGAATGCCACAAACTTCCATCCATAGTTCATCAGGCACTCTATCTATCAGATCTAGGCCCTTAAATCTATTTCTCACTTCCACTGTATAATCATAAGGGATTTTATTTAGGTCATACTTGAAAGGTCTAGAGGTTTTCCCTACTTTCTTCAATTTTATTTTGAATTTGGCAATGAGGAATTCATGATCTGAGCCACAGTCAGCTCCTGGTCTTGTTAACTGTATAGAGCTTCAGGAAAAGGTCAGTTTTCATTCCAATCCCAAAGAAAAGCAATGTCAAAGAATGTTCAAACTACTGCACAATTGCACTCATCTCACAGGCTAGTAAAGGAATTCTCAAAATTCTCCAAGCCAGGCTTAAGCTATATGTGAACTGTGAACTTCCAGATGTTCAAGCTGGTTTCAGAAAAGGCAGGGGAAACAGAGATCAAATTGCCAACATCCGCTGGATCATCGAAAAAAGCAAGAGAGATCCCGAAAAACATCTATTTCTGCTTTATTGACTATGCCAAAGCCTTTGACTGTGTGGATCACAATAAACTGTGGAAAATTCTGAAAGAGATGGGCATATCAGACCACCTGACCTGCCTCTTGAGAAACCTATATGCAGGTCAGGAAGCAACAGTTAGAACTGGACATGGACCAACAGACTGGTTCCAAATAGGAAAAGGAGTATGTCAAGGCTGTATATTGTCACCCTGCTTATTTAACTTATATGCAGAGTACATCATGAGGAACGATGGGCTGGAAGAAGCACAAGCTGGCATCCAGATTGCCAGGAGAAATATCAGTAACCTCAGATATGCAGATGACACCACCCTTATGGCAGAAAGTGAAGAGGAACTCAAAAGCCTCTTGATGAAAGTGAAAGAGGAGAGTAAAAAAGTTGTCTTAAAGCTCAACATTCAGAAAACGAAGATCATGGCACCTGGTCCCATCACTTCATGGGATATAGATGGGGAAATAGTGGAAACAGTGTCAGGCTTTATTTTTTGGGCCTCCAAAATCACTGCAGATGGTGACTGCAGCCATGAAATTAAAAGATGCTTACTGCTTGGAAGGAAAGTTATGACCAAGCTGGATAGCATATTGAGAAGCAGAGACATTACTTTGACAACAAAGGTCCTTCTATTCAAGGCTATGGTTTTTCCAGTGGTCATGTATGAATGTGACAGTTGGACTGTGAAGAAAGCTGAGCACTGAACAATTGATGCTTTTGAGCTGTGGTGTTGGAGAAGACTCTTGAGAGTCCCTTGGACTGCAAGGAGGTCCAACCAGTCCATTCTGAAGGAGATCAGCCCTGGGATTTCTTTGGAAGGAATGATGCTAAAGCTGAAACTCCAGTCCTTTGGCCACCTCATGCGAAGAGTGGACTCATTGGAAAAGACCCTGATGCTGGGAGTGATCGGGGGCAGGAGGAGAAGGGGACAACAGAGGATGAGATGGCTGGATGGCATCACTGACTCGATGGACGTGAGTCTCAGTGAACTCCGGGAGTTGGTGATGGACAGGGAGGCCTGGCGTGCTGTGATTCACGAGGTCGCAAAGAGTCTGACAGGACTGAGCGATTGAACTGAACTGAACTGGTAGAGCTTCTCCATCTTTGGCTGCAAAGGGTATAATCAGTCTGATTTCAGTGTTTACCATCTGGTGATGTCCAGGTGTAGAGTCTTCTCTTGTGTTATTGGAAGAGGGTGTTTGCTATGACCAGTGCCTTCTCTTGGCAAAACTCTATTAACCTTTGCCCTGCTTCATTCCGTACTCCAAGGCCAAATTTACCTGTTACTCCATGTGTTTCTTGACTTTCTACTTTGGCATTCCTGTTCTCTATAATGAAAGGGACATCTTTTTGGGTGCTAGTTCTAAAAGGTCTGTAGGTCATCTTAGAACCATTCAACTTCAACTTCTGCATTCCTGGTTGGGGGCATAGGCTTGAATTACTGTGAAATTGAATGGTTTGCCTTGGACATGAACAGAGATCATTGTGGCATTTTTGAGATTGCATCCAAGTATGCATTTTGTACTCTTTTGTTTAGCATTTTTTAAATCTAAAGGGTAATTCAAAAAGGATATGAGATAGATGTAAGTGAAAATAAGAATATTATAAATATTTATCTATTGACCTCCAGTGTAGGACACTTATTCATAGGCATGGTATTTCCTCCTGTTGACAGTGATAAATGATAAATAAGGCCAATGTACTGAGCTTTGAACAAAGCTTAAAATAATTTGATTTATATTCATTAAAATTACTTATATTTTGTCTCTAGCATTTGTTAAATGTTAAAAACAAAAATTTAATTTGAGATTAAATTCTTCCTTTTTATTCTCAAAATGTATTACTTTAGACATCAGTGAAAATGACAAAGTGGGTCACTCCAATGGCCCATTCCTCCATAGAAATATAAAAAACTCAAGCAGTAATGATCAGAATAAAGGAAAACAGTCAAAATTTAAAACAACCAAGCCAATGCTGAATCAAGAAAAAAGCAAATTAAAATGGTAGGAAAGTTTTGAGGCATTTTATTTGCCCTTACTCCATATTCTTTCTCTGGGCAGCAATAGTCACATTCTCAGTCTGAAAACGTGGACCCTATTTTCAGAAGGATAAGAGCAAACCTCCTACTGATAGAATTGTCTTTGTTCTAACTTGTCTGGTGGCTACATGAAGGACTGATTCAAGGCCTTTGTTCACCCACCTTGGAACTCAGGGCACCAAAATGGTGACCATTTCTTTAAAATACTGCAAACCAAAAGAACAACAATATGGTTAAGTCTGAGATGCTCCCAGTACCTCAAAACATGAAATTGTTTGAAAAGGGTCTCAACAAGTCAGAAATGACTGAAGTGACTTAGCATGCATGCATGCACAGGACCTTTGCAAATGAAATTAATTAAGATGAGGTTATAGTAGATTAACTGCTGCTGCTGCTGCTGCTAAGTCGCTTTAGTCTTGTCCAACTCTGTGTGACCCCATAGACGGAAGCCCACCAGGCTCCCCTGTCCCTGGGATTCTCCAGGAAAGAGCACTGGAGTGGGTTGCCTTTTCCTTCTCCAGTGCATGAAAGTGAAAAGTGAAAGTGAATTTGCTCAGTTGTGTCTGACTCTTCGCGACCCCATGGACTGCAGCCTACCAGGATCCTCTGTCCATGGGTTTTTCCAGGCAAGAGTACTGGAGTGGGTTGCCATTGCCTTGTCCAGATAGTAGATTAGGGTTGGCCCTTAATCCAATATGATTGGTACCCTTTAAGAAAAGAAGAAGAGACATAGAAATACAAAAGTAGAATGCCATGTGATGATGGATATGCAGATTGGAAGTAAATCTGCATGTCAAGGAGTGCAAAGATTGTCAGGACTTCCAGAAGCTGGAAGAGACAAGGAAGAAATTTTCCACAGAGCCTTTGGGGAGAGCATGGCCTTTTCAACACCTTGTTATCATATTTTTAGATTTCAGAACTATGAAAGAACAAATTTATCTGTTCTAAACCACCTAGTTAATGGTAATTTGTTATGGAAGATCTAGAAATCTAATATATATTATGGTATCAGGGAGAGAAGTTGCTGTTGTAACATATGTGTAAAAATGTGGAGTTGGTTTTGGAATTGAGTAATTAATAGAAACTAGAAGAATTTTGAGATGCTTGATAGCAAAATCATAGGTTGCCTTGATGGTCAGTAGAAATATGAACATTAAGTGTACTTCTGGTGACTCCTTACATATAAATGATAGACATGTTTTTGGACACTGGAGGAGATGTCATTTTGATATACAGTGGCAGAGCATTGAGTTATGTTCTATCATTGGGAAGAAAGTGGAACTTGTAAACAATGCACTTGGATATTTGGTCAAGGAGATTTATAACCAAAGTGTGGAAAGTTCAGCCTGGTTTCTCCTTGCAGGTGACAAAAATGCAAGAAGAAGGATAAATTAAGCACAAGGGCACCAGCACCTGGTGATATGGAAAATTCTCTGCCTGTCTATACAGTGTGCTCTGGAAGGAGAGCCAAGTGTGTGGCTGGACAACTTGCTAAGAGATTAGACACATGACTTATGGATTCAGTCAACTATCTCAGCGGAATCCATAAACAAATATGTGGTTATCCAGGAAGTATCCATGGAAAGTCTCCTTGTCTAATGGCTTGGACCCCTGTACAATTAAATGGGACAAATAAGTTTTGAGAAATTATTTTACTCGCAAAAAATGCTGCCAGTCTGGATTGAAAGGGACAGAGATGGGGGAAAAATGAAGGAAACGTTACTGTAAGGGCAGAGCCATGGATGCAGAGGACAGAGTTTTGAGTCACAGAGAATTATTCTCAGAAATCAAATGGAATTTTCCCTGCTGAGTTTTGGGCTTGCTTGGACCGTGTAACCCCTTTGATTCCTATTTCTCCCTTTTGGAATGGAAATGTCTAGTCTATGCCTGTCTTACCATTGTATTTTGGAAGATAATGTGCTTCCTGATTTCATAGGCCCACAAGTGGAAAAGAATATTACCCCAGGACTTGATAGGCCCAGAGTCTCATCCATGATGAATTTACTTATTTAGAGAAGAATTTGGACTTATTTAAATTTAACAAAATTAAACACTTTGGTGAACAAAAGATTTATTAAGAAAGTTAAAAGACAGCCTACAAAATAGGAAAATATATTTATAAATCACCTATCTGATAGAGATGTAGTGGTGGTGGTTTAGTTTCTAAATCATCTCTGGCTATTGTGACCCCATGGACTGTAGCCCACCAGGCTCCTCTGTCCATGGGGAATCTCCAGACAAGAATATTGGAGTGGTTTGCCATTTCCTCCTCCAGGGGATCTTCTGACCCAGGGATCGAGCCCATGTCTTCTGCATTGCAGGTGGATTCTTTAATGACTGAGCCACAGGGAAGTATCTGATAAAGATCTAGTAGCCAAATAGCCAGATTATGTATGTACAAACTATTACAACCAAGAGCAAAAGGACAAACAATCTAGTTTAAAAATTGGCAAAGAGATTGAATAGGCTAAAAACAACTTTATATTGAATTGTACACTTTATATTGTTAACTTGCAATATATAAATTATATCAATAATGCTGTGGTATTAAAAAGCAAAATTTAAGAGAAATGAGTGGGGACTGTGATCCTCAATTTAGTCATTGATTTCTTAGATATGATAAGTAAGCACAAACAACAGAATTAAACAATGAATTGAACCTCATCAAAATTAAGTACTCTTGTGCAAATGATACCATCAAGAAAATGAAATGAAAACCCACAAGAGAAAATATTTGTAAATCATGTATCTGAAAAAGTATAATATCCATAATATATAAAGAAATCTTACAACTAAATGATAAAAAGCAAACAACCCAATTGAAAAATAGGCCAAGGATCTGAATACATATTTCTCTGAAGATATACAAATGGCTAATAAGCACAAGAAAAGATGTTCAATACCATGAACCATCAGGGAAATGCAGTCAGTCACAAATCCAAATCACAGTAAGATACCACTTCACACCCACTAGCATGCTTATAATAAAAAAGAAAGATGACCACAAATGTCAAGGATGTGGAAAAATAGGGACCCTCAAACATTGCTGGTGGGAATGTGAAGTGGTACAGCCACTGTGGAAGGCAGTTTGGCCGTTGCTCAAAAAATTAACATAAAATTATCATATGATCCAGCAGTTCCCTTTCTAGGTATATACCCAAGAGAAATGAAAACATATATCCCCACTAAAATGTGCACACAAATGTTCATTGCTGCAATATTCATAATAGCCCCAAAGTGGAAACAACCCAAATAACCTTCAACTGATAAATGGATAAACAAAATATGGTGTGTCCTTTTAATGGAATGTTATTGGGCAATAAAAAAGAATGAAATAGTGATACATGAAACAACACTGAAGATCCCCAAAAACATTATGCTAAGTGACAGAAGTCATTCACAAAGGAATACATAAGTGAAAGATTCCATTTGTATGAAATGTCCAGAGTAGGCAAAGCTTTAGTAACTGATATCAGGTTGCTGGCTGCTTAGAGCTGGGGTGTTGTGAGGTAATGGAGAATGTTTGCTAATAGATATGAGGTTTCTTTTAGGGGGTGATGAAAATGTTTTAAAATTCAATTGTGTTTTTCTTTCTGGCTTACTTCACTCTGTATAATAGGCTCCAGTTTCATCCACCTCATTAGAACTGATTCAAATGTATTCTTTTTAATGGCTGAGTAATACTCCATTGTGTATATGTACCACAGCTTTCTTATCCATTCATCTGCTGATGGACATCTAGGTTGCTTCCATGTCCTGGCTATTATAAACAGTGCTGTGATGAACATTGGGGTACACGTGTCCCTTTCAATTCTGGTTTCCTTGGTGTGTAGTATGGCAAAACCAATACAAATTTGTAAAGTAAAAAAAATAATACATAAATAATAAAAAATTAAAAAAAATAAAACAGGCTTCTGGAAAAAAAATCCAATTGTGATGATTGCACAACTCTGTGAATATACTTAAATCCACTGCATTGTAGTTCAAAAGTATGTGAATTATACACTCACAAAGCTTTCTAAAAACCAGATTGTGATGATTTCAAGGACTGTTCGTCAGTAATGAGGTCAAATTTGTGGTTATGATTCTAATTGAAAGTGAGACAAAACTGCTTTTAATCACTAAAAAAATAGAAAACTTATAAAACCTGGAAAATGTTTTTATTTATTTATTTATTTCACTGAGGTGTAGTTAATTTACCTCAGTGAAATAATATTGTGTCAATTTCTAGAAAAATACATTTAACTAAAAATACAAGATAGTCCTATACCATTTCTAGCACGTTTCTAATATGTTTAACAAACACTTCAGGGAAATACTATAGCAGCATCAATATTCCAGTGCTAATACATACACACACACACTCACAGAGACCTATGCATTTGTCATGCATGAGGGTGGGTATCCGAAACTAATTGAAATAACTTCTCTGCAAGATATATGTAGTTTAGGTTATTTTTAATACAAATAAGATAGCTAAAAAGTCATTTTTTAATTCACATAATCATGTTATTTGAAAATCTGTGGGATAGGACAGGGGTTATTAGGCCCAATGAAATGTGTGGTTGCCCTGTACACAGTATAGTATAAGAAGTGTCTCAAACCTTTGTCTCGCTGGCTACTTCAGAGTCTCAAATTCCCACTTTTATTTGGAGTTACTCTTTTGGGCTTGGTGAGAACAATAATGCCCTATATCTATATAGTATATTACAATTTTTGAAGTGCTTTTACATATATTATCTCATTGAATTCTCACAACTTTAGAGGTACTGTTATATTATTTTTGTAGCTAAAGGAAACTGATACTCTGTGAAGTTACTTTACTCACCTGAGGGCAGGCAAGTAAGTCATGAGAAAGCTAAAGACTGAACATTGATGGTCCTGTTTTAAGTGCACTTTCCATGATATCCAAGCGTTTTTAAAAGTTCAGTGCATTTAGAAACATCTATTCAAATGGGATTCCCATATGGGCAACAGAGGAGAGGGAAGTAACATAGGATCCCATTCATACTATAGAAATCTATAGAGTGAATTCCTTTCTTAGACTCACTAGCTGTCATCCAGGTCAGAGTGGGGCGTTGAGTTATGGAAGTTTTTATGTGAGAGGGAGACAAGCCTTGAGGAACAGAGTCAAATAGAAACATAGTTTTAACTCAGAGTATAAAAATAAACATTAAGAAAATATATGTTCATTAAATATTAGTATTCCTAGGATATTTTAATAGCACACAAAATAACTTTTAATTAGAAATATATATTTTATTTATTTTATTTTGTTTCATTTCAGTCATTTAGATGAGCCCCAGCTATGCTGTATATAAACGTGTTAGCAAGATGTGCTCTGTGACTGTGTATATGTATCTTTGATTGTGTTTTGTTTGGAGAATTAAATTTAGAACCTTAGAGGGGTTATACAGTTGACATGTGCTGTCTTCTCAGGTAGAGCTCTAAATTCTCTGTCTTATTCTTACTACAAAGAGTTTAGGCCTCGAATTCTTCACTTCTGATTTTCTTTTGATAAAGCCCTGCTTTTCATTGCATTTCCTTTATTTCTCCTTCCAAATAACCCTGTAATATGGCTCTGTAACATCTTCTTTATCCATTTCTGCAAATGAAATTAGTTTGCCTCAGGTCCCACATAAATAAGTCAGAAACAATTGTGAGTTGTGACTCTTTCTCCTCTCAGATGCTTATGTGGCCCATTGCTTTGGAATACCTTTTTCTTTCTTTCTTCTTATTCTTTTTAAAGGTATTGTTCAGGAGCCACTTCAGTGTTCAAAGACTGATACTCAGCCAGTTCATTTCCTTCCAATGAGGAAGGACAATGCCCTCTTACTCATCTGGCCTCATTTCTTTTCTTAGGAGATACGTGTTATAAAATGTATATTTTATTTTTTCACAGTTGCAGATAAACTAACCCTGCTTTTAAGTATATTGTATGTTCCTATTTTATTTCTTTTCTGGCAAGAAATGAGATTCAGTATACTTGTTAAAAGGACAGAAGATCAGTCTGTGCCTGAATTCTTATTCTAATTCTGTTTTGAATTCCATCTGGTCATTTCTATCAAATACTTCAGAGTGGATGAGTTGATTTTTTTGTAGTTGCTTTGGTAACCTCTATTTCTCATTTGCAAGGTAGGTAGTATAATATTACTGTATTTGTATTTCAGGGGTATATAAAAAATAGTGAGGATTGCTATTATTTAGCATAGCTACATTTTCATAAGTGTTAGAAGCAATCCATACTGTGTATATTACTTATAAAGTTGAAACTTTATTTGTGTCTACATGTGCAAAATCAAGTGAATAAATAAGCCCAATTAAATACTCATAAAATTAAAAGTAGCATTTTATAGTTAAAATCATCTTTTCATATATTATATAATAAAATTATTTTATTACTTTATTCATTTCACATGTGCCCATGTCATATACAACTCACAAATTTTCATAATAGGAAAAGAAAATTCAGGCAAAAGTGCATTGTTCGGATAATTATCTCCATTTTCCATTTCAGATTGCATGAGCACACATAGATTTGAAGTATTGTTTTTCTTTTCATTTAAGCTATGTTTATATCAAATGGAGCCAATTTAAATCCAGCTACTTTAGGTCTTTATAGTGGTTTACCTTCCATTCTTAATTTGATGTGAATCAATAATTTTGTTTTGAGTTGCTATTTACTATATGGAAAATGTCCAGCCACAGAGCTACCTAGTTATTCTTTAGTGAGTTGCTTCCCAAGGCTGCTGTAGCAGTACAGTTATCAATTTGAGTGACTTCGGCTTTAAGTAATGAAAAAGCTAGACAAAAGTGGGCTAAATAATAAATCTGCTTCCTCCATTAAAAGAAATTCGGAGTAGGTGTAGACTGTGTAGGTCATTATATTGGTTCAGTGACATCATCAAGGACTCTGGTCCTTTCCATTTTTCATTCCTGATGTCTTCGGTGTGCTAGCTTTTTGTGTTCAGGCTATTTTCCCTCAAGGTCACAATATGGCTGCCCCAGAAAGAACAATGTCCAATGAAATAATTTTCTTCCTTGGGTCTCTTTTTAAGAAGAAAGATTTCTTTACCAAAAGAAGCCTCTCATCAGCCAAAAGGAAATAACATGCTCACCTATGAATCAGATCTTGGCCAGAGTTAAAAGATCATTGGAATTAGATTAAATAACTTAGGACTTATCCATGAGTCCATGGTGGAGGGGTAGGATTCCTCTATTAAATTCTGATTCTAGCAGCAAGTAGGAAGGGAATGCTATCAGATAGGAGGCCAACAGAGTCTGTCCTTTCTAGGAATTGTCAACTTCCCTCTAAGCTTCTTCCTGAGAATCTTCCATGAGGGTATTTTCCTGGCAATCTGTTCATTTAGTCTTTGCTAATGGTTTTAGAAAAGGCAGAGGAACCAGAGATCAAATTGCCAACATCCACTGGATCATGGAAAAAGCAAGAGAGTTCCAGAAAAACATCTTTTTCTGCTTTATTGACTATGCCAAAGCCTTTGACTGTGTGGATCACAATCAACTGTGGAAAATTCTGAAAGAGATGGGAATACCAGACCACCTGACCTGCCTCTTGAGAAATTTGTATGCAGGTCAGGAAGCAACAGTTAGAACTGGACATGGAACAACAGACTGGTTCCAAGTAGGAAAAGGAGTACGTCAAGGCTGTATACTGTCACCTTGTTTATTTAACTTATATGCAGAGTACATCATGAGAAACGCTGGACTGGAAGAAACACAAGCTGGAATCAAGATTGCCAGGAGAAATATCAATAACCTCAGATATGCAGATGACACCACACTTATGGCAGAAAGTGAAGAGGAACTAAAAAGCCTCTTGAGAAAGAGGAGAGTGAAAAAGTTGGCTTAAAGCTTAGCATTCAGAAAACGAAGATCATGGCATCCGGTCCCATCACTTCATGGGAAATAGATGGGGAAACAGTGTCAGACTTTATTTTTCTGGGCTCCAAAATCACTGCAGATGGTGACTGCAGCCATGAAATTAAAAGATGCTTACTCCTTGGAAGGAAAGTTATGACCAAGCTAGATAGCACATTCAAAAGCAGAGACATTATTTTGCCAACAAAGGTCCGTCTAGTCAAGGCTATGGTTTTTCCTGTGGTCATGTATGGATGTGAGAGTTGGACTGTGAAGAAGGCTGAGTGCCGAAGAACTGATGCTTTTGCACTGTGGTGTTGGAGAAGACTCTTGAGAGTCCCTTGGACTGCAAGGAGATCCAACCAGTCCATTCTGAAGGACATCAGCCCTGGGATTTCTTTGGAAGGAATGATGCTAAAGCTGAAACTCCAGTCCTTTGGCCACCTCATGTGAAGAGTGGACTCATCGGAAAAGACTCTGATGCTGGGAGGGATGGGGGGCAAGAGGAGAAGGGGACAACAGAGGATGAGATGGCTGGATGGCATCACTGACTTGATGGACGTGAGTCTCAGTGAACTCTGGGAAGTTGGTAATGGACAGGGAGGCCTGGCGTGCTGCGATTTATGGGGTCGCAAAGAGTCGGACATGACTGAGCGACTGATCTGATCTGAATGGAGTTTCCTTTGAGAATTTCCTATATTTCTCTCAAAGTAAGCCTAAAAAAAGGTTCCGAAACTTTGTCTTCATGTCACTCATATTAACTGATTTGTATTAAAAGAAACTTACTCCTTGGAAGGAAAGTTTTGACCAAACTAGACAGCATATTCAAAAGCAGAGACATTACTTTGTCAACAAAGGTCCGTCTAGTCAAGGCTATGGTTTTTCCAGTGGTCATGTATGGATGTGAGAGTTGGACTATAAAGAAAGCTGAGTGCCAAAGAATTGATGCTTTTGAACTATGGTGTTGCAGAAGACTCTTGAGAGTCCCTTGGACAGCAAGGAGATCCAACCAGTCCATCCTAAAGGAAATCAGTCCTGGGTGTTCATTGTTAGGACTGATGTTGAAGCTGAAACTCCAATTCTTTGACCACCTGATGTGAAGAGCTGACTCATTTGCAAAGATCCTTATGCTGGGAAAGATTGAGGGCAGGAGGAGAAGGGGATGACAGAGGATGAGATGGTTGGATGAAATCAACTACTCGATAGACAAGGGTCTGGGTGGACTCCGGGAATTGGTGATGGAGAGGAAGGCCTGGTGTGCTGCGGTTCATGGGGTCGCAAAGAGTTGGACACGACTGAGTGACTGAACTGAACTGAATTGCTCATATGCATTTAAAAAAAAAAAAAGAACTTTTTTTTGTGGTACAATTTGCATACAGTAATGTATGTTTTAAATGCCAGTTTGGTGAGTTTTGACATATGTGTACGCAAGATCAAACCAGTCAATCCTAAAGGAAATCAACCCTGAATATTCACTGGAAGGACTGATGCTGAAGCTGAAGCTCCCATTCTCTGTTCACCTGATACGAAGAGCTGACTCATGGGAAAAGACCCTGGTACTGAGAAAGATTGAAGGCAAGAGAAGAGGACGACAGAGAATGAGATGGTTGGATGGTATCACCAACTCAATGGACATGAATTTCAGCAACTCTGGGAGATGGTGAAGAACAGGGAAGCCTGGCGTGCTGCAGTTCATGGGGTTGCAAAGAGTCTGACACAAGCTGCAGACTGAACAACAGCAGTGCCTGTGTAGTCATCACAATTATAAAAGTATACAACATTCTCATAACTCAGAAATTCTCTTTTTACTCATCGCTCCAAACCTAGCCATAGGCATCCAGTGACCTTCTTTCTGTAACCATAGGTTCATTTTTTCCCCCTAGAATTTCATATAAATGAAATTGTACAGTACTTACTATTTTTTATGACATTTCACTAAGCATATTTTTAGGTTCATACACATTTACATTAGTAGTTTGGTCCTCTTTATTATGACTAGCATTCCAATTTATAGTTCTATGACAGTTTCTTTATCTATTTACCTGTTAATGGATTTTTAGATTGTTTCCAGGTTTTAGCTATTAGGAATGGAGCTGCTATGAACATTCACTTAGAAGTCTTTGTGTTGACATGAGTTTTCCTTTAATTTATTTAATGTTAATATTTAGGAGTGGGATTGCTGCATCTTATGGTAAGTATGTGTTTTACTTCATGTAATCCTGTCAAACTGTTATCAAAAGTTATACCATTTTACATTCCCAACAGCAATGTACAGTTTCAGTTGTTCCACATCCTTCTCAACATTTGGTATTGTCAATCTTTTGAAAATTTTAGCTGTTATAAATTTCATAACTTTATTGTATGTTTAGTTTTCATATCCTGGATGACGAATGGTGGTTTTCATTTTCTCATGGGCTTATTGTTTATGTACATATCTTCTATTGTTGAAGTCTCCTCAAAACGTCATAATTTATTGTGTTCTTTCTTTTTAGTATTAAATTGTATTTATACATTCTGGATATAAATCCCATGACAGATAAGTGAATTGTAAATCTTCTTTTCCCAATATATGGCCTTTTCATTTTCTGGACAGTATTTCTAAGAGTTGAAGTTTTTAATTTTTATGAGTTACAATTTTTTTATTTTTTTATGATTTGTGCTTTTTATATACTATATAAGAGTGTTTTGCCTATCTCTGAGTTGCAAAGAAATCCTCCTTTATTGCCTTCTATACTATGCCAGGAAACCTTTTTCCTTAAAGGGTCAGATAACAAATATCTTAGGTGTCTGACTCTGTGTCATCCTATGGACTGTAGGTGTTACTAGAGGGCATCAGAGGGCAGACACACTGAAACCATAATCACAGAAAACTAGCCAATTGATTCACACAGACCATAGTCTTGTCTAACTCAGTGAAACTAAGCCATGCCTTGTGGGGCCACCCAAGACGGGAGGGTCATGGTGGAGAGGTCGGACAGAATGTGGTCCACTGGAGAAGGGAATGGCAAACCATTTCTGTATTCTTGCCTTGAGAATCCCATGAACAGTATGAAAAGAAAAAATGATAGGATACTGAAAGGGGAACTCCCTGGGTCGGTAGGTGCCCAATATGCTACTGGAGATCACTGGAGAAATAACTCCAGAAAGAATGAAGGGATGGAGCCAAAGCAAAAAGAATACCCAGTTGTGGATGTGACTGGTGATAGAAGCGAGGTCCAATGCTGTAAAGAGCAATATTGCATAGGAACCTGGAATGTCAAGCCCATGAATCAAGACAAATTGGAAGTGGTCAAACAGGAGATGGCAAGAATGAACGTCGACATTCCAGGAAGCAGTGAACTAAAATGGACTGGAATGGGTGAATTTAACTCAGACGACCATTATATCTACTACTGTGGGCAGGAATCCCTTAGAAGAAATGGAGTAGCCATCACGGTCAACAAAAGTGTCCGAAATGCAGTACTTGGATGCAATCTCAAAAACGACATAATGATTTCTGTTCATTTCTAAGGCAAACCATTCAATATCACGATAATCCAAGCCTATGCCCCAACCAGTAATGCTGAAGAAGCTGAAGTTGAACAGTTCTATGAAGACCTACAAGACCTTTTAGAACTAACACCCCAAAAAGATGTCCTTTTCACTATAGGGCACTGGAATGCAAAAGTAGGAAGTTAAGAAATACCTGGAGTAACAGGCAAATTTGGCCTTGGAGTACGGAATGAAGCAGGGCAAAGGCTAATAGAGTTTTGCCAAGAGAACGCACTGGTCGTGACAAATGCTCTCTTCCAACAACACAAGAGAAGACTTTACACATGAACATCACCAGATGGTCAACACCGAAATCAGACTGATTATATTCTTTGCAGCCAAAGATGGAGAAGCTCTATACAGGATTCTTCAGGCAAGAATACTGGAGTGGGTTGCCATGTCCTACTCCAGGGGATCTTCCCAACCTGGGAATCGAACCTGGTCTCTTACATCTCCTGCATTGGCAGGCATGATTTTTTTACCACTAGCACCACCTGGGAGCCTCTCTTTTAGATTTTGCTTTTTCAGTGTTTGCTCTCTAATTTTGGGTTTTACTTTCCCATATGAATTTTAGTATCAACTTGACTCAAGAAAAGAAGAAAAATTTCCTGATTTTTTATGGGATTGTCTTTATTTTATAAATTAATATAGAGAGAATTGTTAAAACTATTAGAGATGTTCTAGCCAAGAAAAAGGGTATTTTTTTTAACTTGCTTGAACATCCTTTGTTGAAGCTTTCTGGAGTGTTTTAAAAATTTCCTCATAGAGATCTGCAGATTTCATGTTAATTTTATTCCTAAGTATTTCATCCTTTTTTTTTTTTCCCTTTGGGAATTTCTTTACCATTATCTTGTCTAGCTGTTTTTGTTTATGATTTTAAAGGCTATTGAACGCTATATGATGAATTTGTATCTTGCTACTTTACTGAACTATTTTATTGGTTTTATTTGGTTTTAATGTTGAATCTCTAAGTTTTTCTGAATATGCTATCATATCACCCTGCAGGAGGAAATGGCAGCCCATTCCAGTACTCTTGCCTGGAGAATCCCATGGACAGAGGAGCCTGGTAGGCCACAGTCGATGGGGTCGCAAAGAGTTGGACACGACTGAGCAACTTCACTTTCATCTGCAAATACAGGTAGTTTTCCTTCTTTTTAAAAATTGAAGTGTAGTTGACATACATTAATCAGTTTCAGGTGTATAACATAATCATTTGATGTTTCCATTGATAGATATTTCAAAATTACCACCACCATACATCTAGATAACAGCTATCACTGGATGTAGTTTTTTTTTTTTTTTTTTTTTTTTTTTTTGTAATGAGAACTTTTAAAATTTACTCTTTTGGCAACTTTCAAATATGCAATACAGTATTATTAACTGTAGTCACCTATACATCACATCTCTAGGACTTATTTATTTTGTACCTGAAAGTTTCTACTTTTTGTCTACCTTTGTGGTGGTGGTTTAGTCACTAAGTCGTGTCTGACTCTTGCGACCCATGGATTGTAACCTGCCTGGCTCCCCGTCCATGGGATTCTCCAGGCAAGAATACTGGAATGGGTTGTCATTTCCTTCTCCAGGGGATCTTCCCGACCCAGGAATCAAAGCCGGGTCTCCTGCACTGCAGGCAGATTCTTCACCAACTGAGCTACAAGGAGTTCTATACCTTAAGGAGTTTGATTACCTTAAGAAGTTTTTAATTTCAGTTATTATTACCTCTAATTAATTTATCTTTTCTTGTTGCATTGAGTGATACCTCTGTACAGTGCTGAATAATAAAGGAAGTAGTGGGTGTCTTTGCCTATTCTTGATTGTAATTGAAATAGTTGTAGTATTTCCTAATTAAATAAGATGCTAGCTTTGATGCTAAAAAAGTACAAGTGGAAGCAAAAAGACTAGTTGTGAAGCTATGGCAGTAGAAAAGGTAGAAGTCACCTAGTCAGGGTGATGGTAGTGGGGATGCAGAGAAGCAGACAGATTTGAGATATATTTTAGGTAGCAGCAACTGTGTCTGAAAGTACTTGTGTCATAGAAGAGAAAAGGAAAACATTAATTTGAATACTTTTAGTTCAATCAACCGGTGCATATATTATCTCCTCATCTACACTGTAGAATCTTTGATAGTAAGTAGATATAGTATCGGAGAAGGCAATGGCACCCCACTCCAGTACTCTTGCCTGGAAAATCCCATTGACGGAGGAGCCTGGTGGGCTGCAGTCCATGGGGTCGCTAAGAGTCGGATGCGACTGAGTGACTTCACTTTCACTTTTCACTTTCATGCATTGGAGAAGGAAATGGCACCCGACTCCAGTGTTCTTGCCTGGAAAATCCCATGGATGTAGGAGCCTGGGAGGCTGCAGTCCATGGGGTCACTAAGAGTCGGACACGACTGAGTGACTTCACTTTCACTTTTCACTTTCATGCACTGGAGAAGGAAATGGCACCCGACTCCAGTGTTCTTGCCTAGAGAATCACAGGGATGGGGGAGTCTGGTGGGCTGCAGTCTATGGGGTCACACAGAGTCGGACACGACTGAAGTGACTTAGTAGTAGTAGTAGTTATAGTATATTGGTTAAAATTTTGTATTTTACTAACTTATGGTTACCAGGGGGTAAGGGGGGAGAGATAAAATCAGAAGATTGGAATTGACATATACACACTGCTGCTCTTGCTGCTGCTGCTGTGTCACTTCAGTCGTGCGACCCAGTAGACGGCAGCCCACCAGGCTCCCCCATCCCTGGGATTCTCCAGGCAAGAACACTGGAGTGGGTTGCCATTTCCTTCTCCGATGCATGAAAGTGAAAAGTGAAAGTGAAGTCACTCAGTCGTGTCCGACTCTTAGTGACCCCATGGACTGCAGCCTCCCAGGCTCCTCCAACCATGGGATTTTCCAGGCAAGAGTACTGGAGTGGGGTGCCATTGCCTTCTCCGCATATACACACTGCTGCTGCTGCTGCTGCTAAGTCGCTTCAGTCATGTCCGACTCTGTGCGACCCCATAGACAGCAGCCCACCAGGCTCCCCCATCCCTGGGATTCTCCAGGCAAGAACACTGGAGTGGGTTGCCATTTCCTTCTCCAATGCATGAAAGTGAAAAGTGAAAGTGAAGTCGCTCAGTCGTGTCCGACTCTTAGCGACCCCATGGACTGCAGCCCACTAGGCCCTTCCGTCCATGGGGTTTTCCAGGCAAGAGTACTGGGGTACCATTGCCTTCTCCACATATACACACTACTATATATAAAATAGGTAATAAGGACCTACTGTAAAGTACAGGGAACTCTACTCAGTACTCTGTAATAATCTATATGGGAAAAGAATCTTAAAAAGCGTGGATATATGTATATGCATAACTGATTCACTTTGCTGTACACCTGAAATAACACAACATTGTAAATCAACTATGTGTGTGTGAATGCTTAATCACTCAGTCATGTCCAACTCTTTGCAGCCCCATGGACTGTAGCCCACTAAGCTCCTCTGCCCATGGAACTTTCCAGGCAAGAATACTGGAGTGGGGTACCATTTACTACTCCAGGGGGTCTTCCCGACTTGGGGATCAAACCCACATCTCTTGTGTCTCCTGCATTGGCAGGTGGATTCTTTACCACTAGCACCACCTGGAAAGCCCATAAATCAACTATACTCCAATAAAAATGATAAAGTAAAATAAAATAAAATTTTGTGTTTTGGAATCCAATTTCCTGAATTCAAAATCAGGCTTCAACATTTGATATATGGTCTTGCACAAGTTACTTAATCATTCTAAGACTCGATTTTCTTCCACATATATATAAAAAATTGATAATAATACCTATCTCACAAAGTGTTTATGGGAATTAAATGAAACAAGAAAAACATAAACACTAAAAAGAAGAATATACTTTAGCATAGTGTTTATACATATAAGGGCTTAATAATTATTAATGGTAATGACAATGATGATAATGATAGTTGTGTATTATTAATACCACCTGATATCTATCAGGTATTCCATAAATGCCATTCAGTCAATGATTTGGCCCAAAAATACCTGTTGATGTAAGACATCCATTTTAGGTCATTGTCTTACGAGTTCTGGTGAATATTCTGCTTTATGTTATATTAGTGTTTATTTTTTAGAGTAATGGAATTTTTAAGACACAGTAAACTAAAGGTATCCTAAAATATCTTAGGCTGTTTCTCTGTTGAGACCAGATAGTTGATAAATATACCTGGTAAAAGGTATTAGTAAGACATAATCAGGTCAATCAACTCAAAACCTGTATTTGTGTCAATGAACAGAATTTTGCCTGAGACACATAGACCTTGTTTTTAAAAAATGGCAAAGTTTTCTCTGGCACCAAATCAAAAAGGTGAATGTCTTTTAATGTATTCTCATTTGTGTGGTTGACTGGGAGCTAAGAGTGGAAATGATCATTATGTACTTTTTTGTGAACTTAAATAACAATTATACTTCTGAGCAATGGTTTGCATTTCCATCTTTACTTGGTTGAATTCCCATTAAGAAAAGAAGAATTTACTGTACATTATTCTTTTTTATTATAAATTTATTTATTTTAATAAGAGGCTAATTATTTTACAATATTGTATTGGTTTTGCCATACATCAACATGAATCCGCCACGGGTATAAACGTGTTTCCCATCCTGAACACCCCTCCCACCTACCTCCCTGTACCATCCCTCTGGGTCATCCCAGTGCACCAGCCCCAAGCATTCTGTATCATGCGTCAAACCTGGACTGGTGATTCATATCATATATGATATTATACATGTTTCAATGCCATTCTCCCAAATCATCCCATCCTATCCCTCTCCCACAGAGTCCAAAAGACTATTCTGTACGTGTGTGTCTCTTTGCTGTCTCGCATACAGGGTTATTGTTACCATCTTTCTAAATTCCATATTTATGCGTTAGTGTACTGTATTGGTGTTTTTCTTTCTGGCTTACTTCACTCTGTATAACAGACTCCAGTTTCATCCACCTCATTAGAACTGACTCAAATGTATTCTTTTCAATGGCTGAGTAATACTCCATTGTGTATATGTAACCACTGCTTTCTTATCCATTCATCTGCTGATGGACATCTAGGTTGCTTCCATGTCCTGGCTATTATAAACAGTGCTGTGATAAACATTGGGGTACACGTGTCCCTTTCAATTCTGGTTTCCTCAGTGTGTATGCCCAGCAGTGGGATTGCTGGGTCATAAGGCAGTTCTATTTCCAGTTTTTAAAGGAATCTCCACACTGTTCTCCATAGTGGCTGTACTAGTTTGCATTCCCACCAACAGTGTAAAAGGGTCCGCTTTTCTCCACACCATCTCCAGCATTTATTGCTTGTAGACTTTTGAATCTCAGCCATTCTGACTGGCATGAAATGGTACCTCATAGTGGTTTTGATTTGCATTTCTCTGATAAGGAGTGATGTTGAGCATCTTTTCATGTTTTTGTTAGCCATCTGTATGTCTTCTTTGGAGAAATGTCTATTTAGTTCTTTGGCCCATTTTTTGATTGGGTCATTTATTTTTCTGGAATTGAGCTGCAGGAGTTGCTTGTATATTTTTGAGATTAGTTGTTTGTCAGTTGCTTCATTTGCTATTATTTTCTCCCATTCTGAAGGCTGTCTTTTCACCTTGCTTATAGTTTCCTTTGTGGTGCAGAAGCTTTTAAGTTTAATTAGGTCCCATTTGTTTATTTTTGCTTTTATTTCCAATATTCTGGGAGGTGGGTCCTAGAGGATCCTGCCGTGACGTATGTTGGAGAGTGTTTTGTCTATGTTCTCTTCTAGGAGCTTTATAGTTTCTGGTCTTACATTGAGATCTTGAATCCATTTTGAGTTTATTTTTGTGTATGGTGTTAGAAAGTGCTCTAATTTCATTCTTTTGCAAGTGGTTGACTAGTTTTCCCAGCACCACTTGTTAAAGAGATTGTCTTTAATCCATTGTATATTCTTGCCTCCTTTGTCAAAGATAAGGTGTCCATATGTGCGTGGATTTGTCTCTGGGCTTTCTATTTTGTTCCATTGATCTATATT
This sequence comes from Bubalus kerabau, assembly GCF_029407905.1. Taxonomy (NCBI): domain Eukaryota; kingdom Metazoa; phylum Chordata; class Mammalia; order Artiodactyla; family Bovidae; genus Bubalus; species Bubalus kerabau. The sequence goes on along the minus strand of NC_073647.1, from coordinate 56,398,607 downwards.
TCTGTCTTTGTGCCAGTACCATACTGTCTTGATGATTGTGGCTTTGTAGTAGAGTCTAAAGTCAGGCAGGTTGATTCCTCCAGTTCCATTTTTCTTTCTCAAGATTGCTTTGGCTATTCGAGGTTTTTTGTATTTCCATACAAATTGTGAATTTATTTGTTCTAGCTCTGTGAAAAATACTGTTGGCAGCTTGATAAATCTCCTTATTTTCAATAAATAGCCCATTATCAAAAAAATATAAGTAGATTATACTCATCAAATTTTGAATCTGAGTATAATTCTCTTAGCAAGTTATTCTCTTAAAAAGGTGGTGCTACTGAGGCCCTGCTAGCTCTGGAAAATAAGTCCATTCACAGTTATACTTAATATTAATATTTGTATATTCTTATGTATAGAAATGAAAAGAAAGGATGCAAATTCATTTTGAAATTGATATATCTTTGTAAATTGTTTATATGATACAGTTCCATAAAAGTGTGATTATTTATTGCCTTTGAGTTGATAGTTAAATCTACTGTCAAGAACAAAAAGAATGAGGGTCATATCCTGCTGTGGTTTTGACTATGATGTTTTTAATTGAAGTCAGTGGTTGTTTGGTGTATGAAATGATGACAGTCTGTAAATTTTGATAATTTGATTCAACTGTAACCTTCAACTTTGTCTTCTGAAGCATACAGCAAGAATGACATCTGAGGAAATTTTTCAGTGAAAAACTACATCTTTCAAATATATTTTGTCTTGTACATCCTTGTGACAAGATTATTAATCAGTTTTCCTTTGATCAGAAGTACGTTAGTAATGGACACTGTTATTCTTTTGCTTCTCATTATCATATTGTGCATGGATGTTGCATTTCATTCTGCTTGTAATATAAACTGTCATGTAAGTGTTGAAAGTATTATGTTTCAGAGTTTAAAGTGGTTATCTCTAGCAAACAGAAAGCAATTTCCCTAACTATGATTGTGCTTAATTGTTCATAAATGTATGCATAATAATGCTCTTGTTTACTTATCCTCCTTGTTTATTTTCATCCCTGCTAGTTATTCTTTAAGGCCCCTTGTATAATGAAAATTAGTCATTCTATATCCTTAAACCAGAGTGTTGAATTTACATTAGATTATCTTGCTGCCTTTACTCTAATCACTTTTCAGATACTTTGAAATAAACTGACCCAGTTTTGAAATGGATTCTAATATTGCAGTTAAAAAGAAAGATGTAGATGCATATTATTTTATCTACATCATTGTGATAATAAAAATGCACCTATTGTTAAAATTTAGTAAAATTTTAACACCTATTGTTAAAATTTAAAACACCAACAAATATAATAAAAATAAGTAGAAAAGGTGGTGTTTCTACAAAACACTCTTATAAAAGCTGCTGCTGCTAAGTCACTCCAGTTGTGTCCCACTCTGTGAGACCCCATAGACGGCAGCCCACCAGGCTCCTCTGTCCCTGGGATTCTCCAGGCAAGAATACTGGAGTGGGTTGCCATTTCCTTCTCCAAAGCATGCATGTATGCTAAGTTGCTTCAGTCATGTCAGACTCTGTGTGACCCCATGGACAGCAGCCCACTAAGCTCCTCTGTCCACGGAATTCTCTAGGCAAGAATACTGGAATGGGTTGCCATTTCCTTATCCACTTACAAAAGCTACTTTCACATTATTTTTAAACAAATATAGCAAATTTAATAATTACCTTGCAATTAAACCTTGCTTGTGTGTATGTTGACATTGCAATCACAGAAAGGATCTAAAGAACAATTGTTTCTAGAAACAAACATTAGCGTTTTGACTTCTATTTCTTGGTGGAGGGGGAGGAGGATTTTTGTTTCTTTAGACAGATCATCACAATAGCAAATAGATCCTAGTACAGACCTTGGAGGTTATCATCATAGATCAAAGATCTGGGTAAGAATTAAATCAAGAAGAAAGGCTTATATTAAACCAAGATCCCATGCGAGGTTGATTTTGAAATAAGACAGCTCAAAAATATGGTTGAACACATTACTATGAAATACAAAGACACCCAATTTGAATCAATAAACCAAGACTCAGAACCAAGATTTCTGACATTAAATTCTCCCCTGTGAAGCCTTTCTGCTTTCAGTAAAGCAGATCCCATTTCCAGTTTATACCTATGATAAGTTTTCTAGGGCTTCCCTGAGAACTCAGTTGGTAAAGAACCTGCCTGCAATGCAGGAGACTCTGGTTCGATTCCTGGGTCGGGTAGATCCACTGGAAAAGGGATAGACTACCCACTCCAGTATTCTTGGGCTTCCCTTGTGGCTCAGTGGGGAAAGAATCTGCCTGCAATGTGGGAGACCTGGGTTCAATCCCTGCGTTGGGAAGACTCCCTGCAGAAGGGAAAGGCTACCCATTCTAGTATTCTGGCCTGGAGAATTCCATGGAATGCATAGTCCATGGGGTCACAAAGAGTTGGACACAACTGAGCAACATTCACTTTTTCACTTTCACCCTCTGTCCAGAATCCTTGGTTCAGGGCATGTAACCTAAGCTGTCTCAAGCAGGGGGAATTGCTGTGACAAAAGAATTTTGCGGGAAGGGGTCTGGAAAATATGTTATGTATTGTGAAGCTTGGAATTGCATTAGCTGTTTCACCATTATGAAATAAGCCAGCCTGAGGACAAAGCACACTTTAAAAGATCAGAACTGAGAGAATCACTGATCAAATCATACCTGAAGCCTCAAATCACACCTGAAGCCTATCTTACCTTTGAACTTTCAATTACACAAGCTAAGGCAATGGCACCCCACTCCAGTACTCTTGCCTGGAAAATCCCATGGATGGAGGAGCCTGGTGGGCTGCAGTCCATGGGGTATGTAAGAGTTGGACACGACTGAGCGACTTCAGTTTCACTTTTCACTTTCATGCATTGGAGAAGGAAATGGCAACCCACTCCAGTGTTCCTGCCAGGAGAATCCCAGGAACAGGGGAGCCTGGTGGGCTGCCGTCTATGGGGTCGCACAGAGGCGGACATGACTGAAGTGACTTAGCAGCAGCAGCAGCAGTGTGCCTGCATGCATGCTAAGTTGTTTTGGTCATTTACAACTCTGCAGCCCTATGGACTGTAGCCCACCAGGCTCCTCTGTTCATAGGATTTCTCAGGCAAGAAAACTGGAGTGGGTTGCCATTTCCTTCTGTAGGGGATCTTCCCAAACCAGGGATCAAACCCTGGTCTCCTGCATTGCAGGCAGATTCTTTATCATCTGAGCCACTGGGGAAGCCCAATGCTTTTTAAATGTTTTTGAAACATGAAATCAGATTTTAAAGTGAGAATTCCTGACCCCTTCCCCCAGTAGAAAGTATCACCCATTTTTTGACCCTCTACTATTAGTATAATTGTTACAGGTACTACTACATCTTCTTGCTAGATTTTAGTCCTTTGACTTCTATGTTTTTTTTTTTTTTTGATATCAAACAGCAATAATGATTGCAAACTATTTTATTTTATTTTTTAAATATAAATTTATTTATTTTAATTGGTGGCTAATTACTTTACAATATTGTATTGGTTTTGCCATACATCAACATGAATCCGCTTTGGGTATACACGTGTTTCCCATCCTGAACCCCCCTCCCACCTCCCTCCAGCCCCAAGCATCCAGTATCATGCATTGAACCTGGACTGGTGATTTGTTTCATATATGATATTATACATGTTTCAATGCCATTCTCCCAAATCATCCCATCCTATCCGTCTCCCACAGAGTCCAAAAGACTGTTCTATACATCTGCGTCTCTTTTGCTGTCTCACATACAGGGTTATCATTACCATCTTTCTAAATTCCATATATATGAATTAGTATACTGTATTGGTTTTATTCTTTCTGGCTTACTTCACTCTGTATAATAGGCTCCAGTTTCATCCACCTCATTAGAACTGATTCAAATGTATTCTTTTTAATGGCTGAGTAATATTTCATTGGGTATATGTACCACTGCTTTCTTATCCATTCATCTGCTGATGGACATCTAGGTTGCTTCCATGTCCTGGCTATTATAAACAGTGCTGTGATAAACATTGGGGTACACGTGTCCCTTTCAATTCTGGTTTCCTCAGTGTGTATGCCCAGCAGTGGGATTGCTGGGTCATAAGGCAGTTCTATTTCCAGTTTTTAAAGGAATCTCCACACTGTTCTCCATAGTGGCTGTACTAGTTTGCATTCCCACCAACAGTGTAAGAGGGTCCGCTTTTCTCCACACCCTCTCCAGCATTTATTGCTTGTAGACTTTTGGATAGCAGCCATTCTGACCAGTGTGAAATGGTACCTCATTGTGGTTTTGATTTACATTTTTGTGATAATGATTGATGTTGAGCATCTTTTCATGTGTTTTTTAGCCATATGTATGTCTTCTTTGGAGAAATGTCTGGTTCTTTGGCCCATTTTTTGATTGGGTTGTTTATTTTTCTGAATTGAGCTGCAGGAGTTGCTTGTATATTTTTGAGATTAGTTGTTTGTCAGTTGCTTCACTTGCTATTATTTTCTCCCATTCTGAAGGCTGTCTTTTCACCTTGCTTATAGTTTCCTTTGTTGTGCAGAAGCTTTTAATTTTGATAAGGTCCCATTTGTTTATTTTTGATGCTGATACAAACTATTTTAACAAATAACTTAAGGCACTCAGAAATGGTGTATAAGCAACTGCATATGTGAGTCTGGAGCAACAGTTGTCAAACTCATAAGAATCACCTATGGAAGTTTTAAAATCCCAGACCTCATATACAGGCAAGTCTGATGCAAGTAATCATTTCATAGTTGGAAGAACTGACTTAAGAAAGGTCAGCTAGTCTTTCTTATATATTTTAATGGATCTATATTCCTTATGCTGGAACATTTTGACTCAAATAATATAGCATTTACAATAAATAATGATGGGAAATAGTCATTTATATTTCCTTGTAAGTCATTTGTGTAATTGATTATATTAATTCTTGATTCCATTAGCATAGCCTCAGTTCAGTTCAGTTGCCCAGTGGTGTCCGACTCTTTGCGACCCCATGGACTGCAGCATGCCAGGCTTCCCTGTCCATCACCACTCTTGGAACTTGCTCAAACTCATGTCCATCGCTTTGGTGATGCCATCCAACCATCTCATCCTCTGTCATCCCCTTCTCCTTCAATCCTTCCCAGCATCAGGGTCTTTTTCAATGAGTCAGTTCTTTGCATAAGTTGCCAAGTACTGGATTTTAAGCTTCAGCATCAGTCCTTCCAATGAATATTCAGGACTGATTTCCTTTAGGATGGACTGGTTGGATCTCCTTGCAGTCCAAGGGACTCTCAAGAGTCTTCTCTAACACCACAGTTCAAAATACTTCTGTAAAGTGACATTTTAAATCAGTATCATGTATAAAAAGGGGCAGAATTTTGATTTAAGAAAGATCTAGATTCTAAACCTGATTACTTAGACAGTATTTAACTAGATTCCACCTAATTTTTTTCATTTCTAAAACGAAAATCATTAGGCTTCTTCAAAAGATTTTGAGGAGAAATAAAATAATGAAAGTACACACCTACTATATGACCAAACTAGATAGCATATTAAAATAGCAGAGACATTACTTTGCCAACAAAGGTCTGTCTAGTCAAGGCTATGGTTTTTCCAGTAGTCAAGTATGGATGTGAGAGTTGGACTGTGAAGAAAGCTGAGCGCCAAAGAATTGATGCTTTTGAACTGTGGTGTTGGAGAAGACTCTTGAGAGTCCCCTGGACTCCAAGGAGATCCAACCAGTCCATTCTAAAGGAGATCAGTCCTGGGTGTTCTTTGGAAGGAATGATGCTAAGGCTGAAACTCCAGTACCTTGGCCACCTCATGCGAAGATGTGACTCATTGGAAAAGACTCTGATGCTGGGAGGGATTGGGGGCAGGAGGAGAAGGGGACAACAGAGGATGAGATGGCTGGATGGTGTCACCGGCTCGATGGATGTGATTTTGAGTGAACTCTGGGACTTGGTGATGGAAAGGGTGACCTGGCGTTCTGCAATTCATGGGGTCACAAAGAGTCGGACATGACTGCGCGACTGAACTGAACTGACACACCTACTATAGAATTTTGTATAAAGTAGAAACTAGTATATTGTAGTTGTTGTTACTTGAATTCCTTGGCTACTTAATTCTCTTATGTATAATTTAAAAAAAATGTATTTATTTAGAATGGTTATGGAAAATTACCGATTTGGAGAGACTTGGTATAGTAATGATAGATCCATCAGTTTAGTTCTTTGAGCCCCAGCTAGATTGTTGGTGAAAGGAAACTAAAGGCTTAGTGCCTTAAACCTCCCCAGAGTAGCCTAGTGATCTTTAAAAATCTGTTGCCTGCTAGGATTTATATTTATCCTGAAACAGAAATTATGTGAAAAAGAAAATAAGGGAAAAGGTCATAGTTGTGCATTATGTGTATATTGTTGACAAGCCACAACATTACTCACATTTAATGAAGTGATAAGACAGTGAATATGGCAATGATCGATTAAGCATCCATCATTGTAAGCATCCATACAATAAGGGTCTAAAGACTGCAGGTAAAGTTATACAGTTAGATTTATTCAAATCTGTTGTATAGTATGTTATAACCATCATTCACCATAAAACTGTGCCCTAGAGAACCTTAATTACAAAATAAATGATTAAATAAGAATGCAGTACTAGACGAAATATTATGCTGCAACAACTTTTCACCTCCTACATGATAATTTGAAAACAATTCGGATGAGAAATAAAGCGTATTATTCTCAGTCCAGTGTTATTTTCAACTTGTTTAAAAATACCATTACTATCTGTCTAGCATCTCTTAAGCATCCTGAAAGTTTACGAATTTTCTTAATATAGGAAAAGAAAGAACGTGGGACTCAAGAGGACTATGGCCAGGATCATAACATTTAATTTCAAACTAGTATAAATAAGGAGATATCGTATTTTACTGTCAGTGGTTGTTCCTGGTCATTATATGATTATTGAAAATCCAAATTGGATAAAATAGATTTTCTTGGGACTTAAATTTTTTACTTATGAGGTCACTATGGAACCAGAAATTTTGTTGACATAGTTTAGTTGACTATTTCCACAAAATATGTGTTTTAATCTCTGCTTTGATATTTTCATCATTAACTTTTCTTTAGTTTATGTTGTTAATAATTTCAAATACTTCCTATTATTTTGTGCTTTCTTATTGATGAGCCCTTAACCATAATCCATTAAGATATTATATTCACTTAAAGTTTATTTTCAGCATCTATTTATTAAATATATTTTGTCTCCTCCAACTTTTTCTTTTGTTCAAAACAATAAGGAACTTAAAACTAAAATTCATCACTATTCAATATGAAACACAGGAAATTGCACTAGTTATATCAAGCAGAAAGAGATTTAGTACAAGGAATTAGGTGTACAAGGGAGAAGGGAATGGCAGCACACTCCAGTATTCTTCCCTGGGAAATCTTAGGGACAGAGAAGCTTGGTGGACTAGTCTATGAGATCGCAGAGAGTCGGACACAACTTAACAACTAAACCACCACCACATTAGGTGTACAAAATCGTCAGAAAAATGGTGGACTGAATGTCAAGGGTGATGTTACTAGTGTTCATGCTCACTGCCACAAGGAATCAGAGAGTAGCTACCATGAAGAATTAGAAAAGTAAATTCAAAGGAATCCTCTGAATACATCTCAGCTACTCTTCAATCTTGAGAATGGTGAATGGGAGGAAAACACAAAAGTAACTTCAAACAACTCAAATCTGGGAGGTCCAAACATCAGCCTGTCATTACTGTCAGTGAAATAATATGTTTTTGTCTTCTTTCAAGTCTCATGTGAAAGCATCTCGTTTATAAAATATAAAATAGATATGGGAAAAGGTGGAGGCTTGGTAATCTGGGAAATATTGGTGTTTCAGGCTCTTGCAATGGAGAGAGTAGCATAGGAGATAATGGAAACGTTTCCACAAGTCAGCATACAATATCCATCACAGTCCTTTCTTTTGGTAAATAGCATCTATATCCATGCTTGTGTTTAAATTCTTAAGCACCAACAATAGCAAACACCTATTCCACCAAAGCGATTGCAGCTATCCCTCATAGAAAGGGAGACCCCAAATTTTATCAGTCACAATATCTGTCTCTATTGTATGTTAATTCCTCTTCTGGGAGAGCCACATGACACTTTTGATATCCTGCAGCCTAAAGACTGAACTATAAGATAGCAGCCATTAATACTTCTTCACTTAATACGGAAAGGAGAGGGACAAAATAAAAGATTGGTGTTTGCCAAATACACAAATATACACAAAGAAAGGAAGGATGTCTATTGCATCCCTCATGTCTTCAGTAGTTCAAATTAAGAGCTTCTTTAGTACCCATTTCTTGTTCATTTGTAGTCAGCAAAAAAAATTTTTTTTTTTTGATCATGGTTACTTGATGATCCTGTGAGCCAAGACTTCATTCCTGAAGAGTCCCAGTTCTTAGTGATGCTGCTGGTACTGGATATTTGGGCTTCTTCCCTTAACTTATACTATTGGGCATGCAAGTATTTTGGAAAAGGGAATGGCAACCCATTTCATTATTCTTGCCCAGAGAATCCCATGGACAGAGGAACCTGGCAGTCTACACTCCATTGGGTCACAAAGAGTTGGATACAACTGAATGACCAACACACACACACGCAAGTATTTACTCCGAGGCACTCTATGAAATCCTCTAGTTTGCAGACATCTCTGTTTTGAGAAGCAGCAACTCTATTTCCCATTGATAGCCAGAATCAATCATCCAATTTATCACAATATTTCAATATGGTGATGCTAAATTTTAACAATAATTATCATAGTATTTGTATTTTCTTTTTTTCTCCATGTAGAGTTTACATGATGCCAATATATCCATATTCGATGCTGAGGTTTTCTGTTTTGATACAGGTGTAAGTCATTTTATACATTGACTTCATTTAATGATAGTTGTGTGGAAGTTTTCTACTTGAAAAGATGGGTTAGCAAATTTCAAACTAAGATAGATGTGTAGTTTTACCTGGGCTAATAAGGAAAAGCATTACTTGCTAATATGACATTCTTTTTGCTGCTCTCTGTCTCACATTGCTTTGCCGACAAAGGTCCGTCTAGTCAAAGCTATGGTTTTTCCAGTAGTCATGTATGGATGTGACAGTTGGACCACAAAGAAGGCTGAGCTCTGAAGAATTGATGCTTTTGAACTGTGGTTCTGGAGAAGGCTCTTAAGAGTCTCTTGGACATCAAGGAGATTAAGTCAGTCAATCCTAAAGGAAACTAATCCTGAATATTCATTGGAAGGACTGATGCTAAAGCTGAAACTCCAATACTTTGGCCACCTGATGTGAAGAGCTGACTCATTAGAAAAGACCCTGATGCTGGGAAAGATTGAAGACAGGATGAGAAGGGGATGACAGTGAAAAAGATGGTTATATGGCACCACTAACTTGATGAACATGGGTTTGAGCAAGCTCTGGGAGATGGTGATGGACAGGGAAACCTGGCGTGCTGCAGTCTATGGGGTTGCAAAGAATTGAACAAGACTGAGGGACTGAACAACAGCTCTCACATACACAAAAAGGTCTTGAGAGATAAGGAAGTACCATAGAGTTAGATATTAACTCCTTGAGTTGAATTCCACATTATAGAGAAGACATTTTGTAGATACACCAACATGAAGTAGTCTGAAAGAATATAATTTTGTTTTTCAAAGTGTGTTTTTGACATGTTATGACATACAAGGTGAAAAGTTATTCAGAATAAGATTTTTTTTATCTAACTTGAATATTAATAGGGCATTAACCACAAGCCTGATGTTTCTGAATAGTCTCTTTTTTCTCTGAACTATTTTCTTACAAAACTCTTATCTATATTAAAATGCTAAAGCTAAAACTTTCATCCAGAAGTTTGGAAATACAAAATATTCAGGTATTAGTACACATGTGAAAAACTGACATGGAGGATGAATAGAATTCATCACATAGATAGATATACAGGGCTTGGAATTCAGAAAAGCATTCATGGAAAAGCTATGAATATAAGAATAAATGAAGGAAACTAAGTGTGTGTGGAAAGAGAGGAGAAGAGAACTTGTAAAATGTTGGGGAAGTAAATCAGAGCAGCTCTTTAAGGATCTTTTTAATGAAAAACAAAACAAAACAACAATCAGTGAAGAGTTTGTACTGTGTCCAGAGAACATGGAGGATATATTGGAAGAAGTAAGCCTGGGGTAAGGTAAATCAGTTAGGTGGTTGTTAAGGAGTCCAGACAGGAGTTGAGAGTGGCCCAGACTGGGATATTGGAAGTGGAAATCGAAAAATAGACAGATTTAAGAGTTCTTTTGGAAAGTAAAATAAATAATATTTAGGACTAATTAATTGATTGAGTGGATGGAATTGTCAAGACATTCCTTTGGATAGTGATAGGTGCAATATATTGGAGAAGGCAATGGCACCCCACTCCAGTACTCTTGCCTGGAAAATCCCATGGATGGAGGAGCCTGGTGGGCTGCAGTCCATGGGGTCGCTAAGAGTCGGAGACGACTGAGAGGCTTCACTTTCACTTTTCACTTCCATGCATTGGAGAAGGAAATGGCAACCCACTCCAGTGTTCTTGCCTGGAGAATCCCAGGGACGGGGGAGCCTGGTGGGCTGCCGTCTATGGGGTCGCACAGAGTCGGACACGACTGAAGCGACTTAGCAGCAGCAGCAGCAGCAGCAGCAGGTGCAATATATAGCACAAAAGCATATCTATCTTTAACTTTGTTCTTTGGCCCATAAGGCTGGGTAACTACAACAAGAAAACAAAGGATATATATCATACACAAAAGGAAATCTACCCTAGAAGAAAACAAAGAAACAAACTATACAAGAAAACAGGGATATATGCCATATATTCTTTCATTAAAAAAATTGAAGTATAGTTGATTTACAATTTTGTGTTGATTTCAGTTGTACAGGAAAGTGATTCAGATTCTTTTCCTATATATATCTATATATATATAGATATAGATATAGATATATAGATATATATATATATCTCCCAACCCCCAAGTTACCCTTTGGTAACCATAAGTTTGTTTTCTATGTCTGTGAGTCTGTTTCTATTTAATAAATAAGCTCATTTGTGACCATTATATTATTTACTTCCCACTTCCTAACATGAGTACATGAACACATCCTGCCTTCACTCCCCTACTCAAAACACACAGATATTTACCCGGAAGTTTTAGCAGTGATTTCCTAATGCAAGTCTATCTATAAATGGGCTGAATCAGAATAATTTTGTAGGGAGGTGTGCACTGAAAATACAGATTCCTGGATACTGTATACTAAATAAGCAATACTTATGTGGAGCCAAGTAACCTACTTTTTAAACAAGTACCCCAGATATTTATGTATAGACAGGTTTCTGAACTAAGGTAGTGAACTGTATATTGACCCTGGTCTTCTGATACCCAGTTAGTATGTGACTGCAAGAGGAAGGCAGAAAAGTGTCCTTACTGGTGACCTTGCAAAGGGTATAGGTTCCATTTCATTGATTTTCCCCTCCAATCAAGAATGAAGAAACTGGATAAAATGTTTTCTCCCATTTATGGTTCTGCTGCATATAGCTGTGAGGAGAGAATCAAACAGAACCAAAAACAGAGTACATCTAAAATTATGGCTTGATTTACAATTTTCCATTCTCTCTTAAAGCAGCCTCAGCCCTTTACTTCATTCTTTGTCTAGCTTACTTTCAATGTTCCTAACTGACTCCCCATGAAATACTTTATGTAAGGTAATAATTGTATAATTAAATAATGTTTCATTGTTTATAGTAAGTAAAGCAAAAGATGGAAGCTTTTTGAGGAAGTTCAGAACTTACCTATTTTGTTCATAGGGCTTATTATGTTTATCAGTTATTTTAGTTATGTGTTGTTTATTATGATCAATGTTCATAATTAATTGATTATTAATGCATCTTTCCCTTTGTTTTCCTTATTAACTAAATTCATGTAATATAATAAAATATATGTAATACATAACATTTGTTTTAAAATGTACAGACTTTGCTAATTGTTATAATAATTCTTGCAATATTATCAGCACTCTTTATTGAGCATTATCATTTCTTAGTTACAGAACTTTTTGTAGCTTATTCTGTGTATTTCCTCTATTATTTGAAATTTAAGAAATACATTTGCTGATTGCAGAATGGCCATGAATTGCAGTTTTTGAGAATGTGATGGGAAATGAGCTTGAGGATATAAATGTATATTTATTTATTTATTTATTTTTATGTAAAAGGTACTGATTATTGACTAGAATTTATTGCTTTGTACTTTATTATTTTTTTCTTAGTTTTTTTTTTAATTTAATTTAATTTTATTTTTTAACTTTACAATATTGTATTGGTTTTGCCATATATCAACATGAATCCACCACAGGTATACATGAACCTGAACCCTCCTCCCACCTCCCTCCCCATACCATCTCTCTGGGTCATCCCAGTGCACCAGCCCCAAGCATCCAGTATCGTACATCGAACCCGGAATGGTGACTCGTTTCATATATGATATTATACATGTTTCAATGTTATTCTCCCAAATCATCCCACCCTCTCCCCTCCCACAGAGTCCAAGAGACTGTTCTATACATCAGTGTCTCTTTTGCTGTCTCGTATACACGGTTATTGTTACCATCTTTCTAAATTCCATATATATGCGTTAGTATACTGTATTGGTGTTTTTCTTTCTGGCTTACTTCACTCTGTATAATAGGCTCCAGTTTCATCCACCTCATTAGAACTGATTCAAATGTATTCTTTTTAATGGCTGAGTAATACTCCATTGTGTATATGTACCACTGCTTTCTTATCCATTCATCTGCTGATGGACATCTAGGTTGCTTCCATGTCCTGGCTATTATAAACAATGCTGTGATGAACACTGGGGTACACGTGTCTCTTTCCCTTCTGGTTTCCTCAGTGTGTATGCCCAGCAGTGGGATTGCTGGATCATAAGGCAGTTCTATTTCCAGTTTTTTAAGGAATCTCCACAGTGTTCTCCATAGTGGCTGTACTAGTTTGCATTCCCACCAACAGTGCAAGAGGGTTCCCTTGTCTCCACACCGTCTCCAGCATTTATTGCTTGTAGACTTTTGGATCGCAGCCATTCTGACTGACGTGAAATGGTACCTCATAGTGGTTTTGATTTGCATTTCTCTGATAAGGAGTGATGTTGAGCATCTTTTCATGTGTTTGTTAGCCATCTGTATGTCTTCTTTGGAGAAATGTCTATTTAGTTCTTTGGCCCATTTTTTGATTGGGTCATTTATTTTTCTGGAATTGAGGTGTAGGAGTTGCTTGTATATTTTTGAGATAGCTGTTTGTCAGTTGCTTCATTTGCTATTACCTTCTCCCATTCTGAAGGCTGTCTTTTCACCTTGCTTATAGTTTCCTTTGTTGTGCAGAAGCTTTTAAGTTTAATTAGGTCCCATTTGTTTATTTTTGCTTTTATTTCCAATATTCTGGGAGGTGGGTCATAGAGGATCCTGCTGTGATTTATGTCGGAGAGTGTTTTGCCTATGTTCTCCTCTAGGAGTTTTATAGTTTCTGGTCTACGTTTAGATCTTTAATCCATTTTGAGTTTATTTTTGTGTATGGTGTTAGAAAGTGTTCTAGTTTCATTCTTTTGCAAGTGGTTGACCAGTTTTCCCAGCACCACTTGTTAAAGAGATTGTCTTTAATCCATTGTATATTCCTGCCTCCTTTGTCAAAGATAAGGTGTCCATAGGTGCATGGATTTATCTCTGGGCTTTCTATTCTGTTCCATTGATCTATATTTCTGTCTTTGTGCCAGTACCATACTATCTTGATGACTGTGGCTTTGTAGTAGATCCTGAAGTCAGGCAGGTTGATTCCTCCAGTTCCATTCTTCTTTCTCAAGATTGCTTTGGCTATTCAAGGTTTTTTGTATTTCCATACAAACCGTGAAATTATTTGTTCTAGCTCTGTGAAGAATAACGTTGGTAGCTTGATAGGGATTGCATTGAATCTATAAATTGCTTTGGGTAATATACTCATTTTCACTATATTGATTCTTCCAATCCATGAACATGGTATATTTCTCCATCTATTAGTGTCCTCTTTGATTTCTTTCACCAGTGTTTTATAGTTTTCTATATATAGGTCTTTAGTTTCTTTAGGTAGATACATTCCTAAGTATTTTATTATTTTCGTTGCAATGGTGAATGGAATTGTTTCCTTAATTTCTCTTTCTATTTTCTCATTTTAGTGTATAGGAATGCAAGGGATTTCTGTGTGTTGGTATTATATCCTGCAACTTTACTATATTCATTGATTAGCTCTAGTAATTTTCTGGTGGAGTCTGTAGGGTTTTCTATGTAGAGGATCATGTCATCTGCAAACAGTGAGAGTTTTACTTCTTCTTTTCCAATTTGGATTCTTTTTATTTCTTTTTCTGCTCTGATTGCTGTGGCCAAAGCTTCCAAAACTATGTTGAATATGGTGAAAGTGGGAACCCTTGTCTTGTTCCTGACTTTAGAAGAAATGCTTTCACTTTTTCACCATTGAGGATAATGTTTGCTGTGGGTTTGTCATATATAGCTTTTATTATGTTGAGGTATGTTCCTTCTATTCCTGCTTTCTGGAGAGTTTTTAGCATAAATGGATGTTGAATTTTGTCAAAGGCTTTCTCTGCATCTATTGAGATAATCAAATGGATTTTATTTTTTCAATTTGTTAATGTGGTGTATTACATTGATTGATTTGCGGATATTGAAGAATCCTTGCATTCCTGGGATAAATCCGACTCGGTCATGTTGTATGATCTTTTTAATATGTTGTTGGATTCTGATTGCTAAAATTTTGTTAAGGATTTTTGCATCTATGTTCATCAGTGATATTGGCCTGTAGTTTTCTTTTTTTCTGGCATCTTTGTCAGGTTTTGGTATTAGGGTGATGGTGGCCTCATAGAATGAGTTTGGAAGTTACCTTCATCTGCAATTTTCTGGAAGAGTTTGAATAGAATAGGTGTTAGCTCTTCTCTAAATTTTTGGTAGAATTCAGCTGTGAAGCCATCTGGTCCTGGGCTTTTGTTTGCTGGAAGATTTCTGATTACAGTTTCAACTTCCGTGCTTGTGATGGGTCTGTTATGATTTTGTATTTCTTCCTGGTCGAGTTTTGGAAAGTTGTACTTTTCTAAGAATTTGTCCATTTCTTCCACGTTGTCCATTTTATTGGCATATAATTGCTGATAGTAGTCTCTTATGATCCTTTGTATTTCTGTGTTGTCTGTTGTGATCTCTCCATTTTCATTTCTAATTTTGTTGATTTGATTTTTCTCCCTTTGTTTCTTGATGAGTCTGGCTAATGGTTTGTCAATTTTATTTATCCTTTCAAAAAACCAGCTTTTGGCTTTGTTGATTTTTGCTATGGTCTGTTTTGTTTCTTTTGCATTTATTTCTGCCCTAATTTTTAAGATTTCTTTCCTTCTACTAACCGTGGGGTTCTTCATTTCTTCATTTTCTAGTTGCTTTAGGTGTAGAGTTAGGTTATTTATTTGACTTTTTTCTTGTTTCTTGAGGTATGCCTTTATTGCTATGAGCTTTCCCCTTAGGACGGCTTTTACAGTGTCCCACAGGTTTTGTGTTGTTGTGTTTTCATTTTCATTCGTTTCTATGCATATTTTGATTTCTTTTTTGATTTCTTCTGTGATTTGTTGGTTATTCAGCAGCGTGTTGTTCAGCCTCCATATGTTGGAATTTTTAATAGTTTTTCTCCTGTAATTGAGATCTAATCTTACTGCATTGTGGTCTGAAAAGATGCTTGAGATGATTTCATTTTTTTTGAATTTACCAAGGTTAGATTTATGGCCCAGGATGTGATCTATCCTGGAGAAGGTTCCATGTGCACTTGAGAAAAAGGTGAAATTCATTGTTTTAGGATGAAATGTCCTATAGATATCAATTACGTCTAACTGGTCTATTGTATTGTTTAAAGTTTGTGTTTCCTTGTTAATTTTCTGTTTAGTTGATCTATCCATAGGTGTGAGTGGGGTATTAAAGTCTCCCACTATTGCTGTGTTATTGCTGATTTCTCCTTTCATACTTGTTAGCATTTTTCTTACATATTGCGGTGCTCCTATGTGGGGTGCATATATATTTATAATTGTTATATCTTCTTCTTGGATTGATCCTTTGATCATTATGTAGTGACCTTCTTTGTCTCTTTTCACAGCCTTTGTTTTAAAGTCTATTTTATCTGATATGAGTATTGCTACTCCTGCTTTCTTTTGGTCTCTATTTGCATGGAAAATCTTTTTCCAGCCCTTCACTTTCAGTCTGTATGTGTCCCCTGTTTTGAGGTGGGTCTCTTGTAGACAACATATGTAGGGGTCTTGTTTTTGTATCCATTCAGCCAGACTTTGTCTTTTGGTTGGGGCATTCAACCCATTTACGTTTAAGGTAATTATTGATAAATATGATCCCATTGCCATTTACCTTATTGTTTTGGGTTTGAATTTATACACCCTTTTTGTGTTTCCTGTCTAGAGAATATCCTTTAGTATTTGTTGGAGAGCTGGTCTGGTGGTGCTGAATTCTCTCAGCTTTTGCTTGTCTGTAAAGCTTTTGATTTCTCCTTCATATTTGAATGAGATCCTTGCTCGGTAGAATAATCTGGGCTGTAGGTTATTTTCTTTCATCACTTTAAGTATGTCTTGCCATTCCCTACTGGCTTGAAGTGTTTCTATTGAAAGATCAACTGTTATCCTTATGGGAATTCCCTTGTGTGTTATTTGTTGTTTTTCCCCTGCTGCTTTTAATATTTGTTCTTCATGTTTGATCTTTGTTAATTTGATTAATATGTGTCTTGGGGTGTTTCGCCTTGGGTTTATCCTGTTTGGGACTCTCTGGGTTTCTTGGACTTGGGTGATTATTTCCTTCCTCATTTTAGGGAAGTTTTCAACTATTATCTCCTCAAGTATTTTCTCATGGTCTTTCTTTTTGTCTTCTTCTTCTGGGACTCCTATGATTCGAATGTTGGGGCATTTAATATTGTCCTGGAGGTCGCTGAGATTGTCCTCATTTCTTTTAATTCGTTTTTCTTTTTTCCTCTCTGATTAATTTATTTCTACCATTCTATCTTCTAATTCACTAATCCTATCTTCTGCCTCTGTTATTCTACTATTTGTTGCCTCCAGAGTATTTTTGATCTCATTTTTTGCATTATTCATTATATATTGACTCCTTTTTATTTCTTCTAGGTCCTTGTTAAACCTTTCTTGCATCTTCTCAATCCTTGTCTCCAGGCTATTTATCTGTGATTCTATTTTGATTTCAAGATTTTGGATCAATTTCACTATCATTATTCGGAATTCTTTATCAGGTAGATTCCCTATCTCTTCCTCTTTTGTTTGGTTTGATGGGCATTTATCCTGTTCCTTTATCTGCTGGGTATTCCTCTGTCTTTTCATTTTGTTTATATTGCTGATTTTGGGGTGTCCTTTCTGTATTCTGACAGTTTGTGTAGTTCTTTTTATTGTGGAGCTTCCTCGCTGTGTGTGGGTTTGTACAGGTGGCTTGTTAATGTTTCTTGGTTAGGGAAGCTTGTTTCGGTGTTCTGGTGGGTGGAGCTGGATTTCTTCTCTCTGGAGTGCAATGAAGTGTCCAGTAATGAGTTATGAGATGTCTATGGTTTTGTAGTAACTTGGGGAAGCCTGTATATTGGAGCTCAAGGCTGTGTTCCTGTGTTGCTGGAGAATTTAATTGGTATGTCTTGCCTTGGAACTTCTTGACCATTGTGTGGTGCTTGGTTTCAGTGTAGGTGGAGGCGTTTGATGAGCTCCTGTCAATTAATGTTCCCTGGAGTCAGGAGTTCCCTGGAGTCAGGGTTTGGACTTAAGCCTCCTGCTTCCAGTTATCAGTCTTATTTTTACAGTAGTCTCAAAACTTCTCCTTCTATACAGCACCATTGATAAAACATCTAGGTTAAAGATGAAAAGTTTCTCCACCATGAGGGTCACCCAGAGAGGTTCACAGCGTTACATGGAGAGGAGAAGAGGGAGGAGAGAGTTAGAGGTGACCTGAATGAGATGAGGTGGCATCAATAGAGGAGAGAGTGGGCTAGCCAGTAATCACTTCCTTATGTACACTCCACAACTGGACCACTCAGAGATGTTCATGGAGTTATACAGAGAAGAGAAGAGGGAGGAAGATGACAGAGGTGGCCAGGAGGATAAAAGGGGGGAATGAAAAGAAGAGAGACAGATCCAGCTAGTAATCAGTTCCCTAAGTGTTCTCCACCGTCTGGAACACACAGAAATTCACAGAGTTGGATGGAGTAGAGAGGGGTTAAGGAGGTGACACAGGCGATCTGGTGGAGAAAAAGGAGAGTCCAAAGGGGGAGACAGCAGTCAAGCCAGTAATCTCGCTTCCAAGTAGAAAATGGGTACTGAAGATTGGGTTCTTAAAGGTACAAAATTGGTAACAAATACCTAAAAGCAAAAATTAAAAATCTAGAGTAGAGTTTGGAATTTCAAAAATACAATGGTAAAGAAAGGAAGAAGGAAAAGAAAGAGATAGAGAGAAAAAAATAACAAAGTCACAAAAATTATAAAGAAAATATAGGTACAAAATTGATAACAAATACCAAAAAGCAAAAGTTAAAAATCTAGAGTACAGTTTGAAATTTCAAAAATACATTGTTAAAGAAAAGAAGAAGAAAAAGAAAGAGGAAAAAAACCAAACACAAAGTCACAAAAATTATTAAGAAAATATAGGTACAAAATTGATAACAAATACCAAAAAGCATAAATTAAAAATCTAGAGTAGAGTTTGGAATTTCAGAAATACAATGTTAAAGAAAAGAAGAAGAGAAATAAAGAGAGAAAAAAAGTCACAAAAGTTATAAAAAATTATAGGTACAAAATTGATAACAAATACCTAAAAGATAAAATTAAAAATCTAGAGTAGAGTTTGGAATTTCAAAAATAAAATGTTAAAGAAAAGAAGAAAAGCAAAAAAAAAAAAAAAAGAGAAAAAGAAAAAAAAAGAAAAACAAGGTCACAAAAATTATAAAATATATACATATGAAGTTTGCTTTAAAAAAATAGGGTCTTTTTTTTTTTTGCAAAGTAATAGGTTATAAAATTGAAAATTAAAGGTGTAATAGAGGTCTTAAAATTTTTTGAAAAATTAAAAAACAATAAAGAAAGAATGATCATAAAAATATATGTAGGACTTTCTCTGGTGTTATTGTGTGTATTGTGGGGTCAGTTCATTTTCTGCTAGTTCCTTGGTCCAGCTTATATTTCTCAAGATCTATAGGCCCCTTCCTATGTAGTCGGTACTAACTACAGGGTTTTAATCTATTGCCTGTCGCTTCCAAGGCGGTTCCCTCTGTTATAGCTTCTTCTGTTTGCTGGTCTCTTCAGTGCCTGATTTCTGCCCTGATACAAAGGGGGCGGTGGTGGACACTTTTTTTTTTTTTTTTCTAGGCTCACTTGTTCAGTCGCGCTGTGGGGAGGGAGGGATGCTGCAAACAAATAACACTGGCATTTGCTCGCAGTGCCTCAGCCACACTGGGCCTGCCTCCGCTCACGGGACATGTGACCTCCCTGCCCACACTGCTCAGGCTCTAGGTTGCTCTGCCGGGAACCATCCATGGCCGGCCCTGGGCTGCTTGCACCTCCCAGGTCTAAGCCGCTCAGGTTCAGGCACTCGGGTAGTCCTCAGAGGCGCAGACTCGGTTAGGCCTGCATTTTGTGCCCTTCCCAGGTCCGAGCAGCTCAGGTGATGAGGTGTTTGGCGAGCATGGCTGCTGTGACTTACCGCCTCCCTGCCACTTGGTTTTCTGGGTGTACAACCAGTGCACCTTCTCAGGTGGATGTTGACCATCCAGAGCCCCAAGAAGTCTTAGTTAGCAAAGAAGCCTGCTTACAGTTTTGTAGATAATGTCTCTTTGGGGCTGCGATTGCCCCCTTCCGGCTCTGGCTGCCTGTCACTGGAGGGGGATGGTCTGCAGCCGGCTATCTCTGTTCAGTCCTTTGTTCTGTGCACAGGCCTGGTGGTGTCTTAGGTTAGGGCTGGCTTTCCGCGTGGTAGCTATCCCACAGTCTGGTTTGCTAGCCCAAATTAGTTCACTCAGATAGCGCTCCAGGCATTCAGGCCAGATCCTTATTCTACGCGATGCAGCCCACGCCTCCCTGCCCAGCCCTCGCTTGCTAGTGGCGGGTGCCGGCGTCTGCACTGCTTCTTCACTAGGGGAGTTACCGTTGGGCTTGTAATCTGTGGGTTTTAATTGTTTATTTATTTTTCCTACCTGTTATGTTGCCCTCTGTGCTTCCAAGGCTCAGCACAGACTCGGCAGTGAGAAGGTTTCCTGGAGTTTGGAAACTTCTCTCTTTTTAAGACTCCCTTCCCGGGACGGAGCTCCATCCCTCCTTCTTTTGTCTCTTTTTTTTGTTTTTTATATTTTTTCCTACCTCCTTTCGAAGACAACGGGTTGCTTTTCTGGGTGCCTGATGTCCTCTGCTGGCATTCAGAAGTTGTTTTGTGGAATTTACTCGGCGTTTAAATGTTCTTCTGATGAATTTGTGGGGGAGAAAGTGGTCTCCCCATCCTATTTCTCCGCCATCTTAGCTCCTCCTCCACAAATGTATATTTAATGACATGCAGGAAGAGTAAGATTTTTATAGAGAGGGTATTTTTCTTGGCTTTTGAAGAACATCTTCTAAACACTAGTCCAACTCCTACCTGTGTGAAGCTAAAGCTATGTGTTTTTAAAAATCTCTATCTTCATTCACTCATGTCATTACATAATTTTAAGTGCTAAGATTTTCCTTTGATTATTTAAAGTAATATAGAACAACTCAAGTTGTTTTATACTTGGAAAACAGAAGTAAAGTTTTATTGTTATCAATATGCCTTAATAGTATGGAATAAGTTTGTATTTATTTTGGTCTTACTATGAATTTCTTCCTTATCCCCTTGTCATGTAGTCCTAATCTATTTTTTATATGTTTTCAACTTTTGCTTTTCACATTTAGATCTACACTCTATCTGGAATTAATATTTGTGTGGGGTAGCAGTTTTGTGCTGGAATCAGCTTGCAAGAGATGATCAGATGTGTCTGTTCCCAACTCTACATTCTGTGGCATCAGAGCAGTAGTTGGATTATCTATGGTGGAAGTCTTTAACCCCTCAGAAATTGGCACATGCTAAAAATCTGGCTCCAGATCCCCACGCCCCAGAGAAGGGGTCATTAAATGTTTCCTTTCACATAATTTGAAGGTAGGAATCTAATTTGGTCTTACTTTCCATATGGAGAACCAGTTGTCACAGCATCATTTGGTGCAGAATCATCACACATTATCATCCTTTATTCACTGAGTTGTGATGCTCTCTCAATTATATACCAGAACTGTATTATGCACATATCTAAGTCTTGTCACAAGTTTAGCTGAACTGGAGAAAGCTGAGCTGATAGGTGTTAGAGTTGCCAATTAAAACAACAATCCAAAATGATAGTACAGTCAAGACTTTAATCACTAACTGTGACATTATAAGCAAGAAGCTAAACTAGAGAAATTGCAAACTTCCTTGTTCTCTTTCCCTCACCATGAAATGGTGAAGCAGTTGAGGGTTAAGTTTGGATTTGTGCAGACATGGAATTCATCTCACTATCAAGGAAGCCCTGAACAAAAATTCCTACAGTTTTCTGGGCCTGAGGGCCAGGGGAGGGTGAGAGGAAAAGGCTAGGAATGGAAAAGTACTGGATATTGACTTAAATGGATAAATGTACCTCCACCTCCATTAAGAGCTCTCAGCAAAGACACCTGAGGAAGGCTTGTGTTGAAAGTCCTCTAGAAAGAATCTTTGGAATGAAGGCACCCAGGCTAGAAATGCCCATATGTGTAAGGGGATGGTGGCCCATGGATTCTGAGTCTTCCTTCAGAGACTAATGCAGTGACTGCATCAAGTGTGGGGTGAGGGGGACAGCTTTCTCTGCATAAGGCCTGTCAGGTAAAGCCATTGCGGGTGTCCATGGTTGGACCTGAAAAGAACCTCATAGTTTTTTTTTTTTTTTTTTGACTAGGAGACAGACTCCTTAAATCTGTTTCTTTATTATTATGCCACTTTGTTCTATTTTTCTATCCCTGGGTTGTTGCTAAAGATTTCAATTTATATACATTTATATTTCTGGATATTTGGGAAGGTGATTCAGTTTTCTCCCTCCTCTTCTTGTTCTTCTTCATTTACTTATGGACATATTTTTATTTGGATTATCTTCTGTAGAAAGGAGCTCCCCTGGTAGCTCAGTTGATAAAGAATCCCTCTGCAATACAGGAAACCCGGGTTTGATTCCTGGCTTGGGAAGATCCCCTGGAGAAGGGATAGGTTACCCACTCCAGTAGGAATGTTGTGGGAAAAGTCCCTTACAGAGCTTTATGCATTTATATCCGCCATGTATTGTTACTATTCTTTGTGTGTGTGCTCAGTCATGTCCGATAATTTGTGACTCCCTAGGAAAATGTCAGTTTTCATTCCAATCCCAAAGAAAGGCAATGCCAAAGAATGTTCAAACTACCGCACAATTGCACTCATCTCACATGCTAGTAAAGTAATGCTCAAATTCTCCAAGCCAGGCTTCAGCAATACATGAACCGTGAACTTCCTGATGTTCAAGCTGGTTTTAGAAAAGGCAGAGGAACCAGAGATCAAATTGCCAACATCCTCTGTATCATTGAAAAAGCAAGAGAGTTCCACAAAAACATCCATTTCTGTTTTATTGACTATGCCAAAGCCTTTGACTGTGTGGATCACAATAAACTGTGGAAAATTCGGAAAGAGATGAGAAAACCAGACCATCTGACCTGCCTCTTGAGAAATCTGTATGCAGGTCAGGAAGCAACAGTTAGAACTGGACATGGAACAACAGACTGGTTCCAAATAGGAAAAGGAGTACGTCAGGGGTGTATATTGTCACCCTGCTTATTTAACTTATATGCAGAGTACATCATGAGAAACGCTGGGCTGGAAGAAACACAAGCTGGAATCAAGATTGCCGGGAGAAATATCAATAACCTCAGATATGCTGCTGCTGCTGCTAAGTCACTTCAGTCATGTCCGACTCTGTGTGACCCCATAGATGGCAGCCCACCAGGCTCCCCCGTCCCTGGGATTCTCCAGGCAAGAACACTTGAGTGGGTTGCCATTTCCTTCTCCAATGCATGAAAGTGAAAAAATGAAAGTGAAGTCGCTCAGTTGTGTCTGAATTTTCATGACCCCATGGACTGCAGTGTACCAGGCTTCTCCATCCATGGAATTTTCCAGGCAAGAGTACTGGAGTAGGGTGCCATTGCCTTCTCCGGATATGCAGATAACACCACCCTTATGGCAGAAAGTGAAGAAGAACTGAAGAGCCTCTTGATGAAAGTGAAAGAGAAGAGTGAAAAAGTTGGCTTAAAGCTCAACATTCAGAAAACTAAGATTTTGTCATCCAGTCCCATCACTTTATGGCAAATAGATGGGGAAACAGTGGCTGATTTTATTTTTGTGAGCTCCAAAATTCACTGCAGATGATGATTGCAGCCATGAAATTAAAAGACATTTACTCATTGGAAGGAAAGTTATGAGCAACCTAGACAGCATATTAAAAAAGAGAGACAAATCTTTGCCAACAAAGGTTTGTCTAGTCAAGACTATGGTTTTTCCAGTAGTCATGTATAGATATGAGAGTTGAACTATAAAGAAAGCTGAGCGCCAAAGAATTGATGCTTTTGAACTGTGGTGTTGGAGAAGACTCTTGAGAGTCCTTTGGACTGCTAGGAGATCCAACCAGTCCATTCTAAAGGAGATCAGTCCTGGGTGTTCATTGGAAGGACTGATGTTGAAGCTGAAACTCCAATACTTTGGCCACCTGATGCAAAGAGCTGACTCATTGGAAAAGACCCTGATACTGGGAAAGACTGAGAACAGGAGGAGAAGGGGACGACAGAGGATGAGATGGTTGGATGGCATCACCGATCAATGGACATCAGTTTGGGTATGCTCTGGGAGTTCATGATGGACAGGGAGGCCTGGCGTGCTGCAGTTCATGGGGTTGCAAAGAGTCGGACACGACTGAGCGACTGAACTGAACTGATATTTTTCTACAGAAGTTGTAAGCATTTATTCTTAACTGGTTTTACTCAGTTTGTAAATTAGTTAATGATCAGGAAATATTTGAAATTATGTCTCATGCCCAAAATATTCTGTAATCAATCTTTCTTGGCAATTTAGGGATAAGGCCGACTTGTTGGGTCATTAGAAAATGTGATAGAAGTGTTTATAGAAGGTAAAAATTTTGAAAGCCATGAATTTAAAAGCAAGGGATGAGTTGATAAAAAGAAAATGTAAATCTTGAGAAATATGTTCCATTTATAAAAATGATATATAATTTGTTTTCAGTCATAATCTAAATTTTGCAGTATCATCTTCATCAGTTCAAGAATGATTATATCAGGATACTAAGTTTGCATGATTAATGAGTGTTTTGCATAGGAAATAGAACATAATTGTTAAAGTATCATGGCAGTTAGTAATAATTAGTGAAAATTTTCTATTTACAAATTTCTCTTTCCTTAGAACTCAGCATGATGGAAATGCTTAAACTGGAAAATAAGTGTTTTCTTTAAAAATATTATTTAAGTATATGAAATTTGTACAGTTAGTCCTCCATAACCACAGGCTCTGTATCTGTGGATTCAATCAAGCACAGATAGAAAATATTTTGAACAAAAATCCCAGAAAGTTCCAAGAAGCAAAACTTGAATTTGTTGGATGATGGCAACTATTTACATAGTATTTACATTGTATTTACAACTATTTGCATTTCATTGTATTGTTGTTTAGTCGCTAAGTCATATCTGACTTTTTTGCGACCCCATAGACTGTAGCATGCCAGGTTCCTCTGACTATGGGATTTCTCAGGCAAGAATACTAGAGTGAGTTGCCATTTTCTTCTCCAGGGGATCTTCCCAATCCAAGGATGGAAGCCGGGTCTCCTGCATTGGCAAGCGGATTCTTAACCACTAAGCCACCAGAGAAGACCTTCATTGTATAAGGTGATATAATTAACCTAGAGATGATTAAAGTTGATGTGAGGGTATGCATAAGTTATATGCCAAGGCTATGTCATTTTATTTTATTATTATTTTGCCACGCAGCATGTAGGATCTTAGTTCCCTGAAGTGAAGTGAAGTTGCTCAGTCGTATCCGACTCTTTGCGACCCCATGGACTGTAGCCTGTCAGGCTGCTCTCTCCATGGGATTCTCCAGGCAAGAATACTGGAGTGGGTTGCCATTTCCTTCTCTAGGGGAACTTCCCAACCCAGGGATCGAACCCAGGTCTCCCACATTGCAGGCAGATGCTTTGCCCTCTGAGACACCAGAGAAGCCTGACCAGGGCACAAATCTGTGCCCACTGCATTGAAAGCACTTGACTACCAGGGAAGTTCCAACTATTCATTTTATATAGGGCACTTGAGCATCTGTAGATATTGGTATCCACAGAGTCCTGGAACCAATACTCCATTGATATTGAGGGACAACTGTTTTAAATATTGGAGCATTTGGTGTGATTGTAATTTATGTTATATAACTGTTCCTCTATAACAGTGTAGCAAGATTCTATGAAGAATTTTAATCACTAAATTTTTCCAAGAGCAAAGTTTCACAAAATTATAGCAAAAGTGTTTAATATGTGGCCAGGATAAGGTAATTTATAGACTATTCTAACCAAATTCAGCAACATATCATGTGCCTGATCAGTGATGAAACTTTTAAATGAGATTCTTGGGTCTCTTGAATTAATGAAATATTTTGTGCAGTATTTTATTGAAATTCTGCCATTAGCTTTAGGACTCTTGTGTGGTAGAAAGAACATTTGATCAGCTCAAGAAATCATTTCTAGTCCATATTTGATACTCATTCACTAATTATGTTGCATTGGACAAAATACCTTGCCTTGCCTTTCATCTATAAGATGAAACATAAATTCATTCTATGAACTATATCTCATCAGGAATAAAACTGCCACATAATATGCTCTATCTTCTATTATTCAAGCAATCAACCTTTATTTAGTGCGGGGGAGCCTGGTGGGTTGCCGTCTATGGGGTCACACAGGGTCAGACACGACTGAAGTGACTTAGCAGCAGCAGCAGCATTCCATCCACCTGCTGGAAACCAATGTGTCATTTTGTTTCTTGCCTGTGTATTAGAACCACTGGTTAGCTGTTTTAAAACTAGACTCCTAAGCCCCATCCTAGACTTTTTTAAAAATATATTTATTCATTTATTTATTTGACTGTGCCAGGTCTTAGTTGAGGCATGTGGGATCTTTAGTTGCAGCATGCAAACTCTTAGTTGCAGCAGGTGGGATCTATTCCCTGACCAGGGACCAACCCAGGCCCCCTGCACTTGGGAGTGCTGAGTCTTAGCCACTGGACTGCCAGTGAAGTTCCTAGCCTTCTTGAGTTAGAAAATCTGGGTGTTACACTGTGGGATCTATATTAAAAAAAAAAATACAACTTCCCAGATGCTTCATTCTTATCTGTAACTGAGTTAAGTATAACTCTCTTAGGGCATGAAGAGTTATGAATAAATTATGCAAAATTTTTTTAACCTAGTTGGGGATATAAATTCAGTACTGAATATAAAGCAAAGGCTAAAAATATATATAAATGTAAGTATTAAAGAAGGGTCACAATAAGTAAGTGGAGTAAGTAGGGAATGAAGGGTTTAAATTGAATTGAAGTTGGAAAAGGGAGGGAAAAAGAAAAATTATTTTCAGGAAGGAAAATTTGAGAAGTGATGGCATAAAGATGAAATAAGATTAGTTGTCTTTTACTACAGTGAAGTCTGACCAGATTAGAGAGAAAGCCTGGTGAAAATAAGAAATCTGCTTCCTGGCTTTTTAAGGTCTTTGATTGTTGTCTGATCAATTTTTTTTACAAAGTGTATTTAATTTGCTATTACAATTACATATAATGATTTAATCACATGTGTTATAAATAATATATTAAATTGTTATCTTTTCTATTTCATTAATAATGTTATTTTAGTACTTTATATGCATCTTTGACACATCATACGAGCTCTTTTGTGTCTTGCTTTTTTTGGCTCAATATTATGAGTTTCATCCATGTTGCAAATATCTGTAGTTAATTCATTTTCATCATTAAATAACATTCAATTGGATGAATAGTCCACAGATAATGTATCCATTCTACTGTTCATGGGTGGACATTTGACTTGTTTTCAATTATTGGCTATTTCAAACAATGCTGCACTTTACCTATTGCGGGAGGGGAATTGATGAATCACAGGAAATGAGTATCTTCAACTTCAATAGATAATGGCAGTCTAGATTCTAAAATGGTTTTCATATTACCACTAACATTATGTGAAAATTCCACAACACCATGTGGAATTGTGTATCTTTTAATTTTTGCCAAGCAAATGTGTTTGTTATAGCATGAATCTGTTCCCTGTTGACTAATAATGTTGAGCATCTTTTCAAAAGTTTATTGGTCATTCAGATATCCTCTTTTGAAAAGTGTCTGTTCAAGACTCTTACCCTTTTTTCTAGTATTTTTTTACTTTTTGTAAGTATTTTTTAATATATCCTGAATATGAATCTCTTGTTAGTTATATGTGTTGCAAATATTTTTTCTCACCATGAGTTTACCCCTTTACTCTCTTAATTGCATCTTTTGATGAATAGAAATTCTTACTTGTAATGTAATATACTTTATCCATTGACCTTTTAAAAATGTATGATTCCTGCCTAAGAAATTCTCTCCTACCCCAAGATCATGAAGATAATCTCATATGTTTATGATCTAGAAGCTTCATTGTTTTACTTCTCACATTTAGACATACAATTACTTCCCTGCTTTGATTATTATCATTTTTCTTACCTGTAGCTACTGAATTCTTCCTCTGCTGCTGCTGCTGCTAAGTCACGTCAGTCATGTCCGACTCTGTGCGACCCCATAGACAGCAGCCCAACAGGCTCCTCTGTCCCTGGGATTCTCCAGGCAAGAACACTGGAGTGGGTTGCCATTTCCTTCTCCAATGCATGAAAGTGAAAAATGAAAGTGAAGTCGCTCAGTCGTGTCCGACTCTTAGCGACCCCATGGACTGTGGCCTACCAGGCTCCTCCGTCCATGGGATTCTCCAGGCAAGAGTACTGGAGTGGGGTGCCATTGCCTTCTCCAATTATACTAAATACTTACTTTTCTAGATACTCTTTCTGATTTTCTTGTATTATCTGCTTGTCTTCCTATTTTTCATCCTTTCTAAATCACTATGAGGAATTCAATATAAAAATTATATTTACCTATTTCTTTAAATTGGCCAGCAAGTTCAAGTGAAATGTTTCATCTGGTATTTGCCATTTAGACACAACTTGGATAAACTTGACCCAAAGTCTCTAAAAAATAATTAAATCTTCTCTTTCCTGATTGTGAGGTAATTCCTTTTAATTTAATGAAAGAAATGGTGTTACTTAGTGAAGAGTACACATTTTAAATTCCACACAAGGGAAAATATCATTCTAGTGCTAGGTATGATAGAATAATGGGGTGGTGTTAGTGGTAAAGAACTCGCCTGCCAATACAGGAGACAAGAGACGCATGTTCGATCCCTGGGTCTGGAAGATTCCCTGGAGGAGGGCATGGCAACCCACTCTGGTATTCTTGCCTAGAGAATCCCATGGATTGAGGAGCCTGAAGAGCTGTGATTCACAGGGTCACAAAGAGTCAGACAGGAATGAAGTGACTTAGGGTGGACAATGACAGAATAATAGTATTTGAGATAGTTAATAAGTCTGAGCTACCAGAAGTCAACATATCTGAATTTTAAGCAAAATGATTCTCTCAGCTACTATCCTAATAAATTGTAGATTTTCTGAAAGTGTTTAGTGAATGAATGACCATGTAAAAGCCCTCTGCATACTCCTACTCCCCTCCCCTACTCATTTAATCAATGGTCATAATACTAGCAACTTTCCCTTTGGCATGTCCTTAAACAGAGTTTATGAATATCTGATAATATTAAAAGCATGAAGAATTAGGATGGGGAATATGCCTTTCCAGTTGAATACTTGGAGAGTGTTGGCTTGATTATCTTTTTTGCTCTGGCTCTTTTGTTTTGATTGTGTAAAAACTATCATCATCCAAATTTCTGTTCCATTTCATGAAGGGGCAGATATTCCCTGTAGCATCCTTCATGCCATTTGTGCATCCAATTGATTGCAGCTGTATCCAGAAGAAAGGGAACAAATGTTTTGCTGATTCTACTGCCAAGAAGTAGAATAAATTTGGAAACATATCATTGATGGATGATTAAAATTCAGAAACATAGGATTTGCTAACTTAAAGCCAGGAAGCAAAGGTAAGAGACATCACTGTGCTTTCAGACATGGTTCTTGTTTAGGTGACTATAGTCTGAATATTTAGACTTAACATTTAATGGAAAAGGTTTATTTTTCAATCATTTTTGTTCATTTTCTAGAGAATTGATTCTTTCCTGTAGTGGCATATTTAAATTATGTTTTTCAAAGATATACTTTATATACATTAAAAGCAAGACTCATCTGTTTGCAAAAAGTTTACATCTGAAACCTACCTGTGTGCATGCCCTCCCCCACTACAAACACACATATACACAGAGTTGTATTTTAAATGTGTTTTGTGAAATGACAGTAGAAAAGGGGGTTTTCGGAATCAGATTTTTTGAGATAAGAATAAAAATCCATTTTATTTGGAATATATTGTGCCAGAGTAATTTCTCAAAACAAACAGAAAATGTAATCTGTTTACTTGTTAACTTTAGAACTTTGAGTATCATTTATTTTAGGATACCTAGGTCTCAGACATGGGAAAACCTCTTTTCAAATGATGTTCTTGCCTTGCTTTTTCTCTTCCTCTGTTGGAGATTTGGCCTAACTCTGTAGAGTGCTTGATTATCTCTATTTGAGGGGCTTCTCTCATCAGAAGAAATGTGTTATAGATCATCACACTATCAGAAATCCATGCCTCTTCAATTTGATGAAGGCACTGGCAATATTTGAGGCTGGATGGATATCCTGAAGGTTTCTCAGAGAAATCTGACAAATACTTGGCAGAGTGGTCACCATTTCTAACAGATTTTATCAGCACTGCTCTTTCAGATGGAGGAACATTTAGACACCAAAAGGGTATATGGAACACCAGAGCTGCAGAACTGGCAGCATCGCATACATTTGTGAGAGAAAATTGGGATGAACTTGCAACAATCATCAAACAGCTTCAATCAACGCCCATGTCATGGGAACACATTTTTCTTCTTACTGCAACATGTCAAAACAAAAACCCATCACCAGAGGCCAATGGGAAAACTGTATGAATCCCAGGATTTAGATAATTGGGTAAGGTTTTGAGAGTCCATTTGAGAGTCCACCTTTGAAAAAAAAATAATGTATTGAGTGTGAGACACGTGCATGCTTAAAATGCCCCCTCTTCTACTTTAGAGCTAGTAGATAGCTTTTCAGTAAATGCCAGCTTTTCTTCTCTTAATAGCTTACCTCTTATTTCTCCTTTCTTTCTCAATACTCTAGCTGTTTTTCAAGGCCTAGTTGGCAAAACAGAAGATAATTACATCTTTTCCCTGAGACTTGTGTCATAATTTGACTTTTGTGGATGGCCCTTGTATCAGGGTCAAAGAATAGTGCTATAGGGCTCTGGGAGTTTCTGTAACATAGATGGTAGTTCCTTTCTGGAATGAGCTGCTTTTATCTGTTATATCATCTCTTAAAAACATATATCAAAATGACATGGAGAACTTAGGTGAATAGAAACATAATCCGGGATTCCCTGGTGGCTCAGTGGTAAAGAATCTGCCTGCAGTGAAGGATAACTGGGGTTTGATCCCTGGGTCAGGAACATCCCCTGGAGAAGGGAATGGCAACCCATTCCAGTATTCTTGCCTGGCAAATCCCATGGACAGAGGAGCCTGGTGGGTACAGTCCATAGCGTCCCTAAGAGTCAGACATGACTGGGCACACATGCAAAGCAAAGTAATGATCCATGATGAATATAAATACATAAAGTTTATCAGAAATCACAATGTTCTTTACCAGAAAAAAAATTCCTTCCAAATATAGACCACGGTGAATGAGAGTTTAAGGTAATCTACTATTAGATGAAGATTTGCTTTAGATTTCTTTAGATCAAAGGAGATAATTAGAATTCCTTTGTTTGGTACATAAAAAATAGAAATTACTTTGAAGAATTGAATTTTTGTTTATCAAAAATGATTTTTTAATATTTAGCAACATAATTAAACCAAGGCTAATCTTGTAGTTAATGACATTAGTGTGGTTGTTAGTGATTTGATATAATAGCATGCATGGCCAATGGTGAGTGATAAGCAATAAAATCTGGAATGATGCCCCTCCTTCAAAATCAGCATTTAAAAGTAGATCACCATTGACTAGATAAAGCTCTGTGAACAATGAGCTGTTTTCCAGCCTTTCCAAATATTTGGAAGAAAATATTTGTTTGCACATGAACTCTAGATGAGATAAAATCTACAACTTGCTATGGCTATGAAACAGTAGAATTTCTTCATGCCATTTAATCTATAGAAAATCTAACTAACTGTCTTTTCCCTGATTGAGCGGTCTTGACATCCTTGGATAAGATCATTTGGCCAAAAATTAGGGTTTATTTCTGGGCTCTCTATTTTATTTCATTGGTGTATTTATCTGTCTTTATTTCAGCACTACAGAGTTTTGATTACTATAGTTTTGTAATACATTTTTAAATCAAGAGTGAGTTTTCCAACTTTGTTATTCTTTTTCAAATTATTTTCACTATTTGGAGTCCCTTGAGGTTTCATATTAATTTTGAAATTTTAAAAATTTCTGTAAAAAATGCCATTGGGTTACCCATAAGGGTTGCTTTGAATCTGTAGATTGCTTTGTGTAGTATGGATATTTTAACATTAGTCTCCCAATCCATAAACATGAGGTATCTTTCTATTTACTTCTGTCTTCTTTAAAATGTTTCAGCATTATTTTGAGGTTTTCAGTGTACAAGTCTTTCACCCCATTGGTAAGCTTTACTCCTGAGTATTTTATTCTTTTTGATGCTTTGTGAATATAATTTTCTTGATTTCTTTTTTGGACAGTTAATTGATAGTGTACAGAAACATAACTGATTTTCATATGTTGATTAGTTCTGTTGTGTGTGTGTGTGTGTGTGTGTGTGTGGAGTCTTCAGAGTTTTTCTACATATAAGATCATTCATCTGCAATCAGGGATAATTTTACTTCTTCTTTTCAGATTTGCATGCATGCTTAGTTGTTCAGTCATGTCCTACTCTTTGTGACCCCATGAACCGTAGCCTGCCAGGCTCCTCTGTCCATGGGATTCTGCAGGCAAGAATACTAGAGTGGGTTGCCATTTCCTCCTTCAGGGGATTTTCCAGACCCAGGGATCAAACCTAAATCTCCTGCATTGTAGGCATATTCTTTACCACTGTGCCACCTGGGAAGCATTTTCAGATTTGGTTGCCTTTTATTTCTTTTCTTGACTAATCACTCCAGCTAGGACAGTCAGTGCTATGTTCAATAGAAGTGGCAGGAGTAAGCATCTTTGTCTTGTCCCAGATCTTAGAGGAAAAGCTTTCAATTTCTCAGTATTGAGTATATTAGCTGTGGGTTTTTCATATATGGTCTTTATAGTGTTGAGGTAAATTCCTTCTATACACTTAATTTGTTGACCGTTTTTATCATGAAAGTATGTTAAATTTTGTCACTTGCTCTTTCTGCATCTATTGAGATGACCTTATGATTTTATCTATCATTCTATTAATGCAGCATATCACAATGATTGTTTTGTATGTGTTGAAACATCCTTGAATCCCAGGATAAATCCCTTTTGGGCATGGTGCATGATCCTTTTAATGTGCTGTTCAGTTTGGTTTGCTAATATTTTGTTGAAGATTTTGCATCCATGTTTATCAGAGATATTGGTCTGTAGTGTTTTACTGGTATCTTTGCCTGGCATGGTATCAGAGTGATGCTGGTCTCATAAAATGGGTTTTTAGTGTTCCCTCATCTTCTGTTTTTTGGAAGAGTATAAGGAAGATTAGTATTAATTCTTTGCTTATTTGGTAGAATTCACCTGTGAAGGCATTTGGTCCTGGATTTTTCTTTGTTGGGAAATTCTTTATTACTGATTCAATCCCCTTTTTATTGGTCTGTTTGGTATTTTTGTCTTTTTGTGATTCAGTCTTGATATGTTGCATGTGTCTAGGAATTTATCCATTTTATCTAGGCTGTCCAATTTTTTGGCATACAATTACTAATAATAGCTGCTTTTGATCTTTTATTTCTATGCTATCAGTTGCAGTGTTGTAAAGGTTGTAAAGCCTGTAGCTTCTTAGCCCACCAATTTGCTGATGTATCCTTGTATTTACATATCACATACATGTGCAAATTTTATACATACATACATGTGTAAAATTAAATATACATGTGTGTATATTTAATATTGTTTCATTTTGCATTTTAAATAAATAGTATATCATATACACATATGAACATATATCTTTCTGAAATTTGCCTTTTAAACACACAATGGTTTTGAGATTTATCCATGTAAAATATACAGCTCTAGTTCATTCATTCATTTTTTGTTGTTGTTTCACAGTATTGCATTATATGAATATGCTTCTATTTATTCAATCAATTCCTGTTGCTGTGAGTTTAAGTTGTTTTCTCTCTGTCACTATTACAATGTTACAATGAGAAAGGTTCACACTTGTGACAGTTTTCTAGGTTTTACAGCAAAAAGTAGACCTGCAGAGTCACACACTACACATGTCCTCAAATATAGTAGCTATTCCTAAATTTCTCCCCTAATGGATATACAATTTGCACTCCTGTAAGCAGAGTATGATAATCTCTCTTCTTCTGCATTCTCACTAATTGGTATTTTGCATTCAATTGTTATGAATCTGAGGAATATAAAATCACATCTTAATTTGCATTTACATAATTAATAATGAGATTGAACCCATGTTATCTGGCTATTGGTATTTCCTATTCTATAAAATTCCTGTTAGCACAAATTTTATAAGCACAAATTTAGGGTTGTATTACTAAAATTTAGGGTTATCTTGCTTAAACCGTTATACTGGTGTTGCATGAGATGATACATAGGTAACCAAAATAGCTATAGGTTCTCCAATTTTCTGGATTCACTTTTTTCCCCTATCCTTTCCTTTACTTCTGTGCTCAGGCAAATTAAATTTATTCCCACATTTCATATATTGTTGGACTATCGTCAAACTTCACAATATTTCTAAGCATTCATGAAAAGAGCAGATACGTGCATGTGTGTGTGTGTGTGGTTCGCATATGCATAATAGTGTTCTGCTCTCCTATTACTCTCTCCAAATTGTTAGTGAACATTTGTTTCCAGATTCCTGGTGTCATTTTGTTTCCTGTATCTGCTACACAGTGTCTGGTCTATATCATTCTAATTAAGGAAATTAATGTAGTTAATCTCTTCTTCAAAAAGAGTTTATCAAAAAGCTGCTGTGTATAACCAAAATGCATGAGATGATTTACAGAAATGATAGGTAAGTTTGCCCAAGAAGGGAAAGTATCTAATGAAAGTTATATATCACTGTTCCAAAAATTTTACTGGCAGTTTCCTTTACCTGAGAAATGTAATGTGTCTGTCCTTAGGAACAGGTCTGCTGACATTTTGCTAGACTCTCAGAGCCACCTCTTATCTCTTTCCTTGATGATTTTTCTGATATTCTTTGAATTTCACTTTCAATCCTCTGATAACAAATCCCAAGTTATTGTTCTGCAGTGCCCAGATTATATATTTGTCTGTGTCTCAAAACTCTCAAATTATTGTGAGAGGAACATTCTGGGTCAGGAATGGCTTAGTTTCAACTACAAGGGCCAACCATGAAGTGTTCTTAAAGCAAAATGTACAATCTAACCTGAGTATATGCAGCCCCAAATCCCCAACATATTTAAAACTTACTGGAAAAAACAGAGGTAAAATATTTATTTATACTAGAGAGCAAAGCCAGTGTAATAAGGTAAGAAATAAATATTACAAAACATAAAGATGTGAAAGGAAAAAGTAAAATAACTATTAACATACATTATCAATTTTAATGTAAAATATTATATTAAAATATAATGTTTAAAGTTAAAACATGACTCATGTTAATAATAAATACAAGTCACACATTTATTTGACTCATTAATTAAAGAGGGATCCAGTAAGTTTTTAACAGTGGTGCAAAAGGAAAATTGAGGGACAAAGATTTATATAGTCAAAGTCCTACTAAGACAAATTTGTTAATAAATGCAAAAAGTTAATATCCCAAATAAAAATAAACTATATTTATCTTTTCTACTGGGTAGAAATGAATTGCATCTGGCTGGATAAAATTCATGTGCATGCCATGAACAGGAATCATTTGCATTATCCTCTGACAAGAATTATTTTAATTGTTACTATTTTTCCTACAAGGTAACTTCTACCTCTATAGAGATAAAAAATAACAATCAATAGACTCATTCAGAGGTACAGGCATACCTTGTTTTCTTATGCTTCACTGTATTCTACTTCACAGATACTGAATTTTTTACAAACTGAAAATTTCTGGCAATCCTGTATGTAGTTGAGTAAGTCTATCAGTTAGCCAAATTGTGAATACAAAGGAAATTTTCTTAAAGAAAATTAAAAATGCTAGTCTAGTGAACACATAAATGAAAAGAAAGTGAAATGGGGTTATTGAAAATGTGGAGAAAATTTTAATGATCTAGATAGTAGATCAAACCAGCCACAACATTCCCTTAAACCAAAGGCTAATCCAAAGCAAGGCCCTAACTCTCTTCAATTCTATGCAGGCTGAGAGAGATGAGGAAACTGAGGAATAATGGCAAAACCAATACAATATTGTAAAGTAATTAGCCTCCAATTAAAATAAATAAATAAATAAAATGTTTGAAGCTGGTAGATATTGGTTCATGATGTTTAAGGAAAGAAGCTGGCTCCATAACATGAAAGTACAAGGAGAAGCAACAGATCCTGATGTTGAAGATGCAGCAAGTTTCTCAGAATATCTAGCTAATAGAGTGAAGATGGCTACATTACACAACAGATTTTTGATGTAGATGAAAGAGCCTTCTTTTGGAAGTAGACCCCATCTAGGACATTTGTAGCTAGAGAGGAGAAGTCAATGCCTGACTTCAAAGTTTCAAAGGATCGGCTGACTCTCTTGTTAGGGGCTAACATACCCAATGATTTTAAGTTGAAGACAGTGTTCATTTACCATTCTAAAAATCCTAGGGCCCTTAAGAATTACACTAAATCTTGACTGTACTCTCTAAATGGAACAACAGAGCTTGGATAACAGCACTTATATGTTTATAACATATATTATAAACATTAATAACAAATATTTTAAGACCACAGTTGAGATCATAAAAAAGATTCCTTTCAAATTATTACTGCTTATTGACAATATATGTGGTCTCCCAGGATCTCTGATGGGGATGGACAAAGATTAATATTGTTTTCATGCCTGCTAACACGGTATCCATTCTGCAGCCTATGGATCGACAAGTAATTTTGACTTTCAAGTCTCATTATTTCATAAGGCTATAGCTGCCATAGAGAGTATTTCCTCTGATGGATCTGGGCAACGTAAATTGAAAGCTTTCTGGAAAGCATTCAACATACTAGATGCCATTAAGAACATTAATGATATATGGGAAGAAGTCAAAATACCAATGTTCACAGAATTTTGGAAGAAGCTGATTCCAACCCTCATGGATGACTTTGAGGGAGGCAGAACTTCAGCGGAGGAAGTCACTGTATATGTGGAAATATAGAAATAGAACTAGAATTCTAAGCTGAGCCTGAAGATGTGATTGAATCCCTGAAATCTCATGATAAAACTTGAAAGAATAAGGAGTTACTTCTATGGATGAGCAAAAGAAGTGGTTTCTTGACATGGAAACTGCTGGTGAAACAACTGTGAAGATTTTTGAATGACAACAAAGAATTCAGAATATCTCTTAAACTTAGCTGCTAAACCAGAAGTAGGGTTTTAGAGGATTGACTCCAATTATGAAAGAAGTTCTACTGTGGGTGGGTGCTATCAAATAACATTACATGCTACAGAGGAATGAGAAGAAGAGTAAATTGGTGGCGCAAACTTTATTGTGGTCTTATAGGAATAATTTTCCCTAGCCACCCCAGTCTTCAGCAACAACCACCCTCATCGGTGAGCAGCCATCAACATCAAGGCAAGAACCTTCACCAGCAAAAAAATTATAATTTTCTGGAGGCTCAGATTATGGTTAGCATTTTTTATAAATAAAATATTTTTAATGAAGATGTGCATTTTTTAGACATAATGCTATTGCACACTTAATAGAGTATAGTATAGTGTAAACAAAATTTTACATGACCTGGGAAATGAAAAAAAATTCACATGACTCATTTTATTGAGATATTCATTGTATTGCTGTGGTCTGGAGCTGAATCTACAGTATCTCTGAGGTCTACCTGTATATTTATACTTTAAACAGTTAATCCCCAGAGGTTCTGCTGAACTAGGAATCTGAAATCTCTAGTTTTATAGCCAAATCTGTTTTTATAAGTAAAGTGTTATTGTTACACAGCCAAAGTCTGTGTTGTCCATAGTTGCTTTTGGAATATAGTGACAGATTTTAGTGGTTTTCACAGAGGTTGTATGCCCCTAAACCTAAAATATTTACTATTTTACCTTTTACAGAAAAAAGTTGCTAACTCTTTCGCAAGACATTACACAGAACTCCATTGAAAAGGCATCCAGCCATCTCTTTTACCCATTTCCAAAATTTGGATGAATATTCTTTAAAATCATATGGATATTGAAATAGAGTGAAATTAGCAATGTCACAACATACAAATCAAAATGGAAAAAGTGTATCTCTATATAGTAGCATAAAACAATTGGAAAATAAATATTAGGGACAGGAGGGTGAGTGTGGCTATAAAGGGGTAGCACAAAGGAGCCTTATGGTGATGGAAGAGTTCTAGATCTTGACAGAGTTATGGTTTCATGAATCAACACATGTGATAAGCCTGCATCAGACTACACACACACATACAAGTACATGTAAAACTGGTGAAGTCTTAATAAGTTCTGTGGATTATACCAAAGTCTCTTTCCTGGTTTTGATATGATTGTGCTATCATTATTCAAGATGTCACTATTGGGGGAAGTTGTGAGAAGTATACATAGGATCATGTATTTATTTGAAAAGTCCTATAAGTTTATATTTAAAAATAAAAACTACATATATGCTCAAAAAATCATAGTTTTCACAAAAGAGTTGTTCTTCTAGAATGTTCGTACCAGCTTTATGAACAATAGCAAAAACCTGGGAACAACTCAAATATCCATCAGCTGGAGAATGGATAAAGGGATTATAGTATATTCATTAATGGAATACTACTCAATAATGAAAAGAACTTCTGATACATGGAATAACATCAATAAATCACATGGATATTATGTTCAGGAAAAGCTGAACTCAAATATATCCATACTATGTGATGCATATGTAGCTCTAAAACAGGTTAGAAAAACAATATAAGAAATGACATATGGTTGTCTTTAGATAAAGGTGGGGTGGTGGGATTGATTTACAAGGGGCAAAAAGGAACTCTCTCAGGATATAGAAATATTTTGTATCTTGCTAAAGAGTAGGTTACATAGATGTAAATTTTACAAAAAGCATTAAAAAATAAGTATTAAGGTTAGAAAATTTTCATTGTTGGTGGTATATTTTAGACTGGAGCCAATGAATAGATAATTTGAGCATAATGGAACCAGTGTTTTCAAAGTAGAGAACAGAGGTACTAATATGCAAAGGGGGGATATTAGGACATACTTTGTAATTTTTATTGGGTTTCAACATTATATATATATATATCCGTGTTACCTCTATGGGCCTGGAAGCAATTCCACACTGATAGCAATGAGCACAACTAGGTCCCAGATCTTTAGTCATAAATTCCAGACAGTACAAGATGACCCAGGAATAGCTCATTGTTCCAAAAAGTAGGGAAGACCCCCCAAAACAATGGAGACAAATCAAAATGACACTGAAGCTAGCTGGGAGTGTTTTCACTAGACAAATCTAGAATGATTTTAAAATCAAAACTAATAATGAGGTTACTGGTTTCTAGCCCATTGAGTAAAATAAGAATCTATGAATAAATACTGATAAAAGTAGTCAGTTATTTAATAAGCCAGTGAATGAGAAGGAAAAGCTCTTTCTTACAGTAGATTTCCATTAGAAAGCATGATTGAGTAGGAAATCATCAATAAATGTTAAAATTACTGGGCAAAACTTTGATGAAAAACAGGATATATGCATAATTTCAACACATCTCTCCACAAATCATTAATTGTAAGTGAAAGATTAGTAAATTTATAATGGAGAAACTTGGCATTCATTAAGTTAACTAATTGATCAAAGTTATTATCATCAATTATGGAGCATATCAACATTATGTACTTCCTGATATTATATGCTGAGAAGGGTGTTAATCCCTCTGCAGTATTTCTGCCAAAGTATATAACTTGAATATATTCATGAGGACACATTCAACACATCCAAATTTAGAAATATCCTACAAAATAATTGTCCCATACTATTAAAAAAATAATTAAAAAATGTCAAGGTCAACGAAGGTAAAGAAATACTGGGAGACTGATTTAGATGAAAGGATACAAGACAAATAAGTACAATGTTTGATCTTAATTGGATCCTGGACTAGGAAAAATAGATAAAAATGTTACTTCACTGAGACAATTGACACAATATGGTTATGGACAAGAATTTTGTGTTTTTAGGAAAAACATACTAAAATGTTTAGGGATAAAGTGGTAAAACATATCCATAGTGATTCCAGCTTGCTCTCAAACAGTTAAAAAATTTTTTTAAATGTGCATGTGTGTATATATATGTGTGTGTGTGTAGGGAGAGAGAGAGATTATAAACAATCAGTGAATCTGGATACAGAATATACAGAAATTCCTAATACTGTGTTCAATGCTTTACTTTAAATGCAAAATTATATAAAAATAAATAGTTACAAAAATCAAATACTTGCTTAGCTCTTCATGGGTCATTTTCTTAGACATCAGAACTTCGGTACCAATAGTTTGCAAATGGAAGAATGGGGAGAGAGTATTAAGAGACACTGATTTCCCTCTGAGCCCAAGGAGGCATTTTGATGTTTTTCCCTGGTACATACATAAAGTATTTGCCACACAATAAGTACTTGAGGACATGTAAGCTGTTGATATTATTATGGATATTCAGATAGCAGATTTGTTTTCATTTCCTATACAGTGGGCCTAAAATAAGTGCTCTTTGTTTCTAGGCTCTTCATTTATCTCTGTGGAGAATTACATGGTCTTCTTAAGTTGTATCATCTCAGTGCTCCTACTGAGTAACAGTACTCAGTACTCCAGGCTGAGTAACAAACTGCCTCAAACATAATGATGTAAAACAATAAGTATTTTATGTTTCATGGACACTGTTAGATCAAGTATTAGGAAAGGATGCAGGGAGAACAGCTTGTCTCTGCTGTATAATATTCAGGACCTCAAAGTGGGAAGGTTGACAGGCTGGCTGTAACTTGATTTTGGGGATCAGGATCATTTGAAGCTTAGGATGGTCAGTGGGAGCATCTACATGTGGCTTGTCTGTGTGGCTTGGTTTCCTCCCAGCATGGAGGACTCTGGGTAGTCAGACTGTCTGTGGTGCCTCAGGAATCCAGACAGGTGTCTTCTGAGAACAAGGTGGAGGCTACACTGCCTTTGCTGACCTTACCTCAAAAGTCAGGAACTCATGTGGCTCCTCTTCTGCAACATTCTTTTGATTACAAGGAAGTAAAAAATCCACGTAGATTCAAGGGAAGTGTACATAGATCCCCACCTCTCAATAGGAGGAGCATCAAGTTTATATCATAGAAAAGCAAGTAGGATGGGAATTATTGTTTAAGTCATTTTGGGAAAATGCAATCAATCACACTGAATATTTTTCTTTCTTTTTTTTTATAATAAGCTAATATTAAATTTATATTACAGATATTTTTATTTTAAAGTTATTTATTTTTTGTTGTTTTTTTTTTTTAAATTTTATTTTATTTTTAAACTTTACATAATTGTATTAGTTTTGCCAAATATCAAAATGAATCCGCCACAGGTATACATGTGTTCCCCATCCTGAACCCTCCTCCCTCCTCCCTCCCCATTCCATCCCTCTGGGTCGTCCCAGTGCACCAGCCCCAAGCATCCAGTATCGTGCTTCGAACCTGGACTGGCAACTCGTTTCATACATGATATTTTACATGTTTCAATGCCATTCTCCCAAATCTTCCCACCCTCTCCCTCTCTCACAGAGTCCATAAGACTGTTCTATACATCAGTGTCTCTTTTGCTGTCTCGTACACAGTGTTATTGTTACCATCTTTCTAAATTCCATATATATGCGTTAGTATACTGTATTGGTGTTTTTCTTTCTGGCTTACTTCACTCTGTATAATAGGCTCCAGTTTCATCCACCTCATTAGAACTGATTCAAATGTATTCTTTTTAATGGCTGAGTAATACTCCATTGTGTATATGTACCACTGCTTTCTTATCCATTCATCTGCTGATGGACATCTAGGTTGCTTCCATGTCCTGGCTATTGTAAACAGTGCTGCGATGAACATTGGGGTACACGTGTCTCTTTCCCTTCTGGTTTCCTCAGTGTGTATGCCCAGCAGTGGGATTGCTGGATCATAAGGCAGGTCTATTTCCAGTTTTTTAAGGAATCTCCACACTGTTCTCCATAGTGGCTGTACTAGTTTGCATTCCCACCAACAGTGTAAGAGGGTTCCCTTGTCTCCACACCCTCTCCAGCATTTATTACTTGTAGACTTTTGGATCGCAGCCATTCTGACTGGTGTGAAATGGTACCTCATAGTGGTTTTGATTTGCATTTCTCTGATAATGAGTGATGTTGAGCATCTTTTCATGTGTTTGTTAGCCATCTGGATGTCTTCTTTGGAGAAATGTCTATTTAGTTCTTTGGCCCATTTTTTGATTGGGTCATTTATTTTTCTGGAGTTGAGCTGTAGGAGTTGCTTGTATATTCTCGAGATTAGTTGTTTGTCAGTTGCTTCATTTGCTATTACCTTCTCCCATTCTGAAGGCTGTCTTTTCACCTTGCTAATAGTTTCCTTTGATGTGCAGAAGCTTTTAAGGTTAATTAGGTCCCACTTGTTTATTTTTGCTTTTATTTCCAATATTCTGGGAGATGGGTCATAGAGGATCCTGCTGTGATGTATGTCAGAGAGTGTTTTGCCTATGTTCTCCTCTAGGAGTTTTATAGTTTCTGGTCTTACGTTTAGATCTTTAATCCATTTTGAGTTTATTTTTGTGTATGGTGTTAGAAAGTGTTCTAGTTTCATTCTTTTACAAGTGGTTGACCAGATTTCCCAGCACCACTTGTTAAAGAGATTGTCTTTAATCCATTGTATGTTCTTGCCTCCTTTGCCAAAGATAAGGTGTCCATATGTGCGTGGATTTATCTCTGGGCTTTCTATTTTGTTCCAATGATCTATATTTCTGTCTTTGTGCTAGTACCATACTGTCTTGATAACTGTGGCTTTGTAGTAGAGCCTGAAGTCAGGTAGGTTGATTCCTCCAGTTCCATTCTTCTTTCTCAAGATTGCTTTGGCTATTCGAGGTTTTTTGTATTTCCATACAAATTGTGAAATTATTTGTTCTAGCTCTGTGAAGAATGCTGTTGGTAGCTTGATAGGGATTGCATTGAATCTATAGATTGCTTTGGGTAGTATACTCATTTTCACTATATTGATTCTTCCAATCCATGAACATGGTATATTTCTCCATCTCTTAGTGTCCTCTTTGATTTCTTTCACCAGTGTTTTATAGTTTTCTATATATAGGTCTTTAGTTTCTTTAGGTAGATATATTCCTAAGTATTTTATTCTTTCCGTTGCAATGGTGAATGGAATTGTTTCCTTAATTTCTCTTTCTATTTTCTCATTATTAGCATATAGGAATGCAAGGGATTTCTGTGTGTTGATTTTATATCTTGCAACTTTACTATAGTCATTGATTAGTTCTAGTAGTTTTCTGGTGGAGTCTTTAGGATTTTCTATATAGAGGATCATGTCATCTGCAAACAGTGAGAGCTTTACTTCTTCTTTTCCAATTTAGATTCCTTTTATTTCTTTTTCTGTTCTGATTGCTGTGGCCAAAACTCCCAAAACTATGTTGAATAGTAATGGTGAAAGTGGGCACCCTTGTCTTGTTCTCACACCGAATATTTTTCATTTCAAGGAACCACTCATCTGCCTTAGACCATTTATTTACCTTTCTCACCATTTGCTACAATTTCTTCTTAATTTTACTGAAAGATTCCAGAAAAGTTGTTCTCTAAAGACTTTCTATACGATATCAATGGTAACTATATCAATCCTTCAAAAATCAATCTAAAAAATTTGGTAACAGAGAGTGACCAAAAGAATGTAGATCTATTGAATGTATTATAGATGCATTCCTTTAAGTTGCAAATATATTCCTATTCTACTGATGTAAGAATCTATGGGATGGGACTTGTGAATCTATCATGTAATAGCTTTTCCAGCATCACTTGGGAGCTTATAGAATTGCAGAATATTAGGCTCCCTCCCAGATACACTGAATCAGAATCTACATTTTAACAGGATCCTCAGGAAATTGGTATGCACTTGAAAGTTTGGGATGCTCTTGCTAAGTAGTTCTGATAATCTTCAAGGTATGAAACCAATTTATTTAAAACCAGTGCTCATCAGAATGTGGTTTACCAGGACCACCTGCAGCAGAATCATTATAAGCTCTAGAAGTTGATGCCTTGAAATCTAACTCAGTCAGTTACGAATCTGCCTGTAATAGGGGAGACCTGGTTCAATCCCTGGGTGCAGAAAATCCCCTGGAGAAGGAAATGGCAACCAACTCCAGTATTCTTACCTAAGAAATCCCATGGACACAGGAGCCTAAGGGGCTACAGTCCATGGGGTTGCATACAGTTCATGGGGTCACAAGAGTTGGACACAACTTAGTGACTAAGCCACCACCCCCACCTCAAGTGATTCTTATGCTAATTGAGGTTGG
This sequence comes from Bubalus kerabau, assembly GCF_029407905.1. Taxonomy (NCBI): domain Eukaryota; kingdom Metazoa; phylum Chordata; class Mammalia; order Artiodactyla; family Bovidae; genus Bubalus; species Bubalus kerabau. The sequence continues at coordinate 56,354,287 of NC_073647.1, read as the reverse complement.
AGAACCACTTCTCTTAAGCAGTGTTCTCAGCTTGGGCATCACACCAGCAGCATTAGTATCACCTGAGAACTTAGACATTCATTCTGTTAAAATTTTTTGTTGTAGTTGACTTACAATCTTGTGTTAATTTCTGCTATACAGCAAAGTGATTCAGATATATATATATATATATATATATATATATATGAAAAGTGAAGTCGCTCAGTCATGTCTGACTCTTTGCAACCCCATGGACAGTAACCTACCAGGCTCTGCTGTCCATGGGATTTTCCAGGCAAGAATCCTGGAGTGGGCTGCCATTTCCTTCTCCAGGGGATCTTCCCAACCCACAGATCGAGCCTGCATTGCAGACAGACGCTTTACCATCTGAGCCACTGTATAAGCCGTACACACACACACACACACACACACACTTTTTCATATTCTTTTCCATTATGGTTTATCACACAATATTGAATATAGTTCCCTGTGCTATACAGTGCATGTGTGCTAAGTCATTCAGTTGTGTCCAACTCTACGACCTTATGGACCATAGCCCACCAGGCTCTTCTGTACATGGGGATTCTCCAGGCAAGAATACTGGAGTGGAATGCCATGCCCTCCTCCAGGGGATCTTCCTAACCCAGAGATCGATCCCGCATCTCTTATATTCCCTTCATTGGCAGGTGGGTTCTTTACCAGTAGTGCCATCTGGGAAGCCAAGTGCTATATAGTAGGACCTTGTTATTTATCCTTTCTATATATAATAGTTTACACCTGTTAATCCAAAACTCCCAGTCTTTACCTCCCCCACCCCACCCACCCCTTGGCATCCATCAGTCTGTTCTCTATGTCTGTGAGTTTGTTTCTGTTTCCTAAATACATTCATTTGTGTTGTATTTTAGATTGCTCATATAAGTGATATCATATGATATCTTCTTCATCTGACTGACTTACCTTAGTATGGTAATCTCAAGGGCCTTCCATGTTGCTGCAAATGGCATTAAGAAATGTACATTCTTAGGAGTGATTCCAGACCAACTGGATCAGAAACTCTAGGAGTTAGGCCCAGCAATCTGTTTTAACAAGCCTTGTGGATGAATCTCATGTCCACTAATCTGACAAACACAAGTCTAGGCAATGTACCCAGAAATGGTTAACGTGAGATTATTAGTTTACCAGACCCCGGTTTGTGCTGCTGACACTAAAGGATTTCACTTAGTTTTCTGAACATTGTTCATTACTTTAGCTAAAAATTATGAAAAAATATTTTTTATCATGGCAGTGCTTCTATAGGGAAACCAATCCATTGTCATGATTACATTTTGGCTGAGTACTTTCATTTAAATTTTCATTCCAGGTATGGTTTTGCTCTTTCCAGTTTGTCATATGCACTTCATGAATATTGAATAGCATACAATATTGGCATATAACCCGTTTCTGTCATATAATTTACTGTTACAGATGAGTGACAAGTGTAGCCCTTTCAAATAATATACAAGTAAATGGTAGCCCATCTGTATCTGTTGTCTACCAACTGTTGGGTTGTCACAGTGTAACAGTGTGTTGAAAAGCCTGAATAGACCCAGTGTTAATGAAAAGGAACACCTGAGAAGAGCAGAGTCTCTGATCTTTACCCCATCAGTTGAAACAGCTGTGATCTACAGCCTGCCAAGAAAAGGTCAAGAAGGGCAAGCAAGCTTTGTAAGAAAGAAAAAAAATAAATAAAAAGAGGACACAGCTTACACTCCTCTAAGCAAACTGGCCCCACTGAATATGAGAGAATGACTGTAAAATGTTCCAAGAGGTGTCTCTGGAGAATGGGTTTAAAAAGAAATGCAACACTCTGTAAACATGAAATATATTTTTGAGTAGAGGAGATCCTACCTCTGTCTCCACAGCATATGCAGTTATGACATCATTATAATACTTGTGGTATACCACATTTCAAGGTTTTATAGAATTATCACTGTTTTGTGTTTCATGGTTTAGATAACCAGCTGTGAGGTTGCTGTGTGTCTGATAGCTGGTATTTTACCCAAAGTTCTGCCTGGTGTATATGTCTGGGATAAAATACATTATTTGGATATGATAGAAAACTGAGTTGCAGCAGTGTGAGATGGTCTAGATATGGTTGTTAAAATGAAATGGATAGTAAAATATCCATTTTATAAAAATAGATGTATGTGCCCTGAAAAAAGACTGGAAGGAAATAGAGCCATATGTGAGTAATAGTTATGTCTGAATGGTCAGATTATGTTAATTTAGTCTCTTGACTTATCTGGTTTTCCAAGTTATCCATAATTAAAAAAAAAGAAGTATGACTACTGTCACTTCTTTACAGAATTTTGTTGTTTTCTGTCAAACCTCAACATGAATCAGCCATAGGTGTACATATATCCCCTCCCTTTTGAACCTCCCTCCCCATCCCACCCTTCTAAATTGATACAGAGCCCCCGTTTGAGTTTCCTGAGCCATACAGCAAATTCCCGTTGGCTATCTATTTTACATATGGTAATATAAGTTTCCATGTTATTCTTTCCATACATCTGACCCTCGCCTCCCCTCTCCCCATGTTCATAAGTCTATTCTCTGTCCATAAGTCTATTCTCTATGTCTCTTTCTCAGTTGATCTCCTATAAATAAACTCCTCAGTACCGTTTTTCTAGATTCTGTATATATGTGCTAGAATATGATAGTATAACTTTCTCATTCTGACTCACTTCACTCTGTATAGTAGGTTCTAGGTTCATCCATCACAGAAGGCAATGGCAACCCACTCCAGTACTCTTGCCTGGCAAATCCCATGGATGCAGGAGCCTGGTAGGCTGCAGTCCATGGGGTCACTAGGAGTCGGACACGACTGAGTGACTTCACTTTCACTTTTCACTTTCATGCATTGGAGAAGGAAATGGCAACCCACTCCAGTGTTCTTGCCTAGAGAATCCCAGGGAGGGGGGAGCCTGGTGGGCTGCCGTCTATGGGGTTGCACAGAGTCAGACACGACTGAAGTGACTTAGCAGCAGCAGCAGCAGGTTCATCCATTGCTTCAGAACTGACTCAAAAGTATTTCTTTGTATGGCTGAGTAATATTCCATTGTGTATATGTATCACAGCTTCTTTATCCATTCATCTGTCGCTAGACATCTAGGTTGTTTCCATGTTCTAGCTATTGTAAATAGTGCTGCAATGAACAATGGGGTACATGTGTCTTTTTCAGTTTTGGTTTCCTCAGGTTATATACCTAAGAGTGAGATTGCTGACTCATATGGTGGTTTTATTCCTAGTTTTTATTTTATTTATTATTATTATTATTATTTTTTACTTTACAATATTATATTGGTTTTGCCATACATCAACATGCATCTGCCATGGGTGTACACGTGTTGATGCTCAACATCACTCATTATTAGAGAAATGCAAATCAAAACTACAATGAGATATCACCTCACACCAGTCAGAATGACCCTCATCAAAAAGTCTACAAACAATAAATGCTGGAGAGGGTGTAGAGAAAAGGGAATGCTCTTGCACTGTTTTTGGGAATGTAAATTGATACAGCCACTATGGAAAATGGTATGGAGATTCCTTAAAAAACTAGGAACACATGTTCAGGATGCGGAACACTTTTTGATGAGGGTCATTCTGACTGGTGTGAGGTGATATCTCATTGTAGTTTTGATTTGCATTTCTCTAATAATGAGCGATGTTGAGCATCTTTTCATGTGTTTGTTTTAGCCATCTCTGTGTCTTCTTTGGAGAAATGTCTGTTTAGGTCTTTTTCCCATTTTTTGATTGGCTTGTTTGTTTTTCTGGTATTGAGTTGTATGAGCTGCTTGTATATGTTGGAAATTAATCCTTTGTCCATTGTTTCATTTGCTATTATTTTCTCCCATTCTGAGGGTTGTCTTCACCTTGCTAATAGTTTCCTTTTCTGTGCAAAAGCTTTTAAGTTTAATCAGGTCCCACTTGTTTACTTTTGTTTTTATTTCCGTTACTCTAGGAGGTGGGTCATAGAGGATCTTGCTTTGATTTATGTCATTGAGTGTTCTGCCTATGTTTTCCTCTAAGAGTTTTATAGTTTCTGATCTTACATTTAGGTCTTTAATCCATGTTGAGTTTGTCTTTGTGTATTGTGTTAGGAAGTGTTCTAATTTCATTTTTTTACATGTAGCTATCCAGTTTTGCCTGGGCTCCAAAATCACTGCAGATGGTGATTGCAGCCATGAAATTAAGACGCTTACTGCTTGGAAGGAAAGCTGTGACCAACCTAGATAGCGTATTCAAAAGCAGAGACATTACTTTGCCAACAAAGGTCTGTCTAGTCAAGGCTATGGTTTTTCCTATGGTCATGTATGGATGTGAGAGTTGGACTGTGAAGAAGGCTGAGCACCGAAGAATTGATGCTTTTGAACTGTGGTGTTGGAGACGACTCTTGAGAGTCCCTTGGACTGCAAGGAGATCCAACCAGTCCACTCTGAAGGAGATCAGCCCTGGGATTTCTTTGAAAGGAATGATGCTAAAGCTGAAACTCCAGTACTTTGGCCACCTCATGGGAAGAGTTGACTCATTGGAAAAAACTCTGATGCTGGGAGGGATTGGGGGCAGGAGGAAAGGGGGACGACAGAGAATGAGATGGCTGGATGGCATCACTGAATCGATGAATGTGAGTTTGAGTGAACTCTGGGAATTGGTGATGGACAGGGAGGCCTGGCGTGCTGCAATTTATGGTCACAAAGAGTGGGACACGACTGACCAACTGAACTGAACTGAACTGATCCAGTTTTGCCAGCACCATTAGAGGCCATCTTTGCCCCATTGTATCTTCTTGCCTCCTTTGCCAAATATAAGATACCCATAGGTGCATGGGTTTATCTCTGGGCTTTCTATCTTGTTCCATTGGTTTATATTTCTGTTTTTGTGCCAGTACCATACTGTCTTGATGACTGTAGCTTTGTAGTATAACCTGAAGTTAAGAAGGTTGATTCCTCCAGCTCCATTCTTCTTTTTCAGGACTGCTTTGGCTATTTGGGGTCTTTTGTGTTTCCATATAAATTGTGAGTTTATTTGTTCTAATTCAGTGAAAAATGCCATTGGTAATTTGATATGGATCACATTGAACCTGTAGATTGCATTTGGGAGTATAGTCATTTTCACAATATTGATTTTTCCTACCCAGGAACATGGAATATCTCTCCATCTGTTTATGTCATCTTTGATTTCTTTTATTAGTGACTTATAATTTTCTGTATACAGTTATTTTGTCTCATTAGGTAAGTTTATTCCTAGATATTTAATTCTTTTGTTGCAATGGTGAATGGATTGATTCCTTAATTTCTCTTTCTGATTTTTCATTGTTAGTATATAGAAATGCAAGTGATTTCTGTGCATTGATTTTGTATCCTGCAACTGTGCTAAACTGATTAGATTTAGTAATTTTCTGATACTATCTTTAGGGTTTTCTATTTATGGTATCATGTCATCTGCAAACACTGAGAGCTTTACTTCTTTTCTGATCTGGATTCCTTTTATTTCATTTTCTTCTCTGATTGCTGTAGCTAGGACTTCCAGAATTATGTTGAATAATAGTGGTGAAAGTGGACACCCTTGTCTTGTTCCTGATCTTAGGTGGGGATGCTTTCCATTTTTCACCATTGAGAATAGTGTTTGCTGTAGGGTTATCATATATTGCTTTTACTTTTTGAAGTAGGTCCCTTCTGTGCCCGTTTTTTGAAGTTTTGATCATAAATGGGTGCTGAATTTTGTCAAAGGCTTTTTCTGCATCTATTGAGATGATCATATGGTTTTAATCTTTCAATTTGTTAATATATTGTATCACGTTGATTGATTTGCATAAATTGAAAAGTACTTGAATTCCTGGAATAAACCCAACTTGATCATGGTGTATGAGCTTTTTGATGTGTTGCTGAATTCAGTTTGCTAAAATTTTGTTGAGGATTTTGCATCTATGTTGATCAGTGAAACTGGTGTAGTTTTATTTTTTTTGCTGTCTTTGGTTTTGATATCAAGGTGATTGTGGCTTCATAGAATGAGTTTGAGTTTCCACATTGTCTGTTGTACCTCTCCTTTTTCATTTCTAATTTTGTTGATTTCATTCTTCTCTCTGTTTTTGTTGAAGAGTCTGGCTAAAGGCTTGACAATTTTGTTTATCTTCTCAAAGGACCAGTCTTTAGTTTTATTAATCTTTACTATTGTTTTTTTTTCATTACTTTTTCATTTATTTCTGATAGGATCTTTATGATTTCTTTACTTCTACTAATTTTAGTTTTTTTTGTTGTTGTTGTTATTTTTTTCCCAGTTGTTTTAGGTGTAAAGATAGGTTGTCTGGTCGATGTTTTTCTTGTTTCTTGAGGTACGATTGTATTGCTATAAACTTCCCTCTTAGAACTGCTTTTGCTGCATCTTATAGGTTTTGAGTCATCGTGTTTCCATTGTCATTTGTTTCTAGAAATTTTTTGATTTCCCTTTTGATTTCTTCAGTAATCTGTTGGTTATTATAGAAATGTGGTGTTTAATCTCCATGTGTTTGTGTTTCTTACAGATTTTTTTCCCTTGTAATTGATGTCTAGTCTCATAGCATTGTGGTTGGAGAAGATGCTTGATATGATTTCAATTTTCTCAAATTTACTAAGGTTTGATTTGTGACCCACGATGTGCTCTATCCTGGAGAATGTTCCATGTGCACTTGAGAAGAAGGTGTACTCTTTTGCTTTTGGATGGAATGCCCTGAATATATCAAAGAGATACATCTTATCTAATGGATCATTTAAGACTTGTGTTTTCTTTTCTTTCTTTTTTTTTTTTTTTGGTTTATGTAGTTTTTTTTTTAATTTAATTTTATTTTTAAACTTTACAAAATTGTATTAGTTTTGCCAAATATAAAAATGAATCCACCACAGGTATACATTGTGTTTTCTTATTAATTTTCAGTTTTGATGATCTGTCCATTGGTGTGAGTGGGGTGTTAAATTCTCCTACTATTATTGTGTTACTTTCAATTTCTCCTTTTATGTCTGTTAGTGTTTGTCTTATGTATTGGGTGCATAGCTATTTACAATTGTTATGTCTTCCTCTTGGATTGATCCCTTGATCATTATGTAGTGTCTTCCTTATCTCTTGTAATCTTCTTTATTTTAAAGTATATTTTGTGTGATATAAGGATTGCTAATCCAGCTTTCTTTTGCTTCCCATTTGCATGGAATATATTTCTCCATCCTCTCAGTTTCAGTCTATATATGTCTTTAGGTCTGAAGTGGGTTTCTTGTAAACAGCGTGTATATGGGTCTTGTTTTTGTATCCATTCAGCCAGTCTGTGTCTTTTGGTTGGAGAATTTAAACCATTTACATTTAAAGTAATTATTGATATATATGTTCCTATTGCCATTTTCTTAATTGTTTGGGCTTGATTTTGTAGATATTTATTTTCTTCTGTTATATTTCTTGACTGTATAAATCCCTTTAACATTTGTTGTAAATCTGGTTTGGTGGTACTGAATTCTCTTAACTTTTGCTTATCTGAAAAGCTTTTTATTTCCCCATCAATGTTAAATGAGATCTTTGTCTAGTACTATAATCTTGGTTGTAGATTTTTCCCTTTCAGTACCTTAAATATATCCTGCCATTCCCTTCTGGCCTGCAGAGTTTCTGCTGAAAGATCAGCTGTTAAGCATATGGGGTTTCCCTTGTATATTACTTGTTACTTTTCTCTTACTGCTTTTAATATTCTTTTTTTGTATTTATTCTTTGTTAGTTTGATTAGTATGTGTCCTGGCATGTTTCTCCTTGGGTTTATCCTGTAAGGGACTCTTCATGCCTCTTGAACTTGATTGACTATTTCATTTTCCATATTGGGGAAATTTTCAACTATAATCTCTTCAAAAATTTTCTCATACCTTTTCTTTTTCTCTTCTTCTTCTAAGACCCCTATAATTCAAATGTTGGTGTGTTTGATATTGTCCCAGAGGTCTCTGAGACTATCCTCAGTTCTTTTCATCCTTTTACTTTATTCTGTTCTTTGGAAGTTATTTCCAACATTTTATCTTCCAGCTCACTTATTGGTTCTTTTACTTCAGATATTCTATTATTGATTCCTTCTGGAGTATTTTTAATTTCAATAGTTATTTTGTTTGTCTCTGTATGTTTATTCTTTAATTCTTCTAGGTCTTTGTTAATTGATTCTTGCATTTTCTCCATTTTGTTTTCACGGTTTTTGATCATTTTTGCTATCATTATTCTGAATTCCTTTTCAGGTAGTTTGCCTATCTCCTCTTCATTCATTTGGACTTCTGCATTTCTAGATTGTTCCTTAATTTGTGTAGTATTTCTCTGCCTTTTTTCATTTTTTAAAAACTTAATGTGTTTGAGGTCTCCTTTTCCCAGGCTTCAAGGTTGAATTCTTTCTTCTTTTTGGTTTCTGCCCTCCTAAGGTTGGTCCAGTGGTTTGTGTAAGCTTTGTATAGGGTGAGATTTGTGCTGAGTTTTTGTTTGTTTGCTTTTCCTCTGATGTGAAAGGCTGAGTGAGGTGATAATCCAGTCTGCTGATGATTGGATTTGTATTTTTGTTTTGTTTGTTGTGTAAAAAAGGAGTCCTGCACAGGGTGCTACTGGTGGTTGGGTGATGGCAGGTCTTGTAGTCAAGTGGTTTCCTTTGTGTGAGTTCTCACTATTTGATACTCTCTAGTGTTAGTTTTCTGGTAGTCTAGGGTCTTGGAGTCAGTACTCCCACTCCAAAGGCTCAGGGTTTGATCTCTGGTCAGGAGCAAAGATTCTGCAAGTGGTTTATTATGGTGTTAAATGAGATTAAAACAAATATCCAAAATCGAGAAACCAAAGATGAACTCCACACAAATGGCAGTTACAAAATCAGGCAAATAATAACTAAAATAATAGAATATACACATATAAATATACACCCATGAGCAAAGTCAAAACAGTCTGACAGAAATAAAGTATAGTAGATTGACTGGTGAACAAAGGAAATTGAAAATTATATTTACCAGTTAAGAACAAAACTAACTAAAGCACAAACTGGAAAACAAAACTAAAGCAAGGTTCCAAGTGGGGAATAAAACAATGAAAACAAAACTAACAAATATGTTGAGAGGAAAGGATAGAAAGAAAAGAAATAAAGAATAGATATGCAAAGTTAAATAGAGGTAGATTATATAGAGGTAGATGAAGAAGATTTATATAAAAATTAACTGCAAGGGGGAAAGAACGGTAGGAAAGGCAAACAAAGAAATAAATGTAAAATAATGATAGGTTTCATTTTGATATTTGGCAAATCTAATACAGTTATGTAAAGTTTAAAAATAAAATAAAAATTAAAAAAAAACAAAAAAAAAAAAAAAAAAAAAGAGAAAAGGAAAACAAACAAACAGAAGAAGAAAGAAAAAAGGAAAACTCCACAGAGCTGCAAAAGCCCAACGTGGAGGCAGAGGTTTATAGCAACAATAAAGAGTGTGACTGAATATACACACATACATATATACCCATAAGCAAAATCAAGACATTCCAACAAAAATACAGTACAATAGATTGACCCAGCTAACAAAGAAAACCAAAAATTATATCTACCAGAACAAAACTAACTAAAGCACAAACTGGAAAACAAAACTAAAGCAAGGTGTCAATTGGGCAATACAGCAATGAAAATAAAGCTAATAAAATGTTGAGAGGAAAGGAAAGAAATAAAAGAACGGAAGAATAGATATGCAAAGTTATACAGAGGTAGATGAAGAAGATTTATATACATTAAAGGTTAACTGCAAGGGGGAAAAGAACAGTAAGAAAGGCAAACAAGGGGATAAATGTAGAAAAAATAATAAGAGGTTTAAAAAATTAAAACAAGAGAAAAGAAAAGAAAAAAAAAAAAAAAGGAATACTCCACAGAACTTCAAAAGCCCAACGTAGAGGCAGAGGTTTATAACAATAAAAAATGTGATTGAGAAAAATTTAAAAAAAAGTAAAAGTTCAAAAGCTTAATTAGATTTCATAGTGTCAATAAAAACAACTACAACAGAGGGGGAAAATGAAAAAAAAAAAAAAAAGAAAAATCCAGAAGAATCTACAGAGCAAGTCAAAACATAAGAATAATAAATGTTTTTCTTGAGTCACTGTTATCAGAGTCCTTTCCCTCGCTGGGAGTCACCATCCACCTCACCTCCCTAGGATGCCCTTCAACACTGTGCTGATCTCTGGACCTGCTGTGGGGGCGACTCAGATTCCAATCTGGTCCTATTCCTATGTGTTCTTGCCTCCAATGTCCACAGCTATCAGAACTAGTGTGTTTTCTTTTGTGGGAGCTCTCAATGACCTTTTATATATTCCATAGACACACAATCTGCCTAGTTGATTGTGTAGATTTAATCTGTAGCTTGTATAGCTGGTGGGAAGGTTTTGGGTCTTCATCCTTAGCCACACTGCCCCTGGGTTTTAACTGTGGTTTTATTTCCACCTCTGCATGTGGGTCATCCACTGGGGTTTGCTCTTGAGGCTGCCCTGGAGGACTTGGGTTTGCCCCTGTGAGGGTCAGGTGTGGAGTTAGTGGAGCTGCTTAGGTCGCAGGGGTTTTGGCAGCACCAAGTACTCAGGGGAGTTGGTGGCTAAGGCAGCAGGAAATATAGTGCTCTAGAAGGGTATGGCCAATATACTCCAGTATTCTTGCCTGGAGAACCGCCCCCCCTCCCCCACCGCCCCGACAGAGAATCCTGGCAGGCCACAGTCTACAGGGTCAAGAGTCAGATACTACCGAAGTGACCCTGCATGCACAGATGCAAGACTTTTTTGCCTGTGGCAGCTCTGCCCCAGTGAGAATTGAGCATGAAGGTGGTGCAGCTGCTTGCCTTGCGGGGACCCTTGCAGCGTCAAGTGTGCAGGGACACGGACTGCCTCCACCATAGGAGTTATGGCACTATCAGAGTCTTAATTTTTGAGTCTCTTGTAGGTGGCAATCAGAAAGCCTCTTAGGTCAGTCTTTCTCTGTAACTCTGCCTGTTCAGGCACTTAGAGGGCTCCCTTGCCTGGGGTCCTGCTCTGTTGTTTGGTGTGTCAGGCACATAGAGGGGCCCCCCAGCTGGGGTCTTACTCTGTAGTTCGGGGCACCAGTCACTTAAAGGAGCACCCTGGGTAGGATCCTGCTCTGTAGTTCAGTGTGTCAGGCGTTTGATGGGCCAGCCTCTCTATTGTTCAGCTGTCAATGCCGGCGTGTGGGGAGAGAGAGGCTATGGTGATGGCTCCACCCTGTACGCATGACTCAGCAGTATCGCTTTGCTTCCATGGCTGCCTGACTTTCCCCCACAGGCATTTCCCACCACAGTCTCTTCCCTCACTTCCCCTCGATTGGTCTCCATGCAGTCAACAGCAACCCTACCTCTGGAATTGCTCAAAAATCCCTAAACTTCAGCTCCCAGCTGCTGCACCTTCCAGGAAACTTGCATCCGTGTCCGGGGTATGTGTGGCTGCGGCAAGTACTGTCTGATTCTCATTCCATTTAGGCTGCCACAGATCAGCTGTTTCACTCTCAGCCTTAAATGTTCTCCTCTGACTCAGACAATTGCCCCGATGTGGGGATCAGACCCCTGTTTCAGTTCCCCCACCAGCTGAGGGCAGGTCCAGTCCTACCCTACTAATACTCCTATTTTTCCCCCTCGTTTCTTCATCCTACTGAGTTTTGCATGGTTCTGTATATTCTTTTCCTCTGGTTAGATACTCCTGTCTGCTCTCAGCTGGTATTCTGCATGCACTTTTGTGTCTGAAGATGTATTCCTGATGTATCCGTGGAGAGAGTTGTACTCCACATCCACCTACTCCTCCGCCATCTTGTTCTCTGTCACTTTTACAGTATAATTTTATAAGATAACCTAGTTTTGCTTAATGAAAAAAGGTACATGTTTCAAAACTGCTAAATTATATGTAGTGCCTTCTCTTCACTATATGTATAGTGAGATCTTGAGCCAGGAGCAATGACATCACTTGGAATGTTATCTGTAGAAATGCACCCAAGTATAACTGAAACAGAATCTTCAATTTTATGAGATTCCCAGGTGATGTCTGTGCACAAAAATTTTGGAGAAGCATTGAGGCATTAGTCTCATTAGCCTTAGAAAAGAGAATCATCTTTGCTAAAAATGTTTAATTCCTGTATCAGGTATGGCTTTCAGATAAACTCTACTGAAAGAATTTTCAAATTGAGTTAGTCTACTTAATTTAAATGTTACCTATACATAAGATGTATGCATGTGTTCTAGGTCGCTTCACTCATGTCCGACTCTTTGTAACCCTATGGACTGTAGCCTGCCAGCTCCTCTGTCCATGGGATTCTCCAGGCAAGAATACTGGAGTGGGTTGCCATTCCCTCCTCCAGGGGATCTTCCCGACCCAGGGATGGAACCGATGTATTTTATGTCTCCTACAATGGCATAAGTGTTCTTTACCACTAGCACCACCTGGGAAGCCCATAAGATGTTTAGGTTAAAGGAAATTAAAGAATCTATAGTAGAGAAAATGTATTAAGGAGGGAAAATAAGACCAGATGCAGCCTTTTTTCTCATTTGGTTTTCTTTCTCACTAACATCCCTTTGGATTTTAGTGGCCTAGCACCTGGAAATAAAGTTTACTGCCAAACAAAAGTAATGGTAAACGTATGTAAATATCATGAATTCCCATGGCACCCTCGTTTCTGCTGTTTCAGGGAAAATAGCCTATTGAAAAGCTTGGATTATAATTATTATAGCTGGTGGGTTTTCTAACGCCACAGCTATTCAAGAATCATTTGTAATTGCTAATGTACTTATTACCAAAGTGAAGCACAGCAAGTCCAGACTCTTGCTTTTTTAAATATGATTTATGTCTCTATTCTCTTTTTATGCTCTCCTATAAGCCTAATGTAATACATTCCATTTCCCCCCAAATATTTCCCTAATGTGTTATTTAGTAAACACTTCAGAATCTCAATAGGTGATAGAATATATATCTATGCAGTTTTAAAGACCCAGTTTACAAATGCATCCAATATTTACATAGGTTGTTGGAAAAGAAATGTGTATTGCTACTTTTTTAGTAGATAGATATTTACACTACTTCCTTTCCCCTAACCCCTATTCTGTGTGTGAGTATGTTTGTGTGTTTGACTGAAACAGACGGAAACAGAAGGAAAACAGCATGTTGTGTAGCCTAATACAGTGCTTCTCCAATTTAATGTGCAAGGAAGCACCTGGATATCATGTTAAAGTGCAGATCCTGAATATTTCCTTAGCAAGATTGTAAAGGAAAGAGCCCAGAACTCTGAGGCAAGAGAAGACCAAAATCGAACAAACAAACAAACAAACAAAACCCTCAAAAAACAACAACAAAGAACCCCACACAACTTAGCCCAGGTAATTGATCTTGTGTAAGACCCTGAGCTGGAAAATATTGAAGGCAGGAGGAGAAGGGGATGACAGAGGATGAGATGGTTGGATGGCAGCTCAGTGGACACGAGTTTGAGCAAGCTCTGGGAGTTGGTGATGGGCAGGGAAGCTTGGTGTGCTGCAGTCCATGGGATTGCATAGAGTCGGACATGACTGAGCAACTGAACAACAAACAAGAACAAAAGTTACTCCAATTCTCTGATTAACTCTTGGATTTCATCATCTGTAAAACGGGGTTAAAAATTGTGAGGATTCAAAAAACAAAACACCATTTGTAAAGCATCTGACACATGAGAGAAACACAGTAAATAGTCATTGCATTATTGCCATTAGATGAGTGGTCTGGGATTTCCAGTAGATTGAAGGGAAAATAATGCCAAATGAAACATCTAATGTATATCATGATGTAAAATCTCAAACTTGCTTATATTTGATCCTTTCTGGCTCCATTAACTGCAAGAATTACCCCCTGGGATATGAACTGACAAAGAAGAAAAATGGAACACTAATAGCATTTCAGCATTCCCAACTTCAGTCCAGAGCCTGGATTGCACCAATATCAGTTTCAGATATCATTTTTTGAGGGATCTTAGTTCCCAGTATGGGGATCAAACCCATGCCCCCTGACGTGGAAGCACAGAGTCCTAACCACTGGACTTGTAGGGAAGTCACTTGGATATCATTTTTATTCTCCTTTAACAATGAATAGTAGTGTTGAGCTGCACTCCACAGGCCTACAAGGCTTGTGTTTGCCCAGCTTCAAGACCTAAAAAAGAGCCCAGAATCAGTAAGAGACATCAATGTTTTAATGGATGGGGGAGCTTACATGTCTGAAGCAAGGTCCTGAAGAGACACCCCGTCCCGTGTAGTGAATGGCAGGCAGGACATGGTGGCAGTCTTCACTCCTGGCGAGAAGGGGAGACTACCATTTATAGGGGAATTGAAGTCAGGTGTACTTATTAGTTACCAAGAAAACCAGTAGAGGAGCACTTCCCTCATCACCTCTTTGATAAAAGCAATCACTAGCTGGGGCCTGGGACAAGTATGTAGGAAGGTCAGCCACGTGAGTAGAGTATGGGTAAAGTAGGCACTGTTTGGAGAGGAGATGTACAGAGAGCAAGAGAACAACCATTGTGAGTGGCCTGACTATAGAAGTAACACCTAACCTTTTGGACTTCATAAACTTCTAATTTTCTTAACTATAACCTCATATTATTTTTGTTTTTAGTTTTTGTTCTTTTTGTTTCTAGGTTTTGGATAAGAATTAGATTTCTTCCTCTGGCTAAGTTGCCTTAAGCTTCCTTGCAATTCCAGAAATACTCCAGTTCCAACTCAGGCTAATCCTATGACAGTCCTTGGGTTTACCCCAATACTTGGAGACAACCAGATTGTTTTAGACCTGCCAGTTTGAGTAGAATTATCAGGCAACTATTTCAGCCTCTGGTTGCACATAGAAATCCCCACACAAAATTCCTTGAACATTTGCAAAATCATTCTCTCATGCATCCTGTTTGTATTATACTAGAATGGCACACTCAAAAGACAGGAAGGGTAAGAAAGTGAGTTTCAGCCTTGTATGTTGGTGGTTTGCTTCCCAGGAGTTCTATTTCCTTGGACTGATTTTATACAATATAGGATTAGTACTCAGGTACCCTTCACACACTGAGATGTTCTGAGTTAAAACTGTACTTTTTTCTTAGTCAGGGTTGAGTGTCTGATTTCTCTTTTGACATCTAACCTTCAGTGAATTGTTCTGAAATCCCATCAGTTGGGTATCTTATTAGGTCCAGAATGGCTAGTTGGATGCATTTTTTATTTAGCTCTCGTTGGACTTATTCATGTTAAGTAGTGTTAAAACTTTTCTCACACTTGTCCTATTTTTCTGGCAAACTGAAAGTCGCATTTTTCATTTTCCATAGTCACACATATGACTTAGTTTTATTTTACTTCTGACTGACCTACTGGCATACAGTTATCACTCTATCTACAATTATTATGATGCATCTATTGAAAATTTATCAAGGCTTAATACTAATATTAAACATCACATGCTGCAGTCCATGGGGTTGCAAAGAGTCAGATATGACTGAGTGTCTGAACTGAACTGAACTGAATATTATCAATACTAATACAATTGGTATTGCATTATCGCTAGTCAAGAACACTATTGTTTTTTTAATGTTTATTTATTTTCTGTGTTGGAACTTAGTTTTGGGACATGGGATCTTTCCTTGTGGCACATAGGAGTAGTTGCCCCTTGACATGTGGGATCTTATTAATAGTTCCCCAACCAGAGATTGAACTCATGTCCCCTGCATTGCAAGGCAGATTCCAAACCACCAGGGAAGTCCCAAACACTATTATTAATATAAAAGCATAACTTGTGCTTTGCTTTATTATGATTTGAAGATACTGTAATTTTTATTTTCAAATATAAATTTATTTATTTTAATTGGAGGCTAATTATTAAACATTGACATGAATCTGCCACAGGTGTACATGTGTTCCTCATCCTGAACGCCCCTCCCACCTCCCTCCCTATCCCATCTCTCTGGGTCAACTCAGTGCACCAGTCCCGAGCATCCTATATCATGCATCAAACCTGGACTGGCAATTTGTTTCACATATGATAATATACATGTTTCAATGCCATTCTCCCAAATCATCCCACCCTCACCCTCTCCAACAGAGTCCAAAAGACTGTTCTATACATCTGTGTCTCTTGCTGTCTTGCATACAGGGTTATTATTAACATCTTTCAAAATTCTATGCTGCTAAGTCACTTCAGTCATGTCCAACTCTGTGCGACCCCATAGACGGCAGCCCACCAGGCTGCCCTGTCCTTGGGAGTCTCCATACATATGTGTTATTATACTGTATTGGTATATTTCTTTCTGGCTTATTTCACTCGGTATAATAGGCTCCAGCTTCATCCATCTCATTAGAACTGATTCAAATGTATTCTTTTTAATGGCTGAGTAATACTCCATTGTGAATATGTACCACTGCTTTCTTATCCATTCGTCTGCTGATGGACATCTAGGTTGCTTCCATGTCCTGGCTATTATAAACAGTGCTGAGATGAACATTGGGGTACATGTGTCTCTTTCAATTCTTGTTTCCTCAGTGTGTGTGCCCAGCAGTGGGATTGCTGGGTCATATGGCAGTTCTATTTCCAATTTTTTTTAAAGAATCTCCACACTGTTCTCCATAGTGGCTGTACTAGTTTGCATTCCCACCAGGAATGTAAGAGGGTTCCCTTTTCTCCACACCCTCTCCAGCATTTATTACTTGTAGACTTTTGGATAGCAGCCATTCTGACTAGTGTGAAATGGCACCTCATTGTGGTTTTGATTTGCATTTCTCTGATAATGAGTGATGTTGAGCATCTTTTCATGTGTTTGTTAGCCACCTGTATGTCTTCTTTGGAGAAATGTGTGTCTAGTTCTTTGGCCCATTTTTTGATTGGGTCGTTTATTTTTCTGGAATTGAGCTGCAGGAGTTACTTGTATATTTTTGAGATTAATTCTTTGTCAGTTGCTTCATTTGCTATTATTTTCTCCCATTCTGAATGCTATCTTTTCAACATGCTTATAGTTTCCTTTGTTGTGCAGAAGCTTTTAAGTTTAATTAGATCCCATTTGTTTATTTTTGCTTTTATTTCCAATATTCTGGGAGGTGGGTCATAGAGGATCCTGCTGTGATGTATGTCAGAGAGTTTTGCCTAAATTCTCCTCTAGGAGTTTAATAGATTCTGGTCTTACATTTAGATCTTTAATCCATTTGGAGTTTATTATTGTGTATGGTGTTAGAAAGTGTTCTAGTTTCATTCTTTTACAAGTGGTTGACCAATTTTTCCAGCACCACTTGTTAAACACATTGTCTTTTCTACACTGTATATTCTTGCCTCCTTTGTCAAAGATAAGGTGTCCATAGATGCGTGGATTTATCTTTGGGCTTTCTATTTTGTTCCATTGATCTATATTTCTGTCTTTGTGCCAGTACCATACTGTCTTGATGACTGTGGCTTTGTAGTAGAGCCTTAAGTCAGGCAGATTCATTCCTCCAGTTCCATTCTTCTTTCTCAAGATTGCATTGGATATTCAAGGTTTTTTGTATTTCCATACAAATTGTGGAATTATTTGTTATAGCTCTGTGAAAAATACTATTGGTAGCTTGATAGGGATTGCACTGAATCTATAGATTGCTTTGGGTAGTATACTCACTTTCACTATATTAATTCTTCTGATCCATGAACACGGTATATTTCTCCATCTATTAGTTTCCTCTTTGATTTCTTTCTCCAGTGTTTTATAGTTTTCTATACATAAGTCTTTTGTTTCTTTCAGTCAGGTCAGTTCAGTTCAGTTGCTCAGTTGTGTTGGACTCTTTGTGACCCCATGAATCGCAGCACGCCAGGCCAGCCTGTCCATCACCAACTCCCGGAGTTCACTCAAACTCACATCCATCGAGTCGGTGATGCCATCCAGACATCTCATCCTCTGTCGTTCCATTCTACTCCTGCCCCCAATACCTCCCAGCATCAGGGTCTTTTCCAATGAGTCAACTCTTCGCATGAGGTGGCCAAAGTACTGGAGTTTCAGCTTTAGCATCATTCCTTCCAAAGAACACCCAGGACTGATTTCCTTTATAATGGACTGGTTGGAACTCTTTGCAGCCCAAGGGACTCTCAAGAGTCTTCTCCAACACCACAGTTCAAAAGCATCAATTCTTTGGCTCTCAGCTTTCTTCACAGTCCAAGTCTCACATCCATACATGACCACTGGAAAAACCATAGCCTTGACTAAATAGATCTCTGTTGGCAAAGTAATGTCTCTGCTTTTGAATATGCTATCTAGGTTGGTCATAACTTTCCTTCCAAGGAGTAAGCATCTTTTAATTTAATGGCTGCAGTCACCATTAGCAGTGATTTTGGAGCCCCCCAAAATAAAGTCTGACACTGTTTCCACTGTTTCCCCATCTATTTCCCATGAAGTTATGGGACCGGATGCCACGATCTTCGTTTTCTGAATGTTGAGCTTTAAGCCACTTTTTCACTGTCCTCTTTCACTTTCATCAGGAGGCTTTTTAGTTCCTCTTCACTTTCTGCCATAAGGTTGGTGTCATCTGCATATCTGAGGTTATTGATATGTCTCCCAGCAAACTTGATTCCAGCCTGTGCTTCTTCCAGTCCTGCATTTCTCATGATGTACTCTGCATATAAGTTAAATAAGCAGGGTAACAGTATACAGCCTTGACGTATTCCTTTTCCTATTTGGAACCAGTCTGTTGTTCCATGTCCCGTTATAACTGTTGCTTCCTGACCTGCATACAAATTTCTCAAGAGGCAGGTCAGGTGGTCTGGGATTCCTATCTCTTGAAGTATTTTCCACAATTTATTGTGATCCACACATTCAAAGGCTTTGGCATAGTCAAAAAAGCAGAAATAGATGTTTTTCTGGAACTCTCTTGCTTTTTCAATGATCCAGCAGATGTTAGGAATTTGATGTCTCGTTCCTCTGCCTTTTCTAAAACCGGCTTGAACATCTGGAAGTTCACGGTTCACATATTGCTGAAGCCTGGCTTGGAGAATTTTGAGCATTACTTTACTAGCGTGTAAGATGAGTGCAATTGTGTGGTAGTTTGAGCAATCTTTGGCATTGCCTTTCTTTAGGACTGGAATGAAAACTGACCTTTTCCAGTCCTGTGGCCACTGCTGAGTTTTCCAAATTTGCTGGCATGTTGAGTGCAGCACTTTCACAGCATCATCTTTCAAGATTTGAAATAGCTCACCTGGAATTCCATCACCTCCACTAGCTTTGTTCATAGTGATGCTTTCTAAGGCCCACTTCACTTCACATTCCAGAATGTCTGGCTCTAGATGAGTGATCACACCATTGTGGTTATCTTGGCTGTGAAGATCTTTTTTTGTACAGTTCTTCTGTGTATTCTTGCCACCTCTTCTTAATATCTTCTTCTGTCAGGTTCATACCATTTCTGTCCTTTATCGAGCCCATCTTTGCATTAAATGTGCCTTTAGTATCTCTAATTTTCTTGAAGAGATCTCTAGTCTTCCCCATTCTGTTGTTTTCCTCTATTTCTTTGTATTGATCACTGAGGAAGGCTTTCTTATCTCTCCTTGCTATTCTTTGGAACTCTGCATTCAGATGCTTATATATTTCCTTTTCTCCTTTGCTTTTGCTTCTCTTCTTTTCACAGCTATGTGTAAGGCCTCTCCAGACGGCCATTTTGCTTTTTTGCATTTCTTTTTGTTGGGGATGGTCTTGATCCCTCTCTCCTGTACAATGTCACGAACCTCCATCCATAGTTTTTCAGGCACTTTATTTGTCAGATCTATTCCCTTAAATCTATTACTCACTTCCACTGTATAATCATAAGGAATTTGATTTAGGTCATACCTCAATGGTCTAGTGGCTTTCCCTACTTTCTTCAGTTAAGTCTGAATTTGGCAATAAGGATTTCATGATCTGAGCCACAGTCAGCTCTTGGTCTTGTTTTTGCTGACTGTATAGAGCTTCTCCATCTTTGGCTGCAAAGAATATAATCAATCTGATTTTGGTGTTGACCATCTGGTGATGTCCATGTGTAGAGTCTTCTCTTGTGTTTCTAGGTAGATATATTCCTAAGTATTTTATTCTTATCATTTTAATGGTGAATGGAATTGTTTCCTTAATATCTCTTTTTATTTTCTCATTATTAGTGTATAGGAATGCAAAGGATTTTTGTGTGTTGATTTTATATCCTGCAACTTTACTATATTTATTGATTAGCTCTAGTAATTTTCTCGTGGAGTCTTTAGGGTTTTCTGTGTAGAGGATCATGTCTTCTGCAAATGGTGAGAGTTTTACTTCTTCTTTTTCAATATGGATTCCTTTCATTTCTTTTTCTTCTCTGATTGTTGTGGCTAAAACTTCCAATACTATGTTGAATAGTAGTAGTGAGAATGGGCAGACTTGTCTTGTTCCTGACTTTAGGCGAAATGGTTTCAATTTTTCACCATTGAGGATAATGTTTGCTGTGGCTTTGTCATATACACCTGTTATTATATTGAGGTATGTTCCTTCTATTCCTGCTTTCTGGAAGGTTTTTATCATAAATGGATGTTGAATTTTGTCAAAGGCTTTCTCTGCATCTATTGAGATAATCATATGCTTTTTATCTTTCAATTTGTTATCTTACCTTAATTGATTTGCAGATATTGAAGAATCCTTGCATCCCTGGGATAAAGCCCCCTTGGTCATGATGTATGATCTTCTTAATGTGTTGTTGGATTTTGTTTTCTAGCATTTTGTTAAGGATTTTTGCATCTATGTTCATCAGTGATATTGGCCTGTATTTTTCTTTTTTGTGTGGCATCTTTGTCAAGTTTGGTATTGAAGGTTTGTAGCAACCCTGTATCTTTCAAAAGTCTATCAGTGCCATTTTTCCAAAAGCATTTGTTCATTTCATGTATATGTGTCACATTTTACTTATTCTCACAATATTTCAAACTTTTTCATTATTATTATACTTGTTATAGTGATCTGTAATGTTACTATTGGATAAAATAATGACTTGCTGAAGGCTCAGGTGATTCCATGTTTTAGCAATACCTATTTTTCACTTATAGTATGAACATTTTTTAGGCATTGTGCTATTGAACACTTAATAGACTATAGTATAGTGTAAACATAGCTTTTGTATACACTGAGAAACCACAAAATTACATCTACTATGTTTCAGATCCAGAGCTAGAAGACAAGGGTATGTAGAGATTTGAAAGTTCAGGCCTCTAAGAAGCTTATAGTCCAGGTGGGAAGATAAAGCACATCAAAAGTCAGAAAATCCGTGGGTGGAAAAAGCCCCTGTCTTAGTATGAGCAAGTTGCTTTAATGAAATACCACAGAGTGAGTGACTAAACAACCTACATTTATTTCTTATTGTTCTGGAAGTTGAGAAGTCTGAGACCAAGGACCAACAGATTTGGTGTCAGGAGACAGCCCAATTCCTGGTTTGTAGACAGCCAGCCTTCTCACTGGGGGCCAACATGATCTTTTCTGGATGTGTGCTCATGGGAAGGGGGTGGGAGGGGAGGGAGAGAGATAATTGGTCTTCTTCTTCCTCTAACAGCACTAATCCCATTATGTGGTTCCCACACTCATGGCCTCAATCTTCTTTACATCCCAAAGGCCCCACAAAAATACCATCACATTGAGGGATAGGCCTTCAACATATGAATTTTTAAGGGACAAAAGCTTTTAGCTCATAACTGTCCATAACGTTTATTTTGCTCATCTGATACTTAAGTCCTCTCTACAACCGCATAAAATAATCACATAATCTCTTATTAAGTATTCCCAATAGCAGTTGTTGTTATTCCGTCACTGAGATATGTCCAACTCTTTGTGGCCCCATGGACTGCAGCATGCCAGGCTTCCATGTCCTTCACTATCTCCTGGAGTTTGCTCAAACCATGCCCTTTGAGTTGATGATGCCATCAAACCATCTCATCCTCTGTTGTCCCCTTCTCCTCAAGCCTTCAGTCTTTCTCAGCATCAGGGTCTTTTCCAGTGATTCAGCTCTTCACATCAGGTGGCCAAGTATTGGAGCTTCAGCTTCAGCATCAGTACAGCCATTGAATATTCAGCGTTGATATCCTTTACAATTAACTGGTTTGATCTCCTTGCTATCCAAGGGACTCTCAAGAGTCTTCTTCAGCACCACAGTTTGAAACCAACAATTCTTTGGCACTCAGCTTTCTTTATGGTCCAACTCTCACATCTATACATGACTACTGAGAAAAACATAGCTTTCACTGTACAGATCTTTGTTGGCAAAGTGATGTCTCTGCTTTTTAATATGCTATCTAGGTTTGTCATAACTTTTCTTTCAAGGAGCAAGCATCTTTTAATTTCATGGCTGCAGTCACTCTCCACACTGATTTTGGAAGCCAAGAAAATAAAGTTTATCACTGTTTCTGTTTCCTCCCCATCTATTTGCCATGAAGTGATGGCACTGGATGCAATGATCTTAGTTTGTTGAATATTGAGTTTGAAGTCAGATTTTTCTCTCTTCTTTCACCCTCACCAAGAAGCCCTTTAGTTTCTCTTAGCTTTTTGCCATTAGAGTGGTATCATTTGCATGTCTGAGGTCATTGATATTTCTCTTGGCAATCTTGATTCCAGCTTGTGATTCATCCAGCCCAGTATTTTGTGTGATGTAGTATGCATATAAGTTAAATAAGCAGGGTGACAATATACAGCCTTGTCGTACTCCTTTCCCAATTTTAAACCAGTCAATTTTTCCATGTCTGGTTCTAACTGTTGATTCTTGACCTGCATACAGGTTTCACAGAAGGCAGGTAAGGTGGTCGGATATTCCCCTCTCTTTAAGAATTTTCCATACTTTGTTGTGATCCACACAGTCAAAGGCTTTAGTGTAGTCAATGAAGCAGAAGTAGATGTTTTTCTGGAATTGTCTTGCTTTTTCTATGATCCAATGGATGTTGGCAATTTAATCTCTGGTTCCTCTGCATTTTCTAAATCTAGCTTTCCTCAATATCAGGGACTTTTATCTACTGAAGTAGTGGCCAATTCTGTGTTGAATCACTTCTGACTATTAGAAATTTCCTTTTCGACTTGAGTTGAAAATGATTCTGAGTAGTTTTTCACCATTGGCCCTTGTTCTCTTTTGGAGCCTTGAGAACCGCTGTATTTACCCCACATACAGGAGTACTTAGAACAGTCAAAAATAATGAGCATATTGCCCTTTGCAATAGCTTTTCTTCATATATATATATATATATCTCCCAAGATTCCTCAGAAATTCATTTTGTGCAAAGTCATGGTTTTAATTTTTCTAAGGCTCCTGGATGCTGGCCTTTCTGCATGTGTAAAATGTCAAATAATAGTAGGAGAGTGTATACATTAAGTGCCTAATAAGTAATTCATACAATGAGATTTATGGGAATTCAAAGACAGAGTATAATCTGAGGACCAAGTGATTGGGCAGGGTTTAGTGGATGAAGTCATGCTTTCATTGTTCCTTAGACACATGAAAATAAGAGAGGGTAATGTGAAAAAAAGGCCCCAAAGCTGCATTGTTTGTGTCTATTTCAGGAACCACATTCAGATCAGTTTGTCTCAATCGTGTACCAAGTATGGGCATTGAATCATTTCACTGAAATCCATGTAAAAAAATATCTGCACCACAGAATTGAAAGAGACATATGCCCCAATATGCCCCAGTGTTCACTGCAGCACCACAATGTTCACAGTAGCTAGGTCGTGGAAACAACCTAGATGTCCATCAGCAGACAAATGGATAAGGAAGTTGTGGTACATGTACACAATGGAATATTACTCAGCTATAAAAAGGAAAACATTTTAGTCAGTTCTAATGACGTGAATGAAACTTGAGCCTATTAGTCAGAGTGAAGTAAGTCAGAAGGAGAAACAAAAATACTGTATATTAACACATATATATGGAATTTAGAAAGACAGTAATGATGATTCTATATACAGGTCAGCGAAAGAGACACAGATGTAAAGAACAGAGTTTTGGACTCTGTGGGAGAAGGAAAGGGTGGGATGATTTGAGAAAATAGCATTGAAACAGGTATATTACCATATATTAAATAGATGACCAGTGCAAGTTCGATGCATAAAGCAGAACATCCAGAGCTGGTGCTCTGGGACAACCCAGAGAGATGGAATGGGAAGGAGGTGGGAGGGGGGTTCAAAGTGGGGGGACACATGTGTATATGTGGCTGATTCATGTCGATGTATGGCAAAAAACATCACAATATTGTAAAGTAATTATCCTCTAATTAAAATTAATTAATTAAAAAGTTATAACACACAAAAAATATCTGTATCAAAGTTTGATTAATTTGTCCTATATTTTCCTTAATTAATAGTCAATTTTCTATGTAAAGAAAGAGGCAGATGTATCTAAATTTCAGTGACTTCTCTCAGTTTTAAGAACACCTCAGGAAAGTTTTAAATGGATTATTTTGAGTGGGGTGATTTCCATGTGATGTGATTTCCTATGTAGAGACCTTCCCTACCATGATTTAGATTAGGGCTTCTCTGGTGGCTCAGATGGTAAAGAATCTGTTTGCAATGCAGGAGATAGATGTGGGTTCAATCCTTGTGTCAGGGAGACCCCTGGAGGAGGAAATGACCACCCACTCTAGTATTCTTGCCTGGGAAATCCCACGGACAGGGGAGCCTGGCGGGCTAAATTTGGGGTCACAAAGAGTTGGACACAACTGAGGATTAAGCACATACAACATACAAAGCAGAAGGTTCTGATGAAAACACCAAATTTTCTAAGCTTTGGTTTCAACGGAGTCCAGTCAATTCAAGACCTAAACATATATGACATATTCAAGGAAACTTTCACTGACTTTCACTGGCTGGAAGTACAAATTACTAAGGAAAGAAAGGAGAATATGGGGTCATGATGAGCAAGGACACATTAGTGTACTTATGGGGTAAGCTTTGGGTAGAATACATGTACTGTGCTAGCACATATGGTCTTCAAAAGCTGGGTTTCATGTATCGACATGGGATAGTATTTTTATGATATATGTTGTGTAGCCTGTGTGGTGGAGTCATGTATCTGGCAATGGCAGCGCATATGTTAGATTTATCTACTTAGGTCAGAAGATAGCTGTCTGTATTGGGATGCGTGAACTATGTTTTTAACATTTTATTGAAGTATAGTTGATTTACAAAGTTGTGTTAATTTCTACTGTACAGCAAAGTGACTCAATGATATACTTATATATGTATAATTTTTCAGATTTTTTTCCCTTATCGTTTATCACAGGATATTTAATATAGTTCCCTGTGCTATACAGTAGGAGCTTGTTTATTCAGCCTATATATACTAGTTTGTATCTGGTAATCCCTAACACCCAATCCTTCCCTCCTCCAGACCCCCCCTCCCTTGGCAACCACAAGTCTGTTCTCTGTGTGTCTGTTTAATAAATATATTCATTTGTGTCATATTTTAGATTCCACATATAAGCAATATCATATGGTATTTGTCTTAGTATGATAATCTCTAGTTCCTTCCATGCTTCTACAAATGACATTATTTCATTCTTTTTTAGGACTGAGTAGTATTCCATTGTTCCACATCTTTATCCACTCATCTGTCGAGAAACATTTAGGCTGTTTCCATGTCTTGCTTACTGTAAATAGTGTTGCTGTGAACACTGGGGTTCACATATCTTTTTGAATTGTAGTTTTGTCTGAGTATATGCCCCATGAGTGGGATTGCTGAATCATAAGGTAACTCTATTTTTACTTTTTAAGGAACCTTTGTACTATTTTCCATAGTGGCTACATCAGTTTACACTCCCACCAACAGTGCAAGAGTGTTCCCTGGTAAACTATTTGAATGAAAATCTAAGAAGTAGCTTGTCAGAAGGGCCAAGTTCAAGCTACTGATATTGTGCGAAGGATGTCATAATAAATCTCTTCCTGTAGCTTGAAAGCATTTGTTCAATTACTTACCAAATAATAACTGATCATTTCTTCTATGTCAGAAACCTAGTAGACCCTGGAGATGGTGAACCAAAACAGACAAATCTCTCTCTTCAAGGTTCTCATGGTTGAGCGTGAGAGACAGGCATTCATATAATAATCACATGAAGAACTATCTGTTAACCTAACTGTTCCAAAGAAAAAGAAAAGGTGCTATGAGAATAGCATGACTTGTGTTTTTTGTGTGTTCTTTGTATTCTCTACTGAGAGACACCAGCTAGGTGCTGCTACAGACCTCAATGGGGTGACCCTCAATTGGCTGCTTCTTTATTTGGGCCCTCACAATACTCAAACCAAGTCATTCTTAATTTACGATACTGACTCGGATGTTAGTGTAATTAGCCATTTACACATTGTCTCCCCAAGTAGAATGAGAGCACCTGGAAAGATGTTCATGTATATCAGCCCTGTATTCCTAGTCCAATTCTTGGCACACAGTAAGGGTCCAATCAGTGTTAGCTGGAGGACTAAATAAATCCTATTGCAATATTAACCAGCTTAAAATTATATCCTGAGCGAGCATTTTTTCAACAATAATGCAGAACCACCAGACCTTTTTACCTTAGTTATGTTCTCATTTTCCTGTATATCCAATGGTACTGTTTCACTATAGAATGAAACTTCATAAGTGCCATTCTTTTTAACTCTATGCTCAATCTCAAAGTATGCTTTTGAAGCTCAGTTAGAGATCTATACATCAAAAAATATTTAAAGATATCATTTAGAAAATCTGGCTTTTTATTAGAGAGTGAAGTTCACTTAATTATTGGTTTGGGAGTAAAGCTTTAAAATGCCAAATAAATCCCGAATGTCTTCAGTGAATATATTGGGCAGATTGTGATGTTGCTAAATCTAAGCTTGATTGGGAGTGTGGTGATGGGTTTGAAAAATTTACACCATGATTAATCTTTCTTTTTTGGGGGGGGGGGAAGGGAGTTAATTGTTTTTAATAGACATCCAGTTTACTGCTTCATCAGCCCTTTTGCATCTCAGTTTTACTAATAATACTTCTCCTTCTGAAAGTCTTTCCAGAGGCTAAAATGTGTCTGCATACATCCAGTATATTTAACTTATACCCTAAAATGAGACTGGGCTATTACAGAAGCAGGACTGTGAAAAGAATTTAGAAAGGTACATTTTTTATGGCTGGCCTGCCATAATAAATATGGGTAATTCAGTAGATGATTATAGCGCAATAAGTGTGCTAAAAGACAACTCTGATTCAGACAGTGACATGGCCTGTGAGACTCTTGACCCTCATGATGGAGACCTCAATTCATCAGCCAACTTGAGTTCGGTCAAGGAAATAATAGACTCCCACAGAAGCGAAATTCTCCTTAATGAGCTGTTAATTGTTTACATGTATCAGAAGTTGCCTAATATTTCTTTTAATTTAATGTATTCCTGACCCTGCTGCTCTGATGGCCTCAGGAAAACTCTTATCATAAAAATGCAGGTGTGCTTAGCAGGTATAATAAAAGTATAATAAAAGTGCAGATGTGCATAGCAGGTTTGTCAGTTGATATGCTCATATCAGCTTAAAAGAATTTCACATTTCTATAAATTAAGAAATGAATCAGTGCTGTGCTGATTCTCTGATTGCCCTCTCTTCATCATTTTCTCTGCAGGCCCAGACTGACTAGGCTATTTTATGGGAGCTGGAGATGACTCATTACCTCACATTACTTTGTCTCACAGATGGCATCATTTTATCTTAGGCACAAAGAGACTGACAAGTGACATTGTTGCAGTGATTTTATTGTATTAGGCTGTGGAGAACACTGGATGTGATGAATATATAACACGAGGCTGGAGTTTGCATTTGAGACTTGGGGCTTTGGTAGGATAGAGGGAGATAAAAAGGGAGATTTTCAAAAAGGGCATACAGAGGGTGGAAAGGAAGAAGTGTTAAGAGAGAGTGTATTCCCTCCATAAGCAAGATAGTATTTTCTATACATCATGGAATACTGAAGACCCACAGATAGTTCTCAGGCTAATCCAGTCATTTGGCACTGAAAAATGGTTTTTAAACCATGCTTAAACTGTTGACCCAAGGCTTTTCAATTCCTGCCCATAGTTATAGATTTGCTGGTAATTTTCATTAAGCCAAGGAACCTAGGGATGCTGTAGGGCTCAGCTAAAGGTTGGCTTCTTGCCAATGCTAAAATGATAGGGCAGTAATTTCCACCATGAAGTCAAATATAAGAATCCTCTAAAATGTTTATGTGTATGTGTGGTTGTGTGAGTGTGTATGCATGTATGTGTTTATGTGCATACTTTTCTGATTGCATGTGTGGAAGGAGTGGGAATATGTGGAATTTTAAAAGAAATACAAATTTTATCTGATCAGGTAGGAAGAGTCAAGAATAATTTTGTACTTTCTTCTGACATATTCAGGGGTGAAAACTGTCAACTAGGTAGAATCCTCTGTCTAATTCTTCTGTTGGAGAGCTATATTTTTTGTTATAGGTACCTGCCATTGAGCGAATGGAATTGTCAAAGATTGCTGTTACACAAAAAGGGCCCATTACTCTCAGCAAAGCATGAAAATACCAGCATAATTTACCATCATAGCCAATAACAAAGTGCTCTTTTAAGAAACTTAATGCCACCTGTTAAAACTCAGGTTTTCCAGATCAGAGCCTGAGATGCTTTCCTGCTAGTATATCAGGTATTAATTTTACTCCATCACAAGATTTCTGGATACAAGAAATATCCTATTATTTTCTAAACCAAATTAAATCTGACATGAGGTCCCATTTATGGGGACTGTGGAATGATCTAATATCACTCATTATTGGATCTCCCGTCCCACCTCCCCAGGGTTATGGGAAAGCTATAGGGGATTATTCAATCCGGAGTTTGAGAAAGTCCCTGAGTTTCCCAAGTGGCTCAATGGTAAAAAATCTTCCTGCCAATGCAGGAGATGAAGGTGACATGGGTTCCATATCTGGGTTCAGAAGATCTTCTGGAGAAGGGAATGGGTACCCACTCCCGTATTCTGGCCTGGAGAATCCCATGGACAGAGGACCCCTGGTGGGGTCACAAAAAATTTGACGACTGAGCATGCACACACACAGTGTCTTGGTCCACAAAGTTTCCAAGCCTTCATTTTCCATTGGGAAGGAGAGGTGGTGCTGCTGCTTCTTTGACTGGGGCACAGTATTTGGAACTGGGATGGAAGGACTAGTGTATTCATTCTCTTGATGGAACTCACATGAGGTTCCATCTCTTCCCTATTGACTTAGGGTTTAAAAGCATATGTCCCAGCTCTGTGGGGACACAAGAAGCACAGTCACTTTCCAGTCTTGGAGACTGTCTCATAGACCCAGAGTTGTCTATTTTGTCTGCCTGTCTCTATAAACACTTCTAATCCATCCTGTCTCTCTTTGGGATGATTTTTCATAATCCCTTCCCAGTGAGACATATTTGCCACTTTCTCCAGTGGGAGAGTGGGGCTAGAAATATTGAAATAAGTCTGTTTCATTCACATTATCTGATCCTGATAGCAGTAGTTACCTGAACTCAAAAACTGGCTCCTATCACTGCAAAGTGAATAATTGTTCATGACAGAGAGGTAGACAGTGTCTCAGACTAAAAGCTCTTGGAGAGTAATATTCCCAAGACATGGAACCTTTGCACCACTCCTCTCCTTTAAAAAATTAGTGTTCAATTGAAACAGAATCAAAGACATAGAGGACAGACTTGTGGTTGCCAAAGGGGAAGGGTTTGGGGAAGAGATGGACTGGAGTTTGGGTTACCAGATGCAAGTTATTATATATAGAATAGTAAAATAACAAGGTCCTACTGTATAGCACAGGGAATTATAGTCAATATTCTGTGATAAACCATAATAGAAAAGAATATGAAAAAGAATGTGTATATATACTGGGCTTCCCTGGTGTGGTTCAGTAAAGAATCTGCCTGCCAATACTTGCCAGTGCATGAGATGCGGATTCATTCCTGGGTTAGGAAGATACCCTGGAGAAGGGAATAACAACCCACTCAATTATTCTTGCCTGGAGAATTCCATGAATGGAGGAGCCTGGCAGGCTACAGTTCATGGGTTGCAAAGGTCAGACACGACTTAGTGAGTAAACAACAACGGCAATATATATGCATATATGTAACTGAATCATTTTTCTGTACAGTAGAAATTTGTACAGCATTGTGAATCAAGTCTACTTCAAAAAAGTAATTTTTTAAAAAATGAATGTTTCTCATTGACTATCAGAATGAAGCTATTCTCACCTCTTCAGCATAGTTTCAACTTACCTTTTCAGGTTTTTTTTAGCAGTTTAAAATTTTTTTTAATATAAATTTATTTATTTTAATTGGAGGCCAATTACTTTGCAATATTGTAGTAGTTTTGCCGTACATTGACATGAATCCACAATGGGTGGACATGTGTTTCCCATCCCGAAACCCCGCCCACCTCCCTCCCCATCCCATCCCTCTGGGTCATCCCAGTGCACCATCCCTGGGATGAGATACAGGGAGCACCCTTATCATGCATCAAACCTGGACTGGTGATCTATTTCACATATGATAATATACATGTTTCAATGCTATTCTCTCAAAACATCCCACCCTGACCCTCTCCTACAGAGTCCAAAAGACTGTACTATACATCTGTGTCTCTTTTGCTGTCTCATATATAGGGTTATTATTATCATCTTTCTAAATTTCATATATATGCATTAGTATACTGTATTGGTGTTTTTCTTTCTGGCTTACTTCACTCTGTATCAGTTCAGTTCAGTTCAGTTCAGTCGCTCAGTCATATCTGACTCTGTGGCCCCATGAATTGCAGCATGCCAGGCCTCCCTGTCCATCACCAATGCCCAAAGTTCACTCTGTATAATAGGCTCCAGTTTCATCCACCTCACTAGAACTGATTCAAATGTATCCTTTGTAATGGCTGAGTAACGTTCCATTGTGTATATGTACCACTGCTTTCTTATCCATTCGTCTGCTGATGGACATCTAGGTTGCTTCCATGTCCTGGCTATAATAAACAGTGCTGAGATGAACATTGGGGTACACGTGTCTCTTTCAGTTCTGGTTTCGTCAGTGTGTATGGCCAGCAGTGGGATTGAGGGGTCATATGGCAGTTCTATTTCCAGTTTTTTAAGGAATCTCCACACTGTTCTCCATAGTGGCTGTACTAGTTTGCATTCCCACCAGGAATGTAAGAGGGTTCCCTTTTCTCCACACCCTCTCCAGCATTTATTACTTGTAGACTTTTGGATAGCAGCCATTCTGACTGGCATGAAATGGTACCTCATTGTGGTTTTGATTTGCATTTCTCTGATAACGAGTGATGTTGAGCATCTTTTCATGTGTTTGTTAGCCACCTATATGTCTTCTTTGGAGAAATGTGTGTTTAGTTCTTTGGCCCATTTTTTGATTGGGTCGTTTATTTTTCTGGAATTGAGCTGCAGGAGCTGCTTGTATATTTTTGAGATCAATTCTTTGTCCATTGCTTAATTTGCTACTATTTTCTCCCATTCTGAATGCTGTCTTTTCAACATGCTTATAGTTTCTTTTGTTGTGCAAAAGCTTTTAAGTTTAATTAGGTCCCATTTGTTTATTTTTGCTTTTATTTCCAGTACTCTGTGACATGGGTCATAGAGTATCCTGCTGTGATTTATGTCGGAGAGTGTTTTGCCTATGTTTTCCTCTAGGCGTTTTATAGTTTCTGGTCTTACGTTTAGATCTTTAATCCATTTGGAGTTTATTTTTGTGTATGGTGTTAGAAAGTGCTCTAATTTCATTCTTTTACAAGTAGTTGACCAGTTTTCCCAGCACCACTTGTTAAAGAGATTGTCTTTTCTCCATTGTATATTCTTGGCTCCTTTGTTGAAGATAAGGTGTCCATAGGTGTGTGGATTTATATTTGGGCTTTCTATTTTGTTCCATTGATCTATATTTCTGTCTTTGTGCCGTTAACATACTGTCTTGATGACTGTGACTATGTAGTAGAGCCTGAAGTCAGGCAGGTTGATTCCTCCAGTTCCA
Source organism: Bubalus kerabau (assembly GCF_029407905.1). Lineage (NCBI taxonomy): Eukaryota > Metazoa > Chordata > Mammalia > Artiodactyla > Bovidae > Bubalus > Bubalus kerabau. Next base: position 56,322,300 of record NC_073647.1, on the reverse strand, counting down.
TTCTTGTTTCTTAAGATTTCTTTGGGTATTTGAAGTATTTTGTATTTCCATACAAATTGTGAAATTATTTGTTCTAGTTCTGTGAAAAATACCATTGGTAGCTTGATAGGGATTGCATTGAATTTATAGATTGATTTGGGTAGTATACTTATTTTCACTGTGTTGATTCTTCCAATCCATGAACATGGTATATTTCTCCATCTATTTGTGTCCTCTTTGATTTCTTTCATCAGTGTTTTATAGTTTTCTATGTATGGGTCTTTTGTTTCTTTGGATAGATTTATTCCTAAGTATTTTATTCTTTTCACTGCAATGGTAAATGAAATTATTTCCTTAATTTCTCTTTCAATTTTCTCATTGTTAGTGTATAGGAATGCAAGGGATTTATGTGTGTGAATTTTATATCCTGCAACTTTACTATGTTCATTGATTAGCTCTAGTAATTTTTTGATGGAGTCTTTAGGGTTTTCTATGTAGAGGATCATGACATCTGCAAACAGTGAGAGTTTTACTTCTTCTTTTCCAATCTGAATTCCTTTTATTTCTTTTTATGCTCTGATTGCTGTGGCTAAAACTTCCAAAACTATGTTGCATAGTAGTGGTGAGAGTGGGCACCCTTGTCTTGTTACTGACTTTAGGAGAAACACTTTCAATTTTTCACCATTGAGGATGCTGTTTGCTGTGGGTTTGTCATATATACATTTTATTCTGTTGAGGTATGTTCCTTCTATTCCTGCTTTCTGGAGGGTTTTTAATCATAAATTGTTGTTGAATTTTGTCAAAGGCTTTCTCTGCATCTATTGAGATAATCATACGGTTTTTATCTTTAAATTTGTTAATGTGGTGTATTACATTGATTGATTTGTGGATATTGAAGAATCTTTGCATCCCTGAGATAAAGCCCACTTGGTCATTTTGTATGATCTTTTTAATATGTTGGTGGATTCTGTTTGCTAGAATTTTGTTAAGGAGTTTTGCATCTATGTTCATCAGTGATATTAGCCTGTAGTTTTCTTTTATTGTGGCATCTTTGCCAGGTTTTGGTATTAGGATGATGGTGGCCTCATAGAATGAGTTTGGAATTTTAACTTCCTCTGCAATTTTCTGGAAGAGTCTGAGTAGGATAGGTGTTACGTCTTCTCTAAATTTTTGGTAGAATTCAGCTGTGAAGTCGTCTGCTCCTGGGCTTTTGTTTGTTGGAAGATTTCTGATTACAGTTTCAATTTCCGTGCTTGTGATGGGTCTGTTAAGATTTTCTGTTTCTTCCTGGTTCAGTTTTGGAAAGTTGTACTTTTCTAAGAATTTGTCCATTTCTTCCAAGTTTTCCATTTTTTTGGCATAGAGTTCCTGATAGTATTCTCTTATGATCCTTTGTATTTCTGTGTTGTCTGTTGAGGTTTCTCCATTTTCATTTCTAATTTTGTTGATTTGATTCTTCTCCCTTTGTTTCTTAATGAGTCTGGCTAATGGTTTGTCTATTTTATTTGCCTTTGTTGATTTGTGCAATGGTCTCTTTTGTTTGTTTTGCATTTATTTCTGCCCTAGTTTTTAAGATTTATTTCCTTCTACTAACCCTGGGGTTCTTCATTTCTTCCTTTTCTTGTTGCTTTAGGTGTAGAGTTAGGTTATTTATTTGACTTTTTTTCTTGTTTCTTGAGGTAAGCCTGTATTGCTATGAACCGTCCCCTTAGCACTGTTTTACAGTGTTCCATAGGTTTTGGGTTGTTGTCTTTTCATTTTCATTCCTTTGTATGCATATTTTGATTTCTTTTTTTTATTTTTTCTGTGATTTGTTGATTATTCAGCAGCGTGTTGTTCAGCCTCCATATGTTGGAATTTTTAATAGTTTTTCTCCTGTAATTGAGATCTAATCTTACTGTATTGTGGTCAGAAAATATGCTTGGAATGATTTCAATCTTTTTGAATTACCAAGGCTAGATTAATGGCCCAGGATGCGATCTCTCCTGGAGAAGGTTCCATGTACACTTGAGAAAAAGGTGAAATTTATTATTTTGGGGTGAAATGTCTTATAGATATCAATTAGGTCTAACTGGTCTATTGTATCATTTAAAGTTTTTGTTTCCTTGTTAATTTTCTGTTTAGTTGATCTATCCATAGGTGTGAGTGGGTTATTAAGGTCTCCCACTATTATTGTGTTAACTTTTCAGTTTTGTCTCCTGTCCATACTCCTTACTCAGGCAAAATGGACTCTTTTAATCTGAATATTCTGATATCTGATCAGTATCACCTGCAGGCCTTTGTTCTTGCTTTTTTGACACAAATGCCCTCCCTTTATATTTGCCTTTTGAGATCCTACTCATTACTCAAAGTTCAACCAAGATGCTATTTCCTGCAGGGATTCTTTCCTGATTCCTTTTATTTGACTTTCTTTCTCCTTTGAACCTGAGAACATTTAGTTTGTCCTTGTCTTTTTATAATTCTCATATTCTTACACTGTAGACTGTAGTTCGTTATATTTTTTACTCTAACTTTTCAGTTGGATTGAACATTTCCTGATGGCAGACACTGTGACCAAGGGCTGACTGATTTATTAGCAAAGTGCCTTGAGATGCTAGATATTTGACAATTATTTTGAAATTAGTTGATCATATCCCAAGCTATTTTTAGGTCAGAAATTGTTTTCTCTTTCTTCTCATCGCGCCTCCAGATGTTTAAGGCTCTGTTTTTATACATGTGAATTTCTCCAACATTTTTTTACACCTTGGCCTCCTGCAGAGTGAAAATATACGTAGCTGTTTGTACCTGGTTGTTTTTGTTAGAGCTCTCCTTGTAGTTTATGTTCTGATTTTTTATTGACAAACCTTTTCTTTGTCCCTTTTACTATGTTTCTCTTGGATGTCATTCCATTGTATTGGAAAAAAAGAGGTAATTCTAGACTCCACATTTATCTAACTTTTTTAAAAAGTTGACATAAACTTCTAGGCATCACAAGAATAATTCTAAAACAAGCAAGCAAGCAAAATAACATTGTAGCTTCTTATTTGAAAAGGGGAAATAGAACTGTTCCAAACTAGAAGGACCTTAATTTGTACCTTTGTGAATGCTGGCTCCCCTGCTTTTCATACTATTCTTTTCCACCTTGAAAACTCCTATACATGTTCCTGTTCAAGTAACCTTTTTAGTAAAGTTAGTTCCATTTGGTGTGTGCTGCTATTTTACCTTCTATTAATACGAAATATAACAAGTATCACATTGTACTATCTCTTTAAAATACTCCTATTTAAAAAATATTTTATTCATATATAGTTAATTTACAGTGTTGTGTTAATTTCTGCTGTACAGCAGAGTGATTCAGCTATACATAAGTTTATGTATGCATTCTTTTTCATATTCTTTTCCATTATGGTTTATCACAGAATGTTGAATATAGCTCCCTGTACTATATAGTAGGACCTTGTTATTTATCCATTCTATATATAATAGTGGGCACCTGCTAATCCCAAACTCCCAATTCATTTCTCCTCCAGCCCCCTCTTGCCTGGCAACCAACAGTCTATTCTGTAGGTCTGTGAGTGTGTTTGATAAATAAGTTGATTTATGTCATATTTTGTATTCCCTATATAAGTGGTACTATATGGTATTTGTCTTCTTATTCACTTAGAATGATTATTTCTAGGTTTATTCATGTTGCTGCAAATACTCCTCATTGTTGTAATGAATTACTTTATGGATATTATTTAAACATAGACACTGCCATTAGACTATGATTCCGTAAGGTAGATAACACTTCTCTTTGTCAGTTAAAATCCCAAGTGCTTGCCATTTAATGGACTATTCATAACAGTTTGTTGCATAGGATGTGCCAATATTTCTTTTGTTTACTAACTTTTCTTCCCTATTCAGCCTTACAGTCATTATCTTCATTTTTGTTGTATGCCGAGCACCTAGTTCAGCACCTAAAACATAGACAACACTTAGCATGTGTTTGATAAAAGACATATTAGTGAATTATAAGATATGTGTATCAGGTCTAAATTATTTCTTTCACCAGAGTCTTTGCTTTTCAAAGGTATGGTTGGACCCAACTCGTTTTTGTTTCTCTCCAGAATGTAACATAGAACCTAAGGAATTGATGGTAATCAATAAAGATTAAAGAACCCCTAATTCTAAATTCTAATGCTAATCTGCTCTGTATCTCAGTAAATCATTTACTTAGTACATATCAATTCAGTGTTTACTGGGTGGAAGGCCCTTTACTACCTTTTAAATTTTCCTATGTTTCATAAATGAAGAAAATATTTTCTGGATTTTGTATAGTCTGGGATATTATGTAATATTGAAGATACTGCTAGCAATATTTTGAAAGTAGGCTAAGTGTAGTAAATAGTGAACTTGCAGTAACCTGAGTATTTTGGTTAATTTCATATTCATGATAGTTAAATGTTGCCATATATACAGTTTCCATTTCTCAAACCATTGAAATAAAACATAACAGAATTTAACCCTAATACTATCATGAGTTCATTTTTTTTTGCTTTTGATTTGGAAGGTTTTCTGAACACCTGCCAATGCAGGAGTCATAAGAGCCATGGATTAAATCCCTGGGTCAGGAAGATCCCCTGGAGAAGGGCATGACAACCCACTCCAGTATTGTTGCCTGGAAAATACCATGGACAGAGGAGCCTAGTGGATTACAGTTCATAGGGTCACAAAGAGTTGGATATGACTGAAGAGACTTGGCATGCATGACTGAAGAGACTTAGCATGCATGCGTTGGATTTTAGAGTACCTGTGAGGCATGTCAGAACTGGATGATTTGTCACTAGCTTGATTTTCAATCTATAGACCTAGCATGCATAATCTTGGGAAGACAAATCCTTAGTTTTTCTAAGCTAGGGCAATAATGATTTAACCCCATGTACTGCCCCTGTGTACTGCTGTGAGGCCCCCATGTAGCAACCTTTCCCAAGCATGTTATACATAAGAAGCAAATCCATACTTTTGGCCAGTGCATAGCCTTTGACTGTGTGGGTAAATTGCTAACAATCTTAGATAAGCCTCTCTATAATACAAAAGGAGAAAAGGGCTGGAAATATAGACATCTGAGCCCTTCTGTGTAAAGAGGTCTGTTGAGAAGTTTAACTCATGCTGTGAAAAGCCAAACAACCAAAAATTGTGTAAAATAAAGCAGTCTCATATACCAAAAGAAAAGAGTTCTGTTTGCACACTATAAAACTTCCAATGTTGTGCCATTAATCACCCCAACAGTTTGCTTTATTCAAAACTAAAAGTCACATGTCATGATCATAATAGCCTGAAGAGGGAGGGAGGAAGGGAGACAACATTAAACATAATCATTATGCAAAAAGTCACTTTATATAAGGGGTAATGAACATTTATGATCATCCAGAGACAGAATCCCTGGTGAGAATGAGGCAGTGCTAAATGCATGCTAAACAAATGATAGGTGCAGAATCTTGATTTGAGTGAGTGAAGTCGCTCAGTCGTGTCTGACTCTTTATGACCCCATGGACTGTAGCCCACCAGGCACCTCCCTCCATGGAATTCTCCAAGCAAGAGTACTGGAGTGGGTTGCCATTTCCTTCTCCAGGGGATCTTCCCAACCCAGGGATCGAACCCGTGTCTCCTGCATTCCAGGCAGACGCTTTAATCTCTGAGCCACCAGGGAAGTTGAATCTTGATTTAATACCATTTAAAAATAAGCCTCTGTGATGCCAAATGAGCATCTAACTATGAAATATTGTTAACATGTTTCACAAAGAGTGAGAGATTTGTTTGAAACCATGTTTCCATTGCAAACACAGAGGCCCAGTTTGTCAAGAATGAAAAACTTGTTTCCCTATCTGGCTAATATACCCATTTTAATTAATTTAATTGTATTTTATACATTTACTAATCTCTATGTGGAAAAACGTTCAGGATTAGAATCATCTAATCACCAAATGAAAGTATTACTGGTTTCATTTTACATTTTCTTGGTTTTCATATAATCCAAGGAGAGATTTTTTTTAATCTAAATTCCTTAAAAGTTGAAATAATGAAGTGTACAATATGTACTATTTCCATAAGTAATCCTTATGGATTACTCATGGATTACTGTTAACCTTATAATGGAAGTAAATATTAAAATGCAGACTCTGTTACTGAGGAGATTAAATATGATTTTATTGTAAGACTAGTGAAATTAATCAGAATTTCAATGTTATTCTGACCTTGATATAATGATAATATATGAACACAAGCCATAGTATATGGCTTAGTATATGAACACAAGCCATAGTATATGAACACAAGCCATCAACATGTTTTTCATCTTCTATTTTTAGTTTTTTTTTTTTTTTTTAAGAGAAATGAAATTTGAAGTTAAAATGGGGTATTAGTAAAACTTGTTCATTCTGGAAAAAGCCCCAAGCTATATAGGTCCTGTTTCTGTCGTTAACTAGTATATATGGCTTTGAATAAGTCCCATCTCATCCTAAGTCATTTTTTCATTTATAAGTTTATTCTTGAAATACCAATATTCCATAATTCTAAATACATGAGAAGACTAGGGCTTTGCTCTCCTGGCAACACTTAAAGAATGGTAGGAACATCTTATGGTAGGAACATCTGGGTAGGTACTTTACCTGACTGAATTTTTCTTGAAAGTCATTGATGCTGAAATCTCAGTTTCTCTGTGCACCAGTGCCAAATCAAATCTGAAACTGAGTTTTTCATGAAGTAGAAGAGAATAGCTATTTGCTTTTCTAGGCAAAGGGGGACAGAGTGGTCTCCTGCCCCAACCAGGAAAGATTTTGTTAGGAGTTTTATAGCCATGGTCTTTGGGTGGGGTTGCTAATAAAGATTAGGATGTGTGCAGGCCCTGCACTCCTTTAATCTCGTCTCAGGTGGTCTCCTGATGAGCTTCTCTGGTTATCAAACTGATCTCTGGAATGAAGAATTCTAGCATCTTCCATTTGTTGGGGGAGTTTAGTTCTGTAAAGGCCTCAGATATTGTTATGTGTATCCCTTGAGGTAGAACCAGAATATTGCCCCAAGGCTACACTACTGTTTCTTAACTGCTCTCCCCTTGTCTCTGTGTCCCCTTCCTTCCCTGATTAGCAACTGCTTAAAAGACTACCCTGCCCAGGAGCTCCACAGGATCCTTCTCAGTTTCACTGGGTCAGAGCTGGGTTCCCTTTTAATTTATTTTCTGAAATTTCCCTAATACCATTTTGGACCCCATATTCTTAATTTAAAACAAATGAGGTGTTTTACAGCTTGTTTTCAATGCTTAACACCTTCAATGAATTAGGTTCCCTAAATAGCTCTCCTTATGGGGCCCTTTTAGAACTAATACCCAAGAAAGATGTCCTTTTCATTATAGGGGACTAGAATGAAAAAGTAGGAAGTCAAGAAACACCTGGAGTAACAGGAAAATTTGGCCTTGGAATACGGAATGAAGCAGGGCAAAGGCTAATAGAGTTTTGCCAAGAGAACGCACTGGTCATAGCAAACACCCTCTTCCAACAACACAAGAGAAGAATATACACATGGACATCACCAGATGGTCAACACCAAAATCAGATTGATTATATTCTTTGCAGCCAAAGATGGAGAAGCTCTATACAGTCAGCAAAAACAAGACCAAGAGCTGACTGTGGCTCAGATCATGAACTCCTTAATGCCAAATTCAGACTTAAATTGAAGAAAGTAGGGAAAACCACTAGACCATTGAGGTATGACCTAAATCAAATCCCTTATGATTATACAGTGGAAGTGAGAAATAGATTTAAGGGACTAGATCTGATAGATAGAGTGCCTGATGAACTATGGACAGAGGTTCGTGACATTGTACAGGAGAGAGGGATCAAGACCATCCCCATGGAAAAGAAATGCAAAAAAGCAAAATGGCTGTCTGGGGAGGCCTTACATAGCTATGAAAAGAAGGGAAGCAAAAAGCAATGAAAAAAAGGAAAGATATACCCATTTGAATGCAGAGTTCCAAAGAATAGCAAGAAGAGATAAGAAAGCCTTCCTCAGCGATCAATGCAAAGAAATAGAGGAAAACAACAGAATGTGGAAGACTAGAGATCTCTTCAAGAAAATTAGAGATACCAAGGCAACATTTCATGCAAAGATGGGCTCGATAAAGGACAGAAATGGTATGGACCTAACAGAAGCAGAAGATATTAAGAAGAGGTGGCAAGAATACACAGAAGAACTGTACAAAAAAGTTCTTCATGACCCAGATAATCACGATGGTGTGATCACTCACCTAGAGCCAGACATCCAGGAATGTGAAGTCAAGTGGGCCTTAGAAAGCATCACTATGAACAAAGCTAGTGGAGGCGATGAAATTCCAGTTGAGCTATTTCAAATCCTGAAAGGTGATGCTGTGAAAGTGCTGCACTCAATACGCCAGCAAATTTGGAAAACTCAGCAGTGGCCACAGGACTGGAAAAGGTCAGCTTTCATTCCAATCCTTAAGAAAGGCAATGCCAAAGAATGCTCAAACTACCACACAATTGCACTCATCTCCCACGCTAGTAAAGTAATGCTCAAAATTCTCCAAGTCAGGCTTCAGCAATATGTGAACTGTGAACTTCCAGATGTTCAAGCTGGATTCATAAAAGGCAGAGGAATGAGAGATCAAATTGCCAACATCTGCTGGATCATCGAAAAAGCAAGAACGTTTCAGAAAAGCATCTATTTCTGCTTTATTGACTATGCCAAAGCCTTTGACTGTGTGGATCACAATAAACTGTGGAAAATTCTGAAAGAGATGGGAATCCCAGACCACCTGACCTGCCTCTTGAGAAGCCTATATGCAGGTCAGAAAGCAACAGTTAGAACTGGACATGGACCAACAGACTGGTTCCAAATAGGAAAAAGAGTATGTCAAGGCTGTCTATTGTCACCCTGCTTATTTAACTTAGATGCAGAGTACATTATGAGCAACGCTGGGCTGGAGGAAGCACAAGTTGGAATCCAGATTGCCTGGGGAAATACCAATAACCTCAGATATGCAGATGACACCACCCTTATGGCAGAAAGTGAAGAGGAACTAAAAAGCCTGTTGATGAAAGTGAAAGTGGAGAGTGAAAAAGTTGGCTTAAAGCTCAACATTCAGAAAATGAAAATCATGGCATCTGGTCCCATCACTTCTTGGCAAATAGATGGGGAAACAGTGTCAGACTTTATTTTTTGGGATTCCAAAATCACTGCAGATGGTGACTTCAGCCATGAAATTAAAAGACCCTTACTCCTTGGAAGAAAAGTTATGTATGGCAAAACCAATACAATATTGTAAAGTAAAATAAATAAATAAATACTAAAAATAGGCAAGAAAAAAAAAAAAAAGAGAAAACTTACGACCAACCTAGATAGCATATTGAAATGCAGAGACATTACTTTGCCAACAAAGGTTCGTCTAGTCAAGGCTATGGTTTTTCCTGTGGTCATGTATGGATATGAGAGTTGGACTGTGAAGAAAGCTGAGCACCAAAGAATTATTGCTTTTGAACTCTTATGTTGGAGAAGACTCCTGAGAATCCCCTGGACTGCAAGGAGATCCAACCAGTCCATTCTGAAGGAGATCAGCCCTGGGTGTTCTTTTGAAGGAATGATGCTAAACCTGAAACTCCAGTACTTTGGCCACCTCATATGAAGAGTTGACTCATTGGAAAAGACTCTTATGCTGGGAGGGATTGGGGGCAGGAGGATAAGGGAAAGGCAGAGGATGAGATGGCTGGATGGCATCACCGACTTGATGGACATGAGTTTGAGTGAACTCCGGGAGTCAGTGATGGACAGGGAGGCCTGGCGTGGTGCGATTCATGGGGTCACAAAGTGTCAGACATGACTGAGCGACTGAAATGATGGGGCCTGCAGCCATGAAATTAAAAGTAACTTGATCCTTGGAAGGAAAGCTATGATAAACCTAGACAGCATATTGAAAAGCAGAGACATCATTTTGCTGACAAAAATCGCTATAGTGAAGCTATGGTTTTTTAAGTAGTCATATATGAATGTGAGAATTGGACCATAAAGAATGCTGAGCACCGAAGAATTGATGCTTTCAAATTGTGGTGTTGGAAAAGACTCTTGAGAGTCCCTTGGACTGAGAGGAGATCAAACCTGTCAGTCCAAAAAGAAATCAACCTTGACTATTTATTGGGAGGAGTGATGCTGAAGCTCTAATACTTTGCCCACCTGATGCAAAGAGCCAAGTCATTGGAAAAGACCCTGATGTTGGGAAAGATTGATGCAGGAAAAGGAGGCAATAGAGGATGAGATGGTTGGCTGGCATCACTGACTCAATGGACCTGAATTTGAGCAAACTCCAGGAGACAGTGAAGGACAGGAATGCTGCGGTCCATGGGGTTGATAAGAATCAGAATTGACTTAGTGACCGAACAACAAAGAAATGGAATCTGAGAAGGCATTTTTGTCATTAGAGGGTCAATATCCAATACATAGGGACAGATTTCTGCTTTGGTGATGGAAGACACAGTTTTTATGATAGCATTTAGGGTTTCTCACTGTGCCTGGGGTATAACTTGATTACACTTCTTCCACCCCAACCTCCATCCCCACCACCACACAAACACATTCTTTTCAACCTATTAGGTATCTGAAACTATAAACTACAAATCAATATATAAAATAGAAATGTAAAAGTGAATATGTTACCTGAAGACACTGTCTTTCTAGATATGACTTTTATAACTACTGGTCCTCAACTGCTACAATTGTATTAATACTTCTAAAGAATTGAGTTCTTACATAAAGAAAATGTTTCCTTTGATTGCAATTAGAAACAAATATATTATAATTGAATGTAAATACTTAGAATGGCCTTTTCCTTCATATATCTTAAGATAGTTTCTTTCATCTGAAAATCACTGGTTACCATCATAAGATTCATAAGGATATCACAAGGATAAATGGTAGTAGAGTTAGGAGGAAGAAGTCTAGAAAGAAAGAATACCTTTTTTTTTTTTTTTTTGTACAAAGGTGCCCTTGTATTACAGTCAGAGAGAAAGAAAACTTTCCTCTACCCTTCTAGGTTCTTCAGGCTAGTTAAGTATTCAATTGACATGAGACAGATTGAAAGGAAAAAATCAAATTTACATTAATATATACAGATCGTCATATATGAGATCGTCAGAGATCCCACATTCATGAGAGGCTCAGAGACAGACAGGTAACATTATATATATATATATATATATATATATATATATATATATATATATATGCCATCTTGGGCTGCAGAATAGGATAGGGGCCTGAGACTTTCAAGGACAGGTGGGTCATTCACAGGACCATGGTGTTAACAAACAAAGTTCATATGTTCAATGCACTGTGAGGCCAAATAAACTGAAATACTGGAATCTGGAGCAGTGTGCTGTGTGCTAAGTTGCTTCAATCATGTCTAACCCATGAACTATAGCCTGTCAGGCTCCTCTGTCCAAGGGATTCCCCAGGGAAGAATACTGGAGTGGATTTCCATGCCCTCCTCCAGGAGATCTTCCTGACTCAGGGATTGAACCTGCATGTCTTATGTCTCTTGCATTGTCAGGCGAGTTCTTTACCACTAGTGCCACCTGGGAAGCCCAATCTGAAGCAGAGAAAGGTTTATTGCAGGGCCATGCAAGGAGAACAGGTAGCTCATTCTCAAAACCCCCAAACTCTGCAATGGATTTGGGGGAAATTTTTTATAGGCAAAATTTGAGATGCGGGCTGCAAGTTGTGTGGCTTTCTCCTGATTGGTTGATGGTAAAATGATAGGGTGGTCCTCTAGGAGTCTTGTGTTCAGTCTGAAGTTACCAGCCTCAACCTGGCGGGGAAGCCTTAGTTCCTGCTGAAGAGCTCAAAGATATTATCATGTATATTCCTTGAGGAGGAACCAGAACCCTGCCCTAAGGTTGTATCCCCACTTGACTATCCCTCCCCCGTTTCTGCCTTCCCTCCCTTCCCTGATGAGCAGCTGTTTGAATCTGCCCTTTGAAACTCAAGGAAGGTCATGGAGGCTGAATAAAGCCTATTTCCTACAAACAAGAAGCAGGGCATACAGAAAGGATTTGTACCCAAGAGTTCTGTTGGGTCATACTTGGCTTCAGTAAGAAAAGCAGATGTCTGGTGGTTAGATGTTTGCCTGGCTATACAGTTGGTAGATAAACTTTTTCTCTGATAATAACTCTTTTTTTCTGGGAAAATTCCCAATTTAAATTCTTCTAGGTAGTTACATGCATACTAAGTCACTTCAGTTGTGGCCAACTCTTTGTGACCCTATGGACTGTAACCCACCAGGCTCCTCTGTCCATGGGGATTCCCCAGGCAAGAATACTAGAGTGGGTTGTCATGCCCTCCTCCAGGGGATATTCCTGACCCAGGGATCGAACCCACATCACCTGTGGCTCCTGCATTGCAGGCAGATTTTTTACCAATGAAACACAGGGGAAGCCCCAGTCAATATTCCTCCTCCTCCAAAACTTGCCTGATAGGGAGTGACATATAGTCCCATGTTTCAGAGTATACTAGAGAAAACTCTTAATTAAAGTTTGAAAATACATTATTAGTTAGCTTTGACTATGATTGGTACAAAATGAAAGAGGTTTGTAACTATTTATTTATTTGTAGTTGTTTACTTATATTCTAGGCTGATTCCTTTAAAACTATTTAATGTATTTATAAATATATTAATTATGATTACATTAATTTATTTTACTCAGTAATTGTGTTTAACTTCAGTTCTTAAAATAGCAATTTTATTAATTTTTAAAACTAATGTATGTAACATTTTTATTTCAGTTTAAACTTCTGTTAAATTTTATGATTTGTAGTTCAAATGCAGACCTATATCATTCAGTTCAGTTCAGTCGTGTCCGACTCTGTGACCCCATGAACTGTACCACACCAGACCTCCCTGTCCATCACCAACTCCTGGAGCTTACTAAGACTCGTGTTCATTGAGTCGTTAATGCCATCCAACCATCTTATCCTCTTTTGTCCCCTTCTCCTCCCACCTTCAATCTTTTCCAGCATCAGCGTCTTTTCAAATGAGTTAGTTCTTCGCATTAGGTGGCCAAAGTATTGGAGTTTCAGCTTCAGCACCAGTCCTTCCAATGCATATACAGGACTGATTTCCTTTAGGATGAACTGATTTTATCTCCTTGATGTCCAAAGGACTCTCAAGAGTCTCCTCCAACACCACAGTTCAAAAGCATCAATTCTTCTGCACTCAGTTTTCTTTATAGTCCAAGTCTCATATCATTACATGACTACTGGAAAAACCATAGCTTTGACTAGATGGACCTATGTTGGCAAAGTAATGCCTCTGCTTTTTAATAAGCTGTCTAGGTTGGTCATAACTTTTCCTCCAAGGAGCAAGCATCTTTCATGGCTGCAGTCACAATCTGCAGTGATTTTGGAGCCCCCTCAAATAAAGTCTGTCACTGTTTCCATTGTTTCCTATATCACTATTGGTGACAATATATTCTGAAGCTGGTAGAAAATCAAATCGGGAAAGAAAGATCTCATAAGAATTGAAAGTGTATTCTAAAACTATCAAGTGACATTACAGCATGTGTGAAAATGGATGTATACTTCAAAATCTGAGCTGAAGTAAACATAACAATGTTCCATGTGCTGTGCTGTGCTGTGCTGTGCTGTGTTTAGTCACTCGGTTGTGTCCAACTCTTCATGACCCCATGGACTGTAGCCTGCCAGGCTGCTCTGTCTATGGGTATTTTCCACACAAGAATACTGGAGTGGGTTGCCACATGCTCCTTCAGGGGATGTTCCCAACTCAGGGACTGAACCCAGGCCTCCCACATTGCAAGCAGATTCTTTACTGTCTGAGCCACCAGGGAAGCCCATGTTCCATACTTGACTGAAATATATTGGTGGCCTTTGAGGATAATAATAAACATTAGCAATCAACAAAAATATCCCAATCTCTTTATGTAGTGAATAGTAAAGTTTTTAACTGTGCATAATCAGCATGACATTTTGCAACTTTAATAATTAGCTCAAGTTCAAAGCAATATTCCTCCAAATTGTTGTCTGTCTTCAATTCCTAGTAGACTTTTCCTGTGGAAGAAGATAGTCTTTGAAGTCACTGAAGCTCTGCAAGAATGATGACGAAAATTTAGTCATTTATATTTAACAAAACAGATATTTCCAGTGCCACTATCTTTGCAAGCTTTATTGAAATCCTTAGATGTCTTCTTTTTCCCAAGTTCTAAATGAACAATATGTTACCAACTTAACTAAGCAATAGTGTATGCTTTCATGAATTGTCAAATAGCTGAAGTACCTTTTTAGTGGAAAATATTTTTCTTTTGCCTGTACTAGCTAAAGAGTGTGGTATACATAGTAAACATAGTCCCAGGGCTGGGACTAACTCACTGTGTGACTTTAGGAAAGCTGCCTTCTCAGGTTCTCTGGGTACCCATTTGTGAAATGAACAGGTTGGACAAGTCAATCACTTCAATTCTTTTCAGTACTAATATTCTATGACTATATTGTTCAGTGTTTCAGATGATAGGTGGCCATCAAGTAATAATGAGAATCTCTCTCAATTAAAAATTTCATGGTTTGATCACAAAATAAAAAACAGGAGCACCACACAAAACAGATATATAGTTTAATGAATTATTATAAGTGGAACAGGTGTGTAACCACCATCTGGTTCAAGAAATAAAACATTGACAACCTCCCCCATGAACATTTTCATGTGCTGCATCTCAATATCAGTTTCATCTTTCTTCCTCCTCAAAATAACCACAATCTTCACTTTTCAAATACTTAGTCATTCTCTTGCATTCATTCAATTCAATGGTTATCTATACTTTGTAAATCAACTTTATTGATGCATGATTTGCTAATGATAAAATGCACTTATCATAAGTGTATGATTGCTTTTAACGAATGTATGTACTCATGTAACCAGCAGCCAAATCCTTATGTAGAACATTTATTTCGATAGAGCCTAAATGATTTCTTTTTACTCTTTTGCAATCAGTTTACCTCCCTTCTCCATTCTCAGTCCCAGGCAATCTCTGTTCTCTTTGAGCACATTCTATGTGAAAGTCACTGTTTCAGAGAGTAAAATAATGAATTCATCCAGGCTTTTCCATCAAGAAACTTGTAAGACAATTGCCATTTCTATTTTTCTCACCAGTGTATCACCTAACACCAAGTATTGTTTAGTTGCCAAGTTGTGTCTGACTCTTTTGCAACCCCATAGACTGTAGCCTGCCAGGCTCCTCTGTCCATGGGGTTTCCCAGGCAAAAATACTGGAGAGGGTTGCCATTTCCTCCTCCAGGGAATCTTCCTGACCCGGGGATCAAAGTTGCATCTCCTGCATTGGCAGGTGGATTCTTTACCATTGAACCACCAGGGAAGCTCAACACCAAGTATCAGTTCAGTTCAGTTCAATTGCTAAGTCGTATCCGACTCTTTGCGACCCCATGAATTGCAGCACACCAGGCCTCCCTGTCTATCACCAACTCCCGGAGTTTACCCAAACTCATGTCCATCGAGTCAGTGATGCCATCCAGCCATCTCATCCTCTGTCATCCCCTTCTCATCCTGCCTCCAATCCCTCCCAGCATCAGAGTCTTTTCCAATGAGTCAACTCTTCACATGAAGTGACCAAAGTATTGGAGTTTCACCTTTAGCATCAGTCCTTCCAAAGAACACCCAGGATTGATCTCCTTTAGAATGGACTGGTTGGATCTCCTTGCAGTCCAAGGGACTCTCAAGAGTCTTCTCCAACATCACAGTTCAAAAGCAGCAATACTTCGGTGCTCAGCTTTCTTCACAGTCCAACTCTCACATCCATACAAGACCACAGGAAAACCATAGCCTTGACTAGATGGACCTTTGTTGACAAAGTAATGTCTCTGCTTTTGAATATGCTTTCTAGGCTGGTCATAATTTTCCTTCCAATGAGTATGCGTCTTTTAATTTCATGGCTGCAGTCACCATCTGCAGTGATTTTGGAGTCCAAAAAAATAAAGTCTGACACTGTTTCCACTGTTTCCCCATCTATTTCCTATGAAGTGGTGGGACCGGATGCCATGATCTTCGTTTTCTGAATGTTGAGCTTTAAGCCAACTTTCTCACTCTCCACTTTCACTTTCATTAAGAGGCTTTTTAGTTCCTCTTCACTTTCTGCCATAAGGTTGGTGTCATCTGCATATCTGAGGTTATTGATATTTCCCCCGGCAATCTGGACTCCAGCTTGTGTTTCCTCCAGCGCAGTGTTTCGCATGATGTACTCTGCATATAAGTTAAATAAGCAGGAATAGCACATGTCAATAACAACTACTCAATAAATATCTATAAAACGACAGTTCAGGGAGTCTACAGATAAATACACAGTAGAATGTTACAAAAACGATAAGAATGAAACAAACAAAAGTTTTACATTAGGCAGAACATAAAATACATGACAGCATTTCCCCAGTGGCTCAGTGGTAAAGACTTTATCTGTCAATGGAGGAGACACAAGTTCTATCCCTGGGTTGGGAAGATCTTCTGAAACAGGAAGTGACACTCTCTCCAGTATTCTTTCCTGGAAAATTCCATGGACAGAGGAGCCTGGCAGCCTACAGTCCACGGGATCACAGAGTTGGATGTGACTGAGCACACACACACACTCAGACACACATGCACAAAATACAGGAAATATTTGAGGTAAGGCTAGAAAAATAGATGGAAGCTTATATAATGAACAGCTTTGAAAATTATACTCTTTTTCTTTATTTCTAAATAGTGGGACAATCATTGAAATTTATGGACAGGGAAGTGATATAATTACATTTATACTTCAGGAAGATGAAATATGTGGCAGGGTATAGGATAAATCAGAAAGGAAGAGACAGTTGGCAAAGACTAGCAAGGAGATAATTATGGTTGCCCAGACATGAGATCGGAGACAGCAATGGCACCCCACTCCAGTACTCTTGCCTGGAAAATCCCATGCATGGAGGAGCCTGGTAGGCTGCAATCCATGGGGTCGTGAAGAGTCGGACACGACTGAACAACTTCACTTTCACTTTTCACTTTCATGCATTGGAGAAGGAAATGGCAACCCACTCCAGTGTTCTTGCCTGGAGAATCCCAGGGACGGGGGAACCTGGTAGGCTGCTGTCTATGGGGTCGCAGAGAGTCGGACACAACTGAGTGACTTAGCAGCAGCAGCAGCAGACAGGAGATAATGAGGGACCAAACTTTGTAGTAGGAGAGGATTTTGAGAAGATGCACTCTATAGACCATTGTTCCTACCATACAGAAATCTTCTCCACTGAGTGGCCATTTTTTTCCTCAACTAGAAGAATACTGGGTAAAACTATGAACATTTTTCTAATTCAGTAGTTTTACATCTATGTTGTTGTTGTTCAGTTGCTAAGTCTGGTCTGATTCTTTGTGACCCCATGTATTGCAGCATGCCAAGCTTCCCTGTCCTTCACTGTCTCCTGCAGTTTACTCAAACTCATCTCCATTGAGTCAGTTATACCATCCAACCATCTCATCCTCTGCCACCCCCTATTCCTCCTGTCCTTAATCTTTCCGAGCATCAGGGTCTTTTCCAATGTCAGCTCTTTGCATCAGGTGGCCAAACTATTGGAACTTCAGCTTCAGCATCAGTCCTTCCAATGAATATTCAGGGTTGATTTGCTTTAGTATTGACTGATTTGATCTCCTTACTATCCAAGGGACTCTCAAGTGTCTTCTCCAGGACCACAATTTGAAAGCATCAATTCTTTGGTGCTCAGCCTTCTTTATGATTCAACTCTTATATCTGTACATGACTACTGGAAAAACCATATCTTTGACTATACTGACCTTCATCGGTGAAGTGATGACTCTGCTTTTTTATATGCTGTCGAGGAGTGTCATGGCTTTTTTTTTTCCCCAAGAAGCAAGCATCTTTTAATTTCATGGCTGCAGTCACTGTCCACAGTGATTTTGGAGCCTAAGAAAATAAAATCTGCCACTGTTTCCACTTTTTCCCATTCTATTTGCCATGAAATTATGGGATCAGATAGAATGATCTTAGTTCTTTGAATGTTGAGTTTTAAAGCAGCTTTTTCATTCTCCTCTTTCAGCCTCATCAACAAGCTCTTTAGTTCCTCTTCACTTTTTGCCATTATGGTGATATCATCTGCATAACTGAGGTTATATATATTTTTCTGGCAATCTTGATTCCAGCTTGTGATTCATCCAGTCCAGCATTTTGCATGATGTAATCTGCATATAAGTTAAACAAACAGGGTGACAGTATTCAGCCATGTCATACTCCTTTCCCAATTTTGAACCAGTCAATTGTTCCATGTCCAGTTCTAACTGTTGCTTCTTGACCTGCATACAGGTTTATCAGGAGGCAGGTAAGGTGGTCTGGTATTCTCATATCTTTGAGAATTATAGCTATAGTGCATATCTAGTTTCTCAATGAAAATATTGGTGTCATTTTCTTTTCTAGCTATATAGGCCACAGATGTATACCATGACACCCTTGCAGAATCCCCAAGGATTTTCCCTTACACATAGTAATGAATTATGAAAATTCCTCCTGTATTTGCCAAAATTTTAGTGTGGCATTTCAGAAATTTGTATCCCCTTCCCCCTGAAATAACCTCTTTTTTTCAATCTTGTAAAATCCGGGTAAGTTACTTAACCAATATGAATCTCCGATTTTTTTTTTCTCTTTATAAAATGCAAATGATATTTTCTAACTTGGAGAGCTATTTAAAGATTAAAATTATTCTTCTAAAGTGCTGAGCCTGCTGAGCAGCATGTTTTGCACATAGCAAAAGCTCAGGAAATCTTAAATACTATTGATATTGTTATTATTTATTTTCACTGTTAATCATGTAGCAAAAACAATTCACACAACTTCTATTAGTATGAGCACAGCATGTAAAGAATTGGGCATTGGTAATCACGTCTCTTTGTTCTCAAAATTAAAATTCTCATCATCAGTGGAGCTAAGATATACCTCGTAATGATCACTGTCTTTTGTTTAGAGGAAATATGTCAGGGTAATAGTCACAGTTATTTTTTAAAATAACTTTGTTTACTTTTGGAAGATAGAGAAAATGAGAATATTTACGTTTTTTTCTCTTTTCCCTGTGCTTCTAGTTCTCTCATTGTCATCTGTTCATTTTCTCCTTTTGTGACAAACAGGTTGGTGTCAAGTTTGAAAATCAGTTTTCTAGAGCTATTTCTTAAAACACAGATTTTTCATGACCTGGAGAGAGGTGGGCTAGTTCAATATCTCATGAAATCAATTGGAATTCCTCTAAATATAACAAT
Organism: Bubalus kerabau; assembly: GCF_029407905.1. Taxonomy (NCBI): domain Eukaryota; kingdom Metazoa; phylum Chordata; class Mammalia; order Artiodactyla; family Bovidae; genus Bubalus; species Bubalus kerabau. Next base: position 56,303,003 of record NC_073647.1, on the reverse strand, counting down.
GCTTTTTTCTGGACTCACTAATGCACTTTATTTTATTTTATTAATTAATTTATTTATTTTAATTGGAGGCTAATTACTTTACAATATCATAGTGGTTTTTGCCAAATATTGAAATGAATCACCCATAGGCATACATGTGTTCCCCATCCAGAACCTGGCTTCCACCTCCCTCCCCATCCCATCCCCCAGGGTCATCCCAGTGCACCAGACCTGAGCACCCTGTTTCATGCATCGAACCTGGACTGGCGATCTGCTTTACATATGATAATATACACGTTTCAACCCTACCCTCTCAAATTATCCCACCTCACCTTCTCCCACAGAGTCCAAAAAACTGTTATTTACATCTGTGTCTCTTTTGCTGTCTTGCATATAGGGTTATCATTACCATCTTTCTAAATTCCATATATATGCATTAGTACACTATATTGATGTTTTTCTTTCTGACTTACTTCACTCTGTATAATAGGCTCCAGTTTCTTCCACCTCATTAGAATTGATTCAAATGCATTCTTTTTAATGGCTGAGTAATACTGCATTATTCCATGTTCAAGGTCATGGGCAGTGGCAGAGAGGAGTTACCCCACATCCAAGGTCAGGAGCAGCAGCTGCACTTTGCTGGAACAGCCGTGAAGAGATACCCCATGTCCAAGGTAAGAGAAACCCAAGTAAGATGGTAGGTGCTGAGAGAGGGCATCAGAGGGCGGACAGACTGAAACCACAATCACAGGCAACTAGCTAATCTGATCACACAGACCACAGCTCATCTAACTCAGTGAAACTAAGCCATGATGTGTGGGGCAACCCAAGACAGACGGGTCATGGTGGAGCAGTCTGACAGAATGTGGCCCACTGGAGAAGGGAATGGCAAACCACTTCAGTATTCTTGACTTGAGAACCCCATGAATAGTATGAAAAGGCAAAAAGATAGGACACGGAAAGATGAATTCCCCAGGCCCGTAGGAGCACAATATGCTACTGGAGATCAGTGGAGAAATAACTCCAGAAAGAATGGAGGGATGGAACCAAAGCAAAACCAGCACCCAGTTGTGGATGTGACTGGTGATAGAAGCAAGGTCTGATGCTGTAAGAGAAATATTGCATAGGAACCTGGGATGTTAGGTCCATGAATCAAGGCAAGTTGGAAGTGGTCAAACAGGAGATGGCAAGAGTGAATGTCGACATTCTAGGAATCAGCAAACTAAGATGGACTGGAATGGGTGAATTTAACTCAGACGACCATTATATCTACTGCTGTGGGCAGGAATCCCTTGGAAGAAATGGAGTAGCCATCACAGTCAACAAAAGAGTCCGAAATGCAGTACTTGGATGCAACCTCAAAAACTACAAAAATGATCTTTGTTTGTTTCCAAGGCAAACCATACAATATCATGGTAATACAAGTCTATGTCCCAACCAGTAACACTGAAGAAGCTGAAGTTGAACGGTTCTAAGAAGACCTACAAGACCTTTAAGAACTAACACCTAAAAAAGATGTCCTTTTCATTATATGGGACTGGAATACAAAAGTAGGAAGTCAAGAAACACCTGGAGTAACAGGAAAATTTGGCCTTGGAGTACAGAATGAAACAGGGCAAAGGCTAATAGAGTTCTGCCAAGAGAATGCACTGGTCATAGCAAACACCCTCTTCCAACAACACAAGAGAAGAATATACACATGGACATCATCAGATGGTCAACACTGAAATCAGATTGACTATATTCTTTGCAGCCAAAGATGGAGAAGCTCTATACAGTCAGCAAAAACAAGAATGGGAACTGACTGTGGCTCAGATCATGCACTCCTTATTGCCAAATTCAGACTTAAATTGAAGAAAGTGGGGAAAACCACTAGACCATTCAGGTATGAACTAAATCAAATCCCTTATAATTATACAGTGGAAGTGAGGAATAGATTTAAGGGACTAGATCTGATAGACAGAGTGCCTGATGAACTGTAGATCGAGGTTTGTGACATTATACAGTAGAGAGGGATCAAGACCATCACTAAGAAAAAGAAATGCTAAAAAGTAAAGTGGCTGTCTGAAGAGGCCTTACAAATAGCTGTGAAAAGAAGAAAAGTGAAAAGCAAAGGAGAAAAGGAAAAATATACCCATTTGAATGCAGAATTCCAAAGAATAGCAAGGAGAGATAACAAAGCTTTCCTCAGTGATCAATGCAAAGAAATAGAGGAAAACAATAGCATGGGAAAGACTAGAGATGTCTTTAAGAAAATTAGAGATACCAAGGGAACATTTCATGCAAATGTGGGCTCAATAAAGGACAGAAATGGTATGGACCTAACAGAAGCAGAAGATATTAAGAAGAGGTGGCAAGAATACACAGAAGAACTGTACAAAAAAAGATCTTCACAACCCAGATAAGCAACCTAGACAGCATATTAAAAAACAGAGATATTACTTTGTCAACAAAGGCCCGTCTAGTCAAGGCTATGGTTTCTCCAGTAGTCATATAAGGATGTGAGAATTGGACTATAGATTCATTTTGATATATGGCAAAACCAATACAATATTGTAAAGTTAAATAAAATAAAATTAAAAAAAACCCCAACAAACTCACACACACACAAAAAAAGAAAAAAAAGTTAAAAAAAAAACAAACAAACAAAAAAAGAAAGCTAAGTGCTGAAGATATTATGCTTTTGAACTGTGGTGTTGGAGAAGACTCTTGAGAGTCCCTTGGACTGCAAGGAGATCCAACAAGTCCATCCTAAAGATATTAGTCCTGGGTGTTCATTGGAATGATTGATGTTGGAGCTGAACCTCCAATACCTTGGCCACCTGATGCGAAGAGCTGAGTAATATGAAAAGACCCTGATGCCTGGAAAGATTGATGGTGGGAAGAGAAGGGGATGAAGAAGGATGAGATGGTAGGATGTCATCACCAACTCAATGGACATGAGTTTGGGTGGACTCTGGGAATTGCTGATGGACAGGGAGACCTAGCTTGCTGCAATTCATGGGATCGCAAAGAGTCGGACATGACTGAGTGACTCAACTGAATTGAATATTCCATTGTGTATATGTACCACAGCTTTCTTATCCATTCGTCTACTGATGGACATCTCGGTTGCTTCCATGACCTGGCTATTGTAAACAGTGCTGCGATAAACATCGGGGTACACATGTCTCTTTCAAGTCTGGTTTCCTTGGTGTGTATGCCCAGAAGTGGGATTGCTGGGTCATATGGCAGTTCTATTTCCAGTTTTAAGGAATCTCCACACTGTTCTCCATAGTGGCTGTACTGGTTTGCATTCCCACCAACAGTGTAAGAGGGTTCCTTTTTCTCTGCAGTCTCTCCAGCATTTATAGTTTGTAGACTTTTGGATAGCAGCCATTCTGACTGATGTGAAATGGTACCTCCTTGTGGTTTTGATTTGCATTTCTCTGATAATAAGTGATGTTGAGCTTCTTTTCATGTATTTGTTAGCCATCTGTATGTCTTCTTTGGAGAAATGTCTGTTTAGTTATTTGGCCCATTTTTTGATTGGTTCATTGATTTTTCTTGAATTGACTGCAGTACCTGCTTATATATTTTTGAGATTAATTCTTTGTCAGTTGCTTCATTTGCTATTATTTTCCCCCATTCTGAATGCTGTCTTTTCACAGCAATGCTTTTTGATGAATGAATTATATTAAAATTTTTTCCAAACTATATATTTGTAATGCTGTTTATGAACCAGAGATAGTTATTATTTGCTATAGAAAGTCATGGTTTGGGTTCATGTCATGTAAAAAAAAAAAAGACAAAAGTATAGGTGAATAACCCAGTTTGTAGACAGTCATTAAATTAACACTGTTAAGTTCTGTTTGTTTCTTAAATACAATTTTGGAGAATATCAGTTATGGATAAATTAGAAACATTTAAGTGAGCTAATTATGCAAACTTTCATGGTTAATTTCAACTTGCATATGTTAATATTAAATGCAATTTGATTTCTACACATTTATTATAATTGTGTATGATTTATCAGTGATGATTATCCCAGCAAGAAAAAATCAAAAATTAAAAGAAAATGAAATATACATATTTAATATTCAAAGTCCGTATTAACTCTAGTCTCCCTTTTGAGACTATATAATAAAGGTAAAATGCCACAGTAAAAGCTTGGTGAACTAAATCAGATTAGGGTAGTATATTTAAAGGATAAATGAGCTCATTTTATAAGAATCTAATAAAATATCATAGTGGAAAGAAATGTTTCTTCCTCCCCATTGATGTCAATTGTCAGATTAGTTCTAGATTTTAAACTTAAATTTGTTCTTGCTGGTTTTGAAATTTTGTTTAAAGTTGAGAGTTTTTATCTTTTGTTGACCTATGCTGTCATGGATGGGATGCTTTTGATTTCGCTTCCAGCTTATATAATGGAGCTTTTCTTTTTGGAACCTGGTAATTTTAAGATTAGAATTCTTTGTTCGAAAGGAACCAACCATTGGCTGACCTCAACCCTTTTCATTTTTGATCTCAGGTTCATCTAAACCCCATGATAGCACCAAGGTCCAAAGTTTTTAAAGATACAAATTTCTTTTATTCTCTATTCTCCTTTAGAGAAAATAACGTCAACTAAAAACTCCTTCTGTCTGAAATTCTTTCTCTTTGTGTTTGAGAAAAGTTAAAATGGCTCTTAAATCTCTTTATGCAAAGGTGTTATTTCAGTGTCTTGACCCTTGAGTCTTCAGCTTCAGTTAGAGCAAGTGCTTTATTGTTAAAAGATGATTCATTCTTCAATACTAATTAATGTGGAAATTTAGTTAAAATATGTGAAATATTCTGTTATTAGAGGTAGAACTTCTAAAACAAAATTTCATGATGGTCTATAATTTCTGGAAATGGATAAGAGCAAATCACATTACAAATACAGGGTTTAAGCCTTTAAAAATAGTATTGTAAACATTTTTAAAAATATCAAAGAACTTGCTAAATAGGAAAACAGGAATGAATCAGTGTATCAGTAATCCACAGGCCTTAAGCCCACAATTCACCTGATATTCTGTCTATTGGAACAAAAGGAAGTATAAGAGAAAAAAATTAGTAGATCTACAACATCGATTCACAAGTTCCAAGATCACTATAAATGACATTCTTTGAATATAAGCAGAATAGAAGAAATGAAATAAAGAGTAATAAAAGAATACATACATTAATTCCTTTATTAAAAAAATTAATACCATATCCCGGGTACTGTTCCAGACTCAGGGAAACACTGATAATAGTATTAAATAATCAGACAAAAATATCTGCATTACATTCTTACATTCTTCCATTCTTCTTGGTGCTTACATTCTTCTTGGAAAGACCTACACTAAGCAGGATAAATAAAGCCTAAGATATTAGAGTATGAAATGGGACAAGAAGAAAAAAATAAGTGAAGACTAAGAATTTGAGATAGTGAGGTAATTTTTTTTGTTTTGGATATGATAGTCAAGAAGTTCTCACTTACCTAGAGACACATGGGCATTGATGTAATGTGAGGACATGAACCATGCTGCAGTCTATAGGAAGGACATCCCAGATAGAGGTAATTATAAGTATGAAGATCCTTGAGTCAAGAGCTTATGAAATATGTTCAAGGAACAGAAAGGCGTATCACTCTGGAGAGAACTAGGGAAGAGTAGTAGGAGATAAGGACTTCCCTGATAGTTCAGATGGTGAAGAATCCGCCTGTAATGCAGGAGACATGGGTTAGAATCCCAGGTTGAGAAGATCCCCTGGAGAATGGAATGGAAACCCACTCCAGTTTTCTTGCCTGGGAAATCCCATGGACAGAGGGGCCTGGCAGGCTACAGTCCATGAGGTCACAAAGAGTCAGACATGACTGAGCGACTAAGTGCACACACATACACACACACACACACACACACTCACACTCACACATATACTGTATGTAGTAGGTAATGTCAGAAGAAAGGAAGGACAGCTTGTGTAGTTTTGGTTGTCACAGTAAGAACTTTGACTTAATATGGAAAGCCATCGTAGGTTTTTGAGAAGAGGTGTGACAGTATCTGAAAGGTGTTAACAAGATTATAGATCATACTCAGCATAATAAAACCTATTTATGGCAAATCCACAACCAACATAATACTCAACAGTGAAAAGCTGAAAGCCTTCCCACTAAAATCTGGAACAAGACAAGGATTTGTAGTCTTACCACTTCTATTCAGTATAGTTTTGGAAGTCCTAGTCACAGCAATCAGACAAGAAAAAGAAATAAAACATATATATGTTGGAATGGAAGAAGTAAAATTGTCATTACATGCAGATGACATACTATATATGGGATCAGAGACAACTCTTTAATTTTTTTTTTATAATGAGAAAGAGATGTAGCCTGGTAGCTAGAGGGGAAATGGGTCAGAGAAGTCCTGTGTGTGTGATGGGAGAAGTAACAATTTATGTACCAATGAGAATTATTCCATAAAGAAGAAAAAATTCATAATAAAAATGGGAGGATGTCCGGAGCAATGTTTTTGAATGGTAGAGTGAAGAAAAGGGCTTATTCACAGGGAGAGACATAGGCTAGGAGGATGTGTAGTCTATTTATAGAAATAGAATGGAAGTAGAATATATGGGTAGAGATACCAGTAAGTAAATAAATGTGGTGGTGAGAATACATTGAAGGTCTCATCTGATTATTTTCTAAAAGGAATAGTTAGTTTTCTCAATACAATAGGAAGCAAAATCATCATCTGAGCATGAGGATGGGAGAACAGACACTAAAGGTTTAAGAGCAGAGCAAATATATTAATAGAATAGTCAGATAGAAGTGTTGGGAGTGAATGCACTAGTGGAAATATGGCATGCTACCCATTCAGCATTAAGGGCTTTTGTGAGGTGGATAGTCATGAATTAAATGTGAGACCATTCAGTGTGATTGTGTGTTTCCTATGGCCATGTCCAGCTGTAGGGGCTGCAAGTATAATAAGTAGCTGGAAAATTTGATTTCATCAAGGTTTTAGTCTCACCAGCTGAGTAAAATTAAGTGAGAAAGCGAGACACTGGAGGTAAAGGGAAGACATAGAATATGCATAAGATTCATTATAGTAATTGACTATGGAATTTAAGTTGCATCATGAAGGAGGGTGAGATATCAAGGGGGTGATGGCCAGTGAAAAGGTTTGTGCTTCTTACTTCAATGGAATGATTGTTGGGGTCAAGGTAGCAGAGGAAGTTAGGTGGAAAGATAAGAATTTATGGCTTAATATTGGAATGTTTGAAATGAAAATTATGGAGTAATTTCAGTTATTTTAATTCTAAGATCAAACATAACTATGGAATTAAAGTGATTGGATAGGATGGAGGAACAGATTCTGGGAGAGAAGAATGTCTGGGAACTGAGAGACTGATTTATTGAAACAATCTTCTTGGTGAAATTTTAAATCTCCAAGAATTATGACAATTAGTGTTTGAAGGTGGCAGTCAGGCAGGAGCTAAAGAAATGAGAGTGAGTGAACTGGAGATCTGCAGACTACTAATATAAGAGTGTAAGTAGGTGTTTTTATGGGGATAAAAAGAGTATGATCTCAAAGAGTCTAGACAATGGTAATGAGGAAGAGGTGCCACTGTCCCAACTCCAAGCCCTATGAAATGAGAATTATAGGAGCAAAACCATGTGTGTACTCTGGTTTTGTTTATTTATTAAATAATAAAATTGTTTATTTATTTGTAGTTGAATAGCTGAAATAGGGGGCTTCCCTGGTGGCTCAGATAGTAAAGAATCTGCCTGCAATGTGGGAGACCTGGGCTCAATCCCTGGGTTGGGAAGATCCCCTGGAGAAGGGAATGGCAACCCACTCGATTATTCTTACCTGGAGAGTTCCATCGACAGAGGATCCTGTGGTGCTACAGTCTATGGTGTGGCAAAGAGTCACACACAACTGAGCAACCAAACACAACAGCTGAAATAATTCATAATCTGCAATAAAAGGACATTAAAAACACTCAGACTAAAAACAGAACCTGTCCCCCAAAATTAGACATGATATTTGCCTCATATAAGACCAATTCATATACATGTGTAGAAATATGATTTATTGGGGAGTTTTCAGGGTTATTGATGAGTCAACTAATGCTTGTAGGGAATCTGCCTAGGAGAAGAAAGCTATGCTTTTCTTTAGTTACAGTGGCTTCTACCAAAACTGTTTGGCTAGCTTCGCACTCCTGTGACAAGGTTCTCCTGAGGGTGTAAGCTAATGATTTTTTTGCCTTGTAGACAAATTTACCTGTGTGAACTTGACTGTGTCATTTAAGTTTGAGAATATCTTAACTGCAGTGCTTTCCCGAGTAGCAATTCTTGTATAAACCTCAGACTGGCTGCTCAAACCTCAATCCTGCCTACAGCTGAAGCTCTACTGTTTCTAGGTTTTTTTTTTTTTTTTTTAATCCCTAGTTTTGAAATATTTCCACACTATTAAATATAGAATGTTTGTGGACCTTTGTGGTAGCTCTCTATGATTGTGGGGGTTTTGTGGCTATTATTACTATTAAAATATTTTATGTCTTCATTTATTGAGTAGTATTTTATTTATTTCCCATTACTCTTTTTTAAACTTTTTAAAACTTTTTTTTGATAAAAATGTAGTAGGAATACAATTTTATTATTATTGTATTTATTTATTTTTTTGCTTTACAATATTGTATTGGTTTTGGCATATATCAACATGAATCCACCACGGGTGCACACCTGTTCCCCATCATGAACCCCCCTCCCACCTCCCTCTCTGTACCATCCCTCTGGGTCATCCCAGTGCACCAGCCCCAAACATCCTGTATCCAGCATTGAACCTGGACTGGCGATTCGTTTCTTATATGATATTATACGTGTTTCAATGCCATTCTCCCAAATCATCCCACACTCTCACTCTCCCACAGAGTTCAAAAGAATGTTCTATACATCTGTTCATTGCAGCACTGTTTATAATAGCCAGGGCATGGAAACAACCTAGATGTCCATCAGCAGATGAACGGATAAGAAAGCTGTGGTACATATACACAATGGAATATTACTCAGCCATTAAAAATAATACATTTGAATCAGTTTTAATGAGGTGGGTGAAACTGGAGCCTATTATACAGAGTGAAGTAAGCCAGAAAGAAAAACACCAATACAGTATACTAATGCACATATATGGAATTTAGAAAGACAGTAATGATAACCCTGTATGCGAGAGAGCAAAAGAGACACAGATGTATAAAACATATATTTATTGAGTTTTTACTGAAATATAATTGACATACTGGAGACTTCCTAGTGGACCAGTGGTTAAGACTCCATGCTGCTGACTCAGGGAGTGCACAATGGATCCCTCTTCAGGGAACTAAGATCCTGCATGCTGCAGGGCACAGCCAAAAAGATTAAAAAAAAAAAAAAGATAAAAATGTGTATATATATATAAACAATTTACAAAAATCTGTTAACTGACATATAGCACTGTGTAAGTTTATAAGGTGTACAACATAATGACTTGACACATATATTATGAAGTGATTATCACAATAAATTTAGTGAATATTTGCTGCACGGGCACAGGAGGGCCTAGAGGAGCTATCCCACATTGAAGGCCAGGAAGGGCGGCAGTGAGGAGATACCCCTCGTCCAAGGTAAGGAGCAATGGCTGCACTTTGCTGGAGCAGCCGTGAAGAGATACCCCACGCCCAAGGTAAGAGAAACCCAAGTAAGACCATAGGTGTTGCAAGAGGGTAACAGAGGGTAGACACACTGAAACCATACTCACAGAAAACTAGTCAGTCTAATCACACTAGGACCACAGCCTTGTCTAACTCAATGAAACTAAGCCATGCCCGTGGGGCAACACAAGACAGGCGGGTCATGGTGGAGAGATCTGACAGAATGTGGTCCACTGGAGAAGGGAATGGCAAACCACTTCAGTATTCTTGCCTTGAGAACCCCATGAACAGTATGAAAAGGCAAAATGATAGGATACTGAAAGAGGAGCTCCCCAGGTCAGTAGGTGCCCAATATGCTACTGGAGATCAGTGGAGAAATAACTCCAGAAAGAATGAAGGGATGGAGCCAAAGCAAAACCAATACCTAGCTGTGGATGTGACTGGTGATAGAAGCAAGGTCCCATGCTGTAAAGAGCAATATTGCATAGGAACCTGAAATGTCAGGTCCATGAATCAAGGCAAATTGGAAGTGGTCAAACAAGAGATGGCAAGAGTGAACACCGACATTCTAGGAATCAGCGAACTAAAATGGACTGGAATGGGTGAATTTAACTCAGATGACCATTATATCTACTACTGCAGGCAGGAATCCCTCAGAAGAAATGGAGTAGCCATCATGGTCAACAAAAGAGTCCGAAATGGAATACTTGGATGCAATCTCAAAAATGACAGAATGATCTCTGTTCGTTTCCAAGGCAAACCATTCAGTATCACAGTAATCCAAGTCTATGCCCCAGCCTGTAATGCTGAAGAAGCTGAAGTAGAATGGTTCTATGAAGACCAACAAGACCTTTTAGAACTAACACCCAAAAAAGATGTCCTTTTCATTATATGGGACTGGAATGCAAAAGTAGGAAGTCAAGAAACACCTGGGGTAACAGGCAAATTTGGCCTTGGAATATGGAATGAAGCAGGGCAAAGACTAATAGAGTTTTGCCAAGAAAATGCACTGGTCATAGCAAACACCCTCTTCCAACAACACGAGAGAAGACTCTACACGTGGACATCACCAGATGGTCAACACCGAAATCAGATTGATTATATTCTTTGCAGCCAAACATGGAGAAGCTCTATACAGTCAACAAAAACAAGACCAGGAGCTGACTGTGGCTCAGATCATGAACTCCTTATTACCAAATCCAGACTTAAATTCAAGAAAGTAGGGAAAACCACTAGACCATTCAGGTATGACCTAAATCAAATCCCTTATGATTATACAGTGGAAGTGAGAAATAGATTTAAGGGCCTAGATCTGATAGATAGAGTGCCTGATGAACTATGGACAGAGGTTCTTGACATTTTACAGGAGAGAGGGATCAAGACCATCCCCATGGAAAAGAAATGCAAAAAAGCAAAATGGCTGTCTGGGGAGGCCTTGCAAATAGCTGTGAAAAGAAGAGAAACCAAAAGCAAAGGAGAAAAGGAAAGATATAAACATCTGAATGCAGAGTTCCAAAGAATAGCAAGAACAGATAAAGCCTTCTTCAGCGATCAATGCAAAGAAATAGAGGAAAACAATAGAATGGGAAAGACTAGGGATCTCTTCAAGAAAATCAGAGATACCAAAGGAACATTTCATGCAAAGATGGGCTCGATAAAGGACAGAAATGGTATGGACCTAACAGAAGCAGAAGATATCAAGAAGAGGTGGCAAGAATACACAGAAGAACTGTACAAAAAAGATCTTCACGACCCATATAATCTCAGTGGTGTGATCACTGACCTAGAGCCAGACATCCAGGAATGTGAAGTCAAGTGGGCCTTAGAAAGCATCACTACCAACAAAGCTAGTGGAGGTGATGGAATTCCAGTTGAGCTATTCCAAATCCTGAAAGATGATGCTGTGAAAGTGCTGCACTCAATGTGCCAGCAAATTTGGAAAACTCAGCAGTGGCCACAGGACTGGAAAAGGTCAGTTTTCATTCCCATCCCAAAGAAAGGCAATGCCAAAGAATGCTCAAACTACTGCACAATTGCACTCATCTCACATGCTAGTAAGGTAATGCTCAAAATTCTCCAAGCCAGGCTTCAGCAATATGTGAACCGTGAACTTCCTGATGTTCAAGCTGGTGATAGAAAACGCAGAGGAACCAGAGATCAAATTGCTAACATCTGCTGGATCATGGAAAAAGTAAGAGAGTTCCAGAAAAGCATCTATTTCTGCTATATTGACTATGCCAAAGCCTTTGACTGTGTGAATCACAATAAACTGTGGAAATTCGGAAGGAGATGGGAATACCAGACCACCTGATCTGCCTCTTGAGAAATCTGTATGCAGGTCAGGAAGCAACAGTTAGAATTGGACATGGAACAACAGACTGGTTCCAAATAGGAAAAGGAGTATGTCAAGGCTGTATATTTAATGTATATGCAGAGTACATCATCAGAAAGTGTGGGCTGGAAGAAACACAAGCTGGAATCAAGATTGCTGTGAGAAATATCAATAACTTTAGATATGCAGATGACACCACCCTTATGGCAGAAAGTGAAGAGGAACTAAAAAGCCTCTTGGTGAAAGTGAAAGGGGAGAGTGAAAAAGTTGGCTTAAAGCTCAACATTCAGAAAATGAAGATCATGGCATCCAGTCCCATCACTTCATGGGAAATAGATGGGGAAACAGTGGAAACAGTGTCAGACTTTCTTTTTTGGAGCTCCGAAATCACTGCAGATGGTGACTTCAGCCATGAAATTAAAAGACGCTTACTCCTTGGAAAGAAAGTTATGTCCAACCTAGATAGCATATTCAAAAGCAGAGACATTACTTTGTCAACAAAGGTCCATCTAGTCAAGGCTATGGTTTTTCCTGTGGTCATGTATGGATATGAGAGTTGGACTGTGAAGAAGGCTGAGTGCCAAAGAGTTGATGCTTTTGAACTGTGGTGTTGGAGAAGACTCTTGAGAGTCCCTTGGACTGCAAAGAGATACAACCAGTCCATTCTGAAGGAGATCAGCCCTGGGATTTCTTTGGAAGGAATGATGCTAAAGCTGAAACTCCAGTACTTTGGCCACCTCATGTGAAGAGTTGACTCATTGGAAAAGACTCTGAGGCTGGGAGGGATTGGGGGCAGGAGGAGAAGGGGACGACAGAGGATGAGATGGCTGGATGGCATCACTAACTCAATGGACGTGAGTCTGTGTGAACTCCGGGAGCTGGTGATGGACAGGGAGGCCTGGCGTGCTGCGATTCATGGGGTCGCAAAGAGTCGGACACGACTGAGTGACTGAACTGAACTGAACTTATAAATTCAAAATTAAAGGAATAGAAAACAAATGTTTTCCTTGTGATGAAAACTCTTAGGATTTGCTGTTTTAACAACTTTTCATTTATTACATGCAACTTGTTAATTGTATTAATTATGCTTTACATTTCATCCATAGTACTTATTTTATCTTGTAACTGGAAGTTTGTACCTTTTGACCACCTTCATCCAACTCACCCTCCCTTAAAATTCCACCTCTGGTTACCACAAATCTGATCTTTATGCAATGAATTTGTATGCTTTTCAACTATAATTGACCACTATGTTGTGTAGAAGGCACTATGTTAGTTCCTGCTAAACAACATAATGATTTGATATTTCTATGCATTTCAAAAATAATTACTATGATAAGTCTAGTTATGATGTCACCACACAAAGATAGTCCATAGTTATTTACAGTATTCTCCACACTGTATATTTCATGCCCACGAGTCATTTATTCAACTGGAAGTTTGTACCTTTTAATCTCCCTTACCAATTCTTTCCTTTTCTTTACCCTCCACTCTGGAAACCACCTGTTTGTTCTTTGTATCTGTAACTCTGTTTCTGTTATGTTTATTTATTTTTAAAATTCTACATATGAATGAAATCATACAGTATTTATTTTGTTTCCCTTAGCATAATACCCTCCAATCCATCCATATTGTTGCAAATTCATTCTTTTTTATGGTTAAGATAAATTGCATTGTGTGTGTGTGTGTGTGTGTACACACCACATCTTCTTTATTCATCCATCTATTGGTGGGCACAGAAATTGCTACCATATTTTGGCTACTGTAAATTATCCTACAATGAACATAGAAGTGCATAGATCTTTTCAAATTAGTGTTTTCATTTTCTTTAGATAGATACCAGGAGTAGAATGGCTGGATCACATTGTATTTCTATTTTTAATTTTTTGAGGAAACTCTACACTGTTTTCTACAATAGTTCTACCCATTTACATTATCACCAAAAGAGCACTGTGGTTCTCTGTTCTCCATATCTTTGCCAACGCTTGCTATTTGTTTTTGTTGTTTATAATAGTCATTTTGACCGGTGAGAGCTGATATCTCACTGTGGTTTTAATTTGCATTCCCTGATGATTAGTGATGTTAAGCATCTTTTCCTGTGCATCTTGACCATCTGTGTGTCTTCTATAGAAAAATATTCAGATTATTTGCCATTTTTTAATTGGGTTGTTTGGGTTTTTGATGGTAAGTTGAGTTCTTTGTATATTTTGGATATTAACCAACCCTTTATTGAATATATCATTTGCAAATATCTTCTCCCATTTAGTAGGTGGCCTTTTCGCTTTATTGGCAGTTTCCTTTGCTGTGCAAAAGCTTTTTAGTTTGATGTTGACTCATTTGTTTATTTTTGCTTTTGTTTTCCTTGCTTGAGGAGACATAGCCAAAAAAATATTACTAACACCAACATCAAAGAGTGTACTTCCTATGTCTTCTTCTAGAAGTTTTATGGTTTTAGATCTTACATTTAAGTCTTTAATATATTTTGAATTTATTTTTGTGCATGGCATGAGAGAGTAGTCCAGTTTGATTCTTTTACCTGTAGCTGTCCAGTTTTCCCAACACCACTTATTTAAGTGACTGTGTTTTCTCTATTGCATAATCTTGCATCTTTAGTCATAGATTAATTGAACATAAGTGTGTGGGCTTATTTCTAGGCTCTCTATTCCTCACCATTGATCAATGTGTCTGATTTTGTGCCAGCTCCATACTCTTTTGATTACTACAGACTTATAATACAGTTTTAAATCAGGTAGTGTGATACCTCTAGCTCTGTCCTTCTTTCTCAAAACTGTTTTGGGGTATTTTAGGTTTCTACAAAAAATTTAAAAATTATTTATTTTAGTTATGTGAAAAATGCCATTAATATTTTGATAGAGATTACACTGAATTTGTAGATTGCCTTTGGTAGTATTGTCACTTTAACATTAATTATTTTAATCCATCAACATGGTTTGTCTTTCCATCTCTTTCTGTTATCTTCAATTTTTTTCATCAGTGTCATAGCTTTCCAAGTATGAGTCTTTTACCTCCTTAGTTAGATTTTTTCCTACGTTTTGTATTCTTTTTGATGAGATTATAAATGTGATTGCTTTCCCCATTTTCTCTAATAGTTCATTATTAAGTGTCTAGAGATGAGAAAGATTATGCATAGAAATGAGACAGATTTCTGTATACTAATTTTATATACTCAATTTAAACAAATTCATTGATGAGTTCTATTAGGTTTTTAGTGGTGTTTTTAGGATTTTTTTACATATAATATCATGTCATTTGCAAACAGTGACAGTTTTACCTATTCTTTTGCAAATTGGATTCCTTTTATTTCTTTATCTTGTCTTATTCCTGTGGCTAGAACTTGCAATTGTATGTTGAATACAAGTGGTAAGAGTGGGAATCCTTATCTTGTTTTTGACTTTAGAGGAAATTATTTCAGCTTTTCAATGTTGAATGTGATGTTAGCTGTGGACTTCATTTGTTATTTAGTTGCTCAGTCATGTCCAACTTTTTCATGACCCCATGAACTTTAGCCCATGAGGCTCCTCTGTCCATGGAATTTTCCAAGCAAGAATACTGGAGTGAGTTGCCATTTCTTACTCCAGGATATCTTCCCCATACGGGGATCGAACCTGAGTCTCCTGCATTGGCAGGCGGATTCTTTACTGCTTTGTGTTGATGCATGTTCCCTCTATATTTGCTTTGATGAGAGTTTTTTCATCATAAATAGATGTTGAATTTTGTCTACCATTTCATCCTTGGGATAAATCCCATTTGATTATGGTGTATGATGCCTTTAATGTATTGTTGAATTTGGTTTGCTAATATTTTATTGAGGGTTTTTGCATCTATGTTCATCACTGATATTGATTTGTAATTTGTATGTGTGTGTGTGATATCTTTGTCTGATTTTGGCATCAGGGTGAAGTTTACCTCCAAGAATGAGTTTGGAAGCATTCCTTCCTCTGCAATTTTTCAGCACTGTTTGAGAAGTATAGGTGTTAACTCTTCTCTAAATGTTTGGTAGAATTCAACTGTGAAGCCACCTGGTCCTGGACTTTTGTTAGCTGGGAATCACTTTATTACTAAGTCAGTTTGATTACTGATATTAAACTGCTCATATTTTCTATTTCTTCTTGGTTATTTCCCCCTTACACTTTTATCACTGTAAAATGGGGAATACAAAATGTAGTGCAGAGAGTCAAGGAAGAACAATTCATGACCAATCAATGGAAGTCACTTGTCATACTTTTCCCTCTGATTAGGTCTTCAAAGATTTTTCCTGAACTTCCAAAGAGACTTCCCTAGGTAAATTTTATTTCTCTGTAAAGTTTACTTAGGCACTTAGTAATAGCTAATCACATTATCTAGGTAAATCAGAGCATCAGCCATAATAGCTGAAACAATTCATTCTTTTTAAAAAGGTATTCAGTATATCTATCTGTGAGGATATACACGAACTAAAAATTATGGAGTTTGATACACACACACACACACACACACATATATATATATATACACACATACATCTAGCTGATTCAGTGGAGAAGGCAATGGCACCCTACTCCAGTATTCTTGCCTGGAGAATCCCATGGACGGAGGAGCCTGGGAGGCTTCAGTCCATGGGGTCGCTAAACGTCAGACACGACTGAGCAACTTCACTTTCACTGTTCACTTTCATGCACTGGAGAAGGAAATTCTTGCCTGGAGAATCCCAGGGACGGGGGAGCCTGGTGGGCTGCCATCTATGGGGTCGCACAGAGTTGGACACAACTGAAGTGACTTAGCAGCAGCAGTAGCAGCTGATTCAGATGGTTTTTCTAAGGAGTCTATAGCACAGACAGATAAGGAAGTAAGAGAAAAAATTAGTATAGAAGGATCCTGCAATGATACTACAACAGCCTTTATACAAGAGAAGAACAATGTGGTTTGAAACATCCTTTGAAACAAAACAATAGACAATAAACTTTATGACTATAACTAAGCTTTTGAAATTTCTTTTATGCTCGCCTGTCTTTATGATAAAGTGAACTGAAAAGCAGAGATGCAAAAGAATTATACTTTTGTGTATGAATTTTCAATTCTTTTAGTCATCTTAAATAAGAAGAGCCTAGATATGGCTGAAACCATCTTCAGTAGAGATTTTTAGAAAGGTGGTTGTTTCTCAACTTATGTCTCTCTGCCTCATGATAACTTTCTATGATTAAAACCTGAATAGAATGCTAGACTGAAAATTCAAGGTGCCTTTTGACTCTATGATCATCTTCACCCTTCTCAAAATGAGAATAGGATATCCTACAGGTCTACAAAAGATGATTAATCAAGGCTTTAAGCCTTGGCATTCATTCTCCTGATAAAAAGCCTTTTTACCCAAGTGAACTTGTCAAACTTCAACTCAAATTTCTCTTCACTGCTCCATCTAGAACACTGTTTCACCTGTGAATTTTTTAAAGTTGATAGCTGTTAACATCTCAAAATATGATCACTATTTTTTCCCCATGCTCTCTTTTGCTCAATCTTCTAAAAGTGAAGTGAAAGTGTTAGTTGCCCGTTCATGTCCTACTCTTTGCGATCCCATGCACTGAAGCCCACCAGGCTCCTCTGTCCATGGAATTCTCCAGGCAAGAATGCTGGAGTGGGTTTCCATTTTCTACTCCAGGATATCTTCTTGACTGAGGGATTGAACTCGGGTTTCCTGCATTGCAGGCAGATTTCTTACTGTCTGAATCACCAGGAAAATGCTTGAAGCTATTAATATTTTACTTCCTCATCCATTTTCACTCTGAGAATTACCAAAATCTCAGTCACCAGAGGCTATTGATTACAAAGGAATATACCTTTGTTCCTTCAATCAGATCAGATCAGAGCAGATCAGTCACTCAGTCGTGTCCGACTCTGTGACCCCACGAATCGCAGCATGCCAGGCCTCCCTGTCCATCACCAACTCCTGGAGTTCACACAGACTCATGTCCGTTGAGTCAGTGATGCCATCCAGCCATCTCATCCTCTGTCATCCCCTTCTCCTCCTGCCCCCAATCCCTCCCAGCATCAGAGTCTTTTCCAATGAGTCAACTCTTCACACGAGGTGGCCAAAGTACTGGAGTTTCAGCTTTAGCATCATTCCTTCCAAAGAAATCCCAGGGCTGATCTCCTTCAGAATGGACGGGTTGGATCTCCTTGCAGTCCAAGGGACTCTCAAGAGTCTTCTCCAACACCACAGTTCAAAAGCATCAATTCTTTGGTGCTCAGCCTTCTTCACAGTCCAATTCTCACATCCATACATGACCACAGGGAAAACCATAGCCTTGACTAGACGAACCTTTGTTGGCAAAGTAATGTCTGCTTTTGAATATGCTATCTAGGTTGGACATAACTTTCTTTCCAAGGAGTAAGCGTCTTTTAATTTCATGGCTGCAATCACCATCTGCAGTGATTTTGGAGCCCAGAAAAATAAAGTCTGACACTGTTTCCACTGTTTCCCCATCTATTTCCCATGAAGTGATGGGACTAGATGCCATGATCTTCGTTTTCTGAATGTTGAGCTTTAAGCCAACTTTTTCACTCTCCCCTTTCACTTTCATCAAGAGGCTTTTTAGTTCCTTTCACTTTCTGCCATAAGGGTGGTGTCATCTGCATATCTGAGGTTATTAATATTTCTCCCAGCAATCTTGATTCCAGATTGTGTTTCTTCCAGTCCAGTGTTTCTCATGATGTACTCTGCATATAAGTTAAATAAGCAGGGTGAAAATATACAGCCTTGACATACTCCTTTTCCTATTTGGAACCAGTCTGTTGTTCCATGTTCAGTTCTGACTGTTGCTTCCTGACCTGCATACAGATTTCTCAAGAGGCAGATCAGGTGGTCTGGTAATACCATCTCTTTCAGAATTTTCCACAGTTTATTGTGATCCACACAGTCAAAGGCTTTGGCATAGTCAATAAAGCAGAAATAGATGTTTTTCTGGAACTCTCTTGCTTTTTCCACGATCCAGTGGATGTTGGCAATTTGATCTCTGGTTTCTCTGCCTTTTCTAAAACCAGCTTGAACATCAGGAAGTTCACAGTTCACATATTGCTGAAGCCTGGCTTGGAGTATTCTGAGCATTACTTTACTAGTGTGTGAGATGAGTGCAATTGTGTGATAGTTTGAGCGTTCTTTGGCATTGCCTTTCTTTGGGATTGGAATGAAAACTGACCTTTTCCAGTCCTGTGGCCACTGCTGAGTTTTCCAAATGTGCTGGCATATTGAGTGCAGCACTTTCACAGCATCATCTTTCAGGATTTGGAATAGCTCAACTGGAATTCCATCACCTCCACTAGCTTTGTTCGTAGTGATGCTTTCTAAGGCCCACTTGACTTCACATTCCAGGATGTCTGGCTCTAGGTGAGTGTGAGTGATCACACCATTGTGATTATCTGGGTCGTGAAGATATTTTTTACACAGTTCTGTGTATTCTTGCCACCTCTTCTTAATATCTTCTGCTTCTGTTAGGTCCATACCATTTCTGTCCTTTATTGAGCCCATTTTGCATGAAAGGTTCCCTTGGTATCTCTAATTTTCTTGAAGAGATCTCTAGTCTTTCCCATTCTATTGTTTTCCTCTATTTCTTTGTACTGGTCACTGAGGAAGGGTTTCTTATCTCTCTTTGCCATTCTTTGGAACTCTGCATTCAAATGGGTATATCTTTCCTTTTATCCTTTCCTTTTTGCTTCCCTTCTTTTCACAGCTGTTTCTAGGGCCTCCTCAGACAGCCATTTTGCTTTTTTGCCTTTCTTTTTCTTGGGGAGGTTCTTGATTCCTCTCTCCTGTACAATGTCATGAACCTCCATCCATAGTTCATCAGGCACTCTATCAGATCTAGTTCCCTAAATCTATTTCTCACTTCCACTGTATAATCATAAGGGATTTGATTTAGGTCATACCTGTATGATCTAGTGGTTTTCCCCACTTTCTTCAATTTAAGTCCGAATTTGGCAATAAGGAGTTCATGATCTGCACCACAGTCAGCTCCCAGTCTTATTTTTGCTGACTGTATAGAGCTTCTCCACCTTTGGCTGCAAAGAATATAATCAATCTGATTCTGGTTTTGATCATCTGGTGATGCCCATGTGTAGAGTCTTCTCTTGTGTTGTTGGAAGAGGGTGTTTGCTATGACGAGTGCATTCTCTTGGCAGAACTCTATTAGCCTTTGACCTGCTTCATCCTTTACTCCAAGGCCAACTTAGCCTGTTACTCCAGGTGTTTCTTTGCTTCCTACTTTTGCATTCCAGTCCCCTATAATGAAAAGGACATCTTTTGGGTGTGTTAGTTCTAGAAGGTCTTGTAGGTCTTCATAGAACCATTCAACTTCAGCTTCTTCAGCGTTACTGGTTGGGGCATAGACTTGGATTACGGTAATATTGAACGGTTTGCCTTGGAAATGAACAGAGATCATTCTATTGTTCCGGAGATTGCATCCAAGTACTGCATTTCAGACTCTTTTGTTGACTATGATGGTACTCCATTTCTTCTAAGGGGATTAAGGTCTTTTGAAAACGCTTCTAAGGAGGCCCTCTGATGTTCAGACATTGCTTGACGTTGGTAATTAAGTGATCTTAGCCTTTCATTTGCTTTCTTCAAAGTATCAGTGGTGCTTAGCAACAGCCATCCAAAACCAGTCTGAATAGTTACTAAGCTCTCTATATTTTGCAAACACCAGAGACTTTACAAAAGCTAGTGCATCTCTGCATTCTGCCTACCACTACTAATGAATACTACTCACCATTTATCCACGGAGATGCTTTTCTACAGCCTCTTGTGATACCAACTGCACTAGTTCTTATTTCATCAAAGATAGCCTGAAATGTGATTTTTGAGAAATTGATTTATTGAGGGATCACTTGCCAGTAAATCCTTTAAGGGAGTGAGGAAAACCGGTTACATGGAGGAAGATCCATGGCAAAGTTCTGTAGTCTAGCTTGCTCCAAGTGGAAAGCCCAGGAACATGAATGACATCACAGAGTTATTCCACCTTGAGACAGTGGTCTGACATTTTGCACTATAAACTCCCAGGCATTTCCAGGAAAGAGCTTCTTGCCGCTAAGCATATTCTCAAGAGGAGACAGATATATAAAACAAAAGGTACAGTACATTATGACTTATTCAAGATAGAGTGAGAACATAATAGATGTTATTGTCAATTTTACCTAGTTTAGCGGGAAAGTATTTTTCTGAGGTTATGGTGGAGATAACACTGAAGATGAATCTTCAGATTTGCATGCATGTTTGGCAGGCAAGCAAGAAAAGACCCTTGCAGGCAGAAAGAGCAGCATGAACACATCTCTCTGTAGGTGTAGTGGTAGAGATTGCTAATTGACCCCTGAAAATTCATTCTCACTTTCATATATAGGAATAGAATTTTTGTTGGGCACATGATCAACATAAATGTCAAAGACTACATTTTATGGGCTCTGTGATAGTTATGTAAGGCTAGCCATGTGACCAGATTTTGGTCAATGGAATATGGACAGAAGCAATGTGTCTCGTGTCTAGACCATTCATTTAAAAGAAAGGGAAATCTCCTGTCTTGTGTCTTTATGTCCTTCCTTTAGGCTGGAATGTAAGCATGATAACAGGAGCTATAAGACTTTCCTGGACAAGTAGATGGTAGCTATGTATTGATGATATCTGATCAGTATGCTTGAAGGAACCAGGATCCCTGCTGATTTTGAAACTGCCTACCCAAGTTCTGATGTGAAAGAAAAATAAATCTCTCTTATTTAAGCAGCTAGTATTCAAGGTTTTACTTTATAACAGCCAACTTTGTATTTAACATAACATAAGCACTATTTCTAGAAAAGGATTAGAAGAAATTCTTAGTGATTGTGGACTTGTCAATAAGTGAACCAACAGATCAAAATGAGACTTCTGCATTGGTAACCATGGCAAAGGCTCATAAAACAGAGAATTCTGCTGTAGCATCTCTCTCCATGTATAATGGAGAAAATATTTAAAGCAGATTTTATTTTCATAGTTTAAATTTGTCAAATTACACAGGAAATATTTTTCATGTATTGACAGAATTAACACTAAAATAAATGTAGTAGTTACTGGGAGGGAATTTCCCCAATGTGGCATGAAAATAATTTATAAAGTTAAACATATGCATTGATTAATCTACTTCTGACCTATTGTTCTTCAGAAAAAGTAAAAAGAAAAATAATCATCTTGATTAATCCAGAAGCTCAGTGCCATTCTAAGCCCTTAGAGGGATGTCTTCATACTTGCAAGGAGCAGAGGACTTTGTGCCTGATAATTTTGCTCAGAATGATCAGTAGGAGAAAACGGAGGTTTTGAATTTAACAGATGGCTTTAAAATTTCTCCTTTTGACAAGGAAAGCAAAGCAAGCTGAAAATTTATCAACAGAAATGTTGATCTGTAAAGGTAAGTACAGCTGGTGAACTACTATGGGATGAATCAATAATTAAAGGATGATTTCCATTTTTCTGTAATACACAAAGCAATAATTGACTGTTGAGATTAATTAATAATTAACTTGAAATGAAAGGTTTTAATCTACCCTGAATGCTGCTTATTGTAAGCATACCACAACCAAACACACATATCAAAACAGAGAAAATTCTATTCAATTAGCAGGTTTGGGAAACATCATACTTACTTTCTGAAAAGTATCCCAGGGAGATGCTGATTAGTCAAAAAAAAAAAAAAAAAAAAAAAAAGACTGATCAAATGTATAGTTAAAAGAGGGAACACTTTTTAAAAATATCAGCTCAAAAGACTGAATTATGTTTGATCAGGGATTTGGAATGAGTGATTATTTTAGAAATGATATTATTTAGGTCATTTGTATAACTGGCGATTTAAAATATCCATTGCAACCAATTGAATACAATTAGATATCTTTGAGCCTTTGATGCTGCCAATAAATCATTGGTTATATGGAGAAGTAGTGTCAGCATTAGTTGTTTTTTAGTTTTTAAGTTGTGTCTGACTGTTTTGCGACCCCATGGAGTGTAGCCCACCAGGCTCCTCTTTCTGTGGGGTTTCCCAAGCAAGAATACTGGAGTGGATTGTCATTTCCTTCTCCAGTGGATCTTCCCAGCCTTGGGATCAATCCCGAATCTCTTGCATTGGCAGGTGAACTCTTTACCACTGAGTCACTGGGGAAGATCTTCAGCAGTAGAGAAAACACTAAAATGGGAAAACAGGAAGCTGAGGGTCTTGTCCTAGCTCTGCTAATAACTCAGTGTTGCCAAAGGTCTCTTCTAATTTTGAATTCTGTGATTTCCAAAAGAAATCTCAGTCTTGCCAATGATAAAATTTTGTTATGTATATTGCTGAATTTGAAATTTGCATGGAAAAGGATTTAGAAAATTTATTTCGCTACCCGTTATGATTCAGATCTTAAAATTCAGGCCTCAATTAATGAATGAGAGAATAATTTTTCTGGTTAAGGTTGATAAAGAGCCAATTAAAACTGTATTTACCTGATTGGGACCATTCATAAATACAAACAACTCTATTTTAGGAGAGCAAAAGAGGTTACATCTGCTTATTATAGGGGCAAATGACTTGTGTTTTATTAAAAACAATAGCTTGCTCATAAGTATTATGAATAGCATACATGGGTTTGCTTTTCTCAGAGATTTAAGAGTGAAATGATACTTAAAACACTGGAATGTGACAAAGCATTTGATTTTGCAGAAAGGAATTTTTATGTTTCAGGTTTTCCGGGCTTTTGGTTTTTAGGAGAACTTCATTAAATGGACTGTAACCATATATTCTCAACTCACAGCCCACATAATGAGCGATTCCATAAAGTCACCCTTCTTTATATGATTGTAAAGTATTAAACCAGAGAAGGCAATGGCACCCCACTCCAGTACTCTTGCCTGGAAAATCCCATGGATGGAGGAGCCTGGTAGGCTGCAGTCCATGGGGGTCGCTGAGTCAGATACGACTGAGTGACTTCACTTTCACTTTTCACTTTCACACGTTGGAGAAGGAAATGGCAACCCACTCCAGTGTTCTTGCCTGGAGATTCCCAGGGACGGGGGAGCCTGCTGGGCTGCTGCCTATGGGATCGCACAGAGTCGGACACGACTGAAGCGACTTTAGCAGTGGCAATAAAGTATTAAACAGAGTGGTGGCCTGGTATCATTACTATTATCTACTTGTGATCATTGAAGAATCATTGAAGAACTGAAAAACTCTCACTACCCTACCGCAGAACACTACATGAGAAAGATAAGAGGATACCACGAATTATACTTTTATTTACATGAGCTAATGATTTTCTTAAAACAAGGGCTGAAAGGTATTCGCTTAGAACTAGTCCCAGTAATAGAGTGACAACTCCATATATTCTTTCTAGACTTTTATTTTATAATGATACTAACTTTATTTCATTAGCAGAGAAGAATACCCTGAAAGTTGCCTCAGTACTTGGCAACATTCAAAGTCGCACCAATCAGTGGCAGCTACTTCTGTCAATCTTTAGAAGCAAAAATTAAATTAAAATGAATTTTACCCCTCAACTCTCATATTCCATGTCAGTAGTATTCTTTATTTGCCAAGATACTTTTTAACTGAGTTAAACAGATGGTTGTCTCTCTTTGAAATACATGGCAAAAAGCCAAAATAAAAATTACCAAAATAGCATGCTTCTATTAGAAATAGGAATTTTGGGATTTTCTATGTTTGAAGTATATTATCTGGAGGCTTAAAATATCATTTTTAAAGAAAAATAAGCTTATAAATCCAAACGTATAAGATGCAAACTCATACCTTGTTAAACTTGAAGCTTAGGGTACTGTATGCATAATAATAGTGTGAATTATAAGCTACAGAACTAAATCAGAGTGTTATGGGTTCAGATAACCCCTCCCCCCCAAAAAAGAATAATGAAGTTCTAACTCGTAGTACCTGTAATGTGACTTTATTTGGAAATAGGATCTTTGTAGATTTAATCAGGATAAGTTGAGGTCATACTGGATTAGAGTGAGACCTGAACCCCATGACTAGTGCCTTTGTAATGGGAGAGATATTTAAAGATGACATGTGAACAGGGGAGAAGGCTATGTGAGGACAGAGGAAGAGATTGGAGTGATGCAACTATAAGTCAAGAAATGCCAAGGATTGCATTAACCACCATAAACTAGGAGAGGAGCGTGGGGCAGAGTCTCCCTCAGAGCCCCTAGAAAGAACCAGTCCTGCCCACACCTTAATCAGATTTCTGAACTCCTGAAGAGTTAAGATACTACTCTTTTGTTGTTTTAAGCCACCTGGTTTGGGGCACTTTGTTGAGGCAGCCCTACCAAACTAATACTGAAGATATTTAGCTAAAGAATACTTAGGGAATGGGGGCTTCCCCAGTGGCTCAGCGGTAAAGAATCTATTTGCAGTGCAGAAGCTGCTGGAGACGTGGGTTTGATCCCTGCATCTGGAAGATCCACTGGAGGAGGGCATGACAGCACACTCCAGTATTCTTGTCTGGGAAAACCTATGGACAGAGGAGCCTGACGGGCTATAGTCCATGGGGTCACAAAGAGTCAGACATGACTGAAGCGACTAAGCATGCATGCACATAGGAAGTGAGTGGGGAGAAGGAAGGAGAAAATTTAAAGATTGTATGCCTATAGTATTTGTCTTTCTGTTACTGGCTTATTTCACTTAGCATGATGTCTTCCAGAATTATCCATGTTGTCACAACTGGCAGGATATCCTTATTTTTCAAGGCTACGTAATGTTCTATTGTATGTATATAGCATACTTTTTTGATCCATTCATCTGTCAGTGGACATTTAAGTTGTTTACATATCATGATTGTTGCCGATATGGCAATAAACATGGGAAAGCAACTATCTCTTTCATATCCTGACTTCGATTCTTTTGACTATATACCCAGAGGTGGGTATACAGCTGGATCGTATTTTTAATTTTTAGAGAAACCTACTTTTACTGTTTTCTATAGCTGATCTAGCATTTTACATGCATACCAATAGAGTACAAGAGTTTCAAGTTCTCTACACTTTTTCCAGCACTTACTTTTCATTTTTATTTAGCATGGTTTTGATTGGCATTTCCCTGATGATTGGTGATGGTGCACACCTTTTCATGTACCTGTTAGGCATCTGGATATCTTCTTTGGAGAAATGCCTATTCAAGTCCTTTGCCCCATTTTTAGTCGAGTTATTTGGACTTTTGAATTATAGGAGTTTATTTCAGACATTAACTCCTTATCATTTATATGGCTTGCAGATGCTGTCTCTCATTCCATAGATTGTCTTTTCATTTTGTTGATTAGTTCTTTTGCTGTGCACAAACCTTTTAGTTTGATATAGTTCCTTTTCTCTATTTTTGGTTTTATTGCCTGTGCTTTTGGTGTCATAGCTAAGAAATCATTGCCAACACTAATGGTTCCATTTGTTCGAACTTGTTGCTGTTGTTCAGACACTAAGTTATGTTCTACTCTTTGTGACTGCATGGAATGTAGCATGCCAGGCTTCTCTGTGTTTCACTATCTCCCAGAGTTTGCCTATATTCATGTCCATTGAGTTGGTGATGCTATGTAACCATCTCATCCTCTGCCACCCCCTTCTCCTTTTGCCTTCAGTCTTTCCCAACCTCAGGGTCTTTTCCAATGAGTCAACTCTCTGCATCATGTGGCCAAAGTAATGGAGCTTTAGCTTCAGCAACAGAACTTCCAATGAATATTCAGGGTTGATTTCCTTTAGGATTGATGTGATTTGATCTCTTTGCAAGGGACATTCAAGATGCTTCTCCAGCACCACAATTCAAAAGCATCAATTTTTCAGCACTCAGCCTTCTTTATGTTCCAACTCTCACATCCATATATGACTACTGGAAAAACCATAGCTTTGACTATACAGACCTTTGTCAGTAAAGTGATGTCTCTGTTTTTTTAATATGCTGTCTAGATATGTTGTGGCACTCCTTCCAAGGAGCAAGCATCGTTTAATTTCATGGCTGCAGGCATGGTCTGCAGTGATTTTGGAGCCCAAGAAAGGAAAATCTATCACTGCTTCCACTTTATCCTTTTCTAATATTTGCCATGAAGTGATGGGGCCAGATACCATGTTCTTAGTTTTTTTGAATATTGAGTTTTAAGCCAGTTTTTTCACTCTACTTTTTGACCCTCATCAAGAAAGTCTTTGGTTACTCTTCACTTTATGTCATTACACTTGTATTATCTGCATATCTGAGGTTGTTGATATTTCTCCTGGCAATCTGGATTCCAGTTGTGATTCATCCAACCAGGCATTTCACATAATGTATTCTACATATAAGTTAAATAAGCAGGGTGACAGTATACAGCCTTGTTGTGCTTCTTTCCCAATTTGGAACCAGTCTGTTGTTCCATGTTCGGTTCTAGCTGTTGCTTCTTGACCCACGTACAAGTTTCTCAGGAGACAGGTAAAATGGTCTGGTACGCCAGTCTCTTTAAGAATTTTCTACAATTTGTTGTGATCCACACAGTCAAAGGATTTAGCATAGTCAATGAAGCAGAAGTAAATTGTTTTCTGAAATTATCTTGCTTTCTCCATGATCAAACCAATGTTGGTAATTTGATCTCTGGTTCCTCTGCCTTTCCTAAATGCAGCTTGTGCATTTGGAAGTTCTTGGTTCATGTACTGCTAAAACTTAGCTTGAAGGATTTTGAGCATAGCATGTGAAATGAACATAATTTCCAGTAGTTTGAACTTGCTTTGGCATCGCCTTTCTTTGGGATTGGAATAAAAGCTGACCTTTTCTAGTTCGTGTCCACTGCTGAGTTTTCCAGATTTGCTGACATATTGAGTGCAGCACTTTAACAGCATTATCTTTTAGGATTTTAAATAGCTCATCTGAAATTTCATCACCTCTACTAGCTTTGTTCATAGCTTCTGCTGCTGCTACTGCTAAGTCGCTTCAGTCATGTCTGACTCTGTGTGACTCCATAGATGGCAGCCCACCAGGCTCCCCCGTCCCTGGGATTCTCCAGGCAAGAACACTGGAGTGGGTTGCCATTTCCTTCTCCAATGCATGAAAGTGAAAAGTGAAAGTGAAGTCGCTCAGTCATGTCCGACTCTTAGCGACCCCATAGACTGCAGCCTACCAGGCTCCTCCATCCATTGGATTTTCCAGGCAAAGGTACTGGAGTGGGGTGCCATTGCCTTCTCCATGCTTCCTAAGCCCACTTGACTTCACACTCCAAGATGTGGAAGATATCTCTGGTCCTAGGTGAGTGACCACACCATCATGGTTCAGTTCAGTTCAGTTGCTCAGTAATGTCTGACTCTGCAACCCAATGGACTGCAGCATGCCAGGCTTCTCTGTCCATCACCAACTCCTGGAGCTTGCTCAAACTTATGTCCATCGAGTCGGTGATGCCATCCAACCATCTCATCCTCTGTCATCCCCTTCTCCTCCTGCCTTCAGTCTTTCCCAGCATCAGGGTCTTTTCCAATGAGTCGGTTCTTCGCGTCAGGTGGCCAAAGTGTTGGAGATTCAACTTCAGCATCAGTCCTTCCAATGAATATTCAGGACTGATTTCCTGATTATCTGGGTCATTAAAACTTTTCTTGTATAGTTCTTCTGCGTATTCTTGTCACCTATTCTAATCTCTTCTACTTCTATTAGGTTCTTACTGTTTCTGTTCTTTATTTTGCCCATCTTTGCATGAAATGTTCCCTTTATATCTTCAATTTTCTTGAAGAGATCTCTAGCCTTTTCCAAATATCTTGCTTTCTTCTATTTCTTTACATTGTTCATTTAAGAAAGCCTTTTTATCTCTTCTTGCTATTCTCTAGAACTCTGCATTCATTTGGGTATATCTTTCCCTTTCTCCATTGCCTTTCACTTCTTTTCTTTCTTGAGCTATTTGTAGAGCCTCCACAGACCACCACTTTGCCTTCTTGCAATTTGTTTATTCCCTTTGAGATGGTTTTGTCACTGCCTCCTATACAATGTTATGAACCTCTGTCCATACTTCTTCAGGCACTCTGTCTACCAGATCTGATCCCTTGAATCTATTTGTCAATTGCACTATATAATCATAAAGGATTTGATTTATGTCATAACTCAATGGCCTAGTGGTTTTCCCTACTGTCTTCAGTTTAAACCTGACTTTTCCAATAAGGAGCTGATAATCTGAGCCACAGTCAGCTCCAGGTCTTGTTTTTACTGACTGTATCAATATCTAAAATTGTCAACTCACAGAAGCTGAGAATACGATGATACTTGCCAGCAGCTGGAGGGATAGGGAAATGGGGAGTTGTTGTTTTATGGGTATAAAGTTTCACTTATATAAGATGAATAAATTCTAGAGACCTACTGGCACCCCACTCCAGTACTTTTGCCTGGAAAATCCCATGGAAGGAGGAGCCTGATGGGCTTTAGTCCATGGGGTCGCTGAGAGTCGGACATGACTGAGTGACTTCACTTTCACTTTTCACTTTCATGCATTCAGAAGGAAATGGCAACCCACTCCAGTGTTCTTGCCTGAAGAATCCCAGGGATGGTGGAGCCTGGTGGGCTGCCGTCTATGGGGTTGCACAGAGTCGGACACGACTGAAGCAACTTAGCAGCAGCAGCACTGTACAAGAATGTCCCTATATCTAACAAAATTGTATGAGTGGTGGAGGAAAGAAATAGGTGAGGGAGATTAAGAGG
Organism: Bubalus kerabau; assembly: GCF_029407905.1. Lineage (NCBI taxonomy): Eukaryota > Metazoa > Chordata > Mammalia > Artiodactyla > Bovidae > Bubalus > Bubalus kerabau. The sequence goes on along the minus strand of NC_073647.1, from coordinate 56,273,357 downwards.
TACAAATTTCCAGTTGCAAAATAAATGACACACAGATATAAAAAATATAGTGTGGGAGATATACTGAGTAACTATGTTGTATGTTTGTATGGTGACAGGTAGACTTGTGGTGATCATTTTGAAATGTATAGAAATACTGAATCACTGTGTTGTGTAATGGGAACTGACATAGTACTGTAGGTCAACTATACTTACAAACAAATAAACAAACTCATAGAGAAAGAGTTCAGATTTGTGGTTACCAGAAACAAAGATTGGGAGAAGAGGGAATTGGGTAAATGCAGTCAAAAGGTACAAATTTCCAGTTAAAAGATAAATAAGTACAAAGGATGTAATGTACAACATGCTAAAGATAATTTATGCTGCTGTATACTACATATGAAAGTTGTTAAGAGAGAAAATCCTAAGAGTTCCCATCAGAAGGAATTTTTCCCCCATTTCTTTAATTTTGAATCTATATGAGATGATGGATGTTCATTAAATTTAATATAATCATCTTCATGACGTATGTAAGTCAAATCATTATGCTATACACTCTAAGCTGTATGTCAATTATATATCAATAAAATTAGAAGGAAAAAACATGGAATATAAAAAAAATGAACAAGAACAAAAGCCCCACTAGGAAACTTTTGGAGGGGATACATATGTCTGCTACTTTGATTCATGATGGTTTCATGGGTGTATGCAAAAGTCCAAACTCATTATATTGTGTATATTAAATATGTGCAGTTTATTATATATCAATTATGGCTTCAAAAATCTATCAAGAGATCATATACTTTATAATTCAGTTCATATAACAGTCTTTGTTTTGGGGATGTGTACATCCAATTTCAGCAGCCTATGGTTGAAAGAGGAGGTGGTTTATTTTATATTTTACATAGATATATTTTTATTTTGGGAAGACTCTTTGCCCTATAAACATCTACTTCACGCTTGTTAAGAACTTTGGCAAACTTAAATTCATAGTAATCTACCAAGCCTTTCTTACTTCCAAGGATATTATATCACTTCTAAGTGGAAATATTATCACATTGGCCTGGAAAATTCAAGCCACAAAATGGTGTGTCTGTCTGTCTATCTATTTGTCAGTCTATGATTTTGGTTTTTTTAAATGTAGACTACTCTATAATTGGAATAAGGCCCTTAATTGTGTTTCCTGTTCCACTTTTGGTGACCTCATGTAACCACTCCCCATATTTACCATGTGTTTGAATTTGTATACATAGACATAAAAGTATCATAGTGAGTCTGTTAAAAATCTTTATTGAGCACCTATCATGGTACAGATGCTTTCTAGGTACTAAAGACCCTGTGCTAAGGATTCAAGATGGACTTGGTCCCTGTTCTCAAGGAACTTACATTTCAGTGGGAAAGATAGAGCATAAAATGCAAATAAATGAGAATATTTCTAGCTCTTAAAGTAATAAGAACTGTCATACTTTCGCAGAGGGTGGCCAGTTTAGCCAGGGTGGTTGGGAAAACCCTTTGTGGAGAAATGGTGTTTTACTTGAGACTGGAAAGATGAGAAAGAGGCAGCTATGTAAATATTTGAGGAAAAAATCATCCAAGCATAAGTATCTCTTTCTGTATATCAATATATATATATTTGATATATATTTCAAAGTCAGGTGGCGCTAGTGGTAAAGAACTCACCTGCCAATGCAGGAGGCATAAAAGATGCAGGTTCAGTCCCTGGGTAAGGAAGATCCAGTGGAGAAGGGCATGGCAACCCACTCCAGTATTCTTGCCTGGAGAATCCCATGGACAGAGGAGCCTGGCATGCTACAGTTCATAGGGTCATGCAGAGTCTGACATGACTTAAGTGACTTAGCACACACAGCACATTTCATATATATTTATTTATTCTATTTCAAAGTCCCTGAAACATAAATAAACTTACTATGTAAGAAGAACCAATCTAACTGGAGCATAATTAATGAGGGGGATTGAGGGTAGATACAGAAAGAAGCTATATCACATACAAGTTGTAGTCCAAGATAAAGAGTTTGTATTTTATGTTAGGTTTCATGGAGAGACACTGGGAGGTTTTAACCTGTGAAGCACCATAGTTTTCACAAAATTATGGGAGGTATTATAAAGAAGATAAGTTGTATGGGGAAATAAGTAGAAACAGGGAGACAAATTAGGGGACTATTTCAGTAGTCCAGATGAGAGATGATAGTGCTGTGGACTGGTATTTTAAAATCCAGTGGAAACGAACTTGAAACATTTCAAGGGTAGAAATACCTTTGGAAATTGATTTTTGGAGATATGACAGGACTTACTGATGGATAGACCTGAAATTTGATGGAAAAAGAAGAATCAAGGAAGACTCCTACATTTTGTTTTAGTCTCAAGAACTGGGTGTTTACTCAAAAGGAGATGGGTTGGCCAGGAGCAGATATAGAAGTAAAACTCTGTAATCCTATTTGTGTTTTATTAAGGTTGAGAGGTCTATTAGACTTTTCAAGTGGCAATGTGGAGTAGGGAGTTGTGTATATATGATATGATTTCTAAAGTTCAGGAGAGCAGTGCAGGCTGGAGCTATAGATTTGACTGGCATCAGTGTATAGATTTGAACTCTTGGTACTGGATGAGATAGCTTAGGGAGAGTACATATAGAGGAAATGAAGGGTAAGGAAAGACTCCGGAGGTACTCCAACTTCTAAAGTCTTATCCAGAAGGAGACTGAGAAAAAGTATCTAGTGAGATAGAAAACAAGACAATAATTCAAAAAAAGCCAAGTGCTATTCATGGGTCAATAAAATTAGTCAGAGATCTCTGCATTGGCTTGGGCAAAATGTAAGTCATTGGTTTCTTTGGTGAGAGCTTTTACAAGACAGAAGGGATTGAGTTACTGAATATAGATAAATATGTGGAAGAGCATTTCAATACCATGTTTTGAAAAATAAATGAAGAAATTTAGTTAGTGAGTAGAGGCAAATATTTGGAGAATTTGTACCATAGAAGGAGAGATTTAGAGATTTTTGTTTGTCATGTTTTTAAAGTGTATGTTGCTGCTGCTGCTAAGTCACTTCAGTCGTGTCCAACTCTGTGCGACCCCGGAGACAGCAGCCCACCAGGCTCCCCATCCCTGGGATTCTCCAGGCAAGAACACTGGAGTGGGTTGCCATTTCCTTCTCCAATGCATGAAAATGAAAAGAGAAAGTGAAGTCACTCAGTCGTCTCTGACTCTTAGCGACCCCATGGACTGCAGCCCACCAGGCTCCTCCGTCCATGGGATTCTCCAGGCAAGAGTACTGGAGTGGGGTGCCATTGCCTTCTCCAGTTAAAGTGTATGATAGTGATACATATTTGAATGACATTGAGAGGAAGAAACTGATAGTTGAGTAGAGGTAGGGAAGATCCCCTGGAGAAGGGAATGGCAATACACTCCAGTATTCTTGCCTGGAGAATCCCATGGACAGAGGAGCCTGGCAGGTTACAGTCCATTGGATCACAAAGAGTTGGACATAATTGAAGCGACCTAGCATGCACTCGACATAATTACAGAAGTAAAGTCTTTCAGAAGGTAAGAGGTGTTGAGATTCAAGGAAGGCACAAGGGAGCATACTCCTAGAGGACTCTTCTATAATAGCAGCAAGACAATTGAGTATGGAGTTGGGTTAGTCTGGAGGCAGACTTTCTGGGTTCAGATCCTATGTTTGCCATCTGTGGTTTGTCTGTTTGTTTGATTTTGGTAAACCTAGATGAATGCTTTCATTTCCTCATCCCTAAAATGGGGCTGATATATGGTATCTGAAAAAAACAAACATATCAAAACAGAGTTAGGGTTAGTGTTAGATTGGTGGTTGCACAAGACAGTGGGTGGGGGAACTGGGTGAAGGTGGTCAAAAGGTACACATTTCTATTTAAAAGATAAATAAGTACTAGAGATGTAATGTACAACATTGTGACTATAGTTAGCAGTCTTATATATTTGATATTTGTAAGAAAGTAAATCTTTAAAGTTCTTATCGCAAAGAAAGGAACTCTTTTTAACTATGTGAAGTGATGGATATTGACTAAACATATTATGTCACCATTTCACAATATATACATATATCAATCATTATGTTATAAATCTTAATCTTAAAATATTATATGTCCATTGTGTCTCAATAAAAGTTGAAAAATTAAATACAGAGGATATAATAGCACATACCTCATAGAGTTATAAATTTTGAATAGGTCAAATTGGATCAAGTGCATGGTCTTCCCAGGTGGCACTAGTGGTAAAGAACCCTCCTTCTATTCAGGAGACATAAGAGATGTGGGTTCTATCCCTGGGTCAGAAAGATCCCCTAGAAGAGGGCACAGCAACCGATTCTAGTATCCTTGACTGGAGAATCCCATGGACAGAGGAACCTGGCGGACAGTAGTCCATAGGGTTGAAAAGAGTTGGATACTACAGAACACAACACAGGGATGGATGAAGTGCATAAAGTAGTACTTGGCAAATGGCAAGTTCTCAGTAAAACCCAGCTATTGTTGTTGTTGTCACTGCTGTTATATGGGAACAGATGCAACTGTGTGGGTGAAATTGTTGATGGGAAGATGAGGCAGTTAGCAGCTGATTGTACCCATTATGTCTAAGAAGAATGCCATAGGATTGTCAGATGAATTAGTGGGAAAAAAGTTGAAAATTTAAAGAGAAAGGAGAAGGTATTAAATGGTTATTTTTTTCTAATTAAGTAATTCTAGTATCAGTGGGACTAATCTAGTACTAGGAACTCTGTATCATTGAATTGTTATGAGGAGTAAATGAGATAATGTTTAAAAATACTTTAAAAAGCACCATATAAGTGGAATTATTATTTTGTCAGCATAGGTAGTTGTAAAGTGAAATGTCTCCTCAATCAATATGAGTAAGGAAATGGTAAGGGACATTGTGTAATTGGTTTGATTTTGCTCCCTGATTCATCAAACTATTTTTTAACATTTCATAAACATTGACTGTATTACAGGATATCTTTTCTTATTCATATAGATTTCATTTTTACTAAGTTTGAGCAAGAAATAAAGTCCATAAATTCAACATTTATTTAGGTAATGAAGGATTACAGTCTCAAAATATAGAATATGCCACTTAGCATTTGCAGTTCTTTTATACTCCAAATGTGACTATTTAACAGGCTAAGTTTATTTTAAAACAAGACTTAGGTATTCATGTTTGTAGCAGATAAAAGGCATCTAAAACTTCTTCCAAAGTTACCATTTTGACAACATGAAATTTTCCCATCCAGCTGGTCATTAGGCCTTTCCAACTGTCAATGTCTTTTGCAATCTGCTTTAATAGTAGCATATAATTTGCTTTATACAGATCAGAGACATCAGGGGGTAATATTCCAATGCAAATATCAAAATCCCAAGAACGCTAACTCAAAGAGACATATGTCCCCACCATCCTTCATGACAGTCTTTAGCTCTGAAGGCTGTAGCAGTTGATTTGTGTAAGGTACTTTGAATCATAATTTGGAAATATTGTAATTAAATACCTATTGGAGTTCTGGAAAATATATTCAGAAGAGTGATAGAAGTAGCAATATGTCATTAATGTACATTGTCTTTGCATATATAGTTCAGTAATCACTTCAAAGAAATGTGCCAGATAATTGGGAAAAAATGCTTTCTAATGCTAGAGTGAATTTTTCAAGGTTTGATTATATGGGGAGTTTAAAATCAGCACAACTTTATTTGTAAGGTAATGTATTATCTGACTGATTTAAAATTAATCTAATTTTAATGTATCACAGTGAGTTCTGTGTACATTTCCACACCTATACACATAGACACATGAAAGCTCTCTAGGTTAAAAATATGTCACTTTAAAGGGGACAAGATTGTTATGCTCAAATAGAATTTGAGACATCTTTTTCTCTCTTGAGTTAAGGAATTCCATTTTGTAACTTTAAGAATTCAGCACCTAATGTCTTTAATTCTCCTTTAATGAGAATGTCTTCATCCTTGAGTAGTTTTGCACTTCCGTAGAAAGGTTTCTGCCTTTATGAGATTAATCTTTAGAGTGTCTAGTAGGTAGAACTAGTAGGCTGTTCTCCAGACTGTTTAGGTGGAAGTATTCACAATAGTTCTTTGTGAAAGTGTTGTCTAAGCAGAGGACTAATGGCAAAACTGTGAATAAGACGTATCATGTGTGTGCAGAATATGACTTTTCACTAGCAGAGAAAAGAGAGAGTTTCTGTTGCTTTGCAAGAAATTAATTTGAGGACTATCAATAATTAAATATTCCTGTTCAGTGATAAATGGAATCTACCAGACTTTAAACCTGCCCATAGGAAACTTGCTGTTTTGCAGAACAAGTCCAAGACACCAACCGTGTGTCTCAGCTTATTACTTGGCCAGGTCCATAATGCCAACTCACGTGAGAGTAGTGAGTTTACCATATACTGAAGACTAGCATTGGCTTTATTACAGCTGCTAATGATGAATTGGGCAATAACCAGAACCCATTGACAGTAAGAAGGAAACTGCAGTCTGGAATTTACATGTGAATATCATAAGTGAAAAATGTTCACTAATAAAGTCTGAACTAAATGTCAGATGGGATTTCTTTATTCCTTTTGAGTTTTTCATAAGCCCATTGCCTGCACCCCAGAGAGATGACAAGAAATTCCTGACTCGAGTTTCTCATTCTCCATCTATTTATTTGTGTCCCTTGATGTGTATACTCTTGTCATAAAACCATACTCATTTTCTGGCTAGGATCTTTAAATTTGTTTACAAACTCATTTGTGTTTCTGTATAATCCACATATTCTAGCTCCTGGTAGTCCCTATAGTGGACTAAAGACGTGAAGGACAAGCATTCTCATTCATCTTTGATGCTTGCTGGTAGCTCATTAGATGCTCAAGTGATTGAGATTTTAGACAAGTTAGGACAGGCAAGGGCAGAGCAGAGATCTTATATTAATTTCCCCACTTGATGGCTGAAAACTGGGAAACACAGAAAAGATAAGTGATTTGTCAGAGGTAAATTATTAGTTGCATTCAAACACTCATTAGGAAATCATAGGTCCTAGTTTTTTTTTTTTTTTTTTTTAATTTAATTTTATTTTTAGACTTTACATAATTGTATAGGTCCTAGTTTTGATTATTTTCCATCACTTTATTTGACCTTTAATATCTTATGGCAACATATAGCGAGCCTACTGTGCTACATACAGTTCATAGGGTCTCAAAGAGTTGGATATGACTGAAGCGACTTAGCACACACACAAGTACAGCTTATTTCCATCCATGATTTCTCAGTCACAATTCAAGAGTGTATTCTATGTAGACAATATATCCCCAAAGAGGGGGGATGATTTGGGAGAATGGCATTAAAACATGTATAATATCATATAAGAAATGAATCGCCAGTCCAGGTTCGATGCAGGATACAGGAAGCTTGGGGCTGGTGTACTGGGATGACCCAGAGGGATGGTATGGGGAGTGGGGTGGGAGGGGAATTCAGGATGAGGAACACGTGTACACCCGTGGCGGATGCATGTTGATGTATGGCAAAACCAATACAATATTGTAAAGTAAAAAATAAATAATAATGATAATAAATAAAAAAAAAACAATGAAAATAGATCCCCCAAGTTTCAGTGAATTATAGAATATGATGATTGCCTTGCAGTAAATGGGCTTCCCTGATAGCTCAGCTGGTAAATAATCCATCTGCAATGCAGGACACCCCGGTTCAATTCCTGGGTTGGGGAGATCTGCTGGAGAAAGGATAGGCTACCCACTCCAGTATTCTGGCCTAGAGAATTCCATGGATTGTATAGTCCATGAGGTCACAAAGAGTCTGACATGACTGAGAGACTTTCACAATTGCAGTAAATAAACCCTAATATAAATTCCACAAATACTGCAACATGTGAATATATTAATGAATGATTTAAAATCCTCTACTAAAAAAGTTATTTTTTTGAATATTTCTGTTACCTGGCCATGACATATGCCACCTAATTGATGATTCAGCTGATATAGCTGTTAAGCTGGATGTCCTCCTGCTTCCCTTAAGATTCCTGCTGAAGCCACATACACTTCCTTGTGTTGCTTTTTTGGTCATAGTTCCGTATACCTTGAGCAAGTGATAAGCATATATAAATATTGAGAAGATTACAGACCTTCCAATTACATAGCACCTATAGTCTCCCAGAGAGCAGGGCAGTTCACTAACTTCACCTCCAAAGGACACAATTATACAATGGTTAAGTGCATAACTTCCAGAGTCAAATGGCCCTGGGTTCAAATCTGAACATAGGCTGATCTCTTTATTAGCTGTCTGACCTTGACCAAGTTACTTAATCTCTCTTCTTCTTCTTCTTTTTTTTTTATTTATTTTTTTTTATTGGCAAAAAGGGAAAAAGACTTGGTAGCTGCCTCTGAGCATTGAGGAAAGAGGTAGCTAATTAATTATTGTAAAGGGTTGAGCAAAATGCTAAGTATGTATTATGTAGTCAATATATAAATGATAGCTGCTGTTGCCACCACCACTGCTGCAGCTGTTCTTGTTATTAGAGCATCATTAGAAATCCCACAGAAGCAAATCGGGAAGGGAAAAGGACAGGCAGAGAATAAGGAATAAGTAGAAGAAAATAATGGTTTATTAGCTAATTTCATGAACTTTCCCACATCATTCTGAAGACAATAAAGTGCCCTTTCTGGGATTTGGCAAGCATTTTTGCTTTTCTTTTAAAGTATATGCCACATGCTTAGAAGAAATTTAATCAATTGATGATGATTCACGTATTCCTAAATCTTCACAATTGAATATGGGAAAGTCTTTTGATAGTCAAGAGAGCTTTTTTCTCTTGTTATAATCAGACAATCTCTCCTACGGAAAAGTAGGTTATATTTCTTAAATAAATGTATTTAACATGAATGATTCAGTTTCAAACTCTGAATTTATTGATTAGGGGGTGGAGGGGACACGGGTGAGTTTTGAACATTGTAGAATGAGCATTTCTATCCATAAGAAAGAATTCTGATAGACAGATTGCTTGAGTATGAGGCAATTATACAACAGAAACTTATTTCCTGTCTCTTTCTTCTCCTGAACACCCACAGGATACTTAGAAACATCCATCTGAAGGTATTTTAACTAACCTAGTGGCACAGAATGTCACAGACAAACATCTGGGTGACAAAGTAATTGTAAATGGACAAGACTGGTATAAACATGTAAAAGAGCAGGAATAATGGTGCTTATGCCAAGCAACTGATACTTAAGATCATAAGAGGAAGTTGAAGAACAAGTCAAAATCTGTATAATTATGATGTTTTGTCATGGATAGTGGGGCTTCCTAGGTAGTGCTAGTGGTAAAGAACCCGCCTGCCAGTGCAGGAGATGTAATAGCCTGGAGTTTGATGCCTGGGTCAGAAAGATCCCTGGAGGAAGGTATGGCAACCCATTCCAATATTCTTGCCTGGAGAATCCCATGGATAGACAGAGCCTGGCAGGTTACAGTCCATAGGGCTGTAAAGAGTCGGACACAACTGAAGTGACTTAGAACGCACGTCATGGACAGAATAATACCTTAAAAAAGGAGCTTTTGACTGCAGAAATACTCTTTGTATGGTATGGGGAGATATTTATTATTTGACATAACTCCGAACACGATTAAGTGGCCACAAAATGATAGGTCTAGTCCATTTATTTCCTGGGCAAATTAAGTACGGTCTTTTACCTTCTGTGAAGTCTTTACCAAGATTTTGTTCCAAGGTCCTGCCAAGAAACATGGTTGGTATAAAATTGCTTCCCCTAGTCTAGCAGCCCATATTCTTCTAAGTGTTCCTCAACACATTAGGTATTATAGTATAGAATTTCAAAATAGTAAAAACAAGTCACAAGCTACAGGTGGTCCAAGGCCTTGCCTTCAGAATCTTGTTGTTAATAACACACCTAAAGAAGACAAATATCGCAAGAAAGCACTTCTATTTAACCAAGTCATAATAGCAAAAACATAATGGCTATTTATTAGTTTGCAGTGATTAAAAAAAAAATAATCACAGTTACTGGAATATTTGAAGCCTGTATATTCCCTCTTGTTAGCACTTATATGAAACCCAAGTTATAGTCAGAAATTTGCTTGGCAAGAATGGAATTAAAATGAGACATTAAAGTTTTGATGTTATCAAGCTGAAATAGATAATCACAATAAAATGGATCTTACTAATAGAATTAAAATTATTGACTCTGGGGCCAGCAATATCCTGTCTCCATTTTCACACTGGAAATAGCTGTAAATATGAAAAAGTTATGATTAAAGACCCTTTCTCTATTGGCCAGTGCTTGTACAGTCTCTGCCCACCTTTGCCATTGTCGTGCTCCTTCTCCATTTCAGTGACTCACCTTTCCTTACCACCTTCTCATTTAACTTCAATTTGACAATAACTTCAAGCAAATTAGAATAAATCCTGTGGGCTCTGGAGTTGTATCAGTCAGGGCTTCAAGAAATAAGACCACACTTTAGATGGTTCAAATGAAGAAGCATTAATAAATGGATGTAAATTACACATAAATTATCACTAGTTAAAGGGCTTCCCAGGTGGCACTAGTGGTAAAGAGTCTGCCTAATGACACAAGAGATGTGGGTTCAGTTCCTGGGCCGGGAAGATCCCCTGGATCAGGAAATGGCAACACACTCCAGTATTCTTGACTGAAGAATCCTATCGACAGAGGATCCTGGCAGGCTAGAGTCCATGGAGTCACAAAGAGTTGGACACAACTGAGTAACTGAGCACACACCACTAATTAAAAGTTGTTGAAGTATGAAAAAAGTGAAAATGTTAGTCCCTCAGTCATGTTCAACTCTTTGTGACCCCATGGACTGTAGCCAACCAGGCTCCTCTGTCCATGGAATTCTCCAGGCAAGAATCCTATAATGTTTACCCATTTCATTCTCCGGGGGATCTTCTTGACCCAAGGATTGAACCCATGTCTCTTGCATTGCAAGCAGATGCTTTGCCATCTTAGCCACTAAGGAAGCCCTAAAAATTGTTACAACCACTAATCTTAAAGGTACTGAAGGTAGCTGAATAAAAACAGGAACCATGGAGGACACTCTTAAAGGCAGAAGGTGAAGTCTCTGAGGGGCTTTAGTACCTCTAGTGACAAGGTGCTGAAGTAAGAAGGTCTGAGGGAAGGACTCTGACCTTTTACTTCTCCTACCCTAACATTTCCTGCTAGTGCCTCCTGTTTGCCTAACCTCATGGAAAGGTAGCTGGCAAGGGAGCATGAGCAATTTAGTCCATAGAAGTCAACCTCCCAGGAAACAGAGCAGGAAAGAAAAGGGTGGAAGTGGATATTGCTGGTGATTGTGAGAGAGGAATAAAACATAATAACCGGCATAGGAGACATAGTCCATCTTTCTAGAGACCTTTTTGTCTTAGTTTGCTATGGCTTCTCTAAAAGTCTGGGTATTATACCATAGACTAGGTGACTTATAGACAGTAAAATTTATTGTTCATAGTTTTGGAGGCTAGAAGTGCAAGATCAAGGTGCCATCATGCTCGGGTTCTGGTGGGTGCTCTCTTCTGAGTTGTAGGCTGCAACCTTATTGCATCCTCATATAGTGAAAAGGGACAAGGGCGCCTTAGGGGTTAGGATTTCAACATGTGAATTTATGATGGACATAAACATTTATATCACAGTGCTCTTTTTATGATCATCTGGTTCACTGTGTCCTGATCTTATGTTCTCTCAAAGGAAAGTCTTGTTTATCTCATATCTGATGTCTTTATCACATGTTTACTGTAGCCCCTCAAACACTGAAATCATAATCTATAAGAATATAACTGGTTCATAACTGAGAACCATAGAACTAGTGAACATTGGGAGCATATCTAAAAGCCAAAGCTAAATTTGCTTATTTTCTAATCTAGAACAGAATAGAAGAATTAGAATGATAGAAAGGAAGAAGATGGGTATGGTAGTTAGAATACATGTGTGATGGGAATGAATATGATCCATGGGCCTGAATCATCATTGCCCATCAAGACACAGGAGTTTTTGTCTGCTTTAATTGTGAGGTAACTAGTACTCTGCAGTCCTACATACTCAGAGATTCTCAAGCAGAGGAGAGAAGAGAGAAAAAAAAAAAGATAGGGTTTGTTAGAAAGACAAAACCACTGAGTGAATTCTAGGGAGAAAAATAGAGAAACATTGACTTTGACATTGCTTTAAAATAATTATCACGCAAGCCCACCACTACTGTTGGCTGAAATATGCAATGACCAAGGCAGGGAATGTTTCCTATTTTTAACTTCTTTCAAGTATAATCATATCATCCTACATAACATATACTCTAACCAAGCTGGATTTTTTGTCATTTCCTTGCTTTTCCACTCTAATACATTTTACTCATTTTGTTTCTTCGTCTTTATCTATTGAAATTCTGTCCATCTGTAAAGATTTATTTCAATATTACTTCTGATGTTTGGTGAAACCCCCTACTGGTTCAGATGGTAATCTGCAATGCAGAAGACCTGGGTTCAATCCCTGGATTGGGAAGATCCCCTGGAGAAGGAAATGGCAGCCCACTCCAGTATTCTTGCCTAGAAAATCCCATGTATCTTGGAGCCTGGTAGGCTACCATCCATGGGGTCACAAAGAGTCAGACATGATGGAGCAACTTCACTTTCACTTCACTTCTTGATCAACTTGTATAACTATGTATTCTTCCCATGTAATTGATCACTTTTTTCATTATTTTAAAGTTTACTGTAAGATCTTTGAGAGTGGAGGCAGTATCTAATTAATCTTTGTTTTCTCTGCAACCACTAGCATAGTGCCTAGGATACACATCTTTGGTGTAAAGAGCCTGTTGTTGTTCAGTTGCTAAGTCCTGTATGACTCTTTGTAAACCAATGGACTGCAGCACAGCAGGCTCCTGTGTCCTCCACTATCTCCCAGAGTTTGCTCAGACTTATGACCATTGAGTCACTGATGCCATCTAACCACCTCATCCTCTGTTACCTCCTTCTCCTCTTGCCCTCAGTCTTTCCCAGCATCAAGGTCTTTTCCAATGAGTTGGCTCTTCACATCAGGTGGCCAAAGTATTGGAGCTTCAGCTTCAGCATCAGTCCTTCAAACATAGTGGGTGTAGCTTTTTGTTAGTGTGATTGACAACTGTGGAATCATTATGTATGTTAATAGAAACCATGGAAGATGTTCTTAGGAGTAAGGATTTAAAATGTCAGTGGATATGGATGATTTGAAAACATCTGTCTTCATAAGACTGAGTTTCCCTCACAGAATGCTAATACTTCTGTTACTTTTATGAGCACTTTTTTCCTTATAAATCACCTATTTCATAAAACTTTTTAAAAAGTTATCCTCAAGTTCTATAAAGAATAAAAAATAAAGATGATGTTCTTTTCTAATTTGGGAATGTTCACCAGCATGATTCCCAGTTCGTTACTTACACCCTAGCAGGTATTCTCTATCACAGGATCTATTTACAAGAGATAATATGCATTCTAACTGGATCCTTGTTATCTATCTAAAAACTGCAAATGAAATAATTACTTAACATTCTGCCTTCAACATTTTATCCATTTTTAATGACTAAATTCTTTCACGTTAAAAAATTTAGCACTTATCAGCAATTATGAATGTAAAAATAAAGTCTAATGATGTAATAAAATACAGTACATAAAATGGTGCAGAAATGTAACTGGTGGTTAATTAAGAGATAATGCCTGCAGTACTGAATAGTATCATCCTTTGGCACAAATGTTTAGGTGAAAGAAAGAAAGAATGAAAGAAAGTGTACTCAGTCGTGTCCAACTCTTTGCGACCCCATGGACTGTAGCCTACCAGGCTTCTCTGTCCATGGGATTTTCCAGGCAATAGTACTGGAGTGAATTGCCATTTCCTTCTCCAGGGGATCTTCCTGACTCAGGGATCGAACCCAAGTCTCCTGCATTGTAGACAGACGCTTTACCACCTGAGCCACCAGGGAAGCACCAGGTGAAAGAAAGTCATTATTTTAAGAGCAGAAAAGTAATTTATAAACATATTTATGCTGCAGCCTGATTTAGGAATACCACTGGATGACAAAGACAAGGAGGGTTATGTAGAAGAATGGTGTTCTTGTGCCCATCTACTCTGCAACAGAATGCTTTTCTGTTCTTATACAAAGTGCTCTATCTTGACTTTAATTTTCTTCTTTGTAAAATGGAGAACACATATATGCTTTAATTACTGCATATGATTTTTATGATTTCAAACTAAAGAAAAAGAGAGAATATTGACATGTTAAGCAATGTTATATAAATGTGAGAGAAGGCACATGCACACACACATACACACAAACACAGAACAGATGTAAGCTGCACTGATATTGGTTTTTCTTTTTCTTTTTTTGAATTGAAGTATAGCTGATTTACAATGTTGTGATAGTTTCAGGTGTATAGCAAAGTGATTGAATTATAAATATGTATCTATTTTTTCAATTTCTTTTCGATTATAGGTTATTATAAGATATTGAATATAGTTCCCTGTGCTATATGGTAGGTTCTTACTTTTATCTGTTTTATATTTAGTAATGTGCATCTGTTAATCCCTAGCTCCTAAGTCATTCCTCCCCTGCCTTTCCCCTTTGGTAACCATAAATTTGCTTGCTATGCCTAATTCTTTTTCTATTTTGTAAATAAGTTCATTTTTATCATTTTGTAAGATTCCACATATGAGATATCATATATTTGTCCTTCTCTGTCTGACTTCACTTAGTATGATAATCTTTAGATTTGGTTTGTAAAAGGGCTGTTTTAGTCATTTAGAAGACAATGTATGCTTCACAGTAATTTTCTTAACTATTCCCTGGTATATGCTCTGGGACACATATATGACTAAGATTTAAGGTAAAACAGAGAGTACTTAAACTTACCCATTCCTGAAAAAAAATATATGAACTCACTAGGGACTTGAATGATATATTTCCTAGGTCACTTGTAAGATGGACTCCCCAGGTCATTTCCAAGATTTAAAATCCCTAATTTTAGTTAAAAAGTAATATTTGAAATAATTTTAGCACAGGATTATAAAGAATATAAAATTATATAACAAATATTAATATATAAGATAAGCCAATAAGGTGACCAAATATAGAGCAATTAAATATGTCCTTTAAATGATTTTCAAAAACATTGTAGTGAATCAAAGACCAATTTAAGAAAGGCTTTCTCGGTGTGAGTTGAAATTTTATTTATATATCTATTATAGGTTGAAATATTATGAGTTCAAGGGAAAATTATGTATATATATTTGGTAATTCAGATGACCAAAATATATTTCTCATATATATTTGGTCTTCATTCATATTTCCAGGCTTATAGCTCCCAAAACCCTTAGAATTTCCTGAGCAATAAGACCAAAGGGAGCATCTCTTGTTATACTATTTGGTATCTTTTCCTCAGTTCTTGAAATCACTTCAGAGCCATAAAGCTGAAATGGGTATCATGTTACTTTTACAAGTCCCTTTCCACCATAACTGGGTTTGTGTTTATGAAGATAACTTTTGGAAAGAAACTAAGGATGGGGGCTGGTTGCTAGGGTAACTAATCATGAATAAAGAGTTGAAACTTTCAGTCCCACCCCTTGATTTCCAGAGAGGGGCAAGGAGCTGCAGGTTGAATCAATCAGCAATGGCCAATGAGTTCATCGACTATGCCTATGTAGTGAAGCCTCCATAAAAATCCAAAAACAGGGGATTTGGAAAGCTTCTGGATCAGGGAACCAGAATGTTTTCATGTGCCATTGTGCTGGACCCAAAGCTCCACTAGGACAGAAGGTGCTTTGTTTAGGACTTCACCCTATGTATCTCTTTATCTGGCCATTGATTTGTATCCTTTAATATCATTTGTAATAAACTGGTAATCTTGTGAGTAATAGAGTTTCCAGGGTTTCCTCCATGGCTCAACAGTAAAGAATCTGCCTGCAATGCAGGAGGCCTAGGTTTGATCCCTGAGTCAGGAAGATCCCCTGGAGGAGGGCATGGCAGAAGTTGGTTATCAACCTGGAATCATGATTGGCATCCTGAGTTGGAGGAAGTCATTGGAAGCTCCAATTTGTTGCTGGTAGGTCAGGTAATATCCTGAGCTTACAATTGGTGTTTGAGGTGGAGGGCAATCTTATGGGACTAAGCCTTTTACCTGTGGAATCTGAGTCTATTTCTGGGTAGATAGTTTCAGAATTGACTTGAATTCTCAGATATCTTGAATTCAGTGTCCAAGGATTGCTTGTTGGTGTGGGCAAGGCTCCCTACACATGTTGGAATTGGGTCCAGGAACCCAAAAAAACTAATCATTTAAATCAAATAAATATCTAGTATTTATAGTAATACTAGTTTTGATATATTAGTCAGTGATTAACCTGTTGTTTGACAATCAGTTATAACAACAATAAAGAATCAACAATGATAATGATCAATGAATACTTATAGATATGGCACTTGGAAGTCTGTAATGTGTTATAATCAGATACCACATAATGAGGTTTAATA
Source organism: Bubalus kerabau (assembly GCF_029407905.1). Classification (NCBI taxonomy): domain Eukaryota; kingdom Metazoa; phylum Chordata; class Mammalia; order Artiodactyla; family Bovidae; genus Bubalus; species Bubalus kerabau. The sequence continues at coordinate 56,256,832 of NC_073647.1, read as the reverse complement.
AATTTTTTGAATGAATAAACAAACATTAGCGATTCTCATCACTCATTCAGCAATTTTGTTTCTGTTTTCATGTGTTATACTTCCTTGCAATAAATAGTGTACATATAAATACATATGTGCGTAGGTATACAATCTCATGGGGGTAGATGTATTTTGAAATTCAGAAGTTTATTTTAGAAAAGTGATATGGAGTATACTGATTTGGGGTAACAGCTCAAGTGGGTCTGAATCAGCACCTCATCCAAATATTTACAGTATATGGGAAACATAAAGTTTATGAAATGCAAACCTCAGTCAGTATAAGTTCAAATTTTGGTGAACTGAATAAGTTGGGCACAAAATTTGAAGAAACCCTCTTTTCAGAGCATTTTATTTTATTTATTTATTTTTGCTTCTTTTTTTAATATTTTATTTTATTTTTTAACTTTACAATATTGTATTGGTTATGCCATATATCAACATGAATCTGCCACAGGTATACACGTGTTCCCCACCCTGAACCCTCCTCCCTCCTCGCTCCCCGTACCATCCCTCTGGGTCATACCAGTGCACCAGCCCCAAGCATCCAGTATCGTGCATTGAACCTGGACTGGTGAATCGTTTCATATATGATATTATACATGTTTCAATGCCATTCTCCCAAATCATCCCACCCTCTCCCTCTCCCAGAGTCCAAAAGACTGTTCTATACATCAGTGTCTCTTTTGCTGTCTTGTATACAGGGTTATTGTTACCATCTTTCTAAATCCCATATATATGTGTTAGTATACTGTATTGGTGTTTTTCTTTCTGGCTTACTTCACTCTGTATAATAGGCTCCAGTTTCATCCACCTCATTAGAACTGATTCAAATGTATTCTTTTTAATGGCTGAGTAATACTCCATTGTGTATATGTACCACAGCTTTCTTATCCATTCGTCTGCTGATGGACATCTAGGTTGCTTCCATGTCCTGGCTATTATAAACAGTGCTGCGATGAACATTGGGGTACACATGTCTCTTTCCGTTCTGGTTTCCTCAGGGTGTATGCCCAGCAGTGGGATTGTTGGGTCATGAGACAGTTCTATTTCCCGTTTTTTAAGGAATCTCCACAGTGTTCTCCATAGTGGCTGCACTAGTTTGCATTCCCACCAACAGTGTAAGAGGGTTCCCTTTTCTCCACACCCTTTCCAGCATTTATTGCTTGTAGACTTTTGGATCGCAGCCATTCTGACTGGCGTGAAATGGTACCTCATAGTGGTTTTGATTTGCATTTCTCTGATAATGAGTGATGTTGAGCATCTTTTCATGTGTTTGTTAGCCACCTGTATGTCTTCTTTGGAGAAATGTCTGTTTAGTTCTTTGGCCCACTTTTTGATTGGGTCATTTATTTTTCTGGAATTGAGGTGTAGGTGTTGCTTGTATATTTTTGAGATTACTTCTTTGTCAGTTGCTTCATTTGCTATTATTTTCTCCCATTCTGAAGGCTGTCTTTTCACCTTGCTTATAGTTTCCTTTGTTGTGCAGAATCTTTTAAGTTTAATTAGGTCCCATTTGTTTATTTTTGCTTTTATTTCTAATATTCTGGGAGGTGGGTCATAGAGGATCCTGCTGTGACGTATGTCAGAGAGTGTTTTGCCTATGTTCTCCTCTAGGAGTTTTATAGTTTCTGGTCTTACATTGAGATCTTTAATCCATTTTGAGTTTATTTTTGTGTATGGTGTTAGAAAGTGTTCTAGTTTCATTCTTTTACAAGTGGTTGACCAGTTTTCCCAGCACCACTTGTTAAAGAGATTGTGTTTAATCCATTGTATATTTTTGCCTCCTTTGCCAAAGATAAGGTGTCCATAGGTGCATGGATTTATCTCTGGGCTTTCTATTTTGTTCCATTGATCTATATTTCTGTCTTTGTGCCAGTACCATACTGTCTTGATGACTGTGGCTTTGTAGTAGAGCCTGAAGTCAGGCAGGTTGATTCCTCCAGTTCCATTCTTCTTTCTCAAGATTGCTTTGGCTATTCGAGGTTTTATTTGTATTTCCATACAAATTGTGAAATTATTTTTTCTAGGTCTGTGAAAAATACCGTTGGTAGCTTGATAGGGATTGCATTGAATCTGTAAATTGCTTTGGGTAGTATACTCATTTTCACTATGTTGATTCTTCCAATCCATGAACATGGTATATTTCTCCATCTATTAGTGTCCTCTTTGATTTCTTTCATCAGTGTTTTATAGTTTTATATATATAGGCCTTTAGTTTCTTTAGGTAGATATATTCCTAAGTATTTTATTATTTTCGCTGCAATGGTGAATGGAATTGTTTCCTTAATTTCTCTTTCTATTTCCAAAACTGGACCAGGAAGAAATAGAAAATCTTAAGAGACCCATCACAAGCACAGAAATTGAAACTGTAAACAGAAATCTTCCAGCAAACAAAAGCGCAAGTCCAGACGGCTTCACAGCTGAATTCTACCAAAAATTTAGAGAAGAGCTAACACCTATCCTACTGAAATTCTTCCAGAAAATTTCAGAGGAAGGTAAACTTCCAAACTCATTCTATGAGGCCACCATCACACTAATACCAAAACCTGACAAAGATCCCACAAAAAAAAGAAAACTACAGGCCAATATCACTGATGAACATAGATGCAAAAATCCTTAACAAAATTCTAGCAATCAGAATCCAAAAACACATTAAAAATATCATACACCATGACCAAGTGGGATTTATCCCAGGGATGCAAGGATTCTTCAATATCTGAAAATCAGTCAATGTAATACACCACATTAACAAATGGAAAGATGAAAACTATATGATTATCTCAATAGATGCAGAGAAAGCCTTTGACAAAATTCAACATCCATTTATGATAAAAACTCTCCAGAAAGCAGGAATAAAAGGAACATACCTCAACATAATAAAAGCTATATATGACAAACCCACAGCAAACAGTATCCTCAATGGTGAAAAACTGAAACCATTTCCCCTAAAGTCAGGAACAAGACAAGGGTGCTCACTTTCACCATTACTATTCAACATAGTTTTGGAAGTTTTGGCCACAGCAATCAGAGCAGAAAAAGAAATAAAAGGAATACAAATTGGAAAAGAAGAAGTCAAACTCTCACTGTTTGCAGATGCCATGATTCTCTACATACAAAACCCTAAAGACTCCACCAGAAAATTACTACAGCTAATCAGTGAATATAGTAAATTTGCAGGATATAAAATCAACACAAAGAAATCCCTTGCATTCCTATTTTCAGAGCATTTTAGATTTTGGAATTACAGATGAGGTATAGTGCCCTGTATGGTAATGAATCTACCTGGAAATGCTGGAAACGAAGGAGATGTCAGTTCAATCCCTGGGTCGGGAAGATCCCTTGGAGGAGGAAATGGCAATCCACTCCAGTATTCTTGCCTGCATAATCCCATGAACAGAGTATCCTGGCAGGCTATGATCCATGGGGTTGCAAAGAGTCAGACATGACTGAAAACACAGAGAGAGAGAGGGTAGCTAGTGAGTGCTGCACTAGATCGCTTCAGTCATGTCCAATTCTTTGCGACCCCATGGACTATAGCCCATCAGGCTCCTCTGCCTATGGAACTCTCCAGGCAAGAATACTGAAGTGGGTAGCCATTTCCTACTCCAGGGTATCGTCCCAACCCAGGAATCAAACCCACGTCTCTTATGTCCACTGCATTGGCAGGTGGGTTCTTTACCACTAGCACCACCTGGGAAGCCCAGAAGTTCTTACCAAGTCTAATTGAAATGACTAGTATGATTATGTTGGCTTCGTTTCAATCTCTGAAGTTTTGTTAACCCCTTTTTTAGCTGAAGGAGAAGGGCTTTAAGTTGACTTGAGGTTCCTTTGGAATATGGAGGGGATGGTTTGGAGTCCTTCTGATGGAGCCAAAGGCAGAATCAGAGGCAACTCTTTCCATGAGGGGATCTCAGCGAACCAGCTTGAGAATGCCACAGAGTGGGAGAAAGACAATTTCTCCATTTTTGCTTGAACACACCATGGCTCAGTCAGACCCCAGAATCCTGAAGCCTGAATATGGAACAGTGCTATTTATGCACCTCAAAATGTTGTGCTGCTTTAAGAAGCACAGGGAGGCAGCACTGCAGTGGTGAGACCACTCTCAAGTGGATTTGACCAGTAGTGCACATGGACAAAAAAAAAAAAAAAAAAAAAAAATCCTTAAATCACCATGAGAAAAGATTTTCCCTGCGGTTGGAGTAGGGATGGGGGGCTCTCAGGAATTTCCAGAAGTGGGTGAATTTGGTGGGAGCTTGAGATCTAACTGTGGGTTGGTGAATGTAAAAAGCTAGTAAGGTTTGAGCATTAATGTTATTATGACTCTTTAATACAGTGCAAATTGGAAAATCCTGAGGAAGTTTTGGTTACAAATACACTTTCAAGAATTGCATGTTTAGGCTTAAAATGCAACTTTCATATCATCATAAACTAAAGTTATTGACAATATATGATTATTTAGCAGATGTGGTGGCAGAGGCATGGGTGAGTTGCAGAACCATTTGTTGTTGTTGCTCAGTCTCTCAGTCATGTCCAACTCTTTACAACCCCATGGACTGTAGCACGCCAGGCTTCCCTGTCCTTCACTGTATCCCAGAGTTTGCTCAAACTCACCTCCATTGAGTCAGTGATGCCATCTAACCATCTCATCTTCTGTTGCCCCCTTCTCCTCCTGCCTTTGATCTTTCCCAGCATCAGGGTCTTTTCCAGTGAGTTGGCTCTTCCCATCACTTGGCAAAAGTATTGGAGCTGCAGCTTCACCATCAGTCCTTACAATGAATACTCAGAGTTGATTTCCTTTAGGATTGACTAATTTGATCTCCTTGCTGTCCAAGGGACTCTCCAGCACCACAATTCGAAAGCATCAATTCTTCAGTACTCAGCCTTCTTTATGGTCCAACTCTCACATCCTTACATGACTACTGGAAAAAACATAGCTTTGACTATACAGACTTCGTCAGCAAAGTGATATCTCTGCTTTTTAATATGCTGACTAGGTTTGTCATAGCTTTACTTCCAAGGAGCAAGAATCTTTTAATTTCATGTCTGCAGTCACCATTCACAGTGATTTTGTAGCCCAAGAAAATAAAATCTGTCACTGTTTCCATTGTTTCCCCATCTATTTGCCATGAAGTGATGGGACTGGATGCCATGATCTCAGTTTTTTGTATGTTGAGTTTTAAGCAATCTTTTTCACTGTCCTCTTTCACTTTCATCAAGAGGCTCTTTAGCTCCTCTTCACTTTCTGCCATAAGGGTGGTGTCATCTGCATATCTGAGGTTGTTGATATTTCTCTTGGCAGTCTTGATTCCAGCTTGGACTTCATTCAGCCTGGCATTTCACATGATGTACTGTGCATATAAGTTAAATAAGCAGGGTGACAAGATACAGCCTTGACAAACTCCTTTCCATTTTGAACCAGTTCATTGTTTCATATTCGGTTCTAACTATTGCTTCTTGACCTACATACAGGGTTCTCAGGAGGCAGGTAAGGTGGTCTGATATTCCCATCTCTTTTAAGAATTTTCTGCAGTTTTTTGTGAGCCACACAAAGACTTTATCATAGTCTATGAAGCAGAAGTAAATGTTTTTCTTGAATTCTCTTGATTTTTTCTATGATCCAACAGATGTTGTCAATTTTACCTCTGCAGAACCATACTGACACCTAAATGAGAACTTCCATTTGGTTAATAATTATTTTAGAATAAAAATTATAGGGGACCAAAGAAAATGTTACACTTCTCCCATCCCCAAAGTAACCAAACAGAAAAACAGTCAAAAATACTGTCAGTGTGAATATGTGCGTCAAGAAGGAGGGATGGACTTGTGCTTGGCCAGTGACCATCCAAATGTTAATCTGGTGTTTAAAACAATCATTTGGTTTGTTATTCCATTAGTATTCACTCTCTAAGTAATATTTATCCTTCTAAGAATCATGATTGACCCATTTTGTTTTGTGGGGGCATTTTTACCTCGTTCAGTTCAGTTCAGTTGCTCAGTCATGTCCGACTCTTCACGACCCCATGAACCTCAGTACGTCAGGCCTCCCTGTCCATCACCAACTCCCGGAGTCCACCCAAACCCATGTCCATTGTGTCAGTGATGACATCCAACCATCTTTACCTCATTATTGAGTACATTTAAGAAAAAAGAAACATATTCAGAGGGAATGATCAGGGTCATTTCCATGATATCCTAAGTAATACAAATGAGTAATAAAAGACATTGATTAAAGTCTTTTAAGACAAATTGAATAGAATAATTTGGAATTTTAATTTCAGAAAGTTATTGAAGCAATATAAAAATCACTGTGTTCATTTGTATTTAGTTGAATGTGAATTAATAATGTATATTTATTTTATTCCCTGTAAAAGATTTTTAATACCAGCAATTATAATCTTAGAAATATGGAATTCAATTAAGAACTAATTTTTCCTCTAAGTATCAAAGTCATTTTCAAGTTTTCAGTATGTAAGAAACATTTTCTTTTTTTTTAATATAAATTTATTTATTTTAATTGGAGGCTAATTACTTTGCAATATTGTATTGGTTTTACCATACATCAACATGAATCCACCATGGGTGTACACGTGTTCCCCATCCTGAACCCCCCTCCCACCTCCCTCCCCATACCATCCCTCTGGGTCACCCCCGTGCACCAGCCCCAAGCATCCTGTATCATGCATCAAATTGGATGCAACTGTTTATATTAACAGAACAAGCTAAACCAAAAAAACATGCAAAGACATATTTTAATTTGAAAAAAATGTCAATGGGAACAACCTTATAAAGATATATCAGTTTGCAGCCAAAAAAGCCAATTCTAATGTCAGGAACATAAACTTCCACAATAAGATTTGGGAGAATGGCATTGAAGCATGTATAATATCATGTATGAAATGAGTTGCCAGTCCAGGTTTGATGCACGATACTGGATGCTTGGGGCTGGTGCACTGGGACGACCCAGGGGGATGGTGTGGGGAGGGAGGAAGGAGGAGGGTTCAGGATGGAGAACACGTGTATACCTGTGGTGGATTCATTTTGATATTTGGCAAAACTAATACAATTTTGTAAAGTTTAAAAATAAAATAAAATAAAAAAAAAAGAATTTATTACGGAAAGAGTGGCGTCACCTTTAAAAGTTCAATTACATATTCACTGAATGCAATCATTTGTTAAAACTCTAGTCTGCCTGTTCTAATTTGTTTTTGATAAGCCACTAATATGGTTCCTATCACTTCTCTTCAAAGCTCTTTTTATGGGGTTTTCTCTTTGTTCTACAGCATTGCCATTAGTAAGAGATTTCAATTGTGTAAAAGAAAGAATGGCTAAAAATTCTGTTGATTCATTGTTAACCAGAAAGCATTGAAGAGTCACCTGAAAGTTATGTGGAATGGTAACAGATTTGAGACTTGAAAAGAAAGAAATAAAATAAATGTAAATATTAGTGAACTCATTTTCCCTGTAGGAGTATTGATTTCATTCATCTTGCTTGATAAATGGGATTCCTAAGCAAAAATCCAAATCTAAAGCCATCAATTGAACAGGAATCAGGAGTGGAGTAGAGGAAGGGTGAAATGATGAATGTTACTTTGTTAAAAGAAGAAAAAATGCAATCCTTCTTGATGAGGGATTCATCATTTTTCTTGTTTTCAAGCCACTTAATAAGCATTTGATAAATGCCCATTTAGGTATAAGAGAAAAAATATGTTTAAAACTTAGTTCATGGGTCATCTTTCAAATATTTCATTATAATAAATAAAACAACTTTATCACATTCCCTGTATGATTATTTAATGCCTTGGCTTTAACTTTTCTAATAGTAATAGAGAAATACTAAGAAATTTCATCATGAACAATAGCAGATTTATGATAAAATAGTGTATAATATGTATTTCCTTAGCAACATTGAGAACAGTTTGTATGAAACTTTCACCACAGATATTGGTCTCAGTAGATAGCACATTATTCCAACTGCCTATATGCAGAGTTAAGATGACACTATTCTCACAGGAATTCTATAATATTAAAATGCGGGGGGGTTGTGAAAATTATAAAATCTGTGGAATGAAGTTTGAGAATACAAATGTTTACAACTGTTGGTGGGCATGCCAACTATCATACATATACATATGGAAGTTTCAGAATTAATTGGAAGGGATAAAAGAACAATCATGGTTTCTCTCATTTCATATAGAATGCTGCTGCTGCTGCTGCTAAGTCATTTCAGTCTTGTCCGACTCTGTGTGACCCCATAGACGGCAGCCCACCAGGCTCCCTTGTCCCTGGGATTCTCCAGGCAAAAACACTGGAGTGGGTTGCCATTTCCTTCTCCAATGCATGAAAGTGAAAAGTGAAAGTGAAGTCGCCAGTCGTGTCTGACTCTTAGCGACCGCATGGACTGCAGCCTACAAGGCTCCTCTGTCCATGGGGTTTTCCAAGCAAGAGTACTGGAGTGGGGTGCCATTGCCTTCTCCAATATAGAATGCTAGTCTTTCCATTTATATCCATTGAGTAGGTTGTCTATTCCAGATAGTTGTGCTAGAAGACATTTTTCTAGCAAAATTGTATTATATTCAGCATGAAAATAAAAGGATAAACAAAGATTTAATTGGCCAGATTGGGAAGATAGAGTCTATTTGAAAAAAAAAAAAATACATGTAAAAGTAAGATATTATGTGCACAACCTAAAGTCTTCAGTGGTATCTAAACATTTGTTCCCCTGATTGCAATAGTACACATTTAATGTCTAAGCATATAATCAATATTTTGTATGACTTTACTGAGAAAAATATAGCATTTGATCTGACCACATCCCTAATAAGTAAAACTATGAGGGAGTGAGAAATGAATAATCTGTTTGCAAAGGCATCTTTGTTAAGTAGGAAAAGAAATATAATTTGGATGACATTCCAGGCAACAGCTACTCTGAATTTAGTTCCTATTCTGTGGCAGGAAGTTTACGGATTTAGAACATGTAATTATCAAAACATTCCAGAAGGTATTACGAGTACCCCTCCTTTTTGAAAGTTTGCTTTAAGTAATTTCACTTTGCTTAAAAGCTACATTAATACCAGTTTTCTCTAATGGAAAGAAATCCAAAGAAGGTTTTACTTTTATGGGAAAAAAGTGAAAAGCAAAAATAGTGCTCAGTATTTGCTTTCTAGCAAGCTAAAGGCAGCACAAACCCTGAGCAAGAGAAGTGGCACTGCCAAGCTCCTTCCAAGACAGATACACTTGGCCTCTCAGCATTAAGTCACCAGAGCTTTGAACTGTGTCTGTGAGCGTTTGTGCTTTATCTTGATTTATTTTGTGTATCTGTTAGCAAGATGTGATAAAATCATTGCTTCTTTGCTTTATGCCATTTTGGAGTAGGGGATGGGAGAACCTGTGTTATTATTATCAATGTTGTCTCCAAATTACAAATCTGCTACAGAAGCTCAGAGAGAGCACATGACTTGCCCACATTTGCATAGCTAGTCAATGACAGAGTTGGAATTCAGACCCAGATGTTATTCAACTAAGTTTGCCTGAAAGGAAGTACCTTAGCTTTTAACAGTGAGACATCAATCTTGGGGAATGGGTATAATGCAGGGTTATTTGAGAGCAGGGAGAGAGCATTAGGTCTGCAGTATTTTGAATTTTCCCATTGTTTAAGGGAAATAGAGTAAAAACGTCAGCCTTCTTACCTGGAAATGTTTATCTGAAATGAAGTAAACTAGCTGAAATTCCTACATGGGTCTTTGTGATATGAGCACCCACAGATGACAAGGGAAAAGTCAATCTGGGATTGCAGAGCATCATCAAATATTTTGCAAATGATTGAAAATATAATAATAATAATACTTTTTACAAGATAGATTTAGGTGGTCAGAGATAATTTGTTCATTAAGTTAGAGAGTCACCTAGTGACCCATCTCTAGTGGGTTTTAGCAGCTGGACCTATTTAATATGTGTCATCTAGACATGACTTTCTCAGTAAACTTACAGACAAATAAAACTACTCTTTAATGGTGTGCATGATCATTAATTACAAAAGGCAGCTGATGTTCCAAGAATGTTATATGTATTTCACCTCACTTAATGAAACCATAGAATTGTTTCCCTTGTATTTCTCATTCAAAATTACAAACACCAGCTCTGGATATGCATCTGCAGTGTTGTATGAAGAATAATTTGCACCAGACAATGTGGATGTTTGACTACTTTATTTAGTCAAATTTGATCTAGTTAATTAGTACTGTTGTACCACTCTGTTTCATATGGAAAACAATTCATTGCGGGGGAGCTAAAATGGGGGGCTGTTGCTCACCCTTGGATCTCTTGCTAATATTTTTGATTGAAGAGAGATTCTACTAATTTTGGAAAATCCCTTACACATTTAATTTAATATGATGAGCACTTTTAAAATTAGAGTGAGGAAACCTTACAAAAGCAAAATTGACCACCTGTGGCTATCTCCTTATCACTACTTCTTAGATGAATTACACTTACTGGTAAGTTAGGATGCCCTAGAATTCCTAGTTCTTACCCTAATAAGTTCATGAGGTAAATATGACCAAATGGCAGGATCCAACTTTAATCATGTGCTTGTGTGCCAATATATTTGTAAAATTTGTAATGTGTTCCTTACAGCACATTGGTGCTGGGAAGCACTGTTAAGGTAACTTAATTAGAGGAAAATGAGGTCCACAGAAGCTGGTTTGTGACAGAATTAGGACCAGAATCAATAATTTCTCTCTCCCCATCCAGAATGTATTATATGTTGCACCTTTTAAATTTTATTTGAAGATATGGGAAACATAATTATCTATTTTCTTTGTATTATTTATTCATTTAAGAAATGTGCTCATGTGAAATATTTCCTGAAAAATGTGATTTAAGAGACAGTTTCTGAGGACAATTTAGGTTTTATTGTAAGCATCCTTTTTATTATAATACTCTTCTGCATCCTAGGGAATGCTTCTATATGTTTATTATTGAAATTCATTTCTTACACTTAACATTCAGGTGCTTATTACATAATTTAGAAAGATTCATTGAAAGAGAAATATTTATTTTTTTTAATCTATGGAACAAAGAAAATGATCATCAAACAAAATCCTAAAATATTTATGGAGTATAGTGTCCCCTTTCAGAAAGGATTAAGGACAATGGAAAAAGGAGGGGAAAAGCCCTTTTGTTTTCTGATATTGAATGAAAATACTAAATGATAATGCTTGTTTTGCTTAACCTCATGTCATTTCATGTATGCTTCACAGTATTACTATACACTGACATTAAATGCCTCAGGATCCCATCCCCAATTGAATGTTTCTTATATAAGTAAAAACAATTCATAACTTTATGAATATGGATGATTGGTGTAGAAAATGTGCAGCTTAGAATTTGCCATTTGGGGTTTTAAAAACATTCTAAACATACATATTCCAGGCTCTTCTCTTTGTAAATGCTCTTTTGCTTAATTCCATCAATGCTTTTCTTTGAAATACTCTTTTCTCATCTTCTCTCTCTTCCCTTCTCCGTTCTCACATCTCCTCCTGTATATGCTAGTGTTCCCATCAGTCAGTCCTATTAGATTCCCTTTACTTCCTTCCTTTGATATTTTCTTATTGAAGGTCCTAGATGTTGTGGTGATTAAGGGCTCTGAATTCACAGGATGGCTAAGATAGACAGGTTTATCACAGATTAGCAGTGGAGCCAGTTACACATTCTTAGTGCCTCTGAAGTGGAAATGGCTTCATAGTATAGTAGCCCATGTCGTCCTTTGAAACAGGTGCCCTTAATTTTTCTTCAACTAAATGCAGTATGGCTTTATTGATATGGCTTAAAGTTCTTTGATTCAGGTTTCTGACAGGCACATCTGAGGGGTTTCTGGATTCAAAGGGGAAAGGGGACTAGAGAGATAGAAATGATTAAGATTTTTAAAGAAGCATTGGCAGATAAACAAAATAGAACCTCCATATCAACCAAAAAGAGTCCCTGAACCAGTTAGATGACAGACCAATAAACAGAGGTGAGAGAAATTTCAAGTAAGACATGTACACATGTGTTTTGATGGTCCAGGCTTAATAACATTACCACTCACTTCAGACCTGTTGGCCTTGTAAATAATAGAATCCAGAATTAAAGACTGACTGACCTGATTGTTATCAGTAGGAATGAGCTTAAATAATACATCCGTAGGCATTTTACTCTGAATCCTCAGTATCCAGAAGAGGCCAAAGCCTTTTCCCAAACAACCACTGGATATTCTCGGACAGGACTTTTCTCTCTTAAAGAAAAATAGCATGGTAACTTTGTTTCAACAGTTGTAAAGATGACACTTGTTAACATAGGAAATTGTCCAGTAAGGGTTGTGGGTAGCCTTTCAGTTCAGTTCAGTTCAGTCTCCCAGTCGTGTCTGACTCTTTGCGACCCATAAATTGAAGCACGCCAGGCCTCCCTGCTGCTAAGTCACTTCAGTCGTGTCCAACTCTGTGTGACCCCATAGACGGCAGCCCACCAGGCTCCTCTGTCCATGGGATTCTCCAGGCAAGAACACTGGAGTGGGTTGCCATTTCCTCTTCCAATGCATGAAAGTGAAAAGTCAAAGTGAAGTCGCTCAGTCATGTCCGACTCTTAGCGACCCCATGGACTGCAGCATACCAGGCTCCTCCATCCATGGGATTTTCCAGGCAAGAGTACTGGAGTGGGGTGCCATTGCCTTCTCCAAAGGCAGGCATTGCCTGCCTCCCTGTCCATCACCAACTCCTGGAGTTCACTCAAACTCATGTCCATAAAGTTGGTGATGCCATCCAGCCGTCTCATCCTCTGTCGTCCCCTTCTCCTCCTGCCCCCAATCCCTCCCAGCCTTTAAGCATTCATTTCTTTGCTCCTTGTAAATAAAGTTTGTGTTATCAGAAGGCCTTTTTTTTAGAAGACCTTGCTTTTTAGACTCCTGTGTTCTTAAAAATGTGGCCTGATCTATTAAATTAAATCATCATCAAAAACGTTTCGGGTTGAGTGGCATTTAAAAATACTCATAAACACTGTACTGCATTGTTCTTTTAGAAATGAAACAATATTGGGCTTGTGGAAAATAATAACGCCATACTTGATTTATCTCACCTTAAGACTCAGATGCCAATATATGGTAACATAGAAGCTAAGATAGTCTTGTTCCTTTGTTTATATACAGTATTAACTTACTATTTATTGACCATACTTTGTGTATCATCTTAGTAATTATATTACTAAGCTTATTGTGTTTTATATAGTAGAACTGACATATTCACAAGCACATTTTCAGTAAAATAAAGACAACTTCCATGATCAGTTCAGTTCAGTTCAGTCACTCAGTCCTGTCCAACTCTTTGCGACCCCATGACCCACAGCACAGCAGGCACAATGGCACTCATCTCACGCGCTGGTAAAGTAATGCTCAAAATTCTCGAGGCCAGGCTTCAGCAATATGTGAGCCATGAACTTCCTGATGTTCAAGTTGGTTTTAGAAAAGGCAGAGGAACCAGAGTTCAAATTGTCAACATCCGCTGGATCATTGAAAAAGCAAGAGAGTTCCAGAAAAACATCTACTTCTGCTTTATTGACTGTGTCAAAGCCTTTGACTGTGTGGATCACCACAAACTGGAAAATTCTGAAAGAAATGGGAATACCAGACCACCTGACTTGCCTCTTGAGCAACCTGTATGCAGGTCAAGAAGCAACAGTTAGAATTGGACATGGAACAACAGACTGGTTCCAAATAGGAAAAGGAGTACGTCAAGGCTGTATATTGTCACTCTGCTTATTTAACTTATATGCAGAGTACATCATGAGAAATGCTTGACTGGAAGAAGCACAAGCTGGAATCAAGATTGCTGGGAGAAATATCAATAACTTCAGATATGCAGATGACACCACCCTTAAGGCAGAAAGTGAAGAACTAAAGAGCCTCTTGATGAAAATGAGGGAGGAGAGTGAAAAAGTTGGCTTAAAGCTCAACATTCAGAAAACTAAGATATTGGCGTTCAGTCCCATCACCTCATGGCAAATAGATGAGGCAACAGTGTCAGACTTTATTTTTCTGGGCTCCAAAATCACTGCAGATGATGATTGCAGCCATGAAATTAAAAGATGCTTACTCCTTGAAAGGAAAGTTATGAGCAACCTAGACAGCATATTCAAAAGCAGAGACATCAGAGACATTATTTTGCCAACAAAGGTCCATCTAGTCAAGGCTATGGTTTTTCCAGTAGTCATGTATGGATGTGAGTTGGACTATAAAGAAAGCTCAGCACCAAAGAATTGATGCTTTTGAACTGTGGTGTTGGAGAAGACTCTTGAGAGTCCCTTGGACTGCAGGGAGATCTAACCATCCTAAAGGAGATCAGTCGGTTGTCCATCCAACCATCTGGACATGGAGATCCAGTCCATCCTAAAGGAGATCATTCCTGGGTGTTCATTGGAGGGACTGACGTTGAAGCTGAAACTCCAATATTTTGGCCACCTGATGTGAAGAGCTGACTCATTGGAAAAGACCCTGATGCTGGGAAAGATTGAGGGCAGGAAGAGAAGGGGATGACAGGGGATGAGATGGTTGGATGGCATCACCGACTCAATGGACATGAATTTGGGTAAACTCCGGCAGTTGGTGATGGACAGAGAGGCCTGACTTCCATGATAGTTATATATATATAAGCTTAATTGAAACTATTTAGACCTAATTTGTCTTCAAACTGCCATGAATTGTATACATCTTCCCACTCTATTGTTACTGACTGAAACTGTAACTCGTAAATGGCATTCACACCTCTAAATTGCCATAATCAACTTTACAATTGCTTGTGATAGTTTGTAATTTCTCTTTGAATACTGCTTGCATTTATTGTTGAAGTGAAACTGAATGGAAACCATGAAAGTAAATAAATGAAGTGAGTAAAATATATCTTTCTAATATATATTCTCAATTATCTGGAACAGATTGCTAATTTAATTTTCTTTGGTCCTTTTAAAAAAAGATCACTTTTGGGTCATCTTTTCTTCTCTCTTTGTATTCTCTCTCTAGTTAAAAGATTACATCTCTCATACAGCATTATCAATTGCTGCATGCCTGCCTCTCCATGTATACTGTGTCATCTAGTTTATTATCACATCTTGTTCTGGATATTTATTGCTTCATAAAAAATACTCTAAAACTTGATGGTTTAAAGTGGCCTGAAACAACAACATTCTTCTTCTCTTATTGTGCTGCTTCTTGTTAATACTAGTGGTAGTAAGAGTTGTAGTTGTAATAGTGTTATATTTTATGAATTTGTGGGTGAAAAATTTGGCAAGAGCTTGGCTGGGTGGTTCAACTCTGACCTACATGGCATAAGTCTAGGCAGTTGATGCTGGACGACCTATGTAAAATATGATTTCTTGACACAAATATCTTCTGATATCTTGGTGCTCCTTGACTTCTCCCTCTTTCTTCAACTGGTGTCTCATTTAGTCAGGACTTCTCTGTGTGGCCTGGGCTTCTCACAGCATGGTAGTCTCAGAGTGATCACGCTTCTTATATGGTAGCTGGCTTTCCCCAGAGCAAGTATTCCCAGAGGCCCAGGCAGAAGTGGCAAGACTTGCTTTGACCTAGCTTCAAAACTCTTAGAACATCACTTCTCCCACACTGAATTAGTAAAATGTGTTTTTAAGTCAGCTTTCATTCAAGAAAAGGGGAGAAATAGTTTCTGCCTCTCCATAAAAGGATGGTGGATGAGCTTCCCAGGTGGCGCTAGTGGTGAAGAACCTGCCTGCCAATGCAGGAGACATAAGACATGCAGGTTCAGTCCCTTGGTTGGGAAGCTCCCCTGGAGGAGGGCATGACAACCCACTCCAGTATTCTTGCCTGGAGAATCCCATGGACAGAGGAACCTGGCGGGCTACAGTCCATAGGATTGCAAAGAGTTGGACATGACTGAAGCGACTTTGCACACACATGAAGGGAGGGTATACACATATAAGGAAGGGAAGGAATTCATGATGGCCATCTTGAAGACAAGCTCCCACACATCTCCAACTTTTTGATGGCAAAATGCTGTGTTATTATTCATCTTTATTTCTTCAGTGCCTTGTAGAATGCTGGTATATCCTTGGGTTCAGTAAATGAATAAGTGACTGACTATAGTTCTCAGAAAATGCAATATCCCTCCCAAAAAGAGTTACTGAATTTACAATTGCCTACTGAATACCTCTATCTGGCATCTCTTTCTGGTGTCTAAAATTCTACAGGCCCAAAATGGAGCTCATGAAAATAGCTTCTCTTATCTCACCATTTTCCCAATCATGCTGGCTCAATAGATAAGAATCCTGGAGTCCACCATTCTTACAGCCTTTCATGTTCATCAGCTTCTTTTGATTCACCCTTCTCTCATCTGTCCCCTCCTTTCCATTCCTTTGGCTACTGAATCATCTCACACCCTCCTAACTTCTCTTTTCAACTATTATGGTAGCCTTCTAATTTTCTTTCTCTCCACCCTGACCTCTAAAATTTATCCTGTACTGCCAATTAAATTTTTGTAATCCATATCTCTGATCACGTCACTTCTCAACTCCATGTTATTGTGGGTTACAGTACTCAGTCATGCATGATCATGCTTTGTGTTTGTGTGAAATTCCTGTTTGCTGCCCATTGGTAGGTGAATGCTGAAGCCCTCAATCTTGTTAGATAGCAAGTGAGCCTTCTAGAGGTACCCATAGCAAGCTGCACTGTGTTTTGTAGTGCCATTTTGTTTCTGTGTCCCTTTGTCTCTATGTCTCTCACTGTCTCTTTCTTTCTCTGGATCTCTCTGCCTTTGTCTCTCACTTTGTCTGTATATGTATGTGTGTGTGTGTGTGTGTGTGTGTGTGTGATTTCTTCACTGAACATTAAGGGAGGGACTATATTGTGTGTGTTTATGTTTTAAGAGCCAAACACAGTTCCTTACACATAATAGGTATCTAAAAATAAGTGATAGAAAGATAAAAAAATGAATGGTGGCATATTATTACCTATGCCTGGATAAATCATGTGTGATGGATAGGCATCAGGGACAACTGCATTGGGAGAGAGGTGTTTTTGAAAGCTTCCATTCTCATCTTTCAGTGCCATAGTTCATGGGCCTTACCCTGGCTTCTCAGGATCCTCATTAGTGTGTGCCAGTTGATGGATTCCTTGAAGGTAGCCAATAATGCATTAAACTATATTTAAGATTGTGTGTACTCATGTCCCTCAGCTAAGGATGAGCATCATCATGGGACAGGGGGCACCGGACTTCTCCCAGTTTTGAGACTGTGTGGCAAAAGAAGGATGGCAATTGGATGGTGAGAAATACCTGGCAAAGTTTCTCCTTTTCTTACCCAGAGTCCACCCTCTTTGCCTGATTTGCAACCCAGAATCTTTTAGATGCCAAATTGTCTGCATTCAAACATCTCTACTATTTCTCCATGCATAAATTTTCACTCCTGTTCTGCTTTCCCTTTCTTCTCTTTTTCTAAATCCTTTATTACTTAAAGTGTCACATTTCACTTCAAAACCAGAATAACAATATCAATAAGTGGTCATTCACTCTGAGGGGTTGGCTGTTGTTATTATTTTAACATTTAATAAAGTTTATATACTTTCAAAAATTGTGTTTATTGTGTGTGTTTCTAGTATATAGCATAATAAGTTGATATTTCTATATATTGTATTATGAAAATCCCCACAATTAGTTTATTTATCACCCATCACCACACAGTTTCAATTTTTTTTTCTTTAAATGAAAACTTTTAATATTTACTCTTTGAGCAATTTTTAGATATTCAATACAGTATTATTATCTATAGTTACTATGTTGTATATTACATCCCCAGGACTTATTTATTTTATAACTGGAAGTTTGTACATTTTGACTCACTTCACACATTTCCCCCACCCTCATCCCCATCTCTGGCAACCACCAATTTGTTGTCTATACCTATTAGGTGTTTTTATATTTTAGATCTTACATATAATTGAAATCATATTTGTCTTTCTCTTAGCATATTTCACTTAGCATAATGCCCTTGAGAAGGTTTATCCATGTTGTCACAAATGGCAGGGGTGCTTTCTTTTTATTGCTGAGTAACATTTCATTGCATATGCATATATATATATATATATATATGTATGTATGTATGTATATATGTCTGCGTATGTGTGTATATGGCACATGTTTATCCATTCATCTTTCAACAAGTTGTTTACATGTCTTGGCTACTGTAAATAATGCTATAACAAACACAGGGGTATAGGTATCTTTTCAAATTAGCTCAATATATTATTATGTTAATATCATAAATATCACCCTTGTTATGTCAGAAAGACATGACCTAAAATGGTATATCTTTATCTATTATAATTCATAATGTCTGGTAGTGTGTTATATACAGGTATATTTTATTTGAATCTCAGCAATATCATATACTAGTTATCACTTTTTATCTCTGAATCTCAGTTTTCATATCTGAAAAAAATGGGGACAATGATACCAATTACAAAATATTTTTATGGAGAGTAAATTAGGTAATATGTATAAACCACTTACAGTACGAGTTCATTTCTATTAAGTGTTAGTTCTCACTTAGACTAGTTGAAAATATATTTATTTAACTGTTCTGTGCCTTAGGTCTTCATCTGTATAATGTGAAACATGAATGAGAAAACAGATATAAAAACCTTAGAATAGTGCCTTGCAAACTATAGTGCCTTGCAAACTCAACAAATGTTAGGTATTGGTATCAGTGTTATGGCAGACTGGACTTTGCACATTTTGTCAGCCTTCTGTTTTTTTTTTTTTTGTTTTTTGTTTTTTTTTTCTAATATGCATTCTTTGTAGTTTACCATAAAGATCAAAATATCTTACTTTTTTATCAGTGTCTTATAAATATTTTGTCACAGTGAGGCAATAACTACCGATGATGAAGAGTGTCACTTCTACATGCATATGCTTTTACATATTAGCAGAAATAGCAAATATAGTATTTTATTTGCCTAATATTGATACTTAAGTTAGAAATCTTATACATTTTTATTTAATGTTGACTTCTATTTACACTTGTCTTTGTGAGAACAAACATTTAAGAAGAAATGACTAAAAGGAATGGGAAAGCAGCCGTGGAGGAAAGTCAGAATTTTCAAGAGTTGCTATAATCTTAGGAAAGTTCGCTGAATTTTTTAGTTCAGTAGTACTGCTTTTAAAATCAGCCACCTTCTTTAGCCAGGCTGATTTGCAAAATCTCAGAGAGAGTGTCATTTTGCTTTTTTCACCTTTTTTTAAAATAAAAGTTGTATATAGTTAATGTTTAAAACATGATGCTATTTTTATATAAATACATATAGTGAAATGAATGTTACAGTAAGGCTAATTAGTATATCCATCCCTCACATAGTTACCATTTTGTGTCTATGTGTGGTAAGAACAACTGACATCTACTTTTATTTTTTTAATTTTATTGAAGTATAGTTGATTTACAATGTTGTTTTAATTTTTTCTGTACAGTAGAGTGATTGAATAATGCATATATTTATTATTTTTCATATTATTTTCCATTATGATATACCACAGGATATTCCCTGGTGGCTTATACAGTAAAGAATCTGCCTGCAATGTGGGATACACAGGTTTGATCCATGGGTTAGAAAGATCCCCTGGAGAAGAATACCACTCCGTATTCTTGCCTGGAGAATTCCATGGACAGAGGAGCCTGGTTCGTTATAGTCCATAGGGTCGCAAAGAGTCAGACATGATTAAATGACTAACACTTTCACTTCCATTAATTGTAGTTCCCTGTGCTATACAATAGGATCTTGTTTATCCATCCTATATAAAATGAGTCTGCTAATTCCAAACTTCCAATTCTTCCCTCCCTCACCCTACTCCCCCTTGGTAATCAGAAGTCTATTCTCTATGTATCTGACTCTGTTTTTCTTTTGCAGGTATGTTCATTTTTGTCATATTTTTGATTCCATATATAAGTGATATCATATTGCATTTGGCTTTCTCTTTCTTACTTTGTATGATAATCTCTAGATCAATCCATGTTGCTATAAGTGGAATTATTTCATTCTTTTTATGGCTGAGTAGTATTCCCCTGTGTATATGAGTTTATATGCTATTGTTTTTCAGTCACCAAGTCGTGTCTAACTCTTCATGACCCCACAGACTGCAGCACACCAGGCCTCCCTGTCCCTCACCATCTCCCAGAGTTTGCCCAAATTCATGTCCATTGCATCAGTGATGCCATCCAGCCATCTCATCCTCTGTCATCCCCTTCTGCTCCCACCTTCAATATTTCCCATCATCAGGGTCTTTTCCAATGAGTCAGCTATTCAGATCAGGTGGCCAAAGTATTGGGGATTCAGCTTCAGCATCAGTCCTTCAAAAGAGTATTCAGGGTTGATTTCCTTTAGGATTTACTGGCTTGATCTCCTTGCTGTCCAAGGGACTCTCCAGCAAGAGTCTTCTGCAGCACAACAGTTATTTATTTATTATTACAAGTAGAAATATGTAATTTTTATTTACATATAAATCCAGCTTTGTCTGGATATATGCCCAGGAGTTGTTGGATATATGCCCAGTATTGCTGGATCATATGGTAATTCAATTTTTAGTTTTTTTGAAGAGCCTCCATACTGTTTCCATAGTGGGTGCAATAATTTATATTACCACCAATAGTGTAAGAGGGTTCCCTTTTCTCTACAGCCTGTCCTGCATTTATTATTTGTAGACTTTTTAATGATGGCTATTCCGACTGGTGGGAGGTGATACTTCATAATAGTATTGATTTACATTTCTCTAATAATTAGTGATGTTGAATATTTTTTTAAATTTTATTTTATTTTTAAACTTGACATAATTGTAT
The DNA here is from genome assembly GCF_029407905.1 of Bubalus kerabau. Taxonomy (NCBI): domain Eukaryota; kingdom Metazoa; phylum Chordata; class Mammalia; order Artiodactyla; family Bovidae; genus Bubalus; species Bubalus kerabau. The sequence goes on along the minus strand of NC_073647.1, from coordinate 56,235,934 downwards.
TAGTTTTGCCAAATATCAAAATGAATCCGCCACAGGTATACATGTGTTCCCCATCCTGAACCCTCCTCCCTCCTCCCTCCCCATTCCATCCCTCTGGGTCGTCCCAATGCACCAGCCCCAGGCATCCAGTATCGTGCATCGAACCTGGACTGGCAACTCGTTTCATACATGATATTTTACATGTTTCAATGCCATTCTCCCAAACCTTCCCACCCTCTCCTTCTCCCACAGAGTCCATAAGACTGTTCTATACATCAGTGTCTCTTTTGCTGTCTCGTACACAGGGTTGAATATTTTTTATGTGCTTGTTGGCCAGCTGCACTGAAGTCTACTCTTTAACTAATAGCAAATTTCTCAGCTTTCTTTTGAGGTTTCCATGATGATAGCAAGGTTTCATTGTTGTGGTTGTTACCATCCCTTATTATTATCCATTTCTACTTTTCTAGATAATACACAGAATAATACTCATGGGGGCCAATGAAATGTACCTCAGAGTGATGTGTTACAGGAGGTTGCATTTCTATTGTAATGATACAGAGTTTCTTCATCATTTTTGTAATAAGACACAGTGAACTAGATTTGTCTTTAATTATGAAAATATCCATCCATAGTTCTTCAGGCACTGTGTCTACCAGATCTAATCCCTTTACTCTATCCCTCACCTCCAGTGAATAATCATAAGGGATTTGATTTGGGTTATATCTGAATGGCCTAGTTATTTCCCCTATTTTCTTCATTTTAAGCCTGAATTCTACAATAAGGAGCTCATGATCTGTGCCACAGTCAGCTCCAGGTCTTGTTTTGCCAACTCTGTAAAGCTTCTCCATCTTTGGCTGCAAAGAACATAGTCAACGTGATTTCAGTATTGATCATCTGGTTATGTCCATGTGTAGAGTCATCTCTTGGGTTGTTGGAAAAGGGTATTTACTATAACCAGTGTATTCTCTTGAAAAACTCTGTTGGCCTTTGCTGTGCTTCATTTTGTACTCTAAGGGCAAACTTGCCTGTGACTCCAGGTATCTCTTGATCTCCTACTTTTGCATTCCAGTCCCCTATGATGAAAAGGACATCTTTCTTGGTGTCAGTTCTAGAAGGTCATGTAGGTCTTTATAGAACTGGTCAACTTTAGCTTCCTCAGCATCAGTGGTTGGGGCATAGACTTGGGTTACTATGATGTTGAATGGTTTGTCTTGGAAATGAACTGAGATCATTCAGTCATTTTTAAGGTTGCACCTAAGTACTGTGTTTTGAACTATTTTGTTGACTCTGAGGGCTACTCCATTTCTTCTAAGGGATTCTTGCAAACAGTAGTAGATATAATGGTCGTCTGAACAAAGTTTGCCCATTCCCATCCATTTTAGTTCATTGATTCCTAAGATGTTGATGTTTAGTCTTGCTATCTCATGATGACCATGTCCAATTTACCTTGATTAGTGGACCTAACATTTCAGGTTCCTATACAATATTGTTCTTTACATCATTGGACTTTACTTTCACCATCAGGCACATCCATAACTGGGTGTCATTTCCGTTTTGGGCCAGCCTCTTCTTTCTTTCTAGAGCTGTTAATAATTGCCCTCTGCTCTTCTCCAGTAGCACATTGGACACCTTCTAACCTAAGAGGCTCATCTCATCTTTGCCTTTTCGTAATGTCAATTGGGTGCTCTATGCAAGAATACTGGAGTGGGTTTCCATTTCCCCCTCCAAACAAAGCTAATCTCCAAACAAAGCTAATGGAGGTGATGGAATTCCAGTTGAACTATTTAAAATCCTAAAAGAGATGTTGTTATAATGCTGCACTTAATATGTCAGCAAATTTGGAAAACTCAGCAATGGCCACAGGCCTGGTAAAAGTCAGTTTTCATTCCAATCCCAAAGAAGGGCAATGCTTAAGAATGTTCAAACTACCATAAAACTACTTAAAATCCTTCAAGCTAGGCTTCAGTAGTACATAAACTAAGAATTCCAAAGGTACAAGCTGGGTTTTGAAGAGGCAGAGGAACCAGAGATTGCCAGGAGCCGGCATATTGCATATTGAGTGCATATTGCATATTGAGTGCAGCACTTTCCACAGCATCATCTTTCAGGATCTGGAATAGCTCAACTAGAATTCTATCACTGCTGGGAGCCAGCGTGAGGCACTCCGCCCATGGCAAAGGTCATGAGGAAGGAGGCTCGGCATACGCAAAGGCGGGATTGAGCCTCAGGAGTCCCCCTGGAAATTCTCGAGCATCTACCCCCAAACCAGAGTCTGCCTACTTTCAGCTTTGTGCTCTCACCTACACCTCTGACTTTACGGGGGCTGTCCCCAACTACCTCTCTCTGAAAAAAGAGTTAGCTTACAGCTCCAGTTAATAATTCCTGGGTGTGACAGTGTTTCAACCTACAAACTCCTTTGGAAATCCTCTAGCCTGCCTGAATAGGTTTTTCCAGCCACATGTGGTTGTTCAGAGCCTCCCAACTGTGAGAGGCAGGAGATATTCTAAACTGTCTAAACACAGATTCCTTTGATTAGTTAAAAGATTGATTAGAAATTGTATTGGTGAAGGGTTTTTCACTTATTGAGGCAATGTTTGCTGCTAAGTCTCCATACTCCTTACCTACTGTGTCCTTGGTGGTGTATTGATTGATATAATGGGTGTATAGAAATGTAAAATGCAGCTTTGTCCAATGCTTTTTTGGAGGCTGGTGCCTGACTTTGGAATAATCACCTTTAGAGAAAAATAAGTTTCTTAAAATGTTAACAGGCCTCCTGGCCAGATGATGTAATTCACCTGAACTTTTGCATGTGATAAGTTTGAAAGCCTGGCTTCGATTAGGACCAGGAACTGCTGTCCTTGCATGACTCCACCCCTTTCCCTATTATCCTCTATGCACAACTTAAGGTATAAAAACTACTTTGGAAAATAAAGTGCGGGCCTTGTTCACTGAAACTTGGTCTCCCCATGTCGCTCTCTCTTTCAAATTCTGGCTGAGTCTCCATCTGGAGCGCGGAACCCGCCATGCTTGCTAATTATGCCTGGGCTTCTAAGATCCGACCGGGGAGGCCTCAGTGTCTCCTCTCCTTCAGGAGAACGGAAGGACGCCTGCGGCCTACGTAAGTGGTGCAAACTTCTTGTCTTGAAGTTTTATTGGTCTCCCGCGTAAACCAAGCTACTCAGCCTCTTTTCTCCACTGAATTTTCCTACTGAGCTATCCTCATTCTATTACTCTTTATATCTTTAATTAATAACTAATTGAAGCTATTGTATCCTTATCCTCACCGACGCCGTCCCCGCTTCAAATACCCTGGATCAGCCGGGGCTGGACCCTGGCAAGAGATCAAATTGCCAACGTTTGTTGGCTCATGGAGAAAGCAAGGGAGTTCCAAGAGAACATCTGCTTCATTGACTATGCTAAAGCATTTAACTGTGTGGATCACAAAAAGCTGTGGAAAATTCTTAGAGATGGGAGTACCAGACCACCTTTCCTACTTCATGAGAAACTTGTAATGAGGGTTAAGAAACAGCAGTTAGAACCAGACATGAAACAATGGACTGATTCAAAGTTGGGAAAAGTGTACAATAAGTCTGTATATAATCACCTTATTTAACTTCCCTGGTGGCTCAGACAGTAAAGCTTCTGTCTACAATGTGGGAGACCCTGGTTCGATCCCTGGGTTGGAAAGATCCTTTGGATAAGGAAATGGCAATCCACTCCAGTACTATTGCCTGGAAAATCCCATGGACAGAGGAGCCTGGTAGGCTACAGTCCATGGGGTCGCAAAGAGTCGGACACGACTAAGCAACTTCACATTCACATTCAATCACCCTATTTAACTTCTGTGCAGAGTACATCATGTGAATTGCCGGGCTGGATGAATCACAAATTCAAATCAAGATTGCTGAAAGAAATATCAACCACCTCAGATATGCAGATAATACCATCCTAATGGCAAAAAGTTAAGAGAACCATAGAGCCTCTTGATGAAGGTGAAAAAGGAGAATGAAAAAGCAGGCTTAAAGCTCAACATTCAAGAAACTAAGATCATGGCATCAGTTTCCATCATTTCATCACAATAGAATGGTAAAAATTGGAACCAGTGACAGATTTTATTTTCTTGGGCTCTGAAATCACTGCAGACGGTAACTGCAGCCATGAAATTAAAAGACACTTGCTCCTTGGAAGTAAAGCTATGACAAACCTTGATAGTATATTAAAAAGCCGAGACATCCCTTTGCTGATCAAGATCTGTATAGTCAAAGCTATAGTTTTTCCAGTAGTCATGTATGAATGTGAGCGTTGGACCATAAAGAAGGCTGAGCACCAAAGAATTGATGCATTCAAACCGTTGTGCTAGAGAAGATTCTTGAGAGTCTCTTGGACTGCAAGGAGATCAAACCAGTCGATCCTAAAGAAATCAACCTTGAATATTCATTGGAAGGACTGATGCTGAAGCTGAAACTCCAGCACTTTGGCCACCTGATACAAAGAGCTGACTCATTGTGAAAAGACCCTGATCCTGGACAATTTTAGGGCAGGAGGAGAAGGAGGTGACAGAAAATGGGATGTTAGATAGCATCACCAACACAATAGACATGAGTTTAAGCAAACTCTGGGACTTCCCAGTTGGCACAGTGGTAAAGAATCTGCCCGCAAATGAAGGAGACTTGGGAGACTCGAGTTCAATCCCTGGGTCAAGAAGATCCTCTGGAGTAGGAAATAGCAACCTACTCCAGTATTCTTGCCTGTAAAACTCTATGGACAGAGGAACCTGGCAGGCTACAGTCCATGGGGTCGCAAAGAATCAGATATGACTAAGAGGTTGAGCATGCATGCACTGGGAGATAGTGGAGGACTGAAAAGCCTGGTGTGCTTCAGTGCATGGTGTCACAAAGAGTTGGACATGACTTGACTAAACAATAGCAATGAAAATATCACAATAGCATTTTCCTCAAAAGTAAACTGGGTTATATCTTTCTTTCTGATTTGTCTTCCTCACCTACAAGGTCCTGTATGTCTGGTCTATGCCACCCTCTTCACATTTATCTCCTTACTCCTCCTGAGAGCCTCCCTGACCATCCTCTGTCTTTCCAGTTTCCTGAGCACCTCGCTCCCTCATGACCATTGTAGCATCTATTGTATGTACATGATAGCATGTAGCTATCATGACCATAGCATCTATTCTCTCTCCCTGAAAAGCTTTTTCCTTCTTTATTTGGCAAAGATCTTTTTTTTTTTTAACTCAAGTAAACCATCTGTTCCAGACTTTAAAATTGTGTACTTGTTAGTTTCTAAGTAATTCTTTTTTTTAAATTGAAGTATACTTAATTTACAATGTTGTGTTAGTTTCAAGTATACAGCACAGTGATTTACTCGTGTGTGTATTCTTTTTCAGATTCTTTCCCATTATAGGTCATGAAAGAATATTGAGTAGACTTCCCTGTACTATACAATAGGTCCTTGTTACCTATTTTATATATAGTAGTATGTATATGTTAATCCCAAACTCCTAATTTGTTCTCCCTCATCCCCTGCTATCCCTGTGATAACCGTAAGTTTTTTTTTTCTATGTCTGTAAATGTATTTTTATTTTGTAAATAATTTAATTTGTATCAAATATTTTTAGATTCCACATCTTAACTTCCTTTTTGTCTTAACTTAAATGCTGCTTTCTTCAGAATGTCTTTCTTGGTCTTACAGAATAGAAAAAAACTTGCCAGTTATCTGCTCACCTCATTTTGCTAACACAAATTGTAACTCTTCTGCTGTTTATGCAAATCATTATTTAATGTCTTTCTTCCCCATTAAATTCTGAATTTCAGGAAGGCAGAGACTCTCCTTGTCTTCTTCATAGTGCTAGCCCCAGAAACTCCCACGGGGCCTGGCATTGTGGCAGTGTTCAATAGGTATTTGTTGTATGAATGAAAGAGATCGTGGAAGAATTGCAGTCTATTCCACTGTGCTTGGGTTTATACTCAGGGCATCTGCTATTTTCAAAGGTATTAATATAGTTTACACTAAGGGTAATGAGAGATTGTCTATCATTCTCTGAGTTCAGGTGGAAAAGCCCTAATTTCACATTCATATGATACAGGCAGATGTAAGCAAGTAGGATGAATAATATATTTAATTTATAACAGAACCAATTTTATGAAGGTATTTAAAACACTTAAGACCTTTTTTCCTTTTACCTTAAGCCCAGTTCTCATCTAATATAATTCATTCACTCATTACATTAATTAAATTGGTAACAACAGGAAATGTAAGACACCTGATTTTTTTTTTTAAAGGCACTCGTTTCATCACTAGGTGTTCCTTCAGCATGGCTCTTCAGTGTCATTGAAAACTGCCAGGCCTAAGGTATTAGCAAATAATAAGAAAAAAAAATAGAAGTGGTTAAGTTATGAGAAATGAAAGAATAGATTTGGGAGTCAGATCTGAGTTCAAACTACAGATCCTCCTTTACTTGTTGTGTGACTTGGGAAAGTTACTCAACTTTTTTAAACCTTGGCTTTTACATTGGCAACCCACTCCAGTATTCTTGCCTGGAGAATCCCATGGACAGGGGAGCCTGGTGGGCTACAATCCACCTGGTCGCAAAGAGCCAGACATGACTGAGCGAATTCACTTTCACTTTACATTTATGAAATGGGCTTACTAAAATTTGCCTTCTCTGCTCATTGTGAAAAGCATAAGAGATTATATGAAAGATTAGGGAGCCTAGCATTTTATATAATAGTAACTCTTATTACAAATGAGGCAAGTTAGAGGAAAAGGAAAAAATAATTCAGAGACATTTAGAAAAAGGAAAAGATGAAAGAAAATGGTGCATTTGGTTTAGAACAGGATTAGTTTGAAGAGGCGAGTAAGCAGTTACTGAAGTGGGAGGAGACAACAGGTTAAGGTTTTACAAGTTCAGTTATAACAGGTTATCCAGCACTCTTGCCTGGAAAATCGCATGGATGGAGGAACCTGGTAGGGTGCAGTCCATGGGGTCGCTAAGAGTCAGACATGACTGAGCGACTTCACTTTCACTTTTCACTTTCATGCATTGGAGAAAGAAATGACAACCCACTCCAGTGTTCTTGCCTGGAGAATCCCAGGGAAGGGGGAGCCTGGTGGGCTGCCGTTTATGGGATCGCACAGAGTTGGACACGACAAGCGACTTAGCAGCAGCAGTAGCAGCAGCATGCTAGAGTGAGGTAGAAACCATTGTCATGGACTCAGTTGTATCTATCTTTAAAGTACCAATATTTTTGACTTTAAAAAAATGCACAACGTGAGAGCGGCGAGTTAAGCTTTATTTGGGGCAAAATGAGGACTGCATCCCTGGAGACAGCATTTCAGATACTTCTGAGAAATTACTCCAAATAGGTAGGGGAGGTCAGTATATATGTGATTTTGGTGGTGGGAAAATACATGCAGTCAAGAACATATTTTTCCAGAAAATTTCTTCTAATCTGATGTAGCCTCCTGCTAGTTATGAGAAACAGTCATCACCATGAAGGATTTTAGTGCTTTTGTAGATATCAGGAGATACAAGAATTGGGCTCATAAAATCAGCTACTGAAAATTAACTGTCTGAAGACCTGTCCTGCTAATCCCCCTCTCCACCCCCAGCACAGAGTGACTCATTTCTTCTCTCCACCCTGAACTCCTTTCAGGGGATGTTGAAAATCAGCACCTGCTACCGTCCGGTATCTCAGAATGTGACTGTATTTGGAGATCAGGCTTCTAATAAGGTAATTAAGGTAACACGAAGTCATAAGTTGTTATTCAGTCTCTAAATCATGTCCAGTTCTTTGTGATCCCATGGACATGGGGTCAACATGTCAGGCTTCCCTGTCCTTCACCATCTCCCAGAGTTTGCTCAAACTCATGTCCATTGAGTCAATGATGCCATCTAACCATATCATCCTCTGCTGCCCCTTTCTCCTCTTGCCCTCAATCTTTTTCAGCATCAGGGTCTTTTCCAATGAGTCAGCAATTGTATTGGAGCTTCAGCTTTGGCATCAGTCCTTCCAATGGATATTCAGGGTTAACTTCCTTTAGAATTGACTGGTTTGATCTTCTTGCTGTCCAAGGGACTCTCAAGAGTATTCTCCAGCACCACAGTTCAAAAGCACCAATTCTTTGGCACTCAGCCTTCTTTATGGTCCAACTCTCACATCCTTATATGACTACTGGAAAAGCCATAGCTTTGCCTACATGGACCTTGCCTGCCAAAGTGATTTCTCTGTTTTTTAATATGCTGTCTAGGTTTGTCATAGCTTTCCTTCCAAGAAGCAAGCATCTTTTAATTTCATACGACTGGTCCCTAATCCAATAGGATTGTGTCCCTATAAGAAGAGGAGATTAAGGTACAGACAACAGGAGAGATGGTGATCATACAAGGACACAGAGAGAAGGTAGCCATTTGCAAGCCAAGGAGAGGGGCCTCAGAATGGAACTAATCCTATGAACACCTGGACCTTGGAGTTTCAGCCTCCGGAAATGCAAGGAAATTAATTTATATTCTTTAAGTCATCCATCCTGTGGTATTTGGTTATGGAAACCATAGCAAACTAATATAATTCATTTTTAAAATGATCCCATGAGAGATAGGGCTTCCCTGGTGACTTAGATGGCAAAGAATCTGCCTGTAATGCAGTAAACCTGTGTTTGATCCCTGAGTCCAGAAGATCCTCTGGAAAAGAAAATGGAGCCTGGCAAGGTACAGTTCATGGGATTGCAAAGAGTCTGACACCACTGAGCAACTAACACTTTCACTTTTCATGAAAGATAACACATGTGAAAATATCTACTACAGTGCTCATTTCATAGGAAATGCTCCATAAATACTGACTGAATCTTTTAGCAAGCAGAATGTTCTAAAGGAAAGGTCATATGTTGGTGTCAGGAGTAATGACACTTTATTCCCTGTTGTGTTGCTAACTAACCTTAGGATCTTCATTTCCCTGGACCTCAGAACTTTCACCTGCAAAAATAATGAAAGTGAAAGTGTTAGTTGCTCAGTCTGACTCTTTGTGATCCTATGGGCTGTAGCCCACCAGGCTCCTCTGTCTAAGGACTTCTCTAGGCAAGAATACTGGAGTAGGTAGCCATCCCTTTCTCCAGGGGATCTTCATGACACAGGGATCAAACCTGGGTCTCCTGCACTGCAGACAGGTTCTTCACCATCTGAACCACCAGGGAAATCTACAGAAAGAACAGTTTAGAGCAAACAGGTTTTACTTTTCTGTAGAATTTTAGAATCAAATTGTTGGAAAATCCGGATTTCCTAAATGTGTTACCAGTAGAGATGAACCTTGAAATAGATCTTCGGATTCTCAGAGCAGTGTTCTTTCTTGCTATAAATTTTCTGCAACCGTGAAATGTACTTTTGAGACTTAGAGGGGGATACTCCTGCTTTTATTTTTTAAGATTAAAATTTTTCAATACCAGAAAGTTGTCATTGTGTTTGCTGTGGAAATCTTCTGATTTCAATAAATATGTTGTTGAAATATTCGTTGACTGTGCTGTATTAAAGATTGCTTTCAAGAGGGCTAATTTAAATGAAATCAACATGTAAAAGAAGCCACAAGTGTGTCTGCTTTCTGATTAAGAAATTTACTTCTGTAATTGCATAGCCAAAAGAAAGGAGGGAAAACCCACTGCTGTGACCTACTTCTGCCTCAGTCAGAAGCAGCTGTTTATATTTTGAATTGATGTTATCTTGGTGATAAGGCCTCAAGGTCCAACCATGTACTGTTGCAAGATATATTAGTGACAACTGTTAGTTTATCCAAGAAAAAGTAATATTTAACCCTTCAATTTCATCATATAAAATAGTTTTTGGCTCTACAGTAATGTCAAAGTTTGTGTTTATTCCTAAGTGGTGATTGCAGCCATGAAATTAAAAGATGCTTACTCCTTGGAAGGAAAGTTATGACTAACCTAGACAGCATATGAAAAAGTAGAGACATTACTTTGCCAACAAAGGACTGTCTAGTCAAGGCTATGGTTTTTCCAGTAGTCATGTATAGATGTGACTGTTGGACTGTAAAGAAAGCTTAGCACCGAAGAACTGATGCTTTTGACCTGTGGTGTTGGAGAAGACTCTTGAGAGTCCTTGGACTGCAAGGAAATTCAGGAAGTCCATCTTTTTTTTTTTTCTTTGAGTTTTAGAGAAAGTTTATATGTTTTAATTTATTTACTTATTTTTATTTTTTAAATCTAATTTAAATTTAATTATTTTAATTGGAGGCTAATTACTTTACAATATTGTATTAGTTTTGCCATACATTAACATGAATCCACCACAGGTGTACACGTGTTCCCCATCCTGAACCCCACCTCCCACCTCCCTCCCCGTACCATCACTCTGGGTCATCCCAGTGCAGCAGCCCCAAGCATCCTATATCCTGCATTGAACCTGGACTGGTGACTCATTTCTTATATAATATTATACATCTTTCAATGCCTTTCTCCAAAATCATCCCACTCTCACCCTCTCCCACAGAGTCCAAAAGACTGTTCTATACATCTGTGTCTCTTTCACTGTCTCGCATACAGGGTTATCATTACCATCTTTCTAAACTACATATATATGCGTTAGTATACTGTATTGGTGTTTTTTCTTTCTGGCTTACTTCATTCTGTATAATAATCTCCACTTTCATCCACCTCATTAGAACTGATTCAAATGTATTCTTTTTAATGGCTGAGTAATACTCCATTGTGTATATGTACCACTGTTTTCTTATCCATTCATCTGCTGATGGACATCTAGGTTGCTTCCATGTCCTGGCTATTATAAACAGTGCTGAGATGAACATTGGGGTACACTTGTCTCTTTCAATTCTGGTTTCCTCATTGTGTATGCCTGGCAGTGGGATTGCTGGGTCATGCGGCAGTTCTATGTCTGTTTTTTTAAGGAATCTCCACAGTGTTCTCCATAGTGGCTGTACTAGTTTGCATTCCCACCAACAGTGTAAGAGGGCTCTCTTTTCTCCACATTCTCTCCAGCATTTATTGCTTGTAGACTTTTGGATAGCAGCCATTCTGACTGGCATGAAATGGTACCTCATTGTGGTTTTGATTTGCATTTCTCTGATAATGAGTGATGTTGAGCATCTTTTCATGTGTTTGTTAGCCACCTGTATGTCTTCTTTGGAGAAATGTCTGTTTAGTTCTTTGGCCCATTTTTTTGATTGGGTCGTTTATTTTTCTGGAATTGAGCTGCAGGAGTTGCTTGTATATTTTTGAGATTAGTTCTTTGTCAGTTACTTCATTTGCTATTATTTTCTCCCATTCTGAAGGCTGTCTTTTCACCTTGCTTATAGTTTCCTTTGTTGTGCAGAAACTTTTAAATTTAATTAGATCCCATTTGTTTATTTTTGCTTTTATTTCCAATATTTTGGGAGGTGGGTCATAGAGGATCCTGCTGTGATTTATGTCGGAGAGTGTTTTGCCTATGTTCTCCTCTAAAGTTTTACAGTTTCTGGTCTTATGTTTAGATCCTTAATCCATTTTGGGTTTATTTTTATGTATGGTGTTAGAAAGTGTTCTAATTCATTCTTTTCCAAGTGTTTGACCAGTTTTCACAGAACCACTTGTTAAAGAGATTGTCTTTTCTCCATTGTGTATTCTTGACTCCTTTGTCAAAGATAAGGTGTCCATCGGTGCATGGATTTATCTCTGGGCTTTCTATTTTGTTCCATTGATCTATATTTCTGTCTTTGTGCCAGTACCATACTGTCTTGATGACTGTGGCTTTGTAGTAGAGCCTGAAGTCAGGCAGGTTGATTCCTCCAGTTCCATTCTTCTTTCTCAAGATTGCTTTGGCTATTTGAGGTTTTTGTATTTCCATACAAATTGTGAAATTATTTTTTCTAGCTCTGTGAAAAATACCGTTGATAGCTTGATAGGGAAATCTATAGATTGCTTTGGGTAATATACTCATTTTCACTATATTGATTCTTCTGATCCATGAACATGGTATATTTCTCCATCTATTAGTGTCTTATATGATTTCTTTCACCAGTGTTTTATAGCTTTCTATATATAGGTCTTTAATTTCTTTAGGTAGATATATTCCTAAGTACTTCATTCTTTTCGTTGCAATGGTGAATGGAATTGTTTCCTTAAATTCTCTTTCTATTTCCTTATTATTAGTGTATAGGAATGCAAGGGATTTCTGTGTGTTGGTATTATATCCTGCAACTTTACTATATTCATTGATTAGCTCTAGTAATTTTCTGGTGGAGTCTTTAGGGTTTTCTATGTAGAGGATCATGTCATCTGCAAACAGTGAAAGTTTTGCTTCTTCTTTTCCAATTTGGATTCCTTTTATTTCTTTTTCTGCTCTGATTGCTGTGGCCAAAGCTTCCAAAACTATGCTGAATAGTAGTGGTGAGAGTGGGCACTCTTGTCTTGTTCCTGACTTTAGGGGAAATGCTTTCACTTTTTCACCATTGAGGATAATGTTTGCTGTGGGTTTGTCATATATAGCTTTTATTATGTTGAGGTATGTTCCTTCTATTCCTGCTTTCTGGAGAGTTTTTATCATAAATGGATGTTGAATTTTGTCAAAGGCTTTCTCTGCATCTATTGGGATAATAATATGGTTTTTATTTTTCAATTTGTTAATGTGGTGTATTACATTGATTGATTTGCGGATATTGAAGAATCATTGCATCCCTGGGATAAAGCCCACTGGGTCATGGTGTATGATCTTTTTAGTGTGTTGTTGGATTCTGATTGTTTTACTTTTTTTAAAGGATTTTTGCATCTGTGTTCATCAGTGATACTGGCCTGCAGTTTTCTTTGTTTGTGGCATCTTTGTCAGGTTTTGGTATTAGGGTGATGGTGGCCTCATAGAATGAGTTTGGAAGTTTACCTTCCTCTGCAATTTTCTGGAAGAGTTTGAGTAGGATAGGTGTTAGCTCTTCTCTAAATTTTTGGTAGAATTCACCTGTGAAGCTGTCTGGACCTGGGATTTTGTTTGCTGGAAGATTTCTGATTACAGTTTCAATTTCTGTGCTTGTGATGGGTCTGTTAAGATTTTCTATTTCTTCCTGGTCGAGTTTTGGAAAGTTGTACTTTTCTAAGAATTTGTCCATTTCTTCCACGTTGTCTATTTTATTTGCATATATTTGCTGATAGTAGTCTCTTATGATCCTTTGTATTTCTGTGTTGTCTGTTGTGATCTCTCCATTTTCATTTCTGACTTTTTTGATTTGATTTTTCTCCCTTTGTTTCTTGATGAGTCTGGCTAATGGTTTGTCAATTTTATTTATCCTTTCAAAAAACCAGCTTTTGGCTTTATTGATCTTTTCTATGGTCTCTTTTGTTTCTTTTGAATTTATTTCTGCCCTAATTTTCAAGATTTCTTTCCTTCTAATAACCCTGGGGTTCTTCATTTCTTCCTTTTCTAGTTGCTTTAGGTGTAGATAGTTTTTTTATTTTACTTTTTTCTCATTTCTTGAGGTCATCCTGTATTGCTATGAACTTTCCCTTTAGCACTGCTTTTACAGTGTCCAACAGGTTTTGGGTTGTTGTGTTTTCATTTTCATTCATTTCTATGCATATTTTTATTTCTTTTTTGATTTCTTTTGTGATTTGTTGGTTATTCAGCAGCCTGTTGTTCAGCCTCTATATGTTGGAATTTTTAATATTTTTTATCCTTTAATTGAGATCTAATCTTACTGCATTGTGGTCAGAAAAGATGCTTGGAATGACTTCAATTTTTTTGAATTTACCAAGGCTAGATTTATGGCCCAGGATGTGATCTATCCTGGAGAATGTTCCATGTGCGCTTGAGAAAAAGGTGAAATTCATTGTTTTGGAGTGAAATGTCCTATAGATATCAATTAGGTCTAACTGGTCTATTGTATCATTTAAAGTTTGTGTTTCCTTGTTAATTTTCTGTTTAGTTGATCTTTCCATAGGTATTTAGTGGGGTATTAAAGTCTTCCACTATTATTGTGTTATTGTTAATTTCCCCTTTCATACGTGTTAGCATTTGTCTTACATATTGCAGCACTCCTATGTTGGGTCCATATATATTTATAATTGTTTTATCTTCTTCTTGGATTGATCCTTTGATCATTATGTAGTGACCTTCTTTGTCTCTTTTCATAGCCTTTGTTTTAAAGTCTATTTTATCTGATATGAGTATTGCTACTCCTGCTTTCTTTTCGTCTCTATTTGCATGGAATATCTTTTTCCCAGCCCTTCACTTTCAGTCTGCATGTGTCCCCTGTTTTGAGGTGGGTCTCTTGTAGACAACATATATAGGGGTCTTATTTTTGTATCCATTCAGCCAGTCTTTGTCTTTTGGTTGAGGCACTCAACCCATTTATGTTTAAGGTAATTATTGATAAGTATGATCATGTTGCCATTTACTTTATTGTTTTAGGTTCGAGTTTATACACCCTTTTTGTTTTTCCTTTCTAGAGAAGATCCTTTAGCATTTTTTGGAGAGCTGGTTTGGTGGTGCTGAATTCTCTCAGCTTCTTCTTGTCTGTAAAGCTTTTGATTTCTCCTTCATATTTGAATGAGATCCTTGCTGGGTACAGTAATCTGGACTCTAGGTTCTTTTCTTTCATCACTTTAAGTATGTCTTGCCATTCCCTCCTGGCCTGAAGAGTTTCAATGGAAAAATCAGCTGTTATCCTTATAGGAATCCCCTTGTGTGTTATTTGTTTTGTTTTGTTTTTTTTTTTTCCCTTGGTGCTTTTAATATTTGTTCTTCGTGTTTGATCTTTGTTAATTTGATTAATATGTGTCTTGGGGTGTTTTGCCCTGGGTTTATCCTGTTTGGGACTCTCTGGGTTTCTTGGACTTGGGTGATTATTTCCTTCCCCATTTTAGGGAAGTTTTCAACTATTATCTCCTTAAGCATTTTCTCATGGTCTTTCTTTTTGTCTTCTTCTGGGACTCCTATGATTCGAATGTTGGGGCGTTTAATATTGTCCTGGATGTCTCTGAGATTGTCCTCATTTCTTTTCATTCGTTTTTCTTTTTTCCTCTCTGATTCATTTATTTCTACCATTCTATCTTCTACTTCACTGATCCTATCTTCTTCCTCCATTATTCTGTTTGTTCCCTCCAGAGTGTTTTTGATCTCCTTTATTGCATTATTCATTATATATTGACTCCTTTTTATTTCTTCTGGGTCCTTGTTAAACCTTTCTTGCATCTTCTCAATCCTTGTCTTCAGGCTATTTATCTGTGATTCCATTTTGATTTCAAGATTTTGGATCATTTTCACTATAATTATTTGGAATTCTTTATAAGGTAGATTCCCTATCTCTTGCTCTTTTGTTTGGTTTGGTGGGCATTTATCCTGTTCCTTTACCTGCTGGGTATTCCTCTGTCTCTTCATCTTGTTTTAAATTGCTGAGTTTTGGGTGGCTTTTCTGTATTCTGGCAATTTGTGGAGTTCTCTTTATTGTGGAATTTCCTCGCTGTGGGTGGGGTTGTATTGGTGTTTCTTGGTTAGGGAAGCTTGTGTCGGTGTTCTGGAAGGTGGAGCTGGATTTCTTCTCTCTAGAGTGCAATGAAGTGTCCAGTAATGAATTATGAGATGTCAATGGTTTTGGAGTAGCTTTGGGCTGCCTGTATATTGAAGCTCAGGGCTGTGTTCTTGTGTTTCTGGAGAATTTGCATGGTATGTCTTGCTCTGGAACTTGTTGGCCCTTGGATGGTGCTTGGTTTCAGTGTAGGTATGGAGGCTTTTGATGAGCTCCTCTTCATTAATGTTCCCTGGAGTCAGGAGTTCTCTCATGTTCTCAGGATTTGGACTTAAGCCTCCTGCTTCTGGTTTTCAGTCTTATTTTTACAATAGTCTCAAGACTTCTCCTTCTATACAGCACCATTGATAAAACATCTTTTGAAGACAATGGGATGCTTTTCTGGGTGCCTGATGTCCTCTGCCAGCATTCAGTACTTGTTTTGTGGAATGTACTCAGCATATATATGTTCTTTTTGATGAATTTGTAGGGGAGAAAGTGGTCTCCCCGTCCTATTCCTCTGCCATCTTAGGACCGCCCCCACCAAGTCTGTCTTAAAGGAGATCAGTCCTGGGTGTTCATTGGAAGGACTGATGTTGAAGCTGAAACTCCAATACTTTGGCCACCTGATGTGAAGAGCTGACTCATTTGAAAAAACCCTGGTGCTGGGAAAGATTGAGGGCAGGAGGAGAAGGGGATGACACAGGATGAGATGGTTGGATGGCGTCACCGATTCAGTGGACATGAGTTTGGTTAAACTCCAGGAGTTGGTGATAGACTGGGAGGCATGGCATGCTGAAGTCCATGGGGTCACAAAGAGTCGGACAATACTTAGCAACTGAACTGAAGTTGTATTAGTTGTTAACCTCTGGTTTTGAAACTTACAAAAGGTAACCCCTATATATACAGGGATGGAATTTGCCCATTTGATCTTAACCTGGAAATATGGGATGATCTTACAAGCTTTATAACTTACTCTGTCTTGTGTGAGTTTGATTAAGTTTGAACTGCATGTTTTCAGGATGGCAAGAGCCTTTGGGCTCCTTGCTTTGATTATATTACTTTTTAAAAGTCAAAATAGGGAAGGGGGGGAGGTGGTCCTAAGATGGAAGAGGAATAGGATGGGGAGACTACTTTCTCCCCCACAAATTCATCAAAAGAACATTTGAACGCTGAGAAAATTCCACAAAACAACTTCTGAATGCTGGCAGAGGACGTCAGGCACCCAGAAATGCAGCCCATTGTGTTCAAAAGGAGGTAGGGCAAAATATAAATGATAAAAAGAGAGACAAAATATGTAGGGACGGAGATCCATCCTGGAAAGGGAGTCTTAAAAGAGAAGTTTCCAAACACCAGGAAACACTCTCTCCAAGGGTCTGTGGGGAATCTTGAAATCTCAGAGGGCAACATAACCAGGAGGAAAAATAATTAAATAAATAATTTAAACCCACAGATTACGTGCCTAACGGCAACTCCTAGTACTCGCAGCCGCCACCAGCAAGCGGGAGCTGAACAGGGAGGTGTGGGCTGCATTGCTTAGGGTAAGGACCGGGTCCGAATGCCCTGAGGGCAATCTGAGGGAGCTAACGTGAGATAGCAACCTAAACTGTGGGATAGCCTGAGAGAGAGAGAGAGAGAAAGAGAGAGAAAGAGAAAGAGAGAGAAAGAGAAAGAGAGAGAGAGAACTATCCTGCAAAAAGCCCTAACCTGAGGCACTGCCAGGCCCACTCACAGTAAAAAGGACTGAGCAAATACCAGAGAAGAGCTAGCAGGCTGGGGACCAGCCCATCCCCCACAGGAGACAAGCAGGCAGTGGGGAGGGGGGGTTGGCAGCCAGAGCCAGAAAGGGGCAATCATGACCCCAGAGAGGCATCCTCTACCAAACTGCAAACAGGTTGCTAATCAAGAGTTTTTGGGATTTTGGACGGTTGACATCTGTCAGGAGGGTCGCAGCCAGACATCAGCTCCCCAGAAGAGACACACAGCACATCTGAAAAGGCACGCCTGTTGTACACCCAGAATACCAAGTGGCTGGTATGGGGGAGGTGATAAGACACACTGCCCACCTGGGGGTGACTGCGCTCACCAAGCACCTGGTCACCTGAGCTGCTCGGACCTGGGAAGGGCACAAAACACAGGCCCAACTGAGTCTGCGCCTTTGTGGAGTATCCAAGAACCTGAACCTGAGTGGCTTAGACCTGGGAAGTGCATGCAATCCAGGGCCTGCCGCAGACAGTTCCCGGCAGAGCAACCTAGAGCCTGAGAAGTGTAGACCATGAAAACACACACATCCACTGTGAGCGAGGGCAAACCCAGTGCGGCTGAAACACTGTGAGCACTTCCCACACACGTGGTATTTGTTTACAGTGTTCCTCCCCCCTCATAGGACGACTGAACAAGTGAGCCTAAATAAGTGACCACCTTCGCCCCCTTGTGTCAGGGTGGAAATTAAACACTGAAGAGACCAGCAAACAGAAGGAGCTAAAATAAACAGAGGGAACCGCTTTGGAAGTGACAGGTGCAACAGATTAAAACCCTGTAGTTAGCACCGACTACATTGGAAGGGGCCTACAAATCTTGAGAAGCATAAGCCAGATCAAGGAACTATCTGAAACTGAACTGACCCCACACTGCCTGCAACAGCTCCAGAGAAATTCCTAGATATATTTTTACTATTATCATTTTTTTAATTTTTAATTTTTAAGTTCTCTATTACTTCTTTAATTTTCATTTTTATAATCTACTATTACCTTGCAAAAAAAGACCCTAGTTTTAAAGCAAACTTCATATATATATTTTATAATTTTTGTGACTTTTTTTGTTTTTTTAATATTGTATTTTTGAGAGTCTAACCTCTACTCTAGATTTTTAATCTTTGCTTGCTGGTATTTGTTATCAATTTTGTACCTTTAAGAACCCAATATTCAGTACCCATTTTTACTTGGGAGTGTGATTACTGGCTTGATTGCTCTCTCCCCCATTTGACTCTACTTTTTCTCCACCAGGTCACCTCTATCTCCTCCCTCCCCCTTCTCTTCTCTACCCAACTCCGTGAATCTCTTTGTGTGTTCTGGGCTGTGGCGAGCATATAGGGAATTGATTACTGGCTAGTTTGCTCTCGCCCCTTTTGATTCCCCGTCTTCTCCTCCTGGCCACCTCTGTATCCCTCCTCCCTCTTCTCTTCTCCATGTAACTCTGTGAACCTCTCTGGGTGTCCCTCACTGTGGAGAAACTTTTCATCATTAACCTGAATATTTTATCATTGGTGCTGTATAGATGGAGAAGTCCTGAGGCTATTGTAAGAATAAGATGGAAATCCAGGGACAGGTGGCTTAAGTTCAAAACCTAACACCAGAGAACTCCTGACTACAGGGAACATTCATCAATAAGAGCTCATCCAAAAACCTCCAGGGCGGTTCAGTATGGGGAACACATGTACACCCGTCCCTGATTCATATCAATGTATGGCAAAACCACTACAATATTGTAAAGTAATTAGCCTCCAATTAAAATGAATAAATTTATAAAAAATAATAAATAAGTACTTTGGAAGAAAATTATTTTTCAAAAGAAAAATAAATAAATAAAAGCCAAAATAATAATTGCTCATGTTTGTATTTCGCTAATCATCATCTTGATACTTCTCTACCAAGTGATGCTAGTCATAAAGAATCATCCTGCCAATGGAGGACATGGGCTAAAGTGATGGGCTAAATGAAATTTGTTTTCTTTATCATAAACTTCTCAGGGCCTTTAATACACTTAAAACATGGTCCAAATCTCCAAGAAGAGAGGTTCCCCAATGGCTCAGCAGCAAAGACTCTGCCTGCCAGTGCAGGAGATGCAAAGGACACAGGTTCGATCCCTAAATCGGGAAGACCCACTGGAAAAGGGCATGGCAACCAACTCCAGTATTCTTGCCTGGGAAATACCATGGACAGAGAAGCCTGGTGGGGTACAGTTCATGGGGTCACAAAGAGTTGGATATGACTGAACACAGCTCTACATGTTTTAACTGTGTTAACTCATTCATTCTTCACAGTAAATCATTTAATCCTCACAAATGTGAAGTAAGAGGTATGTGACAAGCTCAAGTTCTCAAAACTCACAGTGGAAGAATTGAAATCCAGGCAGTTTGACTCGAGTCCAGGATTAGAGAATTACTTTGTGAGCTGTTTTCAGGCAACCCTCTTCAGTTACCAATATTCCACATGCAATAGCTCAGTCCTTTGCTGATCTCTTTGATTTTACTTCCTTAAGACTTGATAATCCTCAGAAAAGGTACGTGTTCAGAGTCATATTTGAAGAATAAAGTATGAGATAGAAAGGAACATTTGTTCCTTACTAATAACTTGAAAGTGATTCTACAAAGCTGATATTTGGGCATCCAAATATGAATTGCCAATACTTCCAATCAGCCTCAGCTCCAGCTGGTCTGCTATAATTCACAAATTAGGATCTGAGCTCAGATTGCATGAAAGAGAAGACTTGAGATGATGTCCATTTTAACTGCCATACAGGCTCTACATCTGATTAGCAGAGGGTGGCTATCTTATTACATTTTTTCTCCTGTTAGAAATAACCTTAACACACATCTTTGAAAATTTGAAGAGAGAAAATTCACACGTATCAAAATTTAGATTGTTGGCTTCATTAGATACATGTCATTTTCTTTCCAAACTCACTTTATTGAATGTTTGAATTTATTTTTACCAAAAATTTTCTATCAGCAGAATGTAATGAAAACTTTAATTACATATTTTATAAACTATATATCAGTTCAGTTCACTTGAATCACTCAGTCGTGTCCGACTCTTTGCGACCCCATGGATCACAGCATGCCAGGCCTCCTTGTCCATCACCAACACCCGGATTTCACTCAGACTCACGTCCATCGAGTCAGTGATGCCATCCAGCCATCTCATCCTCTGTTGTCCCCTTCTCCTCCTGCCCCCAATCCCTCTCAGAATCAGAGTCTTTTCCAATGAGTCCACTCTTTGCATGAGGTGGCCAAAGTACTGGAGTTTCAGCTTTAGCATCATTCCATCCAAAGAAATCCCAGGGCTGATCTCCTTCAGAATGGACTGGTTGGATCTCTTTGCAGTCCAAGGGACTCTCAAGAGTCTTCTCCAACACCACAGTTCAAAAGCATCAATTCTTTGGCACTCAGCCTTCTTCACAGTCCAACTCTCATATCCATGCATGACCACAGGAAAAACCATAGCCTTGACTAGACAGACCTTTGTTGGCAAAGTAATGTTTCTGCTTTTCAATATGCTATCTAGGTTGGTCATAACTTTTCTTCCAAGGAGTAAGCGTCTTTTAATTTCATGGCTGCAGTCACCATCTGCAGTGATTTTGGAGCCCCAGAAAATGAAGTCTGACACTGTTTCCACTGTTTCCCCATCTATTTCCCATGAAGTGATGGGACCGGATGCCATGATCTTCGTTTCCGAATGTTGAGCTTTAAGCCAACTTTTGCACTCTCCACTTTCACTTTCATCAAGAGGCTTTTTAGTTCCTCTTCACTTTCTGCCATAAGGGTGGTGTCATCTGCATATCTGAGGTTATTGATATTTCTCCCGGCAATCTTGATTTCAGCTTGTGTTTCTTCCAGCCCAGTGTTTCTCATGATGTACTCTGCATATAAGTTAAATAAGCAGGGTGACAATATACAGCGTGACGTACTCCTTTTCCTATTTGGAACCAGTCTTTCTCCATGTCCAGTTCTAACTGTTGCTTCCTGACCTGCATACAAATTTCTCAAGAGGTAGGTTAGGTGGTCTGGTATTCCCATCTCTTTCAGAATTTTCCACAGTTTATTGTGATCCACACAGTCAAAGGCTTTGGCATAGTCAATAAAGCAGAAATAGATGTTTTTCTGGAACTCTCTTGCTTTTTCCATGATCCAGCAGATGTTGGCAATTTGACCTCTGGTTCCTCTGCCTTTTCTAAAACCAGCTTGAACATCAGGAAGTTCACGGTTCACATATTGCTGGAGCCTGGCTTGGAGAATTTTGAGCATTACTTTACTAGCATGTACGATGAGTGCAATTGTGCAGCAGTTTGAGCATTCTTTGGCATTGCCTTTTTTAGGGATTGGAATGAAAACTGACCTTTTCCAGTCCTGTGGTCACTGCGGAGTTTTCCAAATTTGCTGGCATATTGAGTGCAGCATTTTCACAGCATCACCTTTCAGGATTTGGAATAGCTCAACTGGAATTCCATCACCTCCACTAGCTTTGTTCCTAGTGATGCTTTCTAAGGCCCACTTGACTTCACATTCCAGGATGTCTGGCTCTAGGTGAGTGATCACACCATTGTGATTATCTGGGTCATGAAGATCTTTTTTGTACAGTTCTTCTGTGTATTCTTGCCACCTCTTCTTGATATCTTCTGCTTCTGTTAGTTCCATACCATTTCTGTTCTTTATTGAGCCCATCTTTGCATGAAATGTTCCCTTGGTATGTCTAATTTTCTTGCAGATATCTCTAGTCTTTCCCATTCTGTTGTTTTCCTCTATTTCTTTGCCTTGATCGCTGAAGAAGGCTTTCTTATCGCTTCTTGCTATGCTTTGGGACTCTGCATTCAGATGCTTATCTTTCCTTTGCTCCTTTGCTTTTCACTTCTCTTCTTTTCACAGCTATTTGTAAGGCCTCCCCAGACAGCCATTTTGCTTTTTTGCATTTCTTTTCCATGGGGATGGTCTTGATCCCTGTCTCCTGTACAATGTCACGAACCTCATTCCATAATTCATCAGGCACTCTATCTATCAGATCTAGGCCCTTAAATCTATTTCTCACTTCCACTGTATAATCATAAGGGATTTGATTTAGGTCATACCTGAATGGCCTAGTGCTTTTCCCTACTTTCTTCAATTTAAGTCTGAATTTGGCATTAAGGACTTTATCATCTGAGCCACAGTCAGCTCCTAGTCTTGTTTTTGTTGACTGTATAGAGCTTCTCCATCTTTGGTTGCAAAGATTTTATATACTTGTATTTTGTGTTTTTAAACCTTCTGTTTCAAGAATGTAAAACTAGAATGAATGTATAAAATATATGAATATTGCAACAAAGTTGGAAGATTTCATATCTGTATGTGTGTATATGGGGCTTCCCTCATGGCTCAGATGGTAAAAAATCTGCCTGCAATGCCGTAAACCGATGTTTGGTCCCTGGGTCAGGAAGATCCCCTGGAGAAGGGAATGGCTGCCCACTCCAGTATTCTTGCTTGGAGAATTCCATTGTCAGAGGAGCCTGGTGGGCTACAGTCCATGGGGTAGCAAAGAGTCAGACATGACTGAAAGACTAACACATGTGTGTATATAATATATATATGTAACATGAGTTAAATATAAATAATTAAATATATTTTTCCCTTTTGATATTTGAGTAGTCACCAAATTTCAGTATGAGCTATTCTAGTCAATTAGATACTTTGTGCTTGCTCAGTCCCCTTGGGGCAAACATTTGGATTTCTGGAGCAAATGAATGACTGTCCTCTTATTTAGGATCATTCTTTAAATAGGTCTCTTGCCTCTATGAGCTGTACACTGGCACCTTCTAACTAGTAGCTTCCTGGTTAAAATCATCCTCTTCATTCAGTCTTTCAATCCCCACTAATTTCATATTCTTATCATCCCCAGCCACTTTGAGGATACCAGGGCAGCTGTATATATTGATTTGGTGCCAGAGGCCCCAGGCCTACTCCAGATCTGAAGTCCAGACTTGACCAAGGCAGAATATATTAAAAAGGCCTTGTTGTTGTTCAGTCACTAAGTTGTGTCTGACTCTGTGCAACACCATGTACTGTAGCATGCCAGGCTTACCTGTCCTTCACTATCTCCTAGAATTTGCTCAAACTCGTATCCATTGAGTTGGGGATGCCATCCAACCATCTCATCCTCTGCTACCTGCTTCTCCTGTTGTCTTTAATCTTTCCCAGTATCAGGGTCTATTACAGGGTCTTTGCATCAGGTGGCCAAAGTATTGGAGCTTCAGCTTCAGCACCAGTTCTTCCAATGAATATTCAGGGTTGATTTCCTTTAGGATTGACTGGATCTCCTTGCAGTTCAAGGGACTCTCAAGAGCCTTCTCTAGCACCACAGTTTGAAAGCATCAATTCTTCATCACTCAGCCTTCTTGATGGCACCCCACTCCAGTGTTCTTGTCTGGAAAATCCCATGGACGCAGGAGCCTGGTGCGCTGCAGTCCATGGGGTCACTAAGAGTCAGACACGACTGAGCGACTTCACTTTCACTTTTCACTTTCATGCATTGGAGAAGGAAATGACAACCCACTACAGTCTTCTTGCTTGGAGAATCCCAGGGATGGCGGAGCCTGGTGGGCTGCCGTCTATGGGGTCGCACAGAGTCGGACACGACAGAAGTGACTTAGCAGCAGCAGCAGCAGCAGCCTTCTTGATGGTCCAGCTCTCATATCTGTACTTGACTGCTTTAAAAACCATAACTTTGACTATACAGATGTCTCTGCTTTTTAATATGCTTGCTATGTTTGTTACAGTTCCCTCCCCCCCCCCCCCCCAAGGAGCAAGCATCTTTTAATCTCATGGCTTCAGTCACTGTTCACAGTGATTTTGGAGCCCAAGAAAGTAAAATCTAACCCTGTTTCCACTTTTCCCCTTTTCCCCCATTCTATTTGCCATGAAGTGATGGGATCAGATGTTATGATCTTAATTTTCTCAATGTTGTGTTTTAGCTTGAGAATTAAAATCATGTTTCCCTAAATGGAGTTTCTGCTGTGATCTGGGGTATGTGGCCTCCAATCCTCTTTAATGCCAATACTCACTGCCACCAATGCCTAGCTTCTCATTTGGCTCAATATATATAGTTGAGCTTCAATTTCAGTTTTCCTGTATACCATTCAAGTTGTCTGTTAGAATTTAAGCCTATTTTAAATCACAGTCCAACTATCTGGTGACTTAATGCTCTTGAAATTTCACCTACCACTATCATGAAAAGTAGACTCAATTGTCCATATCCTGAGTTTTTGGTGGAATCCTATCTTGAATTGACCCAGTACTGGCACCTTAATGATACCTCACATATCACTAATAATTACTTTAAAATTTTCTTCCCTATGACTCACTTTTAAGGCAAGATAATTTCCTCTGACTCAGAACTATCACTAAGTCCAAGCAAGTATAAACCTAGAGCCCCTCACCATTGTGCTACCTACGAAAGATTATTTTTTTCTGCTAAAATATGCATGACATAGAATTTACAATTTTAACCACTTTTAAGTGCAATTCAGTGGCATTAAATACATTTACATTGCTGTGCAACCATCACCACTATCCTATTCCAGAATCCTGAACTGAAACCCTGTACTTCCCATTCTTTCTTCTCCATTGGTCTCTGGTTACCACTATTGTACTTTCTGTTTCTATAAATTTGATTATCCTTAGTACCTCATCTAGGTAGAATCATAATATTTTTACTTTTGTAACTGGCTTTTTTCACTTAACATCATGTCTTCAAAGTTCAACCATGTTGTAGTATATCAGAATCTCATTCATTTTTTAAGCTGAATGGGCTTCCATCGTGGCTCAGCTGGTAAAGAATATGCCTGCAGTGTAGGAGACCTGGGTTCAATCCCTGGGTTGGGAAGATCCCCTGGAGAAGGGAAAGGCTACCCAATCCAGTATTCTGGCCTGGAGAATTCCATGTAGAGTCCATGGGATCACAAAAAGTCGGACACGACTGAATGACTTTCACTTTCAACATTCTAAGCAAGTGCTACATTTTGTTTATCCATTTATCCATAAATGTATAGTTGGATTGTTACCACCATTCTCATTGAAGTATAGTTGATTTATAGTGTTTTATTAATTTCAGGTGTACAACATAGTGATTCAGTAATCATATAGATTATGCTTTATTAAAAGTTATTACAAGGACTTTGCTGGTGGTCCAGTGCTTAAGAATCTGTCTGCTAATGTTGGGGACACGGGTTTGATCCCTGGCCCAGGATGATTCTGCAAGCCCATAGGGAAACAAAGCCCATGAGACAGAATTACTGAAGCCCACACATGCTAGAGCCCATCCTCTGCAACAAGAGAAACCACTGGATTGAGAAGCTTACACACCACAACTAGAGAATAGCCCCTACTTGCCACAACTAGAGAAAGCTCACATGCAGTGACAAAGACCCAGTGCAGCCAAAAATAAATAAATAAATATTTTTTAAAAGTTATTACAAGATAGTGGCTAATAATTCCTGTGTTGTGCAATACAGCCTTGTTGCTTATGTATTTTAAACATAGTAATTCCCCTTCCCTCTCCCCACTAGTAACCACTAGTTTGCTTTCTGTATCTGTGTGTTTCAGTTTTGCTATATACATTTGTTTGTATTATTTTTTGATTCCACATACAAATGGAATCATACAGTATTTGTCTTTCTCTGTCCCATTTATTTCATTAATCATAGTATTCTCTAGGTCTATTCATGTCACTTCAAATGGCAGAATTTCATTCTTTCTATGGCTGAGTAATGGTCTATTGTGTGTACAGACACACACACATATATACATATATACTGTATCTTCTATATGCATTTGTCTGTTGAGGGACACTTATGTTGCTTCCATATCTTAAAAAAAAATTTATTGGAGGATAATTGCATCACAATGGTATGTTGTTTTCTTCCATACAACAATGTGAATCATAAGTATACATATATCTTCTCCCTCTTGAACTTCTATCCTGACTCCCCACCCCATCGCACCTCTCTAGGTTGTCAGAGAGCACCAGGTTGAACTTTCTGTGTTATACAGCAATTTCCCACTAGCTATCTGTTTTACATGTAGTAATATATATGTTTCAATCTACTCTCTCAATTCGCCCTTCCCTCTCCTTCCCCCGCTGCATCCAGAAATCTGTTCTGTATGTCTACACCTCTATTCCTACCCCATAAATAGGTTCATCAGTACCATCTTTCTAGAATCAATATACATGTGTTAATATATGATATTTGTTTTTCTCTTTCTGACTTCACTCTGTATAATAGGCTCTATGCTCATCCACCTCAGTAGAACTGACTTAAATTTATTACTGTTTATGGCTGAGTAATAATCCATTGTATATATGTACCACAACTTCAGCAATCTTGAATTGCTAATTATTAGAGAAATGCAAACCAAAAGAAGATTGAAAATCACACCTGTCAGAATGGCTATCATCAAAAAGTCTACAAGTGTTGGCGAGTATGTGGATAAAAAGCCACCCATGTGCACTGTTGGTGGGAATGCAAATTGGTGCAGCCACTATGGAAAACATATGAAGATTCCTCAAAAACAAACAAACAACAATAAAGATACCATATGATCCAGCAATTCCATCCCTGATATTTATCTGAATAAAACAAAAACACTAATTTGAAAAGATACATGCACCCCAATGTTCACAATAGCACCATTTACCATAGCTAAAATATGGAAACAACTCAGGTTTTCCATACCTGGGATACCTTTTGAATATTGTGAATAATGATGCTATGAATATGGGTGTACAAATGTCTGTTTGAGTCCCTGATTTAAATTCTTTTGGGTATATAATCAAAAGTGGAATTTTTCAATCATATGGTAATTCTGTTTAAGTTTTTGAAACTGTGATGTTTTCTACTGTGGCTGCACTATTTTATATCCCCACCAGCAAAACATAAGGTTTCCTGTTTCTCCACATCCTATCTTATGCTTGTTATTTCTATCTTGTTTTTGTTTTTATTTAAAACTTTTTGTAATAGCCATCCTAATGGAATTGCAATGGTACTTCCTTGTAGTTTTTATTTGAATTTACCTAATGATTAGTGATGTTGAGCATCTTCTCAAATGCTTATTGGACATCTGTATATATTTGGAGAAATATCTATTCAAGGTCTTTGCCCATTTTTCAGTTGGGTTGTTTGTTTTCCCTTTATTCTTGAATTGTGGTGGGTGGCTCAGACAGTAAAGAATAAAGCATGTGCCTGCAATGTGGGAGACACGGGTTTTATCCCTAGGTTGAGAAGATCCCATGGAGAAGGGAATGGCTACCCACTCTAGTATTCTTGTCTGGAAAATTCTGTGGACAGAGGAGCCTCTCAGGCTACAGTCCATGGGATTGCAAAGAGTTGGACATGACTGAGCGACTAACACTTTCACTGTTTTTTCTGTATATTCTAAATAGTAATCCCTGATCAAGTGTATGACTTCACGATAGTTTCACCCATTTTGTGGATTGCTCTTTCACTTGTGGATAGTGTCCTTTTGATACAGAAAAGTTTTTAATTTTGATGAAATATAATTTGTCTATTCTTTTAGTATCATACCAATAAATTACTACCAAATATAATGTTATGAAGCTTTCCCTCTATGTTTTCCTCTGAAATGTTTATATCTTTAGGTGTATGTTTAGCTCTTTGATCTACTTTCTTTCTATATTAGATTAGGATCCAGCTTTATTCTTTCGCACATAGATATCCCATTTTCCAATAACAATTTGTTGAAAAGTCTGTCCTTTTACCATTCAGTTGTCTTGGTACTTTTATAAAAAAAAAAATCATTTCACCATATACATATATGTATGTGTGAGGCAGTGGGTTTATTTCTGGGTTCTCTATTCTGTTCCAATGATCTGTATCTCTGTCTTTATGCCAGTGTCACACTGTGTTGATTACTGTAGATTTGTAGTAAGTTTTGAAATAGAAAATCGTGAGTCTCCGGATTTTGTTTTGTTTTGTTTTAATATTTTTTGTCTGTTGTGGTCCCTTGAGATTCCATATACACTTTAGTATGAATTTTTTATTTCTGAAAAAAATGTAATTGAGATTTTGATAGTATTGCATTAAATGTGTAGATTTCTTTCAGTAGTTCAGTTCAGTTCAGTTCAGTCACTCAGTTGTGTCTGACTCTTTGCAACCCCATGAACTGCAGCACGCCAGGCCTCCCTGTCCATCATCAACTCCTGGAGTTCACCCAAACTCATGTGTATTGTCATCTTAATGTTAAGTCTACCAAGCCCATTACCATGGAATGTCTTTCCATTTATACATGTCTTTTAAAATTTCTGTTAGCAGTGTTAGTAGTTTTTTAGTGTACTAAGTTTTCAACTCCTTGGTTATGCTTATTCCTAAGTATTTTTGATGCTGTAGTGAATGGAATTGTTTCTTTTAAGATAATTTAAGTGTACAGAAGAGCAGTGATTTTGTATCTTGTAACTTTGCTGGATACACTTATTAGTTCTAACAGGTGTGTGTTTGTGTGTGTGTGATATTTAGGGTTTTATATGTAGAAATGGTGAAAACGGGCTTTCTTGTCTTATTCACGACCTTAGAGGAAAAGCTTTCAATTTTGTCACTACGGAGTATGATTTTAGCTGTAGGTTTTTTAATATATGGCCTTTATTATGTTTAGGCAGTTTCCTTTTATTCTGTTTGTTGAAAAGTTTTATCATGAAAGGATGTTGAATTTTGTCAGAAGTTTTTTTTTTTTCCCTATATTATTTAGAGCACCATCTTTTTTTTTTTTTCATTCTGTTAGTGTAGTGTATGACACTGATTGATTTACATATGTTCAAACATCCCTGAATTCCAGAAATAAATCTCCCTTTGTCATGGTGTATAATCCTTTTAATATGCTTCTGAATCTAGTGTGCTAATATTGTGTTGAAAATTTTACATCAGTATTCATTAAGAATAATGGCTTGTAGTTTTCTGTAGGATCTTTTTCTGGCTTTGGTTTCAGGGTAAAGCTAGCCTGATAGAATCAGTTAAGGAGTATTTTTTACTTTACCCATGTATTTATCTTTGCTTGAGATGGGAAATAGATGGGGAAACAGTGGAAACAGTGTCAGACTTTATTTTTGGGGGCTCCAAAATCACTGCAGATGGTGACTGCAGCCATGAAATTAAAAGACACTTACTCCTTGGAAGAAAAGTTATGACCAACCTAGATGGCATATTAAAAACCAGAGACATTAACTTTGCCAACAAAGGTCTGTCTAGTCAAGGCTATGGTTTTTCCTGTGGTCATGTATGGATGTGAGAGTTGGACTGTGAAGAAGGCTGAGTGCCGAAGAATTGATGCTTTTGAATGGTGGTGTTGGAGAAGACTCTTGTGAGTCCCTGGACTGCAAGGAGATCCAACCAGTCCATTCTGAAGGAGATCAGCCCTGGGATTTCTTTGGAAGGAATGATGCGAAAGCTGAAACTCCAGTACTTTGGCCACCTCATGCGAAAAGTGGACTCATTGGAAAAGACTCTGATGCTTGGAGGGATTGGGGGCAGGAGGAGAAGGGGACAGCAGAGGATGAGATGGCTGGATGGCATCACCGACACGATGGACATGAGTTTGAGTGAACTCTGGGTGTTGTTGATGGACAGGGAGGCCTGGCATACTGCGATTCATGGGGTCGCAAAGAGTCGAACACAACTGAGTGACTGAACTGAACTGAACTGAACTGAGATCATTATATCTCTGTAGTGAGTTTCTGTGTGTTACTTCATTTCAGCCTGAAGGACTTCTTTAGGCATTTCTTATAGGGCAGGGTTAGTGGTAATGAACTCCCTAAGCTTTTGTTTTTCTGGGGATGTCTTATTTTCAAACTCATCTTTAAAAAACAGTTTTGTTGGGTATATAATTCTTAGTCAGCAGATTTTTTTTTTCCTTTTGGTACTCTTAAAAATATCATCCTGCTGCCTCTGGCCTCCAAGATTTTGGGGAATCCAAACCAGCCACCTCTTCCAGTTTATGTGGATTGGCTCTGTACTAGAGCAGTCGAGTACTTATTAGCTGGATATGCTTTCAGTTTTAGGAAAAGCCCCAGGTGAAGGCTGAAGCTATTCTCAAGTCTTTTCTTATCTTGTCTGAGCCTGTATATGGGTTTTTGATTCCTTTATGTATATGTATGCATGTGTGTATATGTGTGTGTGTGTATATATATATATATATACACATGTATATATGTGTGTGTGTGTTTGTGTACATAAAATATGGTTTTGAAAGTCTAAATTTCCCAAAGAGGTCCCCTTCCCATCATCCCCTAATGAGTTTAAATGGCTTATTTTATGCCTCCACCTGTGTTCTGTTGCCCTAAACCTGTGCAGGTCTGTTGCTCCCTTGCAGCTTTTGTGACCAATGCTTACCACTTTGTCTCTTTCTCCACTCTGAGATCCAAGTTATCCTGCTTTACCCTGTCTGAACTATATGTTAGGTAAAAGAGAGACTAGTTCATCAGGCAACTCTCTGACAGGTTAGAAGATTACAGATAAAGTATGTTCTGCCTCCTCTGGTTTGAGACTAATTTGAAACCAGATTTCCACCTTTTCCAAAGAAGATTGTGCCATACCAGGGAGGGGCTGGGACCAAGGCAAGTGAAAGTGCCACAACTACTCTACCAGCTTGAATGTGGCTTTCTCTTAATTGGGCATTTGCTTGATTGCTGAGAAATTTTACTATCTTCAAGAGTGCTTATAAAGCAAGCCTTTCTCTCCTCTCTCTCTGATAAAATATAAATTAAAACCACAGTATGACTCAGCACATACCCACCAGAATGGCTAAAATAAAAAGATGGAAGATACCAAGTATTGCAAAGGATATGGGACAACTAGAACTCACATACTACTGTGGTGAACATGTAAATTATTATAAGTTGTTTTGGTAGTATACAATAAAATTAAATATAGGCATAACTAAAACACAGAAATTCTATTCTCAGGTATATACCCAAAACAAAGTCATACCTATGTACCAAAAGGTATATACTAGAATTTTCAAAACAGATCTATTTGTTACACACAAAAACTGGAAAGTGGCCCCAAATCTCTGAATATAGAATGGGTCAATTGGTTGTGGTATGGCCATACAATACAATGCTCCACAGCAATAGGAATAAAGGATTTATGACTACACTAAATAATATGGATGAACATCAGAACCTTGAAAACAGCAAGACACAAAGGAGTAAATACTATATAACTTTATCTGCATTGAGTTCAAGAAAAACCAAAACTAGCTTCTGTTTTCGGAGAAGGCAATGGCACCCCACTCCAGTACTTTTGCCTGGAAAATCCCGTGGACGGAGGAGCCTGGTAGGCTGCAGTTCATGGGGTCGCTAGAGTCGGACACGACTGAGCGACCTCACTTTCACTTTTCACTTTCATGCGTTGGAGAAGGAAATGGCAACCCACTCCAGTGATCTTGCCTGGAAAATCCCAGGCACGTGGAAGCCTGGTGGGCTACCGTCTATGGGGTCGCACAGAGTCGGACATGACTGAAGTGACTTAGCAGCAGTAGCAGCAGCAGCAGCAGCCTGTTTTAGACTCAATACTGTGGTTGTGCTAAGAGGAGGAAGTAGGTGGACAGAACATGAGAAGGATTGGTTTTCAGTTCCCAATAATTAAGTTTCTTAACCAGACTTGTGAAAAAACATCTATCTGTATACTTTTTATCTTTCCATTTTCCTATGTGCATTTTATTTCAATAAATAAAAACAAAGTTATAAAGTAGAATTTAGAATAACCTAAATTTAAACTCCAACCATACCACTTGCTAATTTTATGAGTCTGATAACATTTCTTAATTCCTCTACAATTCACAGTATCCTTAACTGTATGATGTTGTTGATGGTGATAATGATAAAAAGAGATACAATTACTTTGTGTCAGTTTCATTCCCACAATAACCCTGTTAAGTAAATAATAGGTAATAATGTTATTTCCATGTAACAAATGAGGAAAGCTGGGCACACAAGTGTTAAAAAATAAATAAAATAAGCCATTGCATCCTGATCCAGAATTCAGATCTAGGCACTCTTGGTCAAGAGTCCATACTCATATCTACTATATCCTTCTCTAAGTAAGGAGTGTATATATATATATATATATATATATATATATATATATATATATTTAAAAGAATTTAGAAAACTATAACCAAATAAAAATAGGTTGCTGCTGCTACTGCTGCTAAGTTGCTTCAGTCATGTCCGACTCTGTGCGACTCCATAGACGGCAGCCCACCAGGCTCCCCAGTCCCTGAGATTCTCCAGTCAAGAACACTGGAGTGGGTTGCCATTTACTTCTCCAACGCATGAAAGTGAAAAGTGAAAGTGAAGTCGCTCAGTCTTGTCCAACTCTTAGCGGCACCATGGACTGTAGCCTTTCAGGCTCCTCTGGCCATGGGATTTTCCAGGCAAGAGTACTGGAGTGGGTTTACATTGCCAGGCCTCCTTAATTTCCATTAACGATAAAACATTTCTTCTACCTCTCCTTCTCATGCCCATTTTTCATAGTTGTACTTAACTGTATCCCACAGATAGCTGGTCCAGTATTCCTTTGACCACAGTTCTGGAATCCCCTCTTTCTGGTAGTGATTTGTTCCTCAAATGCCCTTTGAGAAAGCATGGTGAAGAGGTTACACTTTCCTACTTAATGCCAGTTACTTTCCACAGTTACATATAGACATTTTTTTATCTACTCCACAATCATATGTTTAAGGGCAGAAAACTTTTAAGTCTATATTTTCAGTTCCTAGATGATGGTTTAGAATATATTAGGTGCTCAGTAAATGTTTGTTGAATTTTTAAATTCAAATTAAAGATCTACTCCTTGGTGACCTGTCATTATATATATGTGTATACACACACACACACACACACACACATATATATATATTCTTGATTAAAGTCATTTTCTAATGCTATTAAACTCAAAGAATTGATGGTGACTAGAAGGCAATGTTGTAGGTTCTTTGGAGCAGACAGGTTTTTTTTTTTTTTTTTTTTAGCTCTAAACCATACTGTTTTGGTAATAACTTATTTAGTCTATAAACACAGTACCAACTCAGCTAGTTACCAAACCTTTTGAATTCAGTCTGTTAAAATATCTTTTTGCTGGGCACTTATCTCAAATTTTATAATGGAAACCAATGGAAATGTAAGATTTATTTTACATGAATTAGTTTTACAGCCACATTTTTGGAAACACATCTCTTCCACAAAGAAAAAGAACTTTACTTATTGCAATAACTTGCTTTATGCAATGTGAATGATATTGTCTCTCTTGTGTTTAATGAAATTTCCCATTATCTACTTGTCAGTTGGATATAGATATTAGCAATTTTGGATCATGGCTCCAAATCTGGTATCATTCCTATACTCTGAAATCCTTGGCTGAACATCATGTTACAGTGCAACTTATTGCATTCTTTGTCAGCAAAGATAACCACAGAGCCATTCTAAATTTTGCAATTGATAAATTTCCTCTCAAAGTTTTGGTAGACTGACTGGGAGCCATCTGTAGTGTGCTTTCCTAGCTACTATCAAGTTTTCCATTTGCCAGTATTTCACACTGCCTAGGTATAAACTCATAAGCTAAATAGCTCTCTCAACTCTATAACTATATGATAGGGGCAAAAACCTGAAATGATCCATGTTTTAATTAAATTAAGAAAGAAAATAAATGGAGGAAATTGAAATTATTTGCCTGCCTTATCTCTGAGAGTTACTAGCACTTCAATAATAATTTGAGTTCTGAGAGGAAGCTCCTTTTTCTGGCCTTGGAAGAAAGCCACTTGAAAAATTAGAGTGATGATACAGGAAAAGCTATGTTTTAACTCATAACTATTCAGCTGAAGTGATTAGGGTTCTGTTTGTCATTTCTAAATGTCAGGGTGTGTGTGTTGGGGGTTGGTTTTTGCTTCTTGGGGTAAGGTTGTAGTTTTTCCTGGGGAAAACCATGGATATTATAATTGAATGCCAGTGGCCATGGAAGCTATGGCTTTTAGAAACTTACCAATAACTATGGTTTAGAACAATGCTTTTCAAGCTACAGTTTGAGAACTATTAGAGGATTATAAAATCTATTACGTAGGTTACAACTAGCATATTTAAAAAGTAGAATAGAATGAAACATATCAGTGTGCATCACATATAAAGTTCTGATTTCTAAAACCTGGTTTCAGGGGTACATGCGAAGGTATGCAGATACACATGCATGTGTACTAATTCACAATGTAAAACAGTCTCTTCATGATAAAGTAAAAAATTTTGAGCTCCTCAGATTTAGAAATTAAGAGCCTTTGTCCACCTTTCACACTCTTGTCAGAATAACAGATGATACAATTTCTCCTGAGTTGAAAGGGTTGAAAAAACACTAGTATTAACTTGTTAAAATGGATTATACATTTTCTTTTGGTGCTGAAAAATATCAAGATAATCTAAGATTTCTCTAAATTAATTCATGAGTTATATATTGAATATATATTGATGTTTCAAATCCTCTTTCTAGAAAAACTCTATTTTGAACATAAACAATAATCTGGGTAAATTAAAATTTCTGGGAGTTCTTCAGAACCCCAGGAATTTTCCAATTGCAGGAGCCTGCCGGAAGCAGAAATAGAGCTCTCCTCCTGGCGGCCCTCCCCTACCCCAATGCCTGTGCCCGCATGCGCGCGCACACACACACACACACACACACAAATTGTTGGCTGTGGTCATCATGAAGTTGCCTGTCTGAACCAACAGTTCCAGCAGGGTTTGAACTTTTCCTTGGGCTCCTGTGATGTTCCTTTGAGGTCTCTTCAGTGTAATGCTGGTGCAGCTACTCATAGCATACCTCAAGCTATTTTAGTCTTCAGTTATTTTCATTTCAATGAGAAAATTGAGTAGGCTATTTGATGATTCATTCATTTTCGACATCCATGGTCTGAAACCAATCAGGTTTTTCTAGTCTGCAGTGCCTGTGCTAGTGTCCATCTATCTATGAGCTGTCTTTTCTAACTCTTCATTCAAGTATATGTACTCCCTGACTTCCAGATGCAGACAACTTCTAAACCCACAACTGCTTTCACCTGAATTAAGAAAAAATGCTTTGATTCTGTCCACATGATGTCAGATTAGAATCGTGAGTAACATTTACTTTTTTTTTCAGCTAGGCTTGCTGTTTTATAGAAACAGTCTGAGATATTTGTGTATAGTTATACTTATGTGGCAACTGCTCTGTCTGGCATTGACAAAGTAAAGTAGCATTTTGAATGGCAAAACCATTTGTTTGCTAGCCTTGCTTATCCAGAGGATCAAAGAGTATGACTCTGCCAGTAGCCACAAAATAAATGGTGTATGGAAATTAAAATGCATTCATTTTATATTGCCTCAGTGATCAATGAGGATCATCACTTAATTGATCCAGGTGTGGTGATCAGAATTAATCAGGAAAATGGCTGAAATTAATGGACTGACAGTGCTATGGTATGAATTTGCCACTACCTAAAGCTACTCCTAAATCATTCAAAGAACACCCCATTTATTGTTTATTTTACTTTATTGGTATTTTTACTCAATTTTACTGTTAAAATGGGCATGTATTTTATAGTGACAATAAGCCCATTACTATGATAAATATAATAATGTAAAAGTCTCTGATTGCATTTGTAATGACTATCAATTTTCCTCTCTAATTACATTAATTGCAGCGTTACATATCTTTGAAATTTGTACAGGATTGTACTCAATTAGGTTCATGTTGTATTTCAATAAAGCATATTTTCCACCATCATAAATCTTTGGAACACTAAGTCGTGGAGGTAGTAGTAACCAAAGATTGATCTGCGGTGTTGGAATTCAGTGGGAAATCATGTCTTGATATTGATTACTAAAAGAGTCATTAATTTATGGAAGCTGGTTGGAGATTTTGGCAAGTTGAGAACTTATTTCAAAATCATTCCCAATTTGAGCCACAGCTTTTCTCAGAGAGACAGAGTGAGGAAGGGAGGGAGGCGGAGGGAGAGGAAGAGGGCAAGGGAGGTGAGAAAGGAGAGAGAAAGAGAGAATATAAATTAAAATTTTAAAATTACAAAATGATGTTACATTTTGTTAAACAGAGTAGGGTGAAGCATGTGTATGTAGTTATATCAAGGTTAATAGCAACCTGATATTAGCAGGCCGCAATCAGGTTGAGTGGTTTCTGACAGTAATCTTTTTTCTCTCATAAATGTAACTGACAGAAAATATCTAGCTCTTAGCAGTCTAAAAGCAGATGGCTTGCTGTAAGAATTCAAGTAGAAGGTGAAAAACAGCCCAGAGTAACCTCTTTCCTTGCTTTCAAAATGGAAATATTCTTTAAAGGTACAGTCCTGTTTTCAGACACTAATTAAAATGGTATAGAAAAGAATCTAGAATGAGTTTGTAAAAGGAAGGCAGACTTCACGCCTAGGGATTTTATAATTTGTCATTTAGCTTATGATACAGTTTTTTATTTTGGTCATGAATAATACCATGTAATAGAAGTCTTGTTTATCTCCAGGTTTCAAGTGTATGTTTTATTTACCTTATCTTCATTTAGGGCTTTGAAGTACCTGTGACTAATTATGTAAGTTGACAGATTGGATATAAATAACCCTCGCTCTTTTTTTTTTCTTCTTCTTCTTCTCATTTTTAAATTCTGAAAATGTGTTTGGAATAGTATAGGTTATGTAATGACAGGAAGCTTCTGAGCTTTTATCCTCAGGTGGAAGATTTGAACACCAGCGATGCAGCATGGCTGATAAAGAAAGAAACCTAGTATTATTGTTGCTAGATTTTTATTTCTATGGTAACCATGATGTCACTGGTGCCTGCAATGCTTAAACCTTACATCTCTAATAACTTGAGCTGATCTGGTAGGACAGAAATGTAAAAATGAAAAAAATTCTAATTAATAGGATGTAATCACCAGATGTGATGATACAAAAAAATGTTTGGGAATGTAAATGCTGAATCTTGGCTGGGACCGAAAGAAAAATGTAGCATAGGGTTTATTTTTTTTTTTAAAGAAAAAGCATTTTTTTAATATAATGACTATGACATGAGTGTAAAGGAGATTAAAAAATACAGTAGAGAAGGAGCTATCCATATGCTCTAGGCTTTATTATTTGTAGCTAGAGAAGAAGACAGACTGGGATGGGGGGAATCGTGTGTTGGGGATTAACATTTAATTCCTGTTAAGAAATGCAGAAAATAAGTGACATGCATGTAATACAACAGTAATATTGTTGAGAAGCATATTAATGATTTTATTATATTGCAGATGATTGTTTTCTATTTATACTCCTTTTCTTAAACTACCTTCATTCTCTCCCCAGTGCTACAGGAAACTTCTTTTTTACTCTTACTATGTTTGTCAAAGAATAAGCAGCCATTTGTTTGCTGAGCTCTAATCTATCCTCTCAGGGAGGAGTGAACTTCTTAACTGCATGGGCTTGGAAAGAAGAAAAGATATTCCAAGCCCACATTTTAAGGGAGAAAAAATAATATTGGAGGTACTAATAATAACCAGAAATCTCCCATAGGGTTTATGAAGGAGACGGCTGAGTGACTAGGAGTGGGGCTTGAACTCCATTGTCTTCAGAGTGATCTTTCTTATTCCTCAGCAAAGGAGTTTTTTCTAGTCAAGCCAAGGTGGAAAAAAAAAGCTCAAGTTTGCTGTGCCTGTCTTTCTCATTCTGGCCCCTGCCCTGCTTTATTCTCATGGCCAGGAAACTTGGTTCTCAAGTCCAGAAGAATAAGGGTGTCACACGGTACTGCCTCATCTACTTCATCTATTCATGGTAATTGTGGTTAAGGTGGAGCCGAGAGTAGGAGTGGCATGCCAGGGGACTGGCCTTCCATTACCTTTTAACTAGCACCATACTGGTGGAGAGTTTGAGCAAAGTCCAGGAGATAGTGAAGGACAGGGAAGCCTGGTGTGCTGCACGCAGTCCATGGGGTCACAAGGAGTCAGACAGTACTGAGTGACTGAACATACTGGTAGAGGGTAGGGAGGGGGTGGGTTCTAGGTGGGTCAAAGTTCAACACACTCTTCAGGGATGCTTTTGTGAAACCGCTCTACTGCAGTACTGGCTGAATTTCCAAACTAATGAAATTCCTTATTTTGGTTCTAATGTTTTAAATACTCACAGTGGATAATTCTTCCCCATTAGAGAGAGAGAGAATTGACTTAACTTGATCATATGCCTGCCTATTAGCACTGTTACTATTCTATTGTCATCTGATTGCAGCTATGTAGACACTAGAGTGATAGAGGGCTTCTTAGGTGGCACTGGTGCTAAATAACCTGCCTGCCAATGTAGGAAACATAAGAGACATGGGTTCAATCCCTGGGTGGGGAAGATTCCCTGGAGGAGGGCATGGCAACCCACTCCAGTATTATGGTCTGGGGAATCCCCATAGACAGAGCAACCTGGCAGGCTATGGTCCATAGGGTTGCAAAGAGTCAGACACTACTGAAACGACTTAGCACACAGAGTGATAAAAATGAATCTGGTTGACATACAAGCTGAAATTCTCATGGACAAGATGCAGCATTTCCCTAAAGAAAATATGGACTTGTATTTTCGGGTTTAATTGTACCATGACTTAAAATTACCTCTCGCTTATCATTTATAAATCTATGTATCCTAACAGTAGAGACATAAACTATTTTACACGTAAAGAGATCACTAATTGTATAATGAAAACTACCCTATATTAATAATACTGATTATAGCTGACATCTATTTAGCCTTGTAAAATTGTACTTTTCAAACACCAGGTGTCTGAGATTACATACTAGGCAGAGGACAGAGAAAATGACATGGACTTAATCTGTGCCCACACTGAGAAAGGAACTAAAAAATTTCTGGCATGGTTTGCATGCAGCATCATCTAGAAAGGAAAATTAAAGACTCTATCTCTTTCATAATGCTCTGTAATTATACTAACACTCTACACTATGCACTTTAAATGAGTCGATGTGGTACAGGGTAGAGATTAAGAGGATATGCTTTAGAGACAGACTTCTGAGTTCCAACCCCACCAAGTACCGAAGTACCAAGGACAGTTTAACACTGGGCAACATTTTCAACCTCTTCATGCCCGTTCTCTTAGCTGTAAAAGGAAGATCTACTTCAGAATATTGTTATGTGGGTTAAATAATGAATGCAAAATTCTTATGGAGGTGACTGGTCCAGTTTGTGTTCAACAAATGTTAGCTACTTTTATTAACTTTTTGTTTCATTGGATCAAATTGCCCAAGTTTGAAAAACTGGTGGGAGGACAGGAAGGCAAAGAAAAAAAAAAGTACTTAATATTTCAAAAATATTAAACTGCTATATATGTGCTTAGTATGCTAATAGGATTTTGGAAAAATTTCTCATCTTGCCCTCTCTGTCTTTTTCCTTGCCTTTAGCTTCTCAAATTATTATTATTATAATTTTGTACTATCCCCAACCTTAAAATATCAGGTTGTTGCCATATATGGCCATCTATTTCCTATCATAGAGGTCAGAATGGCCTATTTCACATTGTTTCCATTGCCCAGTGATGAAATTTTTTTCTAGCATCTCATCCTTTGACCTAGAATCTTTTCCATGCAATTCTGCCCGTGCCTGACAGACATATTACCATATAATTATGCTATTATTGCTAGTTGAATGATTTGTCAAGAGTAATATTCTCTGTTGGTGTTGTGTCATTGCCATTTTTTGCTAACTGTGTCTTTCATATAGTGTCACGTGTTTCTAGCCTCTTTTTAGATTATTAGCAATCCGATGGAAAAGCCCTTTTTCCGTGTATCAAGCAGACTCCAGAATGCCAATAACTGTTTTGGGAATAAAAGTAAAGGAAGCCCATAGAAGTGACCACCAGATATGAGACCAAATGGTTCTAGGGAAGAAAATAAAACCTAAGGGGAATCCTATGTATTGTCACACATAATAAAGATCAGTATGTAGAGTCCATATTTGACTGTGTTGCTTAATATTTGAGTGATTTCATACAAATTAGCTAAATTCTCTGAACCTTGATTGTCTATTCTATAAAAGGGGTCAGTGATTCTACCTGTATTTTAGAGTTGTTGTAGGGCATCAAATGAGATGACAATTAAGAAACTGCTTTATAAACTATGAAGTGAAGTGAAGGTCGTTCAGTCATATCCAACTCTTTGCAACCCCATGGACTATATGGAATTATGGACCCCATGGACTATATGGACCCATGGAATTCTCCAGGCCAGAATACTGGAATGGGTAGCCTTTCCCATTTCCAGGAGATCTTCCCAACCCAGGGATTGAACCCAGGTCTCCCACATTGCAGACAGATTCTTTACCAGCTGAGCCACAAGGGAAGCCCTTGTAAACTATATATTTGTCAACAAACATTTGCTGTGGTGGTGATGGTACTTCATGCCTTAGCCTACAATGGAAGTGACACTTCTGTCA
This sequence comes from Bubalus kerabau, assembly GCF_029407905.1. Taxonomy (NCBI): domain Eukaryota; kingdom Metazoa; phylum Chordata; class Mammalia; order Artiodactyla; family Bovidae; genus Bubalus; species Bubalus kerabau. The sequence goes on along the minus strand of NC_073647.1, from coordinate 56,195,227 downwards.
GATTTTGGTGACTAGTCCCCATGTTCCTTCAATGATGTACCACTTCTCTATTGCTGTGTAACAAACCAGCCCTGAACTTCGTGGCCTGAAACAACAGCAAGAATCTGTGATTTGGGCAGAATTGGTGAGGGCAGCTAATCTCTGTTTTGCTTGATATCAGCCTGGGGAGGTTTGAAGGCTGGTGTCGCCTGAAAACTCACTCACATGTCTGACAGTTGCTGCTGGCTGTAGGTTAGAACTTTTCATGGTTACATGAACTGGAACACCTACATATGCACTGACAGAGAGGCAAAGAGTGAACACATGAGGAAGAAGCTATATATGCTCACTCATATTCAGGGAAGGAGGATTCATTTTCCAAGTCTTGGTGGGAGGAATGTCAAATAATATGTAGACCACCATAGATATTACCTCCTCCCAACCACTACTAGCTAGCATTTTTTGAGTATTTAATACATGCCAGATACAATGCTGCATTATATTATTTAATTCCTACCAAATATCTATGAGGTTAACACCATTGTACCCATTTTAGTGATGACAAAAAAATGACCTTCAGAATGTTAAAAAGCTTCCCAAAGTTACATAGGGAAGGCGCTAGGACTAAATTTGAAGTCATGTCATTAATCACTACAATGTATATCCTTTCTCTTTGACACTACACTTGTGTGATGATAGGAATGCATTTTTTTGTGGAATAAGAACTTACTGCTATGTGATGAGTCAGTGAATAAAATTCATTTGGCTTTATTGCTCAGATAGAGGAACACATTTGGCACCTTTAAATTATGCTGCATTAAAATAAGAACCTGCCAGTAGCTCTCTCTGAAATGAATGCCCAACTCTGGTCAGTAGAAAACAGTTGAAAATTCTTAGAGTCAGTACCCTTTGAATAATAAGCTCTCAAGAATTTATAAGATACTTAGTGTTAGAGAAGCTATCCAAAATGTAAGTGTCTAACTCGTCACCCGTCAGAAAGCCTTGGGAGTATGTGGTTTAAAAATATAGAGAAAATGAAACTCAGTGACTCAGTTTCTTGGTTACTTGAGTTCTGTGCTTTAGTAACTACAGCAAGTAGGACCCTTCACTGGATGTTGGCCAGAGACGTTGAATACAGTGACTGTGATGGTTTGTTTCTATTACCAATACTGAGGATTGCCTTGTGATTACAATAATCATTGCCAGTGCCATTCAACTTATGAACTCTGCCCAGCCTTGTTTATAGAGCTAAAACATTGCACACTTATTTGTTGGCTTTGAAAAATCCCAACATGTTGCCCCTGCCTGAATTGCCTTGATTAACAGTAGAGATGTAGTTAATTTAGCTAAATAAGTGCAAGGCCCTTTGCTTTTCTTGGCTCTCTCAGCATAGCCTCATGGAGGGTGGTAATTATGTGTGGTAGGCAAGCAGCTGTATATGGTTGTCCTTGAATGTGGAATGAATTTGGAAGGAGAAAGAGACCCACAAAGGAGAGAGAGATGAATTTCAAAGGATGCTGTCTGTAATACACAGTGTCAAATGAAATGGGTGAAATGAGATTGATAGCATCATTAGTTTGCCTTGCCTTTTGGGACATTCAGATTCAAAAATGCAAAAAATTGTTGTACATGTAGAGTCATACATTTGTATTCATATTCTTGCCTTACTCAAATTCAGCTGTACTGTCACTGCAAGGAATATTCCCTTTTTAAAAATTCATGTATTAAAATAAGTGAACCATTTAAGCCATGGTCCAGATCTCAGTCTTTTGGTTTTGTTTTTGGTTATGTTGAAATTCAAGTGAAGCAAAGTAATACTCTTTCATACATGAGCTAACATTTTTGAACCATTAAGTCAACTAGTAAAGACCATTTCTATAAGACTATGGTTTGTCTTAATGGAATGTTTGCTCCAGGTTGGACAAAAAAAATTCTAGAATAAAATATGTGGGGAGAAGAACATCAGTGCATGAAGATGCTATAGTATCTGTCATTTTTTCCTCTTGCAAACAAAAGAAACCTTTGTTTCTTGAAAGAAGAAACTTATTTAAACAGAAAGGATAAATCCATTGTAGGCTTATGTAGCTTGCTATCTTTTTTTTTTTTTTTTGCCTTCTAAGCATGAAATAGTTTGTAACCTGTTAAGTGAAGTTTAAAATGGGCAGTTATCCATGAGAACAACCCATGTTTTTACTCCACAGAGGCAGATATTTAATGACCATATGGGCATTTGATGAACACATAATTATCTTTTAAACATTTGTTTTGTAATGTTTTCAACAAAAATGCTACTTTTAAAGAGAGCAAGAGAAGTGCATTTGTTGGTTTGTCACTATAAGTGTATTATTTTATGCCAAGATTAAAGAGGCAAAAGCTGATGCTGTACCTATCTGCCAAGCCATAGCTGTTTATTTCCAGAGGACTTCTGTTTTGATAGATCTCTCAAGAAACTGCATTCAATTTTTCACTGTATCCATATAACTCCAAATATCTAAGCACTTAAGTTTCAGAAGTCAGGCCCTGGGAATCTAGACTACAGGTTTAATATTGTGGAAAATTTTAGATGTTATTAAATAGCAAGCAGCTCTTAAATTTTCTCAAGGTTTATGACTATAGCAAATGAAAAATGGAGCACAGATGAGATGTTTAGTGGTATATACTCTGTAGAGAAAATCAGCCAAGGTGTGCATCATCGTTAACTATTTCATCCCACAAAATGGCTATACTCAAAAGCCTATATTATATTGATTGATTCAGAGCTGTCTTAAGAATTCATGGCATTAAGATTGTACGTCTCTCAAATCTAATAATATTGTAGCCACGCGTCCTGGGAAACAAACTCACTCAGAAGGACAATGCAGATAGTGGAGTACAGTTTATTACACTGGCAAGCCCAAGGCAGAGTCTCCTCTTAGCCAAGGGCCCTGACCAGTTTTTGTGAAAACCTTATATACCCTAAACATACGTGCCTAAACCCATCTCTCCAAATTCCCTGAAGCTAGTCTGAACAAAGGAAAAAGAAAGATACAATCAAAGTCAACCTGTGATTCATATGCCTTTAACCTAGGTAGTTAACAGTGGACAATTATCAATAGGCTTGTGGTCATTCCCCAATAAGCATAATAGAATGTATGATTCTATTCGGTCACACAGATAATTAGGGTATTCTTTTAGGCAAGGAAAAGCACTGGGGCTCTTCCTCCCAGGGGCCTGGTTTTCCCGTTGGTATGTCATTTCCATAGATACTGGGCATCTAGCTCAAAGTCCAGTCCAGCCCAAGATGGAGTCCTGCTTTCAAGATAGAGCCTGTTCTGTTTCCTCCTTCAATAAGATTTCCATATAAATATTTTATTACTGCTGTATCTATGTATACTCTAACTAGAAGATTTGCTTTTATGTGCTAGGGCAATGGATTTCTGTGTAGATTTGGAGGACAGGATGGGTATATGAAATGTTTTATGTTCACAGCCCAAATCTAAGTTTTCCACTTGGATGTCTATACCTGCCCCCAGGGGCTTCCCTGGTGGCTCAATGGTAAAGAATCCATCTGCCAATGCAGGAGACATGAGTTCGATCCCTGGGTTGGGAAGATCCCTTGGAGGAGAGCATGGCAACCCATTCCAGTATTCTTGCCTGGAGAATCCCATGGACAGAGGAGCCTAGAGGGCTACACAGTCCATGGGGTTGCAAAAGAGTTGGACATGACTTAGCGACTAAACAACAACAACCTGCCCCCAGAGAGTTTAAGATAATTACTATATAATATTTGGCTAAAAGTAATCAACTCATAGTTTTTCAGGTCCCACAAAGTGGTAAGTATTAGCATGGCTATAGGAATACCTCAAGTACATGCTTTCCTTTAGTTATTTTGAAAATAGAAGAATAATGCATTTGGCCCACAAATATTTTTGGTTGTCTAACCTGTGCCACTTTTGAGTAGTTCATTGCACTGATTTATAATTGTTGTTTACCTTTTCCCCTATGTTCTTTAGGAGAAGAGAGATTATGCCTTATCATCTCTATTCTCTCCTTACTGAGCACAGTGAATGACACAATATGTGTTCAATAAATTAATGGTAAATGTGACTATGTAAATAAAGGCATAATCACATGACTGAAAAATCTGATCAACCTTGTAGCAATGGGTACAGAGACATAGAATAGGGAAATATTGCTTAAAGCTTGGAGAAGGGAATGGTAGGAATACCAGGAAAGACATTAGGAATGGGGTGACACTTGAACTGGACCTTAAAGAATAGGTAGGCAGTCATTAGATTTGGTTACCAGTTCTTTATCACTTTAGAAAACAGTTTCAGTGAAATGTTGAGAACAAACAGCAGTTTGAAAGAGGCTAAAATTGGGGTAGGTATGAAAAAATAGAGATATAACCTCTCTGTTTAAATAATTTTATGATGAATACTTAGCTCTGAAATGAGGATGATGCTATATTTGTAAATGAGAAACTAGGTAGGCAAGTATAGCATTTGTTGTAAATACTCAATAATTAAGCTCCAAAACGAACAAGGGAAAGGAGGGTAGCAGGAGGGAATAGCAGATTAGAATAAGGAAATATCTTTTTTACCAAGAATGTTGAGATTTCAGATTAGTGACAGTTATTTTCTCATAGTAAAATCTTACATAAGATTCCTTGATATTTCCTAAATCAAAAGTTTTAGCAATCAAGCAAATGACTTTATTTGACTTTAGTGTCCCTCCTGTTCTTGTCTGTTTACCTTTTCCCAGTGCCTTTAAACTGTTGAGTCTCTTTCCTAATGAGTTTCTATACTTCCAGTGTTTTTCATATCTGTTCAACCTGCTTTGAAATGTACTTATGATATATCTTTAGGATCATACTATAAGAATTACAAGGTGGGTTACTCTATTGGCTCAGTGGCCTGACAATGCAGGAGACACAGGTTCGATTCCTGATCCAGGAAGAGCCCACATACTGTAGAACAACTGAGCCCCTGCTCTACAATTACTGAGTCTATGCTCTGGAACCTGGGAGCTGCAACTACTGAGCCTATGTGCCGCAGCTACTGAAACCCCTGTGCCCTAGAGCCAGTGCTCAACAATAAGAGAAGTCATGGCAATGAGACGCCCACATACCTCAACTAGAGAGTAGCTCCCACTCACCACAACTAGAGAAAAGCCCCTGCATCAACGAAGACCTAGCAGAGCCAAAAATAAATAAACTTAATTTTTTTTAATTAAAAAAAAAGAATTACAAGGTAACAAAATCATATTAATGTCACTTTTTCAAATACTATTTTTGAATTTCACAAGTGGTTTTAGAGAGGCCCAAACAGTTGGACATGACTGAGTGATTAACACCTGATGGCTTAAGCCATTTGCTTGTTGATAATTTATATTTTACCAGTTTCCAAAAGGGATATGTCATGTCACAGTAAGCTAAGCCAGTGATTTTGATTAGTGATGAGAATTTTAGATGTGATTTTACTCATTAGTTTTAGTAGGAGATCCTTGGATAGATTTGCTAGGAATCTGATTCAAGCCTACAAGAGAGCCATTTGTTGGAAAATAAGTGTCTCAGTGAGTTTCAAAACATATCCTACTCAGGTTTTCCCAGTGGATTATCTCTGGACCCCAAATGAAAGGACTACATTCTGTTTTAAAATTTGCTGCTTCTAAGTTTCAGTATTTTTGTATCAATATTATTGGGGTGGCTTATGAACAATCAGTGCAGGCGGCTGTGAACGGCGCACTAACCGCAGGCGGCTGCTACTGGAGAGCTAAGCACGGCCGAGAGGAGCCACCCCAAGTCTGAGGTCAGGGGCAGAAGTCGGGAGGACCCCATGCCCGAAGGGCGGAGGCAAAGAGGAGTTACCCCACGTCCGAGGTCAGGGGCAGTGGCTGAGAGTACCAGACTGGGATGGCACAGGAATGGCCAAGAGGAGCTACCCTGCGTCTGAGATCGGGGGGACAGCTGAGAGGAGATAACCAGCGTCCGAGGTCAGGGGCTATGACGAGAGGAGTTACCCCGCGTCCGAGGTCAGGGGCGGTGGCCGGGAGGAGCTACCCCATGCCCCCACACCTGAGACCAGGGGCAGCAGCCGGGAGGAGCAACCCCATGCACGAGGCCAGGGGCAGTGGCTGGGAGGACCAACCCCACGTCCAACAGCCTCAGCTGAGGGGGCACACGAGGGCCTAGAGGAGCTATCCCACATTGAAGGTCAGGAAGGGAGGCGGTGAGGAGATACCTCTCGTCCAAGGTAAGGAGCAATGGCTGTGCTTTGATGGAGCAGCCATGAAGAGATACCCCACGCCCAAGGTAAGAGAAACCCAAGTAAGATGGTAGGTGTTGCAAGAGGGCATCAGAGGGCAAACACACTGACCATACTCACAGAAAACTAGTCAATCTAATCACACTAGGACCACAGCCTTGTCTAACCCAATGAAACTAAGCCATGCACGTGGGGCAACCCAAGACGGGCGGGTCAGGTGGAGAGATCTGACAGAATGCAGTCCACTGGAGAAGGGAATGGCAAACCAGTTCAGTATTCTTCCCTTGAGAACCCCATGAACAGTATGAAAAAGCAAAATGATAGGATACTGAAAGAGAAACTCCATAGGTCAATAGGTGCCCAATATGCTACTGGAGATCAGTGGAGAAATAACTCCAGAAAGAATGAAGGGATGGACCCAAAGCAAAACCAATACCCAGCTGTGGATGTGACTGGTGATAGAAGCAAGGTTCAATGCTGTAAAGAGCAATATTGCATAGGAACCTGGAATGTCAGGTCCATGAATCAAGGCAAATTGGAAGTGTAAAAACAAGAGATGGCAAGAGTGAATGTTGACATTCTGGGAATCAGCGAACTGAAATGGACTGGAATGGGTGAATTTAACTCAGATGACCATTATATCTACTACTGTGGGCAGGAATCCCTCAGAAGAAATGGAGTAGCCATCATGGTCAACAAAAGAGTCCGAAATGGAATACTTGGATGCAATCTCAAAAACGACAGAATGATCTCTGTTTGTTTCCAAGACAAACCATTCAGTATCAGAGTAATCCAAGTCTATGCCCCAACCAGTAATGCTGAAGAAGCTGAAGTTAAACGATTCTATGAAGACCTACAAGACCTTTTAGAACTAACACCCCAAAAAGATGTCCTTTTCATTATAGGGGACTGGAATGCAAAAGTAGGAAGTCAAGAAACACCTGGAGTAACAGGCAAATTTGGCCTTGGAATACGGAATGAAGCAGGGCAAAGATTAATAGAGTTTTGCCAAGAAAATGCACTGGTCATAACAAACACCCTCTTCCAACAACATGAGAGAAGACTCTACACATGGACATCACCGGATGGTCAACACCAAAATCAGATTGATTATATTCTTTGAAGCCAAAGATGGAGAAGCTCTATACAGTCAGCAAAAACAAGACCAGGAGCTGACTGTGGCTCAGATCATGAACTCCTTATTGCCAAATTCAGACTTAAATTGAAGAAAGTAGGGAAAACCACTAGACCATTCAGGTAGGACCTAAATCAAATCCCTTATGATTATACAGTGGAAGTGAGAAATAGATTTAAGGGCCTAGATCTGATAGATAGAATGCCTGATGAACTATGGACAGAGGTTCGTGACATTGTACAGGAGACAGGAATCAAAACCATCCCCATGGAAAAGAAATGCAAAAAAGCAAAATGGCTGTCTGCGGAGGCCTTACAAATAGCTGTGAAAAGAAGAGAAGCAAAAAGCAAAGCAGAAAAGGAAAGATAAACATCTGAATGCAGAGTTCCAAAGAATAGCAACAAGAGATAAGAAAGCCTTCTTCAGCTATCAATGCAAAGAAAGAGAGGAAAACAACAGAATGGGAAAGACTAGGGATCTCTTCAAGAAAATCAGAGATACCAAAGGAATATTTCATGCAAAGATGGGCACGATAAAGGACAGAAATGGTATGGACCTAACAGAAGCAGAAGATATTAAGAAGAGTTGGAAAGAATACACAGAAGAACCATACAAAAAAGATCTTCATGACCTAGATAATCACGATGGTGTGATCACTGACCTAGAGCCAGATATCCTGGAATGTGAAGTCAAGTGGGCCTTAGAAAGCATCACTAGGAACAAAGCTAGAGGAGGTGATAGAATTCAAGTGGAGCTATTCCAAATCCTGAGAGATGATGCTCTGAAAATGCTGCACTCAATATGCCAGCAAATTTGGAAAACTCAGTAGTGGCCACAGGACTGGAAAAGGTCAGTTTTCATTCCAATCCCAAAGAAAGGCAATGCCAAAGAATGCTCAAACTACCGAACTATTGCACTCATTTCACACACTAGTAAAGTAATGCTCAAAATTCTCCAAGCCAGGCTTCAGCAATATGTGAACCGTGAATTTCCTGTTGTTCAAGCTGGTTTTAGAAAAAGCAGTGGAACCAGAGATCAAATTGCCAACATCCGCTGGATCATGGAAAAAGCAAGAGAGTTCCAGAAAAGCATCTATTTCTGCTATATTGACTATGCCAAAGCCTTTGACTGTGTGGATCACAATAAACTGTGGAAATTCGGAAGGAGATGGGAATACCAGACCACCTGATCTGCCTCTTGAGAAATCTGTATGCAGGTCAGGAAGCAACAGTTAGAATTGGACATGGAACAACAGACTGGTTCCAAATAGGAAAAGGAGTACGTCAAGGCTGTATATTGTCAACCTGCTTATTAAACTTATATGCAGAGTACATCATGAGAAATTCTGGACTGGAAGAAACACAAGCTGGAATCAAGATTGCCTGGAGAAATATCAATAACCTCAGATATGCAGATGACACCACCCTTATGGCAGAAAGTGAAGAGGAACCAAAAAGCCTCTTGATGAAAGTGAAAGTGGAGAGTGAAAAAGTTGGCTTAAAGCTCAACATTCAGAAAACGAGGATCATGGCATCTGGTCCCACCACTTCATGGGAAATAGATGGGGAAACAGTGGAAACAGTGTCAGACTTTATTTTTCTGGGCTCCAAAATCACTGCAGATGGTGACTGCAGCCATGAAATTAAAAGACTCTTACTCCTTGGAAGGAAAGTTATGACCAACCTAGATAGCATATTGAAAAGCAGAGACATTACTTTGCCAACAAAGGTTCGTCTAGTCAAGGCTATGGTTTTTCCTGTGGTCATGTATGGATGTGAGAGTTGGACTGTGAAGAAGGCTTAGTGCTGAAGAATTGATGCTTTTAAACTGTGGTGTTGGAGAAGACTCTTGAGAGTCCCTTGGACTGCAAGGGGAACCTACCAGTTCATTCTGAAGGAGAAAAGCCCTGGGATTTCTTTGGAAGGAATGATGCTAAAGCGGAAACTCCAGTACTTTGGCCAACTCAACGAAGAGTTGACTCATTGGAAAAGACTCTGATGCTGGTAGGGATTGGGGGCAGGAGGAGAAGGGGACGACAGAGGATGAGATGGCTGGCTGTCATCATTGACTCGATCAACATGAGTCTGGGTGAACTCTGGGAGTTGGTGATGGACAGGGAGGCCTGGCGTGCTGTGATTCATGGGGTCGCAAAGAGTCGGACATGACTGAGCAACTGATCTGTTCTGATGTGATGAACAATCAGATGCATCTATTTAAAATGTAAATTTTGATGAATTTTGACAGATGTTTACCTCTGTGAAACCATCACCTCAATCAATATATAGAACAATTCTAACAACACAAAAGGTTCCTCATACCACTTTGCATTCCACCCCTACCTCTGTCTCTGATCCCAAGGCCACACTGATTTGTCTTCTGTCATAAATTAGTTAGCATCTTCTAGAGTTTTATATTAATAGAATCACACCTATGTATTCTTTTGTATCTGGCTTCAATCAGCATAATTATTTTGAGATTTATGCTTGTTGTTACATGTTCCAGTTATTCATTCATCTTTATTGATGAGTATGTACTACCATTGATTATTCATCTACTTATCACTGCAGATGGTGACTGAAGCCATGAAATTAAAAGACGCTTACTCCCTGGAAGGAAAGTTATGACCAACCTAGATAGCATATTGAAAAGCAGAGACCATACTTTGCCAACAAAGGTTCGTCTAGTCAAGGCTATGGTTTTTCCTATGGTCATGTATGGATGTGAGAGTTGGACTGAGAAGAAGGCTGAGCGCTGAAGAATTGATGCTTTTGCACTGTGGTGTTGGAGAAGACTCTTGAGAGTCCCTTGGACTGCAAGGAGATCCAACCAGTCCATTCTGAAGATCAGCCCTGAGATTTCTTTGGAGGGAATGATGCTAAAGCTGAAACTCCAGTACTTTGGCCACCTCATGCGAAGGGTTGACTCATTGGAAAAGACTCTGATGCTGGGAGGGATTGGGGGAAAGAGGAGAAGGAGACGACAGAGGATGAGATGGCTGGATGGCATCACTGACTCGATGGACGTGAGTCTGAGTGAACTCCGGGTGTTGGTGATGGACAGGGAGGCCTGGTGTGCTGCAATTCATGGGGTCGCGAAGAGTTGGACACGACTGAGCGACCGAACTGAACTGAACTGATTATAAGTATTTGGATTGTTTCCAGTTTTAGGCACTCTGAATAAAGCTGCTATGGACATGCATGTACAAGGGTTTTGTGGACATATATCTTGATTTTTCTGGGATAAATATCATTCATGGAATGTGAATAGGGTATATGATAGGTGTATGTTCGATTTTTTAAAGTAATTGCTGACCAGTTCTCTAAACTACTGTAATATCCATTCTCACATGGACATTGCAATAGTTCTATTCAGTCCACATCTTTGCTACAATAGTTTCATTCAATCCACTTCCTTGCTAATTTGTGATATTTTTCTTTTCTTTTTATAGCATTAGACTTCTAAAAGTTTTATAGTGGTATCAGTTCAGTTCAGTTCGGTCACTCAGTCGTGTCCAACTCTTTGCAACCCCACGAACCGCAGCACGCCAGGCCTCCCTGTCCATCACCAACACCCAGAGTCCACACAAGCCCATGTCCATCGACTTGATGATGCCGTCCAACCATCTCATCTTCTGTTGTCCCCTTCTCCTCCTGCCCTCAATCTTTCCCAGCATCAGGGTCTTTTCCAATGAGTCAGCTCTTTGCATCAGGTGGCCAAAGTATTGGAGTTTCAGCTTCAACATCAGTCCCTCCAATGAACACCCAGGACTGATCTCCTTTAGGATGGACTGGTTGGATCTCCTTGCAGTCCAAGGGACTCTCAAGAATCTTCTCCACCACCACAGTTCAAAAACATCAATTCTTCGGTGCTCAGCTTTTTTCACAGTCCAACTCTCACATCCATACATGACTACTGGAAAAGCCATAGCCTTGACTAGACGGACATTTTTTGGCAACGTAATGTCTCTGCTTTTTTAATATGCTATCTAGGTTGGTCATAACTTTCCTTCCAAGGAATGTCTTTTAATTTCATGGCTGCAATCACCATCTGCTGTGATTTTGGAGCCCAGAAAAATAAAGTCTGACACTGTTTCCACTGTTTCGCCATCTATTTACCATGAAGTGATGGGACCAGATGCTATCATCTTTGTTTTCTGAATGTTGAGCTTTAAGCCAACTTTTCCACTCTCCTCTTTCACTTTCATCAAGAGGCTCTTTAGTTCTTCTTCACTTTCTGCCATAAGGGTGGTGTCATCTGCATATCTGAGGTTATTGATATTTCTCTCAGCCATCTTGATTCCAGCTTGTGCTTCCTCCAGCCCAGCATTTCTTATGATGTACTCTGCATATAAGTTAAATAAGCAGGGTGACAATATACAGCCTTGAAATATTCCTTTTCCTATTTGGAACCAATGGTATGGTGTTCTCTTAATCTGCATTTCTCTGATGTCCTGTATCTCTTCATATGCTTACTGGCTATTTATATATTTTGTGAAGTGTCTGTTTAAACTTTTTGTTCATGTTTTATTATTTTTGCCTTGTGATTACTTGAATCATTTTATATTCTAATGTAAATCATTTCTCAGAAAAATGTAATGAAAACATTATCTCCCATTTTGCATCAAGTTTTTCTTGGTATCTTTTGAAGATCAACATTTTTAAATTTTTAAAGGGTAGAGTTTATCAATTGTTTATTTTACCATTTGTGCTTTTCATTTGTATCTTTAAGAAGCCTAACCTAAATGTCACAGATATTTTCTCCCATGTTTTCTTCTAGAATAAAACTGTTCAGTAGAACTTTCTGATTGTTGGAAATAGTCCATAGCTGCCCTGTCCAAAATGGATACAGCTAGCTAATTTTGGCTACCAAGCACTTGAGATATGATTAGTGAGACTGAAGAGCTTATTTTTTAATTTCACTTTATTTTTAACATTAAATATAAATTGAGATATATGATTGTTGTATTAAACACTGTAATTATAGAGGTTTTATAGATTTAACTTTTACATTTAGATTCCTGATCCACACATTAATTATGGTATATTGTATAAGGTGAAGGTCTATGGTCATTACTTTCCATTTGAACATCCATTTTTCCTAGCACCATTTGTTGAAAAGACTTTCCCTTCTCTGTTGAAATAGTTTAGCACTTTCATTGAAAATTAATTGATCATATATTTATAAATCAATTTCTAGATTCTGTATTATGTTCTGAATTCTGTATTATGTGGATCTGCCTACAAGCTAGGGGTGTCATTACTGGATTATTTGGTAAGATGATATTTAATCTTCTGAAAGTGAAAGTCACTCAATCGTGTTCCTGACTCTTTGCAACCCCATGGACTTTGCAAAGTCCATGGGATTCTCCAGGCCAGAATGCTGGAGTGGGTAGCCTTTCCCTTCTCCAGGGGACCTTCCCAACCCAGGGCTTGAACCCTGGTCTCCCACATTGCAGGTGGATTCTTTACCAACTGAGACATAAGGAATGCCCAAGAATACTGGAGTGGGTACCCTATCCCTTCTCCAGCGGATTTGCCTGACCCAGGAATCAAACTGGGGTCTCCTGCATTGCAGGCATTTTCTTTACCAACTGAGCTATTAGGGAAGCCATTTAACTATGCAGGAAACTGCAAAATTATCTTCCAAAATGGTGGTAACTTTGTGCATTCCCACCAAAAATGAATGAGATCTCCTATTACCCCATATCACTTCAGCATTTGATATTGTCAGTTTTTTATGATTTCAGTCATTCTGGTGAGTATGTCGTAGTATCTCATCATTTTAATTTAAATTTTCTAATATATTATGTAGAGCATCTTTTAATATGTTTATTTGCAACCCTATTTGTAGAAATACCTATTCACATCTTTTGCCCATTTTTTAAGTGAGTTACTTGTTTTATTATTGTTGAGTTTAAAGTGTTCTTTTCATATTTAGGATATAAGTTCTTTATCAGATATACATTGTTCAAATATTTTTCCCAGTCCTTTTTTAGTCATTATCTTATGGTGTCTTTTTAAGAACACATATTTTTAATTTTCATGAAGTGCACTGATCAATTTTTCCTTTCATGAGTCATACTTTTTTTTTTTTTAATCTAAAAAGCCTTTTATGGTTCAAGATGGCAGAATAGAAGGACATGCACTCATGTCTTGTTAAAGTATGAAAATCATAACTAGCTATTGCACAACCATTGGCAAGAAGATGCAGAAACTTATGAAAACAAACAAACAAATAAAAAAACATACCCTACATCAGAGTCAAAGGAGAAGCCACAACAAGATAGTAGAAGGAGTGCAATCATGATAAAATCAAATCCCATACTGGCCAGGTGGGTGACCCACAAACTGGAGAATAATAATACCAAAGAAGTTCTCCCACTGTTGTGAAGGTTCTGCACCCCACATTAGGCATCCCAGCCTGGGGATCGAGCAAAGGGACTAGGGACACCAGGGAATAAGACTTTGAAGGCCAGCAGGATTTGATTGCAGGACTTCAAAAGGACTGGGGGAAATAGAGACCACAATCTTGTAAACAAAATCTTACATGCACGAGGACCCAGGTGAAAGGAGCCATGACCCCACAGGAAACTGAACCACACCTACCTGTTAGTGTTGAAGGGTCTCCTGTGGAGGCATGGGTCAGCAGTGGCTTACTGCATGGATGGAGGCCCTGGTAGCAGCAATCCTGAGAGATTCCCCTTGGAGTTAGCCCTCTACTGTGGGCAAGAATCCCTTAGAATAAATGGAGTAGCCATCAGAGTCAACAAAAGAGTCCAAAATGCAGTACTTGGATGCCATCTCAAAAACGACAGAATGATCTCTGTTCGTTTCCAAGGCAAACCATTCAATATCACAGTAATACAAGTCTATGCTCCAACCAGTAATGCTGAAGAAGCTGAAGTTGAATGGTTCAATGAAGACCTACAAGACATTCTAGAACTAACACCCAAAAAGATGTCCTTTTCATTATAGGGGTGCTGGTGCTAAATCGGGTCAGTCATGTCTGACTCTGTGCTACCCCATAGACGGCAGCCCACCAGGCTCCCCCATCCCTGGGATTCTCCAGGCAAGAACACTGGAGTGGGTTGCCATTTCCTTCTCCAATGCATGAAAGTGAAAAGTGAAAGTGAAGTCTCTCAGTCGTGTGCAACTCTTAGTGACCCCCATGGACTGCAGCACACCAGGCTCCTCCATCCATGGGATTTTCCAGGCAAGAGTACTGGAGTGGGGTGCCATTGCATTCTCCTCATTATAGGGGATTGGAATGCAAAAGTAGGAAGTCAAGAAACACCTGGAGTAACAAGAAAATTTGGCTTTGGAATACAAAATGAAGCAGGACAAAGGCTAATAGAGTTTTGCCAAGAGGACGCACTGGTCATAGCAATCATCATCTTCCAACAACACAGAGAAGACTCTACACATGGACATCACCAGATGGTCAATACCGAAATCAGATTGATTATATTCTTTGCAGCCAAAGAGGGAGAAGCTCTATAGAGTCAGCAAAAATAAGACCAGGAGCTGACTGTGGCTCAGATCATGAATTCCTTATTGAAAAATTCAGATTTAAATTGAAGAAAGTAGGGAAAACCATTAGACCATTCAGTTCAGTCACTCAGTCATGTCCGACTCTTTGCGACTACATGAATCACAGCACGCCAGGCTTCCCTGTCCATCACCTACTCCCAGAGTTCACTCAAACTCATGTCCATCGAGTCAGTTATGCCATCCCAGCCATCTCATCCTCTGTCATCCACTTCTCCTCCTGCCACCAATCTTTCTCAGCATCAGGGTCTTTTCCAATGAGTCCACTCTTCGCATGAGGCTCCTTCCAAGGAGTAAGCGTCTTTTAATTTCATGTCTGGAGACCAGATGCCATGATCTTCGATTTCTGAATGTTGAGCTTTAAGCCAAATTTTTCACTCTCCTCTTTCACATTCATCAAGAGGCTCTTTAGTTCCTCTTCACTTTCTGCCGTAAGGGTGGTGTCAACTGCATATCTGAGGTTATTGATATTTCTCCCGGCAATCTTGATTCCAGCTTGTGCTTCTTTCAGCCTAGCGTTTCTCATGATGTACTCTGCATATAAGTTAAATAAGCAGGGTGACAATATACAGCCTTGACGTACTCCTTTTCCTATTTGAAACCAGTCTGTTGTTCCATGGCCACTTCTAACTGTTGCTTCCTGACCTACATATAGGTTTCTCAAGAGGCAGGTCAGGTGCTCTGGTATTCGCATCTCTTTCAGAATTTTCCACAGTTTATTGTGATCCACACAGTTAAAGGCTTTATGACCTAAATCAAATCCCTAATGATAATACAGTGGAAGTGAGAAATAGATTTAAGGGACTAGATGTAATAGACAGAGTGCCTGATGAACTATGGTTGGAGGTTCATAACACTGTACAGGAGACAAGGATCAAGACCATCCCCAAGAAAAATAAATGGCAAAAAGCAAAATGGCTGTCTGGGGAGGCCTTACAAATAGCTGTGAAAAGCAGAGAAGTGAAAAGCAAAGGAGAAAAGGAAAGATATAAACATCTGAATGCTGAGTTCCAAGGAAGAGCAAGGAGAGATAAGAAAGCCTTCCTCAGTGATCAGTGCAAAGAAATAGAGGAAAACAATAGAATGGGAAAGACTAGAGATCTCTTCAAGAAAATTAGAGATACTAAGGTAACACCTCATACAAAGATGGGCTCAATAAAGGACAGAAAGGGTATAGAACTAACAGAAGCAGAGGATACTAAGAAGAGGTGGCAAGAATACACAGAAGAACTGTCCAGAAAAGATCTTCACAGCCCAGATAGTCATTAGGGTGTGCTCACTCACCTAGAGCCAGAGATCCTGGAATGTGAAGTCAAGTGGCCCTTAGGAAGCATCTCTCTGGGCAAAGCTAGTGGAGGTGATGGAATTCCAGTTGAGCTATTTCAAATCCTAAAAGATGATGCTTTGTAAGTGCTGCACTCAATATGTCAGCAAATTTGGAAAACTCAGCAGTGGCCATAGGACTGGAAAATGTCAGTTTGCATTCCAATCCCAAAAAAAGGAAATGCCAAAGAATGCTCAAACTACCGCACAATGTACTCATCTCACATGCTAGTAAAGTAATGCTCAAAATTCTCCAAGCCAGACTTCAGCAATACGTGAACCATGAACTTCCAGATGTTGAAGCTGGATTTAGAGAAGGCAGAGGAACCAGAGATCAAAATGCCAACATCCACTGGATCATGGAAAAAGCAAGAGAATTCCAGAATAATATCTACTTCTGCTTTATTGACTATGCCAAAGCATTTGACTGTGTGGATCACAATAAACTGTGGAAAATTCTGAAAGAGGTTGGAATATCAGACCACCTGGCATGCCTCTTGAGAAACCTGTATGCATGTCAGGAAGCAACATTTAGAACTGAACATGGAAGAACGGACTGGTTCCAAATAGGAAAAGGAGTATGTCAAGGTTGTATATTGTCACCCTGCGTTTTGAACTTATATGTATAGTACATCATGAGTAATGCTGAGCTGGATGAGGGAGAAGCTGGAATCAAGATTTCTGGGAGAAATATCAATAACCTCAGATATGCAGATGACACCACCCTTATGGCAGAAATTAAAAAAAATTAAAGAGCATCTTGATGAAAGTGAAAGAAGAGAGTGAAAAATTTGGCTTAAAGCTCAACATTCAGAAAACAAAGATGATAGCATCTGGTCCCATCACTTCATGGTAAATAGATGGAGAAACAGTGGAAACAGTGACAGACTTTATTTTTGGGGCTACCAAATCACTGCAGTTGGTGACTGCAGCCATGAAATTAAAAGATATTTACTCCTTGGGGAAAAAAGTTATGGCCAACCTAGACAGCATATTAAAAAGCAGAGACGTTACTTTGCCAACAAAGGTTTGTCTGGTAAAGGCTATCGTTTTTCCAGTAGTCGTGTATGTATGTGAAAGTTGAACTATAAAGAAAGCTGAGCACCGAAGAATTGATGCTTTTGAATTATGGTATTGGAGAAGCCTCTTCAGAGTCCCCTGGACTGCATGGAGATCCACCCAGTCAATCCTGAAGAAAATCCGTCCTGAATATTCATTGGAAGAACTGATATTGAAGCTGAAACTCCAATACTTTGCCCACCTGATGAGAAGAGCTGACTCACTGGAGAAGTCCCTGATGCTGGGAAAGATTGAAGGTGAAAGTAGAAGGGGATGACAGAAGATGAGATGTTTGGATGGCATCACCGACTCAATGGACATGAGTTTGAGTGAACTCTAGGAGTTGGTGATGGACAGGGAGGCCTTGCATGCTGTAGTCCATGGGGTCCCAAAGAGTTGGACAAGACTGAGAGACTGAATTGAACGGAAGTGATAGCCTGTAGAATGGGTTGCCTCAGGTGAAACAGCTACCATGGATGGAGCACAACCCTACCCATCAGCAGACAACTGGATCACCATTTTACTTAGCATGGCCCTGCCCAACAAAACAAGATCCTGTTTTTCCTACCACCAGCCCCTCCCAACCTATCTAGTTATGTCCAACCTAGATAGCATATTCAAAAGCAGAGACATTATTTTGCCAACAAAGGTCCATCTAGTCAAGGCTATGGTTTTTCTTGTGGTCATGTATGGATGTGAGGGTTGGACTGTGAAGAAGGCTGAGTGCCGAAGAATTGATGCTTTTGCCTGTGGTGTTGGAGAAGACTCTTGAGAGTCCCTTGGACTGCAAGGAGATCCAACGAGTCCATTCTGAAGGAGATCAGCCCTGGGATTTCTTTGGAAGGAATGATGCTAAAGCTGAAACTCCAGTACTTTGGCCACCTCATGCGAAGAGTTGATTCTTTGGAAAAGACCCTGATGCAGGGAGGGATTGGGGGCAGGAGGAGAAGGGGATGACAGAGGATGAGATGGCTGGATGGCATCACTGACTCGATGGACGTGAGTCTCAGTGAACTCCGGGAGTTGGTGATGGACAGGGAGGCCTGGCGTGCTACAATTCATGGGGTCGTAAAGAGTCGGACACGACTGAGCGACTGAACTGAACTGAACTGACAGTACCCCCCATCAGGGAGCCTCTTAGCCTCATCCACCAGAGGGCAGGCAGCAGAAGCAAGAAGAACTACAATTCCACAGGCACCACATGGAAACTACATCACAGAAAGTTATTAGAAAAAATTTACATAGGGTCATCATTACCATCTTTCTAAATTCCATATATATGTGTTAATATACTGTATTGGTATTTTTCTTTCCCACTTACTTTACTCTGTGATGCATGAAACAGGACATTCAAAGCCAGTGCCCTGGGACAACCCAGAGGTATGGGAGGGGGAGGAAGGTGGAAGAAGGATTCGGGATGGGAGGACACATGTACACCTGCAGCTGATTCATGTCAATGTCTGGCAAAAACCACCACAATATTGTAAAGTAATTTGCCTCCAATTATAATAAATAAATTAATTTTTTTAATGCAGAGAATTATGTCCCAGATGAAAGGACAAGATAAAACCCCAGAAAAACAACTAAATTAAGTGGAAATAGGCAAGCTTCCAGAAAAAGAATTCAGAGTAACCATAGTGAAGATGATCCAGGATCTCAGAAAAAGAATGGAAAAGATGTAAGAAATGTTTACCAAAGACTCACAAGAACTAAAGAACAAACAGAAATGAATACTACACTAGAAGAAATCAAAAGCAGAATAATTGAGACAGATAAGTGACCTGGAAGACAGAATGGGGGAAATCACAGCTGCAAAACAGAATATGGACTAAAGAATGAAAATTAATGAAGAGAGCCTAAGAGACCTCTGGGACAACATGAACCACACCAACATTCAAATTGTAGGGATCCCAGAAGGAGAAGAAAGAAAGGATCTGAGAAAATATTTGAAGAGATAATAGCTGAAAACTTCCCTAACATGGGAAAGGAAATAGTTAAACAAATCCAAGAATCACAGAGAGTCCTAAGCAGGATAAACCCAAGGAGAAACACATCGAGATACACAGTAATCAAACTGATAAAGAAAATTAAACACAAAGATAAAATATTAAAAGTAACAAGGGAAAAGCAGCAAATAATATACAAGGGAACTCCTATAAGGTTATCAGCTGATTTCTTGACAGAAACTCTGTAAGCCAGAAGGGAATAGTAATATATATTTAAAGTGATGAAGAGAAGAACCTATACAAGAATATTCTACCCAGGAGCCCCTCTCTCAGATTTGATGGAGAAATCAAAACTTTCCAGACAAGCAAAAGTTAAGAGAATTCATCACTACCAAACCAGTTTTACAATAAATGCTAAAGGGACTTCTCTAGGCAGGAAACACAAGAGAAGAAAGACACCTAAATAAAACAAACACAAAACAATTAAGAAAATGATAATAGGATCGTACATATTGATATGTATGATTGAGCTTCCCTGGTGGCTCAGACGGTAAAGCATTTGCCTACAATGCGGGAGACCCAGGTTCAATCCCTGGATCGGGAAGATCTCCTGGAGAAGGAAATGGCAACCCACTGAAGTATTCTAGCCTGGAAAATCCCATGGATGGAGGAGCCTGGTAGGCTACAGTCCATGGGGTCGCAAAGAGTCGGACACGACTAAGCGACTTCACTTCACTTCACATATTGATAATTACCTTAAATGTAAATGGATGAAATGCACCAACCAAAAGACATAGACTGCCCAGGCGGATGAAAACTTATACATGCATGCACTTCCACTTATCACATCACTCTACTTAACCCCCAATTTGTATGTAATTATTTTATATTATTAGGTTAATCATGTTTCCATTATGGCTTGGAATTGTAATTATCTTTTATTTTTTATCTGACCGTTGGCTGTGAAAACTGATAAACATCTTTTACTATTGTGAAAAAAAGCCATAGGCAAACCAAATGAATAGGGGTTTCCCCCACACCACCAAGCCGTTCTTCACCATCGTCTGGATGTACTACAATTAAACTTAATTCTGACACAAAGGGTTCAGTCCTACAAGAATGTCCTCCTACTCCCTGCCCTTCATATATGAAATGGAAGTCCAGTTTATCGCCTGAGCTTCTATCCAATTGGCTGTACATCAGAGGTGCAAACCCAGGACATTTTCCCCAGGTTTGACTGATTTGCTAGAGCAGTTCACAGAACTCAGAAACATTTAGCATACTAGATCACCAGTTTATTACAAAAAGATGAAACTCAGGAACAGCCAGATGGTAGAGATGCACAGGGCAAGGGTGGGAAGGAGCAAGGAGTTTCCATGCCTCTCTAGGCATGTCACTCACTGTCCCATCACTTCCATGTGTTCAGCAACCCAGAAGTTCTCCAAACACTGTCCTTTTGAGTTTTAGTGGAAATTTCCCATGTGAGGTGTTGGAGACTGGTTCAAACCTCTAGCCACCATTTGGTGGAAGAGGGGGACAAGCAATCAGTATCCATCCCTAGGTGGGGTCCAAGATACCTCATTAACATGAAAAAGACACCTTTTAGCACTCCAACTACTTAGGAAATTTTTAAAAAGTTTTAGGAGTTATGTGCCAGAAACAGACATGAAATCCAAATATATATTTCTTATTATAAATCATAATATCACAATTACCTCCTAGAAATTTTATATTTTGCATTTTACATTTAGGTTTATACTTCATTTTCAGTTAAATTTTTGATAAGTAGTCTGTATGTAGATTCATTTTTTGCATGTGAGAGTTGTTATTCTATCATCATTTATTAAAAAAACCATCTTTTCTCCATTGAATTGCATTTGCTCTTTTGTTAAAGTTTGGTTATCTATATTTGTGTGAGTCCATTTCTGGGCTTTCTATTTTGTTCCATTGATGTATTCGTCTATTCTTTCACCAATATCACACTCACTTGATAATTATGACTTTATAGTAACTCTTCCTTGGAAGGAAAGTTATGACCAACCTAGATAGCATATTCAAAAGCAGAGACAGTACTTTGCCAACAAAGGTTCGTCTAGTCAAGGCTATGGTTTTTCCTGTGGTCATGTATGGATGTGAGAGTTGGACTGTGAATAAGGCTGAGTGCCAAAGAATTGATGCTTTTGAACTGTGGTGTTGGAGAAGACTCTTGAGAGTCCCTTGGACCGCAAGGAGATCCAACGAGTCCATTCTGAAGGAGATCAGCCCTGGGATTTCTTTGGAAGGAATGATGCTAAAGCTGAAACTCCAGTACTTTGGCCACCTTATGCAAAGAGTTGACTCATTGGAAAAGACTCTGATGCTGGGATGGATTGGGGACAGGAGGAGAAGGGGACGGCAGAGGATGAGATGGCTGGATGGCATCACTGACTCGATGGACGTGAGTCTGAGTGAACTCTGGGAATTGGTGATGGACAGGGAGGCCTGGCGTGCTGCGATTCATGGGGTCGTAAAGAGTCGGACACGACTGAGCTACTGAACTGAACTGAACTGAACTGAAATTGAATAGTATCAATTTTCTGACTTTATTCATCTTCAGTCCTGTGTTAGCTATCTGCATTTTGTGCCTTTGCATATAAACTTGATAACCTGTTTGTCAGTATCCACAAAATTAATAATTGAGCTTTTGTTTAAGTTAATACTGAATATTGGGAAGAATCAACATTGTAATAATACTGAGTCTTCCTATCCATGAACACGGAATATTTCCTCATCTATTTAAGTCTTCTATGTTTTCTGTCAATAAGATTTATATTTTTTCTCATATAGATATTGCATATATTTTATTAGATTTATTCCTAAATCATTTTTGAAGTGCTAATAAAATGGTATTGTGTTTTAAGTTTCAAATTCCAATTATTCATTACTAGTATATAGGAAAGCCACTGGTTTTGTATATCGGTCATGTATCCTACAAATTTGTTATAATTACTTATTAGTTCTGGAAGATTTTTGTTGTTGATTCTTGGCATTTTCTACACAATTATGTCATCTGGAAACAGTTTTATTTTTTCATTCCCTCTCTGTATATTTTTTATTCCCTTTTCTTGTCTTGTTACACTAGTTAGAAGTTTCAGAACAATGTAGACTAGGTGTGATGAGAGGGCACTTCCCTGTCCTGTTCCTGATCTTAATGAGAAAGCATTTAGTTTTCACCATAATATAATATTAATTTTAGTGTGTGTGTGTGTTTGTAGATTTAAAAAAAATCAACTTGAAGAAGTTCCTCTCTTTCTAATTTGCTGAGAGTTTTTATCATGAATGACTGTTGGGCTTATTTTATCTAGTGAAAAGATCAGGTGATTTTTCTTCTATTGCCTGGTAATATGATGGATTAAATTAATTGAA
This sequence comes from Bubalus kerabau, assembly GCF_029407905.1. Classification (NCBI taxonomy): domain Eukaryota; kingdom Metazoa; phylum Chordata; class Mammalia; order Artiodactyla; family Bovidae; genus Bubalus; species Bubalus kerabau. The sequence continues at coordinate 56,172,588 of NC_073647.1, read as the reverse complement.
ATTTAAATGTTGAATTAACCTTGAGCACTTCGAATAAATCCCATTCAGTCATGGTGCATAATTCTTTTATGCATTGTTGGATTTGATTTACTAATATTTTGTTGACTTTTGCAGCTATGTTTATGAGAGAGATTGGTCTATTGTTTTCCTTTTTTATAATGTGTTTTTTCAGTATTAACCAGACCTCATAGAATGAGTCAGGAGTTGTTCACTGTGCTGCTATTTTTCAGAAGAGGTGTACAGAATTGATGTTTTTTTCCTTAAATATTTGGTAGAAGTTACTAACGAAACTATCTGGGCTTAGTGTGTTCTTTTGAAAGGTTATTAATTATTGATTTAATTTCTTTAATAGATGTGGGGAAAACAGATTGGCCATTTTCCCTTCTGAGTTTTGGTAGATTTTGTCTTCTACTAACTGAATGTTTGTATCTCATCAAAATTCAGATGTTGAAATTTATTTGCCAATTTTTTGTTGCTCGGAGGTAAGGCCATTTAGGAGGTTACTAGTTCATGAAGACAAAGCCTTGATAAATGGGATTAGTGAGCTTATAAAGAGACCCTAGAAAGCTCCCTAGCCACTTCTGCTGTGTAAATGCATAGTGAGGAGACAGTCATTCATCTATGAACCATGAGGTCCTCACTAAACACTGAATCTGTTGGCACCTTAGTCTTGGACTGCCCAGCCTCCAAAATTGAGAAATTTCTGATGTTTATAAGTCACCCAGTTTATGGCAGTTTGTCATGTCAGCTCAAATGGATTGACACAATGTTTTTCACTGTCTTTCCAATTTCAACTGAAATTCAACTAAGTTGTTGAATGTGTGGACATAATATTCCTTAATGTCTATGTGATCAGTAGTGATGATCTCTCTTCACTTCTGATATTAGTAACTAGTGCAATCTCTTTTTTCTTGATTATAATATAATAGACTTTAGCCAGGGTAGTTTGTTAGTCACTCAGTTGTGTCTGACTCTTTGTGACCCCATGAACTGTCCGATTCCTCCATCCATGAGATTCTTCAGTCAAGAATACTGGAGTGGGCAGCCATTCCCTTCTCCAGGACATCCTCCAGACCCAGAGATTGAACCCAGGTCTCCTGCATTGCAGGCAGATTCTTTACCATCTGAGCCACCAGAGAAGCCCAGCCAGGCTAAAATTAGATCAACTGTTTTATTTATCTTGTCAGAGAACTTTTAATTTTGTTGATTTTTCTCTATTGTTTTCTTTACATTTTATCATTTTTATTATTAATTTTCCTCTTCTTTCTTTAGATTTTCTTTTCTTTCTCTTGTTTCTAAGGTGTATACTTAGATTACTGATTTCAGATCTCTTTTCCTAATATACATACATACACAGGCACACGTGTGTGTGTGTGTGTGTGTATCTATATAATTATATATATATATATATATATATATATATATATATATATATATAAATGGAAACGCAGCTTATCAAAATGTGTAGGATACAGTGAAACCAGTGCTTAGATGGAAGCACTGGTTTCACTGTATCCTACACATTTTGATAAGCTGCATTTCCATTTTCATTTAATTCAAAATATTTTTAAACTATGTAGTATATACACATTCATAGTATGCATTTATGTGTAGGTGACTTACTGTATATCCTTACTTATTTCCTTCCTGCTGAATTGGTCAATTACTTATAGAAGTATGTTGACATCTCCCAACTCTAGTAGTGGATTTGTGTATTTTGCGTTGCAGTTCTATCAACATTTGCCTCACATATTCTCATGTTCTATATCTAGGTACATACACATCCAGGGCTGTTAACTCTTTCTGGAGAATCTACCCCTTTATCATTATGTAATACCCCCATTTAGTCTTGATGATTTTCTTACCTCTGAAATAATTTTTTTAATAAAATTAATATAGCTACTCCATATTTCATTTGATTATGTTACCTTGGTATATATTTCTCTCTTTACTTTTATTCTATCTGGTTAGAATACAACACTACCAAACTGATAAAGAAAAGCAGGTTGAACTATTTTGAACAGAGTATACTATGATAGATTTTGGAAAATTGGCTGTTATAATTTATCTATCCCATATTATGTAATTTTGTAATTTGACTCTGCTGCTCCTCTCAAGAGATAGACTGTATATCCATTTCCCTATGAATTTAGGCTAAAATTTTGACTTGCTTAGATTCATAAAATGTGGTGGAAGTGATTTTTGGAGTTCTAACCTTAACCCTATGAACTTCTGCTCTCACTATAATGCTGCCTGGAGACTTTCCTGTCAATAAAGCCTGGGATGATGTCTGAGGATGAGATCACATGGTCCATTTTACAGCTCATATCAACTTCCAGACAAACGAGTGAGGCCATATGGAATAATTCATTCTCAGCTGAGTCAATAAGAAGCTGAAGTTGATAGCATCAGAGGGATCGCCTAACTGAGACCATCCTATGGAATCATAAATATATAAAATAGTTGTTTTATTAAGCTTCTCAATTTGAAGATGCTTTATTATACACCAATGAAAACTGATATTCCTTTTCTATGAGCAACAAATTCCTCTTTTCTCATTTTGTTTTCTTCACTTCTTTATCTTAACTAAAACCAGGCTCTTTGCAGTTTTCTCAAATTCAAAGAAACTGTTCTCGTACCACATAAACCTTAGGTAAAAGACATTGGATAATTATATTCCTTGATCCCCATTGTTCTTTATAGATCACTATTCCTCCGTTCTCCTATTTAATACTCTCTGCATTTTTTACTTTCATGCTATAATGCTGTCACCTACTGTCATCTGCTAATACTTCTTCTTTTCATCTACATTCACTGGAGAAGAGCAGAGGGCAATTGCTAATAGCTGCAGAAAGAATGAAGCAGCTGAGACAAAGTGGAAACAATGCACAGTTGTGGATGTGCCTGGTGGTAAAGGTAAAGCCTGAAGCTGTAAGGAGCAATACTGCATAGGAACCTGGAATGTCAAGTAAATCAAGGTAAATTGCATGTGATCAAGCAGGAGATGGCAAGAGTGAACATCGAAATTTTAAGATTCAGTGAACTAAAATGAACAGGAATGGGCGGATGTAATTCAGATGACCATTATGTATACTACTGTGGCAAAGGATCCCTTAGAAGAAATAGACTAGCTCTCATAGTTAACAAGACAGTCCAAAATGCGATACTTGAGTGCAGTCTCAAAAATGACAGAATCACCTTGGTTCATTTCCAAGGCAAACCATTCAACATCACAGTAATCCAAGTCTATGCCCCAATCACTAATGCTGGAAAAGTTGAAGTTGAATGGTTCTGTGAAGACCTGTAAGGCCTTATAGACTTTATAGAGCCAACTCATTGGAAAAGGCCCTGATGCTGGGAAAGATTGAGGGCAGGAAGAGCAGTGGACAACAGAGGATGAGCTGGCTGGATGGCATCACCAACTCAATGGACATGAGTTTGAGCAATCAACAGGAGATTATGAAGGACAGGAAAGCCTAGAGTACTGCAACCAATGGAGTCACAGCGAGATGGAGGGGACTTACTGACTGAACAAGAAGAATCAACATCCTAGTCAAACTCCCTGATTCATGCATCCTGCACACTTTCTTACTCCTCATACCTAAACTTTTTATGATTTCTAGTTTTACATACCTTTCTGAATCATTCAGTGGCTTGGTAACTCAATCCCTTGATCTCACTCTCTTCCAGAAATCTTTTCATACACTTTATCAAAGTTACTGTTTGCAGTGATCATGCTGCTGCTGCTGCTGCTGCTAAGTCGCTTCAGTCGTGTCCAACTCTGTGCGACCCCATTAGACGGCAGCCCACCAGGCTCTGCTGTCCCTGGGATTCTCCAGGCAGGAACACTGGAGCGGGTTGCCATTGCCTTCTCCATTGTGTGAAAGTGAAAAGTGAAAGTGAAGTCGCTCAGTTGCGTCCAACTCATAGTGACCCCATGGACTGCAGCCTACCAGGCTCCTCCATCCATGGGATTTTCTAGGCAAGAGTACTGGAGTGGCTTGCCATTGCCTTCTCCGGCAGTGATCATAACCTGGATCTTAATATTCATTCTTTCGTGCTGAATTTTACTTCTCTACAAATCCTCTAAATGTTAGAATAACTTAGGGCATATTCTTAGGTACTTTTAAAACCCATGTTGGTTTGAAACCCAAGTTGGTCTTACTGATTTTTATTTATTAATTAAATGCTGCATTGGATGTATATTCCCTACTCATATATCTTCCTGAGCCACTGCCTACTTGACATTTCCACTTGCATGTCTTAAAACATCTTAAATGTACTGTCCAAAGTATACTCTGTTTTTCCCATTTAAGCTGATCTCCCGACTCAGTAAATCTATGGTACCCAGCTCTACAAGGCAGAGACTAGAGTGTTTGTTATTGCCTCATCCTCCTCATATTTATATCTAATTCTTCATAAGTATGATTTAAACTTCTTTTGGAATATATTTTATTAAGTCTGTATTGAATTTATTACAACATCGCTTCTGTTTTATTTATTTATTTGCTTGCAAGGCATGTTGAATCTTAGCTTAGTGACTAGGGATCAGACCCACAAACCCTGCATTGGAAGACATAGTCTTAATCACTGGACCACCAGGGAAGACCCTGTAATATATTGTGTATACATGCTAAGTTGCTTCAGTCGTGTCTGACTCTTCGTGACCCCGTGGACTGTAGTCCACCAGGCTCCTCTGTCCATGGGATTCTCCAGGCAAGAATACTGGAATGGATTGCCATGCCCTCCTCCAAGGGCTCTTCCTGACCCAGGAATTGAACATCTCCTGTATTGGCAGATGGGTTCTTTACAACCAGTGGCACCTGGGAAGCCCAGAATATATTTTAAATCCATACAATTATCTACATTTATAGTTCACATCAAGAATCCCTTACCTGGACTATTCAAACAGCCATCTAACTGATTATCTGTTTCAATTTTTATAACTCTATAGTTTATTCTATGCAGAGAATTCTTTTAAAAAATTGAATGAAGTCGCACCACATTGCTATTTTAACTCTTCAATGGCTACACATTGAACTTACAATAGATGCTGTGGTCTTTAATATGGCCTAAAAAGACCCTCTAGAATATGGCCCCTGTCTACCTCTCTGACCTTATTCATCATGATTCCCCTCATTTGCAATGTTCTGATCACAGCAGCTCTTTTTTCTGTTCCTGAAACTTATAAAGCTTTTGCCAGGCATAGGTCATTTTTACTAACTACTCTTACTGCATGCAGTCATCTGCCCCGAACCTTCTATTCTAAATCTTCACATGGCTTTCATTACCACAAGTTTCAACTAGCTTTCCCCCCTTACTCCCTGTTTTAGCCTTCTTTATTTCTTTCACAACTTTACTATTTTAATTATGTACTGTAACAACATTTTCTTGTATTTGTTTCTTTCCTTCATGATAATATAAGAGCAGGCACTGTGTGTCTCATGTTTAATGCTGTATCCTCGGTGCTTAACCTACTAGCACAGTGTTTCTCACATAGTACATGCTAGGAAAGTATATAATAAATGAATGAATAAATTGAGTGACTGTGGTACTGATTGTATCAGTTGCTTCAGCATTACCTCCTAGATAGAACTTAGGATTGTGGGGTTAGAAAACAATCTATGCCATCATTAATAATTACTGAATAGCAGCTGTAGGAGTTTTGGGAGGATTTAATGTGTCCAATAAATATAGGATAAGTCATTTAGTATGTATGAGGGATTTTGCTAAATATTGTGTATTCAGTTGTAAATATAAGAAATGAGATTTATGACCTTATGGAAACTGTAGTCTTGGAAGCTTTTCAGGGAGCATTTGGTAATCTTTTTCTGCATATCACTGTTGTATACAGGTATGAGAGGGAGCATTGATTTGTGGGGCTGGCGGCTCAGCAGTAAAGAGTCTTCCTGCATTGGAAGAAGCACAGGACATGCGAGTTCGATCCCTGTGTTGTGAAGATGCCCTGAAGGAGGAAAATGGCAACTCAGTCCAGTATTCTTGCCTGGGAAATCCCATGGATAGAGGAGCCTAACAAGCTATAGTCCATAGGATTGCAAAGAGTTGTACATGACTGAAGCAACTTAGCGTGCACATAGGAAATAGGAGTTGGTGTAAAATTTGAGAAACGGAGAAAAATGAGCTACTAAGAGAGGTAGGACTAAAACATCATTTATTCATTCTCTGAATCTTTCATCCTATATTCTCCCAGCACACACATACACATAACACAAACACACATACAATTTACCTTTTCCTCTACATGCTAGGTTGCACAGTGTGAGGAGAAAGAGTTGATACCTAAAGTAGTTTGGTGAATTCCCTACAGATTTCTGGAAGCTCAGGTACTGGGACATTGAAGTTACTATTGGAAAAGTAACTAATTATGTGCTCAGAATCTACAACTATAGGGTCAAGAAAAGGCTGGGGAAAGGTGAGTGATATCTGATGGTAAAACTTGAGGAAAAAAGCAGAACTAAGTTTTTAGGTGGAGAGATTAAAGGATCAAGGAAAATAGATGCTCATGGAACTAAAAATAATTTTTATGATGAGTGTCTTTTGTTTGCTGAAAAAGAGAACCATATCAAGGATAAAAAAATATAACTAGTTGAAAGGAGAAAAGTAACATTATTTGTAGAAAATATAATTATACACCTAAAAACCCATGAAAATAAAGTGTAAAATTGAGAGTGACATTGCAGTAAATGGCCCATTACAAGATATATATATATATATATATATATATATATATATATATTTATTTATTTACATAAATAAATCAATGTCATTCCTATATACCAATAATAGTAGCTCTAGTAGGTGTAACCTTATATTTACAAAAACACAATATGCCTAGGAATACCCCCAAAACAGTAAGAAATGAAAAATAAAATTCATAGCTAAAATACATTTAAATTTTTTGAGAAAAAGAAATATGCCATGTTCTTGGATAAGAATATTAAATACAATAACCAAATCAATTTGTAGGATGTATAGAACTAACACAATCCCTGAAATTGTTCTAAAGTCAATCTTGAAGAGTATCTAAAGGAATTTTGTAAAATAAGTTATAAAGAAAGTACTTATCTTACCACAAAATATGACCTTTTCTTAAATATAATAATTAAAATCATAGCACAATAGTGCTACAATCTATAGTCAGATAAATGGAATACAATAAATTGCTGTATGAGAGTAGAATAGACAAGAATTTAATATATGACAACGGAAGCATTATAAACCAATAGTAAAGGTTAGTTGAGAGTGGAAATTTGTCCATGTAATTAGCCAAAAAACATCCAGTAAGATTTTCACTTCTACCATATATTACCTCCAAATAAATTCCAAAAAGATAACATTTTGAAAATTAGTTAAATATAGGTCAGTCTAGAATGGATAGGAACTTTTTAAAACCTAAGTCATGAAAAAAGATACAGATTGCGTGATAGAGTGAACTATGTGAAGTATTGCAAGTTTCTGAACACTGAAAAACACCACGAATCAACTCAGAAAGCAGGGGACAAATTAGGAACATAAATGAGGCAGATGAAAGGTTAATACCTATAACATAGACAAAGTGCATACAGTTAAAGGGGGAAAAAGGCCTTTAATACTCACATATAAAAGGTAGGCAAGGAGCACAGATGGCTAATAAACATGGACACACAAATTCCATGTCACTAGTAGTAGTTTAAAAAAGTACACATTAGAACAGAAAAGTATCGTGTTCTTGACCAGTATATTGGATTGTTTTTGTCTCTTGTATGAGTGTTCAGTAGTACCGAGGATAATAATGGGGAGTTTAAATTGATAGTTTCTAAAATATCAAAGAAAATTATGTGTCAAGAATTTCAAAAAGGTTTTTGCCATTTAACCAAGCATTCTACTTGTATGAATATATTCTAAGGAAATACATTAAAGGTGTGGACAATGATTACATATATAATCATTGTCCACACCTTTAATGTATATATATATATATACACACACACAAAGAGATATTCACAGCATTTAAATTGCACAAAAATTAAATTAAAACCATTAAATATTTGAAAACAGTTTGGTTAAATAAATATGGTAGATCTGTATTTTCAAGTTATAAGCATCATATTTTTAAAATTTTAAAGGATGAAGACAAATGCTCTTAAAGATATATGATCCAGAATGTTTTAAATGGGTCATAAATCCATAAATTAAAAAAAAATACAATACTGGAAGTACAAAATGTTAACAACAACTGTTTCTTGGATCATTTTATTGGCTGATTTTACTGATTTTTGGATTGATATTTAGTCAGAAAGAAATGCATTATTTACCCTTCACATATCTTACCTTATGTGATACTCCCAATAATGCAGTGAGGTAGAGTATTGAAATTATTATATTTATTTTACATACAATGAAGAAGGAATTGATAAGTCAATTGATTTATCTAAGGTCTTATAGTTCCTAAGTGAGGATCTTTTATCTCTTGTGTAGTACCTGGTACATTGTAAGTACTCAATATATATCTGTTGAATGACTTAGCTAAAACTTATTCTATAAACATACATGTAGGGTTCTATTGTTGCTCAGACTTATAAAGTAACTAATCATGGTTCAGACCTTCAACATTTGACCTTTTCTGGACTTCCTTTTAAAAATATTACTATATTCTATTTGCAGTCACGGAGCATTTAACTGGAGCCAGAAAATTTGAGTGCCATTATGTTTCATCAATTTGGTTTGGTTATAACAATAATGTTTTAGTGATTTAGAAAGTAATTGCCTCAAGATCAGGGGTTGTGCCTTCTCTATGTCCAAGTGTATACAGAGTTACTCAATTGGCCATGGCACAATCTGTTGGGTGGCTTAGACTTTCTTAATGATTGCTTGTATCGCAGTCCATTAGTTTGAATGTGCTTTGGTCCAACTGGATTCTTGAAATGGACAAAAACATTGGATTGACTATGCTATGGTACATTAATTTGGAGTCATAGGCAATGTCCTGTAAAGCATCTAACATAATGTCATGAAAATTAGAATACTCAATAGATAAATGTGATAATGATGGTAAAGGCAACTTACTGACAATTATAACTTATTTTTTCTAAATAATCAACAATTCTGCTTTGAAAATGGAAGATCATAAATAATGTTTTTTAAAACTCTTTAATTTGCATCTTCAGAAATGCCAGCTGAAAGTATAACCCTGTATGCGAGACAGCAAAATAGACACAGATGTACAGAACAGTCTTTTGGACTCTGCAGGAGAGGGAGTGGGTGGGATGATTTGGGGGAATGGCATTGAAACATGTATAATATCATATAAGAAACAAATCGCCGGTCCAGGTTTGATACAGGATGCTTGGGACTGGTGCACTGGGATGACCCGGAGGGATGGTATGAGGAGGGAGGTGGGAGGGGGGTTCAGGATGGGAAACACGTGTAAGCCGGTGGCGGATTCATGTTGACGTGTGGCAGAACCAATACAATATTGTAAAGTAATTAGCCTCCAATTAAAATAAATAAATTTTTTTAAAGTTATATGCTTAGTATTTTATTGTTTTATTTGTTTGTTTTCTTTATCATGGAGGCACGCTATTTTGACACATTTTGCTTTTGTAACAAGGTCCGAGTGGAGTTTTGTTAAACCTCATATCATGATAGCATTTATAACAGTCTCTACAGATTTCTATTTAAATTATCATGAGACTTTTATGCATTATTTATATCAAATATCTGTTAAAAGCTTATGCTTTTGAGAAAATGTCACACACTTTTCATAATTCAATGTAATTATTTCTTACAAAACAAAAAACATTTCATACCAAAATTTTAAGCCATTTAATAGAGGTAAATGACTTGGATGACTATTCAAAGAGGAATATTGCAGTGAGGAAAGAAGTATGAGGAAAGAAGAATATTTTAACATAACACCAGAATATGCAGTGAGGAAAGAAGTATGAGGAAAGAAGAATATTTTAACATAACACCAGAAAGCGCATATTACAGCAGTAATAATACTCCCATACAGGATGTTATAAACAGAAGTGCTGCAAGTTGCTTCAGTCATATCCAACTCTGTACGACCCCATAGACGGCAGCCCACGAGGCTCCCCCGTCCCTGGGATTCTCCAGGCAAGAACATTGGAGTGGCTTCCATTTCCTTCTCCAATGCATGAAAGTGAAAAATGAAAGTGAAGTCACTCAGTCATGTCTGACTCTTCACGACCCCATGGACTGCAGCCTACCAGGCTCCTCAGTCCATGGGGTTTTCCAGGCAAGAGTACTGGAGTGGGGTGCCACTGCCATGTTATAAACAGGAGTGTGTCCCCTTAAAATATATATATTGAAGCCATTAACCAAATTGTGACTATATTTGGAAACAGGGCCTTTAAGGAGATAATTAAGGCTAAATTTGTTCATAGTAGTGGGGCCCTAATCTGGTAGGACTGATGTCCTTATAAGAAAAGGAAAAGATGCCAGTGCTCCCTGGCTTGCCCTTGCTCAAGCTCATGCTTGTGCTTATGGTCACTTTCCTCGTGTGCACAAAAGGCCATGTAAAAATACAGTAAGAAGGCAGTTATCTGCAAGCCAGCAGGAAAAGCCTCACCAGAAACCAAGCCTGTTGGCACCTTGATCTTGAAATTCCAGCTTCCAGAACTGTGAGAAAATCAGTCTCTGTTGTTGAAGCCACCTATTCTATGGTGTCTTGTAATGGTGGCCCAAGCTGGTTAATATTACAGAACTTGTGATATGAATACTACATATACTATTACAGGACCGTAATACTACAGGATGTCTTCAACTACTTACTTAAAATCAGAGTTTTTACCCAAACTAAGGATCACATTTCTTAAAGATGGGTGGAAACATGCCAGAACAGGTCTCCAGAAATTATTTTCAAGAGAACCATAAAATACAATATTTTGCTATTGATCCTGAGAAAGTGTTAGTCACTCAGTCATGCCCAACTCTTTGCAACCCCATGGACTGCAGCTCACCAGTCTCCTCTGTCCATAAGATTTTGATCCTAGTAAGGTGAAAAAGGAAGTGATATAAATTCACAAGAAATCTTCCAGAGCTCCAATATAGATATCCTCTTAAAATCGAAAATGCTCATTTATAAGGACAAAAATTTTATATTAAGTGTGGAAAACACTATTTTTGTGTATTTCAGTTGTACTGAGAGTGAGGCTGATATTAAGTTGTGCTGGTATAATCATTTGATTTATAGAAACTATTCTAACTATTCAGTGTCAGTATCATCAGTCAGTTCACTTGCTCAGTCCTGTCTGACTCTTTGCGACCCCATGAATCGCAGCATGCCAGACCTCCCTGTCCCTCACCAACTCCCGGAGTTCACTCAAACTCAGGTCCATTGAGTCAGTGATGCCATCCAGCCATCTCATGCTCTGTCGTCCCCTTCTCCTTCTGCCCCCAATCCCTCCCAGCATCAGAGTCTTTTCCAATGAGTCAACACTTCGCGTGAGGTGGCCAGAGTACTGGAGTTTCAGCTTTAGTATCAGTCCTTTCAATGAACACCCAGGACTGATCTCCTTAAGAATGGACTGGTTGGATCTCCTTGCTGTCCAAGGGACTCTCAAGAGTCTTCTCCAATACCACAGTTCAAAAACATCAATTCTTTGGCACTCAGGTTTCTTCACAGTCCAACTCTCACATCCATACATGACTGCCGGAAAAACAATAGCCTTGAATAGAAGGACCTTTGTTGGCAAAGTAATGTCTCTGCTTTTGAATATGCTATCTAGGTTGGTCATAACTTTCCTTCCAAGGAGTAAGCGTCTTTTAATTTCACGGCTGCAGTCACCATCTGCAGTGATTTTGGAGCCCAGAAAAATAAAGTCTGACACTGTTTCCACTGTTTCCCCATCTACTTCCCATGAAGTGATGGAACCAGATACCATGATTTTAGTTTTCTGAATGTTGAGCTTTAAGCCAACTTTTTCACTCTCCTCTTTCACTTTCATCAAGAGGCTTTTTATTTCCTCTTCACTTTCTGCCATGAGGATGGTGTCATTTGCATATCTGAGGTTACTGATATTTCTCCCGGCAATTTGGATTCCAGCTTGTGCTTCTTCCAGCCCAGCGTTTCTCATGATGTACTCTGCTATAAGTTAAACAAGCAGGGTGAAAATATACAGCCTTGATGTACTTTTTTGCTATTTGGAACCAGTTTTTCTCCATGTCCAGTTCTAACTGTTACTTCCTGACCTGCATACAGATTTCTTAAGAGGCAGATCAGGTGGTCTGGTATGCCCATCTCTTTCAGAATTTTCCACAGTTTATTGTGATCCACACAGTTGAAGACTTTGGCATAGCCAATAAAGCAGAAATAGATGTTTTTCTGGAACTCTCTTGCTTTTTCGATGATTCAGCAGATGCTGCAATTTGGTCTCTGGTTCCTCTGCCTTTTCTAAAACCAGCTTGAACATCTGGAAGTTCACAGTTCACATACTGCTGAAGCCTGGCTTGGAGAATTTTGAGCATTACTTTACTAGTGTGTGAGATGAGTGCAATTGTGCAGTAATTTGAGCATTTTTTGGCATTGCCTTTCTTTGGGATTAGAATGAAAACTGACTTTTTCCAGTCCTGTGGCCACAGCTGGAATTTCCAAATTTGCTGATGTATTGAGTGCAGCACTTTCACAGCATCATCTTTCAGGATTTGAAATAGCTCAACTGGAATTCCATCACCTCCACTAGCTTTGTTCATAGTTATGCTTTCTAAGGCCCACTTGACATCACATTCCAGGATGTCTGGCTCTAGGTGAGTGATCACACCATTTTGATTATCTTGGTCATGAAGATCTTTTTTGTACAGTTCTTCTGTGTATTCTTGCCACCTCTTCTTAATATTTTCTTCTTCTCTTAGGTCCATACCATTTCTGTCCTTAATGAGCCCATCTTTGCATGAAATGTTCCCTTGGTATCTCTAATTTTCTTGAAGAGATCTCTAGTCTTTCTCATTCTGTTGTTTTCTTCTTTTTCTTTGCATTGATAACTGAGGAAGGTTTTCTCATCTCTCCTTGCTATTCTTTGGAACTCTGCATTCAGATGCTTATATCTTTCCTTATCTCCTTTGCTTTTGGCTTCCCTTCTTTTCACAGCTATTTGTAAGGCCTCCTCAGACACCCATTTTGCTTTTTTGTATTTCTTTTCCATGGGGATGGCCTTGATCCCTTTCTCCTGTACAATGTCACGAACCTCCATCCATAGTTCATCAGGCACTGTGTCTATCAGATCTAGTCCCTTAAATCGATTTCTCACTTACACTGTATAATCTTAAAGGATTATATTTAGGTCATACGTGAAATGTCTAGTGGTTTTCCCTACTTTCTTCAATTTAAGTCTGAATTTGGCAATAAGGAATTCATTATCTGAGCCACAGTCAGCTCCTGGTCTGTCGGGACCTGCGTTAGGCATTACTGACAAAATGAAGGCACGGCCCTAAACCCCCTCCCCTTGTTCCGTAGGCACGGATCTGGAATGAAGGAGTCAGGCTTTGTGATTCTGACTTGTTTTTTTCCTTTCCTCGGTTGAGTTGACTGAAGAGAATGTTAAGGTGCTTATTGTTTTTGAGAGGAGCATGAGAAGGCATAAAGCCTTCTGCAGCTGTGTTCAAAAAATAATTCATAAAGTTAATCACTGACATTTGTTCAAGGACTTTTGCAAAAAAGTGTTCTAGGGTGAGCACACAGGCCGCAGCTTGAGGCCATGGGAGGGATTGCTATCTGAAGCCCATTTGTGAGAAAAGTGTTCATGGCAAAGGAGTTTGCTGAATTTAGGGCTTAGGAATAATTAAAATAGTTAGAAGCTAAAAATTTAAGGATTGCTGTAGTGTTAGCATATTTTACTATAGCTTATAGAAATTAGAGACTTTGGAGATATTATTAGCTAGAAGCCCTTTCTAAAAAATAGTGAGCTTAGGATACTAGGGACAAACAGGACTTAGAAAGATAAGAATTAAACTGAGGAATGTGGTATGCAGCCCAGACATTAGCATGAGTTACAGTGTATTCACAAGGACACATGAGAAAATGTAGATAAGAGAATCGCTAAGAGGGAACTCCTTTTGAGGGGCAACAATGATTTTTGGAGAAAAATAAATCTGGGTCAATGGGAACTAAAAATATCAAACCTCAGACCTAATGCTTTTGTAAAACTATAAAAGAGAATCATAAGCTTGAAATAAACAGGCAGTCCAAGAAAAATGAGAGGCTGCCTCAGTTTCTCGCCGACACTGCTCACCCCTTCAGGTTGAATCCCTGGCTGCTGGAGCTGGACTCTGGCACCAGTCTTGTTGTTGCTGACTGTATAGAGCTTCTCCATCTTTGGCTGCAAAGGATATAATCAATCTGATTTCAGTGTTGACCATCTGGTGATGTCCATGTGTAGAGTCTTCTCTTGTGTTGTTGGAAGAGGGTGTTTGCTATGACCAGTGCATTCTCTTGACAAAACTCTATTAGCCTTTGCCCTGCTTCATTCCATACTCCAAGGCCAAATTTGCCTACTACTCCAGGTGTTTCTTGACTTCTACTTTTGCATTCCAGTTCTCTATAATGAAAATGACATCTTTCTTGGGTGTTAGTTCTAAAAGGTCGTGTAAGTCTTCATAGAACCATTCAACTTCAGTTTCTTCAGCGTTACTGGTTGGGGCATAGGCTTGGATTAGTGTGATATTGAATGCTTTGCCTTGGAAATGAACAGAGATCATTCTGTCGTTTTTGAGATTGCATCCAAGTACTGCATTTTGGACTCTTTTGTTGACCATAATGGCTACTCCATCTCTTCTGAGGGATTCCTGCCCACAGTAGTAGATATAATGGTCATCTGAGTTAAATTCACCCATTCCAGTCCATTTTAGTTCGCTGATTCCTAGAATGTCGACGTTCACTCTTGCCATCTCCTGTTTGACCACTTCCAATGTGCCTTGATTCATGGACCTGACATTCCAGGTTCCTATGCAATATTGCTCCTTACAGCATCGGACCTTGCTTCTGTCACCAGTCACATCCACAACTGAGTATTGGTTTTGCTTTGGCTCCATCCCTTCATTCTTTCTGGAGTTATTTCTCCACTGATCTCCAGTAGCATGTTGGGCACCTACCGATCTAGGGGAGTTCCTCTTTCAGTATCCTATCATTTTGTCTTTTCATACTGTTCATAGAGTTCTCAAGTATCATATGAGTTGTTAATTTTTCAACTATAATTGATGTTTAGAGCAAGAACAAAAAGAGGAAGATTTGGTGAATAGCTATGTAGATACCTCAATACAGAAATCTGACCTGGTCGACTCCTTTTTCAGCCCAGTCTTCCTTTTCAAAATAAATGATTACAGATGAGGAAAAAGTCAGAAAAACTTTGATGTAAGAGAAATGATTCACATTCTGGTGAAAGATGCTCAACCTTATGAAGAAGAATTGATCTTTAAGAGCTTTCTTAATCTAACCTTCAAGTTCACAGTTTTGCCACTATTGAGAATGCCCATGATAATGCTACTCAACATTAATTGAGTGATACTATATGTAAGATATTAGGTTAAGCATCTGATGATAGATCAGACTCAATGCCTACACTGAAGGAATTTATATTTTGTATAATGATGATCAAAGTATGATGATTCACTAGCTACTGAACAAAGTAGCTAGTGAATACTGCAAAAACATGCCTAGAATTTGTTTATTTTCAGAGTTAATATTAGGGATACAAATCTAAACTGCCCTTAGCCTTAGAGGTCAGGAAAAGAAACTCTAATCCAGCAGTGTTCAAGAGAAACATAATATAAGCCGCAATTGCAATTACACATGTGTAGTTTTAACTTTTCTAGTAACCATATTAAATAAAAGAAAATGCTTAAATATTCATTTGAATATTTTTATTTATTCTCTATACACAGAATATTTCAACATGTCAGTATTAATAATGAAATGTTTTGTATTTTTTGAACTCTTTGAAATCTTATGAATATTTTACACTTACTGAATGTTTTCATTTCAACTAGGTGCTTACAAGGCACAAATAGCTAGTGGCTATCATATTAAAGTTTACAAGTCTAATTCATATGATCCTGAACTGCTCTGGGATTTTGCATATATTGTATTCTTTCTCAAGCTTGTCTTTCAGATGACCCCAGTGATGAACTTTTTCTGAGATGCCAGTGTCAGTTTATTAATGCAGTTGGATAATGTCTACAGATTTGATCCCAATAAGAGCTCCCTACAAAGAAGTGCTATTCCACTTCTTTAGAGTCTCTTGAAACTATCAACAGTCATCTTTTGAATGTTTTATTTTATGATTTACTGGACATACTTCTATTATAGCACTCATAAAACTTCAGGGCATCTATTGAATAAATATGTCTTTTTCTATATAGCCCAATATAAAAAGATGTAAGGTTTTCAGTCACACTGACCTGGATTCTGATCCCAGATCTTCCATGTGGCAAGTTTCCTAACCTCTTTAAACCCTTCTAGTCTTTAAAATAAGGATAGTATTAATACTTATTTATTATTGTAAAAGATACATGAGATAATGTTTAGAATTTTACATAAAACACTTAGCACATTGAGTATCACTAGTAAGCGTTCCATAAATAGTATCCTCTATTATTGTTAATGATATTAATGAAACAATACCCTTTTAATTTTATATTTTTATGCCTAGCACAACAGCCTTTTAATGTATTTTATTGAATTAATTAGTCAAGGTGCACCAGATAAGATAATGTATAAACTTGATCAAGCTTTTAACTTTCCAAAAAATGGAAACCTTAGAATTATTACTGCTAACCAATTAAATTGAACAGTCTTGGTTTAAAGTTTAGGAAATTAGCTCATAGATTATATTATTTCTCTAACACTTAAGGAAACAAGTTTTGAACTTACTTATTCAGAGAAAGTAACTAAAGCAGCCAAAATTCTGTGGGCCTACCATGGCCTTAGTGTGTATTCAGGAGCAAGTGTAGTTCTTGATCTATTACTATTGTCTATTGGAAATGGGGAAGATTCTTTAGTAACCTCTTACAAAGTGAAGTGAAAGTCCCTCAGTCGTGTCTGACTCTTTGTGACCCCATGGACTATACAGTCTATGGAATTCTCCAGGCCAGAATACTGGAGTGGGTAACCTTTCCCTTCTCCAGGGGATCTTCCCAACCCAGAGATCGAACCCAGGTCTTGATTCTTTACCAGCTGAGCCACAAGGGAAGCCCTTGTGATAAAACACTTGGTCAAAGCAAAAAGAAACAACGGAAAAATCAAAGATGAATTTTCTGACTTTAAAAAGAGTGTTCTCATTTCTTAGAAATAAAGTCTTGCTGGGAGAATAGTGTTACTGTTTAGAATCAAAGAAGGCTAAGGTCTTGTTAGAAACAGACATACTATACTCATCATATATCAGTACATTCACGTCCATTCAAAGGCATGTTCAGTGTACGCACAAGTACTCAGACACACACACATACAAGCACACAGGCTGACACCTGCTGGAATTATCTTATATTTTCAAGAATCATTAAGCAATCTGGCAGGAACTTCTTTGACTATTCCACTGTTTTAGTGGTGAACTTACAGGTTGAGTCACTGAGAAGTTTATTTCATTTTACCCTCATTACCTTGGCTGTTCTGCAGCAATGTCTAGTATAGTAGCAAAGTCTGAGCTACTGTTGTCACAGGAAATGATGTGGTGGTAGGTAGACTGGACACACTCTCAAAGGCTTTCTCATTCAGATAAGCCTAGTCTGGAAATAGGCATTTAAACATCAAAAAAAGGCCCACAATCATACTAGTTTCCCTCCACCCCAAATGCAAATGTTTCAACTTTGAAGATTAAAAAGGACATCATCCTGAAGGATAAACACTAAAATTTTCCTCAGCCACAGCTGCATTTTTTTTGCTACTTATTTATGTTCTCAGATTGTAAAGCCCTTATGTATATGGATGAAATTCTCAAGTGAAGGGCTAACCCACTGGGGATCAGATAGACTAAGGAAAATGAATCTTCTTATTACGTTTGATAAGAGGAGGTACTTAATAATGTTTTTGAACACTAGCTGTAGGGTCAGGTTTTTATAATTATTTAATGTTATCATTAACATTATTCTATATAGATCAGCTCTGTCACTAATAATTAGGTATTATATTACAATAAATTACAGCTTTAGGCAATTAGTAAAGCCTGGAATGACATTTCCACAGGTGCCTGGCAGGATAAAACACATGTAACAAGTGTTGACAATTCATTACTCTGGGTGATGGGTATATGGGAATTTCTTATACTATTTTTGCAGTTTTTCTGTAAGTTTATAATTGAATCAAAAATATTAAAAAGTTACAAATCTATCTAAATATGTAACACCTTTGAATTCCCATAGTGTGTTTGCCTCTAGGCAACAACCCAGAAACCAGAAACCAGAAGGTCATGGTGACCCTAAGAATTTGCAATTCATTTGGTTATAAATAGTCTGGGTACAGCACCTTTATTGGGTTTTATGCTTGTCAATACATTTGTTTTATTGCTATCATTTCTCTAACACTGAGGGAGTGGAGGGTTATCCCAATATTAATGATGTTCTCATTTTAAACAAGTTTGCATCAGTGCCTCAGGGTAAAATAATGACCTCAGCTGGTGGCTTTCTCTGTGGTGGGTGGCCTTTCTGAAGTCTGGGACTCTTCTGCTCTGGAAAGCCCTCTAGCTGATTCCCCACCCTACCCCCATAGTTTGACCAAGGTTCTAAATAAAAAGACTGCTCATTGCAGTGTCCCTTTTCCAGCCTCCCTATCAGCTAGAAAAACACCGAAGCTTTTGAATAAATTCTCTTCCAGCCTGGAACTCTTTACCTAGAAAAGTTTTTTAACCTATTATAGAGTTTTCAAGAATAAATCTAAAACAACCATGAAAGTGCCTTTACATTGCAAAGAAAGCTTTGAGTAAACTTTTCATGTGCTTCCAAATTCCCTTTCCTCAATAAATCAGACAAGGGCTGTGAAGATTCACAAACATGTCAAGGCAAACTATGCTGGTTTGATTTCACTTTTGAATTTAAAATGGGATCATCCTTGGCTGTGAAGGTCAAATTCCAGACATTAAACCCTTTGGAATATCTCCAGAAAGGCAATGTTGTGTAGTACTTGGATGTAAGAAAAAGAACTGACTGATACTTCGGTCTGTGTTGGTTTCTGTGAAAAAGCCACTTGGTTGAATCATTTCTATCTGAGAAAGATAATCAGACTTGCCTTTTGCCTATTTGGAAATAGTTTGTGAGGACAAAAGCTATAAAAAATGTTTGGGTATTTGCTTTCAGAAATACATACTGTATTTTTTTTTTTTTTGCAACACCAGAAATTTTTGAAGCCTCTGTGGAAGTCCATTCAAGGAAATTCGATAGAAAAGATGTGCAAAGTTTTCATCACATGTCCAAAGTTTTCATCACATCACAAGTTTTTCTTTCTTGATAAAGAAATGTCTTGTGTTTTTATCAGGAGCCTCACAATCCTAATTATTATTATACTTTTGTTGTGAACTGGGGGTAGAGAGCAATTCCTTAGTGTTATTTATTTGAGAAAAAGAGCTAGCTACCTTTGATAAATCTTTGAATCCCTCTGGCCGCATAACACCTAGGACAGAGTAAGTCTTACTAAATAAACTAAACCTTTATCAAATGCCCATACAAATTAGCATTGTAAAAGCATCTGGGATTTCTTTCTAAGGTGTGTGGTCATCATGCAATATTGATAGATAATACAACTTAAAGTTTGGTTTTGAGCTTCTGGGTTCTAAACAATTTTCTTTACCTCTAATTTGTGGCAGAGGATGGCACCTCAATTCTCAATCCTGTAATGTTCTCAGTGAACATAATATACATTCTATTTTAATAGCTTTTTATAGTTTCTATTTTTTTAATACATCCTGAATATACTGTGCTTTTTATTGTGAATAACAATAAAGGATGGCAGTAAAAATAGTCATAACACTATTTTCTTCCATATTTTTATCTCCCATTGTAAACTTAGATGCCGCTCAGAAATGCAATTAAAGTAAAATGAACTCACAAAGAAAAAGATTAAGGGCTACAACAACAGCTCATTCAGCTCCCCATGGCTTCTTTCACTGGACATATTCATAATAGCACAATGTTTGCTTGGCTTATTTCTATATATAATCTTCCTGATTTATAATTTTCTAATATCAATTATTAAAAATTATTTATAGAAACTGAAGACAGGCATTTCATAGATATCTTAACTCCTAGGATCCTGGTGAATAGTAGTTACTTGTAGTGAGGGGAAAACGTTACTCTGAGATACAAATATTTCTGAAGGGTGAGTCAGTCCCTTGGAATTCAGGAGAACTTTAAATGATTCTGTCTATTAAGTTACATTACCCCTTAAATATGTTATCAGTGAATACTAAATAATCACTTATTATGTGCAAGGTATTTTTTTTTTTCATGGTACAGCCCTGGTCTTCAGGCAAGGTATAATCTGAGGGAAAATAGTTGAGTAAACAATTAATATACATAAGCAATACTAGTTTCAAACTCACAGACGAGAAAGAATCTTATTTGACTTATTTTCCAAGAAAGGTTTCAGTATTAAAGTGGGATTTGGGCCAAATTTGGGTCAATTCATAGGGGTCAGCTAAATGTAGAGTAGTAAAATGACCTTGCATGTTCCAAAAGTAGGAAGGCAGAAGTGTGTTTAGGAGGACCAAAAGGAAAATATCCGCCCCCCCCCCCACTTTTTTTTTTTTTTTTTTTGCAGGAATAGAGACACATACACCGTGAAACCAAAGAGAAGGCTGGAAAAGAGAGGTCAGGCTAGATTAGACATTCTTGAGTGCAAGACTGACAAATTTAGACTTAATCCTGTAGCTTGTAGAAATCCCATGGAGGGTTTTTAAGCAGAAGAGAAAGATGATTTAAGAGCAGAACATAGTGATGTGTCTAGGAGAAGGCAATGGCACCCCACTCCAGTTCTTTTGCCTGGAAAATCCCATGTAAAGATGAGCCTGGTAGGCTGCAGTCCATGGGGTCGCTAAGAGTCGGACACGATTGAGCGACTTCACTTTCACTTTTCACTTTCATGCATTGGAGAAGGAAATGGCAACCCACTACAGTCTTCTTGCTTGGAGAATCCCAGGGACAGGGGAGCCTGGTGGGCTGCCGTCTATGGGGTCACACAGAGTTGGACACGACTGAAGCTACTTAGCAGCAGTACCAGCATAGTGATGTGTGAGATTGGGGGAAGGGAAGAAACTCAAAGCAGGGAGGCTAGCAAGAGTTGTATTATCATCTTTGGACCAAGCAGGAGGATGCCCAGAAACCTGGAAGAGTGATATACTGAAGAATATAGGGGTGTTACTGGCACTTGGGATCCAGTTCTCAGTGCTGAATACCTCCTTCCATGACCAAATAGCTATTTGTTTCTTTTATTATTTGTCATTTTGGTTTTATATCCCCCCAAAATAGTTGGCTAACCCAAAGTCATGAAAATTCAATCTCTATTTTCTTCTAAGAGTTTTGCAGTTTTAACTAATATATAGGTTTTCAATTCATTTTGAGTCATGAAGTTTGCTTTTCAGTTGTACCACTTTTACTGTCTTATATGTATGTATATAAATGTGTTTGTTTGTATATGTATATGTACTTTTAGACATAGACACATATTAATATATACATACATATAAACACGTATTAATGTATACATGCATATACATAGACATATGTTAATGTATACATATATATATATATGCACACACATATATAGATATGTTGTTGCTTAGTCACTAAGTCATGTCCAACTCTTTTGCAACTCCATGGACTGTAGCCCTCCAGGCTTCTCTGTCCATGGAATTCTCCAGGCAAGAATAGTGGGGTGGGTTGCCATTTCCTTCTCCAGGGAATCTTCCCAACTCAGGGATTGAACCTGAGTCTCCTGCATTACAGGTGGATTCTTTACCACTGAGCCACCAGGGAAACCCTATACATATACACATACGCACATATTAATGTATGTATACACACATGTGCATATTAATGATTACATGTATACCTATGCACATTTACATGTATGTATACAGTTATATCGGAGAAGGCAATGGCACCCCACTCCAGTACTCTTGCCTGGAAAATCCCATGGACGGAGGATCCTGGTAGGCTGCAGTTCATGGGGTCGCGAAGAGTCGGACACGACTGAGCGACTTCACTTTCACTTTTCACTTTCATGCATTAGAGAAGGAAATGTCAACCCACTCCAGTACTCTTGCCTGTAGAATCCCAGGGACAGGGGAGCCTGGTGGGCTGCAGTTCATGGGGTCGCAAAGAGTCAGACGTGACTGAGCGACTTCACTTTCACTTTTCATATTCATGCATTGGAGAAGGAAATGGCAACCCACTCCAGTGTTCTTGCCTGGAGAATCCCAGGGACAGGGGAGCCTGGTGGGCTGCTGTCTATGGGATCACACAGAGTTGGACATGGCTGAAGCCACTTAGCAGCAGGAGCAGCAGCATACAGTTATATAATTTTTTGCTAGTATTTCTGAACATAGGCTGCTGTAGGACTCTGTTTGATTAGCCTTGGAAATATTTTGCTGTAGTTCACACACAAGATCCCTGCACCAATCTGAGCTGTGTTTTGCAGGCGTTATGTTTGCATTTGTAGGTTATAGCCAAGGCTTGTTTTCAGTGAAACGTGATTTGTGTGGTTTTATACATGCATTTTTGGCATTATTATTATATTCAGGAGGGAAAAAAGAAACTTTTTTATACTGCCCTAAACATACTGAAAAATATCCTCCCTCAACTTTTCCAGTCTTCTACCACCCCTGCCTTATTCCTCATTTATAATAAAGAGTAGCTTTCTTTTTTTATTTTTTAAGCAAAAATCAAACATACAAGTGTCTTTATAAACCTTGCAACAAGCTTATCAAGTCTTTTGTCTACAATTTAGCCATAGTTGTGGGCAATATATCAAGTTGCAATATCCAGCAGTCTTCTCTGGTAGTTCAGCTGGTAAGGAATCTGCCTGCAATGCAGGAGACCCTGGTTCAATTCCTGGATCAGGAAGATCCTCTGGAGAAGGGATAGGCTACCCACTCTAGTATTCTTGGGCTTCCCTGGTAGCTCAGGTGGAAATATCCAGCAAACAATTAGAGATAATGACTTAGGACTTGGAAAAAGGCCAAGGTTAGGAATATATCCATAACCATTAATAATGAGAGTAAGAAGAATCACTCCTGGAACCTTTGTGGAGCACTACTCATGCTCAGACTAGTTAGCATGTCTAACCTTATGTATAAGTGAAATAGTTGATCACCTCTCTACATGGGATTATTTTCTTCAACAATGATTTCTCCTTATGATCTGTGATAATATCTTAAATTATATGTTTAGGATTTATTCCATTTGATTAGTTATTGCCTCTTGTTAAAATGTAAACTCTGTATCACAGGCAACATAATCCTCTATGTCCCAAAGTGTGTTGTTTAGAATACTATATCCAAAAGCTGTTGGTTGTTTTCCCATGATAAATAAATTTGGAGAAACTATAAATAAAATTAAGCAAGTGTCTTTTTCGGGGAGACTTCTTAGATCTTGTAGTCAGTGCACTGTGATACGTCAAAAAAGGTAAAATATTGATATGTATCAATTCCAAAGCCTATGTGATCATGAAGACTTTTTAGAATAAATCATATATTATACTTCTGTTCTTGATATAGTTTTAGAAATTCTTGACAGTATAAGATCATTTTTCACTGACAGAATTCTGAGATAAGGCTGCTAAATGGAATATAAAACATTTATGTTTTGATATATGGGTCAGAGGATAAGAGTACAGGAGACAGATTAGGATCTCTATGATCCAATCATGAAGCAGTGTTGGACCTGGCTTACGTCTGTACCACTGTCCTATTTTGAGTGGCCAGTAGGGAAGAGGGGCACTGGTGGGCACATGGGAAAATATCAGTTACACCTTTTGGAACTATCATTTTCATGGTATCAGGAAACTATTAATACTATGGATGACAGATTAGTAGCCTTTGGATTTATGTAAATCTTCTGCAACTCTTCAACTTGGAAGTCATTTAGAAATATCTCTTGTTATGGTGACATTCACTAAGTATATTCTTTCTAATTGGTAAAATTGACAGGGAAATAATTCATATTAGGGAACATTATTTCTATTTTTAGTCAATGAAACCATCATTCTCCCAGTAACTCAGCCTTAAAAATTTGAAATCATCTATGACATTTATGTCTCCCTTGCCCCCATATTAAATCTATCACTGAGTCATGCTTCAATAATTTTCTTACATTCTTTCCACAGTTCTTACAGAGAACTCTCATCTCCCCATTGAAAATCATTCTTCATATTATGATCAGCTTTATCTTCATGAAAAACCTCCCCCACACCCCTCCCCACTGCCATTTTTAACAGTCTCTTGTTCAAGCACCTTCATAGATACATTATCCAAGTTCTTTCAGATAGCATTTAAGGACTTTCATTTCTTAGCCTATGCATACTTTTCCAATACTATATTCTACTGTCCTTTAATAGGATTCCTTTGCTCCTGTCAGTAATCTAAGCATTCTTTTCCTACTCATTTCCTCCTTTTTCTTACTTCTTCCACTAAAATTGACCCATTCTTCAACACTCAGAACAAATACTATAGCTGGAAAGACTTTCACAATAACATCGGTACTTAGTGATATCTACCCCGCTGTACTAAATGAGCATTTCCCACTTCTACCACTGATTTGGGACCAAGTCCCATATGTCTTGGATTATTTGTACCTTATCTAAAGTATATGACAAGTTCCTTGAAGGAAATAATTCTACCTTATATTTCTTTAAATTCTCTAAAATATAGAAAATGTTTTGAAGAATTCTACTAAAACAAATACAAGTTTTCATAAGTAAAAATGCTTTAAGTGACTGTATAGATCTCTGAACACAAAATTGAGAATAATAAAAAGAACTCCACTTTTTGTTTTCCTGAAAAATTAAACATTTCTCTGTATTCTGGTTTTATATCAGTTCTTGAAATTGCATCTATTCTCCCTTGAAATATTATTTACATGTGTGATGTTGCTTCCATGCCAAAGCCTCTGATTAATAATTGATGACATTCCCATTTTTATCAGTGATTTTTGTTAAAGAAAAAGACTAGAGAAATAAATTTTTTCTGTTGAATTTTAAAAGAGAATGTGATGCTTTTATGACATAGAATCTCCCAAACTTAGCACTTCTTTGTCTCAGAGAACTTCCTATTTCCCTAACTGCCAAATGAATAATTCATATTTGTCATAAGCAGAGATGTTGTTCTTTGTTGGGAGAGAGAGGAACTCATTTTTGATGATCTTAAATTGTTTATCAAAATCATCTTGAAAATGTTGCCTTGATTTCCTTATTGACTAATTACAATTTGAACGTGTTTTGGCACAGCTTACTGTACATGGTCTGACTGCAGATGTCTAGTATAGCAAACTTGTCTTTTCTTTCTCATTTTTTAAAAAGTAAAATCTCTTGGAAAATGCTAGCATTTGAAGTACTAATATGAAATATGTGTCTCCCAGCAAAATTTCAAGGAAAATTAGAAGGCAGCTAGTGTGTGTGTGTGTGTTTGTGTGTGTGTGTGTATGTGTGTGTGTGAGCATAGGTGAAGGAGAGCGCTGTGAAGGAAGAAGGCTAGAACCAGAGCTTCCCTTAAAAAGCACAGAAACAGTTCATTATTAATATGCATATGAGACAACATCATGGTAGTTGCCTGGAAACAAGTAACAGAGAGTCAAATAATGAAAAGGACTCTGATACCCCAGTGAATCAAATTGAACTTTAAAACTACTGGGAAAGGGGTGGTGACCAAATTAGCTTACACAATTCAGTGTTTGAAAATGTGCTTTTAAAAAAACCTTGCATTTAATTTGCCCGTCATCTTATCAGACTTTTTCCAAATGGAATACTTAGAGGCAGTTCTAATTGGCCACTCAGAGTTTAGGGAAATAGAATGGTAAAAGAGGAAGTAAATATTTTACATGGACATTTAAAATCTTGTAAATGATAGGGCATTTCTGAGGGCAACCCCTCACACTTATAACCCCATCCCTAAATATTCTGTCCTATTGAAGGAGGTGCCTGTTCATTTGACAGTTTAAGGCAATGCTTAAAAATTCCCTGTAATGACTGTTCAGAATGGCCATCGTTAAACTATCTATGAATAACAAATATTGCAGAGATTGTGGAGAAAAGGGAACCCTCCTACACTGTTGGTGGGAATGTAAGTTGGTGCAGCCACTATGGAAAACAGTGTGTAGGTTCCTCAGAAAACAAAGCATAGGAGTACCATATGATCTAGCATTCCTACTCCTGCAGCATATACCCAGTCAGAACTGTAATTCAAAAAGATACATGCACCCCTATTTTCACAACAGAACTATTCACAATAGCCAAGTCATGGAAACAACTTAAATGTCTATCAACAGATGAATGGATAAAGACGACGTGGTACATATATATAGTGCAATACTACTCAGCCATAAAAAAGACCAAAATAATGTCATTTGCAGTGGCATGGATGCAACTAGAGATTATCATACTAAGTGAAGTGAGTCAGAAAGAGAAAGGTAAATACCATATCACTTACACATGGATCTAAAATATGGAACAAAACCTATCTACAAAAGAGGTAAGGCTTGTGGTTGCCAAGCGGGAGGGGTGTAGGGGGAGGGGAGAACTGGGAGTTCAGGATTAACAGTTGCAAGCTGTTATATATAAGGTGGATAAATGACAAGGTCCTACTGTATAGCACAGGGAACTATATTCAATATCCTGTGATAAAACATAATGGAAAATAATATTAAAAAAGAATATATGTGTATAACTGAATCACTTTGCTGTGCAGTAGAGATTGACACAACATTGTAAATCAGCTATACTTCAATAAAAGCAATTCACTGTAATGACAATATGAGACAAATGGCTTCAGAAAGTTTGGGGTGACTTCTACAATTCTGCTCTGTGATTTTCAATGAAGGACACAGAGTATCACCCAGAGGGTTGAGAAGGTCCTTTTGGCTAAGTGCCTCCCCTGATAAGCACACAGGATAATCTATGTATCAAACTTAACAGGGGTAAGAAAGAAAAATGCATATGCTTTTATAGAAACACCAGATCATTTAAGTGTGAGAAAAAAGTTTAATGGAAAAAAAAATAACAGGAGTTCTAACATTTTATTGCTCAAAAGTGAAATTTATGCATGGCATTACGTTTTTTCATGTTAATAAATATCTCTTTTTAAAGTACTGGAAGTGTATTAAGACTAATACATTTTTTGCTTATTATCATTATGATAGAGTATCAATTCTCATCTATTCAATAAGTATTATTATCAATTATGTACTGAGAATCTGTTGTGTTCAGGGTACTGGTCAGGGAGAGATATGATGATGTAAGCTTCAGTGCCTAAAAGCTGGAGTTCTTAGACTACACTGGAGAAGTTATATAAGTAAATAACTATAATAATGTAACAAGTGCTAAAATGGAATGTTGCACCAAGTTGTTTCAAGACACAGAGGAAATAAATTATTTTCTCAGGAAGAATTAGGAAATTTCACAAAACAAGGTATTTGAGTTGGAGCTTAAATAATGAATAAGATATTTTGCCTAGAGAGAAAAGGGGAAAGGTTGCCTAAGAAATATACATAAAATAAAAATCACAGAAGTCTGAAAAAAAAATAAGATAAAGAAGGAAGGGTGAAAATTTGACTAAAGTGTTGGAAATCTCTGGTTGCAACTATTGAAGAGTTTTAGTAATCAGTGGAACCCAAAGCTTACTAATTATAGTAAAAAAGTCTTCTGAGAGCTTTGTAATACATATTGCCTCATGTTAACATTCTCCCAAATCTTAACCCATTTTAGAATCTACTCTGGGCTTCCCAGGTGGCCCTAGTGGTAAAGAACCTGCTAACCAATGCAGGAGACGTCAGAGAAGTGGATTCAATCCTTGGGCCGGGAAAAGCCTCTGGAGGAGGGCATGGCAGTTGATTCCAGTAGTCTTGCCTTGGGAATCCCATGGACAGAGGAGCCTGGAGAGCTATGGTCCATAGAGTCAGATATGACTGAAGTGACTTAGCAGCAGCAAGATCCACTCTAAGTCCAAAACTGAAAAGTGAGTGTTAGTCACTCAGTTGTGTCTGACTCTTTGCAACCCCATGGACTATATCTCGGCAGGCTCCTCTGTCCATGGAATTCTCCAGGCAAGAATACTGGAATAGGTAGCCATTCCCTTCTCCAGGGGATTTTCCCAACCTATGGATCGAACCCAGATCTCCTGCATCGCAGGCAGATTCTTTGTTCAAATTGTAAGTCCAAAAATTGCATCTAAATATAATCAGCTCAGAAAATGCCAACTATCATACTCCAATCACAGCAACCTTCTTTGTGAAGTACTATTACTATCTCTATTTTATTTTTGTAAGTCCTATCTTTTTTTTTTTTACTGAAGTATAGTTGGTTTACAAAAATTATATTAGATTCAGGTATACAGCAGAGACATTCAATATTTTTATGGAGTATACTCCATTTGACATTATTACAGAATAGCAGCTGTAATTCTCTGTGCTGTACCATATATCCTTGCTGCTTATTTATTTCATACATAGTATTTTGTATCTTATAACCCCATACCCTTAATTTGTTCCTTCCCCTTTCCCTCTCCACACTGGTGTCCACAATTTGTTATCTATGTCTGCAACTCTATTTCTGTTTTGTTATATACATTTGTTTATTTTTTTATTATACATATAAGTAATAACAGAGTATTTTTTTCTCTGTGTGTGACTTATCAATAAGCATAACACCCTCTAGGTCCATCTATATTGTTGTAAATGACAGAATTTCATTCCTTTTAATGGCTGAATAATATTTCATTATACATATACCACATCTTCTTTATCCATTCATCTGTTGATTGGCACTTAGATTGCTTCCATATCTCGGCTAACATAATACCTAAATAATACTGCTATGAACACTGAGGTACATGTAATTGGTACACGAGAAGGATATGAACTTTGGGGGACCAGAGGGCAGACTGTTGTGGGTGAAATTGTGTCTCTCAAAAGAAATGTTCAAGTTCTAATGCCAAGTACCTGTGAATGTAATTTTATTTAGAAATAGAGCCTAGGTGAGAAAACCATGGTGCTGTTTAATTGTAAATAGATATAAGTTTGGACCAATATGTGATGTGTACAATTTTAGTATGTAGGATTTTTGTGCTTTAAAAAAGTTCAAAAAACAAACAAAAGAGGAATAGAGCCTTTGCAGATATAATTAACATGAGGTCATACTTGACTAGAGAAAGCCTTGTCTACTTAAAATGACTTGTGAACTTAAAAGAAGAGGGGAATTTGGATACAGCCAGATAAGGAAGAAAAATGGCCATGAGAAGACAAAGGCAGAGATTGGAATTATGTTTCCCTAAACCAAGGAATACCAAAGATTGTGAAGGGTTAGCTGTAACTGCGGAAGGGTCCTCCACTAGAGAGAAATATGGTCTTGGCAAAATCTTGATATTTTATTTCAAAGCTCCAGCACTATTAGAGGATATAATTTCTGTTTTAAACCACCCAATATGTGGTACTTTGTTACAGTAGTGCTAAGAAACTAGAACAGTTCATATCCCTTACTGAAAAAGCTTCAATGATTTCCCATTATTCTCAAGATGAAGGCAAAAACCTTTAGCAATTTTTGTCAGATTCTGCATTTTTACTTTGTCTGCCTGAGTTTGACCCTGCCTACCTCTCCAACTTCATCTCACACAACTGTCTCCTTAATTTCCCACACTCTGGACACACTAGCCTTTCCAATGGTCAGATGAACCATGGCTAGCTCAGTGATTATGTCTTATTGTTATCTCTCTCATGGCACTTTCACAGATATGAATTTACATTTTTAATGTGATCTTACAATTAGCATTTTTGTTTTGTTTTGTTTCACTACTAGATGGTAAGCTGCATAAAGGCTGAGGATCATGCCTGTTTTTGCTCACAACTGGTGTTCCAGTGCTTAGCATAATGTCTAGCTTATTGTAGAATTTTAGTACATTTTTATTAAATAATTTACTAGATGAATGAATAATAAGGCATTTTCCATAGTGCAATAGTTTTAAAGAGGTCACTGCATCTATCAATTATGACATCATTGGTGACCTTAGAAATAGCAGTTTAAATAGGACTGATTACGTTCAGTTCAGTTCAGATGCTCAGTCGTGTCTGACTCTTTGAGACCCCATGAACTGCAACACACCAGGCCTCCCTGTCCATCACCAACTCCCGGAGTTCACTCAAACTCACGTACATCGAGTTGGTGATGCCATCCAGCCATCTCATCTTCTGTCGTCCCCTTCCCCTCCTTCCCTCAATCCCTCCCAGCATCAGAGTCTTTTCCAATGAGTCAACTCTTTACATGAGGTGGCCAAAGTACTGGAGTTTCAGCTTTAGCATCATTCCTTCCAAAGAACACCTAAGACTGATCTCCTTTAGAATGGACTGGTTGGATCTCCTTGCAGTCCAAGGGACTCTCAAGAGTCTTCGCTGACACCACAGTTCAAAAGCATCATTTCTTTGGCACTCAGCTTTCTTCACAGTCCAACTCTCCCATCCATACATGAGTACTGGAAAAACCATAGCCTTGACTAGACGGACCTTTGTTGGCAAAGTAATGTCTCTGCTTTTTAACATGCTATTTAGATTGGGGGAAAGATGTAAATTAATGACATATGTATATAATTAATTTTAACCATATTGAAAGAACCATGAAAAGAGGTCAGTAAATTGAGGAGGTCAAAGTCTAACAGAAGCAGGTCAAAGGCTAACAGAGTTTTTCCAAGAGAATGCAGTGGTCATAGCAAATACCCTCTTCCAACAACACAAGAGAAGACTCTACAAATGGACATCACCAGATGGTCAATACCAAAATCAGATTGATCATATTCTTTGCAGCCAAATATGGAGAAGTTCTATACAGTCAGAAAAAATGAGACTGGGAGCTGACTGTGGCTCAGAGCATGAACTACTTATTGCCAAATTCAGACATAAATTGAAGAAAGTAAAGAAGACCACTGGACCATTCAGGTATGACCTAAATCAAATCCTTTACAATTATACAGTGGAAGAATGAAATAGATTCAAAGGATTAGATCTGACAGAGTGCCTGAAGAACTTTGGATGGAGGTTTGTGACATTGTAAAGGAGGCAATGGTCAAGATCATCCCCAAGAAAAAGAAATGGAAAAAGGCAAAGGGTTGTCTGATAAGACATTACAAAGAGTTGAGAAAATAAGAGAAGTGAAAGGCAAAGGAAAAAAGGAAAGATATACCCATTTGAATGCAGAGTTCCAAAGAATAGCAAGGAGAGATAAGAAAGCCTTCCTCGATGATCAATGCAAAGAAATAGAGGAAAACAATAGAATGGCAAAGACTAGAGCTCTCATCAAGAAAATTAGAGATACCAATGGAACATTTCATGCAAAGATGAGCACAATAAAGGATATAAATGGTATGGCCCTAACAGAAGCAGAAGATATTAAGAAGAGGTGGCAAGAATACACAGAAGAACTGTACAGAAAAGATCTTCATGACCCAGATAATCATGATGGTGTGCTCACTCACCTAGAGCCATACATCATGGAATGCAAAGTCAAGTGGGCCTTAGGAAGCATCACTACAAACAAAGCTAGTGGAGGTGATGGAATTCCATTTGCGCTATTTCAAATCCTAAAATATAATGCTGTGAAAGTGCTGCACTCAATATGCCAGCAAATCTGGAAAACTTAGCAGTGGCCACAGGACTGGAAAAGGTCAGTTTTCATTCCAATCCCAAATAGAGGCAATGCCAAAAATGCTCAAACTACTGCGCAATTGCACTCATCTCACACACTAGCAAAGTAATGTTCAAAATTCTCCACTTCAGGCTTCAACAGTACAAGAACCATGAACTTCCAGATGTTTAAGCTGAATTTAGAAAAGGAAGAGGAACCAGAAGTTGCCATCATCTGCTGGATCATTGAAAAAGCAAGAGTTCCCAAAAAAAAAAACAAAAAAAAAAACCAAAAAACATCTACTTCTGCTTTATTGACCACGCCAAATCCTTTGACTGTGTGAATCACAACAAACTGGAAAATTCTGAAAGAGATGGGAATACCAGACCACCTTACCTGCCTCCTGAGAAATCTGTATGCAAGTCAAGAAGCAACAGTTAGAACTGGACATAGAACAAAAAGCCTGTTCCAAATCAGGGAAGGATTACATCAAGGCTGAATATTGTTACCCTGCTTATTTAACTTATATGCAGAGTAGAACATGGGAAATGCCAGGCTGGATGAAGCACAAGCTGGAATCAAGATATCCGGGAGAAATATCAATAACCTCAGATACACAGATGACACCACCCTTATTGGAAGAAAGCAAAGAAGAACTAAAGAACCTCTTGATGTAAGTGAAAGAGGTGAGTGAGAAAGTTGGCTTAAAACTCGACATTCAGAAAACTAAGGTTATGGCATCCAGTCCCATCACTTCATGACAAATAAATGGGAAAACAATTAAAATGGTGAGAGACTTTATTATTTTGGCCTTAAAATCACTGCATATGGTGACCTCAGCCATGAAATTAAGACGTTTACTCATTGGAAGGAAAGCTATGACCAACCTAGACGCCATATTAAAAAAGCAGATACATTATTTTACCAACAAAGGTCCATCTAATCAAAGCTATGGTTTTTCCAGTAGTCATTTATGGATGTGAGAGTTGGAGTATAAAGAAAGCTGAGTGTTGAAACTGTGGTATTGGAAAGATGCTTGAGAGTCCCTTGGACTGAAAGGAGATCAAACCAGTCCATCTTAAAGGAAATTAGTCCTGAATATTCATTGGAAGGACTGATGCTGAAGCTGAAACTCCAACACTTTGACCACCTGCTGCAAAGAACTGACTCATTGAAAAAGACCCTGATGGTGGGAAAGATTGAAGGCAGGAGGAGATAGGGGACAACAGAGGATGAGATGGTTGGATGGCATCACTGATGTGATGGACATGAGTTTGAGTTGGCTCCTGGAGTTGGTGATGCACAGGGAAGCCTGATGTGCTGCAGTCCATGGGGTTGCAAAGAGTCGGACATGACAGAGCGACTGAACTGAACTTAAGTTGAGGAGAATGTAGCATCTATGTATGAATGGAGACTGGTTCCTAGAATAAGCAGAAGGAACAAATAAGGAGGGCATATGAATGGTAGAAGAAAGGAATAATCCAGAAGCAGTAGGAAGATAGGAATAAAGACCACAAATAAAATAAATTTTACAAAGAAGTGAACCTTATCCTCCAGCACACAAGCAGGAATTAAAAACAGGTGCATAACACTCATTCTACAGGGCCACCATCACCCTGATACCAAAAACAGACAAAGGCAACACATAAAAAGAAAACTGCAAGCCAATATCACTGATGAACATAGATGCAAAAATCCTCAACAAAATTTTAGCAAACAGAATTCAGCAACACATCAGAAAGCTCATACACCATGATCAAGTTGGGTTTATTCCAAAATTCAAAGATTCTTCCATTTATGCAAATAAATCTATGTGATACATTATAATAGCAAATTGAAAGACAACCACATGATCATCTCAATAGATGCAGAAAAAGCCTCTGACAAAATTCAGCACCCATTTATGATTAAAATTCTTCAAAAAATGGGCATAGAAGGTACCTCCCTCAACATAGTAAAGGCCATATATGATAAGCTTACAGCACACATTATTCTAAATGGTGAAAAATGGAAAGCATCCCCCACTAAGATCAGGAGCAAGACAAGGAGGTGCACTTTCACCACTGTTATTCAACATAGTTCTGGAAGTTCTAGCTACAGCAATCAGAGAAGAAAAAGAAATAAAAAGAATCCAGATCAGAAAAGAAGTAAAGCTCTCACTGTTTGCAGAGGACATGATACTGTATACAGAAAACCCTAAAGATAGTATCAGAAAGTTACTAGAGCTAATCAGTGAATTTAGCAAAGTTGCAGGATACAAAATCAATACACAGAAACCACTTGCATTTCTATATACTGACAATGAAAAATCAGAAAGAGAAATTAATGAATCAATCCCATTCACCATTGCAACAAAAAGAATTAAATATCTAGGAACCAACAAACTAAGGGGACAAAAGAACTGTATGTACACAGAAAATTATAAGACTAATGAAAGAAATCAAAGCCGACATAAACAGATGGAGAGATATTCTGTGTTCCTGGGTACGAAGAATCAATATTGTGAAAATGACTATACTCCCAAATGCAATCTGCAGATTTAATGTGATCCTTTGGCATTTTCCACAGAAATAAAACAAAAAATTTCACAATTCATATGGAAACACAAAAGACCCCAAATAGCCAAAGCAGTCTTGAGAAAGAAAAATGGAGCTAGAGGAATCAACCTTCCTGACTTCAGATTATACTACAAAGCTACAGTCATCAAGACAGTATGGTACTGGTACAAAAACAGAAATATAGACCAATGGAACAAGATAGAAAGCCCAGAGATAAACCCATGCACCTAGGGATACCTTATTTTTGACAAAGGAGGCAAGAAGATACAATGAGGCAAAGAGAGCCTTTTCAATAAATAATGCTGGGAAAACTGGACAGCTACATGTAAAAGAATGAAATTAGAACACTTCCTAACACCATACACAAAGATAAACTCAAAATGGATTAAAGACCTGAATATAAGACCAGAAACTGTAAAACTCTTAGAGGAAAACATAGGCAGAACACTCGATGACATAAATCAACACAAAATCCTCTATGACCCACCTCCTAGAGTAAGGGAAATAAAAACAAAATAAATAAGTGTGACCTGATTAAACTTAAAAGCTTTTGCACAAAGGAAACTATAAACAAGGTGAAAAGACAACCCTCAGAATGGGAGAAAATAATAGCAAATGAAACAATGGACAAAGGATTAACTTCCAACATATACAATCAGCTCATACAACTCAATGCCAGAAAAATAAACAACTCAATCAAAAGTGGGAAAATGACTTAAACAGACATTTCTCCAAAGAAGACATACAGATGGCTAACAAACACATGAAAAGATGCTCAACATCACTCATTATTAGAGAAATGCAAATCAAAACTACAGTGAGATATCACCTCACACCAGTCAGAATGGCCATCATCAAAAAGCCTACAAACTATAAATGCTGGAGAGGGTGTGGAGAAAAGGGAATGCTCTTGCACTATTGGTGGGAATGTAAATTGATACAGCCACTATGGAAGACGGTATGGAGATTCCTTAAAAAACTAAATAAAACCACCATATGACCCAGCAATCTCACTCCTAGGCATATACCCTGAGGAAACCAAAATTGAAAAAGACACATGAATCCCATTGTTCATTGCAGAATTATTTACAATAGCTAGAACATGGAAGCAACCTAGATGTCCATAGAGAGAGGAATGGATAAAGAAGTTTTGGTACATATACACAATGGAACTCATCCATAAAAGGGAACACATTTGAGTCAGTTCTGATGAGGTGGATGAACCTATAACCTATTATACAGAGTGAATGAGTCAGAAAGAGAAAGGTAAATATCATATTCTAACACGTATATAAGGAATCTAGACAAATGGTATTGAAGAATTGATTTTCATGGCAGCAGTGGAGAAACAGACACAGAGAATAGACTTATCGACATGGGGAGAGGGGAGGAGAGGATGAGAGGTATGGAAAGAATTACATGGAAACTTACATTCAGTTCAGTTCAGTCGCTCAGTCGTGTCTGACTCTTTGTGATCCCATGAATTGCAGCATGCCAGGCCTCCCTGTCCATCATCAACTCCTAGAGTTCACTCAAACTCACGTCCATTGAGTCTGTGATGCCATCCAGCCATCCTTTCCTCTGTTGTCCCCTTCTCCTCCTGCCCCAAATTCCTCCCAGCATCACAGTTTTTTCCAATGAGTCAACTCTTCGCATGAGGTGGCCAAAGTACTGGAGTTTCAGCTTTAGCATCATTCCTTCCAAAGGACACACAGGACTGATCTCCTTTAGAATGGAATGGTTGGATCTCCTTGCAGTCCAAGGGGCTCACAAGAGTCTTCTCCAACACCACAGTTCAAAAGCATCAATTCTTTGGTGCTCAGCTTTCTTCACAGTGCAACTCTCACATCCATACATGAGTACTGGAAAAACCATAGCCTTGACTAGATGGACCTTTGTTGGCTAAGGTCTCTGCTTTTGAATATGCTATCTAGGTTGGTCATAACTTTTCTTCCAAGGAGTAAGTGTCTTTTAATTTCATGGCTGCAATCACCATTTGCAGTGATTTTGGAGCCCCCCAAAATAAAGTCTGACACTGTTTCCACTGTTTCCCCATCTATTTCCCATGAAGTGATGGGGCCAGATGCCATGATCTTAGTTTTCTGAATGTTGAGCTTTAAGCCAACTTTTTCACTCTCCTCTTTCACTTTCATCAAGAGGCTTTTTAGTTCCTCTTCACTTTCTGCCATAAGGGTGGTGTTATCTGCATATCTGAAGTTATTGATATTTCTCCCGGCAATCTTGATTCTTACATTAAAATGGATAGCCAATGGGAATTTGTTTTATGGCTCAGGAAACTCAAACATGGGCTCTGTATCAACCTAGAGTGATGGGATGGAGAAGCAGATGGGAGGGAGGTTCAAAAGGGAGGAGATATATGTATACCTATGACTGGTTCATGTTGAGGTTTGACAGAAAACAACATTTTGTAAAGCAATTATCCTTCAATAAAAATAAATTAAAAAAAAAGACAGGTGCATAAATACATACATATACACATAGAGGTAGGAGAGAGGCATGTTGACAAAATTGATCACTTACAATCTCATTTTCCTTTCGCAAAATAGATGCTAGCTCACAAGTTCTGGAGAGGAGTTATGCAATTTTCTTTAGTAACTCTTTAACAATTCTTTAGCGAGAGATAGAAAAGCAAATGTTAGTGTTAATTTAGGATTAGAGAGTGGTAGGGCAGGTGGGATAGAAAGACAAAGTACTAAATATATCTACTTTGAGTTTATATTTGTATTAATATAATTGTCATAAATATAATTATCATATATATCATGTAATTGCTAAAGTAATTGCCCAAGGGCTCCCATATGATATATTTTACATTCTGACATTATTGTATATGATTGATTTTTAAAATACTCTGAACACTGGGTAACCCTAAGAGAATGACTGCCACCCAAGTTTGTGTTTTTCTAGACATCTTCCATTAAAATATATCAACCAAAAAATCAAACAAAACCTCAAATAAGTCAAACCTTTAGAATAGCTAGAAGACAGAGAATACTCTGCACTTCAAATTACTTGAAAATAGAAAAATATTTAGTCAGCAAACCTCTCTCAAGCTCCTACTGAAAGTCTTTTCAGAGAGTAAGGGGAGTCTCGAAAATTATATTAAACAGAGAAAAGTAGTGCTAGACTCACTCCCAGAATAAGAAAGCCCACCAAAAGTGTGAAACTTCTCAAAATATAGTAGGTAAGCAAAGTAACTGACCTTGGAATTGTGTAGGACTCATATCTCAGCCGGAGAAGGCAATGGCAACCCACTCCAGTACTTTTGTCTGGAAAATCCCATGGATGGAGGAGCCTGGTAGGCTGCAGTCCATGGGATCGCTAGAATCAGACACGACTGAGCGACTTCACTTTCACTTTTCACTTTCATGCATTGGAGAAGGAAATGGCAACCCACTCCAGTGTTCTTGCCTGGAGAATCCCAGGGACGGGGAAGCCTGGTGGGCTGCTGTCTATGGGGTCGCACAGAGTCGGACACGACTGAAGCGACTTAGCAGCAGCATCAGCAGCATATCTCAGCAGGCCTTACCTCTGGGAATAAAGAGATTAAAAGAAAAGGGAAGGTGCTCTTATAAGACAGGACATTAAAGGGGAGAAAATAAAAGGGGAAAATCCTGAAAACAAAACAAGTGAATAATTATAGAACACAAGTTGTTCCCTCATCACTGTCACCACCACCACCAACAAAAGATCAAATCTATTTACTAAAGAATTTACACTTGCTGTACAGGGCTTCCCAGGCGGCTTGGTGGTAATTAATCTACCTGCTGATGCAGGAGAGACAGGAGACATGAGTTCAATCACTGGGTCAGGAAGCTTCCCTGGAGAAGGAAATGGCAACCCACTCCAGTATTCTTGCCTGGAACAATCCATGTATAGAGGAGCCTGGTAGGCTACAGCGCATGGGTTGGCAAAGAGTTGGACACAACAGAACAACTGAGCATGCACACACACATGCATACTTAAAGAGAGGGACACTTTTGAATTAGAAATCTTATAAACCACCCTAGACATCCACCCCTGCCTATAAAATGAATATGTGAAATCTATTTGCATCTATAAAAAATTTATTGTAATAATAAACAAGAAACTGAGTCAAAACATTTCAGGTACTAACCCTGCTTCCTCCAACTAAAAAGTAAAAGGAATTTATCTAAAAATACCTCAGACTAGACTGAATTAAATATCCTCAATCACTTGAAGAAATGAAAATGCACCTAGAATTTAAATTCAAAAGCTGCAAATAGAAATGGATAAGCAATAGGAAGAAATGAAATTATGGTTGAACTCATGAAAGAAATCAAAGAGAAGGACAAAATCTCAGAAATCAAGACTATATTTCAAGCTATTGTGCTCAAAGCATTCTGAATGCCCAGTAATATGGTGTTTAAAAGTAAATAAATAAAGGCTATCTATTTAATAGAAACTACGTGGCCCCTAGGTATAACATAGCAGGAAAATGTTTTCAATCTGCTCTCTGAAGACTTAGTGATTACTCAGTGTAATATAAAAGGTTCCAAAAAATGGGGTGAAGACAGGTTGTCAGGTACTTTAGACCCCTATGCAGCAGTCCAAATACATCACTCCTGTTTTTATCTACTTTACAGATGGGTTCATTCTGAGAATTTTTTTAATAGAGAAATGTTTTCAAAGCAAGAAGAACATTAAATATCACTGAAAGTTTTTCATGATATATTGACACAAAACAGGATGTAAAACAGTATGTATTTGCTCTCTGTCTGACTTTGACCAGGTATTTGACCTCTCTTTTCCTCATAGTCATTATTTGAAAATGGAGTTAATAATTGTACTTATCTTTTAGTATTATTTTGAAGATTAAACTATTTAATTAGCACCTGGAATTTAACAAGTGCTCTATAACAGAAAAGTTTCTCAAAGAAATATATCAAATGCATACAGTAATTAACTCAAATTATGAGATTGCACATAATTACTTCCTCCATTGGCTTATCTCAAATTTATTATTTTTTCCTACAGTGGTCACAACAAAGGCATAATAGATGTTGTAGAAAGGAATAAAGACACCTCCATGAGCAGGCAGCACTATCTATCCTGTATAATGACAATGATTGTCTCTATGGTTTTTGTTACCATCAATAGAACTCATCACTGAATGG
Source organism: Bubalus kerabau (assembly GCF_029407905.1). Lineage (NCBI taxonomy): Eukaryota > Metazoa > Chordata > Mammalia > Artiodactyla > Bovidae > Bubalus > Bubalus kerabau. The sequence continues at coordinate 56,133,055 of NC_073647.1, read as the reverse complement.
AACTGTTTCTTTGCCTGGTAAACTTGAAAATAGCAACTTCCTCTGTGATTGAAATGAACAAAAAATGGCCTGCTACACTGAATGATCATGTTTCGCAGTTGTCTTTGAGAGTTTGTTGGGACTCTCTTTCAGTTCAGTTCAGTTCAGTTCAGTCGCTCAGTCGTGTCCAACTCTTTGTGACCCCATGAATTGCAGCACGCCAGGCCTCCCTGTCAATCACCAACACCCGGAGTTCACTCAGACCCATGTCCATCGAATCAGTGATGCCATCCAGCCAGCTCATCCTCTGTCGTCCCCTTCTCCTCCTGCCCCCAATCCCTCCCAGCATCAGAGTCTTTTCCAATGAGTCAACACTTCGCATGAGGTGGCCAAAGTACTGGAGTTTCAGCTTTAGCATCATTCCTTCCAAAGAAATCCCAGGGCTGATCTTCAGCATGGACTCGTTGGATCTCCTTGCAGTCCAAGGGACTCTCAAGAGTCTTCTCCAACACCACAGTTCAAAAGCATCAATTCTTCAGCGCTCAGCCTTCACAGTCCAACTCTCACATCCATACATGACCACAGGAAAAACCACAGCCTTGACTAGATGAAAATTTGTTGGCAAAGTAATGTCTCTGCTTTTCAATATGCTATCTAGGTTGGTCATAACTTGCCTTCCAAGGAGTAAGTGTCTTTTAATTTCATGGCTGCAATCACCATCTGCAGTGATTTTGGAGCCCAAAAAAATGAAGTCTGACACTGTTTCCACTGTTCCCCATCTGTTTCCCATGAAGTGATGGACAAGATGCCATGATCTTCATTTTCTGAATGTTAAGCTTTAAGCCAACTTTTTCTCTCTCCACTTTCACTTTCATCAAGAGGCTTTTTAGTTCCTCTTCACTTTCTGCCATAAGGGTGGTGTCATCTGCATATCTGAGGTTATTGATATTTCTCCCGTCAATCTTGGTTCCAGCTTGTGCTTCTTCCAATCCAGCGTTTCTCATGATGTACTTTGCATATAAGTTAACTAAGCAGGGTGACAATATACACCCTTGACGTACTCCTTTTCCTATTTGGAACCAGTCTTTTGTCCCTTGTCCAGTTCTAACTGTTGCTTTCTGACCTACATACAGATTTCTCAAAAGGCAGGTCACTCTTTACCCCACACTCAATCAATAATGACTTCACAGTTTAACATTAAACGTCTGTATGTAAAGTACTGTGACAGCATTGTTTATAGCTTACTTGAGTCAAGGATCTTATTATTATTGAAATAGATCACATAGTTATGGAAAAAAAGAATGTCCCCCTTCAAATGTTCAATATTTTCATGACTTTTTTTTTAAATTTTTATGACTCTTTTAGCTCTCATTTTCTATCTTTTCCATCTGCATATTGAAATTCAGTTTAACCCACTTCTACAGTCTCAATTCTCTTGCACAAGGCTGCTGGCAAAAGAAACCACATTTACTTCATTCATGGTTACTGCATAATTCTATGGTAAGAAATAGGTAAACAGGCATACAAACTAGGCTAATTTTTAAACCCGGAAACATTTTTAATGTTTTTTCCCCCCTAGGTGTAGACTTCTAGATTTAAAGATTTTTTTTCTTTTATTACTTTAGACATATTGCTCCACTATCAGCTCACTTTCATTGTTTCTGATGAGTGATCTTCTGTAATTTTTATCTTTTATCCTCTCTACATAATGTGCCCCCCCCAGCTAATTAATTTTTTTTTTTTTGTCACTTGTTTGGAGTAGTTTGATTATGATATGCCTTGATATTTTTTCTTACAATGAGGTAATGATAGTTTCTCCAGTATCCAAATGTTTGTCAGGTGCTGTTTCTCCATTATGGGAGGGAGGAAGTGAAAAGAAGGCATGGAGGCAGGCAGTATTCTTGCCAAATCAGAAATCCATCCTTTCTACTGATGACTCTTGACACTTGGATGTTGACTCAGTGCTAACATTGTACTAGTTGTTCATTGGCTTATTGTGAAAATTAATTGGTTAATACATGTTGAGTGTTGAAAAGGTCCTCTTATTGATACTCCAAAATTTATTTTCTATGTAGAATAGACATTATCTTGAATGACAGCTTATTCATTTTGCCTTGATACTATAGAAAACCTCCAACATTTTGCTGTTATATCAAATCAGATCAGTTGCTCAGTCGTGTCTGACTCTTTGCGACCCCATGAATCGCAGCACATGAGGCCTCCCTGTCCATCACCAACTCCCGGAGTTCACCGAGACTCACGTCCATTGAATCAGTGATGCCATACAGCCATCTCATCCTCTGTCGTCCCCTTCTCCTCCTGCCCCCAATCCCTCCTAGCATCAGAGTCTTTTCCAATGAGTCAACTCTTTGCATGAGGTGGCCAAAGTACTGGAGTTTTAGCTTTAGCATTATTCCTTCCAAAGAAATTCCAGGGCTGATCTCCTTCAGCATGGACTGGTTGGATCTCCTTGCAGTCCAAGGGACTCTCAAGAGTCTTCTCCAACACCACAGTTCAAAAGCATCAATTCTTCAGCGCTCAGCCTTCTTCACAATCCAACTCTCACATCCATACATGACCACAGGAAAAACCATAGCCTTGACTAGACGAAACTTCGTTGGCAAAGTAATGTCTCTGCTTTTCAATATGCTATCTAGGTTGGTCATAACTTTCCTTCCAAGGAGTAAGCATCTTTTAATTTCATGGCTGCAATCACCATCTCTAGTGATATTGGAGCCCAGAAAAATAAAGTCTGACACTGTTTCCACTGTTTCCCCATCTGTTTCCCATGAAGTGATGGGACCAGATGCCATGATCTTCGTTTTCTGAATGTTGAGCTTTAAGCCAACTTTTTCACTCTCCACTTTCACTTTCATCAAGAGGCTTTTTAGTTCCTCTTCACTGTATGGTTTCTGCCAAACTCTTTTTCTTCTCAAATATCAGGGTTATGCTAAGTGTAGGCACCCTGAAGCAAGAGAGTGTAGGTATTCTAGCAAAACCAAAGAGGCTAGTGTGGATGGTGGATGGTATATGGTAAGCTTAGAGCACTGTGGAAGGAAATTAGCCCACACAGGTAGTTCTGGGACTATAGATATTATGGTTCACTCATAAAACATATAAAGCCATATTAAGGAGGTTGGTTTTTACACTGAAGTAAGAAATCATTGGAAGATTTCAAAAGTGAAGAGACATGATATGATTTATGATATTTTAAATAATTACGCTGACTACTCTGTGAAGAAAATAGTATATGAGGAGCAAGAATGAAAGCATAAAACCTTTTAAGAGCTGTTGAAGATATTGAACTGTTAGGTCTTAATTGCTTGGTCCGTGGTGTTGGTATTGAGAACAATAAGTGGTCAGGGTCTTGATATGCTTTGAAGATAGAGCCAATGGGATTTGCTGCTGGATTAAATATGAAGTGTGATGGAAAGAGAGGAGTCGTGACGACTACAAGATTGTTTGTTTTTAAATCTCACCAGTTGAACAAATGGAATATAATTTACTATGATAAGGAAGAGGGAGAGACAGTCATATAATAAGGTGTTATACTGAGATGCTTATAAGACAACCAAGTGAAAATATCTCATAAGAATTTGGCTGCACAAGTCTGGACATCAGGGGCACAAAGAAGGAAAATTTGGTAAAATAGAAGAATTAAGAGAGGAGTCTCAGAACCAGATGAAAAAACTGTTCAAGAAGAAGGGAGCGTCAAACTATACTTCCAGGCTGATATTACAAGATAAATATTATAAGAATTAGGAAATAACCATTGCATTTGTCAAAATATAGCTCATTGGTGACCCTAGAATAGGTGAATAGGATGGTGAAAGCCTGATTGAAATAGAGAGAAAATGAGACTTCATAGTAGACTGCATAAAATCAAATGCATCACACATCCCAAAAGTAACTCTAAAGATTAACAGAACAAATTAAGCTGCACATAACTCATTTCCATTACAAGAAGACAAAAAATACTACAAATAACAGATTACGAAGCTGAAAGGAATGGTATGAATTAGAAATGTGTCAGACACCACCTTAGCCAAGAGTGGTAGTATTAGGGATAAGTTAAGAGCTTGGGATAAAAATATGCATCCTGCTATATATAAAATAGATAGCTAATAAAGACCTCCTTTACAGCAAAAGGAGCTCTACTCAATATCTTGTAATAACCTATAATAGAAAAGAGTCTAAAAAAGAATAGATACATTTATACATATGTATAACTGAACCACTTTGCTGAAACTAGCAGAACATTATAAATCAATTATATTTCGATACAAATAAAAAAAACAGTTGAAGAATATAAGAAAAATAATAAATGAAGGTTTAAAAAAAGAGTAGTATTATTGCCAACATTGCATAACATGGAGTTTGTCATTATGAATCATCAGAAAACCTGAAACCAAGCAAATTTTACAAAATAGCTGGCCTATATTCTTTAAATATATTAAGGTGAATAAAAATTAAGTGAGACTGAAGAACTATTCCAGATTAAAGAAGATTAAAAGACATAACTAAATGCAATGCATGATCCAGATTTGGATCTTGAATGGAAAAACAATCGATAAAAGATATTAGTCAGTCAATTGGCAATATTTGCATTAGAAAATAATGTTTCATAAAGTTTAACTTAATTTTTCTGCTGATTGTATTGTAGTTATGTAAGAGAATGTCTTTGTTCCCAGGAAATGCACACTGAAATATTTTTGGATAAAAGAACATAGTGTTGATAACTTTCTCTTAAGAGGTTGTTTGGGAAAAATATGTATTTATGCATATGCATATAAATTTTTTTTTTTTTTAGTCACTAAGTCGTGTCCATCTCTTTTGCAACCCCATGACTGTAGCTCACCAGGCTCCTCTGTCCGTGGAATTCCCTAGGCAAGAATACTGGAGTGGGTTACCATTTCCTTCTCCAGGGAATCTTCCTGACTCAGAGATCAAACCTGGTTCTCCTGCATTGGCACGTGAATTCTTTACCACTGAGCCACCTGGGAAGCCCCATGTGCATATATATTATGTGTTTAAAAAGAATGATAAAGCAAATGTGGCAAAATGGTAGCAACTGGTGAATCTGGGTAAGGGTAGAAGAGACAAAGGGCTTCTTTGTACTCATCTTGCAATTTTCTGGTAAGCTTTATATCAGCATAAAAAGTTAAAATGGGAAGAGAGGAAGTAAAGATAGCAAGTATTGGCAAATTAAGAATTTGCTGTGAGGAGGAGCAGACAAAGGGGGCATTTATTGAAGGGGAATGTGACATCAAATGAGACTTTAAAAAATAGTAATAGGTAGAATAATAATACTGAAATAGCCCTTACCAAGCCCCAAGTATAGTTCTAAGTGCTTCACATATCTGATTCATTTAATTCACACACACACACCCACACCCACACCCCCACGCACAGAGATGTATATTAATAAGGAAACAGAGGCACAGAGCAGTGAAATAACTTGCTGAAGGCCATACTGCAGTATGTGGTAGCAACTGGATATTGCAGAATGTTTGTATGCTGATGAGAATGATCCAAAGAGAGAAGTAAGAGACAAGGCCATCAGCTGAGAGTTAAGGATGAGAAAAGAGATATTAGAGGTTTGAAAAGAGAAAACATAAAGTGTGGTTTAATCTTCATGGAGGGTGGAAGAGTGAACTGACCAGCAAAATGTAGTAAGATTGCAAAGCAGCTCTAATGGCTGACTTGAGGCTTTATATATATATATAATTGAAAATGAGATGAACTGTCATGGTTGTAATTTTCTCCAGCCATGTTCAATCACTGGTATAGCACAGAGTAGATACAAAATTATGTTTTTTTTCCCCCACATGATGGTAGAGGGATAAGGAAACAAGGGATTTAAGAGTATGAGCAAAGGATTTGGAATATTTAAATAGAATTTAAATAGGATAAGAAGGAAAATGAGGATTTGATGGTGAGAGGTTTTGAAAAGATAATAGGATACATACATTTTGGGCCCTAGAAAGATACAATACTCGTTATTATTGAAGAACTAATGGGAATAAGTTGGAAAGATAGAAGATAGTGGTTAGAGATGTAGATATGTGAATTTGAGATTATGGAGGCATTGCTGTTGTTCTTGTTTGGTAGCCAAGTTGTGTCTGACTCTTTTGTGACCCCTGGACCACTCCAGTACTCTTGCCTGGAAAATCCCATGGATGGAGGAGCCTGGTGGGCTGCAGTCCATGGGGTCACTAAGAGTCAGACACGACTGAGCGACTTCACTTTCACTTTTCACTTTTCACTTTCATGCATTGGAGAAGGAAATGGCAACCCACTCCAGTGTTCTTGCCTGGAGAATCCCAGGGATGGGGGAGCCTGGTGGCTGCCATCTAGGGGGTCGCACAGAGTCGAACACGACTGAAGTGACTTAGCAGTAGCAGTAGCAGGACTGTAACTCACCAGACTCCTCTGTCCATGGAATTTTCCAGGCAAGAATACTAGAGTGGTTTGTCATTTCCTTCTCCAGGGGATCGTCCTGACCCAGGGCGCTAACCCTGGTGTCTTGCTTAGCAGGAAGATTCTTTACTACTGTGACACCTGGGAAACCCATGGAGGCATTGTTGTTAGTGGTAATGACAAGATCTAGGGTTATATATCCATGGGACTTGACAGCTGAAGTAGGTTACAAGACAAGCTAATTGGAGGAAAGATAAGAAATAGGGAAGCCATGATATTAGAAGGATCATCCGTGTGTATATTGAAATCACTGAGAATATGAGTCAAAACTAAGTACTCATTCTTTTGGTAATTAATTCATTTATTCACTTAGTAAATTATCACTGAATAGTTTTTAATACATTAGGCACATTACCAGGTGCTAGCAATACAGTGAAGGAAAAAAAGGTCCAGTTCTCTAAGGAGCTTATATTTTTGTTGGAAAAATAATAAATATATAATGTGAGGTAATGATAATGCTGTGAAGAAAAAATCTAGAATAAGTGGATATTTTAATAGATATGGTAGCTCACACGGTGAAGAATCTGCCAGTGCAGGAGATGCTGGTTCAATCCCTGGGTCAGGAAAATCCCCTGGAGAAGGGAATGGCTACCCACTCAAGTATTCTTGCCTGGGAAATCCCATTGACAGAGGATCCTGGCAGGCTACAGTCCATGGGGTCACAAAGAGTTGGACACAACTTAGAGACTAACATTTTCATTTTTACTTTAATAGGTATAAGCATGGATTAATACACTATTTTAGATGGGATTTGTGTCAAAGAGCAAGTCATGCAAAAATCAGTGAAAATGCCTTTAGGCAGAGGAAAAAACAAGTAAAATGATCACAGAGGTGAGAATGAGCTTGACCTAGTCAAGGCTACTGTAACTAGAGTAAAGCAAGCAAGTAGTAGAGCACTAGGAGACAGTGTTGGAAAGAAAGATAGGGCACAGCTCTTTGGCAATTTTGACCAGGACAATCATGTAATCTGAGTAATGCTTTTTAAAAAAGATTTACTTTTGTTGCTGTGTGAATAGTTTAAGGATGGAACAAGTAGAAACAGACAGATCGTTTATTTTGGAGGCCATTTCTATAGTCTGGGTGAGGGATGATGATGAGGAGGATGTTGATGATGTTTTACCACAATATTTTAAGTTAGTTCAAAAATATTTAGTATCTAATGTAGGAAAATAAAAAAATCTGTTAAGTAGAGAGCTGCCTTATCTGAAAAAATGTGTCAAAAGTACTGGGGTCACCAGTTTTACTGTTAAAATCCAAATCTATATAAATTCTTCATACAAAAATTGAGGTTGTGACATTGTACATGGAGCAGTAATCAAGACCATCCCCAAGGAAAAGAAATGCAAAAAGGCAAAATGGTTGTCTGACGAGGCCTTACAAAGAGCTGAGAAAAGAAGAGAAGCTGAAAGCAAAGGAGAAAAGGAAAGATATACCCATTTGAATGCAGATTTCCAAAGAATCGCAAGGAGAGATGAGAAAGCCTTCCTCAGTGATCAATGCAAAGAAATAGAGGAAAACAATAGAATGGCAAAGACTAAAGATCTCTTCAAGAAAATTAGAATAACAAGGGAATATTTCATGCAAAGATGAGCACAATAAAGGAGAGAAATGGTATGGACCTAACAGAAGCAGAATATATTAAGAAGAGGTGGCAAGAATACACAGAAGAACTATATAAAAAATATCTTCATAAACCAGATAACCATGATGGTGGGCTCATTCACCTAGAGCTATATATCTTGGAATGCAAAGTCAAGTGGGCCTTAGGAAGCATCACTACACAAAAGCTAGTGGAGGTTATGGAATTCCAGTTGCGCTATTTCAAATCCTAAAAGATAATGCTGTGAAAGTGCTGCACTCAATATGCCAGCAAATCTGGAAAACTGAGCAGTGGTCACAGGACTGTAAAAGGTCAGTTTTCATTGCAATCCCAAATACAGGTAATGTCAAAGAATGTTCAAACTACTGCACAATTGCACTCATCTCACACGCTAGCAAAGTAATGCTCAAAATTCCCCAAGCCAGGTTTCAACAGTACATGAAATGTGAACTTCCAGATGTTCAGGTTGCATTTAGAAAAGGCAGATGAACCAGAGATCAAATGACCAACATCTGCTGGATTATAGAAAAAGCAAGAGAGTTCCAGAAAATTTCTGCTTTATTGACTATGCCAAAGTTTTGACTGTGTGAATCACAACAAACTGTGGAAAATTCTGAAAGAGATAGGGATTCCAGACCACCTTACCTGCCTCCTGAGGAATCTGTATGCAGGAGAAGAAGTAACAGTTAGAACTAGACATGGAACAATGGACTTGTTCCAAATCGGGAAAGGAGTACGTCAAGGCTGTATATTGTCACCCTGCTTATTTAACTTATATGCAGAGTACAGAATGGGAAATTCCAGGCTGGATGAAGCACAAGCTGGAATCAAGATTTCCGGGAGAAATATTAATAACCTCAGAAACACAGATGACACCACCCTTAAGGCAGAAAGTGAAGAAGAACTAAAGAACCTCTTAATGAAAGTGAAAGAGAGTGAAAAATTTGGCTTAAAAAAAAAAAGACTAAGATCATGGCACCCAGTACCACCACTTCATGGCAAATAGATGGGGAAACAATTGAAACAGTGAGAGATTGCTTTTTTGGGCTCCAAAATCATTGCAGATGGTGATTGCAGCCATGAAATTAAAAGACGTTTGCTCCTTGAAAGAAAAACTATGACCAACCTAGATAGCATATTAAAAAGCATAGACATTACTTTGCCAATAAAGGTCAAGGCTATGGTTTTTCCAGTAGTCATGTATGGGTGTGAGAGTTGGACTATAAATAAAGTTGAGCACTGAAGAATTGATGCTTTTAAACTGTGGTTTTGCGGAAGACTCTTGAGAGTCCCTTGGTCAGCAAGGGGATCTAACCAGTCCATCCTAAAGGAAATCAATCCTGAATATTCTTTGTAAGGACTGATGCTGAAGCTGAAACTTCAATACTTTGGCCACCTGATGCAAATAACTGACTCACTGGAAAACACCCTGATGCTGGGAAAGACTGAAGGTGAGAAGAGAAGGGGACGACAGAGGATGAGATGTTTGGATGGCATCACTGACACGATGGACATGTGTTTGACTCTGGGAGTTGGTAATGGACATGGAAGCCTCATGTGCTGCAGCCCATGGGGTCACATAGAGTCGGACACAACTGAGCGACTCAACTGAACTGAAAAACTGTAGAGTGAGAAGTCTAAAATAAATAATAACATTAGCTAAGCTAATAATGTGATCACATAGGTAATCTCTGCCATATTAAGAGGGGCATACCAGGGGAGTTGGAAGTTTCTTATCACATTGTCTTGAAAGAGTAATTGTGTCATATTTTTAAAATCTTGAAGTGCTATATAAATGTTAATATGTATTGTCCTTATCTTGTTAACTGAAGTATAGTTGATTTAAACTGTAGTTTCAGGTATATATGGAGAAGGAAATGGCAACCCATTCCAGTATCCTTGCCTGGTAAATCTCATGTACAGAGGAGCCTGGTGGGCTGCAGTCCATGGGGTCGCAAAGAGTCGGGCACGACTGAGCGACTAAGGTATACAGCAAAGTGATTCAGCTATGCATGCGTGTGTGTGTGTGTGTGTGTATACACAGATTTTTTCCATTATACATTGTCACAAGATATTTAATATAGTTTCATGTGCTGAATAGTAGGTCTTTGTTGTTTATTTTTTAATATATATAGTTGTATCTGTTCATCAGAAACTCCTAATTTATTCCCCTCCATTCCCATTTGGTAAGGATAGGTTTATTTTCTATATCTGTGAGTTGATTTCTGTTTCATAAATAAGTTCATTTGTATCATTTTTTGAAGATTTGATATATAAGTGGTATCATATGATACTTGTATTTTTCTGATATCACTTACTATGATGATTTCTAGATTCATTCATGTTGCTGCAAATGATATTATTTCATTCTTAATATGCATGAGTCATATTCCATTGTGTATATATACACCATATCTTCTTTATCCATTCATCTGTCAATGGATATTTAGGCTGCTTCCATGCCATGGCTATTGTAAATAGTGCTCCTATGAACAATGAGGTGCATATATCTTTTTGAATTAGCGTTTTCATCTTTTCTGAATATATGCACGGGAGTGGGGTTACTCAATCATGTGGTCACTCTATTTTTAGTTTTTTAAGGAACCTCCATACTGATCTCCATAGTAGTTTCATCAATTTACATTCCCACCGGCAATGAAGGGGGTTTCCCTCTTCTCCACACCCTCTACAGCATTTATTATTTGTAGATTTTTTAATGCTGACCATTCTGACTAGTGTGAGGTGATACCTCACTGTAGTTTTGATTTGCATTTCTCAAATAATTAGAGATGTTCAGACACATTTTCATGTGTCTCAAGGCCATCTGTATGTTAGTTTGTTTGTGTTTTTGAAGAAATGTCAATTTAGGTCTCATGCCCAGTTTTCGATTGGGTTGTTTTTGTTTTTGATATTGAGCTATTAGAGCTGTTTGTATATTTTAGAAATTAAACCCTTATTTTTCACATCATTTGCAAATATTTTCTCTCATTCTATAAGTTATTTTTTGTTTATGGTTTCCTTTACTGTGCAAAAGCTTTTAATTTTAATTATTTTTTATTTTTGCTTTTATTTCTATTACTCTAGGAGATGGATTAAAAAATATTGCTGCAATTTATATCAGATTCTGCCTATGTTTTCCTCTAGGAGTTTTATAGTATCTGGTTTTACATTTAGGTCTTTAATTCATGTTGAGTTTATTTTTATTTGTGGTGTTAGAGGATGCTCTAATTTCATTCTTTTATGTAGGTGTGCTAAGTTGCTTTAGTTGTGTCTGATTCTTTGCAACCCTATGGACTTCAGCCTGCCAGGATCCACTGTCTGTGGGATTCTCAAGGCAAGAATACTGCAGTGAGGTGCCGTGCCCTTCTCCAGGGAATCTTCCTAACTCAGGGATTGAACCCCACATCTCTTATGTCTCCTGCATTGACAGGCAGGTTCTTTACCACTAGGACCACGTAGAAAGCCCTCTCTTACATAAAGCTGTCCCGTTTTCCCAGCAGTACTTATTGAAGAGACAATCTCTCCTTCATTGTATATTGTTGTCTCCTTTGTCACAGATTAATTGACAATAAGTACATGAGTTTATATCTGAAAGCTTGAAATGAAAAAGGAGAAACTGGAAGTAAATGTACTACTGTCTCAAGCAGCAGAAAATGGCTATTCTACAGATCTATCATCTGTTTTTGTGCCAGTATGACATTGTTTGGATTACTGTAGCTTTGTTGTGTAGTCTGAAGTCAAGGAAGATAATTCCTCTAGCTCCATTCTTCTTTCTCAAGACTGTTTTGTCTGTTGCAGTGTTTCTTGTGTTTCCACACAAATTTAAAAATTTTTTCTAGCTCTGTGAAAAATGTTCTTGGTAATTTGATAGGGATTGCATTGAATCTATAGATTGCCTTGGGTCTTATGGTCATCTTAACAGTATTATGATTTTTCCAAACCAAGAACACGGTGCAGCTTTCCATCTATTTGTGTCTTCAGTTACTTTCATCAACATCTTACAGTTTTCAAAGTACAAGTCTTTTGCCTCTTTATTCCTACATATTTTACTCTTTTTGATTTTATGGTAAATGGGATTGTCTCTTAAATTCTCTTTCTGATGTTTTGGTGTTAGTATACAGAAATGCAACAGATTTCTGTGTGTCAATTTTCCATCCTGAAAATTTACCAAAGTCATTAATGAGCTCTAATAATTTTCTGGTGGTGTCCTTAAGATTTCCTTTACATAGTATCATATCATCTGCAAATAGTTTTCTTCCTCTCCAATGTGGACTCCTTTTATGTCATTATTTGTTAAGGTTATGATTTGGAAGGAGAAAAGTTCATTTCTGATAAATAAATACAACAATATGATTTTTCTGTCTTTGGATTTTCTGGTATTAGATAAGGACAGTGTTGGATAAAGAGTGTAATTGTTCCAATGGACAAATTCTTGGAAAAGTATAACTTACCAAAACTGAACCAGGAAGAAATAGAAAATCTTAACAGATGCATCACAAGCAAGGAAATCAAAACTGTAATCAGAAATCTTCCAACAAACAAAAGCCCAGGACCAGATGGCTTCACAGCTGAATTCTACCTAAAATTTAGAGAAGAGGTAACACCTATCCTACTCAAACCCTTCCAGAAAATTGCAGAGGAAGGTAAATTTCCAAGCTCATTCAATGAGGCCACCATAACCCTAATGCCAAAACCAGACTACGATGCCAAAACAAACAAACAAACAAAAAAACTACAGGCCAATATCACTGATGAACATAGATGAAAAAATCCTCAACAAAATTCTAGCAAACAGAATCCAACAACATATTAAAAAGATCATACATCATGACCAAGTGGGCTTTATCCCAGAGATTCAAGGATTCTTCAGTATTCACAAATCAATCAATCTGATACACCACATTAACAAATTGAAAGATAAAAACCATATGATTATCTTAATAGATGCAGAGAAATCCTTTGACAAAATTCAACATCCATTTATGATAAAATCTCTCTAGAAAGCAGGCATAGAAGGAACATACCTCAACATAATAAAAAACATATGTGATAAACCCACAGCAAACATTATCCTCAGTGGTGAAAAATTGAAAGCATTTACCCTAAAGTCAGGAACAAGACAAGGGTGCCCACTCTTACCACTACTATTCATCATAGTTTTAGTCACAGCAATCAGAAAAGAAAAAAGAAATAAAGGGAATCCAGATTGGAAAAGAAGAAGTAAAACTCTCACTGTCTGCAGATGACATGATCCTGTACATAGAAAATCCTAAAGACACCACTAGAAAATTACTAGAGCTAATCAACGAATATAGTAAAGTTATAGGATATAAAATTAACACACAGAAATCCCTTGCATTCCTATGCACTAACAATGAGAAAACAGAAAGAGAAATTAAGGAAACAATTCCATTCACCATTGCAATGAAAAGAATGAAATACTTAGGAATAAATCTATCCAAAGAAACAAAAGACCCATATATAGAAAACTATAAAACACTGATGAAAGAAATCAAAGATGACACAAACAGATGGAGAAATATACCATGTTCTCGGATCAGAAGAATTAATATAGTAAAAATGAGTATACTACTGAAAGCAATCTATGGATTCAAGGCAATCCCTATCAAGCTACCAACAGTATTTTTCACAGAACCAGAACAAATAATTTCACAATTTGTATGGATATACAAGAAACATCCAATAGTCAAAGCAATCTTGAGAAAGAAGACTGGAACTGGAGGAATCAACCTACCTGACTTCAGACTATACTACAAAGCTACAGTCATCAAGATAGTATGGTACTGGCACAAAGACAGAAATATAGACCAATGGAACAAAATAGAAAGCCCAGAGATAAATCCACGCACCTATGGACACCTTATCTTTGACAAAGGAGGCAAGAATATACAATGGAGAAAAGACAAACTCTTTAACAAGTGGTGCTGGGAAAACTGGTCAACCATTTGTAAAAGAATGAAACTAGAACACTTTCTAACACCATACACAAAAATAAATTCAAAATGTATTAATGATCTAAATATAAGACCAGAAGCCATAAAACTCCTAGAGAAAAACATAGGCAAAACTCTCTCTGACGTAAATCACAGCCACCACCCAGCGTAATGGAAATAAAAGCAAAAATAAGCAAATGGGACCTAATTAAACTTTAAAGCTTTTGCACAACGAAGGAAACTATAAGCAAGGTAAAAAGACAGCCTTCAGAATGGGAGAAAATAATAGCAAATGAAGCAACTGACAAAGAATTAAACTCAAAAATATACAAGTAACTCCTGCAGCTCAATTCCAGAAAAATAAACGACCCAGTCAAAACATGGGCCAAAGAAGTAAACAGACATTTCTCCAAAGACGACATACAGATGGCTAACAAACAGATGAAAAGATGCTCAACATCACTCATTATCAGAGTAATGCAAATCAAAACCACAATGAGGTACCATCTCACGCTGGTCAGAATGGCTGCTGTCAAAAAGTCTATGAACAATACATGTTGGAGAGGGTGCCAAAAAAAGTTAACCCTCTTACACTGTTCATGGGAATGCAAACTAGTACAGCCACTATGGAGAACAGTGTGGAGATTCCTTAAAGAACTGGAAATAGAACTGTCATATGACCCAGCAATCCCACTGCTGGGCATACACACCAAGGAAACCAGAATTGAAAGAGACATGTGTACCCCAATGTTCATTGCAGCACTGTTTATAATAGCCAGGACACGGAAGCAACCTAGATGTCCATCAGCAGACGAATGGATAAGAAAACTGTGGTATATATATGAAACGGAATATTACTCAGCCATTAAAAAGAACACATTTGAATCAGTTCTAATGAGGTGGATCAAACTGGATCCTAATATACAGAGTGAAGTAAGTCAGAAAGAAAGAAAACAATATAATATATTAAGGCATATACATGGAATTTAGTAAGATGGTAATGATGACCCTATATTTGAGACAGCAAAAGAGACACAGATGTAAAGAACAGACTTTTGGATTCTGTGGGAGAAGGTGAGGGTGGGATGGTTTGAGGGAATAGCATTGGAACATGTATATTATCATAAGTGAAATGGATCGCCAGTTCAGGTTCCATGCATGAGATAGGGGGCTCAGGGCTGGTGCACTGGGACAACCCTGAGGGATGGGATTGGGAGGGAGGTGGGAGGGTCGTTCAGGATGGGGGACACATGTACACCCATGGCTGATTCATGTGAATGTATGGCAAAACCACTACAGTATTGTAAAGTAATTATCCTCCAATTAAAATAAATAAATTAATTAAAAAAATAAGAGCATAGTTGTTCTGAAGAGGAAAGCCTGAAACAAAAAAGGAAAAACTGGAAGTAAATGTACTGCTGTCTCAAGGAGCAGAAGCTGGCTGTTACTGGCTGATTTGGGTGCAAAAGCTTTTATAACACCAGAGCCATAGAAGTAGAAAACAAGGGTTTATGATTTTCCAAAAAAAGAAAGGTTTTCAACTGAGCTGTTGTAGCAATTGAAAGTGTCAGTATGGTTCTGATTTTTTTTTTTAGTATTTCCCCATTCTTACTTTCAGTTATCCTTAATTACTGCATCTTTTTAATGTCATGTGTTTAATGTCAAGTAATACTTTATTTTTAATTTTAAGTAATATTTTAATTGCCAGTTTGTCCAATAAAAAGCAATGTTGAGTGTATACCATGCTGAAGTGAGGAAGGATTTGAAAATTACAAAAGTTAAAATAAGATCTCTGTCCTCTGGGACCTCAAAATTAAGAGAACAGTGGTCATTTCTAGAGATATTATTGAAATGGAAACTTTTACTTATATAGACCAAAATATGTGGTAATGTCATAAAGATAATTGCCTTAAACTCTTCAATCAAGAGTCCAGAGGTCTTAGGGTCATGCCTGCCTGATTTAGTTATATATAGTGACTCAGACTTTAAGACCTCAGAATGTTTGTGTGTTTCAATTGCCTGGAAAAAAGTAACTGCCAATTTTTCTCATAGTGCTCCTTTTGACTTCTTCTGAGTGCCTCAGAGAACTATATTTTTGAGAGAAATACCCATTTTTTTATGGTTACAAGCTGGTTCAATAAACAGGAGTATGCTAGATAAAACTGAAGAGCAAATGAAAATCTATGGAATGCCTATTGGTAATAATCTATATTGCAACTCATATTTATTTACATTATATTTCAAGGGATATTTGCATATTTTGCCAACATTTTACATGAAGAACTGGAAATTTTGACCAAAAATAAGATTTAAGCCAGCCATTATAGCTAAAATGCAATGGAAATTAAATATTAACACCTTAGTAAATGAAAACGTAGAGCAAGATTTACTGACTCAAGAAGGTCTAATCTGAGGCTGTCTTTCCTTTTTATCTTCATTCATGGGGTGATTTGCTAGATCCTGTCACACTGAATTATAGATTTACCATTTCCCCCTAAAATAAATTTTATTAAGTTACTTTTGACAAACACACACTAATGAAGAAAAGCATGGGGAATGATAATACTCCCTATTTTTATGGAAAAAAAATAATGATATAACCCACACATTGCTGCTTGATTACTTAAATGCCAGAAGTCACCCAAGTTGAAACAAAATAAACAGCAAATTCCTGTTGACTTTCCACTGGGCGTGACCAAATCCCATCTCTCTCCAGCCTGAGGTTTTGAGTAAAGACACTAAAAAAGAGGAATTTGGTTAATTCTTTGAAAACAGCTATGGAATGTAAAAAAACATGTAGCCCATCTTCTTGTTATGAACAGGAAATGTCTAGGGTACAGAAATAGTCTGTCTTGCAACATTGTATAATGCCTTAACCATATGCTGTTTTATTTTTTCCTGCTCCTACTTGTTTTATATTTCTCATTTTAATTTTCATATAAAGGTGTAGTATTTTCTGGTTTTTAGAAAACTGACAAAGGAGGGAATATATTACATGTTAATAATTAATTTTAGTGTTTATTTATATAATTGAGCACAAGGAATACATGAAATTGCTCAAGTTTTGAGATACCATTAAATTTTCCTTCTTTCAGTGTCTTCTCTAAGGCTCTCCTGGTTACAGAAAATGTCTGGTCACTCTGCCCATGAAGCCTCCTTTTAACCATATCCTTTAATAATAAGGATCATGTGCATTGTCTGTTTTATTTGCTATGTTTTTTTTTTTTTCATCCGAGTTGCGGGTGTTTAAAATCCCAATTTCCTGTCTTAAGTTTCTTTCTTTCCTTTCTTGTCTCCACAAGCCTGTATAGCTCAGTATTTTCTGCTTAATTTTCATCCTTTACTTTCAGTCAAACCACTCCTTTGTATATTTTGAGTGCTTACGTGTGGTCAGTCATGTTCCACTCTTTGCAACCCCATGGACTGTAGCCCACCAGGCTTCTCTGTCCATGGGATTTCCCAGGCAAGAATACTGGAGTGGCTTGCCATTTCCTCCTCTAGGGAATCTTCCTGACCCAGGGGTCAAACCTGTGTCTCTTGCATCTCCTGTATTGGCTTGCAGATTCTTTACCACTTGAGCCACCTGGGTCTTATATCCTTCTAAAGGAATTGTTTATAACTTGAAAACCTTTCAAGGTATGGTGCCTGCATTGGTGGAAGGGCCATGCAAGGAGAGGAATCATCATGCGTATCATGGTTAGAGTTAGTTGTCAGTTTCCCAAGGACAGTAATTCAGTCCTAGACATATCCCTGCCAGTTGTTTATAGCGTAAATGTTTGTTGACCACATAGTGCCTTTGTATTAGGCTTCTCCAAAGGAACAGAACCAGTAAATGTATACATCCTATTGGTTCTGCTTCTCCAGAGAACCCTAATGATAAATCACAGTCCTTATAATAAATAAATAAATTTCAGAGTTACATATCATAGTCCTTATAATAAATATATATATTTATCAATAAATAAGGTTTTATATATAATATATTTTTATCCTAAAAACTATGATTTATTATATGGAATAAGTCTCAATATTTGGTGAAAGAAAAGACAAACTGGAGAGGTGGGAGATCTGACGGTTTAGTTCTAGTTCCACTATGAAGGCCTGAAAACCTGGAAAGCTAAAAGTGGAGTTCTGGTCCAAACGTCCACAGGCTTGTGAGTCTGGAAGAACAAATATTTCAGTTTGACTCTTGAAGGCTGATAAAAAGCCAGTGTTCCAATTTGAAGCTAGTCAGCTAGGAAGAACTTTATTACACAGAGAAGCATCGGCCTTTTATATTTCTATTTAGGACCTCAGCTGATAGGGTGAGGCCCACTCATATTGGGGATGGCAATCACTTTATTCAATCTACAGATGCAAGTGTTAATCTTATCCAAAAACACTCTCACTGACATAGAATAATATTTGACCATATATCTGAACATCCCATGGCCCAGTCAAGTTGACATATAAAATTAGCCATCACATAGCCCTAGTAAACTGATTTTAATGATTCTGACCATTAAGGAGAAAGTGAATTGTTATTCCATAATGGAAATAAGAAATAGTATGTCTGAATGGAATAAAGGAGATCCCTTAATATCTCTTAATATTATGCCCTGTGATTAAGGTCAGTGGAAAACTATAACAATGCAATTTTGGCTGGATTACTAATGAATTGCAGGCAGACACTTTACCCTCTGAGCCACCAGGGAAGCCCAAAACCTTAAAAAATTGTGAATCGCTATGCTGTACACCTGTAACTTATGTAATGTTGTACATCAACTATGTCTAAAGTTTTAAAAATTAACTTGAAAAAAATTGCTACAAGTCTTGCTTGTCAAGCTTGTTTGATCTGTGGTAGGCACTTCCTTCTCACGCTACTCAAAGATCTGGTGTTTACTATTGCTTTATCTAGTTTATTGCCATTGTAGCAACCTCAACTCAAATGAAAAATCTCCAGTGTTAGAGATTAGTCAGATTCCTAAAAGTGTGTCTGGGGACCATCTGCATGGAAATCATATGAAATGTTTGTTAAAAATTTCAATTCTGGGCCCCATCCTCAGTTCTGCCCAACTGACTCTGGGAGTACCATCCAGAGATTTGCCTTTAACAAGCTCTCAGGTGGTTTTATTATACCCTGAAGCTTAAGAACCACTGATTGAGAATGACTCTATAACTTGAAAAATGTATACTTCTAAAAGAAAGGAAATAATTATGGGCCAATACTGTAAAACTCCAGGGAAATGGACACTGAAATAACAAATCAGAATTCTGGGGTTTAGTGTAATTTCAGTTTTGCCATATCAAAATATGTTTAGTCATTTCCCATTATGGAACTCAACTTGCTAAATGTGTTAAAAGAGTAAGTCAAAGAAAATGTATTGTTGTGCACCAGATTTTATTTTTTAATTATTATTTTAATTTTATTTTTAATTAATTTGTTTATTTTAATTGGAAGATAATTACTTTACAATATTGTAATAGTTTTTGCCATACATCAACATGAATCGGCCATAGATATACATGTGTCCCTCCCATCCTGAACCTCCCTCACACCTCTCTCCTCACCCTGTCCCTCTAGGTCGTCCCAGTATATATATATATATATATATATATATATATATATATATATATATTATCTTATCTGTTCTTCAAAACATCCTGTGAGCTAGGTACCATTTTACAGATGTGAAAACTGACTCTCAGGGACATGGAGTAACTTTCCCAAGGTTGCATAATGTGAGTGGCAGAGATATGTTTCAAATATAGGTGGGCCTGACTCCAAAGCCAGTCTTCCCTCCACTATGCATGTCTGCCTTTTATTTTATTTTATTTTTATTTTTTTATTATTCTTTTTTTAAATTTTATTTTATTTTTAAATTTTACAATATTGTACTGGTTCTGCCATATATCGAAATGAATCCGCCACAGGCATACATGTGTTCCCCATGCCTTTTAAACTTGAACTTGAAATGGTTTAAGTTGGTCTCTTCTACTTCATAACATTCTGTGCTGTTAGGCAATAGTTCTGTGACCAATGCTGTTACAATTCAGATAATAATGTATTTATTAGTTTTACTATAAATATGAATTTTATATTAGATAATTTTAAAGATTAAAATCATCAGAAAACTATGAAATAGTGGTCAAATTACCAGTCAGATAAGGCAGCAAGTAATGGGTGAGTAAAGTACTGATGACCATAAACCAAGTTTACCTAAGCAATTAGCTATTTTCGCCTTTGCTTATCTCAGAAACTGATGTTTGGCAAGCAAATTAAACTACTTCTTTTGAATACTCAATACAATTCATATTCACTTTTAGTATAGTCCATCTTAAGTGATAGATATTTGAATTTTCTCTAGTAATAACTTATATAGATGCTCCACCCTCAACTCCCCATTCCTCTAGTGTGGGCTGTGCATAGTCATTTCCTGATGTCAATATGGAAAGGGTCAAAAAAGCGCACCTTTGTAGTGAATAATGCTAAGCAGCACTACCTGACCAGGTAAGCGTGGTTAGCATTATCACTGACACGTTACGTTGATGGTGTGTGCTCTTGTTGTGTGATGGGAATGGCACTTTACCTATGTGGGCTTCCTCCCCCAAATCCATAACCCTAATCTAATAATGAGAAAAGCATCAGACAAATCCCAGTTGAAGGATATTCTACAAAATATCTGACAGGTACTCCATAAAGCTCTCAAGTTCATTCAAAATAAGGAAAATCTGAGATTCTGTAACAGACAAGAAGTACATGAGGAGATATGATAACTAAATGTAATATGATACCCTGGATGGGATCCTGGAATGGAAAAAGACATTAAGCAAAAACTAAGAAAATATAAAGTGAGGACTTTAGTTAGTTATAATATATCAGTATTGGTTCAATGATTGTAACAGGTGTACCATACTAATATAAGATATTGATAATAGGGGAAATTGGTTGAAGGGAATGCAGTAACTCTCTGTACTAGTCTGTTATAATTTTTCTGTAAATCTAAAACAATTCTAAAAGACTCATTTAAAAATTCAGCTGTCCAAAGCAAAAAAGATTTGCTGTATGAATCCCACTCCTGGGCATATACCAAGACAAAACTATAGTTTGAAAAGATACATGCACCCCTATGTTCATAGCAGCACTGTTCACAATAGCCAAATCATGGAAATAACCTAAACACCTATTTACAGATGAATGGATAAAGAAAATGTGATTATATATATATATATATATATAGTATTATATATAGTATATAAAATGGAATACTACTCAGCCATAAAATAAAATGACATAATGCCATTTGCAGCAACATGGATGGACTTAGAGATTATTATACTAAGTGAAAGTGAAGTAAGTAAGAAAGAGAAACACAAATGCCATATGATATCACTTATATGTGAAATCTAAAATATGACATGAATGAACTCATCCCTGAAACAGAAACAGACTCACAGACATACAGAAGAGATTTGTGATTGCCAAGGGTGAGTGAGGGGAAAGGATGGAGTGGGAGTTTGATGTTAGCAGATGTAAGCCATTATATATGAAATGGGTAAACAACAAGATTCTACTGTATAGCACAGGGAACTGTATTCAATATCCTCTGATAAACCATCATGCTGCTGCTAAGTCGCTTCAGTCATGTCCGACTTTGTGCGACCCCATAGACGGCAGCCCACCAGGCTCCACCATCCCTGGGATTCTGCAGGCAAGAACACTGGAGTGGGTTGCCATTTCCTTCTCCAATGCATGAAAGTGAAAAGTGAAAGTGAAGTCGCTCAGTCATGTCTGACTCAGAGACCCCATGGCCTACCAGGCTCCTCTGCTCATGGGATTTTCCAGGCAAGAGTACTGGAGTGGGTTGCCATTGCCTTCTCCAGATAAACCATCATGGAAAAGAATAAAAGAAAAAAACATATCTATATTCTCTCTATATATGTAGAGAGATACACACACACACACACACACACACACACACACACACACACACATACACACGTGGGCTTCCCTGGTGGCTCTGATAGTGAAGAATTGGCCTGCAATGCAGGAAACCTGAGTTCGATCCCTGGGTCAGGAAGGTGCCCTGGAGAAGGGAATGGCAATTCACTCCAATATTCTTGCCTGGAGAATTCCATGGACAGCGGAGACTGGCAGGCTATAGTCCATGGGGTCGCAAAGTATTGGACGTGACTGAGTGACTAACACTTCCACTACTTTTCACTTAATAAATATATATAATACATGTATATATATATATATATATATGTGTGTGTGTGTGTGTGTATGTGTGTATATACATATATACACACATATATTACACAATATAATTATATATATTGTATGTAATATATAACATACATACATTATATATATAATATATATATGTGTGTGTGTGACACACACACACACACACACACACACACACACACACATATAGAGGGCTTCCAAGGTGGTGCTGGTGGTAAAGAACTCACCTGCCAATGCAGGAGACATAAGAGACGTGGGTTCAATCTCTGGGTTGGGAAGATCCCCTGGAGATGCGCATGGCAACCCACTCTAGTATTCTTGACTGGAGAATTCCATAGGGTCACAAAGAATCAGACATGACCGAAGTGACTTAGCATGCATGCACATATATATATGTAAAATGAAATCACTTTTTTGTACAGCAGAAATTAAGACAATATTGTAAATCAACTATACTTCAATAAAAAATTCAGTTGACCATAAAAAAGTTTTTAGAAAATCGACTAAGGTTACTCATACTACATCAGTTCTATGCCATAGAGTCATTAACATGAAGAGAATGGTTTATTTAGAACCTTAGTAAGCAATTCTTAATTTGAGCTGCCATCAAGAAATTGAAGAAGCATAATTCCTAACTTCTGATAATTTTAACTCAACTAAAAACGAACTTCTGGTAGTAATTAAGCAACCTGCCTGTTCTCTCACCTTTTCATTGTGAGCAATCCCAAGGGCACATCAAATCCAGACCGTATGCGTTGCTCGTCATTTCTTCTCCTAGACACATAGTGCTGAATGCAGTCTAAGTGTGCTACATCCAGTGACCTTGTATATGTTGTAGTTATCTCACTCTGGCTAACCATAGGAAAGCATTTCTACTTAAAAAATTGATGAAAAATTATTCAAAATCTTCTAGGAAAACATCATCTTTTTGATACACTGTTGTTTAGAACTCTTAGATTTGGAGTATGTGAGTGGATCCAATGTCGCTTTTTGTGAAAAGCCTTGGTCCTACCATCATATATCCCTATAGCCTTTTTCTGAGATGAGAAGATATGATCCTACAAATAAGCTAGAAGACAAATCAGATACTTCTGTTTTCAGAACAAAGCATTAAATAATCCACAAAATTCTCCTATTAAAATACACTTTTTTTTTCCACAATTTCCATTCTCGTTTAATCATTGTTTAGTATACAGGAAGCATTAGGATGCTCTTGCTGAAAGGCTGTTTAAATCTGGAAGCACATGTACACCCATGGTTGATTCATGTCAATGTATGGCAAAAACCACTACAATAATGTAAAGTAATTAGCCTCCAATTAAAATAAATAAATTAAAAAAATATGGAAGCTGACCCTCATAACCAGCTACTTGTCACACTAAAGCTTAAGAAACGTGTCACTCTTGTGCTCTCTTATTCATATGCAAACTATAAGTTTTACTGTCATAATTATCACCTTCCTTATTGGAAAACCTGTAACTCTGTGAATAGCAAACTGTATCAATTTTGTCAGTTTTCTATAAATATAATAATAATTATTATTATTAAAATGTGTGGTTCAACTTTGAAAATAGCTGATGATAATAAATAGGGATGCCATTTACATGCCAAAAATGCAAAGGGAGAAAGTATACAATAAAAAGGCTATAATCATGATTTCTTTGTTGAACCAGCCCATAATTTTCACCGTCAGAATTCTATATCCATATGGTTCATGATAACACACACTTGGTTAAGTTGTATGTGTTAAAAAACCAACCCCTCTTCAGAGAAAATTCTAGCATAACTTAATGAATAGGCACAGGTCTGAAATGATGGAATTCAAATTATTTCTTCTATTTAAGGGAGTAACACTTAGGCTAAACTATGAGATAGTGCTTTTGCAATTTTAACAAGTTGTTGAACAGTGGAATTGTAGCAAATTTTGACAGACTACTCTCAGCTCTCCAGAGATTGATTGTCAGTTCAGTTCAGTCGCTCAGTCGTGTCCGACTCTTTGCGACCCCATGAATCGCAGCACTCCAGGCCTCCCTGTCCATCACCAACTCCCGGAGTTCACTCAGACTCACATCCATCGAGTCAGTGATGCCATCCAGCCATCTCATCCTCTTTCGTCCCCTTCTCTTCCTGCCCCCAATCCCTCCCAGCATCAGAGTCTTTTCCAATGAGTCAACTCTTCACATGAGGTGGCCAAAGTACTGGAGTTTCAGCTTTAGCATCGTTCCTTCCAAAGAAATCCTAGGGCTGATCTCCTTCAGAATGGACTGGTTAGATCTCCTTGCAGTCCAAGGGACTCTCAAGAGTCTTCTCCAACACCACAGTTCAAAAGCATCAGTTCTTCAGCGCTCAGCCTTCTTCACAGTCAAACTCTCACATCCATACATGACCACAGGAAAAACCATAGCCTTGACTAGACGGACCTTTGTTGGCAAAGTAATGTCTCTGCTTTTCAATATGCTATCTAGGTTGGTCATAACTTTCCTTCCAAGGAGTAAGCGTCTTTTAATATGGCTGCAGTCACCATCTGCAGTGATTTTGGAGCCCAGAAAAATAAAGTCTGACACTGTTTCCACTGTTTCCCCATCTATTTCCCATGAGAGATTGATTGTACCTCCATTTATATTGTGAGGTAGTTGGATTAAGATAGGTCAAGTCTTTAGAACAGTGTCTGACATATTATAAATGCTAAATGAGTGTTCATCATTACCAGTGTTTTTGGCATGAATATACCTTAAGCATATTGATTGCACATACAGAAGAAATAACTGTCATTAAGATACAAGCAGTTGTTCCTTTTGGGAGAGAGTGCTGGGGATAGGCCTCATTCTCAGTGATCTTGAAGTGTAAATGGGAGGTGACTAATGGCAGGAATTTCAAAAGATGATTCCATAAAACAAATGCTAGGACATTAATCCTTATGATTAAGAATCTTTGATAAAGCAACTTTTAACATAATTAGCCCCCAAATTTCAAGAATCAGTTTCCTTTTGAACATGAGTCATAACAATAAACCTTCTCAAGACAGTTTCCAGGAGTGTCTCCTGTATGTTTTCATTTGATCATCACAACAAACCTCTGCAGCCAGTAGGAAATCAATATAGAGGAAAATGTTGGTGCAGTTGTGTGAAATATATTCAGTTCAGTTCAGTTCAGTTGCTTAGTCATGTCTGACTCTTTGCGACCCCATGGACTGCAGCACACCAGGCCTCACTGTCCATTACCAACCCCAGAAGCTTGGTCAAGTTCATGTCCATCGAGTCAGTGATGCCACCCAACCATCTCTTCTTCTGTTGTCCCCTTCTCCTCCCTCCTTCAATCTTTCCCAGCATCAGGGTCTTTTCCAGTGACTCAGTTCTTTGCACTGGGTTGCCAAAGTATTGGAGCCTCAGCATTAGTCCTTCGAATGAATATTCAGGACTGATTTCCTTCAGGATTGACTGGTTTCATCTCCTTGCAGTCCAAGGGACTCTCAAGAGTCTTCTTCAGCACCACAGTTCAAAAGCATCAATCTTCAGCACTCAGCTTTCTTTATAATCCAACTCTCACATCCAAACATGGCTACTGGAAAAACCATAGCTTTGACTAGATGGACTTTGTCAACAAAGTAACGTCACTGCTTTTTAATATGCTGTCTAGGTTGGCCATAGCTTTTCTTCCAAGGAGCAATCATCTTTTAATTTTATGGCTGCAGTCACCATCTGCAGTGATTTTGGACCCCAAGAATATAAAGTATCACTGTTTCCATTGTTTCCCCTCTATTTGCCATGAAGTGATGAGACTGGATGCCATAATCTTAGTTTTTTTAATGTTGAGTTTTAAGCCAGCTTTTTCAATCTCCTCTTTCACTTTCATCAAGAGGCTTTTTAGTTCCTCTTCACTTTCTGCCATAAGGCTGGCATCATCTGCATATCTGAGGTTATTAATATTTCTCCTGGCAGTCTTGATTCCAGCTTGTGCTTCATTCAGTCCAGCATTTTGCATGATTTACTCTGCATATAAGTAAAGTAAGCAGGGTGACAATATACAGCCTTGACATACTCCTTTCCCAATTTGGAACCAGTACTTTGTTCCGTGTCCGGTTCTCACTGTTGCTTCTTAACCTGTATACAGATTTCTCAGGAGGCAGGTAAGGTGGTCTGGTATTCCCATGTCTTTAAAATTTTTCTACAGTTAGTTGTGATCCACACAGTCAAAGGCTTTAGCATAGCCAATAAAACAGATATTTTTCTGAAACTGTCTTGCTTTTTCTATGATCCAACAGATGTTGGCCTTTTGATCTCTGGTTCCTCTGCCTTTTCTAAATCCAGCTTGAACATCTGGAATTTTTCAGTGAAATATATTTCCTGTGCTATAATTCCTGCATTCACATTTAGTGCAAATTTAAAACTTGAATTCATTTTTTCCTTTACATGTTATGTGAGCATTTTGTGAGGTTTGAAAATAATATGCTGGTTCTGAATGTAATCCAGTTGAAGTTCTGAGATTTTTTAAAATATTTCTGAATGCTTAGTTTTCATTGTTTCATTATTTATAAGAGCATTTTCTACAATTGTGAATAAAAGTGATCATCCTATAATAAAAATGTCATAATTTACCATGTTCTAGGTCTAAAGCCAAAGCCCAGACCTTCAAAGGCATAGTGAAGCGGAACTGAATGTATCAGATAACATTTATCAAGTAATGCAGAACCCTTTATTCTCACCTTCATACTTATTTGCTGTATTGGGATAAATAACTGATTTAATCTTCTGCTTTACCTCATCTGAGGAAATATCAGTTCCCAAATACCTTTATTTGCCCCAAATGTGTAGTATCTAGCAGATTCTCTGGCTAAATTTAAGTGCTCAGTATTTGTTGCATGTGTTAGATGATATCAGCCCATGATGACTTGAACCACAAATTGTGAAGAAGAGGTTCTCAATCCTAAAGAATATGTTAATAATTTCTCTTGAAATTGTAAATTTTTGTTACATCCACAGTGCCTGGAGAAGATCTATAGATTTCATTAAATCCTTCAAAGAGATCTTCTATTAAAATTTTGTTAAGAAGAATAAGAAACAGCACAATAGATCTAATCCCATATCATCTCCATTTTGCACTGATACATACCAGGTGGTTAGAAGGAAACCAGTGCTATCTGGGTAACATCTTTCATAGTTAAATAACTTAGTGTTACTTTCTAGTCTATACTCAAATATTGCCTTATGAAAGAAATCTCTCCTGACCAAGCTTCATAAAATAATAACTGCTTTCATTCTCTTATTTTCACCGCAGTTTATTTTTTTTAAATAATATAGTAGCAACTGAAAAGATGTATTTTTGTTTGTGTCTCCAAATTACCCCCTTTATTAGAATGTACAAGTTGCCCTAATAGAGACTGCGTTGCTCATTCTCTTATCTTTAGAGCCCAAAACTCTGTATGGGGAAAAACCAGAAGATCAATAAATGTACATTGATAAATACATGAACTGATGCTTGGAAAAAAAACTGTCAACTCTTGAGAAACCAAATGTGTATGAAGCTTAATAATCATGAAGTGACCAGTAAAATTTTGAACTTTACTTTGCTAACATTTGAGATGAGTGCAATTGTACAGTACTTTGAATATTCTTTGGCATTGCCCTTCTTTGGGATTGGGATGAAAACTGACCTTTTTCAGTCCTGTGGCCACTGCTGAGTTTTCCAAATTTGCTGACATGTTGAGTGTAGCACTTACATAGCATCATCTTTTAGAATTTGAAAGAGTTCAACTGGAATTCCATCACCTCCACTAGTTTTGTTAATAGTGATGCTTCCTAAGGTCCACTCGACTTTGCATTCCAGGATGTCTGGCTCTAGGTGAGTGATCACACCAGTGTAGTTATCTGGGTCACGAAGATCTTTTTTGTACAGTTCTTCTGTGTATTCTTGCCACCTCTTCTTAGTATCTTCTGCTTCTGGTAGGTCCATAACATTTCTGTCCTTTATTGTGCCTATCTTGACATGAAATGTTCCCTTGCTATCTCTAATTTTTTGAAGAGATCTCTAGTCTTTCCTATCCTATTGGTTTCCTCCATTTCTTTGCATTGATCACTGAGGAATGCTTTCTTATCTCTCCTTGCTATTCTTTGGAACTCTGCATTCAGATGGGTATATCTTTCCTTTTCTCCTTTGCCTTTAGCTACTCTTCTTTTCTCAGCTATCTGTAAGACCTCCTCAAACAATCATTTTGCCTTTTTGCATTTCTTTTTTCTTGGGGGTGGTCTTGATCTCTGCCTCCTGTACAATGTCACAACCTCCATCTATAGTTCTTCAGGCAGTCTGTCCATCAGGTCTAATCCCTTGATCTATTTGTCACTTCCACTGTATAATCATAAGGCATTTGATTTAGGTCATACCTGAATGGTCTAGTGGTTTTCCCTACTTTCTTCTATTTACGTCTGATTTTGGCAGTAAGGAATTCATGATCTGAGCCACAGTCAGCTCCTGGTCTTGTTTTTGCTGACTGTATGGTACACAGTGTACAAAGCACAATTGCTCTCATCTCACACACTAGCAAAGTAATGCTCAAAATTCTCCAAGCCAGGCTTCAGCAGTACATGAACCATGAACTTCCAGATGTTCAAACTGGATTTGGAAAAGGCAGAGGAACCAGGGATCAAACTGCCAATATCAGTTGGATCATAAAAAAATGCAAGAGAATTCCATAAAAACAACTATTTCTGTTGTACTGATTATGCCAAAGCCTTTACTGTGTAGGTCACAGCAAACTGTGGAAAATTCTTAAAGTCCTGGGAATATCAAACTACCTTACCTGACTCATGAGAAATCTGTATGGAGGTCAAGAAACAACAGTTAGAACCAGACATGGAACAATGGACTGGTTCCAAGATGGGAAAGGATTACGTCAAGGCTGAATATTGTTACCCTGCTTATTTAACTTATATGCAGAGTACAGCATGTGAAATGCCAAGCTTGATGAAGCACAAGCTGAAATCAAGATTCCAGGGGAAATATCAATAACCTCATATATGCGGGTGATACCACCCTTATGCCAAAAAGCAAAGAAGAACTAAAGAGCCTCTTGATGAAGGTGAAAGAAGAGAGTGAAATGTTGGCTTAAAATTCAACATCCATAAAACTAAGATCATGGCATCTGGTCCCATCATTTCATGGCAAATAGATGGGGAAACAGTGACAGACTTTATTTTTGGGGGCTCCAAAATCACTGCAGATGGTGATTGCAGCCATGAAATAAAAAGACATTTGCTCCTTGGAAGAAAAGCTATGATCAACCTAGACAGCATATTAAAATGCAGAGACATTACTTTGTTAACAAAGGTCAGTCTAGTCAAAGCTATGGTTTTTCCAGTAGTCATGTATGGATGTGAGAGTTGGACTATAAAGAAAGCTGAGCACTGAAGAATTGATGCTTTTAAACTGTGATGTTGGAGAAGACTCTTGAGAGTCCCTTGGACTGCTAGGAGATGACACCAGTCCATCCTAAAGGAAATCAGTCCTAAATATTCATAGGAAGGACTGATGCTGAAGCTGAAGCTCCAATACTTCAGCCACCCAATGCAAAGTACTGAGTCACTGGAGAAGACCCTCATGCTGGGAAAAATTGAAGGTGGGAGGAGAAGGGGATGACAGAAGATGAGATTGTTGGATGGCATCACTGACTGGATAGACATGAATTTGAGCAAGTTAGGGGAGTTGGTGATGGACAGGGAAGCATTGTCTTTTGCAGTCCATCGGGTTGCAAAATGTCAGACACAACTGAGTGAATGAACTGAACTGACCAGCAAAATACCATAAACCATCAGAAACAATGTCAGGAATAAGTATAATCTGTTTCAAAACAGGTCTAAAATGATTAGACAACACTAGGTTCTTTTGCACTGTAGATTTTGGTGTGGTTCATTGTGGGAGACCTTTTCAGCTCTTTCCAAGGTAAAAATATGCTTTAAAAATTAGAAGAAAGTGACTTCAATGTAAATTCTTGTATTGATTTAGTAGAGTCAGAAAAAAATGCAGAATTGAACAGAAAGACACATCAAGAATATATGACTCAAAAAGCCCTCTGACTTGAAGGGGTACATTACTGCCTGAATGTGATTCATAGGCTGAAAATTATCTATAGCAGGAATTTTGTAAAGTGCATTAAAGTAGAACAAACATTCAGAAATTTCACAGCAGAATGGATCTTGGCAGTTACTATGGCTAGAAATATAAGTGAAGAACATACTAGAAGTCTAAATTCTGAATCACTACATATCAAAAAAAGTACAAGACAATATGAAGTACATAGGCCTAAATTTAACAGAAAATAGTCTATATGATGAGGACTATAAAACTTTCTTCAGAAAAACATAATAGAAGTTTAAGAAATGATAAACCTTATTCTCACTGCAGTTTTATCAGTTTTTGCTTTCTGTATTTTGAAGTTCTATTATTAGATGCCTAAACATTTAGAATTGTTTTGTCTTCTTGTGGAATAAAACCCCTTTATCACTGTAAAATGAACTTCATCCTTACTAATCTTTGCTCTGGAATGGACTTAGTCTCTCCAGTTTTATTTTAATTCATATTAGCAAGGCATATTTTCCCCCATACTTTTGTGCTTATTTTTGTGTTATACATAGTGTGAGTTTTTTTTTTTTTGTTTGTTTTTTTTTTTTTTTTTTTTTTTTTTGCTGGGAGAATATAGTTGGTTCTTGCTTTTTATCCAATCTGAAAACATCTGCCTCTTAAGTGGGAAGTTTAGACAATTTGTGTGTGTTAGTCACTCAGTCGTGTCCAACTCTTTGTGACCCCATGGACTGTAGCCCACCAGGCTCCTCTGTCCATGGAATTTTCCAGGCAAGTATACTGGAGTGGGTTGCCATATCCTTCTCCAGGTTAGACAATTTAGATTCAATGCAATTATTGACATATGTTTAAATTGATCATCTTATTATTTATTTAGTGTCTTTCTGTCTTTTTTTCAGCTAATTATTTTCTTTTATGATTTATTTTATCTTCTTGTTGGCTTATTAGCTAAAACTTTTTGTTTTGTTACTTTAGTGGTTGCCTCTGGATTGAACAAAGCTAGTGGAGATGATGGAATTCCAGTTGAGCTATTTCAAATCCTGAAAGATGACGCTGTGAAAGTGCTGCACTCAATATGCCAGCAAATTTGGAAAACTCAGTAGTGGCCACAGGACTGGAAAAGGTATGTTTTCACTCCAATCCCAAAGAAAGGCCAAAGAATGCTCAAACTACTGCACAATTGCACTCATTTCACACGCTAGTAAAGTAATGCTCAAAATTCTCCAAGCCAGGCTTCAGCAATACGTGAACCGTGAACTTCCTGATGTTCAAGCTGGTTTTAGAAAAGGCAGAGGAACCAGAGATCAAATTGCCAACATCCGCTGGATCATGGAATAAGTAAGAGAGTTCCAGAAAAAAACATCTATTTTTGCTTTATTGACTGTGCCAAAGCCTTTGACTGTGTGGATCACAATAAACTGTGGGGAATTCTGAAAGAGATGGGAATACCAGACCACCTGATCTGCCTCTTGAGAAATTTGTATGCAGGTCAGGAAGCAACAGTTAGAACTGAACATGGAACAACAGACTGGTTCCAAACAGGAAAAGTAGTATGTCAAGGCTGTATATTGTCACCCTACTTATTAAACTTATGTGCAGAGTATATAATGAGAAATGCTGGATTGGAAGAAGCACAAGCTGGAATCAAGATTGCTGGGAGAAATATCAATAACCTCAGATATTCAGATGACACCACCCTTATGGCAGAAAGTGAAGGGGAACTCAAAAGCCTCTTGATGAAAGTGAAAATGGAGAGTGAAAAAGTTGGCTTAAAGCTCAACATTTAGAAAATGAAGGTCATGGCATCTGGTTCCATCACTTTATGGGAAATAGATGGGGGAACAGTGGAAACAGTGTCAGACTTTATTTTTCTGGGCTCCAAAAGCACTGCAGATGGTGACTGCAGCCATGAAATTAAAAGACACTTACTCCTTGGAAGGAAAGTTATGACCAACCTAGATAGCATATTCAAAAGCAGAGATATTACTTTGCCAACAAAGGTCCGTCTAGTCAAGGCTATGGTTTTTCCTGTGGTCATGTATGGATGTGAGAGTTGGACTGTGATGCTTTTGAACTGTGGTGTTGGAGAAGACTCTTGAGAGTCCCTTGGACTGCAAGGAGATCCAACCAGTCCATTCTGAAGGAGATCAGCCCTGGGATTTCTTTGGAAGGAATGATGCTAAAGCAGAAACTCCAGTACTTAGGCCAACTCATGCGAAGAGTTGACTGATTGGAAAAGACTCTGATGCTGGGAGGGATTGGGGGCAGGAAGAGAAGGGAACGACAGAGGATGAGATGGCTGGATGGCATCACTGACTCGATGGACGTGAGTCTGGGTGAACTCCGGGAGTTGGTGATGGACAGGGAGGCCTGGCGTGCTGCGATCCATGGGGTTGCAAAGAGTCAGACACGACTGAGCGACTGAACTGAACTGGATTGATAGTGTATACATCTTTAACTTGTCACAGCCAAGCTTCAAATGATATACCACTTAGCAAATATAATTATGTATAGAATATGTAAGAAAGTTTATAATTTGTAATTTTTTTTTAGTCAGTCAGTTATCTTTGGAAGAGATTTAAACAATAAGGATAAAAAAAAAAAAATCCTTACTATCTACCCAAGTTGTTGCCATTTCTAGTACTCTCCTTTTCTTTGTATAGACCCAGATTGTCATCTTGTATATTTCCCTTCTTCCTGAAGGACTCCTTTTAATATTTCTTATAGTATGGGTCTGTTGCATCTAAATTCTTTCAGCCTTTATATGTCTGAAATAGACTTTTTTTCACCTTTATTTTTGCCAGATAAATTCCTGGAGTACAGAATTCTAGGTTGATTTTTTTTTCTGCCTTTTAGTATTTTAAAAATGTAGCCCCACTGTCTTCTCACTTGCATTGTTTCTAGCAAGAATTTGGCCATCATCTGACTGCTTTTGACATTTTCTCTACATCAGTGGTTTTGAGCAATTTGTTTATTACATGTCATGTTGTGGCCTTCTTCATGTGTTTATGCTCTTGGGATATTGTGCTTTTTGCATCTATAGAATTTTGAAAAAATTAAAGTGTTAGTCACTCAATGGTATCTGACTCTTTGTGACCACATGGAATGTAACCGGCCAGATTCCTCTGTCCATTGAATTCTCCATGCAAGAATACTGGAGTGGATAGCTGTTCCATTCTCTAGGGGATCTTCCCAACCCAGGGATTGAACCTTGGTCTCTTGCACTGCAGGCAGATTCTTTACCATCTGAGCAACCAGATAGTTTTCACTAAATATGGGAAATTTGTAGTCATTATTTCTTCAAATATTTTTCTGTCTCCCTCCATTACATGTATATTATACTGCTATAACATGTTCTACAAATCACTGATTATTTATTATTCTTTTTTTTAAATTCTATTTTTCCTCTGTTTCATTTTAGATAGTTTTTTTGTTATATCTTCAAGTTTGTCACTTTTGTCTATAATATCTAACCACTCATATATTAATCTAATATATTTATTATATCCAATATTATAGCTTTCATCACTAGAAATCTAATTTGGGTCAGTTAAAATATCTTCTATGTTTCTACTAAACTCTTGAACATGTGGAATGCAGTTATAATAATTATTTTAAAGTCCTTATCTACTAATTCTAATACCTGTGTCAGTTCCGGTTTGCTTTTCATGAACTAACTTTTGTTTTCATTATTGGTTTTATTTTATTGTTTCTTTTCATACCTGGTAATATTTGAATGGATGTCAGACATTATCCATTTTATCTTTTTGGATGCTAGATATTTTTGCATTCCTATAAATGTTCTTGAGCTTTTTTTTTTTTTTTAACTTTTTAAAAAATATGTTTATTTATTTTAAATGGAGGCTAATTACTTTACAATATTGTAGACGGTGTGGAGAAAACGGAACCCTCTTACACTGTTGGTGGGAATGCAAACTAATACAGCCACTATGGAGAACAGTGTGGAGATTTCTTAAAAAAACTGAATAGAACTGCCTTATGACCCAGCAATCCCACTGCTGGGCATACACACCAAGGAAGCCAGAATTGAGCTTTGTTGTGGATAGCAGTTAAGATAGTTGGAAACAGTTTGATCTTTGGGGCATGTGCTTTTAAGATTTTTCAGTCAGGACAAGAGTAATATTCAGTCTGAGGCTAATTATTCCATACTACTGAGGAAAGGTACTTACTATGATTCTCAACACACCATGCATCATGAGGCTTTCCTGTCTGACTGGTAGCTGCAGGCTCTATTCTCAGCCCGGTGTGAGTACAGTATGCCATTACTCCAAATCCTTTATGGTGCTGCTCTTCCTATTCTTGTGTAGTTTTCTAACATACTGATCAATAGCCACTGAATACTTGAGCAAGCTTTTGTGGATCTCTGAATTTTTCTCTCTTTGTAGTGCTCTCATCTCTATTGCTCTGTTCTGCAAATTCAAGCTGCTTGGATCCCTCCAGACTCTCAGCTCTGTTTTGTCAACTTACAGAGTTTGCCAGTCTTCACCTGTGTTCTCCCTCCATGTTGAAATCTGGAACTCTCTCAATAGAGTAATCTTGAGAAGTCATAGACCTCAATTAGTTTAATTTCTACCTCACAAGAATTATTACATTTCATTATAAGGATTATTATATTTCATTGTCTGCATATGGTGTCCTAACAACCACTGTTCCATATATTTTTGCATTTTTTTTTCCCACAACTGCTTCAAGTGGACGAGTATATCCAGTCTTTGTTACTCCATGCTGGTTGGAAGCAAGCATCTGAGTCCTTTAGTTTCACTTTTAATTACTATTGGATTAAATGGTTATTTTATTGATTGTTTTTTCTCACTAAAAGTGAACCTTAAGGCTATGTATTTGCTTCTGTATATAGTTTTCACTAAATCTCAATTTGTTTTTATGTTTTTATTATGTTATTTGAGATTATTTTTCAAATATTGATACTTGACGGGTCTTTAAATATTCTTAGTTTTATTGCGTTTTGATCAAATAATATGACTTGAATTTTTTTCTCATTGACTTTTTAGATAGGATCTTTGTTGTTTAATGTAAGATCAAGTCTTCTTAGCATATATGAATCTTTACACTGAGTATACACATTAGTTTTGTTAACCTAGTCAAGTACAAGCTAAAAATTACTGTGTATATTTTTTAACACTTTTTTTTTTTGACGATAAACGCATATCATCGTTTATTTAATGCTTAAGCTCTTGCACTAGATTTTTACAAGCTGGTGAACACTGACAAATTATTTCTCCCACAAAACTATAACCACTTGTTCCCGGACAGTATAAATATATTGTTGAGCTAACGTTAATACACATCACCATTTTATCAATTACATAATAAAACAAATTGTCAAGTATCCAAATATTAAGTTACACAGCTCAAAAGGTATATAAAATATTAAATGTCTGCTCAATTCATTAGCAGAAACCCACTTTTTTTTGCAAGAGAGGCTGGGAATCACACTTCAAACAAAACTAAGTTGATAAACAACTTCAGGTAAGTATGAAAAAAAATTACAAGAATTTCAGAAATTTTGATTAAGAATTGTTTTAGTTACAGTAACAAAGTATTTCTACCTTTTAAAAAATATTTACTAAATTAAAGCGCATATTCTACATGTTCTGCACAAGACAAAGGCAACATTTTACTAAAAATACTTAATAGTCCCCTCCCATTCTTTTTTCAGGCCCTCCCTGTAAGATGCACCCCAAAGTGCAAACATTAAAATGAACTGTAAGGCTTTTATCTGGAGACATTAAAGACATGTGCTTCTGTACAATGTAGATTTTCAAAATGGAGGCCTTCTACAACATAAAATGAGATTTATAGAAAGATATTAAATAATCACTGTAAGACTTGGTTAATTAAAAAGGGAGCAAATCTGATGGATACTGGTATGAGTGTGGGAGATGTAAACATATTGTGAGCAAACAAACCTCATAGGCCCTATTTTCTATGTTTGAAATGATGCAAGGAATAAACCACATAAGGTCCAGAGTGTTCATAGTTCCTGGGATTTGTTCTATATGATACTAAAAATATACAAGTATTGTGCTGGGTATTTTGGCACCTAGTCTTTCTAAATTTCTTACGTATTGGTAAGATTCTGGCATGGAAACAGATTTAATGACATGACTCAATACTGCATGATTTCAGGAAAGGTCAATTGGTACAAATTATAAGCACATATTAAATGCTGAACAGCAAGAATTCTTTACTAGTATCCAAATAGGTTGATCATAACCTGAACAGAGACTACAATTCTGCCAGGCCTATGGCCTGGTAAAACTGCTTTTCAACACTCCTTATGGAAGCTTCATCAGACTTATTCACCAAGTCAACCGGGCTATCTGCTATGTACGGAGTCTCTCTACATATTGTAATAAATAAATTTCTGAACCTCCTCATGGAAATTGTTGTTTCCCCATTCCTCACATAAATAATAACTTCAACCATTATAGGTCAAGTGATTTATATATGATTACCTCATTCAAAGCTCTGATTGGCTTACTATGTAATCCCCACCCCTACCCACCCCCACCCCACCCCCAGCAATAGTGATTGGTTTAAGGGCGGTTAATTTAGGTCATTTAGAAGTAGTACAATTTCTACCACAAAGGACTTTGTTATTCCCTTTGAGAGCATGAGACAAGAATATGAGGCTTAAAAAAAAAAAAAAAAAAATGAGGCGTGCAGTTGCTAAAGTAATTTTATAGCTATAAGGCAGGAGTCTGGATTTGACAGGTACAGAAATTTCACTGTAGAACCTGAGCATCAAAAACAGTAGGAATCAAGTTTTGCCTGAAGCTAGCCCAACTCTGTTTTCATTAATTAGAAACAATAGATTTCTTTCCTTTCCCTTTTTTCCCCTAGTTATATTTTATTTTTGTTGTTGTTACTTGTAACCAAAGTATACAGATATAGATCTTGACTGATGTTTTCAACCAGGATGATCATATTCAGAGTGGGCAAAATAGGTGAGCAGTACCCATTACAGAAGAATTATGGCTTCTTGGGGTTTGCAATATATTACATGTGCTATAATACTTATGTATTTTATAAATAACATAGTTTCTCCAGACCATGGTTCAGAGTCTTTTGCCTTCTTTTCAAATGACACAAAAGCTTTATATGGTTTCTAAAACCATTAGCAGGAAAGAAGCTGCAAATGACGAAAGGGAAATGTTACTATTATAGGCAGGCTCTCTAATGACAGGAAAATCATAGTGAATTTTCTTATATTCAGGAGGAAATGAACAAAATGCACAAATCATAGTAGTCTTATGGGGGCACAGACTCCTACTACATACACCTTGAATTCATTAAGGTGATCCTTAATCATCAGGAACAGTAACATTCTATTTATAATCTTCTAAATATTATATATATTTAGTATATTAGTTTTAAGCACTTATTTAGTAATAATAAGAGTTTGAAACCTAATGATGATTCTAGGTAATCAATTTTCTAATTATGAAGTTTTAAAAACTATGAGCTTTTTCTGTAAACTCTTTAGAGGATAAGAATAAAAGAAGGAAGGTGCTTAGTCACATGACTGTGAGTAGGCATATTTCTAAAATAATTTTTGTAACATCGCCATTCTATTTGCTTATAACTTAGCCCTTGTTCCATTTTCTCTTTAGATTTGCAAGAAATATTCGAATAGGCTCCCTTTCCTTCACGAAAAGAAAAAAAAAACAAAACATAAAATTATACTGATTGAACTGTTTCCCAGAGGAAAAAAAGAATGGGCATATTTTGCTTGAAACTACTTAAGGAAGTACATTATAGTTGAAATTGAAAGACATTTTTTAAAGTGGTGGTGTGATAGCTGGTTGCATGCATTTTTGTTTGTTTTTTGTTGTTGTTTTGGGGTCAATCCCACTTAGAACACTGTAGCAGCTGAATACTCTATTGAATATTCATTACTTCACAAGTAGCCTGGCTTTTGATGAATCCTAACAGAAAATTAGGTGTGCTTGGCATGCTGCAGTCCATGGGGTTGCAAAGAGTTGTATATGACTGAGTGACTGAACTAACTGAAGAGAAAATTATCTGGGATAAAAGATAACCATTTCTATTTTCTTTTATCTTCTTAGGTTTGTTTGTTTCTCCCATGGAGAAGGTTGTATTCTTTCCCAAAGAGCTAACCTCAAAGAAAGAAGATGCTGATATCAGTTATAATTTCAAGTATCAGTCAGGTACTTGGCGTTTCTAACAAGATCAGGCTCAATGGTAAAGAAACATTTCAAATCTAGGCTGTAAAAAACATGTACATATGTTTAAATGATTAAATGGAAGTAAACATTTCAGTGACAAAACTGTCTTAGAATACCCATCAAATGTTTAAAGAGAGAGAAATAGGCAAATTGGGTTTCCATTTAATCGCTTAAGGACACCATTGATTACACTATTTGACTGCAATATCTGTCCAAAAAGATGGTACACTCCTTAATCAAATAATCACTTGTATTTTATCAGTGACCTATAAAGAGAATCCTATTGATGTAATGGTTTTTCTTTCTCCAACACATAGATCTGATTTATATATCCATGGTTGAAAGAACTGTCAATTTTCACAAGAAGTTGGATGGCTTTGTTTTGCACTTGGTTCATGTTGGATTAGGGTAGTTGTTTTCTGATTTTTTTTTTTTTTATGGTATTATTCCTAAAGAACCTAAGGAGATGTGAAGCAAGCCACTCAATTATTTTGATGCTTCAGTAGTATGAAAATACTGATGTAGTCACTCACAAAATTGTTTGTTCCTTAGGTTGATCTGTTTGTTTGGCTCTGTGTAAATAATTGTATAATTGTGAAACCATTATTTTAAAACAGAAATTCCAGTTTGCTTTAATTCAGTGTCATGTTGAGATGTAACCTCATCTAAATTTTGACCTTTATATTCTGAGCCATGTTATGAAATACAAGACATAAGTTGTAGGTATGGATAGTGTATTGTTTCAATTAGCAGATAATTCAAAGACAAGAATCTGTGTCATTTTCCATTGTGAAAATGTTTTAAAAACTGTGTGTGTATGTTAGTATGTGCATATATCTGTATCAGTTAGGGTTCTCCAGAGAAAGAAACTAAACCATAAAGAGATTTTGTATGTGTGTGTGTGCATGTGTGTGTGTGTGTGTGTGTGTGTAGAGAGAGAGAGAGAGAGAGAGAGAATGTGTGTGAGACAGACAGAGAGAGAAAAACAAAACAAAACAAACAAACAAACCTTAAAGAATTGGCTCACATAACTGTAGGGGCTGGCAAGTATGAAATTTGAATAGAAAGCTAGCAGGCTGAAAACTCAAAGAGTGTCTGCTGTCTTGAGACAGAATTTCTTCTTGCTGGGAAGCCTCACTTTTTGCTCTTAAGGTCTTTCAACTGATTGGATGAATCCCACCTACATTATTGAGGATAGTCATCTTTACTTAAAATCAACTGATTGTAGAGGTTAACCATGTCTACAAAGTACCTTCACAGCTCCACCTAGATTTTGATTAAATATCTAGGTATTGCAGCCTACTGAGGTTGACATATAAAACTAGCCATCACAATATTGAAGAGGTGGAAAAAATTTCCCTTCTTTCCTTCTAGATTCTTTTTTCTTTTTAAATTCAGGTACTACTGCGGGCAGGAATCCCTCAGAAGAAATGGAGTGGCCATCATGGTCATAAAAGAGTCTGAAATGCAGTACTTGGATGCAGTCTCAAAAACAGCAGAATGATCTTTGTTCATTTCCAAGGCAAACCATTCAATATCACAGTAATCCAAGTCTATGCCCCAACCAGTAATGCTGAAGAAGCTGAAGTTGAACGGTTCTATGAAGACCTATAAGATGTTTTAGAACTAACACCCAAAAAAGATATCCTTTTCATTATAGGGGACTGGAATGAAAAAGTAGGAAGTCAAGAAACACCTGAAGTAACAGGCAAATTTGGCCTTGGAATTCGGAATGAAGCAGGGCAAAGACTACTAGAGTTTTGCCAAGAAAATGCACTGGTCATAACAAACACCCTCTTCCAACAACACAAGAGAAGACTCTATACATGGACATCACCAGATGGTCAACACCGAAATCAGATTGATTATATTCTTTGCAGCCAAAGATGGAGAAGATCTATACAGTCAGCAAAAACAAGACCAGGAGCTGACTGTGGCTCAGACCATGAACTCCTTATTGCCAAATTCAGACTTAAATTGAAGAAAGGGAAAACCACTAGACCATTCAGGTATGACCTAAATCAAATCCCGTATGATTATACAGTGGAAGTGAGAAATAGATTTAAGGGCCTAGATCTGATAGATAGAGTGCCTGATGAACTATGGAAAGAGGTTCGTGACATTGTACGGGAGATAGGGATCAAGACCATTCCCATAAAAAAGAAATGCAAAAAAGCAAAATGGCTGTCTGGGGAGGCCTTACAAATAGCTGTGAAAAGAAGAGAAGTGAAACGCAAAAGAGAAAAGGAAAGATATAAACATCTGAATGCAGAGTTCCAAAGAATAGCAAGAAGAGATAAGAAAGCCTTCTTCAGTGATCAATGCAAAGAAATAGAGGAAAACAACAGAATGGGAAAGACTAGGGATCTCTTCAAGAAAATCAGAAATACCAAAGGAACATTTCATGCAAGATGAGCTTGATAAAGGACAGAAATGGTATGGACCTAACAGAAGCAGAAGATATTAAGAAGAGATGGCAAGAATACACAGAACTGTACACAAAAGATTTCCACGACCCAGATAATCACGATGATGTGATCACTGACCTGAAGCCAGACATCCTGGAATGTGAAGTCAAGTGGGCCTTAGAAAGCATCACTACGAACAAAGCTAGTAGAGGTGATGAAATTCCAGTTGAGCTATTTCAAATCCTGAGAGATGATGCTGTGAAAGTGCTGCACTCAATATGCCAGCAAATTTGGAAAACTCAGCAGTGGCCACAGGACTGGAAAAGGTCAGTTTTCATTCCAATCCCAAAGAAAGGCAATGCCAAAGAATGCTCAAACTACCACACAATTGCACCCATCTCACACACTAGTAAAGTAATGCTTAAAATTCTCCAAGCCAGGCTTCAGCAATATGTGAACCGTGAACTTCCTGATGTTCAAGCTGGTTTTAGAAAAGGCAGAGGAACCAGAGATCAAATTGCCAACATCCGCTGGATCATGGAAAAAGAAAGAGAGTTCCAGAAATACATCAATTTCTGCTTTATTGACTATGCCAAAGCCTTTGACTGTGTGGATCACAATAAACTGTGGAAAATTCTGATAGAGATGGGAATACCAGACCACCTGACCTGCCTCTTGAGAAATCTGTATGCAGATCAGGAAGCAATAGTTAGAACTGGACATGGAACAACAGACTGGTTCCAAATAGGAAAAGAAGTTCATCAAGGCTGTATATTGTCACCCTGTTTATTTAACTCATATGCAGAGTACATCATGAGAAACACTGGACTGGAAGAAACACAGACTGAAATCAAGATTTCTGGGAGAAATATCAATAACCTCAGATATACAGATGACACCACCCTTATGGCAGAAAGTGAAGAGGAACTCAAAAGCCTCTTGATGAAAGTGAAAGTGGAGAGTGGGAAAAGTTGGCTTAAAGCTCAACATTCAGAAAATGAAGATCATGGCATCCGGTCCCACCACTTCATGGGAAATAGATGGGGAAACAGTGGAAACAGTGTCAGACTTATTTTTCTGGGCTCCAAAATCACTGCAGATGGTGACTGCAGCCATGAAATTAAAAGACACTTACTCCTTAGAAGGAAAGTTCTGACCAACCTAGATAGCATATTGAAAAGCAGAGACATTACTTTGCCAACAAAGGTTCGTCTAGTCAAGGCTATGGTTTTTCCTGTGGTCATGTATGGATGTGAGAGTTGGACTGAGAAGAAGGCTGAGCGCCCAGGAATTGATGCTTTTGAACTGTGGTGTTGGAGAAGTCTCTTGAGAGTCCCTTGGACTGCAAGGAGATGCAACGAGTCCATTCTGAAGGAGATCAGCCCTGGGATTTATTTGGAAGGAATGATGCTAAAGCTGAAACTCCAGTGCTTTGGCCAACTCATGCGAAGAGTTGACTCATTGGAAAAGACTCTGATGCTGGGAGGGATTGGGGGCAGGAGGAGAAGAGGACGACAGAGGATGAGATGGCTGGATGGCATCACTGACTCGATGGACGTGAGTCTGGGTGAACTCCGGGAGTTGGTGATGGACAGGGACGCCTGGCGTGCTGCGATTCATGGGGTCGCAAAGAGTCGGACGCGACTGTGCGAC
This sequence comes from Bubalus kerabau, assembly GCF_029407905.1. Taxonomy (NCBI): domain Eukaryota; kingdom Metazoa; phylum Chordata; class Mammalia; order Artiodactyla; family Bovidae; genus Bubalus; species Bubalus kerabau. The sequence continues at coordinate 56,090,450 of NC_073647.1, read as the reverse complement.
TGATCTGATCTGATCTGATAGTTGCTTTACAATGTTGGGTTAGTTTCTACCTTACAATGCTGGAGTCCGACTCCAGCAGCTAGGGATTCTACCTGAAGAGATGAACGGTGTTGGTGATGAGACGGCCTCTCATTTTTCTATGGACTGTGTGTTTATTTCAAGTTTAAGATTCTCTTTTATACTTTTACAGAAACATTAGGCCAGATGTTTGACATTTTCAGTTCCCCCTATCCCAGATTTATTATCTCCATAAATCATTGTTGCTCTTCAAACAGAGTTCCTGCTTCAGTGATTCTTATCATCTATTATCTACCTCTTCTATTGTGTCCTATAGTTAACTTGTGATTACATTGTAACTCATGCTACATTCCTCAGTTTACTACTTATCTTCGTAAATCCTGTTTGCCCCTAACATCCTAAACTCACTATCTATTAACAAGGCTTCTAGCTATAGTGTCTCTAAAAATTCCTAACTTCTATAAGCTATAGTAAAATATGCTAACTTTAAAACTTTCCTTAAATCTTTAACTTCTAACTTTTTAAATTATTTCTAAGCCCTAAATTAAGTAAACTCCTTTGCCATAAACATTCTCCTCACAAATAGGCTTCAGATATCAATCTCTCCCAAGGCCTCAAGCTACGGCCTATGGGCTCATCCTGGAACACTCTTTTGTTAAAGTCCTTAAACAAATGTCAATGATTAACTTTATGAATTATTTTCTGAGCATAGCTGCAGAAGGCGCTTTGTGCCTTCTCATGCTCCTCTCAAGAACAATAAGCACCTTAATGTTCCTTTTCAGTCAACTCGGCTGAGGAGAGGAAAAGACAAGTCAGAATTGCAAGGCCTAACTCCTTCATCCTGGGACCGTGCCTGCGGAATAAGGAGAGGGGTCTGGGGCCATGCCTCCATTTTGTCAATAATGCCTAACACGGCTCCCGATGTCTCCCCCTTTTTTTACTTTTTAGAGCATAGGTATGAAACTCAGTAGTTAGAGCAGAAACACTTTGGTTGAGTATTCTGAAAAGGCATGGGGCTGTTACACAAATCAGAACTAACAGGCATAAGCACATGGCTGCATTAATCATTATTGTAGAAAAGGATCCATGGGAAAGATACCCCTCCAGATTTTCCAAGAGGGAATTTTAAAAAGCCATTGAGAGGAAAAGTCAGACTCTACCTGCTTCATATTCTGAATATCCTGATGTAACTTAGAAATATCAATACTAAAATCTGAATGATTCCAGATGCCTAAAATATGATTTCTAATACGTTCCCAAGAGTGCATGGACTAATTCACTTGTAGAGGGGTATCGCACATCCATTTAAATTCAGCATGGCACCTTAAAGACAATTTAATTTTTAAATTTGTAATTTCTTGCCCCATAAGCAGAACTGCTTCTTCTAAAGAATTGACCTTATTTTCTATTTTCTTATCTATAATTTCCTGCATAGTAAGAGCTATGGAGACATTTTTGGACAGCTGATTGACAAACGAGGCCATATGCACTTCTTTTGATAGGGCAACAGCAGAAACTGTAACTGATGCAATTATGGCAATCAAGGCAGTTATTCCCACAACCAGAGCTGCAATGAATCGCTTAGGTCAAGAAATTAAGCCATTAAGTTTACATAAAACTTTCAATGTATAATCATCAAACCATTGTCCCTCTAATTTTACAGTAACCATCAAGTATGGTGGTTGCTTTACAATCATCACAGCCTTATAATTATATAATCATTCCCATCAACACAATTTGATATAAAACAATTCACACATATAACATTGTAAACAATTTCTCCCTCAGAAACTTCCAAATCACTCTGATTTCTGGCCAACAAAAAGGCATAGGGAGAATGCATGCAGGCCCATACAATATATATTTGTTCATTTAAAGGTCTATGTAAAATCACAGGTTCCATAGCAGTCAATGCTTTCCATAACTCAGGCTGCATGGGACCCGTTCCATCGAAGCTCACTAAAGGAGGAACCCATCCATTAGCATGCCACCTGGTAATTACTAAAGGCATAGGGAGAAATGAATTATTCCATGTGGACCTATAAGGTTCTACATAAATCAAGCCCTATCGTTGATTTGAAAGATAGGGGTACCCCCATTCGGTCAGAAAATATTTGGTGGCAGCAATGGGAATAGATAACTTTATGGCGTACATGCAGTCTTTCCAACGAGGAAAGCCAGAAATTCTGCTTATGCTTTCCCAGGCCTGTAGTCCTTGTTCATCAGAGTCTGAAGTGGGGAGTGCACAGCTCAGATAGTCCTTTAAATGAGGGGCTGCTTTTTTTTAAGGCATCAAATAGTCTTTCTTGCACCCCCGGCATCAGCAGCTGTAAAGACCAAAAGTCTCTCTTGCCATTGCTTCTTGGAGAATCAGTAAGCATGCCTTTCAAGGAAGTGCTAACGCATCCATTCAAAACTGGAGGGGCTTCTTATAAAGAGGAAGGTATGGCAAAGCAAATAGGTGGATAAATGGACATGCCTGAAAAATTGAAGGGAGTGCTGACCACTGTTTTAACATTATTAGGATAGATGGAAGCCCCATCCAAGAGAAGAGTATCATTTAAAAAAAAAAAAAACCAAAAAAAAAAAAACCAAAAACCATGAATGGGCTCATTCATCCAATCAACAGGCTGGAAAGAAAGTGGATTAGGCAAATAGGCCCAGTGAACTTTTTCTGTGCTGGAGGGCCTCGGCTGACAAGCCAACACAGCAAGCATAGCCACAAACATTACCAGAGGGGTGGCCTCATATCTCTCCCCTTCTATTAATTCTTCAGCCCACTGAGCGAGATGTTTTAGCTGGCCCCAAGTTGGTACTGTGCTGGAGGTGGTTGTTTAAGTTCGATGACAGTGACGAGGTGGGGCAGAATACGGTTGAACTCAATCAGCATGTCTCTCCTGAAGCTCCAGGTGCCTGAAGTGATGTACTAGCGGTGAAGCCTGAGGTGAAGAGTCACTCGCCCTTTGGCTTTTCCTTGGCTCCCTCAGGTCTGGACTCAACGAGCTTCTGGTCTCCCCATCTTTTTTCAGTCCTGGACTCCAGGACCCCAGGGATTTTAGTAACCTCAGGGGTCCAAACAGAAGAAGTGGAATCCTGTGGAAACACACAAGCATACCCTCTCCCACAAGTTAGCAGTATATCTGGCCCTTTCCATGCTCTAGTAAGGAGGTCCTTCCACTTAACCAGAGTAATGGTTAAGTTCCACTTTAGGCATGTTCCGCTTTAGGCAAGTTCCACGTTAGGCATTACTGACAGTACAAGGAAATAATCAGGTATATGTATACGTATATCCCCCTTACGCTTGGATCTCCCTTGCCCAACCTCAATCCCATCCATCTAGGTCACCGCAGAGCACTAAGCTGAGTTCCTTGCACTATACAACAGCTCCCCACAAGCTTTCTGTTTTACACATGGCAGTGTCTTTAGCTGGTCTAATAATCAAATTTACATAAGACAGATTAACAGGATAAAAACAAAAATTTAATAGCATACATACTTCTTGTACAGGTGAGATAGACCCCGGAAAATGAGGTAATTCTCTGAAATAGTCAAAGCCATCACCTTAAATACCATTTTCGGCTAAAGACAAAAAAAATTGTTTTGGGTGGAGAGTCAGTTATTGGAAGTGATCCGGAAAAGCAGAGTAAGCAAGGTTATGATTTTTATGCAGATTTAAGTCCTTGCCTTCTTCACTGCTAAGAGTTTCTTCCTGGTACAGAGAGGGAGGTATCCTTACAAATGGAAATTTCCCTTATAAATGTAAATGTTGATTGTAAAATGATAATTTTAAGAGCTTATTTTATGTTTGCTGTTTTTTTTTTTTTTTTTTTTTTTTTTTTTAAGATAAATCTACCACAGAGGCTTTGGCATAGTCAATAAAGCAGAAATAGATGTTTTTCTGGAACTCTCTTGCTTTTTCCATGATCCAGCAGATGTTGGCAATTTGATCTCTGGTTCCTCTGCCTTTTCTAAAACCAGCTTGAACATCTGGAAGTTCACAGTTCACGTACTGCTGAAGCCTGGCTTGGAGAATTTTAAGCATTACTTTACTAGTGTGTGAGGTGAGTGCAATTGTGCGGTGGTTTGAGCATTCTTTGGCATTGCCTTTCTTTGGGATTGGAATGAAAACTGACCTTTTCCAGTCCTGTGGCCACTGCTGAGTTTTCCAAATTTGCTGGCATATTGGGTGCAGCACTTTCACAGCATCATCTTTCAGGATTTGGAATAGCTCAACTGGAATTCCATCACCTCCACTAGCTTTGTTCATAGTGATGCTTTCTAAGGCCCACTTGACTTCACATTCCAGGATGTCTGGCTCTAGGTGAGTGATCACACCATTGTGATTATCTTGGTCTTGAAGATCTTTTTTTGTATAGTTCTTCTGTATATTCTTGCCACCTCTTCTTAATATGTTCTGCTTCTGTTAGGTCCATACCATTTCTACCCTGATGGCAGAAAGTGAAGAGGAACTAAAAAGCCTCCTGATGAAAGTCAAAGAGGAGAGTGAACAAGTTGGCTTAAAGCTCAACATTCAGAAAACGAAGATCATGGCAACTGGTCCCATAACTTCATGGCAAATAGATGGGGAAACAGTGGAAACAGTGTTAGACTTTATTTTTTTGGGCTCCAAAATCACTGCAGATGGTGATTGCAGCCATGAAATTAAAAGATGCTTACTCCTTGGAAGGAAAGTTATGACCAACATAGATAGTATATTCAAAAGCAGAGACATCATTTTGCCAACAAAGGTCCGTCTAGTCAAGGCTATGGTTTTTCCAGTAGTCATGTATGGATGTAAGAGTTGGACTGTGAAGAAAGCTGAGCACCGAAGAATTGATGCTTTTGAACTGTGGTGTTGGAGAAGACTCTTGAGAGTCCCTTGGACTGCAAGGAGATCCAACCAGTCCATTCTCAAGGAAATCAGCCCTGAGTGTTCTTTGGAAGGAATGATGCTAAGGCTGAAACTCCAGTATTTTGGTCACCTCATGTGAAGAGTTGACTCATTGGAAAAGACTCTGATGCTTGGAGGGATTGGGGGCAGGAAGAAAAGGGAGCGACAGAGGATGAGATGGCTGGATGGCATCACTGACTCGATGGACGTGAGTCTGGGTGAACTCTGGGAGTTGGTGATGGACAGGGAGGCCTGGCATGATGCGATTAATGGGGTCGCTGAGAGTCGGACACGACTGAGTGACTGAACTGAACTGAACTGAACCAAAGAGGCATATTTTGGAGATGCAAAATCTTCTCCCCTTTAGTATCTTACAGGGACATACAATTCTTAGTTTCAGGTTTTTAAAATTGTTTCGTTTCTTAAGCAATCATTTATTACATAGATAAATTATCCTTATTTCATTCTCTAAATCACTGAGTGAATATTCTTCATAGAAATTAGATTTATTATCTCTAACATTTTTCTTCCTGGGAAGAAGCACCATCACACTTACTACTGTCTTCCATTTGGTAACTCAATGTAACCTGTTTCTGATCATATACATATTTTTGCAAGATTTTGGTGGGAGGCGGGGGCTTAGGTCACTTTGGTATACCTGTCACTTCACTGTCTCCAAACTGGAGAAAAAACAGCTCACTAGAGCCTCATGGGCAAAGGGCTATTTACAAAAAGTCCATCTTTCTTTTATGAAACAGTTATGACAGAGGAAAACACATCCCATTTTCAACCAGGTTTATTCTCTGTTCCTTTTATTGCTGCTTTTGATCCTAAGAGCCTGCCATAATCCATAATAAGCATATGATTTTTAACATGTGTATGTGTTGTGTGTTAAGTTGCTTCAGTCATGTATGCCTCTTTGTGACCCCATGGACTGTAGCCCACCAGACTCCTCTGTCCATGGGATTTTCCTGGCAAGAATACTGGGGTGGGTTGCCATGCCCTCCTCCAGGGTCTTCCCAACCCAGGGACTGAACCCTGGTCTCTTATGTCTCCTGCATTGGCAGGCAGATTCTTTACCACTAACACTACCTGGAAAGCTGTTTAACACCATGATCATTAACTTACACAGTATTCTGTTCTTTTACTTTCCACATTTGTGAAAAACTGCCTCCTGTTGCTTTGATGACAGTGGCAAAAGTAACTTTATTCATAATTCTAGCTCTATTTTATAAAAGTCTTGATATTGAAAAGTCATTCTCTTGAAGATATGTTATTTTTGATTGTGAGTTGTCCAATAGATTGTGCCACTTTACTATGATCAAAGATAAAATTAAGTAATATCTAGCAGGTTTGGGTAGTCTTGGGCTCTTTATAGCTAGATGAAAATAATGAATTTTTTGTTCTCTAATTACATTGGATAAGTAATGTAAATATAGATGTTATTCCAAAACATAACTTATGCCTTGTTTCTCCTTAACCAAAAGAAAATAGCCTTCAAAATGGGCCAGACATACTTTCTCATAAGATTGATTTATGAGATTTGAAGGAAAAAAGAAAAGAATCCAGTAATAATGTTAAGTACATGCTGTTGCCTTCTAGAAGGATGCACCAAATTGTCCCAAGCATTTACAAGCTTTACATTTTAAGATCTTTAGGGAAAAATCACCTTCACTAATCCATTTTAATGTTTAAATGCCCTAAAAATGCAGGTACACAGCAGACACCTGTTGTTATCAATTAGCTCTGATGGTATTATACCAGAAAGTGCTTGCTTTCATGAATAATCAACAGATCTAGCAATACTTTTCTCTGAACTTGTTAAGCTATGCCCCATTTTTAAAGTTAGTATTTCAGAAGATTATGCTACAGGCATTCTGAAGTCTCAAATCTAATGCTGTGGTTGTTAGATAGACTCTATAGTATATCTTGAATCAATAGTGACCTTTAGCAAAATTTCATACAATTTAAGCAAGGAAAAAAATTTTACCTAAGTGATTGGAAAGGTGTCTGGTTAAATTTCTGTACTTTGTCTTTTAGGTAGTATATCCATTAGTACATGTTTTATAACATAGATGCCTTTATAATGATGCATGATGGAGTAAAATTTTGTGTAGCATGATTTCATCATAGATCCTGATTTCAAAAAGAAAAGATTAAACCATAGGAGTTAGTTTTATCTCTAATATCTCAATTCACACTTGAATTCATTCATGTATGTGCTAAGTTGCTCAATCGTGTCCAACTCTTTGCAACCCCATGGACTGTAGACTGCCAGGCTCCTCTGTCCATGGGATTCTCCAAGCAAGAATACTGCAGTGGGTTGCCATTTTGTCCTCCAGGGGATCTTTCCAACCCAGGAATCGAATTCATATCTCTTACGTCTCCTGCATTGACAGGCAGGTTTTTTACCACTACTGCCACCTGGGATTTCATTCATAGCACTGATAAAAATGCTGTATTGAGGATTCAGAATCCAGGATGTTAATGATTGTATTTATCAATACAGATCTAAAAGTGGCAGTAGGAGAATTAAACTACTTTTAGAAAACTGTACAACTGTATTTAAGAAAAGAAAAATAAAATCATCAAGATAGGCCAAGGTGCTGTGTTTGATTTGTGTACCTCTACCTATGCTATTTAAAAGATTAATGTATTAAATATATCTTTGCCTTTTAACCCAGTAAGAGAAAATTTCTCAAGCTTTTGTTACACACATGTACACAAAATATTCTGCAAAATAAGGAAAAAAGTAATTTTCAATTCATTTCAAAGTCTTTGTATAGATAATGGAAAAAAAAAAGATGATTGCCAAGTCATGGACTTGATGTGCTATAATTAGAAATAAGAGCTAATTTAAGTTATTTATTAACTAGAAATACATTCAGGATCATAAAGCTTGAATGTAATGTATTTTCCTATGTGATGAAAATAAACATTCTGGTAAGCTGCCTTCTTTTTTTAATATAAGTGGTGACAAAATAAAATAACTCCAAGTCACATAAATGCTCCAGAGATTTTCAAGCAGATAGGAAGGTGGGTTTGTTCATTTTTAAGCATACCATTCTACGGCACTGGGAGGAACCCAAATGAGTTTGCCTCATTCTTTGATATGGATTATGTTGACTATTGTGCTGATTGCATTTTGATCTTTGCAACAGAAAGCTATATTTTACACAGTAAGTAATAAAGCTGTTCTGCATTGATTCATAAAACAGCAGCAATTCATGAAATTCTTATACTACTTAATGATTCACTTTCCCACCCAATGAACTGGGCTTTTCCCAACTACAACCCAGAGAGCAGCACTGTCCACTGTTTGATGTCACTTGGGAGATCAATTTGACTTTCAAGGTCACTAAGTTCAAAGCCATTTGGTTATATGAACTGAAATGACATCATTCTGAATTTGTACTGTATGTAGTAAAATTGAAATGCATCAAAATTATAAAGTGGATGAGGTTAATCTGTAGTTGCCTGTTACCTCCACATTTAGAACCCCTTTCTCCTTTTCTGGTAGTAGTCTAAGACTCAAAGGACAGTCTGTCTCATGGTGGAGTATATATCTTTGGGTTTTACAGGTTCCCATATTCTACTTCTACCTCACTGAGAAAAGCTCACTGCTTCTAGAAAATTCCCTGAGAAAAATCATTAAACATAATCTTACTAAGAAGTAATATTCATTATTATTATTTGTAAAATTCACTCTAGCACAATGGATAATTTACAAAATTCACACTTATGTAAATAAGTAAGCATGTAAATAAGGCAAGACAACCAATTAAGGAGATGTACCCATTATGTGACTGGTGTAACTGGGTTAAGCACATAGATAAGATCATCAGCAAAGACCTGCACTCCCAAGTATATAACTTTCTGTGTGGTTAAGCAAAGACTTCCATAGTTTGCCATTAGAAATAAAGCTATGAGGCCACCATCACCCTAATACCAAAACCAGACAAAGATGCCACAAAAAAGAAAACTACAGGCCAATATCACTGATGAACATAGATTCAAAAGTCCTCAACTAAATTCTAGCAAACAGAATGCAACAGCATATTAAAAAGATCAGGCATCATGACCAAGCGGACTTTATCCCAGGGATGCAAGGATTCTTCAACATCCACAAATCAATCAATGTGATACGCCACATTAACAAATTGAAAGATAAAAACCACATGATAATCTCAATAGATGAAGAGAATGTCTTTGACAAAATTCAACATCTGTTTATGATAAAAACTCTCCAGAAAGCAAGCATAGAAGAAACATACTTCAACATAATAAAAGCTATATATGATAAACCCACAGCAAACATTATCCTCAATGGTGAAAAATTGAAAGCATTTCCCCTAAAGTCAGGAACAAGACAAGGCTGCCCACTCTCACCACTACTATTCAACATAGTTTTGGAAGTTTTGGCCACAGCAATTAGAGAAGAAAAAGAAATAAAGGGAATCCAGATTGGAAAAGAAGAAGTAAACTCTCACTGTTTGCAGATGACATGGTCCTCTACATAGAAAACTTTAATGACACGACCAGAAAATTGCTAATCAATGAATATAGTAAAGTTACAGGGTATGAAATTAACACACAGAAATCCCTTGCATTCCTATACACTAACAATGAGAAAACAGAAAGAGAAATTAAGGAAACAATTCCATTCACCATTGCAACAAGAAGAATAAAATACTTAGGAATAAATCTACCTAAAGAAACAAAAAACCTATATATGTGAAGTCACTCAGTCGTGTCCGACTCTTTGTGGCCCCATGGACTGTAGCCTACCAGGTTCCACCGTCCATGGGATTTTCCAGGCAAGAATACTGAAGTGGGTTGCCATTTCCTTCAAAACACTGATGAAAGAAATCAAAGATGACAAATAGATGGAGAAATATACCATGTTCATGGATCGGAAGAATCGGTATAGTGAAAATAAGTAACTACCCAAAACAATCTATAGATTCAATGCAATTCCCATCAAGCTACCAATGGCATTTTCACAGAACCGCTGCTGCTGCTGCTAAGTTGCTTCAGTCATGTCCGACTCTGTGCAACCCTATAGATGGCAGCCCACCAGGCTCCACCATCCCTGGGATTCTCCAGGCAAGAACACTGGAGTGGGTTGCCATTTCCTTCTCCAATACATGAAAGTGAAAAGTGAAAGTGAAGTCGCTCAGTCATGTCTGACTCTTCAGGACCCCATGGGCTGGAGCCTATCAGGCTCCTCTGTCCATGGGATTTTCCAGGCAAGAGTACTGGAGTGGGTTGCCATTGCCTTCTCTGTTTCACAGAACTAGAACAAATCATTTCACAATCTATATGGAAATACAAAAAAATTTGAATAGCCAAAACAATCGTGATAAAGAAGAATGGAACTGAAGAGATCAACCTGCCTGACTTCAGAGTATACTACAAAGCTACAGTCATTAAGACAGTATGGTACTGGCACAAAGACAGAAGTAGAGATCAATGGAACAAAATAGAAAGCCCAGAGATAAATCCACACACCTATGGACACTTTATCTTTGACATAGGATGGAAGAATATACAATGGAGAAATGACAATCTCTTTAACAAGTGGTGCTGTGAAAACTGGTCAACCGCCTGTAAAAAAATGAAACTAGAACACTTTCTAACATCATACACAAAAATAAACTCAAAGTGGATTAAAGATCTAAACATAAAACCAGAAACTATAAAACTCCTAGAGGAAAACATAGGCAAAACTCTCTCTGACATAAATCACAGCAGGATCCTCTATGACCCACCTCCCAGAATAATGGAAATAAAAACAAAAATAAGCAAATGGGACCTAATTAAACTTAAAAGCTTTTGCACAATGAAGGAAACTATAAACAAGGTGAAAAGACAGCTTTCAGAATAGGAGAAAATAATAGCAAATGAAAGTGAAGTTGCTCAGTCGTGTCCAACTCTTTGTGACCCTATGGACTGTAACCTACAAGTCTCCCCAGTCTATTGAATTTTCCAGGCAAGAGTATTGGAGTGGATTGCCATTTTCTTCTCCAGGGGATCTTCCCAACCCAGGGATCGAACCCGGGTCTCCCGCAATGCAGACAGCTGCTTTACCATCTGAGCCACCAGGGAAGCCCCAGTAGCAAATGAAATGACTGACAAAGAATCAATCTCAAAATATACAAGCAGCTCCTGCAGCTCAATTCCAGAAAAATAAATGATCCAATCAAAAAAGGGGCCAAAGAACTAAGCAGACATTTCTCCAAAGAAGACATACAGATGGTTAACAAACACACGAAAAGATGCTCAACCTCACTCATTATCAGAGAAATGCAAATCAAAACCACAATGAGGTACCATGTCATGCTGGTCAGAATGGCTGCTATCAAAAAGTCTACAAAGAATAAATGCTGAAAAGAGTGTGGAGAAAAGTTAACCCTCTTATAATGTTGGTGGGAATGCAAACTAGTACAGCCACTATGGAGAACACTGTGGAGATTCCTTAAAAAACCAGACATAGAACTGCCACATGACCCAGCAATCCCACTGCTGGGCATACACACTGAGGAAACCAGAATTGAAAGAGACACGTGTACCCAAATGTCCATCACAGCACTGTTTACAATAGTTAGGACATGGAAGCAACCTGGATGTCCATCAGCAGACGAATGGATAAGAAGGCAGTGATACATATCCACAATGGAATATTACTCAGCCATTAAAAAGAACACATTTGAATCAGTTCTAATGAGGCGGATGAAACTGGAGCCTATTATACAGAGTGAAGTAAGTCAGAAAAAAACCACCAATATAGTATATTAATGCATATATACTTATTTATAGTATATTAATGTATATATATTTATTTATAGTATATTAATGCATATATATTGATTTCAAATAAATTTATTTATTTATTTAAAAATATTGTAGTGGTTTTGCCATACATTGACATGAATCAGTCATGGGTGTACATGTGTTCCCCATCCTGTACCCGCTTCCCACCTCCCTTCCCATCCCATCCCTCAGGGTCATCCCAGTGCACCAGCCCTGAGCGCCCTGTATCATGCATCAAACCTGGACTGGTGATCTGTTTCACATATGATAATATACATGTTTCAATGCTATTCTCCCAAATCATCCCACTGTTGCCTTCTCCCACAGAGTCCAAAAGACTGGCATTTAGAAAGATGGTAATGATACCCTATATGTGAGACAGCAAAAGAGACACAGATATAAAGAACAGACTTTTGGACTCTGTGGGAGAAGGCGAGGGTGGGATGATTTGAGAAAATAGCATTGAAACACATATATTACCATATGTGAAATAGATCGCCAGTCCAAGTTTGATGCATGGAACAGGGCACTCAAAGCTGTTGCACTGGGACAACAATGAGGGATGCGATGGAAAGGGAGGTGGGAGGGAGGTTCAGGATGGGGGACACATGTACACGCATGGCTGATTCATGTCAATGTATGGCAAAACCCCCCACAATGTTGTAAATAATTAGCTTCCAATTAAAATAAATTAATTAATTAAAAAATAAAGTGAGAAGAAAAGTATATTGCAAATATAAAATTCTTAAGGCAAAAAAGAAATAAAGCTTATGTAGACTTGAAAAATACAAAAATTGTCTACAAGATGATTGCAAACTTAAAAACTGAGTGGGTCTTTAAAATCCATACCGTAAGTTAACACAGGTGTCAACACTGCTATGACTACATTTCTTGAAGCCATAGGAAAACTATCCTTTTTGCCATGCTTGACTGTTTAGCAGAGCCATGGTAAATCTAACTGCATTTAATAAGGCTTCTGCTATTACTCTAAGCAGTTAAAACATTTTGGCATATCTCCTATTCAGTTTTGGTCCTTAAGGCATCTCCCATTCACAGAGGTTTTTCCATATTAATATCCATGCCTTCTACTGGCTTTCCTTGTTCTTTCAACTGATATCTTATTAGTTAACAAAATTTAAAGAACAAATTGCCTAATCAATCTTTTTATAGTACTAAGAACTGGGGAAAGTTTTTTTTTTTATTATTATATGAATATAATGCATGTCTGGGCTTCCCTGGTGGCTCAGACAGTAAATCGTCTGCCTGCAATGCAGGAGACCCGGGTTCGATTCCTAGGTTGGGAAGATCCCCTGGAGAAGGAAATGGCAACCCACTCCAGCACTCTTGCCTGGAAAATCCCATGGATGGAGGAGCCTGATAGGCTACAGTCCATGGGGTTGCAAAGAGTCAGACACGACTGAGAGACTTCACTTTCACTTTCAATGCATGTCATCAAAATCAGCAGCATTGCTAATAAGAATGAGCTCACCACAGTCACTTGAAGAGAGGAACTATTTCTGCCCTCCCTTTATGACCATCATACAGAAAGGAGAAACAAACACAGATAGACAGTCAACATCTGTAAAGTGAATTTTCCAAATTTATAATGGAATTAATGCTTTTAAAGCTATAAATATCAAAATGTGGCTCTACATCTGCTAACATGCTTTTTGACAACAAGCTGTGCTGAAAGGCAGTCAGTTGGTATTGCAGGTCAACACCTTGGGCTGTGGGTTGCAACTTGTTTATTGCTTCCTTATGCACATCCATGGGCCATACAGTCAGGGTCTTCATGGAAACAAATTGTCCATAATTGTCTTCCAGCATGAGGATAGGATAAAGTTTTTCAGAGCTGTAGAACAACCTCAACAAAACCTGTTAATTGTACAGATTGAGGGTGGACATGATCATTCACCTCATCTACTGTCTGCATATAACTCAGAATTGGGAATGTATACTATTGCAACTAGTATATCAGAGGTAGTTTGTGCCATCTTCTCCAGGACTTAGATGCTTTTCTTTCTATCAAGGCAAGAACTGAGTAGCATACCTCCTGATCTTTCCCATAGCCCAGGAAATCTAGCTTAGAAGAATAATCAAACTCACTATAGTTGTTTAAAACTAGTTTAAAACTGTAATAGAATTGTTACAAGGACTCAGAATATATATCTTTTCCCACCACAATGAATTTGTTTTCACATTTGTTTTTTTTTCAATTTTGTAGTTGTATGTTGCTAGTATCACTGATTCAGAGTACTACCCTGGAAACTACTCTCAATAGCATTTCATTTAAAAAAGTCTTTTCTAATTCAATAACTTAGTGTATATCATTATAATGGACGTCAATAAGAAAAGTTAGGACAGATAGAGTAAATATCAAAGCACCGTGTGCTTTGCACATTGTTAAAAAGGTATATATCTTGGAAATCAAGTGGTTTTATAAGAAATGATATATATTTAATCTTCATAGATAATAGTGATGAATAGTATAGAACCGAGCTTTAAGTTGTTTAGTCAAAAGCATGATGATGCTGTGTGCAAAATAATTTTCATTACTTTTGTCTTATGACTTGTGGCACACAGTTGCAATATAGCCAACTAACTGAGGGTGGCTTCTCTAATCAGAATATGAAGTGAAACCTACTGGCCTATGTGGAAATTTGCTCCATAATGTGGATCTTTTTTATACTATGCTGTAACCAATACCATAAATAAGTTCTAGTTCAAAGCAGAAATAAAGAGTATCTATTGTCCAAAATGCCCATAATTATTTCTATGATTGTAATTCTAAAATTCTAGTGAGTGAAAAAATAAAGGGATTACACATTATAGGAAAGGCAAAGAATTTTTGTTCCATATAAAATAAAAAGTAAAACAACATGGTGACTTCCTTTATTTTATGGTACTTGAAAAATTATTTGAAATGAAAATTATTAAATTGCCTGAAAATGAATCTGACTGAATTGTCTATAAATGCAAAGTGTTGGGACAGTTGCTTTTACATCTTCTGACTTGAGTAGCATTAAGTTAAATGTACCCTCAAGTTTTTATGTTGCAGCAGAAAGTCTAAGGCTTTGTAATCATGCTGCCATTCCCTCTGAAAGACCACCCACCTTGGTAATAGCAAGTGCTCCACAGTGAAAAGATGTGTGGATTTTCCCCTTTATTTAACTTTGTCTTAAAAGGATTTGAATGGTAATTTTAACTAGTAAGTTGTTACAACACATATTATATCACCAGTCACATTCATGTGCTATTTAAATTTGTGATGAAAAAATATGCATATACTTGGATTTGGCTGAAAATAATATTATGCTTATCCAGATCACTTAGGTTTGATAACATGAGCTTAATAGCTCAATCTCACAAGAACAATTTACCATGAGATTTCCAGATTGTACACCTGTGCTCTTAGCTGTGTATCTTGTAAGAACTGCCTGGATTGTACATTTCATCTTGGGTTTACTTGGCATAAACATGCACTTTCTAAAACTGTTTTTAGTCACCACCTCTGATATGCACATATCTTTTTGTCTGTACCTCATGTTAACAATTGATAAGTTGTTAGTTAACTAGTTAATAGTTTATACGTTGGAAAGTTCATTTTCTTTTTAGAGAGGGTGATTATATCACCATATTTATCCTAGATGTTTGTTAGAATTCTGGAGAGCAAATATCAAGTGAGTTAAAAGCTATAGCAACCAAAAACTTATTAAAATGCTATCGTGTATAAACGTATAAAGCACTATTACTGCACTTTACTGGCAATACAGAGATATACGTGATATTTGTGGGAGGGGGTTATAAAAATCTAGATGTGGATTAGTGAGGCCTGTAAAAATATCACATAGCGGTTGGAGATTGAATTAGAAATTGCAGAAAAACAGACCTAGGCAAGCAGCAGAGAATGATGGGACAGAATGAAAGGCAGAGTATTTGGGTCCAGAAAATGACAGGAGCAAAGTGTGAGGTTTTTGCGAGCTTCACATGGCACCTCACACAGGTGCTAAGGAAGGCTCTTTTACATTAATCTTGCTGTTAGTTGCATGTGTGTATACAATTCCATAGAAGCTATTGTGGATTGACTGCAAAGTGGTATCATTGTTATTGTAGTTATTTCTGACAGAATTCTCTTTAGATGAGAATTAGTATTTCAGGCAAATTTCAGTTCACGTGACTATCAATATATGAAAAGTGCCCACATATGTATTTTGCAATGTTTGCCTCCTGGTGGGAGGAGGGAGAGGAGGTGAACTAAGGAGTTGCTGTGGTCAGTCCAGTAGCCGTTACTGACCCCTCCTTTTCCATCTTCTCAAACAGTGCCAATACCTACTAATCCCTAAAACTAGGAAGATGTAAAATCTTCCATATCTCCTGCTAACAAAATGTACACAAAACAGTGTGTTCCAACAGACCTGCAAGTTCAAAAAGAAGGAGTAAGACATTGAGATGAGGTAGCTTATAGGTGTGTACATGAAACCATCCTTGTTACCGCTTGTTACCACCCTCCAGGAATATTTGTGTCCTCTTTGTTTTCCTTCATCAATATCTAAAATACTGGTTTTCACTTGTTAATTTAAAGAGAGAGATTAGGCATCAGCTCTTGTGGATGTTAAGAAAATAGCACAGAATAAAAATTAATTCTGAAGTCTCATTTCATAATAGTGAGATTTATAGCTTTTCCTTAATGAGTATAATTGTAATCTCCCTGACATAGGATTTCAGAAAGCATTCTCCTTTTTGGTCACTGAATCAACAGTGTCCTGACGCTGTTTATTATTAGGTGTATTAGGTGGTCAACAGAGGGTCATTCAGTAAAGTCTGTGTTAGGCAGGTACTCTGCTATCAGTTCAGTTCAGTTCAGTTCAGTCCCTCAGTTGTGTCCGACTCTCTGCGACCCCATGAATCACAGCACACCAGGCATCCCTGTCCATCACCAACTCCCGGAGTTCACTGAGACTCACGTCCATCGAGTCAGTGATGCCATCCAGCCATCTCATCCTCTGTCGTCCTCTTCTCCTCCTGCCCCCAATCCCTCTCAGAATCAGAGTCTTTTCCAATGAGTCAACTCTTCGCATGAGGTGGCCAAAGTACTAGAGTTTCAGCTTTAGCATCATTCCTTCCAAAGAAATCCCAGGGCTGATCTCCTTCAGAATGGACTGGTTAGATCTCCTTGCAGTCCAAGGGACTCTCAAGAGTCTTCTCCAACACCACAGTTCAAAAGCATCAGCCTTCTTCACAGTCCAACTCTCACATCCATACATGACCACAGGAAAAACCATAGCCTTGACTACACGGACCTTTGTTGGCAAAGTAATGTCTCTGCTTTTCAATATGCTATCTAGGTTGGTCATAACTTTTCTTCCAAGGAGTGTCTTTTAATTTCATGGCTGCAATCACCATCTGCAGTGATTTTGGAGCCCAAAAAAATAAAGTCTGACACTGTTTCCACTGTTTCCCCATCTGTTTCCCATGAAGTGATGGGACCAGATGCCATGATCTTCATTTTCTGAATGTTGAGCCTTAAGCCAACTTTTTCACTCTCCACTTCCACTTTCATCAAGAGGCTTTTTAGTTCCTCTTCACTTTCTGCCATAAGGGTGGTGTCTGCATATCTGAGGTTATTGATATTTCTCCCAGCAATCTTGATTCCAGCTTGTGCTTCTTTCAGCCCAGCGTTTCTCATGATGTACTCTGCATATAAGTTAAATAAGCAGGGTGACAATATACAGCCCTGACGTACTCCTTTTCCTATTTGGAACCAGTCTGTTGTTCCATGTCCAGTATAGTGTTCAGTAATTAGAGAACTCCATCATTTGAATTTAACCTGCCTCTCTTTCATTCCTGACAACTTGAGCCGTTTCAACTGTGTTATGCCATTGCATTAAAAGGTCACGTTTCCACTGACAGAGTGAAAAGTGAAGAACTGAAGAATTCAGTTTCACAAATTATCCAGAATTTGGCTTTTATTTTTCATTTTTGCCTAAAATTGCCTAAGTATTTATTCCATTGTGTTTTGAACTCAGAATATATTTACTGACAAGAAAACGCAGATTAAATAAATCCTAATGGTATACAGAACTCTTGTAATCCTTTGTTACAACGAGGTTGAGAATGTGAAATGGAACTGTGCCATGGGGAAAATCTAACCAATCAATACAAGCTGTAATGTAATGCAATTATATATAGTATTCTGTTTGTACTTGACGAAATATATTTTGGGAGCTACATCTTACTTCTTCATTCATGGCCATCATATTTCCACCAAAAAAGAAGAGGCATTTAAGCAGCTCCTATCTCTATTCCCTGTGGCTGACTGTGTAAGTGATGAGAAATTTTCACTGATCTCTTCTGCATATGTCTCAGGATCTTCTTTTTCTTGTTTGATTTAAGCCCTAAGGAGCTGTTGTTGAATGCTGATGAGACATTGGGTAAAGCCTCCAGCCAGTTTTTTTGTTTTGACTTTTTTTTTTTTAACTTTCATTTTGGCAAATTTGTTTCAAAAAGTTAGACACCCATCTTGCTCTTAATCGGGCACCTCTACTGTCAGTTAAAACCATTTCCCATAGCTGTTTAAAATGTGCTTGTGACTGTCTGACCAGGTAAATAGGTAAACATTTCAGTCATTGCTTTGGGAGAATAAATCACCTTGCTTGGATGGGGCTTGGAGAGAAAAATGAACCAAATGTCACAGAGTCTTAGCTGTAGCTGTCTCTGTGCTTGGCGGAATGCTCCCATCTTTTATGATGCAAATAGTAATTTATTTTTGCCCAACAGCAGGTCAGCCACAAGGATTTAGCTTCCTTCCAAGGTGGGGGAGCTGATTTGACCTGCCGTTATGCTTTTCTACAAGATTCTTATTTACAACAGTTTCTTAATGAGTTATGTCGCAGTAGCTGCTGGTATGATCCTCTTGATATCAGGACCTGTGAAGCAGAATGGTTAATGACGCACACCTTGCTAGTTTCAGTGGAGAACATTACCGAATGACTGTAGTACGCCAAGCTCATAATAAATGGAACACTGCCACCTTTTGGTCATAAAATAGGGAAACAAGTTAGTATAGCTGGGATTCTGCATGTCAAAGAGATGGTTTCCAACTATTTGTGACTAATCTGGTGGTCACACAATCTATACAAGTAATACTAACCTAATTCTTTTCTCTCTTTTCTTTTGTCCTTTTATTCCCCTTTGTGACAGCACCTATGGTTTGACTATATGCATTTCATATAATGACCTTGGGATGCTTCGGGAGAAACTGAAGTATACTACATTCTAATTATGTTTTGCATAGGAATTAATTACACATGCAATATGCAGATAATGTGAAGGATTCCATGGTTACCATTGTACACATGGCACCTTCTTTTATACAGTGACAATTAATCTGAGGAAATATTTGGGAAGAATTTTGAAAGAAGGAAATTTAATTGAGCATTGCAGTATTTATTTAGGATTGTAATTTGGACATTGATTTTAATTAAAAACTTTTTGAGGGAGCTTGCCTTGTTCTTTCCTTACATAGCCTCTCTCATGATGCAATAAAATGCCAATTAATTGAATCATAATCATTCAAATATTGACATTCACTTTTTAAATTATTTTTTTAGAAGAAAGAGGCAAATTATTATACTAGAAAGCAGGAACTTAATAAAAAAAAAAAACAGGAAAATCCTAGGGTACATCCTGATAGATATCTATAAACAATCAACCCAGTCTCCTATACAGGTCAGTGCAATGGTGATTGACATCAAGAATATTCAAGATCCAAACTCTAAAAGAAACATAAAAATATATTCCTTGGGGACCAACTCTCCTGGTAGCTCAGCTGGTAAAGAATCTGCCTGCATTGCAGGAGACCTGGGTTCAATCCCTGGATTGGGAAGATCCTTTTGAGGAGGGCATGGCAACTCACTCCAGTATTCTTGCCTGGAGAATCCCCATGGACAGAGGAGCCGGGTGGGCTACAATCCATGGGGTTGCAAAGACTTGGACATGACTGAGCGACTAAGCACCGCAGCACCAACGAGAACATTTTTTTTTAGATTAAAATTAGTGTCCACATCACAAGCCTTAAAAAGTAGTGCAGCACTGAATTAGAATTTCCTTCTTTTAAAATTGTTCCCAAATATTTCATATTAATTGTACTAAAAGAAGTTTCTGTGTATATACACAAACATTATCAAAAGAGTTTTCAGCTTTTATTAAATGAGAGATTTAATTTGCATCTTAATGATGAATTATTGGAGATAGTTTTTCTCAACATAAAGGAACAAATACTGTAACTTTAAGCATATCATCAAGGTTGTTAAAAAAAAGATATAGATATATATATATTCGGATGCCATGTTATTTATTTTCTGAATGTTAAGTTTTAAGTCAACTTTTTCACCCTCCTCTTTCACTTTCATCAAGAGGGTTTTTTTAAATTTAAATTTATTTATTTTAATTGGAGGCTAATTACTTTACAATATTGTATTGGTTTTGCCATACATCAATATGAGTCCAGCACGGGTGTACACGTGTTCCCCATCCTGAACCCCCCTCCCACTTCCCTCCCCGTACCATCCGTGTGGGTCATCCCAGTGGACCAGCCCTGAGCATCCTGTATCCTGCACCAAACCTGGACTGGTGATTCGTTTCTTATATGATATTATACATGTTTCAATGCCATTCTCCCAAATCATCACACCCTCGCCCTCTCCCACAGAGTCCAAAAGACTGTTCTATATATCTGTGTCTCTTTTGCTGTCTCTCATACAGGGTTATCATTACCATCTTTCCAAATTCCATATATATGTGTTAGTATACTGTATTGGTGTTTTTCTTTCTGGCTTACTTCACTCTGTATAATAGTCTCCAGTTTAATCCAACTCATTAGGACTGATTCAAATGTATTCTTTTTAATGGCTGAGTAATACTCCATTGTGTATATGTACCACTGCTTTCTTATCCATTCATCTGCTGATGGACATCTAGGTTGCTTTCATGTCCTGGCTATTATAACAGTGCTGCGATGAACATTGGGGTACATGTGTCTCTTTCAGTTTTGGTTTTCTTGGTGTGTATGCCCGGCAGTGGGATTTCTGGGTTATAAGGCAGTTCTATTTCCAGTTTTTTAAGGTATTATTAAACAGTTGGGACTCCCCAGCAGTGAAAGTTGATGCTTATTCCACTGGGCCTAGGATTATCCTTTCCAAAGTAAGGCAAGATGAAGACTGTTTCATTGGTGAGAGGTTTGTCTTATTGGCTATTCAATGCTATGCCCAATTTAGGCCTTCTTTGGCAGTGAAACATTCACTGAGGATCCTTGGGTCCTCCTGGAGCATTTCCATACAGATTCTTTGTTTTGGTTGTTATCCTTCCAAACAAAGGTTTAAAACAGCCAAAATATTTGCTTTAAAAAATACAAAAAATAATCAATATTATATCAGTTCAGTTCAGTTCAGTCACTCAATCGTGTCCGATTCTTTGGCACCCCATGAATCGCAGCACGCCAGGCCTCCCTGTCCATCACCAGCTCCCGGAGTTCACTCAAACTCACCTCCATTGAGTTAGTGATGCCATCCAGCCATCTCATCCTCTGTCGTCCCCTTCTCCTCTTGCCCCCAATCCCTCCCAGCATCAGAGTCTTTTCCAATGAGTCAATTCTTCACATGAGGTGGCCAAAGTACTGGAGTTTCAGCTTTAGCATCATTCCTTCCAAAGAAATCCCAGGGTTGATCTCCTTCAGAATGGGCTGGTTGGATCTCCTTGCAGTCCAAGGGACTCTCAAGAGTCTTCTCCAACACCACAGTTCAAAAGCATCAATTCTTTAGTGGTCAGCTTTCTTCACAGTCCAACTCTCACATCCATACATGACCATAGGAAAAACCATAGCCTTGACTAGACAGACCTTTGTTGGCAAAGTAATGTCTCCGCTTTTGAATATGCTGTCTAGGTTGGTCATAACTTTCCTTCCAAGAAGTAAGTGTCTTTTAATTTCATGGCTGCAATCACCATCTGCAGTGATTTTGGAGCCCAAAAAAATAAAGTCTGACACTGTTTCCAATTTTTCCTCATCTATTTCCCATGAAGTGATGGGACCAGATGCCATGATCTTCGTTTTCTGAATGTTGAGCCTTAAACCAACTTTTCCACTCTCCACTTTCACTTTCATCAAGAGGCTTTTGAGTTCCTCTTCACTTTCTGCCATAAGGGTGGTGTCATCTGCATATCTGAGGATATTGATATTTCTCCCGGCAATCTTGATTCCAGCATGTGCATCTTCCAGCCCAGCGTTTCTCATGATGTACTCTGCATATAAGTTAAATAAGCAGGGTGACAATATACAGCCTTGACGTACTCCTTTTCCTATTTGGACCCAGGCTGTTGTTCCATGTCCAGTTCTAACTGCTGCTTCCTGACCTTCATACAGATTTCTTAAGAGGCAGATCAGGTGGTCTGGTATTCCCATCTCTTTCAGAATTTTCCACAGTTTATTGTGATCCACTCAGTCAAAGGCTTAGGCATAGTCAATAAAGCAGAAATAGATGTTTTTCTGGAGCTCTCTCTCTTTTTTTTTTTTTTAATAATCCAGCGGATGTTGGCAATTTGATCTCTGCTTCCTCTGCCTTTTCTAAAACCAGCTTGAACATCTGGAAGTTCAAGGTTCACATATTCTGAAGCCTGGCTTGGAGAATTCTGAGCATTACTTTATTAGTGTGTGAGATGAGTGCAATTGTGTGGTAGTTTGAGCATTCTTTGGCATTGCCTTTCTTTGGTATTGGAATGAGAACTGACCTTTTGCAGTCCTGTGGCCACTGCTGAGTTTTCCAAATTTGCTGGCATATTGAGTGCAGCACTTTCACAGCATCATCTTCCAGGATTTGAAATAGCTCAACTGGAATTCCATCACCTCCACTAGCTTTGTTGGTAGTGATGCTTTCTAAGGCCCACTTGACTTCACATTCCAGGATGTCTGGCTCTAGGTGAGTGATCATACCATCATGATTATCTTGGTCATGAAGATCTTTTTTGTACAGTTTTTCTGTGTATTCCTGCCACCTCTACTTAATATCTTCTGCTTCTGTCAGGTCCATGCAATTTCTGTCCTTTATCGAGCCCATCTTTGCATGAAATGTTCCCTTGGTATCTCTAATTTTCTTGAAGAGATCTCTAGTCTTTGCAATTCTGTTGTTTTCCTATATTTCTTTGCATTGGTCGCTGAGGAAGGCTTTCTTATCTCTTCTTGCTATTCTTTGGAACTCTGCATTCACATGCTTATATCTTTCCTTTTCTCCTTTGGTTTTCACTTCTTTTCTTTTCACAGCTATTTGTAAGGCCTCCTCAGACACCCATTTTGCTTTTTTGAATTCTTTTCCATGGGGATAGTATTGATCCCTGTCTCCTATACAATGTTACGAACCTCCGTCCATAGTTCATCAGGCACTCTATCTATCAGATCCAAGCCCTTACATCTATTTCTCACTTCCACTGTATAATCATAAGGGATTTGATTTAGGTCATACCTGAATGGCCTAGTTGTTTTCCCTACTTTCTTCAATTTAAGTCTGAATGTGGCAATAAGGAGTTCACGATCTGAGCCACAGTCAGCTCCTCGTCTTGTTTTTATTGACTGTATAAAACTTCTCCATTTTGACTGCAAAAAATATAATCAATCTGATTTTGGTGTTGACCATCTGGTGATGTCCATGTGTAAAGTCTTCTCTTGTGTTGTTGGACGAGGGTGTTTGCTATGACCAGTGTATTTTCTTGGCAAAATTCGATTAGTCTTTGCCCTGCTTCATTCCGTATTCCAGGGCCAAATTTTCCTGTTACTCCAGGTGTTTGTTGACTTCCTACTTTTGCATTCCAGTCCCCTATAATGAAAAGGACATCGTTTTGGATGTTAGTTCTAAAATGTCTTGTAGGTCTTCATAGAACCGTTCTACTTCAGCTTCTTCAGCATTACTGGTTGGGGCATAGACTTAGATTACTGTGATATTGAATGGTTTGCCTTGGAAATGAACAGAGATCATTCTGTCATTTTTGAGATTACATCCAAGTACTGCATTTCAGACTCTTTTGTTGACCATGATGGCTACTCCATTTCTTCTAAGGGATTCCTGCCCACAGTAATAGATATAATGGTCATCTGAGTTAAATTCACCCATTCCAGTCCATTTTAGTTCACTGATTCCTAGGATGTCGACGTTCACTCTTGCCATCTCTTGTATTTACACTTCCAATTTGCCTTGATTCATGGACCTGACATTCCTGATTCCTATGCAGTATTGTTCTGTACAGCATTGGATCTTGCTTCTATCACCAGTCACATCCACAGCTGGGTATTGGTTTTGCTTTGGCTCCATCCCTTCATTCTTTCTGGAGTTATTTCTCCACTGGTCTCCTGTAGCATCTTGGGCACCTACTGACCTGGGGAGTTTCTCTTTCAGTATCGTATCATTTTGCCTTTTCATACTGTTCATGGAGTTCTCAAGGCAAAAATACTGAAGTGGTTTGCCATTCCCTTCTCCAGTGGACCACATTCTGTCAGACCTCTCCACCATGACCTGCCCATCTTGGGTGGCCCCAGGGGCATGGCTTAGTTTCATTGAGTTGGACAAGGCTGTGATCCTAGTGTGATTAAATTGACTAGTTTTCTGTGAGTATTATTTCAGTGTTTCTGCCCTCTAATGCCCTCTTGCAACACCTACCATCTTACTTTTGTTTCTCTTACCTTGGACGTGGGGTATCTCTTCACGGCTGCTCCAGCAAAGTGCCGCCGTTGCTCCTTATCTTGGACGAGGGGTATCTCCTCACCACCGCCCCTCCTGACCTAGAACATGGACTAGCTTCTCTAAGCCCTCCTGTGCCCACACAGCCACCACTCCTTGGACGTGGGGTTGCTCCTCCTGGCTGCAGCCCCTGGTCTCGGGCTGTGGGGTAGCTCATCCCAGCCGCTGCCCCTGGCTTCAGGCAGTGGGTAGCTCCTCCCAGCCACCTCCCCTGACCTCGGACATGGGGTAGCTCCTCTCGGCCGTTCCTGCACCTTAGCAGCCTGGCACTCTAGGCCACTGCCCCTGACCTCGGACGTGGGGTAACTCTTCTTGGCTGCTGCCCCTCGTGCATAGGGTCCTCCCGGCTTCTGCCCCTGACCTCGGACGTGGCTAGCTCCTCTTGGCTGCTCCTGCGCTGTCGCAGCCTGACACTCCTGGCTGCTGCCCCTGACCTCAGATGCCGGGTAGCCCCTCTTGGCTGCTGCCCCTCGGGTATAGGGTCCTCCTGGCTTCTGCCCCTGACCTCGGACGTGGGCTGGCTCCTCTCGGCCGTTCCTGCACCATCGCAGCCTGGCACTCTTGGCCACTGCCCCTGACCTTGGACGTGTGGTAGCTCCTCTCAGCCACGCTCTGTGTGCTGTCACAGCTGCCCGTGCTCTGTGTGCTCTGTGGAAATTTCTTACCATTTCTTACAATAATGTTTCTAATGAGACATTAGAAGACTTGGTACCTCAATACTATATAATTCAGCATATTTCCTGCTGTGCCTTACCTGCTAGAAAACAGAGAGAATTTCAGTCCCAAACCATAGTAATTAGCATATCTCAGGTACCTAAAGGCTTCCTGGTGGCTCAGTCGGTGAAGAATCAGCCTGTAATGCAAGAGACTGCCTGCTATGCAGGAGACCCAGATTCAATCCCTGGTTCAGGAAAATCCCCTGGAGAAGGAAATGGCAACCCACTGCAGTATCCTTGCCTAGGAAATCCCATGGACAGAGGCGCCTGGTGGGCTATAGTCCATGGGGTTGCAAGAGTGGTACATGACTTAGCAACTAAACTACTACCACTACTACAGGTACCTAAGAACATTTAGTTTCTCTAGATCTATTTAATTATCCTATTCTGTTTTAACCTTTAAATATCATGAATTACATTACATTATTTTGATAATATCTTAGCTTGGGCTACTATAACAAAATGTCATAGACTGAGTGGCTTAAACAACAAATTTATTTCTCATACTTTTGGAGGGCAAGAAGTTTAAGATTAAGGTGCCATCAAGGTAGGTTTTATTCTGAGATCTCTTCTCTTGGCTTGTGGTCTCATCTCTCATCTCATTGTGTGCTTATATGACCTTTTCTTTGTGCATCCTAGGAGACAGGGGAAAAGAGAGCTTGCTGGTGTCTCTTAGAAGGGCACAAGTCCTATAATGAGGGCCCCACCCTCATGCCTTCATCTAACCCTAATTATTTATAAGAGGTCCCATCTCCAAATACCATCATATTGGGATTTAGGATTTCAACATATGGATTTTGGAGGAACACAAACATTCAGTTTATAACAAATAGCTTCTTCAAATCTTTTAGGAAAAAAAAAAAAGCCATAAATAGTTTTAACTATAAAACCATAAATATCACGTATGTAACACACTATATTAGGGACTACAGAGGATAGAAATACATTTAATAAGGACTCTACATTTGAAGACTTTTCATCATTAAAGCAAATGCAAATAAGTATAGTTCAGTTTGCTTTGTGAATTAAACTTACTTTTTGAAAGTAACATTTTTACATCATATAAAGTATATAATATTAAAGCCAATGAAACATATTTCAAATGTAATTTTTATCTTCTACTTGCATAAAATGTGTTCAATTTAATATGTTTAGATATAGAAATGTTCTTATTGTTGCAGGAAACTGAATATATTTAATTTTCTCCCTTCTACCTTGAT
Source organism: Bubalus kerabau (assembly GCF_029407905.1). Lineage (NCBI taxonomy): Eukaryota > Metazoa > Chordata > Mammalia > Artiodactyla > Bovidae > Bubalus > Bubalus kerabau. Next base: position 56,064,013 of record NC_073647.1, on the reverse strand, counting down.
TGAAAATACTATGAATTAGTTCCATTCATTATCTTGATGTAGTTAGAACATATTGTTATATTTGATATACTTTGTGCATAGACAAAATATGCTATGTGATATATCAAAGATAATGAATTTTTACTCCTGTGGAAAATGTACCAAATTATGGAAATTAGAAAGGTTACATATACACTCCTCTTCAAGTCAACATATATTTAATTAAATGTAATATTCTACTTAAGGAAACTCTTAGAGTTGAGGAATCATAAGTGTTGAGTTTGTTTCCTTTCTTAAATGTGTTGAAAATTCTTATAATTTTATTTTTCTGCATATATTTATTTTCCTTTCTGAGGAACTTATTTTAAACCTTCTTAAAAACCTCCTTTACTGCTTCCTATTGTGTCATAAACAAAGAGAATGTCCTTTCCTCAAATAGGCTGGGCTTCTAGAAGATAGCACTGGTGAACAAAACAAAAATCAAGAATATGCTTTTTCATTAACATTTTCAAGCCCCATCCAGTAGTAAAAGACTTGTAGAAAAGGCATATGATAGGCCAACAGTTAGACTTAATTTCCTTGACTCACTCCTCTCAGATTGCAAACAATGCACCAGCAGAAACCAAGTCCCCCTCTGCTTTGATCTTATTTCCTCTTCTTGAGCCATGGTTTCTCCCATCTTTGGAAAGAGATTTGCTGAGTCATAAAATGTTGACAGTTGTTAATGTTCATTAGATAGGATCAGCGCATGGTTAGAGATCTATACTATCTTCTTGACTCCAAATTAACTCCCCCACTTGGTCTGACTGAGTCTCTACCTAGAAAGACCCTCCAAGACTTAGTTGGCCATTGAAAAGTAAAGTTTAATATTCTTTAATAGCATTAATGCATTCAGGTTTTCAGATATAATATATTTAAAAATTAAAAAGAGAACACAGCTAAGAAGAGAATTGGAAAGAAAACTTTCCATAGTGGAGGGTGATGACTTGGTTCATAAATGCTGAATCTAGGAAGGTATTCTATAGGGGTTATTTTGGAGTAAGTGTATATGTGTGGGTCCAGACCCTGGGTAAGGTGGTAGGAAAGGTAAGAAGAGAGAGATAGTTTTACAAAATATCAATGAGGATTCTTCACAGTTTTGCCCAAGATTAAATTTGCTCTATGCTGCTGCTGCTGCTGCTAAGTCACTTCAGTCGTGTCCGACTCTGTGTGACCCCATAGACCGCAGCCCACCAGGCTCCCCCGTCCTTGGAATTCTCCAGGCAAAAACACTAGAGTGGGTTGCCATTTCCTTCTCCAATGCATGAAAGTGAAAGTGAAGTCGCTCAGTAAGTGTCCGACTCTTCATGACCCCATGGACTACAGCCTACCAGGGTCCTCCATCCATGGGATTTTCCAGGCAAGAGTACTGGAGTGGGGTGCCATTGCCTTCTCCAAATTTGCTCTATATCTGTCAGTAAATCATAAACTGAAGGACTGGCTCTTGGAAAACTGTAAGCAGAAAGGGAATAGTGGGGAACCAGGTTTTATGGGACCCCTATACTACATTCTCTGAGAAGGCAATGGCACCCCACTCCAGTACCCTTGCCTGGAAAATTCCATGGGCAGAGGAGCCTGGTAGGCTGCAGTCCATGGGGTCACTGAGAGTTGGACACGACTGAGCGACTTCACTTTCACTTTTCACTTTCATGTGTTGGAGAAGGAAATGGCAACCCACTCCAGTGTTCTTGCCTTGAGAATCCCAGGGATGGGGGAGTCTGGTGGGCTGCCATCTATGGGGTCGCGCAGAGTCGGACATGACTGAAGCAACTTAGCAGCAACTTAGCAGCATACTGCATTCTCAAATGATCTGGAAATTGCCAGATTTATTCCCCCAAAATACTAACATGTGTGTGCTGAAAGAGTTTGGCCAATCAGTTATTTCTTCCAGTATGCATATTTATATAAACAAATTGCATTATGTTCTTTTGTTTTAAAATTTATTTTTATTCAGGATAATTAATGCACATGACAAGTATTGTACTAGTCAAAAAGTTCAGTGTTGGCAAATACGTCTCACATACCTAATCCTCGTGCTTTCAGTTCCCTGTTCCCCAGAGAAAATCTATATTACTGATTCCCTGGATATTCTTCCAGAGATATTCTATGAATATGTAATCATATCTATGTGCATGTATCTTCATTTGTTTTAACAATAATGGGAGCTCGCTCCTCACTCTGTTGTGCATCTTCCTTTTTAAATTAAAAATATATGTTGACTATAATTTTATTTTAGTATAAACAGAGTTTTCTATTCTTATTAGCAGTTGCATGGTAGTCCATCTTATGGATGTACTATAATTTATGTAACCTATCACCTACTGAAGGACTACTTAGGGCTTTTTCAATCTTTCTGTACTATAGAAAGCTTTGCAATGAATCTTCTTGCATGTATACCTTTGTGTGCATATGCAAGCGTATGTCTAGGTAAATTCTTAGAAATGCTTCAAAGGGGATCAGTCAGTCAGTTGAGTCACTCAGTCATATCTGACTCTTTGTGACCCCATGGACTGCAGCAATCCAGGCTTCCCTGTCCATCACCAACCCCTGGAGTTTACTCAAACTCATGTCCATTGAGTCAGTGATGCCATCCAACCATCTCATCCTCTGTCATCCCCTTCTCCTCCTGCCTTCAATCTTGCCCACAATCAGGGTCTTTTCAAATGAGTCAGTTCTTTGCATCAAGTGGCCAACGTATATGCATTTTAAATTTCAATAAACATAAATCACAATTAGGTACCAATATTATGTGTATTAGATAACATGGTGGACATCCAACATTGAAGGATAACTGCAAAAATCAGTTGCTTTAAGCTCTAATTTGTTCCACATTTACTAGGAAAATGTTTATTAAGCATCTACTATTGGTGCACTAAGCACAGGAGGCTGCAACCGGTGCACTAAGTGCAGCCAAGAGGAGCTACCCCATGTCTGAGGTCAGGGGCAGAAGCCGGGAGGACCCCATGCCTGAAGGGCGGCAGCCAAGAGGAGTTACCCCACGTCCATGGTCAGGGGCAGTGGCTGAGAGTGCCAGACTGTGACGGCACAGGAACGGCTGAGAGGAGCTAGCCCACGTCCGAGGTCAGGGGCGGCAACGAGAGGTGTTACCCCACATCCGAAGTCAGGGGCAGCAACCGGGAGGAGTTATCCCATGCCCCAAAGCCCAAGGCCAGGCGCGGCAGCCGGGAGGACCAACCCCACATCCAAGGAGCCCTGGCTGCGTGGGCACAGGAGGGCCTAGAGAAGCTATCCCACATTGAAGGTCAGGAAGGGTGGCGGTGAGGACATACCCCTCATCCAAGGTAAGGAGCAGCAGCTGCACTTTGCTGTAGCAGCCGTGAAGAGATACCCCACGCCCAAGGTAAGAGAAACCCAAGTAAGGTGGTAGGTGTTGAAAGAGGGTATCAGAGGGTAGACACACTGAAATCATACTCACAGAAAACTAGTCAATTTAATCACACTAGGACCACAGCCTTGTCTAACTCAATGAAACTGAGCCATGCCTGTAGGGCAACCCTAGATGGGCGGGCCATGGTGGAGAGGTCTGACAGAATGTGGTCCACTGGAGAAGGGAATGGCAAACCACTTCAGTATTCTTGCCTTGAGAACCCCATGAACAGTATGAAGAGGCAAAATGATAGGATACTAAAAGAGGAACTCCCCAGGTCAGTAGGTGCCCAATATGCTACTGGAGATCAGTGGAGAAATAACTCCAGAAAGAATGAAGGGATGGAGCCAAAGCAAAAAGAATGCCCAGTTGTGGATGTGACTGGTGATAGAAGCAAGGTCCAATGCTGTAAAGAGCAATATTGCATAGGAACCTGAAATGTCAGGTCCATGAATCAAGGCAAATTGGAAGTGGTCAAACAAGAGATGGCAAGAGTGAACGTCGACATTCTAGAACTCAGTGAACTGAAATGGACTGGAATGGGTGAATTCAACTCAGATGACCATTATATCTACTACTGCGGGCAGGAATCCCTCAGAAGAAACCGTGGGCAGGAATCCCTCAGAAGAAATGGAGTAGCCATCATGGTCAACAAAAGAGTCCAAAATGCAGTACTTGGGTGCAATCCTAAAAACGACAGAATGATCTCTGTTCATTTCCAAGGCAAACCATTCAATATCACTGTAATCCAAGTCTATGCCTGAACCAGTAATGCTGAAGAAGCTGAAGTTGAATGGTTCTATGAAGACCTACAAGACCTTTTAGAACTAACACCCAAAAAAGATGTCCTTTTCACTATAGGGCACTGGAATGAAAAAGTAGGAAGTCAACAAACAACTGGAGTAACAGGCAAATTTGGCCTAGGAATACGGAATGAAGCAGGCCAAAAACTAACAGAGATTTGCCAAGAAAATGCACTGGTCATAACAAACACTGTCTTTCAAGAACACAAGAGAAGACTCTACACATGGACATCACCGGATGGTCAACACCAAAATAAGATTAATTATATTCTTTGAAGCCAAAGATGGAGAAGATCTATACAGTCAACAAAAACAAGACCAGGAGCTGACTGTGGTTCAGATCATGAACTCCTTTTTGCCACATTCAGAGTTAAATTAAAGAAAGTAGGGAAAACCACTAGGCCATTCAGGTATGACCTAAATCAAATCCCTTATAATTATACAGTGGAAGTGAAAAATAGATTTAAGGGCCTAGATCTGATAGATAGAGTTCTTGATGAACAATGGAATGAGGTTCGTGACAATGTGCAGGAGACAGCGATCAAGACTATCCCCATGGAAAGAAATGCAAAAAAGCAAAATGGCTGTTTGGAGAGGCCTTAACAATAGCTGTGAAAAGAAGAGAAGCAAAAAGCAAAGGAGAAAAAAAAAAAAAAGATATAAGCATCTGAATGCAGAGTTCCAAAGAATAGCAAGAAGATATAAGAAAGCCTTCTTCAAAGATCAATGCAAAGAAATAGAGGAAAACAACAGAATGGGAAAGACTAGAGATCTCTTCAAGAAAATTAGAGATACCCAGGGGACATTTCATGGAAAGATGGGCTCGATAAAGGACAGAAATGGTATGGACCTAACAGAAGCAGAAGATATGAAGAAGAGGTGGCAAGAATACACAGAAGAACTGTAAAAAAAGATCTTCATGACCCAGATAATCACGATGGTGTGATCACTGACCTAGAGCCAGACATCCTGGAATGTGAAGTCAAGTGGGCCTTAGAAAGCATCACTACCAACAAAGCTAGTGGAGGTGATGGAATTCCAGTTGAGCTATTTCAAATCCTGAAAGATAATGCAGTAAAAGTGCTGCACTTAATATGTCAGCAAATTTGGAAAACTCAGCAGTGGCCACAGGACTGCAAAAGGTCAGTTTTCATTCCAATCCCAAAGAAAGGCAATGCCAAAGAATGCTCAAACTACCACACAATTGCACTCATCTCACATGCTAATTAAGTAATGCTCAAAATTCTCCAAGCCAGGCTTCAGCAATATGTGAACCGTGAACTTCCAGATGTTCAAGCTGGTTTTAGAAAAGGCAGGGGAATCAGAGATCAAATTGCCAACATCCGCTGAATCATGGAAAAAGCAAGAGAGTTCCAGAAAAACATCTATTTCTGCTTTATTGACTATGCCAAAGCCTTTGACTGTGTGGATCACAATAAACTGTGGGACATTCTGAAAGAGATGGGAATACCAGACCACCTGACCTGCCTCTTGAGAAATCTGTATGCAGGTCAGGAAGCCACAGTTAGAACTGGACATGGAACAACAGACTGGTTCCAAATAGGAAAAGGAGTATGTCAAGGTTGTATATTATCACCCTGCTTATTTAACTTATATGCAGAGTACATCATGAGAAACGCTGGACTGGAAGAAAAACAAGCTGGAATCAAGATTGCCGGGAGAAATATCAATAACCTCAGATATGCAGATGACACCACCCTTATGGCAGAAAGTGAAGAGGAACTAAAAAGCCTCTTGATGAAAGTGAAAGTGGAGAGTGGAAAAGTTGGCTTAAACTCAACATTCAGAAAACGAAGATCATGGCATCTGGTCCTGTCACTTCATGGGAAATAGATGGGGAAACAGTGGAAACAGTGTCAGACTTTATTTTTTTGGGCTCCAAAATCACTGCAGATGGTGACTGAAGCCATGAAATTAAAAGACACTTACTCCTTGGAAGAAAAGTTATGACCAACCTAGATAGAGTTTTGAAAAGCAGAGACATTACTTTGCCAACAAAGGTCCGTGTAGTCAAGGCTATGGTTTTTCCTGTGGTCATGTATGGATGTGAGAGTTTGACTGTGAAGAAGGCTGAGCGCTGAAGAATTGATGCTTTTGAACTGTGGTGTTGGAGAAGACTCTTGAGAGTCCCTTGGACTGCAAGGAGATCCAACCAGTCCATTCTGAAGATCAGCCCTGGGATTTCTTTGGAAGGAATGATGCTAAAGCTGAAACTCCAGTACTTTGGCCACCTCATGTGAAGAGTTGACTCATTGGAAAAGACTCTGATGCTAGGAGGGATTGGGGACAGGAGGAGAAGGGGACGACAGAGGATGAGATGGCTGAATGGCATCACTGACTCGATGGACGTGGGTCTGGGTGATCTCTGGGAGTTGGTGATGGACAGGGAGGCCTGGCATTCTGCGATTCATGGTGTCGCAAAGAGTCGGACACTACTGAGTGACTGAACTGAACTGAACTGATATATCAGACAGTAATCTAAGTACCAGTTGGACAGAACATTCTTTCCCCTCAGTTGCATTGTAGTAGGGAGCTTACATGGATAATATGAGGTCACTTTACACAGTTACTCTCATTTATTCAGGCACAGGGCTTAGTGAAAGCTAGATCTAGCTTCCTGCATTGCTCCTATTTTGTATTTCCTTTTTCCCCAGTGCTACTGTTGGCCTTCCCAGGTGGTGCTAGTGGTAAAGAACCCACCTCCAATTGCAGTAGACATAAAAGATGTGGGTTCGATCCCTGGGTTGGGAAGATCTCCTGGAGGAGGTCATGGCAAGCCACTCCAGTATTCTTGCCTGGAGAATTCCATGGACGGAGGAGCCTTGTGGGCTAAAGTCCATGGAGTCGCAAAAAGTTGGACATGACTGAAGCAACTTAGCACACATGCACACTGTTATAGGAATTAGTCTTGAGGCTAAAGAGGAGTATCCAGAAAATCCCTACGGACATCACTGTAAATGTCACACTTCTCTCAGCAAGCTGTATCCCCAGATAGGTGGTAATAAAAAGCAATTGTAAACAGTACCTTCCCAATATCAATAATCACTCCTAATCTGAGCACTTTTGCTGGGTAGAAGACCTCCTCGGGGATTCACGACCTTTCACATTTGTCACCTCTTAATATTTACCTCCATATTGCAGATACATGTTCCATGTGTAAGCAAATGTGTTGTCCCCATTGAGTTTTCAGGGAGTACAGCTGCTTCTAGTCATCAGTAATAAAATAATCCTACACCCAATTATGTGACCAAGCAATTAGCACCAGCCTGTGTACTCAATAAATTGTTGGTTGGTTTCTGGCTCTATCAAGAAGCTGAGAATGGTAATTATGACAGAGGCATATTTCAGCTAGTAATACAACAAGCAAAATGAGGAAAGCATTTGTTTAGAGCAGCTGGTTCTTTGGATGGACAGAAACACAGATGGAGTAGTTCCTAGTGACTGAGCATTAGCAAGGTTATGTAGCATTCTGGCACACAGCCATCTCTGCTTTGGGAACATTTCAGTGATGCCTTCGCAGTTAAGAACTTGGAACAAGAAGCTAGAACATAAAGAAAATACTTTGAGTGAAAAAAAAAATTGATTTAAAAACTGAATGAATAGCATATTTATCCCCAGTCATGGCTTAATGTTGTTTAGGCACACTTTAGCTTTTTTAGAAAGTATAAGCAAAACTAACTGTAGATTAGATTTATAGTGAAATTTATGTAATTAAAATACATTTTACAAACCATTATATATAGAATGGATAAATGAAAATATTCTACTCTATATCACAGGGCTAGGGTTATTCAACATCCCGTGATAAACTATAATGGAAAAAAATATGAAATAGAATGTGTGTGAGTGTATGTATACATACACATACAAATATGTATAACTGAGACACTTTGCTTTATAGTAGAAATTAACACAGCATTGTAAATCAGTTATATTTCAGTTAAGTACATTTTATTTTACTCTGGATATAAATAAGACCATATTGACTTTTATTTTGAATGAAATAGGGTGAAAACCAAACTAAAATTTGTACAATGTATATTCTTAAATATAAATAGAGAGTTGGAAAATAAAGATAGTTGTCATAGCCTGGTGGTCCCTCTATTCAGGTTTCTAGATGTTTTTTGAGGAGAGTTTCTCTGGTATGAGGTATGTTGCTCAGAGGAGTCAGAAAACAACTTTTGTGCATCAAGACCTAGCTGTCTATTAATCAGTAAATATTTCATATAAAATAGAGTTTTCTGAGAGAATGTAAAAATCCTCCAGAAATTATATATTCCTATAAAGAGAAAAGTGGCTATCATAATTTTGGATTTCTCTTGTGGAATATCATCCCATGAATATATTGAGAATTTGGATATATTTTGTTATATTTATTGATTTATTTGCATTTATTGATGACTTAACTGGGTATCAGTTAAGTACTGTTAATATGATTTCAGTAGCCAGAAATATTTATGGTCCTTTTCCTTCTTAAATTGGTGCAACTACTTGGCCATGCAGTCCATTGCTTGGTGCTGAAGCACTAGGATAATTAAAACACTGTGCTTGAAATTCATTACCATGAAGTCTGTGTTCTACCCATGCAGTCTCTTAAAAAATCAAGTATTTGCAAAAGGTTACGTGAAGAAGTGATGTAAAAAGTGAATCTCTCACTTAATAAAGAGTTTCCTTATTTTAAGCCATGAGATAGTATAAACAAAAATGAAATGAGATAAATTTCATTCAGTTAAAAGGCCATGTAAAACTTAAAAAATTGTCTCAGAGGTGCAAATTTGTTGTTAGCTTTTCCATCTCCTTCCATTCATTACATTATACCTGGCCAAATCTAGAAATTACCACATTTACTTATTTTCCTTTCTCTTATATAGACCCACATTTTTCATTTCTCCTGCATAGTACCAATACTGAAGATAGTTTGGGTAACAATCTTTTTATAATTACATAAATCATAATATTTTACAATTACATAAATTCTGTATTTCTGTAAAACTAGGAGGTAAAATCTTGTTTGATGTTTCTCTCTGCCCTAGTTTTGGAGGGAGCTTGTCTGTCTCTCCCAGTTTCTACACATACTGTATTCCCAACAATCAGCATGGTACCACCCTATTCTGCTGGTTTTCTTGACGATAGTTGTAATTTGTGGAGTGTTTTTCTCTTACATTTCCCCAACATTTCTCAAGGGAGTTTAGTATGCCAACGAGTAAGTAACATTTAGATAACTCTCTAAATTTCTGATTTTCCAGAGGACTTCTGATTCTTGTGACCATAAAGCCTGACGTTAGAATTTATACTAAAAATTGCTTGATTGCCAAAATAAACCCTGTCAAAGCAGTATATTTGTATAATTATACTGTTAAAATCTCAGGGTTAATGGTAAAGTTTTTAAGGGTAAACTATGGTAACAGGAGCTTTTATTAATGTTGCTTGAAATAGTGTCTATACATTTATCTTTCAAGTCATTATGCCACCACATGCATGCTAAATTGCTTCAGTCCTGTCCGATTCTTTACGACCCTATGGACTGTAGCCTGCCAGGCTCCTCTGTCCATGGGATTCTCCAGGCAAGAATACTGGAATGGGTGTCCATTCCCTTCTCCAAATCCAGGGATCGAACCTACATCCAATCCAGTGTTGGAATCTTCCCAATCCAGGGACAGAACCTATATCTCTTATGTCTCCTGCATTGGGAGGCAGGTTCTTTACCACCAGTGCCACCTGAAAAACCTACTAGTAGTTGTTAAAAATATTTTGATAACCCAAAATAATTAGTATCCTTTTGCTCAAATTATTGCTTACCAAGCATATTTTTCTTCCCTTAAATCCAGTTGAAGTCTAGACAAGTAGTTTCTAAAAAACAAAGTATTTTCTAGGTGCTCCTAGACTCTTTTTCAAAGTTGTCACTATTTGAATATAACAATATGTAACAGATGAGATATAACAATCAGAATAGGTTTGAGACAGCTATATTATCAAAACACTGAAAATTATTTCTAGAAATGAGAATGACAGCAAAATCCATAGCTCCAGACTCCAACTACTGTATTTTCTCCACTAGAAAAACTGTACAGAACTTCAAGGTTGACATTGAACTTTATTGGAGTATATAGGCAAATATCTAATAATCTTATACATGTCTAATCCTTCTAATACTCCCGTTTGAGCCCTGATATGAAGTCAAGTGGACATTAGGAATCATTACTAATAAAGCTAGTAGAAGTGATGGAATTCCAGCTGAGTTATTTCAAATCCTAAAAGACAATGCTGTGAAAGTGCTGCACTCAATATGCCAGCAAATTTGAAAATGCAGCAGTGGCCACAGGACTGGTCAGTTTTCATTCAAATCCCAAACAAGAGCAAAGCTGAAAAATGTTCAAACTACCATACAATTGTGCTTATTTCACATGCAAGCAAGGTAATGCTCAAAATCCTTCAAGCTAGGCTTCAACAGTACATGAACTGAGAACTTCAAGATGTTCAAGCTGGGTTTAGAAAAGGCAGAGGAACCAGAGATCAAATTGCCAACTTGTGTTGGATCACAGAAAAAGCAAGAGAATTCCAGAAAAAAAAATCTACTTCTGCTTCATTGACTACACTAATGGAGAATACTTAAAGATATGGAAATACCAGACCACCTTACCTGCTGCCTGAGAAATGTGTATGCAGGTCAAGAAGTAACAGTTAGAACCGGATATGGAACAACGGACTGGTTCCAAATTGGGAAAGGAGTATATGAAGGCTGTGTATTGCCACCCTGCTTATTTCTGCTTATTTAACTTTTATGCAGAGTGCATCAGGTGAAATGCCAGGCTGGATGAATCACAAACTGGAATAAAGATACTGGGAGAAATATGAACAACTTCAGATATGCAGATGATACCACCCTAATGGCAGAAAACGAAAAGGAACTAAAGAGCCTCTTGATGAAGGTGAAAGAAGAGAGTGAAAAAGCTGCTTTAAAACTCAGCATTTAAGAAACTAGGATCATGGCATCTGGATGGTAAATAAATGGGGAAACTATGGAAACAGTAACAAATTTTATTTTCTTGGGCTCCAAAATGACTGCAGATGGTGACTGCAGCCATAAAATTAAAAGATGCTTTATCCTTGGAAGAAAAGCTGTGACAAACCTAGACAGCATATTAAAAAGCAGAGACATCATTTTGCCAACCATGGTCTGTCTAGTCAAAGCTATGGTTTTTCAAGGAGTCATGTGTGGATGTGGGAGTTGGACCATGAAGAAAGTTGAGTGCCAAAGAATGGATGCTTTCTAACTGTGGTCCTGGAGAAGACTCTTGAGAGTCCCTTGGACAGCAAGGATATCAAACCAGTCAATCCTAAAGGAAATCAGTCCTGAATATTCATTGGAAGAACTGATGCTGAAGCTGAAGCTCCAATAGTTTGGCCACCTGATGCAAAGAGCTGACTTATTGGAAAAGTCCCTGATGCTGGGAAAGATTGAAGGCCAGAGGAGAAGGGGATGACAGAGGATGAGATGATTGGATGGCATCACTGACTCAATGGACGTGAGTTTGAACAAACTCTGGAAGATGGTAAAGAACAGGGAAGCCTATCATGCTGCAGCCTCTGGGGTCACAAAGAGTCAGACAGACACGACTGAGTGACTGAACAACAAATCGTCCATATGAGGCTTCACAGGTGGTGCTGGTGGTAAAGAACCCACCTGCCAATAAAGGAGATGAATGAGATATGGGTTTGATCCCTGGTTCAGGAAGATCCCCTGAAGGAGGTCATGGCAACCCACTCCAGTATTCTTGCCTGGAGCATCCCATGGACAGAGGAGCCTGGTGGGCTACGTTCCATAGAGTCACAAAGAGCTGGACTCTACTGAAATGACTTAATGTGCATGCATGCATCTTTCATGTACTATGGAGAGGGTGAACTTCAGATATATTTTTAGCCTACATAGCAATTTGGTTATAAAAATATTCCAGAGAATTCACCATCGATTATAAGTTATATCTGAATTTCAATAAGTGTCCTTCCCTGAAGCAGAACTCCTATGTGTTTTTATCCTTCAGAGGTACTGCTTTCATATTTGGGACAACTGACTGTAAACTCTAAGATTCTGTTCGGTAAAGTTCAGTGCTTCTGTGGTTATACAGTTTGCTGCCTATTATTTCCTTACTAGTGGAACAACCTCACAAGATTTTTTTAACTACATAGGAAAGGCAAATTCAATGGGTTTCTAGTTTTGTGCCAAGATTATACTGCTTTTCTTAGGTTGACAGTCAGCTTTGGCATTTGGCTGTTCTCCAGGTATGTTTTTGAGAGACACTGCTTCATACAAAAAGTGTGCTTCACACTACATCAATACAAGATGGCAAACTGCCCCTAGAAATTTTGCTTCAGCTGCTAAGCTGGAGTTTGATCTTGCTTACCAAATTCACTGTTCTTCAAAAAATTGTAGCAACTATTTTTTCATCAAAGTCCCTGATGCTGGGAAAAATTGAAGACAGGAGGAGAAGGGGATGACAGAGGATGAGATGACTGGATGGCATCACCAACTCAATGGACATGAGTTTGAACAAACTCTGGGAGATGGTAAAGGACAGGGAAGCCTGGCATGCTGCAATCTGTGGGGTCACAAAAAGTCAGACATGACTGAGTGACTGAACAACAAATTTTCCATATGGGGTTTCCCAGGTTGTGCTTGTGGTAAAGAACACACCTGACAATGCAGGAGACAAACGAAATATTGGTTTGTCTATTCTTTAAAAAATTGTGAGGGAGGAGCGTTCAGGATGGGGAGCACGGGTATACCTGTAGCGGATTCATTTTGATGTTTGGCAAAACTAATACAATATTGTAAAGCTTAAAAATATAATAAAATTAAAAAAAATTAAAAGTTAAAAAAAATTGTGAGGAATTCTATTCTTTAAAACATTGTATTCAACATTGAGAATATACAAAAGAATGCATTATTTATAAATTATATGTAAGATACAATGCACTATAATGAACACTTTTTTCTCACCCAGTTTAAAAAGAATAATATTATCATTTCTTTCAAGTTCTCCGAGTGCCCCACCCATCCCTCCTTTTATTGACATACTCTATCCTAAATTTTTTATTTATCATTTTCTTACTTTCTTTCTACTCTTACTGTATGTTTGTTCACTTCAGTTCAGTCGCTCAGTCGTGTCTGACTTTTGCGACCCCATGAATCGCAGCACGCCAGGCCTCCCTGTCCATCACCAACTCCCAGAGTTCACTCAGACTCACATCCATCGAGTCAGTGATGCAATCCAGCCATCTCATCCTCTGTCGTCCCCTTCTCCTCCTGCCCCCAATCCCTCCCAGCATCAGAGTCTTTTCCAATGAGTCAACTCTTCACATGAGGTGGCCAAAGTACTGGAGTTTCAGCCTAAAACTGAAACTTCATTCCTTCCAAAACATCATTCCTTCCAAAGAAATCCCAGGGCTGATCTCCTTCAGAATGCACTGTTTGGAACTCCTTGCAGTCCAAGGGACTCTCAAGAGTCTTCTCCAACACCACAGTTCAAAAGCATCAATTCTTTGGTGCTCAGGCTTCTTCACAGTCCAACTCTAACATCCATACATGACCACAGGAAAAACCATAGCCTTGACTAGATGAACATTTGTTGGCAAAGTAATGTCTCTGCTTTTGAATATGCTATCAAGGTTGGTCATAACTTTCCTTCCAAGGAGTAAGCGTCCTTAAATTTCATGGCTGCAGTCACTATCTGCAGTGATTTTGGAAATCAGAAAAATAAAGTCTGAAACTGTTTCCACTGTTTCCCCATCTATTTCACATTAAGTGATGGGACCGGAAGCCATGATCTTCATTTTCTGAATGTTGAGCTTTAAGCCAATGTTTTAACACTCCACTTTCACTTTCATCAAGAGGGTTTGTAGTTCCTCTTCACTTTCTGCAGTAAGGGTGGTGTCATCTGCATATCTGAGGTTATTGATATTTCTCCCGGCATTCTTGATTCCAGCTTGTGTTTCTTCCAGTCCAGCATTTCTCATGATGTACTCTGCATATAAGTTAAATAAACAGGGTGACAATATACAGCCTTGAGGTACTCCTTTTCCTATTTGGAACCAGTCTGTTGTTCCATGTCCAGTTCTAACTGTTGCTTCCTGACCTGCATACAAATTTCTCAAGAGGCAGATCAGGTGGTCTGGTATTCCCATCTCTTTCAGAATTTTCCACAGTTTATTGTGATCCACACAGTCAAAGGCTTTGGCATAGTCAATAAAGCAGAAATAGATATTTTTTTATGGAACTCTCTTGCTTTTTTGATAATCCAGCGGATGTTGGCAATTTGATCTCTGGTTCCTCTGCCTTTTCTAAAACCACCTTGAACATCTGGAAGTTCATAGTTCATGTATTGCTGAAGCCTGGCTTGGAGAATTTTGAGCATTACTTTACTAGCGTGTGAGATGAGTGCAATTGTTTGAGCATTCTTTGGCATTGCCTTTCTTTGGGATTGGAATGAAAACTGACATTTTCCAGTCCTGTGGCCACTGCTGACTTTTCCAAATTTGCTGGCATATTCAATGCAGCACTTTCACAGCATCATCTTTTAGGATTTGAAATAGGGCAAATGGAATTCTATCACCTCCACTAGCTTTGTTGGTAGTGATGCTTTCTAAGGCCCACTTGACTTCACATTCCTGGATATCTGACTCTAGGTCAGTGATCACACCATCTTGATTATCTGGGTCGTGAAGATCTTTTTTGTACAGTTCTGTGTATTCTTGCCATCTCTTCTTAATATCTTCTGCTTCTGTTAGGTCCATACCATTTCTGTCCTTTATTGAGCCCGTATTTCCATGAAATGTTCCTTTGGTATCTCTGATTTTCTTGAAGAGATCTCTAGTCTTTCCCATTCTGTTGTTTTCCTCTATTTCTTTGCATTGATCACTGAGGAAGGCTTTCTTATCTCTTCTTGCTATTCTTCGGAACTCTGCATTCAGATGTTTATATCTTTCCTTTTCTCCTTTGCTTTTCACTTCTCTGCTTTTCACAGCTATTTGTAAGGCCTCCCCAGACCGGCATTTTGTTTTTTTGCATTTCTTTTCCATGGGGATGGTCTTGATCCCTATCTCCTGTACAATGTCAGGAACCTCTTTCCATAGTTCATCAGGCACTCTATCTATCAGATCTAGGCCCTTAAATCTATTTCTCACTTCCACTGTATAATCATAAGAGATTTGATTTAGGTCATACCTGAATGGTCTAGTGGTTTTCCCTGCTTTCTTCAATTTAAGTCTGAATTTGGCAATAAGGAGTTCATGGTCTGAGAAACAGTCAGCTCCTGGTCTTGTTTTTGCTGACTGTATAGAGCTTCTCCATCTTTGGCTGCAAAGAATATAATCAATCTGATTTCGGTGTTGACCATCTGGTGATGTTCATGTATAGAGTCTTCTCTTGTGTTCTTGGAAGAGGGTGTTTGTTATGACCAGTGCATTTTCTTGGCAAAACTCTATTTGTCTTTGCCCTGCTTCATTCCATATTCCAGGGCCAAATTTGCCTGTTACTCCAGGTGTTTCTTGACTTCCTACTTTTGCATTCCAGTCCCCTATAATGAAAAGGACATTTTTTTTTTTTTTTTTGGTGTTAGTTCTAAAAGGTCTTGTAGGTCTTCATAGAACCATTCAACTTCAGCTTCTTCAGCATTACTAGTTCGGGCATAGACTTGGATTACTGTGATATTGAATGGTTTGCCTTGGAAATGAACAGAGATCATTCTGTCGTTTTTGGGATTGCATCCAAGTACTCCATTTCGGACTCTTTTGTTGACCATGATGGCTATTCCATTTCTTCTGAGGGATTCCTGCCCGCAGTAGTAGATATAATGGTCATCTGAGTTAAATTCATCCATTCCAGTCCATTTCAGTTTGCCGATTACTAGAATGTCGACATTCACTCTTGCCATCTCCTGTTTGACTACTTCCAATGTGCCTTGATTCATGGACCTGACATTTCAGGTTCCTATGCAATATTGCTCTTTACAGCATTGGACCTTGCTTCTATCACCAGTCACATCCACAGCTGGGTATTCTTTTTGCTTTGACTACATCCCTTCATTCTTTCTGGAGTTATTTCTCCACTGATCTCCAATAGCATATTGAGCACCTACTGACCTGGGGAGTTTCTCTTTCAGTATCCTATCATTTTGCCTTTTCTTACTGTTCATGGGGTTCTCAAGGCAAGAATACTGAAGTGGTTTGCCATTCCCTTCTCCAGTGGACCACATTCTGTCAGATCTCTCCACCATGACCCGCTCATCTTGGGTTGCCCCACGGGCATGGCTTAGTTTTATTGAGTTACACAAGGCTGTGGTCTTAGTGTGATTAGTTTGACTAGTTTTCTGTGAGTATGGTTTCAGTGTGTTTGCCCTCTGATGCCCTTTTGCAACATCCACCATCTTACTTGGGTTTCTCTTACATTGGGCGTGGGGTATCTCTTCACGGCTGCACCAGCAAAGTGCAGCCATTGCTCCTTACCTTGGATGAGGGGTATCTCCTCTTTGCTGCCCTTCCTGACATTCAACGTGGGATAGCTCCTCTAGGCCCTTCTGCACCCAAGGTTTGGAAACTTCTTATCCATTCAATCTTCACATATTACCTCTACCCCTTTCTCTCCCTCTTCTATTTTTGGAACTTCAATTATATGGATGTTAAAACTTTTACTCCATGTTCCATGTCTCTTAAATCCTTTTTGTATATTTTGCATGTCTGTCTTTCCATATGGCATACTAATGATTTATTTAGGTCTATTTTCCAGCTTTCTATGTTATTAGGTGCCTTTAATGGGACTTCCCTGGAGACTCAGTGGTAAAGAATCTTCCTGTCAATTCAGGAGACCCTGGTTGAATCCCTGGATTAGAAAGATCCTCTGGAGAAGGAAATGATAATCCATTCCAGTATTCTTGCCTAGGAAATCCCATGGACAGAGAAGCCTGGTGGGCTACAGTCCATGGGGTTGCAAAAGAGTTGGATGCGACGTAATGATTAAACAATAACAACGTCCCTTTAATGCTTTTACTCATGGTTGAGATTTTTTAAATTATAAAATATAAATTAAAAAGCTTGAAAATTTTTCATGTTTAGATATCTTGCCATTATTTTTGTTTTCAAGGCTCTCCTTTATTTTTTGAAACTTTAAACAGAATTATTTAATATCATGTGTTTTATAGTTCCAATTCCTTAATTCTTATTGGATTACTATTCTATTGTCTGTTTCTGTTGGTTCTCAGTCATATTACTTTGCTCTTTGGTTTTCTTTAAAAAAAAAATTGTCATAGCTCTGGAAATGAAAGTCCCATAAAGTCTATTGGTATTTTACAGGAATTCATCAGTATGTAAAGAGAATTGGACTCCTTGATAGATAGGAATAACTGCCTATGTAAAGATGTACCTCTAGGGAGTTCCCTGGTGGTCTAGTGATTATGATTATGGGCTCTCAATAACATGTCCTGGGTTCAATCCCTGGTCAAAATAATACTCAATTGATTTTAAATATCTCAGAAATTGGTGTGCTATAAAGTTGGACTATACATTGGGTTCAAAATTTGGGGGTTAAAATGAAATACTCCTCCCCAAATTTTGAGGAACAAGTTTAAGAAAGTATAGTGTTTAAGACACATGCTATCATACACTTATTTCATGTAAGAAAGGACATGTTAACATCAAAAAAAAAGTAGAATAAAATGAGTAATCCTTTTGAAAAAGTGACAGTGGGTGATTAAATTGACTATATATAAAATTTTGCTTTTTGCAATTTCACTACAGATGAGTAAAAAAAGAGACCTTAACCAGCACCATGGCCCATCAAGTAGCATTTGAGAATCATTATGTTAGAAACCAAACCTGGAAATTTGAAATTTAAGAATTAAATCTCCATGGAGATCAGTTACCTTTCTCCATTCAAACAATATAGAGTCTATCTCTAACTCCATCCATATGTCTCCTAAGGCATGTTACTGATTGTGGAAGATTACTAGTGACAAAATGTGGCTAGATTGGGGATAATCTATCCTTCTACCTAAAAAATATATATAAAAATTATTTGAAAATTGCATCATAATACATATATCATCAGTACCCTTTCTTGTCAGAAAAGTAGCTCTTATTCAGTATCATCTTTTTACTTTTAGTTTTGGATACTCAGGAGCCTAGGTGTGCTGATTATAACATAAATGTATTGTCCTTATTGCATAATGCAAGCTCTGGGAAATAGGACCCAGTCACATCTAACAGTTCCTTAGTATCCCTTGAAAAAGCAGAATATCTAAAGTTCTTTCTGTAGTTGTGCCAATCCTAGCATTAAAGTGGAAAAACACACTTTCTTTCTTTCACCATCTTTCCTTCCTTCTGTACCAACAGACAGTTGAAACCCTTCATCACTGCTTTACCTTATCTCTCCATCAAACACATTTCTCCTGAGATGCTGTAACTGCTCAGCTTTCTTGTTTGTGGGATGAAAAATCAGGGAGATTGTTCATTTTTTTGCTTCTTATTTTCCAGTAGTCAGAGAAAGAACACACTAAGTGTGATAATAGTAATTGTCTCTTTGTGCTACCTCCACCTCCACCTACCCTCACTCAGGCAGCTGGAAGGAAATTTTGTTATGTCCTAGACTTTGAAGAGAGCCTTTGCTGACATTAGTTTTGACTTTGTAATACAATAAAAAGTACGCTTCTACCTCTTGGCAAATAAAGACCTCATTATCTTTAATTGTACAAGTTTACTTCATATATGCTGAAATAAATGGGAACAATAAGAGCAGGTCCAGCTGTACTGCAGCATTTATTTAAGACCACAGTTGTATCATTTAAATTCTTCTAAGAGTTAATCAAACTTTTCTAGGTGTGAAGTTAAAAAACTTATGTCAACATAATAGGAAAGAAAAAAAGTGATAATATTTATATGCTGGAGACCATAAGTCTTAAATCATAAGTAAAGAATGAGTCATATCACTTTACCCTTTTACTTAACTAAGTTCACTAATTAACTAAGCTGCCTGGCTTAGTTCTTTCTGTAGATAACAATCATAACATACTTTATTGAATTAATACAATTAGAATATGTTTGCTTAACATAACCTCTGCCTCCTCTTGCACTGCTTCTTTTTAAGCATACAAATCTAACACAATTTATAAGTTTATCAGTCTGATAAGCTCAAAGAATCTTTGAAAATAATTGAAATAATGTTTTTATATTGACTAAACATTAATTGGAACATTTAATTGTCTTTATTTTTTTCTCAATTATAACACTAATAATTCTCCAGATGTCTTAGATATTCCACCAACTAGACTATTTCATTATTCTTAAGCCTCCGGTAATGTTCTCTTTATCAGATTATATTAGCCTGAATCAGAATTTCCAAAAGATGTTTGTTCTGTAGAACATTGGTTCCTTTAGATGTTTAATATGTGTTACATAAGAAAATAATACCACAATCAAACAATTTTTGGAACACTTGGTTAAGCAAATGTGAAGAGGGTTATTTATTTATTCATTAATTCAATGAATATTTATTCTCCAAGTATTGTTTAATCATTGTTCAACAAGACAGAATAAGGCCTTGCCATCATGACACTGAGACTTTAGGGAAAGATATAAATGAACAACAAATATGTTAATACTTGCTATGTCATGTTAATACTAGATAGATAAAACTGCTGTGAAGGATATTAAAGCAGGATAGATGATGAAGAGTGATGGAGTTTTGAGGTTCATTTTAGACAGGAGGTAAAGAAAGACCTCTTAGAGAAGCTGTGATCTGAGCAGAAACTTGAATTTCTTGGAAAAACTTGGAGCCAATTGTGCTATGATTGAGTGTGGGGTGAGGAGAGTTTTCAAAATAGTGCATGTGTGCTCAGTCATGTCTGACCTTTTGAGACCCTATGGACTGTCGCCCACCAGGCTCCTCTGTCCATGGGATTTTCCAGGAGAGAATACTGGAATGGGTTGCAATTCCTACTCCAGTTTCGAAGTAGAGGAAAGCGCAAATTCAAAGGGTCTCATATGGGAATATGCTCGATGTATTTGGGGACCAACATAAGGCCAGTGTGACTTGAGCATAACTGTAAGGTGAATTGTGGTGGGGAACAAGGAGCAGTGAAGGTCTAGATTACATAAAGCCTGTTAAAACATAGTAAGTATTCTAGATTTTATTACTAGGAGACTTCTCAGGACTTTCAAAGCATTAATATGGCATGATATACTGTGAAACAACAGTCGGGTATTATATATGCTTTCCCAAAGTTATATAGCCATGGATACCTCTTTTAATTGGATATCTCTCAGGATTAGGCATTAAGTATGATCCTTGAAACACACTTTGAGAAAGACTAGAGTAGGTGCTTCTGAACCACTGGTTTTAGGTAGAATATATGAATCAGTGCGATTGACCAAGGTGTAAAGTATAAAGAATTCAATTCATATTCATACTTATATTCTTACATCCCTGCATAAGTATGAGCTTCATTTCAGCCCAGTTTTCAAACTTAATTCACTTTAAATTTCCTTTGAAACAAATGAGCAAATTCATCTTAATGAGAATTTTTGGAGGAAGAAATACTTTGGAAAGGTAGTCTATTTAAATATTGAAAAACTTGCTTTTTTTATTGAAATGCCTTTTTCCTTGTTCTTTTCACAGGCTTTTTATTTATTTATTTATTTTAGATTCAAGAACCATATAATGTCTTATTTTTTTATATTATGAATTAAGAATTGGTGCACTCTAGAATAACTTCATCTTCCATTTCTTATAAAACACTTTTAATCATGGGACAAATGAAATTTATACATTAGAATAGTTATCTCCCATATTCTTTAATATCTCTTATCTACCTGAGCCTAAAGTCATGATTTGATTTACTCAGTACTTTCATGTATATGGTACTGTATAAGGCATTAGAGAGTACAGCTCAATAAGTCACAGGTCTTTTTATCTGTTTCTTGTTGAAAATGGGCTACACTGGACGTAAGCATACATTTATAGAATATTTAATACATGAAAGTGGTCTCTTAGAAGTGTATAGTTACAGGAAACGGATGCTAAAATTAGTAAGAAGATTTTTGTACCTATATATTTGTTGTTTTTGACTAAAGATGTTAGCCTCCTGTCTAACCATGAAAAAGGAGTGAATTTCTACTATCTAGCAATTTGGGAAAGTTAGTAGGGAAGAGAAAGGGTCAATTAGTCTCCCATAAATTAATGCTCCCAGGAGCCCCTAGAACTTGGAAATAAGAGGGTTACATCTGTTTAAAGATCTTTTAGAAGTTTAATAGTTTAATTTTAGTCCTGCAAAATCTGGTCAGTCAGTGTGGGAAAAGCTGCAGCATTTGTGTTCTGGCCTGAGGCAGCCACCATTTCTGCATAGTATAAATGAAAACTGGTCTCCCTGCTAGGAACAGAGATGAAAAAGTTCATCCAGGAGGTGATCTTGGCTTGTTCTCTGAGCTACAGATGCATATATTAAGTAGTTTACTTGACATTGCCACTTTGAATAAATCAAAAGTACTACCTCAAACTCAATACAGTATGCTCAAAATAGAATATGTAGGATGTTCACAACATGTTCTAAATATGGTTCTCTTCACATTTCCCTAGTTTTCTGTATGAAACTACTGTGAATGTAGTTGCATAAGCCAAAAAGATGGAGTTACTCTCAATCTCTCTTATCACTTTTACTTCTACTTCCAATCTGTCATTAAATCCCATTTATTTTACCTCTTCCTAAATCTCTCTTGAAATCACCCATTTGCTTCCATCCCCAATTAAACAAACCATTCAAACTATTTAAAATTTTACCTTTATGAATGAAAAGCATCACCTACCACATCAGTAAGCAAAGGATATTGTGGTGATCGAGACATTGCCCACTGAAGATGCCCCTGAATGTGTACCCTGGGGAGATTCAGCATGGAGAAAAATGGGATACTGGCATTAAATAGTTAAGATGCATATCATTGGCGTGATTTCTAAAAGCCCAGACTCTTGCATCTTCCCATGCATACAAAAGTGCCAAATTCATTAACTTCAGATGTCTATTTTTTCTTTAATTAATAATAATATTCTTTTTAAAATTTAATTTAATTTTTTAATTTTACAATATTGTATTGGTTTTGCCATATATCAAAATGAATCTGGCACAGGTATACATGTGTTCCCCATCCTGATGCTCTGACTACCTGTTTTTTTGTTTGTTTCTTTGCAAAAATTCCAATATATTCTGGCTCCTCCCTACCTCTTCAGAACAGCCCCTCACAGTTATCTGAAAGCCTGTCTCCTGGGCTTAAGTCCTCAGTGTGTCTGCTGAATAAAACATAATTCTCAACTTTTAGGTTGTGCATTTTTTTCTATCTATACTTTCTACTACATAAAGTAAGAACCTTCTAAAAGAATCTACTTTGAGTCTCACTTTATTTCTCATCCATTCTTAACAGCCTAATAAAAAGCAGAATGGATAAATAAACTAATATGTACAACAACATTGCTGTTGTTTTTCAGTTCCTAATGTGTCCAACTCTTTGTGATCCCATGGACTGCACCATGCCAGGTTTCTCTGTCCTTCACTATCTCCCAGAGTTTACTCAAACTCATATCCATTGAGTCGGTGATGCTATCTAACCATTTCATTCTCTGTCACCCCCTCTCCTCCTACCCCCAATCTTTCCCAGCATCAGGGTCTTGTCCAATGAGTCGGCTCTTTGCATCAGATGTCCAAAGTATTGGAGCTTCAGCTTCATCATCATTCCTTCCAATATCTATTCGGGGTTGTAGATGAGACATATTATGAACACTTCTCTTATAAGTGTATAGTTATAGAAAACAGATGCTAAAATTAGTATGTTGAGTGAAAGAAGTTTCTTTGAAGATTATGTATTGCATGATTCCACTTACATGAAGTACTGAGGTAGGCAATACTAACCTAAGATGATAGATTAGTGGTTGGGCTTTCCTGGTTGCTCAGCTGGTAAAGAATCCATCTGCAATGCGGGAGACCTGGGTTCAATCCCTGGGTTTGGAAGATTCCCTGGAGAAGGGAAAGGCTACCTACTCCAGTATTCTGGCCAGCTGAATTCCATGAACTGTATAGTCCATGTGGTTGCAAAGAGTCAGACACGACTGAGTGACTTTCACTTCACTTCATTTCTGAGATTTAAGGATTGACTGGGAAGGAGCACAGGGAATTTTCTGGCATGATGGAGCAATTCTGTGACTTGATATACATTCATCAGAACCCTTAAGATATGAGTATTTCATTGTGTGAGATGAAAAAATTATGCATATCTGATCATTTACCGTCCTGCCCCCACACCCAAATTCAGTGTTTTCTTTTGTTGTTGTTCAGTCACTAAGTTGTGCCCAACTCTTTGTGACCCCATGGGCTGTAGCCCACCAGGCTCCTCTGTCCATGGGTTTCTCCAGACAGGAATATTGGAGTGGGTTGTCATTTCCATATCCAGGTTTCTCTTGTTATTAAGATATATTTAAAATCATTTATATGGTTTATAGTTTTTGGCTCTTGCTTTCCTCTGCCATCTTTGGCTCTTGCTTTCCTCTGCCCTCAACTTCCACCATACTTCCTGTATTCCAGTCATTCTAATTTTTTTTTTTTCAGTTTATCAAAATGTCTTTGTGCTCCCTGGCTCCAGATCCCTGCGTATCTTTTTCTTTCTACTGGGTTTTCCTTTAACTCCCTATGTTTTGCTTGCTTGATATTCATTCCTCATATTTCTGTTTAGATATCACTTTGTCAGAGAAGCCTTCCCAGACCTCCCTAACTAGAACAACCCTTTCTATTAAACGCTGCTCAATGCTCCTCTCCTTCAAAGCCTTAGTATTCTTGCAGGTTTTTTTTTTTTTTCTTTAAATAATAACTTTTTAATAAGATCTGTCTTGGTGATGACATAGTGATCTTCAATATATCATAGTCCGTGTCTATTTTTGTTTACATTTTTCCCCCAGAGTCCAACACAGTGCTTGGCATATAATAGACACTCCATATTTATTGAAAGGATGGACGGATTAATGAGCTTGAAGAGTGAGCTCCTGATCTCTGGTATACTTGATAGGATGAAGGAGCCCAATACTAAATGAAACAATGATCATAAAGAAATGGACAGTGAAGATCATCCTAAGAAGACAGGGCACTGAAATCATTATCAATATTGTAGTGAGTCTGGTGTGACAGAGAGGAGAAAGTGGAGCAGAAAGTCAGCAGCACTGGAGTTATGTCATGGATCTACTTTTGATGAAGCTGGAATGTTCCCCATGATGGGAACAATAACTGAAAAAAAGAAAAATACTTAGGAAACACAGGCTACCAATTAGAAAAGTAAGACTATGTAGAAGTCATGGAGAAATCTGTTTTATTTTACTAGTTGGAAGAAATTTTCCATCATTAAATGTCCCTATCCATTGGATAGGCTGCCTCATAAGAAAGAAATTATTTGAGCATTGTTTATATTATTATTTGTGAATAATATTAGGAAAAAAAAAAACAGCTTCCTGTATTATATGGGAACTAGTACAAGATGAGTTCTCTTCTGTATCAAAATTCTATGATTTTTAAGACATGATGTTTTCTCCTTCTGGCAATAATTATCCAGTGAGTAGATATAGTGAAAATATAAAGAAGCATATGATAAATGTCTAAAGACATAAATGAGATACTATTGAAGTTGTGAAGACCAAAGATTCCTTCTGGATAGGGATACCAAACCATTTTTATTGGAGAAGGTGAAATTTGAGCAAGGCCTTAAAAATGGATGAAGTATTCAATAGACATAAAAAGAAATAAATTAAAAGAAAATGTATAGTCATGACAAAGGAATGGTGGTGGGAATGCACATACTCAAGAGGTAATAAGTTTTAGAATGGTTAAAGTGTAGAATATGTATTATGAGATTGCTGAGAGATAAGCTTATAAAGTAAAACCAAAGTTATATGAAATTGAATTTAGAAGGATCCTCAGAAATCTTCTGGTTTAAAACCATTCATTTTATAGAAATCAATGGAGATCCCAAAACATCAATTGACTTATTCAATACTATTTTGCTATTATGTGGCTAAGCATAGCCTTGTACCCAAATCTGTTTGATTTTAAACTAATAGTATAAGAATCTCTCTTTCCACTATACCTCACTACCAGACTTGGGGTAACTATAAGAGTCAGATGGAGGCATTTGACCTTTTACCTAACACACAAGGGGAGCTATGGGAAGATTTGAGCAATGTATAAGTAATATGAATAGACTTGTGTTTTAGAAATATTCATCTTATGGTTTGAGGAAGAAAAAACGAAAACCAAAGAAGAAACTTAGATTTGGAAAGGAAGCAATGCTCAGCATGACTTGCTACCAAAAACAGCTATCACTAGAATTACACTGTAGACAACATGACATACGGGACTAAAGATCAGCGTTGTTAGTTCTGGAGAAAAATCTGGGGGTCATCCAACTAAAAAATGATAGAAAGTTTAAGGCACAAGTAAATGGCCTTTAGAAAGAAAAGTATAATAAATAAAAATTAGAACAGTCAAAGGATAGATCCTTAAGTAATATTCATATTTCTGTGTGGGAGGAGGAAAGGAAACCTGTGATGGAGATAAAGTATAGGTAGCAGAGAGGAAAGAGGAGGTATATAACTTGCCACACAAAGCCAAGTTTTAAGAAAACTGAACTTGTTGGCCTGAAATGAATAGACAGCCAAATATTTCACCAGTGAAGATAGGTTTATTTGTGATCAGAAGGTAATTGAAGTTTGGGCTCTGCAATCATGGTGAGCTACATGCAAGACCCTATCCAGCAAGGGAAAGAGAATGCTTTCATAGGAAGGAAAAGAAAGTTAGGAGGTCTACAGTAAACAGAGTTCATGGTTTTCATTGGCTGAGCCCTTGCCAGGAAAGGAGTCTTTCCTCTTCCTGTTGTGCTCTATTATCATTTCAAGGTGTGAGAGCTCCTCCATCTGGTCTCTCAACCCTAAGTTTCAGTTTATTAATTTGTTAGAGACTTGTAGGACAATTTCCTATTGTGCAAAGAGATGAAGGAATATGAATGTTGAATAAAGACTGTTGATGAGACATCCACAAGCACTTTTAATAATGATTCCATATTCACAGAATACTCTGACCCAGGCAAAGAGAGAAGTATTTTGTGCTTCAATGGGACTTGAACCTGTTTAAGTAGAGAATTGCTCAGCTGTCATCAGGGGACACCAGCTAAACAGGGTACTAGATATGTCCAAAAGCTGTTTAGGAGACTGTTGTATCTGAATCTTAGTGGCAGCAGATGCATGTATCACAAAGGAAAAATGTGTTTCATTTTAGTACCCTGACTGTACTAGTCCCTATATAGAGGGCAAATTGAATGATATGCTGCCATGAGATTCTCTGACTTTCTGGATTGGATTTCTCTGGCATCTATCCTCCTCTTCATTCAAATTTTTGAATTATCGGGGTGTAGAAATCATAATCTTAAAAGGTCCTCTTTGCTATTTTCCTCTTTCTTTCCCATTCTACCATTTCTTTCTTTGTTTTATAATAAAAAGGTGAAAGCATTTCCACTGTAACTCACAGTATGATTAAGAGAAGATTTAACATGATTATGGCTAATCCTTTCATTTTACTTTATTTGGTTATCATTGTTTCCTTCCCACCCTTCTGAATTGTTTTATTTTATATACATCTTATGAAAACTTGACATTTATTAAAAATACATGATTATTATAATGGAAATAAAGTGCTTTCCTTTTATACTATAATGGACCCACTCCTGTATTTTAACTTCAATTGTCTCATTGTGTGAATCAAAATGCAACATCTATAGATCATAGATGCTTTTACAAATGGGTTTTTCTTCAAATTTCAATTTTTTCAAATGGGGTTTGTACATGCATAAATTTGCACCAAATTATCTATGCAATAGTTGTTATTAAAATAAGGATATAGCAAATAGAGAACAAAGCAAAAATGTGTGACTTAGAATTACATTTTTTTTAGAGTTAAGAGTTAATTTTCTAATCAGAAAAGCACTTCATTTCATTAACTATAATGTTTCAAAGTCTTTTTAGAGTCATTAAATCATATTCACATACAGGTATATGATTTAGTTCAGTGGGTTAATCAATAGCAATCATGAGATTAACATCTCTGCTCCATTATTAGCTTAAGCCAGCGGTTTTAATGAGAGGGTTTTTGCCCTGACAGGGACATTTGGCAATGTCTGGAGACAATTTTGGCTGCCAAAACAGGGACATGAATGGGCCATACTTCTGGAATCTAGTGGGTAGAGATGCTATTAAACATCTTCCACAACAAAGAATTATCCAGCCCCAAATGTCAACAATACTGAGGCTGAGAAACCTTGGGTAAAGCCCAGTTCTCTAGAAAGATCCCTCATTCTTTTCACTGTAGCCAATCTTTTCACAAATACATGGTATAAATTATTGGGACACCTGAAGATGTTAGTCCAAATATCTCCTTGTAAATCTTTCCCACTAGAGAAAGGATAGGGGTTATGGAGAGGCAATTCTAGAAAATAGGGTACTTATAAGAGCTCCCATATAACCAGACACTCTTATTAGGTGTTTTGCATATATTGTTTGACTTAATCCTCACACAGATACCTTATGAGATAGGCCTCATTTTTGTAGGCCATATTTTTATATATGTTCAAAGTGTGAGACTCAGAAAAGTGAGAATAACTTCCCAAGGTCATACTGTGCATCAGAAGAATTGCAATTTGCCACGCCACAGTGCTTGTTCTCCCACTAACTGGAAAGGCCATGCAAAGTACTTACTGTAGATAGTACAGCAATGGTATAATATTCCTAAAAGAAATTCCCTCATTATTATTCAGTAAGAGTATCGACACACTGAAAAAATTTTGCTTGCAAAAACTGATTCAAGAACATATCAAATTATTTCCTATCTTTGACAAAAAAGGAAGAGAAGCTGAAAATCTTGCCTTTATAATATAAAATTCTTTGTTCAGTGAAAATGAAGGTCTTTTCAAAGCACAGTTTGTTTCATCGTACTAGATGTGAACAAATTAGATAATCTCTCTAAGTATTTTCCAGTCTTAAGAGAGTATGGTCACCCAAAATTTCTTTATCCCTCCAGTTTCTGTGCTTAAGTCTGAACTTGCTATTTCATAAACAAGCAAATATTCAGGAGTAGGCACTAAAAGAAAGACAGAGAGAGAGACACAGAGATGGAAAGGGGAAACATGCATGTGTCTAAGAGTGTGCTTTTAGGATACTTCTGTACTAAGATGTGGCTATATCAGACTTATAATGAAAATAAACTGACAATGTTTTTGAAATAGCATTCATAGGCAGTCTCTATGATAGGACCAGCTAAATTAAACAACAAAGTCCTACTATATATCCCAGGGAACTGTACTCAATATCCTGTGATAAACTATAATGGGAAAGAATATGAAAAAGATTGTGTGTGTACGTATGTATATAAAACTGAGTCACTTTGCTGTACAGTAGAAATGACACAACATTGTAAATTAATGATACCTCAATAACATAAATTTTGAAAAAAATTAAAAACTCCTATATCCTACCGTCTTGGAGATTGATAACAAAAACAACCACAAAAGCCTAGTAGGTGGAATAGATTTTGCCATAAAGTGTGCAGATATCTGGCATTTAGCAAGTATTCCCATAATAGAAATACATCCCCATATTTAATACACACACTTTAGTTTAAAAATATCTAAACAGCATTCTTATGACAACTATTTCACTGAACTGATTTGCAAACTATTTTGTGGGAGAATGGGCTTGTTCCCAATCCTGCTCAGAGCTGATGTGGAAAGGAGCTATCTGCCCTGTCTGCCTCAAGGACTTCACTTAGATCTCTAAGATTAGTGATTAGTGACTATTTTTGATGAACAGAGATATTCTATCAGATTCACTATTTTATGACCCATACATACCCTGGCCTTAATTTTTGAAATAATTTCTACACATCATACAGCATAATTAGAAAATGCTTACATTGAAAGTCTCTCAGACTGAAAGTGGAGTAATTGAGGTGAGAGCTATGCATATCACAAAACATTATTTCTCCTCTCTGTAGCTCCAGAGGACAAAACAGAGATGCTGCAGTGTGGCAGTTTTTCTCTATTCCTTTATAGGGGAGCATTTGCAAAAAAGACTTCGGGGAGGGGCTAGTTTTGGCAGCATGTTCTTATACTAGATATTTTAAGTCCACCAGGGATTCATAAATAAGAAGTTTTAACCCCTAGACTACTTTTAATGAAGATGCCCTAGGAAACAAAGCACCCTTGGATGCAGAATGCTGGTCAGGCCAGAGAAATAAATGTTCATGTAATGCTGGCATTTGGGTTCTTGAAATGACTTTTTCATCTTGCTCTCAATTCATGCTGTGATAAAGGAAAAATAAAAACAGCATTGAAATTGGAATGTAAGAGATTGCATAGAGATGGCTGTTTATATTTTAGAGTTAATCTAATCTAGAGTCAGAGAGAGGAAAAGCAACTCTTTATCACTGAAATACCCTAAAGTCAAACAAAAAATCAAATATTTGAGTTCAGTTTTAAACACAGAGACACAAATGTATAGATTTAAGAAATGTGGTATTTTACTGTCCTATGAAGCACTGCAGTAACATTTCTTTATAGCCATAAGGTTGGTCATTTATAAGGTGCAAATGCACAGCCCATTAGGATCTTGTTTAAGTCCTTTATGGTCTCCCTTTCCATTTGCATCCAGTTTTACAGTTTTAAACCCACCATATATATCAGTGACTTGAATTTGAAATGCAATGGAACTAAATTTTATTGGAATGAGCCTTTATTAAAGGTCAATATTAGAACTTTAATATTCTTCATATTGACATCTAAAATCTAGGTAAGTTTTAGTGAGAGAAAGATGGGAAAAAATGACTCATCCCACGTATTTACAAGATGAAAAAAGATGATCACGAAATTCACTGATGTAAAATGCAGAAATGTCTTTGCATTTTGTATTAGTGTCATCTCCTCCTAATTTCCAGGGTGTGTCTATTGCTCTCAAGAGACCCATCTTTAAGTAAGGCTACACTGTGTCTGCAGAGTAATCTACAGCAAGCTGACAGCCTATTGAGGAAATCCTGCACTGTGAATATTTATGACACCTCTGATTATTTAAAAATATATTGACTTTTAACTTTTATTATAATCCATGAAATGCAGGCTATGTACCTGCATATGGATGGTGTGGACATAGACGTGTCCTTGTATATCATGTCACTTAAGTTAGAAACAGAAAGTTCTATCTTTATCAAGAACACTGTAGTAGGTTATTTCTTGAAGCTCACCAGTAGTAGTTTTGTGAAGTGGAAATTATCATCCAAATGACTAAAACTCCCACAGAGATGATGTAAGATATTTCTTATGGCTTTGGCAGGTTAATTATAAACATGAGGATGATAATGGAAACTCTATTTGTCAACGTAAAATACAGGTATTAAACAAATAGGATGTAATTAAAATTTGAAAAAAATAGGCAATTAATGACTACTAATGGTAATCAAAACAGGTAAGAATTTAAGTGTTAAACCTTACAAAATTCGACCTGTAGATTGATTTTTGAATATACACTTTCTTATATTCAGTGTTCAAAACCCGCTGAAGCAAAAACAAGCACAAACAGAATTTATAATATCAAAAGGCATAATATCCATGCAGAATACTTGGCTAATAAAGAAAATTAAATTTGCAAAGGATTTGAACATAAGGATTCAAATGATCCTTTAAAAAGTATCCCAGCACATCATCATATGTGACCATGAGGGAAAGTTGAGTTGCTTGTGTTACCATAAAAATATTAGAATATAGGCATTTGAAAGCATTCTTTTTTCCAGATGAGACTATTCTAAAAAATCTGAATTCCCACAGATCAAATTCACATCAAAGGAAATAAAGGTGTTTCAAAAAGTAGGGTCTGCGATCCCTCTGACAGCATAATCCTGTGACAAAGAATGTAGCAATTCCAGCAGCATCCAGACAGCTGCACACAGTCCCAATATGCCTAATGGTCTGTCAGCTCCCAGTGCTGTGAAGCTCTCACACATTTTGACACTCAACTTTACCAAGGCCCATCCAGGCTGGCTGCATGACCACCAGGTCTAGTCTGTGCTTTTGGGGCTAAGGGAAATGGAATCTAAAACTGCAGGGAAGGATATGTGCCTTATTTAAAAGAGTTATTTTAAACCAATTTTGTTTTTGACTAATTTGAGAACTTAACACATAATTGCCTTTGAGGCAGAAAGTATTTCAGCATTCTTATAAGGAAGCTGAATAGTAAAGTATTCAGTGCTTTTCTCTTTATGGCTATAAGTACATAAAGGCATACTTCTCTGTGGTTTGAAACAGATGTGTATTTTGCAGTGATAATGGTCAATCTTTGCTAAGATAGAGGATGTTGTCTGAAACACTGATGAACCACCTAATGGACTCTTTGGTATATTGTGGAATAGGTTGTGGAATGTGGGTGAGGGAGAAAAGAAACCAAATAGTATGAATCTAGGTACTGAAATGGAGAAGGCAATGGCACCCCACTCCAGTACTCTTGCCTGGAATATCCCATGGAGGGAGGAGCCCAGTAGGGTGCAGTCCATGGGGTCGTTAAGAGTCGGACACGACTGAGCGACTCCACTTTCATTTTTCACTTTCATGCATTTGAGAAGGAAATGGCAACCCACTCAAGTGTTCTTGCCTGGAGAATCCCAGGGACGGGGGAGCCTGGTGGGCTGCCGTCTATGGGGTCACACAGAGTCGGACACAACTGAAGCGATTTAGCAGCAGTAGCAGTAGCAGATACTGAAAATGATATCTACATTTTAAAAAAAGAAGCATTATGTATTTGATTACCATTAGAACATCAAGAGAAACTTAATGTGAAGGTACTTTGTTAAAATAAGTAAATTTGACAGAAATGTTTGGTTGTTTTATCTTCGTTACCCAGGGAATTGACAAAAGTGTGCCAATTTCCATAGTAATCTATATCCATCCTAAGTTCAGACAAACACTGGAATATATAAGGCCCAAATCAATGCTACTAAGCCCCGGAAAAGCATGAGTGAACTATTCTAATAATTTAGACCCCCTATT
Source organism: Bubalus kerabau (assembly GCF_029407905.1). Classification (NCBI taxonomy): domain Eukaryota; kingdom Metazoa; phylum Chordata; class Mammalia; order Artiodactyla; family Bovidae; genus Bubalus; species Bubalus kerabau. Next base: position 56,031,637 of record NC_073647.1, on the reverse strand, counting down.
TCTCCAAATTCTTGGCAGAAAGCAATAGGGATTATTAACAAATATAGTTTGTTATAATGTGCTAATGATAAAATGTATATTTAAATATATACATATATTTGTTGTTGTTTAGTCGCTAATTCATGTCTGACTCTTTGCAACCCCATGGACTGCAGCACACCAGGTTTTCCTGTCCTTCACTATCTCCTGGAGTTTGCTCAAATTCATTTCCATTGTCAGTGATGCTATTTAACCATCTCATCCTCTGCTGCACCCATCTCCTTTTGCCTTCAATCTTTCCCAGCATCAGGGTCTTTTCCAATGAGTCAGCTGGCTCTTCACATCAGGTGGCCAAAGTACTGGAGTTTCAGTGTCACGTGTATTTATACATACATGTATACATACGTATATGTAATTGCACCTGCCTAAAGATTGCTGGGAAAAAATATCAATAACCTCAGATATGACGATGACATCATCCTTATGCAAGAAAGTGAAGAGGACCTAAAAAGCTTCTTGATGAAAGTGAAAGAGGATTGTGAAAAAGTTGGCTTAAAGCTCAACATTCAGAAAATTAAGATCATGGCATCCGGTCCCATCACTTCATGAGAAATAGTGGAAACAGTGGCTGAATTTATTTCTGGGGGCTCCAAAATCACTGCAGATGATGATTTCAGCCATGAAATTAAAAGGCACTTACTCCTTGGAAGGAAAGTTATAACCAACCTAGACAGTATATTAAAAAGCAGAGACATTACTTTGCCAACAAAGGTCCGTCTAGTCAAGGCTATGGTTTTTCCAGTGGTCAGGTATGGATGTAAGAGTTGGACTATAAGGAAAGCTGAGTGGCGAAGAATTGATGCTTTTGAACTGTGGTGTTGGCTAAGACTTGAGAACAAGGCGATCCAACCAGCCCATCCTAAAGGAGATCAATCCTCGGTGTTCATTGGAAGGACTGATATTGAAGCTGAAACTCCAATACTTTGGCCACCTGATGCAAAGAGCTGACTCTTTGGAAAAGTCCCTGATGCTTGGAAATATTGAGGGCAGGAGGAGAAGGGGACGACAGAGGATGAGATGGCTGGATGGCATCACTGACTCGATGGACGTGAGTCTGAGTGAACTCTGGGAGTTGGTGATGGACAGGGAGGCCTGGCATGCTGTGATTCATGGGGTCGCAAAGAGTCGGACACGACTGAGCGACTGAACTGAACTGAACTGAAAGGACCAGCAATTGCACCTGATCCTTGGAGGATATGGCAATCTCTTCACTTCTAGATAAGGTGAGTTTCCGATAAAATAGTATTTCCTGCAGTTGGGAAAGGACCTTTTAGGATTATAGCTGTAGCTCTTCATTCCCCTTTCCCTCTTCTGGTTTTAAACTGATTTCCTGGGCACCCCATTCCAGTACTTTTGCCTGGAAAATCCCATGGACAGAGGAGCCTGGTAGGCTGCAGTCCATGGGGTCGCTAGAGTCGGACATGACTGAGCGACTTCACTTTCACTTTTCACTTTCATGCATTGGAGGAGGAAATGGCAACCCACTCCAGTATTCTTGCCTGGAGAATCCCAGGGACGGGGAAGCCTGGTGCGCTGCTGTCTATGGGGTAGCACAGAGTCAGACACGACTGAAACGACTTAGCAGCAGCAGCAGCATATTCTCAATTGGACTTCCCTGGTGGCTCAGACGGTAAAGCTCATCCATGCCTCACTGAAGATGCCAATTCAGACGATAAGTGTTTGGAATATGAGAACCATGTTTTACTCTGAGTATTTGTGCAACTTTATACTGTGTATTAATGATCACTTAATATTTTTAGATAAAGCGATCAACATATATTGAATGTTAATGAGCCCTACTAAGAAGCAGATACTATGCTAGAAACTGGGAATAGATGGGTGAACAGATAAGATCCCAGCTTTTATATTATAGGGTGGGGAAAGACAAATAATAAACCAGTAATGTTCTGATAAGTGACATGGTTGAACTAAGACTGATTTGTCTAGTTTGTGGAAGTCTTCTTATTTGCATTTTGATCTTGTCCCTGTAACTAGATTTTTGAGCAGAAACACATTTGCCTTTTTTTTTTTCTTTTAAATGTAACATTAATCATGGCCTATAATTTTGCTTTAGATTAAGTAGGAAATAAGCAAATTTGGTCTTCTGATGCTTTGGAGAAGTTATAAGAATAAAGAAAAGAAAAATGATCATGCCATTAAGGTTAGTAAACTTATATGAACTACATTTTAAATAAAATGCTTGGTTCAAGACTTGGACGAAGGTTCATTGCAGGTCTTATTTTATTTGAACAAGTTTGCTGCCTCTAATCATATCCCTACAATACTTGATGCACACCAATAAAATATATTTAAAGATCTTTCTCACTGTTCCCTAGCCAAACAGTACTATATATCTCTTTCTAGAGCTCTGGTAAAAAATTTATTTATTTATTTATTATTTTTGTCTTAGAATTCACAGCCAGCTTTGATTTGTTTCTGGAAGATGCTAGATTTTACATTCAAATAGGTATCTCCCATTAAGCTCGAAAGTTCTTATAAATTCTAAAATGATGAAATCATTTTCCTAATTAAAATCCACTAATGGATCCTCACTGTCATTAGAATTAAATCTTAAATCCTAACTGTGGTTTACAAGATTCTACAACTTCCTGTCCCTCTGGTTTCATGCTGTCCCCTTCTCACACTCATTCCCTTTGTTAGAACCACCCCGGCCTGCTTTCTGCTCCTTGAACAGGCTAAACTTTTTCCTACTTTAGTGTATGTGCACATGGTACTTTTAGGTCTCAGTGCAAATGTCACACATCTGTAAAGTTGTGTATCCACTCTCACCCACTATCAAATAGGGATATTTTAATTTCCTATTAACGTTTACCAATATAATAGCTTGAAATTAACAGATACATACTTTTATGTATAAAATAAACAGCAAGGTCCTACTGTATAGTACAGGGAACTATTTTCAGTATCTTATAATAAACTATAATGGAAAAGAATCTGAAAAAAAAAATGTAACTGGATCACTTTGCTATACACCTGAAATTACAAACAAAATATGATGTTTTTTTTTTTCTTTTTAAAAATATTGAAGTATAGTTGATTTGCAATGTCAGGTTAATTTCAGGTGTACAGCAAGGTGATCCAGTTACATATATATTTTTTCAGATTCTTTTCCACTGTAGTTTATTATAAGATACTAAAAACAGTTCCCTGTACTATACAGTAGGACCTTGTTGTTTATCTATTTTATATATAGAAGTTTGTATCTGTTAATTCCAAACTATTAATTTATCGCTCCCTCCTTTCTCCTTTGGTAACCATAAGTTTGTTTTCTCTGTGAGTCTATTTTTCAACAAATGTTTCTTGAATGAATCCAAGAATGAACAAGTTTGTTTGTTGCTTTGGATAAGTGTATTGCTACACCACCAAATGTCATCTGTCTTTATCCTCAAAGTAATAAACTTTCACAGTTGTTTTTTCACTTTCAATTTCTTGAAAATCGGCCATGAGAAATCAACTCCAGGAGCCCACAAATCTGTAAACTTCCTTTCAAACACAGATTCATACTGTGAAACATGTTTTAAGATAGATTGTCCATTGCCCTGCAAAGGTATCTTTATGAACATAGATATACCAATTTAGATGGTCTCCTGACTGATTTCCTTATGAAAATGATATTTTCAGCATTGCATTTGCTTATTGTTTGGTTGCCTCAGTGGCATTAATTCAGTATTGAATTATGTGTTGAGGATCTTAGTACATCTGTGACTCAAAGATTAATAAGTACTCTTTTCTCTTGAAGGCCTCACAGTCTAGTGTAATGGAGATTAGTGAAAAATAATGTTTCATTACTACAGTAGCATGGATAATCTTGCACTTTCCTAACTAGGACCCTCAAATAATTTGAATTATGTTAGATACTAGTGTGAAACTATTTACTCTGGAGAGAGTCTGCCTATTATTTAAAATTTACCTCTGCTCCTTGTCATCAGTGAACTTTGGGCAAACTGCTGAACTTTCATGTGTTATATTTTCCTCATCTGTAAAATTGGGGACAGTACCTACCTCATAGATAATTTAATAAGGTAATTCATGCAAAACACTTAAATTAGCACAGAGCCTAACACATATGTTCTCAGTAAGTGATGATGATTACTATTTTAGAAGTTTTGTCAGCCAGACAGTCTGATTCATTTGACTGGGGATAAAAAATTTTCCATCTAAACACCTGATACAGTCTGCATTGATTACAATCATCATGGTTTTGCTTGTCCTGTTTTCCTTAGTATCTTATTTCATCAAGAAGGAAGGGACATTGAAGTGATATTCATATATCAGCTTTTTGTAATTTTTTTCTTATTTTTTGTTTCCAAGTTGTTTGCCTTGATGGAATTAAGTTGAACTGTGTCTTGAAGGCAGTTTAGCAGTGTTACAAGCTGAATTAGTATTGTGAAGCTATTTAATCTAATTCTGAAATTTTTTTTCGACATGGATTTGAACTGGGAGGGTTGGCTTACACATGTATTTTGTTTTCACTAAATGCATACTACAATACTACACAGGCCATGGTTGGTTTACTCCGTTAATGTGGAATCTCTGATGTTGTGAGTCAAGTGCATTTAGAGATTTTTTACTACACAAAGAGTTGGTGCCCCTAAGCCCACCTTGTTCAAGGGTCAACTGTACTTGTCAACCATGTAGTTTGCAAATGGTCTGTGAGGCAGAGATCTGGAGTCTTGGAACAATAATGGTGGGTTTTTTGGTTTGTTTGCTTTAATATTTTAAATATTTAGTATTTTAGGAAATTAAAGGTAGAGAAAGGAAATTTCAGAATCTGATACAGAATCATGTTAAATATGTTCTAAGGATTTGTAAATATAGTTATTTATACAATTCTTCCTTTTTATTTAGCTTAGAGTTGGAAAGTTTGGGGCAGAAATCTAAAATCTAGAAAAAGAAGGAACTGGGAGGAAGGAACGTTACTTATAGCAATACTTTACTAAGACAGTGTGAGGGAATTTGGTATATTTTGACATAAGATCATTTTTTACCATTTACCTGTAGTCATAAATGGTTTAAGTGACCCTTATTTGACCAAATGTCACATTTCCTCAAGCATTATGATAAAAAAGATGTTATACTCTATATCAATTTCAAGTAATAATGTTCATAGATATTTCTTAAATGAATAAAATGCTTAGTGAAATATTAGGTAGTTGCTATAGAAGACCACAACATATAAAAGAAAGCATCTGATTAGCTTAGGAGCTAGCACAGAGTAATAACTCAAACCTTGTTAGCTAGTATGAAAAATTATAATGATGGTACTCTTGCCTTTAAGGAATTTTTCTTGAAAAGAACAGCCACAAAACAGATATACCTACATAGAATTAATTTATTCACTAAGCCTTAATTATTTTTTAGTTTTTTTTTTAATTTTAAATTTGCTTTTTAATTGAAGCATAATTGCTTTACAGAATTGTGTTGGTTTCTGCCAAACATCAACATGAATCAGCCATAGGTATACATATGTCCTCTCTCTTGAACCTACCTCCCCATCCTATCCCTCTATGTTGTTACAGAATGTATGCCATGTTTAAATTACTGGCTGAGAGGAAATGAAGAAGTAAAGATCAATTAAAGAAATACAATGGACAAAAAGCTCACAGTCTACTTGGTGATGTGTGAGGGACTAAAAAAAATATATATTGACCAGCTTACATTCTCATCTTATTTAATTCTTAAAATTTTATCAGCTAAGCATAACTATACCTATTTGACACATACTGAAATTGAGGCTCAGAGAGGTTAAAGAGCTTAACCAGTCACATAAGTAGTTGAATGGTAGAATCTGAATTCCAACTCATATCTGTCTCAATCTAAGTATGGTATTCTTTTCATTGTGTAGTAGGTGCCTTCATGGCAGAGACTATGAAAACAAAAAATTAATATGATGCTGAACAAAATATATTATAAGGGCCTTTAAAATGTATAAAGTTCAATCCTCCTATGAGGATCCAGAGTGAGGGCAAGATAAAAGGACAGTGAGTATATTTTGGGCTCTTATTAATTACCCAATTTATCGTATACTCCTGGAGGAAGGCATGGCAACCCATTCCAGTACTCTTGCCTGGAGAATCCCCATGGACAGAGGAGCCTGGTAGGCTATGGTCCATGGGGTCCCACGGCTAAAACGACTTAGCATGCACACATGCACTATGCTAAGCACAAAATGCAACTCCAATATACTATTCTCTGGACTTCCCTGGTGCCTTAGTAGTAAAGAATTACCTGCCAATGAAGGAGATGTGGACTTGAACCCTGGGTTGGGAAGATCTCTTGGAGGAAGAAATGGAAACCCACTCTAGTATTCTTGCCTGGGAAATGCCATGGATAGAGGAGCCTGTGGGCTACAGTCCATAGGGTCGCAAAGACTCAGACATGACGTAGTGACTAAAGAACAACAAGATTTTAATATTATGTATTTAGTTTTGAGTTAATTAAAAGCATTTTGATGCAATGGTGTTTTCTGTGTGTGTCTTAAGCTTTATTAAAAGCAAAAAGAATGCAGTTTGAAGAGAATGGGTAACTGAGATTATATAAATATATTTTTTTCTGTGAAAATATACCAAGAAAGCAAGTTTTCTCACCTTGAAGATTATTGACTATTGGGTGTGATCAAGGAGAGAAAAATACTAGATGTAGGGAAGAATCAGCTGAGAATAGTTTTAAGTGACTTATTCAAAGTATTTATTCTGGAAATAAGCCATGAAAAGAGAAATGGCCATCTTGTCTCAGGAACATAAAAAAATTCTCTGTGTGTACCCTAACCAAAGAAGACAGTCATGAGTGGTGCAGAGACTCCTTTGGGTACTTATCAACATATGGAAACACTAATGAAGGAAATGCCTGGATTCCTCAGCTCCCTGGAGAGGCTTGCCTCTCCTCTAAGGAACAGAGAATTCTTGACAGATCCAAAACAGCACACAGGAAGCCGCCTGTTAAATGCTTCCTGGCATCCAACCATCTCATCCTCTGAGGTCCACTTCTCCCGCCCTCAACCTTTCCCAGCATTGCGTTTTTCAAATGAGCCAGTTTTTCACATCAGGTGGCCAAAGTATTGGAGTTTAAGCTTCAGCATCAGTCCTTCCAGTGAATGTTCAGGACTTATTTCCATTAGGATGGACTGGTTACATGGAGGGACTTTCAAGAGTCTTCTCCAACATCACAGTTCAAAAGTATAAATTCTTCTTTGATCAGCTTTCTTTATAGTCCAACTCTTACATCCATACATGACTACTGGAAAAACCATAGTTTTGACTACGTGGATCTTTGTTGGCAAAGTAAGGTCTCGGATTTGTGTTAAACTGTCTAGATTGGCCATAACTTTTCTTCCAAGAAGCAAGCATTTTTTAATGTCATGCCTGCAGTCACCATCTACAGTGATTTTTGAGCCCCCCAAAATAAAGTCTGTCACTATTTCCATTCTTTCCCCATCTACTTGCCATGAAGTAATGGGACCAGAGGCCGTGATCTTAGTTTTCTGAATGTTGAGTTTTAAGCCAACTTTTTCCACTCTCCTCTTTCACTTTCATCAAGAGGCTCTTTAGTTCTTCTTCACTTTCTGCCATAAGGGTGATGTCATATGTATATCTGAGGTAATTAATATTTCTCCTGGAAATCTTGATTCCAGCTTGTGCTTCATCCAGCCCAGTGTTTCTCATGATGTACACTGCGTATGTTAAATAAGCAGAGTGACAGTATACAGCCGTGATGTACTCCTTTCCCGATTTGGAACCAGTCTGTTGTTCCATGTCCAGTTCTAACTGTTGCTTCTTTACCTGAATACACATTTCTCAAGAGGCAGATCAGGTGGTCTGGTATTCCCATTTCTTAAGAATTTCCCACAGTTTGTAGTGAGCCACACAGTCAAAGACTTTGGCATAGTCAATAAAGCAGATGTTTTTCTGGAACTCTTTTGCTTTTTTGATGATCCAACAGATGTTGGCAATTTGATCTATCATTCGTCTGCCTTTTCTAAAACCAGCTTGAATATCTGGAAGTTCATGGTTCATGTACTGTTGAAGCCTGGCTTGGAGAATTTTAAGCATTACTTTCCTAGCATGTGAGATGAGTGCAATTGTGTGGTAGTTTGAGCATTCTCTGGCATTGCCTTTCTTTGGGATTGGAATGAAAACTGACCTTTTCCAGTCCTGTGGCCACTGCTGAGTTTTCCAGATTTGCTGGCATATTGAGTGCAGCACTTTCATGACATCATCTGTTAGGATTTGAAATAGCTTAACTAGGATTCCATCACCTCTATTAGCTTTGTTCATAGTGATGCTTCCTAAGGCCCACTTGACTTCACATTTCAGGATGTCCGGCTCTAGGTGAGTGATCACACCATCATGAATATCTGGGTCATGAAGATTTTTTTTTTTTTTTGTATAGTTCTTCTGTGTATTCTTTCCACCTCTTATTCATATCTTCTGCTTCTGTTAGGTCCATACCATTTCTGTCCTTTATTGAGCCCATCTTTGCCTGAAATATTCCCTTGGTATCTCTAATTTTCTTGAAGAGATCTCTAGTCTTTCCCATTCTATTGTTGCCCTCTATTTCTTTGCACTGATCACTGAGGAAGGCTTTCTTATCTCTCCTTGCTATTCTTTGGAACTCTGCATTTAAATCGATATATCTTTCCTTTTCTCCTTTGCCTTTTGCTTCTCTTCTTTTCACAGCTATTTGTAAGGCCTCCTTAGGCAACCATTTTCTCTTTTTGCATTTCTTTTTCTTGAGAATGGTCTTGATCCCTGTATCCTGTACAATGTCACAAACCTCCATCCATATATCTTCAGGCATTCTGTCTATCAGATCTAATCCCTTGAATCTATTTGTCACTTTCATTGTGTAATCCTAAGGGATTTGATTTAAGTCATACCTGAATATTCTAGTGGTTTTCCCTACTTTCTTTAAGAGTGAATTTGGCAATAAGAAGTTCATGATCTTAGCCACAGTCAGCTCCCAGTCTTGTTTTTGCTGACTGTATAGAAATTCTCCATCTTTGACTGCAAAGAATATAATCAATCTGATTTCAGTATTGACCATCTTGTGATGTCCATGTGTAGTCTTCTCTTGTGTTGTTGGAACAAGGTGTTTGCTATGACCAGTGCGTTCTCTTGGCAAAACTCTATTGGCCTTTGCCCTGCTTCATTCTGTACTCCAAGGCCAAATACTCCAGGTATTTCTTCAGTTCCTACTTTTGCATTCCAGTCCCCTATAATGAAAAGGACATATTTTTTGAGTGTTTGTTGTAGAAGGTCTTGTAGGTCTTCATAGAACCATTCAGCTTCAGTTTCCTCAGCATCACTGGTTGGAACATAGACTTGGATGACTGTAATTTTGAATGGTTTGCCTTGGAAACAAACAGAGATCATTCTGTCGTTTTTGAGACTGCATCCAAATACTGCATTTCTAACTCTTTTGTTGACTATGATGGCTATTCCATTTTTTCTAAGGGATTCTTACCCTCAGTGATAGACATAATGGTCATCTGAGTTAAATTCACTCATTCCAGTCCATTTTCATTCACTGATTCCTAGAATGTCGACATTCACTCTTGCCATCTCCTGTTTGTCCACTTCCAACTTGCCTTGACTCATGGACCTAACATTCCAGGTTCCTATGCAGTATTGCTCTTTACAGCATCAGACCTTGCTTCTTTCACCAGTCACATCCACAACTGTTTGTCGTTTTGCTTTGGCTCTGTCTCTTCATTCTTTCTGGAGTTATTTCTGCACTGAGCTCCAGTAGCATGTTGGGCACCTACCAACCTGGGGAGTTCATATTTCAGTGTCATATCTTTTTGCCTTTTCCTACTGTTCATGGGGTTCTCAAGGCAATTGCTATTCCCTTCTCCAGTGGACCACATTTTGTCAGAACTCTCCACTATGACCCGTCTGTCTTGGGTGGCCCTGCATGGCATGGTGCAAAGTTTCATTGAGTTAGACAAGGCTGTGGTCCCTGTGATCAGATTGGTTAGTTTTCTGTGATTGTGGTTTTCATTCTGTCTACCCTCTCATGGAGAAAGATGAGGCTTATGGAAGCTTCCTGATGGGAGAGACTGACTGAGGGGGAAACTGGGTCTTGTTCTGATGGGCGGAGGCATGCTCAGTAAATCTTTAATCCAATTTTCTGTTGATGGTTGGGGCTGTGTGTCCCTCCCTGTTATTTGACCTGAGGCAAAACTATGGTGGAAGTAATGTAGATACTGGCAATCTCCTTCAAAAGTCCCATGCAGGTACTGCTATACTCTGTGCCCCCAAGCCTGCAGTAGGCCATGGCCAACCCATGCCTCCACCAGAGACTCCTGGACACTCCTGGGCAAGTCTGAGTCAGTCTCTTGTGGGGTCACTGCTCCTTTCTCCTGGGTCCTGGTGCACACAAGGTTTTGTTTGTGCCCTCCAAGAGTCTGTTTCCCCAGTCCTGTGTAAGTTCTGATGGCTCTATGGTGGGGTTAAAGGTGACCTCCTGCAAAAGGGCTTATGACATATCCAGGTCTACTGCACCCAGAGCCCTTGCCTCTGCAGCAGCCCACTGCTGACCTGTACCTCCGCAGGAAACACTTAAACACAGTTCTGTCTCAGTCTCTGTGTGGTCTCTGGGTCCAAGGTTTGTTTGAACCCTCTGAGTGTCTCTGGCTGGTATGAGGTTTGACTCAATTCTAAACGTGATTTTGCCCCTCCTACTGTCTTGCTGGGGCTTCTCCTTTACCCTTGGTCATAAGGTATCTCCTCAAAGTCACTTCAGCACTGTGCAGTCACTGCTCCAGCACTGCACAGCCAATTTTGTATACAAAATGAACCTAATTAGTGTAATATCTCTCTTTGGGATATTTCAGGGACCCTCTGAAGCATCCTAAAGTTAGCTATAAATCAAGTTCTTCATTAGAATGATTTAGGAAGCTTTGTTAAAGTGAAGTCGCTCAGTTGTGTCTGATTCTTTGCGACCCCATGAGCTGTAGCCCACCAGGCTCCTCCCTCCATGAGATTCTCCAAGCAAAAGTACTGGAGTGGGTTGCAATTTCCTTCTCCAGGGGATATTCCTGACCCAGGGATCAAACCCGAGTCTCCTGCATTCCAGGCAGATGCTTTAACCTCTGAGCCACCAGGGAAACCCCTGCCTGCTGCCTAGTCACTTCAGTCGTGTCCGACTCTGTGCGACCCCATGGACTGCAGCCTACCAGGCTTCTCCGTCCATGGGATTCTCCAGGCAAGAACACTGGAGTGGGTTGCCATTTCCTTCTCCAAGGGAAGCCCCAGGAAGCTTTGTTAACAAATATCAAAAAGGTTTAGAACACTCAGTCAGATAGGATTAAAGGTCATTTAGAAATAATAGCTATTCACTTAGCCAAAGTTATAATAAAGGATTTCAGAACAGATCATTTAAGAGATAAAGAAACTTAAATCTATTATCAAAGGCAGTTTAATATCTGAAGAAAATGTATCCCCTTAACAGAGAGAAGTTAAATTCAAGTTTTTTCACCAGCTTACTTTACTTAAAAGGTAAACTTAACTTTATTTGAAAGTTAGTCCTAACCATGTACAAAACTCTTTCCTCATGGTTCAGTTTCCACAAACCTTATCAATTTCTGTATCCATTACTCTGTTCTTTCATCCTAAAAAAGCCACCTGTAAGTCAGGCTTACTTCCTTTTCCCTTCACAAAATACAGCTCCATTCCTCATACCTTCTTTACTGGAAACACATTTCCTACTTTCCTTTAGCAACCAAGAACTGTCTTTTATTAGCATTTTATAGATTGGTGAGCATAAATAAGAGTAATAATTTCTAAAATGAAACAAAAGAAAAATTTGCTTTCTTATAGAGAACTTCTCAGGATGGCACAAAACACTATTCATTAATAGTCCATAATCTCTAGTTTCTCTGTAAGAGGAAGTTAGTGTTCAGTAATGAATATTTCAGAATCTTATTTTATTTGGAAATGACCTAGCTGTTCAATAGACTTCCAACACTTAGCTAGCACAGCCCTTAGAAATTCAAGTTACCCCACTCTGGAGAGACTATTTTAGACAGATATTCCTAAAGCATAATTATTCTTAATAGAGTTTATGTACAGCTCATATCCCATTTACATTTTTTAGAAGTTTCTTCACTCAAGATAATTTCCTTGTTGACAAAGTTGTAACAGATATATTATTTAACTTCTATTAAACCTAGGTACAATGAAAATATTCTACTTAATGTTAATTACTCTAAGACACGTCTATATTAGTTAGATCAACAAACAAACATTAATATAAGGTATTTAATACTGAATATTTCCCAGTTCACATGAACCTGAAATTCATTTAGGTTAATTTATCTTCTATTTAGAATTACTTGGTTTGTAAGCACTTATTTTTTTTTTAAGGCCAATTAGATTAAAGCTCATTTACAAACTGATCTCAGCAATCAGCAATATTATCCCAAAAAACAAAGACACACACTGAGACATACATATATCCAAATAGACATGACAAGAGATCCTATAACTTTGTTTTTCAAACTTAGTTATGAATCAGATAGTACAATATGAAACTTACTGCTGCTGCTGCTGCTAAGCTGCTTCAGTGGTGTCTGACTCTTTACGACCCCATGGACTGCAGCCTACCAGGTTCTTCCATCCATGGTGGAGTGGGTTGCTATTGCCTTCTCCATGAAACTCACAAGTTGTAAACAAATTATTGGAATAAGATTTTAAAAGGTTTTGTTCCTCCTTTTTTTTTCCTTTTGGTTTCAGGAATTAGGGATGGTCTAGATAAGTGATCCAGAGAGCTCTGATCTAAAGGTATAGGAGGAATTATTTCCTCAGGGAAAGAATTCTTAAAGAGATATTTTTTTCTTCTTCAAACTTTCTCTGGGGTCTAAAGAATATTGTGACAACATTGTCAAAAATCGTATTTTTCTGTGATCATAGTTTTATAGCCAGAATTTAGACCAGATAGTGTTCAAATTGGCCCTGATTACAATTGCAGATTGATCCCAGCAGGGACTGTCCCTCTGGGGAAGTGGGGGTCTCAATTTGATCAGCCCTGGGCTGTTGATTATAGGAGAAAGTCTTGGACATAACTTCAGTCCATTTTCCTATGTCAATAAAGTTCTAATATTTTCAGCCATTTTTCATGTCATTGGATCAAAGCTATAGATTGACCAGTCAAAAAAAAAATTTTTTTTTTCTCCCAAAGGATTCCCAGGTGGAGTGTGGAACCTTAGAGTGAGCAATTCCCATATTAGCTCGAGCAGTTTGTACCAGATCTCTGTGCGCTCAAACCAAACTAACAATGCCAAACTGAACCAGAACTTCACCAGACAGGAGTCATACTGCAAATGAAACAAAAGGCAAAGAGATGCCCAGAAATCAAAAGCCAAGAGGCAATAATACCCCAAAAAGATGGTAAAGTGATGCCCAGAAATCAAAAGCCAAGTGGCAAACATGCCGAACATGACTTCCCAGTTCCACTAGACCTGCAACCTGGCAGAGGCAGTGTTAACAGCCTTTTTAGTTCTGATATAGTTTCAAGAAATTTCTTGTTGGCTTCCTGTGAAGAAGTTACTCTATCATTTCCTCATTTAGAAGTTTCTAGATACCAGTCAAGGGAAGCATGATTGGCCTTTTTTAATTGTGCATGCAAAAATACCAATTTTGGAATATCAAAAGAATCCCATTTTGGCCATTTTAAGTTGAGATCTCTTGCAGTATAATTTCTTCAATTAACTAGGTACTTGCAAGTATGAGCTCTGTACGTATTGTACATAAATCTGGCTGGAGTGTTAGTCAGAGACTGGCTTTCTGACACCCCTTTGTTTCTGTTTTGAGAGTTTCTGTTTCCCATTTTAGGTTGAATTTGTCAGGGATAAAAATCACTAGTGAACTCTGTAGTGGGCCTGTGTGCTGCTTGTGGGCTTAACTCCTCCAGGAGTCACCCCAGAGTCATTTTAGCTTGTCTTACACATCTCGGATTCTGCCTCCAGCAATCTAAGACCACCATGGCTGCTCAGGTCGCTAAATGGCCAGTTCTTATGTGCAACCTTGGGATGAACATGTATTTTAATTAATGAGACCACTGCATGGTATGAGGACTAGGCCTCCACCACTCCTGTAAATTTTTCAGTTACCTGTGAAGACCGAAACCGGCCAGGAGGAGACTTGTCCTTTTTCTCTGGACCAAAGCTCTTCCATATTCTCCTCACTTTTATCCTGGCAAATTCTATAATGGCAGTCGAATTGAGGAAAAATGTCAGATCGCCTCTTACTTAACCACTCAGCCAATACCATTCAGTCCACTACAATGGAGTGACCTTGGCATCTTTCAGCTGAACCCTGGGTATTCTTCAATTTTTTTCCCCCAGTCAAGCCCCCCTACCCAGTACCTTTCCACTGGGTGGGTAATTCCCCTGGTGTCTTTCAGCCAGTCCCCTATCCAGTATCTTTTGCCTGGGTAGGAATTTCTCAGTATCTTTCAACTGAGTCCCACTCAGTGTTTAGACCAAAAGTGTGTATGCCCTGGATGTTTTATCCCCCCCCCCCATATCTTTCCTACTAGGAGGGGACAGGTAACCTGCTCCACTGCCAAATAAAATTCAGAATCTCAACCAATATGGGAAATTCAAGAACTAGGAAAGACTTACTCAAATTCATTTCCACTCCCCAAGGAGGCGGATGGGCACAAGGGGCCACTGCTGGTACCAGAGTTCCAGTTCCTCCTGGAGTACAGCCGAAGTAAGAAAGTCCACTCTGGGTCCCTTCGTGATCACAATAACTGTCAACTAAAAAAGATGTGCAACTTGGGAGTTGCAAGTTAAGTTTTATTTCAGCCAAAATGAGGGCTACAGCCTGGGAGGCAGCATCTCATATAGCTCCGAGAGACTGCTCCAGAGCGGCAGTAGGGGAAGGTCAATGCATAAAGTTTTGGTGAAGAGGGAGTTCAATACCATAAAGCACTCATTTTACAAAAGGTTTTTTGGTCATGAGGATCTGATGTCACCATTAAGGGATTTAATACTTCTCTAGATATGAGGAGATGCAAAGATTGAAATCATAAAATCTATTCCTAAAAGCATCCAACTATCTAAAGACCTGTCTCACTAGATTCTCTGGAGCACAGAGTGCCTCACTCCACCTTGAATTCCCTCAGGGGTTGTTGAAGGTCAACAGCTATAGCAGCATGGGGTTCAGTCTCCATGGCAGATGGCAAATGCCTTTGTTGTTCAGTCATTGGCAATGCTCTCAGTAAGTGCCAATTTGTAGTTGACATATGTTAATTTCAATCCACAGATTTAAACATCAGGTATCAACTTAATAGTGAATATTCCCAGTTCACTTGAACCTGAAAGTCATCTTGGCCAGTTTTCTTTAAATGTTAAGTGCTTTTTATTAAAATTAAATAGAGCTCTTTATAAATATGATTCTTTTTTTTTTTTACTGTCTTCACTGTTTTTATTTTTATTTTTTTAATTTAATTTTATTTTTTTTAAATTTTATTTTATTTTTAAACTTTACATAATTGTATTAGTTTTGCCAAATATCAAGATGAATCCGCCACAGGTATACATGTGTTCCCCATCCTGAACCCTCCTCCCTCCTCCCTCCCCATTCCACCCCTCTGGGTCGTCCCAGTGCACCAGCTCTAAGCATCCAGTATCGTGCATTGAACCTGGACTGGCAACTCATTTTATTTTATTTTTAAACTTTACATAATTGTATTAGTTTTGCCAAACATCAAAATGAATCCGCCACAGGTATACATGTGTTCCCCATCTATCTCATATGTATAATGTGTACACAGACATAGACAATCTAGAGATCTCATGGCTTCACTAAAAGCTTAGATATGAACCAGATATTACAATATTGATATCAACTTACAAACAGTTAAACAGTTGGAATAATTTAAAGTTACTTGTTCAGATGATTAAGACTTACTATCTGTAAGGTTTGGCTGAGGGAACATACTCAGCAGTTTCAATTTAAAACTGCCACTTTTTTCCCCGTTGATTTCTCAAGTCTTGATTGCTTAATTGGACTTAGTCTTAGCTCCTAGATGCCTTATTCATATTCTGGTTTAGACATATGTGAGACAAAAGCAGTTTTCCAAAGAACCTTTCTGCCATCTAAAGTTACTAAAATCAGAAGTAAGATTTTTAAACAAACTGAAATTTAATTTAAGAAATAATTAGCCTCTAATTAAAATAAATAAATTAAAAAAAAAGAAGTTCTGTGCTTTAAAATTTTCATAACTTTTTTTTAGAGGCTTCCCAGGTGGCACTAGTGGTAAAGAACCCATCTGCCAATGCAGGAGACATAAAACATGTGGATTCGATTCCTGGGTTGGGAAGATCCCCTGGAAAAGAGCATGGCAACCCACTCCAGTATTCTTGTTGGAGAATCCCACAGACAGAGGAGTCTGGCAGGCTGCAGTCCATGGGGTCACAGAGTCAGACACGAATGAAGTGACTTAGCACAAACAAACATGTTTTATAACTTTAGAGTTTTAATTGATCATGTCTTCAAAGGTTTGTATAAGGCATTTAACAAAGATCTCTCTGAGTTTATAAACTAAATCAATGCAAAATCATTATTAAAAAAAAAAAAATTAACCCTTACATGTTAGTTCTCAGTTTACTTACTTTGTATTACTCAGGTAACTGTTGGTTTCCTCGGTACGATTAGTTAATAGTTCCTTAGTGGCAATCTATATGCCTTGTTTATTCCACAATATAATTAAATAAGAGCTGTAACGACTTTATGTCAAGCCCCTTTAAATCTACTAATTTATATACCTTTATCTAAATTCTACCAACTTCTAAACCTTTAACTAACTGTCCCAAAATAATTGTTGGTCAGATATTTCAGTGTAAATTTTTCTAGCCCCTTAAATATATAACTGTAAACTGGGTAAATAGAACAAACTTTTTTGGTTTTTAATGTTGGGGACCAGTAGGGGGGATCTCTCTTGGCTCATTAACTTTAGGTAGTGCAGTAATATCAAATCTTATTTTAATCACATAAATGTCTATTTTATTTACACCATTCTAAATACCATCCGAGGAATGTTTTAAAATTCATTTTAGGTAACTCCTTTTTAATTTTTTTAAAAGTCATTGAAATAATAGCTAGACTTTTTCCCCCAAAGCTTTTTGTTGATATTCTCAATTGCTCTTATTAGCATCTGTAAGGCTCATTGAGGAGAAGGCCTCAATGAAGCTTCCTAAACCAGTTTCTCATTCTAAAATAAAAAGTTCTTGGGTTAATCTGACTTTTGTTTTATAGGTTCAAACAAAACAATTGTTTACAATGAGAGTGCTCTGGATTTAAGAATTTGTTAATTTCTCTAATTTTCAAAGGATCCCATTTGGCCCCCAATAAATTATTTCTCCAGAGAGATGCAAATGATTAAGAATGCAAAAAGCCCTCTTATAGGCCTAACACAACACACAATAGAACAACCTAGGAAGATCAGACAGAACATTTACAACTCAAAGAGACAGAGAAATCTGAGCTTCCCCCTAGAATGCCTTGTTTAAGGTTTTACCAAGCTGGCTTTTTAAGTTTTGACTACTTACACACTAAAGAGCCCCCTCAATATTTAGGGCAAGATTTAATTTCTCCAGTTAACTAGGTACTTGCAAGCATGAGCTCTGTTCCTCATGTCTTTCTAGAACAGAACCACCTCAGTGTTTTTCAACAGAGCCCCAGATATTTCTCCTTAACATCCGACTGAGCCTGCCTTCACCAATGCCTTTCCACTGGGTGGTATTTTACCAGTATTCTTCAACTGAGCCCCACACAGTATCTAGGTCCCAGGTGAGTATGTCCTGGTGGTCTTTGAGCTGGGCCTCCTACATTTCTTCAAATGAGAGGTGGGCAGGTACCTGTATACTCCACCAAAAAAAAAATCAGGATCTCAACAAATATGGGAGATCCGAGGATCAGGACAGACTTCTCAAACCCATTCCAAACTCCCAAGGAAATGGATGGGCACAAGGGGCCTCTGCCGGTACCATGGCTCTGATTTCTCATAGAGTTCAGGTGGAGGAGAGAGATCTACTCTGGGTCCCTTCATGTTGGTTGCCAAAACTGTCAACTAAAAAAATATAAACTAAAAGTTAAGAGTTAAATTTTATTCAGTGAGAATGTTAAGACTTGAACCCAGCAAAAGTATCTCAAGTGAGCCCGAGAGAGCTTACTCTGAGGAGGAAGGGGAAGAGCCAGGCTATATACAAGTTTTCAGCAAGGGGCAGGTAATCTGAATATGAAAAGATTACTGTTAATAAAGAGAAAACTAAATCTCACACATAAAGAGTTTTAGTGATCTTCTATAAAACAATACCCAGTTGTGGATGTGACTGGTGATAGAAGCAAGGTCCGATGCTGTAAAGAGCAATATTGCATAGGAACCTGGAATGTCAGGTCCATGAATCAAGGCAAATTGGAAGTGGTCAAACAAGAGATGGCAAGAGTGAATGACAACACTCTAGGAATCAGTGAACTAAAATGGACTGGAATGGGTGAATTTAACTCAGATGACCATTATATCTACTACTGTGGGCAGGAATCCCTTAGAAGAAATGGAGTAGCCATCATGGTCAACAAAAGAGTTCGAAATGCAGTACTTGGATGCAATCTCAAAAATGACAGAATGATCTCTGTTCCTTTCCAGGGCAAAACATTCAATATTACAGTAATCCAAGTCTATGCCCCAACCAGTAACGCTGAAAAAGCTGAAGTTGAAGGTCTTGTAGGTCTTGTATGAAGACCTACAAGACGTTTTAGAACTAACACCCCCAAAATATGTCCTTTTCATTATAGGGGACTGGAATGCAAAAGTATGAAGTCAAGAAACACCTGAAGTAACAGGCAAATTTGGCCTTGGAATACGGAATGAAGCAGGACAAATATTAATAGAGTTTTGCAAAGAAAATGCACTGGTCATAGCAAATACCCTCTTCCAACAACACAAGAGAATACTCTACACATGGACATCACCAGATGGTCAACACCAAAATCAGATTGATTGTATTCTTTGCAGCCAAAGATGGAGAAGCTCTATACAGTCAACAAAAACAAGAACAGGAGCTGACTGTGGCTCAGATCATGAACTCCTGATTATCAAATTCAGACTTAAATTGAAGAAAGTAGGGAAAACCACTATACCATTCAGGTATGACCTAAATCAAATCCCTTATGATTATACAGTGGAATTGAGAAATAGATTTAAGGGCCTAGATCTGATAGATAGAGTGTCTGATGAGCTATGGGCGGAGGTTCATGACATTGTACAGGAGACAGGGATCAAAACCATCCCAAAGGAAAAGAAATGCAAAAAAGCAAAATGGCTGTCTGGGGAGGCCTTACAAATAGCTGTGAAAAGAAGAGAAGCGAAAAGCAAAGGAGAAAAGGAAAGATATAAGCATCTGAATGCAGAGTTCCAAAGAATAGCAAGGAGAGATAAGAAAGCATTCTTCAAAGATCAGACTAGAGATCTCTTCAAGAAAATTAGAGATACCAAGGGGACATTTCATGCAAAGATGGGCTCAATAAAGGACAGAAATGGTATGGTCCTAACAGAAGCAGAAGTTATTAAGAAGAGGCGGCAAGAATACACAGAAGAACTGTACAAAAAAGATCTTCACGATCCAGATAATCACGATGGTGTGATCACTCACCTAGAGCCAGACATCCTGGAATGTGAAGTCAAGTGGGCCTTAGAAAGCATCACTATGAACAAAGCTAGTGGAGGTGATGGAATTCCAGTTGAGCTATTTCAAATCCTGAAAGATGATGCTGTGAAAGTGCTGCACTCAATATGCCAGCAAATATGGAAAACTCAGCAGTGGCCACAGGACTGGAAAAGGTCAGTTTTCATTCCAATTCCAAAGAAAGGCAATGCCAAAGAATGCTCAAACTACCGCACAATTGCACTCATCTCACATGCTAATAAAGTAATGCTCAAAATTCTCCAAGCCAGGCTTTAGCAATAAGTGAACCCTGAACTTCCAGTTGTTCAAGCTGGTTTTAGAAAAGGCAGAGGAAACAGAGATCAAATTGCCAACATCTGCTGGATCACAGAAAATGCAAGAGTTCCGGAAAAACATCTATTTCTGCTTTCTTGACTATGCCAAAGCCTTTGACTGTGTGGATCACAATAAACTGTGGAAAATTCTGAAAGAGATGGGAATACCAGACCACCTGATCTGCCTCTTGAGAATCCTATATGCAAGTCAGGAAGCAACAGTTAGAACTGGACATGGAACAACAGACTGGTTCCAAATAGGAAAAAGAGTATGTCAAGGCTGTATATTGTTACCCTGCTTATTTAACTTATATGCAGAGTACATCATGAGAAATGCTGGGCTGGAAGAAGCACAAGCTGGAATCAAGATTGCCGGGAGAAATATCAATAACCTCAGATATGTAGATGACACCACCCTTATGGCAGAAAGTGAAGAGGAACTAAAAAACCTCTTGATGAATGTGAAAGTGAAGAGCGAAAAAGCTGGCTTAAAGCTCAACTTTCAGAAAACGAAGATAATGGCATCCGGTCCCATCACTTCATGGGAAATAGATGGGGTAACAGTGGAAACTGTCAGACTTTATTTTTTGGGGCTCCAATATCACTGCATATGGTGACTGCAGCCACGAAACTAAAAGACGCTTCCTCCTTGGAAGGAAAGTTATGACCAACCTAGATAGCATATTCAAAAGCAGAGACATTACTTTGCCAACAAAGGTACGTCTAGTCAAGGCTATGATTTTTTCCTGTGGTCATGTATGGATGTGAGAGTTGGACTGTGAAGAAGGCTGAGTGCCAAAGAATTAATGCTTTAGAACTGTGGTGTTGGAGAAGACTCTTGAGAGTCCCTTGGACTGCAAGGAGATCCAACCAGTCCATTCTGAAGGAGATCAGCCCTGGGATTTCTTTGGAAGGAATGATGCTAAAGCTGAAACTCCAGTACTTTGGCCACCTCATGGAAGAGTTGACTCATTGGAAAAGACTCTGATCCTGGGAGGGATTGGGGGCAGGAGGAGAAGGGGACGGCCAAGTATGAGATGGCTTGATGGCATCACTGACTGAATGGACGTGAGTCTGAGTGGACTTTGGGAGTTGCTGATGGACAGGGAGGCCTGGTGTGCTGCGATTCATGGGGTCGCAAAGAGTTGGACACTACTGAGCGACTGAACTGAACTGAACTGATATATGCAAAGATGCAAGCATCCAGGCTTTGCTGAAATGATGTCTTTCATATGTGTCTAGCTATCTGGGACCAATCCTGTTTTTTCTGTTGTTCACATACTAATTCCTCATTTGCCCTAAGAGATGGTGAATGTGGTAGACAGCCTCCTCTCACATCCCCAACAGCTCCTCAGCACTTACCAAGGAAGAGGTAGCTGATTGCTTCTAAATCGTTGACTTTGTTTTACTTGGGCTCATATATTTGCATTTGTGAAAGACTTGTCCACTGGTAGAGCCTAAAGCAGAAAACATTTCATTTCACAAATACTATTGTGTGTCTTTTGCCTCTCCATGTAAACTTTAGAATCAATTTGTCAATATCCATATAATAACTTGCTAGAATTTGTTTGGGATTTCATTGAATCTATAGATCAATTTGGAAAGAATTGACATTGTCACAATATTGATTTTTTTCCTATCAATGAATATGGAATATCTTTACATTTATTTAGTTATTTTTTTATTCATTTCATCAGAACTTTTTATTAGTAGTTTTTCTTATATAGATCTTGCATACATTTTATTAGATTTGCACCTAATTTTTTTGCTTTGTTGGATGCTAATGTAAATGGCATTGTGTTTCAGTTTCAAACTCCATTTGGTCATTGTTGATATATAGGAAAGTAATTGATTTTTGTATGCATGTATTAATCTTGCAAAATTGTTTTAATAGCTTATTAGTTTCAGGATTTTTTTGTCAATATTTAAGATTTTTTTATGTAGATGATCATGTCATCAGCAAACATAAACAGTTTTATATCTTCTTTCCCAATTTGTATACCTTTTATTTCCTTTTCTTGCTATGTTGCATTGGCAAGGACATCTAGTACAATACTGAAAAGGGGTAGAGAAGAGAGGGGACATCCTTGCCTTGTTCCTGATCTTAGTGGCAGAGTATTAAGCTTCTCATCATTGCATATGTTAGCTTTAAGTTTTTGTAGATAGTCTCTATCAAACTGAGAAAGTTCTCCCCAATTTTTAATTTGCTGAGAGGTTTTATCATGAATGACAGATTTTGTTAAATGCTTTTCCTGCATCTATTGATATGATCGTGTTATTTCTTCTTTTTAATCAGTTGATATGGTAGATTATATTACTTGATTTTCAATTATTAAACCAGTCTCCTATACCTAGGGTAAGTCCCACTTAGTCACTGTGAGGTTTCTTATACTTTTTTTTTTCTTATATTTTTTTGTATTTGATTTGATAATATTTCGTTGGGGATATTTCCAACTGTGTTCATAATACATTGGTTTGTGGTACTCTTTTCTTGTAATGTCTTGTTTGGTTTTTATATTAAGGTAAAACTGGCCTCAGGAAATGAGTTAGGAATTATTCTCTATGCTTTTGTCCTCTGAGAAAAGATTGTAGCTAATTGGCATAATTTCTTGTTTAACTGTTTGGTACAATTCAATAGTAAATTTATCTGGGTCTGATACTTTCTCTTTGGGAAGGTTATTATTTATTGGTTGAGTTTTATTAATGGATATAAGCTTAGTCTGACCATCTCTTTTTGTGTGAGTTTTGGCAGACTGTGACTTTCATAGTGTTACTAAATTTCATCTAGGTTATCAGATTTGTGGGCATAGTCTTGTTTGAACTGTTATTGTCATTTTGATGCCCATGGAATCTATAGTTAGTCATTTCATTTCTGTTATTGGAATTTGTGTCTTATCTCTTTTCTTATCCTGGCTAAAGGCTGATTGATTTACTGATCTTTTCAAATTACCAATTTTTGGTTCTGTTAATTTTTTTCCATTTTTTTTCTCTTTTCAGTTTCATTGATTTCTGCTCTGATTTTTATTATTGCTTTTCTTTTGCTTGCTTTGGGGATTTAATTTGATTGTTTTCTAGTGGAAACAGATGATTGATTTTAGACCTTCCTTTTTTGCTAATGTATATATTCAGTGTTATACAAATTTTTCTAAACACTGCTTTCACTGCATTCTACAAATTTTGATACATTGTATTTTCATTGAGTTGAAAATACTTTTAAATGTCAACTGAGATATCTTCTCTGAATTATGTGTTATTTCAAAGTATTTTGTTTAATATTTGACATATTTAGGGCTTTTCAAGTTTTATTTTTGTTAATGATTTCTAGCTTAATTCCATTGTGGTGTGATGGAAGACATTGTATGATTTATCTTCTTTTAATTTGTTCAGCTGTGTTTTATGACTTAGAATGTAGTTTACCTTAGTGTATATCCCATGTGAACTTGAGAAAAATGTATATTCTGCTGTTGTTGAATGAAGCAGCCTATAGATATTGATTATATCCAGTTGGTTGATGCTGTTGTTGAATTCAACTATGTACTTGATTTTCTATGCACTGGATCTGTCCATTTATGAGAAGGGTGTTGAGTACCCAACTATAACAGTAGAGTCATTTATTTTTCCCCACGGTTCTATCAGTTTGTGCATTTCATAGTTTGATGCTCTGCTGTTATACACATTAAGGGTTTTTATGTCTTTTTAGATAACTTGATCCCTTTCTCACTATATAATGGCCTTTATCCCTGGTGACTTTCCTTACTTTGAAGTCTACTTTGTCTGAAATTAATATAGCTATTCCTGCTTTCTTTGGATTGGTTTGGATGATATACTTTTCTCCATTCATTTCCCTTTAATCTATATGTGTCTTTATATTTAAATTGAGTTTATTGTTGATGACACATTTTGCATCATGCTTTTTTTAATATAAATTTATTTATTTTCATTGAAGGCTAATTACTTTACAATATTGTATTGGTTTTGCCATTCATCAACATGAATCTGCCATGGGTGTACACGTGTTCCCCATCCTGAACCCCCCTCCTACCTCCTTCCCCATACCATCCCTCTGCGTCATCCCAGTGCACCAGCCCCGAGCATCCTGTATCATGCATTGAGTCTGGACTGGCAATTCGTTTCACATAAGATATTATACATGTTTCAATGCCATCTCCCAAATCATCCCATCCTCGCCCTCTCCCACAGAGTCCAAAAGACTTACGCTTTTTAATCAACTCTTATACTAATGTCATTTAATTTGTACATTTAAGCCACTGACATTCAAAGTAGGTGTGTGTGTTAGTCGCTCAGTCGTGTCTGACTCTTTGTGATCCCATGGACTTTAGCCCCTCAGGCACCTCTGTCCATAGGATTATCCAGGAAAGAATATTGGAATGATTTATCATGAGCTACAGGGAAGTCCTGATATTCAAAGTGATTTTTGATATATTTGGATTAATATCTACCATATTCATTGCTAGGCTTCCTGGGTCAGGAAGATCCCCTGGAGAAGGAAATGGCAATCCACTCCAGCACTCTTGCCTGGAAAATCCCATGGATGGAGGAGCCTGATAGGCTACAGTCCATGGGGTTGCAAAGAGTCGGACACAACTGAGCGACTTCACTTTTTCTGGTGTCTCAATGATAAAGAATCTGCCTGCAATGCAGGAGACCTGTGTTCAACCCCTGGGTTAGGAAGACCCCCGAAGAAGGGAACAGCAACCCATTCTTGTATTCTTGCCTGGAGAATTCCATGGACAAATGAGCCTGGAAAGTTATAGTCCATGGAGTCACAAAGAGTTGGACATAACTGAGTGACTAACACTCAGATTCACTACTCTTTTCTATTTGTTGCCCTTGTTTTTTGTTCCTAATTTTATCTTCCACTTTTTTCTGTCTTTTGTTGTATTAATTGAGAATTTCATAGGAGTCTATCTTCTCTTTTTTCTTAGTGTATCATATATACTTTTTTTTTTAACTTGTTTGAAATATCTAGTCTGATAATTATAACATCAGTGCCTGCTCTGGTTTGGGTGCTTGCTGGGGCTTCCTTGGTGGCTCAAATGGTAAAGAATATGGCTACCAATGCAGCAGAAGTGAGTTAAATTCCTGGAAGATCCCCTGGAAAAGGAAATGGAAACCCACTCCAGTATTCTTGTCTAGAGATCCCATGAAGAGAGGAGCCTGGT
Organism: Bubalus kerabau; assembly: GCF_029407905.1. Taxonomy (NCBI): domain Eukaryota; kingdom Metazoa; phylum Chordata; class Mammalia; order Artiodactyla; family Bovidae; genus Bubalus; species Bubalus kerabau. The sequence goes on along the minus strand of NC_073647.1, from coordinate 56,006,387 downwards.
GGTCCTCCATAGGGTCCATGGAGTTGTAAAGAGTCAGAGAAATCAAAGAGGACACTAACAGATGGAGAAATATACCATGTTCATGGATCAGAAGAATCAGTATAGTGAAAATGAATATACTACCCAAATCAATCTATAGATTCAATGCAATCCCTATCAAGCTAACAACGGTATTTTTCACAGAGCTAGAACAAATAATTTCACAATTTTTATGGAAATACAAAAAATCTTGAATAGCCAAAGCAATCTTGAGAAAGAAGAATGGAACTGGAGGAATCAACCTGCCTGACTTCAGGCTCTACTACAAAGCCACAGTCATCAAGACAGTATGGTACTGGCACAAAGACAGAAATATAGATCAATGGAACAAAATAGAAAGCCCAGAGATAAATCCATGCACTTACGGACACCTTATCTTTGACAAAGGAGGCAAGACTATACCATGGAGAAAAGACAACCTCTTTAACAAGTGGTGCTGGGAAAACTGGTCAACCACTTGTGAAAGAATGAAACTAGAACACTTGCTAACACCATACACTAAAATAAACTTAAAATGGATTAAAGATCTAAGTGTAAGACCAGAAACTATAAAACTCCTAGAGGAGAACATAGGCAAAACACTCTCTGACATAAATCACAGCAGGATCCTTTATGACCCACCTCCCAGAATATTGGAAATAAAAGCAAAAATAAACAAATGGGACCTAATTAAAATTAAAAGCTTCTGTACAACAAAGGAAACTATAAGCAAGGTGAAAAGACAGCCTTCAGAATGGGAGAAAATAATAGCAAATGAAGCAACTGACAAAAAACTAATCTCAAAAATATACAAGCAACTCCTACAGCTCAATTCCAGAAAAATAAATGACCCAATCAAAAAATGGGCCAAAGAACTAAATAGACATTTCTCCAAAGAAGTCAGACAGATGGCTAACAAATACATGAAAAGATGCTCAACATTACTCATTCTCAGAGAAATACAAATCAAAACCACTATGAGGTACCATTTCACGCCAGTTAGAATGGCTGCGATCCAAAAGTCTACAAGCAATAAATGCTGGAGAGGGTGTGGAGAAAAGGGAACCCTCTTACATTGTTGGTAGGAATGCAAACTAGTACAGCCACTATGGAGAACAGCGTGGAAATTCCTTAAAAAACTGGAAATAGAACTGCTTATGACCCAGAAATCCCACTGCTGGGCATACTCACCGAGGAAACCAGAATTGAAAGAGACACATGTACCCCAGTATTCATTATAGCACTGCTTATAATAGCCAGGACTTGGAAGCAACCTAGATGTCCATCAACAGACAAATGGATAAGAAAGCAGTTGTACATATACAAAATGGAGTATTACTCAGCCATTAAAAAGAAAACATTTGAATCAGTTCTAATGAGGTGGATGAAACTGGAGCCTATTATACAGAGTGAAGTAAGCCAAAAAGAAAAACACCAATATAGTATACTAATGCATATCTATGGAATTTAGAAAGATGGTTTATGACAACCCTGTATGCGAGACAGCAAAAGAGACACAGATGTATAGAATAGTCTTTTGGACTCAGTGGGAGAGGAAGAGGGTGGGATGATTTGGGGGAATGGCATTGAAACATGTATAATATCATAAAAGAAATGAATCGCCAGTCCAGGTTTGATACAGGATGCTTGGGGCTGGTGCACTGGGATGACCTGGAGAGATGGTATGGGGAGACAGGTGGGAGGGGGGTTCAGGATGGGAAACATGTGTACACCCATGGTGGATTCATGTTGTTGTGTGGCAGAACCAATACAATATTGTAAAGTAATTAGCCTCCAATTAAAACAAATAAATTAAAAAAAAAAAAAGTCAGACACAACTGAGCAAGTAACACTTTCACTGTTTCTTCAATGTATTTTTTGCCTTTTGTGTATAACTTGTAGCCTTTTATTGATAGTTGGCCATGAACTATAGGCTGAAAGAAACAAATGTTAGGGGTAGAGGAAGTTTCTGTAGCCGTATGGTTAAGTCTTAGTCTTTCAGTGAGCTAATGCCTCTGGCCTGTGAACTACAAAAGTATTTCTGTTTTTTTCCTCCCTCCTTAAGTGGGAGAGGATGGCTACTGTGGGCTGGAATTGTGTATTTTCCTTCTTCCATATGAGAGGCTAGAGCTGGCTAGAGTTGGGTGTTTCCTTTCCGGCAGGTTAGTTCAGTTCAGTTCAGTCACTCAGTCGTGTCCGACTTTTTGCGACCCCATGAATGACAGCACGCCAGGCCTCCCTGTCCATCACCAACTCCAGGAATTCACCCAGACCCATGTCCATCGAGTCAGTGATGCCATCCAGCCATCTCATCCTCTGTCATCCCCTTCTCCTCCTGCCCCAAATTCCTCCCAGCATCAGAGTCTTTTCCAATCAGTCAGCTCTTCGCATGAGGTGGCCAACGTACTGGAGTTTCAGCTTTAGCATCATTCCTTCCAAAGAAATCCCAGGGCTGATTTCCTTCAGAATGGACTGGTTGGATCTCCTTGCAGTCCAAGGGACTCTCAAGAGTCTTCTCCAACACCACAGTGCAAAAGCATCAATTCTTTGGTGCTCAGCCTTCTTCACAGTCCAACTCTCACATCCATACATGACCACTGGAAAAACCATTGCCTTGACTAGACAGACTTTTGTTGGCAAAGTAATGTCTCTGCTTTTGAATATGCTATCTAGGTTGCTCATAACTTTTCTTCCAAGGAGTAAGCGTCTTTTAATTTCATGGCTGCAGTCACCATCTGCAGTGATTTTGGAGCCCCCCAAAATAAAGTCCGACACTGTTTCCACTGTTTCCCCATCTATTTACCATGAAGTGCTGGGACCAGATGCCATGATATTTGTTTTCTGAATGTTGAGCTTTAAGCCAACTTTTTCACTCTCCTCTCTCACTTCATCAAGAGGCTTTTTAGTTCCTCTTCACTTTCTGCCATAAGGGTGATGTCATCTGCATATCTGAGGTTATTGATCTTTCTCCTGGCAAACTTGTTTCCAGCTTGTGTTTCTTTCAGTGCAGCGTTTCTCATGATGTACTCTGCATATAAGTTAAATAAGCAGAGTGACAATATACAGCCTTCATGTACTCCTTTTCCTATTTGGAACCAGTTTGTTGTTCCATGTCCAGTTCTAAGTGTTGCTTCCTGACCTGCATAGAAATTTCTCAAGAGGCAGAACAGGTGCTCTGGTATTCCCATCTCTTTCCGAATTTCCCACAGTTTATTGTGATCCACACAGTGAAAGGCTTTGGCATAGTCAATAAAGCAGATATAGATGTATTTCTGGAACTCTCTTGCTTTTTCCATGATCCAGCCAATGTCGGCAATTTGACCTCTGGTTCCTCTGCCTTTTCTAAAACCAGCTTGAACATCAGGAAGTTCACGGTTCACATATTGCTGAAGCCTGGCTTGGAGAATTTTGAGCATTACTTTACTAGAGTGTGAGGTGACTGCAATTGTGCGGTGGTTTGAGCGTTCTTTGGCATTGCCTTTCTTTGGGATTGGAATGAAAACTGACCTTTTCCAGTCCTGTGGCCACTGCTGAGTTTTCCAAATTTGCTGGCATATTGAATGCAGCACTTTTACAGCATCATCTTTCAGGATTTGAAATAGCTCAACTGGAATTCCATCACCTCTACTAGCTTTGTTCGTAGTGATGCTTTCTAAGGCCCACTTGACTTCACATTCCAGGATGTCTGGCTCTAGATGAGTTATCACACCATCGTGATTATCTGGCCTGTGAAGATATTTTTTGTATAATTCTTCTGTGTATTCTTGCCACCTCTTTTTAATACCTTCTGCTTCTGTTAGGTTCATGCCATTTCTGTCCTTTATCAAGCCCATCTTTGTATGAAACGTCCCCTTGGTATCTCTAATTTTCTTGAAGAGATCTCTAGTCTTTCCCTTTCTGTTGTTTTCCTCTATGTATTTGTACTGATCGCTGAAGAAAGCTTTCTTATCTCTTCTTGCTATTCTTTGAACTCTGCATTCAGATGCTTATATCTTTCCTTTTCTCCTTTGCATTTTGCTTCTCTTCTTTTCACAGCTCTTTGTAAGGCCTCCCCAGACAGCCATTTTGCTTTTTTGCATTTCTTTTGCATGGGGATGATCTTGATCCTTGTCTCCTGTACAATGTCACGAACCTCATTCCATAGTTCATCAGGCACTCTATCTATCAGATCTAGTCCCTTAAATCTATTTCTCACTTCCACTGTATAATCATAAGGGATTTGATTTAGGTCATACCTAATGGTCTAGTTGTTTTCCCTACTTTCTTCAATTTAAGTCTGAATTTGATAATCAGGAGTTCATAATCTGAGCCACAGTCAGCTTCTGGTCTTGTTTTTGTTGACTGTATAGAGCTTCTCCATCTTTGGCTTCAAAGAATATAATCAATCTGATTTTGGTGTTGACCATCCGGTGATGTCCATGTGTAGAGTCTTCTCTCGTGTTGTTGGAAGAGGGTGTTTGCTATGACCAGTGCATTTTCTTGGCAAAACTCTATTAGTCGTTGCCCTGCTTCATTCCATATTCCAAGGCCAAATTTGCCTGTTACTCCAGGTGTTTCTTGACTTCCTACTTTTGAGTTCCAGTCCCCTATAATGAAAAGGACAAATTTTTTGGGTGTTAGTTCTAAAAGGTCTTGTAAGTCTTTATAGAACCGTTCAACTTCAGCTTCTTCAGCATTAGTGGTTCCGGCATAGACTTGGATTACTGTGATATTGGATGGTTTGCCTCGGAAACGAACAGAGATCATTCTGTCATTTTTGAGATTGCATCCAAGTAGTGCATTTCAGACTGTTTTGTTGACCATGATGGCTACTCCACGAGTTCAGGGGCAGTGATGAGAGGAGTTACCCTGTGTCCGAGCTCAGCGGCGGCAGCCGGGAGGAGCTACCACACGTCTCCATGCCTGAGGCCAGGGGCGATGGGCCGGCAGGAGCTATCCCATGCCCCCATGCCCAAGGCCAAGTATGGTGGCTGGGAGGAGCAACCCCATGCCTGAGGCTGGGGGCAGTAGCTGGGAGGACCAACCCCATGTCCAAGGAGCCATGGCTGCGTGGGCACAGGAGGGCCTAGAGGAGCTATCCCACGTTGAAGGTCAGGAAGGGTGGTGGTGAGGACATACCCCTCGTCCATCGTAAGGAGCTAGTGGCTGCGCTTTGCTGGAGCAGCTGTGAAGAGATACCCCACACCCAAGGTAAGAGAAACCCAAGTAAGACCGTAGGTGTTGCAAGAGGGCATCAGAGGGCAAACACACTGAAACCATACTCACAGAAAACTAGTCAATCTAATCACACTAGGACCACAGCCTTGTCTAACTCAATGAAACTAAGCCATGCCCGTGGGGCAACCCAAGATGGGCGGGTCATGGTGGAGAGATCTGACAGAATGTGGTCCACTGGAGAAGGGAAAGGCAATCCACTTCAGTATTCTTGCCTTGAGAACCCCATGAACAGTATGAAAATGCAAAATGATAGGATACTGAAAGAGGAACTCCCCAGGTCAGTAGGTGCCCAATATGCTACTGGAGATGAGTGGAGAAATAACTCCAGAAAGAATGAAGGGATGGAGCCAAAGCAAAAACAATACCCAGCTGTGGATGTGACTGGTGATAGAAGCAAGGTCCAATGCTGTAAAGAACAATACTGCATAGGAATCTGGAATGTCAGGTCCATGAATCAAGCCAATTTGAAGTGGTCAAACAAGAAATGGCAAGAGTGAATGCCAACATTGTAGGAATCAGCAAACTAAAATGGACTGGAATGTGTGAATTTAACTCAGATGACCATTATATCTACTATTGCGGGCCAGGTTAGTTAGGTTCTGATAATACCCAAGCAGGTTAAGCTCTAGTTAACTAGTTTCTCCTGAGGGCAGGCCTTATTAAGAGAAACAGAGAGTTCTGAAGTATTTAAAAATTGTTCCTTTTCCATTCCCACTGCTGAAAACCTGTGGGGATTTTTCTCAAGCATTTACTATGGGATCCAACTGAGCTCCTGTGTTATACCTCACAATATTGTGGGATCCCCTGTGAGTGAATCCCTCTGTTTTCTAAGCCACTGTGAATATTTAGCTCACATGTTTTGTCTTAATAGAAAGAAGAAATTATTAGTGTGTGCATGCATATGAACCTGTGTGTACCTCTTTTTCTTCTTCCATCCTCTGTCATCTTTCCTCTCTCTGTTTTTTTGTTTTTGTGGTGTCACTGTTTTTTTTTTTTAACCCTTCTCTTTTCTCTTTGCCCAGAAAGTCACTACTGGTCTCCCCTGTAGTCACTTCCCAATCAATCTTACACACTCCAATCCCATTCTCCATCAAATTCCTGTTAAAAAATACTTTACTGATTTTTGTCTGCTGGAAGTCATAAGTAATATTACATGTTAGATGAATTTTTAGTTTGTTATTGACATTAAATTTATGCCAATGTATCTTTTGATGAGTGCAAGTAAAGTAAAAAGCTGAGTTCCAGAATTGAAAGATTTTTATTTAGTAAAAAATAAGAAAATCATTATTAAACAGTTGAGGTAAAGCCATGATAGCAGAACAATGAATTCAAAGAAAAGACTTTTTGCCTCTTCAAAGCTTGATGGTCCATATTGCACTATGTGAGATGCAGGTTAATTGAATATAAATATGAAAGGTATAACTGAATAACCCCATATATAGATCACCACATGTATTTTGATAACCACCCGCTTCAGATTGCTCAGAGTTCTTACATGAATGTCTGATTCAGATTCTCATCAGAGATGTCTAGAAATTAAAGTGAATGCCAAATGTCAGTGGTGTTGGTAAATCAACATATCCTAGTTGTCAACCCTAATATATTACTTTATAATATGACTTCTATATTAGAGCTTTTTGTGAGTTTACTTTAAGTAAAACTTCTTCATCTTGTAGAGTTAGAAATAAACTAGGCTTTAAATCACCAGGACTTCCCTGGTGGCTCAGACAAGAAAGTGTCTGTCTACAATGCGGGAGACCCAGGTTCAATCTCTGGTTTGGGAAAATCCTCTGGAGAAGGAAATGGCAATCCACTCCAGTACTATTGCCTGGAAAATCCCATGGACAGAGGAGCCTGGTAGGCTACGGTCCATGGGGTCGCAAAGAGTCGTACACGACTGAGCGACTTCACTTTCACTTTCAGGCTTTAAATCAGTCAGCAAAGGAACTTAAAATTAAAATCACACTATTCTGCATAAGTATATCTATTCCCCTTGCAAAAATTTATCATGAAATACTGGGATTGTTTTTAACATAAACTTGATATTGTGCTCATCAGAGTTCAATAGCTTAGATTCAGAAGTATATTTCTTATTCTATTAGATTTTATGCTATCATGTGTCTAATTGGTATACAGAGTATTAAGCACCACTGACAATTTCTAGCATAGTATCCCCCTAGTCTCAGTAGTGTAGAAAGTGGCATACTTAGCTGTATATCACCTTTGTTATTTCCTGTTTCAATTAGATGGACTAATAGAGCCATCACTTGGGTAGGTGGACATTTTCAGATGGTGTCCCACTGATAAACACCAAAGACTTATAATTACATGTGCTATAGAAAACTAAGATCATGGCATACAGTCCCATCACTTCATGGGAAATAGATGGGGAAACCATGGAAACAGTGGCTGACTTTATTTTTCTGGTCTCCAAAATCACTGCAGATGGTGATTGCAGCCATGAAATTAAAAGACACTTACTCCTTGGAAGGAAAGTTATGACCCACCTAGATAGCATATTCAAAAGCAGAGACATTACTTTGCAAACAAAGGTTCATCTAGTCAAGGCTATGGTTTTTCCAGTGGTCATGTATGGATGTAAGAGTTGGACTGTAAAGAAAGCTGAGCCCTGAAGAATTGATGCTTTTGAACTGTGGTGTTGGAGAAGACTCTTGAGAGTCCCTTGGACTGCAAAGAGATCCAATAAGCCCATCCTAAAGGAGATCAGTCCTGGGTGTTCATTGGTTGGACTGATGTTGAAGCTGAAACTCCAATACTTTGGCCACCTGATGCAAAGAGCTGACTCACTGGAAAAGACCCTGATGCTGGGAAAGATTGCGGGCGGGAGGAGAAGGGGACAGCAGAGGCTGAGATGGTTAGATTACATCACTGACTCAATGGTCATGGGTTCTGTGAGTTGGTGAGGACAGGGAGGCCTGACGTGCTGCAGTTCATGAGGTCACAAAGAGTCAGACATGACTGAGTGACTGAACTGAACTGAACTAATGCTTTATAGTGTTGTTAGGGGTTTAATTTAATGGAACTTGCAGAATCAAATGAGTCTTCTGTTGTTGCCTTAAGTACTTGAAAAGGAACTATCATCAGTTAACCAGATCACTGAATCACTCAGACTAGCAGAGGGGAGGTAAAAATGGACATTACAAACATTTTATACAGTATGGAAAGAAGGAAGTCTTAAAAATGTGTCTATTGATTAATTTCATAAAACTTTTGAGTAAGACAACCAGAATAACCTGTACTATTGCTGTGCAATATTACTATATATTTGAAATCACTTACTTTCTCCTTTCTCAAATTCTTTCTTACTACTGAGGCTTGAAATAGTAAATCCATAAATGGATTTTAACTTAAGATGGAACATTTTTAGTAAAATATTTTCTGCTGATGCTGCTAAGTCGCTTCAGACGTGTCTAACTCTGTACGACCCCATAGATGGCAGCCCACCAGGATCCGCCGTCCCTGGGATTCTCCAGGCAAAACATTTTCTAATAAAATCTAAATTCCTTAGCCTGACATTCAAAACCATCACAAATTAGCCTTTATCAACCATCCCAGATTTTTTCATTTATTCTTGTATATGAACCTGTGATTTTAACATAACTCATTTACTCACTCCACTTCAGATAGGCTTGTGAAATTTCATATTTGTACCTTTGTAACAATAACAACTACCATTTATGAAGCATTTATCACATGCCATGCATATACAAAGTGCTTTTCATACATTATCACCCAATGCCCTAAGCCTTCATTTAAATGTCATCTCCTCTGTAAAAGCAGACACAACTTATTATGTATGCTTCTATAGCACTTTGCTCATGCATCCATCATGTATTTTTCACACTCCATTATAAATATTGTGACTAGACTACTATCCCCTTGAGAGGAAGCTGAATGTTTAACTTTGATGGCCTACCTAGTACCTACCTAGTACCTAGCAAAGAAAAGTAGGACAGACTAGGTGTTCAATCAACATATGTAGGAAAGTTATCTTTAGTGAGCCACTGTGGATGATTGCTAAGGGAACATGAGCAATACTCAAAGAGTTTATGTTATGGTAGAGAAAACATGACAAATGCAAAATAACTATACTTCTAGACCATAAGTAGTAAAAGCCTTCAGAGATGAAAAACTTTTTGACAAGATCAGAAAAGCAAGATATGACTTCTGATTTGGTGTGGTTAGGAGATAAAAATATTAGGAAATAGCTTAATGTTCATAAATTTTGAAGTTATTTTTGTCATCATTCAACAAACATTTCCTGAGGGACTGCTGTGTGCCAGACACTGTGCTAGACCCACTAGGGAATAAATATAAGACATAGCTTCGCTTTCTCAGAATACAAAGTCTGGTGTGGGAGAAACATGTAGAAAAGGACAATTAGAAAACAACCTGGAAACACAGAAAGAAGCATAGCGTACTTGAACACCAATGGGGTTTTTCTAAAAAAACAAACACGGTAGTAGCAGGCATTTTGGTGTTAAGAAAGAATTTCTGGAATTGAGCTGTAGGAGTTGCTTGTATATTTTTGAGATTAGTTGTTTGTCAGTTGCTTCATTTGCTATTATTTTCTCCCATTCTGAAGGTTGTCTTTTCACCTTGCTAATGTTTCCTTTGTTGTGCAGAAGCTTTTAAGTTTAATTAGGTCCCATTTGTTTATTTTTGCTTTTATTTCTAAGATTCTGGGAGGTGAGTCATAGAGTATCCTGCTATGATGTACGTCGGAGAGTGTTTTGCCTATGTTCTCTTCTAGGAGTTTTATAGTTTCTGGTCTTACATTTAGATCTTTAATCCATTTTGAGTTTATGTTTGTGTATGGTGTTAGAAAGTGGTCTAGTTTCATTCTTTTGCAAGTGGTTGACCAGTTTTCCCAGCACCACTTGTTAAAGAGATTGTCTTTAATCCATTGTATATTCTTGCCTCCTTTGTCAAAGATAAGGTGTCCATAGGTGCGTGGATTTATCTCTGGGCTTTCGATTTTGTTCCATTGGTCTATATTTCTGTCTTTGTGCCAGTATCATACTGTCTTGATGACTGTGGCTTTGTAGTAGAGCCTGAAAAAAATGGGCCAAAGAATTAAATAGACATTTCTCCAAAGAAGATACACAGATGGCTAACAAACACATGAAAAGATGCTCAACATCACTCATTATCAGAGAAATGCAAATCAAAACCACTATGAGGTACCATTTCACGCCAGTCAGAATGGCTGCGACCCAAAAATCTACAAGCAATAAATGCTGGAGAGGGTGTGGAGAAAAGGGAACCCTCTTGCACTGTTGGTGGGAATGCAAACTAGTAGAGCCACTATGGAGAACAATGTGGAGATTCCTTAAAAAACTGGAAACAGAACTGCCTTATGATCCAGCAATCCCACTGCTGGGCATACACACCAAGGAAACCAGAACTGAAGGAGACACGTGTACTCCAATGTTCATAACAGCACTGTTTATAATAGCCAGGACATGGAAGCAACCTAGATGTCCATCAGCAGATGAATGGATAAGAAAGCTGTGGTACATATACACAATGGAGTATTACTCAGCCATTAAAAAGAATACATTTGAATCAGTTCTAATGAGGTGGATGAAACTGGAGCCTATTATACAGAGTGAAGTAAGCCAGAAAGAAAAACACCAATACAGTATACTAACGCATATATATGGAATTTAAGAAAGATGGTAACAATAACCCTGTATACGAGACAGCAAAAGAGACACTGATGTATAGAACAGTCTTATGGACTCTGTGGGAGAGGGAGAGGGTGATGATTTGGGAGAATGACATTGAAACATGTATAATATCATGTATGAAACGAGTCGCCAGTCCAGGTTCAATGTACGATACTGGATGCTTGGGGCTGGTGCACTGGGATGACCCAGAGGGATGGTATGGGGAGGGAGGAGGGAGCAGGGTTCAGGATGGGGAACACATGCATACCTGTGGCAGATTCATTTTGATATTTGGCAACACCAATACAATATTGTAAAGTTTAAAAATAAAATAAAATAAAATAAAAAGAATTTCTGAAGGAAGTAATGATTGAGCTAAATGGAACAGGGCTGGATTTGAGCAAGGCGTTAGTACTTAATGGCTGTATAACTTCAAAACCAGCTGAGGGATGTATGTGAGTACTAATAACTGAGTTGGCCAAAAAGTTTGAGTTTTTCCAAAAGAAGTTATGGAAAACCCAATTGCACTTTGGGTCAACCGAATATAATTACAGGATGCTTGTGAAAGTTAAAATGGGTAAAGCACATAAAGTAGGATGAACTTAGATGATCCTGTTCAATAAAGGTTATTTTCCTATCCTCTTTCCCTTTTGTGAACTAAAATATTGACTGCCATATCAATAAACAAAGGATGTGCAGCCATCAAGCCACAACATTATAGCTGTGCAGATGGTGAGCCCTGAGGGAACTCAGGAAGGAAACAAAGGGTGCCAGCCGTCTAGCAGTCAACTGCTATAGCCAACCCCTGATGGTGTATCCTGAGGAGACAGGATGAGAAAGCACAGGATGCTGGCTCCAGATAGCTGAGATAGCAAAGGAATGATCTCAGTGAGCCTTCTCTCCATGGGATTCTCCAGGCCAGAATACTGGAGTGGGTAGCCGTTCCCTTCCCCAGGGGAGCTTCCCAACCCAGGGAATGAACCCAGGTCTCCCACATTGCAGGCGGATTCTTTATGGTCTGAGCCACCAGGGAAGCTCTCAGTAAGCCCAGACTCTTGCATCTTCCTATATGTAGAAAAGTACTGAATTGCTTCAGTTCAGTTCAGTTCAGTGGCTCAGTCGTGTCCGACTCTTTACGACCCCATGAACTGAAGCAGGCCAGGCCTCCCTGTCCAACACCAACTCCCGGAGTTCACTCAAACTCATGTTCATTGAGTCCGCAATGCAATCCAGCCATCTCATCCTCTTTTGTCCCCTTTTCCTCCTGCCCCCAATCCCTCCCAGCATCAGAGTCTTTTCCAATAAGTCAACTCTTCACATGAGGTGGCCAAAATATTGGAGTTTCAGCTTTAGCATCATTCCTTCCAAAGAACAACTAGGACTGATGTCCTTTAGAATGCACTGGTTGGATCTCCTTGCAGTCCAAGGGACTCTCAAGAGTCTTCTCCAACACCACAGTTCAAAAGCATCAATTCTTCAGTGCTCAGCTTTCTTCATAGTCCAACTCTCACATCCATACATGACTACTGGAAAAAACATAGCCATGACTAGACGGACCTTTGTTGGCAAAGTAATGTCTCTGCTTTTCAATATGCTATCTAGGTTGGTCATAACTTTTATTCCAAGGAGTAAGCCTCTTTTAATTTCATGGCTTCAATCACCATCTGCAGTGATTTTGGAGCCTCCCAAAATAAAGCCTGACACTGTTTCCACTGTTTTCCCATCTATTTCCCATGAAGTGATGGGACCAGATGCTACGATCTTAGTTTTCTGAATGTTGAGCTTTAAGCCAACTTTTTCACTCTCCTCTTTCACTTTCATCAAGAGGCTTTTTAGTTCTTCTTCACTTTCTGCCATAAGGGTGGTGTCATCTGCATATCTGAGGTTATTGATATTTCTCCCAGTGATCTTGATTCCAGCTTTTGCTTCATCCAGCCCAACATTTCTCATGATGTACTCTGCATAGAAGTTAAATAAGCAGGGTGACAATATACAGCCTTGACGAACTCCTTTTCCTATTTGGAACCAGTCTGTTGTTCCATGTCCAGTTCTAACTGTTGCTTCCTGACCTGCATACAGGTTTCTCAAGAGGCAGATCAGGTGGTCTGGTATTCCCGTCTCTTTCAGAATTTCCCACAGTTTATTGTGATCCACACAGTCAAAGGCTTTGGCATAGTCAATAAAGCAGAAATAGATGTTTTTCTGGAACTCTCTGGCTTTTTTGATGATCCAAGGGATGTTGGCAATTTTATCTCTGCTTCCTCTGCCTTTTCTAAAGCCAGCTTGAACAACTGGAAGTTCATGGTTCATGTATTGCTGTAGCCTGGCTTGGAGAATTTTGAGCATTACATTGAGATATTTGGTTTACTTTTATAAACAATAATCTTTTGCTGTTCCTATTACCTAGTCTTTTGTTGCAAAAACTCTAATATATCCTGGGTCTCCACTTGCCTCTTTGGAACCATTTCTCAGAGTTAACAGAGATGCTGTATTCCAGGCTTGAAGTCCTCAGAATATCCACCAAATAAAACATAACTCTCAACTTTTAGACTGTGCATTTTTTTTTCAGTCGACATTGACATTTTCTTCAGCTCAACTTGTTGCTTTCACATGTGCACATTTATATTTAGGTGCAACAAGAATGAGACATCAGCCCTCCAAGCTGAAACATACACATGACAAATTTCCTATTTGCTAAATCATGTACTTTGAAAAACCCTGTCAGTGAAAGCTCTAACTATTGGTAGATTGAAATTATAAAAAGGAAATGTGTCAGCTGGTGTATAGAATCTACAAATAGCATCTGAGTGACCACATTATTCATTTTATTTTAGACTAGATATCTCCTCTTTTTTGTTCAATTCTTCAAAGACTCATGGCTCCCTTGAACCATCTTGCACTGTTATGACTGAATGAACATCTGTGCAAAGTTCAAAGATTAACTGAACCCAGGGGTGTGTACTCTGTATGTAAATTGAAATTTTATATTGAATTTCATTTCTAAAAGAGCATGACTGTGATGTTAAGTGGAGTTGGTGTTAAAAGGTAGCAATCTTTTTTACTGAGAAGATACTGAAAAGGAAAAGAAATAATTTACTGGTCAAGCACTTCAACCAGTCAATTAGTGTTGAGGCAGAGATGCTAACCTCTTGTTATCTAACTATGAAATGGTCGACTGACAATACTCATTAGTGCTGTTCTTTGAAGAAAGCTGCAAAAAGCATTCTCATCCTGCACATAAGCAATAAAGTCTGAAGCCTCCGAATGCCCAGTGTTCATTGTTAGCTCTGTGAAATATTGGTCACTGGGTCACCACAGACCAGTTTCCAGACAACTTAATTTGCAAGTCATTACCACCTGCAAATCTGTCACAAAGGATCATTCAAATTGAAATAATACAATGCAATGGAAATCTTTGCCTTTTTACTTCAGTTATTTATCATAAATGGCTTTGTTTTAAATTTTTGTTTGGAACTAAGCAGTATATTGATGAGTTTTCAACAACTCATGAATCACAGTTCAACACAAAGTACCTCAAATTGAGGCAATCAGAAAATACAGCAGACCAATTTTAGCTTAGCTGCATATATTATAGGGATTAATGATATAGAAAATTCTTATGTTTATCTAAATGCTTCTGATTTTTCCCAAGACAAATGGCTTGTGCCTGTGATACTTAAAGATGAAAACAGAGATAAAATTTAAAGGCTAGACTTCGGTGGTCTGAGTGGAAGCTTTGGCAAATGAGCAGAGTAATGAGTCTGGGTTTGGTCCACAATAAATATATTCTCTGGACTAGTTCATTTACTTATTTATTTTTAATATAAACTTATTTATCTTAATTGGAAGCTAGTTACTTTACAAGATTGTATTGGTTTTGCCATACATTGACATGGATCTGCCACAGGTGTACATGTGTTCCCCATCCTGAAACCCCTTCTCACCTCCCTTCCCATCCCATCCCTCTGGGTCATCTCAGTGCAACAGTCCCGAGTACCCTGTCTCATGCATCGAACCTGGACTGGCGAACTGTTTCATATATGATAATATACATGTTTAAATGCCATTCTCCCAAATCATCCCACCCTTGCCCTCTCCCACCGAGTCCAAAAGACTGTTCTATGAGTCTGTGTCTCTTTTGCTGTTTCACATATAGGGTTATTGTTACCAGCTTTCTAAAGTCCATATATATGCATTAGTATACTGTATTGGTGTTTTTCTTTCTGGCTTACTTCACTCTGTATAATAGGCTCCAGTTTCATCCACCTCATTAGAACTGATTCAAATGTATTCTGTTTAATGGCTGAGTAATATTCCATTGTGTATATGTACCACAGCTTTCTTATCCATTCGTCTGCTGATGTACATCTAGGTTGCTTCCATGCCCTGTCTATTATAAACAGTGCTGTGATGAACATTGGGATACACGTGTCTCTTTCAGTTCTGGTTTCCTTGGTGTGTATGCTCAGCAGTGGCATTGCTGGGTCGTATGGTAGTTCTATTTCTAGTTTTTTTTTTTTTTTTTTTTTTTTAACTTTACAATATTGTATTGGTTTTGCCATATGTCAATATGAATCCACCACAGGTATACACGTGTTCCCCATCCTGAACCCTCCTTCCTCCTCCGTCCCCTTACCATCCCTCTGGGTCATCCTAGTGCACCAGCCCCAAGCATCCAGTATCATGCATCGAACCTGGACTGGTGACTCGTTTCATATATATTATACATGTTTCAATGCCATTCTCCCAAATCATCCCACCCTCTCCCTCTCCCACAGAGTTCAAAACATTGTTCTATACATCAGGGTCTATTGATTATGCCAAAGCCTTTGACTGTGTGGATCACAATAAACTGTGGAAAATTCTGAAAGAGATGGGAATACCAGACCACCTGATCTGCCTCTTGAGAAATTTGTATGCAGGTCAGGAACAGTTAGAACTGGACATGGAACAACAGACTGGTTCCAAATAGGAAAAGGAGTTCGTCAAGGCTGTATATTGTCACCCTGCTTATTTAACTTATATGCAGAGTACATCTGGAGAAGGCAATGGCACCCCACTTCAGTACCCTTGCCTGGAAAATCCTATGGATGGTGGAGCCTGGTAGGCTGCAGTCCATGGGGTCGCTAAGAGTTGGACACGACTGAGCGACTTCCCTTTTACTTTCCACTTTCATGCACTGGAGAAGGAAATGGCAACCCACTCCAGTGTTCTTGCCTGGAGAATCCCAGAGACGTGGGAGCCTGGTGGGCTTCTGTCTATGGGGTCGCACAGAGTTGAACACAACTGAAGCGACTTTGCAGCAGCAGCAGCAGCAGAGTACATCATGAGAAACGCTGAGCTGGAAGAATCACAAGCTGGAATCAAGATTGCTGGGAGAAATATCAATAACCTCAGATATGCAGGTGACACCACCCTTATGGCAGAAAGTGAAGAGAAGCTAAAAAGCCTCTTGATGAAAGTGAAAATGGAGAGTGAAAAAAATTGGCTTAAATCTCAACATTTAGAAAATGAAGACCATGGGATCTGGTCCCATCACTTCATGAGAAATAGATGGGAAACAGTGGAAACAGTGTCAGACTTTATTTTTGAGGGCTCCAAAATCACTGAATATGGTGACTGCAGCCATGAAATTAAAAGACGCTTACTCCTTGGAAGGAAAGCTATGACCAACCTAGATAGCATATTGAAAAGCAGATACATTACTTTGCCAACAAAGGCTCGTCTAGTGAAGGTTATTGTTTTTCCTGTGGTCATGTATGCATGTGAGAGTTGAACTGTGAAGAAGGCTGAGCGCCGAAGAATTGATGCTTTTGAACTGTGGTGTTGGAGAAGACTGCAAGGAGATCCAACCAGTCCATTCTGAAAGAGATCAGCCCTGGGATTTCTTTGAAAGGAATGATGCTAAAGCTGAAACTCCAGTACTTTGGCCACCTCATGTGAAGAGTTGACTCATTGGAAAAAACTCTGATGCTGGGAGGGATTGGGGGCAGGAGGAGAAGGGGATGACAGAGGATGAGATGGCTGGATGGCATCACTGACTCGATGGACGTGAGTCTGAGTGAACTCCGGGAGTTGGTGATGGACAGGGAGGCCTGGCGTGCTGCGATTCATGGGGTCGCAAAGAGTCGGACACGACTGACTGAACTGAACTGAACTGACTGACTGATACAGGGTTACTGTTACCGTCTTTCTAAATTCCATGTATATGTGTTAGTATACTGTATTGATGTTTTTCTTTCTGGCTTACTTCACTCTGAATAATAGGCTCCAGTTTCATCCGCTTCATTTTTAAGGAATCTCCACATTGTTCTCCATAGTGGCTGTACTAGTTTGCATTCCCACCTACAGTGTTAGAGGGTTCCCTTTTCTCCACCCCCTCTCCAGCATTTATAGTTTGTAGACTTTTGGATAGCAGCCATTCTGACTGGTGTGAAATGGTACCTCATTGTGGTTTTGATTTGCATTTCTCTGATAATGACTGATGTTGAGCATCTTCTCATGTGTTTGCTAGCCATCTGTATGTCTTCTTTGGAGAAATGTCTGTTTAGTTCTTTGGCCCATGTTTTGATTGGATCGTTTATTTTTCTGGAATTGAGCTGTAATGAAATTAATTCTTTGTCAGTTGTTTCATTTCCTATTATATTCTCCCATTCTGAAGGTTGTCTTTTCAACTTGTTTACAGTTTCCTTTGTTGTGCAAAAGCTTTTAAGTTTAATTAGGTCCCATTTGTTTATTTTTGCTTTTATTTCCATTACTCTGGGAGGTGGGTCATAGAGGATCCTGCTGTGATTTATGTCAGAGAGTGTTTGCCTATGTTTTCCTCTAGGAGGTTTATCATTTCTGGTCTTACATTTAGATCTTTAATCCATTTTGAGTTTATTTTTGTGTATGGTGTTAAAAAGTGTTCTAGTTTCATTCTTTTAGAAGTGGTTGGAGCCTGGTGGGGTGCCGTCTATGGGGTCGCACAGAATCAGACATGACTGACGTGACTTAGCAGCA
Organism: Bubalus kerabau; assembly: GCF_029407905.1. Lineage (NCBI taxonomy): Eukaryota > Metazoa > Chordata > Mammalia > Artiodactyla > Bovidae > Bubalus > Bubalus kerabau. The sequence continues at coordinate 55,988,457 of NC_073647.1, read as the reverse complement.
GCAACAGACCAGTTTTCCCAGCACCACTTGTTAAAGAGATTGCCTTTTCTCCATTGTATATTCTTGCCTCCTTTGTCGAAGATAGGGTGTCCATACATGTGTGGATTTATCTCTGGGCTTTCTATTTTGTTCCATTGATCTATATTTCTGTCTTTGTGCAAATACCATACTGTCTTGATGACCGTAGCTTTGTAGTAGAGTCTGAAGTCAGACAGATTGATTCCTCCAGTTCCATTCTTCTTTCTCAAGATTGCTTTGGCTACTCAAGGTTTTTTGTATTTCCATACAAATTGTAAAATTATTTGTTCTAGTTCTGTGAAAAATACTGTTGTTAGCTTGATAGGGATGGCATTGAATCTATAGATTGCTTTGGGTAGTATACTTATTTTCAGTATATTGATTCTTCCAATCCTTGAATATGGTATATTTCTCCATCTATTTGTGTCGTCTTTGATTTCTTTCATCAGTGTTTTATAGTATTCTATATATAGGTCTTTTGTTTCTTTAGGTGGATTTATTCCTAAGTATTTTATTCTTTTCATTGCAATGGTGAATAGAACTGTTTTCTTTCTTTCTTTCTTTCTTTTTTTTTAACATGTATTATTTTATTTTAGTTTATTTTTACTTTACAATATTGTATTGATTTTACCATACATCAACATGCATCCACCATGAGTGTACACGTGTTCCCCATCCTGAACCCTCCCACCGACCTCCCTCCCCATACCATCCCTCTGGGTCATCCCAGTGCATCAGCCCTAAGCTTCCTGTATCCTGCATCGAACATGGACTGACGATTCATTTTTTTATATGATATTATACATGTTTCAATGCCATTCTCTCAAATCATCACCCCCTCCCTCTCCCACAGAGTCCAAAAGATTGTTCTATACATCTGTGTTTCTTTTGCTGTCTCGCATACATGGTTGTCATTACCATCTTTCTAAATTCCATATATATGCGTTAGTATATGGTATTGGTGTTTTTCTTTCTGGCTTACTTCAATCTGTATAATAGGCTCCAGTTTCATCCACCTCATTAGGACTGATTCAAATGTATTCCTTTTAACGGCTGAGTATAGCCATTAAGTATAGTTAGTTAGAACAAACACCCAAAAAAGATGTCCTTTTCATTATAGGGGACTGGAATGCAAAAGTAGGAAGTCAAGAAACACCTGGAGTAACAGGAAAATTTGGCCTTGGAATACGAAATGAAGCAGGGCAAAGACTAACAGAGTTTTGCCAAGAAAATACACTGGTCATAACAAATACCCACTTCCAACAACACAAGAGAAGACTCTATACATGGACATCACCAGATGGTCAACACCGAAATCAGATTGATTATATTCTTTGCAGCCAATGATGGAGAAGCTCTATACAGTCAGCAAAAACAAGACCAGGAGCTGACTGTGGCTCAGACCATGAACTCCTTATTGCCAAATTCAGACTTAGATTGAAGAAAGCATGGAAAACGACTAGATCATTCAGGTATGACCTAAATCAAATCCCTTATGATTATACAGTGGAAGTGAGAAATAGATTTAAGGGCCTAGATCTAATAGATAGAGTGCCTTATGAACTATGGGATGAAGTTCGTGACACTGTACAGGAGACAGGGATCAAGACCATTCCCATGGAAAAGAAATGCAAAAAAGCAAAATGACTGTCTGGGGAGGCCTTACAAATAGCTGTGAAAAGAAGAGAAGCGAAAAGCAAAGGAGAAAATGAAAGATATAAACATCTGAATGCAGAGTTCCAAAGAATAGCAAGAAGAGATAAGAAAGCCTTCTTCAGGGATCAATGCAAAGAAATAGAGGAAAACAACAGAATGGGAAAGACTAGGGATCTCTTCAAGAAAATCAGAGATACCAAAGGAACATTTCATGCAAAGATGGGCTCGATAAAGGACAGAAATGGTATGGACCTAACAGAGGCAGAAGATATTAAGGAGAGATGGCAAGAATACACAGACGAACTGAACAAAAAAGATCTTCATGACCCAGATAATCACAATGGTGTGATCACTGACGTAGAGCCAGACATCCTGGAATGTGAAGTCAAGTGGGCCTTAGAAAGCATCACTATGAACAAAGCTAGTGGAGGTGTTGGAATTCCAGTTGAACTATTCCAAATCCTGAGAGATGATGCTGTGAAAGTGCTGCACTCAATATGCCAGCAAATTTGGAAAACTCAGCAGTGGCCACAGGACTGGAAAAGGTCAGTTTTCATTCCTATCCCAAAGAAAGGCAATGCCAAAGAATGCTCAAACTACCACACAATTGCACTCATCTCACACGCTATTAAAGTAATGCTCAAAATTCTCCAAGCCAGGCTTCAGCAATATGTGAACCGTGAACTTCCTGATGTTCAAGCTGGTTTTAGAAAAGGCAGAGGAACCAGAGATCAAATTGCCAACATCCGCTGGATCATGGAAAAAGCAAGAGAGTTCCAGAAAAACATCTATTTCTGCTTTACTGACTATGTCAAAGCCTTTGACTGTGTGGATCACAATAAACTATGGAAAATTCTGAAAGAGATGGGAATACTGGACCACCTGACCTGCCTCTTGAGAAATCTGTATGCAGGTCAGGAAGCAACAGTTAGAACTGGACATGAAACTACAGACTGGTTCCAAATGGGAAAAGGAGTTCGTCAAGGCTGTATATTGTCACCCTGTTTATTTAACTTATATGCAGAGTACATCATGAGAAACGTGATGAGAAAAGATGAGATGGCTGGACTGGAAGAAAAACAAACTGGAATCAAGATTGCCGGGAGAAATATCAATAACCTCAGATATGCAGATGACATCACCCTTATGGCAGAAAGTGAAGAGGAACTCAAAAGCCTCTTCATGAAGGTGAAAGTGGATAGTGAAAAAGTTGGCTTAAAGCTCAACATTCAGAAAACGAAGATCATGGCATCCGGTCCCACCACTTCATGGGAAATAGATGGGGAAACAGTGTCAGATTTTATTTTTTCTGGGCTCCAAAATCACTACAGATGGTGACTGCAGCCATGAAATTAAAACACACTTACTCCTTGGAAGGAAAGTTATGACCCACCGAGATAGCATATTCAAAAGCAGAGACATTACTTTGCCAACAAAGGTTCATCTAGTCAAGGCTATGGTTTTTCCTATGGTCATGTATGGATGTGAGAGTTGGGCTGTGAAGAAGGCTGAGCACTGAAGAATTGATGCTTTTGAACGTGGTGTTGTAGAAGACTCTTGAGAGTCCCTTGGACTGCAAGGAGTTCCAACCAGTCCATTCTGAAAGAGATCAGTCCTGGGTGTTCTTTGGAAGGAATGATGCTAATGCTGAGAGTCCAGTACTTTGGCCACCTCATGCGAAGAGTTGACTCATTGGAAAAGACTATGATGCTGGGAGTGATTGGGGGCAGGAGGAGAAGGTGACGACAAAGGATGAGATGGCTGGATGGCATCGCTGACTGGATGGGCATGAGTTTCAGGGAACTCAGGGAGTTGGTGATGGACAGGGAGGCCTGGCGTGCTGTGATTCATGGGGTCGCAAAGAGTGGGACACGACTGAGCAACTGATCTGATCTGAATACTCCATTGTGTATATATACCACAGCTTTCTTATCCATTCATCTGCTGATGGACATCTAGGTTGCTTCCATGTCCTGGCTATCATAAACAGTCCTGTGATGAACATTGGGGTCCACGTGTTGATTTCAGTTCTGGTTTCCTCGGTGTGTATGCCCAGCAATGGGATATCGTATGGCAGTTCTCTTTCCAGTTTTTTAAGGATTCTCCACACTGTTCTCCATAGTGGCTGTACTAGTTTGCATTCCCACCAACAGTGTAAGAGGGTTCCCTTTTCTCCACATCCTCTCCAGCATTTATTGCTTGTAGACCTTTGGATAGCAGCCATTCTGACTAGTGTTAAATGGTACCTCATTGTGGTTTTGATTTACACTTCTCTGAGAATGAGTGATGTTGAGCATCTTTTCATGTGTTTGTTAGCCATCTGTATTTTTTTTTTTTTTTGGAGAAATTTCTATTTAGTTCTTGGCCCATTTTTTGATTGGGTCGTTTATTTTTCTAGAATTGAGCTGCAGGGGTTGCTTGTATATTTTTGAGATTAGTTGTTTTGTCAGTTGCTTCATTTGCTATTACTATATTCATTGATTAGCTCTAATAATTTTCTGGTGAAGTCTTTAGGGTTTTCTATGTAGAGGATCATGTCATCTGCAAACAGTGAGAGTTTGACTTCTTTTCCAATTTGGGTTCCTTTTATTTCTTTTTCTTCTCTAATTGCTACTATTACTATATTCATTTGCTATTACTATATTCATTGATTAGCTGTCTTTTCACCTTGCTTATAGTTTCTTTTGTTGTGCAGAAACTTTTAATATTAATTAGATCTCATTTGTTTATTTTTGCTTTTATTTCCAATATTCTGGGAGGTGGGTCATAGGGTATCCTGCTGTGACCTATTCTACACAAACTCTTCCAGAAAATTGCAGAGGAAGGTAAACTTCCAAACTCATTCTATAAGGCCACCATCACCCTAATACCAAAACCTGACAAAGATGCCACAAAAAAAGAGAAGTACAGGCCAATATCACTGCTGAACATAGATGTAAAAATCCTTAATAAAATTCTAGCAATCAGAATTCAAAAACACATTAAAAAGATCATACACCATGACCCAGTGGGCTTTATCCCAAGGATGCAAGGATTTTTCAATATCCACAAATCAATCAATGTAATACACCACATTAACAAATTGAAAAAATAAAAGCCATATGATTATCTCAATAGATGCAGAGAAAGCCTTTGACAAAATTCAAATCCATTTATAATAAAAACTCTCCAGAAAGCAGGAATAGAAGGAACATACCTCAACATAATAAAAGGTATATATGACAAACCCACAGCAAACAGTATCCTTAATGGTGAAAAACTGAAAGCATTTCCCCTAAAGTCAGGAACAAGACAAGGGTGCCCACTCTCACCATTACTATTCAACATAGTTTTGGAAGTTTTGGCCCCAGCAATCAGAGAAGAAAAAGAAATAAAAAGAACCCAAACTGGAAAAGAAGAAGTAAAACTCTCACTGTTTGCAGATGACATGATCCTCTACATAGAAAACCCTAAAGACTCCACCAGAAAATTACTAGAGATAATCAATGAATATAGTAAAGTTGCAGGATATAAAATTAACACTCAGAAATCCCTTGCATTCCTATACACTAACAATGAGAAAATAGAAAGAGAAATTAAGGAAACAATTCCATTCACCATTGCAAAGAAAAGAATAAAATACTTAGGAATATATCTACCTAAAGAAACTAAAGACCTATATATAGAAAACTATAAAACACTGATGAAAGAAATCAAAGACGACACAAATAGACTGAGAAATATACCATGTTCAGGGATTGGAAGAATCAATATAGTGAAAATGAGTATACTACCCAAAGCAATCTATAGATTCAATGCCATCCCTATCAAGCTACCAATGGTATTTTTCACAGAGCTAGAACAAATAATTTCACAATTTGTATGGAAATACAAAAAAAACTCAAATAGCCAAAGCAATCTTGAGAAAGAAGAATGGAACTGGAGGAATCAACCTGCCTTACTTCAGGCTCTACAAGAAAGCCACAGTCATCAGGACAGTGTGGTACTGGCACAAAGACAGAAATATAGATCAATGGAACAAAATAGAAAGCCCAGAGATAAATCCACGCACATATGGACACCTTATCTTTGACAAAGGAGGCAAGAATATACAGTGGAGAAAAGACAATCTCTTTAATTAAAGTGGTCAACCACTTGCAAAAGAATGAAACTAGAACACTTTCTAACACCATACACAAAAATAAACTCAAAATGGATTAAAGATCTAAACATAAGATCAGAAACTATAAAAATCTTAGAGGAGAGAGAACATAGGCAAAACACTCTCCAACATACATCACATCAGGAACTGTTTCCTTCATTTCTCTTTCTTTTTTCTCATTGTTAGTATATAAGAATTCAAGGGATTTCTCTCTGTTAATTTTATATCCCACAACTTTACTATATTCATTGATTAGCTCTAATAATTTTCTGGTGGAGTCTTTAGGGTTTTCTATGTAGAGGATCATGTCATCTGCAAACAGTGAGAGTTTTACTTCTTTACCAATCTGGATTCATTTTATTTCTTTTTCTGCTCTTCTGAACTTGTTTAGACGTGAAAATTTTTATCATCATGACAATGATATTATACACCTTATTTTTCCTTCGCTATTAATTCTAATTGAAAGTCAGATTATCTTATATGAGAACAGACTAATATCAAAAAACTTAATTTGAGTGTTAATGCCAATTCCTTAAATGGTACTCATAATGATTCCAATGAATATTCAATTAGATCCATATATAAGTAAGTGTAAATACACAAAAAATAAACTTGTGTATGTGTTACTATTCTTGAAACACATTCCTATTTGTATGTCTAATTCCTTTTAATCCATAACCAAAAAAAGCATACTGACTGCTTTGGAGAAAGAGGAGAGTGATGTTGTACTCTGTTTTCTAAAATTTGCTACGGCCCAGGTGGTGTTGCTTTTCTACTTGTATTCTCTGTTTACTTGGGAAAATATTCCTTAGTTGCTCTATGACATTTTTCTCCAATCATAGGAATACATCACAGTTCTCATTAGGTCAACAGCTAGAGTTGACTATAGAGATTCCCTTTTAGCCTGAGAGTACAGTGCCATGAGGTCTGTCGTTCTTCAGCAAGCGTTTATTGTTTGCCTTCAGGATCAGCCAAGCTCCCTCCTTCTATCCTTACATTTTTAAAATTCCTATGATAGCAATAAGTTATCTCAACTAGCAATAAGTTATTAATCCTTGAAATATACAGTTATCTCTGTATTATATTTTTCTCTCTGACACTGGCACTACTCATTATGTTCTGGTAGTATTAATTGTCTTTTGTGTACTGGGTCATATTAAATTCCTTAGCTGTTCTTATGGGCTTCCCTGGTAGCTCAGCTGGTAAAGCATCAGCCTGCAATTCAAGAGACTCTGGTTCAATTCCTGGGTCTAGAAGATCCCCTGGAGAAAGGATAGGCTACCCACTCCAGTATTCATGGCTTTCCCTTATGGATCAGCTGGTAAAGAATCTGCCTGAAATGCGGGAGACCTGGGTTCAATCCCTGGGTTGGGAAGATCTCCTGGAGGAGGGCATGGCAACCTATTCCAGTATTCTTGCCTGGAGAATCCCCATGGACAGAGGGGCCTGGCGGGCTACAGTCCATGGGGTCACAAAGAGTCGGACAAGACTGAGCAACTAAGCACAGCACAGCTTTTGTAGTAGTTTTAAAACTACAATAATCCTTACTACAATCAATACTTTGACTGCAGTCTACAATGACAGATTACATATTCTTCTAGGATGGTATTATTGAGATGTTTTCTTTATTCTTTTCAAGTTAGACATATTGATCTCAGGTGGCCTCAGCCTGCAATGGCTTGGAGCGGGGCTTGGGTTCCCAGCCAGAGACTGGGGCTCACTCGCAGTGGTGAAAGAACCAAATCCTAGCCACTAGATCACTGGTCAGTGACAAGAAACCTGGCCCTTTGGCTTTCCAGAAAAGAATTTCCACAAAGATGGAAAGTAGTGAAGCAAGTAAAGTATTTACTAGGAGAAGAAAGAGTACAATACATGTGGAAAGACATACAGGCAGACTCAGAGGGAGAGTCTGAGTCACCCCACATAGTAGTTTAAATCAATTATGTGGGACATTTTTTCTGGGTTTCCTTTGGTCAGTCATTTTGATTTGCCTGATGCATAGTCCATATTTGGTATATCTCAGGTTACTTCCATGTATGTGCAGGTATCTCTTAGCCAAGATGGATCCTACCAAAAAGATCTCTGGGTAGAACATCCCTTAACATGACTCCCCTTTGGCCTCCAAGAAGCCTTTTCTGTGCATGTGTGGTCAGGGAGTTCTCCTAACTTTGGGAATGAGACATATGTGGTCTATGCAAGGTCCAGCCTCCTCCCTTAATTGCCCTACTATCCTTATCTTTGAGTTTTGGTCAATAGAGAATGAATCTCCAATTACTTTACCCTGGGGAACTCATGGGGCTTCTCTCATCTGCCTCCTGCCTCAATATGGATTAGACCCTTGCTACTCAAAGTACAGTTGGTATAATCTGGTTTGTTAGCAGTGCAGAATCTGTATTTTAGAGTTTATGCATATGTATATTAAAATTTTAAAAGTACAGATGGATCAGTGTCTGGCATATAGTAGATGATAAAATAAATGCTTAATGGAATGAATGAATATAATAAAAATTACAAATGGGTGTTAGAAATTATACTATATTATTGGTTTTAACTTAAACAACAAATAACTATTAGAATTTTTTTTAATTCCAAACAAACTTTGAACATTGAAATGTGGAAATAAACTATCAGAAAGAGGATTTATTATTTCCGGAGACAGAAGCTTTACTTTTCTATAAGAAAATTGAATGAATTATAAATGTAGTCACAGATTTTAGATATGAGATAATATGCCCAGCTCCAGTTTATAAATTATATTACCAAAAGACATAGTTTTATTAACTTTTTAAAAAATGGCACAATTGTAAAATTAATAATTGTAAGAAAGGTTTATCTTTAAATGAAGCTAAGAGAAGGCAATGGCACCCCACTCTAGTACTCTTGCCTGGGAAATCCCATGGACGGAGGAGCCTCGTAGGCTACAGTCCATGGGGTCGCTAAGAGTTGGACACGACTGAGTGACTTCACTTTCACTTTTCACTTTCATGCATTTGAGAAGGAAATGGCAACCCACTCCAGTGTTCTTGCCTGGAGAATCCCAGGGACAGAAGAGCCTGGTGGGCTTTCGTCTATGGGGTCGCACAGAGTCGGACATGGCTGACGCGACTTAGCAGCAGCAGCAGCAGCAAGATAATTTTGATATACTATGTTTTCTACTCCAGCATGTGGCCAAATGGTGTCTCTGCTTTTTCTGTTGTACTCTGTATCTACTTTCACATTCTGGCTCTGTCCTTGGTCCATAGGGATCAAAATGTATAGCATGAATTATGACACAGAAGGGGAAGAGGACAAGCTTTTTTTACAAATAAAGATTGATTTGGAGAATTAAGTAGGTGATGAAATGGAATAATAAATGGCAAAAATTGAGTGAGCCATCAACAAAATGATTTATTATTAGTTTAAAAAATACACAGACAAATCTGATCAACCTGAAACCCTTAATGAATTAAGTGTGAGCATCTGCTCTACTGTAAATAAATAAGCAAACAAAAACAGTATGTCAAAATTGTGTCAAATATTTATATTAGCGAGGGATATTGAAAATAAATTTTAAAAGAATTCAAACTGTCATGTTTCCTGTCCAACATTCTTTTAAAGAACTCTTATTCAAAATGCAATAACTTGGATAAGCAAAGAACAAAATACAATATATTGTTATGACATGTTTATGTACTTAAAAAACATTTACAGCTCCTTTTTTTTCTCCACACAGCTTGGAGAGCCTTCGTTTCCCAGCCAGGTATTAAATCCATGCCACCTGCATTGGGAACACATAGTCTTAACCACTGGTCCATGAGGAAAGTCCTTTACAGCTTCCTCTTTTAAAGTAACTGGCACAAACTGGTAAGGTCTTGTGGATTTGCTTTGAGCTTTCAAAGACAATTAGAGTTCAAATCAGTCTTTTCTGTTTTATCAATAATATGCTAATCTTGGATTAAAATTAGTGTTTGTGCCTTATGGGTCTTCTTAGGGACCACTTAATTGTGTCCCTGGTAGCTCAGAGGTAAAGAATCTGTCTGCAATGCAGGAGACACCAGTTTGATCCCTGGGTTGGGAAGATCCCCTGGAGAAGGAAATAGCAACCCACTCCAGTATTCTTGCCTGGAAAATCCCATGGACAGAGGAACCTGGCAGGCTACAGTTCATGGGCTCACAAAAAAGTCAGACATGACTCAGTGACTAAACAACAAACAACAGGGACCACTTTATAAAATATATATATATATATATATATATATATATATATATTTATTTTGAGATGGAGCTCTATGGAATGATAATTGCTTTAAAAAATATAATTGTATGTGATTATCTGTCTTTTATCTTAGGAAAATTATGAATAGCAGGATGATTAAAGTATAATAATGAAATTAAAGCAATGAAAATCCGTGCCTTTTTCTTCCAGCTTTCTCATTCAAGTTCTCTGTTTCTGTCAGTGCATCTCCAGCTGTATCTTATTCCAGAATCACATGAGGAGTATGAAAAAAATGCATATTCCTGGGCCCAAATATGTCTAAAGTGAGGCCCAGAAATCTCTATTTAAATGAACAAATTACCAAGCAAATCCTGCATAGCTCAGTAGGTAAAGCATCTGCCTGCAATGTGGGAGGCCTGGGTTCAATTCCTGGGTTGGGACGTTCCCCTGGAGAAGCAAATGGCAACCCACTCCAGTTTTCTTGCCTGGAGAATCTCATGGACAGAGGAACCTGGAAGGCTACAGGTTCATGGGATCACAAGAGTCGGACACGACTTAGCACTATCTTTAGGCAAATTGCGACGTTGCATATGATCTTTTGAGAAACATTTCTCTAAAACATTAATACTATTTTACTTCCCCCAGATAAAAGACTGAATTAAGGACTCTTTTCCAAAACTCTATTGAATTGCCTTGGATTTTGAAACATACATGGGGATGTTTATGCTTTAGATGTTATTGGACTTCCTGAAATATATTTTATTTAAGCTCATCATATTCATTTCATAAGGCAATCAGCATTTTCTACTGATCTCAATAAAGTAAAAAATACACGAGTTCTTGCAAATTTTATGGAAGGCATTTTAATTTGTGTATAGTCTGTAAAACACTATTAGCAGTTTCAGGACTTTGTATTTTGTATCTGCAAAAAAAAAAAAAAAAATGGCCAAAGGCAGTTTAATTACTCAAGAATTTTTGACAATATATTTTTCTGATAAAATTGATGTCTTTAATAGGTTTCATGACACTAATTACAAACTATTTTTTTGAACTAAGAATTCTCCACTGGTGGATTAGTGTAAAATACATATTAATAGTCCAGGAAAAAAATAAGAGGAAAAATTAAGCATTTTAAGTCTGTCTTTATGTTTTGATTTTTAAATGGCTTTATAAGGATTTTATGGCTTCTTAGAGATGGTTCCACACAAAACACACATATTAGCTGTTTTGGAAATGTCCTTGTACAGTTTCATATCATTACTCCTTTTGGACTCTTTTATCCTTGCTGGTTGGTTAACCTTTACAAATAAATGTGGCCTTCTTGTCTTTATTTGGTCAGCACTTTCATCTACAGTTACACATGGTTTACTAAAAGTTTTAAAGCCTTAATTTCCTGAAATGTCCAGAGCTCTTTGTTTCTGGGAAAGCTAGGGGTTAAATAAAAATAAAATATTTTATTTTATAACTTGTTATTGAAAATATTTGTAAAATATATTAATTGGATTTCTGGTTCTAGAGAGCTCTGTAAGCTGAAGATAATTGCATATGTCTTTCTTTTTTATTGCTGGTTGAATGACTTGTAGGGACATATGTCCATCAATGATTCAGTGTAACACGGAAACTGTTTACCTCAAATTAGGATTTGAACCTATGTACCTGGCCTCAAACCCAGCCAAAACCCTGCTTGGTACTTGAACTTACATGGCCAGGACTCAAACCCAGCCAAAACCCAGTTTGGGACTCTAATCCACATGGCCGGGACTCAAACCCAGCCAAAACCCACGATCTTCAAACTGAGATCACCCACCTGGTTTCAGGACCTAATGTAGCTCTGGTTCTTGATGTCTCATCACAGAAAGAATTCAGTGAGAGACAAAGTGATAGATAAGTGAATTTATTTAGACAGAAACACACTCCATAGACAGAGCGTCGGCCATCACAGAAGGCGAGAGTGGCCTTGGGAGAAACATACTCCACAGACAAGAGTGTGGGCCATCACAGAGGGTGAGTGTGGCCTCAAAATGTAGTGTGGTTAGCTTTTATGGGTTGGATAATATCATAAGCTAATGAGTAGGAGGATTATTATTTCAACTATTTTGGGGAAAGAGCAGTGATTTCCAGGAATTGGGCCACTTTTTGAACTTTGATGGTTGGTCTTGGAACTGTCATGGTGCTTCTGGGTGTATCATTTAGCTTGCTGATACATTACAATGAGCTTATACTGAGGTCTTGTTGAAGCTAACTTTGCTGCCATCTAGGGTCCATTTGATTCTAACAAGTTTATGTTGTGTTCTCAGGCTATGTCATTCTTTGAAAGGTTGTGTCCTGCCTCATGTTTCAGTCCTATATATTTTGAGGGATTAAAGGATTGAGCTAAATTTTTACTGACTCTGGAGCTCCAGAGCTTTGACCAAGTTGTGTGTATGTAAATATATGTGTGTGTGTGTGTGTGTGTGTGTGTGTGTGTGTGTTACTAGTTTGCTCAAAATTTTGAGTATTTGAATTATGGCCTATCAATATTTTATTTGACATGCAGTAAGAAAAGACTCTGTATGTGTGAAAGAAAGAAAGAGAGAGAAAGATTGAGCATTAAACATTCTTTTCCAAGACTTGAATAGGACCTTTCACTTATCTGTGGATATTTTTAAGGAAAATAGATCCAAAACTAAATACTTTGTGAAAAATGAAAGCCATCCCTTTGGGGAGATCTAAAGGTTAACTTTAAAAATATATATGTATTTATTTATTTCTTTGGCTGCATCAGGTCTTGGTTGCAGCACAGGATATCTTCATTGTGGCATGGAGAGTCTCTCATTGAGGCACACAGTCTTCTCTAGCTGTGGCATGCAGTCTTAATCACCCTGTGGCATGTGGGATCTTAGTTCCCTGACCAGGGATTGAATCTGCATCCCCTGCATTGGAAGGTAGATTCTTAACCACTGGACCAGTAGGGAAGTCCCTAAAGTTTAACTTTTTAAAAAAATTCAAGAACCAAGAAAATAATCTTGCTTGAAACCTCATCAAAAAGGATAAAATACAAAGGAATGGACTTAACCAAAGAGTTGAAAGACTTATACTCTGAAAACTATAAAACACTGATGGAGGAAGTTGAAGAAAACACAAAGAAATAGAAAGATGTCTTATGTTCATCGATTGAGAGAACTAATATTGCTAAAATGTCCATACTACCCAAGTAATCTACAGATTTAATGCAATTCCTATCAGAATACTTATGACATTTTTCACAGAACTGGAATAAATAATCCTACAGTTTATATGAAACCACAAAAGACCACAAATAGACAAAGCAATCATAAGCAAAAAGAACAAAGCTGGAGGTATCATGCTTCTTGAATTCAGACTACACTACAAAGCTACAGTGATCAAAACAGTATTGTACTGGCACAATAACAGACCCATAAATCAATGGAACAAAATAGAGAGCCCAGAAATAAATTAATGTACATTTAGTTAATTAATCTATGCAAAGGAGGAAATAATATACAATAGGAAAAAGCCTCTTCAGTAAACAGTGTTGGGGAACAGGACAGATATATTTAAAACAATGAGATTAGAACATTCTTGAATATCATATACAAAAATAAAATCAAAATGGATAAAAGACCTAAATGTAAGACTGAAATCTATAAAACTCCTAGAGGAAAACATAGGCAGAAATCGCTTTGACATAACTTGTAGCTATAATTTATTGGATCTGTCTCTTGAGACAAAGGGAGCATAAAAATCAACAAATGAGACCTAACTAAACTTGAAAGCTTTTGCATACCAAAGGAAACAACTGAGAAAATGAAAATACAACCTAATGAATAATATTCGCTAATGATATGACTGATAAGAAGTTAATATTCAAAATATATAAACAACTAATACAACCTAATAGCAAAAAACAAACAAACAAAAAAACTGATTACAAAAGTGGGAAGGAAATATGAATAGACTTTTTTTCCAAAGAAAACATACAGATAGCCAAGAGGCATATAAAAAGATGCCCAACATCACTAATCATCAAAGAAATGCAAAATAGAACCTCAATGAGATATCACTTCATGTCTGTCAGAATGGTATAAAAAGAGCAAAATAACAAATGTTTGTAAGGATGTGGAGAAAAGGGAACCCTAGTACACTGTTGGTGGAAATGTAAATTGGTATAGCCACTATGAAAAACAATATGGAGTTTCCTTAAAAAAATAAAAAATAAAACTACCACATGATCCAAACTGCAAGGAAATTAAACCAGTTAGTCCTATGGGAAATCAACACTGAATAGTCATTGAAAGAACTGTTGCTGAATCTGAAGCTCCAATACTTTGGCCACCTGATTTGAAGAGCCCATTCATTGGAAAAAACTCTGATGCTGGGGAAGATAGAAGATAAAAGGAGAAGCAGGCAACAGAAGTTGACATAGTTAGATAGCATCACCAACTCAATGGACATGAATTTGAGGAAACTGGGAGACAGTGGAGGACAGAGGAGCCTGGCATGCTATAGTCCATGGGGTTGCAGAGTTAGACAAGACTTAGTGATTAAACAACAATATGATCCAGCAATTCCACTCTTGGTTATATATCAGAAGGAAAAGAAAACACTAATTTGAAAAAATACATGCACATCCATTTTCATAGCAGTATTATTTACAATAGCCAAGATATGGAAACAACATAAATGCCCATCAAAACAAACAGATAAAGAGGATGTACACACAGACACACATACACACACACACTCACAATGGAATACTACTCAGCCATGAAATTTGCAACAATATGGCTGGACTTCGAAGGTAAAATGCTTAGTGAAGTTTGAATGCAGAGAAAGACACATAAAGAATGGTATCAGTGCAGAATCTAAACAATAAAACAAGCAGTGAATATGGTAAAATAGAAGCAAACTCATAGATATAGAGAACAAACAAGTGGTTACCAGTGGGGAGAGGGGAAAAGAGGAAGGTCAAAAGAGGGGTAGGGGAGTAAGAGGTACAAACTACAATATATAAAATAAGGTATAAGGATCTACTGTACAGCACAGGGAATATGGCCAATATTTTATAACTTTAAATGGAGTATAACCTATAAAAATATTGATTTA
Organism: Bubalus kerabau; assembly: GCF_029407905.1. NCBI lineage: Eukaryota > Metazoa > Chordata > Mammalia > Artiodactyla > Bovidae > Bubalus > Bubalus kerabau. The sequence goes on along the minus strand of NC_073647.1, from coordinate 55,973,341 downwards.
CTATGTGTATACCTGGAACTATATAATACAGTAGATCAACTATATTTCAATTTAAAACAATGGAAGAACCAGTGTTGAATTCTAGTTCTCAAATATCAGTCCATAAAAAGTTTTACCAAAGCTAAATGGTAAAACTCAACGTTCAAAAAACTCAGATCATGGCATCTGGTCCCATCACTTCATGGAAAATAGATGGGGAAACAATGAAAACAGTAACCTACTTTATTTTCTTGGGCTCCAAAATCATGGTGGACTGCAGCCATGAAATTTAAAGATGCTTGCTCCTTGGAAGAAAAGCTATGACCAACCTAGACAGCATATTCAAAAGCAGAGGCATCCCTTTGCCAACAAAGGTCCATCTAGTCAAGGCTATGGTTTTTCCAATAGTTATGTATGGATGTGAGAGTTGGACTATAAAGAAAGCTGAGCACTGAAGAATTGATGCTTTTGAACTGTAGTGTTGAAGAAGACTCTTGAGAGTCCCTTTGACTGCAAGGAGATCCAACCAGTCCATCCTAAAGGAGATCAGTCCTGGGTGTTCATTGGAAGGACTGATGTTGAAACTGAAACTCCAATACTTTGGCCACCTGATGTGAAGAGCTGACTTATTTGAAAAGACCCTGATGGTGGGAAAGATTGAGGGCAGGAGGAGAAGGGGACGACAGGGGATGAGATGGTTGGATGGCATCACCGACTCAATGGACATGAGTTTGGGTAAACTCCGGGAGTTGGTGATGGACAAGGAGGCCTGGTGTGCTGCAGTTCATGGGGATTGCAAAGAGTCGCTGAGTGACTGATCTGAAGGAAACTGACTCTGCCCATTATTATCTGTATATATGACTATTCAGTTTCATGCTCTAAAATCCTTATGTATTAAATATTGTCTAGCAATAACTTGCTCCAATTGTTGTTTCCTATTTGGTGTTGGTCTAGTCCTATTTTGGCTTCATTGCTTTCTTAAAATTGTTTGTTCATTAGGTAAACCTCTTTTCCTCCCTTGGCTTTGTTTTTTATTTGAAAAAAGATGTTTTAGGTTATTTTATATTCAAAAATTTTCAGCATATGCATAATGTATGTATCTGGATATAGTAAAAGTTATATCATATCATAATGTTGGTGCTTAATATTTAAGAATACCAATCTATAATTTGATATAGGCAATTTATGAAATGGAGATTAGTTGGTTTAGTTTTTCTCTTTTCCTATTTAAATATTCATTGACCTGCTTTTTCTTTAGAATTTCTAGTCTATTTGTAAAAATCCATTTTTATATCCTTTATAGGACTACTGACTGACTGAATTACTTTTCTTTTTTTCCATCTTTACCCCTTTCTAGGAAAGCCTTGACTGACTTGATATTTATGTTCTGTTTTCTTCTCACTCTTTGCTTTCAGTAAGAATCCTCTTTAAATTGCTACAGTGTGTCCAGGCTCAATCTGTTTGTTTTATTCCATTCCATTTATAGAACTAGTGGCAATATCTCATGAAACCTGAATGACTCTTACTTTCTTTTATTTTCTTATAAGTTGGTGACTTATATGACTTTATATGATTCTTTATTTTTAGTCAGTTTAATTTTCCAAACTCTTTCTTTTGGATTGCCTCATTTCTGAAAATACTTTCATTTTATGTCCTTGTTTTGCTGTGCTATATCAACTAGTAGTTTATAAACCAGATATAGCTATAAACCAGGTAGTCAGGGATCACTGAGTCTGAGCTTCCTTCTCTATACACTCAGTTGTTTTTCTCTTTCAATGAATAAATAAATCCAAGTTTTATTTCCTTTGATCCTTAATACTCCATTTATCTGTAATTGCTGTCTTAGCCTTTTCTCATAAATTCTGCATTGAGTCAGTCATTTCAAGCACCTTAGTACATTATCTGTATAGTATTTTCTACTCCCACCACCAGGTTGTCAATGACACAGAGAATTCCTAAACTTTTATTGACCATATAAAGGGTATCATAATAGTTTTGAACCTGACCACTTCTAATATTTATGAGGTAAGGTAGCCTACAATGTCAACCATATTATCATTGTGTAGTTCAGGTAAGTATGCCCATGACTGAACTATGACAGTACATATCCATTTCAAACCACTGTCACAGTCATGCTTTTTAAAACATTATAATTTAGTAAAAGGCAAATGTGATCTGTATAAGGGCAAATTGAAAGTTAGTGATATCTGGAAAAAAACACTGGATTCCTGATTCTCTGTCTAGGTGACTATTATCATCAATAGAGACAGCAAAAATAGACAATAAAGTAGAAAGTGCCCTACAATGAGACCCCAGCTGCCCTTACTCTATAGTCTTAACTTGATTACTTAATTGCTATGTTTTGAGTAAGCTGTGTTCCCTGTTTGTACTTTAATTGGTATTGAAATAGGCAATTTTGCAAGTACATTCTAGCTCTAAATTTTTGTTTTTCTTTCAGAGGCGGGAATTGGATGGGTCTTAGGATCAACCCTGGTCTCTGATTTAATAAATAGCTCTTAAAATTTCTTTTTCTTTTCAGTTTATTTTTTATTTTTTTATTATTATTTTTATTTTACTTTACAATATTGTATTGGTTTTGCCATACATCAACATGCGTCCGCCACGGGTGTAAACGTGTTCCCCATCCTGAACCTCCCTCCCACCTCCCTCCCCATACCATCCCTCTGGGTCATCCCAGTGCACCAGCCCCAAGCTTCCTGTATCCTGCATGGAACCTGGACTGGCGATTCGTTTCTTAAAGAACTATTGCTGGACTGAGGGTTCTGGGAGAGGTATAAGAATGAGTCATCCTCTTTAGATAAGTATTTTGGATTCAAATATTAGGTGAGTCAGCAGCTATACACTCTTACCAGATAAATGTTTGCCTTCTCAATTTCAATTGACTGGGCATATACACTTCACTCTGGAATTTTTCTCTCATAGTTTGTCACTTTTTTGAAGTTAACTTATCCTACTTATGGTTTGTGAGACATTAGATGTCACTGGATCCTTCATGATTCAGGTCTAACAGCTGTAATTCCTTCTAGTGTCTCAATTAGATATTCTTAACTTCTAATGTTTCTGGGTGCTGCTTCACAGATGTTATTATTTAGCCTGAGGATAGATACATTTTAGTGTTAAATGACCTGATCCCTTTAAATGATGAAATTTGGGGATGTCTTAGGTCTGTTAGATGTGTTTCTGTGATTGTGATTTATTAGACAAATTTGTTTACTATGTCTCTCTGGCTCATGACAGTTGAAAAATAATATGGCTACCAATTATTAAAATGTGTTAGACTTTGCTGCCATATTTAGTATAACCCAAGGAAGAAAGGATCAGAAATGAAATGCGTGTTGATGTGCTTGCTGATCCTTTCTAAAAAGGGTATTTGTCTTACAGTGCACCAACCAACCCATCACTTCAGTTCAGTTCAGTCACTTAGTCATGTCTGACTCTTTGCGACCCCATGGACTGCAGCATGCCAGGACTCCCTGTCCATCACCAACTGCTGGAGTTTACTCAAACTCATGTCCATTGAGTCCGTGATGCCATCCAACCATCTCATCCTCTGTCATCCCCTTCTCCTCCCATCCTCAATCTTTCACAGCATCAGGGTCTTCTCAAATCAGTCAATTGCTCCCATCAGGTGGCCAAAGTATTGAAGTTTCAGCTTCAGTATCAGTCCTTCCAATGAATATTCAGGACTGATTTCCTTTAGGATGGACTGGTTGTATCTCCTTGCAGCCCAAGGGACTCTCAAGAGTCTTCTTCAACACCACAGCTCAAAAGCATCAATTTTTCTGTGTTCAGCATTCTATATAGTCCAACTCTCATATCCGTACATGACTATTGGAAAAACCATAGCTTTGACTAGATGCACCATTTTTGGTAAAATAATGTCTCTGCTTTTTAATATGCTGTCTAGGTTGGTCATAACTTTTCTTCCAAGGAGTAAGCGTTTTTTAATTTCATGGCTGCAGTCACCATCTGCAGTGATTTTGGAGCCCAAGATAATAAAGTTTGCCACTGTTTCCACTTTTTCCCCTCTATTTGCTATGAAGTGATGGGACCGGATGCCATGATATTAGTTTTCTGAATGTTGAGCTTTAAGCCAACTTTTTCACCCTCCTCTTTCACTTTCATCAAGAGGCTCTTTAGTTCTTCTTCACTTTCTGCCATAAGGATGGTGTCTTCTGCCTATCTGAGGTTATTGATGTTTCTCCTGGCAATCTTGATTCCACTTGTGTTTCATCCAGCCCATCATTTCTTATGATGTACTGAGCCTATAAGTTAAATAAGCAGGGTGGCAATATACAGCCTTGACATACTCCTTTCCCAATTTGGTGCCAGTCTGCTGTTTCATGTTGAATTCTAACTGCTGCTTCCTGACCTGCATACAGATTTCTCAAGAGGCAGGTCAGGTGGTCTGGTATTCCCATCTCTTTCAGAATTTTCCACAGTTTGTGGTGATCCACATAGTCAAAGGCTTTGGCATTGTCAATAAAGCAGAAGTACATGTTTTTTCTGGAACTTGCTTGCTTTTTCGATAATCCAAGAGATGTTGGTAATTTGATCTCTGGTTCCTCTAACTTTTCTAAATCCAGCTTGAACATCTGGGATTTCATGGTTCACATACTGTTGAAGCCTGGCTTGGAGAATTTTGAGCATTACTTTACTAGTGTGTAAGATGAGTGCAATTGTGTGGTAGTTTGTGCATTATTTAGCATTGCCTTTCTTTGGGATTAGAATGAAAACTGAACTTTTCCAGTCCCGTAGCCACTGCTGAGTTTTCCAAATTCGCTGACAGATTGGGTGCAGCACTTTAGCAGCATCATCTTTTAGGATTTGAAATAGCTCAACTGGAATTCCATCACCTCCACTTTCTTTGCTCATAGTGATGCTTCCTAAGGCCCACTCAACTTCCCATTCCAGGATATCTAGCTCTAGGTGAGTAACCATACCATCATGATTAATGGTGGTATTGGTTACATCAAAGACATTCTCAGAGTCCACTTAGAATCATTCACACAATCTTGCTAGTTTTGACAGCACTGTTGGAGCAAATTCTTGAGTTGAAAACTCCTATCTATTATGACATAAAGTCATCTAATAGGTCATTGGAGTATTGAGTACTTGAATACAAATTTCAAATCATGTTGTGATTCTTACTAATTGAGTATCAAAAAGTTGACCTTACATGGTGGCTCTTTACCTAAAAAAATAAACTTCTTGTAAAACATGATTGACTCTATTGTGTTTAGCATACCCCAGATTAATGAAATGTTTGGCAGTATCTTGAGAAATTACAGTGTAGTTGACTTTGATAAATGTGTGGCTTCCTTGGAAAGACTTCCAAAGTCGCAGGCAAGTTATGCAGTGACTTGACGACATGAATAGAATTGTGACAAATCCATAATGCAAAATTCAAGATAGTCATAAGAAAAAATATAGGATAAAGTCATATTACCTAAGGATTTCAATAGTAATAGCAATAATAAAATCTGGAAGTATAGCTGATTGTTTAAAAAATACATTCACAGGAAATGATAGCATTCCCTTTCTGTATTTATAGAGAGGAAATATGAAATAGCTCAGTAACCACATATCAGATATTAGTTAGAAGGGATTTTGAATAAAAATTGAATAAGCATTGTGCTCTGTGTGCACACATGCTGTGTGCTAAGTCGCTTCAGTTGTGTCAGACCCTTTGTGACTATGTCGACTGTAACCCACAAGGCTTCTCTGTCCATGGGATTTTTCAGGCAAGAGTACTGGAGTGGGGTGCCATCGTTTTCTCCGGGGATCTGGCTGCTGCTGCTGCTGCTGCTGCTAAGTCACTTCAGTCGTGTCTGACTCTGTGTGACCCCATAGACAGAAGCTAACCAGGCTCCCCCATCTCTGGGATTCTCCAGGCAAGAAGACTAGAGTGGGTTGCCATTTCCTTCTCCAATGCATGAAAGTGAAAAGTGAAAGTGAAGTTGCTCAGTCGTGTCCAACTCTTAGCGACCCCATCACTGCAGCCCACCAGGCTCCTCTGTCCATGGGATTTTCCAGGCAAGAGTACTGGAGTGGGGTGCCATTGCCTTCTCCAGGGATCTGGCTAGCCTCTGCTATTTTAGGTGAGCTGTGCAAATAATTTGACATGCATTGTAAATTAACTGTGTCATGTCTGTTACCACAGTCTTGGGCATATTGATTTACAAGTAGTCATTCACTTTTCAGTGCGATTCATTTTCTAATCATGGGTTATCTCCCCAAATTTGCATCTAGGCAAGACTGACCTTATTCAAAGGTAGAAGAGATAGATGCTTATGTGATGTGATTTGAAGCCCAATCCCTATGTAAAGTTTCTAATTCACATGCTTAGGCTCATTCCTTAGGGATTTGCTATAGGCATATACATTTTAATAATGTTATATCTTCATTATTGATTATAGCTCATATCACTAGAAAATGACCCTCCTTATCTCCTTTAATACATTTGCTCCAAATTTTACTTTTATTATATTCATAATGCCATTCCTAACATTTTACTTTTGAGTTTGATTAATGTATCTTTGCAACATATGAATTTTAAGTGTTTTTAGACATTCTGTTTCTTAGAGAGATCATGCATTAACCAGGTAGCGTATTTAGTGAAGATGCATTTATCTAATTCAACTATGGTATTAGTTTTGTATTGCTACATAAAATATATATATATAGTTGAAAGCAGCACACACATTTATTAGCTCATAGTTCTGTAGGTCAGAAGTCCAGCAAAGCTCAACTGATTCTCTGCTGAGGGTTTCACAAGACTAAAATCCAAGTGTCTGTTGTGTTCAGTTCTTATCTGGATGTTCTGGGGAAAAGTCTACTTCCAGGGTTTTTCAGGTGTTTGGTCACATTCATTTTCTTGCATTTGTAGGACTGAGGTCCCCATTCTCTTTCCAGTTGTCAATTGGGATCATCTGTTAGTGCCTGAAAGCTTCTCACGTTTCTTCTCCATAACCCTTTCCATCTTGAACCCAACAATGGCCAAATCCTTCTCCTGGTTCAAATTCCATATGCTTTTCTCTTACTCTCCTGCTGTCAGCTGGAGAAAGTTTTCACCTTTTAAGAGTGCCTATGATTAGGATAGGCCCACTCAGATAATCTCAACTTTTTAAGAAGTAAGGCTCCTGCTAAAAGAATGTGGAACTCTCTGTATATTGAAGGAGATAGGAATTATGAATATTTCTGGGGTGAGATAGGACAACAAATAGGGATGGTGGTGAAGGATAGACAGCAACATGAGGACACAGTGTGGTTGTCAGGCAGAGGGAATGAAGGGTGAGGGGAAGCATGTTGGAAAGTATGTAGGGGAAGAGCTTCTACTTTCCACTTTGTTTTCTGCCCTGGTCCAGAGGACAATATAAACTTGCCTCAAAACCATGGAGCATCTCATATGGGTGATCCTTTCTTCAGACATGTATTCAAATTGCTATGGAAAGAGTGGTACTATTTTTTCCTATAGAATCTTACAGTGCCTTTTAACCACTGATAGGAAGAAGTAGAGGAGAAGGCAGTGGCACCCCGCTCCAGTACTCTTGCCTGGAAAATCCCAAGAATGGAGGAGCCTGGTAGGCTGCAGTCCATGGGGTCGCTGAGTCGGACACAACTGAGCGACTTCACTTTCATTTTTAACTTTCATGCATTGGAGAAGGAAATGGCAACCCACTCCAGTGTTCTTGCCTGGAGAATCCCAGGGACAGGGGAGCCTGGTGGGCTGCCGTCTATGGGGTCTTACAGAGTCGTACCCAACTGAAGCGATTTAGCAGCAGCAGCAGGAAGAAGTAGAAGAGATGGTCATTCTTCCTGCTTCATGTAATAATAGAGGTAGATCTTCAAAGTAATACTAGCATTATTTACTTGTCATGGCAAATTCCATTAGGCAAAATACATGTAATTAGATGACATCAAAGATCCCAAAGCAGTTTTGCTATTGTGAGCTTGTTGTTGTTCAGTAGCTGAGTTGTGTCTGACTCTTTGCAACCCCATGGACTGTGGCACACCAGGTTTCCTGTCCTTCACTATCTCCTGGAGTTTGCTCATACTCATGTCCATTGAGTCAGTGATGCCAAGTAGGATAATTGCAAAAGTACCCTCAAACTTCTTGACTATAATTTCAAACTATTAGAGTGATGTGTAGACATTAGGGAAGCAACAGCAAACTGATGGACTTGGTGTCCAGCAATTGAGGTTTGGGCAGCCATCTTTAAAACAGAATCAGAATTCCCCCCAAATAGAGTCTTCAACTAGAAGTGAAATGGCGAATTTATATTCATCTTCCAAATTGGATTGGTCAGCCTGCATTAGTCTCCTCAGCTCTATAATTTAATAAACAGTAATGGCATCATCTTTGAAACATAAAAGTTAATAGGAAAAAAAGGTCAAAGAGAAAGGAGGGTTTATTTTTAGTTTTTTTTTTTTTGTTTGTTTTTTTTTTAGTGGAAATTGGTTATATAATCCAAGATTAAATTGGACTGTGTCCTATGGTTTGGTATCTTCAATCCTGTCATTTACTAAATTCCTTCAGAGTTGAATCAATTGATGTAGCTTCCGGTATGCCATGAATAAAGTTATTTAGTCATATCCCATACATATGATTTCTTTTTCTGTTTTTGGTTTTTACTTGCCTCCAAGTAACATCATTCCAGTAAATGCTGAGGTGTTTGTTTTTACCAACAGTATTTTCTGTGGAGTTTCATTGCTTATGGATATGACAAATTAGAGTGTACAGTGACTATAAAGGTCTCTTTCTGTGAATAAGGTCAGCAATATAAATTTGAACTCTGATCTTCAGATTTTTAAACTTTTCTCTGATGTCATGCTAAATTATTTTTTGTTCTTAAAAAGAGAAAAAGGGGGTTAAGTTATTATAAAATGCTTTACTATTTAGACCATATTGAAGTGGCATTTTATGACTTTCAGAAGTGACAGTAAACCAAATTTCACTGATCTTATTTTATAAGTCACAATGAATTTTTAAAGATGGGATACCAATTCATTCTACTGAGTGTAGTTGGTTCTGTAGATGATAAATATCAAACAGGAAAAAGCAGGTTTTCTAACTATAAAACTGTTCTCACCTTGTTTCAGGAGAATTAAAGAATAAATAACTCATGAAAAAGTAAAACCAGGAGGGTGTACATTTGTATTCTGTGTGAGATTAAAAGCACCCAGCTTTAACTATAATATTGTAGTAGCATTCAGGTAACCTATTACCTATTTTTCCATGGAATAAAAATAAATTCTACAAAATATGCTTCCCTTTCTATATTCTTCATTTCTTCTTACTTCCTCTTCGACTAGGACTTATTTGTTATAAGTGCATAGTAGTTAAGTGGTATGTGGACTTCTTTTATGGACTAGAAATGTGCTATATATGCTCCCTAAAGGAGGTTAAAATGTCACCTAATCACTTTCAAGAAAAGCCTCAAAATATTATGTAGACAACCATCCTTTTATCAGGGTAATCTTCTATACTTTCTCAGATACTTGACTGTCACCTTGACTTTAGAGTTATCCCCAATAAACCCTTGTATTCTAAATTCCACACACAAAATTTCATTGGGGCAAAATGAAACATAGAATCATTTGCCCATTTTACATACACTGGGCTTGATCCTTTATTATGCCTGAATTAAGGAGAGGGAGGGTGCCTTTTAAGGCACTCAGGATAACCCAAACTCAGGCAGCAAAACTTTCAGGACAAACAAGTACAGGTCACTAAGAATACCATTTTGGCCCCTGACTAGGCATACAATGTCAGCTTCCCTGGTGACTCAGACAGTAAAGAATCCACCTGCAATGCAGGAGACCTGAGTTCGATCCTTGGGTTGGAAAGATCCCCTGGAGGAGGGCATGGCCACGTACTCCAGTATTCTTCCCTGGAGAATCCCCATGGACAAAGGAGCGTGTTGGGCTACAGTCCATGAGGTTGCAAAGAGTTGGACACAACTAAGCAATTAAACACAGCACAGCACAGGCATAAGATGTATCATTTCTTTTTGTAGTTAATTCCATTAAACCCCTGGTGTTATTGTTCAGGTCTGGTCCATATAGGTCAGGTGTGTATAATTGTACTTATTGGAAGTATAGGTCCTTGTTATCTTTTCCCTTAATCATATAGTGGAGATCTGAATGCACTTATATAAAAAATTTTATCCCTGTTATTGGGGATAGGGCAGAGATTTATACCCATAAGGGAATATTTCAAATGCAGATACCCTTTTTGATATAATGGATATGTAACTCACTCATGTAAAAATTTGTATTCATTTGGAACTGAGATGCAGTTTCTACCCATATCAGAGTACAGGAAAGCCCTCAAATCTATCTCACAAGATGCAAGAAAGGTAAATAGTAACTAATATGAAAAGTAATGTTGAATCACCTAATGGAATGTAGCTGAAGTAAGGCATAGAGTTTTTGTTTCACCACCATCGTATCAAGTTTTCATGGATGGTTTTCAAAAAAATAATGAAAATGAACCATTCACATTTTAAGACTTACACATGATGTCTTTGTAAACGACATCAAAGCATTACATATATACAAACTAGGACTACAAATTAAGCTTTGGGGGAAATAAACATAACATTTCTTCAAGAACTGATATTAATTTTCACCCCATATAAACTGATAAGGTAAATAAGAAGAAGTAGTTATTGGAAGAATGGCAAGACTTTCATTAAACATAAGAAAACAAAGTAAAATATGTATTTCTCAAGGCCTATTCCATTCTTATCCATGGAGAATTTGTGTGATAGATACTTATAATTCACAAACCTTAGGCCTTGGTTAAAGTATCACTCCTTTTCTCCAATAATAATTGACATGAATTCATTTCCAGGAAAGCGCAAAGAAAGTTGGATCCAGGCCAGGGCAAGGAAGGTGTCTGACCTCCAGCAAGTAGTCATGCTGTTGAAAACATTGCTAGGAAGTGGACACATTAATCCAAGTATAGGAGACTAGACCAAGATAAAAAGCTAAAGAAAATTTCCTATTTTCCAAAGCCAAATCTCCATCAGAGTAAGGAGTTCGCTTAGGTGAATTGTCTTCAAGCAAAGATTAGGATCAAATTATTAGAAAACAGTGGCAGGTGTGATTGAGACTTCAGCAACAGCAAGATGTAATAAAATGATTGGGAACTTAAAGAAAATCTATGCAGATAGGAGAGTACAAACTGAACAATTTAGCTGAATGCTGGTTTCTTCTTGGTCTAATGCAATGAACTGCTGCATATTGAGGGCAAAAATGGGGAATGTATATATATATATATATATATATATATATGAGAGAACAAAAATGAATCCTATTATTTACAAGTAAACCCTTTAGAAAAAAGAAAGGTAAGATAAACCAGGTACAGCTTAATTTAAAAGGAAACTATCATCAAAGAACATGTAAAAGTTTACATTCTTGTGGATTTTATTCAAGACGTAGGATCTTATCCATGATTTGGGAGCCTGATTTCAAGCAACTCCAAAGCTAAGAAGGCAATGTCAAAGGCATACTAACAAATGAACATATTGATAAATTGCGTATACATGGATGTTTAATTTGTTTACTTCCCACAGTAGAAGCACGTCTTATTTTCCACTCACTTCACTCTGTAGCTCATTCCTAACTGATTACCTAGGCTGAATCCACCCAGCTTACCCCTTATGAATATGACTACCCCTACCTACCCCCACACCACCCTCCCCCCCAAAAAAAGCACCTTGGGCAAACAATGCATGAAGTAAAACCTTTAATAAATTAGATGTCCTTATAACAGGAAATGGACAATGGTAACATGGAAATTGGAGAAGGCAATGGCACCCCACTCCAGTACTCTTGCCTGGAAAATCCCATGGATGGAGGAACCTGGTAGGCTGCAGTCCATGGGGAAGCTAAGAGTCAGACACGACTGAATGACTTCACTTTCACTTTTCACTTTCATGCATTGGAGGAGGAAATGGCAACCCACTCCAGTGTTCTTGCCTAGAGAATCCCAGGGACGGCAGGGCCTGGAGGGCTGCCATCTATGGGGTTGCACAGAGTCAGACATGACTGAAGCAACTTAGCAGCAGCAGCAGCAGCAACATGGAAATGTTAAGAGTAAGAACTATGTATATGGAGATAATAAAAGTTAGTATGGTGTATAAATGGGGTACAGAAGGTAGACTTAAGACAAAAAGATGTAAGAGGAGCGATAAGGATAGAGTCAAAGGAATATAACAACAATTCTAGCTTGTCTTCTCTGCTCTATTTTCCTGAGGGTACTTTCTCTACATTAGTCTATATACTAAGGGTTTAGTCTTCTGTTTTCTCTTTAGCACAAACTCTTAGGTGAAAGAGAAGTCAATCTACCTGATATTTATGTAATCATTGCCTAGATTCATCATGATTAACAGGCTCTAATACACCTACTGAAGCACTAATTCTCAACCATGGCTCCTCAAAGAAGCACATGTTAGGAGATTTTACATCTGCCTATGCCTATTCCCAATAAGGGTGTGTGTGTGTGTGTGTGTGTGTATGCACTCAGTTGCTCTTTGCAACCCCATGGACTGTAGCCTGCCAGGCTCCTCCATCCATGGACTTATCTAGGCAAGAATCCTGGAGTGGGTTGCCATTTCCTACTCCAGGGGATCTTCCTGACCCAGGGATTCATCTCACATCTCTTGCATCTCCTGTATTGGCAGGTGGATTCTTTACCACATCACTTTGCCAACAAAGGTCTGTCTAGACAAAGCTATGCTTTTTCCAGTAGTCATTTACAGATGTGAGGGCTGGACCATAAAGAAGGCTGAGCACTGAAGAACTGCTGCTTTTGAACTGTGGTGCTGGAGAAAATCCTTGAAAGTCTCTTGGATAACAAGATCAAAGCAGTCACTTTTAAAGGAAATCAACTTTGAATATTCATTGGAAGGACTGATACTAAAGTTGAAGCTCCAATACTTTGGCCACCTGATGGGAAGAGCCGACTCATTGGAAAAGACCCTGATGCTGGGAAAGATTGAGGGCATGAGGAGAAGGAGGCAACAGAGAATGAAGTGGTTGGATGGCATCATCAATTCAATGGACATGAGTTTTAGCGAACTCCAGGAAATAGTGAAGGACAGGGAAGCCTGACGTGTTGCAGTCCATGGGGTCACAAGGAGTCAGACACGACTGAGTGACTGAACAACAACAACAGCACCTGGGAGCCCCCAGTACAACAGAGTCTCCATTACTTGAGTGGAGCTTAGGGACTGGTATTTTTTTTTTAAGCTCTTTAGGTATAACTAATGGAGAGCTAGTGTTATAAACCAGTGCTAACTCATTTGTTCTAAAAATTTTATGCAGAAATAATTAGCTGGGGAGCTAGTTAAAAAGGTAGATGTCTAAGCCCCAGACTTTCACATTTAGTGGGTATGAGAATGGGCCTAGGACTTCACATTTTAAAAAGAAACGCCCAAGTGATGCAGATGCAGACTGTCCAGGAGCCCACTTTGACAAATCTCTTCTCTGTTTAACATGCTCCCAAAGCTCTCAGTTCAGTTCAGTCACTCAGTCGTGTCCAACTCTTTGCGACCCCATGAATCTCAGCAGGCCAGGCCTCCCTGTCCATCACCAACTCCTGGAGTTCTCTCAAAATCACGTCCATCGAGTCAGTGATGCCATCCAACCATCTCATCCTCTGTCATCCCCTTCTCCTCCTGCCCCCAATCCCTCCCAGCATCAGAGTCTTTTCCAATGAGTCAGCTCTTCGCATGAGGTGTCCAAAGCACTGGAGTTTCAGCTTTAGCATCATTCCTTCCAAAGAACACCCAGGGCTTATCTCCTTTAGAATGGACTGGCTGGATCTCCTTGCAGTCCAAGGGACTCTCAAGAGTCTTCTCCAACACCACAGTTCAAAAGCTTCAATTCTTCGGTGCTCAGCTTTCTTCACAAAGCTCTAGTTTTCTCTAAATGATATATGAAATGTGACTATAAAATAAAGGTAATCCATAACCCCCACTTTAAAAAGGCCTGCCTCAATGTTATGGCTGAATAAATCAATTTAAGGATTGCCATAGGTGTTGCCCATTTAGAATCTTGGGGGATTTTCTACTCATCTTCCTGTTATTTATTTTTTAAAATTTATTGGTGTACAGTTGATTTACAATGTTATATTTTAGTGTCAGTATAACTGATTCACTTTGCTGTGTGATTTATAGCATACAGCAAAGTGAATAAGTTACACATAAACATGTATCCACTATTTTTAAAATTCTTTTCCCATGTAGGTCATGACAGAGTATTGAGTAGAGTACCCTTTGCTATATAGTATGTCCTTATTAGTTATCTGTTTTATATATAACAGTGTATATATGTAAATCCCAATGTCTCAAATTATCACTCCCCCTTATTCCTCTCTGGTAACCATAAGTTTGTTTGTTTGTTTGTTTTAATATCTGTGACTCTATTTAGGTCTTGTAAATATGTTTGTACCATTTTTTAAGATCCCATATATAAGCGGTACCATATGATATTTGTCTCTTTGTCTGAGTTACTTAACTCAGTTTGAGAATCTCTTTGTCCATCCATGTTGCTGCCAATGGCATTATTTTGTTCTTTTTTCAATGTGTAAGTAATATGTGTATATATGTACCACATTTACAATAGCCAGGACATGGAAACAACCTAAATGTCCATCGACAGAGGAATGAAATCAAGGAGATCTTCCTGTTATTTAAGAAGAGGTTCTTAGAAGTGAGACTTCATTGATTAGAAGAATGAAAGTTTCTTAGAAGTGAAAATTCAATGACTGGGTTAGTTTTCTGTTACTTGTTGGCCTGAAACAAATATACTGCCAGATACTTATCAGAGAATTGCAATTCAGAATCTGCAACCATGTCAAGCCATGTGCAAATCCTGGCATGGCAAGGAAAAGAGACTGCTTCTATAGAGGGGAGAAGAAAGGCGGAAAGGCTGTAGGAAACAAAGAGTCTGTGGATTTTCATTGGGCTGAGTCCTTTCCAGGAAAGAAGAGGAGTCTCTCCTCTGCCTGTTGGGCTCTGCTATTATCACATGGCATAAGAGGTCCTGCTTCTGGTTACCTAGGTCTTTTTAACTGAGATTCCTGTTGATCAGTTTTATATGTGATAGTCAGTCGGGTCCAACTCTATGCAACCCCATGGACTATAGCCCACCAGGTTCCTCTGTCCATGAACTTCTCCAGGCAAGAATACTGGAGTGGGCTGACATTCCCTTCTCGAGGAGATCTTTCTGACCCAGGGATAAAACCCAGGTCTCTTGCATTGCAGGCGGATTCTTTACCATCTGAGCCACTAGGGAGGCCCA
This sequence comes from Bubalus kerabau, assembly GCF_029407905.1. Lineage (NCBI taxonomy): Eukaryota > Metazoa > Chordata > Mammalia > Artiodactyla > Bovidae > Bubalus > Bubalus kerabau. Next base: position 55,958,023 of record NC_073647.1, on the reverse strand, counting down.
ATTTATATACTGCTTAACAAATTACCACAAATTTAGTGGTTTAAAAATAGCATATGTTTACTATCTCATAACTTTTCTGATTCAGGAATCTTAATATGGCCTTGAGTCACAAGATCTTTGATCTTAGTCAAAGGATCAGAGATCTCAGGATCTCATAAGGCTGCACTCAAGGCTTGTCAAGGTTGTATCATTTCTGGAGGAAACAAGCTCTGATATTGTGACTTATAATGGAAAAACTATGTGTTTGATCTCCACTCATGGTTTCTGGCACAGAGCTCCTAAAATCCTTGGAACTTTCTAAGTGATGAGAGCCAAAAAATATCTTTTGTTATGTTGGTGACTTTTGAAAAGCAGCTAAGAATTGGAGCTGGTTGTCTGGAGAGCCAACTCTGTTATTAGAGGGTTTAAATATTTAGTTCCAGCCCCTGACCTCCATTCTCCAGGGAGGAGAGGGTCTGAATATTGAGTTCAATCATAGTGGCCGATGACTTATTCAATCATGCCTGTGTAATGAAGCCTCCATAGCAAACCAAAATACAGGGTTCCAAGTGCTTATGGGTTGGTGAACACATGAATATTTGGAGAGAATGGTACTCTCTGAGAAGGTGCGGAGATCTGTGCCCATTCCCCATTCATTACCTCTCCATTCATTTCTTCTATCTGGTTGTTATTGAGTTATTTATATGTTTATATATAATAAACTGGCAATCTAGTAAGTAAATGTTTCTCAGAGTTCTGTGAACCACTTTAGCAAATTAATCAAACATAAGGAGGAAATTGTGGGAAGCTCTGATTTATGGCCAATGGGTCAGAAGCACAGGTAACAACTTGGGCTTTCAATCGGCATCTGAAATAGGGGCAGTCTTGTGGGACTGAACCCTGAACCTGTGGAATCTAATTTTAGCTCCAGATAAATAATGTCAGAATCGAGTTGAAGTGTAGGACACCCGGCTGGTGTCAGAGAATTGCTTGGTGGTGTGAAAAATCCTCACCACACATTGGAATTGGTACTAAAGTAATTTTATTAACACAAACTCGTGGTTATAGGCAGAAATCTGTTACTTGCAGTTATAGGACTCACCCTGCAGTTCCTGGTCACTTTGCTCAGAAGCTGCCTCACAACATGGTGACTTATTTCTTCAAAGCCCCCAGGAGAATACCTCATTCCAGTCAGCTAAAACAGGCATATAAAGTAACATGACACCTTTGCCATATAGCATAACCTGATGAAGGGAGTCCTTTGACATACTCTGTTAATTAGAAAGGAATGATATGTTCTGCCAGTTCTCAAGGGAAGGAGATTATACAAAGGCTTGACTTATTTGAGGATATCCTAGAATTCTGCATATGACAATGACTAAATAAAGAAGGATCCTGAAAGAAACATGGTAAGTGGAAAACAAAATCAAGAGGAAGAATTTGAACAATTCTACCATCATGAAAAAACTCAGGGTTCAAGAGGCACAAAGAGTCCCATACAGGATAAACCCAAGGGGAAACAGTCCAAGACACATACTAATCAAACTAACAAAGACTAAAGACAAAGAAAGAATATTAAAAGCAGCAAGGGAAAAGCAACAAGTAACATACAAGGGAAACCCCATACTCTTAACAGCTGATTTTTCAGCAGAAAATCTGCAAGCCGGAAGGGAATGGCAGGATATATTTAAAGCACTGAAAGGGAAAAATCTACAACCAAGATTACAGTATCTGGCAAGGATCTCATTCAAAATTGATGAAGAAATCAAAAGCTTTTCAGACAAACAAAAGTTAAGAGAATTCAGTACCACCTAACCAGCTTTACAACAAATGTTAAGCGGACTTCTATAGTCAAGAAATACAACAGGAGAAAAAAAAAATCTGAAAAATCAACCCCAAACAATTAAGAAAATGGCAGTAGAAAAAAAAATATATATATATGTCAATAATTATTTTAAATGTAAATGGATTAAATGCTCCAACCAAAAGACACGGACTGGTTGAATGGACACAAAAATAAGACCCATATATATGCTGTCTATCAAAAACTCACTTCAGACCTCAAGACACATATAGACTGAAAGTGAGAGGATGGAAAAATATATTCCATGCAAATGGGAAGCAAAAGAAAGCTGGGGTAGCAATCCTCATATCAGACAAAATAGACCTTAAAATACAGAAGATTATAAGAGATAAGGAAGGACACTACATAATGATCAAAGGATCAATCCAAGAGGAAGACATAACAATTGTAAATTTCTATGCTCCCAGCATAGGGTACTTCAATACATAAGACAAACACTAACAATCATAAAAGGAGAAATTGACAGTAACACAATAATAGTAGGAGACTTTAACATCCCACTCACACCAATGAACAGATCATCAAAACAGAAAATTAATAAGGAAGCACAAGCCTTAAATGATATATTAGATGAAATGTATCTCATTGATATTTTCAAGACATTCCATCCAAATGCAGAAGACTACACCTTCTTCTCAAGTGCATATGAAACATTCTCCAGGATAGACCACAACCTGGGTCATAAATCAAACCTCAGTAAATTTAAGAAAACTGAAATCATATCAAGCATCTTCTCTGACCACAACACTATGAGACTAGATATCAATTACAAGGAAAACACTGTAAGAAACACAAACACGTGGAGATTTAACAACACGTTTTTAAATAACCAACAGGTTACTGAAAAAATCAAAAGGGAAATGAATAAATTTCCAGAAACAAATGACAATGGAAACATGACAACTCTAAACCTATGGGATGCAGCAAAAGCAGTTCTAAGAGGGAAGTTTATACTAATACAATCCTACCTCAAGAAACAAGAAAACCGTCGAGTAGACAACCTAACTTTACACCTAGGACAACTGGAAAAAGAGGAACAAAAACACCCCAAAATTAATAGAAGGAAATAAATCCTAAAGATCTGAACAGAAATATATGAGAAAAAAAAAAAGAAACAATAGTAAAGAGTAATAAAACTAAAAGCTGGTTCTTTGAGAAGATAAACAAAATCAACAAACCCGTAGCCAGACTCATCAAGAAAAAAAAAGAAGAATCAAATCAACAAAATTAGAAATTAAAAAGGAGAGGTTACAACAGACAATGCAGAAATACAAATGATTATAAGAGACTATTATGAAAAACTATATGGCAATAAAACGGATAACCTGGAAGAAATGGATAGATTCTTAGAAAAGTTCAATCTTCCAAGACTGAACCAGGAAGAAGTAGAGATTATGAACAACCCAATTACATGCACTGAAATTGAAGCTCTGATCAGAAATCTCCCATAAAAAAGCCCAGGACCAGATGGCTTCACAGGAGAATTCTATCTAACATTTAGACAAGAACTAATGCCTATCCCTCTAAAACTCTTTCAACAAGAAGGAACACTTCCAAATTTATTCTACGAGGCAACCATCACCCTGATACCAAAACCAGACAAAGACAACACACACAAAAAAAGAAAATTAGAGGCCAATATCACTGATGAATATAGATGCAAAAATCCTCAGCAAAATTTTAGCATACAGAATTCAGCAGCACATCAAAAAGCTCATACACCATGACCAAGTTGGGTTTATTTCAGGGATGTAAGGATTCTTCAATACATGGAAATCAATCAATGTGAAACACCATATTAAAAAATTGAAATATGTAAATCATATGATAATCTCAATAGATGCAGAAAAAGCCTTTGACAAAATTCAGCACCCATTTATGATTAAAACTCTTAAAAAATGGGCATAGAAGGAACCTACCTCAACATAGTAAAGGTCATATATGATAAGCCTACAGCAAACATTCTTCAATGGTGAAAAACTGAGAATATTCCCCCTAAGGTCAGGAAAAATACAAGGGTGTCCACTTTCACCACTATTGTTCAACATAGTTCTGGAAGTCCTAGCTATAGCAATCAGAGAAGAAAACAACATAAAAGGGATCCAGATTGGAAAAGAAGAAGTAAAACTCTCACTATTTGCAGATGACATGATACTGTACACAGAAAACTCTAAAGATAGTATCAGAAAATTACTAGAGCTAATCAGTGAATTTAGCAAAGTTGCAGGATACAAAATCAATACAAATAAATCACTTACATTTCTATATACTAGCAATGAAAACTCAGAAAGAGAAATTAAGGTATCAATCCCATTCACCATTACAACAAAAAGAATTAAATATCTAGGAATAAACTTACCTAAGGAGACTAAAGAACTGTACACAGAAAATTATAAGACACTAATGAAAGAAATCAAAGATGACATAAACAGGTGGAGAGATATTCCATGTTCCTGGGTAGGAAGAATCAATATTTTGAAAATGATTCTATTACCAAATGCAATCTATAGATTCAAATTATCAATATTTTCACAGAACTAGAGAAAAAACTTCACAATTCATATGGAAACACAAAAGACCCTGAATAGCCAAAGCAGTCTTAAGAAAGAAGAATGGAGCTGGAGGAATCAACCTTTCTGACTTCAGGTTATACTACAAACCTACAGTCATCAAGACAGTATGGTACTGGCACAAAAAAAGAAATATAGACCAATAGAACAAGATAGAAAGCCCAGAAATAACCCATGCACCTATGGGTCCTTTATTTTTGACAAAGGAGGCAAGAATATACAATGGGGAAAAGACAGCCTCTGCAATATATGGTGCTGGGAAAACAGGACAGCTCCATGAAAAGAATGAAATTAGAACACTTCCTAACACTATACACATAGATAAGCTCAAAATAGATTAAAGACCTAAATGTAAGACCAGAAACTATAAAACTCTTAGAGGAAACATTGGCAGAACACTCGATGACATAAATCAATGCAAGATCCTCTATGACCCACCTCCTAGAGTAACAGAAATAAAAACAAAAGTAAACAAATGGCACCTGATTAAACTTAAAAGCTTTTGCACAGCAAAGGAAACTATAAACAAGGTGAAAAGTCAACCCTCAGAATGGGAGAAAAATGATAGCAAGCGAAACAACTGACATAGGATTAATTTCCAAAATATACAATCAGCTAATACAACTCAATACCAGGAAAACAACCCAATCAAAAAGTGGGAAAAAGACCTAAACAGACATTTCTCCAGAGAAGACATACAGATGGCTAACAAACACATGGAAAGATGCTCAATATTGCTCATTATTAGAGAAATGCAAATTGAAACTACAATGAGTTATCACCTCACACTGGTCAGAATGGCCCTCATCAAAAAGTCTACAAACAATAAATGCTGGAGAAGATGTGGAGAAAAGGGAACACTCTTGCACTGTTGGTGGGAAAGTAAATTGATACAGCCACTATGGAAGCTGGTGTGGAGATTCCTTAAAATCTAGAAATAAAAGCACCATATGACCCAGCAATCCCACTCTTAGGCATATACCTTGAGGAAACCAAAATTGAAAGAGACACATGTATCCGTTTGTTCATTGCAGCACTATATACAGTAGCTAGAACATAGAAACAACCTAGATGTCCATTGACAGATGAATGGATAAAGAAGTTGTGGTACATATACACAATGGAATAGTACTCAGCCACAAAAAGGAACACCTTTGAGTCAGTTCTAATGAGGTGGATGAACCTAGAACCTTAGGTTCATTATACAGAGTGAAGTGAATCAGAAAGAGAAAGTTAAATGCCGTTTTCTAACACATATATATGGAATCTAGAAAAATGGTACTGAAGAACTTATTTACAGGGCAACAATGGAGAAACAGACATAGAGAATAGACTTATGGACATGGGGAGAGGGGAGGAGAGGGTGAGATGTATGGAAAAGTAACGTGGAAAGAGTAACATGGAAACTTACATTACCATATGTAAAATAAATAGCCAAGGAGAATGTGCTATATGGCTCAGGAAACTCAAACAGGGGCTCTGTATCAACCTAGAGGGGTGGAATGGGGAGAGAGATGGGAGGGAGGTTCAAAAACTAGGGGATATATGTATACCTATGGCTGATTCAGGAGAAGGCAATGGCACCCCACTCCAGTACTCTTGCCTGGAAAATCCCATGGACGGAGGAGCATGGTAGGCTGCAGTCCATGGGGTCGCTAAGAGTCGGACACGACTGAGCGACTTCACTTTCACTTTTCACTTTCATGCATTGGAGAAGGAAATGGCAACCCACTCCAGTGTTCTTGCCTGGAGAATCCCAGGGTGGGGGATCCTGGGGGCTGCCATCTATGGGGTCACACAGAGTCGGACACGACTGAAGCGACTTAGCAGCAGCATGGCTGATTCATGTAGAGGTTTGACAGAAAACAGCAAAATTCTGTAAAGCAATTATCATTCAATTAAAAATCAATTAATTAAAAAATAATAAACTCAAGAACAGGAGGGTAAAAACTCCTCAAAATGAATTTCAAAAAGCATTATTCAAAGGCCAGCTGAATCATAGCTGGATGAAAAAAATGTAAAACATGTATATAATTCTCTAATGTGGCATTATTACCTTTGGGGATTTTTTTTTTCCTGTATATAACATCTGTTACTATACTCTTTACATTTTATAATGTTGGAAGATGACCTGTTGGGTGAAAACTGAGAAAATTCTCTTTGATGATTTGCATTACTTGTGCTTTTCATTTCATAAGTACCTAAATTTTGGGAAGATGTAATTTTTTATATAAAATTATATGTTATGATTTAAAGCAGTAGGAGTTAAAAACTGCACTTTGTTTCTGAGGAAGGTTTTTCTGCTTCACTGATTATCAGAGGGTAGGTCCCTAAAAATAACTAGTGGTCAGAGAATAGACCCAACCTTGAGTCCTTTCCCATTCAGCAACACCAATGCATTTCATATATGATCTCCAGATTTTATGGGATGAGATGATTGAACCAGTGACCCTTGCTACTATTGTCTAGATACTGTACCTACTGGAAAGACAATATTAAGCTTGAAAAGTATGTTATCTAAACTGGAATCCACGTGCTCTGATGTGAAATACAGAATGTCAATCATCCAGGTCTTATTGTTTGGGTGATTGACATATTTGCAGTTGATTAAGCTCTAGTCAATCCTAAATAACTTAAGGTTAGTCATATAATCATATAATTAGGGTTTCTAATATTTTCCACTGGCATCCCTTAGGTTCTCCATTATATGGTTTGTCTATCCTCTTAACCTAAAGCACCTTTTATAAAGTAACTGTCAGAGAAAGAAATAAACTTTTTTCATATATATATGACATATGATATATATTATAATGAATTTAAGCAGGTAGTCTGTTGGCTGCCACATCTTTTCTACCTCTAAATGCCTCACAGATGTCTTAAAGGGTTATGGACATTCAAGCATTCCTAAACATTAGATGTATTGTGATTTTAATGGGATGCTGTTAGAGAATTTATATTCCATATAACATGATTAAAGCCCCCTTCCTTTGTTTGAGCTTAGGGAAAGTAAAGGCAAAGTTAGATTCCTTTCGATGACTCTTGTATTGAATATATTGAAACCAACTGTTAGATGCACTTTGCAATATGACCCTGAAAGTGCAGCCACTAGTTTCTTTTTGTACAGTCTGGTTTGATTTCAGAGCAGCGTTACACATGGAAAGAGTTGCCTACTGTCTCACTCTGGCACAATTACAAATTCAGTAACTTGAACACAATGAATGTTTTGTTTTTGTTTGATTTTTTACACTTAATTAATTTAATTCTGTGAAAAGATTCACATGGCTCAACAATGAACAACTATAAACAAAGTGAAAAGTCTCCTATTAACTCCTGTACCTAGGTCCTACCTCACATTTCACATTTAACTGTTGCTAATTTGTTTATTCTGTATTTTTCCATGTCACTATGCATTGGCTCAATTTCTGCATTTCTTTCTGTCTCATTGATCTGTCTGTCAATTCATGCAACTACACGACTGTGTTTTACTTTAGGGCTTTATATTAAATTTTAATACCTAGAAAGGCTGGTTTCTCCTGCTTGCCCTTCTGTTTTAAATTTTTCATGATTATTTTTTGCTTATTTTTCCATATGAACTCAAGAATCAGCATGTCTAGTTTAAAAACCTGTTGGTATTTTAAGCAGTTTACATATTTATAAGTTGATTTAGGGAACACTGGCATTTTGATGATATTGTCATTGTCTAGAGAAGCATGCTAGTCTGTGGATGATAGATTTGCTAATAATACTAAAGGGCAAGTGAAATAAAATCCCCAAATTTCTGGCTTAGGTTTCTGGGTGGATGTGGACTTACAACCAAACAAGTTACAGGGTATAAAATAAGTTGAAATCAACACTTTGTATATACGTTATGTGTGTATGTTGGAGAGGAGAAAAAGTGAAGCACTAAATTCACTCAGTTTTTACTTTTATTTGAAAATAATTTCAAACACTGAGGCAAGTTATAAGAATAGTATAATGAATACCTGCATCTCCTTTACTGAATTTGACTATTAACAGTTTGACTCATTTGCTTTGCCTCATTTGCTTCCCCTACTCTCTTTCTCTCTCTCACACATGCACACACACACTTTTTCTGAACCACTGAAAGTAAATACTTCAGTTTGCATTGACTAAGAATGAGGATGTCCATCTGTGTTCTGAATTTTTTCAGTTTACCTAATCATGCATTTTTAGCTGGGAATAATTCCTCCGAGTTTATTTGTCTTTTAAGATGTTTACAGCTTTGAAGAAGGCAGGGCTTTAAAAATAGTAATAGACATTTTGAGTTTACCTCTTGTTTCCTGATGATTAGATCCAGATTATACAACCTGGGGTGAAATGCTACATAAGTGATGTATCCTTCTTAGAGTGTGGCATCCCTAGACACACAATGTACCTCTGCACATTAATGGTGTTGTTAATTTTATCATTTAGAGAAAGCGTTGCTAATTTCTCAATAGTAATTTTTTTAATTTTTTTTTTCAAATAATAGGTAATCTGTGGGAAGACATTTTAAGAGCATAAAAATGTTCTAGTCCTGCCTGATCACGTTGGCTCTTCCAGATTTAGTATACACTGATAATCTTTGTCTGTATCAATCTTTACTATGACAGTTGCAAATGATTATTTTCCTAACTGTAGCAATCCCTATAACTTTATAATGGATTATCCCACTCCTCATCTATTTATTTATGTATTTATTTAGCTATTTATTATTATGATAATGGATAATTATTTCTTCAGTGATTTGTAATCCAGTGATGAATTTATTCTAGTCATAATGTCAGGATGCCCATGTGGCCGTGTTTTCCCTCCAGTTAAATTATAATCTTCCCAACAATGGGAACTGTACATCTGTCTCCTTCCTATTAACTTTCTTTCTTCCTGCACACACAAGCACAAACACAATCTCCTAGTCCAGAACTGTTTAGAGAAGTTATTTACTAAAGACTGAATAAATGATCAAATGTCTTGAGGGTGTTGGCAAGGACATTTGTAGCTTCAAGCCATAGGTATGGTGCAGGTACTGTCTGTGAATCACTGTAGTTACCACCAAATAAAATATCGGAAGTTTAAAATGGAGCCCTGTGATAACTGTATGGGATAGTGTTAATGGAGAAGCAATCTTTTAAAGTATACTTCAAGGGCTATCTTTATACGAGATCCAGATTATAGCATGTAATTAATTGTACATTTCCCTAAAACCTCAAAATTGAATCTTTGCTCATATAATGTATGAAATATCACATGGCTAAGTTTGGTTGCAATTTTGTTTACTAATCTAGTGTTTAATGTTTCTTGTATTGCAATAAAGTTTTTTTAATGTAAAACTTCCTCCTATTCTCATTTCCCACCTGAATCCCCCTGGTTTGTTTCTGCAGGGTACTCTCTAAAGCAAGAGAAACAGATAATAATTTTCCTGATAACCTCAAAGTCTATATAAGACCTTGACTTTGGAGATAGCATACTGTTGGTGGATTAAAAGCAAGTCTCTCTTTTCAGTTCATTTTCAAGAACATGAGTTTTTCCCATATCATAGACATTACTTGCACAGGTGCTTGAGAGTTCAGAAGTCCTTTAGGAGAATTTGTGTTTGTGAATATGTATATACAAACACACATCTTTCTATGCCCTGCCATATATCTGTTCACATAGGATACACACAGATATGTTTTTTTTTTTCCCCTCCATCTACTTCATTTGTTATTTCCAAGGTGACTCAGTGGCAGAAAGAGTATTTAAGCTTCAGTAAGTGCCCCCTGCCTTTTTCTTTTTTGGTTATAGCATCTCCCTTTTCTATCCTAGCGTAGCTTGTGGGGGAAGGTGTTTTCTCTGAAGACATTAGCTATTGGTACCTTAAGAGACTTGAGTCCATGTTCAGAGATTTTAATTCACTCTGTCTCTATCTTCTAAAACTAGCGTCTCCTTACTTTTTTTGTGTGTACTGTATTTTACTGAGGAAACATCATCTAATCTAATTCTTGCTGCAAACTTTAGGTTTGGAATAAAGCTTTTTATACATGCATACATGTACATGTGAACACATAAGTGGAGATAGTCTTAAAGGAAATCACTGGCCAAAAAAAAAAAAAAAATCCCTAGTTTTGGGTGCAGCTTGATATAATTTGGCCTTGGAGTACAGAATGAAGCAAGGCAAAGGCTAATAGAGTTTTGCCAAGAGAACACACTGGTCATAGCAAACAACCTCTTCCAACAACACAACAGAAGACTCTTCACACGGACATCACCAGATGGTCAACACCAAAATCAGATTGATTATATTCTTTGCAGCCAAAGGTGGAGAAGCTCTATAGAGTCAGCAAATACAAGACCAGGAACTGACTGTGGCTCAGATCATGAAATCCTTATTGCCAAATTCAGACTTAAATTGAAGAAAGTGGGGAAAACCACTAGACCATTCAGGTACGACCTAAATCAAATTCCTTATGATTATAGAGTGAAAGTGAGAAACAGATTTAAGGGACTAGATCTGATAGACAGAGTGCCTGATGAACTATGCACAGGGGTTCGTGACATTGTACAGGGACAGGGATCAAGGCCATCCCCAAGAAAAATAAATGCAAAAAAGCAAAATGGCTGTCTGAGGAGCCCTTACAAATAGCTGTGAAAAGAAGAGAAGCGAAAAGCAAAGGAGAAAAGGAAATATATACCCATTTGAATTCAGAGTTTCAAAGAATAGCAAGAAGAGATAAGAAAGCCTTCTTCAGAGATCAATGCAAAGAAATAGAGGAAAACAACAGAATCGGAAAGACTAGAGATCTCTTCAAGAAAATTAGAGATATCAAGGGAACATTTCACGCAAAGATGGGCTCAATAAAGGACAGAAATGGTATGGACCTAAGAGAAGCAGAAGATATTAAGAAGAGGTGGCAAGAATACACAGAAGAACTGTACAAAAAAGATCTTCACGACCCAGATAATCACGATGGTATGATCGCTCATCTAGAGCCAGACATCCTGGAATGTGAAGTCAAGTGGGGCTGGAAGCATCACTACGAACAAAGCTTGTGGAGGTGATGGAATTCCAGTTGAGCTATTTCAAATCCTGAAAGATGACATTGTGAAAGTGCTGCATTGAATATGCCAGCAAATTTGGAAAACTCAGCAGTGGCCACAGGACTGGAAAAGCTTAGTTTTCATTCCAATCCCAAAGAAAGGCAATGCCAAAGAATGCTCAAACTACCACACGATTGCACTCATCTCACACGCTAGTAAAGTAATACTTAAAATTCTCCAAGCCAGATTTCAGCAATATGTGAACCGTGAACTTCCAAATGTTCAAGCTGGTTTTAGAAAAGGCAGAGGAACCAGAGATCAAATATCCAACATCTGCTGGATCATCAAAAAAGCAAGAGAGTCCCATAAGTACATCTATTTCTGCTTTATTGACTATGCCAAAGCCTTTGACTGTGTGGATCACAATAAACTGGAAAATTTTGAAAGGGATGGGAATACCAGACCACCTGACATGCCTCTTGAGAAACCTGTATGCAGGTCAGGAAGCAAAAGTTAGAACTGGAGATGGAACAACAGACTGGTTCCAAATAGGGAAAGGAGTATGTCAAGGCTGTATATTGTCACCCTGCTTATTTAACTTCTATGCAGAGTATATCATGAGAGATGCTGGGCTGGAGGAAGGACAAGCTGGAATCAGGATTGCTGGGAGAAATATCAGTAACCTCAGATATGCAAGTGACACCACCTTGATGGCAGAAAGTGAAGAAGAACTAAAGAACCTCTTGATGAAAGTGAAAGAGGAGAGTGAAAAAGTAGGCTTAAAGCTCAACATTCAGAAAACTAAGTTCATGGCATCTGATCCCATCACTTCATGATAAATAGACAGGGAAACAGTGGAAACAGTGTCTGACTTTATTTTGGGGGGCTCCAAAATCACTGCAGATGATGATTGAAACCATGAAATTAAAAGACGCTTACTCCTTGGAAGGAAAGTTATGACCAACCTAGACAGCATATTAAAAAGCAGAGACATTACTTTGTCAACAAAGGTCTGTCTAGTCAAGGCTATGGTTTTTCCAGTAGTCATGTATGGATGTGAGAGTTGGACTATAAAGAAAGCTGAGCTCCGAAGAATTGATGTTTTTAAACTCTGGTGTTGGAGAAGACTCTTGAGAGTTCCTTGGACTGCAAGGAGATCCAACCAGTCCATCTTAAAGGAGATCAGTGCTGGGTGTTCATTAGAAGGATTGATGTTGATGCTGAAACTCTGATTCTTTGGCCACCTGGTGCGAAGTGCTGACTTTTTTGAAAAGACTGTGATGCTGGGAAAGATTGAGGGCAGGAATAGCAGGGGAGGACAGAGGATGAGATGGTTGGATAGCATCACCAACTCAGTGGATATGAGTATGGGTAACCTCTGGAAATTGGCGATGGACAGGGAGGCCTGGTGGGCTGCGGTTCATGGGGTTGCAAAGAGTCGGACACACCTGAGCAATTGAACTGAACTGAACTGAACTATGCACAGATTAATGTGATTTAAGAGTCATCTCTTTATACATAGGTGGGAATACCAGCTAGAAATAACATATAAGCCAGTATAGTTTGTGATGACATTATTATTCTAGACAGTTTTTTAACATTGTTACTTTAAGGTATAGCCAAAATATAAAGATAATCCAATAAAGAGGCTAGCATATCAGAATTAGGAATGTTTCCTCACTGCAATACCAAGAAATGAGTTCAGCTTGCTGTCTCCCTCAAACTTTTCACAAATTTGCTCTCCATTGACCTTTTATATTTTGGGAATATTTGAAAATAATATTTGATGAAGTTTTAAAGATTAAGTTTCCTAATACCAGACAAAAGGATTAGTCTCTTTAAACTAATTTTGGTGCTGTGCCCTCCCTTCTTTTTTTTTTTTTTTTTTCCTTTGTACCAAAACAACATTTTTTAAAAATATATTTTTGGTCAGTTGAATATTCAGGACCAAGAATCAAAAGTATCATCTTTTTTTTGAAACTTAATTCTTTTTTAGGGGCTTCCTTGGTGGCTCAGCTGGTAAAGAATCTGCCTGCAATGCGGGAGACCTGGGTTCGGTCCCTGGGTTGGGAAGATCCCCTGGAGAAGGGAACGGCTACCCACTCCAGTATTCTGGCCTGGAGAGTTCCATGGGGTCACAAAGAATCGGACATGACTAAGTGACTTTCACTTTAATTTTTTTTTTTTTAGTAGAAAAATTTACTTTCCTGGGAGTTTCACAATTTGAAAATATATCCTTTATCTACATTTCAAAGTGGTTTCTTGATGTCCAATTTATTTTCACTTTTGTTACCACTGCCATCTCACCTCCTGTCCTAGCCACTTTATATTTAATCTATATATTTCTGAACTTCCCTGGTGGCTCAGACGGTTAAGCGTCTGCCTACAATGTGGGAGACCCAGGTTCAATCCCTGGATCTGGAAGATCTCCTGAAGAAGGAAATGGCAACCCACTCCAGTATTCTTGCCTGGAAAATCCCATGGACAGAAGAGCCTGGTAGGACACAACTGAGCGACTTCATTTACCCTTATATATTTCTGGACCTTATTCTTATGTTTACCTGACTACTGTTTTCTTAGAAAACCTTGAAAGTGTTAGTCTAAGTTTGCATGTGATGTTATGCTGAGAGAGGAAGTATCATTCAGGAAGAAGCATACAAGCCCTGGAGAAATATAAACAGCTGCATTCACAAACAGCCCAAGTCTGCCACTGACTAGATGTGGGTTTATACACCAGTAACTGTGGCTTCCTCATTTATATAATGTAAACAGTCATCTGTTCCTTCAAGTAGTCATTGTGTAGGTTAAATTAAATAAAATAACAGATGTAAACATCTAATTCAGGTCTGGCAAATAGGTGGTACTTGGAATATGGTAGCTACGATTATTTTTATTGTTACCATTGTGTTTTGCTTGGGGTGGGGATTCTTCTTTATTGTTTTTTTAGATTGAGAGACCAGGAAGAACTAAGCAGCCTGCTCTACTGACTGATACAAGGGGTTGGAAATAGATTTCAATATTATCCTTGATTGCCTCCAAGGGCTAGGAAAATTACTCAAATCTTTCTCTCTGTATATATGGAAGAAATAAATAATCTATGTATGGAATAGTGATGGCTATTAGCCGATTAGTTTTCTCCAAAGATGTTGACCATATAAAAATCTGTAAGTACTAAGTTGTAGTGATGGTTATTTATTGTTTTCAAATGAAACCTTTATTATGGTTTTAATGAATCAGTTTAGAAGTCCTATATGTTCATGTGACTGTATAAATGTAATTACAAAAGTGAATTTCAGCTGAGAAATCTTGGAGACAGCTACCATGTGTCTTGTCCCTGTTAGCAATATCTGCTTATGGTTTTATTTTTTGTAGGTGCCTTTTTAACACTTCTGTGACAACCCTTTCCCCAGGCAAATCAGGGAGTATCAAAGAACAGTGGGGGCTGTTAAAAATGGTATGCTGAAACATCATTTTGATTTTCCTTAGGGAACCATTTTGATATTTTATCAGACTGTGTCTAGTAGTCTACACAGATTTTACTTATATATAAGACTCAAAATCCATAAATATCAATTGTGTTTTTTGTTGTATTTGCATTTATATATAACCTTTAATATATTTTATATTATAGTTCTTTTGCAGACCAGTGAATTATATAGTTTTATAGCAAGGACTATAGGTAGCAAAATTGACTGCTATTACTTATTAAAGCCCCGCTTTTACATATTTGTGTATGTGAGAAAGAATGTTGCAGATTATGGAAAAGTGTAAATGGAGAAGAATTAATTAACACCTACCAGTTATTGTCTTTCAAGGTTGACAGTGATCGTAAAACATATTATACTGAATAAGTGGATATTAAGGGATTTTTATCAACTCAGGAAACCAACTACATTCATCTCAAGTATCATCACATCAGAGCTCTTTTCCATAGTATAAGAATAGGCTTTGGCTAGGACATATTTTTAGAGGTGGCAAACATTTATTTACACGTGTGCTTGGACTCTTAACTATAGAAGAATGTTTTAAAGCTGCTGCTGCTGCTAAGTCGCTTCATTTGTGTCTGACTCTGTGCGACCCCATAGACGGCAGCCCACCAGGCTCCCCCGTCCCTGGGATTCTCCAGGCAAGAACACTGGAGTGGGTTGCCATTTCCTTCTCCAATGCATGAAAGCAAAAAGTGAAAGTGAAGCCGCTCAGTCATGTCCGACTCTTAGAGACCCCATGGACTACAGTCTACCGGGCTCCTCTGTCCATGGATTTTCCAAGCAAGAGTACTAGAGTGGGGTGCCATTGCCTTCTCCGTGTTTTAAAGCTATGTACCACTAAAAAGGACTCTAAGCAATCATTAACATAAATTATAGAATCTTGTCTGCACTTCAGGGCTAGTTTCCTAGCAGACAATTGGGAAGATTTATTATGTATTTGTAAGACTACAGATCGCGGAATTAGCAAGTGAGAAATCTAATGGATTGGGGAAAGGGGAAATATGTATATATTTCAACATCTATCTATCTATATATATATATATATATTATAGAAAATGTCATTTATTCCATAAATTAGAAATTTTACTATTTTCTAAACTCAATTTCATCTCCAAGGTCCATCTTTAAAAAAAAAAAAAAATCATGCCTTACAATACTAATGTATCATACTGTGTTACTTAGCAGGAACCCTGCTAGTTTACACAGTGGGGTGGGGGGCGCTCTCCTCTACTTCTCTGAAAAGAGATGTTTGATTTTTCATATAACTGAAATTCAATCAAATTATGCTTCAAGGGCTACTATAAAATTTTGAAACTGATGCTGTCTTACATAATTGAGGATCTTTAGGGTATATATGAAATAAAAACTGACTGGTTCATGTGAATATTAACACTATAATCATAAAGCCCTAGAGTTGAATGAGGTCTTCATAAGACACTTATCACAGAATTAAGAATCTGAGGGTTAAAAAGTTTTTGCCATAAACTGAATGTGTTCCCCTTCAAATTCATTTGTTTAAACTTGATACTCAGTGCTGATGGAATCTGAAGGTGGGGACTTTGGGAGATGATTAGGTCATGGGTACAGAGCCCTCAGGAGTGGGAGCCCTCTCCTTTATAAAAGAGACCTACCAAAGATCCCTTAAACCTTCTGCCTTATGAGCAGAGTTAAAAGAGAGTCAGCTTTGAACCAGGAAGCCATTACTAGACACTAAATCTCCCAACATCTTGATCTTGGACTTCTATTTAGTTGTCTTCATTGGTCTCATATATGGTTCATTACCATCTATGTGAGGAGCTTTAAAAAACAGATTCCTGGTACCAAAACAAACCTACTCAATAAAATTTTCCAGGAGTTGTAGAGTACAGGAAATTTTTTCCAGTGCCTTTAAGGAATTCTTATGACAAACCAGGTTTGAAACCATGGATTTAGGCCAAAGACAATAGAGTTTATCTCTAACTGTATTCCAAAGTGGGAATTCCACTAAGTCCATAGATAATATGTATCTGGAATTAGTTACACAGTTATGACATAATTTTAAAATGTGTCTTTCTGCAAGATAAAAACTAATAGCCTCCAGTTTGACACACCTCAGAAACAGCCATTTAGCTTTGCTCATTTTTCTTTAGGAAGTACTAAAAATATTAAAGGGTTGTATTTAATTATCCTTCAGGTACTTTTTCTCTATAACAAATCAGTCCCTTTTTCTTATATGTCCAATTTTTAAACTCTTTAATAGCATTTGCTTTTCTCAAAAATCTAGTTTCTTCAAATATGCTGATGTAAACACCAGTAACATACAAACTCTGAGAAGAGTAAAGTTGACTAATAACTAGTCTTACTAGAATATCCATTTCTAACATCAGATATTTAAAATTGGCAGTTTCAGTTTGAGTCAGCCATTAAGGCTTATTATTATATAAGCATTTCTACAGTGTTTACAGGCTGAAATAAAGATTTCCAGGAAAAATATCAATAACCTCAGATGACACCACACTTATAGCAGAAAGCTATGAGGAACTAAAGAGTGTCTTGATGAAAGTGAAAGAGGAGAGTGAAAAAGTTGGCTTAAAAATTAACATTCAAAAAACTAATATCATGGCATCCAGTCCCATCACTTCATGGCAAATAGATGGGGAAATGATGGAAATAGTGAGAGACTTTGTTTCCTTGGGCTCCAAAATCACTGCAGATGGTGACTGCAGCCATTAAATTAAAAGACACTTGTTCCTTGGAAGAAAAGCTATGAGCAACCTAGACAGCATATTAAAAAGCAGAGACATTACTTTACCAACAAAGGTGCATCTAGTCAAAGCTATAATTTATCCAGTAGTTATGTACGGATGTGAGAGTTGGACTATAAAGAAAGCTGAGCACTGAAGAATTGATGCTTTTGAACTGTGGTTTTGGAGAAGACCCTTGAGAGTCCCTTGGACTGCAAGGAAATCAAACCAGTCCATCCTAAGGGAAATCAGTCCTTAATATTCATTGGAGACACTGATCCTGAAGCTGAAGCTCCAATACTTTGATGTGAAGAACTGACTCATTAGAAAAGACTCTGATGCTGGGAAAGATTGAAAGCAGGAGGAGAAGGGGATGACAGAGGATGAGATGGTTGGATGGCATCACCAACGTGATGAACATGCGTTTGAGCAAGCTCTGGGAATTGGTCATGGACAGGGAAGCCTGGCAGGCTGCAGTCCATGGGGTCACAAAGAGTAGGACACGACTGATCAACTAAACTGAACTGACAGTCAATCCAGACCCAATGAAAATATGACTTAGCCATTACCCTAAGAATAGCAACAAACTCTTGAACTGTGGCTTTCACATCTTATGTTTTTAGATAGCATTTAAATACATACATATACATAAATACATATATTGCTGTCTGAGGGTTAATTGGGTCACTGTGATCAGAAACAGTTGTTTTGACATAACTGCCAAATAATTGCATAACCTAATTTTCTAACAACTAAAATAACATCCTGGCACTAAGCATGAACTGCACCCCCCCCATTAAAAAATAACAAATTTATGCTAATTTGCTGAGCTTATATAATATACTGAAATATGAACCAATCCATACTTTTTTCTACTGAGATTTTTAACCTAAATCAACAAATGAAGCAGCTGGAACTGGGAAAAAAATTATATAGCTTCTAAAAATTAAATATCAATGCAGGACAAAACTGAAATATCAAAACATCTGCCACACTGATTCTGAATTGGTTGCAACTTTAGTTTAACTTTTTAGTCCAAACAACCAAATGTGGATATAGCTATATTTTGTCTGGTTCGATAGACAAGTTATTTCTCAGAGCGACCAGGAACAAAAGCTCTTAATCAAAAGTCACCTAGCTTCATCGAGTTAACTCTGGTAAATTAAAGCTGATTCCTCCTGAACATTTTCTGTTGGAACAATCTGTATATTTGTCCTTGGTCTGAAATATATACGGACAGACATTCATGATTTCAAATATTACAAAATACCAATTAGTTTTATGGATTTTTTTATTAGTCTACCTAAGAATTTTCTTTTACTTTGTGCCAATACAACATGCCTGATTTTATAGATTTTTCTAAAAAGCATTATGTGGAACAGTATTTCAATTAATTCAGTTGGTTGATCTGGAATTTTCAAACTGCAGTTTGGTATTTGGTATAACTTTTAATACCAAAGGGCAGTAAGCATCAAAATCTCCATTGCAAGCCTATTCTGGGATGTGTGTGTATAACACCTGATTTCAGTACAGTTATTTCAACTTTTCAAAGCAGTTTCACATCTATTATTTCATTTAATCTCCATCTCCATATATTTAATAAAGTGTAATTATTACATATTATATATTTGAAATTCTTCAACCATCAAAGAGATAGCACTTGCTTAGATATTTAAATAAACATTTCCTACTAAAAATGAAATAATTACCTCATGTTTTCTTTATGTTGTCTCCTCCTGTTTCTTTCTCTTATTCATGATGGTGTATCTGCTCCTGAGCTTTGCTCCTGTGTTATTATGCAATATTTGTTTTTAAGTTCCTACTTTGTGCAAGAGGTATAGTTTGCTTTTGCTATAGAGCTAGCTAGCTTGCTACAGGTTAAGGAAAAAACAAGAATGCAATATATTGGCCTCAGAATATTTGTATTCTAATAAAAAAGTAAAGACATTATGATTCTTTCTAAGTAAAATTGACTTCTTCCTCACCTTTTAAATTTAGTCCCGCCAGAATCTTGATTTCATGTCTGTCTTTCCTTCTTGACAATGAATTACCTGAAGGCAGAGATTGAGTCTCATTGATTTTCGATTCCTAGCATGGAGCTCAGTGTTACTCATGTACTACATGTTTGCTGTTTCATGTCACTTCCTGTTTTAAATCCTTTAATCTCTCATTGACTTAAAGATAGAATTCAATCCCTCAGCATATAAGCTAGGGCCTTTGTAATTTAAGCCACTAGTCACATGTATTGAGCACTTGAAATATGGCTAGTCTGAACTGAGATGTGCTGTAAAATACACATTAGATTCCGATGACTCAGTACCAAAAGTATGCTGTAAAAGGTCTCATGAATAATTACCTTGAAATGAAATTCTGTTTATATTAAATACAGTTTATTATTAAAATACATTTTTTTTGCCTTTAAAAATACAATTAGAAAATTTTAAATTACATATGTAGCTTACCTGTGATACCGGTGAACATGCTCAAGTCCCTGCCCACCTCCTTTCCCTTATTTTCCACATGAACTTTGTTTCTACCTTTAAAAAGTCTTTTTGCCCTCTTCCAAAAGTGTGTGCTAAGTTCCTGCTTTGATTTCTTTGCATGTCTGCTTGGTATTCTCTCTCATTTTAGCACATTGGCAAAAGCCTACCCACTGCACTCCACCTTGGACCACTCTGAAGACCTCTTTTAGATGCCCTGTGTCTGTAATACCACATCATCCCTCACAAAGCCTTATCTAAGACTTACCATACTGTACTGTGTTTCTTGTTTACAAATTCTTCCTCTTTTAAGCCGGGGGGCTGCTTCACTAAATCTCCTGCTTTGAACATCCTTCTGGCTTAGAATAATTATTAATATTGTTGAATAAATGCAAGAAATACCTGGTTGAATATCAAATCTAAAGAGAAACTTTAAGTTCTGAATGTAGATATACCTCTTACCCCAACCAACCACCCTAGAAAAAAACAAAACAAAACAAAACAACAAAAAAAAGACCCCACATTCCCCCCAGAAACAAACAAACAACAACAACAACAAAAAGGAAACAAGCCAGTATAAAGTTGCATATAAAACCAGTAAACATTTATTTTTGAGAAAACATTAACTTTCATAAAATAAAAGTCTCAAATCCTTGTGTTATCTTCTTGTCGTTACAGTGTCAAAAGGTTATGGGGGAAAACACTAGTTCTTAAAAGCAGCTGGAAATAGAGAAAGTTAGTAACAATGTCCTAGTAAACTCAGTAAATTCAGTCATTCCTTATTTCAGTAACATAACATTTCATTCGAGGACAGAGTGGCTCTGAGGTGGCTTCTTTCTTCATCCTCAGAAAGGCTGGCAAAGTCCCTGGAAACTATTAGTGAAGTGAAGTCACTCAGTCATGTCCAACTCTTTGCAATCTCATGGACTGACTATAGCCTACCAGGCTCCTCAGTCCATGGGATTTTCCAGGCAAGAATACTGGAGTGGGTTGCCATTTTCTTCTCCAGGAGACCTTCCCGACCCAGGGATTGAACCCAGGTCTCCCGCATTGCAGGCAGACGCTTTACCGTCTGAGCCACCAAGGAAATCCTTACCAGAAGTCCTTAATGGAAACCATTACCGGCTGGCAAAGTCCCTGGAAACAATTACCGTAAGGAGCTGCTTCATTTATTTGTGCATTGCAATCAGTAAATGGAGCTCTGAACCCTTGAAGCCCATAGTTATATCCAACAGAACAATCTCCACCATAGGTATTAAAAATTGACTGATCATTGTAGGCATTGTGGAAATTGCCATACATTTGATCAGAAAAATTAAACCTTTTATTACTGGCTGAGAAGGGAACAGGTAGAAACACGATAGGAGGGTTTCTGCTGCCGGCACCTCCAACTGCCGCCCCATAAACACTTGGATCTGCACCAAAGACATATGGGTTTGCCCCACCAGGCATGTGGTTTGCATCGAAAGGCATCAGGTTTGGTCCGCGGAGGAGAGGCATCCGGTTTGCTTTGCGCTGCAAGGTGTCGGGTTTGGTCCGCTGCTGAAAGGCATCAGGTTTGTTCTGCAAGGCATGGGGTTTGCGTCGCATGGCATTGGGTTTGGGCTGCAAGGAATCTAGTTTGCCTAGGAGCCTATTCCTCCCCAGCGGTTACCTTGCCTGGCAAATGGAATCTGTCTTACTCCCCTAGGCTGTGACTTTGCATATTCTTTCCGGAGTATAATTTTAATTTCACACCGCCCAGAGCCAATCAGGTGGTATCTGGTTTCTAACAGCTTCCTCACTTGTTTTTCATCAGTGTACGTGATAAAACAGAAAGCTTGTCTTTGGTTTGTTCTTGGACACTGTCGAAGCTCAATATTATGAATCATGCCAAATGCCCCAAAATACTCTCTGATATTTTTCTTCAGACATCCGAGGATTCAACTCCCCCTCACAAAAATTTTTCTTGAGGGGAATTACGAGTCCAGGGCTTTAGCCCTTTTAAGATTGATCACTTTGCCATCCAGTTTGTGCTCTTTAACTTTTCAATGGCGGTCTTATTTTTGAAAAGCACAAATGCCAAGATTCTGGAAAGTCCAGTGTCTGGATGGGTTTTAAGAGTAGAGTCTACGATCTCACCCAATTGGGTCAAGTATTAGAGAAGAGCTTGCTTAGTGATATTATGGGCTATTCCCTTGATAAACATTTCACGGGCATCATTCTGATTCTTGGTGGCTTTGATTTGGGATCCCTCAAGGAGCTGTTTCTCTTTGATTTTGCTAATCGTGAAGCTCATGGCATCTCTGAAGAGAGGCTGGCGGCTGCAGAGCCATGTCGCTGACTAAAAGCTGACTGAGGCTCAACTGACAGAGAAGGGGGATATGGAAATTGGCGGGAAAATGATGAAACAGGGATGTGGTGACGTGAGATCTTGGGAGTGAGTGGTTTGAACTTTGAAATGAGCTCTGAGGAGCGTGCCTGGTTTTATGTGAGAGTGAGAGGGATTTGCCTGGCGGAAGTTGGTTTGCTTTGGGCATGTGAAGTTTCTGTCCTTAAGAAAAAAAATAATAACCCAATAAAAAGAAAGTTTGTCAGGAGTCACAGCGACTCCTCATCTTGTTCTCTTCAGATGGCATCTCTTAAGTTTTGTTAAAACTTGTTAGTTTCTTCAAGATGAAGCCTGCGCATCTCAATGACCACTTGTTCATTGCTCTCCTTTCTGTCCTTTTCCTGTCCGCAGCAATATTTGAGGTGAGGGATGGGAATGGACGTGAGGTGGATAGACTGGAAAGCGGACTACAGGGAAAGCACAATGCCTGCAGGTTATGCTGAAAAGTGAAAGTGAAAGGCGCCCAGTCGTTTCTGACTCTGTGACCCATGTATAGTCCATGGAATTCTTCAGGCCAAAATACTGGAGTAGGTAGCAGTTCCCTTTTCCAGGGGATCTTCATAACCCTGGGATCGAACCCCCAGGTCTCCAGCATTGCTGGTGGATTCTTTATCGGCTAAGCCACCAGGGAAGCCCAAGAATACTGAAGTGGGTAGCCTATCCCTTCTCCAGCACATCTTCCTGACCCAGGAATCAAACCGGGGTCTCCTGCATTGCAGGAGGATTCTTTACCAGCCGAGCTACCAGGGAAGCACAGGTTGTGCTGAAGGGATCTAAAAATCACATTAAAAATTAAAAAAAAGAAGCTTTGTTTTGACGTAATTTACATACCATTGGATTCACCGTTCTGACCTCTTTAGTATATTTGTGTATTTGTTCAGATCATTACCACTAGCTAAGTTTAGAAACTGTTTATACTTTGAGAAGAAATTCTGTACCCCATTAATTAGTCACTCCTCATTTTCCCCTCAACCCTCACAAATCATACAGTTCTGACCCTTTGTGTCTGGTTTCTTTCACTTAGCCCACTGTTTTCAAGGGTCATCCATGTTGGGGCATGTTTCAATATTTTATCCTTTTTCATGGCTTAATAATATTACATTGCATGGATATATATTTTGTTTATCTCTCCACAATAATATTTGAAAACATTGGTATTGTTATATTATTCCATATCTGCATCATAGTTAAAATAAGTATAAGGGATTTTTCTGGTGGTCATTTGCATTTCTGATTTCTAGCATGGTGAGTCAGTGTAGATAAATTCATCATAACTGTCTAGATTACTGAATATTGAGTATTAACTTTTCCTTTCATTTGAAGACAAAAACTCAATATTTTGAATGCTTAATTTAGCTACTTTTTCCCTTATGTTGCCTATCAAGAATACTGGAGTGGGTAGCCATTCCCCTCTCCAGGGAGCTTCCTGACCCAGGGATTAAACCCAGGTCTCCTGCATTGCAGATAGATCCTTTACTATCTGGCCCACCAGGGAAGACCTGCCTATCCAATATAATTGAGTAATTTGTGTTTGTCTTCTTTCAAATATTTGATTTTTTGAGAGGAGGGTTTTTTAATTCCTCCATGGCACCACACCACAGATTCCGTATCTACACACTTGTTCTCAGTGAATTTCTGCAATTACTCATTAAAAAAAATCATATTGTTAATAATAATACCTGCTTCTTTCTCTCCACAAATATGTGCATTTGACATCATTTGGAGATAAGAGAAAGGGAACTGTATTTTAAAAACTCCCTCTATGAAATTAAACCATAGTGAAAATGAATTATTTCACAACAAAGGTAAAACTAAAAACTCTAGGGGAAAAAAAAAAAAAATCCTTGGCTCACACTTTAATTATAAACTATTTGAAGTCCCAGCTGCTCCCACATCTCAGATGCTCCACACACCTGTGCCTTTGTTCATTCTGAACATTCTTCCTCAAATGCCTTTATGTTCTTCTCAGCCAACCACCCTATCCCCATCCTGTCAGCCTAATCTTTATAGCTTCCCTCTGTGAACATTTTACACCCCTTTTATACATTTTCATCAAGGTGCATATATATATGTGTCTGTTTGTGAGCTTCTCATGGACATTGTGCCATACTTAACCTAAAGGTTTCAACACAAAGCATAATATATATAATATCTGGTACAGTTTTTTCTTGTGTGTGTGTGTGTGTGTGTGTGTGTAAGAAACTCAGTAAATGCTTGTTGAAATAAACAAAACACTAGAATTCTGAAGACCACATTTTTAATAAATACTTGGTTTAACTGGCCTCTGGGAGGATGAACCTGTTGCAGATTTCTTCTTGAATGCTGATTTGCCACAGTTTTGGAGATCTGATTCCCTGGTAGCTCAGCTGGTAAAGAATCTGCCTGCAATGCAGGGGACCCCAGTTTGATTTCTGGGTCTAGAAGATCCGCTGGAGAAAGGATAGGCTACCCACTCCAGTATTCTCAGGCTTCCCTGGTGGCTCAGCTGGTAAAGAATCCACCTGCAATGTGGGAGACCTGGGTTCGATCCCAGGGCTAGGAAGATCACCTGGAGAAGGAAATGGCTACCCACTCCGGTATTCTGGCCTAGAGAATTCCATGGACTGTATAGTGTGTGGGATCACAAAGAGTTGAACACAACCTAGCAACTTTTACTTTCCCTTTGGAGATCTGACCTATCTTCTTATGGAAGAGGCTATGCTATTGGAATTTTCTTATTTTGGGGTCATTTGTAAACCAATTGAATTAACCACAAAGAAGCCAAAGCTCCATTTAGCTCCTGCTTTCACTAGAATGAGAATCTTAGGGGCATTTTACCCTCTGTGTTTCTAAATTAATGAGACACCCTGATGGCTTATTTACCTGTGGCTCTTTTTCTAATTAGGCTATGGCTGATGTCATAGTTTGACCCCTTTGTGGGCTGGTTAGCTTTATTCAATTATATGGCTACAGGCTGCACTCATGACCCTAGTCCTTAGCCTTGCAAATGCTCGTTCCTGGGGATGCTGGGTCAGGGGGCTACATGTAAATGAACCAGTGAAAAGACAGTCCTCATTTCTGGATACACAATTCAAAGCATTTAACCTACTGATCTTGGGTCAATAGTGTCATCTTGGTTACCAAAAGACAACACATCACTACTGTAATTACTTCTGAGGCAGTAAAAAAGAATATTTTTAAAAAGATTGTGTCTACACCTTGTCCCCTAATGAGAATTATTATGCTCACTGAGGTACTCTCTTCCCACACAACATGATCCATGATCTTTAACTGTCTAAAATGTTTTAAAATGACTCCTTTCCACTGCCATGTCTAAAGAAATTAAAATCTATACTGTTTAGCTTTAGTTTTCCATGGCAATGGTGCCACACAACTTAATATATTTTAGGTACCGAAATATTGGCATCAAATTCCTAATGTTAACTTTCCTTATGAGCAGTACAGTATCCATAATTTTGACTTGTAATTTATTCTTATTCCACATTAAATGAAAATATGTATATTGGAGAATTGAAGGAACTGGAGATTTCTTTGTTAGGAAGTGGATAAATGAATGAATAAATGTTAGGCACCCAGACAGTCATCAAAGGTATTTTTACAAATGTGGACTGCTTGTAAAAGCAAACAAAATAAATCACAGTACAAGTGACACAGAAGCTAGAGATATAAAGTCAGGATTTGCTGCTTTGAGGGTAGGGAGACCAAGTGCTATAATACATGCAGACTGTCATAATATTTGTATTTTCGGGAACATGGTATACCCGATTTAGGTTTGTTTTACTGAGATCTAGACCAGGCCTGCAGTATTTATAGCTCTTAATTTGATCATCCTTTAGATGTTAGTATCTCATTTATAATTGTTGGAGAATGGGGGAAAAATGAAAGATGACTTATGCCTTTAGAGTTAATCTGCCTCTCTTCTCATGGGACTCAACCTTGGCAGAAGGATGCTGTGGGACCCATAAATCAGGAAGATATCCTGATTTGATATGCTGACATAGGCCTGTCTCTGTAGTAATATGTTCTTTAATGCTCTGTTGAACCTGTTCTTTTTAGTGAAATGAAAATGCATGTGTTTGACATACTTGGTCTAGTTGGTTGTTTGATAAAGTGAGATTTCCCTTATTCTTTTTCCTCTTCATTTTCCACAGAGACTGCCAGTGCCCATTACTTCAGTTAAGTTGAGAGGGCTAGCAGATAGTTTGAAAAATGATCATTTAGGATATACTGTTCTCTACTAACTTTGAGTACATCCAAATAGTGATCCAGCTAAATGTAGTCCACTGGACACAGACTAAAGTTAATTTGACATCAAAAGTTTTTAACAACTGAATCCAGCTTCCAGACTTCTAGCTACATGAGAGCTATTTCAAAAGAACTTTTTGCCATCTGCATAAGAAGAGACAAATGTGCCAGGTTGTAGGAAGACCACATAAACATGGCAGTTTCAAGAACTGCTTGATGTGACATGTGTAGGTATTAAAATATGCCTTTCTGTTGATAATACCACTTAAACAGGCAGTTCAATCGTGCTAATCTCAGATATACATATTTAACATTTTTTTTAAAGAAGAATTGGTAGAGAAGATTCATCCTCCATCACCATGTACTAAACAGCATGCAGTATATAGAAAAGGGGAGCCTACTGAGATGCTTTCTGTGTCTCCTGGTCTTCCTTAGAATTCTGAGAGCCTCAAATACTTCCTGGTTGCAGGTTTGAGTTGGATCTACCCCAGAAAGAATGAGAGTCCATTCCCCAAACACCTATACATAACCCGAAGAATACTGGAACAGTAGTATATGACCTTGTATTTCTTTTTTCCCTCGTCACCTTCCAATTAGCCAGTGTCATGTTGAAGAATGGGAGTACCCTATGGATGTACAGATAAAAATATTCCAATTTTTTTTTTTAATGTAGGTCAGAGCTGCCCACACACCTTGAGTTGAATTAAAATCTTTGAAGTTTGTTGTCTATTTTGATATTTAGCCTCATAGAATTATTTATTTTTGTGACTTTGACTTTTTGGTAGAGGGAAAGAAACTCGACCTGCCAACTCACATTTTTTTTTGTTTATAAGTCACTGGTGGAGGGGCTTTTTTTAGAATTAATAATTTGTATTGCTTATACATGAACTTGCAAAAGTCATAAAGGTAACCATACTTGTATATAAATCATGGAAATGTAGAGTTAGATATTCTTGTTGTGCAAATATAGATATGAATAAATATATGAAATCAATTTATACACCATAAAAAGTATGTGTGTATAATGCTGTTTGAAGACTTATAAAGAATATCTGATTACTCAATTCATATACAGTCATCCCTCAGTATCCTTGGGGATTAATTCCAGGACTCCCTTCTGATACCAAAATCCATGGATGCTCAAGTCCCCTATATAAAATGTCATAGAATTTGCATATAACCAAGCATCCACCTGTATACTTTAAATCATCTTTAGATTGCTTATAATACCTAATACAGTTTAAATTATTTATCGATTTACAATTTATTTATGGATTTACAGCTATGAAAATAGTTGCCAGCACACAACAAATTCAATTTTTGCTTTTTGGAAGTTTCTGGAATTTTTTCCAAATATTTTCAATCTGAATTTGGTTGAATCTTCAGATACAGAGAGCCAGCTGTACTACTTAATGTGAACTTCTTTCTAGTTCTTTTTGTTGGGTCAAAGAAACATCTGTATTTAAATATTCATAGACTCTTGTCTTTAGCCTAAGAAATAAAAGTACTGAGAAGATGTTTTATTTCTGTGGTATGTTTTTGCCTCATAAGTAATTTTTCACATATCTCCTTTAGGGAAAAATACATGGACTAATAATTTTAGAGTTGTGATTATTTTGCAAATGTAATTCCTGATTTTGTAAAGGAAAACCCACTTAAAAATAAAACATACAGTCCTTGTGTCTCATGTCTAATCCCTTTCCAATTACAACCCACACAATCCAAGCTGATCACAGAGAGAATAGTTGCAGAGTGACAATTACAGAGTTTTGTGCAAAGTGCATAAGACATGCATAAAGTATTCAAGAATATAATCAATACTAATTGAAGTTGTATTGAGAATCATCTGACAGAAATGGACAAAGGAAGGCTAATGCTGCTCCAGGGAAACCCTTGAGTCAGGTCCTAAGACAAGGGAGGCTTTAGGTATATCTAGAACTAGAGGAATGATGCTAAAGCTGAAACTCCAGTACTTTGGCCACCTCATGCGAAGAGTTGACTCATTGGAAAAGACTCTGATGCTGGGAGGGATTGGGGGCAGGAGGAGAAGGGGATGACAGAGGATGAGATGGCTGGATGGCATCACGACTCAATGGATGTGAGTTTGAGCGAACTCTGGGAGTTGGTGATGGATGGGGAGGCCTGCTGTTGCTGCTGCTAAGTCGCTTCAGTCGTGCCCGACTCTGTGCTATCCCATAGACGGCAGCCCACCAGGCTCCCCTGTCCCTGGGATTCTCCAGGCAAGAACACTGGAGTGGGGTGCCATTTCCTTCTCCAGTGCAGGAAAGTGAAAAGTGAAAGTGAAGTCTCTCAGTCGTGTCCGACCCTTAGCGACCCCATGGACTGCAGCCCACCAGGCTCCTCCGTCCATGGGATATTCTAGGCAAGAGTACGGGAGTGGGGTGCATTGCCTTCTTCTGGCATGCTGCAATTTATAGCGTTGCAAATAGTCGGACACGACTGAGCGACTGAACTGAACTGAACTGAGAACTAGAGGAATCAGAGATAAGAAGAAAAATACAAACTCACAAGGATGTCTTCTGGACCCAAAACAAAAAGATGAAGATGAGTACTGTGTTGGTTAGTGAGAAATGGAAAATGGTGAATCAGTAGTCAGTTGTAAGCTAATTTTAGACTTTTCACTGTCTTCTTCAGCAGTGATTTGCTTCTGTACAGAAGTATTATCTGCTTTAAGTGACAGTAGCTAAAGAATCCAAATATCAAGGATTTATGCCCATCCAGTTGCTTTTTGCTTTTTCTTTATTCATGCAAATGGCAGGCTTTAGAATCTTGAACCATATAATTTCGAGTATTTTTGTGAATGTGAGGAGTGATAATCCTTACTGGCAGTTCTTTATATTTTTCTGTCTGCCAGTGTCCATTTTAGTATTTTGCCAGTGCAGACTCTCTGCCTGCAATCAGCTACACAGGTTTGTTTTACTTTGTTTTTTCAAACTCTGGTAATCAAGGCTTCATTTTATTCCGTGACAATATTATATCCAAATTATCTGCACCTTCTCTCTGTAGATATTGCTTCCTAATAGATTGTCTATTCCAGCCTTAATAAGCATTCCTAGTCTTGTCAGAGAGGAAACTTAAGAAAGAGTGTAGCACTTGTATAAATTCAATGTTTTCAAACAGTCAGCCAAAGCATGTAATGAACATTAGACAGAGAAAGGGGAATAATGGTATCTCAGGCAGAGAAAGCAGTATGCACAAAAATTAAATTTGTTCTTTGAGCAACAGTAGTATAGCTGGGGAACTGTTTATATGGAAACATGATAGGAGATGAGGCTGGAAATATGGGCCTCTTTTGAGTATGTAATAAATATTTTTGAACCTTCATGTATCAGGCACTATACACGGATTTGTCTGTACAAGGATGAATAGAGTATTTTCATGAACTAACAGTAGGATGGTGATAGGCTTGTAATGCAAGTTCCATTATAATGTAAATACAGTCAGAGTTAAACAAAGGCTGTTTAGGCAGTTGAGGAGGTGAGTACCAATCTTAGCCTGGATGCAGAAAGGGGTAAGATATCATGAAGAGAACAAAATGAGGAGCCAAGGGAGTCCAGCACTAAATCCTGAGATGTTCCAGCATTTAAAGGACCAGGGAGTTTCACAGTCTATGGAGTTTATGGCAATTTAAAGTTGAAAACTATTGGGTGTTTAGAATGCCTTAGAAAAGTGCTTTCTCCTGAAGATTCAGAAAGTGATTAAACTACAATCCTCATATTCAGTTGATTTCCCTTACAGAGAATGATATATTGGCATAACAACCTATGTGTATCTTTGTGGTCACATATGAATGAGCCAAAAATATATGGTAGCACTTGAATTCACAGTCATTTATTTAAAAATAAGACACCAAAAACAGAAGTACTAAAAGAAAAGTTTGTTATATTAAACTTCATCAAAATTAAAACTTTTACATTTCAAAAGACACCATTGAGAAAATGAGAAGGAAGGTCACAAACTGGGAGAAAATATTTTCAAATAATATAACATCCAATAGTGAACTTGCAGTCAGGACACATGAAGAATATTTACTGTTCAATTATAAGAAAGCAAGTAACCCAATTAAAAATGAGGAAAAGATATGAACAGTAATTTCATTAAAAAAGATATTGAAATGGTCAATAAGCACAGACAAAGATGCACAACATGATTATGACATTAATTATGAGGGGAATGCACATTAAAGCCACAATAGAATACTACATCAAACCCACTTGAATAACTATAATAAACATACATATATAATCATATGTGTTGGTGAGAATTTGGAGAAATGAGAATTTTCATATATTAATAATGGGTATATAAAATGGCAAGCTGGTTTAGAAAAGTTTGATGTTTCTTCCAAAGATTAACATATATTTACAATATTACCTAGCAAATCTGCCCTTAGGATCTACCCAAGAAAAATGAAAATCTGTGTCTTGTACACAAATGTTTATAGCTAAATTCTTCATAATAGCTCACAAGTGAGAAAAATATCTATCAACATGTGAATATAAACAAATGGAGTATATCTGTGTGTGTGTATGCATGCAGATGGATGGAATTCCCAAAATTTCTCTAGGCTATCTTAGAAAACATCTCAAAATATCTCATGTTTGATTTGTGTTATACTAGCAAATATATGGAGAAGGCAATGGCACCCCACTCCAGTACTCTTACCTGGAAAATCCCATGGACGGAGGAGCCTGGTAGGCTGTAGTCCATGGGGTTGCACAGAGTTGGACACGACTAAAGCAACTTAGCAGCATATATATTTATACTTTGGAATGTTTCCTTGTGCAACTAGAAAACTGCAATGGAAATTTGTGTTGACACTTCTATGACTTTTTTAAAATAACAACTTTTGAAGTGTAATATACATACAGAAAAGTATACAATACCCATAATATGTGTATAGGCTCTATTTTGACAAACTGAACATCTGATTTTTTAATTACAATTCTAAGGTAAAAGATGAATTTGGAAATATTCAGTAAGCACACACACACAAAAACACAACACCTTGATATAAATATTATAAAATAATCATGACTTTTTTTACTCTGAAGACGATTATACTCTTTACCCACACTAATGTCAATAACATTCAGTCTTCCAAAATCGAGTTTCTGAGTCAGCCCACAATGGAGATGCATTTTTCTTACTTTATTGTATAATTTTTACACAGGAGTACACCTGGAAGCAGTAAAATCCTCTTAGAGGATTTGTGAACAATAAGAGAAGGCGATGTCACCCCACTCCAGTACTCTTGCCTGGAAAATCCTAGGGATGAAGGAGCCTGGTGGGCTGCAGTCCATGGGGTCGCTAGGAGTCGGACACGACTGAGAGACTTCACTTTCACTTTTCACTTTCATGCATTGGAGAAGGAAATGGTACCCCAATCCAGTGTTCTTGCCTGGAGAATCCCAGGGACGGGGAAGCCTGGTGGGCTGCCGTCTATGGGGTCGCACAGAGTCGGACACGACTGAAGCGACTTAGCAGCATATATATTTATGCTTTGGAATGTTTCCTTGTGCAACTAGAAAACTGCAATGGAAATTTGTGTTGACACTTCTATGACTTTTTTAAAATAACAACTTTTGAAGTGTAATATACATACAGAAAAGTATACAATACCCATAATATGTGTATAGGCTCTATTTTGACAAACTGAACATCTGATTTTTTAATTACAATTCTCAGGTAAAAGATGAATTTGGAAATATTCAGTAAGCACACACACACAAAAACACAACACCTTGATATAAATATTATAAAATAATCATGACATTTTTTTACTCTGAAGACGATTATACTCTTTACCCACACTAATGTCAATAACATTCAGTCTTCCAAAATCGAGTTTCTGAGTCAGCCCACAATGGAGATGCATTTTTCTTACTTTATTGTATAATTTTTACACAGGAGTACACCTGGAAGCAGTAAAATCCTCTTAGAGGATTTGTGAACAATAAGAGAAGGCGATGTCACCCCACTCCAGTACTCTTGCCTGGAAAATCCTAGGGATGAAGGAGCCTGGTGGGCTGCAGTCCATGGGGTCGCTAGGAGTCGGACACGACTGAGAGACTTCACTTTCACTTTTCACTTTCATGCATTGGAGAAGGAAATGGTACCCCAATCCAGTGTTCTTGCCTGGAGAATCCCAGGGACGGGGAAGCCTGGTGGGCTGCCGTCTATGGGGTCGCACAGAGTCGGACACGACTGAAGCGACTTAGCAGCAGTAAAGATTTTCTATAAGAATATATACAGAAAACAAATTTCTTCAAACAGTTGTAAGTTCAAAAATTATCACCTATGGCAATATAAAGCAAGAAACAAATGCCTTAGTTTAGTTTTCTATTAGAGCAATAAGTGTAAAATAATACCTAAAATGGCTGCCAAATAATTTATTGAATTACCTGCTGCTTCTCATTTTGTTTTCTGAAGTTCCATAGTAAACCTTCTGCTGCTGCTGCTGCTGTTAAGTCGCTTCAGTCATGTCTGACTCTGTGAGACCCCATAGACAGCAGCCCACCAGGCTCCGCCGCCCCTGGGATTGTCCAGACCAGAATACTGGAGTGGGTTGCCATTTCCTTCTCCAATGCATGAAAGTGAAAAGTCAAAGTGAAGTTGCTCAGTCGTGTCCGACTCTTTGTGACCCCATGACTGCAGCCTACCAGGCTTCTCTGTCCATGGGATTTTCCAGGCAAGAGTATTGGAGTGGGTTGCCAAACCTTCTGAAGATTGACAAAAAAGAAACCATTCCACTTCCCAATGTCTAAGGAAGTGAGTAGAAGCAGACAGAAGGCTGATTTTTCTACACTTAAGCTGGAAGGAAGAATTTTCTTGGATCAGGTTTCTATATTGGTTTGTTGAATTAGCTATCTGGTAGATGCATTCATCTATATTCCAAGAGAATCTCTGAAAAAAATATTTATACTTATAGTGGACAGTCTGGAAAGCAAGGAAGGGAGGGAGGGATGAAGAAAAGTTATATAGCTATATATGGTTATCAGTTCAGTTCAGTTTCTCAATCGTGTCTGACTTTTTCTGACCACATGGACTGCAGCACACCAGGCTTCCCTGTCCTTCACAATCTCCCGGAGCTTGCTCAAAATCATGCTCATCGAGTTGGTGACGCCATCAAGCTACCTCATCCTCTTCCACCCGCTTCTCCTTCTGCATTCAATCTTTCTCAGCATCCGGGTCTTTCCCAATGAGTCAGTCCTTCGAATCAAGTGGCCACAATATTGGAGCTTCAGCTTCAGCACCAGTCCTTCCAATCAATATTCAGGAGTGAATTCCTTTAGGATTGACTGGTTAGATCTCCTTGCAGTACAAGGTCAAGGGTCTTTTCCAACATCACAGTTTGAAAGCATCAATTCTCCAGCGCTCAGCTTTCCTTATGGTCCAAATCTCACATCCGTACATGACCACTGGATAAACGATAGCTTTGACTAGACGAATCTTTGTCAGAAAAGTAATGTCTCTGCTTTTTTAATATGCTGTCTAGGTTTGTCATAACTTTTCTTCCAATGAGAAAGCGTCTTTTAATTTCATGGCTGCAATCACCATCCACAGCGATTTTAGAGCCCAAGAAAATGAAGTCTGTCCCTGTTTCCATTGTTTCCTATCTATTTGCCATGAAGCGATGGAATAAGATGGCATGATCTTTTTTTCTTTAATGCTGAGTTTTAAGCCAGCTTTTTCACTCTCCTCTTTCACCTTCATCAAGAGGCTCTATTTCTTCTTTTTTAAATTAAATGACTTCTTTTCATTGAAGGCTAATTACTTTAAAATGTTGTAGTGGGTTTTGCCATACTTTGATATGAATCAGCCATGGGTGTACATGTGTCCCCCATCCTGAACCCCCATCCCACCTCCCTCCCCATCCCATCCCTCAGGGTCATCCCAGTGCACCAGTCCAGAGTGCCCTGTCTCATGCATCGAGCCTGGACTGGCGATATATTTCACATATGGTAATATATATGTTTCAATGCCATTCTCTCAAATCATCCCACCCTCATCTTCTCTCACAGAGTCCAAAAGTCTGTTCTTTACATCTGTGTCTCTTTTGCTGTCTCGCATATAGGGTCATTGCTACCATCTTTCTATATTCCATATATATGCATTAATATACTGTACTGGTGTTTTTTTTTTTTTTCCTGGCTTACTTCACTCTGTATAATAGGCTCCAGTTTCATCCACCTCATTAGAACTGATTCAAATGCATTCTGTTTAATAGCTGAGTAATATTTCATTGTGTATATATACTACAGCTTTCTTATCCATTCATCTGCCAATGGACATCTAGGTTGCTTCCATGTCCTGGCTATTGTAAACAGTTCTGTGATGAACATTAGGGTACATGTGTCTCTTTCAATTCTGGTTTCCTTGGTGTGTATGCCCAGCAGTGGGATTTCTGGGTCATATGGCAATTCTATTTCAAGTCTTTTAAGAAATCTCCACACTGTTCTCCATAGTGGCTGTTCTAGTTTGCATTCCCACCAACAGTGTAAGAGGGTTCATTTTTCTCTGCACCCACTCTAGCATTTATTGTTTGTAGACTTTTTGATAGCAGCCATTCTGATTAGCATGAGATGGTACCTCATTATGGTTTTGATTTGCATTTGTCTGATAAGGAGTGATGTTGAGCATCTTTTCAGGTGTTTGTGAGCCATCTGTATGTCTTCTTTGGAGATATGTTTGTTTAGTTCTTTGGACCATTTTTTGATTGGGTCGTTTATTTTTCTGGAATGGAGCGGCAGGAGTTGCTTGTATAATTTTGAGATTAATTCTTTGTCAGTTGCTTCATTTGCTATTATATTTCCCATTCTGAAGCCTGTCTTTTCATCTTTCTTATAGTTTCCTTCGTTGTGCAAAAACTTTTAAGTTTAATTAGGGCCCATTTGTTTATTTTTCCTTTTATTCCCATTAGTCTGGGAGGTGGGTCATAGAGGATCCTGCTGTGATTTGCATCAGAGAGTGTTTTGCCTATGTTTTCCACTAGGAGTTTTATAGTTTCTGGTCTTACATTTAGATCTTTAATCCATATTGAGTTATTTTTGTGTATGGTATTAGAAAGTGTTCTAGTTTTATTATTTTACAAGTGGTTGACCACTTTTCCCAGCACTACTTGTTAAAGAGATTGTCTTTTCTCCATTGTATATTCTTGCCTCCTTTGTCAAAGATAAGGTGTCCATATGTGCATGGATTTATCTCCAGGCTTTCTATTTTGCTCCACTGATCTATATTTCTGTCTTTGTGCCAGTACCATGCTGTCTTGATGACTGTGGTTTGTCGTAGAGCCTGAAGTCAGACAGGTTGATTCCTCCAGTTCCATTCTTTTTTCTCAAGATTGCTTTGGGTATTCGAGGTTTTTTGTATTTCCATACAAATTGTGAAATTATTTGTTGTAGCTTTGTGAGAAATACCGTTGGTAGCTTGATGGGGATTGCATTGAATCCATAGATTTCTTTGAGTAGTACACTCATTTTCACTATATTGATTCTTCCAATCCATGAACATGGTACATTTCTCCATCTATATGTCTCATCTTTGATTTCTTTCATCAGTGTTTTATAGTTTTCTATATATAGGTCTTTTCTTTAGGTAGTTTTATTCCTAAGTATTTTATTCTTTTCACTACAATGGTGAATAGAATTATTTCCTTAATTTTTCTTTCTGTTTTCTCAGTGTATAAGAATGCAAGGGATTTCTTTGTCTTAATTTTATATCCTGCAAGTTTATTATATTCACTGATTAGCTCTAGTAATTTTCTGGAGGAGTCTTTAGGGTTTTCTATGTAGAGGATCATAGAAAACTCTCTCTGCTTTTACTCTCACTGCAAACAATGAGCGTTTACTTCTTCTTTTCCAATCTGATTCCCCCCCTTTTTTTTTTCTTCTGTGATTGTTATGGCAATAACTTCCAAAACTATGTTGAAGAGTAGTGGTGAGATTGGGCATCCTTATCTTGTTCCTGACTTTAAAGGAAATGCTTTCAATTTTTCACCATTGAGGATAATATTTGATGTGGGTTTGTCATATACAGCTGCTATTATGTTGAGGTATGTTCCTGCCTTTCTGGGTGCCTGATGTCCTCTGCCAGCGTTCAGAAGTTGTTTTGTGGAAGTTGCTCAATGTTCAAATGACCTTTCGATGGATTTGTGGGGGAGAAAGTGGTCTCCCTATTCCATTCGTCTGCCATATTAGGGCAGCTCCCTCTGTCTATTTTATTTATCTCCTCAAAGAACCAGCTTTTTTTGTTGTTGTTGATTTTTGCTATAGGCTACTTTGTTTCTTTTTCATTTATTTTTGCCCTAATTTTTATGTTTCTGTCCTTCTACTAACCCTGGGGTTCTTCATTTCTCCTTTTTCTAGTTGCTTTATGTGTAGAGTTAGGTTATTTATTTGATTTTTCTCTTTTCTTGAGGTAAGCTTGTATTGCTATTAACGTTCCCCTTAGCACTACTTTTATTGAATCCCATAGGTTTTGGGTACTCATGTTTTCATTTTCATTCGTTTCTATGCATATTTTGACTCATTTTTTATTACTTCTGTGATTTCTTGGTTATTCAGAAGTGTGTTGTTTAGCCTCCATATGTTTGTATTTAAAAAATTTTTTTTTCCTGTAGTTGACATCTAATCTTACCACATTTTGATCAGAAAAGATGCTTGAGGTTATTTCTTTTTTTTTTTTTTTAAATTTAACATGGCTAGATTTATGGGCTAGGATGTGATCTATCCTGGAGCATGTTCCATGTGCATTTGAGAAAAAAAGGTGAAATTCATTGTTTTAGGGTGAAATGTCCTATAGATATCAATTAGGTCTAACTGGTCCATTGTATCATTTAAAGTTTGTGTTTCCTTGCTAATTTTCTGTTTAGTTGATCTATCCATAGGTGTGAGTGGGGTATTAAAGTCTCCCACTATTATTGTGTTACTATTAATTTTCCCTTTCATATTTGTTAGCATTTGCCTTACATATTGTGGTGCTCCTATGTTGGGTGCATGTATATTTATAACTGTTATGCCTCCTTCTTGGACTGATCCTTTGATAATTATGTAATGTTCTTCTTTGTCTCTTTTCACGGCCTTTACTTCAAAGTCTATTTTATCTGATATGAGTATTACTACTCCTGCTTTCTTTTGGTCTCCATTTGCATGAAATACATTTTTCCAGCCCTTCACTTTCAGTCTGTATGTGTCCCTAGGTTTGAGGTGGATCTCTTGTAGATAGCATATATAGGGGTCTTCTTTTTGTATCCATTCAGCCAGTCTTTGTCTTTTGGTTGGGGCATTCAACCCATTTACATTTAAGGTAATTATTGATAAGTATGATCCCATTGCCATTTACTTTGCTGTTTTGGGTTCAAGTTTATGCACCTTTTCTGTGTTTCCTGTCTAGGGAAGATCCTTTAGCAATTGTTGGAGAGCTGGTTTGTTGGTGCTGAATCCTCTCAGCTTTTGCTTGTCTGTAAAGCTTTTCATTTCTCTTTCATATTTGAATGAGATGCTTGCTGGGTATAGTAATCTGGGTTGTAGGTTTTTCTCTTTCACGACTTTAAGTATGTCCTGCCATTCCCTGCTGGCCTGAAGAGTTTCTAGTGAAAGTCCAGCTGTGATCATTATGGGAATCCCATAAGGATTGTGTGTTATTTGTTGCTTTTCCCTTGTTGCTTTTAATATCTGCTCTTTGTGTTTGATCCTTGTTAATTTGATTAATATGTGCCTTGGGGTGTTTCACCTTGGGTTTATCCTGTTTTTCACCCTCTGGGTTTCTTGGACTTGGGTGGCTATTTCCTTCCCCATTTTAGGGACGTTTTCAACTACTATCTCCTCAAGTATTTTCTCATGGCCTTTCTTTTTGTCTTCTTCTTCTGGGACGTCTATGATTTGAATGTTGGGCTGTTTATCATTGTCCCAGAGGTCTCTGAGATTGTCCTCATTTCTTTAATTCTTTTTTTTCTTTTTTTTACACTCTGTTTCATTTATTTCTACCATTCTATCTTCCACCTCACTTATCCTATCTTCTGCCTCAGGTATTCTACTGTTGGTTCCCTCCAGAGTTCTGTTGATCTCAGGTATTGCATTATTCATTATTGAATGACTATTTTATTTCTTCTAGGTCCTTGTTAAACCTTTCTTCTCAATCCTTGTCTCCAGACTACTTATCTGTAACTCCATTTTGTTTTCAAGATTTTGAATCATCTTTACTACCATTGTTATGAATTACTTTTCAGGTAGACTCCCTATCTCCTCCTCTTTTGTTTGGTCTGGTGGGCATTTATCATCTTCCTTTACCTGCTGAGTATTTCTCTGCCTTTTCCTTTTGTTTAAATTGCTGTGTTTTTGGTGGCCTTTCTGTATGCTGGAAGTTTGTGGTTCCTCTTTATTGTGGAGGTTCCTCTCTGTGGGTGTGGTTGCACTACTGGCTTGTCAAGGTTTCCTGCTTAGGGAAGTTTGCATCAGTTTTCTGGTGGGTGGATCTGAATCTCTTCTCTCTGGAGTGCAATGAAGTGTCCAGTAGTGACTTTCGAGGTGTCTACTGGTTTGGTGTGACTTGGGGCAGACTGTATTTTAATGCTCAGGGCTATTTTTCTGTGTTGCTGAAGAATTAGCATGGTATGTTTTGCTCTGGAACTTGTTGACTCTTGGGTGGAGCTTCGTTTCAGTATAGGTATGGGGCTTTTGGATGAGCTCTTGTTGATTAATGTTACCTGAACTCAGGAATTCTCTGGTGTTCTCAAGTTTTGGATTTAAGCCTAGTGCCTCTGGCTTTCAGTCTTATACTTACAGTAGCCTCAAGACTTCTCCATCCATACAGCACTGATGATAAAACATCTAGGTAATTGTGAAAAGATTCTCCCCAGTGAGGGACACCTAGATGGGTTCACAGAGTTGCATAGAGAAGAGAAGAGGGATGAGGGAGATAGAGATGAACAGGAGGACAAGAGGGGGAATCAAAAGGGGAGAGAGCAATCTAGACAGTAATCAGTTCCCTATGTGCCATGGAGTTCCTTAGAAAAGAGAAAAGGGGAGATAGAGGTAACCAGGAAGAGAAGAGGGGGAGTCAAAAGGGGAGAGACCATTCTAGCCAGTAATCAGTTGCCTAAATGTTTTCTACAGCCCAGAACACCCAAGGAGATTCACAGAGTTAAGTAGAGAAGAGAAGGAGGAGGGAGGAGATAGAGGTGATATGAGGGAGAAAAGGGAATGTCAAAAGGGGAGAGAGCAAGCCAGCCAGTAATCACACTCCTAAGTAAAAATGGGTAGTGAAGATTAGATTCTTAAAGGTACAAAATTTATAACAAATATCAAAAAGCAAATATTAAAAATCTAGAATAGAGGTTAGACTCTGAAAAATATAATATTAAAAATACAAAACAAAATCAATCACAAAAAATATAAAAAATATATATGGGAAATCTGCTTAAAAATATGGAGAAGGAAATGGCAACCCACTCCAGTATTCTTGCCTGGAGAATCCCATGGACAGAGAAGCCTGGTAGGCTGCAGTCCATGGGGTCGCACAGAGTCGGACACGACTGAAGCGACTTAGCAGTAGCAGCAGCAGCAACTTAAAAATAGGGTCATTTTTTTGCAAGGTAATAGGTTATAAAAATGAAAATTAAAGGAGTAATAAAAACTGAAAAATAAAAAAAAATAAAAAATGATATCTATGAATTTCTCTGGAGCTGTTGTGGACAGTGTGGTGTCAGTTCAATTTCTGATAGTTCCTTGTTCCAGCTTATACTTCTTCTCAAGGTCTATAGGCCCCTTTCAATGCTTAGTCAATGCTAACTACAGGGTTTTAATCTGTTGCACCTGTCACTTCCAGACTGGCTCCCTCTTCTTTGTTTATTTTGGTTTCCTCTGTTTGCAAGTCTCTTCAGTGCCTAAGTAACACAAGGGGGTGAAGGCGGTCACTTATTTAGGCTCACTTTTATAGTTTTGTTGTGGGGAGGGAGGAACACTGCAAACAATATCACTGGCATGTGTGGGGAGTGCTTGCAGTATTTGGACCACACTGGACTTGCCCCAGCTCACAGAGCGTGTGCTTTCCCTGTCTACAGTTCTCAGGCTCCAGGTTGCTCTGCAGGTGAACTGTCTAAATTGGGTCCTGGGTTGTATACACTTCCCAGGTCTAAGCTGATCAGGTTCAGGTTCTCTGGTACTCCACAAAGGTACTGACTCGGTTGCGCTTGTGTTTTGTGCCCTTTCCAGATCCAAGGAGCTCAGGCAACCAATTGCTTGGCAAGTGCACTATCCCAGGTGTGCAGTGCATCTTATCACCTCTCTGGTCCCAGACACTCGGTTTCTTGGGTGTGCTGTAAGAGTGTAGTCTCAGGTGTGCCATGTGTCTCCTCTTGGGGGCTGATGTCAGGCTGCAACCCTCCTGGCAGATGTCAACTGTCAAGGATTCCAGGAAGACTTTGCTAGCAACTGGGAATCTGCTCACAGTTTAGTGGAGGATGACGTCTCTGGGGCCAAGATTGCCTTTCGCCTTCCAACTCTGGCTGTCACCCACCTGCCTCTCTACCTCCAGCAGGGGCATGAGGTGGTCTGCAGCCAGCTAGTTCTCCTTGAGTATTTGCTCAGTCCTTTGTTCTGTGAGCCTGCCAGGCTGTGCCTTAGGTTAGAGTTTTTCGCAGCAAAGTTCTTTCTGTCTCTCCCTTTTTTCTTTCTTTCTCTCTCTCTGGCTATCCCACAGTTTGGGTAGCTATCTCACGTTAGCGCCTTCAGATTGTCCTTAGGGCATTCAGGCTTGGTCCTTACCCTAAGCATGCAACCCACCCACGCCTCACAACAGATGTGAGCATCTGGGCGATTTCTCCACTGGGAATTGTGGTTAAGGCACTAATTCTGTATTTTTTTTTTTTCTCTCCCATTATGTTGCCCTCTGAGATTCCAAAACTCCCCACAAACCCGCTGGTGAGAGGGCTTCCTGGTGTTTGGAAACTTCTCCTCCCCCACAACTCCCTCCCTGATATGTGTCTCTGCCCCTAACTCTTTTGTCTTTCTTTTTGTCTTTTATATTTTGTTCTACCTCCTTTCAAAGACAATGGGCTACCTTTCTGGGTGCCTGGTGTCCTCTGCCATCATTCAAAAGTTGTTTTGTGGAAGTTGGTCTGCATTCAAATGACCTTTCAATGAATTTGTGGGGGAGAAAGTGGTCTCCCCATCCTATTCCTCTGCCATCTTAGAACTGCACCCACAAGAGGCTCTTTAGTTCCTCTTCACTTTCTGCCATAAGGGTGGTGTCATTTACATATCTGAGGTTGTTGATATTTCTCCCAGAAATCTTGATTCCGAGTTGTGCTTCATCCAGAATGGCATTTCACATGATGTACTCTGCATACAAGGTAAATAAGCAGGGTGACAATATACAGACGTGACGTATTCTTTTCCAATTTTGAATCAGCTTGTCATTCTATGTCCGGTTCTAACTGTTGCTTCTTGACCTGCATATGGGTTTCTCAGGAGGCAGGTAAGGTGGTCTGGTATTCCCATCTCTTTAAGAATTTTCAACAGTTTGTGGTGATCCACACAATCGAAGGCTTTGGCATAGTCAATAAAGCAGAAATAGATATTTTTCTGGAACTCTCTTGCTTTTTTGATGATCCAGTGGATGTTGGCAATTTGATCTCTGGTTCCTCTGCCTTTTCTAAAATCCAGCTTGAACATCTGAATGTTCACGGTTCATGTACTGTTGAATCATGGCTAGGAGAATTTTGAGCATGACCTTGCTAGCATGAGAGATGAGTGCAATCATGTGGTAGTTTGAGCATTCTTTTCTCAAGACTACCATATGACCCAGCAATACCACTTTTAGGCATACACCCTGAAGAAATCAAAACTGAAGAAAGACAGATGTACCCCAATGTTCATTACATCACTGTTTACAACAGCTAAGACATGGAAAAAACCTAGATGCCCATCAACAGATGAATGGATAAATAAGCTGTGGTACATATATACAGTGGAATACTACTCAGCCATAAAAAGGAACACATTTGAGTCAGTTCTCATGAGGTAGAGGAACCTAGAGCCTATTATACAGAGTGAAGTAAGTCAGAAAAAGAAAAAAAGAATATCGTATATGAACACATATATATGGAATCTAGAAGGATGATACTGATGAACCTGTTTGCAGAGTAGCAATGGAGACAGAGACATAGAGAACAGACTTATGGACAAGGGTGGGGGAGAAGAGGGAAAGGGTGAGATGAATGGAGAGAGTAGCATGGTAACATATACAGTACCACATGTAAATAGATGGCCAATGGTAATTTGTTGCATGACTCAGGCAACTCAAACTGGGGCTCTGTAGTAACCTAGAGGGGTGGGAATGGGAAGGAGCTGAGAGGGAGATTAAAAAGGAGGGGGCATATGTACACTTATGGCTAATTCATACTGATGTATGTTAGAACTCAAACCAATATTGTAAACCAATCATCAATCAATTAAAAAATAAATAAATATTAAAAAAGAAAAAAAAAAGGCTGAGTGATGAAGATTTTATACTTTTAAACTGTGGTGATGGAGAAGACTCTTGAGAGTCTCTTGAACCGCAAGGAGATCAAACCAATCAATCCTAGAGGAAATCAACCCTGAATATTCTTTGGAAGGACTGATTCTGAAGCTCCAACACTTTGGCCACCTGATATGAAGAGCCTACTCACTGGAGAAGACCCTGATACTTGGAAAGGCTGAAGGCAAAAGAAGAGGGTGGCGGAGGATGAGATGGTTAGATAGCATCAACCGAGTCAATGGACATGAATTTGAGCAAACCCCAGGAAAAACAGAAAACAGAGGAGCCTGGCATGTTGCAATCCATGGGGTCACGCAGAGACAGATATGATTTAGTGACTGAACAACAACAACAACAGGTCCAAGGTGGAGCCACGTCTCTCCAGGACATTAAACCAAGATTTAATTGTTGTTTCAACTTCTCCTAGGAAAGAAGTATCTGACATTTTTAGGTTGGCCCTAGGGAGTAACGTTACCTGAAACAATATTTCTTTTATTTTCCTAATAACCTCTTTGTCTCACCCTGTTTCTAGAAAATCCTTACATTTTGTCCACCTCCTTAGAACATCCTTCTATTTACTACATGATATGCTGCCCAATTCATGAGTCATTGAACAAAGTCACTTAGATCTTCAAATTCACTTGAATGTTGTTCTTGAACATGGCAAATGTATTAAGATAGAGAAGATATGTTTTGGAGTGAGGATGGATGTACTGCAGGAAACATTGATACTCCAAAGGCCTCATCTGACCCACCTGCCTTTATGCTGACAGACATTGAATACAGGTGTAGGAACGCAGGAGAGCCACTTGAACTCTCATTTATAAATGATCATAATCTCTATAAAATATTATTAATGAACTGGACACTTCACTTATGTTTTTTCACTGAAAATGGGTAAAGTAAACACAAAGCTGAGGGGCTTTTGTAAAGTAGCTCTGTGGAAAGTAAAATTGCCATTAGTAAACCCACCATGTATTCGAGAAAATCTTCTACAACTCACTTTTTCTACATAAATTCCACACAAAGGACAGGTAGAACATCCGAAGTAAATTGAGTATTAGCTTTGAAACTTAGTGGTATACCAACTTAGAATGCTCAGCATTAATTTCACTGATGCCTTTAAAAATGAACTTGCACAATACTTTTAGCTGAAACTTAGAAACTTTTTTGCAGTCAATCTTGCCAAGAAAAAACTCATGTATTGATAATATTTTGGGTCTTTTACCATCCTAAGTCAGCATGCAATTTACCTCTTATTGGCCTGAGTTATATGTCTTTAGTTTGCATACAGCACTTCTTGGCCCACTTGGCACTGCATGTAACACTGAGTGACTGAACTGAACTGA
Organism: Bubalus kerabau; assembly: GCF_029407905.1. Taxonomy (NCBI): domain Eukaryota; kingdom Metazoa; phylum Chordata; class Mammalia; order Artiodactyla; family Bovidae; genus Bubalus; species Bubalus kerabau. The sequence goes on along the minus strand of NC_073647.1, from coordinate 55,913,395 downwards.
ACTGATAACACAATCTAGAGGCAAACTGAGAAAGTACATATAGAAAGAGCTTTGACAATGACACCTGAATTCCAAGGCAAACTTCAGGGGATTACTGTGGATCTTCTTGAAGCCTTTAGCTGAGTCTCCAATGACCCCATTAGGGTGAAAGTTAAAAGCAATTTTAAAGCTACCAATTGATAGTTGTCACAGAGCAGTCCCCCCATTATCCATGTTTCATTTTACTCATATTTTCAGAAAGAGTATAGAAAAAGTGGTTTGGATGACCATTCTCATCTCGGTACTTTCAGGTCAGTTTTGCATTCTGAACAAATGGATAATTATTTAATTCTTAAAGACTGTGGTAAACCATTCTGATTGACTTCCCTGGTGGATCAGATGGTAAAACGTTTGTCTACAATGTGGGAGACCTGGGTTTGATCTTTGGGTCAGGAAGATCCTCTAGAGAAGGAAATGGCAACCCACTCCAGTATTCTTGCCTGGAAAATCCCACTGATGGAAAAGCCTGGTAGATTACAGTCCGTGGGGTCACAAAGAGTTGGACATGACTTAGCGACTTCACCACCACCAAACCATTCTGAGTTTTACTTATAGCTAGGTGCTGCTTCTCATTGTTATGATTTTTAGAAGTACACCCTGACATATGAGGACCATTTTTATCCTCCACTAAACTGGAGCCACACAGCCACAATTACAATAGTGACTTGGGCCAAAAGTGTGCCTTTACCTGAATTATGGAGCCAATTACACCTACTCCTAGAGTGGCAGATGATTGAAAAATGTAAGAGCTTGCTTGCAGCAAAGCTCTGCAGTTCTTCATCTTCATTTTCTTCCAGGATATGTTTTCTTGATTTTTATAAGACAAGAAAACAAAAGATTCCAGAACCTCAGTATTGTGAGGACAATAGAGGGTTTATATGCAAATTAGGAACAACAGAGAGTCATGAGAGAAACAGAAGAGAGGAGAGGAACAACAGTTTGGAAGACATGTCATCCTATTTTAATCTCTGGAAAACTGTGACATTATACTCTACTGTGAAATCTACTACTGTGTTGAGGATGAAAAGAGATAATCCACAAGGAGGAGAGAAGGGGAAAAAGATTTGTGTTATTAATGGTTTAAATGAATCATAGTCTCTGTTTAAATACAATCCTGATGAATTGTTCTTAAAAATGGTATTGATCTAGGTAATCAATCTTGGAGCTTTCGTCAAAAAGGATTTTCTCACCAAAACTACAGTATTGATTACTTGCATCAAAGCAAGCTTAAAAAAAAGAGAAATGCATTGAAGTCAAAGCTATAGCTGATGCACCTAAAAATACCCAAGTTGTACATCAACCCTCATTAAAAAAAAAAAAAAAAAGATTCCAATAGCAATCACTAGCAGTTCTTTGCTTCACCCCCCATCTGTCTTCCCTTGCTACCTACCCCTCACTTTAACAAGCCAAGTTGCACTGAGCTCTAGCCTTGCCAAACAAAGGCAAGAACAACAAAATTATAAAGGTACTTAACAGTTAAAATAAAGGCTTCACTAGCCAACTCCAGGATCAGTAAAGATAATCTGAGTGAAGTCTTGCAGTTTCAAAATCTCCAGTGATTCCTGAATTAGCATAAAACCCCAGAGAAGCAGAGAAAACACTGAAATCCTTCACACTATTGTCAATCATCTGAAAGATTTATTTGGTAGGTTAGGGATGAACTTAGCAATCCTGGTGGGCCTGTATTTTTGATAGTTAATGCACTACAGATTCTCTACTTATATGCCTTGTGGTGCAAAAGAGTGTACTCATCAGCTGTAAAAGGATAATTGTTATTTATATTAATAAGTCAAATTGCTGTCCTAACCTTAAAACAGGGAAATACATCTAGGTACTGGTTCATTGTGGAAATTCCAGGAAGAAGGATTCAATTGAGATAATCCCAGTCAGTCACCTGGGGAGGAGGCACTATACAGACAAGAGACCTGATATTCTTCAAGGGATCACCTTCCAGTTCTATGTCATGTGGCAGGGGCAGTGATAGCTTTGTCATTCAATGCCTTCTTTAGGCCAAAAGACTCTATCACAGACCTACAGTAACAGCCAAAATATAAAGTCCAGGGATAGCAGTATCTTTAAAGAACGAGTAAGTTTATAACCATATGTTACTATATCATGAAAAAAAAAATCAAATGACATAAAAATATTCATGTTGAGAATCAATAAAGTAAAAATTGTATCTTGACTCTTCTTTTAAGAGACAAGAAATATTGTCTTACACAAAGAATATATTAAGTAAATGGTTAGATATTTCCAGTTAGATTAGAAAAAGATGTTATTCTTAGACAAAAAAACAAAACAAAACAAGATGAAATAGAATGTCATTCTAAGACTGCTCCATAAAGAACATATTTTAAATGACTAGACCATGAGAGAATAGAGTATTGAATGGGATAAAAAGTAATTTACATTGGAGTAATCTGGCAACCACTACCGCTATTGAGTGATCTAGGTGATCACCAGTGACAAGTCATGTTCATTGCATATACCCATGATCTTATGTCTGATGAAAATGGCACTTTACCTCTGATATTTTCCTCCCGAGAGCCCATAACACCATTCTAGCCATTAGAAAAAATCAGAAACATCCCAATTGAGGGATGTTTCACAGAATACCTGACCAGTACTCTTCAAAACGTTCAACATTATCAAAAACAAGGAAAGTCTGAGAAACTATCATAGTCCAGAAGAGACTAGATGACATGACAAATAAATGTAACAGAGAAAACGTATTAAGGAAATACTAGTGAAACCTGAAGAAACTGTGGAATTTAGTTAATAATAATGTAAAGATGAAAAAAAATAATGTAAAGATGTTGGTTCTTTATTTGTGACAAAATACCACAGTACTATAAGGGGATTTATTCTTGCCTGGAAAAACCCCATGGACGGAAGGACCTGGTGGGCTGCAGTCCTTGGGCTCACTGGGAGTCGGACACGACTGAGCAACTTCACTTTATTTTTTCACTTTCATGCATTGGAGAAGGAAATGGCAACCCACTCCAGTGTTTTTGCCTGGAGAATCCCAGGGACGGGGGAGCTTGGTGGGCTGCCCTCTATGGGGTCGCACAGAGTCGGGCATGACTGAAGTGACTTAGCAGCAGCATAAGGGGATTTGAGAGGTGGGTGTTTGGGAACTTCCTACTGTCTTAGCATTTTTTCTGGAAACCTACTACTCTAAGATTTTTTAAAATTTTTATTTAAAAAATAGAACCAACTAAATATGTCTTGGAAAAAAAAAACTATGAAATCTTCTTAACACTTTTCCATACTACCTTTTCTGAATCAAAACATGTTTGAAGAAACACCTTTAAAGTTACTTGTTATCAACTTTCACCTTCTAGAATCCAGATTTTTTTTTTCTGTGATTAGATATTAGAGTATGAATCGAAAAAAAGATATAGCACTGAAAGATGAACTCCCTAGATCAGTAGGTGCCCCATGTGCTACTGGAGATCAGTGGAGAAATACTTCAAGAAAGTATGAACTGGCTATGCCAAAATGAAAATGCCACTCAACTGTGGATGTGTCTGGTGGTGAAAGTAATGTCTGATGCTGTAAAGAACAATTTTGCATAGGAACCTGGAATGTTAAGTCCATGAATCAAGGTAAAAAGGAAGTGGTTAAACAGGAGATGGCAAGAGTGAACACTGGCATTTTAGGAATTAGTGAACTAAAACAGACTGGAATGGGTGAATTTAATACAGATGAGCATTACATCTACTACTGTGGGGAAGAATCCCTTAGAAGAAATGAAGTAGCCCTCATAGTTAACAAAAGAGTCTGAAATGTGGTACTTGGGTGCAATCTCAAAAACAACAGAATTATTTAGGTTTGTTTCCATGGCAAACCATTATTCAATATCATGATAATCAAAATCGATGCCCCAACCACTAATGCCAAAGAAACTGAAGTTGAATACTTCTGTGAAGACCTACAAGACATTCTAGAACAAACACCAAAAAAGATGTCCTTTTCGTCATAGGGGACTGGAATGCAAAAGTAGGAAGTAAAGCGATACCTGGAGTAACAGGCAAGTTTGGCCTTGGAGTACAAAATGAAGCAGAGCAAAGGCTAACAGAGCTTTGCCAAGAGAATTCACTAGTCATAGCAAACTCCCTCTTCCAACAACACAAGAGATGTCTCTATGCATGAATATCACCAGATGGCCAGTACTGAAATCAGATTGATTACATTCTTTGCAGCCAAAGATGGAAAAGCTATATACAGTCAGCAAAAACAAGACCAGGAGCTGACTGTGGCTCAGATCATGAACTCCTTATTGTGAAATTTAGACTTAAATTGAAGAAAGTAGAGAAAAATCACTAAACCATTCAGTTATGATCTAAATCAAATTCCTTATGATTATACAGTGAAAGTGAAAGTGAAGTCGCTCAGTCGTGTCCGACTCTTTGGGACCCCATGGACTGTAGCCTACCAAGCTCCTCTGTCCATGGGATTTTCCAGGCAATAGTACTGGAGTGGATTGCCATTTCCTTCTCCAGGGGATCTTCCCGACCCAGGGCTCAAACCCAAGTCTTCCACATTGTGGACAGACGCTTTACCCTCTGAGCCACCAGGGAAGTCTTATTATACAGTAGAAGTGACAGATAGATTGAAGAGATTAAATCTGATAGACAGAGTGCCTGAAGAACTATGGAGGTTCATAACATTATGCAGGAGATTGTGATCAAAACCATCCCCAAGAAAAAGAAAATGCAAAAAGGCAAAATGGTTGCCTGAGGAGGCCCTACAAATAGCTGAGAAAAGAAGAAAAGCTAAAGGCAAAGGAGAAAAGGAAATATACACCTATCTCAACGGAGAGTTCCAATGTATAGCAAGGAGAGATAAGATAGCCCTCCTAAGTGGTCAATGTAAAGAAATAGAGGAAAACAATAGAATGGGAAAAACTAGAGATCTCTTCAAGAAAATTAGAGATACCAAGGGAACATTTCATGCAAATATGGGCACAACAAAGGAAAGAAACGGTATGGACCTAACAGAAGCAGAAGATATTAAGAAGAGGTGGCAAGAACTATACAAAACACTGAAGAACTACACAAAAATATATCTTAATGACCCAGATAAACATGATGGTGTGATCACTCTCCTAGAGCCAGACATCGTGGAGTGTGAAGTCCAGTGGGCCTTAGGAAGCATCACTCTAAACAAAGCTACTGGAGGTAATGGAATTCCAGTTGAGCTATTTCAAATCCTAAGAAATGATTCTGTGAAAGAGCTGCACTCAATATGCCACCAAATTTGGAAAACTCAACACTGGCTATAGGACAGGAAAAGGCCAGTTTTCATTCCAATTCCAAAGAAAGGCAATGCCAAAGAATGTTCAAACTACTGCACCATTGCACTCTTCTCACATGCTAGCAAAGTAATGCTCAAAATTCTCCAAGCTAGGCTTCACCAATACATGAGCCAAGAACTTCCAGATGTTCAAGCTGGATTTAGAAAAGGCAGAGGAACCAGAGATCAAATTGCCAACATCAATTGAATCATAGAAAAAGCAAGAGAATTCCAGAAAAATATCAACTTCTGCTTCATTGACTATGCTAAAGCCTTTGTGTGCATTGCAACAAACCTTGGCAAATTCTTGTAAAAATGGGAATACCAGACCACCTTACCTGCCTCTTGAGAAATCTATATACAGGTCAAGAAGCAACAGTTAGAACTGGACATGGAACAATGGACTGATTCCCAAATTGGGAAAGGAGTAGGTCAAGGTTGTATACTGTAACCTTGATTATTTAATATATATGCAGAGTACATCATGTGAAATGCTGGGTTGGATGAAGCATGAGCTGAAATCAAGATTGCTGGGAGAAATATAAATAACCTCAGATATGCAGATGACACCACCTTTATGGCAGAAAGCAAAGAGGAACTGAAAAGCCTCTTGATGAAAGTGAAAGAGGAGAGTGAAAAAGCAGGCTTAAAACTCAACATTCAAAAAACAAAGATCATGACATCCTGTCCCATCACTTCATGGCAAATAGGTGTGGAAACAACCAAAACAGTGAGAGACTTTATTTTCTTGGGTTCCAAAGTTTTTGGTAATGAAGAATGGGATCTGAAACTGACTGTTAATGGCCTATGGGGCAATGAGACTCACAGGAGAGGTGCCCTCAGAATGCTTTGAGTTCACTGTTCTTATCTTTGTTACCAAGGGTCATGGGTAAGTCACTCCTGGATTTGAGCTTCACTCCCCTTTGTATAGCTCTCTGAGCCCAATAAACCTTATTTTAAAAATACTGTTCCCAGAAAGGTTATCATTCCTTGGAAAGCTTCTGGGATGTTTATATTGAGAGACAATGAAGGGTGACAACAACTAGGGCACTCACAAAGCCTTGGGATAAGTTGACAGCCTAAAGTATTGAGGAAATTAAACTTGGGAAAATAAATGTAGACCAAAGATTCAGAATGTTCTGACCTCAAAATCACAATCTAAGGTGGCATAGGTCACACTATGAAAAAGCTATCAAGGGTGTCTCCTCCTACAATCAACCCTCAGTACCTGTGGGGGATTGGTTCTAGGATCCCTTGCAGTTACCAAAATCAATGGATCTTCAAGTCCCTTCTATAAAATGTCATCATACATTTTTTCCCTCTGTATCTGTGGGCTCCACAGCCACAGATATGGAGGGCCAACTATATGAAGAAACCTAGTGAAGGGAATCATAGATCTATTGCTAATGGGTATCTTGGAAACCAAAGGTGTGAAAGGTAGGCATGGGTCGAGCACTTAAAAGCTGTTACAGTGCTCATCACCTAACTGTAAGACTCCCATGTTAGGATAAGTTGGTCACCAAACAGGTTATATTGACACTAAGTCACCCGCCAGCCTCAAGAAAGTTTCTGTGCAATGAGGTATGCTGTAGAACACCACAAAATACTCAAATCAGAAGCACATACCTTTTAGGAATTAATTTGACTCCAAGAGACCCATGGCTTAGCTGAAGAAGAGAGATCCTCAAGTTTCAAAGAATAAAATGCACCCCCTTATGACACAACCACTTATTTTATATCTAAGAACTGTGGTCACAGAAGCTGTAGATATTTATAAAATAGCAAAATCTTACAAATCCTAGAATTACAATGACCATTATGGGGAACATTCCAATTAGATAAGGTCATTCAAGAAGTGCACTTGAAAGCAAGGGCTTCCAAATCAACAAACCGAATAGGCTAGCTATTTTAATAGGCAGGCTGAAGAGTTCAAAAGTCTTCAAATTTCCATAATAGTCCACTGCAAAAGGTTAACGAAAAATTAAAGACACAAGAGGTACCTAAAACAAAAGACTGTAAGACTACATGATTTGTATTATTCCCCTCTAGTCTCCTTTACCAGAGAAGGCAATGACACCCCACTTCAGTACTCTTGTCTGGAAAATCTCATGGGCGGAGGAACCTGGTAGGCTGCAGTCCATGGGGTCGCTAAGAGTCGGACACGACTGAGTGACTTCACTTTCACTTTTCACTTTCATGCATTAGAGAAGGAAATGGCAACCCACTCCAGTGTTCTTGCCTGGAGAATCTCAGAGACGGGGGAGCCTGGTGGATTGCCATCTATGGGGTCGCACAGAGTCGGACTCTACTGAAGCAACTTAGCAACAACTTAGCAGCATGTACAAATGTGAGAGTTGGACCATAAGAAAAGCTGAGGGCCAAATAATTGATGCTTTCAAATTGTTGTGTTGGAAAAGACCCTTGACCTTGGACTGCAAGGAGGTCAAACCAGTCAATCCTAAAGGAAATCAGTCCTGAATATTGATTGGAAGGACTGATGCTGAAGCTGAAGCTCCAATACTGTGGTCACTTGATTCGAAGAACTAACTCATTGGAAAAGACCCCGATGCTGAGAATGATTGAAGGCAGGAAGAGAAGGTGAAGACAGAGAATAAGATGGTTGAATGGCATCACTGACTCAGTGGACATGAGTTTGAACAAACTCCAGGAGATGGTGAAGGACAGGGAATCCTGGAACGTTGCAGTCCATGGGGTCACAAAGATTCTGACGTGACTGAGCGACCAAACAACAGCAACAAATCATCAAAGCACTGGCTAAGTTATTGATGTCTCATTTGCAATCTGAGACACTAGAAAAAAAGGTTGTCCTTAAAAGTTTTTTTTTTTTTTTTTTTTTTAATCCTTCTACACCAAATTGAATGTCCCTATACCTAGCCCCTATGGAGAAGGAAATGGCAACCCACTCCAGTATCATTGCCTCGAAAATCTCATGGATAGAGGAGCCTGGTGAGCTTCAGTCCATAGGGTCACAAAGAGTTGGGCACGCCTGAGTGACTAACACTTACACTTACACCTAGTCCCTGTTTATCCCCTTTCACATATAGAACTCAGAGGGATTCTTCAGTAAACTGCTACCCCTCATTCACTTAAACAGCCAAGGGGAAACTAAAATTAAAATTAATGGAAAATGTTGTCAAATTCTGGTAGTCACCAGGGCTACAGTTTCTACTTTAACTCCTACTGGCTCTGGAGAGACTGCAGAGGGGATCCTGAGAAAACTGGCAGAAGCCAGCAAAAGATAAGAATTCTTTTCAGTGTCAGATCTCCTGAATCTACCTATAGTAACTGGTCAAGAAAGGAAGATAAAATTTTCTGTTATTTCTTCCTTTCCAAATATAAAATATCGTGAATTTTATTTTGGTGTGCCCATTGCTTATCAACCATTTCTCTTCCAGGGATAGCTATTTTGTTTGTCTCATTTTGTGTCCTGAGAACTTGGCTTGGCTTTCTGCCTGCTGGGGGCATACAGGTTGTTGGTTCATTGTGGCATGTGGAATCTAGTTACTTGACCAGGAATGGAACCTGGGCCCCCTGCAATGGGAGCAAGGAGCCTTAGCCACTGGACTAATAGGGAAGTCCGTTTGTTCTTGCATATGCAGGCAATTCAACTGACAAGTTGCCATACAGAAATTGGGTTGCATTCCATTTTCAGCTAGGGTTCTACTAACTGATTCCAGCTCTCAGGGACCTTGTTTAAGTCTTTCTTTCTTTCAGCTGTCTTTGGGAGTGGCTCTGAATCTTTGGAGGATTGTATCTTTTGTGTATTCTTTGGGGATGTCAATTTCATCCATGGTGTCATTCAGTTCTGCCAGGAATATTTACTGTTTGTACCAACTGAAGCCCAACAAGAAATCTGAATGGATTTTTTTTTTTTCCAAGTAGCTCTGTGGTCAGAAGTTGGACAGATTGTAAGCTGATATTCAGAGCCCAATGGGAACTTTTTTTGGCCTTCTCCCATAAGCTTAATGAAACTGTGTACCCAGACAGAAAGAAAAACATTCCAAAGATTAATAGGTCTAAATCTTGAACATAGGAATCTTCTGATTTCTATCTTAATTCAAGACTTCTCTGATATAAAGAAGCAAGTTAAAGATAATGGAGTTGAATGGGTGGGTCAGTGCCTTAATATCATTCAGGTTACAACCCACTTTTTTGAGGAATTAAAAACTATCCTACCAATTGAGGACAACTTGCCTTAAAAAATTGAGTCTTCACAAAAACAGAAAAAGGCCATATATACTTTTACCAATCCCCAAAGTTCCCCTATTTATCTCAAAAGTCTATACCTATTGTAAAAATTCTGGCCTTAGGAAACAAAAATCCTTCTTGGAGGAATTTACATTCTTTCTATATACTTTTGAGATTTAAATGTTCTACCTGGTCTTTTTTAGGAATCAAGGTAATTCTTTTCAAAAAGAAACAAAAATAAAAGGGAAAGGCTCTTTGGAAACTAGATGAATAAAAAGTCTTCTCTACAAATATTAACAAAATGTATAAGTCATCTAAACAGGTAATCTTATCCCTTCTACCAGAAATCACATTTTGTAACGAACTGTTCTTTTATAAACTAGAGAGTTTTTCATTATTATACCCATCTCATGGCTAAGTTTTTATTCTTAGTGTATTTTTAAAGAATTTTCATATTGTTTTCCATAGAGACTATATCATTTTATATTCCCACAAACAGTGCAAGAATTTGTTTTCTTCACATTTTCTCCACATCCGCTCCAGCATTTATTGTTTGTAGATTTTTTGATGACAGTCATTCTTACTGGTGTGAGGTGATACCTCATCGTATTAAAGTTTTGATTTGCATTTCTCTAATAATTAGCCATATGAAATGCAGAGCTCCGGAGAGCTGATGCCTTCAAACTATCGTGCTGGAGAGGACTGATGAGAGTCCCTTGGACAGAAAGATCAAACCAGTCAATCTTTAGGGAAATCAACCCTGAATACTCGTTGGAAGTACTGATGCTGAATCTGAAACTCCAGTATTTTGGTTATCTGATGTGAACAGCTGACTCATTGGAAAAGTCCTTGATGCTGGGAAAGATTGAGGGCAGAAGAAGAGGGCATCAGAAGATGAGATGGCTGGATGCCATCACCGATGCAATGGACATGAACTTGGGCAAACTTTGGGAGGTGGTGAGTGACAGAGAAGACTGGTGTGCTGCAGAGAGTTGCAAAGAATCTATGGGGTCACAAAGAGTCGAACAAGTGGACAACTGAACAACAACAAAATAATGAGCTATGTCGAGCATCTTTTCATATGTTTGTTGGCCATCTGTATGTCTTCCTTATAGAAATGTCTGTTTAAATTTCCTACCCATTTTTTTGATTAGGTTGTTCATTTTTCTGATATTGACCTGTATGAGCTGCTTATATATTTTGGAGATTAATTCTTTATCACTTGTTTTGTTTGTAATTATTTTCTCCTATTTTGAGAGTTGTCTTTTCACCTTATCATTTCCTTTGCTGTGAAAAAGCTTTTAAGTTTAATTAGGTCCCATATGTTTATTTATTATTTTTTTATTTCCATTACTCTAGGAGGTGGGTCAAAGAGGATCTTGTTGTGATTTATGTCAAAGAATGCTCTGACTATGTTTTCCTATAAGAGTTTTATAGTGTCTGGCCTTACATTTAGATCTTTAATTCATTTCTATTTTATTTTTGTGTATGGCACTAGGAAGTGTTCTAATTTCATTCTTTTACAGTCAGCTGTCCAGTTTTCCCAGGACCACTTATTGAAGAGGCTGTCTTTTCTCTATTGTATGTTCTTGCCTCATTTGTCAAAGACAAGGTACCAATGGGTGCGTGAGTTTATCTCTGTGATTTCTATCTTGTTTCATTGATCTGTGTTTCTGTTTTTGTGCCATGTCATACTGTCTTGATTACTGTAGCTTTATATTATAGTCTGAAGTAAGGAAAGTTGATTCCTCCAGCTTTGTTTTTCTTTCTCAAGATTGCTTTGTCTATTCGGGGTCTTTTGTGTTTTCATACAAATTGTGACTTTTTTGTTCCAGTTCTGTGAAAAAAGCCATTGGTAATTTGATAGGGATTGCATTGAGTCTATAGATTGCTTTGGGTGAAACTGAAAGTGTTATTCAGTCAGTAGTGTCTGACTCTTTGCAACCCCATGGACAATAGCCCACCAGGCTCTTCTGTCCATGGAATTCTCCAGGCAAGAATACTGGAGTGGGTAGCCATTCCCTTCTTCAGGGGATCTTCCCAACCCAAGATTGAACCTGAGACTCCTGTATTGCAGGCAGACTGTTTACTGTCTGAGCCACCAGCATTGAATCTGTAAATTGCTTTTGATAGTATAGTCATTTTCATAATACTGATTCTTCCAATCAAGCCAAATGGTATATCTATCCATCTGTATGTGTCATCTTTGATTTCTTTCATCAGTGTCTTATAGTTTTCTGCATACAGGTCTTTTGTCTCCTTTGGTAGGTTTCTTCATAGTTTTTTTTTTTTTTTCCCTTGCAATGGTGAATGGAATTGTTTCCTTAATTTCTCTTTCTGAATTTTTGTTATTAGTGTGTAGGAATGCAAGAGATTTCTGTGTATTAATTTTGTATCCTGACTGTACTAATTTCATTGATTAGGTCTAATAATTTTCTGGTGGCATGTCTAAGGTGTTCTATGTATAGTATCATGTCACCTCCAAACACTGAGAGTTTTCTATCTTCTTTTCTGATCTAAATTACTTTTATTTATTTTTTTCTTCTCTGATTGCCATTGCTAGGACTTCCAGAACTATATTAAATAATAGTAACGAGTGGGCACCCTTGTCTTGTTTCTGATCTTAGAGGAAGTACTTTAGGTTTTTTGCTATTAAGAATAATGTTTGTGGTGTATTTGTCATCTATGGTCTTTATTATGCTGAGGTAGTTTCCTTCTATACCCACTTATTGTAGTTTTTTTTTTTTTATCATAAATGGGTATTGAATTTTGTTGAAAGTTCTTTCTGCATCTATTGAAATTATCATATTTTTTAAAAGCTTTCAGTTTATTAATATGGTGTATCACATTGATTGATTTGCATATATTGAAAATCCTCATACCACTGGGATAAATCCCACTTGATAATGGTGTATGATCCTTTTAATTTGTTCTTAGATTCTGTTTGCTAGTATTTTGTTGAGGATTTCTGCATCTATGTTCATCAGTAATATTGGCCTGTGATTTTCTTTTTTTGGTGCTATATTTGCTGGTTTTCATATCAGGGTGATGATGGCTTTGTAGAATGAATTTGGAAATGTTCCTCCCTCTGAAGTTTTTTTGAAGAGTTCAAGAGTGTTAGCTATTCTCTAAACATTTGATAGAATTCACCTGTGAAGCCATCTGGCCCTGGGCTTTTGTTTGTTGGAAGATTTTTGATCACAGTTTCATTTCTAGTGCTTGTGATTGGTCTGTTCACATTTTCTATTTCTTCTTCCAGGTTGTCCATTTTATTGAACTCATCACTTTCACCACAGAGACTGAGGACTGACTTCCAGGCAAGAAGCCAAGACTCCACAAGTTTATTATTATGACAATAAAGGGAATAAAACAAAACAAAAATACAGGAAACAAAAAATGAAGCAGATACTAATAGTAAAAGCAAAATCAGTCTAATAAAAACAAAAACAAAGGAATACACACACACACACATACACACAAGAAACTAAAACCAAAGAAAACAAATTACAATAGAGCAACCTAATGAACAACAGAAACCAAAGAAATCAATAAATTAAAAACAAAACTATGTAAAATACAAAATAGAAAGTAAAACAGAAGCAGAGTGCCAACTGAGGAACAAAGCAAATAAAATAGACAAACAGACAAAAATGATAAAAGAAATAAAATTAGGAAAGAAAAGTTGGAATTACATAATAAAAATATTATATATATCAACCACCACAACAAAAACGAATCCAAAAAAGAGACACAGAACAGCATAAAGCCAAAATAGTAGAAATATATAAAAGAAATAAAAAAGTATTATTAAAAAATCCCCCAAAAGCCTAAATAGTAATAACAATAATAAAAACAACAACCACAACAGAGAAAAAAGAAAGCCAGAACCAACAATAGGACAATTCAAAACAAAAAAAATAATAAATTGTTTCCTAGGGTCTTAGCTGTCAGTATTCTTGCCCTTGCTATGAGCCATAGCCCACCTCCACTTCTCTAGGGGGCCCTTCAGTGCTGGGGAGAGCTGGTCTCTGGATCTGCTGAGGGGACAGTTCAGACTCTAATCTGGCCCTCCTCCCACATGTGCTTGCCTTCTGCCTCCACAGCTGCCAGAGCTAGAGAATTTTCCTTGTGGGAACTCTCATTGTCCTTTAACATATTCCATAGACACAGTCTGTCTAGTTGATGGTGCTGAATTAATCTGTAACTTGTGCAGCTAATGAAAAGGTTTTTGATCCTCTTCCTTACCCACTTTGCCCCTGGAGTTCAATTGTGGTTTTATCCCCACTTCTGCATGTGGACCATCCACAGGAGTTTGGTGGAGGATTTGAGTCTGCTGTAGTGAGTGAGGACAGGGTGTGAGATGGTGCAACTGCTTGGATTGTAGGGACTCTGGAGGCACCATGTGCACAGGGAAACAAGCAGATATGGGTGCAAGACATACGGCTTTATTAGAAGACTTTTCTAGCCTCTGGCAGCAGGCACTCAAAGGGCTACTCTGGCTGGTCCTTTTTTATTGCATGGCCCAGCAGGCACTTACTGGACAGCCCTAGCTGGTCCTTTTCTATTGCTCAGTGCAACAGGCACTCAAACGGCAGCTCAAGCTGCTCCTTCTGTATTGATCAGCTGCTGATGCTGGCATATGGCGAGAGAGAGGCTAAAGTGGTGGCTCCACCCTCTTTGTGTGACTCAGCAGTAACATCCTGTTTCTGGTGGCCACCTGGTTTTTCTCCAAAGGCATTCTTGGTGCGGATTTCCTCCCTCCATCCCCTCAGCTGTCTCCCTGCCATCAACAGTAGTCCTTGCTCTGAGATTGCCCTCCAATTCCCATTCTCCATCTGCCAGCAGCCACACACACCAATGGACCAACACCCCAATTCAGGGTATGTAGGGCCATGACAAGGATTATCTGTGTGGTTCTCACTCCCTTCAGACTATCACAGATCAGCTGCTTTACCCTCCAACAGACACAATTTCTTCCCCTCTGTCCCAACCGATTTCCTTGGATGGAGGAATCTCTCCCCTGCTTCAGCCCCCCTACCCTGGGGTGCAGGTTTGGTCCTTCTTGCTCTCCTCCTTCTCCCTTCTTTCTTTCATCCTACCCACTCACCTGACCTGCCTCCTGAGAAATCTGTATGCAGATCAAGAATCAACAGTTACAACTGGACATGGAACAACAGACTGGTTCCAAACTGGGAAAGGAGTATGCCAAGGCTATATGTTGTTACCCTGCTTATTTAACATAAATTCAGAGTACAACATGAGAAATGCCAGGCTAGATGAAGCACAAGGTGGAATCAAGATTCCCGGGAGAAATATCAATAACCTCAGATACACAGATGACACCACCCTTACTCCAGAAAGCAAAGAAGAACCAAAGAGCCTCTGGAAAAAGATCAAAGAGGAGACTGAAAACGTTGGTTTAAAACTCAACATTCAGAAAACTAAGATCATGGCATCCAGTCCCATAACTTCATGGGAAATAGACAGGGAAACAATGGGACCAGTGACAGACTTTATTTTTTTGGGCTTCAAAATCACTGCAGATGGTGACTGCAGCCAAGAAATTAAAAGACGCTTGCTCCTTGGAAGAAAAGCTATGACCAACCTAGACAGCATATTAAAACGCAAAGATATTACCAACAAAAGTCTGTCTAGTCAAAGCTATGGTTTTTCCAGTAGTCATGTATAGATGTCAGAGTTGGACTATAAAGAAAGCTGAGCACCGAAGAATTAATGCTTTTGAACTATGGTGTTGGAGAAGATTCTTGAGAGTTCCTTGGATTGCAAGGAGATCTAACCAGTCCATCCTAAAGGAAAACAGTCTTGAATATTCATTGGAAGGACTGATGATGAAGCTGAAACTCTAATACTTTGGCCACCTGATGTGAAGAACTGACTCATTGGAAAAGATGCTGATTCTGGGAAAGATTGAAGGCGGGAGGAGAAAGGGATGACAAAGGATGAGATGATTGGGTGGTGTTACCGACACGATGGACATGAGTTTGAGTAGGCTCTGGGAGTTGGTGATGGTCAGGGAAACCTGGCGTGCTGCAGTCCATGGGGTTGCAAGGAGTCGGACACGACTGAGTAACTGAACTGAACTGAACCCAGTTATGCGTGGATATGTATAATTATTTCCAGTGGTCAAGGACTCCTGCTAGTGTTCAGCCAGTGTTCTGTGAGAAATGTTGCATCTGTGGTTGTATTCTTGATTCATTCATGGAGAGAGATGCACTCCATATCCCCCTACTCCTCTGCCATCTTGAAAATCTACGACTAAAGTTGTAAAATAAAAGTTATAAGGTCCATGTGTCTGTCTCTATATTTATCTGCATATATATGCTGTAGATGTGTGATATCATTTTACTTTTGGATGATGTCACCAAATTAAATTGTACAAAGTTTTATTTAATTGGCCTTACGAAAATTAAGGGCTTCCCTGGTGGCTCAGATGGTAAAGTGTCTGCCTGCAATGTGGGAGACCCGGGTTCGATTTCTGGGTCAGGAAGGTCCCCTGGAGAAGGAAATGGCAATCCACTCCAGCACTCTTGCCTGGAAAATCCCATGGACGGAGGAGCCTGATAGGCTACAATCCATGGGGTCGCAAAGAGTCGGACATGACTGAGAGACTTCACTTTCACTTTCTTTCAAGACAATCAAACATTTTATAAAGCAAGCATACCTTCAAAAATATAAAATTAACTCAAATATTTTTTAAGTTCACATGATTGAGGATAATCTTCAGTAAATAAAACTAGTTAAAGTTTCTTGGTTTAATTAAAACAGGCATATCTTTAGATCTGTCAAAATTAAATATAATGCCAACAAACAATATTATTCTACCTAATTTTACTAAAAGTCAAATAAGATATGACAGAGATAACTGTTACAGAAATTGTCAGCAAGAAAGATAACCTAAGATGATGATTAGCTGCTGAATGTCTCATGAAATTTTCATGAGTAATCTAAACTAATTGTTATGAACAAGTAAATTAAATAGATATAAAGTAAAAGCTTACAAGTAACTTTTCAACAATTATTATGCTTTATGGTATGTCTACCTAAAAATAGTTTCCAAAGTCTTGAAACCTTAGTTTTATAAGTTAAAAGATGGATATTCATAGAATATCTAGATATTTTCTAAGTAAAATAAAATACTGAAACATTAATTACTGAATTCAGGTTCATCTACTTTTGGCTTCATTTCACAGAGGAACTAAAGTCATTTGGTTCTATTAGCAATGTTTTGTGCCATATTGAAAGATTTATATAAGGGAGGATATATTCCTGAAATTATGAAATGTATTTATACATTTGCCAATCCATAGAGTGCTGGTGTAACAGTCAGATTATCATTGCCTACTTCTTAGTTTTCACTAGGAATTAAAAATACTTAAAAAAAATCTCATTGAAGGTTTTTGGAAATTGAATCTTAGGGAAGGAATTTTATATGTGTTCATACTGGCTAAGAAGGGAATGAATTTATTCAAGTTTTTAAAAATGAGTTTTAATATCAAAAGTACATTGGTGCAAAATTAGAATTTGGTTTTCTCTCTGTTAAAAGGACAGCATTTTCTTAGAATGTTGGTATACTCTTAATAGGAAAATTTAAACAAAGATTTATTTATTTTTTAAGTAGTCTGCCTATAATTTGGCAGCTGACACTGTCGCCAAATTACAAGGTACCTAAACTAGGATTGTGTATTTCAAAACTGAAGAATACTCCACCTGACATCTGGTCCTGTGTAAATGCCAGAGACCACAAAATCAAATTGACCAGGAGGAAAAGTTTTTAACGTTGAGATACACTGCTTCTTCCCAAGATGTCAGACCAAGAACATTTCTTTCTATTCTTCCTTTCCTCTCTGACCATCCTTTCCCTAATTCTTAAACCATTAAAGTTATGATTATTTAACCAATCTTTTCCTTTGTTCTGGTCTGAACAGATAATGCCATTATTCCTGTATCCCAGACCGTTGCAAAAGAGGGTAATTCAAACTCCAACTGACTGTTAAATTTGCTAAGATGCTGCTGGTCCTGTAGGTCTTTCTGCCCATTGCAAACATATCCCTGATTTCTAATGACTGAATTTCTCTAAAACAACCTCCCTGGATAAACACTTCTGGGGGAGGGAAGACACAGTTATATGAAATACATAAACAGACCAATTGGCTTAAAGAAGTATCCCCCTCTTTGGGTTTATTTCTTGACGTGATTCTAACTGGTTTGAGTAATGAGGTTCCTGGCCCAGGAACACTCACAATTATTACCGCCTCCCTAATTCTCTTCATTCTCTCAAAAGTTTTATATGCATGTGGGCAGTCATTGATCAGCCCACACATGGTTTCTCTCTGACTAGAACAACAAAAGGAAACAGAAGAATGTAACCAGCTCCAAGAATAGGATCCTAACATCTCTTGTGAATTTTACAGTGATACCTGGAGAGGTAATGGCAACTGAGAGTCATGCAAAGACCACTTTTTTTCTTCCAATTTTACTGAGGTATAATTGACATAAAGGACTGTATAAGTTTAAGGTGGAGAAGGCAATGGCATCCCACTCCAGTACTCTTGCCTGGAAAATCCCATGGACGGAGGAGCCTGGTGGGCTGCCGTCTGTGAGGTTGCTAAGAGTCGAACACGACTGAGCGACTTCACTTTCATGCATTGGAGAAGGAAATGGCAACCCACTCCAGTGTTCTTGCCTGGAGAATCCCAGGGATGGGGGATCCTGATGGGCTGCCGTCTATGGGGTCGCACAGAGTCGGACACGACTGAAGCGACTTAGCAGCAGCAGGAAGTTTAAAGTATAGAACATAATAATTTGGCTTATACCTATCATGAAATGATTATTACAGTAAGTTTAATAAACGTCCATCATCTCATACAGATGCAAAATTAAAGAAAAAAGAAACACATATTTTCCTTTTAATGAGAACTCTTAGGATTTATTCTCTTAACAACTTTCATATGTAACAGGTGAAGTGAAATTTGCTCAGTTGTGTCCAACTCTTTACAACCCCATGAACTATACAGTTCATGGAATTCTCCAGGCTAGCATACTGGAGTGGGTAGCTGTTCCTTTCTCCAGGGGATCTTCCCAAAACAGGGATCAAACCCAGGTCTCCCACATTGAAGGCATATTCTTTACCAGCTGAGCCACAAGGGAAGCCCTTCATATGTAACAAACAGCAGTGTTAATTGTATTTATCATGTTGAACATTACATTCCTAGCATTTATCTTATAACTGGAAGTTTGTACCATTTGCCTGCCTTTACCTAACTCCCCTTCCCCCAATTCCACCTTTGGTCATGATAAATCTGATCTCTTTTTATAGGAGTTTGTTTATGAAGCATAATTGGTGTACAACACTGTGTTTATTCTGTTACACTACATAGTGACTCAACATTTCTATACTTTTCAAAATAATAACTGTGCTAAATCTAGTTATGACATATTACCACACAAAGATAGAACTTCCCTGGTGGCTCAGACTGTAAAGAATCCACCTGCAATGCAGGAGACCCAGGTTTTATCCCTGGGTTGGGAAGATCCTCTCGAAAAGGGAATGGCTACACAGTCCAGTATTCTTGCCCAGAGAATCCCATGGACAGAGGAGCCTAGTGGGCTACAGTACATGGGGTAGCAAAGAGTTAGGCACAACCAAGTGACTAACACACGTATTTCCCATACTGTACAGTTCATACACATGACATACATTTTGCAACTGAAAGTTAGTATCTCTTAATCTCCCTATTTCTCTCCTATCTCCACACCACTCCCCTCTGGCAAAAACCTATTTTTTCTCTGAAGCTATAGCTTGCTTTCTGTTTTATTGTTCATTTATGCTGTTTTCTAGATTCCACATATAAGTGAAATAATATAATATTTGTTTTTCTCTGTATTACATCTCATTCAGCATAATACCATATAGACCCATCTATGTTATCACAAATGGTAAGATGTCATCCTTTTCATGGTTGAGTACTATTCCACTGTGTGCCTGTGTGTGTGTGTATATATGTCTGTGTGTGTGTATACATACATACATACCACATCTTTATTCATTCATCTATTCATGGTCACTTAAGTTTCTTTCATATATTAACTATTGCAAATAATGCTGTGACGAACATAGGGATATATGTACCTTTACAAAGTGTTCTCTTGTACCTTCCTTGTGTTCTCATTTTCCTTGGATAAATACCAAGAAATGGAGTTGCTTGATCATATAGTAGTTCTATTTTTAATTTTTTGAGCAATCTCCATACTGTTTTCCATACTGGCTCTACCAACTTCCATTCCCACCAACAGTGAATGAGGGTTCCAATTTCTTCAAATCCTCACAAGCACTTACTCTTTGTTGTCTTTTGGATAATAGCCTTTCTGGCAAGTGTGAGGTGACATCTTATTGTGGTTTTCATTTGCATTTCTCTGATGTTAACCATCTTTTCAGGTACCTGTTGGCCATCTGTATGTCTTCTTTGGAAAAATGCCTTTTCAGATCCTCTGCCCATTTTTTAATCAGAGATTATTTTTATGTTGAGTTGTATGGGTTCTCTGTATATTTTGTATACTAATCTTTATCAGATACATTATTTGTAAATACCTTCTCCAATTTAATAGATGACTTTTTCATTTTGTGTATAGTTTCCTTTGGTGTGTGAAAGTTTTTAGCTTGATGTAGCCCCATGTGTTTATTTTTGCTTTTGGTTCCCTTGCCTAAAGAAACATACCCCCAAAATATTAAGAAGACTGATGTTAAAGAGTGTTCTGCCTTTGTTTTCTTCTAGAAGTATTATGGTTACTGATATAATATTTAAGTTTTTAACCCATTGTGAGTTATTTTTGTATATCATCTGAGAGAGTAGTCCAGTTTGTATTCTTTTGCATACACATTTCCCAACACTGTTTATTGAAGAGGCTATCTTTTCCTCATTGTATATTAAGGCACTTTTGTCATACATCAATCACCCAAATAAGTGTGGGTGCATTTCTAAGCTCTGTATTCTGTTCCATTGATCTATGTGTTTGTTTTTGTGCCAGTAACATACTATTTTGATTAGTGTAACTTTGTAGTATAGTTTGAAATGAGGATACATGATACCCCTAGCTTTGTTCTTCTTTCTCAAGTTCCCTTTGGCTATTCAGGGTCTTTTGTGCTTCCATACAAATTCTAGTATCATTCTAGTTTTGTGGAAAAAAAAATGCCATTGGTGTTTAGATAAGGATTGCATTAAATCTGTAGATTGCCTTGGGTAGTATATTCATTTTAATAATATTAATTCTTCTAATCCATCGAGAAGGTATGTCTTTCCATGTTTTAGTATCATCTTTAATTTTTTCATCAATATCTTATAATTTTCTGAGTACAAGTCTTTTAGTTCTTTAGTTATATCATTTCAAGATTATTTTATTATTTTGATGTAATTGTAAATAAGACTATTATTTCTTTTTTCACATGTAAGATATATCTTAATTTGCTTCCTATTAAATTATAGTTGATTTACAATATTATAATGGTGTTGTTCTGAGCCAGACCTGCCTATGAGTGTTTGAAGGTCTCTTGCAGAGGTATGGGTCAACAGTGGCCTGCCACAGGGACAGGGCACTGGCATCAGCATTCCTGAGAGGCAGGCCGTGTGGCATAAGTCCTCTTGGAGGAGGTCACCATTAGCTCTACCAAAGAGCCTGTAGCCCTCCCATAGAGCTGCTGGATAGGCAACTCACAAACTGGAGAACAATTATACCAGAGAAATCCTTGCACTGTTGAGAACGTTCTAGTCTCCACATCAGACTTCCCAATCTAAGGATCTGGCAAAGGAACTGGGAATCCCCAGGGAATCTGACTTTGAAGGTCAGAGGGATTTTATTACAGAGCTTCCACAGGGCTGGAGGAAACAGAGACTCTTGGAGGGCACAAACAAAACCTTGTGTGCCCCAGAACCCAGGGGGAAGGAGCAGTGACCCTACAAGAGACTGAGCCAGACCTGCCTGTGAGTGTTTGGGAGTCTCCTGTGGAGGCGTGGGCCAACAGTGGCCCACTGCAGGGTCAGGGCTACTGGCAGCAGCAGTCCTAGGAGGCATGGTGTGTTGGCATAAGTCCTCTTGGAGGAGGTGACCATTAGCCTTACCATAGATCCTTAGCTATACCACAGAGACTGCAGACTCTAGGATTGGGCTGCCTCAGCCGAAAAAACAACAGTGAGGGAGCATAGTCCCACCCCATCAGAAGAAAATGGGATTAAATATTTACTGAGCATGGCCTTGCCCACCAGAGCAAGACCTAGTTTTCCCCACATCCAGTCCCTCCCACCAGGAAGCTTGTACAAGCCTCTTACTCTCATCCATCAGAAGGCAGACAGAAGTAAGAGCTATAATCCCATGGCCCCCAGAATGAAAACCACAATATGAGTCATGCTGTGCAGGGCCATGCAAGATGGACAGGTCATGCTGGAGAGTTCTGACAAAAGGTGATCCACTGCAGAAGGGAATGGCAAACCACCTCCGTATTCTGCCTTGAGAATCCCATGAATGATATGAAAATGCAAAAATATATGATACAATATTATATTAGTTTCAAGTATAAAGCATAATGATTCAATATTTTCATAGGTTATACTCTTGTCAAATTATTTACAAGACAATGGCTATATTTTCCTGTGCCATATAATACATCCTAGTTGCTCATCTATTTTACACATAGTAGTTTGTATCTATTAATCCCATTCCCCTGTTTTTCCCCTCACCCCTCTCAAGTCCTCACTGGTAATTACTTTGCTCTCTGTATCTGTAAGTCTCTTTCATACTCTTTCAGTTTTATTATATACATTCATTTCTTTTAATTTTGAGATTTTATATATATATATATAAGTGATACTGTGTGTGTGTGTGTGATATTATCTTTCTCTGCCTGTATTATTTCACTAAGTATAATAATCACTACATACATCCACATTGTTACAGGGGGCAGGACTTCATTATTTTTTAAGGCTGATTAATATTCCTCTGGGGTTCTCAAGGCAAGAATACTGAACTGGTTTGCCATTCCCTTCTCCAGTGGACCACATTCTGTCAGACCTCTCCACCATGACCCGCCCATCTTGGGTGGACCCAGGGGCATGGCTTAGTTTCATTGAGTTAGACAAGGCTGTGGACCTAGTGTGATTAGATTGACTAATTTTCTGTGATTATGGTTTCAGTGTGTCTGCCCTCTGATGCCCTCTTGCAACACCTACCATCTTACTTGGGTTTCTCTTACCTTGGACGTGGGGTATCTCTTCACGGCTGCTGCAGCAAAGAGCAGCTGCTGCTCCTTAACTTGGACAAGGGGTATTGCCTCACTGCTGCCCCTCCTGACCTTGAACATGGAGTGGCTCCTCTAGGTCCTCTCGCGCCCGCACAGCCACCGCTCCTTGGACATGGGGTAGCTCCTCCCGGCCACTGCCCCTGGCCTCAGGTGGGGGTTAGCTCCTCCCGGCCGCTGCCCCTCGGGCTTGGGGTCCTCCCGGCTTCTGCCCCTGACCTCGGGTGTGGGGTAACTCCTCTCGGCCATGCTTGTGTGCCATCGCAGCCGACCGTGCTTGTGTTCTGTTGCAGCTACATGCGTGGATCACAATTAACTGTGGAAAATTCTTCAAGAGATGGGGATACCAGACCACCTGACCTGCCTCTTAAGAAACTTATATGCAGGTCAGGAAGCAACAGTTAGAACTGGACATGGAACAACAGACTGGTTCCAAATAGGAAAAGGAGTATGTCAAGGCTGTATATTGTCACCCTGCTTATTTAACTTTTATGCAGAGTACATCATGAGAAAAGCTGGGCTGGAAGAAGCACAAGCTGGAATCAAGATTGCTGGGAGAAATATCAATAATCTCAGATATGCAGATGACACCACCCTTATGACAGAAATTTAAGAGGAACTAAAGAGCCTCTTGATGAAAGTGAAAGAGGAGAGTGGAAAAGCTGGCTTAAAGCTCAACATTCATAAAACTAAGATCATGGCATCTGGTCCCATCACTTCATGGGAAATAGATGGGGAAACAGTGTCAGACTTTATTTTTTGGGCTCCAAAATCACTGCAGATGGTGACTGTAGCCATGAAATTAAAAGACATTTATTCCTTGGAAGGAAAGTTATGCCCAACCTAGATAGCGTATTCAAAAGCAGAGACATTACTTTGCCAACAAAGGTCCATCTATTCAAGGCTATGGTTTTTCCAGTGGTCATGTATGGATGTGAGAGTTGAACTGTGAAGAAAGCTGAGCACCGAAGAATTGATGCTTTTGAATTGTGGTGTTGGAGAAGACTCTTGAGAGTCCCTTGGACTGCAAGGAAATCCAACCAGTCCATTCTAAGGGAGATCAGTCCTCAGTGTTCATTGGGAAGACTGATGTTAAAGCTGAAACTCCAATACTTTGGCCACCTCATGCAAAGAGTTGACTCATTGGAAAAGACCCTGATGCTGGGAGGGATTGGCGGCAGGAGGAGAAGGGGACGACAGAGGATGAGATGGCTGGATGGCATGACCAACTAGATGGACACCAGTTTGAGTAGACTCCGCAAGTTGGTGATGGACAGGGAGGCCTGGTGTGCTGAGATTCATGGGGTCGCAACAAGTCAGACACGACTGAGTGAACTGAACTGAGTATGGACTTTATAACAACATTAATTCTTCCACTCTGAGAATGTGGGTATCTTTCCATTTCTTTGTGTCACCTTTAATTTCCTTCATAAACATTGTGTACTTTTCAGAATACAGGTCTTTCACTTCCTTGGCTGAATTTATTTCTAGGTATACATATTTTTTATATGATTTTAAATGGGATCATGTTTTTTTTTTTTCTTTCTGTTACTAATAGTTCATTATTAGCAATAATTTACTTCCTTACTGTATGTTTACCTTTACCAGAGATATTTTGGGCTTCCTGGGTGGTGCTACTGATAAAAAACTTGCCTGCCAATGCAAGAGACATAAGAGATGCAGGTTCAATCCCTGGGTCAGGAAGATTCCGTGGGTCAGGAAGATTCCCTGGATAAGGGTATGGGAACCCAGTCAAGTATACTTTTCTGGAGAATCCCATGGACAGAGGAGCCCAATGGGCTACAGTCCATAGTGTCTCAAAAGGTCAGACATGACTGAAGTGACTTAGCACAGCACAGCATAGAGATATTTTTCCCTTGTAATTTTCATATATGTAGTGATGATCTTTTATTTACCTCTTATAAAGGTTCTCTTAAAGCTTCTTATAAAGTTGGTTTCATAGTGCTGAACTCTTTCTGGTTCTGCTTTTCTGTAAAACTTTTGATTTCTCCATCAAATCTGAATGAAAGCCTTCCCTAGTAGAGTAATCTTGGTTGTAGGTTTTTCCCTTTTATCACTTCAAAAGTATCATACCTACTGGCCTATGAAGTCAGCTAATAGCCTTACAGAAGTTCACTTATATATAACTTGTTGTTTTTCCCTTGCTTCTTTTAATATTATCTCTTTATCCTTAATTTTTACTATTTTAATTATGCTGTGTCTTGGTGTGGTCCTCTTTGGGTTGATCCTGTTTGGGACTCTCTGTGCTTTCTAGACCTGGATATCTGTTTCCTTTTTCAGGTTAGGAACATTTAAACTACTATGTTTTCAAATATGTTCTATTTCTTTCTCTCTTCTGGGATCCTTTAATGTGAATGTTAGTGTTCTTGATGTTGTCCTAGAGTTCTCTTGCACTATTCTCTCTCTCTCTCTCTCTCTCTTTTCTGTTCAATTTCAGTGATCTCCACTACTCTGTCTTCCAGCTTGCTAACCTGTTCCTCTGTATTCTCTTATCTACTGTTGATCCTTTCTGGTGTACTTTTATCTCAGGTATTATATTCTTCATCTCTGTTGGTTCTTCTTTATACTTTATGTTTGTTAAAAGCTTCCAAATTCTCACTCTGTCACTGGATCTTCACTCAAGTTCTTTGAACATCTTTGCAGTCATTACATGGAGTACTTTACTGGATAGATCGCTCGTCTCTGATTTAGTTCTTCTTTGGGGTTTTATCTTGTTGCTTCATTTGGAACACATTCATCTATCACATCATTTTGTCTAATTTGATGTTTTTATTTCTACATATGTAGTAGATTATGTTCATGATCTTGAACTAATGGCTTTTGTAAGAGACATCTTTTTTTTTTTTTTTTTTTTTACTTTTAATAATATATATTTATGTTGTCTGCTTTTGAACTTTATTTACATAGGGAAAAAAAACACACAATGTGTACTTGGCTTTTTTTTTTCCATTCAGCTTTATGTTTATGAAATGCATCCACGTTGTTCTGATAGCCATATTTTATTTATTTTCATTGTCATATGGTGTAGTCTTCCACAGTATGAATTTATCACAATAGATTAATCCACTCCATTGAAGACATACGTTTGTGATATTTCTAATTGGGGCTATTACAAAAGATGTCTTGTAGACATCTTTTGGGAGCATAAGCTTGAATTTCTGTTAAGGAAAAAATTGTGAGTACAATTGCTAGGTCATAGGTTTTGTCTTTGGCCTATAGTGCAACCAGTCTTCCAAAATTGACTTTATTAGGTTCTAATTCCATGGCAGTGTTTGAAACTTCTAGTCAATTCACATGTTCATCAATACTTTACATATTGTCTTTCTACTTTGATTTAGCTCTTCTGGGACTGTATAGTTGTTATCATACTGTGGTGTTAATTTTCTTATTCTGTATGCACTTTTCATATGTTTATTGGCATCTGGATATTCTTGTCTGTGAAGGATCTGTTCAAGTCTTTCCCCAATTTATAAAATGTCTGTCATTTGCTTATTGATTTTTATCGTCTTGTCATGCAAATCTATTAGGTTCTTGAATCTGGGCAGTATGTGACAAACTTTTGTACAGAGTGGGAATTCTAGTAATTCAATCTATTTGGTTTCTGGAAGTCAAAATAAGAATGTAGATAATGAAGGATACCTGAAGCCACTATAGATGTATTTCTGCTGATTTCTGTTGTATTTCTGGCTTCTGGTGTCTCATTTCCTGATGAGCTTGTTAGTATGTTAACTGCTCATATTTCTGAGATTCTCTGAGGCCTAGGATGATGGAGTCTTCCTCCAGAAAGGATGTGTATTTGCGTCGGGCACTTAGAGTCAGTCCAGAACTACATTAGAGCAGTTTACAGCATGACACTTTTTGGAACCAACCAGGAAAGGGGAATTGGATTATGTACTCACAATCTCTGCCAGCGTGTGTGTGTGTGTGTGTTTTTTTTTTTTTTAACTAATTTATATATTTTAATTGGAGGTAATTACTTTGCAATATTGTGGTGGTTTTTGCCATATACTGACATGAATCAGCCATGGGTGTACATGTGCCCCCTATCCTAAAACATCCTCCCACCTCCCTCCCCATCTCATCCCTCTGTGTCATCCCAGTGCACTGGCTTTGAGTGCCCTGTTTCATTCATCCAAAGTAGACTGGTGATCTATTTCAAAAATGGTAATATACAGGTTTCAACACTATTCTCTCAAATCATCCCACCGCTGCATTCAACCACAGAGTCCAAAAATCTGTTCTTTATATCTGTGTCTCTTTTGCTGTCTTGCACATAGGGTCGTTGTTACCATCTTTCTAAATTTCATATATATGCATTAATATACTGTATTCATGTTTTTCTTTCTGACTTACTTCACTCTGCATAATAGGCTCCAGTTTCATCCACCTTGTTAGAACTGACTCAAATGTGTTCTTTTTAATAGCTGAGTAATATTCCATTGTGTATATATACCACCACTTTCTTATCTATTTATGTGCCAATGGACATCTAGGTTGCTTCCACGTCCTGGCTATTGTAAACAGTGCTGCAATGAATATTGAGATACACCTGTCTCTTTCAATTATGGTTTCCTCTGTGTGTATGCCCAGCAGTGGGATTGCTGGGTTGTATGGCAGTTCTATTTCAAATTCTTTAAGGAATCTTCACGTTGTTCTCCATAGTGGTTTCACTAGTCTGCATTCCCACCATCAGGGTAAGAGTGTTCCCTTTTCTCCGCACCCTCTCCAGCATTTATTGTTTGTAGAATTTTTGATGGCAGCCATTCTAACTAGTGTGAGATTGAACCTCATTGTGGTTTTGATTTGAATTTCTCTGATAATGAGTGATGTTGAGCATCTTTTCATGTGTTTGTTAACCATCTGCATGTCTTCTTTGGAGAAATGTCTGTTTAGTTCTCTGGCCCATTTTTTGATTGGGTCGTTTATTTTTCTGGTATTGAGCTGCATGAGCTATTTATATATTTTGGAGGTTAATTCTTTGTCCATTGTTTCATTTGCTATTACTTTCTCCCATTCTGAAGGCTGTCTTTTCACATTGCTTATAGTTCCCTTCATTGTGAAAAAGTGGTTAAGTTTAATTAGGTTCCATCTGTTTAGTTTTGCTTTTATTCCCATTACTCTGAAAGGTGGGTCATAGAGGATCCTGCTGTGATTTATGTCAGTGAGTGTTCTGCCTCTGTTTTCCTATAGGAGTTTTATAGTTTCTGGTCTTACATTTAGATCTTTAATCCATTTTGAGTTTATTTTTGTGTATCATATTAGAAAGTGTTCTAATTTCATTCTTTTCCAGGTAGTTGACCAGTTTTCCCAGCACCACTTGTTAAAGGGATTGTCTTTTCTCCATTGTATATTCTTGACTCCTTTGTCAAAGACAACGTGTTCATAGGTGCATAGATTCATCTCTGGGCTTTATATTTTGTTCCATTGATCTATATTTCTGTCTTTGTGCCAGTACCATTGCTGTCTTGATGACTGTGGCTTTGTAGTAGAGCCTGAAGTCAGGCAGGTTGATTCCTCCAGTTCCATTCTTCTTTCTCAAGATTGCTTTGGCTATTCGAGGTTTTATGTATTTCTATACAAATTTTGAAATTATTTGTTTTAGTTCTCAGAAAAGTACCATCGTTAGCTTGATAGGGATTGCATTGAATCTATAGATTGCTTTGGATAGTATACTCATTTTCACTATATTGATTCTTCCAATCGATGAACATGGTATATTTCCCCATCTTTTTGTGTCATCTTTGATTTCTTTCATCAGTGTTTTATAGTTTTATGTATATGTCATTTGTTTCTTTAGGTAAATTTATTCCAAAGTATTTTATTCTTTTCGTTACAATGGTGAATGGGATTGTTTCCTTCATTTCTCTGTTTTCTCATTGTTCAGTTCACTTCAGTTCAGTCCCTCAGTCGTGTCTGACTCTTTGTGACCCCATGAATTGCAGCACGCCAGGCCTCCCTGTCCATCACCAACTCCCGGAGTTCACCCAAACTCATGTCCATCGAGTTGGTGATGCCATCCAGCCATCTCATCTTCTGTCGTCCCTTTCTCCTCCTGCCCCCAATCCCTCCCAGCATCAGAGTCTTATCCAATGAGGCAACTCTTTGCATGAGATGGCCAAAGTATTGGAGATTCAGCTTTAGCAGCATTCCTTCCAAAGAAATCCCAGGGCTGATCTCCTTCAGAATGCACTGGTTGGATCTCCTTGCAGGCCAAGGGACTCTCAAGAGTCTTCTCCAACACCAAAGTTCAAAAGCATCAATTCTCCGGTGCTCAGCTTTCTTCACAGTCCCACTCTCACATCCATACATGACCACTGGAAGAACCATACACTTGACTAGACGGACGTTTGTTGGGAAAGTAATATCTCTGCTTTTCAATATGCTGTCCAGGTTGGTCATAACTTTCCTTCCAAGAAGTAAGCGTCTTTTAATTTCATGGCTGCATTCACCATCTGCAGTGATTTTGGAGCCCAGAAAAATAAAGTCTGACACTGTTTCCACTGTTTCCCCATATATTTTCCATGAAGTGATAGGACTGCATGCCATGATGTTTGTTTTCTGAATGTTGAGCTTTAACCCAACTGTTCACTCTCCACTTTCACTTTCAAGAGGCCTTTTAGTTCCTCTTCACTTTCTGCCATAAGGGTGGTATCATCTGCATTTCTGAGGTTATTGATATTTCTCCTGGCAATCTTGATTCCAGCTTGTGGTTCTTCCAGCCCAGCGTTTCTCATGATGTACTCTGCATATAAGTTGAATAAACAGGGTGCAATATACAGCCTTGATGTACTCCTTTTCCTATTTGTTAGTGTATAGGAATTCAAGGGATTTCTTTGTATTGATTTTATATCCTGCAACTTTAATACATTCATTGACTAGCTCTATTAATTATCTGGTGTTGTCTTTAGAGTTTTCTATGTAGAGGATCATGTCATCTGCAAACAGTGAGTGTTTTACTTCTTCATTTCCAATCTGGGTTCCCTTTATTTCTGTTTCTTCTCTGATTGTTGTGGTTAAGCCTTCCAAATCTATGTTGAATAGTAGTGGTGAGAGTGGGCACCCTTGTCTTCTTTCTGACTTTAGAGGAAATGCTTTCAGTTTTTCACCATTGAGGCTAATGTTTGCTGTGGTT
Source organism: Bubalus kerabau (assembly GCF_029407905.1). Taxonomy (NCBI): domain Eukaryota; kingdom Metazoa; phylum Chordata; class Mammalia; order Artiodactyla; family Bovidae; genus Bubalus; species Bubalus kerabau. The sequence goes on along the minus strand of NC_073647.1, from coordinate 55,883,390 downwards.
TATTGTAGATGGCTTTTATTAAGTTGAGGTATGCTCCTTCTATTGTTGCTTTCTGGAGTTTTTTTTTTTTTTTTTTTCCATAAATTGATGTTGAATTTTGTCAAAGGCTTTCTCTGCATCCATTGAGATAATCATATGGTTTTTATCTTTCAATTTGTTAATGTGGTGTATCACATTGATTGAGTTGCACATATTGAAGAATCCTTGCATCCCTGGGATAAAGCCCACTTTGTCATGAGGTATGGTCTTTTTAATATGTTGTTGGATTCTGTTTTCTAGAATTTTGTTAAGAATTTTTGCATCTATATTCATCAGTGATATTGGCCTGTAGTTTTCTTTTTTTGTGGCCTTTGTCTGGTTTTGGTATTAGGGTGATGGTGGCCTCATAAAATGAGTTTTGGAGTTTGCCTTCCTCTGCAATTTTCTGGAAGTGTTTTGTAGGATAGCTGTTAGCTCTTCTCTAAATTTTTTGTAGAATTCACCTCTGAAGCCATCTGGTCCTGGGCTTTTGTTTATTGGAAGATTTTTTCCATTACGGTTTCAATTTCCATGCTTGTGATGGTTCTGTTAATATTTTCTATTTCTTCCTGGTTCAGTTTTGGAAGGTTATACTTTTCTAAGAATTTGTCCATTTCTTCCAAGTTGTCCATTTTATTGGCATATATTTGCTCATTGTAGTCTCTTATGATTCTTTGTATTTCTGTGTTGTCTGTTGTAACATCCATTTTCATTTCTAATTTTATTGATTTGATTCTTCTCCCTTTTTTTCTTGATGAGTCTGGCCAATGGTTTGTCTATTTTATTTATCTTCTCAAAGTACCAAGTTTTAATTTTGTTGATTTTTGCTATATTCTCCTTTGTTTCTTTTCATTTATTTCTGCTCTGATTTTTATGATTTGTTTCCTTCTACTAATTTAGGAGCTCTTCATTTCTTCTTTTTCTAGTTTCTTTAGGTGTAAAGTTAGATAATTTATTTGATATTTCTCTTGTTTCTTGAGGTAAGCTTGTATTGCTATGATCTTATATGTTCTAGCCCTCTGATCCCCAGGACTAAATGTTTTATGGGTGCCACCTATGTGGGCTTTGTGGGTACTTGTGTTGTTGTGGGCTCACTACTGTTGACAGTTTTATAGGTGTGAATGGTCCCTGTCTAGTTTGTTGCCAGGTCTTGCTTTCCATGGAGTCTGCTGGTCTCTCATAAGTGGGAGCTGGCTGTGGAGTCCCTGGAGATAAAGTCCTAAATCTAGTGTTGGTCTGCTGATAGATGGGACAAGTTTCTGACATTGCTAGCTAGAGTGTCTGATATGTCTCAGAGCTGGTCCCTGACCCTGGGGGCCACTGGGGCTAGTGGTCACCTATAGGTGGGCAGAGCTAGAGCCCTGGATGAAGGGCACTGAATAAAGGGCCCTGTGGGATGCAGAATTGGTGTTGGTCTACTTGGGAATGGGTCTAGTTTCTGCCACTGCTGGGTGCAGCGCACATAGTGTTCCAGAGATGGTGTTCACGTGCTGGTTTATAGGGCCTGTGCTCAATGTGTCCAGAGGCTGATGCCTGCCTGCTGTTGGGTGGGTTTTGTCCCAACATGGCACATTTCAGGGCTGTACTGGTCCTTGGACTGATGTACAAAGCCATGTCCTGGGCCCTCTTGTGGACTGGGCTGGATCCCAGGGTGGCTATTGACTCAGGAGTTCTTAAAGCAGCTAGCTTCACCTGAAGCCATTTGCTTCACCTGAGGCTTCCTAGTATTAGTTACCACAGGCTAGTGTACACAGCCAGGTCCCAGAGCTCATAAGATAGAGGGAGGATTCCACAATGTCATTTATCAACATTAGTGTCCTCTTGGTAGTATGAGCTCCCAAAAATGGTTGCTTCCAATGTCTATGTTTCTAGCATGAAATCCAGTTTCTGGATTCTCTCCAAGATCAGCAGGTGGGTCTGACTAAGCTCCTTTCAAATTGTTGCTTCTGCCTTTGGTCCTGGAACTTGTGAAATTTCGTGTGCTCCCTTTCAGAGTCGAGTCTCTATTTCCTACGGTCTCCTGGGTCTCCTGAATATAAGTTCCACTGGCCTTCAAAGCCAAATGTCTTGGGGTCTTGCTCTCCTTGTTCAGTACCTCCCCAGGCTCAGGAGCCCAATGTAAGGTGGAGAACCCCTGAAATTGTAATTATCTTTCTGTTTGTGTGTTTCCCACATCAGGGTATGTATGAGTCTTTACTGTGTCTCTGCCACTTCTACCAGTCTCATTGTGGTTTCTTACTTACGTCTTTTTCTATGGAAGGTCTTTTATTGTCATCTTCCAGTCTTTCTCATCAATAGTTTCTCTGCCAGTAGTTGTAATTTTGGTGCCTGTGGGAGGCGGTGAACTTCTCCTATTCTCCTATCTTGGCCACTACTCTTAAACTAATATTTTTCATCAAAACTTTTGAATGGTCAAGAGGATGATCAAAAGGAGGAAAGGACTGTTGAAATAAATTTCTAGGCTCAAGCTAGGACCACTCCAGCTTGGAGTTCCACATCAGGAAACTAAAAATTTGATAACTTAGAAGTAAATGCTCTGCTTGACCAGAAATGCAATGTGTGCAGTCAACTAAACCCCCAATGCCAAGCTAAATCTGACGCTTCTTACCACAAAAAGGTTGACTATGTGTTGTCAACTAAAACAATGCACAACTTGAGAGTTTTGAGTTGAGTTCTATTTGGGGCAAAATGAGGACTGCAGCCCAGGAGCACCTCAGTTAGTTCTGAGAGACTGCTCCAAAGAAATAGTAGGGGAAGGTCAACATATAAGATTTTGGTAAAGGGAGAGTTCAGTGCAATCAAGCACTTACTTTACAAGAGGTTTTCTGCTAGTTATGAGGAGCTGATGTTATTATGAAAGGATTTAGTGCTTTTCTAGATATGAAGAGATGCAAGGATTGGGATCATGAAATCAGTTCCTGAAAATAGCTAACTATCCAAAGACCTGTTCCACCAGACTCCCTGGAGCACAGGGTGCCTCATTCCACCCTGAACTCCCTCAAGGGCTGTTGAAGGTCAACAGCTGCAGCACAGGGTTCATTCTCTGCAGAGGTAGATGACAAATGTCCTTGTTGTTGTTGTTGAGTCACTGGCAAATGGTCTTGGCAAGGGCCAATTTGTAGTTGATAGTGGCCCCAGCCAATTACATATTTTCTACTCTCTCTTCCTGGTTCTTTATTAGTTATTCTATACAACTTTACAGCAGTATTATATTTGACTACTTTGTATATATTCAAATTTTCAACTAGTCTTTATCATGTAAATATACCTCTTTAGAGAATAATTTCATAGCTTTTTATTTACTTTACTCATAGTCACAAAGTCCAAGTGATTTTTTATTAAGATTACAGACCTATATATGTAGTTTAACTTTCTTTTCTCCTGTTTTGACCCTGAATATTTTTAGTAATAGTTATTGTGAAGTTGCTCAGTCATGTCCGACTCTTTGCAACCCCATGGACTGTAGCCTGCCAGGCTCCTCCGTCCATGGGATTTTCCAGACAAGAATACTGGAGTGGGTTGCCATTTCCTTCTCCAGAGGATCTTCCTGACCCAGGGATCGAACCTGGGTCTTCCGCTTTGTAGGCAGATGCTTTTACTGTCTGAGCCACCCGGGAAGTCAGTAAAAAATAAATAAAAGCATCAAAACATATTTTTTTCCTATTGAAAGAGAAAAAATGAGAGAATTTATATATATTATATATATATATATATATATATATATATACACACACACACATTGTTTTAACAAAGGCATTTAGTACATAGGTAGGTAGATAGATCTGGATAAATCTATCATTAGATAAGCAGGTAGTAGGTAGACAGGTAGAGATATAAATATGTATTAATAGTATTTACTATCTACTTATCTCTATCCATCTATCTATCTGTCATCTATCCTAAAATCTAATGAGGTAGCTTGGTTATAATTTTAGTACCTTGTCCTGAGATGAACCTTATGCAGGATGAAAAACGCATTTATAATTATATTCCTTAGATGACTAGGTAGACTCTTTTGCTTTTTCAACTCAATTTCTCATATCTTTATTTCCAAAATTAGAACAGGAAAAAAGTATATCATCTAGAAGGAGCTCAACCCACATGAATAAAAATATGCATAATGTACACACATACTTACTAATACATGTTCTACCTTATCCCAGACTAGCTCTTCTGAAGAGAAAGAAAAAGTCTTTAGAATTAGAAAACAATGTTCCTTTTAAGGTTCAGAGATTTAATTACTGAGTTTAAATGGATTGTCTTTTTTTTTTTTTTTTTAACAGAATACTGAGTGACTTGTTTCACAGTTTGTAAATGCAGTCTTTCTTCTCCACTGCTGTGTCTTTTGTGTCTAGAAGAGTACCTGGAATGTGGGAGACACTCAATAAACACTTGTTTAGTGAATGAATAAATGCTGAACTTATTTAAAATATAGCAAATGCTGGTATAAGTTTGTTTATTTATTTATTTACAGAACTAATTTACCATCCAAGAACTTAGAATATTTCATTTCAGATCTCTTTTCAGAGGAAAAAAGAAAAGGATAGCTATTCTTACTATATTTGCCTTAACAAATACCTAAATTGTGATAGTTGAAAGTAATTATGAGCACATTTTATTTCTCAACTCCATCTCTCAAAATTAGCTATGCATATATCATTATGCTAAACTTTTGTGCAATGTCAGAAAAATTGGCTCTCCAGAAAGTAAGAAAGTCTCTTTAAAATATTTTTTATTTTATTTTATTTTTTTATTTATTTTTATTTTTTATTTTATTTTATTTTTTAACTTTACAATATTGTATTGGTTTTGCCATATATCAACATGAATCCACCACAGGTATACAGGTTGTAGGTAAACCAATTATAGTTTGAACTATGAATAAGTTATATTTTTTATTTGGGACCATTTAACTAAAGTAGTTACTACTTAGTTACTAAGTAACTACTTAGTTATTTAATTACTAGTTACTAAGTTACTAATTGCTAGTTACTAAGTAATTACTATTAGTAACTAATAGTTACTAATAGTAGTTACTAAGTAATTACTAATAGTTATGCAGTCAATAAGTAATTACTTAGTAACTAAGTAATAACTACTACAACAACTAACTAAGTAGTAGGCCTTTTTCTGTCTGTGATACTCCAGTTGAACCCTGGAGAAATAAAAGAAAGTGAGAAGTAGAGTTATGTAATTATACCTATTATTGTTATTACTCAAATCCATGCATCCTTAAACATAGGCAGACAAGGAATCGTGTTTTTTGTTTGTTTATTTTGTGTTAGGCTTTCAATAAGATCTCCAATTTCCAAAACCAGTTACATATGTCATAGCCTATACAGGGTCTCTGGGGAGCTCTAGTTTAAAATCAGAGTGCACTCAAATAAATGAAGCATATTAAGCTCTCATCCTTTAAAGTTCAAACTTGAAATGTTTATCAGATACATTCTCCTATGTGTCAAGCCTATTAGACAGGCCAGGGAAAGTTTTGATGAAAACTTTGTAAAAGTTTCAAAATAGAAAATGCTTCTAGAAAGGTTTTGGGAAGCCTGGAGCAGCATTAATGGATTGTGCATGTGGGTTGGGCAGCAGCAACCAGGAAAAGGGGAAGAGTTTGTACAACAGAGTGTGAGTGTTGGGAAGATCAGCTTAGTCGCCTTTTACAATTTTGCCTGGCATTTATCCCTGGTTTGTCTTCAAATATTAATTGGTAGCTCTGTGATTGAAAATTAGAATGAAATGGGGGAGGAAGGGAAATTTTCTAAAGAAAATACTTGGTTTTGAAAATTAAAGAGATTTCCCTGTGGCTTGAACAGATTTCACTTCCTCATATTAAAATAGTTGTCAGATATTTTATGGCAAATTTTAAGGGGAACCAAAAAACGCTAAAACTTTAGAAACTTTTCACAGATTAGAAATAATTGTAGCCATAACTAGGTCATTTGACTTACTTGGTGTTTATGATTTTATTACTTTATGGGAAAAAAGAAATCAGTTCCTTTTGTCATCTTCTGTAACACAGAATCTAGGGAAGTGTTCATCAAGGAACTATTAATTTTACTTTCTTTTTGTATCTGTTCACTGATCCTATGGCATGACCACATTTCCATCACTGTCCTGGTTTAAAAACGTCATTACCCTCTCTTCAACAAGTAAGAGTTATCTTTATTTACAAGCATATATCTTAAATTTCTAAAGAATACTTTATTCAACTGTTCCTTAGAAAGTAATATTTGCATGTAGTTGTTGTTTTAACCACCACTTTCTAAATAGGGTGATGATTATTTCCAAATTTGATGCTCAGTACTTTTCCAGCTCAACTTTTATACTCTCCAATATCTCCTACCCTACCATCTAAGCATATTTTATAAATGATAGATTTATTTTATATTGTATTATTCTTTTAGCTGTTCATATGGGTCCTCAACACTCAGTTCCCAGTTATGTCCGACTCTTTGTGACCCCATAAACTGTAGCCCACCAGGCTCCTCTGTCCATGGGATTCTCCAGGCAAGAATGCTGGAGTGGGTTGCTATTTCCTTCTCCAGGGGTTCTTCTGACCCAGAGATTGAACCCAGGTCTCCTGCATTGCAGGCAGACTCTTTCTGTCAGAGGCAGCAGGGAAGGGGCTGCAGTCACTTTGTACAGGCTAATGTTAGGATCATTCTTACATGTCAGTGCCCAGATGTGGAGGTCTGCCCCCCAAAACTATGATATATTGATCTAAAGACGTCTTTTGGTTTAGTCACTCTGTCATGTGCGACTTTTTGTGACCCCATGTACTGCAGCATGCCAGGCTTCCTTGTCCATCACCAACTCCCAGAACCTACTCAAACTCGTGCTCATTGAGTCAGTGATGCCATCCAACCATCTCATCCTCTGTCATCCCTTTCTCCTCCTGTCTTCAATCTTTCATAGCATCAGGATATTTTCCAATGAGTCGGTTCTTCACATGAGGTGGCCAAAGTATTGGCATTTCAACTTCAGCATCAGTCCTTCCAATGAATATTCAGGACTGATTTCCTTTAGGATTGACTGGTTTGATCTGCATGCAATCCAAGGGACTCTCAAGAGTCTTCTCCAACACCACAATTCAAAAGCATCAATTCTGTGCTCAGCTTTCTTTATAGTCCAACTCTCACATCCATACATGACTACTGGAAAAACCAAAGCTTTGACTAGACTGACCTTTGTTAGCAAAGTAATGTCTCTGCATTTTAATATGCTGTCTAGATTGGTCATAGCTTTTCTTCCAAGGAGCAAGTGTCTTTTTATTTCATAGCTGCAATCACCATCTGCAGTGATTTTGGAGCCCCCCAAAATAAAGTCTGTCACTGTTTCCCCATCTATTTGCCATGAAATGATGGGACCAGATGCCATGATCTTAGTTTTATGAATGTTGAATTTTAAGCCAACATTTTCACTCTCTTCTTTCACCTTCATCAAGAGGCTCTTTAGTTCTTCTTTGCTTTCTGGCATAAGGGGTATCATCTGTATATATGAGGTTATTGATATTTCTCCTGGAATCTTGATTTCAGCTTGTGCTTCATCCAGCCTGGCATTTCACATGGTGTACTCTGATATAAGCTAAATAAGCAGGGTGACAACATAGAGCATGGATATACTCTTTTCCTGATTTGGAACCAGTTTGTTGTTCTATGTCCAGTTCTAACTGTTGCTTCTTGGCCTGAGTAAAAGTTTCTCAGGGGGCAGGTAAGGTGGTCTGGTATTCCCATCTCTTGAGGAATTTTCCAGTTCGTTGTGATCCACACAGTCAAAGGCTTTGGTGTAGTCACTTTGGTATAAGTGACTACATAATATAATAAATTTTAATCCCGTTAAAAATTATATGACTCTTTTATTCTTTGTTTCCTAGAATAACACATTCAACATTTTAGTTTGATACTTACAGGATGAAAACATGAATAGCATGCATCAATTCAGACCAATATACTGAAATCAGTTGTAATCCTATAATTTGTAATGAACAATCTCAAAATAAAATTAAGAAAACAATTTCATTTAAATATAGCATTAAAGCAAATGAAAAAATTAGGAATAAATTAAAATAGCATCAAAGCATATTAAATAATTAATAATAAATTTAATGAATGAATGTAAAATTTATAGTCTGAAAACTGCAAAACATTGTTGAGAGAAATTAAAGATCTAAGTAAATAAAACAACACTCCATGTTCATGGATTAGAACATTTCATAATACTAAGATGGTAACATTTCTCAAAATAAACTACAGATTTAACTTAATCCCTATCAGAATCTCAGCTGACTGCAGACATTGGCAACCTGATTGTAAAATTCATACAGAATTTTAATGTATCAAAAATAACCAAAGCAATCTTGACAAAGAAAAATGAAGTAGGAGGATTCAAAGTTCTTGATTTCAAAACTAACTACAAAGAAATTGTAAACATGGCTATGACACTAGTACAAGGATAGACATATAGATCAATGAAATAAAATCATGTCCGAAAGTAAAACCACACATTTATGGTCAACTGATCTTCTGTAAGTGTGCCAAGACCATTCAATGGGGGAAAGAATAATCTTTTCAACAAATGGTGCTGAGGTAACAATAAAGTGAAGTCACTCAGTCGTGTCCAACTCTTTGTGACCCCATGGACTATAGCCTACCAGGCTTCTCTGTCCATGAGATTTTCCAGGCAAGGGGACTGGAGTGGGTTACCATTTCCTTCTCCAGGGGATCTTCCGGACTAAGGGGTTGAACTTGTGTCTCCCACATTGTAGGCAGATGCTTTACCCTCTGAGCTACCAGGGGAATATCCATGTGCAAAAGAATGAAGTTGGACCCCTACTTCATGCTACATATAAAAATTAATTTGAAATGGATCAAAGATCTAAATGTAAAAGCTAAAATCATAAAACTCTTAGAAAAATATTTTTTATGACCCTTAATTTGGCAAAAGATTCTTAGCTATGACACCAAAAGTATGGGCTACAACAATACAAAACTGAATATATTAAATTACATCAAAATAAAAACTTCTGGGCTTCAAAGGATATCATCAAGGAGTGAACAGACAACCCACAGAATGGCATAAGATTTCTGCAAATCATATATTTGATAAAGGATTGGTATCTATAATATATAAGGAACAAAAACTCATTAATAAAAACACAACACAATTTTAAAATGAGGAAAGGATATGAATATACATTTCTCCAAGGAAGATATATTAATGGCCAATAAACACATGAAAAATTCTTAATGCCATTAGTTATTGGGGGAATGCAAACCAAAATCACACTGAGGTATCACTTTACACTTTACACTAGGATAGCTAGTATTAAAAAAGTCAGATTATAGCAAATGTTGTCAAGGATGTAGAGAAACTAGAACTTTCATATGCTGCTGTTGGGAATGTAACATGGGGTAGCCATCTTAGAGAAGTCTGATAGGTCTTCAAATAATTAAACATAGAGTTACCATATTACTAAGCAATTCCACTCCTAGGTATAAACCACAAAGAAATGAAAACATACATCCATAAAGCTTGTAGATGATTGTTTTTAGCAGCATTATTCATGATAGCCAAAAGGTAGAAGCAATTAAAATGTTCATTAACTGATGAATGGATAAAATGCAGTATATCCATATCAGATAAGATCAGTCGCTCAGTCGTGTCCGACTCTTTGCCACCCCATGAAATGCAGCACGCCAGGCCTCCCTGTCCATCACCAACTCCCGGAGTTCACTGAGACTCACATACATCGAGTCAATGATGCGATACAGCCATCTCATTCTCTGTCGTCCCCTTCTCCTTTTGCCCCCAATGCCTCCCAGCATCAGAGTCTTTACCAATGAGTCAACTCTTCACATGAGGTGGCCAAAGTACTAGAGTTTCAGCTTTAGCATCATTCCTTCCAAAGAAATCCCAGGGCTGATCTCCTTCAGAATGCACTGGTTGGATCTCCTTGCAGTCCAAGGGACTCTCAAGAGTCTTCTCCAACACCACAGTTCAAAAGCATCAATTCTTCGGTGCTCAGCCTTTTTCACAGTCCCACTCTCACATCCATACATGACCACAGGAAAAATCATAGCCTTGACTAGATGAATCTTTGTTGGCAAAGTAATGTCTCTGCTTTTGAATATGCTATCTAGGTTGGTCATAACTTCTTTCAAGGAATAAGCATCTTTTAATTTCATAGCTGCAGTCACCGTCTGTAGTGATTTTGGGGCCCAGAAAAATAAAGTCTGACACTGTTTCCACTGTTTCCCCATCTATTTCCCATGAAGTGATGGGACCGGATGCCATGATGTTCGTTTTCTGAATGTTGAGCTTTAAGCCAATTTTTTCACTCTCCACTTTCACTTTCATCAAGAGGCTTTTTAGTTCCTCTTCACTTTCTGCCATAAGGGTGGTGTCATCTGCATATCTGAGGTTACTGATATTTCTCCCGGCAATCGTGACACCAGCTTGTGCTTCCTCCAGTCCAGCGTTTCTCATGATGTAATCTTCATATAAGATAAAAAAAAAAAAAAAAAAAAAACAAAAAACAGGGTGACAATATACAGCCTCGACGAACTCCTTTTCCTATTTGGAACCAGTCTGTTGTTCCATGGCCAGTTCTAACTGTTGCTTCCTGACCTGAATACAGATTTCTCAAGAGGCAGATCAGGTGGTCTGGTATTCCTATCTCTTGAAGTATTTCCCACAGTTTATTGTGATCCACACAGTCAAAGGCTTTGGCATAGTCAATAAAGCAGAAATAGATGCTTTTCTTGAACTCTCTTGCTTTTTCCATGATCCAGCAGATGTTGGCAATTTGATCTCTGGTTCCTCTGCCTTTTTTAAAACCAGCTTGAACATCAGGAAGTTCACAGTTCACGTATTGCTGAAGCCTGGCTTGGAGAATTTGGAGCATTACTTTACTAGTGTGTGAGATGAGTGCAATTGTGCGGTAGTCTGAGCATTCTTTGGCATTGCCTTTCTTTGGGATTGGAATGAAAACTGACCTTTTCCAGTCCTGTGGCCACTGCTGAGTTTTCCAAATTTGCTGGCATATTGAGTGCAGCACTTTCACAGCATCATCTTTCAGGATTTGGAATAGCTCAACTGGAATTCCATCACCTCCACTAGCTTTATTCATAGTGATGCTTTCTAAGGCCCACTTGACTTCACATTCCAGGATGTCTGGCTTTAGGTCAGTGATCACACCATCGTGATTATCTGGGTCGTGAAGATCTTTTTTTTACAGTTCTTCTGTGTATTCTTGCCATCTCTTCTTAATATCTTCTGCTTCTGTTAGGTCCATGCCATTTCTGTCCTTTATCGAGCCCATCTTTCCATGAAATATTCCTTTGGTATCTCTGATTTTCTTGCAGAGATCCCTAGTCTTTCCCATTCTGTTGTTTTCCTCTATTTCTTTACATTGATCGCTGAGGAAGGCTTTCTCATCTCTTCTTGCTATTCTTTGGAACTCTGTGTTCAGATGTTATATCTTTCCTTTTCTCCTTTGCTTTTCACTTCTCTTCTTTTCACAGCTATTTGTAAGGCCTCCCCAGACAGCCATTTTGCTTTTTTGCATTTCTTTTCCATGGGAATGGTCTTGATCCCTGTCTCCTGTACAATGTCACGAACTTCATTCCATAGTTCATCAGGCACTCTATCAGATCTAGGCCCTTAAAACTATTTCTCACTTCCACTGTATAATCATAAGGGATTTGATTTAGGTCATACCTGAATGATCTAGTCGTTTTCCCTACTTTCTTCAATCTAAGTCTTAATTTGGCAATAAGGAGTTCATGGTCTGAGCCACAGTCAGCTCCTGGTCTTGTTTTTGCTGACTGTATAGATCTTCTCCCTCTTTGGCTGCAAAGAATATAATCAATCTGATTTTGGTGTTGCCCATCTGGTGATGTCCATGTATAGAGTCTTCTCTTGTTTTGTTGGAAGAGTGTGTTTGTTATGACCAGTGCATTTTCTTGGCAAAACTCTATTAGTCTTTGCCCTACTTCATTCCGTATTCCAAGGCCAAATTTGCCTGTTACTCCAGGTGTTTCTTGACTTCCTACTTTTTCATTCCAGTGCCCTATAGTGAAAAGGACATCTTTTTTGGGTGTTAGTTCTAAAAGGTCTTGTAGTTCTTCACAGAACCGTTCAACTTCAGCTTCTTCAGCATTACTGGTTGGGGCATAGACTTGGATTACTGTGATATTGAATGGTTTGCCTCGGAAACGAACAGCGATCATTCTGTCGTTTTTGAGATTGCATCCAAGTACTGCATTTCGGACTCTTTTGTTGACCATGATGGCCACTCCATTTCTTCTGAGGGATTCCTGCCCGCAGTAGTAGATATAATGGTCATCTGAGTTAAATTCATCCATTCCAGTCCATTTCAGTTCGCTGATTCCTAGAATGTCAACATTCACTCTTGCCATCTCTTGTTTGACCACTTCCAATTTGCCTTGATTCATGGACCTGTCATTCCAGGTTCCTATGCAATATTGCTCTTTACAGCATTGGACCTTGCTTCTATCACCAGTCACATCCACAGCTGGGTATTGTTTTTGCTTGGCTCCATCCCTTCATTCTTTCTGGAGTTATTTCTCCACTGATCTCTAGTAGCATATTGGGCAACTACTGACCTGGGGAGTTTCTCTTTCAGTATCCTATCATTTTGCCTTTTCATACTGTTCATGGGGTTCTCAAGGCAAGAATACTGAAGTGGTTTGCCATTCCCTTCTCCAATGGACCACATTCTGTCAGATCTCTCCACCATGACCCGCCCGTCTTGGGTTGCCCCACGGGCATGGCTTAGTTTCATTGAGTTAGACAAGGCTGTGGTCCTAGTGTGATTAGATTGACTAGTTTTCTGTGAATATGGTTTCAGTGTGTTTGCCCTATGATGCCCTCTTGCAACACCTTACTTGTGCTTCTTTTACCTTGGGTGTGGAGTATCTCTTCATGGCTGCTCCAGCAAAGTGCAGCCATTGCTCCTTACCTTGGACAATTAAAAAGGAATGAAATACTAGTATATGGTGTTATGTGGGTGGACCTTGAAAGCATTATGCTGAGTAAAGGAAGCTAGTCACAAGAGACCTCATTATTATGTTATATTAATATTATTCTTGTGGAAATCCAGAAGAGAAAAATTTATAGAGACAGAAAAAAAATTAGTTGTTACTGAAAAAAAAAATTCTTGGTTGTTTAGTTATGTATGGGGGGCTTTTGTGGTGACTCAGATGGTAAAGTATCTGCCTGCAGTGCAGGAGACCCAGGTTTGCACCCTATATCACGAAGATCCCTAAAGAAGGGAATGGATACCCACTCTAGTATTTTTGCCTGGAAAATCCCATGGACAGAAGAGACTCACAGGCTACAGTCCATGGGGTCACAAAGATTCAGACATGAGCAACTAACACTTTCTTTCTTCTTTAATTAGGTATGGGAGAGGGATGGGGAGTAGACACTGATAATGGTTCAGGGTTTCTTTTCAAATTGATGAAAATATTTTAAAACCAAATGTGATGAGGAACTTCCCTGGTGGCCTAGAGGCTAGGATTCTGGGCTTTCACTGCCATGGCTTGGGTTCAATCCCTGATCGGGGAAGATCCTGCCAGCCATGCAATGTGGCCAATAAAATAAAATAAAATAAAGTGTGATAATAGTTACACATAGACAAGTCTAGGCTAAAATCCATTAGAGTATATATTTTAAAAGGGTGAATTTATGGTGTATTAATTTTATCTTAAATTCCAAATCCTGAAAGATGAAGCTGTGAAAGTGCTGCACTCAATGTGCCAGCAAATTTGGAAAACTCAGCAGTGGACACAGGACTGGAAAAGGTCAGTTTTCATTCCCATCCCAAAGAAAGGCAATGCCAAAGAATGCTCAAACTACTGCACAATTGCACTCATCTCACATGCTAGTAAATTAATGTTCAAAATTCTGCAAGCCAGGCTTCAGCAGTACATAAACCGTGAACTTCCAGATGTTCAAGCTGGTTTTAGAAAAGGCAGAGGAACCAGAGATCAAATTGCCAACATCCACTGGATCATGGAAAAAGCAAGGGAGTTCAAGAAAAATATCTATTTCTGCTTTATTGACTATGCCAAAGCCTTTGACTGTGTGGATCACAATAAACTGTGGACAATTCTGAAAGACATGGGAATCCCAGACCACCTGACCTTCCTTTGAGAAATCTGTATGCAGGTCAGGAAGCAATAGTTAGAACTGGACATGGAAAAACAGACTGGTCTCAAATAGGAAAAGGAATATGTCAAGTCTGTATATTGTCTCCCTGCTTATTTAACATATATGCAGAATACATCGTGAGAAATGCTGGGCTGGAAGAAGCACAGGCTGGAATCAAAATTGCTGGGAGAAATATGAATAACCTCAGATATGCAGATGACACCACCCTTATGGCAGAAAGTGAAGAGGAACTCAAAAGACTCTTGATGAAAGTGAAAGAGGAGAGTGAAAAAGTTGGCTTAAAGCTCAACATTCAGAAAACGAAGATCATGGCATCTGGTCCCATCACTTCATGGGAAATAGATAGGGAGACAGTGGAAACAGTGTCAGACTTTGTTTTGGGGGGCTTCAAAATCACTACAGATGGTTATTGCAGCCATGAAATTAAAAGACACTTACTCCTTGGAAGGAAAGTTATGACCAACCTAGATAGCGTATTGAAAAGCAGAGACATTACTTTTCCAACAAAGGTCCGTCTAGTCAAGGCTATGGTTTTTCCAGTAGTCATGTATGGATGTGAGAGTTGGACTGTGAAGAAGGCTGAGCACCAAAGAATTGATGCTTTTGCACTGTGGTGTTGGAGAAGACTCCTGAGAGTCCCTTGGACTTCAAGGAGATCCAGCCAGTCCATCCTAAAGGAGATCAGTCCTGGGTGTTCTTTTGAAAGAATGATGTTAAAGCTGAAACTCCAGTACTTTGGCCACCTCATGTGAAGAGTTGACTCTTTGGAAAAGACTTTGATGCTGGGAGGGATTGGCGGCAGGAAGAAAAGGGAAAGACGGAGGATGAGATGGCTGCATGGCATCTCTGACTCGATGGACATGAGTTTGAGTGAACTCCGGGAGTTGGTGATGGACAGGCAGGCCTGGTGTGCTGCAATTCATGGGGTCGCAAATAGTTGGACACGACTGAGGGACTGAACTGAACTGAAAGTTTTTAAAAATATGGTAATTTGTCTTAAGCTAAATTTCTTATCATATCATCTGCTACTAAAATAGATTGTTACTGTGTACCATTAATAAAATTATAATTATAAGAAAATGCTGTTTGAAAAGGAAGTAATATTGCCAATCCAGTTCTGCATGTTTGGGCTTAAAAGAACTTACTAATATTCTCAAACTTAAAATAATTCTTGGACTTTCCTTTTGTTCTCTTTGGAGAAGGATTTCCATTGGAATTTGAAGAAACTTATACATTTTATTTTTCAGTTTTCTGGTACAGCAGGTGTTCTTAACCAGAGTCCATAAGCCACAGAGTGTCTGTGAACATCCCTGAACTTGTAGAAAAACTGTACATGCATTTTGCAGGGGAGATAGTTCTTATTTGTTAGCTCCCACAAGTGGTCTATGATCTCCCCTTTCCCCCTCTAAAAGGCTAAAAAACGTAAAATAAGGGAATAAGAAATTATGAATTCCTTCTAGGTGTTTCTATTTTAGAGCTAAAGAATACCAGACTCTTAGTTTAAAGAATGGGAATTAAAATTTAATGTGATTATTATATAGAGATGAGAAAACAATAGTGGTATGTACATTTTTTTTGTATAAATTTGTTTGAATTTCATCTTATATAGTGTTTGTATAGAGCACATAGAGATATGTGTGTATTTAGTGCATAACACATTTTAAAGCCTTTGTTATGTTTTAATATTTTGTTTCAGTTCAGTGTGATTATGTTATGAATATCAAAATTCTCTGTTGAAAGAAGTCATTATATTCTAATGGAAAACTTCTATATTTTAAAAACATTTCCTAGCTTCTAAGTAGAATGCTTGAACGTTTTTAGAGTATGAGGGTTAGAAGTTCCTTTGTGATTTACAATGGTATTAAGCATGCAAAGACTCAGACACAATTTAGCTACTGAACAACAATAACAAAAGCATTCAGAGTCTGGTCTTCCAGGCTGCAATCACTTTTCACACTTCAGACACAACTGTGGCAGGACTGTCATGGACAGTTTTAAACACAGTTAACCTTTGGAGAGAATTGCTAACCCAGTGATCCACAAACTTCACTGTGCATAAGACCTATTTGCAATAACGAGGATGAGAGGTGCTTGTGAGAGGTGGCTGAAGGAGGTTAAAAATGACAAATTTCTGCCCTTACCACAATTTTTCATTAGCTTTGTTGTGGGTCCTAGGAATCTGAATTTTTACACTTCCTCGGTTGATTCTAATGAAGCTGATGTTGACTGTGTTTGACGCACACTGTTCTAACCTCTATCACTACTTGATTCAAACAGCATAGTTCTATGAAATGAAAGAAAAATAATTAGAATTATAGACAGTCCCTCAAATCAATTCATCTTTCTACTCCCTCCCTTTTACCTCAAAGCTCAGCTTCCTAAACTGTGATTTTTTAGGACAGGTTTTTTCTTTTCTTTTCTTTTTTTTTAAAGAATGTTGTTTTAACCCTATGAAAAATGGTTTGGATGAGATGTGAATATGTTATCTATGTGAATCTTCCAATTTAGCATGACTCTTTATAATACTTAAATGATATAGTAAAACCTTCAATTCAGTTCACTGCCTCATCCATCTTTATAATAGAAGTCGGCTTATATCCTATTCTGCTAACATGAACTTTGCTTACAGATTAATTACCAGTGTGGAATGCCAATTCCTGTACCACAACAATTAATAGTCTTGTCATCTAACATAAATATGAAGAGTTAGAAATCTCTCTTCAGCAACACTAAAATGAAAACTAAGGTAAGAAATTTTCTAGTCATAACTCTGATGATAAGTTGACTTTAGTCAGGTCATCTGACAGATGGCCATATGATCCTGACATATTTAAGCCTATTATAGCTCCCACTATGTGCTTAGGAACAGTTACATGTGCTTAATTCACAACAGTGTGATTTAGATATCCTTATTTTCATCACTTAACATATAAGGGAACCGAGGCAGGAAGAATCCAATTTACTCAATGATGAAATTTTAGAACTTGGATTCATAACCTGGCAATCCAACTCCAACTCATCAATACACCATATCACCTTTTAGGACAGATTGTTTTAAGGCAACAATTACCTGAATGTTGGTTTTCAGTTTTTTTCTATGAATTGGGTTAAGGAGCATTAAATGGTTTTCAGGGCACCAGGGATGACCCTTGGTGAGACCCTGGGTAGCACAGGTCCTCAGATAATGACAAAGGCTTTATCTTCAGTCAGTGCCACCAAGAAGAACTCAAGCTAATATGACTGACAACAGATAGACTCAAAAGTCAGGGTTCTGATCTTAGTTAGGTCCCAGAGGGTATCAGTAATGTCTCAAGGTTCAGTTCAGTTCAGTTCAGTTGCTCAGTCGTGTCCGACTCTTTGCAACCCCATGATCACAGCACGCCAGGACTCCCTGTTGATCATCAACTCCCGGATTTCCCTCAAACTCATGTCCATGGAGTTGGTGATGACATCCAGCCATCTCATCCTCTGTCGTCCCCTTCTTCAGCCCTCAATCCCTCCCAGCATCAGGGTTTTTTCCAATGAGTCAACTCTTCGCCTGAGGTGGCCAAAGTATTGGAGCTTCAACTTTAGCATCAGTCCTTCCAATGAACACCCAGGACTGATCTCCTTTAGGATGGACTGGTTGGATCTCCTTGCAGTCCAAGGGACTCTCAAGAGTTTTTTCCAACACCACAGTTCAAAAGCATCAATTATTTGGCATTCAGCTTTCTTCACAGTCCAACTCTCACATCTATACATGACTACTGGAAAAACCATAGCCTTGACTAGATGGGCCTTTGTTGACAAAGTAATGTCTCTGCTTTTGAATATGCTATCTAGGTTGGTCATAACTTTCCTTCCAAGGAGTAAGTGTCTTTTAATTTCATGGCTGCAACCACCATTTGCAGTGATTTTGAAGCCCCCCAAAACAAAGTCTGACACTGTTTCCACTGTTTCCCCATCTATTTCCCATGAAGTGATGGGACCAGATGCCATGATCTTCGTTTTCTGAATGTTGAGTTTTAAGCCAACTTTTTCACTCTCCTCTTTCACTTTCATCAAGAGGCTTTTGAGTTCCTCTTCACTTTCTGCCATAAGGGTGGTGTCATCTGCATATCTGAGGTTATTGATATTTCTCCCGGCAATCTTGATTCCAGCTTGTGCTTCCTCCAGCCCAGTGTTTCTCATGATATACTCTGCATATAAGTTAAATAAGCAGGGTGACAATATACAGCCTTGACATACTCCTTTTCCTATTTGGAATCAGTCTGGTGTTCCATGTCCAGTTCTAACTGTTGCTTCCTGACCTGCATACAGATTTCTCAAAGGAAGGTCAGGTGGTCTGGTATTCCCATCTCTTGAAGTATTTCCCACAGTTTATTGTGATCCACACAGTCAAAGGCTTTGGCATAGTCAATAAAGCAGAAATAGATGTTTTTATCTGTAACTCCCTTGCTTTTTCCATGATCCAGCGGATGTTGGCAATTTGATTTCTGGTTCCTCTGCCTTTTCTAAATCCTGCTTGAACATCTGGAAGTTCACGGTTCACATATTGCTGAAGCCTGGCTTGGAGAATTTTGAGCATCACTTTACTAGCATGTGAGATAAATGCAATTGTGTGGTAGTTTGAGCATTCTTTGGCATTGCCTTTCTTTGGGATTGGAATGAAAACTGACCTTTTCCAGTCCTGTGGCCACTGCTGAGTTTTCCAAATTTGCTGGCATATTGAGTGCAGCACTTTCACACCAACTGGAATTCCATCAGCTCCACTAGCTTTGTTCATAGTGATGCTTTCTAAGGCCCACTTGACTTCACATTCCAGGATGTCTGGCTCTAGGTGAGTGATCATACCATTGTGATTATCTGGGTCGTGAAGATCTTTTTTGTACAGTTCTTCTGTGTATTCTTGCCACCTCTTCTTAATATCTTCTGCTTCTGTTAGGTCCATACCATTTCTGTCCTTTATCAAGCCCATCTTTGCATGAAATGTTCCCTTGGTATGTCTAACTTTCTTGAAGAAATCTCTAGTGTTTCCTATTCTGTTGTTTTTGGGTCTCCCACGTTGTAGGCAGACACTTTACCATCTGAGCCACCAGGGAAGTCTGTGTCAAGGTTACCAGATCACCTAGAAGTACCAAAAGGAAAAAAAAATTATCAATCATTAGGAAGTCTCCTATCAAATGTCAATAACAGATACTAAACCATGGAGAAATTATCTTAATGAGTCTCACTTCCAAAAAATATCAGGCTCATAGATACACATTATTAAAAGAAAATTTCCTACATTTTAAAAATAGGTGAAATCACTTTCATTTGGACTTTCTTATTCACTTATCCAGATACTTGAGGTCTTAATTAGCCATGAAACTAAAAGCATTGACCATCTTCTTCAGTTGGTATTCAATACTACTTACAGAAATAAAAGACAAAAAGGTCTTAATCATGCAGTTCCAATTTTAAATTGTACTTTCATGACTGTTATTAGTCCTACATTCTTAAATAGGAACTTACAATTCAGAAAACTCTTTCAATCCAAAATAAACTCTTCTATAGGCGGTCCTAAGATGGCAGAGGAATAGGACAGAGAGACCACTTTGTCCCCCACAAATTCATCGAAAAAACATTTGAATGCTGAGCAAATTCCACAAAACAACTTCTGAATTCTGGCAGAGGACATCAGGCACCCAGAAAAGCAGTCCATTGTCTTCAAAAGGAGGTAGGACAAAAAATAATAGATAAAAAGAGAGACAAAGAGGTAGGGATAGAGATCCCTCCTGGGAAGGGAGTCTTAAAAGAGAACTTTCCAAACACCAGGAAACACTCTCACCAGCGGGTCTGTGGGGAGTTTTGGAATCTCAGAGGGCAACATAACCGGGAGGAAAAATAAATAAATGAAGCCCTCAGATTATGTGCCTAACAGCAACTCCCAGCTCTCACATTTGCCACCAGCAAGGAGAGGCTGAACAGGGAGGCACGGGCTGCATTGCTTAGGTAAGGACCGGACCTGAATGCCCTGAGGGCAATCTGAGGGAACTAAGGAGAGATAGCAACCCAAACAGGGATAGCCAGAGAGAGGGGGGGGGGGAAGAGGGAAGAGAGAGAGAGAGAACCATCCCGCAAAAAGCCCTAACCTAAGACACTGCCAGACCCAGTCACAGAACAAAGGACTAAGAAAATGCGAAAGGAGAGCTAGCCGGCAGTGGACCAGCCCATTTCCCCACCCGAGACAGGGAGGCAGGCTGGGGGCAGCCAGAGCTGGAAAAGGGGCAATCTCAGCTCCAGAGAGGCATCCTCTACCAAACTGCAAGCAAGCTCCCAGTTGCTAACCAAGACTCCATGGGATTCTAGATGGTTGACATCTGCTGGGAGGGTCGCAGCCATAAATCAGCTCCCCAGAAGAGACACATGGCACACCTGAGATGGGTGCGGGTGCTGCCACCCAGGAAACTGAGTGGCTGGGAATGGGGAGGTGATAAGACACACTCTCCACCTGGGGAGACTATGAGTGCCTGGTTGCCTGAGCTGATCGGAACTGGGAAGGGCACCCAACCGAGTCTGCACCTTTGTGGAGTACTTGAGAACCTGAACCTGAGTGGCTTAGACCTGGGAAGTTCATGCAACCAAGGGCCCGCTTCAGACAGTTCCCTGGCAGAGCAACCTAGAGCCTGAGAAGTGTAGACTGGGAAAGTGCACACGCCGTGAGCGGGGGCAAACCCAACGTGGTTGAGACACTGTGAGCACTCTCCACACATGCCAGTGATATTTGTTTGGAGTGTTGCTCCTTCCCCACAGCACGACTGAACAAGTGAGCCTAAATAAGTGACCACCTTTGCCCCCATGTGTCAGGGTGGAAATTAGACACTGAAGAAACCAGCAAACAGAAGAAGCTAAAACAAACACATGGAACCATTTGGGAAGTGACAGGTGTAAAAGATTAAAACCCTGTAGTTAGCACTGACTACATTGGAAGGGGCCTATAGATCTTGAGAAGTATAAGCTGGATCAAGGAAATATCTAAAACTGAACTGACCCCATACTGCCTGCAACAGCTCCAGAGATATTCATAAATATATTTTTACTATTATCATTTTTAAAATTTTTAATTTTTTTAAAATTTTAAGTCCTCTATTGCTCATTTAACTATCATTTTTTTAACCTACAATTACTTTGCAAAAAAAGACCCTATTTTTAAAGCAAATTTAATATATATATATTATAAATTTTGTGACATTGTTTTTTTAATTTTTTATATTTTTTTAAAATTTTATTTTATTTAGCTTTACAATATTGTATTGGTTTTGCCATATATCAAAATGAATCTGCCACAGGTATACATGTGTTCGCCATCCCGAACCCTCCTCCCTCCTCCCTCCCCATACCATCCCTCTGGGTCGTCCCAGTGCACCAGCCCCAAGCATCCAGTATCGTGCATCGAACCTGGACTGTTGACTCATTTCATATATGATGTTATACATATTTCAATGCCATTCTCCCAAATCATCCCACCCTCTCCCTGTCCCACAGAGTCCAAAAGACTGTTCTATACATTAGTGTCTCTTTTGCTGTCTCGTATACGGGGTTATTGTTACCATCTTTCTAAATTCCATATATATGCATTAGTACACTGTATTGGTGTTTTTCTCTGTGGCTTACTTCACTCTGTATAATAGGCTCCAGTTTCATCCACCTCATTAGAACTGATTCAAATGTATTTTTTTAATAGCTGAGTAATACTCCATTGTGTATATGTACCACTGCTTTCTTATCCATTTATCTGCTGATGGACATCTAGGTTGCTTCCATGTCCTGGCTATTATAAACAGTGCTGCGATGAACATTGGGGTACACGTGTCTCTTTCAATTCTGGTTTCCTCAGTGTGTACGCCCAGCAGTGGGATTGCTGGATCATAAGGCAGTTCTATTTCCAATTTTTTAAGGAATCTCCACACTGTTCTCCATAGTGGCTCTACCAGTTTGCATTCCCACCAACAGTGTAAGAGGGTTCCCTTTTCTCCACACCCTCTCCAGCATTTATTGCTTGTAGACTTTTGGGTCGCAGCCATTCTGACTGGCGTGAAATGGTACCTCATAGTGGTTTTAATTTGCATTTCTCTGATAATGAATGATGAGCATCTTTTCATGTATTTGTTAGCCATCTGTATGTCTTCTTTGGAGAAATGTCTATTTAGTTCTTTGGCCCATTTTTTGATTGGGTCATTTATTTTTCTGGAATTGAGGTGTAGGAGTTGCTCGTATATTTTGAGATTAGTTGTTTTGTCAGTTGCTTCATTTGCTATTATTTTCTCCCATTCTGAAGGCTGTCTTTTCACCTTGCTTATAGTTTCCTTTGTTGTGCAGAAGCTTTTAAGTTTAATTAGGTCCCATTTGTTTATTTTTGCTTTTATTTCCAAAATTCTGTGACGTGGGTCATAGAGGATCCTGCTGTGATGTATGTCGGAGAGTGTTTTGCCCATGTTCTCCTCTAGGAATTTTATAATTTCTGGTCTTACGTTTAGATCTTTAATCCATTTTGAGTTTATTTTTGGGTATGGTGTTAGAAAGTGCTCTAGTTTCATTCTTTTAAAAGTGGTTGATCAGTTTTCCCAGCACCACTTGTTAAAGGGATTGTCTTTAATCCATTGTATATTCTTGCCTCCTTTGTCAAAGATAAGGTGTCCATATGTGCATGGATTTATCTCTGGGCTTTCTATTTTGTTTCATTGGTCTATATTTCTCTCTTTGTGCCAGTACCATACTGTCTTGATGACTGTGGCTTTGTAGTAGAGCCTGAAGTCAGGCAGGTTGATTTCTCCAGTTCCATTCTTCTTTCTCAAGATAGCTTTGGCTATTCGAGGTTTTTTGTATTTCCATACAAATTGTGAAATTATTTGTTCTAGCTCTGTGAAGAATGCTGTTGGTAGCTTGATAGGGATTGCATGGAATCTATAAATTGCTTTGGGTAGTATACTCATTTTCACTATATTGATTCTTCCAATCCATGAACATGGCATATTTCTCCATCTATTAGTGTCCTCTTTGATTTCTTTCACCAGTGTTTTATAGTTTTCTATATATAGGTCTTTAGTTTCTTTAGGTAGATATATTCCTAAGTATTTTATTCTTTTCGTTGCAATGGTGAATGGAATTGTTTCCTTAATTTCTCTTTCTATTTTCTCATTGTTAGTGTATAGGAATGCAAGGGATTTCTGTGTGTTGATTTTATATCCTGCCACTTTACTATATTCATTGAATAGCTCTAGTAATTTTCTGGTGGAATCTTTAGGGTTTTCTATGTAGAGGATCATGTAATCTGCAAACAGTGCGAGTTTTACTTCTTCTTTTCCAATTTGGATTCCTTTTATTTATTTTTCTTTTCTGATTGCTGTGGCCAAAACTTCCAAAACTATGTTGAATAGTAATAGTGGAAGTGGGCACCCTTGTCTTGTTCCTGACTTTAGGGGAAATGCTTTCAATTTTTCACCATTGAGGATAATGTTTGCTATGGGTTTGTCATATATAGCTTTTATTATGTTGAGGTATGTTCCTTCTATCCCTACTTTCTGGAGAGTTTTTATCATAAATTGATGTTGAATTTTGTCAAAGGCTTTCTCTGCATCTATTGAGATAATCATATGGTTTTTATTTTTCAATTTGTTAATGTGGTGTATTACACTGATGATTTGCGGGTATTGAAGAATCCTTGCATCACTGGGATAAAACCCACTTGGTCATGATGTATGATCTTTTTAATGTGCTGTTGAATTCTGATTGCTGGAATTTTGTTAAGGATTTTTGCATCTATGTTCATCAGTGATATTGGCCTGTAGTTTTCTTTTTTTGTGGGATCTTTGTCAGGTTTTGGTATTAGGGTGATGGTGGTCTCATAGAATGAGTTTGGAAGTTTACCTTCCTCTGCAATTTTCTGGAAGAGTTTGAGTAGGATAGATGTTAGCTCTTCTCCAAATTTTTGGTCGAATTCAGCTGTGAAGCCATCTGGACCTGGGCTTTTGTTTGCTTGAAGATTTCTGATTACATTTTCAATGTCCGTGCTTATGATGGGTCTGTTAAGATTTTCTATTTCTTCCTGGTCCAGTTTTGGAAAGTTGTACTTTTCTAAGAATTTGTCCATTTCTTCCACGTTGTCCATTTTATTGCCATATAATTGCTGATAGTAGTCTCTTATGATCCTTTGTATTTCTGTGCTGTCTGTTGTGATCTCTCCATTTTCATTTCTAATTTTATTGATTTGATTTTTCTCACTTTGTTTCTTAATGAGTCTGGCTAATGGTTTGTCAATTTTATGTATCCTTTCAAAGAACCAGCTTTTGGTTTTGTTGGTTTTTGCTATGGTCTCTTTTGTTTCTTTTGCATTTATTTCTGCCCTAATTTTTAAGATTTCTTTCCTTCTACAAACCCTGGGTGTTTTTCATTTCTTCCTTTTCTAGTTGCTTTAGGTGTAGAGTTAGTTTATTTATTTGACTTTTTTCTTGTTTCTTGAGGTATGGCTGTATTGCTATGAACTTTCCCCTTAGGACTGCTTTTACAGTGTCCCACAGGTTTTGGGTTGTTGTGTTTTCATTTTCATTCATTTCTATGCATATTTTGATTTCTTTTTTGATTTCTTCTGTGATTTGTTAGTTATTCAGCAGCGTGTTGTTCAGCCTCCATATGTTGGAATTTTTAATAGTTTTTCTCCTGTAATTGAGATCTAATCTTACTGCATTGTGGTCAGAAAAGATG
This sequence comes from Bubalus kerabau, assembly GCF_029407905.1. Taxonomy (NCBI): domain Eukaryota; kingdom Metazoa; phylum Chordata; class Mammalia; order Artiodactyla; family Bovidae; genus Bubalus; species Bubalus kerabau. The sequence goes on along the minus strand of NC_073647.1, from coordinate 55,858,451 downwards.
CTTGGAATGATTCCAATTTTTCTGAATTTACCAAGGCTAGATTTATGGCCCAGGATGTGATCTATCCTGGAGAAGGTCCCATGTGCGCTTGAGAAAAAGGTGAAATTCATTGTTTTGGGATGAAATGTCCTATAAATATCAATTAGGTCTAACTGGTCTATTGTATCATTTAAACTTTGTGTTTCTTTGTTTATTTTCTGTTTAGTTGATATCCATAGGTGTGAGTGGGGTATTGAAGTCTCCCACTATTATTGTGTTATTGTTAATTTCTCCTTTCACACTTGTTAGTATTTGTCCTACTTATTGCGGTGCTCCTATGTTGGGTGCATATATATTTATAATTGTTATATCTTCTTCTTGGATTGATTCTTTGAGCATTATGTAGTGACCTTCTTTGTCTCTTTTCACAGCCTTTGTTTTAAAGTCTATTTTATCTGATATGAGTATTGCTACTCCTGCTTTCTTTTGGTCTCTGTTTATATGGAAAATCTTTTTCCAGCCCTTCACTTTCAGTCTGTATGTGTCCCCTGTTTTGAGGTGGGTCTCTTGTACACAACATATGTAGGGGTCTTGTTTTTGCATCCATTCAGCCAGTCTTTGTCTTTTGGTTGGGGCATTCAATCCATTTACATTTAAGGTAATTATTAATAAGTAGGATCCTGTTGCCATTTACTTTATTGTTTTGGGTTCAAATTTATACACCCTTTTTGTGTTTCCTGTCTAGAGAATATCCTTTAGTATTTGTTGGAGAGCTGGTTTGGTGGTGCTGAATTCTCTCAGCTTTTGCTTGTCTGTAAAGCTTTTGATCTCTCCTTCATATTTGAATAAGATCCTTGCTGGGTTCAATAATCTGGGCTCTAGGTTATTTTCTTTCATCACTTTAAATATGTCTTGCCATTCCCTCCTGGCTTGGAGAGTTTCTATTGAAAGATCAGCTGTTATCCTTTTGGGAATTCCCTTGTGTGTTATTTGTAGTTTTTCCCTTGCTGCTTTTAATATTTGTTCTTTGTGTTTGATCTTTGTTAATTTGATTAATATGTGTCTTGGGGTGTTTCGCCTTGGGTTTATCCTGTTTGGGACTCTCTGGGTTTCTTGGACTTGAGTGATTATTTCCTTCCCCATTTTAGGGAAGTTTTCAACTATTATCTCCTCAAGTATTTTCTCATGGTCTTTCTTTTTGTCTTCTTCTTCTGGGACTCCTATGATTCGAATGTTGTAGCATTTAATATTGTCCTGGAGGTCTCTGAGATTGTCCTCATTTCTTTTAATTCATTTTTCTTTTTACCTCTCTGATTCATTTATTTCTACCATTCTATCTTCTAATCACTAATCCTATCTTCTGCCTCTGTTATTCTACTATTTGTTGCCTCCAGAGTGTTTTTAATTTCACTTATTGCATTATTAATTATATATTGACTCTTTTTTATTTCTTCTAGGTCCTTGTTAAACCTTTCTTGCATCTTCTCAATCCTTGCCTCCAGGCTATTTATCTGTGATTCCATTTTGATTTCAAGATGTTGGATCAATTTCACTATCATTATTCGGAATTCTTTATCAGGTAGATTCCCTATCTCTTCCTCTTTTGTTTGGTTTGGTGGACATTTATCCTGTTCCTTTACCTACTGAGTATTCCTCGGTCTCTTCATCTTGTTTAAATTGCTGAGTTTGGGGTGTCCTTTCTGTATTCTGGCAGTTTGTGGAGTTCTCTTTATTGCGGCTTTTCTTCTCTGTGTGTGGGTTTGTACAGGTGGCTTGCCAAGGTTTCTTCGTTAGGGAAGTTTGTGTCGGTGTTCTGGTGGGTGGAGCTGGATTTCTTCTCTCTGGAGTGCAATTAAGTGTCCAGTAATGAGTTATGAGATGGCTATCGTTTTGGGGTTACTTTGGGCAGCCTGTATATTGGAGCTCAGGGCTGTATTCCTGTGTTGCTGGATAATTTGCTTGGTATGTCTTGCTCTGGAACTTGTTGGCCCTTGTGTGGTACTTGGTTTCAGTGTAGGTATGGAGGCATTTGATGAGCTCCTGTCAATTAATGTTCCCTGGAGTCAGGCTTTGGACTTAAGCCTCCTGCTTCCAGTTATCAGTCTTATTTTTACAGTAGTCTCAAAACTTCTCCTTCTATACAGCACCATTGATAAAACATCTAGGTTAAAGATGAAAAGTTTCTCCACCGTGAGGGTCACCCAGAGAGGTTCACAGCATTACATGGAGAAGAGAAGAGGGAGGAGGAAGAGGTGACCTGAATTAGATGAGGTGGAATCAATAGAGGAGAGAGTGGGCTAACCAGTAATCACTTCCTTATGTGCACTCCACAACTGGACCACTCAGGGATGTTCACGGAGTTATACAGAGAAGAGAAGAGGGAGGAAGGAGACAGAGGTGGCCAGGAGGATAAAAGGAGGGAATGAAAAGGAGAGAGACAGATCCAGCCAATAATCAGTTCCCTAAGTGTTCTCCACCGTCTGGAACACACAGAAATTCACAGAGTTGGGTAGAGTAGGGAGGGGTTAGGGAGGAGATACAGGAGACCTGGTGGAAAAGAATGAGAGTCTGAAGGGGGAGAGAGCAGTCAAGCCAGTAATCTCGCTCCCTAGTAAAAAAATGGGTACTGAAGATTGGGTTCTTAAAGGTACAAATTGGTAACAAATACCTAAATGCAAAAATTAAAAATCTAAAGTAGAGTTTGGAATTTCAAAAACACAATGTTAAAGAAAAGAAGAAGGAAAAGAAAGAAAAATTTTAAAAAATTACAAAAATTATAAAGAAAATATAGGTACAAAATTGATAACAAATACTGAAAAAACAAAAGTTAAAAATCTAGAGTAAAGTTTGTAATTTCAAAAATGCAGCGTTAAAGAAAATAAGGAAAAAAAAAGAAAGAAAGAGAAAAAGAAAAAGGAAAAAAAAAACAAGGTCACAAAAATTATAAAAAATATATATATGAAGTTTGCTTTTTTTTTTTTTTAAGGGTCTTTTTTTTTTGCAAAGTAATAGTAGGTTATAAAAGTGAAAATTAAAGAAGTACCACACCCAGAGGGATGGAATGGGGAGGGAGGAGGGAGGAGGGTTCAGGATGGGGAACACATGTATACCTGTGGCGGATTCATTTTGATATTTGGCAAAACTAATACAGTTATGTAAAGTTTAAAAACAAAATAAAATTAAAAAAAATAAAATAAAAAAAAAATTGCTCTAAAAAAAAAAAAAGAAAATTAAAGAAGTAATAGAGGATTTAAATTTTTTTTTTAAATTAAAAAAAAAAAGACAGAAAGAATGATCATAAAAATAGTAAAAATATATATAGGACTTTCTCTGATATTGTTGTGGGTATTGTGGGTCAGTTCATTTTCGGCTAGTTCCTTGTTCTGGCTTATATTTCTCAAGATCTATAGGCCCCTTCCTATGTAGTCAGTACTAACCATGGGGTTTTAATCTATTGCCTGTTGCTTCCAAGGTGGTTTCCTCTGTTATAGCTTCTTCTGTTTGCTGGTTTCTTCAGTGTCTGATTTCCACCCTGATACAAAGGGGGCAGTGGTGGACACTTTTTTTTTTTTTTTTTTAAGACTCACTTGTTCAGTCATGCTGTGGGGAGGGAGGGATGCTGCAAATAAATAATACTGGTGTGTGCTTGCAGTGCCTCAGCCACACTGGGCCTGCCCCCGCTCACGGCATGTGTGGCCTCCCTGCCCACACTGCTCAGGCTCTAGGTTGCTGCGCCGGGAACCATCCGCGGCTGGCCCTGGGCTGCTTGCACCTCCCAGGTCTAAGCCGCTCAGGTTCAGGCACTCGGGTAGTCCTCAGAGGCACAGACTCGGTTGGGCCTGGTTTTGTGCCCTTCCCAGGTTTGAGCAGCTCAGGTGATGAGGTGTTTGGTGAGCATGGTTGCTGTGACTTATCGCCTCCCCGCTGCTCGGTTATCTGGGTGTACAACCGGCGCACCTTCTCAGGCAGATGTTGACTGTCCAGAACCCCAAGAAGTTTTAGTTAGCAATGAAGCCTGCTTACAGTTTTGTAGATAATGTCTCTGGGGCTGCGATTGCCTCCTTCCAGTTCTGGCTGCCTGTCACTGGAGGGGGACGGTCTGCAGCCAGATATCTCTGTTCAGTCCTTTGTTCCGTGCACGGGCCTGGTGGTGTCTGAGGCTAGGGCTGGCTTTTCGTGTGGTAGATATCCCACAGTCTGGTTTGCTAGCCCAAATTATTTTGCTCAGGTAGCGCTCGGGGTATTCAGGCCAGATCCTTACTCAAAGCGATGCAGCCCGTGCCGCGCCTCCCTGCCCAGCCCCCGCTTGCTAATGGCGGATGCAGGCGTCTGCGCTGCTTCTCCGCTGGGGGAGTTACCGTAGGGCTTGTAATCTGTAGGTTTTAATTGTTAATTTATTTTTCCTCCCTGTTATGTTGCCCTCTGTACTTCCAAAGCTTGGCACAGGCTCAGCAGTGAGAATGTTTCCTGGTGTTTGGAAACTTCTCTCTTTTTAAGACTCCCTTCCTGGGATGGAGTTCCATCCCTCCCTCTTTTGTCTCTTTTTTTGTCTTTTATATTTTTTCCTACCTCCTTTTGAAGACAATGGGTTGCTTTTCTGGGTGCCTGATGTCCTCTGCCAGCATTCAGAAGTTGTTTTGTGGGATTTACTCGGCATTTAAACATTCTTTTGATGAATTTGTGGGGGAAAAAGTGTTTTCCCTGTCCTATTCCTCTGCCATCTTAGCTCCTCCTCCTGTTTTTTTTTTTTTTTTTTTTTAATATTGTATTTTTGAGAGTCTAACCTCTACTTTAGATTTTTAATCTTTGTGTTTTGGTAATGTTATAAATTTTGTACCTTTAAGAAGCCAGGCTTCAGTAACCATTTTTTACTTGGGAGTGTGATTACTGGCTTGATTGCTCTTTCCCCCTTTCAACTCTCCTTTTTATCCACAAGGTCACCTCTATCTCCTTCCTCCACTTTCTCTTCTCTACCCAACTCTGTGAATCTCTTTGTGTGTCCCGGGCTGTGGAGAATACTTAGGGAACTGATTACTGGCTAGACTGGTCTCTATCCTTTTGATTCCACCTTTCCTCCTCCTGGTCACTTCTGTCTCCTTCCTCCCTCTTCTCTTCCCTGTGTAACTGCATGAACCTCTCTGAGGGGTCCTGACTATAGAGAGCACATAGGAAATTGATTAATGGCTACCTTGCTCTCTCCCCTTTTGATTCCCCCTCTTCTCCTCCTGGTCACTTCTATCTCCCTCCTCCATCTTCTCTTCTCCATTTATCTCTGTGAACTCTGTAACTCTGGGTGTCTGTCACTGTAGAGAAGCTTTTCATTATTAACCTAGATGTTTTATCATCTGTGCTGTATAGATGGAGAAGTCTTGAGGATACTGTAAGAAAAAGACAGAAAACCAGAGGCAGGAGGCTTAAGTCCAAAACCTGAGAACACCAGAGAACACCTGAGTTCAGGAAACATTAATAAATAAGAGCTCATCCAAAAACCTCGATACCTACACTGAAACCAAGCACCATCCAAGAGCCAACAAGTTCCAGAGCAAGACATATCATACAAAAAAAAGACCCCTATATTTGTTGTCTACAAGAGACCCACCTCAAAACAAGGAACACATACAGACTGAAAGTGAAGGGCTGGAAAAAGATATTCCATGTAAACAGAGATCAAAAGAAAGCAGGAGTAGCAATACTCATATCAGATAAAATAGACTTTGAAATAAAGGCCGAGAAAAGAGACAAAGAAGAACACTACATAATGCTCAAAGGATCAATCCAAGAAGAAGATACAACACTTGTAAATATATATGCACCCAACATAGAAGCACCACAATATGTAAGACAAATGCTAACACATATGAAAGGGGAAATTAACAATAACACAATAATAGTGGGAGACTTTAATACCCCACTCACACCTATGGATAAATCAACCAAACATAAAATTAACAAGGAAACACAAACTTTAAATGAGACAATAGACCAGTCAGACATAATTGTTATCTATAGGACATTTCACTCCAGAACAATGAATTTCATCTTTTTCTCAAGTGCACACGGAACCTTCTCCAGGATAGATCACATCCTGGGCCATAAATCTTGCCTTGGCAAATACAAAAAAGTTGAAATAATTCCAAGCATCTTTTCTGACCACAATACAGTAAGATTAGATGTCAGTTACAGGAGAAAAACTATTAAAATTTTCAAAATATGGAGGCTGAACAGCACACTTCTGAACAACCAACAAATAACAGAAGAAATCAAAATATGCATAGAAACGAATGAAAATGAAAACACAACAACTCAAAACCTTTGGAACACTGTAAAAACAGTGCTAAAGTGAAGGTTCATTGCAATACAGGGTTACCTCAAGAAACAAGAAAAAAGTCAAATAAATAACCTAACTTTACTCCTAAAGCAACTAGAACAGGAAGAAATGAAGAACTCTAGAGTTAGTAGAAGGAAATGAATCTTATAAAAAAAATAATAAGAGCAGAAATAAATGCAGAAGAAACAAAACAGACTATAGCAAAAATCAAAAAGGCTAAAAACTCGTTCTTTGAGAAGAAAAATAAAATTGATAAAACATTAGCCAGATTTATCAAGAAACAAAGGGAGAAGAATCAAATCAACAAAACTAGAAATGTAAGTGGAGAAATCATAGCAGCCAACACAGAAATACAAAGGATCAAAAGTATCAGCAACTATATGCCAATAAAATGGACAACTTGGAAGAAATGGACAAATACTTAGAAAAGTATAACTTTCCAAAACTGAACCAGGAAGAAATAGAAATTCTTAAGACTCATCACAAGCACAGAAATCGAAAGTGTAATCAGAAATCTTCCAGTAAACAAAAGCCCAGGACCATACGGATTCACAGCTGAATTCTACCAAAAATTTAGAGAAGAGCTAACACCTATCCTGCTCAAACTCTTCCAGAAAATTGCAGAGGAAGGTAAACTTCCAAACTCATTCTATGAGGCCACCATCACCATAATACCAAAACCAGAAAATTATACCACACAAAAAAGAAAACTGCAGGCCAATATCACTGAAAAACATAGATGAAAAATCATTAACAAAATTCTAGCAAATAGAATTCAACAACATATTAAAAAGATCATACATCATGACCAAGTGGGCTTTATCCCAGGGATGCACAGATTCTTCACTATCTACAAATCAATCAATGTGATACACCACATTAACAAATTGAAAGATAAAATCCATATGATTATCTGAATAGATGCAGAGAAAGCCTTTGACAAAATTCAACATCCATTTATGATAAAAACCCTCCAGAAAGCAGGAATAGAGGAAATATATGTCAGCATAATAAAAGCTATATATGATAAACCCACAGCAAACAGTATTCTCAATGGTGAAAAACAGAAAGCATTTCCCCTAAAGTCAGTAATAAGACAAGGGTGCCCACTCTCACCACTACTATTCAACATAGTTTTGGAAGCTTTGGCCAAAGCAATCAGAGCAGAAAAAGAAATAAAAGGAATCAATATTGGAAAAGAAGTAAAACTCACTGTTTGCAGATGACATGATCCTCGGCATAGAAAACCCTAAAAACTCCACCAGAAAGTTACTAGAGCTAATCAATGAACAAAGTAAAGCTGCAGGATATAAAATTAACACAGAGACGAGACATCCCTTGCATTCCTATGTACCAACAATGAGAAAACAGAAAGAGAAATTAAGGAAACAATTCCATTCACAATTACAAAGAAAAGAATAAAATGCTTAGGAATAAATTCACCTAAAAAAAGAAAAAAAAAAAAAGAAAAAAAAACCTATATGTACAAAACTATAAAACACTGATGAAAGAAATCAAAGAGGACATCATTAGGTGGAGAAATATGCCATGTTCATGGATTGGAGGAATCGATATAGTGAAAATGAGTATACTACTCAAAGCAATCTATAGATTTAATGCAATCCCTATGAAGCTACCAAAGGTATTTTTCACAGTGCTAGAACAAATAATTTCACATTTTTTATGGTAATAGAAAAAAAAAAAATCTCGAATGGCCAAAGAAATCTTGTGAAAGAAGAATGGAACTGGAGGAATCAACCTGCCTGCTGTTGATGCTAAGTTGCTTCAGTCATGTCCGACTCTGTGCGACCCCAGAGACAACAGCCTACCAGGCTCCCCCATCCCTGGGATTCTCCAGGCAAGAACACTGGAGTGGGTTGCCATTTCCTTCTCCACTGCATGAAAGTGAAAAGTGAAAGTGAAGTTGCTCAGTCGTGTCTGACTTTTCACGATCCCATGGACTGCAGCCCACCAGGCTCCACCATCCATGGGATTTTCCAGGCAAGAATACTGGAGTGGGGTGCCATTGCCTTCTCCACAACCTGCCTGACTTCTGACTATACTACAAAGATACAGTCATCAAGACAGAATGGTACTGTCACAAAGACAGAAGTATAGGTCAATGGAACAAAACAGAAAGCCCAGAGATAAATCCATTCACATATGGTCACCTTATCTTTGACAAAGGAGGCAAGAATATACAATGGAGAAAAGACAATATCTTTAACAAGTGGTGCTGGGAATACTGGTCAACCACTTATAAAAGAATGAAACTAGAACGAATCACTGCAGATGGTGACTGCAGCCATGAAATTAAATGATGCTTCCTCCTTGGAAGGAAAGTTATGACCAACCTAGATAGCATATTCAAAAGCAGAGACATTATTTTGCCAACAAAGGTCCGTCTAGTCAAGGCTATGGTTTTTCCAGTGGTCATGTATGGATGTGAGAGTTGGACTGTGAAGAAAGCTGAGCACCGAAGAATTGATGCTTTTGAACTGTGGTGTTGGAGAAGACTCTTGAGAGTCCTTTGGACTGCAAGGAGATCCAGTCAGTCCATTCTGAAGGACATCAGCCCTGGGATTTCTTGGAAGGAATGATGCTAAAGCTGAAACTCCAGTACTTTGGCCACCTCATGTGAAGAGTTGACTCATTGGAAAAGACTCTGACAGTGGGAGAGATTGGGGGCAGGAGGAAAAGGGGACGACAGAGGATGAGATGGCTGGATGGCATCACTGACTCAATGGATTTGAGTCTGAGTGAAATCCTGGAGATGGTGATGGACAGGGAGGCCTGGCATGCTGCAATTCATGGGGTTGCAAAGAGTTGGACACTACCGAGTGACTGAACTGATCTGAACTTAGAACACTTTCTAACAACATACACAAAAATGAACTCAAAATGGTTTAATGATCTAAACATAAGACCAGAAACTATAAAATTCCTAGAGGAGAACATAGACAAAACACTCTCCAACATAAATAACGGCAGGATCTTCTATGACCCACCTCCCAAAATACTGGAAATAAAAGCAAAAATAAACAAATGGGACCTAATTAAACTTAGAAGTTTTTGCACAACAAGGAAATGATAAGCAAGGTGAGTAGACAGCCATGAGAATGTGAGAAAATAATAGCAAATGAAGCAGCTCACAAAGAATTAATCTCAAAAATATACAAGAAACTCCTACAGTGGAAGTGAGAAATAGATTTATGGGACTAGATCTGATAGAGAGAATGCCTGATGAACTATGGACTGAGGTTCGTGACATTGTACAGGAGACAGAGATCAAGAAAATCCCCAAGAAATAGAAATGCAAAAAGGCAAAATGGGTGTCTGAAGAAGCCTTACAAATATCTGTGAAAAGAAGAGAAGTGAAAAGCAAAGGAGAAAAGGAGAGATATACCCATTTGAATGCAGAGTTCCAAAGAATAGCAAGGAGACACAAGAAAGCCTTCTTCAGTGATCAATGCAAAGAAATCAAGGAAAATAATAGAATGGGAAAGACTAGAGATCTCTTCAAGAAAATTAGATATACCAAGGAAACATTTGAGGCATAGATGGGCTCAGTAAAGAACAGAAATGATATGGACCTAACAGAATCAGAAGATATTAAGAAGAGGTGGCAAGAATACACATAACTGTGCAAAAAAAATCTTCATGAACCAGATAATCACGATGGTGTGATCATTCACCTAGAGCCAGACATCCTGGAATGTGAAGTCAAATGGGCCTTAGGAAGCATCACTCTGAACAAAGCTCATGGAGGTTATAGAACTTCAGTTGAGCTATTTCAAAACCTGTTAAATGATGCTGAGAAAGTGCTGCACTGAATATGCCAGCAAATTTGGAAAATTCAACAGTGACCACAGGACTGGAAAAGGTCAGTTTTCATTCCAATCCCAAAGAAAGGCAATGCCAAAGAATACACAAGCTACTGCACAATTGCAGTCATCTCACATGCTAGTAAAGTAATGCTCAAAATTCTCGAAGCCAGGCTTAAGCAATACATGAACCGTGAAATTCCAGATGTTCAAGCTGGTTTTAAAAAAGGCAGAGGAACCAGATATCAAATTGCCAACATCCGCTGGATCATGGAAAAAGCAAGAGAGTTCCAGAAAAACATCTATTTCTGCTTTACTGACTATGTCAAAGACTTTGATTGTGTGGATCACAATAAACTGTGGAAAATTCTTCAAGAGATGGGAATACCAGACCACCTGATCTGCCTCTTGAGAAACCTATATGCAGGTCAGGAAGCAACAGATAGAACTGGACATGGAACAACAGACTGGTTCCAAATAGGAAAAGGAGTATGTCAAGGCTGTATATGGCCACCCTGTTTATTTAACTTCTAGGCAGAGTACATCATGAGAAACGCTGGGCTGGAAGAAGCACAAGCTGGAATGAAGATTGCTGGGAGAAATATCAATAACCTCAAATATGCAGATGACACGACCGTGATGGCAGAAATTGAAGAGGAACTTAAGAACCTCTTGATGAAATTGAAAGAGGAGAGTGGAAAAGTTGGCTAAAAGTTCAACATTCAGAAAACTAAGATCATGGCATTTGGTCCCATCACTTCATGGCAAATAAATGGGGAAACAGTGCCAGACTTTAATTATCTGGTCTCCAAAATCACTGCAGATGATGATTGCAACCAGTAAATTAAAAGACGCTTACTCTTACTCCTTGGAAGGAAAGTTATGACCAACCTAGACTGCATGTAGAAAACCAGCCACATTACTTTGCCAACAAATGTCCATCTAGTCAAGGCTATGGTTTTTCCAGTAGTCATTTATGGATGTGAGAGTTGGACTGTGAAGAAAGCTGAGCACCAAAGAATTGATGCTTTTGAACTGTGGTGTTGGAGAAGACTCTTGAGAGTCCCTTGGACTGCAAGGAGATCCAACCAGTCCAACCTAAAGAAGATCAGGCCTGGATGTTCATTGGAGGGACTAATGTTGAAGCTGAAACTCCAATAGTTTGGCCACCTGATGCGAAGAGCTGACTCATTGGAAAAGACGCTGATGCTGGGAAAGATCAAGGGCAGGAGGAGAAAGGGACGACAGCGGATGAGATGGTTGGATGGTATCACCGACACAATAGACATGGGTTTGTGTGGACTCTGGGAGTTGGTGATGGACAGAGAGGCCTGGCATGCTGCGATTCATGGGGTTGCAAACAGTCGGACACAGCTGAGTGACTGAAATGAGCCTTCAGCTCACTTCAAGAAAAATAAACGACCCAATAAAAAAATGGGCCAAAAAACTAAACAGACATTTCTCCAAAGAAGACATACAGATGGCTAACAAACACATGAAAAGATGCTCAATATCACTCATTATCAGAGAAATGCAAATCAAAACCACAATATTGTACTATCTCATACTGGTCAGAATGGCTGCTATCCAAAAGTCTACAAACAATAAATGGAGAGCATGCAGATTAAATGGAACCCTCTTATAATGGTGGGAATGCAAACTAGAACAGCCACTGTGGAGAACACTGTGGAGATTCCTTAAAAAACTGGAAATAGAACTGCCTTATGACCCAGCAATCTTACTTCTGGGCATACACACTGAGGAAACCAGAATTGAAAGAGACATGTGTACCCCAACATTCATCGCAACATTGTTTATAATAGCCAAGACATTGAAGCAACCTAGATGTCCATCAGCAGACAAATGGATAAGAGATCTGTGTTACATAAACACTATGGAATGTTACTCAGCCATTAAAAAAATACATTTGAATCAGTTCTAATGAGGTGGATGAAACTGGAGCCTATTAGACAGTGTGAAGTAAGCCAGAAAGAAAAACACCAACACAGTATACTAAAGCATATATATGATATTTAGAAAGATGGTAACAATAACCCAGTATGTGAGACAGTAAAAGAGACACAGATGTATAGAACAGTATTTTGGACTCTGTGGGAGAGGGCAAGGGTGGGATGATTTGGGAGAATGGTATTGAAACATGTATAATATCATATGTGAAACAAATCGCCAGTCCAGGTTTGATGCATGATATAGGATGCTCGGGGATGGTGCACTGGGATGACCCAGAGGGATGGTATGGGGAGGGAGGTGGGAGGGGGATTCAGGATGGGGAACACATGTCCACCCGTGGTGGATTCATGTCAATGTATGGGAAAACCACTAAAATATTGTAAAGTAATTAGCTTCCAATTAAAATAAATAAATTAAAAAATATTTCAGAAGAAAAAAGAAAACAAATTCTTATAGAACTGACTCAACATTACAATGACCAAGCAGATTTAATTATTTACCAGGTTAATATAACCAAATATGAATTCTATAAAACTTGTATTCATTAAATTCCTAGGAAATTACTTATCTTTTCAACAAATTCTGAACCTGAGTCAGTAGCTTTTTTTCTTCCTAAAATCTTGTAAATTTTAATAACTCAAAAGCTTCTCAGTGTCAGATCTTATAAGCTTAACATTATAGCACACAAGGTCATAGAAATTAATATTGAACAAAAAGACCAGATGAATGTTGCACTTCAAATATTTGTGGCATCATAGTCTTGTGACATGCAGGATGACCCATGAAAAAGAGAGGAATGATGGCAGTAGCCATGAAATCTAATTAAATAATCAGTAAAAGCTGACCAATATGATCTCATTAATACAAAAACATGCAAGATAAAAAATCTAGTTTAGTAATCAACAACATCAATGTCTGATTGGACAATATTTAGCAATTTATATCTTATAAAAAATTCTAATTAAATTCCTCAGTCCATTGAATTTTCCAGGCAAGAATGCTGGAGTGGCTAGCTATTCCCTTCTCCAGGGGATCTTCCCTGATTCCAGGATTGAACCTGGGTCTCCCCACATTACAGGCAGATTCTTTAGCATCTGAGCCAAGAGAGAAGCCCTATAAATAATTCTAATGAAGCTTAAGGCTATTACATGTTATACCCTATCTTTCAAACTAAAGCCTCTCTTTTGCACCCTGAGCCTTCTATTTAATTTTAATGAGCTTTATCCGAGTAAATTTAGGATAAATATATTCTAATTATTGTATAATTTCTAAATAAATTATTGCAGATTCATATGAAAGAGATTAATTCCAGAATAGCATCTGTGATCTATCTTATAATCAATGTCCAAAACAAGACCATGTTTTTTCTTTGACCAAGTGAATTTTTATCAGAAAAGTTTACAATCAGTTCATGATATATTGAACAAGTGTATCTATTATTATAATATGTAAATACCAACTATAAAACCCAAAATTACATATTTATCAACTATAAATCTATCTCTCATATCTGTGTTTACTTTTGTCTGCAGTAATACTACCTTGTGACAAGGCAAACAAATATTTTCAAGTCCTTCTCCATATAACATGGCCTCAGAAAACACACCAAAGATTTCTTGCCATTGTAGTTATCTTACATTAAAATGAAACAAAAAAAATTAAATAAAATTTGAAAATCCTTAATTGGGAGAGATTTCAAACATAAAGTGTTTATACGTTCTAAACCATTGCTTTATAACTTTGTCAAGTTCTCATCTCTTCAGTATATTCTTACTTAGTATCTGCTTTTGTTTTCTACAGTAGTTTAGCTTAGAACATATAGATATCTCACTAACTTAAAGGTAAATTAATAATAAAATATCATATCTAAGTCAAAATGATTTTAGCTTTTACATTAAGACAGTTCAGTTCAGTTGTTCAGACATATCCGACTCTTTGTGATCCCATGAACCACGGCATGCCAGGCCTCCCTGTCCATCACCAACTCCCAGAGTCCACTCAAACCCATGTCCATTGTGTCGGTGATACCACCCAACCATCTCGTCCTCCATTGTCCCCTTCTTCTCCTGCCGTCAATCCCTCCCAGCATCAGGGTCTTTTCCAATGAGTCAGCTCTTTGCATCAGGTGGCCAAAGTATTGTAGTTTCAGCTTCAACATCAGTCCTAACAAAGAACACTCAGGACTGATCTTTAGGATGAACTGCTTGGATCTCCTTGCAGTCCAAGGGACTCTCAAGAGTCTTCTCCAACACCACAATTCAAAAGCATCAATTCTTCTGTGCTCAGCTTTCTTTATAGTCCAACTCTCACATCCATACATGACCACTGGAAAAACCATAGCCTTGACTAGACGGACCTTTGTTGACGAAGTAATGTGTCTGCTTTTTAATATGATGTCTAGGTTAGTCAGTACTCTTGCCTGGAAACTCCCGTGGATGGAGGAGCATGGTAGGCCGCAGTCCATGATGTCGCAAAGAGTCGGACATGACTGAACGACTTCACTTTCACTTTCATGCATTGGAGAAGGAAATGACAACCCACTCCAGTGTTCTTGCCTGGAGAATCACAGGGATGGGGGACCCTGATGGGCTGCCGTGTATGGTGTCACACAGAGTCGGACACGACTGAAGTGACTTAGCAGCAGCAGCAGCAGGTTGGTCATAACTTTCCTTCCAAGGAGTAAGCGTCTTTTAATTTCCTGGCTGCAATCAACATCTGCAGTGATTTTGGAGCCCAGAAAAATAAAATCAGCCACTGTTTCCACTGTTTCCCCATCTATTTGCCATGAAGTGATGGGACTGAGTGCCATGATCTTAGTTTTCTGAATGTTGAGCTTTTAGCCAACTTTTTCACTCTCCTCTTTCACTTTCATCAAGAGGCTCTTTAGTTCTTCACTTTCTGCCATAAGGCTGGTGTCATCTGCATATCATCATCAAGATCAATATCCCACCTTGAATTAAAAACCTATCAAATAGCTGAAAGGCTTGGTCCTAAAATGCTACTCTACTCTACTTTGCTTTAATGTTAATATTAAAAATGCAATTTAAATGTACTCTGTTAAAAAAACAGAGTAACAGTAAATAACTATAAATAACTCTACATCAGAAACTTTATTTGTCAGATATTAAAATGAAGAAGTAAGGCTCCTAAAATGACCAAAATATTTAATTGCTACTTTATTTCCTAATTTTATTATTTGATGTTATTTGAGTATGATAGACTTACAATGTATTAACTAAAATTAACAAGTTCATAGTTTTTTTTTTTTAAGTTTCAAGAAATACAGTCATGTGACATATGGTTACATAAGCTTATTCAACATTCAGATTAATTAACTTGTGCTTATTTAAACACCTGGGTGTTCATTGGAAGGACTGATGCTAAGGCTGAAACTCCAATGCTTTGGCCACCTCATGCGAAGAGTTGACTCATTGGAAAAGACCCTGATGCTGGGAGGGATTGGGGGCAGGAGGAGAAGGGGAAGACAGAGAATGAGATGGCTGGATGGCATCACCAACTCGATGCACATAAGTTTGGGTGAACTCCAGGAGTTGGTGATGGACAGGGGGGCCTGGCCTGCTGCAATTCATGGGGTTGCAAAGAGTCGGACATAACTGAGCTACTGAACTGAACTGAAATGAATTTAAACATCAGATAAGTACAACTAGGAAAAGCAAACCACACTTACAAAGACTTAACACATAATAGCCAGTAAAATTTTTAATTTCGCTATATACATTACCAAAGTTTTCATAGGATTTGTAAAAAATTTTTTACAGGTACCCTGAGTATAATCAGATTCCTTTCATCAGTCGCTTCTAAGAGACTGGGTCAAGGTCTAGGGGCACAAAGGAAGAACTCTTCCAGAGATGGTCTGAGAAGGAGCCTGACAAGATTTTTCTGTCAACTTACACATTACAGGACATTACAGGACAAAACTTACACACTTCACTGGTGTAAATCACCTACACCAGACAACAGCTGAACAGCTCAACTTCTGAAAATCAAGTGGACATAATAACACCACCAGCTGAGATGATTGTATAGATCTTTCTGAAAGATTTCTTTAGCATCTGAATTTATATAAAATTGCACTGGTCAGACAGAATTCATCTCATCTTGGAGGACTAATATTCCAAGTCTGTGAACTGTGCCACTGGAAAGTGACAAGCTCCTCCCTGTACTGAACTGGTTCTTAAGAACTAAGACTGTTCTTAGAAGAGAGAGAGAGACATGAGTTCTCAACAAATTCCACTGAGGATAGTGGAACTCTTTCAAGTGTGGGATAGACTAGTATACTGTTGCTAAAATTAATCCCAAGATTAATAATATCCTATCTAATTATTTCTCTTTACTATCCTCATTTAATGTCAATAGCTTTATTTGCCATTTAATGTACTGAGAGTTTGCAAAGTTAAAATTGTTAACTAGAACATTATTATTTTGTGGATAAGTTGTTCTTCCACTGCTGTTACTCTATTTTCCTGAATATAGAGGCTGCAAACTAGGGGATAAGTAAACACAGCATATTTTCTCAGACTTAAATCTTAAGTCTAAAATTACTTTTGTAATTAGCACTGTTGCTTCTTGTTAATTGATTCTACAATCTTGCCACAAAGATGCCTTTGGACAAGTGGTGTTGCCCTGATTGTAAAGAGCCATGTCTCCCTACTCCAGGTCTAGGTCACTGGTTACTCCAGACTAGACTTGTTCAAAATGATTATTCAGAAGCTGACCTAGATTAAATATTTACAGCTAGTTTTTGTCATCAGTGTCACCACTTAATTACAGGACTTAGCCTCCTTTTCCCATTGAGTGGGCACCCTCAAATTTTACCGGGTGGACACATGAGAAGTCCTTTCACCCCATCCACCAAGGCCCTTCACTGGTTAGGAAAAATATATATCAATCAAAACTAGTTACATTTAATGCTACATTGCATTTTACTTTGTCCAGAACCAATAAACCCTTAGATCAGAGGCTTGGTGGTTATATTAAAATGGCATCTGAAAGAGAAATAAATTTAACTACTTCTTCAGTTCCTTTATTGGATGACTCTGTTCTTGAGGGTTCTACCATGGAGGACACAGACTTAGTGCCATCAAATGATGATTTTATTTCTGAAGAATCTTTCATGGAGATCCCAGATTACTTTTAGCTAGCCCTCTTATTCTGCTATTCAGTTTGTTCCCGCTAAGTTTATGACCTCTTTCTATAGTCATAAAACCAATGTTAGGTTTCTAAATACTGAGTTAAAAATGCAATCCTAGTATAGTCCCTAGAACTCTATTTAAAAGGTACAATCATGGTGCTATCTTAAATAATTGTAAGAACTTATGATGCAGAAGTGAAGAGGACTAGGCTTTTGCCAACTGCTTTAATGTTTTTCTTAGAGCTTTCCAAACTACTTTAGTAAGTATAGTTTTCTCTGAGTTATTTTAGGTCCTAAAAAATGGTTTGTGTACTTCACCTTTACATATATTTGTTTCTGTTGTTCAGTTGTACTAAGTTGTGTCTGACACTTTACAACCCAATGGACTGACACATAATAATATATATATATATATATATATATATATATACACACACACACACATATATATACACACATATACATATACATACATATGTATGTATGTATATATGTATACATACGTGTGTGTGTATATATATATATGTATATATATATATCAGATCAGTCGCTAGGTCGTGTCCGACTCTTTGCGACCCCATGAATTGTAGCACTCCAGGCCTCCCTGTCCATCACCAACTCCCAGAGTTCACTCAGACTCACGTCCATCAAGTCAATGATGCCATCCAGCCATCTCATCCTCTGTTGTCCCCTTCTCCTCCTGCCCCCAATCCCTCCCAGCATCAGAGTCTTTTCCAATGAGTCAACTCTTTTCATGAGGTGGCCAAAGTACTGGAGTTTCAGCTTCAGCATCATTCCTTCCAAAGAAATCCCAGGGCTGATCTCCTTCAGAATGGACTGGTTGGATCTCCTTGCAGTCCAAGGGACTCTCAAGAGTCTTCTCCAACACCACAGTTCAAAAGCATCAATTCTTCGGCGCTCAGCCTTCTTCACAGTTCAACTCTCACATCCATACATGACCACAGGAAACATCATAGCCTTGACTAGACGAACCTTTGTTGGCAAAGTAATGTCTCTGCTTTTGAATATGCTATCTAGGTTGGTCAGAACTTTCCTTCCAAGGAGGAAGCGTCTTTTAATTTCATGGCTGCAGTCACCATCTGCAGTGATTTTGGAGCCCAGAAAAATAAAGTCTGACACTGTTTCCACTGTTTCCCCATCTATTTCCCATGAAGTGGTGGGACCAGATGCCATGATCTTCGTTTTCTGAATGTTGAGCTTTAAGCCAACTTTTTCACTCTCCACTTTCACTTTCATCAAGAGGCTTTTGAGTTCCTCCTCACTTTCTGCCATAAGGGTGGTGTCATCTGCATATGTGAGGTCATTGATATTTCTCCCGGCAATCTTGATTCCAGCTTGTGTTTCTTCCAGTCCAGCCTTTCTCATGATGTACTCTGCATATAAGTTAAATAAACAGGGTGACAGTATACAGCCTTGACAAACTCCTTTTCCTATTTGGAACCAGTCTGTTGTTCCATGTCCAGTTCTAACTGTTGCTTCCCGACCTGCATACAAATTTCTCAAGAGGCAGATCAGGTGGTCTGGTATTCCCATCTCTTGAAGTATTTCCCACAGTTGATTGTGATCCACACAGTCAAAGGCTTTGGCATAGTCAATAAAGCAGGAATAGATGTTTTTCTGGAACTCTCTTGCTTTTTCTATGATCTAGCGGATGTTGGCAATTTGATCTCTCATTCCTCTTCCTTTTCTAAAACCAGCTTGCACATCAGGAAGTTCACAGTTCACATATTGCTGAAGCCTGGCTTGGAGAATTTTGAGCATTATTTTACTAGCGCGTGAGATGAGTGCAATTGTGCAGTAGTTTGAGCATTCTTTGGCATTGCCTTTCTTAGGGACTCAGATGACCATTATATCTACTACTGCAGGCAGGAATCCCTCAGAAGAAATGAAGTGGCCATCATGGTCAACAAAAGAGTCCGAAATGCAGTACTTGGATGCAATCTCAAAAACGACAGAATAATCTCTGTTCGTTTCCAATGCAAACCATTATATGTGTGTGTGTGTATATATATATATATATATATATATATATATATATATATATATATAATCTCCACTCTTTTTTTTTAGATTATTTTCCCATATAGGCCATTACAGAGTAGTGAGTTGAATTTCCTGTGCTATACATCATATTCTTATTAGTTATTTATTTTATATATATTAGTGTGTGTGTCTGAAACTCCAATACTTTGGCCACCTGATGAGAAGAGCTGACTCATTGGAAAAGACCCTGATGCTGGGCAAGATTGAGGGCAGGAGGAGAAGGGGATGACAGAGGATGAGATGGTTGGATGGTATCACTGACACAATGGACATGGGTTTGGGTGGACTCCGGGAGTTGGTGATGGACAGGGAGGGCTGGAGTGCTGCGGTTCATGGGGTTGCAAAGAGTTGGACACGACTGAGTGACTGAACTGAACTGGGTGTGTGTATGAAAAGAATAATATTTCTGATTCTCACAAAAATGTAGAGGTTTGTTTGCTGTTCTTTGTTTTCTTTTACCTGCTGTTTGGATAAAAATATAATTCCCCCATTTGTATCTCAGTGTATTTACCCTCAATAATTCAACTGTTTAGATACAATTTTCCAGAAAGTTTTTCAGGATTTTATTTTAACCTCATGGGAGAAGTTTCTTATAATGATCTAAAGCATCAAGATATTCTATAAGAAAGAGCCCAATGAGATGTACTAATCATTGTCTCATCACATTGATTCAAAGCTTTCTACATTACTGTTATCAAAGTTAATCTTGCCTATAATATAAATGTTTGTTTATAGATGAATTACCAGTGGAGAGTGATTACTAATTTCATTTTTCATGGAAAGTATTCATTGCCATCAAGATCTTGAGATTCATTCTTTTGCCTCCTATTTAGTGTAAATGAAGAAGATGCACCACAATGCATAATGTTCCTTATTTCCATTTATTCATTCACTCAACAAATACTTGAGTTCCTACTGTTTATCAGGCAAATGAGAGATACAGTGTCAAGAAAATCATGCACAACTCCTGCCCTCATAGTATTTAAAAATATAGTGGTGGAGACCAAAAAAATCAACTAATGACATAAATTAAAGCAAAGTTACAACTCAGATAGAGTCTAGAAAGAATTTTACAGATCTCTGAGAGCAGTTAATGGTGGATTTGGCCCAAGGAATGATACTGAAATAATAGGAGTTAAATAAACAAGTGAGGGAAGAACATTTTATATAGAGGTCAAGTGCATAGCTCCATCCAACAAAATAGAAAAAAAAGATTATGAGAGGGTGAGACAGGGTCATTGTGGTTTGAGCATGGTATAGTATGTGGCTGGCCAGTAGGTAGAAACCAAAACATTTAAGGATTTTACAGCTAAGTGCAACAGTTCTCTCTTGAAACTAAGAGCAAAGGAAAGCCAAAAATCATCCATAGACTATTCTCCTGAGTTTCATGACTGACATACTTCCACATTGAAATGGCAGTGCTCCTCTAAAACTTATCAGGGAAACCTCTGGTAAATTGAATAAGTTTATCAGCTTGAAAAATGACAATGGCAAATAATAGCATGGAACTTGCTGGCGAGGTACTGTTCTAAATGTTTCATATACATTAATTGAATCTTCTCAATAATGCCTTAATATAGGTCCTATAGTCATTACCATTTCACAGATGAAAAGACAAAAGCACAGAGACATTTAGTAAATTGTCTCAGTTCACAATGATATTAAGTTGCAGAACTGGTCATTTGAACCTGAGTGGTCTGTCTCCTGAGATTCTGCTTTTAACAATTGTGCTTTTTAAGCTCCTCATACAAGTAAATGTATTTTAACACTGGTATTCAACAGCACTAACATAGTTGTCAGTTTATTACTGTTTTTGTACAAACAGTGTGATTCTGCATGAAGAACTGAATAGAGAAGAAGGTTTTTTGGTTTTTTTTTTTCTGCATGGGGTTGGTAAAGGGAAATGGGGATACCAAGGATTTTGATGTAGTTCTGGCTGTCAGTAAAATGATACAGGAATCTTTGGAACATGAATTTCTCATGTTCAGCTGCTTAGCTTCCAAATTTTGAAGTGGATTTATATCTAGCATTTAAAGAAATGCCTGTGATTAGTTGAAACAGAGACTACATGAAAAATAATACTTCATGGGCACATTTAAAAAGAAGTTAAAAGCCAGAGTAGCAAACAGATGAAACAAATACATTTCAACCTTCAGAAAATTAATTGCTTGTGATAAGATTAAGTTGTACTGAAAATTTAATAAGTTATGAAAATGTATTAATATGTAGTATTATCATCAAGTCTCTAATATAGTGAATATGTGCAGAACCTTGTTGATAATGCTTTGCTATGTTAAGTGCAGTTTCAGTTTTGTGCTGATATTTTTGAAAAACAGTTATATAGGTTATTGTAACTGTCTTTCCATTATCATGTTATATGTATATTATAATTAAAAGAATTCATATTTTCAGAACATCACAATGATTAGATAGTAGAACCTAGAAATCTGTTTATCATATATATATATATATATATATTTAATTTTTTTTATTTTTTTACTTTACAATATTGTATTGGTTTTGTCATACATCAACATGAATCCACCACGGGTGTACACGTGTTCCCAGTCCTGAACCCCCGCCCCATCTCCCTCCCCATATCATCCCTCTGGGTCATCCCAGTGCACCAGCCCCAAGATTCCTGTATCCTGCATCTAACCTGGACTGGAAAAAAAAAAAATAAAGAAATCTGTTTATCACAATTATGACAATATAATTACAATTAGGTTTTAACCTGTAAGATTGGTTTACATGCTCACTTTTTAAGATAGAAGGTTTTTTTTTTTTTACTTGGAAATTTAAAAGTATAAATTATTCTATTTTAGATAAAATTTTAGTGGCAGTATAGAAAAGACATCTAGATAACATGTTGATTGGTTTATAGAACTGACACATACCAACAAAAATAAACTCTGACACCCAATTATTTGGGACTGTATGGTGGGAGATTTCTTGAATGTATTATTTTTCTTTCTTTCACCAACCAGAGGTCTCATTTGGAAAGAAATTTCATGCCAACTACTGATAATCAGTTACCTTAGTGAAATGGATAAAAAGATGACCTGCCTTCACCTGGTAAACTTACAAATGCTGTATCAACATTGGGAGGAGGTTAAAGTATGAAACATTATGACATGAGTTTGAGCAAGCTCTTGGAATTAATGATGGACAGGGAAGCCAGGCATGATGCAGTTCATGGGGTCTCAAAGAATGGGACAAAACAGTGAGCTGAACTGAACTGATGAAACGTTATATTTTTATTGCTTTGTTCTGTCTCTTCCTCTGTCTCCCTATCTCTGCAGTTGTTCTATGCTATGCTAAGTCACTTCAGTCGTGTCCAACTATGTGTGACCCCATAGACGGCAGCCACCAGGCTCCCCCGTCCCTGAGATTCTCCAGGCAAGAACACTGGTGTGGGTTGCCATTTCCTTCTCCAGTTGTTCTACACAGTGGTAAATTATGTGTTAATTTAATTATATTTTAGTGCTGCAACACATTGGATCAATGATCGAACAGACGTTATGAACTGATACCTGGTATGTTGTGTTTAAATATATCAATCCCTAGAGATCTAAACTCTAATTGCTGCAAAATCTGTTTGAATAACTTACTAGTGAGTATTCATGAAAATGTTTTCACAGTAAAATGTATAGTTTACATTGCTAGATAATAATCTGTACCTATGGATTATCCAAGAGTGTTGGGAAATGGAGACCCAACATAAGGGTGTCATGTATCTTGTAAGATGCAAAATGCCAGCTATGCTGTCTCTACTACATCATGATGGAGAGAGTGCAGCCTCATATCTATACCCAGTCATCTTTCAGGTGTCTCATCTCTCAGCCACATGCTTGAGTCCTCCACAAACTCTTGTTCACAGCATCACATCCTGGGTTCTGGCAGCCGGCACCAGTCTGGATCAGCAAAGGAAACAGAGTCAGAAACCGTATTCATTTCTTCCATCCAACTGCCACTTTCACTAAATTGAAGCTTGTGAAGCCTGTCCTACTAAGAACCCACTTACCTGCTCTGGGGTCTTGGTATAATTCCCTCTGTTCCCATGCCATTTCCAGGGCTTGGAATATATTTAGTAGAAGCAAATTTGGAGGCAACTCTGACCTAGGGGGTATGGGTGGGGTGAATTAGTCCTGACTCACTGTGTTCAACAGTGCCAACTTTCCCACAAGTGATAATGGAATCAAAGAAGTCGTGAAAGTCGGGCAGAGTTAGAGAAGATGGATAGCAACCCCGTTGCCAATTTTCTTCTCTAAATCATCTTCCTCCATAATAATATTCTAGAACATTAAAATCTTGTTTCATTAAATCCATGAATATTGGAAAACAGGAATTCAACTAGAATTTTTTATAAAGATAACGTAATATAAGGGGAAAATTACATTAGGTCACATGAACTTGATAAAATTTTGAAATATGTCAATTATATAATTCTCTCCAAAGGGAGATTTTAGACAAGGACTATTGAAATTCTTTTTTATATTTCCCTTTGTTGTTTCTCTTGCTTTTATCTCCTATAAAATACTATTCATTGCTTAGATAAATTAAGCACAATGTGCTAGTCAATGACCAACAACCCATCAGAAAAACATCCATAAGAATGAAACTAGGACATTTGCACTGATTAAAGAAAAAGAAGTGGCTTGAAATATAACTCTGAATCAAAATCAGTTAAAGGATTTAAAATACATTCATAGTACCAACTTTTTTTCTATATTTTATTTTTAATATAAAACTGGGGTTGTAGAAAAATTCTGAATATAATGATCAAAGACAAATTGTTTACATTCTCTTCCTCTAATAATGTGGTGTGGTGATCACTTGACAGTGCACATGTAGTAATGAACAAATGAATATTAATTGATCAACTACTGTGAGCCCAGCACTATTGGTACATTTATGAAACTTATGTTTTGAGCAAAGAGATAATGCATACAATAGGTAATAATTAAAGTAAATAACTAAAATAATTAAAGTAATTAAAACTAATTTGACATACTATACTCAGAGATTCCTAATTATAAAGTGATCCTTTTAGGAAGTTTGAGTAAATTTGCAGGAAATTGCTTAAAGTCTCAGGGTATTGTTAGGTCAGTGGACATGGCTGCTCAGGATGCTATGAAATTTGTACTCTATACTGAATAACTTTTTATAGGTGAAGAGAAAGACACTCCCTGGGAAATCTAAGGCCACGTATCTTTGGAGTTGATAGACAGTCACAAAACAAAGTTGCATAGTGAAAATAGCATTGGACCAAGAACTTAAAATTTTGGGTTCTAGTGTTTTCTGTTTTACTAAAAAATGTGGGACTCTGCATAAATTATTTTTTTCTGTGATTTCAAGAAGTTATTTTGAAAGTTTCTTACTTATATAATGAAGCATTCTAGACAGAGCAGTGTGGTTACCAAGCTGGCCTGAAAATGGCTTGAGAGTCCAGGGAAAAGAGATTGGCTTGGGGTTTTTATGTGATTAGAGGTCGAGGTCAGGGTTAGGGCTCTTACAAGCGGTTCAGGGTTTGTGTGGTTTTAACTTCCTGCTGGCACCAAAAAGAAGAGAACACTCCATTATTCTCCTCAGCTTGCTCAGATGTAGAACAAAAGGGGACAGATGTAGGAAAGGAGAATGGTGGGACTTGAAAGCTGTCAGAAGTGAAACATCAGAAATGATATCAACCTTTTTTATTACACAGAGGAATGTGTTTGTGCTGAGTAGTTTCAGTCATGTCTGACTCTTTGTGACCCTGTTGCAAACCTGTAGCCAACCAGGCTCCTCTGTCCAAGGGATTCTCCAGACAAGAATATTGGAATGGGTTGCCATGCCCTCCTCTGGTGTATCTTCTCCTCTCAGGGATCAAACCCATGTCTTTTATGTCTCCTGCATTGGCAGTCAGGTTCTTTACCACTATCACCACACGGGAAGCCCACACAGAGGAATGGGGCACCCTAATGTCATGCAATTTCAAAGTGCTGAATTTATTTTTTTAAATTTTTTAACTTATATTTGTATAATTTGTCTATATGTGGACTTTTTAGTCTCATCTCCTGATTTTATAGATGATGATACTGAGTATTTAAGAGGTGAGTTTCTCATCTATAATCATAACTAGTATTATAAATGTATCAAGCATTTATTACAAATGCTCCTCAGGTCTGGAATTATTATGTTTGCATATGCAAATATTATATTGTCCAGAAAACAAACAAACAAATATATAATTCCTTATCCAAACACTTAGTTATAGATAGATCTAGGCAACATGCTTTTCTACTTTTGCAGTTTATTTCACAGACCATTAATAAAATGCTATTGTATTCAAAGCACTTTGCTAGGTACCGAGGGAATAAAAAAATTAATAAAAAGAGACTTCTAAGAGTTTATTATATAACACCTTGCTTGAATAATCATTTAATGATGAATTTGCTTAGTATAGGATGCAAATATAGATAATCCAAGCCCACAGAAAAGATCCTATTATGTTAATTTGTCATAAACTTAGTTAAATTTAGTTTTTGATTCCACATTAATTGCTTGGTGTATATTGATTACAAGACCTATGCCCACAGTAAATTAGCAACCCAAATATTTTGAAGTTTGAGTGAAGCCACAATTAATTATAGGACTTCCCTCGTGGCTTGGATGCTAAAGCCTCTATCTACAATGCGGGAGAACCAGGTTCAATCCGTGGGCTGGGAAGATCCTCTGGAGAAGGAAATGGCAACCCACTCCAGTACTCTTGCCTGGAAAATTCCATGGACAGAGGAGCGTGGTAGGCTACAGTCCATGGGGTCACAAAGAGTTGGACACGATTGGGCGACTTTACTTTTCACAGTTAATTATTAGAAATTGTATTTTATATTATAAATTATAATATAGTATTCAGTATAATGGGCTTCCCTGGTGGCTCAGACAGTAAAGAATGTTCCTGCAATGTGGGAGACCTGGGTTCAATTCCTGGATTGGGAAGATCCCTAGAGGAGGGCATGGCAACCCACTCCAGTATTCTTGCCTGGAGAATCCTCATGCACAGAGGAGCCTGGTGGGCTATAGTCCATGGGATTGCAAAGAGTCGGACACACCTGAACGGCTTAGCACAACATTGAATATAATACAGCCTCAATGAGTATATTTCAAGAGATTGATATTACTTGATAAATCATTTTAATTATTGTCTGCATTTTTATGGTAAATGTTAATCCATGTTTCCAAATGGAATTTTGATGACAAATGAAATACAATAAAACTCTTATTTTTATCATTGCCATTTTATTGCATTTATTTATTTATTTTTCTCTGCCAAAATAAAATTTAGGACCAAAGTTAAAATGTTCTTCATGATGTAATTTGGATTTGTTTGCCACTGGCAAATTAAAATACTAACACTGGTGTGGTGCTAAAGAAGTTTTCTGTAATAGACGATAGAGGAGTTGTTTTAGTAACAAAATTGAAACTATCAAAAAACTATACATAAGAAATCGAAAGTATCATAATTGTTGCTTCTGTCGATCTAGTCTAGTCAATAAATATCTCAGAGTGAGGATATTGCATGACAACCCTTACAGTATTTTAGTTTATATGAAAGAGAATTGCACCAAAATAGCATGAGATTAAATTATGAATATTCACAAGGAAAGATATCAAAATAACATTATTATTTCAGGATTTAGGAAGTTCTTAAGGCAGAAACTTCCCATTCTTGGAAACTTCAATAATCAAAAGTAGAAAATAAAGTACATATAAATTTAAATACAGTAACAATAAAAGGTAATACCATATTTTATGAAAACTAGAATTCCATCAATTATATGAAATTATATATTTACACCAATAAATAAAAAGATTCAACTTGCTAAACTCTGATACCATCAATTTTAAGGGGCATCTTTATTTTGGGAATATTAAAATGTGAAAAAAAATCAAAGAAATATGGTTTATCCTGTAATTTTAAAACATTTTAAAATTTAGTAACATCCATGTAACGTAGCTCTGTACTCAATCCTCTACAAGGTTTGATGATTATAGTACCATATGGATCTTATTAAAGCAAGTCTGTACAATACAACAATGTTCCAATGAAATTTTTAGCATAAGCAAGAATGGGATTCATACTATGGCTTCATTGTATGTTGAAAATCTTGTTTTCTCTACCCCCCATTTCCTTCAGTAGTTGTTTTTCATATCATGACTTCTGAATAAATTGCTTGAATTTGCTTTAACTACTTGATTTAGAATTTATCTTTTCTACATTTTTGGTATGTAATCACAGCACATGTTTTTTATGCCCCTAGGCTTTAGAAAAACAGGGAGAAGCAAGAGGCACATGGGTTATGGCAAAAGTTCACTCTTTATAAAGTGATCATTTTACAGGTTAAGGTTAGGGTCTAAAGGGAAGAAAACAATAGAAAGTAATGAGGAAACTTACATCTTCTTTCCTCTCAAGAATTCTCAGACTGAATCTAAAAGCTATGATACTTATTGAATGGAATGATCACTAAGGAGTATGGTTCCAGAAACATTATATGTCCCCTACAAAACAACTAGGATAGAAATTGCCTGTTTCCTGGCCCCAGGGCAATTAGGTTATAATCTATACTTAAATGATCTAGCTTTTTAAAGAAAATTAATTTGAGAACTAATTGGTTTTTAAATACTGATATTCACAGTACAACTTGTAGCTTTTCTAGAGGTAAACATTGAATCCCTTCTGGCCTAGAAAAAGAACAAACTAAAAAATAAGAGGTTTTCAGAAATATTTACCTCAAAGAAAAGTACAAGAGGAAAACATGACAGTTTCCATTTTATGTCTTTGGTGTAGGATATTTATCATTTTTCATAGCTTATCTTTCTTTCCCTTTCACAGAAATGTATTCTCATCTGACTTTTAGAAAGACAAAAAATTATAAGTATAGCCTATTTGAATATTAAAGGTGTTTATTACATATGCTATCATTTTTCTCTTTCCAGTGGTGGCCCATATGCTATACTATCAGTGTCTTTAAAATTTAGTAATATCCATGTAATGTAGCTCTGTACTCAATCCTCTACAAGGTTTGATGATTATAGTACCATATGGATCTTAGTACCATATGGATCTTATTTTTTCAACTGAGTTTACTATTGAGTTGAAGAGATGTTATGCAAAATGAACTGTGAGAGGAAGCAATATGAACTGTGAGAGGTATAGATCTAGATCTCGCAGTTTGTGTAGGAAGCAATTTGAAATTAAAACCACTAGGGACTAGTAGACATTGAAAAATAACTAAGAGAAAAAGTGAAAGAATATAAAGAAAGGAAAATAAGTTTCTCTTTGTAACAATATAGGAATGATTCTCTACTGTTCATTTACTGAAGTTCCATGCATCCTTGGTGGCTCAGATGGTAAAGAATACACCTGCAATGCAGAAGACTCCGGTTCGACCCCTAAGTCAGAAAGATCCCCTGGAAAAGCGAATGGCAACCCACTCCAATATTCTTGCCTGGAGAATTCCATGAACGCCTGGTAGGCTACAGTCCATGGGGTCCCAGAGTTGGACACAATTGAGCGACTTACACTTTTATGCATAGAAATGTCTCTTTTTGAGGAGGTGAATCATGAAATTGCAAACATGAAATAATTGTCCCTTAATGAATTTTATTCCTTTAGAGTTTTACTGAAGTACAACTTCTATTTCTGCTGTCCCTAAAGCAACACAAAGTCTTTTGTATTGTTAAAGAAAGCTAAGCTGAGGGCATTTTGTTCTCTGAATTTCATTGCCTGTCTGTTCTTTTTTTTTTTTTTTTTTTAAAGAAGCATGCCAAAGTTAAAAACAACATGGCCACAGGAGAAGCATTAGATAAAACTTCACAGCTGAAAGTAAATTTAAAAAAATAAATTATGAGCGCAACATGATGCTAATTCCCAGTACCTGTTTCTATACTCTGTGCCATGCCTACAGGTGAAGATCAATCTCTTTTTCAGCCTGGTAGTTCCCCCTATTCAAACTGGGAAATGAATCTCCTGTGATGTTAAATAGAAATACTGTCACCCTTCACTTATTTATTTTTAAGGCATCTTTTCCCTCCTGAAATGATGTCTGCAGTGTCCTTTGTTACCAATGAGCCATTGAATGATAAGCCATTCTATTATTTCTTGATCAAAGAGGAAACTGTGTGTGTCAGGGTGTGTTGCTCTCAAGAAATCATTTAAAAAATACTCAGAATTAACTACATTAGAGGGTGTTAAATAAATATATCAAGAGATAACACACTGGCCAATTTTTAGACCTGTCTTTCCCCAGTGTTTATGAGGAAAAAAAAAAAACACTTGTTTTATATAATATCAGACTCATATTTAGATTTAATAGACAGCATCCTTCTTACAACTTGAGTTGCACAAAGGAAGATTCATCTTCCAATTACCCCTCATAATTTTCTTTAACATTGCAGTGGTGTCTTGAAAATTTCACATCATCTATTTGGGGTGAAGCACTGAAAGCTAATGTCAAAGTGCAAACCGTATAAAACATGGGAAATAGTTTAAGCCATTATCAAACAATAATTTATCTTGTATGAGGTTTGATTTCCAAAATGGGGTAGAGGATAAATCTGTATTGATTGGGAAAGAAAGTAAGTCCTATAACTTGGACCAACTGCTGTAAGTGAGGTTTCTGGATGGCGGAAAACAGGTTAAAAAAATTAAAAAAAAGATTAAAGTGAAACCTCTCCTACTTCAAAATCCTGCCTAGGGCTAATCTTAAATGTACATATGTTAAAAACAAAGCGCAGGCTAAGCTAATTCCCAGGTTTGCTAAATGATCAATGATATTAACCTAAAGGGCTCCTAAAGGCCAAAATACTCCAGAGAAAAATATGTCATAATGAAAAGCTGAAACTGAGTGCTGAGAACACCAGGAATTTTCTAACTAATCATAAACCTATCCTTAACTTATAAGAACACGTACTTGAGTTTATAACATGTTTGTAAGGGTTATTTTGTGATATAGCTAATGCATCTTGAGTTGTCAGATTGAACTTCCTGTTCTCTAAGTAGAGAAAAGGGTATTTCTGTCTGAAAGTCTTGAGAGTTAGTAAGCATTCTCTCTCTCTCTCTTTTATTTTTCTTTTTTCATTGTGGCTAAGTATATATAATGCTTCCCTGGCAGCTCAGATCGTAAAGAATCTGCCTGTCAATGCAAGAGACACAGGTTCGATCCCTGGGTTGGGAAGACGCTCTGGGGAAGGGAATAGACCCACTCCAGAGGAACCTGGCTGGCTACAGTCCATGGGGTTGCAAAAGAGTCAGACATGACATAGTAACTAAACAGCAACAACAAATGTAAATACATAACATGCAATTTACCAATTTGACTGCTTTTAAGTGTGCAGCAAGCAGCCTCCCATCCCCCTAACACCTAACCATCACCATTCTACTTTCTATCTCTAAATTTGACTGCTCTAGACATTTCACATAAAGTACAGCATTTGTCCTTTTTTGACTGGTTTATTCCACTTAGACTAATATTTTCATAGTTCATTCATGTTGTAGCACGTATCAAAATTTCATTCCTTTTTAGAGATGAATTATATTCCACTATATGTATATAATACACTTTATTCATACATTGATCTGTTCAAGAACACTTGGGTTGTTTTCACCTTTTGGCTATTGTGAATAATGCTGCTATGAATGTGATTGTACAAATATTGGAGTACCTGCTTTCAATTCTGTTGTTAGGGTATAACTTAGGGATAGGGAGGCCTGGTGTGCTGCAGTCCATGGGGTTGCAAAGAGTTGGACGTGACTTAGTGACTGAACAACAACAACCACATAGATTTAGAAGTGGAATTTCTGGATTATATAATAATTCTGTTTAATTTTTGAGAAACTATCATACCATTTTCTATAGCAACTGTACTACTTTACATTTCCACCAGCAATGCATAAGAGTTATTATTTCCCCATATCCTCCATATCCATTTCTCTGTATCATTTCTTGAATCCTCCATATTGCTAACACATTATTTTCTGTTTTTGTTGTTGTAGTGGTTGTGGTTGTTTGGTAGTAGTTCTCCAAATGAATTTAAAGTGGCATCTTATCATGGTTGATTTTAACTCCCTTAATGATTAGTGATGCTGAGAAGCTTTTCATGTACTTATTGGCCATTTGTATATCTTTTCAAGTTCTTTGTCTATTTTTTAAACATGTTGTTTTCTATTCTGTTGTTGAGTTGTAGGATTTATTTATATATTGTGAATATTAATCTCTCATTAAATATATGATTTTCAAATGTTTTCTGCCACTCTGTGTGTTTCCTTCTCACTGTGTTAATAGTGTCCTTTGATGCACCAAGCTTTTAAATTTTGATGAAGTCAGTTATCTATTTTTTTCTTTTTTTTGCTTGTGTTTTGATGCAATATCCAAGAAATAATTGCCAAATCCAATGCCATGAAGCTTGCCTGTCTTTTCTTCTAAGAGTTTTATAAGTTTTCACTCTTACTTTTATATCTTTGGTCCATTTGAGTTAATTTTTATATATGGTTTGCTCATCATGCACCCTGAGAAAGTTACTTGGGAATATTCTAATGGTTGAACATTTAGTGTATGCTGTACATTGTGTTCAACACTTTATATCTATGATCTCGTTTAGTCCCTCAAATTGCCTTATTAGGCAAATATAGTGTATGCCAACTTTGGAAATGCAGAAAGTGTGCAGAAAAGTTAGATAAGTTATCCAGAAACACAAACCTACCTACTAAGTGGCAGAACTGGGATTCAAGTCATTTCTGTTTAACTTCTAAGACCATGAATTTAAGATCTATGCTACATTGGTAAAACACACATAAATTTATATATGTGTATGTATATATATATATATATATATATATATATATATATATACCTAGATTTTATTTATAAGTTTTCAGCTTAATAGTGTTGTAGGATATATCTTGGGACAAGTATGTTTTTTGGCTTTCCCTCACCTCATTTCAATCAGAAGACCAGAATTTTGTGAAGCAGAAACAGCCTCAGCCATTTGTAAAAGTCTGAATACACAAAAATAATATCAGTGCCCCTAAGTGATAGATGTAATGAAAAAGTGACATATAAGTTCAAGGAGAAGAGGAAAAGAGATTCCTGGGAATTCATATCAAAATCATGAAATCCATGTACAAAATGGTAGCAGCACCCTTAGGGTGTCATAGCAAATGGATGGGTTGGATGCTTAGTACAACTAGAGAAGTTGAACTTTATGACTAGGATGTGAGTGTCTTTCATATCCTTATGCCACAAATGTAACATTAAAACAATATAGCCCAGAGACATGAATCAGGCATAAAACTAGCACTATGGGCAGTAAACAGTAAAAATTGATATGAACAAACACTGTTAAATTTGATGTATAACACACCAAAGACTGCAGATAACTAAAACAAAGGCAATGGATACTTAATCTTTACAAATCTCAGTGTTCTCCTATTTAAAATATGAATAATAGCTAAATCATAAGACATTGATGAAGATAAAAGACATATAAAACACCTAATACAGGTCACCTGTAGGTACCATTAATGTTCATACTATTCCTATCACCTCTTACATCCCTACTGACTTTGGGCACTCTCATTTTCTAGAAAGACAGGGAAACACTATGCTACTTTCAATATTCCCAGTCTAAGAATCTATGTAATTAATTCTTTTAGAATGTAGTCTGGGGAGAAAATTTGCTCTTGGAGTAAAAACATGTTTCCTTTGATCAGGCCATGTACATTATATAATTGCTCACACTTCTTTCTGTTTTATTTGCCAAGAAGTTCATTTAAGCCTCATACATACTCACAATGATTATAGTCACCTTTGCTAACCTTTCTTCCATATTTAGTATATGTATCTACTTTCATTTTAGCAACTGTATTGCACTGAGTTACCTTTATTATTAGTTTCCTCAAGTTATTTTTGGAATAATCAAATATAACTATAGCTTTATAAATAACACTAATAATAATAAATCAGATGCTATTTGAAATAAAATAATATAGAAATTTAGAATAGAAAATTGATTGATTGTTGTTAAAGAAATGTAACAAAAAGGCAGGAAACTTTAGTCTCCAGAAATTTGATCCACAGTAGCCACAATTTTATTTTTATTAGTCAAATAACTGACTTTAATATCCTAGATGGCATATTCTACCTGTTGTTCTATTCATAATTGAAAGTAGCAGTTAGCTCTGGGCCATTCCTTTAGGAAATAAGAGGAAGTGGAATTGTATAATTAGAATATGAAAGTATAAAAGTTGTATCTTGCCCTTGACTTGATTTTATAAGCACTTGTAAAATCAAATAGTTCATAGATAGTACAGGTACCTTATTTTTATAGATCATATTGTTCAACTTCCTCAATTTGCAGTTGAAAAAGTAAAGTCTCAAAAAGGTTAATATCTTACTAAAGACCACATTGCTGATTGGTGATAAAATCAAGATTAAATTTCATAACCTAAGAATTGGAAGAAACCCCCCAAAAGTTCATCCTCTTTAACCCCATAGTACATTTATTCCCATATGGTGCATTTATTACACTAATTCAGCTTTTTAAAATGTGGCCAACAAAACAAAACAAAACCATGAGGCTGAAGAAATCAGGCTCCCTGACTTCAGACTATACTACAAAGCTATAATAAGCAAAATGGTATGACACTGGCACAAAAACAGATACATAGATCAATAAACTAGGATAGAAAGCCCAGAAATAACCCCCCCAACACACCTGTGGTCATTTAACTATAACAAAGGAGGCAAGACTGTACAATGAAGGAAATACAGACTCTTCAATAAATGGTGCTGGGAAAACTGCACAAGCACATGTTACAAAATGAGATTAGAACATTCTTCAACCCCATACATAAAAATAAATTCAAAATGGATTAAAGACCTAAATGTTAAGACCAGATACTATAAAACTCTTAGAGGCAAACATAACCAGAACACACTTTGAGGTAAATTGCAACAAGATCTTTTCCAAGCCATTTCCTAGAGTAATGGAAATAAACAAATGGGACATAATTAAACTTAAAAGCTTTTGTACGGCAAAGGAAACTATGAACAAAATGAGAAGAAAGCCTATACAATGGGAGAAAATATTTGCAAATGATGTGACTGACAAGGGTTTAATCTCTAAAATATACAAACAGCTTATATAACTCAATAACAAAAAAGCAAATAACCCAATCAAAAACTGGATAAAAGACCTAAATATACATTTCTCAGAGTAAGACAGAGAGATGTCCAACAGGCACATGAAAAGATATTTAACATCATAATCATCAAGGAAATGCAAATGAAAACTCTAATGAGGTATCACCCCACACCAGTTAGAACGACTATCATCAAAAAGCATCAGATAATAAATGCTAAAGAGGGTGTGGAGAAAAAAGAACCCTCATTGATGGGAATGTAAATTCATACAGTCACTAAGGAGAACAGTAGGTGTGTCCTTTAGAAAACTAAAAATGCAGCTACCATATGTTCCAGCAATCTCATTCCTAGACATATATCTGTGTTGCTGTTGTTCAGTCACCCAGTTTGTCCAACTATTTGTGATCCCATGGACTGCAGCAAAACAGGACTCCCTGTCCCTCACCATCTCCTGAAGTTTGTCCAAGTTTATGTTCATTGCATTAGTGATGCCATCTAGCCATCTCATCTTCTGATGCCCTCTTCTCCTTCTGCCCTCAATCTTTCCCAGAATCAGGGGCTTTTCCAATGAGTTAGCTGTTCGCATTAGATGACCAAAATACTAGAGTTTCAGCTTCAGTATCAGTCCTTCTGACAAGTATTCAGGGTCGATTTCTGTCAAAATTGATTCATTTGAACTCCTTGCTTCCCAAGGGACTTTTGAAGTGTTCTCCAGCACCACAATTAGAAAGCAGCAATTCTTTGGCATTATGCCTTCTTTATGGCCCAGCTCTCACAACTCTAGCGACCACTGGGAAGACCATAGACTTGACTATATTAACCTTTGTTTGCAGAGTAATGTCTCTGCTTTTCAACACACTGTCTATGTTTGTCATAGTTTTCCTCCCAAGAAGTGATTGTCTTCTGATTTCATGGCTGCAGTCACCATTTGCAGTGATTTTAGAGCCCAAGAAGAGAAAATCTGTCACTACTTCCACCTTTTCCCCTTCTATTTGCCATGAAATAATGGGGTTGGATGCCATGATCTTAGCTGTTTTAATATTTAGTCTTAAGTCAGCTCTTTCACTGTCCTCCTTCACCCTCATCAAGAGGCTTTTTAGTTCCTCTTAGCTTTCTGCCGTTAGAATGATATCATCTGACTATCTGAGGTGGTTGGTGTTTCTCCAGCCTATCTTGATTTCAAAATGGTTGTCTGAGGAGGCCTTACAAGAAAAGAAGAGAAGCTAAAGGCAAAGAAGAAAATTAAAGCTATATCCATCTGAAAGCAGAGATCAAAAGACTAGCAAGGAGAGATAAGAAAGCCAGGTTCTAAGTGAACAGTGCAAAACAGTGGAATAGGAAAACAATGGAATAGGAAATACTAGAGATCTCTTTAAGAAAATTAGAGATACCAAGGTAATATTTCATGCAAAGATGGGCACAATAAAGGAAAAAAAATTGTTTGGACCTAACAGATGCAGAAGATATTAAGAACAGATGACGAGAATACACAGAACTATACAAAAAAGATCTTAATGACCTAGATAACCATGATGGCGTGATCACTCACCTAGAGCCAGACATCTTGGAGTATGAAGGCAAGTGGACCTTAGGAAGCATTACCACAAACAAAGCTAGGGCAAGTGATATAATTTCAGGTGAGCTATGTCAAATCCTAAAAGATGATGTTGTGAAAGTGCTGCACTCAATATGCCTGCAAATTTGGAAAACTAAGCAGTGGCCAAAGGACTGGAAAATGTCAGTTTTCATTTCTTTTTTTTTTTTTAATTTTATTTTATTTTTTAAACTTATATAATTGTATTAGTTTTACCAAATATCAAAATGAATCCGCCACAGGTATACATGTGTTCCCCATCCTGAACCCTCCTCCCTCCTCCCTCCCCATTCCATCCCTCTGGGTCGTCCCAGTGCACCAAAGAAGGTCAGTGCCAAAGAATGTTCAGAAAACTGCACAATTGCACTCATTTCACAAGCTAGCAAAGTAATGCTCAAAATTCTCCAAGCTAGATTTCAACAGCATGTGAATCAAGAACTTCCAGATGTTCAAGCTTGATTGAGAAAAGACAGAGGAACCAGAGATTAAATTGCCAACATCTGTTGTATCATAGAAAAAGCAAGAAACCTCCAGAAAAACATTTACTTCTGCTTTATTGACAACACCAAAGCCTTTGACTGTATGGATCACAACAAACTGGAAAATTCTTCAAGAGATGGAAATACCAGACCACCTTACCTGCCTCCTGAGAAACCTGTATGCAGGTCAAGAAGCAACAGTTAGAATCAGACATGGAAAAATGGACTGGCTACAAATTGGGAAAGGAATACGTCAAGGCTGTATATTGTCACCCTGCTTGCTTAACTTATATGCTGTGAACATCATGCAAAATGGATGAAGCACAAACTGAAATCAAGATATCTGGGAAAAATATCAATAACCTCAGATATACAGAGGACACCAGCCTTACGGCAGAAAGTGAAGAGGAACTCAAGAGCCTCTTGATGATTGTGAAAGAGGAGAGTGAAAAACCTGGCTTAAAATGGAACCTTCAAAAAAGCAAGATCATGGCATCTGGTCCCATCACTTCATGACAGATAGATGGAGAAAAAGGGACAGATTATGTTCTTAAGGCTCCAAAATCACTGAAGATGATGACTGCAGCCATGAAATTAAAAGATGCTTGCTCTTTGGAAGAAAAGCTATGACAAAACTAGACAGTGTATTCAAGAGCAAAAAACATCAGTTTGCTGACAATGGTCCACTGAGACAAAGCTATATTTTTTCTAGTAGTCATGTATGGATGTGAGTGTTGGACCATAAAGAAAGCTGAGTGCTGAAGAAGTTATGTTTTTTTTCTAGTAGTCATGTATGGATGTGAGTGTTGGACCATAAAGAAGGCTGAGTGCTGAAGAAGTTATGGTGTGTAGAGAGTTCCTTGTACTGCAAGATCAAACCAGTCAATCCTAAAGGAAATCAATCCTGAATATTCATTGGAAGGACTAATACTGAAACTGAAGCTCCAATACTTTGGCCACCCGATGTGAAGAGCTGACTCATTGGAAAAGACCCTGATGCCAAGAAAGATTGAAGGCAGGAGGAGAAGCGGATAACAGAGGATGTGATGGTTGGATGGCAGCACTGACTCAATGGACATGAGTTTAAGCAAGCTCTGGGAGATGGTGAAGGACAAAGAAGCCTGGCGTGCTGCAGCCCATGAGGTTGCAAAGTGACAGACATGACTGAGAGACTGAACAACAATCTTGATTCCAGCTTGTAATTCATCCAGCCCGGCCTTTCTTATCATGTGCTTAGCGTATATGTTAAACAAACAGGGTGACAGCAGACAGCCCTGTTGTATTCATTTCTCAATCTTGAACCAGTAATTTGTCCCATACAGGATTCTAACTGTTGCTTCATGACTTGCATACAGGTTTCTCAGGAGACAGGTAAGATGACCTGGTATTCACATCTTTTTTAAGAGCTTTCCATAGTTTGTCATGAACCACATAGTCCAAGGCTTTAGTGCAGTTGATGGAATAGATGTAGATTTTTTTTCCCCCAGAATTCCCTTATTTTTTCTATTATTCAGCAACTTTGAATGTTGGCAATTTTATCTCTGGTTCCTCTTCCTTTTTGAATCAAGCTTGGACATCTCACAGTTCTTGATTCACATAATGCTGAAACCTAGCTTGCAAGATTTTAAGCCTGATCTTACTAGCATGGGAGATGAGGGTAGTTGTCCAATGGTTAGCACATTCTTTAGTACTACCCTTCTTGGGAATTGGGATGAGGATTGACCTTTTCCAGTCCTGTGGCCACTGCTAGGTCTTCCAAATTTGCTGGGATATAGAATGCAACACCTTGATGGCATCATCCTTCTGAGTTTTGGATAGCTCTACTGGAATTCCATCACATCCACTAGCTTTATTAACAGCAGTGTTTCCTAAGGCCCATTTGACTTTGCACTCCAGAATGTCTGGCTCTGGGTGACTGACCACACCATCATAGTAATTCAGTTCATTATGACCTTTTTTGTACAGTTCTTCTGTGTATTCTGGAACATATTATATGTTCCAGCAATCCCATTCCTAGGCATACATCCATAGAAAACCATAATTCAAGAATATATTCACCCCAATGTTCATTGCAGCACTATAACAATAGCCAAGACATGGAAGCAACCTAAATGTCAATAGATAGATGAATGGATAAAGAATATGAGGAACATATATACAATGGAATATCAGTCAGCCATAAAAAGATGGAAATAATGTCATTTGCAGCAATATTGATGACCTAGAGTTTATCATACTAAGTGAAGTAAATCAGACAAGACAAATACCATATGCTATCACTTATATGTAGAATCTTTAAAAAATTACACAGATTAACTTATATACAAAATAGAAATAGTCTCACAGACAGAAAACAAATTTATGTTTACAAAAGAGTAAAGAGGGGATAAATTAGGAGTTTGGGATTGACATATACACATTACTATATATAAAATAATCATCAAGGACTTACTGTATAGAACATAGATCTATACTCAATATTTTGTAATAACCTATAAGGGAAAAGAATCTGAAAATAGTATATATGTATATACATACATACATATATCTGAATCACTTTATTATACACTTGAAACTAACAACACTGTAAACCAACTATACTTCATTTGGAAAAAAAATTATAAAAATTATAAAAAATAAAATGTGTTTGTGACCAATACAATATTGTAAAGTAATAATAAAAATAAAAAAGATACCACAACTTAAAAAAATAAAATAAAATGTGACATATCTTTTTAAGTTCA
Organism: Bubalus kerabau; assembly: GCF_029407905.1. Classification (NCBI taxonomy): domain Eukaryota; kingdom Metazoa; phylum Chordata; class Mammalia; order Artiodactyla; family Bovidae; genus Bubalus; species Bubalus kerabau. The sequence goes on along the minus strand of NC_073647.1, from coordinate 55,819,134 downwards.
AAATTAACTCACATATAACATATCTAAAAGAGAAAATATATGTTATCTCTACTGCCAACTTGGTTCTTTTCAGTATCCCATAACTCAGTGAATGGCACAATTGTTAACCAAGTTCTACAAATCAAAAAAATTGGTGACTTTCTGGGAAATTTCACTCTGTATATTCAATCCATCATCAAGTCTTACTAATTTTACTATTTAAATCCATCCACTATTTTCAATCTTCACTGCCATCACTCTAATCCAAGTGAACATCATCTGTTCCCTGAACTACTGTTCAGTTCAGTTCAGTTGCTCAGTCGTGTCCAACTCTTTGAGACCCCGTGAATCGCAGCACTCCAGGCCTCCCTGTCCATCACCAACTCCCGGAGTTCACTGAGACTCATGTCCATCGAGTCAGTGATGCCATCCAGCCATCTCATCCTCTGTCGTCCCCTTTTCCTCCTGCCCCCAATCCCTCCCAGCATCAGAGTCTTTTCCAATGAGTCAACTCTTTGTATGAGGTAGCCAAAGTACTGGAGTTTCAGCTTTAGCATCATTCCTTCCAAAGAAATCCCAGGGCTGATCTCCTTCAGAATGGACTGGTTGGATGTCCTTGCAGTTCAAGGGACTCTCAAGAGTCTTCTCCAGCACCACAGTTCAAAAGCATCATTTCTTTGGCACTCAGCCTTCTTCACAGTCTAACTCTCACATCCATACATGACCACTGGGAAAACCATAGCATTGACTAGACGAACCTTTGTTGGCAAAGTAATGTCTCTGCTTTTGAATATGCTATCTATGTTGGTCATAACTTTCCTTCCAAGGAGTAAGCATCTTTTAATTTCATGGCTGAACTACTGTAATATCCTCCTAATTGGTCTGTCTTCATCTACCTTACATCCTCACAATGAAGATAATGATTTTTTTTTTCGAAAATATAGTGAGCTTTACACACACACACACACACACACACACTTAAAACCTTCCATAACTTCCTACTTCCATTAAGACAACAGCAAAATATTTAATATTTTGTTCAAGGGCCTATATTGTCTCATCCTTAACTACATTTCAACCTTGATTTTGCTCTCTGCTATAACCAGCTGGGCTTCCCCATTCATTCATATTCATTATTCTTTTCCCTCCATGGTATCTGTACTTGCTTTTGCATTTTTAAAGTATTGTTTTACTCTTTCTCTAATTAGTATCTAGTCTTCTTCAGAGGTAGAACTCCTCTATGATTTAATCATATGATACCAGGCAGTTCTCCTACATGGTGTTTATTACATTTACCTGTGACTGTGATTTGTGATTACCTTTATTTGTCCTTGAATTTTTGCCTGTAGATCTAGACCTTATAAGTAGGGATCATTTGTTGTTTTCTTTAGCTTTTAATCCCAGGCACAGATCAGATCAGATCAGATCAGTCACTCAGTAGTGTCCGACTCTTTGTGACCCCATGAAACGCAGCACGCCAGGCCTCCCTGTCCATCACCAACTCCCGGAGTTCACTCAGACTCACGTCCATCAAGTCAGTGATGCCATCCAGCCATCTCATCCTCTGTCGTCCCCTTCTCCTCCTGCCCCCAATCCCTCCCAGCATCAGAGTGTTTTCCAATGGGTCAGCTCTTTGCATGAGGTGGCCAAAGTACTGGAGTTTCAGCTTTAGCATCATTCCTTCCAAAGAAATCCCAGGGCTGATCTCCCAGGCACAGCATAGTGCTTAACACATAGTAGGAACTCAACATTCATTAAATGGATGGATTCATAGATTAATAAATATACTAGGTGTTAATAATAGCTAGCGTCTATTTATGTTATCATGTACTATGTTAAGTACTTTGGATGACTACTTTATTCAATCATCATAAGAACTCTGTGAGGTACTGTTGTTATTCTTCTTTTACAGATGATTAAACTAAGACTTATGAAGGTGAGAAAAGTCTCCAAAGTTACATGATTAGCAATCAACAGAACCACAGTTAAAATTTTGGTGACAAACAACCTCATTTTACACCTAAAGCAACTAGAGAAAGAACAAGAAAAACCCAAAGTTAGTAGAAGGAAATAAATCATAACAATCAGATCAGAAATAAATGACAAGGAGATGAAGAAAACAATAGAAAAGATCAATGAAACTGGCTCTTTGAAAAAGCTGGTTCTTTGAAAAGATAAGCACAATTGATAAACCTTTAGTCAGACTCATCAAGAAAAAAAAAGAGAGCTCAAATCAATAAAATTAGAAATGAAAAAGAAAACATTACAACTGACACCACAGAATACAAAGGATCATAAGAGATATATGATCTCTTATGATATCATATATGTGATGAACATAGATATATGTTCATCAGCCAATATCACTGATGAACATAGACATAATAATCCTTAACAAAATACCAGCAAACTGAATCAACCAATATCACTGATGAACATAGATATAATAATCCTTAACAAAATACCAGCAAACCGAATCCAACAACATATTAAAAGGATCATATACCATGGTCAAATGGGATTTATCCAAAAGATGTAAGGTTCTTCAATATACACAAATCAATCAATGAGATACACCACATTAATAGACTAAAGAATAAAAGTTATGAGATCACCTCAATAGATGCTGAATAAACTTTTGGCAAAATTCCACACTCATTTATAATAAAAACTCTTCAGAAAGTGAGCATAGAGGGAACCTACCTCAGTCTAATAAAGGCCTGCAGGAAGCATCATTCTCAATGGTGAAAAACTGAAAGCCTTTCCTCTAAGATTAGGAACAAGACAAGGATGTCCACTCTCACTGCTTTTTTGCAAAATAGCTTTGGAAGTCTTAGCCATGGCAATAAGACAAGAAAAATAAATAAATAAGTACAAACTGGAAAAGAAGAAGCAATATGGTCACTGCAGATGACATGATGCTATACATAGATAATCCTAGAAACCATCAGAAAACTACTTGAGCACATCTGTGAATTCAGTAAAGTTGCAGGGTACAATAATATTAATGTATTGTAATCTCTTGCATTTGTATACACTAACAACAAAAGATTAGAATGAGAAATAAAGGAAATAATCCCATTTCAGTTCAGTTCAGTTGCTCAGTCATGTCCGACTCTTTGGGAACCCATGATTTGCAGCACGTCAGGCCTCCCTGTTCATCATCAACTCCCAAAGTTCACCCAGACTCACATCCATCGAGTCAGTGATGCCATCCAGCCATCTCATCCTCTGTCATCCCCTTCTCCTCCTGCTCCCAATCCCTCCCAGCATCAGAGTCTTTTCTAATGAGTCAACTCTTCGCATGAGGTGGCCAAAGTACTGGAGTTTCAGCTTTAGCATCATTCCTTCCAAAGAAATCCCAGGGCTGATCTCCTTCAGAATGGACTGGTTGGATGTCCTTGCAGTCCAAGGGACTCTCAAGAGTCTTCTCCAACAACACAGTTCAAAAGCATCAATTCCTCAGCGCTCAGCTTTCTTCACAGTCCAACTCTCACATCCATACATGACCACAGGAAAAACCATAGCCTTGACTAGATGGACCTTTGTTGGCAAAGTAATGTTTCTGCTTTTGAATATTATATCTAGGTTGGTCATAACTTTCCTTCCAAGGAGTAAGCATCTTTTAATTTCATGGCTGCAATCACTATCTGCAGTGATTTTGGAGCCCAGAAAAATAAAGTCTGACACTGTTTCCACTGTTTCCCCATCTATTTCCCATGAAGTGATGGGACCGGATGCTATGATCTTCGTTTTCTGAATGTTGAGCTTTAAGCCAACTTTTTCACTCTCCACTTTCACTTTCATCAAGAGGCTCTTTAGTTCCTCTTCACTTTCTGCCATAAGGGTGGTGTCATCTGCATATCTGAGGTTATTGATATTTCTCCTGGCAATCTTGATTCCAGCTTGTGTTTCTTCCATCCAGCGTTTCTCATGATGTACTCTGCATATAAGTTAAGTAAGCAGGGTGACATTATACAGCTGTGACGTACTCTTTTTCCTATTTGGAACCAGTCTGTTCCATGTCCAGTTCTAACTGTTGCTTCCTGACCTGCATACAAATTTCTCAAGAGGCAGGTCAGGTGGTCTGGTATTCCCATCTCTTTCAGAATTTTCCACAGTTTATTGTGAATCCCATTTACCATTGCATCAATATGAATCAAATACCTAGGTATACTCATCTAATGAGGCAAAAGGCTCGTACTCTGAAACTATAAGATGCTGATGAAAGAAATTGAAGATGATGCAAACAGAAACAGATTGAAAACATATTATGTTTTTAGATTGTCAATATTTTCAAAATGACTATACTACCAAGGCAATTTACAGATTCAGTGCAATCCTATCAAATAATGAAAAACATTTTTCAAAGAACTAGAACAAGTTTTACAATTTGTATGGAAGCACAAAAGACCCCAAATAGCCAAAACAATCTGAAGAAAGAAAAATGGAGCTGAAGGAATCAGGCTCCCTGACTTCAGACTGTATCACAAAGATACAGTAATCGAAACATTATGGAACTGGCACATAAACAGAAATATAGACCAATTAAACAGGATAGAAAGCCCAAAGATAAACCCATACACTTGTGGTCATCTGTTGTTGTTCAGTCAAAAAATCGTGCCCAACTCTTTGTGACCCCATGGACTTCTCTGTACTTCACTCTCTCCAACAGTTTGCTCAAACTCATATTCATTGAGTCAGTGATCCAACCATCTCATCTTCCATCACCCCTTCTCCTACTGCCCTCAATTTTTCCCAACATCAGGGTCTTTTCCAATGAGTCACATCTTTACATCAGGCAGCCAAAGTATTGGAGCTTCAGCTTCAGCAACAATCCTTCCACAATGAATATTCAGGGTTGATTGCCATTAGGATTGCTTGTTTTGGACTCTTGCTATCCAAGTGACTCTCAAGAGTCTTCTCCAGCACCATAACCCCAAAGCATCAATTCTTCAGAATTCAGCCTACTTTATGGACGAACTCTCAGATCTGTTCATCATGACTACTGAAAAAACCATAGCTTTGACTATACAGAGCTTTGTTGACAAACTGATGTCTCTTCTTTTTAATACACTGTCTAAGAATGGCATTGAAACATGTATAATATCATATGTGAAACGAATCGCCAGTCCAGGTTCGATGCATGATACAGGATGCTTGGGGATGGTGCACTGGGATGACCCAGAGGGATGGTATGGGGAGGGATGTTGGGGGGGGGGGTTCAGGAAGAGGAAAACATGTATACCCGTGGCAGATTCATGTTGATGTATGGCAAAACCAAGAAAATATTGTAAAGTAAAAAAAAAAAAATACACTGTCTAGTTTTGTCATAGCTTTTCTTCCAGGGACAAATGTCTTCCTTTCCTGGTTGCAATCACTATTTGCAGTGATTTTGGAGCCCAAGAAAATAAAACCCATCACTTTTTCCCCATCTATTTGCCATGAATTAATGGGACCAGATGCCATGATCTTAGTTGTTTCAATATCGAGTCTTAAGTCAGAGTTTTCACTTTCCTCTTTCACCCTCATCAAGGGACTCTTTAGCTCCTCTTCACTTTCTGCCATTAGAGTGGCATCATCTGCATATTTGAGGTTGTTGATATTTCTCCTGGCATCTTTGATTCCGGTGTGTGGCTCATCTGGCCTGGCACTGCACATGATGTACTCTACATATAAGTTAAATAACCATGGTGCCAATATACAGCCTTGACATACTCCTTTCCCAATTTTGAGCGAGTCCATTGTTCCGTGTCTGGTTCTGTTGCTTTTTTTACCTGAATACAGGTTTCTCAAGAGACAGATAATGTGGTCTGGCATTCTCATCTCTTTAAGAATTTTCCACAGTTGTGATCCACATAGTCAAAAGCTTTAGCATTCTGATAAAGCATGGTCCACTGGAGAAGGAGATGGCAAATCACTCCTATATTCTTGCCTTGAGAAACCCATGAACAGTAAAAGGAAAAAAGATATGACACCAGAAGTTGAGCCCTCCAGGTTGGTATGTGTCAAATATACTACTGAGGAAGAGTGGAAAAATAGTTCCAGAAAGAATGAAGAGTCTGGGCCAAAGCAGAAACAATACTCAGTTGTGAATGTGTCTGGTGGTAAAGTAAAACCTGATGCTACAAAGAACAATATTGCATAGGGAACTGGAATGTTAGGTCCATGAATCAAGGTAAACTGGACATGGTCTAGCAGGAGATGTGGCCAACTAATCTGTGACAAAAGTGGCAAGAATATACAGTAGAGAAAAGGCAGTCTCTTCATTAACATATACTGGGAAAACTAAAGAGTTGCATGTAAAAGGATGAAATTAGAATACTCCCTAACACCACACACAAAAATAAACTAAAGTTGATTAAAGACCTAAATGTAAGGCCAGATACAATAAAACTCTTAGAGGAAAGCATAGAGTGGAATATTTTCTGGTATAAATGGAAGCAAGATATATTTTGATCCACCTTCTAGAGTAATGAAAACAAAAATAAACAAATGAGACCTAACTAAACTTAAAAGCTTTTGCACAGCAAAGGAAACCATAAACAAAATGCAAAGACAATCCACAGAATGGGAGAAAATATTTGCAAATTAAGTGATTGACATGGGATTAATCTCCAAAATATACAAACAGTTCATGCAGCACAATTTTTAAAAATCCAATACAAAAAATGAGCAGAAGATCTAAATAGACATTTGTCCATCGAAGATGGATGACCAAAAAAAAACACATGAAATGATGCTTGATCACTAATTGTTAGATAAATGTAAATCAAGACTGCAATGAGGTATCAGCTCACACCAGTCAGAATGGCCATCATCAAAAGATCTACAAGCAATAAATGCTGGAGAGGGTGTGGAGAAAATGAAACACTTCTACACTGTTGGTGGTTATGTAAATTGGTGAAAATACTATGGAGAACAGTATGGAGGTTCCTAAAAAACTAAAAATAGAACTACCATATAATCCAGAAATCCCACTTCTTGGCATATACCCAGAAAAATAACTTACTTCAGAAGAATACATTCACCCTGATGTTCATTGCACCACTATTTACAATAGCCAAGATAAGAAAGCAACCTATTAATAAATGACTGTTGATAGACAAATGAATAAAAATGTGCTACATGTATGCAATATAATATTACTCAGTTACAAAGAAAGAATGGAATATGCTATTTACAGCAACATGGATGGATGTAGAGATTGTCATACTGAGTGAAGTCAGACAGAGAAAGACAAATATCGTATGAAATCACTTATATGTGGAATCTAAGAATTGGTACAAATGAAGTTCTTTAAAAAACAGAAATAGAGTCACCTATGTAGAAAACAATCTTAAGATTACCATTGGGAAAAGGGAGGAAGGATAAATTGGGAGATTGGGATTGACATATACACACTACTATATATATGTAGTAGTGGTAGACCTAGCCCATGGAATTATGAAATATATAGTGTGTATATGTATATACACACTATTATATATGTATATTACAGGGAACTATCCTCAATACTCCGTAATGGCTTATATGGAAAATAATCCAAAAATAGAGTAGATATGTTGTGTATGTGTAACTGATTCAATTTGCTATACACCTGAAACTAACAAAACATTGTAAATTGACTATGCTCTGATAAATAAAATTTCTGGTGACATGACTTTAATCACTATACTAAACTGTCTTTAACAATATAAAAATATGTAACACATATTTCCTATCAATAGTCTATTGATAAATTATTTTATAGCCCTTCCTTGAATGATGAGAGGCATGATGAGTTGTTAAGTCAGAAAGCAGGATATGTAAGTAATTGATAATAAAATTGAAATCCCAAGCAGTGCTTTTCTGGTTATATGATGAAAGCCAAAAGAATAAATTTCTAATGACAGAATGTCAGACACTATTACAGAATAATGTATCACCAGAATGCTGGTGGAAAATAGCACTGATAATCTTGAACTAATCTCTAATTAAATCATTTCAGCGATTTTAATAAAGGGCCTATTTACAAAGTAGTAAGCATGTCACACAAAAATCCAAAGAGATGGTGCAGGATTCTAGGATTTGTAACATTGAGTTAGGGGTGAAAGTGTCAGTTACTTCCTTAGGTCTTAAAGGGCAAAGGAGAAGAACGGAGGGAGAAGGAACTGTGTGGGCAAAGAATCCTGATAGGAGCTGTGACCTTTAGTCAAGGGTACACCTAGCCCATGGAATTACAGGGTGAAAGACAAGAGGGTAAGTTTTTCACCTTCATTCTCCTCACACCTGCTAGTCTTTTACCAGCTCTCACCATTAATCAGACTCAGTCCAAAGCTAGAAGACAAGGGGGCTCTGTTTATATGATTCTTGTAGGTAAGTCTCCTGGAACACAAGGCAGGGTAGAGGATGGGTCCAAAAGACGAATGGAAGATATCCAGAACAGGTGGTAGTGTGAAAAATAAATAAATAAATTTCTATAGCATCTATTCACATCATTTTTTTGCTCATATAAGGCCAACTTTGCTTCTCAGTAGTGCCAATAAGAAAAAGAATATATAAAAGAGGGTCTTGGTTTGGGATTTAATTTGTTTCAATAAATGCCCCACTAAGAGTCCATACTTTCTTAGTTTTTAGGACATATACCATGTCACAGTTATTTGAATTCTTGGAAGGTGAGCGAAGCCTTAAGATTCTCATCAGGAACGTGCTATTAAAATTCAAGGCATTGGACTAGCATCATTAAAATGATGCCTCTAGCCTCCGCTCTGATTTCTGACCCAAGGTGTATTGAATATAGATAAGTAAAACTAGTGCTCCACCTGGTTCCCATTATATTTGTATGTTGTGGAGTAGCTCTAATATTACATAATATTTTTCTTATGCAGAGTTAGAACACAAATGAAGTTTCAACCTCCACCATTTTGTCATACACAGAAGGTCACTTTCCTATTTGCTGAGCATAGTAGAACTAGCAGGGCATAAATTAAATTAGCTGATGCTTTTTGATACCCTGTTAGATCACACTATATTATAAGTGCCAATTTCAACACTTGGAGAATGAGAAAGTATATTATAAAATATTAATGAAAGTTGCACACCTTAAATCTCCAATCTCCAAATGAATATTTACTCCAGGTCTTCACATGCTGTGGTCTGAACATTCCATCTTGATTAGTTCTCAGTTTTTTCTGCTGATTTTTTTATTGCTGAAATTAATAATGCCAATAATTATATAATCAAGCAGGGATACTAATAATGGCTGTCAGGCATAATGTTTTTAGAAGGTTGCTGAGAAAAGATGAGGATATAAGAGAAAGGATATAAAGCTATTACAGTCTAGGCTCAACGAAAATTGAACATGGCTTTAGAAATTTTTTCAAGTAAGGGAGTTTTGAGGAAAAGAATTTCAAAAGCCAAAACATTTTCTATCAGTTAATCTTATTATTAGTGATAGTTTAATTATATCTAATTTTATTTTGTTGAGCACTGAACCTTTCATTTACATCTAAAACTAATTCTTAAGAAAAGTTGTTTCAGAATCAGAAGATATGCTTTCTTTATGAAATTATCTATAAAATTCATATTGTTTATTTTGGCTACCTTTATAGTAAATAAAGCATAAAACAATAAAATAATGATGAACATAATTATTTAGGAATTATACACTCTGAAGTTTATGTCATTTGCTAACTCTTTGACATTTCAAGTTATTTAACTAATTTAAACTTATGTTTCCTTATTTGTACTATCAGGATGACCATACTTACCTCCTTACAATGTAATAATGATTAGGAGAGAGAAGGTACATAAAATACTTAACCCAGTGTCTGGCACATAGCAAGTACTCACTAAGTAATAGTTCTCTATTTTCATGTTTTGATGTGTACATGACATAGACCCTAGAATCACTTTATGAATAGGAAGAATAATGATTTTTTGTGTTTTGATTTAGTGGATATTGGGAAATCTCCTAATCCCAAAATATTTTTCTATACTAATGTCATATCGCCAGAAATTTCAACAAAGTAATTTGTTTTTGAATAATTCTTCTGGAATAATATTTTAAAATATAAATACATCAGTAAAGATAACATATTACAATGTTACTGAGTACTGCTTCCCTGGTACGTCAGTCAATAAAGAATCTGCCTATAGTGCAGGAGACCTGGATTTGATCCCTGGATCAGGAAGATCCCCTGGAGAAGGAAATGGCAAACCACTCCAGTATTCTTGCCTGGAAAATCCCATGGACAGAGGAGCCTGATGGGTTACAATTCATGGGGTCACAACAGTCAGACATGACTTAGTCACTAAACCACCACCACCAATTCTTCAAAAGGAGGCACCTTGAGATAAGGAGAATGCAAAAATATTAGAAGTAGAGAGAGGACTGAAGCACAGTGCCTGTTTCATTGGTCTCCCTAGGAGGAGAATTTCCTTTTAGTTCACCAGACAGTGAATGGTTGATTCTAAGGCCAGAGGATGCTTAAGACTCCGGGTGGGCTAAGATATTCTGGTCCATTTCTGTAGGGTTTGGTTTCCTCCAGAAGGTATAAGAAAGGGCTACATAATACCTGAAGCTAGACTCCCAGTTATTCATTTAAAACAGCTGATTGCAATCCTCAAATTTCTTCCCATCCACCCATCTAGTGTATATGTATATCACACACACACATACACACACACACACACACACACACATATATATATATATATGTATATAGGTATGATCTATATGTAGAAAAGTATAAAACACTGATGAAAAATAGAATAAGATCTAAATAAGTGGAAAAAAAAATATACCATGTAGATGGGATGGAAGATTCCAGATTGTTAAAATGTTATTTCTTTCCAGTTTCTCAATATATTCCACACAATCTCAATAGAAATCTCCACAAGCTTTTTTTTGTTTGTTTTTGTGGATAATGACAAGCTGATTCTAAAATTTACATAGGAATTCAAAGGTAGTGGGATAATAAAAAAAAAAATTAAGAAAAAAAAGTAAAAAAAAAAAAAAGAAAAAGTAAGAAAATGTTGGGTAATGCACAATACTCAATTTCAAGACTTGCTATAAAGCTACATTAATCAAGACATTGTGGTATTGGTGAAAGGATACATGTAGATAAATTGAATAAAATAAAGATTCCAGAAACAGACACCCAAATGAACTGATTTTTGAAATAGATGCAAAGAAACTCAGTGGGAAAAGAACAGTCTTTTTAACAAGTAGTGTTAATAAATTGGAGGACCATGTGAAAAAAAAAATCCCATAACTATACCTTATATCTTTTGAAAAATTAATTCAAAGTGAATCAAAAACCTAATTATAAAAATGAAAGAATATAAAGCTTCTAGGAGAAAATCTACATAACCCTGTGCTTGACAATGAGCTTTTAGACACAGCAAAAGTATGACCTATGAAAGAAAAACCTCATCATATTGGACTTTATCAAATCTAAAAGCTTTGATTTGAAAAATATGTTGTTAAGAGAATGACAAGACCAGGGGGGAAAGAATAGGAGAAAATATTTTCAAATTATGTATCTGATGAAAACAATCACATTTGTGTCCAGAATATACAAGGAACTCTTAAAACTCATTAATAAGGGGGATAAATAAAACAATGAATGAAAGATCTAAACAAAGATATCTAATGACAAATAAATATATGAAAATATGCTCAATTTCATATGTCATTAGATAAATGGAAATTAAAAACATATAATTGATAATACCAAATACTCACAAAATTGTGGAGTAACAGAAATTCTCATCCATTGCAGGTGGGAATGAGAAGTGGGATAGCCACTTTGAAGACACTCTGGTAGTTACTCATGCAGTAAAAACATCAATTACATCCCTAAGTATTTACCCAAGTGAACTGAATACTTATATTCATACAAAATCCTGTACATGAATGTTTATAGGAGCTTTATTCATGATCACCAAAAAGTGGAAGCAACCAAGATGTCTGTTTTTTTATTTTAATAGGTAAATGAAAAAGGAAATTGTGGAACAATTATAAAGAGCATATTATTCAGTAAAAATAAAAAGAAATCAATTATTAATTCATACAATAACATGAATAAAACAAATGCAGTTTGTTAAATGTGAAAAGTCAGATCTAAAAGGCTACATATTAAATGATTCCATTCATATGACATTCTAGAAAAGGCAAAAATATAGAGACAGAAGACAAACATGGTTTCCAGAGGTTTGGGAGGGGAGTGGTCAATTACAAGGGAATGCATAGCAGATTCATTAGGGTGATGGAATTTTTCTGTGAGGTACTGATGTAGTAGATACATAGCACTAGTATTTGTCAAGCCACAAAATACTGTACATCACAGAGTGAATTTCAGTGAATGCAAAAAAAAAAAAAAAAAAGAAAAAGAAAGAAAAAACAGTAGGTCAGGGATCCAGGATGAAATGCAGAATCTAACTGTCTCAAAACAGCATGACTTCACTGAAGGGGATGGGGGAAAAAGCTGACCTAATTAAAATTTGAAACTAGTGATTTGACTAGAAAATTTAAGGCTAAATACAAAAAGATTTATACATAAACATCGTACTCTAGTTGGTAAAGTTGTTTCTCACAGAAGTACTGGTTAAAAATTCTGAAACTACTTTACATGAACATTGAAATTGAAACTAATAAGTAAGTGGAAAGTGCATGGTAGGAGCTAGGTACGTTATGGTTGGAGAGGGAAGATAAGCAAGGGGAGAAATGCCAGAATGAATCATATACTATTGCACTGTGATCAAAGATATCAGCATGACTATGTATATAGCCTAATGTAGATACAGATGGAGAAATATAGAAATAATTATAGATAGGTGTGGATAACCAAGTGTTAGTATACACATATATATTTCCCAAATCTGTCAACTGAGAGGACTTTGAAAGACTACCCCAGTAGCATTGAGCACAGCAGTACCATATCTAAGTTTGCAGGTTCCATCCTTCCAATAAAAGAAAATCAAGGCTCCTAGAAAAATTATTAGAGCTAGGGTAGGAAATATATTCAGTGAAAATGAGCCTGGAACATCTTGTAGGATCAGAAAGTAAGGTAGTGCTCAGAAAGTAGACTATTATTCAGAAAATAAAAGCATAAAGGAATATCAAAGGGACACAGGAGTCAACCTATAATATGTCCTACTAACCAAAGCTGGAACAATCTATGCAACATATGACATAATATAATATATGATTATAATGAAAATAATAAAATAAATCTCACAAGTTTATACTGATATAGATAAATGATTGAAAAAAAAAATAAATATGGGAATAGTGGGAACAGTTCTTTACAGAAAAGTTTCAAATAATTTTTCCTTCCAAGAAGTAGAACTTAATCATTCTCCTCCCATTGCATGTGCACCTTGTTTGGTGACTTGTTTCTAAAGAAGAGAGTATAGGCACATAGATGAGAAAATAAATAACGAATATCAGTCACTAATAAATTCCTAGATTCTGTTAAAATAAACAAAGAATAGAGTATAAAAATGGGGAAAAAAGCAAATATTTTTAAGAAACCTGGAGAACACTAACTAGGGCAGGATAGGCAAAACCAACACAATATCGTAATCAGCCTCTAATTAAAATAAATAAATAAAAAATAAATAAAATAATCAAGTTGATATTATGTATCCCTGAGGTGATGTGATAAAAATACCGCTTTACCTGTGTGGTATTATTCCTCCACTCAAAAAAATTGCTCCAGTCTAACACTGACAAAAATAACAAACACATTAAAATTGAGATGTTTTCTACAAAATACACTATGAGTACTCTCTAAAACTATTAAGTTAATCAAAAACAAGGAAAGTCTGAGAAACTCTCACAGCCAAGATCTTAAAGAGACATAATGACTAAATGTGATGAGGTTTCTTGGATGGCAGTTTCTGGAACAGAAAGAAGAAATTAGATAAATCTCTGGACATCCACAGAAAGTATAGATTTTATATAGTAATATTTCATCAACAATGGTTTGTTAGTTGTGGTAAATGCACCATATCAGTGTAAGAGGCTAATAACAGGAGAAATTAGGCCTGGGGTTTATATTAATATAAACTCTCTGTACTATCTTTGAAACTTTTATGTTTATCTAAAACTATCCCTAAAAAATTAATTTTATCCTATCCTTAGAAATTAATTAGAAAAACTAGAGACTCCCCTATTTCTGGTTCAGCATACAAGAAGCTTAGAAATCACCACTCAATCCTAGAATTCCATGTTTCTAGGAATTTTATTTGTTCAACAAATAAAAAGTTGAACAAACTGAAGAAACAACTCTTCTTATAGTAACCAGAAAATGAGGTCACAGGGCAAACAAATGTACCAAAATTGGAGAGACAAATAGGCAGATACAGAGAATTATAATTTATAGAGCAGAAATCCATGAGCAGGAACTTCTGTGTGAACCAATGCCAGGGTAAGAAAATCTGAACTCTAATTGACAAATGGCTAGAGGCTCAGTGTGGACAGCTCTGAGAGTTAAAACTCTAGGAAGACCCAATCATAGAAGGGCCTATAAATTTCTTTTAGATTTACCTACAGGAGTTCTTCCAGGTCCTTACAGTGAATACAGGAGAAAAATTCGTTCATATTTTTGTCTGTAAGAGGGGAAAACGAATCATTTTGAAATACAGTAGAGCATTCTTTTCTTCTTAACATGGCATGCCCCAAGTAGAGACTATTTTACCAGATCATAATTTGCTGGGCTTCTATCAGGAAAGAAGTTCAGTTTTGGAAAACTTAACTCTAGGTAGCTTAGCCTTCTACATGGGAGAAAGGAAACACCCAAATCCAGTCCCCATCCTGTCCTACCTAAGGGTGGGAGGGAAGGACTGAGAACAGTGGCAAATTTCACAGTTCAGGGGCACTTGAAAATAATATAATGTTGTCAGTCAACTGTACCTCAATAAAAAAGAAGAGGAAAAAACCATGATTATTATGCTAAGGGTGATAATGTATAAGAGTAGAGAGCATATAAGAACAGTTGAAAAATCTAAACAGAAACATGGAATTCTAAGAATCAAAAAGAAATGCTATATATCATAAACACTGTAAAAGATATGAAGAGTGTCTTTGATAAGCATATTAGTAGACTGAACACAGCTAAGGAAAAATCTAAGCTTGAGGATGTTTTAATAAAAGAACTCCCAAACTGAAAAGTAATGAAAACAAAGACTGAAAACACACACACACACACACAGAATGCCCAAGGACCGTGGAGTAACTACTAAAAATGTAACATATGCATAATGGAAATACCAGAAGAAGAAAAAAAGAAAGGAACAAAATAAATATTTTAAACAATCATGACTGAGAATTTTCCCAAAATTAATGTCAGACACCAAACCACAGATACAGGAAGCTTAGAGAAAGCCCCACAGGATAAATTCCAAAAAACATATATAATTAGATGTATCATATACAAACTTCAAAAAAAAAAAGATAAAATATTGAAAGAATCAACAAAATAAAAATACCTAGCTTATAGAGGAGAAAAGATAAGAATTACAATGAACTTTTTAGAAACAATGGAAGCAAGAAGAGAGTGGAGTGAAATATTAAAAGAGTTGAGAGAAAAATTACCAACTTAGAAACAAATATTCAATGAGAAAATTTCTCAGATAAACAAAAACTTTCTTAGAGAAACAAACGAGGGAATTTATTGACAAAATGGGACTTCTCAGGTTGTGCTAGTGGTAAGAACTCACATGCCAATGCAGGAGATTCAAGAGATGTAGATTCAATCATTAGGTTGGGAAGACCCCCTGGAGAAGGGCATGGCAACCCACTCCAGTATTATTTCCTGAAGAATCGCATGGAGGGGATACAGTCCATAGGGTCACAAGGAGTTGGACACAACTGAAGCGACTTAGCACAAATTCACACACTGACAAAATACCTGCTTTGAAAGAAATATTAAAAGAAGTTCCTCAGAGAGAAAGAAAACAATATAGGTACAAAACTTGGATCTACATAGAAAAGGAAGACCCACAAAGAAGGAATAAGTAAAGATAAAACAAAAACACTTACTGTTTATTCTTTATTGATCTAACAGATAATGATTTGTTCAAAATAACAACAGCAACAATGTATTTGATTTTATATACACACACATATATGTGATTACACAAGAATACACAGAAGAACTGTACAAAAAAGATCTTCACGACCCAGATAATCACGATGGTGTGATCACTCATCTAGAGTAAGACATCCTGGAATGTGAAGTCAAGTGGGCTTTAGAAAGCATCACTATGAACAAAGCTAGTGGAAGTGATGGATTCCAGTTGAGCTATTTCAAATTCTGAAAGATGATGCTGTGAAAGTGCTGCACTCAATATGCCAGCAAATTTGGAAAACTCAGCAGTGGCCACAGGACTGGAAAAGATCAGTTTTCATTCCAATCCCAAAGAAAGGCAATGCCAAAGAATGCTCAAACTACCGCACAATTGCACTCATCTCACATGCTAGTAAAGTAATGCTCAAAAATTCTCCAAGTCGGGCCTCAGCAATACGTGAACCGTGAACTTCCTGATGTTCAAGCTGGTTTTAGAAAAGGCAGAGGAACCAGAGATCAAATTGCCAACATCCGCTGGATCATGGAAAAAGCAAGAGAGTTCCAGAAAAACATCCATTTCTGCTTTATTGACTATGCCAAAGCCTTTGACTGTGCGGATCACAATAAACTGTGGAAAATTCTGAAAGAGATGGGAATACCAGACCACCTGACCTGCCTCTTGAGAAACCTATATGCAGGTCAGGAAGCAAGAGTTAGAACTGGACATGGAACAACAGACTGGTTCCAAATTGGAAAAGGAGGACATCAAGGCTGTATATTGTCACCCTGCTTATTTAACTTATATGCAGAGTACATCATGAGAAACGCTGGGCTGGAAGAAACACAAGCTGGAATCAAGATTGCCAGGAGAAATATCAATAACCTCAGATATGCAGATGAAACCACCCTTATGGCAGAAAGTGAAGAGGAACTCAAAAGCCTCTTGATGAAAGTGATAGAGGAGAGTGAAAAAGTTGGCTTAAAGCTGAACATTCAGAAAACAAAGATCATGGCATACGGTCCCATCACTTCATGGGAAATAGATGGAAAAACAGTGGAAACAAAGTCAGACTTTATTTTTTTTGGCTCCAAGATCACTGCAGATGGTGACTGCAGCCATGAAATTAAAAGACACTTACTCCTTGGAAGGAAAGTTATGACCAACCTAGATAGCATATTCAAAAGCAGAGACATTACTTTGCCAACAAAGGTCCGTCTAGTCAAGGCTATGGTTTTTCCTGTGGTCATGTATGGATGTGAGAGTTGGACTGTGAAGAAAGCTGAGCGCCGAAGAATTGATGCTTTTGAACTGTGGTGTTGGAGAAGACTCTTGAGGGTGCCCTGGACTGCAAGGATATCCAACCAGTCCATTCTGAAGGAGATCAGCCCTGGGATTTCTTTGGAAGGAATGATGCTAAAGCTGAAACTCCAGTACTTTGGCCACCTCATGAGAAGTGTTGACTCATTGGAAAAGACTGTGATGCTGGGAGGGATTGGGAGCAGGAGGAGAAGGGGACGACAGAGGATGAGATGGCTGGATGGCATCACTGATTTGATAGACATGAGTCTGAGTGAACTCCGGGAGTTGGTGATGGACAGGGAGGCCTGGCATGCTTCGATTCATGGGGTCGCAAAGAGTCGGACACGACTAAGAGTGAACTGAACTGAAATGATGTATGAGTGAAATGAATGATAGCAATTATAGAAAGGACAAGATGGAAGAAATAGGAATACTTTGTACTTTCATCATCTTTGAAGTATTATAGCATAATTTAGAAGCAAATTTCTGTTATTTGCAAATGGATATTGCAACTAAAAGAAAATCACTAAAAAAGTTTTTAAAAAGTATAATTCATATGCTTAGCAAAGAGAGAAAATGCAGTCACAAAGAAAATTCCATTAATACTACAAAAGGTGCAAAAGTGTGGAAGACAAATAGGAATAGAGAAAAAAGGCAGGCAATCAATAATAATAACAATAAATCTGCTATTAATCCAAGTATATCAAGAATTGCTTTAGTTTTTGCTCCGAAGTGTCCTGCTGGCCTGGGGGCTCCCATGGCTGATCAACTTTGTGAGCTCAGCCCTGGCACAGGCTCTGACACCCCCAAACCCACATCTATTGTTGAGTTGCCCTCATTTGGAGTGCAGGTTGAGAGGTGCAGGGAGATCAAGCCCTGAGCCTTTAGAGTGGGAGCACTGACTCCAAGACCCTAGACTACCAGAGAACTAATCCGAGGGAGTAACAAACAGTGAGAACTAACACAAAGGAAACCACTCGAAATCAAGACTCAGCATCATCCAATCATCAGTAGCACCCTGTGCAGGATGCCTCATCAAACAACAATCAACACAAAAATGCAAACCCAATCATCAGCAGGCAGGATTACCACATCACTCAGCCTTGCCCATCAGAGGAAAAACAAACAAAAACTCATCACAAATCTCACCCTATAGGAAGCTTACATAAACCACTGGACCAACCTTAGGAGGGCAGAAACCAAAAGGAAGAAAGAATTCCACCTTGAAGCCTAGGAAAAGGAGACCTCAAACACAATAAGTTAAAAAAAAAATGAAATGGCAGAGAAATACTACATAAATGAAGGAACAAACTAGAAACACAGAAACCCAAGTAAATGGAGGAAATAGGCAAAAATCCCTGAAAAACAATTCAGAAAAGTGATCGTAAATATGATCAAAACCTTGAAAACAAAATGGAGAAAATGCAAGAATCAACTAAAGAAGACCTAGAATAATTAAAGAATAAAAATATAGAGACAAATGACACAATTACTGAAATTAAAAATACCTCTACAAGGAATCAATAGCAGAATATCTGAAGCAGAAGAACGAATCAGTGAACTGGAAGATAAACTGGTGGAAATAACTTCTGAAGAGCAGAATAAAGTAAAAATAATGAAATGAACAGAGGATAGTCTCAGAGACCTCTGGGACAATATCAAACACAGTAGCATTCGAATAATAGGGGTCTCAGAAGAAGACGAGAAAAAGAAAGGATATGAAGACAAATTTTGAAGAGATTATAGTTGAAAATTTCCCCAACGTGGGAAAGGAAATGGTCAATCAAGCCCAAGAGGTACAAAGAGTCCTATACAGGATAAACCCAAGGAGACACATGCTAACACACATACTAATCAAACTAACAAAGAATAAACTCAAAGAAAGAATATTAAAAGCAGCAAGGGAGAAGCAACAAGTAATATACAAGGGAAACCCCATACACTTAACAGCTGATCTTTCAGCAGAAACTCTGCAGGCCAAAGGGGGATGGCAGATATATTTAAAGTATTGAAAGGGAAAAATCCACAACCAAGATTACAGTACCTGGGAAGGATCTCATTCAAAACTGATGCAGAAATAAAAAGGTTTTCAAACAAGCAAAAGTTAAGAGAATTCAGTACCACCAAACCAGCTTTACAACAAATGCTAAATGGACTTCTATAGTCAAGAAATACAACAGAAGAAAAAAGATCTAAAAAATCAACCCCAAACAATTAAGAAAATGGCAATAGGAACATATATATCAATAATTACTTTAAATGTAAATGGATTAAGTGCTCCAACCAAAAGACACAGATGGCTGAAAGGATACAAAAACAAGACCTATTTATATGCTGTCTACAAGAAACCCACTTCAGACCTCAAGACACATACAGATTGAAAATGAAATGATGGAAAAATATATTCCATGCAAATGGAAAGCAAAAGAAAGCTGGATTGGCAATCATCATATCAGACAAAATAGACCTTAAAATAAAGAAGATTACAAGAGATAAGGAAGGACACTACATAATGATCAAGGGATCAACCCAAAAGGAAGACATAACAATTGTAAATGTCTATGCACCAAACATAGGGGCACCTCAATACATAAGATAAACACTAGCAGACATAAAAGGAGAAATTGACAGTAACACAGTAATAGTAGAAGACTTAACACCCCACTCACACCAATGGACAGATCATCAAAACAGAAAATTAATAAGGAAACACAAGTCTTAAATGATACATTAGATGAGATGGATCTCATTGATATCTTCAGGACATTGCATCCAAATGCAAAAGAATACACCTTCTTCTCAAGTGCACATGGAATATTCTCCAGGATAGACCAACACTTGGGTCACAAATCAAACTTCAGTAAATTTAAGAAAATTGAAGTCATGTAGAGCATCTTGTCAGACCATAACACTATGACACTAGATATCAATTGCAAGGAAAAAGAAAAAAAACTGTAAGAAACACAAATACATGGAGATTACACAACACGTTTCTAAATAGCCAACAGGTTCCTGAAGAAATCAAAAGGGAAATTAAAAAAAAAATTCTAGAAACAAATGACAATGAAAACATGACAACTCAAAACCTATGGGATTCAGCAAAAGCAGTTCTAAGAGGGAAATTTATAGCAATACAATCCTACCTCAAGAAACAAGAAAAACGTCGAGTAGACAACTTAACTATACATCTAAAACAATTGGAAAAAGAAGAACAAAAAAACCCAAAATTAGTAGAAGGAAATAAATCATGAAGATCCGAGCAGAAATAAATGAAAAGAAATCAAAGAAGCAATAGTAAAGATTAATAAAACTAAAAGCTGGCCCTTTGAGAAGCTAAAGAAAATTGACAAGCCATTAGCCAGACTCATCAAGAAAAAAAGAAGAATCAAATCAACAAAATTAGAAATGAAAAAGGAGAGGTTACAACAAACAATGCAGAAATACAAAGGATTATAAGAGACTATTATGAACAACTATATGACAATAAAATGGATAGCCTGGAAGAAATGGACAGATTCTTAGAAAAGTTCAATTTTCCAAGACTGAACCAGGAAGAAATAGAAATTATGAACAATCCAAATACAAGCACTGAAATTGAACCAGTGATCAAAAATCTCCCAAAAAACAAAAGCCCGGGACCAGATGGCTTCACAGGACAATTCCATCAAACATTTGGAGAAGAGCTAATGCCTAAGTTCAGTCACTCAGTTGTGTCCGACTCTTTGTGATCCCATGGACTGCAGCACACCAGGCCTCTCTGTCCATCAACAACTCCAGGAGTTTACTCAAAGTCATGTCAATTGAGTCAGTGATGCCATCCAACCATCTCATCCTCTGTTGTCCCCTTATCTTCCCGCCCTCAATCTTTCCTAGCATCAGGGTGTTTTCCAATGAGTCAGTTCTTCACATCAGGTGTCCAAAATATTGGAGCTTCAGCCTCAGCATCAGTCCTTCAAATGAATATTCAGGACTGATTTCCTTTGGATTGACTGGTTTGATCTCCTTGCAGTCCAAGGGACTCTCAAGAGTCTCCTCCAACACCACAGCTCAAAAGCATCAATTCTTTGGCACTCAGCTTTCTTTATAGTCCAACTCTCACATCCATACATGACTACCGAAAGACCATAGCCTTGACTAGATGGACTTTTGTTGGCAACATATGTCTCTGCTTTTTAATATGCTGTCTAGGTTGGTCACAACTCTCCTTTCAAGGAGCAACCGTCTTTTAATTTCACGGCTGCAGTCACCATCTGCAGTGATTCTGGAGACCAAAGAATAAAGTCTGTCACTGTCTCCATTGTATCCTCATCCATTTGCCATGAAGTGATGGGCCCAAATGCCATGATCTTAGTTTTTTGAATGTTGAGTTTTAAGCCAACTTTTTCATTCTCCTCTTTCACTTTCATCAACAGGCTCTTTAGTTCTACTTCACTTTCTGCCATAAGAGTGATGTCACTTGCATATCTGAGGTTATTGATATTTCTCTCTGCAATCTTGATTCCAGCTTGTGCTTCATCCAGCTCAGCATTTCTCATCATGTACCCTGTATACAAGTTAAATAAGCAGGGTGACAATATAAAGCCTTGATGCAGTCCTTTCCCGATTTGGAATCACTGTGTTGTTCCATGTCCAGTTCTAACTTGCTTCTTGACCAGCATGCAGATTTCTCGGGAAGCAGGTCAGGTGGTCTGGTATTCCCATCTCTTTAAGAATTTTCCAGTTTGTTATGATCCACACAGTCAAAGGCGTTGGCATAGTCAATAAAGCTAAAGTAGATTTTTTTTTTAACTCTATCACTTTTTTGATGATCCCATGGATACTGGCAATTTGATATCTGGTTCCTCTGCCTTTTCTAAATCCAGCTTGAACATCTGGAATTTCATGGTTCACATTCTGTTTCAGGTATGGCGCTGGAGCAGCGGCTACACGGTGCTGGAGAGACTGTGAGGAGATACCCCACCTCCAAAGGCAGATAAGCCCCAGCAAGATGGTAGGTGCTCGAGTGACAGCTGTGCTGTACTGGAGCAACTTTGAGGAGATACCCCCACATCCAAAGGCAAAGGAGAAGCCCCAGAAAATGGTACGAGGGACAAAATTCCATTTAGAATCAAACCCCATACCTGCCAGAGATGCTCAGTGGGCTCTAACAAACCTTATGTGCACCAGGACCCAGAAACCCCACAGAGATTGAGACAGAGCTCTGTTTGTGTCAGCATTGGACTTCCACAGAAGCAGGGGCTCTGGGTGCAGCAGACCTGGGTATGGCATAAGCCCTCTTGGAGGAGGTTGCAATTAACCCCACCATAGAGCTGCCAGAACTTACCTAGGACTGGTGAAACAGACTCTTGGAGGGGGGGCACAAAGAGAACATTGTGGGCACCAGAAACCAGAAGAAAAGAGCAGTGACCCCAGAAGAGACTGATTCAGACTTGCCCATGAGTATTCAGGAGTCTCTGGCAGAGGTGTGGGTTGGTGCTGGCCTGCTGCAGGGTTGGGGGCACTGAGGGTAGCACTGCCTGCATAAGACCTTTTGAAGGAGGTCATCATTATCTTCATTACCTCCACCTTAGTTTGGCCGCAGGTAAAAAACAGGGAGGGAACACAGGTCCATCCATCAATAGAAAATTGGATTAAAGTTTTACTGAACATTGCCCCACCCATCAGAACAAGACCTAGTTTTCCCCTCAATCAGTCTTTCCATCAGGAAGCTTCCTAAGCCTCCTACCATTCTTCATCAGTGGGCAGAAAGCCTGAAAACCACAGCCAATGCATATCCTTCTAAAACTTTTTCAGAAAATTTCAGAGGAAGGAACACTTTCAAACTTATTCTATGAGTCCACCATCACCCTGATACCACAACAGATAAAGACAACACAAAAAAGAAAACCAATATCACTGATGAATATAGATGCAAAAATCCTCAACAAAATTTTAGCAAACAGAATTCAGCAACACATCAAAAAGCTCATACACCATGATCAAGTTAGGTTTATTCCAGGAATGCAAGGATTCTTCAGTATAAGCAAATCAACCAATGCAATACACTATATTAACAAACTGAAAGATAAAACCATATGATCATCTCAATAGATGCAGAAAAAAAGACCTTTGAAAAAATTCTGCACCCATTTATGATTAAAACTCTTCAAAAAATGGGCATAGAAGGAACCTACCTCAACATAATAAAGGCCATGTATGATAAGCCTACAGCAAACATTACTCTCAATGGTGAAAAACTGAAAACATTCCCCCTAAGGTCCCGAACAAGAAAAGGGTGTCCAATTTCACCACTATTATTCAACATAATTCTGATAGATACAGCAATCAAAGAAGAAAAAGAAATAAAAGGAATCCAGATCAGAAAAAAAGAAGTAAAGCTCTCACTGTTTGCAGATGACATGATACTGTACACAGAAAACCCTAAAGATAGTATCAGAAAGTTTGCTAAAGTGAATTTAGCAAAGTTGCAGGATACAAAATCAATACACAGAAATCACTTGAATTCTATATACTAACAATGAAAAACCAGAAAGAGCAATTAAGGAATCAATCCCATTCACCATTGCAACAAAAAGAATTAAATATCTAGGAGTAAACTTACCTAAGGAGACAAAAGATAAACACACAGAAAATTATAAGACACTGATGAAAGAAATCAAAGATGACATAAACAGATGGTAAGATACTCCATGTTCTTGAGTAGGAAGATTAAATATTGTGAAAATGACTATACTACCAAATGCAATCTGCAGATTCAGTGTGATCCCTATCAAATTACCAATGGCATTTTTCACAAAATTTGAGCAAAAAAATTCACAATTCATATGAAAACCCAAAAGACCCCAAATAGCCAAAGCAGTCCTGAGAAAGAAGAGTGGACCTGGAGAAATCAACCTTCCTGACTTCAGGTTATACTACAAAGCTACAGTCATCAAGACAGTATGGTACTGGCAGAAAAAAACAGAAATGTAGACCAATAGAACAAGATATAAAGCCCAGAAATAAACCCATGCACCTATGGGTACCTTATTTTTGACAAAGGAGGCAAGAATATACAGTGGGGAAAAGGCAGCCTCTTCAATAAATGGTGCTAGGAAAACTGGACAGCTACATGTTAAAGAATGAAATTAGAAAGCTTCCTAACACCATACACAAAAATAAACTCAAAATGGATTAAAGACCTAAATATAAGACCAAAACATTAAAACTCTGAGTGGAAAACATTGACAGAACACTGGATGGCATAAATCAACACAAGATCCTCTATGATCTACCCCCTAGAGTAATAGAAATAAAAACAAAAGTAAACAGGTGGAAACTGATTAAATGTAAAAGCTTTTGCACAGCAAAGGAAACTATAAGCAAGGCGAAAAGACAACCCGCGGAATGGGAGAAAAGAGTAGCAAATGAAATGACTGAAAATACTTAATCTCTAAAATACACAAGCAGCTCATATAGCTCAATGCCAGAAAAACAAACAACCCAATCAAAAAGTGGGAAAAGAGCTAAACAGACACTTCTCCAAAGACGACATACAGATGATAACAAATACATGAAAAAATGCTCAACATCACTCTTTATTCAGTTCAGTTGCTCAGTCGTGTCTGACTCTTTGTGACCCCACAAATCGCAGCACGCCAGGCCTCCCTGTCCATCACCAACTCCCGGAGTTCACTCAGAATCACGTCCATCGAGTCAGTGATACCATGCAGCCATCTCATCCTCTGTCGTCCCCTTCTCCTCCTGCCCCCAATCCCTCCCAGCATCACAGTCTTTTCCAATGAGTCAACTCTTCACATGAGGTGGCCAAAGTACTGGAGTTTCAGCTTCAGCATCATTCCTTCCAAAGAAATCCCAGGGCTGATCTCCTTCAGAATGGACTGGTTGGATCTCCTTGCAGTCCAAGGGACTCTCAAGCGTCTTCTCCAACACCACAGTTCAAAAGCATCAATTCTTCGGTGCTCAGCTTTCTTCACAGTTCAACTCTCACGTCCATATATGACCACAGGAAAAACCATAGCCTTGACTAGACAGACTTTTGTTGGCAAAGTAATGTCTCTGCTTTTGAATATGCTATCTAGGTTGGTCATAACTTTCCTTCCAAGGAGTAAGTGTCTTTTAATTTCATGGCTGCAGTCACCATCTGCAGTGATTTTGGAGCCCAGAAAAATAAAGTCTGACACTGTTTCCACTGTTTCCCCATTTATTTCCCATGAAGTGATGGGACCGGATGCCATGATCTTCGTTTTCTGAATGTTGAGCTTTAAGCCAACTTTTTCACTCTCCTCTTTCACTTTCATCAAGAGGCTTTTTAGTTTCTCTTCACTTTCTGCCATAAGGGTGGTTTCATCTGCATATCTGAGGTCATTGATATTTCTCCCAGCAATCTTGATTCCAGCTTGTGTTTCTTCCAGTCCAGCGTTTCTCATGATGTACTCTGCATATAAGTTAAATAAGCAGGGTGACAATATACAGCCTTGACGTACTCCTTTTCCAATTTGGAACCAGTCTGTTGTTCCTTGTCCAGGTCTAACTCTTGCTTCCTGACCTGCATACAGATTTCTCAAGAGGCAGATCAGGTAGTCTGGTATTCCCATCTCTTGAAGAATTTTCCACAGTTTGTTGTGATCCACACTGTCAAAGGCTTTGGCATAGTCAATAAAGCAGAAATAGATGTTTTTCTGGAACTCTCTTGGTTTTTCCATGATCCAGCGGATGTTGGCAATTTGATCTCTGGTTCCTCTGCCTTTTCTAAAACCAGCTTGAACGTCAGGAGGTTCACGGTTCATGTATTGCTGAAGCCTGGATTGGAGAATTTTGAGCATTACTTTACTAGCATGTGAGATAAGTGCAATTGTGCAGTAGTTTGAGCATTCTTTGGCATTGCCTTTCTTTGGGATTGGAATGAAAACTGACCTTTTCCAGTCCCTGTGGCCACTGCTGAGTTTTCCAAATTTGCTGGCATATTGAGTGCAGCACTTTCACAGCATCATCTTTCAGGATTTGAAATAGCTCAATTGGAATTCCATCAGCTCCACTAGCTTTGTTCATAGTGATGCTTTCTAAGGCCCACTTGACTTCACATTCCAGGATGTCAGGCTTTAGGTGAGTGATCACATCATCGTGATTATCTGCTTCCTGAAGATCTTTTTTGTACAGTTCTTCTGTGTATTCTTGCCACCTCTTCTTAATATCCTCTGCTTCTGTTAGTCCATACCATTTTTGTCCTTTATCGAGCCCATATTTGCATGAAATTTTCCCTTGGTATCTCGAATTTTCTTGAAGAGATCTCTTTATTAGCGAAATGCATATCAAAAGTTCAATGACATATCACCTCACTCTGGTCAGAATGGCCATCATGAAAAAGTCTATAAACAATAAGTGTTGGAGAAGGTGTGGGAAAAGGGAACGTTCACACCCTATTGGTGGGAATGTAATTTGATACAGCCACTATGGAAGATGGTATGGAGATTCCTTAAAACCTAGTAATAAAACCACCATATGACCCAGAAATCCCACTCCTAGTCATATACCCTGAGTAAACAAAATTGAAAAAGACACATGTATCCCATTGCTGATTGCACCACTATTTACAATAGTCAGAACACGGAAGCGACCTAGATGTCCATTGACAGATGAATGGATAAGGAAGTTGTGGTACATATACACAATGGAATATTTCTCATCCATAAAAAGGAACACATTTGAGTCAGTTCTGATAAGGTGAATGAACCTAGAACCTATTATACTGAGTGAAGTGAGTCAGAAAGAGAAAGATAAATATCATATTTTAATGCATCTATATGGAATCTAGAAAAATGGTACTGAAGAATTTATTTAAAGGGCAACGGTGGAGAAATAGACATAGAAAATAGACTTATGGATATGTGGGAAGGGTGAGATGTATGGAAATAGTAACATGGAAACTTACAGTACCATATGTAAAATAGATAGCCAACGGGAATTTGCTGTATGGCTCAGGAAACTCAAACACGGGCTCTGTAACCACCTAGAGGGGTGGGATGGGGAGAGAGATTGGAGGGAGTTTCAAAAGGGAGGGGTATATATATATATACACCTATGGCTGATTCATGTTGAGGTTTGACAGAAAACAACAAAATTATGTAAAGCAATTACCCTTCAATAAAAAATTAAAAAAAATTACTTTAACATCAATGGTATAAATATATCAATTTCAATACAGAGATTGCTGGAATAGATTAAAAAAAATAAGACCCAAGTCTAAGTTGTCTTTAAGAAACTCACTTTAAATATAAAGACACCTGTTTATTAAAAAGATAGAAAAAAATTGCCATCCTAATACCAAATCAAAGAAATCAGAATTATCTATACTAATTTCAGACATAAGATACTTCAGAATATGGAACTCTTTAGGGGCAAACCAAAGAATTACATAATGATAAAAGTGTAACTATTCCAAGAGGATATAATAGTCCTTAATGGGTATATGCCTAAAAACAAAGTATCAAATTAAGTAAGGCAAAAACAAAACAGCATGAATAAATAGATGAATCCACTATAATAGTTGGAGACTTCAATATCACTCTATAAAAAAAAATGGATAGATCCATCAGGCAGATAATCAGTAAAATGAGCCCAAGGGCACAATTAATCAACTGCATATAATTGACATGTACAGTCAGCCCTTCATATCCATGAGTTGTGCATCTAATTATACCAACCAAGAATTGAAAATATTTTTTTTTTGTTCTTATTTTTTTTTAATTTTATTTTATTTTTAAACTTTACATAACTGTATTAGATTTGTTTTTTGTAAACTTCAGAATGTTCCAAAAAGCAAGGCGTTACACTGGATTTACAACAATTTATATAGCATTTGGGCTTCCCAAGTAGTGCTAGTGGTAATGAATTCACCTGCCAATGCAGGAGAAGCTAGACACCTGGGTTCAATCCCAGGGTTGGGAAGATCCCCTAAAGTAGAAAATGGCTACTCACTC
Source organism: Bubalus kerabau (assembly GCF_029407905.1). Taxonomy (NCBI): domain Eukaryota; kingdom Metazoa; phylum Chordata; class Mammalia; order Artiodactyla; family Bovidae; genus Bubalus; species Bubalus kerabau. Next base: position 55,790,815 of record NC_073647.1, on the reverse strand, counting down.
CAGTATTCTGGCCTGGAGAATCCCATGAACAGAGGAGCCTGGTGGGCTACAGTCCATAGGATCTCAAAGAGTCGGACATGATTGATCACACACACACACAGCATTTGGATTGTACTAGATATAAGTAATCTGGAGATTATTTAAAGTATATGGGAGGATGTGCATAGGTTAAATGCAAATACTACACCTTTTTATATAAGGAACTTGAGCATCCATGGCTTTGGTTGGGGGTCCTAGAACTAATTTCATGCAGATACTGAAAGGAAGTGAAAGCTGCTCAGTCATGTCCAACTCTTTGAGACTCCATGAACTGTAGCCTGACAAGCGCCTCTGTCCATGGAATTCTCCAGCCCAGAATACTGGAGTGAGTAGCCATTCCCTTCTCAAGGCGATCTTTCCAACTCAGGGATCAAACCCAGGTCTCCCGCAATGCAGGTGGATTCTTTACCTCTGAGCCACCAGAGAAGATATTGTGGTAGTGGTGGTAGTCACACAGTCGTGTCCGACTCTGTGACTCCATGGACTGAAGCCTGCTAGGCTCCTCTGTCCATGGGATTCTCCAGGCAATAATACTGGAGTGAGTAGCCATTCCCTTCTCAAAGGGATCTTCCCAACCCAGGGAGCAAACCCAGGTCTCCTGCACTGCAGGTAGAATCTTTACCTCTGAGCCACCAGAGAAGATATTGAGGTATTCCTATATAGACTACTTCATCCAACAACAGTAGTTCTTCTCAAGCTCACATGGAACATTCACCAAGATACACCACATTCTGGGCCATAAATAAAAACTTTATTTTTTAACAGAAATCATACAATGTTCTTAGAACACAATGAAATTAAGCTGGTAACCAATAACAGAAAGATAACTGGGAAATCCCCAGATATTTGGAGATTAAGCAAAGCATGTCTAAGTAATGCATGGGTCAAAGACGAAATGTCAAGAGAAATTTAAATTATTTTGAACTAAATTAAAATGAAAATAGCTTAATCAAAAGTTATGGCATTCAGTGAAGCAGTGCTTAGAGCGAAATTTATTGCATGGAATGAATATATGAGGAAAAAAGATCTAAAATCAATCATTTAAACTTCTAACTTAGGAAACAAGAACAAACAAACAAACAAACAAACAAAAAACAAAATCAATAGTGAGCAGAAGAAACAATAAAAGTTAGAGAAGATGTTAATGAAATTGAAAACAGAAAATCAAGAGAAAATTAACAAAATCCCGAACCGACTCTTTGAAAAGATCAATAAATCAATAAGCTTCTAGCCAGGCTAAGAAAAAAGAGAGACAAGGCAGATGTTACCAATATCAGAAATGAAAGAGACTATCACTTGAGATGCCTATGGGCATTAAAAGGATTATAAAATAAATAACACTTTGAACTCCATGCCTATAAATTTGATAACCTAAATGAAATTTAGCAATTCCAAGAAAGATATAATCTTTCAGAGAGAAGAAATAGATAATTGGAATAGGCCTGTGTCTATTAAAGACATTGAATAAATAATTAATTACCTGCCAAAACAGAAAGCACTGGGCTCAGATGGGTTCTCTGGTGAAATTTACCAAACATTTAAGGAAAAAAATTACACCATTTCTCAGCAATCTCTTTCAGAAGATAGAATCAGAGAGAATACTTTCTAGTTCAATCTGTGAGGCCAGCATTATTTTAATGCCAAAACTAAACAAAGATACTACAAAAAAAGAAAACTACTGAACAATTGCTCCCATGAACATAGATGCAAAAATCCAAAATAAAATATTAAAAAATTAAATAAAAAATATAAAAGAAATTTTGTACCATGATCAGTGGGATTTATTGCAGGTGTGCAAGTCTGGTTCAATATTTCAAAACCATTTAATGTAATTCATCATGTCAAAAGCTAAAGAATAAAAATCATGTGATAATAACTGATGCAAAAAAGTATTTCATATAATATAATACTGAAGCTTGATTTAAATAAATCACAGTAAATTAGGAACAAAGAGGAGCTTCCTCAACTTGATAAAGAACATCTATTTAAATACTGCAAACTAACATCATACTAACTTTCCTTCCAAGGAGTAAGCGTCTTTTAATTTAATGGCTGCAATCACCCTCTGCAGTGATTTTGGAGCCCCAAAAAATAAAGTCTGACACTGTTTCCACTGTTTCCCATCTATTTCCCATGAAGTGATGAGACCAGATGTCATAAACTTAGTTTCCTGAATGCTGAGCTTTAAGACAACTTATTCATTCTCTTCTTTTACTTTCATCAAGAGGCTTTCTAGTTGCTCTTCACTTTCTGCCATAATGGTGGTGTCATCTACATATCGGAGGTTATTGATATTTCTCCCGACAGTCTTGATTCCACCTTGTGCTTCTTCCAGCACAGCGTTTCTCATGATGTACTCTGCATATAAGTTAAAAAAGCAGGGTGACAATATACAGCCTTCATGTCCTCCTTTTCCTATTTGGAACCAGTCTGTTGTTCCATGTCCAGGTCTAACTGTTGCTTCCTGAGCTGCATACAGATTTCTCAAGAGGCAGGTCAGATGGTCTGGTATTCCCATCTCTTTCAGAATTTTCCACAGTTTATTGTAATCCACACAGTCAAAGGCTTTGGCATAATCAACAAAGCAGAAATAGATGTTTTTCTGGAACTCTCTTGGTTTTTCCATGATCCAGTGGATGTTGGCAATTTGATCTCTGGTTCCTCTGCCCTTTCTAAAACCAGCTTGAACATCAGGAAGTTCACAGTTCATGTATTGCTGAAGCCTGGATTGGAGAATTTTGAGCATTACTTTACTAGCATGTGAGATGAGTGCAATTGTGCGGTAGTTTGAGCATTCTTTGGCATTGCCTTTCTTTGGGATTGGAATGAAAACTGACCTTTTCCAGTCCTGTGGCCACTGCTGAGTTTTCCAAATTTGCTGGCATATTGAGTGCAGCACTTTCACAGCATCATCTTTCAGGATTTGAAATAGCTCAACTGGAATTCCATCACCTCCATTAGCTTTGCTCATAGTGATGCTTTCTAAGGCCCACTTGACTTCACATTCCAGGATGTCTGGCTCTAGGTCAGTGATCACACCATCGTGATTATCTTGGTCGTGAAAATCTTTTTTGTACAGTTCTTCTGTGTATTCTTGCCACCTCTTCTTAATATCTTCTGCCTCTGTTAGGTCCATACCATTTCTGTGCTTTATCGAGCCCATCTTTGCATGAAATATTCCCTTAGTATCTCTAATTTTCTTTAAGAGATATCTTTCTTGAAGACACTCTTACTCCTTGGAAGGAAGGTTATGACCAACCTAGATAGCATATTCAAAGGCAGAGACATTAGTTTGCCAAAAAAAAGTCTGTCTAGTCAAGGCTATGGTTTTTCCAGTGGTCATGTATGGATGTGAGATTTGGACTGTGAAGAAAGCTGAGCGCCGAAGAATTATTACTTTTTAACTGTGGTGTTGGAGAAGACCCTTGAGAGTCCCTCGACTGCAAGGAGATCCAACCAGTCCATTCTAAAGGAGATCAGTCTTGGGTGTTCATTGGAAGGAGTGATGCTAAAGCTGAAACTCCAATACTTTGGCCACCTCATGCAAAGAGTTGACTCATTGGAAAAGACCCTGATTCTGGGAGGGATTGGGGGCAGGAGGAGAAAGGAACGACAGAAGATGAGATGGCTGGATGGCATCATCGACTGAATGGACATGAGTCTGGGTGAACTCCAGGAGTTGGTGATGGACAGGGAGGCCCGACGTGCTGCAATTAATGGGGTTGCAAAGAGTCGGACACGACTGAGTGAGTGAACTGAACTGAACATCATACTTAGTGGTAAAAAACTTGAAACTTCTGCTATGGGTCAGGAACAAGGCAAGGATGCTCCCCCTCACTACTGCTTTTGTGCATCATACTGAAAGTCTTCTGTGCTTAGCCACTCAGTCGTGTCTGACTCCTTGAGACCCCATGGACTGTGGCCAGCCAGGCTCCCCTGTCCATGGGATTTCCCAGGCAAGAATACTGGAGTGGGTTGCCATGCCCTCCTCCAGGAGATCTTCCCAACCCAGGAATTGAACCCAGGTCTCCCATATGGCAAGCAGATTCTTTACTATCTGAGCCACAAGGGAAGCCCCTTGACTCTCCCACCATTATTTGAATTCCAGCATATCAACAATAACATTAAGTATTAATATTTTAAATAATCATAAGAGAGTCAAGTTTTACCATTAGTTCTTTTTAAAATTAATTGATTTATTTTAATTGGAGGATAATTACTTTACAATATTGTGGTAGTTTTTGCCATACATTAACATGAATCAGCTGCAGGTGTACATGTGTTCCCCCATCCTGAACCCCTTCCCACCTCCTTCCTCACCCTATCCCTCTGGGTTGTTCCAGAGCACCAGCTTTGATTGTCCTGTTTTATGCATCAGGTTGCACTGGTCATCTATTTTACATATGGTAATATACATGTTTCAATGCTATTCCCTCAAATCATCCCACCCTTGCCTTCTCTCACAGAGTCCAAAAGTCTCTTCTTTACATCTGTTTGTCTTTTGTGGTTTTGCATATAGGATCATTGTTACCATCTTTCTAAAGTCTATGTATATGCATTAATATGTAATATTGATGTTTTTCTTTCTGACTTACTTTGCTCTGTATAATAGGCTCCAGTTTCACCCACCTCATTAGAACTGATTCAAATGCATTCTTTTCAATAGCTGAGTAATATTCCATTGTGTATATGTACCACAGCTTTCTTATCCATTTGTTTGCCAATGGAAATCTAGGTTGCTTCGATGTCCTGGCTATTGTAAACATTGATGCAATGGACATTGGGGTACATGTGTCTCTTTCAATTCTGGTTTCTTTGATGTGTATGCCCAGCAGTAGGATTGCTGGGTCGTATGGCAGTTCTATTTCCAGTTTTTTAAGGAATCTCCACACTGTTCTCCATAGTAGCTGTACCAGTTTGTATTCCCACCAACGGTGTAAGAGGATTCCTTTTTCCACACCCTCTCCAGCATTTATTGTTTGTGGGCTTTTTGATGGCAGCCATTCTGACCGGTGTGAGATGATACCTCATTGTGGTTTTGATTTGCATTTATCTAATAACCAGTGATATTGAGCATCTTTTCATGTGTCTATTAGCCATCTGTGTGTCTTCTTTGGAGAAATGTCTGTTTAGTTCTTTGGCCACTTTTTGATTGGATTGTTAATTTTTCATGTATTGAACTGCATGAACTGTTTGTGTATTTTGGAGATTAAGTCTTTGTCAGTTGTTTCATTTGCTATTATTTTCTCCCATTTTCAAGGCTGTCTTTTCACCTTGCTTATTGTTTCTTTCATTGTGCAAAGTATTTTAAATTTAATTAGGAGCCATTTGTTTATTTTTGTTTTAATTTTCATTACTCTGGGAGGTGGGTCATAGAAGATCTTGCTGTGATTTATGTCAGAGGATGTTACTATTACTTTTAAATATGTAATGATATTATATAATTATACTAGTTTTAAATAATAATGGTAAACTTGACTTTTCTATCATTATTTAAAATATTCATACTTAATATTATTATTGATATGCTGGAATTCATATCTACCATTTTTATCTGTATATCTTACATCTTTTTTCCATCTTTATTGCCTTGTTTGGTTTCATGTATGTAGTTTTAGCATGGCACTTTAATCTGTTTAAGAGTTTTAATGGTATATTTTTAAATTATTTACTAGTGATTTCTCTAGAACTCACAATGTGAACATCAACTTATCAAAATATATTTAAAATGTATACTAAATTCTGGCAAAATAGTGAAACTTTCATATAATATAACTCTATTTGCTGTCATTTTTGTTATCATTGTTGTTTAGTCACTCGGTCATGTCCAATTCTTTGAGACCCCAGGGAATGGAGCTGCCAGGTTCCTTTGTCCATGGAATTTCCCAGGCAAGAATACTGGAGTGAGTAGCCATTTCCTCCGCCAGGGGATCTTCCTGGCCTATGATCTCACTTCAGCTTGGCTGGTGGATTCTTTACTGCTGAGCAAACAGGGAAGCCCATTATTATTGTGCATATATAATTATACATGTTACAAAGCCAACAATACCTTGCAATAAGTTTTAACAAGAAAGGAGAACAAGTATGCTTATAGAGTTTGTTATACCAACCCTCTTATTTGAGACTTCTCAGGTGGTACTGATGGTAAAGAACCTGCCTGCTAATGCAGGAGACATAAGAGATGCAGGTTCTATCCCTGGGTGAGAAAGCTCCCCTGGAGAAGAACATGGAAACCCATTTATATATGTTCTTTATCCTTTAAAACAGTTGTATACATACTGTTTTGGGCAATTTTTAAATAATTTAGGAGAAGACAGTGGGATAGATAGGCAGTTATACCATCTTGTATAACTACCTACATACTTACATTTACTGATGTTTTTTGTATATTTGTGCAGATTTGAATAAATGACTGGTGTCACTTGCATTAAGCCTGAAAAATTCCCCTTAGTATTTCTTTAAGCTAGGTCTACTGGCAAAAATTCTCTCGGTTTTTGTTTATCTGGGATGCTTCTATTTTGTCTTTATTTTAGAAATGCAATTTTGCTTGATATACTGTTCTTAGTTGACAGTTGTTTTTTTTTTTTTTTTCCTAGTATTTTAAATATATCATGCCACTGCCTTTGGTCTCTATTGTTTCTGATGAGATGCCGGCTGTAAAACTTATTAGGTTCCCTGTACATGACACCTCATTTTTTATTTTGTCACTTTTATGGTTCTCTTTTTGCCTTTAGTTTTCAGAAGTTTGACAGTGGTATCTTTTCATTCTTCTTGATTCTTTTTTATCTGTATTCAAATCTCTATTACTCTGCCAAGCTAACTGATTCTTCTGTCTGCTTGTATCTGCTGTTGAGCCCCTCTAGTGAACTTTTCGTTTCAGTTTTTCAACTGAAGTGTTTCTATTTGTTTCTTTTAATCTTTTCTGAGTATTTATTTATATTCTCTATTGAGATTTTGTTCTCATATGTTACTTCTTTAAACATGGTTTCCTGTAATTTTTGGGATGTATTTATGACAGTTGATATTTGTCTTTGTCTACAATGTCTAGGCTTCCTTGGGGTCAATTTCTATTAACTTCTTCCCCACATCCCTGTGTAGGGTTATACTTTTCTATTTCATTGTCATGCTTCATAATTTTTTGTTGAGTACTAGATATTTTAGATAACATATGGCAGCAATATGGATAACAATACCTACTACCTCCCGTTAGAGGAGTGTTATTGATATTGTTGATTAGTCATTTGTTTGTTTTATGCTTTGACTGAAGTAATTCTGTGAAGTCTATTTTCCTCACAGGGTGGCGACTCTGATACTCTTGTTCAAAACTTTTTTCTTATGTTTACCTGCTAGCTTGGCTACCCAGGTGTCACTCCTGTGTTCAGTTCAGTTCAGTCGTTTAGTTTTCTCTGACTCTTTGCAACCCCATGGACAGAAGCACACCAGGCTTCCCTGTCCATCACCAACTTCCAGAGCTTGCTCAAACTGATGTCCATCGAGTTGGTGATGCCATCCAACCATCTCATCCTCGTCCCCTTCTCCTGCCTTCAAACTTTCCCAGCATCACGGTCTTTTCTAATAAGTTAGTTTTTTATATTAGGTGGCCAAAGTTTTGGAGCATCAGATTCAGCATCAGTCCTCCCAATGAATATTCAGGACTGATTTCTTTTAGGATTGACTTGTTTGATCTCCTTGCAGTCCAAAGGACTCTCAAGAGTCTTTTCCAACATCACAGCTCAAAAGCATCACTTCTTCAGCGTTCAGCTTCCTTTATGGTCCAACTCTCATATCCATACATGACTACAGGAAAAAACAGAGCTTTGACCAGATGGGCCTTTGTAGGCAAAGTAATATCTCTGCTTTTTAATATGCTGTCTAGGTTGGTCATAACTTTTCTTCCAAGGAGCAAGTGTCTTTTCATTTCATGGCTGCAGTCACCATCTACATTGATTTTGGAGCCCGAAAAATAAAGTCTGACACTGTTTCCATTGTTTCCTCATCTATTTGCCATGAAGTGATGGGACCAGATGCCATGATCTTTGTTTTCTGAATGTTGAGCTTTAAGCCCACTTTTTCACTCTCCTCTTTCACTTTCATCAAAAGGCTCTTTGGTTCTTCTTCGCTTTCTGCCATAAGGGTGGTGTCATTTGCATACCTGAGGTTATTGATATTTCTCCTGGCAATCTTGATTCCAGCTTGTGCTTCAACCAGCCCAGCATTTCTCATGATTTACTCTGTATACAAGTTAAATAAGCAGGGTGACAATATACAGCCTTGACATACTCCTTTCCCGATTTGGAACCAGGGTGCTGTTCCACGTCCGGTTCTAACTGTTGCTTCTTGATCTGCATACAGATTTCTCATGAGGCAGGTCAGGTGGCCTGGTATTCCCATCTCTTTAATATTTTTCCACAGTTTGTTGTGATCCACACAGTCAAAGGCTTTGACATAGTCAATAAAGATGTTTTTTTGGAACTCTCTTGACTTTTTGATGATCCAACAGGTGTTGACGATTTGACCAACTTGAACATCTAGAAGTTCACAGTTGAACGTTTGCAACTGACAAGCTATAATTGATATTGTTTTATGTTATAAAAATATTAGTTTTTTTCACTTATTATGTTTATAGGCATCCACTGCTTGATTCATGGTTAGGCTTGTTAAGTAATTAAAGGCAATTTTCTTACAGCAGCATGTACTTATTTTATTCTAAAAGAATGAAATGCATAAAGTTTTTGTTGTTGTTGTTGCTTGTAACCTGTAAAATTGAGTTATTTTGCTGATGTGAAATAGCAATAACTCACTTGAGGACCATGCTACCTTCTGAAAATGCCATATACCTGTTTCTTAAATGTGTCAAAGCACCTGATAGACATTTTAAGAGCTGAAGGGGCAAGTGATTGACTCATTTTGGATAACAGGTGCCTTCCTAGGGCCACAGCTGAATGTGCTGGGAAGCAGCCATGGAGAAAGGCAGCACAAGCAGATGGAAACAAATCTTTTATTTAAAGGCAAAATGCCCAAATGACTTTCTGGCATGGCTAATTTCTACTATCACTTATTAGCTTATATATGATCCCCTAAACATATTATTTTTTTTTTCCTTAAGGGGCTGATTTGGATTGACTTGTTGAGAATGGTGTCTATTATCTATTAAGTCATGAGAAAGAGATTTCTGTGGTTACATGTAAACTTGTGATAGGTCTGCAGTGGAAGAGGTGAAGAGGGTAGTGAAGAAGTCAGCCACAGTCTGGTCTATGTGAAGGTCACACCAGCTTCATTGTACACCTTGAAGACTTTCTCAATGGTGTTGACATAGGCAGCTGTTCTCAGGTCCAATCCCAGGTTACACTTCATGACTGTGTGCATGATTTGCCTGGCAGAATGCTCCATGGTGTAGCTAAGCCAGAGTGCACAATGTCTTTGTCAGATATCCAGTCTTGGGACTCTGCTGTAGGTACAATAGGAATAGTTCCACCATATTTTCCAAATTTCCTTTCCAAACTCTCTTGAACAAACATGAGCAAGTGGTAGTTAGAATCCCTTTCATATTTGAAGTTCAAATGGCCATAGTTGACATGATTTCAATTCTTTAGCTACTCAAAGTAAAATACTGTCACTACTCCAGCATTCAAGTAGAGATCTGTAATAACCATGATGTTTCTCTCTAGGAAAATCTTATCAGCTTCTGGAGTTGTTGGTCCATTGGCACCTTCAGCAATGATCTTAGCTTTGGCTCTTGGTGCATTGGACTTGGTCAGCTGCTTCTCGCTGGCAGCAGGGATGTCACAGTCAACCTCCAAGATTCTCCTTTCATAGATCTTTGCTTTGGGGAAGCCCAGGATTATTTCATGTTGCAATTTGAAGTCTTCCAGTTCCTTTTGTTCAATACTATCTGGATTCCATACGCTGCCATCAGACTCACAAACAGCAACACATTTAGCACCAAAACGATGTAAATATCTCATAGAGTACAGGCCCACATTGCCAAATCCCTGAACGGCAAATGTTTTATCTCCAAATCCTGGTGTCATTCCTAAAATACTCATGTAAGAAGATTCATTGATGCAGTTTTCAATTCCATGGAAAACTCCCTGACCAGTAGCAGAGATCCAACTGTGGATTCCATGCTGACTGATGGGCTTACTGGTAACACAGGCATGGGCATTAACACCAGAGTGCCCTATAGTGCTACCATGGGTGTCAGCAATCCAGGACATCTCCAGTTGGCCTGTGCTCATGTCTGGGGCAGGTGCATCAATGCCAGGACCAATAAAGCCCTTCTTGCCAGCTCCATGGTGAACCTCCTTGTGATCTTTTCCAATTCATTATCAGTATAGTGCTTGGGATTGATCTAAACATCAGCTTTGGCAACCCTAAATGGCACATCAATCACTGCATACTTATATGTTATCAGATAAGCCAGAGCTTTAACTTCATCTACACTCACATCAGTGCTATAATGGATACCTTCCTTGCAGGGCATGCGGTGCTGGCTGTGCTAGGCCCAATAGTCCTCGAAGACTTCCCAGGAGCTGTCGTTGCACCGGATGGGGAAGGACAGGCTCAGCACATGATCACAGGGCTTGATGATGTGCAGGAGGCCATGCACCAGGTTTTGCTTCTGCTCCTCGGTCTCCTGGGTCTTGAGGTCCTCCGCCAGCTTGTCCTCCACGATGCTGGCACTATGGTAAAAGAAGCCCTCCACCATATTGAATAAGCTGAGGTAATCCTTGTGGTTGGCCACCGCCTCGCTGTAGTGTCACCGAGCGGATGGCACAAGCCCTGACTGCAGGGCACTGATGGCTGCAGCACGCTGCCCCACAGGCCCAGCCCAGCAGCATGGTGGAGTCAGTAGCCACAGAATCCAGAGCAGTAGGCTCGACACAGGACAGCAGCAGCACTTCACCAGGCACCGGTACATGGCAACAGGATGGAAGTGCTCTCTCATGGAGAAGAGGCACAGGCCTGTGAGAGTCACAGGCTCAGAGATGGACGGAGGGAGGAAGGGCCTGGCATCGGCTGCCCTCTTAAGTCACAGCTTCCTGCATTGACTATTGAGTTTTTTTATTTTATTTTATTTTTAAATTTTACATAATTGTATTAGTGTTTTAAGCCAACTTTTTCTTCTCTTTCACCATCATTAACAGACTCTTTAGTTCCTCTTCCCTGTCTGTCATTAGAGTGGTGTCATCTGCATATCTGAGGTTGTTATTTTTCCTGGCAATCTTGATTCCAGCTGGAGATTCATCCAGCCTGGCACTGTCTCACATTTTTCTTTTTAAATAAATATATTGGTATAAAATTTATATATGATAAAACTCATTTTAGACTACAGTTCAACAACTTCTGACAAATGTATATATTAGTGTAATCATCACTATGATCAAGATATAGAATACTCCTACTAACTCCAAAACTTTCCTCTTACTCCTGTGTTTTCAATCTGCCTGCCTCTACTCTTAACCACAAGCAAGAACTGATGGAGTTTCTAACATCCCAATATTTTGAAACTAATTTCTTTATGTACACATAACAGCAATGAGGATCAATTTTTCAAATTCCTTAATAAAACTGTCTCTAACATTTTAAATTAAATAAGAAAATCTAAAAACCTGGCTGTAAATTTAAAAGTTTAAGAAAGTGTACATACTTCATTGTTCTTGATTATGAATAATATTCTAAAAGTATTACAATAACATAAATTATAAAATAATGTCAGGAATAATACTAAACTATAATACCACATTTTACATTTTTTTGGTCTAAGGCTTGGATCCACATTTAACTTTAAAGATCCATGTGAGCCAAGTCTTTTACTGAAGTTGATATTTCCAGTACCTAATACAGTACAGCACAGCCAATGTTCAAAAATTGCTTAGTTACTGATGTAGGTCCACCGCTGCCGCTAAGTCACTTCAGTCGTGTCCGACTCTGTGCGACCCCACAGACTGCAGCCTTCCAGGCTCCTCCGTCCATGAGATTTTCCAGGCAAGAGTACTGGAGTGGGGTGCCATTGCCTTCTCTGACTGATGTAGGTAACTAGATCCAATTTTATGCTGAAACTGAGTAGCTTCTAGACCTGTTCCAATTAACAAGTTAAATAACTGTTGAAGACTCAAACATCATTTTAAAAATGCTGTACAGGTAACCAAATCTTTAATAATTTTAGAGGTTTAACCAAAAAACGTTAAGAAAAACTAAAATGCTGATAACATGGAATAGTGGCTTTTTAGCCTACCATTTCCAAAAAATAAATCATTTTTAAGTTGTTTAATACTTTGATTTCTGCTTTTGTTGCTTGTGGTTTCAGTATCACTCAAAAAAAAAAAAAAAAAAAAAAAAAAAAAACAAACAAAAAAAAAACATTGCCAAAGTGAATATTGAGGGGCTTCTTTCCCTGTTTTAGTCTAGGAATTTTTTATTACCAGGTCTATGTTTAAGTCTTAGCTCCATTTCAAATTAATTTTTTGAGTGGTGTTAGATAAGAATAGAGTTTCATTTTTCTGCATGTATTTATCTCATTGTCACACCATTATTGGAGAAGGAAATGGCACCCCACTCCAGTATTCTTGCCTGAAAAATCCCATGGGCAGAGGAATCTGGTGGGCTACAGTCCATGAGGTCACAAGGAGTCAGACACAACTGAGCAATTAAGGACAGGGCAGTTATTTTAAAACTCTCGCTCTGATAATTCCAGCCCCCCTGGCATGTAGTTCTCATGCTTGCTCTGTTCAAAGCATATATATATATATATATATATATATATATATATATAATTTTACTTTTTGTGTAATTTTTTTCTTGACAGCCATACATGATGTATCAAGTAAAAGGAACTACTAATAGTACTTTATTAATGGGATTCTAAGTTTTAGGAGAAGATAAAGACGTCTATAGTTTTATGATTAGGTCTCAGTCTTCTAGTGAGCTTATGTTTCTAGACTGTGAATTTCACAAATTTCTGTGTTTTTTTTTTTTTTTTTCTATTCCCTTAGGTTGGACAGAATGGCTAGAGTGGACTGGAGTTGGGTATTTTCCTTCCTTCAGTATACTCTGATAATATCCCAGTAGGCTATGTTCCCCTTACCTAGTTTCCCCAGAAGTCTTGCCTTTTTATGAAGAAGGACCTCTGGGGTATTGTAAAATGGGTCTTTTTCTCCTCCCACTGCCAGAAGCGTAAGTTGATTTTCTCTAATAATTATTATGAAAACTTGGCCTCCCGTCTGGATATAAATGGAGAAGGAAATGGCAAGCCACTCCAGTATTTTTTTCCTGGAGAATCTCCATGGACAGAGGAGCTTGTCAGGCTACAGGCCATGGGGTCACAGAGTTGGACACAACTTAGCTACTGAACATGCACGCTGGATGTAAAACTTACAAAATATGGGGGCTATCCTGTGAGAGTTGGACTGTGAAGAAGTCTGAGTGCCGAAGAATTGATGCTTTTGAACTGGGGTGTTGGAGAAGACTCTTGAGAGTCCCTTGGACTGCAAGGAGATCCAACCAGTCCAATCTGAAGGAGATCAGCCCTGGGATTTCTTTGGAAGAAATGATGCTAAAGCTGAAACTCCAGTACTTTGGCCACCTCATGCGAAGAGTTGACTCATTGGAAAAGACTCTGATGCTGGAAGGGATTGGGGGCAGGAGGAGAAGGGGACGACAGAGGATGAGATGGCTGGATGGCATCATTGACTCGATGGACGTGAGTCTCAGTGACGGACAGGGAGGCCTGGCGTGCTGCAATTCATGGGGTCGCAAAGAGTCGGACATGACTGAGCGACTGATCTGATCTGATCTGATGCTATGAGAGGATCAGTCTGCATTTTTAACTGTTAGAATTGACCATGTTGAGCCTACAGTAATTCATCAATTTAAGATTTCCTACCCTGGAAGAGTTTCGAGGCAGTTTCTGCTCCTGAGGGTCTGTTCTGATAAACAGTGACTCTTCCAGTATTTGCCTTTCTCTCCAACTTTGGGAGTGGCAGTTTGCCCTGTGTCTCCTCCTCTTTTATAGATCCAGGAAGAGTTGACTTTTCAATTTGTAAGGATGGAGTGGCAACTGCCAAGCTCTTTACGTAAGAAATCAGAAATCATCAGTTTGAACATATAGTGAGAGCAGAAGGACAGTAAGGGAAAAGCTCTAAGGGCATAGTTTTCTTTTCTAGAAGTTCTAGTTTTACAAAAAAGTTTTCTTTCTCTCTGCTTATCATGAAGATGAACCTCAGAGCTCAAATTATCTTAGTGTACAACACTACGATTCTTTTAACCTTTTCATTTTTTGAGCTTCTTTTATTCTAGTTTTCAAGACTTACTTCAGTTCAGTTCAGTCACTCAGTCATGTCTGAATCTTTGAAACCCCATGAACTTCAGCACACCAGGCCTCCCTGTTCATCACCAACTCCTGGAGTCTACTCAAACTCATGTTCATTGAATCAGTCATAACATCCAACCATCTCATCTTCTGTCATTCCCTTCTTCTCCTGCCTTCAATCTTTCCTAGCATCAACATTTTTTTCAAATGAGTCAGCTCTTCACATCAAGTGGCCAAAGTATTGAAGTTTCAGCTTCAATATCAGTCCTTCCAATGAACACTCAGAACTGATCTCCTTTAGGATGATCTGGTTGGATCTCCTTGCAGTCCAAGGGATTCTCAAGAGTCTTCAACACCACAGTTCAAAAGCATCAAGTCTTCGGTGCTCAGCCCTCTTTATAATCCAACTCTCACATCGATACATGACCACGGGAAAAATCATAGCCTTGACTAGATGGACCTTTCTTGGCAAAAGAATGTCTCTGCTTTTTAATATGCTGTCAATGTTGGTCACAACTTTCCTTCCAAGGAGTAAGTATCTTTTAATTTAATGGCTGAAGTCACCATCTGCATTGATTTTGGAGCCCCCCCAAATAAAGTCAAACACTGTTTCCACTGTTTCCCCATTTATTTGCCATGAAGTGATGGGACTGGATGCCATGATCTTTGTTTTCTGAATGTTGAGCTTTAAGCCAACTTTTTCACTCTCCTCTTTCACTTTCATCAAGAGGCTCTTTGGTTCTTCTTCGCTTTCTGCCATAAGGGTGGTGTCATCTGCATACCTGAGGTGATTGATTTTTCTCCTGACAATCTTGATTCCAGCTTGTGCTTCATCCAGCCCAGGGTTTCTCATGATTACTCTGTATATAAGTTAAATAAGCAGGGTGACAATGTACAGCCTTGACACACTCCTTTCCTGATTTGGAACCAGTCTGTTGTTCCATGTCCAGTTATAACTGTTGCTTCCTGACTTGCAAACAGATTTCTCAAGAGGCAGATCAGGTGGTCTGGTATTCCCATCTCTTTCAGTATTTTTCACAGTTTGTGGTGATCCTCACAGTCAAAGGCTTTAGTATAGTCAATAAAGCAGAAGTAGATTTTTTCTGGAACTCTATTGCTTTTTTGATGATCCAGCGGATATTGGCAATTTGATCTCTGGTTCCTCTGCCTTTTCTAAATCCAGCTTGAACATCTGGAATTTCACAGTTCACATATTGCTGAAGCCTGGCTTGGAGATTTTTGAGTGTTACTTTGCTAGTGTGTGAAATGAGTACAATTGTGCAGTAGTTTGAGCATTGCTTTTCTTTGGGATTGGGATGAAAACTGACCTTTTCCAATCCTGTGGCCACTGCTGAGCTTCCGAAATGTGCGAGCATATTGAATGCAACACTTTCACAGCATCATCTTTTAGGATTTGAAACAGCTCAACTGGAATTCCATCACCTCCACTAGCTTTGTTCATAGCGATGCTTCCTAATGTCCACTTGACTTCTCATTCCAGGATGTCTGGCTCCAGGTGAGTGATCACACCGTCGTGATTATTTGGGTCATGAAATTCTTTTCTGTACAGTTCTTCTGTGTATTCTTGCCACCTCTTTTAATATCTTCTGGTTCTGTTAGGTTCATACCATTTCTGTCTTTTATTGAGCCCATGTTTGCATGAAATGTTCCCTTGGTATCTAGTTTTCTTGAAGAGATCTCTAGTCTTTCCCATCATGTTGTTTTCCTCTATTTCTTTGCATTGATCACTGAGGAAGGCTTTCTTATGTCTCCTTGCTATTCTTTAGAACTCTACATTCAGATGCTCATATCTTTCCTTTTCTCCTTTGCTTTTCACTTCTCTTCTTTTCACAGCTATTTGTAAGGCCTACCAAGACAACCATTTTGCTTTTTTGTATTTCTTTTTCTTGGGTATGATCTTGATCCCTGTCTCCTGTACAACATCACAAACTTCAGTCCATAGTTTATCAGGCACTCTATCAGATCTAATCCCTTAAATCTATTTCTCACTTCCACTGTATAATCATAAGGAATTTGATTTAGATCATACCTGAATGGTCTAGTGGATTTCCCCACTTTCTTCAATTTAAGTCTGAATTTGACAATAAGGAGTTCATGATTTGAGCCACAGTTGGCTCCTGGTCTTGTGTTTGCTGACTGTATAGAGCTTCTCCGTCTTTGGCTGCAAAGAATATAATCAATCTGATTTCAGTGTTGGCCATCTGGTGATGTCCATATGTAGAGACTTCTCTTGTGTTGTTAGAAGAGGGTGTCCGCTCTGATCAGTGTGTTCTCTTGGCAAAATTCTGTTAGCCTTTGCACTGCTTCATTCTGTACTCCAAGGCCAAATTTGCCTGTTACTCCAGGTGTTTCTTGATTTCCTACATTTGCATTCCAGTCCCCTATAATAAAAAGGACAACTTTTTTGGATGTTAGTTCTAAAAGGTCTTGTAGGTCTTTATAGAACCGGTTCAACTTCAGCTTCTTCAACATTTTTGGTTGGGTCATAGACTTGAATTGCCATGATATTGAATGGTTTGCCTTGGAAATGAACAGAGATCATTCTGTCTTTTTAGAGACTGCATCCAAATACTGCATTTCAGGCTCTTTTTTGACTGTGATGGCTACTCCATTTCTCCTAAGGGATTCTTTTCCACAGTAGTAGATATTATGGTCATCTGAGTTCAATTCACTTATTCCAGTCCATTTTACTTTGCAGATTCCTAAATTATAGACATTCACTCTTGCCATCTCCTGTTTGACCACTTCCAATTTGCCTTGATTCATGGACCTAACATTCCAGGTTCCTATGCAATATTGCTCTTTACAGCATCAGACCTTGCTTCTATCTCCAGTCACATCCTCAACTGGGTGTTATTTTTGCTTTGGCTCTGTCTCTTCATTCTTTCTTGAGTTATTTCTCCACTGATCTCCAGTAGCATATTGGGCACCTACCGACCTGGGGAGTTCATCTTTCAGTGTCCTATCTTTTTGCCTTTCCATACTGTTCATGAGGTTCTCAAGGCAAGAATACTGGTAACAAGACTTACTTAGCTTTCAGCTAACATTTACTCTACTTGCAATTTAGAAAATTCTTTAACCTTGTCACTTTATTTTATTCTTGTATATGAAAAACAAAAGTGGGAATATAAGTTGATGATTTCCTATACTCTAAGTAAAATAATACCTTTTTAATATATTTTTAATATTGGAGTAGAGTTGATTTACAATGTTGTGTTAGCTTCTGGATATAACAAAGTGATTCAGTTACACATGTATCTATTCTTTATCAAACTTGTTTCCCATTTAGGTTATTGTAGAATATTGAACAGAGTTCCTTGTGCTATACAGTCAGTCCTTGTTGGTTATCTATTTTAAACAAAACAGTATTTGCATATCAATCTCAGAGTTTGACATTATTTACCTCTATTAGCAATCCTGATGCTTTTTTTGAACTCTTAAATATACCTCCTACTCTAGTCTCAGGAAGCTTTCTTGGTCATTGATGAATATTTTCAAGGCACAGTAAGATTGTCTATATTTGAAACAATTCCTGGGCATACAATGTAGTTCTGGAGAAATATGATATTGGAGTATTAGACACTGACCATTATTAACCACGGAGAAGGCAATGGCACCCCACTCCAGTACTCTTGCCTGGAAAATCCCATGGATGGAGGAGCCTGGTAGGCTGCAGTCCATGGGTTCGCTAAGAGTCGGACACTACTGAACGACTTCCCTTTCAGTTTTCACTTTCCACTTTCATGCATTGGAGAAGGAAATGGCAACCCACTCCAGTGTTCTTGCCTGGAGAATCCCAGGGATGGGGGAGCCTGGTGGGCTGCCGTCTATGGGGTCACACAGAGTCAGACACGACCGAAGTGATTTAGCAGCAGCAGCAGCATTATTAACCAACAGTTAATGAGAAGTTTACTACATGTGAGGCATTGTTCTCTGTGCTTTATTATGATACTTTGTTTCTGACACATACCTTATGCTCAGTTTTCAAATGGGGTATTTGAGACTTAACAATTTATTAAGCTTCTAAATGGTGAATTCAAATCTAACTACTGATACTCCAAACATAGATTCTTTTTACTGTATCACTTTCCCTTCCTATATAACTATAAGCCCATGCCTCCAAACTTCTGTGTCTTTTCCCCCATTTCTATACGTCTTCTAACACAAAATAGCTGGGAACCAAAACAATAGTGTACAGTTATTATAATCTCATTATTTAACTTAAATTGCACTCATCTCAAACTCTAGCAAAGTAATGCTCAAAATTCTCCAAGCTAGGCTTCAACACTACATGAACTGAGAACTTCTATCTGCTGGGTCATAGAAAAAGCAAGAAAATTCCAGAAAAACACTTAATACTGCTTCATTGACTACACTAAAGCTTTTGACTGTGTGGATCACAGCAAACTGTGGAAAATTCTTAAAGAGATAAGAATACCAGACCACCTTACCTACCTCCTGATAAATGTGTATGCAGGTCAAGAAGCAACAGTTAGAAGTGGACATGGAACAATGGATTGGTTTAAATTGGGAAAGGAATACGACAAGGCTGTATATTGTCACCTTGCTTATTTAATTTATATGCAGAGTACATCATGTGAAATGTCAGATTGGATGAAGCACAAGCTGAAATCAAGATTGCAGGGAGAAATATCAATAACCTCAGATATGCAGATGACACCACCGGCAGAAAGCTAAGAGGAACTAAAGAGCCTCTTGATGAAAGTGAAAGAGGAGAGTGAAAAAGCTGGCTTAAAAGTCAACATTCAAAAAACTAAGATTATGACATCCGGCTCCAACACTTCATGGCAAATAGATGTGGAAACAATGGAAACAGTGAGAGACTTTATTTTGGGGCCTCCAAAATCACTGAAGATGGTGACTGCAGCCATGAAATTAAAATGCTTGCTCCCTGGAAGAAAACCTATGAACAACCTAGACAGCACATTTAAAAGCAGAGATATCACTTTACTGACAAAGGTCGGTCTAGTCAAAGCTTGATTTTTTCAGGAGTCATGTATGGATGTGAGAGTTGGACTATAAAGAAAGCTGAGCACTGAAGAATTGATGCTCTTGAGCTGTGGTGTTAACGAGGACTCTTGAGAGTCCCTTGAACTGAAAGGAGCTCAAACGAGTCAATCCTAAAGGAAATCAGTCCTGAATATTCATTGGAAGGACTGATGCTGAAGTTGAAGCTCCAATACTTTGGTCACCTTATGCGAGAGCTGACTCATTGGAAAGACCCTGATGCTGGGAGAGACTGAAAGCAGGAGAAGAATGGAAAACAGAGGATGAGATGTTTGGACAGCATCACTGACTCAACGGACATGAATCTGAGCAAGCTCCAGGAGTTGGTGATGGACAGGGAAGTCTGGTGTTCTGCAGTCCATGTGGTCACAAAGAGTCAGAGATTACTAAGCAACTGAACTGAACCGAACTTAAATTTTGATGCCACCCAATCTGAAGATTGTGTTTTTCATGAAAACAAGAAAATGATAGCTATCATTTATGGTAAGTGCTCACACATTGGGACATTTTTCCCCATCAGTCAGTTAACAGCATTAATAGTTATATTTAGTGAGAATCTCCTATGATACACTCTGTATTAATCAACCATTAATCTCATAATAACCTTCCATGGTAAAGATTTTTCCTGCCATTTTATAGTTGAGCCAGCAGAAGTTATATATATATATATATATAGTTAATGTCAAACAGCTAGTTAAGTAAAAAGAGCCAGTATTCAAACACAGATCCCTTTCACCTCAAAATTCCTGTTATTTTCCCACTACATCATCCTGATGACACTACTCATCACCCAAAACACAGATAATTTCATTGCTCTGAATGATCTTTCTCCAACTCTACTTTCCCCATCAATGACAACTTTGTTTATTAAATGGCCATTTTCTTCACTTGTCAACTGTAATTAGTTTATACCTCTTTCTACATCTTTTAAAACCACCGTCTTCCCAGATAAAATGGAGCAAGAGTTCCATCACTCTACCCTATATCATCACAGCTTACACCACACCACTATAAGTGAGTATAATAATTGTAGCCCCATAAGAAGATAAAACTGATGTATCTTTTCTGTACCATTGTACAATGACTAAGTAGGTATATCAGAATTCTGAGGCATGGAAAAGCAAATTAAAAATATTGATCATCTAGATTCTTGCTGTCTGGAAAACTATATGCAAATGTGTAGAATTAAGAGAAATGAGTTGTTTTACATACACAGTCGTACATTAAGTAGAAAAGTAAGTATAAATGAAACAGTCTGAGTTTACTTGGTATCAGAGGTAAGTTTCTGTGTAGACAGCATGTGTGCATCCAACTATTTGGCTAACCACTCTCCTTTCATACTTTCCTCCTTATTTAGTTAAGAATGAGTTATGTACAACTTCTTGTTTGGCAAATAGTTTTCCCAAACCATTTAGCACTATAGTACTGTTACTTAGGAAAGCCACAGTATCAAGTATTCAATGGCTTGAAAGTATCAATACAAGATATTCTCTCTTCTTTCCCATCTGACTTTACTCCCTAAATGAAATCCAACCATATACCTATTAGAAGCCACTGTAGGTATGTGATTACCAATTTCTTTACTTTCTAAACTTTAGACTTGTCATAGGACAAGGAGATTAAAAAATAAAATGTGTATTTATTTCTTCTTCTTACAAAATGCCTTAATACATGCTCTTATCTCCATTATTACCACAAAACGGAAGCAGTTTTTAACATAATATAAAGACAGACACGCTATGGAATGCTGAAATGCTCCATGCTGCTTTAATGTTTTGTTTTTTTTTTTTTTAATCACACTCAACCATTTATAGTTAAATTTAACACTTGCTGTCATTAAGAAAAATGTGCAGCTCTTTCCTCCATGTGAGAATCACAGTAGCCAGTGAATGGTTATTGATCTGAGATAGCTAAAAGGGTAAAATGCAGGAAATGAAATTTGGGTTAGCCTCTTTTTATTGGGCTTTACTTTAAAATTTCCCAAAGCAGAGGTCCCATCGTTGATAGCATCAATCAGGTATAAAACAAATGACATTTAGGTGATCTTGTTTGGCCAACTGCAGCGATGAGCCTGATTGTCCCTTCTGCATCTGGAAACAAAGCATTGTCTGAGGGCAGAGGTGATATTACTCATTCTCAGTTCCTCTCTGGTATTTCTCCCAAGCTCCCAAAGCACACTGACATTTATGTGAGAATTCCTGTCAGCCCAGGCACTTATCTATCTGCACATTATGTGACAATTGGCTCCTGGGGACTCAAGCTGTTCACACATGGAAGTGTGCAAACCCCCTTTTCCCTAGTCAGCCCTCACTTTCTCAACATTATTGCAATCTCATCACTCTTGCTTGATATTTCATCACAAATATCTACTCATGATCTAAATTTACTCAGTCCTCTAACTGCAATCACTCATTCCTTCTTTTCAACTCATCACTAGGTTTCTAGCAAGGAATTGCTAGTATAAGATTAATACTCGCTAGGGCATTACTCCAGCCTAATGCCTTACCCTTTTCAGTGATGCTTATAATTTTAAATAGGATTCTCAGACAGATAAATATTTGAAGTCTAAATATTATGCCATGTTGCCAACTATGTTGAAGAAACATTTTCATTTGTTTACAGGGAGTAAGATTTATTGTGAATTAGTATACAGAGATAATAAATTACTTGTACAAGAAACATGGAATGGCAAATTCTTACTATTAACAAAATGATTCAAGCTAACAAATTATTTAGATTAGAATCTTCTTTGGAAGTCTTCTTCACTTAGAATTGGCCAGGGTTTACTGGAGCTAATAAATGAAGAATTATATTGATACTCAAGGCTGCATAAACATAGAAATCTATAATTTACTATGTTGAGATGTCTAGCTATCATGAATAAATAAGTACTACCATTCAGATATTTTCTTCCATTGGTTTTCAGATTGAATCCATGACTATATATTCTTTTTTTTTTTCACTTAATTTTCATAATTCTTATTTCCCAAAAAACAAGCTGAGTCAGCCTTTACATGAAATGAAATTGTTCTAACAAGAATAAATAACTGTCGTCTGTTGTGCAATGATATTAATTATGAGAAAACTGTAACTTTCCATTACTGTAATGCCAAACTACATAGGCAAAATATTATTGGGCAAAATATTATTTGAGCAAAATATATTATTTTCATTTTTTTCCTAGAAAATCAGAATTATGTTCATCAACACTGTGCTATTATTAATTCCAAGAGAATGTAAGATTCATAATTGAATTCTTGCAATGCACCATAATGCCAATGTAAGATGAAGATTTATGAAGTAAAAAAAGAGAAAAAAAGCCTAATAAATGAAGGCTTAAAGTTTTTAACAAAAATATAATAATCTGAGTATTGCCTTGTCTTTTTTGTTCAATCATTCTAAGAATAATCTAAGCACAGCCAATTTTTACTGTGCAACCGATGAATTGAAGAATAACATGTAAAATATTTAGCTTTCTCCTATAGAATCAAGGTCAACAATCAATCAATGAATGTGGGACATTTTTTATTTTGTTGTTTTTGAGTTTCTTTTTTTCTTTTTTTTAAATTTTATTTTATTTTTTAACTTTACAGTATTGTATTGGTTTTGCCATATATCAACATGAATCCGCCACAGGTATATACATGTTCCCCATCCTGAACCCTCCTCCCTCCTCCATCCCTGTACCATCCTTCTGGGTCATCCCAGTGCACCAGCCCCAAGCATCCTGTATCATGCATCAAACCTGGACTGGCGACTCATTTCATATATGATATTATACATATTTCAATGCCATTCTCCCAAATCATCCCACCCTCTCCCTCTCTCACAGAGTCCAAAAGACTGTTCTATACATCAGTGTCTCTTTTGCTGTCTTGTATACAGGGTTATTGTTACCATCTTTCTAAATCCCATATATATGTGTTAGCATACTGTATTGGTGTTTTTCTTTCTGGCTTACTTCACTCTATATCATAGGCTCCAGTTTTATCCACCTCATTAGAACTGATTCAAATGTATTCTTTTTAATGGCTGAGTAATACTCCATCATGTATATGTACCACAGCTTTCTTATCCATTCGTCTGCTGATGGACATCTAGGTTGCTTCCATGTCCTGGCTATTATAAACAGTGCTGTGATGAACATTGGGGTACACGTGTCTCTTTCAATTCTGGTTTCCTCAGTGTGCATGCCCAGCAGTGGGATTGCTGGATCATAAGGCAGTTCTATTTCCAGTTTTTTAAGGAATCTCCACACAGTTCTCCATAGTGGCTGTACTAGTTTGCATTCCCACCAACAGTGTAAGAGGGTTCCCTTTTCTCCACACCCTCTCCAGCACTTATTGCTTGTAGACTTTTGGATCTCAGCCATTCTGACTGATGTGAAATGGTACCTCATAGTGGTTTTGATTTGTATTTCTCTGATAATGAGTGATGTTGAGCATCTTTTCATGTGTTTATTAGCCATCTGTATGTCTTCTTTCGAGAAATGTCTATTTAGTTCTTTGGCCCATTTTTTTAACTTTTGTGCAGTTTAAGATCCTCAAAGTGTTTTAAAAACTATAGAAAATATATCTGGCACTCATTTTGCAGGCAAGCTAGATCCAGGTAGTAATTGCAAATTATTTGCATGAGAAGATATTTTAAAATAGTGAATGCACATGACACATCTGATTAAGTAGCAACCAAGGAATAAATTCTCATGATCTAGATTATTTATACTGGTATGTCACAGGATAAATATATCAGCTCAAAAGGGCAAACTTCTGTGGCCATAGTCCTATAGCAATTTGATCTCTGGCTTTCCTAAAACAAAGGGTTAGATAAAACTAGTGGTATTTTGTTTGATACTAGCAGAAAAAAAAAAACAACAAAAGTTAAATTTGAATGAGCTAATCTTTATAAAAAGTAATAGATTTTTAGTTTATATTAAATTATATTATTTTTTTTTCCAATTTGGCATTGAAGAAGTTATGGTAATAGAAAGCAGCCATGGTATTAGAAAGTGTTAGGGTTTATAGTACAGTGGTTATGAAACTTTAGCATTTTTCAGAATTATCAAGAGTGCTTGTTTGAATAAAAATTGCTTATCTTTACCCCAAATGTTTATAAGTCTTGGTTAGGGCCTGAGAATTTGTGTTTCTAACACAGTTCCAAGGTGATATCATGTCATCTTCCCAGGGACCACATTTGAAGAACCACTAGAGTAGCACAAGGAATGAACCAGAAGTAAAGAACTCTGGATCCTAATATATCCCAGTCACTGAGCAGATGTGCTTCTTTGGCAAGTTATTTACCCTCTCTCTATATTTTCAGAAAACTAGTGAACAGCTATTGAATTTTTATTTTTGAATCTATTAGTTCAAAACTCTTAATATTCACTCATTAATTTGACAAATATTTGAATAACTTCAGTGAGATAAACACTAGGGGAATCTTGTGATATATAAAATAAATCCCTTTCCTCATGGTACTCACCTATTTCTGGGAGGACAAAAATGAACAAATTTTAAAATATGCAATATAATGTCAAATGATGATAACACTATTAGAGAAAAAGGTAGAGACAAGTTGGGGGACTAGAGAGTGATATTGAGGGAGGTGAAGTGTTAAATTTGAAAATCTAATTTGATCACAAAACAATCTTTTTGTTAGATAGGCATTTTGATTTTCATGCTGTTGCTGAGGAAATTTCAGCTCAGAAAAGAGATCTTCCTAGTGTTACACAGCTAGCTGGTTAGCAGAATTAAGAACTGAATTAATATTTGACTCCAAATGTTACTCCCTTAACTAATATACCATCTCCTAATTACACAAAGCATCTAGGCAAAGTGATTGGCACTGAGGAATGATGCAATGAATGTAGTTATTAGTATCACTGTTTCCATAACTGAATTTATTTATCACATAGCAATTTTGGTTCAAATATGGAGAAACAAGGTCTCAGAAAGATCAAATGATTTGCCTAAATTCATCAAGTTAGCAAACAATGAATCTGACATAAGAATTCTAGCATGTTTGATGACAAAATGCATCATTTTTCTACTATGATAATCTGCCTTTTAGGCTTTCCTGGTGGCTCACTATTAAAGAATCCACCTGCCAATGCAGGTGACATGGATTCGACCCCTGGGTCAGAAAGATCCACTGGAGAAGAAAATGACAATCAACTCCAGTATTCTTGCCTGGGAAATCCCATGGACAGAGGAGCCTGATGGACTACAGTCCATGGGGTCCCAAAGAATCGAACATGACTTAGTGACTAAACAAAAACAACCATCTGCCTTTTCTCCATAAAATGCGAACAACAGGATAATTGCACAGGAAAGTCCACCTAAGGCTTATGAGTAGGCTTTGAAAAAATTATAGAATGGTTTGTGTTTGTAAACTGTATGTTTATAGTAATTTTATTTGCTTTTGCACTAATTGTTAATATTTTAGATGTTGAGGAATCCAGAATGTGAAAAAAGGAAACATTTATTATGTGGTTTCATTGGGATCATTATAAAGTTCACCTAAAACTTTTAGCCTAATTCAATTATAAAGAATTTTTTTGATAGATATGATTTTAATTAAGGTATTCTTTGCTGAGTATCATGAGGGAAACATGCATATGGGAGCATTTAAGTACATATTTTTCCTAGTCATTCAGGCTGAGGTTCCAAATCAGAATGCTCCTTCTTAAGATCATACTCAATGTTTTGCAGGAGTCAAGAAAACTGGTTTATAAAAGCAAAAATAAACAAATGGGACCTAATTAAACTTAAAAGCTTCTGCACAACAAAGGAAACTATAAGCAAGGTGAAAAGACAGTCTTCAGAATGGGAGAAAATAATAGCAAATGAAGCAACAGACAAACAACTAATCTCAAAAATATACAAGCAACTCCTACAGCTCAATTCCATAAAAATAAATGACCCAATCAAAAAATGGGCCAAAGAACTAAATAGACATTTCTCGAAAGAAGACATACAGATGGCTAACAAACACATGAAAAGATGCTCAGCATCACTCATTATTAGAGAAATGCAAATCAAAACCACTATGAGGTACCATTCCACGCCAGTCAGAATGGCTGCTATCCAAAAGTCTACAAGCTACAAATGCTGGAGAGGGTGTGGAGAAAAGGGAACCCTCTTACACTGTTGGTGGGAATGCAAACTAGTAGAGCCACTATGGAGAACAGTGTGGAAATTCCTTAAAAAACTGGAAATAGAACTGCCTTATGACCCAGCAATCCCACTGCTGGGCATACACACTGAGGAAACCAGAAGGGAAAGAGACACGTGTACCCCAATGTTCATCACAGCACTGTTTATAATAGCCAGGACATGGAAGCAACCTAGATGTCCATCAGCAGATGAATGGATAAGAAAGCTGTGGTACATATACACAATGGAGTATTACTCAGCCATTAAAAAGAATACATTTGAATCAGTTCTAATGAGGTGGATGAAACTGGAGCCTATTATACAGAGTGAAGTAAGCCAGAAAGAAAAATACCAATACATTATACTAATGCATATATATGGAATTTAGAAAGATGGTAACAATAACCCTGTATACGAGACAGCAAAAGAGACACTGATGTATAGAACAGTCTTTTGGACTCTGTGGGAGAGGGAGAGAGTGGGATGATTTGGGAGAATGACATTGAAATATGTATAATATCATATATGAAACGAGTCGACAGTCCAGGTTCGATGCATGATACTGGATGCTTGGGGCTGGTGCACTGGGACGACCCAGAGGGATGGTACAGGGAGGGAGGAGGGAGGAGGGTTCAGGATGGGGAACACATGTATACCTGTGGCAGATTCATTTTGATATATGGCAAAACCAATACAATATTGTAAAGTTAAATAAAATAAAATTAAAAAAAGAAAGAAAGAAAGAAAGAAAACTGGTTTAGCAGCAGTATTCAGCAGGGTGATACTACAAAAGAATGCATAGGCTTCCATTACAGATATGGAAGTTCAAACTACTCTGGCCATCCTATTTATGGTTTTCAGCCAGGCTTTGGAAGTACTTATTGCCAATTTAAGGTGGAAGTTGAAAGACTTCCCTTTCAGTTTTGATCAGTTTACCATTTTAATTATATAGAGGCATTAATTCCATTGAAGCATTAAGCTCTATTACATCTTCTAGGAAATACTCTATTAAAGCTAAACCCAAGGGTCATCTTTGCAATTGTCTTTCACTTGCAACATCCATAGTTTTGCTGTTGTTCAGTTGCTCAATCTTGTTGAGTCTTTAATGACTCTATAGACTGTAGGAATGTCAGGCTTCCCTGTCCTTCACCATCTCCCAGAGTTTGCTCAAACCAAGCTCCATTGAGTCAGGGATGCTGTCCAACCATCTCTTCCTCTGTTGTCCCCTTTTCCTCCTGCCTTCAATCTTTCCCAGCATCAGGGTCTTGTCCAGTGAGTCAGCTCTTCATATCAGGTAGCCAAAGTATTGGTGGTTGAGCTTCAGCATCAGTCTTTCCAATCAATATTCAGGTTGTATTTCCTTTGACTGACTGGTTTGATCTCCTTGCAGTCCAAGGGACTCTCAAGAGCTTCCTCCAGCACCACAGTACCAAGGCATCAATTCTTCAGCACTCAGCCTTTTTTATTGTTCAGCTCTCACATCCATACATGGCTACTGGAAAAACCATAGCTTTGATAAGACGGACCTTTGTCAGCAAAGCAATGCCACTGCTTTTTAATATGCTGTGTTTGTCATAGTTTTTCTTCCAAGGAGCAAGCATCTTTTAATTTCATGGCTGCAGTCACCATCTGCAGTGATCTTGGAGCCCAATAAAATAAAGTCTGTCACTGTTTCCCTTGTTTCACCATTTATTTGCCATGAAGTGATGGGATCAGATGCCATGCTCATTGTTTTCTGAATGTTGAGTTTCAAGCCAGCTTTTTCATGCTCCTCTTTCACCTTAATCAAGAGGCTCTTTAGTTCTTCTTCACTTTCTGCCATAAGGGTGGTGTCATCTGTATATTTCAGTTTATTGATATTTCTCCCAGCAGTCTTGATTCCAGCTTGTGCTTCATCCATTCTGGCATTTTGCATGATGACACTGCATATAAATTAAATAAGCAAGGTGACAATATACAGCCTTGACCTACTCCTTTCCCAATTTTGAGCCAGTTTGTTGTTCTATGTCTGGTTCTAACTGTTACTTCTTGACCTGCATACAGGTTTCACAGGAAGCAGATAAGGAGGTCTGGTGTTCCCCTTTCTTTAAAAATTTTCTAGTTTGTTGTAATCTACACAATCAAAGGCTTTAGCATAGTCAATAAAGCAGAAATATATGTTTTTCTGGAACTCTCTTGCTTTTTCTATGATCCATTGGATGTTGCCAATTTGATCATTTTTCTCTTCTTTTGTAAATCCAGCTCGTACATCTGGAAGTTCTCGGTTCATATACTGTTGAAGACTTGCTTGAAGGATTTTGAGCATTACTTTGCTAGCATGTGAAATGAATGCAACTGTGAAGTAGTTTGAACCTATTTTTTCTTTGCCTTTCTTTGGGATTGGAATGAAAACACCTTTTCCAGTCCTGTGGCAACTGCTGAGTTTTCCAAACTTGCTGGCATATTGAGTACAGCACTTTAACAGCATCATCTTATAGGATTTGAAATAGCTCAGATGGAATTCCATCACCTCTACTAGTTTTGTTCATAGTGATGGTTCTTAAAGCCCACTTGACTTTGCAATCCAGGATTTCTGGCTCTAGGTGAGTGATCACACCATCATGATTATCCAGGTCAATAAGATATTTTTTGTATAGTTCTTCTGTGTACTCTTGCCACTTCTTCTTAAAATCTTCTGATTGTGCTAGTTCCATACCATTATTGTGACCATTTTTGCATGAAGTGCTACCTTGGTATCTTTAATTTTCTTAAAGAGATCTCTAGTCTTTCCCATTATATTATTTTCCTCTATTTCTTTGCATTGTTCATTTAGGAAGGCTTTCTTATCTCTCCTTACTATTCTCTGGAAGTCTGCATTCATATGGGTATATCTTTCCTTTTCTCCTTTGCCTTTCACTTCTTTCTTTTCTCACTTATTTGTAAGGGCTCAACAGACAACCATTTTGCCGTTTTGCATTTCCTATTTTCTTGGTGATGGTTTTGATCACTACCTCCTCTACAATGTTAGGAACCGCCGTCTGTAGTTCTTTGTGTACTCTGTCTATCAGAGCTAATTACTTGGAGCTATTTGCCACTTCCATTATATAATCATAAGGATTTGATTTAGGTCATGCCTGAATGGACTAGTCTTTTTCCCTACTTTCTTCAGTTTAAGTCTGAATTTTTCAATAAGGAGTTCATGATATGAGCAACAATCAACTCCCAATTTTGTTTTTGATGACTGTATAGATCTTCTCTATCTTCAGCTACAAAGAATATAATCAATATGATTTCAGTATTAATTATCTGGTTATGCCTATATGTAGAGTTATCTCTTGTGTTGTTGGAAAAGGGTATTTGCTATGACCAGTGTGTTCTCTTGGCAAAACTCTGTTAGCCTTTGTCGTGCTTCATTTTGTACTCTAAAGCCAAACTTTCCTGTTACTTCAGGCATCTTTTGACTTCCTACTTTTGCATTCCAGTCTCCTATAATGAAAGAACATCATTTTTTTTGGTGTTAGTTCTAGAAGGTCTTGCAGATTTTCATAGAACTGTTCAACTTCAACTTTGTCGGCATTAGTGGTTGGGGCATAGACTTGGATTACTGTGATACTGAATGTTTTGCCTTTCAAGCTCTATTAAATCTCCTAGGAAATACTGTATTCAAGCTAAACCTGAGGGTCATTCTTGCAATTGTCTTTCACTTGCAGCATCCATAGTTATAAAATAATAAAACTATGATATGCTTAGCTGTTTGAAGTACTTGAAATTTGAATTAATATTTTAATAGTCACTAGGAGTTATGTTCTTAATTTCCTCAACTGGAAAGCACAAAACAAAATACTATTGGAGATTAGTATTCTGATTGCAACTCAGGGTGTCTAAGGGAAAATATAGTAATGTGATAGGTTTATAGTTAAAGCATAGGGTAATCAGAACAGTAAACTGAATTTCAAAACCATTGAATGATTTTCCAGTGGGTTTTATATGCTGTTCTTGGTTTTATGATAAAAATTTATTATTAGGTTGCTTACATAGAAGTAGGAGAGGACTTCTTTTGACCAAAAATGAGAACTTTAAAGGAATTCTCTAATAAACCCATCCTCAAGAAAATTTTGTACTCCCACAGAAAGCAACATAAAGTTTGAATTTAAAAATAATACTTTTCCATTTTCTCATCTTGATATGATTTAAACTTTCATCAGTAAAGAGCAAGACATGTTATTTCAAATCAAAAGAAAACACCAATATTAATTTTCAACAATAAAGTCTATGCATTGAAAAATAATTGAGCTTTTCATTTGAATCACTGAAATTTTCTGTTTCAACAATTCTGTTTTGGATCTTCCTGTGTTTCCAATTCAGATGTTGAATATTACCCAAAACAATGTATTACTTTTGATTTTCAGAGATTTATTGAGCCAAATATTTGACAAAGATAGTGCCTATAAGTGCTGAGATGCAGGTGTGCATGGCTAGGCTTGGCTCCCAGCAGTGATCTTTGATGCCAAACCCAAGTCCATTGTACTTATTTTGCTGCAGGCACAACAGATAAAAGTGGAAATTGTTTTGAAAATCTTTCCAATTTTTATGTAAATTTAGTTAGTACTTCAACAACATTGTCCAATTTTGAAACCAAACCAATTTAGAAAGTCACCACTGGTAAATATATAGGATTATAAAATATAAACCTCATCACAATTCAGTGACCATGTATTCATTAATTATCTAGAACAAATTCAAGGTTGCAAGGTTTTAGAATTCTCATGTCTTTGTTATATAGCAAATGGCCACATTCTGGGGTTTAAATAATAAATGTGACCTGAAAAATTGCTCATCTGTGCCTTGACTTCCCTGGTGGTTCAGATGATAAAGCGTCTGTCTACAATGCAGGAAACCCAGGTTCAATCCCTGGGTCAGGAAGATTTCCTGGAGAAGGAAATGGCAACCCACTCCAGTACTCTTGCCTGGGAAATTCCATGGATGGAGGAGCCTGGTAGGCTACAGTCCATGGGGTTGCAAAGAGTTGGACACGACTGAGCGACTTCAATGTCAATGTCAATATGCCTTGATGGCGATCTTAAAACAGGGATAGCATGTATTCAGTTGCTCAGCTGTGTCCGATGCTTTGCAACCCCATGCACTGTAGCCAACCACGCTCCGGTGACCATGAGACTTTCCAGGCAAGAATACTGGAGTGGCTTGCCATATCCTAATCAAGAGGCTCTTCCCACCCCAGAGGTAAACAGGCGTGTCCTGCATCTCTTGCCCTGCAGGCAGATTCTTTACTGCTGAGCCATTGGGGAAGCCTTCAGTAGTTAGCATCAGTTCAGTTCAGTTCAGTTCTGTCGCTCATTTGTGTTCGATTCTGTGACCCCATGAATCGCAACACGCCAGGACTCCCTGTCCATCACCATCTCCAGGAGTTCACTAAGACTCATGTCCATCGAGTCAGTGATACCATCCAGCCATCTCATCCTCTGTAGTCCCCTTCTCCTCCTGCCCCCAATCCCTCCCAGCATCAGAGTCTTTTCCAATGAATCAGCTCTTCGCATGAGGTGGCCAAAGTACTGGAGTTTCAGTTTTAGCCTCATTTCTTCCAAAGAAATACCAGGGCTGATCTTCAGAATGGACTGGTTGGATCTCCTTGCAGTCCAAGGGACTCTCAAGAGTCTTTTACATCACCACAGTTCAAAAGAATCAATTCTTCAGCACCCAGCTTTCTTCACAGTCCAACTCTCACATCCATACATGACCACAGGAAAAACCATAACCTTGACTAGATGGACCTTTGTTGGCAAAGTAATGTCTCTGCTTTTCAATATGCTATCTCAGTTGGTCATAACTTTCCTTCCAAGGAGTAAGTATCTTTTAATTTCATGGCTGCTGTCACCATCTTCAATGATTTTGGAGCCCAAAAAAATAAAGTCTGACACTATTTCCACTGTTTCCCCATCTATTTCCCATGAATTGATGGGAGCAGATGCCATGATATTCGTTTTCTGAATGTTGAGCTTTAAGCCAACTTTTTCACTCTCCACTTTCACTTTCATCAAGAGGCTCTTTAGTTCCCCTTCACTTTCTGCCATAAGAGTGGTGTCATCTGCATATCTCAGGTTATTGATATTTCTCCTGGTAATCTTGATTCCAGCTTGTGCATCTTCCAGCACAGCGTTTCTCATAATGTACTCTTCATATAAGGTAAATAAGCAGGGTGACAATATACAGCCTTGGCGTACCCCTTTTCCTATTTGGAACTAGTCTGTTGTTCCATGTCCAGTTCTAACTGTTGCTTCCTGACCTGCATATAGATTTCTCAAGAGGCAGGTCAGGTGGTCTGGGATTCCCATCTCTTTCAGAATTTTCCACAGTTTATTGTGATCCACACAGTCAAAGGCTTTGGCATAGACAATATAACAGAAATAGATGTTTTTCTGGAACTCTCTGGCTTTTTCCATGATCCAGCAGATGTTGGCAATTTGATCTCTGGTTCCTCTGCCTTTTCTAAAACCAACTTGAACATCTGGAAGTTCACATATTACTGGTAGTTCATGTATTGCTGACGCCTGGCTTGGAGAATTTTAAGCATTACTTTACTAGCGTGTGAGATCAGTGCAATTGTGTGGTAGTTTGAGCATTCTTTGGCATTGCCTTTCTTTGGGATTGGAATGAAAACTGACCTTTTCCAGTCCTGTGGCCACTGCTGAGTTTTTCAAATTTGCTGGCATATTGAGTGCAGTACTTTCACAGCATCATCTTTCAGGATTTTAAATAACTCAACTGGAATTCTATCACCTCCACCAGCTTTGTTTGTAGTGATGCCTTCTAAGGCCCACTTGACTTCACATTCCGGGATGTCTGGCTCTAGGTGAGTGATCACACCTTCGTGATTATCTTGGTCATGAAGATCTTCTTTGTACAGTTCTTCTGTGTATTCTTGCCGCCTCTTCTTAATATCTTCTTGCTCTGTTAGTTGCATACCATTTCCATCCTTTATCGAGTCCATCTTTGCATGAAATGTTCCCTTGGTATCTCTAATTTTCTTGAAGAGATCTCTAGTCTTTCCCATTCTGTTGTTTTCCTCTATTTCTTTGCATTGATCACTGAGGAAGGCTTTCTTATCTCTTCTTGCTATTCTTTGGAATTCTGCATTCAGATGCTTAAATCTTTCCTTTTCTCCTTTGCTTTTCACTTCTCTTCTTTTCACAGCTCTTTGTAAGGCTTCCCCAGACAGCCAATTTGCTGTTTTGCATTTCTTTTCCATAGGGATGGTCTTGATCCCTGTCTCCTGGACAATGTCACGAACCTCAGTCCATAGTTCATCAGTCACTCTATCTATCAGATCTAGGCCCTTAAATCTATTTCTCACTTCCACTGTATAATCATAAGGGATTTGATTTAGGTCATACCTGAATGGTCTAGTGGTTTTCCCTACTTTCTTCAATTTAAGTCTGAATTTGCCAATGAGGAGTTCATGATCTGAGCCACAGGCAGGTCCCGCTCTTGTTTTTGCTAACTGTGTAGAGCTTCTCCATTTTTGGCTGCAAAAAATATAATCAATCTGATTTCAGTGTTGGCCATCTGGTGATGTCCATGTGTAGAGTCTTCTCTTGTATTGTAGGAAGAGAGTGTTTGCTATGACCAGTGCATTCTCTTTGCAAAACTCTATGAATCTTTGCCTTGCTTCATTCCATACTCCAAGACCAAATTTGCGTGTTACCCCTGGTGTTTCTTGACTTCCTACTTTTGCATTCCAGTCCCCTATAATGAAAAGGGCATCTTTTTTGGGTGTTAGTTCTAAAAGGTCTTGTAGGTCTTCATAGAGCAGTTCAACTTTAGCTTCTTCAGCGTTACTGGTTGGGGCATGGGCTTGGATTACTGTGATATTGAATGGTTTGCCTTGGAAATGAACAGAGATCATTCTGTCGTTTTTGAGATTGCATCCAAGTACTGCATTTAAGACTCTTTTTTTGACCATGATGGCTACTCCATTTCTTCTAAGGGATTCCTACCCACAGTAGTAGGTATAATGGTCATCTGAGTTAAATTCACCCTTTCCAGTCTATTTTAGTTTGCTGATTCCTAGAATGTCAATGTTCACTCTTGCCATCTCTTTGACCACTTTCAATTTGCCTTGATTCATGGACCTGTCATTCCAGGTTCCTATGCAATATTGCTCTTTACAGCATTGGACCTTGTTTCTATCACCAGTCACATCCACAACTGGGTATTGATTTTGCTTTGGCTCCATCCCTTCATTCTTTCTGGAGTTATTTCTCCACTGATCTCCAATAGCATGTTGGGCACCTACTGACCTGGGGAATTCCTCTTTCAGTATCCTATCATTTTGCCTTTTCATACTGTTCATGGGGTTCTCAAGGCAAGAATACTGAAGTGGTTTGCCATTCCCTTCTCCAGTGGACCACATTCTGTCAGACTTCTCCACCATGACCCGCCCGTCTTGGGTGGCCCCATGGGCATGGCTTAGTTTCAGTGAGTTAGACAAGGCTGTGGTCCTAGTGAGATTAGATTGACTAATTTTCTGTGATTATGGTTCCAGTGTGTTTGCCCTCTGATGCCCTCTTGCAACACCTACCATCTTACTTGGGTTTCTCTTACCTTGGATATGGGGTATCTCTTCATGGCTGCTCCAGCAAAGCTCAGCCGCTGCTCCTTACCTCGGATGAGGGGTACCTCCTCACTGCTGCCCCTCCTGACCTTGGACATGGAGTAACTCCTCTCCACACATATATTTATAGGCTTGTGACTTTTATTTCTGTAAACACAGTGTATGCATAGTGGGTGATATTGCAGATGTCTTTTTCAAAAATATTATAGTAATTGATATGTCCCTAAAACTATCTGTAAGTATTTCTCCATATTTATGCAGAACAAATGCCACTAATTTGTTAATTTTGGCAATCAGATAAATAAAATATTGTTCCCATGGTTGTTTTAATTTTGCATCTTCCTGTTACTGATCACCTAACTTTTCATATATATATGAAATATACACATACATATGTAGCATATTTTGTTCCATGAATGGATAGTCTTAATTTTTTCTTATATATTTGATCTGCTTCTTTTTCCTAATAACATATAGGAACTTTACATATTAGAGAAATTGATCCTCTGTAAATTTTATGCACTGCAAACATTTGAATATGCATGTTTCTTTTTTTTTTGCTTCATTCTTTATGTCTTTTGTTTTATTATTTTTTACTATGAAATCAAATTTTTTTTTTCCTCTTCTTTATGTCTTCTTTTTCTGACATGCTTGGGAAGATTTCTCCCACCCCTAGATTATGAAAACATTTACTTAGATTTTAATATATGTACTAGTACCCTTAAAATTCTCCTAAAATGTATTTTTTAATTCTATTACTCAGAGAGGAAATCTGTCCTTTTTTATTCAAAATGATTGCTCTATTATGCTAATTATATTAATTAAAAGAAACATTACTTTCTCACTAAATTTAAATAGTGCTGTAGCAAAATTTAATTTCCCATAGACACATAGACTTATTTTATTTAGATCAGTCTATCCTCCTTAAATGATGTGTTGATCTATTTGTCTAGTTCTTCAGTTTTGAAATTTGTGTGTGTGTATATCTATGTGTTTGTGTATGTGTATACATATGTATGTATCATATTCCCATATATACAATATAGGTTGTCATTGTTTAGTCACTAAGTTATGTCTGTCTCGTTTGTGACTCCATGGACTGTAGCTGGCCAGCCTCCTCTGTCCATGAGATTTCCCAAGCAAGAATACTGGAATGGGCTGCCATTTCCTTCTCCAGAGGTTCTTCTCAACCTAGGGATTAAATCCATGTCTCCTACATTGGCAGGCAAATTTTTTATCACCGAGTTACGGGGAAGTCTATACAATAGAGATAGTTCTATCTAAATTATGTTATCACATGTATTGTCACATCAATCTTTAGATAAAAAAAATGTATATGTTTACATATTTTCATTGACTATTCCAAATCATTCTTCCATAGTAACTTAGCTCAATTGAATTAAAAAATAAGATGAAAGATAATCACTGAGCTTTTGAATAGTATTAAAAAGACTCTGATGCTGGGAGGGATTGGGGGCAGGAGGAGAAGGGGACGACAGAGGATGAGATGGCTGGATGGCATCACTGACTCGATGGATGTGAGTCTGAGTGAACTCCAGGAGTTGGTGATGGACAGGGAGGCCTGGTGTACTGCAATTCATGGGGTCGCAAAGTGTCGGACATGACTGAGCGACTGAACTGAACTGAACTGAAATATGTAATAAACTTTGGAAAGACTGACATTTTATACTGTCAAATCTTCCCATCCATGAACATACATTCTCATATTTTAGGGCTTATTTTATGTTCTTTTAAAGTTTTAAATAGACTTAAAATGTATATTTGATTTCCTGTGAAATACATCCCAACGTATTTTATAATTTTACTCTTGCTTGTAAATGGAGTATTATTAACATCATTTTAGCTGCTTACTGATAACATGAAGAAAAGCTATTGATTTTTGTATACTTATCTTTTATCTATTAACCTATCAAATTATATAAACTCTAATAGTTTTCCTAAAACTACATCTCTCTTTTTAGTATATGATTATATAATTACCAGAGTTTTTTCCTATTTTTGAATTATCTATCAAGTGTTTTAATTTCAATATTTTCTTACATTAGCCAGAACTTCTAAAATAGTGTAGAATAATAACAAATATGCCTGTCTTATTTTTAATGAAAATACTAGCAGTTCATCATTTAGTATGATCTTTGTAGTAGTTTCTGTAAAAAGGTTATCTAGAGTTTTCACTTCAGTATATTTTTGTAGTTTAACCTCCCCATATTTGTTCTATTTAGAATGATATTGGTTATTTTTGGCTATTTCAAATTTTCCACATAAATGTTTGAATAGATTTTTCATTTTGCATAAAAACAGGTGCTTGAATTTTTTTTTTTTATTTTTTAACTTTACAATATTGTATTGGTTTTGCCATATATCAACGTGAATCTGCCACAGGTATACACGTGTTCCCCATCCTGAACCCTCCTCCCTCCTCCCTCCCCGTACCATCCCTCTGGGTCCTCCCAGTGCACCAGCCCCAAGCATCCAGTATCCTGCATCGAACCTGGACTGGTGACTCGTTTCATATACGATATTATACATGTTTCAATGCCATTTTCC
Source organism: Bubalus kerabau (assembly GCF_029407905.1). Classification (NCBI taxonomy): domain Eukaryota; kingdom Metazoa; phylum Chordata; class Mammalia; order Artiodactyla; family Bovidae; genus Bubalus; species Bubalus kerabau. The sequence goes on along the minus strand of NC_073647.1, from coordinate 55,753,089 downwards.
CAAATCATCCCACCCTCTCCCTCTCCCACAGAGTCCAAAAGACTGTTCTAATGAAACTTCATTGAATATATCAATTTGAGAAGGATTGGCATCTTTTAAATATTGAATATTCTAATTCAAAAACATGGTAAATCCTTGTAAATAGGTTTTCTTTTTTTCAATGTTTTTATTTTTGCAGTTTACTATGTAGGGCTCTTGCACATCTTTTCTTTGGTAATTTTTAGGTCTTTTGATTTTTTTGCTCCTCCAAGTATATTATTATTAAATTTGATTTATTTTTTGCTTACTAAATAATAGAAAAATAACAGAAGTATAATTGCTGTTTGTCAACCTTTTATCCACAAATGTCAAAATTATTTTTACTTCTAATGATTTATCTGTAACTTTAGATTTTTGATAAGCTATGATGTTGACTATAAATAATGATAATTCTATTTCAGCCTTTCCAATTCTTATACTAGCTAGAATCTCCAGTATAAAGCTGACTAGATATGGTGATATCCGATATTTTTGTCTCATATTTGATCAAAAGTAGAGCAGTTTCATTATTTCACTATTGAGTATCATCCTTGCTATACATTGTATGTAAATGCCCTCTATCAGATTAAGAAATCATAAACAAATATTACATTAATCAAGCACTTATATTTTCTTTTTCCTATTAATATATAAAATTGCATTGATTGATTTTTTAAACTAACATCATATTCCTTGAGTAATACCCACTTAAACATTTGAACGTTAACCTAGTTGTATATTTTCAGGTTTTATATAATGACATATTTTTTAGGAAGCTCACATTTAAGAATAGGAGATAAGTTGACTTAATATTCCCATCTCCCCCTTGTCAAAAAATAATTTCAAGGCTGAAAAAAAAAAAAAAAAAAGCTGTATTTGATCTCTTAGAAATTGCAATCAGGAGACCCAGATTCTGAAAAGAGACATAGTCGGGGCTTATAAAGACAAAAGCCACAAGGTTGATAAAGTGGCCCGGTGACTGACTCTGACACAAGTCAGGAAATATTTGTCCTTAAGGAATCACAAATTATTTTAGGGCAAAGTTCCAATAAATACGTTGATTTTCTGGCACATGTTCTGGATGCCTTTCTTAGAAAAATAGACTGAGACATGCATAAGTCACACTTCCTCAGTGGCCTCCTGGCTCCATTTTAAAGTGCTCTTTTACCAATATTGACTCCATTTTTATTTTCCTTCTACAGCCTTCAAATGTTCTTGTCAGGCTTTCAATCAAGGTTATCTGATTCATAGAACAACTGGACAAGATTTCTTCTTTTTTTTTTTTTTCTCTAGAATCATATGTAATATTAGAACTATTTATTCATTAAATATTTGGAAATATTTGCCAGTAAAGCCATCTGAAGCTTAAGTTTGCTTTATAAGAAGATTTAATTAAGGATTTAATGTCTTTATTAGATATAAGGCTATGCAGATGGTCTACTTTATCTTATGTTAGCTTTTGTAAGTTGTTTCACAATTTTTTTTTCCTATATCATTCAATTTTCAAATTTATTTTCAAAACATTTTTCTTAGTGTCCTCTTATCTTTTTGATATTTGTAGGATTGGTAGTGCTGCCCTCTTTTTCTCTCATGAGTTAATCAATTAGAGCATCTCTTGCTTTTTCTTTTCTCCCCTTGATCTGATGTTCTAGGAATTTATCAATTGTACTCATATTTTCTTTTTTAAAAAGTCTTTATACTTTATTTCTTTAAAAAAATTTAAGATTTTAATTGAAGGATGATTGCTTTGCAGAATTTTGTTATTTTCTGTCAGACATCAACATGAACCAGCCATATTTTCAAAGGACTAAATTCCTTTTTATTGATTTTCTCTAAATAATATTTATTTGCTATTTCAGTGATTTCTAACCATATCATTATGAATTCCACATTCTACTATTTTGTGAGTTTAACTTCATGTTCTTTTTCTAAGACTATGAGATACCTGCTTAGATCATTGTTATTTAGTGCTCCTTCTTTTCTTATATATCCACTTAAAGCTATGCATGTCCTAAGGAAACTTCTGCTGCATTTCACAATATTTAAATATTACATTTCTTAAAAAATAATTTCTAAGATATACTGTGAGTTATTCTTGGATTTGTGAAATGAAAAGTTCTTGTTCTCAGTTTCAAAGATGCACATTTTAAGACATTTATTTAGATAATTGATATTTAGCTGAATTTCACTGTTGTCAGAAGCAGACACTGTATGACATCAGGCTTTTCAAACTTGTGGCAACATGATTTAATGTCAAACATATTGTCAATTATGGTGAATATTTCATATACACTTGAAAAGACTTGAATTTTGTTACTGCTGAATGCAGAGTTCTATCCATGTCAGTTAAATCACAATTGTTACTTGTGTTCCTCAAATTATTTATATGCCTACTAGTTTGTCCCTGTCTACTGTATTGGTTACAGAGAAAGGTAAATTATCCAGCTACCATGGGGGTTTATTGATTTTCTTCAATGCTTTATTTTAATTTTGAATGACTTTAAGGTTTTCAAAGTTATATTTTTAAGAAAAAAATTTTGCTGTTTATCCATTTTACTATCTTTCTGGTTATTTAATTAAATATTTATTTATACACCTTATTCCAGTTTCATTTGTTTTTATTGATTTTTTTATAGTATCTTAGGTTAATATTTAGTTAATTTATTTTCAGTTTTAAAATACCATGTAAATTTCAAATTTAGGTGTGTCTCAAAGTTATAATGTTTCTCTTTTCCATGAGCTTACAGATAATTTGTAATCTTTGTTTTTACTTGCTTGCTGTCAGACATTATCAGATATGTGTTTATTAATTTTCATATAGTTCAGGTTGTTTTTATTAATTTTAAATTTTATTATTATTAGAGAATACACCCCCTAAAAGTTTTACTTAGCTGAATTGGTTAATCTTTTCAATAAATACATTAATTTAGGTAACTATTTCAGTATTATAAGAAACATGTATATTTTCTGTTTATAGAATAAAAAAGTTTGCATATTTGAGCTTATTGCATGTATTTTAAAATCCTTATATTCTTATCTGTGGATTGCTGGTTTTCTCTCTTTTAGCTTATATTTCATATGTATGAAGTTGATGTCCATCTTTTTCCTCTTTAATGCTGTTTGACCATGGAATCAACTTTTTATGATAATAATGTAACACTTCTGCTGTCTTTTCATTTACACTTGTTTGTAATGTGATGTTTCATTTAAAATTTTTAAACTGTTTCACTTTGTTTTATACATATTTCTTGAAAATATGCTTTGGTAATATGTTTTTAACTTCACCTTTTAACAAACAAACATGTAGATCAACCATTTCACAATTAAAGCAATAGCCGATATGTTTTATTTTTTTTCCTATATTTGCTAGTTTGTTGTTATTGTTTTCCTCTGTTCTTATTTTTGCCGAGTTAATCAAGATTTTTTCATTACTCCTTCCTTGTTAAACTTGAAATTCTACTATGCTTTTTAATTCCTCAGATGGTTAGTTTTCCATTCTTAAAAGTGGTTGCTCAGGATGGGGAACACGTGTATACCCATGGTGGATGCATGTTGATGTATGGCAAAACCAATACAATATTGTAAAATAAAATAAATAATAAATAAATAAATAAATAAAAAGTTTAAAAAAAGTGCTTTTCAAACAAACATATATACCTAATTTCAAAGTAAAATGATAAATTATCATTCCACTAAAATGCCTTACTTGTCCATTTCTCCTTCCCAGATGAAACTTAAAGTTTAGAAGTATTTACTTCCTAGATGTGACATTTTTCTAATCTTCACACAACCTTATGGCATTTCTAAGATAGTTTTAAACAATTAGTTCTAGGTTATTATTATATTTTATTTTACATGTTTCTTTTCTGTTTCAAGAATCCTTGCATGCTGTAAATTTTCAATTACATAAAAAGTATTAGTATAAATTATAAATAACTTATGAAATACATTCATCACTCATTTTTCTTTCCCCTGTGTTGATTTCTCTGTTCTAACTAAATTAGCTATTGTAACATTTTCTAGCATATTTTCTTAATATTCTTGCTGTTAATGATATATGAATGTTCATGTGTTCTTAAATATTTTTTTCCTCTACAGATGAACATAAATGGGTTGAGGTACTGCAAACTCTTTGATTGTAAACTTTTTCTCTCAGTTGTTTGTAAATCTCTCCTCTTGTCCTCTAACTTTATCCCATCTTGCAGCTGAGAAATCCTATAATGGCCTGATTTTGTTTCCTTTGTAAGTAAGCTATTCTTTCCTATGATAAGCTTGTAATATATATATATATTTTTTTCATCTTTAAATTCAGAAGTGTTCTTTAGGTTATATCTATATTTTTTTTTCTTATAAATCTTACTTAATATTCAGAGAAAATTTTCAACCTATTCTCTGGTCTTTCTTCAGCTTGAAATAGTCTTTCACTCTGTGTTTAATCACTACTCCATCTCAATTTATTATCATTTTTTATTTCATTTTTGGGTTTTTATTATTTTTGTACTTGATATCCTGTATCTGTCCTCTGAGACTCTTATTTTCTTTTTATTGAGATGAGATAGTGTGTGTGCATGTTTCTTAGCGAGAGATGAAGATAGAGTTTGGAAATTTAGTTTCTTGTATTTGTTGAAGCTTTGAGCTTTGGGGACTCAAAGTGAAGGAGCAGAATACCAGGTTTGCTTCCCCATGAGGAGAAATAAGTGAAATTTAGGACTTTCAGATTCCCCAAGAAACTTTGTTTTGCTGATGTGCATGAATCTCCTTTAGTAACTGATGAACCTACAAATTATTTGACTTACTTTGGTATACTTAGAACTTTCCAATATTTTTACCTGAGTAAACCTGTAGGAGACCTGCATTTGTAATGCAAATGGATTTTTTGTTCCTGTGATTACGAGAAAGCTCCAACTTGAACCTGGAGAGAACTGAGAATAGGATATTTTTCTCAGAGCCTCAGCTGAGAGAGTGGTTTCTTATATGTGTTCAGTCAGATCATAGAAGTAGCAGTTGCTCTACGTTCAAGCACTTGCTTGTGTAGTGCATCTTGAGAGTGCTCAGTAACCTCACTTATATGGGTAATAAAAGAACACAAATCCATTAGCTGGAAAAGAAAAAAAAAAAAAAAAAAAAAACCTGCAACTCTCTTAAGAGTACTCAGACACTTGAGGGAAAAAAAGCAAAGCTCAAGATAGAGCAAATGGTTTCCACTGAAGGTGGAAGAAAGACATGAGAATTTTAACAACAGTGATGCAAAGATAATTCTAGAAGCACTTAAGAACACACATACATAAAAGTAAATGCTTTTTGGAACATAACATGTTCTTTTAGTTAAAAAATCAATCAAATATATATGCATTTGTCTCTAGATAATCAAATCAACTTAGAGTATTTCTTATGCAACTAAATAGCTAGACCTGTGGGAAGCACTACTCATAGATAAATTAAGTTCTCTTTGTCTAGATCTGTCAGAACAGAGGTAAATTTTGACTGAATTCTGGTGTAACATTATATATATATATATTTCATGGCCTTCTCATCACAGTTTGTGTATAAGAGAAATGTTAGATGATCAGTGTATTTGTCACATTTAACCTTTAATTCTATTGGGGTCATAAGAATAGTGCTATAAAGGAGAATAACTTTTTTTTCACAGACATAGGCTATGTGTAAATAAAACTAAACAAGCTGTCATGCATGTATGTTTCCATTTCTGTTAAATGATTGAGAGTAAATAGGAGAACATAAACAGTTGATTCAGTTATTTTTACATGGTATTTGTCATATTCTAGCGAAGGGCAAAATTTTATCTATTTTGCTATGTAATTGAAATTAAATTTCTTTCTGCTTAAAACCTGAATGAACCAGGTATGAATCTATATTGATATTATTCTCTATAAATTTACAAACTCGGTTTACTCTTGTTTCTTAGGTTTTGCCTGTTTAATCCACTTATGAGTGTTTAGACAAATGACATATGGAAAAATATACTTTGAATGTGTATTTTAAAAAATTGGTTTCTTTCATTTTACATAGGTGAATAACAACATTACTGTTGAATACATTAAGGCAACTATATTAAGATTTCTTTATGTGTTGTATGAAGAATTTTTTGAATTTCACCATCTATTATATATTTAACTTCTGTTTTCCACTTATGCAAAAGCATTTTTAGATATTTTATGTGAAAATTTATCCTGATCACAACCTTCCATATATTTTTCCTGCTTATTTCTATTGGCTTGTCTTTCTTTTTCAGTTATTAGATACCAAGTGATAAGTGTACTTTAATTTGTACCTGGTGTCTTCCAAGAAATTACTGATTATATGTTTCTGTGAATTATTCTTAACTCTTTTACTTGGTTCTGTTTAATTAAAAACTATTGACAGAGTGCCTGCTGTAGGTTAGGCACTGTGTTATGGAATAAAAAAGATACATTGTTCCTACCTTCATAGAGTGTATATTCTAGTGTAAAACGTACCTAGTAAGAATCTAAACATTTAATCAGATCTATAAGTGCTAAAAAGTAGAGGTTCTAAGAAATCAACCCACATTTAGAACATTATCCCTGTAAACAAGTAAGTAATTAGATTGGGGGTAATCAAACATACATAAGATGCAGTCCCAAATATTAAGGACTTCTCAAGTCTAATTGGAAGACAGACAATGAAAATAGCTGCAATAATTGTTCTGGGAACACATACCTCGTCCCATATTTGGAGCTCAAGAAAGGCCTTTTAGAAAAGGGGACAGCTAAATTGAGTGTCCTGAAGGAGTATGATTAGTAGATATCCAAGTGAGGATGGGAAATGGGGTGGTAGAATTATTCTGGGGACTAGAATCTATGAAGTGAAGACAGAGGCCAGAAAAATAATAAATAATTGGGGACCAAAGTAGTTAATTATGACGAGAGTATCACATTTTGTCTAATTTTTAATATATTGGGTTTCCAAAGGAATAAAGGGTTCATAGCTTCCTATTTTTGTTGAATTAGTTCATGTAATGTTACGAGTTTAAACTTCAGGGCAAGAGTCTCTGAGTTTGAAAACCATTCCTTCCTGGCTGTGTGATATTGGGCAAGTGATTTAATGTCTCTGTACCTAATTTTCTTTATAAGTAATTAGATAATAACAAGACATTCCATATATGCTTCTCATGAGGATTATACATCTCTACATTAAAAGTTCTTAGAAGAATTTATGGTACATAGTCAATACCAATATGTATTCAGTTCAGTTCAGTTTAGTCATACAGTCGTGTCTGACTCTTTGTGACCACATGAACCACAGCACACCAGGTGTCCCTGTCCATCACCAACTCCCAGAGTCCAAACAAACCCATGTCCATCAAGCCGGTGATGCCATCCAACCATCTCATCCTCTGTCATCCCCTTCTCCTCTTGCCCTCAATCTTTCCCAGCATCAGGGTCTATTCAAATGAGTCAGCTCTTCACGTCAGGTGGCCAAAGTATTAGAGTTTCAGCTTCAACATCAGTCCTTCCAATGAACACTCAGGACTGATTTCCTTTAGGATGGACTGGTTGGATCTCCTTGCAGTCCAAGGGACTCTCAAGAGTCTTCTCCAACACCACAGTTCAAAAACATCAATTCCTCAGAGCTCAGCCTTAATTATGTATCAGGCATTATTATTTTTTAAATAGATATGCATATTAATGGCAACAGGTGAGGATAATCTAGTATAAGGCATTGTGATCGAATCGAAAGGGTGTTGTTCAGTCTCAAAATCATGTCCAACTCAGTGGCACAGCCCAGATATATAAGACTTTGTAGGTGAGGAGGAAGAGTCAGAAAGAAAGATAAAGCCCAGATTATGTTTGAGACAAAGGCTATTGTGATATTTTCATTGTTGTTCAATAAGTGTGTCATGTCTGACTCTTTGCAACACCATGAACTCAAGCACACCAGACTTCCCTGTCCTTCAATATCTCTGGGAGTTCACTCAAACTCATGTCCATTGAGTTGGTGAGGCTATCTAACCATCTCATTCATTGTTGTTCCTTCTACTGCCATCAATCTTTGCCAGCATCAGGGTCTTTCCCAATGAGTCAACTCTTCGCATTAGGTGGCCAAATTATTGGAGTTTAAGCTTCAGCATCTGTCCTTCAAATGAATATTTAGAATGATTTCCTTTAGGATTGACTGTTTTGATCTCCTTATAGTCCAGGGGATTGAAAGGTTGTTGCTGAACCATGAAAAGACGCTGGGATAATTGGCCTCCTGAGGAGAGGGATTCAATCCAGGGCCAGAGACTCAGAGCTTGTGTATAATAAAGTTTTATTAAAGTATAAAGGAGATAGAGAAAGCTTCTGACATAGGCATCAGAAGGGGGCAGAAAGAGTACCCTCTTGCTAGTGTTAGCAATGGAATTATATATTCTCTAATTAGTTATTCAGTTTAGTTCAGTCCCTCAGTCTTGTCCGACTTTTTGCGACCCCATGAATGGCAGCACGCCAGGCCTTCCTGTCCATCACTAACTCCTGGAGCTCACTCAAACTCACGTCCATTGAGTCAGTGATGCCATCCAACCATCTCATCCTCTGTCATCCCCTTCTGCTCCTGCCCCCAATCCCTCGCAGCATCAGAGTCTTTTCCAATGAGTCAAATTTTCGCATGAGGTGGCCAAAGTAAACTGGAGTTTCAGCTTTAGCATCATTTCTTCCAAAGAACACCCAGGGCTGATCTCCTTCAGAATGGACTGGTTGGATCCCCTTGCAGTCCAAGGGACTCTCAAGAATCTTCTCCAACACCACAGTTCAAAAGCATCAGTTCTTCGGTGCTCAGCCTTCTTCACAGTCCAAATCTCACATCCATACATGACCATAGGAAAAACAATAGCCTTGACTAGATGGACCTTTGTTGGCAAAGTACTGTCTCTGCTTTTGAATATGCTATCTAGGTTGGTCATAACTTTCCTTCCAAGGAGTAAGCATCTTTTAATTTCATGGCTGCAATCACCATCTGCAGTGATTTTGGAGTCCAAAAAAATAAAGTCTGACACTGTTTCCCCATCTATTTCCTATGAAGTGATGGGACCAGATGCCATGATCTTTGTTTTCTGAATGTTGAGTTTTAAGCCAACTTTTTCACTCTCCACTTTTACTTTCAACAAGAGGCTTTTTAGTTCCTCTTCACTTTCTGCCATAAGGGTGGTGTCATCTGCGTATCTCAGGTTATTGATATTTCTCCTGGCAATCTTGATTCTGGCTTATGCTTCTTTCAGTCCAGCGTTTCTCATGATGTACTCTGCATATAAGTTAAATAAGCCGGGTGGCAATGTACAGCCTTGACGTACTCCTTTTCCTATTTGGAACCAGTCTGTTGTTCCATGTCTAGTTCTAACTGTTGCTTCCTGACCTACATACAGATTTCTCAAGAGGCGGGTCAGGTGGTCTAGGATTCCCATCTCTTTCAGAATTTTCCACAGTTTATTGTGATCCAAACAGTCAAAGGCTTTGGCATAGTCAATAAAGCAGAAATAGATATATTTTTTTGGAACTCTCTTGCTTTTTCCATGATCCAGCGGATGTTGGCAATTTGATCTCTGGTTCCTCTGCCTTTTCTAAAACCAGCTTGAACATCAGGAAGTTCACAGTTCACATATTGCTGAAGCCTGGCTTGGAGAATTTTGAGCATTACTTTACTAGCATGTGAGATGAGTGCAATTGTGCGGTAGTTTGAGCATTCTTTGGCATTGCCTTTCTTTGGGATGGGAATGAAAACTGAAATTTTACATTCCTGTGGCCACTGCTGAGTTTTCCAAATTTGCTGGCATATTGAGTGCAGCACTTTCACAGCATTATTTTTCAGGATTTGGAATAGCTCAACTGGAATTCCATCACCTCCACTAGCTTTGTTCGTCGTGATGCTTTCTAAGGCCCGCTTGACTTCACATTCCCGGATGTCTGGCTCCAGGTCAGTGATCACACCATCGTGATTATCTTGGTTGTGAAGATCTTTTTTGTACAGTTCTTCTGTGTATTCTTGCTGCCTCTTCTTAATATCTTATGCTTCTGTTAGGTGTATACCATTTCTGTCCTTTATCTAGCCCATTTTTGCAAGAAATGTCCCCTTGGTATCTCTAATTTTCTTGAAGAGATCTCTGGTCTTTCCCATTCTGTTGTTTTCCTCTATTTCTTTGCATTGATCACTGAGGAAGGCTTTCTTATCTCTTCTTGCTATTCTTTGGAACTCTGCATTCAGATGCTTATATCTTTCCTTTTCTCCTTTGCTTTTCACTTCTCTTCTTTTCACAGCTCTTTGTAAGGCATCCCCAGACAGCCATTTTGCTTTTTTGCATTTCTTTTCCATAGGGATGGTCTTGATCCCTGTCTCCTGGACAATGTCATGAACCTCAGTCCATAGTTCATCAGGCACTCTATCTATCAGATGTAGGCCCTTAAATCTATTTCTCACTTCCACTGTATAATCATAAGGGATTTTATTTAGGTTCAGTCTGAATTTGGCAATAAGGAGTTCATGATCTGAGTCACAGTCAGCTCCCGGTCTTGTTTTTGCTGACTGTATAGAGCTTCTCCATCTTTGGCTGCAAAGAACATAATCAATCTGATTTTGGTGTTGACCATCTGGTGAATTAGTTATTACAGTGAATCAAAAGAATGTTTGGAGGTTGTAAAGACCTCACTAGACCTACTCCCATAATTTACATTTTAAGATAACAGGATTTTTCCAGATACTGTCCTCAAGCAGGATACATTATTGTTATATAATCCTAAGGAATGTACAGAGAAAAAAATTACATTTTAGGATAACAGGTTTTTTCCAGAGACTGTCCTCAAGCAGGATACATTATTGTTATATACTCCTAAGGGATGTAGAGAGAAAAAAAGTTTGTCATTTCTTCCTCCTTGAGAATTCCAGAGCCCTCTGTCTTTGGAGACCCCTACTTCTTATCAACCTGCCTAGGAAATGACTCTCTCAGGATGATCAAGAGTATTCTCTAGCACCACAATTCAAAAATATCAATTTTTTGGTGATGCCTCTGCTTTTGAATATGCTGTTTAGGTTTGTCATAGCTTTCTTTCCAAGGAAAAAATGTCCTTTAATTTCATGGCTACAGTCAATGTCCATAATGATTTTGTGATCTCCACAGTCAAAGGCTTTAGCATAGTCATTCCCCCCTTTTCTTTTAGGAGAATTGTTTCCAAGGGAAAGGGACATTGTTTTCATTCCATAACTAGTTCTTGCTGTTTAAGGGAGTGGTCCCTAAATTGTTAAGGCAACATATTATCCTAACCCTTATACTGAGGGTCTCTGATCCAGGGGCCCCAAGTAATAGTTGGAGGAGGCTGTGGCACTCGTAGGAGCTTAGACAAGCATTTGTAAATTAAAAGCTTTTAGATGGTTAGAAAACCCCATTATACAGTTACAGACATAAGGCAAAATAGTCATTAAACCAAGTTAAAATAAAAATAAAAATCACATTATGACCATAGTTACATCAGTCCATCTTAAGGTTGTTAGATATCATTAGATGAAGAAAAGGCATCACATGTGATTGTTGTCCAAGGTATTTGCAGACTTGGAGAAAGTCTTTTCCTTGAAGTGGAGATGTCCACTACAGGAAGCCTTCCACTGATGAAGAGGGGAGCACTCCACAGACCCAGCACTTAGACTGATTGTGAAATGCTGTGTAGGAGTGAGCCCAGGACAGGAAGACGTTGTCTTGAGGATCAAATGGCAGACTCATGATTTTTGGAGTCAGCAGAAGAAGGCTCACATAGATTATCAGGCCCATCTGAAAAGTACAAAGTCAGAGCATAGAAAGTAAAGACATAAAATGAAGTCACTTAGTTCTGGTCAGGGTACCACCTCTTAACTCGAGTGTGATGTACCCATGAATCAGTTCCTGGCACTTTGACAGCTGTGGGAGAAGAAAGAATACCTTGGGAAGGGCCTTTCCAGAGGGGCCCAAGGCATGGGCCCCCAGACCCCAAGGTTTTTATGAGGACCTCTGTTCCTGGCTCAAATAGAGGCTTGCTTGACTCAGAGGCTGGGTCAGGAGTCGTCTCCCAGAATTCTGTTAATGCCTGTTGAAAAGCTGAGAGCTGAGTTACATAACTAGTTAATTCCAAGGCTTCAGGGTCTATAACAATGTCTGTGTGTAAGAAAGGCCTTTCATAAATACATTCAAAGGGGGACAGTCCCTCCTTTTTGGGGGCAGTTTGAGCCTTCATTAAAGCTATGGGTAGGACTTTAATCCAATTGTCCTGCGTCTCTTGGGTTAATTTGTGCAGATGTCTTTCAATAATGTCATTAGCTTTTTCAACCTTTCCTGAGGATTGGGGTCTCCAGGAGCAATGTAAGTGATATTCTATTCCTAGAGCCTTAGACACCCCCTGAGTTACAGCAGCTTTAAAGGAGGAGCCATTGTCACTCTGAAGGCTCCGTGGCAGCCCAAACCTGGGCATAATTTTATGGATTAAAATCTTTATAACCTCCTTAGCCTGTTCACTACGACAGGGAAACGCTTCAATCCATCCAGTAAAAGTATCCACCCAAACTTGTAAGCAAGAATATCCATTAGCTTTTGGCATATGAGTAAAATCAATTTCCCAGTCCTCTCCAGGATACTTCCCACTTCGTTGTAATCCAGATTTTGCTAGCTTTTCAGTCTTTGGGTTATTTTTCTGACAAACCTCACACCTTTTCATAATGTTCTTTAAAGATTTCATTTGATTTTTACCTTCAAACAAACGAGAAGCCAAGTGGTAAGTACTCTCTGCACCCAAATGAAAACTGTGTTGTAAAACCTTAAGAATTTTCCACTGAGCATTTTCAGGAATTATTAATCGTCCATCCTCGGACTGTAACCAGCCTTTATCAGTAATCTTTGCTCCTCTTTTCTCATATCTTTCTAATTCTTCCTCAGTGGATTGTGTTTTTTCCTGTTCCACAAGACCTGTCCAGATCAAAGGCGTCTATGGTGAAGGGGTTACATAAAGTGCCAATTTTCTGGCCTGACAGTAAGCCAACTGATTACTTTCAGCTACTTTACTCCCATCTCTGTTGTGTCCTTTGCAATGCATAACAGCTACTTCTTCAGGGCAATATATAGCAGTTAAAAGTCTCTCAATTTCTCTGAAATGTTTAATAGGTTCTGCTGTTACTGTTTTAAACAGTCTTTCTTTCCATATTGCAGTATGAACATGTAAAGTCAAATAAGCATACTTAGAATCAGTGTAGATATTTACCCACTGCCCTTTGCTTAACTCTGCAGCTCGGGTCAGAGCCACAAGCTCCGCTAACTGAACACTGGTTCCCTGGGGGAGAGATTTCCCTTCTAAAACCTGTTCAGCAGTCACCACGGAGTAACCTGCTTTACTCTTTCCATCCTGAACAAAAGAACTGCCATCTGTAAATATTTCCATGTCGGGATTGTCTAATGGGGTATCCATTAAATCTTCTCGAGCTGCATAGTTTAAAGTTAGGAATTGGGAACAATCTTGATCAGATAGGTGTTTCATTTTCCTTCTCAGGAAGCAAAGTGGCAGGATTTAAATTCCCACAAACTTTAAGCTTAGTTACTGGTCCTTCTAACAACAATGACTGATATTTAAGAAGCCTACTGTCTGTCATCCAAATATTAACCTTAGAATTTAAGATTGCACTCACATCATGAGAAGTCAGTATAGTAAGGTTTTGTCCATTAATTATTTTTAAAGCTTCAGGTGCTAACAAAACCACTGCCCTAAATACTCTTAGGCAGTGGGGCCACCCACGTGAAACTACATCTAATTCTCTTCTTAGATTAACAATAGGTTGCTGGTGAGGCCTTCGGGGTTGTGTCAAAACTCCCAAGGCCATACCTTTTCTTTCAGTGACAAACAAATGAAATTCTAACCCTGTGGGCAAGCCCAGAGTGGGAGCTTGCAGGATAGCAGTCTGAAGAACCTTAAAAGCCTTTTGAGTATTTGGAGACCAAACCAGTTTGTCAGGTTGAGCCTGCTGAGTTTCAGCTATAGTGAAAGTGACGTCGCTCAGTCCTGTCCAACTCTTTACAACCACATGGGCTGTAGCCTACCAGACTCCTCTGTCCATGGTATTTTCCAGGCTATAGTCCTGGAGTGGATTGCCATTTCCTTCTCCAGGGGATCTTACCAACCCAGGGATCGAACCCAGGTTTCCCACATTGTAGACAAACGCTTTACCGTCTGAGCCACCGGGGAAGTCAACAAAGTCGACTCTTTGCGACCCCGTGGACTGCAGCCTACCAGGCTCCTCTGTCCATGGATTTTCCAGGCAAGAGTACTGGAGTAGGGCACCATTGCCTTCTCCAGCGACAGTAACCTGTGATTCCCCAAAATCCTCAATTATCTTAAAGTCATAGGTAGGGGATGACTTAGTATAGGTTTAGTTCTCTCAGAGCCTATGGCCCTAGTCCCTTCAGATATGATTAGGCCCAAATACCCAACAGATTGTTGACAAAATGAGCCTTTTCTATTGATGCCTTGTAACCACAGCCTGCCAGAAAGTTTAAGAAGTCTTCTGAGGCTCGTGAACCAGCTTCTTCTGTCTCAGCACAGAGCAAAATATCATCTGCATATTGTAACACCACTTCTTTGGAGCTATTAAAGCTTTGTAGATCTCGTGACAAACTTTGTCCAAGTAAGTGAGGACTGTCACAAAATCCCTGGTGCAAAACTGTCCAGGTTAACTGAGAAGCTGGCTGCGTAGGTTCCTCAAAGGCAAATAGAAATTTACTTTCCTCTGCCAAAGGCACTGAATAGAAGACATCTTTTAAATCAATTATTGAAAAAATATTTGGCTTGTTCAGGAATTTCAGACAATAGAGTGTAAGGATTAGGCACCACGGGGTATAAAGGAAATGCAGCCTCATTTATTATTCATAAATCTTGGACTAGTCTTCATTTATCATTTGATTTCTTTATACCCAAAATAAGAGTGTGGTATGGACTGTTATAGGGAATTAATAGTCCCTGCTCCTTTAAATTCTCAATGATGAGTTTTAACCCTTCCTTAATCTCAGGTTTCAGTGGACACTGCTTCTTATGTGGAAATAAGTGCAGATCTTTGAGCTTGAATACTACTGGAATAGCATTTTGTGCTAGACCCACAGATTTTTCCATCAGCCCATACTCTAGGATTTACATTTTGTTCAATTAAATGGAAAGAAAAGGGGGGTCTCCATATTTATGAAAACAGAGTCATGGACCTTGTTCAGTATATCCCTCTCCAAAAGGTGTGAGGGAAACTGGGGCACGATTAGAAACTCGTGTGAAAATAGCAAAGAGTAAGTTACAACTTACAGAACTGAAGTAATACCTTTTGGCTCACCCAGACAGTCCCATTATGGAAGCAGATTGGGAAGAAAGTGGGCCAGGGGCTTCAGGAAGCACAGAGTAAGTTGCCCCAGTGTCTAAAAGGAAATGGATGGATTGGACCCAACACAGTTTATTAATACCTGGGGTTCCTCAGGTGTAATTAGGATGGGATCTTGTGTGGGGATCCCTGAGCACCTTCAGTCCTGATTGTCTTGAGAGTCCAACCCCTGAAACCTACGCCTCTGGGGGCAGTCTCTCTTCCAGTGTGGTCCATTTTAGACTGGATATGGAGCCGGAGGCGGCTTAGATGTCTGAGGGCAATTCTGCTTGAGGTACCCCTCCTTTCCACAGTAATAGCAAGCCCATCCCTTTTCACCTGGGTCCTTCGGGGCATTTTTCTCAGGCTGTTTAAGAACAATGGTTCTCATAGCCATTGCGAGGGCTTCTGCCTGTTCCTTTGTCTTTTTTCTTTTCCTTATATCCCCTACCATAATAGATTGTCTGAGCCAGTTGTAAAAGATTATCTAAAGACTGATTTGGTCCATACACCCATTTTAATAGCTTATTTTAAGATCACTTTTTCCTCTTCACTTTCAGGGTCAATCTCAGTGAATCTGAGAAGGGCTTCTCTCAGTCTATCTAGGAATTTACCAGGAGCTTCCTTCTCCTCCTGTTCTCTCTCTGCCAATTTGCCATAGTTTAAAGGCTTAGCACCCGCCTGCCTGAGTCCTTCAAGAATACATCTGACAAAATGACTCTGATCCCATCTGTGTTGTAGTCTGGTTCTGTAGTTGGGACTGCCTGATTCCCAGTGGGGAGGGCGGTTATTTCATCATCCCTCTTCCCTACTGATTCATTACCAAACCATTCATCTCCATAAGCAACCGCTTTTCCCAAAACTTGAGTCTTTGAGTTGGGAGTCAGCGTTTGTCCCAAGATATACATCACGTCCTTCCAAGTAAGGTCATAAAGCAGAGTAATACCTTTAAAAGCTCTAATATATTTTTCTGGGTCCTCTAAATAGTCTCCCAGATCCTCCTTGATTTTTTTGTATTTCTTGATAAGAGAAAGGCTTATTAACTCTCATAGACTGATTATTTCTCCCTGTGGGTGCTTCACAAAGAGACAACAGCTTGTGTAGCTGTTCCTCAGTCTCTCTGGCTGCTCTGCACATATGATCTCAGGGGTAGATTGGAGAAGCCTACTTTTCTTTGTCTCTTTGTTTCCTGTCCTCCGTCTCATCTAGCAAAGTAGGAGGACGGGAGGGAGCTGAAGGTATCACACCCAAATCTATACCCTTAGGACACAAGTCTGGCATATTTCACAGACAGAAAAAGGGCAACACATATGCTACTTCTACCTATTCCCCTTGTTTTCTACAGAATTGGTCTAATTGTAAAACAGTATGATACTTAAGAGACCCTCCAACTGGCCACCGTTTGCCCTCCTCCAGCGGGCACCACGGCCATGCAGTATCACATAGGAAGACCAGGTGTGTCTTCTTTAAGCCCTGGGGATCAAATCTATCCCAGTTTTCATGATACAGTGCAAAGGAGTGAGGCTGGAATTTTTAGCTCCCATCTATAAGAGAGAAAAAAAAAAAAAAAAAAAAAAAAAACCAGTGCGCTCTTTCTACCAGAGGCATCCCTCCCTGCTCTAGATGGGGGTGTAGACAGACTTTACACCAAAGTTTTTCTTTCCTGGTCAGACTTAGTCTGTCCCTTACTGACATAGATGACATACTCATCCCTCCTGGTTCTACCACTGAGACAGGGTGGGGATGCACCAGGGGTAGACCTTATGGCATCCTGACTGCCACCCAGCTCCTCACTGTTAAAACGTTGCTTACCTCTGATGCCACCTGGGGTGCAATCAGAGTAACCTTCCAGAATGTCTCCCAGGCTAAGACCACTGGGGAGAAACATTTCTCACCTGAGTGCCTGTGCATGACCCTGAGTATATTCCTGACAACAACAAGACTGATACAAACATAAAACCGAGATATTCCTTCCAAGCATCACCACACCAGTGTAAGAGTTTCTTTTGGTCCACTAAGAGCCAGTGTTACCAAAGGAAATATCCTGTTGTAGTTCCAATCTGAGTAACCTTTAACCTCAGAGATGCTCTTGGAACTAGAGCTCCATCTAACTTCTGAACTTTTCATGCCTAGCGATGCTAGGTGCTTCCTGACTACCAATCCAAGTTTGGGATCTAAGTAACAGTACACAGTAACAACATAGATCACAAGTCCCTTGAAAGTCTATGATCTGAAGGATTAAGTTAGTACTTCTAATTCCCAAGGAGTTATGAAATGGTCAAAGAGACCGAAAAGTTTGACCAAGAAAGGAGAGTTCAGTCCACATGCTTTGCCCATTTCTGGTCGGTCTCCAAAGGAAACATAGGGTGCCTCTTGGCATTGGCAGGTAGGTATAAACCCCCAAAAGGTTTCTGCCATAAGCTGTATGAGGTCACCGTGGAACCACAGAGCAGGGCTCCTCATTTACTTTGTGCAGGGTGTTTCATTCATTCACACAAGCACACCATAGAGTTATTAATGTACAGCAGCAAATGTGTTTGCTAGGAGAACAAAGAACTAGAGCTTCAAGCATCCTTGCCTTGTCCTGAAGAATCCTAGATGAGACCCCAAGATGAAAGGGTGTTGCTGAACTATGCAAAGACGCTGGGATTCTTTGCCTCTGGAGGAGAGAAATTCAATCTGGGGCCAGAGACGAGGCTTGGTTGCTCAGAGCTTTTGTGTAATAAAGTTTATTAAAGTATAAAGAAGATAGAGAAAGCTTCTGACATAGGCATCAGAAGGGGGCAGAAAGAGTACCCCCTTGCTAGTGTTAGCAATGGAATTATATACTCTCTAATTATTACAGGGAATCGAAAGAATGTCTGGAGATTGTAAAGGCCTCACTAGACCTACTCCCATAATTTACATTTTAAGATAACAGGATTAGCCAGAAGGTTTTTTCCAGAGACTGTCCTCAAGCAGGATACATTATTGTTATATAATCCTAAGGAATGTAAAGAGAAAAAAAGTTTGTCTTTTCTTCCTCCTTGAGAATTCCAGATCCCTCTCTCCTTGGGGACCCCTAGACTTCTTATCAACCTGCCTAGGAAATGACTCTCTCAGGATACTCAAGAGTATGCTCTAGCACCACAATTCAAAAGTATCAATTTTTTGGTGATGCCTCTGCTTTTGAATATGCTGTTTAGGTTTGTCATAGCTTTCTTTCCAAGGAGAAAATGTCCTTTAATTTCATGGCTACAGTCACTGTCCACAATGATTTTGTGATTTTTTGATGCATAGTCAATGAAGCAGAAGTAGGTGCTTTTCTGGAATTCCCTTGTTTTGTCTATGATTCAATGAGTATTTTCAATTTGACCTCTGGTTCCTCTGCCTTTTTGTAAGCTAGTTTGTACATCTGGAAATTCTCGGTTCACGTACTGCTGAAGTCTAGCTTGAAGGATTTTGAAAATAAACTTGCTAGTGTGCAAAATTAGCAAAGTTGTATTCTTTGGTATTGCCCTTATTTGATATTGGAATAAAAACTGACCTTCTCCAGTCCTGTGGCCACTGCTCAGTTTTCCAAATTTGCTGGCATATTGAATACAACACTTTAGCAGCAGCATCTTTTAGGATTTGAAATAGCTCAGCTGGAATTCCATCACCTTCACTAGCTTTGTTGGCCCACTTGACTTCACACACCAGGATGTCTGGCTCTAGGTGAGTGACCACACCATCATGGTTATCTGAGTCATTAAGATCTTATTTATATAGTCCTTCTGTGTATTCTTGTCACCCTTTCCTAATCTCTTCTGCTTCTTTTAGGTCCTTAGCGTTTCTTTCCTTTATTGTGCCCATCTTTGCATGAAATGTTCCCTTTATATTTCAAATTTTCTTGAAGAGATCTCTAGTCTTTCCCATTCTATTGTTTTCCTATAGTTCTTTGCATTGTTCACTTAAGAAGACTTTCTTATCTCTCCTTGTTATTTTTTGGAACTCTGCATTCAGTTTGGTATATATTTCCCTTTTTTCCTTTGTCTTTCACTTCCTTTCTCAGCTATTTGTAAAACCTCCTCGAACAACCATTTTACTGTTTTGCATTTCTTTTTCTTTGTAATGCTTTTGGTCACTACCTCCTGTACAATGCTGCAAACCCCCATTATTATTCAGGAGCTCTGCCTATCAGATATAATTCCTTGAATCTATTTGTCACCTCCACTCTATAATCATAAGGGATTTGATTTAGGTCATACCTGACTGGCTTAGTGGATTTCCCTACTTTCTTCAATTTAAGTCTGAATTTTGCAATAAGGAACTCATGATCTGAGTTACCTTCAGCTCCCTGTCTTGTTTTTGTTTTTGTTTTTGTTTTTCTGACTGTATAGAGCTTCTCCATCTTTGGCTGCAAATATAACCGATCTGATTTTGATATTGACCATCTGTTGACGTCCATGTGTAGAGTCGTCTCCTGTGTTGTTGAAAAATGGCGTTTGTTATTACCATCGTGTTCCCTTGACAAAACTCTGTTAGCCTTTACCCTGCTTCATTTTGTATCCCAAGGCCAAACTTGCCAGTTAGTCTGGGTATCTCTTGACTTCCTACTTTTGCATTCCAATCCCCTATGATGAAAAGGAGCTATATATATATATATATATATATATATATATATATATATATATACACACACACATACATACACACACACACACATGCGCACACACATATACATTTGGTGTTAGTTCTAGAAGGTCTTGTATGAATCATAGAATCATTCCACTTCAGCCTCTTTGTCATTAGTATTTGAGGGATAGACTTGGATTACTGTGACGTTGAATGGTTTTCCTTGGAGACAAACCAAGATCATTCCATTGTTTTTGAGATGGCACCCAAGTATTGAATTGCAGACTCTTTGGTTGAGTATGAGGGCTACTCCATTTCTTCTATGGGGTTCTTACCCATAGTAATAGATATGTGTGTGTGTGTTAGTCACTCAGTCATGTCTGATTCTTTGCAACCCCACAAACTGTAGCCCACAAGGCTTCTCTGTCCATGGAATTCTCCAGGCAAGAATACTGGAGTGGATTGCCATTCCCTTCTCCAGAGGATCTTCCCAACCCAGGGATAGAACCCTGGTCTCCTGAATCACAGGCAGAATCTTCACCGTTTGAGCTACAGGGAAGTCCTATAGTAGATATAATGGTCATCTGAATTAAACTTCCCCATTCCCATCCATTTTATTAATAGTTCACTGATTACAAAGATGTCAGTGTTCACTATTGCCATCTCCTGCCTGACCATGTCCAATTTACTTTGATTCATGGACCTAATATTCCAGGTTCCTGTGCAATATTTTTCTTTACAGCATCAGACTTGGCTTTCACCACCAGACATCCACAACTGAGCATCATTTCTGCATTGTCCCAGCTGCTTCATTCCTTCTGGAGCTATTAGTAATTGCCCTCTGCTTTTCCCCAGTAGCAAATTGGATACCTTCTGACCTGGGTGCGGGACAGGGAGGGGGCTCATCTTCCAGTGTCATATATCTTTGCCTTTTCATACAGTTCATGGGGTTCTTGTAGCAAGAATACTGAAGTGGTTTCCCATTTCCTCCTCCAGTGGATCACATTCTGTCAGAACTCTTTACTATGACCCGTCCATCTTGGGTGGCCTTGCATGGCATGGTTCATAGCTTCATTTAGTTATGCAAGCCTTTTTGTCATGACAAGGCTGTGATCCCTGAAGGAAATAGAAAAGGTATGGGATCAATATTCAGAAGACATGGAATATATGACCAGGTAAGTTAGTTAACCTCTTTGAGCCTTAGTTTCCACATTTATAAAATGGAAATAATAACATCTCATCCTCATTACTAAATTAGTATAAAATAAAAATTGCTGGTGTTTTTTTTTTAACAATATTAATTACAGAGGAGGAGAACACACATTTCAGAAGATATTATTTATCATAAAGAACAGCTACTAACCTGGACCCCCTTAGCATTTGCACTGAGGATCAGTTTTAGTTATAAATTTGATCTTTTGTCCTTATGAGAATTATCATCCTGCAAACATAGAATAGGATAAACTAGTTTAAAAAGCATCAAGTTCATATGTATATGTAAAACAGGAGCTCAATAATCCCTAGTGATATGTAGTAGGAAACACCTCATTTAAGTGTATTAATTTATTTTTTAAAAATAATATAGATATTTTATATTTTGTCAATATAGTTCTGATGAATAATTTGCTTATATTTTCAATTTGTAGAGTTTTAATTTATATCAGTTTTCATCTTGATACAAATCAGAAGTATCTGCTAAGATCCTCTTGTAGAATTTATAGCATGCAATGTTTTTCATTTGCCTTCTTGTCTTTGCTATTGTATAGTACACTTAGAGAAGGAAAGGTGCCATATTTCTTGGCAAATCTTTATAACGCCTAAACAAACTTCTTGAAAATAACACCAACATAAATGTTTATTTAATAAGTGAATGAATGAAGAGCGTGCATGGATTTTCATCTGTCTGTTCTCATAAATATTATAAAATACTGACAATCATGCTTCAGGCTATATCTTGTATTCATGTGTATGATGCTAAGTCACTTCAGTCATGTTCAATTCTGTGTGACCCCAGAGACGGCAGCCCACCAGGCTCCCCAGTCCCTGGGATTCTCCAGGCAAGAGCACTGGAGTGGGTTGTCATTTCCTTCTCCAGTGCATGAAAGCGAAAAGTGAAAGTGAAGTCGCTCGGTCGTGTCTGACTCTTCGCGACCCCATGGACTGCAGCCTACCATGCTCCTCTGCCCATGGGATTTTCCAGGCAAGAGTACTGGAGTGGGGTGCCATTGCCTTCTCCGATTCATGTGTATATTGACTGTGAAATTGAACACCAATTTTAGGATAAAATATGATTG
Organism: Bubalus kerabau; assembly: GCF_029407905.1. Lineage (NCBI taxonomy): Eukaryota > Metazoa > Chordata > Mammalia > Artiodactyla > Bovidae > Bubalus > Bubalus kerabau. The sequence continues at coordinate 55,730,827 of NC_073647.1, read as the reverse complement.
ACTCTCCTCCTCTTCCCTACTGCAGGAGGAGACTACTACATATAGCTAACTCCTACATATTTTTCAGATCTCGTTCTAAATATTTGTCCCTAGCATTGATTATTTTGCTTTGTCACATGCATTCACAATAGTCTACTTCTCCTTTGCTGCACTTATTACTATTATAATGAAATAATTAAAGAATATCTATTTGCTTAATGTATCTCTTACCTGCTAGACCATAAACTCCATTAGGAGGATGTCTTGTGTTTCTCTGGTACAGCACTGTAAACTTACTCCCTTGAATAATGGCTTATGTTGTTTAGTCGTTGAGTTGTGTCTGACTCTATCACGAACCCATGGACTGTAGCCTGCCAGGCTCCTCTGTTCATGGAAATTTCTAGGGGTGGATCTCCAGGGGATCTCCCAGCACCTGGAATCAAACTTGCATCTCCTACATTGGCAGATAGATTCTTTACCACTGAGCCACCTGGGGAGCTCCAATGGCTTGTATAAGTGCTCAATTAATAGTATTGGTTAAGTGAATGTATGAATACAGTGTCCCTGTCTATGTAGCTCAGGAAATTACATATTTTTCTATGTAGTAGTTACAACTTGTTTATCATACAATGTTTGTCTAAATTTCAGATAGATTCAATAAAAGAATAAGCAAAATTATAATGCTATTGGAGAAGGCAGTGGCACCCCACTCCAGTACTCTTGCCTGGAAAATCTCATGGACGGAGGAACCTGGTAGACTGCAGTCCATGGGTTCACTAGAGTTGGACATGACTGAGCGACTTCACTTTTACTTTTCACTTTCATGAATTGGAGAAGAAAATGGCTACCCACTCCAGTGTTCTTGCCTGGAGAATCCCAGGGATGGGGGAGCCTGGTGGGCTGCCATCTCTGGGGTTGCACAGAGTCAGACACAACTAAAATGACTTAGCAGCAGCATAATGCTATAGGGTTTATGTCACAAGTAGAATTCCCCAAGATTCAAACTCTGAAATGGACAATTACTTACAGGAAGTTCACTGGGTTGTACTTCTTGAGTCAATATCTGTGAGTGAATGAAGAAAGAAGGGTTGGGAAGAGAGGGAATTTACTTTGTAATGAAGTCCCAACAAAGACCTCAGCTCATTCCATGTGGGCTTTGTAGTTGGAAAACACTTCTTTGTCCTGAACTATGGCAAGGAAACAAACCTTTGTACTTATGCATCAATTAACCATTGGATGTGTGGACTGTGTTTGGAGAAGGAAATGGCAAACCACTCCAGTACTTTTGCCAGGAAAATCTCATGGGCAGAGGAGCCTGGTGGGCTGCAGTCCATGGGGTCACAAAGAGTCAGATACAACTGAGTGACTGAGTTGTTGATCTTCATGCAATAGCCATCTTAAGCTGAGGGCACATGCTAGAAGAGAGGACTCAACTGTAATATTTCAGCTTTCAACCTATTCAGAGAATGAGTGCATCAGTGGGGGCAGGGTGATATACTCCAAGAAGCACATTATAGTGCTTATTACAGTCTACACTTTGTGTCAAATGAATCTATTTACTTCATTTAAGTTGGAGATGCAGCTCCTTCTGCATTCTAGTGGGCCTGTGTTATGATGTGAATTTTACAAGATGGTTAGCTTAATCACCTACAGCCTCCACCATAGCAGGTGGTCTTGATGCCAAAAGTGATATTAATTTTCATTCGTTACCTCCTTTACTATTTATTTTAGATATCTTTTATCTAGTACCTCTTCTGGTCTAGATGACTTCCTCATGGGATGATACATGCCCTCATTCATGAAGGGTTCTGGGATCCTACTTACTATGTCCCTTCTAAGGCTATGAAGTTTTCCTTTTTTTGCTCATTTACCTTCAAAAATAGGCAAAATAATTCCAAGAGATAATCAAATGAATCATCTGAGTGCAAGCGTATTTTTCCATGTCCTCACTGAGTAATGGTATCCCTATTCCCTCTTCAATGATCAGAGTCAATTATCCTGCCATGATGGTGACTCCTTTCCTTATCTGATGATCTCTTGTCAGAATAAGCCCAAAGTAAAAAGGTGGCAACCATAGTTTAAAACTGAAATGGGGATTTTGCTCTGGCTCTTAGTAGATGCATTTAGATCTTTGAGTCAGACTCCTAAACCTACAGAGTACAAATTTGTTATTTAGGGAGACATTGTTTCTACAGATTAGTCACTGAAAGTGTCAGTAAGCACGTTCACTCCCATGTTTTTTTTTCCTCATCTTTGTCCTTAGATGTATATATTTTACCAATTTTGGACACCAACACATGTAATGATTATTAATTTGGAATATTCCCTGTGTCATGGAATATCATAAGACCCTATTTTCACATGGTCTTCCTTGGTGGCTCAGATGGTAAAGAATCAAACTGCAATGTGGGAGACCTCAGTTCGATCCCTGGGTGGGGAAGATCTCCTGGAGGAGGGCGTGGCAACCCACTCCAGTATTCTTGCCTGGAGAATCCCTATGGACGGAGGAGCCTGGTGGGCTACAGTCCATGAAGTCACAAAGAGTTGGACACCACTGAGAAACTAAGCACATGCATACACTATTCTCACAGGGTAACAGTTCTAAATGAATGCCTTAGCTGTGTCTTTAGTGGATTATTTCACTGCTCTATCAGACGAGTGGCTTTAGGGTAGTGTAGTGTGTAATTATTGGAGAAGGAAATGACAACCCACTCCAGTGTTCTTGCCTGGAGAATCCCAGGGATGGGGGAGCCTGGTGGACTTCTGTCTATGGGGTCGCACAGAGTCGGACACCACTGAAGTGACTTAGCAGCAGCAACAGCAGCAGCAGTAGCAGTGTGTAATTAGAACCAGGTTACCACTGCTGCACCTTCTTTACTTTAAGGTAGGCCAGTCTCTTTGTTTGATGTCACATTAGGTGATGTTCAATATCAGTGAAACACTTAATAAGCCTTTGCTTTGGGTTTTATATAGAGAAAAAGCAAACATTTACCAAGTCAGGATGAATTATTTAGTGTATTCAAGGACTTCTCAGGTGGCACAGTGGTAAAGAATCCACTTGCCAAAGCAGAAGACACAAGAGATTCAGGTTCAATCTCTGGGTTGGGAAGATCCCATGGAGAAGGAAACGACAACCCACTCCAGTTTTCTTGCCTGGAAAATTCCATGGACAGAGAAGCCTGGTGAACTATAGTCCCTGGGGTTGCAAAGAGTAGGACACAACTGAGCACGCATGCACACACACACACACATAGTCAAGTTACTACTAAGTGGACGGTTGGTCTCAAGGAATAGGGTCATATCAGCGATTCAAAAATAGTCTTTGCTGCTGGCATGTTGAATATTTGGAAGCTATATTTGCAATATCGTCTTTGGTGTATGCCACTTTATGTTGTTGGCCACAATAGGTACTTGGCTCTTTTTTATTCTGGTTTTCATCCAGCCCTAAATATATTTTTAATTCAAGTATAGCTGATTTACAATATTAGTTTCCAGTTTACAACATAGCAATTACAAATTTGTGTATATGATACTCCATTTATAGTTATAAAATATTGGCTATATGCCCTGTACTGTAAAATATATTATTTTACTTCATTTTATTCATAGCATTTTGTACCTCTTAAACTCCTACACCTATTTCCCCCCCCACCCTCCTCTTTCCTCACTAATAATCACTAACTTGTTCTCTATACTCGTGAGTCTGTTTCTTTTGTGTGTATGTGTGTGTATGTTATATTCATGTTTATTAATTATATCCCACATGTAAGTGAGATATTCCTCTTTATGTTTTGAGTTATTTCAGTAAGTATAATACCCTCTGGGTCAATTCACATTGTTGAAAAATGACATATTTTTATTATTTTTTACGGATGAGCAATATCCATTGTGTGTGTGTGTGTGTGTGTATCACATGTTCTTTATCCATTCATCTGTTGATGGGCATTTAGATTGCTTATATATCTCAGTTATTATAAATAATACTGCTATGAACATTGAGGTGCATCTATCTTTTCAAATTAGTGTTTTCATTTTCTTCAGATAAACAATGGATACTCTGTTCTTCTGCACATTGTGCCAGTACTATGCGGGTGATGAAAAATACTTGCTGCTTTCAACTGGAAAAATCATCCTATTTAGTCGTTTAGTGACACTTTTGTGATAGGTGCATTCTGAAGGATATCACCATGAGATATAAACATCTTTACAGTTTGTTTCTATTTCCATAGGACCAACCACATGATTCTTCCCCGGGCTACCTGATCCTTGATCTTGCAGTCTTCCTTCTTTCAGGCTCCCTACCAACTATCCAGAACACTGAATCTGAACAAATTCTAATCTCAGGCTACTTCTGTTTCTACAAGTGTACTGACTAACACTCTGGATAATTTGTCATTATCCAAATTCTGGACTGAGATAATCTCCTCCACATGGCTTTCTTTCATCCCTAAGTGGGCTTGTAGTATAGCCATTGCCCATTTTCTGCTTCTACCCATATGCCAAGCCAGCCCATCTGTAAACCGATCTCAGTCTTTCTCCTCCATTATCAGCTGATTGAATGTGTCCCACCTCTTCCAATAGCCATTAAGTATAAGCTGAAGGAGAGAGTCCAGGGTTACAGTGGCAGATGGCATGGGAGTCAAGGGCCTATTTTGTGATTGATTCCCCTATTGAGATTTTCCATAACCTCTGCATAATAACATAAAATAGAGTTTTATGCAAGGCTTCCCAGCTAGCAGAGTGGTAAAGAATTCAGCTACCAATGCAGGAGATGGAGGTTTGATTCCTGGGTCAGGAAGATTCCCTGGAGAAGGAAATGGTAAACACTCCAGTATTCTTGCCTGGGAAATCTTATGGACAAATGGACCAGGTGGGTTATAGTCCATGGGGTTGCAAAGAGTAGGACACAACTGAGCATGCATGCATACACAGAGTTTTATGGATCAGTTCAGTTCAGTTGCACAGTTGTGTCCGACTGTTTGCAACCCCATGGGCTGCAGCATGCCAGGCTTACCAGTCCATCACCAACTCCCAGATCTTACTCAAACTCATATCCATTGAGTCGGTGATGCCATCCAACAATCTTATCCTCTGTCATCCCCTTCTCCTCCTGCCTTCAATCTTTCCCAGCATCAGAGTCTTTTCAAATGAATCAGTTCTTTGCATCAAGTGGCCAAAGTGTTGAAGTTTCAGTTTCAACATCAGTCCTTCCAATGAATATTCAGGACTGATTTCCTTTAGGATTGACTGTTTTGATCCCCTTGCAGTCCAAGGGACTCTCAAGAGTCTTCTCCAACACCACCATTCAAAAGCATCAATTATTGGCCGCTCAGCCTTCTTTATAGTCCAACTCTCACATCCATACATGACTACTGGAAAAACCACAGCTTTGACGAGATGGACCTTTGTCGGCAAAGTAATGTCTCTGTTTTTTAATATGCTGTCTAGGTTGCTCATAACTTTTCTCCTAAGGAGGAAGCGTCTTTTAATGTCATGGCTGCAGTCACCATCTACAATGAATTTGGAGCTGCAAAAAAGTAAAGTCTGTCACGGTTTTCATTGTTTCCCCATCTATTTGCCATGAAGTGATGGGACCAGATGCCATGATCTTTGTTTTCTGAGTGTTGAGCTTTAAACCAACTTTTTCACTCTCCTCTTTCACCTTCATCAAGAGGTTTTTTAGTTCTTCTTCACTTTCTGCCATAAGGGTGGTGTCATCTGCATATCTGAGGTTATTGATATTTGTGCCAGCAATCTTGATTCCAGCTTGTATTTCATCCAGTATAGCATTTCTCATGAGGTACTCTGCATATACATTAAATAAACAAGGTGACAATATACAGCCTTGATGTACTCCTTTCCTGATTTGGATCACAGTGGTACAAATGGCAGAGTTACTTACACTACAGCCTGGGCTTGCTACAAAGTGCTTTCTTGATCTGAAGTCCACCCAGAGCTACAGAATTTTGTGTCACCCATTATATGGGTCAAAACAGCATTCCCAATTATGTAATATGCTTTCCACAGAATCTATAGAGGCCTAGCAGGATTTGTGTTTCTTTGTTAGTGGTTCAAAATGTTGGTTGCTATAATTTGTCTTTTATATTGGGAAGATATCCTATCATGATGCAGACCCCCAGATCATTCAAAATTCACCGATGTGGTTGGCTCTTGAATCTTTGTATGTTTATCTCCCATGTTCTGGAATGCATACTTCCTACCAAGACTTCTAATGTACTTTTCAATTCTTGCTAAGCCAATCTGATTAACATCATATCATGATATGCTGGATCAGTAGAATGTTCTGCAGCATATTCAGGTTGTCTAGATATCTTTAGACTATTTTATGATAGGGAACAGGAGAGTTACCAGTGCCATACGGTGTGGTCCATCCCAAATAGACTATCTAAGTGAATGAGATCTGTTTCTATTCTAACTTCTGACTAGGATTGAAAAAGAACACATTTGCCTTATCTGTGACTACATGCCAGGTACCTGACAGCCTAGCTATCCTGCTCTAGAAATAATATAACAGCTGGCACAGCAGCTAGAAATAGAGCTAGTACATAGTTAAGTTTGTTATACTCCACTGCCATCTTTTATGATCCAGCTAGTTTTCATATGGGCTAAAGAATCCACTCCAGTATTCTTTTCTTTTTTTTTTTATTTTTATTTTATTTTTAAACTTTACATAATTGTATTAGTTTTGCCAAATATCAAAATGAATCTGCCACAGGTATACATGTGTTCCCCATCCTGAACCCTCCTCCCTCCTCCCTCCCCATACCATCCCTCTGGGTCGTCCCAGTGCACCAGCCCCAAGCATCCAGTATCCTGCATCAAACCTGGACTGGCAACTCGTTTCATACATGATATTTTACATGTTTCAATGCCATTCTCCCAAATCTTCCCATGCTCTCCCTCTCTCACAGAGTCCATAAGACTGTTTTATACATCAGTGTCTCTTTTGCTGTCTCGTACACAGAGTTATTGTTACCATCTTTCTAAATTCCATATATATGCGTTAGAATACTGTATTGGTGTTTTTCTTTCTGGCTTACTTCACTCTGTATAATAGGCTCCAGTTTCATTCACCTCGTTAGAACTGATTCAAATGTATTCTTTTTAATGGCTGAGTAATACTCCATTGTGAATATGTACCACAGCTTTCTTATCCATTCATCTGCTGATGGGCATCTAGGTTGCTTCCATGTCCTGGCGATTATAAACAGTGCTGCGATGAATATTGGGGTACACGTGTCTCTTTCCCTTCTGGTTTCCTCAGTGTGTATGCCCAGCAGTGGGATTGCTGGATCATAAGGCAGGTCTATTTCCAGTTTTTTAAGGAATCTCCACATTGTTCTCCATAGTGGCTGTACTAGTTTGCATTCCCACCAACAGTGTAAGAGGGTTCCCTTTTCTCCACACCCTCTCCAGCATTTAGTACTTGTAGACTTTTGGATCGCAGCCATTCTGACTGGTGTGAAATGGTACCTCATAGTGGTTTTGATTTGCATTTCTCTGATAATGAGTGATGTTGAGCATCTTTTCATGTGTTTGTTAGCCATCTGCATGTCTTCTTTGGAGAAATGTCTATTTAGTTCTTTGGCCCATTTTTTGATTGGGTCATTTATTTTTCTGGAGTTGAGCTGTAGGAGTTGCTTGTATATTCTCGAGATTAGTTGTTTGTCAGTTGCTTCATTTGCTATTATCTTCTCCCATTCTGAAGGCTGTCTTTTCACCTTGCTAATAGTTTCCTTTGATGTGCAGAAGCTTTTAAGGTTAATTAGGTCCCATTTGTTTATCTTTGCTTTTATTTCCAATATTCTGGGAGGTGGGTCATAGAGGATCCCGCTGTGATGTATGTCAGAGAGTGTTTTGCCTATGTTCTCCTCTAGGAGTTTTATAGTTTCTGGTCTTACGTTTAGATCTTTAATCCATTTTGAGTTTATTTTTGTGTATGGTGTTAGAAAGTGTTCTAGTTTCATTCTTTTACAAGTGGTTGACCAGATTTCCCAGCACCACTTGTTAAAGAGATTGTCTTTAATCCATTGTATATTCTTGCCTCCTTTGTCAAAGATAAGGTGTCCATATGTGCGTGGATTTATCTCTGGGCTTTCTATTTTGTTCCATTGATCTGTATTTCTGTCTTTGTGCCAGTACCATACTGTCTTGATAACTGTGGCTTTGTAGTAGAGCCTGAAGTCAGGTAGGTTGATTCCTCCAGTTCCATTCTTCTTTCTCAAGATCGCTTTGGCTATTCGAGGTTTTTTGTATTTCCATACAAATTGTGAAATTATTTGTTCTAGCTCTGTGAAGAATGCTGTTGGTAGCTTGATAGGGATTGCATTGAATCTATAAATTGCTTTGGGTAGTATACTCATTTTCACTATATTGATTCTTCCAATCCATGAACATGGTATATTTCTCCATCTGTTAGTGTCCTCTTTGATTTCTTTCACCAGTGTTTTATAGTTTTCTATATATAGGTCTTTAGTTTCTTTAGGTAGATATATTCCTAAGTATTTTATTCTTTCCGTTTCAATGGTGAATGGAATTGTTTCCTTAATTTCTCTTTCTGTTTTCTCATTATTAGTGTATAGGAATGCAAGGGATTTCTGGGTGTTGATTTTATATCCTGCAACTTTACTATAGTCATTGATTAGTTCTAGTAATTTTCTGGTGGAGTCTTTAGGGTTTTCTATGAAGAGGATCATGTCATCTGCAAATAGTGAGAGCTTTACTTCTTCTTTTCCAATTTGGATTCCTTTTATTTCTTTTTCTGCTCTGATTGCTGTGGCCAAAACTTCTAAAACTATGTTGAATAGTAATGGTGAAAGTGGGCACACTTGTCTTGTTCCTGACTTTAGAGGAAATGCTTTCAATTTTTCACCATTGAGGATAATGTTTGCCGTGGGTTTGTCATATATAGCTTTTATTATGTTGAGGTATGTTCCTTCTATTCCTGCTTTCTGGAGAGTTTTTATCATAAATGGATGTTGAATTTTGTCAAAGGCTTTCTCTGCATCTATTGAGATAATCATATGGTTTTTATTTTTCAATTTGTTAATGTGGTGTATTACATTGATTGATTTTCGGATATTGAAGAATCCTTGCATCCCTGGGATAAAGCCCACTTGGTCATGGTGTATGATCTTTTTAATGTGCTGTTGGATTCTGATAGAATTTTGTTAAGGATTTTTGCATCTATGTTCATCAGTGATATTGGCCTGTAGTTTTCTTTTTTTGTGGGATCTTTGTCAGGTTTTGGTATTAGGGTGATGGTGGCCTCATAGAATGAATTTGGAAGTTTACCATCCTCTGCAATTTTCTGGAAGAGTTTGAGCAGGATAGGTGTTAGCTCTTCTCTAAATTTTTGGTAGAATTCAGCTGTGAAACCGTCTGGACCTGGGCTTTTGTTTGCTGCAAGATTTTTGATTACAGTTTCAATTTCCATGCTTGTGATGGGTCTGTTAAGATTTTCTATTTCTTCCTGGTCGAATTTTGGAAAGTTGTATTTTTCTAAGAATTTGTCCATTTCTTCCACGTTGTCCATTTTATTGGCATACAATTGTTGATAGTAGTCTCTTATGATCCTTTGTATTGCTGTGTTATCTGTTGTGATCTCTCCATTTTCATTTCTAATTTTATTGATTTGATTTTTCTCTCTTTGTTTCTTGATGAGTCTGGCTAATGGTTTGTCAATTTTATTTATCCTTTCAAAAAACCAGCTGTTGGTTTTTGTTGATTTTTGCTATGATCTGTTTAGTTTCTTTTGCATTTACTTCTGCTCTAAGTTTTAAGATTTCTTTCCTTCGACTAACCCTGGGGTTCTTCATTTCTTCCTTTTCTAGTTGCTTTAGGTGTAGAGTTAGGTTATTTATTTGACTTTTTTCTTGTTTCTTGAGGTGTGCCTGTATTGCTATGAACTTTCCCCTTAGGACTGCTTTTACCGTGTCCCACAGATTTTGGGTTGTTTTGTTTTCATTTTCATTCATTTCTATGCAAATTTTGATTTCTTTTTTGATTTCTTCTGTGATTTCTTGGTTATTCAGCAGCGTGTTGTTCAGCCTCCATGTGTTGAAATTTTTAATAGTTTTTCTCCTGTAATTGAGATCTAATCTTACTGCATTGTGGTCAGAAAAGATGCTTGGAATGATTTCTATTTTTTTGAATTTACCAAGGCTAGCTTTATGGCCCAGGATGTGATCTATCCTGGAGACGGTTCCATGTGCGCTTGAGAAAAACGTGAAATTCATTGTTTTGGGATGAAATGTCCTATAGATATCAATTAGGTCTAACTGGTCTATTGTATCGTTTAAAGTTTGTGTTTCCTTGTTAATTTTCTGTTTAGTTGATCTATCCATAGGTGTGAGTGGGGTATTAAAGTCTCCCACTATTATTGTGTTATTGTTAATTTCTCCTTTCATACTTGTTAGCATTTGTCTTACGTACTGTGATGCTCCCGTGTTGGGTGCATATATATTTATAATTGTTATATCTTCTTCTTGGATTGATCCTTTGACCATTATGTAGTGACCTTCTTTGTCTCTTTTCACAGCCTTTGTTTTAAAGTCTATTTTTTCTGAGTATTGCTACTCCTTCTTTGTTTTGGTCCCTATTTGCATGGAAAATCTTTTTCCAGCCCTTCACTTTCAGTCTGTATGTGTCCCCTGTTTTGAGGTGGGTCTCTTGTAGACAACATATGTAGGGGTCTTGTTTTTGTATCCATTCAGCCAGTCTTTGTCTTTTGGTTGGGGCATTCAACCCATTTATGTTTAAGGTAATTACTGATAAGTATGATCCCGTTGCCATTTACTTTATTGTTTTGGGTTAGAATTTATACACCATTTTTGTGTTTCCTGTCTAGAGAATACCCTTTAGTATTTGTTGGAGAGCTGGTTTGGTGGTGCAGAATTCTCTCAGCTTTTGCTTGTCTGAAAAGCTTTAGATTTCTCCTTCATACTTGAATGAGATCCTTGCTGGGTACAATAATCTGGGCTCTAGGTTATTTTCTTTCATCATTTTAAGTATGTCTTGCCATTCCCTCCTGACTTGAAGAGTTTCTATCGAAAGATCAGCTGTTATCCTTATGGGTATTCCCTTGTGTGTTATTTGTTGTTTTTCCCTTGCTGCTTTTAATATTTGTTCTTCGTGTTTGACCTTTGTTAATTTGATTAATATGTGTCTTGGGGTGTTTTGCCTCGGGTTTATCCTGTTTGGAACTCTCTGGGTTTCTTGGACTTGGGTGATTGTTTCTTTCCCCATTTTAGGGAAGTTTTCAACTATTATCTCCTCAAGTATTTTCTCATGGTCTTTCTTTTTGTCTTCTTCTTCTGGGACCCCTATGATTCGAATGTTGTAGCGTTTAATATTGTCCTGGATGTCTCTGAGATTGTCCTCATTTCTTTTAATTCGTTTTTCTTTTATCCTTTCTGATTCATTTATTTCTACCATTCTATCTTCTAATTCACTAATCCTATCTTCTGCCTCTGTTATTCTACTATTTGTTGGCTCCAGAGTGTTTTTAATTTCACTTATTGCATTATTCATTATATATTGACTCTTTTTTATATCTTCTAAGTCTTTGTTAAACCTTTCTTGCATCTTCTCAATCCTTGCCTCCAGGCTATTAATCTGTAATTCCATTTTAATTTCAAGATTTTGGATCAATTTCTCTATCATTATTCGGAATTCTTTATCAGGTAGATTCCCTATCTCTTCCTCTTTGATTTGGTTTGGTGGGCATTTATCCTGTTCCTTTATCTGCTGAGTATTCCTCTGTCTCTTCATCTTGTTTAAATTGCTGAGTTTGGGGTGTCCTTTCTGTATTCTGGCAGTTTGTGGAGTTCTCTTTATTGTGGCGTTTCCTCGCTGTGTGTGGGTTTGTACAGGTGGCTTGTCAAGGTTTCCTGGTTAGGGAAGCTTGTGTCGATGTTCTGGTGGATGGAGCTGTATTTCTTCTCTCTGGAGTGTAATGAAATGTCCAGTAATGAGTTATGAGATGTCTATGGTTTTGGGGTGACTTTGGACAGCCTGTATCTTGAAGCTCAGGGCTGTGTTCCTTTGTCGCTGGAGAATTTGCTTGGTATGTCTTGCCCTGGAACTTGTTGGCCCTTGTGTGGTGCTTGGTTTCAGTGTCGGTATGGAGGCGTTTGATGAGCTCCTGTCAATTAATGTTCCTTGGAGTCAGGAGTTCCCTGGAGTCAGGGTTTGGACTTAAGCCTCCTACTTCCAGTTATCGGTCTTATTTTTACAGTAGTTTCAAAACTTCTCCTTCTATACAACACCATTTATAAAACATCTACGTTAAAGATGAGAAGTTTCTCTACTGTGAGGGTCACTCAGAGAGGTTCACAGCGTTACATGGAGAAGAGAAGTGGGAGGAGGGAGTTAGAGGTGACCCAAATGATATGAGGTGGAATCAATAGTGGAGAGAGTGGGCTAGCCAGTAGTCACTTTCTTATGTGCACTCCACAACTGGACCGCTTAGAGATGTTCACAGAGTTATACAGAAAAGAGAAGAAGGAGGAAGGAGACAGAGGTGGCCAGAAGGATAAAAGGGGGAAATGAAAAGGAGGGAGACAGATCCAGCCAGTAATCAGTTCCCTAAGTGTTCTCCACCGTCTGGAACACACAGAAATTCACAGAGTTGGGTAGAGTAGAGAGGGGTTAGGGAGGAGATACAGGCGACCTGGTGGAGAAAACGGAGAGTCCAAAGGGAGAGAGAGCAGTCAAGCCAGTAATCTCGCTCTGTAGTGAAAAATGGGTCCTGAAGATTGGTTCTTAAAGGTACAAAATTGGTAGCAAATACATAAAAGCAAAAATTAAAAATCTAGAGTAGAGTTTGGAATTTCACAAATACGATGTTAATGAAAAGAAGAAGGAAAAGAAAGAGAGAAAAAACGAACAAAGAAAAACAAAAAAGGTCGCGAAAATTATAAAGAAACTACAGGTACAAAATTGATAACTAATACCAAAAAGCAAAAATTAAAAATCTAGACTAGAGTTTGGAATTTCAAAAATACAATGTTAAAAAAAAAAGAAGAAGAAAAATAAAGAGAGAAAACAAACAAACCAACAAAAACAATGTCACAAAAATTATAAAGAAAATACAGGTATAAAATTGATATCAAATACCAATAAGCATAAATTAAAAATCTTGAGTAGAGTTTGGAATTGCAGATATACGATGTTATATAAAAGAATAAGAGAAAGAAACAGAGGGAAGAAAAAAGAGAAAAAAAAAGTTACAGAAATTATAAAAAAAAACTATAGGTACAAAATTGATAACATATACCAAAAGGCTAAAATTAAAAATCTAGAGTAGAGTTTGGAATTTCAAAAATACAATGTTAAAGAAAGGAAGAAAAAGAAAAAAAAAAAAAAAACACGGTCAAAAAATTATAAAATATATATATGAAGTTTGCTGAAGAAGAAAAAAAAATAGGGTCTTTTTTTTTTTTTTTGCAAAGTAATAGGTTATAAAATTGAAAATTAGAGGACCATAGAGGACTTAAAATTTAAAAAAAAAAATTAAAAATAAAAAAGAAAGAAAGAAAGATTGATCATAAAAATAGTAAAAATATATCTATGTCTTTCTCTGGTTTTGTTGTAAGTATTGTGGGTTCAGTTCATTTTTGGCTAGTTCCTTGGTCCGACTTATATTTCTCAAGATCTATAGGCCCCTTCCTATGTAGTCCATAGTAACCACAGGGTTTTAATCTATAGCCTGTAGCTTCCAAGGTGTTTCCCTCTGTTATAGCTTCTTCTGTTTGCTGGTCTCTTCAGTGTCTGGTTTCCGCCCTGACACAAAGGGGACGGTGGAGGACACTTTTTTTTTTTTTTTTTTTTAATTTAGTCTCACTTGTTCAGTCGCGCTGTGGGGAGGGAGGGAGGGATGCTGCAAACAGATAACACTGGCGTGCGCTCGCAGTGCCTCAGCCACACTGGGTCTGCCCCTGCTCACGGCGCGTGTAGCCTCCCTGCCCACACTGCTCGGGCTCTAGGTTGTTCCACCGGGAACAATCAGAGGCCGGCCCTGGGCTGAGCTCCCAGGTCCAAGCCGCTCAGGTTCAGGCACTCGGGTAGTCCTCAGAGGCGCAGACTCTGTTGGGCCTGAGTTTTGTGCTCTTCTCAGGTCTGAGCAGCTCAGGTGATGAGGTGTTTGGCGAGCACCAGTGCTGCGACTTATCGCCTCCCCGCCACTCAGTTATCTGGGTGTAAAACTGGCACACCTTCTCAGGCAGATGTTGACCGTCCAGACCCCCGAGAAGTTTTAGTTATCAAAGAAGCCTGCTTACAGTTTTATAGATAGTGTCTCTCTGGGGCTGCGATTGGCCCCTTCCGGCTCTGGCTGCCTGTCACCAGAGGGGGAAGGCCTGCAGCCGGCTATCTCTGTTCAGTCCTTTGTTCCGTGTGCGGGCCTGGTGGTGTCTTAGGTTAGGGCTGGCTTTTCGCGTGGTAGATATCCCACAGTCCGGTTTGCTAGCCCAAATTATTTCGCTCAGATAGCGCTCAGGACATTCGGGCCAGATTCTTACTCTAAGTGACGCAGCCCGCACCGCGCTTCCCTGCCCAGCCCCCGCTTGCTAATGGCGAGTGCAGGCTTCTGTGCTGCTTCTCCGCTGGGGGAGTTACAATAGGGCTCGCAATCTGCGATTTTTAATTGTTTATTTATTTTTTCTCCCTGTTATGTTGCCCTCTGTGCTTCCAAAGCTCGGCACAGATTTGGCAGTGAGAAGGTTTCCTGGTGTTTGGAAACTTCTCTCTTTTTAAGACTCCCTTCCTGAGACAGAACTCCATCCCTCCCTCTTTTGTCTCTTTTTTTGTCTTTTATATTTTTTCCTACCTCCTTTCGAAGAGTTGGGTTGATTTTCTGGGTGCCTGATGTCCTCTGCTGGCATTCAGAAATTGTTTTGTGGAATTTACTCGTCGTTTAAATGCTCTTTTGATGAATTTGTGGGGGAGAAAGTGTTCTCCCTGTCCTACTCCTCCACCATCTTGGCTCCTCCCCCCACTCCAGTATTCTTGCCTGGGAAATCCCATGGACAGAAGAGCCTGGTGGGTACAGCCCATAGGGTCACAAAAGAGTCAGACATGACTTTGTGACTAAGCAAAAGCAAACTCAGACTAATTAATTAAATACAAGTACTATGAGGATTACCACCCCACTATCCTTAGGTCTGTATGGTTTGCATTAATCAGTACCACTCCACAGGAGATAACATTGTTTTACACTCTTGTTTGTAGAAGTAAACAGTTTCAGAGACTTTCAGTTAGCCTTTTCTACTATAAGAGCTCTATCCCAAGGAACCAATATGGAGCTATCTGCCAACTACTGAGTATATTCATTCCAATTTTATATTCGTGGCTTGTGAAAATGACTACTGGCTGGAGATGAACCCAGTAGACTCACTGTGTACCAGACCTAGACCAAGACTCCTCCATTTATTACCTACTCACATATACCCCCAGTCCATTTGGGGACCATAAATGACACCTTGTGTCCCTGCGTAACAATGTTAATTCAGACCCTCTGCCAAGCAGTCCTCAAAATGTTTAGTGTTCCCCTATGCATAGTACAATCTTACACAAGAAAGTGTCACAGGCTTTTTTGAGGAATGATTGTCAGAATCATTATTATATACTTGCCATGGCATGGCAAGTTTATCCCTTAAGGAGACCTGAACTCTTCTTCAGAAAAATGGGTTATAGGCTCAGTTCTAGAAACTGGGCAACTGCCCTCAGTCAACCTAGATTTCTTTCAACTTCTTAGTTTGAGCAATACAGGGCACTGTATTCTATTAACCATCTCCATTGTTCTCTGAAGATCACACTCCCTTCTGATACTGTTCTGACCCTGCTGCTCATAGTAGTTGTACTTGCCTTGCTTCTGATGGCAAAGCAGGGAGTCCATTCTTAATAGCATCTCCCACTGTCACAACTGAGCTTCACAGTGATGCTTGTGCCCATCTCACAATAAAGTTCTTCATTGTTTGATAAATGATGTCTTTTCTGGGCCCTCCAAGAAAAACAATTATCTGGTAGTTTTTTTTTTTTTTTTTTTTTTTTTTTATCCTTACCTAATATATCTACTTTAACATAATCAATTCTCTAAGCTTTTTGATCTATTATTTTATGTTCTTCCATGGCCATTTTGTCATTTCTGCTTTACTTAGTACAGCTCAATGAAGCACAAGTTGGAATCAAGATTTCCAGGAGAAATATCAATAATCTCAGAGACACAGATGACACCAACCTTATGGCAGGAAATGAAGAAGAACTGAAGAGCCTATTGATGAAAGTGAAAGAGGAGAGTAAAAAAGTTGGCTTAAGCTCAACATTCAGAAAACAAAGATCATGGTATCCAATACCATCACTTCATGGCAAATAGATGGAGAAACAGTGGAAACAATGTCAGACTATTTTTTGGGGCTCCAAAATCACTGCAGATGGTGATTGCAGCCATGACATTAAAAGACACTTGCTCCTTAGGAGATAAGTTATGACCAATCTAGACAGCATACTTGAATTCGCATTCCAGAATATCTGGCTCTAGGTGAGTATTAACACCATGGTGATTATCTGGGCTGTGAAGATCTTTTTTGTACAGCTCTTCTGTGTATTCTGGTCAGATCTTCTTAATATCTTCTACTTATGTTAGGTCCATATCATTTCTGACAGAATGTGGCCACTGGAGAAGGGAATGGCAACCACTTCAGTATTCTTTCTTTGAGAACCCCATGAACAGTATGAAAAGGTAAAAAAAAAATAGCACACGGAAAGATGAACTCCCCAGGTCAGTAGGTGCCCAAAATGCTACTGGAGATCAGTGGAGAAATAACTCCAGAAAAAATGAAGGGATGGACCCACACCAAAAACAACACCCAGTTGTGGATGTGACTAGTAATAGAAGCAATGTCCAATGCTGTAAAGAGCAATATTGCATATGAACCTGGAATATTAGATCCATAAATCAAGGAAAATTGGAAGTGGTCAAACAGGAGATGCCAAGAGTGAACATCGACATTCAAGGAATCAGTGATCTAAAATGGAGTGGAATGGGTGAATTGAACTCAGATGACCATTATATCTACTACTGCTGGCAGGAATCCCTTAGAAGAAATGGAGTAGCCATCATAGTCAACAAGAGTCCAAAATGCAGTACTTGGATGCAATCTCAAAAATGACAGAATGATCTCTGTTCGTTTCCAAGGCAAACCATTCAATATCACAGTAATCCAAGTTTATGCCCTGACCAGTAATGCTGAAGAAGCTGAAGTTGAACAGTTCTATGAAGATCTACATGACCTTCTAGCACTAACATCCCAAAAATATGTCCTTTTCATTATAGGGGACTGGAATGCAAAAGTAGGAAGCCAAGAAACACCTGAAGTAACAGGCAAATTTGGCCTTGGAGTACAGAATGAAGCAGGGCAAAGGCTAATAGAGTTTTGTGAAAAGAACGCACTGGTCATAGCAAACACCCTCTTCCAACAACACAAGAGAAAACTCTAAATGTGGACATCACCAGATGGTCAACAATAAAATCAGATTGATTATATTCTTTGCAGCCAAAGATGGAGAAGTTCTATACAGTCAACAAACACAAGAACAGGAGCTAACTGTGGCTCAGATCATGAACTCCTTATTGCCAAATTCAAACTTAAATTGAAGAAAGTGGGGAAAACTACTAGACCATTCAGGTCGACCTAAATCATATCCCTTATGATTCTACAGTGAAAGTGAGAAATAGATTTAATGGACTCGATCTGATAGACAGAGTGCCTGATGAACTACAGACAGATGTTTGTGACATTGTACAGGAGACAGGGATCAAGACCATCCCCAAGAAAAAGAAGTTCAAAAAAGCAAAATGGCTGTCTGAGTAGGCCCCTTACAAATAGCTGCGAAAATAAGAGAAGTGAAAAGCAAAGGAGAAAAGAGAAGATATCAGCATCTGAATGCAGAGTTCCAAAGAATAGCAGAAAGAGATAAGAAAGCCTTCTTCAGCGATCAGTGCAAACAAATAGAGGAAAACAACAGAATGGAAAGACTAGAGATCTTTTCAAGAAAATTAGAGATACCAAGGGAATGTTTCATGCAAGGATGGCCTCAATAAAGGATAGAAATGGTATGAATACAATCTTACCTCAAGAAATAAGGGAAACATTGAATAGACAACCTCACTTTTCACTTAAGAAATTTGGAAAAAAGAGAACAAAAGACCCCCAAAGTTAGTAGAAGTAAAGAAATCATAATGATCAGAGTAGAAATAAATGAAGAAAACAATAGAAGATCAATGAAACAAAAGGCTAGTTCTTTGAGAAGATAAATGAAATTGTCAAACCATCAGTCAGACCCTTCAAGGAAAAAGGGGAGAAGACTCAAATCAACAAAAGTAGAAATGAAAAAGGAGAAGTTACAGCAAACAATGCAGAAATAGAAAGGGTCAGAGTAGACTCCTATGAGGAACTATACGCCAATAAAATGAACAAATTGGAAGAAAGGGACAGATGCTTTAAAAAGTTCAACCTTCCAAGACTGAACCAGGAAGAAATACAAATTATGAATAAGCCAATAACAAGTACTAAAATAAAAAATGTAATCAAAAATCTCCCCACAATCAAAAGCCTAGAGCTAGTTGGCTTCACAGGTGAATTCTATCAAAAGTCTAGAGATGCTCTAATACCTATCCTTCTTTAACTATTCTAGAAAATTGCAGAGGATGGATAATTTCCATACTTCTTCTATGAGGCCACCATCACCTTGATAACAAAACCAGATAAAGGCATCACATATAAAATAAAATAAAATTACAAGCTAATAACACTGATGAACCTAAATGCAAAAATCCTCAACAAAATTCTAGCAAACAGAATCCAACAGCACACTGAAAGGAATATACACCATGATCAAGTCAAACTCATTCCAAGTATGCAAGGATTCTTCAATATATGCAACCCAATCAATGTGATACACAATATCAATAAAAGATAAAAATCATATGGTATTCTCAATATATACAGAAAAAGCTTTGGAAAAAATATCCAGCCCCCATTTATGATTAAAAAAAAAAAAAAAGCTTTTCAAAAATGGACATATAAGGAATCTACCTCAACATAATAAAGGCCATATACTATAAACCCATAGCAAACATTCTCACTGTTGAAACACTGAAAGCATCCCCTCTAAGATCAAGAACAAGATAAGGGTTCCCACTCTTGCCATTATTATTCAACCTATTTTTAGAAGTCCTAGCCATGACAATCAGAGAAGAAAAGGAAGCAAAAAGAATCAAAATTATACATAAAGAACCAAAATTCTCACTGTTTGCAGATGAAATGATACTGTTCATTGAAAATCCTAAAGATACTATCAGAAAATTACTAGAGCTAATCAGTGAATTTAGTAAAGTCACAGGATACAGAATCAATACACAGAAATCCCTTGCATTCCTATATACCAACAATGAAAAATCAGAAATAGAAATTAAGCAAACAATCCCATTAACTATTGCAACATAAAGAGGAATAAAATATCTAGGAAGAAACCTTCCTAAGGAGACAAAAGAGGTCTATATAGAAAGATAAACTTAAAAGGGATTAAAGACCTAAATGTAATACCAGAGGCTAGAAAACACTCTTAGAGTGGGCAGAACACTCTTCATAAATCACAGCAAGATTTTCTATGATGCATTTTCTAGAGTAATGGAAAAAACAACAAAAACAAACAACTCGGACCTAATAAACTTAAAAGCTTTTACACAGCAAAGGAAATTATAAAAAAAAAAAAAAGTCGAAAAGACAACCCTCAGAATGGGAGAAAATAATAGCAAATGAAGCTACTGATAAACGAATAATCTCCTAAATATACAAGTAGCTCAATAAAAGAAAAACAAACAACCCAATCAAAAAGTGGCCAGAAGACCTGAACAGCCATTTCTCCAAAGAAGACATCAGTTCATTTCAGTCACTCAGTCGTGCCCAACTCTTTATGACCCCATGGACTGCAGCATGCTAGGTTTCCCTGTCATTCACCAACACCTGGAGCTTGTTCAAACACATGTCCATTGAGTTGGTGATTCCATCCAACCATCTCATACTTTGCCGTCCCCTTCTCCTCCTAACTTCAATCTTTGCCAGCATCAGGGTCTTTTCTAATGAGTCAGTTCTTCACATCAGATGGCCAAAGTATTGGAGCTTCAGCTTCAGCATCAGTCCTTCCAATGAATATTTAGGACTGTTTTCCTTTAGGATGGACTGATTGAATCTCCTTGATGTCCAAAGAACTCTCAAGAGTCTTCTCCAACACCACAGTTCAAAAGCATCAATTCTTTAGTGCTCAGCTTTCTTTATGGTCCAACTCCCACATCCATATGTAACTAATGGAAAAACCATAGCTTTGACTATATGGAAATTTGTCAGCAAATTAACGTCTCTGCTTTCGAATATGCTATCTAGTTTGTCATAGCTTTTCTTCCAAGGAGCAAGCATCTTTTAATTTCATGGCTGCAGTCACCATCTGCAGTGATTTTGGAGCCCAAGAAAATAAAGTCTGTCACTGTTTCCATGTTTCCTAATCTATTTATCATAAAGTGATGGGACCAGATGCCATGATCTTCCTTTCTTAATGTTGAGTTTTAACCCAGCTTTTTCACTCTCCTCTTTCATTTTCATCAAGAGGCTCTTTAGTTCCTCTGATTTCAGCCAAAAGTGTGATGTCATCTGCATATCTGAGGTTATTGACATTTCTCCTGGCCATCTTGATTCCAGCTTGTGCTTTATCCCTCCTAGCCTTTCTCATGATATACTCTACATATAAGTTAAATAAACAAGATGACAATATACAGCCATGAAGTATTCCTTTCCCAATTTGGAACCAGTCCATTGTTCCATGCTGGTTCTAACTATTGCTTCTTGACCAGAATACAGATTTCTCAGGTGGCAGGTAAGGTGGTCTGGTATTGCCAACTCTTTAAAAGTTTTCTACAGTTTTTTTGTGATCCACACAGTCAAAGGCTTTAGCATAGTCAATAAAGCAGTAGATGTTTTTCTGGAATCATCTTGCTTTTTCTATGATCCAAGGGATGTTGGCAATTTGATCTCTGGCTCCTCTGCCTTTTCTAAATCCAGCTTGAACATCTGGAAGTTCTCATTTCATGTACTGTTGAAGTCTAGCCTGGAGAATTTTGAGCACTACTTTGTTAGCATGTGAGATGACACAAGATGGCTACTAAAAACATGAAAAGATACTCAACATCACTCATTCACAGAGAAATGCAAAATCAAACTACAGTGAGATATCACCTCACATAAGTAAGAATGGCCATCATCAAAAAAATCTACAAACAAAAAATGGAGAGAGAATGTAGAGAAAAGGAAACACTCTTGCAATCTTGGTGGGAATGTAAATTGACATAGCTACTATGAATACTAGTATGGAGATTCCTTAAGAAACTAGTAACAAAACTACCATATGACCCAGCAAACCTACTACTGGGCATATACCCTGAGAAAACCATAACTGAAAAGGAGACATGTAACCTAATGTTCATTGCAGTTCTATTTACAATATTTACAATAGATAGTCGACAGAAGCAATCAGATGTCTATCAACAGATGAAAGCATAAAGAAGCTGTGGTATATATATATACAATGGAACACTATTCAGCCATAAAAAGGCACTCGTTTGAGTCAGTTCTCATGATGTGAATGAGCCTAGAGCTTATTATAAAGAGTGAAGTAAGTCATAAAAAGAAAAGCATATATTGTGTATTAACACATATATATGGAATCTAGAAAGATGGTATTGATGAATCTAATTGCAGGGCATTAATAGAGACCTAGATATAAAGAACAGACTTGTGGAAACAGGAGGGGAAGGAGAGGTGGATCTAATTGAGAGAGTAGCATGAAAACAATTATATTATTGTAAAACAGATAGCCAGTGGAGATTTGTTGTATGACTCAAGGAGCTTAAACCAGTACTCTGTGACAACCTAGACAGGTGGGTTGTGTCAGAAGGTGGGAAGGAGGTTCAAGAAGAAGTGGACATACATATACCTATGGTTGATTCATGTTGATGTATTTCAGAAACCAACACAATATTTTAAAGCAAAATAAATAAGTTAAAAAAAAATGACTCTGGGTGGGTTACCAGTATTACAAATTATATATATATACAAATTCAATTCAGTTCAGTTGCTCAGTTGTGTCCAACTCTTTGCAACCCCATGAATAGCAGAACGCCAGGCCTCCCTGTCCATCACCAAATCCCGGAGTTCACTCGGACTCACATCCATTGAGTCAGTGATGCCATCCAGCCATCTCATCCTCTGCCGTCCACTTCTCCTTCTGCCCCCAATCACTCCCAGCATCAGAGTCTTTTCCAATGAGTCAACTCTTCGAATCAGGTGGCCAAAGTACTGGAGTTTCAGCATCATTCCTTCCAAAGAAATCCCAGGGCTGATCTCCTTAAGAATGGACTGGTTGGATTTCCTTGCAGTCCAAGGGACTCTCAAGAGTCTTCTCCAACACCACAGTTCAAAAGCATCAATTCTTCAGCGTTCTTCACAGTCCAACTCTCACATCCATACATGACCACTGGAAAAACCAGAGCCTTGACTAGACGAACCTTTGTTGGCAAAGTAATGTCTCTACTTTTTTTTTTTTTTTTTTTTTTTGAATTTTATTTTATTCTTAAACTTTACATAACTGTATTAGTTTTGCCAAATATCAAAATGAATCCGCCACAGGTATACAGGTGTTCCCCATCCTGAACTCTCCTCCCTCCTCCCTCCCCATTCCATCCCTCTGGGTCGTCCCAGTGCACCAGCCCCAAGCATCCAGTATCATGCATCAAACCTGGACTGGCAACTCGTTTCTACTTTTTAATATGCTATTTAGGTTGGTTGGTCATAACTTTCCTTCGAAGGAGTAAGTGTCTTTTAATTTCATGGCTGCAGTCAAAATCTGCAGTCATTTGAAGCCAAATAAATAAAAAAATAAATAAAATAAAGTCTGACACGTTTCTACTGTTTCCTTCCCCATCTATTTCCCATGAAGTGGTGGGACCAGATGCCATGATCTTCGTTTTCTGAATGTTGAGCTTTAAGCCAACTTTTTCACTCTCCAATTTCACTTTTAACAAGAGGCTTTTTAGTTCCTCATCATTTTCTGCCATAAGGGTGGTGTCATCTGCATATCTGAGGTTATTGATATTTCTCCCAGTAATCTTGATTCCAGCTTGTGTTTCTTACAGCCCAGTGTTTCTCATGATGTACTCTGCATATAAGTTAAATAAGCAGGGTGACAATATACAGCCTTGACGTACTCTTTTTCCTATTTGGAACCAGTCTGTGGTTTCATGTCCAGTGCTAACTGTTGCTTCTTGACCTGTATATAGGTTTCTCATGATTTGAAATAGCTCACCTGGAATTCCATCACCTCCACCAGCTTTGTTCGTAGTGATGCTTTCTAAGGCCCACTTGACTTCACATTCCAGGATGTCTAACTCTAGGTGAGTGATCGCACCATCTTGATTATCTTGGTCATGAAGATCTTTTCTGTATAGTTCTTCTGTGTATTCCTAACACCTCTTCTTAATATCTTTAGGTCCATACCATTTCTGTCCTTTATAGAGCCCATCTTTGCATGAAATTTTCCCTTGGTATCTCTAATTTTCTTGAAGAGATCTCTAGTCTTTCCCATTCTATTGGTTTCCTCTATTTCTTTGTATTGATCGCTGAGGAAGGCTTTCTTATCTCTTCTTGCTATTCTTTGGAACTCTCCATTCAGATGCTTATATGTTTCCTTTTCTCCTTTCCTTTTCACTTCTCTCTTTTCACAGCTATTTGTAAGGCCTCCCCAGACAGCCATTTTGCTTTTTTGCATTTATTTTCCTTGGGGATGGTCTTGATCCCTGTGTCCTGTACAATGTCATGAACCTCTGTCCATAGTTCATCAGGCACTCTGTCTATCAGATCTAGTCCCTTAAATCTATTTCTCACTTCCACTGTATAATCATAAGGGATTTGATTTAGGTCATACCTGAATGGTCTAGTGGTTTTCCCTACTTTCTTCAATTTAAGTCTGAATTTGCCAATAAGGAGTTCATGGTCTGAGCCACAGCCAGCTCCGGGTTGCCTGTATAGAGTTTCTCCATCTTTGGCTGCAAAGAATTTAATCAATCTGATTTTGGTATTGACCATCTGGTGATGTCCATGTGTAGAGTCTTCTCTTGTGTTGTTGGAAGAGGGTGTTTGCTATGACAAGTGCATTTTCTTGGCAAAATTCTATTAGTCTTTGCCCTGCTTCATTCTGTATTCCAAGGCCAAATTTGCCTGTTACTCCAGGTGTTTCTTGACTTCCTGCTTTTGCATTCCAGTCCCCTATAATGAAAAGGACATCTTTTTTTTTTTTTTGCATGTTAGTTCTAAAAGGTCTTGTAGGTCTTCATAGAACCGGTCAGCTTCAGCTTCTTCAGCGTTACTGGTTGGGGCATAGACTTGGATTACTGTGATATTGAATGGTTTGCCTTGGAAACAAACAGAGATCATTCTGTCATTTTTGAGATTGCATCCAAGTACTGCATTTCGGACTCTTTTGTTGACCATGATGGCTACTCCATTTCTTCTGAGGGATTCCTGCCTGCAGTAGTAGATATAATGGTCATCTGATTTAAATTCACCCATTCCAGTCTATTTTAGTCGCTGATTCCTAGAATGTCAACGTTCACTCTTGCCATCTTTTGTTTGACCACTTCCAATTTGCCTTGATTCATGGACCTGACATTTCAGGTTCCTATGCAATATTCTCATTATGGCTTTGGACTTGCCTCTAGCACTAGTCACATCCACAACTGGGTATTGTTTTTGCTTTGGCTCCATCCCTTCATTCTTTCTGGAGTTATTTCTCCACTGATCTCCAGTAGCATATTTGGTCCCTACCGACCTGGGGAGTTCCTCTTTCAGTATCCTATCATTTTGCCTTTTCATACTGTTCATGGGGTTCTCAAGGCAAGAATACTGAAGTGGTTTGCCATTCCCATCTCCAGTGGACCACATTCTGTCAGACCTCTCCACTATGACCAGCCCATTTTGGGTGGCCCCACGGGCATGGCTTAGTTTCATTGAGTTAGACAAGGCTGTGGTCCTAGTGTGATTAGATTGAATAGTTTTCTGTCAGTATGGTTTCAGTGTGTCTGCCCTCTGATGCCCTCTTGCAACACCTATCATCTTACCTGGGGTCTCTTTCCTTGGACGTGGGGTATCTCTTCACGGCTGCTCCAGCAAAGCACAGCTGCTGCTCCTTACCCTGGACGAGGGGTATCTCCTTACCACCACTCCCCCCCGACCTTGAATGTGGAGTAACTCCTCTATGCTTTCCTGCACCTGCACAGCCACCGCTCCTTTGACGTGGGGTTGCTAGTCTTGGACGCCACCCCTGGCCTCGGGCGTGGGATAGTTCCTCCCGGCCGGAGCCCCTGGACTTGGGCATGGGGTAGCTCCTCCCGCCCGCTGCCCCTGACTTCATATGTGGGGTAGCTCCTATCAGCTGCTCCTGCGCTGTCGCAGCCTGGCACTCTCGGCCAACGCCCCTGACCTCGGACATGGGGTAACTCCTGTTGCCTGCCACTCCTCGGGCATGGGGTCCTCCCAGATTCTGCCCCTGACCTCAGACGTAGGGTAGCTCCTCTCAGCCACGCTCTGTGCACCGTCGCAGCCACCCACGCTCTGTGTGTGTGTGTGTGTGTGTGTGTGTGTGTATATATATGTATATACATATATTCTGGTACAAAATATCTGTAAAAATGGTTAAAAACCTGAAGCAAGGGGGAAAAAAAAAAAAACTCTTCAGCTTCTTTAAACAAAAGACTTTGCGAACTTAGAGGACCAAGAATTTTAAAAAAAAGTTAAAGTGAATATGGATTATTGAAACTAGGAGAAAGGTTAATATTTGGGGTTTGCTTGGAAAACTCAAGACTTTACAAGACTGGAAAAGGTCAGTTTTCATTCCAATCCCAAAGAAAGGCAAAGCCAAAGAATGCTCAAACAACCACACAATTGCACTCATCTCACACGCTAGTAATGTAATCCTCAAAATTCTCCAAGCCAGGCTTCAGCAATACATGAACCATGAACTTCCAGATGTTAAAGCTGGTTTTAGAGAAGGCAGAGGAACCAGAGATCAAATTGCCAACATATGCTGGATCATGGAAAAAGCAAGAGAGTTCCAGAAAAACATCTATTTATGCTTTGTTGATTATGCAAAAGCCTTTGACTGTGTGGATTACAATAAACTGTGGAAAATTCTGAAAGAGATGGGAATACCAGACCATCTGACCTGCCTGTTGAGAAATCTGTATGCAGCTCAGGAAGCAACAGTTAGAACTGGACATGGAACAACAGACTGATTCCAAATAGGAAAAGGAGTATGTCAAGGCTGTATATTGTCACCCTGCTTTTTTAACTTATATGCAGAGTACATAATGAGAAACGCTGGGCTGGAAGAAGCACAAGCTGGAAAGAAGGTTGCCGAGAGAAATATCAATAACCTCAAATATGCAGATGACACCACCCTTATGGCAGAAAGTGAAGAGGAACTAAAAAGCCTCTTGTTGAAAGTGAAAGTGGAGTGAAAAAGTTGGTTTAAAGCTCAACATTCAGAAATCTAAGATTATGGCATCTGGTCCCACCACTTCATAGGAAATAGATAGGAAAACAGTGGAAACAGTGGCTGGCTTTATTTTCTTGGGCTCCAAAATCACTGCAGATGGTGCTTGCAGCCATGAAATTAAAAGACACTTACTCCTTCGAAGGAAAGTCATGACCAACCTAGATAGCATATTAAAAAGCAGAGACATTACTTTGCCAACAAAGGTCCGTCTAGTCAAGGTTATTGTTTTTCCAGTGGTCATGTATGGATATGAGAGTTGGACTGTGAAGAAAGCTGAGCACTGGACAATTGATGCTTTTGAACTGTGGTATTGGAGAAGGCTCTTGAGAGTCCCTTGGACTGCAAGGAGATCCAACCAGTGCATTCTAAGGGAGATCAGTCCTGGGTGTTCATTGGAAGGACTGATGCTAAAGCTGAAACTCCAATACATTAGCCACCTCATGTGAAGTGTTGACTCATTGAAAAAGACCTTGATTCTGGGAGGGATTGGGGGCATCAGGAGAAGGGGATGACAGAGGATGAGATGGCTGGATGGCATCACCAAGTCGATGGACCTGAGTTTGAGTAAACCCCAGGAGTTGGTGGTGGACAGGGAGGCCTGGTGTGCTGTGAGTCATGGGGTCGCAAAGAGTTGGACATGACTGAGGGACTGAACTGAGTGAATCGAGGCTGAGGAAAATAGCACCAGGTATGACAGATTTTGCAAAGGCAAGTAAAACTGTGGTTATGGGAAAGAACTTTGTGGAATCAGGCAGAACTTAGTTGAGTCCTGATTATGTTATCTACTAGCTATGTATACTTGAATAAGTATTTTAAAATTTCTGTACCTCAGCTTTCTAATTTGCATAATAAAAATCCAGTCATATAATCAATTCATTTAACAGATATTATACCTCTTATGTTCCAGGCACATTTATGGACACTGAGATTCTGTGGTAAGGAAGATAAAATAATTATCATGTAAGTTGTTTTAAGGGAAAAAATTACTAAGTATTTACAAGGATTTATGTGAAACAAAATGAGATACATCATGCAAAACACCAGAGTGTCTGGTACATGATAATAATGCAATAAATATATTTTATTCATAATTCATATCTGTAGGATATTTTTACTTGTGGCATAAGAAACAGTATAGTTATTGTAAGAAGAAGAGTTTTCTTTTGTTGTATTAATACTGAGAATAGCTGGTATTAATTTCAACAGAAAAAAGAATGCTTCATATATTCTGAGACTTCAGTCTCCAAAGGGAGAGAGAAAAGCTGAATTGGAAGATAAAACTTCCTAAACTTATGCTCTCATGTACACATCTTCAACATGTTTAGATAAAGATAGAATAGTTATAGGAGATTAATAATCTAAGACCAAAATAAACATCACTTGAGAGTAAGGAAAAACTAAAAACAATCTTAACCTCTTAAAATTTTAAGAGTATGACTGCTTAAAATTTCTTAGCGATTACTTTTCCTAAATTCATTTTCCTTGAATTATTTTTTTAAGTCTAAATTAATTTATTTTACTTTTTTGTTGTTGAAAGTTTTTTAAAATATAAATTTATTTATTTTAATTGGAGGCTAATTACTTTAAAATATTGTATTGGTTTTGCCATACATCAACATGAATCCACCAAAGGTTTACATATGTTCCGAATCCTGAACCCTCCTTCCACCTCCCTCCCCATATCATCCCTCTGGGTCATCCCAGTCAACCAACCCGAGCCTCCTATATCATGCATAGAACCTGGACTGGCGATTCCTTTCATATATGATATTATACATGTTTCAATGCCATTTTCCCAAATCATCCCACCCTCTCCCTCTCCCACAGAGTCCAAAAGACTGTTATATACATCTGTGTCTCTTTTGCTGACTCACATACAGGGTAATCATTACCATCTTTCTAAATTCCATATATACATGTTAGTATACTGTATTGGAAAAGACTCTGATGCTGGGAGGGATTGGGGGCAGGAGGAGAAGGGGACGACAGAGGATGAGATGGCTGGATGGCATCACTGACTCAATGGACGTGAGTCTGAGTGAACTCCGGAAGTTGGTGATGGACAGGGAGGCCTGGCGTGCTGTGATTCATGGGGTTGCAAAGAGTCAGACACGACTGAGTGACTGATCTGATCTGATCTGATACTGTATTGGTGTTTTTCTTTCTGACTTATTTCACTCTGCATAACAGGCTCCAGTTTCACCACCTCTTTAGAACTGATTCAAATGTATTAATTTTAATGGCTGAGTAATACTCCATAGTGTATATGCACCAGAGCTTTCTTATCCATTCATCTGCTGATGGACATCTAGGTTGCTTCCATGTCCTGGCTATTATAAACAGTGGAGCAATGAACATTGGAGTACATGTGTCTCTTTCAATTCTGATTTTCTCGGTGTGTATTCCCAGCAGGGGGATTCCTGGGTCATATGGCAGTTCTATTTCCAGTTTTTTAAGGAATCTCCACACTGTTCTCCATAGTGGCTGTACTAGTTTGCATTCCCACCAACAATGTAAGAGGGTTCCCTTTTCTCCACACCCTCTCCAGCATTAATTGTTTGTAGACTTTTGGATAGCAGCCATTCTGACTGGAGTGAAATGGCACCTCATTGTGGTTTTGATTTGCATTTCTCTGATAATGAGTGATGTTGAGCATCTTTTCATGTGTTTGTTAGCCATCTGTATGTCTTCTTTGGAGAAATGTCTGTTTAGTTCTTTGGCCCATTTTTTGTTTGGGTGGTTTATTTATTTATTTATTTATTTTTGAGACTAATTCGTTGTCAGTTGCTTCATTTGCTATTATTTTCTCCCATTCTGAAGGCTGTCTTTTCACCTTGCTAATAGTTTCCTTTGATGTGCAGAAGCTTTTAAGGTTAATTAGGTCCCATTTGTTTACTTTTGCTTTTATTTCCAATATTCTGGGAGGTGGGTCATAGAGGATCCTGCTGTGATTTATGTCAGAGAGTATTTTGCCTATGTTCTCCTCAAGGAGTTTTATAGTTTCTGGTCTTATGTTTATATCTTGAATCCATTTTGAGTTTATTTCAGTGTATGGTGTTATAAAGTGTTCATTTCATTCTTTAACAAGTGGTTGACCAGTCTTCCCAGCACCACTTGATAAAGAGATTGTCTTTTCTCCATTCTATATTCTTGCCTCCTTTGTCAAAGATAAGGTTTCCATAGGTGCGTGGATTTATCTCTGGGCTTTCTGTTTTGTTCCATTGATCTATATTTCTGTCTTTGTGCCAGTACCATACTGTCTTGATAACTGTGGCTTTGTAGTAGAGCCTGAAGTCAGGCAGGTTGATTCCTCCAGTTCCATTCTTCTTTGTCAAGATTGCTTTGGCTATTTGAGGTTTTTTTGTATTTCCATACAAATTGTGAGATTATTTGTTCAAGCTCTGTGAAAAATACTGTTCGTAGTTTGATAGGGATTGCGTTGAATCTATAGATTGCTTTACGTTGTTTCTTCCGATTCACGAACATGGTATATTTCTCCATCTATTAGTGTCTTCTGTGATTTCTTTCACCAATGTTTTATAGTTTTCTATATATAGGTTTTTAATTTCTTTAGGTAGATGTATTCCTAAGTATTTTATTCTTTTTGTTGCAATGGTGAATGGAATTGTTTCCTTAATTTCTCTTTCTGTTTTCTCATTATTAGTGTATAGGAATGCAAGGGATTTCTGTGTGTTGATTTTATATCCTGCAAATTTACTGTATTCATTGATTAGCTCTAGTAATTTTCTGGTGGAGTCTTTAGGGTTTTCTATGTAGAGGATCATGTCTTCTGCAAACAGTGAGAGTTTTACTTCTTTCCAATTTGGATTCTTTTTATTTCTTTTTATGATCTGATTGCTGTGGCCAAAACTTCCAAAACTATGTTGAATAGTAGAGGTGAAAATGGGCACCCTTGTCTTGTTCCTGACTTTAGGGGAAATGCTTTCAATTTTTCACCATTGAGGATAATGTTTGCTGTGAGTTTGTCATATATAGCTTTTATTATGTTGAGGTTTTTTCCTTCTATTCCTGCTCTCTGGAGAGCTTTTATGATAAATGGATGAAGAATTTTTCAAAGGCTTTCTCTGCATCTACTGAGATAATCATATGGCTTTTATTTTTCAATTTGTTAACGTGATGTATTGCATTGATTGATTTGTGGATATTGAAGAATCCTTGCATCCCTGTGATAAAGCCCACTTGGTCCTGATGTATGATCATTTTAATATGTTGTTGGATTCTGATTGGTAGAATTTTGTTAAGGATTTTTGCATCTATGTTCATCAGTGATATTGGCCTGTAGTTTTTTTTTTTTTTTTTTTGTGGCATCTTAGTCAGGTTTTGATATTAGGGTGATGTAGGCCTCATAGAATGAGTTTGGAAGTTAACCTTCCTCTGCAATTTTCTGAAAGAGTTTGAGTAGGATGGGTGTTAGCTCTTCTCTAAATTTTTGGTAGAATTCAGCTGTGAAGCCGTCTGGACCTGGGCTTTTGTTTGCTGGAAGATTTCTGATTACAGTTTCAATTTCCATGCTTGAGATGGGTCTGTTATGATTTTCTATTTCTTCCTGGTTCAGTTTTGGAAAGTTGTTCTTTTCTAAGAATTTGTCTATTTCTTCCAAGTTGTCCATTTTATTGGCATATAGTTGCTGATACTAGTCTTTTATGATCCTTTGCATTTCTGTGTTGTCTGTTGTGATCTTTCCATTTTCATTTCTAATTTTGTTTATTTGATTCTTCTCCTTTTGTTTCTTGATGAGTCGGGCTAATGGTTTGTCAATTTTTTTTAATCTTCTCAAATAATCAGCTTTTAGCTTTGTTGATTTTAGCTATGGTCTCTTTTGTTTCTTTTGCATTTATTTCTGCCCTAATTTTTAAGGCAGAAAATTAGGTTCTACTAACCCTGCTGTTCTTCATTTCTTCCTTTTCTAGTAGCTTTAGGTGTAGAGTTAGTTTATTTAGTTGACTTTTTTCTTGTTTCTTGAGGTAAGCCTGTATTGGTATGAACCTTCTTCACACTGCTTTAACAGTGTCCCATAGGGTTTGGGCACCTCGTGTGAAGAATTGACTCATTGGAAAAGACTATGATGCTGGGAGGGATTGGGGGCAGGAAGAGAAGGGGACGACAGAGGATGAGATGGCTGGACGGCATTACCGACTCAATGGACACTAGTTTGAGAAAACTCCGGGAGTTGGTGATGTACAGGGAACCCTGGCGTGCTGTGGTTCATGGGGTTGCAAAGAGTCAGACATGACTGAGCAACTGAACTGACACTTAACACTCAATCCATACCATAGCTCCATTTTCTTAATCACTCAACCCAAGTTCATAATACTTAACAGGACCCTGAGTTCTTTGATTCTAAATACTTAGTAATATTTTATAACAGTCTCTTTATGTGACTAGGTTTCTTAATCCATTTGGACTTCTATAATAAAATACCACAGACTGGGCAGATTATCAGCAAAAATTTATTTATTATAGTTCTAAGGCAGGAGGTCCAAAATCAGGGTTTCAACCTAGTCAGGTGAAGGTCCTCTTCTGAGTTGCAGACTTCTAACTGTATCCTCTTTTAGTGGAAGGGACTAGAGAGTCTGTGGGATCTGTTTAATAATAATACCACTCATGTAGGCTTCCCCTCATGATCTAATCACCTCCCAAAGGCCCTGCCTTTAATGCCATCACATTAGACTTTCAAGATTACAACATATTTGAACTTTAGATAAATAACTTTTCTAATATAAGTGTATTCCAAATATTGCATCATAACATAGTTATAAAACACAATTTTTCATTGTTTATGTGAAATTAAAATTTGAGTATTGTGTATTTTTACTTGCTAAACCCAGCAAATCTATGAGGTGTCCCACGGTTTCAGAAGGTCTATACTCTCTCACTGAAATGAGTAATAAACTCAACTTTTCCTACTAACTGTGTGTTCCTTATAATTTTTGGCTGAAGAAAATTGACATACCCAATAGGCCACGTCCATATTTGCCAATGTGCTAGGAGTTTTACGGAAAATAAAGATTATTTCAGTTCATTTTGTGTCTGATTTAGAATAAAGCTATTAACTTGTTAAGGATTTTGCTTCTAGTTACAATGGAGTAATAGGAATTATATCTATCTTCCCCTCTAAAGCAACATTTTGTGTGTGTGTGTGTGTTTATGTGAAACAATCATTTTTAAGACATTGGACATCAGGAAATAAAGGACAATGATCCATGAAAAACAAGAAACAAATGAAGTGGGAACTAAAATTGCCTCACTTTACTGCTTTGGGATTGTTTTTGGCAAACAGCAGACAGAGGTAACCGCCTAGTGGAATGTTCACATTAAAAAAAAAAAAAAAAAAAAAAGTAGGTATGTGAGTTCTCAGGGAGAAAACTCACAGATAACAGTACCAGAGAGGAGTTATCTCAGCAGAGGGTGAACCTTGAAGATCTATGGAGAGTCTGTCTTGGTATTCAGCAGAGTGCTGATCACAATGAGTGTGTGAGGACTACAGGTGAGGCAAAGAATTGGACACAACTGAGACACTTTCACTTTCAGAATTAACACAAGTAGTACAATCAGCAGACAAGGATATTAACCAGTTATTATAACTGTATTGGTGGTGGTAATTTAGTTGCTAAGTCATTTCAAACTCTTTGCAACCCCATGGACTGTAGCCTTCCAGGCTCCTCCGTCCATGGGATTTTGGAGTGGGCTGTCATTTCCTTCTCCAGGGGATCTTCCTGACCCAGGGATCCAACCTGTGTCTCCTGCTTGGCAAGTAGATTATTTACCATTGAGCCGCCTGAAAAGACCATTATAACCATATTGCATATGTCAAAAGTTAACTAAAGACATGACAGATATAAAAGATCCAAAACAAACTTTAGAAATGACAATTTTCTGCCTTATATAAAAATGCACTGGTTTAGTCTTATATAAAAATGTAGTTCTGCTCAGTTTAATGCTATTAATATACTAAACAAAGCAAAGATTAATGAACTTGAGAACCTAACAATGGAAACTATCAAACATGAAGCAAAGAAATAAGAATAAAATAAAATGAACACACCATCAGTGACCTGTGGTATAATTTCACAGAGCTCAATATGCATAAAATTTACATTTTAAATAGAGGGGAGAGACGTGGATACATGCAAAAGTATTGATATTTGAAGAATAATGGCTAAAATTTTTCAAATTTGATGAAAAGTGTTAAGTTCATGTAGGGCTCTCTGGTGGTTCAGACTGTAAAGAATCTGCCTGCAATGCAGGAAATCTGGGTTCAATCCCTGGGCTAGGAAGATCCCCTGGAGAAAGGAATGGCAGTTCACTTCAGTATTCTTGCCTGGAAAATCCCATGGAAAGAGCTGCTTGGCAGGCTGTGTCTATGGGGTTCCAATGAGTCAGACATGACTGAGGGACTAACACTTTCAGTTTCTTCATAAGTTCACTTATCACAAGTGTTCAATAAAACCAAACCAAAAACATGAAGAAAACAGCGAGGCACATCACAGTCAAATTGCTCAACCCAGTGATAAAGAGAAAATTTTGAAAGCAGGCAGAGAAAAAAATACATATTTGGACAAAGGAACAAAGTTAAGGATGGCATCATATTCTTGTTGGAAAAAATGCTAACAAGAAGTGTTGCAACATCTTTAAAGTACTGAAATAAAAAATAAAATTGTCAGCCCAGAATTTCTTTTATCCAGGCAAAATATTTTTTTTAACGAAGGTGAAATAAAGACATTTTGCTTCAAGAACTAAAAGAATTCATCTCTGTAGACTCCCACAACAAATAAAATGTTAAAGGGAGTTTTAAAGCTAAAGAAAAATACCAATGAGAAATCTGGTTCAACACAAAGGAATGAAGAACATTGAGGATGTTAATTATGTCAGTAAATATACAAGTGTTTTGTTGTTATTTAAATCTCTATAAAAAGTAACTGATTGTTTAAACAAAAAATTAAATAAAATAACAATTAAATTTTAGGTGAAAATAATACCGCAAATTCCAGAAAAGGAGGATTGTAAATAAACTATTGTAAGAAGTTTACATTATATGTGAAATGTTATAGTGCCATTGAAAATGGACTGTGAAGTTAACAATGTATCCTATAAACCCTAAAGCCAACACAAAAATTAAAAAAAAAAAAAACAAAAAAAACAAAAAAAAAAAAAACAAGGAACTATTGGTAATCAACTAAAACCTGGCAATAAATGTTAATTGTATAAATAATCAATCTTAAAGAAGACATAAAAAATTAGGAAAAGGACAAAGAACAGATGGGACAGATATAAAACAAATTGAAAGATGATAGACTCAAACCTAACCACAGTAATAAACATGTTAACTGTTAATATCTAAATACCTCCAATTAAAAGAAGAGATGAAAAAGATAGATCCAACTATGTGTTGCCTTCATGAAACTTGCCTAAAGGAACTAGAAACAAAAGAGCAAGTTAAACTTGAAGTAAGAGAAGGAAAAGAATAAAAATCAAAGAAGGAAACAATGAAATAGAAAACAAAAAACAACAGAGAAAATCAATGTAAACAAAACTGATTCTTAGATAAAAATCAATAATATTGATAAATATCCAGTAGAATGATCAAGGGGAAGAAAAAAAGAGTGAAGTCATGCCTTAAAAATATTAAGAATGAAGAGATGATCTCACTTGCTTTTCAGTTGTTCAGTCGTGTCTGACTCTGCTATCCCATGGACTGTAGCACACCAGGCTTCCCTGTCCTTCACTATCTCCCAGAGTTTGAACAAACTGAAGTCCATTGAGTCTGTGATGCATCAAACTATTTCATCCTCTGTCACTCCCTTTTCCTCTTGCCCTCAATCTTCCCCAGCATCAAGGTATTTTCCAATGAGTCAGCTCTTCACATCAGGTGGCCAAAGTATTGGAGCTTCAGCTTCATCATCAGTCCTTCCAAGGAACGTTCAAGGTTGCTTTCCTTTAGGATTGACTGGTATGATCTCTTTGCTGTCCAAGGGACTCTCAAGAGTCTTCTGTTTTCTTACCACAGTAGGAAAATATCAATTCTTTGGCGCTCAGCCTTCTTTTAGGTCCAAATCTCACATATGTACATGACTACCGGAAAAACCATAGCTTTGACTAGACGGACCTTTGTCAGCAAAGTAATGTCTCTGCTTTTTAACATGCTGTTTAGGTTTGTCATAGCTTTTCTTCCAAGGAGCAAGCATATTTTAATTTCATGGCTGCAGTCACTATCTGCAGTGATTTTGGAGCCCCCCCCCCAAAATAAAATATGTCACTGCTTCCACTTTTTCCCCTTTTATTTGACATGGAGTGATGGGACCAGATCTAAAGATCTTAGTTTTTTAAATGTTGAGTTTTAAGATAGCTTTTTTCACTCTGTTCCTTCAGCCTATGAAAGTGAAGGGCTGGAAAAAGATTTTCCATGCAAATAGGGACCAAAAGAAAGCAGGAGTAGCAATACTCATATCAGATAAAATAGACTTTAAAACAAAGACTGTGAAAAGAGACAAAGATGGTCACTACATAATGATCAAAGGATCAATCCAAGAAGAAGATATAACAATTATAAATATACATGCACCCAACACGGGAGCACCGCAGTATGTAAGACAAATGCTAACAAGTATGAAAGGAGAAATTAACAATAACACAATAATAGTGGGAGACTTTAATACCCCACTCACAACTATGGATAGATCAAATAAACAGAAAACTAACAACGAAACACAAACTTTAAATGATACAATAGACCAGTTAGAGCTAATTGATATATATAAGACATTTGATCCCAAAACAATGAATTTCACCTTTTTCTCAAGCGCACATGGAACCTTCTCCAGGATAGATCACATCCTGGGCCATAAAGCTAGCCTTGGTAAATTCAAAAAAATAGAAATCATTCCAAGCATCTTTTCTGACCACAATGCAGTAAGATTAGATCTCAATTACAAGAGAAAAACTATTAAAAATTTAACACATGGAGGCTGAACAACACGCTGCTGAATAACCAACAAATCACATAAGAAATCAAAAAAGAAATCAAAATTTGCATAGAAACGAATGAAAATGAAAAGACAACAACCCAAAACCTGTGGGACACGGTAAAAGCAGTCCTAAGGGGAAAGTTCATAGCAATACAGGCACACCTCAAGAAACAAGAAAAAAGTCAAATAAAAAACCTAACTCTACACCTAAAGCAACTAGAAAAGGAAGAAATGAAGAACCCCAGGGTTAGTCGAAGGAAAGAAATCTTAAAACTTAGAGCAGAAATAAATGCAAAAGAAACAAAAGAAATCATAGCAAAAATCAACAAAACCAAAAGCTGGTTTTTTGAAAGGATAAATAAAATTGACAAACCATTAGCCAGACTCATCAAGAAACAAAGGGAGAAAAATCAAATGCATAAAATTCGAAATGAAAATGGAGAGATCACAACAGACAACACAGAAATACAAAGGATCATAAGAGAGTACTATCAACAATTATATGCCAATAAAATGGACAACGTGGAAGAAATGGACAAATTCTTAGAAAAGTACAACTTTCCAAAACTCGACCAGGAAGAAATAGAAAATCTTAACAGACCCATCACAAGCACGGAAATTGAAACTGTAATCAAAAATCTTCCAGCAAACAAAAGCCCAGGTCCAGACGGCTTCACAGCTGAATTCTACCAAAAATTTAGAGACGAGCTAACACCTATCCTGCTCAAATTCTTCCAGAAAATTGCAGAGGATGGTAAACTTCCAAACTCATTCTATGAGGCCACCATCACACTAATACCAAAACCTGACAAAGATCCCACAATAAAAGAAAACTACAGGCCAATATCACTGATGAACATAGATGCAAAAATCCTTAACAAAATTCTAGCAATCAGAATCCAACAACACATTAAAAAGATCATACACCATGGCCAAGTGGGCTTTATCCCAGGGATGCAAGGATTCTTCAATATCTGCAAATCAATCAATGTAATACACCACATTAACAAATTGAAAAATAAAAACCATATGATTATCTCAATAGATGCAGAGAAAGCCTTTGACAAAATTCAACATCCATTTATGATCAAAACTCTCCAGAAAGCAGGAATAGAAGGAACATACCTCAACATAATAAAAGCTATATATGACAAACCCACGGCAAACATTATCCTCAATGGTGAAAAATTGAAAGCATTTCCTCTAAAGTCAGGAACAAGACAAGGGTGCCCACTTTCACCATTACTATTCAACATAGTTTTGGAAGTATTGGCCACAGCAATCAGAGCAGAAAAAGAAATAAAAGGAATCCAAATTGGAAAAGAAGAAGTAAAGCTCTCACTGTTTGCAGATGACATGATCCTCTACATAGAAAACCCTAAAGACTCCACCAGAAAATTACTAGAACTAATCAATGACTATAGTAAAGTTGCAGGATATAAAATCAACACCCAGAAATCCCTTGCATTCCTATACACTAATAATGAGAAAACAGAAAGAGAAATTAAGAAAACAATTCAATTCACCATTGCAACGGAAAGAATAAAATACTTAGGAACATATCTACCTAAAGAAACTAAAGACCTATATATAGAAAACTATAAAGCACTGGTGAAAGAAATCAAAGAGGACACTAACAGATGGAGAAATATACCAGGTTCATGGACTGGAAGAATCAATATAGTGAAAATGAGTATACTACCCAAAGCAATCTATAGATTCAATGCAATCCCTATCAAGCTACCAACAGCATTCTTCACAGAGCTAGAACAAATAATTTCACAATTTGTATGGAAATACAAAAAACCTCGAATAGCCAAAGCGATCTTGAGAAAGAAGAATGGAACTGGAGGAATCAACCTACCTGACTTCAGGCTCTACTACAAAGCCACAGTTATCAAGACAGTATGGTACTGGCACAAAGACAGAAATATAGATCAATGGAACAAAATAGAAAGCCCAGAGATAAATCCATGCACATATGGACACCTTATCTTTGACAAAGGAGGCAAGAATATACAATGGATTAAAGAGAATCACTTTAACAAGTGGTGCTGGGAAATCTGGTCAACCACTTGTAAAAGAATGAAACTAGAACACTTTCCAACACCATACACAAAAATAAACTCAAAATGGATTAAAGATATAAACATAAGACCAGAAACTATAAAACTCCTAGAGGAGAACATAGGCAAAACACTCTCTGACATACATCACAGCAGGATCCTCTATGACCCACCTCCCAGA
Organism: Bubalus kerabau; assembly: GCF_029407905.1. Taxonomy (NCBI): domain Eukaryota; kingdom Metazoa; phylum Chordata; class Mammalia; order Artiodactyla; family Bovidae; genus Bubalus; species Bubalus kerabau. The sequence continues at coordinate 55,691,933 of NC_073647.1, read as the reverse complement.
ATATTGGAAATAAAAGCAAAATAAACAAATGGGACCTAATTAACCTTAAAAGCTTCTGCACATCAAAGGAAACTATTAGCAAGGTGAAAAGACAGCCTTCAGAATGGGAGAAGATAATAGCAAATGAAGCAACTGACAAACAACTAATCTCGAGAATATACAAGCAACTCCTACAGCTCAACTCCAGAAACATAAATGACCCAATCAAAAAATGGGCCAAAGAACTAAATAGACATTTCTCCAAAGAAGACATACAGATGGCTAACAAACACATGAAAAGATGCTCAACATCACTCATTCTCAGAGAAATGCAAATCAAAACCACTATGAGGTACCATTTCACACCAGTCAGAATGGCTGCGATCCAAAAGTCTACAAGCAATAAATGCTGGAGAGGGTGTGGAGAAAAGGGAACCATCTTACACTGTTGGTGGGAATGCAAACTAGTACAGCCACTATGGAGAACAGTGTGGAGATTCCTTAAAAAAACTGGAAATAGAACTGCCTTATGATCCAGCAATCCCACTGCTGGGCATACACACTGAGGAAACCAGAAGGGAAAGAGACACATGTACCCCAATGTTCATCGCAGCACTGTTTATAATAGCCAGGACATGGAAGCAACCTAGATGTCCATCAGCAGATGAATGGATAAGAAAGCAGTGGTACATATACACAATGGAGTATTACTCAGCCATTAAAAAGAATACATTTGAATCAGTTCTAATGAGGTGGATGAAACTGGAGCCTATTATACAGAGTGAAGTAAGCCAGAAAGAAAAACACCAATACAGTATACTAACGCATATATATGGAATTTAGAAAGATGGTAGCAATAACCATGTGTACGAGACAGCAAAAGAGACACTGATGTATAGAACAGTCTTATGGACTCTGAGAGAGAGGGAGAGGGTGGGAAGATTTGGGAGAATGGCATTGAAACATGTAAAATATCATGTATGAAACGATTTGCCAGTCCAGGTTCGATGCACTATACTGGATGCTTGGGGCTGGTGCACTGGGACGACCCAGAGGGATGGAATGGGGAGGGAGGAGGGAGGAGGGTTCAGAATGGGGAACACATGTATACCTGTGGCAGATTCATTTGGATATTTGGCAAAACTAATACAATTATGTAAAGTTTAAAAATAAAATAAAATTAAAAAAAAAAGAGGCTTTCTTAGCAAGCATCATTATGAATGAAGCTAGTGGAGGTGATGGAATTTCAGCTGAGCTATTTCAATTCCTAAAAGATAATGTTGAAAAAAAAATAAATAAAAGATAATGTTGTTAAAGTGCTGCACTCAATATGCTAGTAAATTTGAAAAATTCACCAAGGGCCACATGACTGGATAAATCAATTCTCATTCCAATCCCAAAGAAGGTTAACGACAAAGAATATTCAAACTACTGCACAATTGTGCACATTTCACATGCTAGGAAATTAATGTTCAAAATCCTTCAAGCTAGGCTTCAACAGTATATAAACTGAGAACTTCCAGATTTACAAGCTGGATTTTGAAAAGGTGGATGAGCCAGAGATCAAATTGCCAACATCCGTTGGATTATAGAGAAAGCAAGAGAATTCCAGAAAAAACATCTACTTCTGCTTCATTGATTACATTAAAACCTTAGCCTGCGTAGATCACAACAAACTGCAGAAAATTTGTAAAGAGATGGGAATACCAGACCACCTACCTGCCTCCTGAGAAACCTGTATGCAGGTCAAGAAGCAACGGTTAGAATCAGAGATGGAACAAGGGACTGGTTTAAATTGGGAAAAGAGCACATCAAGGCTGTATATTGTCACCCTACTTATTTAACTTATATGCAAATTACTTCATGAGAAATATCAATAACCTCAGATATGCAGATGACACCACCATTATGGCAGAAAGGGACGAGGAACTAAAGAGCCTCTTTTATGGATGTGAAAGTTTCCCTGATACTGGGAAACATTGAAGGCAGAAGAAAGGGGTGACAGAGGATGAGATGGTTGGATGGCATTACCAACTCAGTGGACATGAGTTTGTGCAAACTCTGGGAGATGGTGAAGGACAGGGAAGCCTGGCGTGCTGCAGTCTGTGGGGTCAGAAAGAGTCGGACATGACTGAGTGACTGAACAAAAATTGAAATTGCAGTGAAAGGATTCTCATACAGCTGTAAAAATTCTAATGTAATTTTAATATTGCATTCAACAAGGGACAGGTTGAAATATAAATACAACATTTATGAAATTGTGGGCTAAGGCCCAAGAAGTGTCAAAAAACTGTCTTGGTAGGTAAAGCATTCTTGTATCAGATATCAAGCCAGTATTGGTTAAACAAGATTTTCAACACCAATATAAAAAAAATGAGTTGTTTAATTATTTTTGTGGATGCATTCCAAATTTGTAATTGAAAAAATCAGAACATTATAAGGCAGTATATTGCAGAGAAAAGTGATTAGAGTTTGGAGCCTCCACAACCTGGAAGTGAATCCCACCCAACTGTATTATTTAATACTACATGATATCAGGCAAATTACTTCATCTCTCTGATCCTCAGTTTCCTTAACTTTAAAATAGATCTGAAAGCATTCTGCTAAGGATTCTAAGGAATCTAATGTTCTGTTACTAGAATTGCTATGTTATTGTTTAGTCACTAAGTTGTATCTGGATCCTTGCCACCCCATGGACTGTAGCCCACCAGGCTCCTCTGTCCATGGGATTTACCAGGCAAGATTACTGGAGTGGGTTGCCATTTCCTTCTCCAATTACTAAAATGCATACAGTCTTAATTCAGTTTGGTCGAATCCACATGTATATTTACGTTGAGATGGGTTGATAATCATTTAGAAGGAGAATGTCATTTGGTGGAGCAAACATTGGGCTTAAAATCAAATAACCTGATTCTTTTAATAACATCTCTACTGTCACATCATGGAAAATAGATGGGGAAACAGTGGAAACAGTGGCTGACTCTATTTTTCTGGGCTTCAAAATAACTGCAGATGGTGATTACAGCCATGAAATTAAAAGACGCTTACTCCTTGGAAGGAAAGTTATGACCAACCTAGACAGCATATTAAAAAGCAGAGACATCACTTTGCCAACAAAGGTCCATCTAGTCAAGGCTATGGTTTTTCCAGTGGTCATGTATGGATATGAGAGTTGGACTATAAAGAAAGCTGAGCACTGAATAATTGATGCTTTTGAACTGTGGTGTTGGAGAAGACTCCTGAAGGTTCCTTGGACTGCAAGGAGATCCAACCAGTCCATCCTAAAGGAGATCAGTCCTGGGTGTTCATTGGAAGGACTGATGTTGAAGCTGAAACTGCAATACGTTGGCCACCTGATGCAAAGAGCTGACTCATTTGAAAAGGCCCTGATGCTGGGAAAGATTAAGGGCAGGAGGAGAAGGGGATGACAGAGGATGAGATGGTTGGATGGCATCACCGACTTGATGGACATGGATTTGGGTGGACTCTGGCAGTTGGTTATGGACAGGGAGGCCTGGCATGCTGCAGTTCATGGGGTTGCAAAGAGTCGGACACGACTGAGTGACTGAACTGACTGACTGACTGACTGTTTAAATAAGTTCTTTCCCCTATCTGGACATTAATGTCCCCATTCCACAAAATGAAAAGGGAGAACTAGATCATCTTCAAATTCATTCTCTGTTCTTACTGTGGGATGATAGCTGACTGTTTAATTAACATCTTTCTATAACCACACAGTACTAAGCAATATACATATATTATTTCACATTTTAAGGGCTGAAATTAACTGTTAAGTGTATTATTTGTCACATACGTATATAATTATGTGCAAATTATAATCATACAACTTATTATTTGTACTGAGTTGATATATTTGTGTAGCAAAAATCCAAATTTTTTTTTTAAGTTTTTGTTTTACATTAGAGTATAGTTGATTGACAATTTTGTGTTAGTTTCGGGTGCAGAGAAAAGGGATTCAGCTTATATCTGTTCTCTTTCAAATTATTTTCCTACTGAGTTTATTACAGAATAATAAGCCGAGTCCCTTGTGCTATACAATAGGTCCTTGTTGGTTATCTATTTTAAATATAGTATCATGTACATGTCAATCCCAAACTCCCAACCTATTCTTCCCCCCTACTCTTCCTCCCTGGTAACTATAAATATGTTCTCTAATTCTCTGAGTCTGTTTCTATATTGTATATAAGTTCATTTACATATTTTTTAAGATTCTGCATATGAGATATTATATGATATTTGTCTTTCTCTGTCTGACTTACTTCACTTAGTATGATAATCTCCATATCCATCTATGTTGCTACAAATGGCATTATTTCATTCCTTTTAATAACTGAGTAATATTTCATTGTATAAAATATATATACCACTTCTTCTTTGTTCATTCATATGCTGATGGACATTTTGGATGTTTCCATGTCTTGGCTACTGTAAATATCACTGCAATGAACATTGAGATGCATGTATCTTTTAAATATATGCCCAGAAATGGAATTGCTGTGTCATATGGTACCTCTATTTTTAGCTTTTTGAGAAACATTCATACTGTTCTCCAAGGTAGCTGTTCCAATTTACATTCCTACTAACAGTGTAGGAGGGTTCCTTTTTCTCCACATCCTCTCCAGGGTTTATGCCTTATAGAATTTTTGATAATGGTCATTCTGACTGGTGTGAGGTGATACTGTAGTTTTGATTTCTCTAATAATTAGCAAAGTGGAACATCTTTTCATGAGCTTCTTGGCCATATGTATGTCTTCTTTGAACATTTGTTTATTTAGCTGTTCTGCTCATTTTTTGACTAGGTTGTTGTATTTTTTTTTAATATTGAACCAAATGAGCTTTTTAAATTTTGGAAACTAATCACTTGTTGGTTGCAAATATTTTCTCCTATTTTGCGGGTTGTCTTTTCATTTTTTATGGTTGTCTTTGCTGTGCAAAAGCTTTAAAGTTTATGTCCCATTTGTTTTTCCAAATTATTTTGTTTACAATATTGTGTTGGTTCTGTCATATGGCAATGTGAATCAGTCATATGTGTATATATATCCCTTCCCTCTTGAGCCTCCCTCACCCCTCCAACCCACCCCTTTAGGTGGGCAGAGAGGCCCAAGCTAGGATCCCAGTGTTATATAGCAGCTTCCCACTAGTTATCTATTTTACATGATAGTGTATATATGTCAATGCTACTTTCTCAGTTTGTCCCACCCTCTCCTTCTCCTGCTGTGTCCGCAAGTTCTGTTCTCTACATCTGTGTCTCCATACCTTGCCTGCTAATAGGTTCATCAATACTAATTTTCTAGATTTCATATATATTCATTAATATATGATATTTGTTTTTCTCTTTCTGACTTACTTCACTCTGTATAACAGGCTCTGGGTTTATCCACCTCAGTACAATTAACTCAAATTTGTTCCTTTTATGGCTAAATAATATTACACTGTATATATATATACCACAGCTTCTTTATCCATTCATCTCTCAATGGACATCTGGTTGCTTCCATGTTATGAGTATTGTAAATAGTGTTACAATGAACACTGGGGTACGTGTGTCTTCGAATTGTGGTTTTTCTCAGAGTATATACCCAGAGTCGGATTTCTGGATCATATGGTAGATTTATTCCTAGTTTGTTAAAGAATATCCATACTGTTCTCCATAGTGGCTGTATCAATTTACATTCCCACCAACAGCACAGGAGGGTTACCTTTTCTCCACATCTTCTCCAGAATTTATTCTGTGCAGTTTTTTTAATGATGGCCATTCTGATTGGTGTGAGTTCATACTTCATTGCAGTTTTGATTTGCATTTATCTAATAATGAGTGATGCTGAACATCTTTATCATGTGTTTATTGGCCATCTGATGCAGAGTGCATCATGAGAAATGCTGGGCTGGAAGAAGCACAAGCTGGAATCAAGATTGCTGGGAGAAATATCCATAAACTCAGATATGCAGATGACACCACCCTTATGGCAGAAAGTGAATAGGAACTCAAAAGCCTCTTGGTGAAAATGAAAGAGGAGAGTGAAAAAGTTGGCTTAAAGTTGAACATTCAGAAAACGAAGATCATGGCATCTGGTCCCATCACTTCATGGGGAATAGATGGGGAAACAGTGGAAACAGTGTCAGACTTTATTTTTTGGGGCTCCAAAATCACTGCGGATGGTGATTGCAACCATTAAATTAAAAGAAGTTTGCTACTTGGAAGAAAAGTTATGACCAACCTTGATAGCATATTGAAAAGCAGAGACATTACTTTGCCAACAAAGGTCCATCTAGTCAAGGCTATGGTTTTTCCAGTGGTCATGTATGGATGTGAGAGTTGGACTGTGAAGAAAGCTGAGTGCTGAAGAATTGATGCTTTTGTACTGTGGTGTTGGAGAAGACTCTTGAGAGTCCCTTGGACTGCAAGGAGATCCAACCAGTCCATTCTGAAGGAGATCAGCCCTGGGATTTCTTTGGAAGGAATGATGCTAAAGCTGAAACTCCAGTACTTTGACCGCCTCATGCGAAGAGTTGACTCATTGGAAAAGACTCTGATGTTGGGAGGGATTGGGAGCAGGAGGAGAAGGGGACGACAGAGGATGAGATGGCTGGATGGCATCACTGACTCGATGGATGTGAGTCTGGGTGAACTCTGGGAGTTGATGATGAACAGGGAGACCTGGCGTGCTGCAATTCATGGGGTCGCAAAGAGTCGGACACGACTGAGGGACTGAACTGAACTGATGTGTTCTTTAGAGAAATGTATGTTTAAGTCTTCTTCTCAGTTTTTGATTGGGTTTTTTGCTTTTCTGATATTGAGTTTTATGAACTGCTTATGTATTTTGGAAAATTAATCCTTTGTTAGTTACTTCTTTTGAAATTCTTTTGTCCCATATTGAGGGTCGTTTTTTATCTTGTTCATTATTTCTTTTGCCATGAAAAATATTTTAAGCTTAATTAGATCTCATTTGTTTTTGTTTATTTTCATCTCTAGGAGAAGACTTGGAAAAGATTCTGCTGCAATTTATGTCAAGAAGCATTCAGTCCATGTTTTCCTCTAAATGTTTTATGGCATTTGGTCTTACATTTAGGTCTTTAACCTATTTTGAGTTTACTTTTTTGTACGGTATTAAAGAATGTTCTAATCTCATTTTTTACATGTAGCTGTCCAGTTTTCACAACAATATTTATTGAAAAGACTGTCTTTCCTCAATTGTATAGTCTTGCTTCTTGATGTAGATTAATTCACCATAGATATATGGGTTTATATCTGAGGTTTCTACCCTGTTCCATTGATTTATATTTCTCTTCTTATGCCAGTACCATACTGTTGTGATTACTGTAGCTTTGTCATATAGTCTGAAATCAGGGAGGCTGATTCCTCCAGCTCTGTTTTTCTTTCTCAATATTTCTTTGATTATTCTGGGTCTTCATACAAATTTTAGGATTCTTTTTTGTTTTGTTTTAGTTATGTGAAAAATACCATTGGTGATTCAATAAGAATTGCATTTAATCTGTAGATTGCATTCAGTAGTATAATCAGAAACTCTCAAGATGGCAGAGTAGGACCTGAGTTCACACCTTCTTACAGAAATACCAAAATCACAACTAAGTGCTGAAAAATCATTGACCAGAAAAATATCACACACACACACACAAAAAACAACCTGAAAACTACCAAAATAGATATCCTACACCCAAAGGCAAAGGAGAAGCCACATGTTAGTAGGACAAATGCAATAATGATAAAATCAAATCTGATGCCCACAATTTGAGTGACCTACAAACTGGAAAATAACTATATCACAGAAGCTTTCCCACAGGAATGAAAGTCCTAAGCCCCATGTTAGGCTTCCCAGCCTGGGTATCTGAAAACAGGAGGAGGAAGCCCCAGAGAATCTGACTTTGAAGGCCATGTGGCTTTGTTTGTAGGAATTCCACAGCACTGGGGTAAACAGAAACTACACTCTTGGAGGCTGCACACAAGGTTGCATGTACAACAGGACCCAGGGAAAAATACAGTGAAACCATAAGAGACTGGACCAGACCCACCTGCTTGTATTGGAGGGTCTCTTGCAGAGGTGGGCTGCAGCTGTGACTCACTGCAGTGACAAATATAGTGGTAGCAGTGGTTCTGGGAAGTACTTGGTGGCATGAGCCCTTCTGGTGGCTACCATTTTCTCCCCAAGACTTATCCCTACCCAACAGCCTATACAATCCAGTGCTGGAATGCTTCAGATCAAACAGCTAAAGAAGATGCTGCTTAAAATCTCCCTGAGCATGGCCCTGCCCACCATTTCCACACAACAGGACAGGACATAACAGTGACAGGACCATTTCCACACAACAGTGGGTAGTAATCAATCCTTCTCACCTGGAAGCCTGCAAAAGCCTCTAAGACAGCCTCAAATACCAAAGGGCAGACAACAGAAGTAAGAAGAACTACAATCCTGCAGCCTGCAGAATGGAAACTAAAATCACAGAAAGTTTGACAAAATGAAACAGCACAGGAATATGCCCCAGATGAAGGATAAAGATAAAACCACAGAAGAACAACAAAGTGAAGTGAAAATAGGCAATCTACTGGAAGAAGATTACAGAATAATTATAGCAAAGATGATCCAGGATCTCAGAAATGTTAATGGTCGCACAGATTAAGAAGATACAAGAGATTTTTAGCAAAGACTTAGAAGAACTAAATAACAAACAGAGGTGAACAATAAAATAATTGAAATAAAAAATATACTAGAAGGAATCAACAGCAGAACAACTAAGGCAGAAGTGAGCTGGAAGATAGAATGGTGGAAATAATTGCCATGGGACAGAAAAAAGATAAAAAGAATGAAAAGAAATGAAGCCAGTCTAAGAGATCTCTGGGGTAATCCTTTTATTAAGACTATTATTGACATTGTCCCCCCAAAATATTGAGATGCCCTGGATTTTGTTTATTCTAACGTACTCGTTCTAAAGAAAATCAGCCCTGAATATTCATTGGAAGGACTGATGCTGAAGCTGAAACTCCAATATTTTGGCCACCTGATGTGAAAAACTGACTCATTTGAAAAGACCCTGATGCTGGGAAAGATTGAGAGTGGGAGGAGAAGGGGACTACAGAGGATGAGATGTTGGATGGCATCACCAACTCAATAGACATGAATTTGAGTAAACTGGGAGTTGATGATGGACAGGGAGGCCTGACATGCTGAAGTCCATGGGGTCGCAAAGAGTTGGACATGACTGAGCAACTGAACTGAACTGAATGTATTAATTTGAAAAAATATACTAAAAATTATGTTGGCTCAGATTACAAAGTCTAGGAAGTTATTTGACAAAATTCTCCCTCTTAAACTATAAACATTAAACAGTGGGCAGATTAAGTATCCTGTTAAGGGAGTGGTGACTTATGCCAACAATTCACGTACCCAAGTTTCTTTCATGGCTTTTTGCCAAGTTGATTTACTTTCAGAAAGTTTTAACAGAGAAAACCCTGGGAGTGGAATACTGACATATAATAATTATACTAATACCTAATCAAGTTTAAGTATGCTCAGGATATTTCTTTAAATATCTAACTTCTCTCAATTCATGTTAGGTATAGAAGAATCTGGCCCAAATAATATGTTTTTGTTATTGCTTTCCTTACCATCTGTTTTGTAGAATTATCTTAGATGATATCTATGGGCCAGTTCAGAGTCTATCTGCCAGAGTTTGCTCAAATTCATGTCCATTGAGTTGGTAATGCTATCTAACCATGTCATCTTCTGCTGCCCGCTTCATTTGCCTTCAATCTTTCCCATCATAGGTCTTTTCCAATGAGTTGGCTCTTCGCATCAGATGGTCAAATTGTTGGAGCTTCAGTTTCAGCAACAGTCCTTCCTATGAATATTCAGGGCTGATTTTCTTTGAGATTGACTTGTCTGATCTCTTTCAAGGGACTCCCAAGAGTCTTTCCTAGCACCACATTTCAAAACCATCAATTCTGCAGCACTCAGCCTTCTTTATGGTCAACCTCTCACATCCGTACATGACTACTGGAAAACCATAGCTTTGACTACACCAACCTTTCTTGGTAAAGTGATGTCTCTGCTTTTTAATATGCTGTCTGGGTTTGTCATATTTTTCCTTTCAAGAAGTAAGCATCTTTCAATTTCATGGCTGCAGTCACTGTTCACAGTGATTTCAGAGCCCAAGAAGAGAAAATCTATAGCTGCTTCTACTTTTTCCCCTTCTATTTGCCATGAAGTGATGGGACTGGATGCCATGATATTAGTATTTCGAATGTTGAATTTAAAGCCATCTTTTTCACTCTACTCTTTCAGTCTCAAGAGGATGTTTAGTTTCTCTTCACCTTCTGCTCCAAGAATAGTATCATCTGAATATCTGAGGTTGTTTGTACTTCTCCTGGCAATCTTGATTCCAGCTTGTGGCTCATCCAGCCCAGCAGTTCACATGATATACTCTGCATATAAGTTAAATAAGCAGGGTGACAATATACAGCCTTGACGTACTCCTTTCCCAATTTGGGACCAGTCCATTGTTTCATGTCTGGTTCTGTTTCTTCTTGACCTACATACAGGTTTCTCAGGAGACAGGTAAGGTGGTCTGGTATTTCCATCTCTTTAAGAATTTTTCAGTTTGTTGTGACCCACACAATTAAAGGTTTAGGCATAGTCAATGAAGCAGAAATAGATATTTTTCTGTAACTCCCTTGCTTTCTCTATGATCCAGCAGATGTTGGCAGTTTGATCTCTGATTCCTCTGCCTTTCTAAACCCAGCTTGTACATCTGGAAGTTTCTTCATTCATGTACTGCTGATATCACCTGGAAGGATTTTGAGCATAACTTTAATAGCTTGTGAAGTCAGTGCATTTAATAGCTTGTGAAGTCAGTGCAATTGTACAGTAGTTTGAACATTCTTTAGCATTGCCCTTCTTTGGAATTGGAATGAAAACTGATCTTTTCCAGTCCTGTGGCCACTGCTGTGTTTTCCAAATTTGCTGATATATTAAGTGTAGCACTTTAAGAGCATCATGTTTTAGGATTTTAAACAGCTCAGCTGAAATTCCATCACCTCTACTATCTTTATCCATAGTAATATTTCCTAAGGACCATTTAACTTACACTCCAGGGTGTCTAGTTCTAGGTAAGTGAACACACCATCTTGATTTTCCATATCATTAAGACCATTTTTGTACAGTTCTTCTGTGTATTCTTGCCACCTATTCTTAAGCTCTTCTGTTTCTGTTAGGTCCATACCTTTTCTGTCCTTTATTGGGCCCATACTTGCATGAAATGTTCCCTTGATATTTCAAATTTTCTTTTTATTTTTCTTGAAGAGATCTCTAGTTTTTCCCATCTTATTGTTTCCCTTTATTTATTTGCATTGTTCATTTAAAAAGGCCTTCTAATCTCTTCTTGCTATTCTTCGAACTCTGCATTCAGTTGGGTGTATCTTTCCCTTTCGCTTCTCTTCTTTCCTCAGCTATTTGTAAAGCCTCCTCAGACAACCACTTTGCCTTCTTTCATTCCTTTTTCTTTGGGATGGTTTTGGTCATCACCTCCTATACAATGTTGCAAAACTCTGTCCATCGTTCTTCAGGCACTCTGTGTACCAGATCTAATCCTTTGAATCTATGCATCACCTCCATTCTATAATCATAAAGCATTTGTTTTAGGTCATACCTGAATGACTTGGTGGTTTTACATACTTTCTTCAGTTTAAGCCTGACTTTTGCAATAAGAGGCTCATATATACAAAAAGTGTCTTATCTTTCCAGTTTTATGATGTATGGCCTCATTCAGTGTTCATTTGAAAAAAACTATCTCATGGTTTGTACATTCATTCAATAAAGAGACTATGCTATTGGCTGTGGATATGTCACAGTAACTTCAAATTGTTTTGTCTGTGATAGAACATAGTTATTTTGAACTAGAACATTTATTGTAAACTAAATATTTCAAATTCATCTAGATAATCAGCACTGTTTAGACAGTCTTATACTTGCCTATTAATTCTCCTTTCTTTCCCTTTGACTATTGACAAGTGACAAGAAGTTAAATCAGTATACTTATGTCTGTTGGATTTGGTGGTAGGAAAAGAAAGTGAATAGATGTAAGTGTAGAAGGGAGACAGGTGAGAGGATCAAGAGGACTGCTCAAACTAGCTAAAAACAATTCAAACTAGTGGTTTGAAAATTCTTTCATGCTACTTGATAGCTTTTCTTTCTGTACTTTACAACTCTCTGAAGCTCATTATCTTAGCTTTCCCAGAGAAATTTGTGATTAAAACTCAATGTAAACTGCATAGATCCCCTGACTCCTTCACTATGTCCTAGTTATACCCTTTCAGACTTAAAATTATGTATTGCAAAAAATACCGGTTGCAAATTTATTTTGTTTATTGACTCCCTTGAGGACACAGTTCTGAATTTTCAGAAAATAAAAAATATTATTTAATTTAATGGCTTGCTAAATGATATGACATATTAAAGACTACTTTGGGACTTAGCCAAAATTTGCCAGCTTATTCTATTAGCTTTAAATTATTTCATTTAAAAAAAATGTGTTCTTGCCTTTATCTCTTCCAGATCCTCTTCAGTATCCCAAAGATTGCTGCTACTTAGGAGGAAATGCCTATGTTCTTGAAGTGCTGAGTAACAGAAACAAGTCCTAAGACTTGTTGAGGGTTAAAGGTTTGTACGAAAAAAAAAAAAAAAATACAAAGTTCCTTATGAGAAAAGCATCCTGCATGATATTTGGGAAATCAAAGAAAAATTAGAGATTCTCCTTTAAGTCAATACACACTGGGTCGACCCAGAGGGATGGTATGGGGAGGGAGGAGGGAGGAGGGTTCAGGATGGGGAACACATGTATACCTGTGGCGGATTCATTTTGATATTTGGCAAAACTAATACAATTTGTAAAGTTTAAAAATAAAATAAAATTTAAAAAAATTAAAAAAATATTTGAGGATTATATATAGTCTTCTTTTCCTCAGCTAATGAATGGTATTAGTGTTATATTTCATATCTTTACCTTAATCTGCATCTAAACTGTCAGAATTAAATTGTTTCAAAATAGGTCTTACTATGGTTGTATCTGGAATCTTCCAGACTATGTTGATCCCAAAGGAAACAACCTTTTATTTTTTTTTTTTGGGGGGGGGGGTTTGCTTTACTGAGTTTTATTATACTTTTATTTATTGTTATTGTTTTAATTTAAATTTATTTATTTTATTTGGAGGCTAATTACTTTACAATATTGTATTGGTTTTGCCATACATCAACATGAATCCTTCACGGGTGTACACATGTTCCTGATCCTGAACCCCCCTCCCACCTCCCTCCCCATACCATCCCTCTGGGTCATCCCAGTGCACCAGCCCCAAGCATCCTGTATCCTGCATTGAACCTGGACTGGCAATTAGTTTCTTATATGATATTATACATGTTTCAATGCCATTCTCCCAAATCATCCCCCACCCTTCCTCTCCCACAGAGTCCAAAAGACTGTTCTATACATCTGCGCCTCTTTTGCTGGCTCACATACAGGGTTATCATTACCATCTTTCTAAATTCCATATATATGTGTTAGTATACTGTATCTGTGTTTTTCTTTCTGGCTTACTTCACTCTATATACTTCGCTCCAGTTTCAAAATCTTTTAAAAAGAAACTGTATATATGGATTATAGCCAGCATCTTAATGACTGAGAACAATAGGCATCTGATTGCTTTGGAAAACTTTTGTTTTTTACATTAAGGCCTTTCTTTGGCCAGCTGGTTGATTGTGCATACAATATATAATGTCCAAATGCTATTTGCTTAAGTTTTCAAGCTACTCAGTTGGCTGATGATTTCACCAATTTGTAAGTAATCCTGTGTCTAATTTATTTGTGCTTGTTTCATCAAGTCTTCTTGATTTCTTTCTTACTTTCCAATGAAGTTTCTTGTTTCAGTATCTCTGAGTGCAAAACTTTGTGGTTTTAATTTAGGTTTCCTAGTTTCCATATAATTTAATTCATTATTTTGGCTGGGCACAGAAAACACAACTATTCATTTTGTTTCCAATAGCTTATCAGATCTTGCATTTTTTTTTGATGGATTAAAACTTTCATTTGCCAGGTTGATTTTGACATAATATTTGTCATATGTACATATTTTCCTGGTGCAGTATTAAATTATGGGCATGGATAATATGTGAGGTATAATTCCATTCCTTGAATGTTCCCATAAAACTCCTCTAAGTCGTAAAAGGGTGCTCTTAAACTTAGAAGAGTTGCCACCATTATCTGTTTGTCCAGTAATACAGTAGTTGAATCTTTAAGAGAATTGAGTAAATAACATTAGAACATAGTGAGATATGAAAATTAAAGCTATGAGTTGTGATAAAACACCATCCACATCATACTGAAGATAATAAAAGTTACTTATGTGGGAGAGCAAGTGAAAATATGTTTAAAGGTAGAGGAATATCAGCACTACCTGTTTCAGGTAATAGTAATATTACTACCACTGATGCTGACTTTGCTGACTTCTTTTTTTTTTTTTTTTTGAATTGTAGTCTCAGGCCTATATGTAGCTTTAAATCTACAATTTACCTAGGGGACAGAGAGATTGAGCAAGACAATCGTAAGTAAAGAACCAGATCAGAGTAGATGATGTTATATTTTCAGCAGTTATAGAGACAAATAACAGCCAATTTCTAAAGAAAAGTAAATTCAGAATTCATAGAAATCATATAAATCCTGCTTTATTTCAAAACACATTATTAATACAGACAAATGCATATATTATATGTACATACATACACATAGATATATTTTAAATATTGCATCTTTGAATTAATGTTTTCATGGAAATTAAGGAGTAAAGAATCCATTAAGGAAGGTCTGAATCTTCTCTCAACTTTCTATTTATTTTGAGAATGAGCCTGTCATCTTCAGATAATTGTAATTGATGAGTAGCACAAAGATTCATTCATTCAACATATATTTATAGAGTACCTAAGAATTATACTTATAAAAGCATTGTCTTAGTGGCTTATAAAATTCAGTATTCCAAAGATTGCTGCTACTTAGGAAGAAATGGCTATGTTCTTGAGGAACAGAGTAACAGAAACAAGTCCTAAGACCTGTTGAGAATTAAGGGTTAGCTTAAAATTCCACTCTAAAAAAATCGGTCCTTGATAACCCTAGAGCACAATCGGGTCAGTTTCATCCTAGTTTTTGTATTAATTGAATGTAGAAGACTCATTGAAAAGTGAAGTAGGGGAGGAGGAAGGGTATTTGATGTCTGAAGTTTGCTGAAAGTCCCTGTCATGTGTTCAGAAATTCTTTGATAGGTTGTTATTGGCTATTATTTTATAGTTACATTGGCTGATTAGGCTTTCCATTCTCCACACTAACCACCAAGATTTATTGTCTAATCATTGTGCACTTTAACTCTATCTTCAGTATAGCTCGGAGAAGGCACTGGTGAGCCACTCCAGTAATCTTGCCTGGAAAATCCCATGGGCAGAGGAGCCTGGTAGGCTGCAGTCCATGGGGTCGCTAAGAGTCGGGCATGACTGAGAGACTTCACTTTCACTTTCATGCATTGGAGAAGGAAACGGCAACCCACTCTATTGTTCTTGCCTGGAGAATCCCAGGGAAGGGAGCCTCGCGGGCTGCCGTCTATGGGGTTGCACAGAGTCAGACACAACTGAAGTGACTTAGCAGCAGCAGCAGCAGTCAGTATAGCTATACTCACCCCTGGACCATGACAGGAATAGTTGTTACATCTAACCTTTTGAAAATGAATATTTATACAGTGGGATATATTTGTCTTTGAATATTTGTAAATATATATCTGCACAATGTTGTTATTTTTCTGATACAGTTTTCTTTCCTACATATTTACTTAGCAATGGGATATTGATCCTTCCATCCCTCCTACATACATGTATTAAGTCACCATCAATAAAATATTCAATTAAAAATGGTTCCTGATCACAAGATTCTTAACTGGTAAGTGAGACTTAAAAATAGAAAGTGAGAATACAATATAATACATTGTAGAAGTATGAATGATAGTCAAGCACACCCTAAACTGATTGTGTTGGAGAAGGATGCTCCCTTGGACTGCAAGGAGAACTAATCAGTCAATATTAAAATAAATCAACCATAAATATTTACTGAAAGTACTGATGCTAAAACTCAAATACTTTGGAGAGCTGATGCGAAGAGCAGACTCATTGGAAAATATCTTGATGCTGCAAAAAATTGAATTCAAAGGAGAAGAGGGTGGCAGAGGATGAAATGTTAAATAGCATCATAGACTCAATGGACATGACTTTGAGCAAACTCCAGGAGACAGTGAAGGACAGGAAAGCCTGGTGTGCTGCAGTCCATGGGGTCACAAAGAGTTGGACATGAATTAGCAACTGAAAAACAACAACAGAAAGATGCTAGAGCAAACTTACTGGTGTAAGTGCTATCTAGGCTGAGTCATGAAGAACAAACAGGAATGGGCTAGTCAGGGAAAGGTTAAGGGAAATGAAATTTTCAATAGATGATTTTATGGAGTATTCAGTGATCCTCTCTATCAGTGGTCTCAAAATCATTCTGGATACCTTCATTGCCTATTTGAAAAACATCTAAAATGTGAATCTAATAGTTCATCAGTTTCCAAAAATAGAATGAATCTTCCACATTCCACAACAGTACAGACTAAGGCCATTTCAAATTTGTGACCTCCAAACTTAACTAGGATATCAACACTGCAACTATGTCATGTACTTCTTTCTCTAGACACCTAATTCATGTTTTTCTTCCTAATTCTTGGCAATTATTTTTTCTTCTACTTTGTGAGAAAAGTGAAGTCCTCGGTTCAGTGCAGTCACTCAGTCATGTCCGACTCTTTGTGACCCCATGAATCGCAGCACACCAGGCCTCCCTGTCCATCACCAACTGCCAGAGTCCACCCAAACCCATGTCCATTGAGTTGGTGATGCCATCCAGCCATCTCATCCTCTGTCGTCCCCTTCTCCTCCTGCCCTCAATCTTTCCCAGCATCAGGGTCCTTTCAAATGAATCAGCTCTTCTCATCAGGTGGGCAACATATTGGAGCTTCAGCTTCAACATCAGTCCTTGCAATGAACACCAAAGACCGATCTCCTTTAGGATGGACTGGTTGGATCTCCTTGCATTTCAAGGAACTCTCAAGAGTCTTCTCCAACACCACTGTTCAAAAGCATCAATTCTTCAGTGCTCAGCTTTCTTTATAGTCCAACTCTCACATCCATACATGACCACTGCAAAAATAATAGCTTTGACTAGATGGACCTTTGTTGGCAAAGTAATGTCTCTGATTTTTAATATGCTATCTAGTTTGGTCATAACTTTGCTTCCAAGGAGTAAGCATCTTTTAATGTCATGGCTTCAATCACCATCTGCAGTGACTTTGGAACCCAGAAAAATTAAAGTCAGCCACTGTTTCCACTGTTTCCCCATCTATTTGTCAAAAAGTGATGGGACCAGATGCCATCATCTTAATTTTCTGAATGTTGAGCTTTAAGCCAACTTCTTCACTCTCCTCTTTCACTTTTATCAAGAAGCTCTTTAGTTCTTCTTCACTTTCTGCCATAAGGGTGGTGTCATCTGCATATCTGAGGTTATTGATATTTCTCCTGGCAATCTTGATTCCAGCTTGTGCTTCTTCCAGCCCAGCGTTTCTCATGATGTACTCTGCATATAAGTTAAATAAGCAGGGTGACAATATACAGCCTTGATATACTCTTTTTCCTATTTGAAACCAGTCTGTTGTTTCATATCCAGTTCTAGCTGTTGCTTCCTGACGTGCATACAGGTTTCTCAAGAGGCAGGTCAGGTGGTCTGGTATTCCCATCTCTTTCAGAATTTTCCACAGTTTATTGTGATCCACACAGTCAAAGGCTTTGGCATAGTCAATAAAGCTGAAATAGATGTTTTTCTGCAACTCTCGCTTTTTTGATGATCCAGCGGATATTGGCAATTTGGTCTCTGGAAAGCTGCCATACATGATGTAAAGATGAATGAATATGGCTTTGTTGCAATAAAACCTTATTTAAATAAATAGATGATTAGATTTGGCTGATGGACTGCAGTTTACTGATTCCTGCTCTAAGAAGAAGATTGATATCCAATCTACTAGTTCCTTCTTTTGAGAATGGTAAAAAAGCACATACCATAACTCTCCTAGGCATACTGGGATGTATCATCTTATAATCGACCTACCGAGACTATAGGGCTTTCCTGGTGGCTCAGTCAGTAAAGAATATGTCTGCAATTCAGGAGAGTGCCTGCAATGCAGGAGACCCAGGTTCAATCCCTGGGTTGGGAAGATCCCCTGACGAAGGGAATGGCAACTCATTCCAGTATTCCTGCCTGGAGAATGCCATGGAGAGGAGCCTGGTGGACTACAATCCATGGGGTCACAAAGAGATAGATACGACTTGGTGACTAACAAACATAACTCTCAACTACCCAGATTACTGAATCCTTTCTATCAGGTTAGCTTGCTGTTGAGTCATCCAGTAAGGTTACCATTTTTCATTAATCAAGGTGAAATATATCACAGTCTGTAGTTGAAGAGAGATTTATTGAAAGTTGCTTCATGAGGTGGAGGACTAGGGATATTTTCTTTTCTGGGATAGTCGCATCAGACCATATGTAAAAATAACAAATACATATATATGAAAAACTATCACTAAGTGAAAGGTTATTAGAGGCTCAGTTCAGTTCAGTCACTCAGTCATGTCCAACTCTTTATGACCCCATGAATTGCAGCATGCCAGGCCTCCCTGTCCATCACCAACTCCCGGAGTTCACTCAAACTCAAGTCAGTGATGCCATCCAGCCATCTCATCCTCTGTTGTCCCCTCCTCCTTCTGCCCACAACCCCTCCCAGAATCAGAGTCTTTTCCAATGAGTCAGCTCTTCACATGAGGTGGCCAACGTACTGGAGTTTCAGCTTTAGCATCAGTCCTTCCAAAGAACACCCAGGACTGATCTCCTTTAGAATGGATTGGTCGGATCTCCTTGCAGTCCAAGGGACTCTCAAGAGTATTCTCCAACACCACAGTTTAAAAGCATCAATTCTTCGGCTCTCAGCTTTCTTCACAGTCCAACTCTCACATCTATACATGACCACTGTAAAAACCATAGCCTTGACTACAGGGATCTTTGTTGGCAAAGTAATGTCTCTGCTTTTGAATATGCTCTCTAGGTTGGTCAGAACGTTCCTTCCAAGGAGTAAGCGTCTTTTAATTTCATGGCTGCAATCACCATCTGCTGGCAACATACTAGTAACTTTCAATATATTATTTCATTAATCTTTCCAGAAATATTAAGAAATAAATATTTCTATCCTTTTATAAATGAGGGTGCCAAGTTTCTGATTGAATAAGTAGTTTGCTCAGTTTTCACAATTCGTAGGTTTAGTGCTCCTCTCAAGTGAACCCTGGAAATAGGTAGGGTCAATCCTGTATTTGAAATTGTCTACTGAATTCTAGAATTCCAATACAGTCCACTCAAAGGATCATAAACAGATTGCTCATTATTATATAATCTTCATTTTAAAATACTCCACCACTATGGTTCACCAAGGTACAGTTGAGAATTTAAGTGTTCCTTTCAAACATGGGCTTCTTTGTGGTTATTCATATAGAAAAAAAAAGTTTTCTGTTGAAAAAAAGAACACCTTGCTGGAGAGAATTAGAAGGAATTCATTGTGAATTGTTATTGCTTTCCATTTGTAATGAGTTACATAGCTGCCCTTCATGGTTTATAAAAATGTTTCAACAGCAAATAATGCTCTGTACTCTGCAGAATGCTATTTAAAATACTTGACAACTCACAAGCTGCTGTTGATTCAGATGTAAATCTTTCAACTAACAGTAACTAACACTGTAATTTAAGAAAGTACAAAGTGAAACTCCTTTTGTCTTCTTTTAACAAGAAGATACTGTTAAACATGAAAAAATGCTTATTAAATACCCATGTCCAATATACAAATTGGATACACTATTAGATTATTATTTGGATAAATGATTTACAAGTACAGGCACAATATGTTTGTTAGATATATATTTTTTAAAAGGCAAAGCCATTTTCTTCTTTCTCCTAATTTAATTCTGACACTGATAAATTTTGTATTAGTTTCCTAGGGATGCCAAAACAAAATGCTACAGACTCATTGGCTTAAACAATAGAAATTTATTTTATTACAGTTCTGGATTCTGGAAATCCAAGATCAAGGTTTTTACAAGTTTGATTTCTTCTGAGATCTCTCTTCTTGACTTGTAGATGACCAGTTTCTCATCGTGTGTTCACATGGTTGTACCTATGTGTGCACACCTCTGGTGCCTCATATTTTCTTCCTATAAAGGCACCAGTCATGTTGAGTTAGAGTCCAGCCCAATGACTTTGTTTACTGTCAATTACCACTTTGAAAGCCTTATGTCCAAATACAATAATTCTGAGATTCTAAGGATAGGGGATTCAACATGTGAACTTTGGGGAGACACAGTTCAACCCATAATACCTTTGTTTCAATTTGAATTATTAGTTTTCTTTGAAAGGGATATGGACTTTGCGGTCATATTGTGTCTGCTTATGAATTCCAAATGTACCCTTTGTAGCATTGCTGACACTCTTGGCTATAGCAGCTTAATGCTTCTTTTGAGATTTAGGAATGGTGGTTCTTATATGAAGTGAAATGGACATGACCCAAAATAAAAACTATCAAAGTTTTATTTAGTAATACTTCAAAGGCCTTGGTTATCCACCACCCATTTGGCTTCAAGATTCCATGAACCTGACATTAGAAAAATGTTGGATTAGGAAGTGCCAAGCCCTTGTCACTCTATGGAAGCATAACAAAGAAGAAGAAACTGATTACACAAACTTATAGGAACTCTTGAAAGTAATCATAGATCTATAACAAGTAACTAAGGGAATGCCCAATCACAGAAAAGACACATTTAAAATAAAAGACAATTTTATGGCACTTTTACTTACCTGTGTCCCCAAAGGCTCTTAATGTGTGATCTGGAGGAGACAATAGCCCAGTTTCCAGTTCCTTTCCTTAAACCAAAGTATGCTTATTTGCAAGGTTCTCATGTGTCTGATCTGAGGCAGAGAATAACAGTGGTCATTGATCATGAAAGGTATAAGAGGGCTACAGAACCACAGATGAAAAGGACAAGAGATTATAGGTAAAGACATATAATAGAATATCTAAAACTCTGAGAAGAAGCTGAGAGAGAATTTTTGAGATTAAAATATTTGATACAATTCTGTATATGGGAAACTGAGAAAGCTATGCATTGTTGTTGTTTGGTTGCTAAGTCGTGTCTGACTCTTTGTGACCCCATGGGCTGCAACACAACAGGCTTCCCTGTCCTTCACTATCTCCCAGACTCTGTGCAAACTCATGTCCATTGAGTTGGAAATGTCATCCAATCAACTCATTCTCTGTTACCTTCTTCTCCTTCTGCCCTCAATCTTTCCCAGCATCAGGGTCTTTTCCAATGTGTCAGCTTTTTGCATCAGGTGGTGAACATAACAGATCTTCAGCTTCAGCATCAGTCCTTCCAATAAATATTCAGGGTTGATTTCCTTTAGGATTGACTGGTTTGATCCCCTTGCTTTCCAAGGGACTCTCAAGAGTCTTCTCCAGCACCACAATTCAAAAGCATCAATTCTTCGGCACTCAGCCTTCCTTTTGTTCAAAGTGTCACATCCATACAGGACTATTGGAAAAACCATAGCTTTGACTATACAGACCTTTGTCAGTAAAGTAATGTCTCTGCTTTTTATTTTTATTTATTTATTTTTTAAAATTTAAATTTATTTATTTTAATTAGAGGCTAATTACTGTACAATATTGTATTGGCTTTGCATTACATCAACATGAATCCACCACGGGTGTACATGTGTTCCCCATTCTGAACCCCCCACCCACTTCCCTCCCCATACCATCCCTCTGGATCATCCAAGTGCACCAGCCCCAAGCATCCTGTATCCTACATTGAACCTGGACTGGCGATTCGATTCTTATAAGATATTATACATGTTTCAATCGCATTCTCCCAAATCATCCCACCCTCTCCCTCTCCCACAGAGTCCAAAAAACTGTTCTATACATCTGTGTCTCTTTTACTGTCTCACATACAGGGTTATCGTTACCATCTTTCTAAATTCCATATTTTACGTTTGTCATAGTTTTTCTTCCAAGGAGCAAGTGTCTTTTAATTTTGTGGCTGCAGTCACAGTTCACATGATTCTGGAGCCCAAGAATATAAAGTTTCTCACTGTTTCCATTGTTTCCCCATCTATGTGCCATGAAGTGATGGGACCAGATGCCATGGTCTTTCTTTTTTGAATTCTGAGTCATAGGCCCAGGCAAAACACATCAGAATACATCAGAAAATACCTTAAGTTTTCACTTTGGATCAGAGGATATTTAGCTTATCAATGAGGAACTGCCTTGGTATAGAGCAAGCCAGTCTACAAAGAATGGGAGAGGTGATTATTTATTTTTCTTTTTTTTTTTTCTCATTGGTTTATTATTTATTTATTTATTTTACTTTACAATATTGTATTGGTTGTGCCATATATCAACATGCATCTGCCATGGGTGTACACGTGTTCCCCATCCTGAACCTCCCTCCCACCTCCTTCCCCATACCATCCCTCTGGGTCATCCCAGTGCACCAGCCCCAAGCTTCCTGTATCCTGCATGGAACCTGGACTGACGATTTGTATCTTATATTACATTATGCATGTTTTAATGCCATTCTCCCAAATCATCTCCCCCTCCCTATCCCACAGAGTCCAAAAGACTGTTCTATACATCTGTGTCTCTTTTGCTGTCTCGCATACAGGGTTGTCATTACCATCCTTCTAAATTCCATATATATGTGTTAGTATACTGTATTGGCGTTTTACTTTTTGGCTTACTTCACTCTGTATAATAGGCTCCAGTTTCATCCACCTCATTAGAACTGATTCAAATGTATTCTTTTTAATGGCTGAGTAATACTCCATTGTGAATATGTACCATAGCTTTCTTATCCATTCGTCTGCTGATGGACATCTAGGTTGCTTCCATGTCCTGGCTATTATAAACAGTGCTGTGATGAACATTGGGGTACACGTATCTCTTTCAATTCTGGTTTCCTCGGTGTGTATGCCCAGCAGTGGGATTTCTGGGTCGTATGGCAGTTCTATTTCCTTTTTTTTAAGGAATCTCCACACTGCTCTCCATAGTGGCTGTACTAGTTTGCATTCCCACCAACAGTGTAAGAGGGTTCTCTTTTCTCCACACCCTCTCCAGCATTTATTGCTTATAGACTTTTGGATTGCAGCTATTCTGACTGGCGTGAAATGGTACCTCATTGTGGTTTTGATTTGCATTTCTCTGATAATGAGTGCATTTATCTCAAAAGAATTAAGATTGAAAAGGTACTGTACAATTCTATGTTTATGGCATTTTTAGAAAATTCAAACTAAAAATAATTCAGTTAGGTAATAACATTGCTTTATATCTTGATTGGATAGGTGGTTACACGAGAGTACACACTTGCTAAAACTCACAGAATTATACATTTAAAATGATGAATTTTCTTATATGTAAATTTAACTTAAAAAAATAAAAGGTAAATAATTGTTGAGCAAAACTAGCTCGTGATTGAAATCAAATAATTGGTACTTTTGATATTGCAGAGGAGACTGTTAACTGAAATGTGGTAGTAGGGAAGTCTCTTAATTGATGATACTGCTCTGTGTCTTGATACATAGTATCAAGATTGAAGAGTATACTTAAGATTGGGATGTTCACTATATATAAATTTAACTTCATTTAAAAAAATTAAATATTAAAATATAAATATTTTCTTATGGCTTATTTATTTCTACCTTTTCATTTTATATTAGAGTATAGCTAACTAACAACATTGTGCTAGTTTCAGGTGTACAGAAAAATTATTCAGTTATATATATATATATATTATTTTTCAAATTTTCCAAGTTAGGTTGCATAATTTTGAGCAGAATCCCCTGTGCTATATAGTTGGTGCTTTTTGGTTATCCATTTTAAATATAGCAGTGTGTAGAGGGTGGTCCTAAGATAAGGGAGGAATAGAATGGGGAGACCACTTTCTCCCCCACAAATTCATCAAAAGAACATTTGAATGCTGAGTAAATTCCACAAAACAACTTATGAATGCTGGCAGAGGTCATCAAGCACCCAGAAAAATGAAGACACAAAAATTGTCTTCAAAGGAGGTAGGAAAAAATATACAAGATAAAAAGAGAGACAAAAGAAGTAGGGACGGAGATCCTTCCTGGGAAGGGAGTCTTAAAAAAGAGAGAAGTTTCCAAACACCAGGAAACACTCTCACTGGCGAGTCTGTGGCAAACCTTGGAACCTCAGAGGGCAACATAGCTGAGGAAAAATAAATAAATAATTAAAACCCACAGATTATGTGCCCAATGTTAACTCCCAGCACAAAAGCAGTGCAGATACCTGCATATGCCACTAGCAAGCAGGGGCTGGGCAGGGAGGCACAGGCTGCATTGCTTAGAGTAAGGACCCGGCCTGAATGCCCTGAGGGCAAGCTGAGGGAACAAACTTGAGACAGCAAATCAGACCGTGGGATAGCTACCCTGTGAGAAGCCCTAAACTAAGGCATCACCAGGCTCACTCACAGAACAAAGGACTGACTAGAGCTAGCTGGCTGTGGACTGGCCCATCCCCCGCTCGAGACAAGCAGGTGAGGGCAGCCAGATATGGAAGGGGGCAATGGCGGCCCCAGATAGACATCATCTACCAAACCGCAAGCAGGCTTCATTGCTAACCAAGACTTCTTGGGATTCTGGATGATCGACATCCGCCTGAGAAGGTGTGCTGATTGTGCACCCAGAAAACGGAGCGGCAGGGACAGGGGAGGTGATAAGTCACAGCGACCGTGCTTGCCAAACACCTGGGCACCTGAGCTGATTGGATCTGAGAAGGGCACAAAACGCAGGCCCAACCGAGTCTGCACCTCTGAGGACTACCTAAGTACCTGAACCTGAGCAGCTTAGACCTGGGAAGTGCATGCAACCCAGGGCCCACCTCTGAGAGTTCCCAGAAGAGCAACCTATTGCCTGAGCAGTGTAGACTGGGAAAACACACACTCCATGAGTAGGGGCAAAGCCAGTGTGACCGAGACACTGGGAGGACTCCCCACAGATGCCAGTGATATTTGTTTGCAGCGTTCCCCCCTCCCCATAGCATGACTGAACAAATGGAGGAGTCTTGAGGCTACTGTAAGAATAAGACTGATAACCAGGGCAGGAGGCTTAAGTACAAATCCTGACAACACCGGAGAACTCCTAACTCCAGGGAACATTAATCAATAGGAGCTCATCAAACGCCTCCATACCTACACTGAAACCAAGCACGACCCAAGGGCCAACAAGTTCCACAGCAAGACATACCATGCAAATACTCCAGGAACACGGGAACATAGCCCAGAGTTTCAATATACAGGCTGCCCAAAGTCACTCCAAACCCATTGATATCTCATAACTCTTTACTGGACACTTCATTGCACTCCAGAGAGAAGAAATCCAGCTCCACCCACCAGAACACTGACACAAGCTTCCCTAACCAGGAAACCTTGACAAGCCACCTGTCTAACCCCCCACAGTGAGGAAACTTCACAATAAAGAGAACTCCAGAAACTTCCAGAATACGAAAAGGCCACCCCAAACACAGCAATATAAACATGATGAAGAGGCAGAGAAATACCCAGCAGGTAATGGAACAGGATAAATGCCCACCAAACCAAGCCAAAGAGGAAGAGATAGGGGATCTACCTGATAAAGAATTCCAAGTAATGATAGTGAAAATGATCCAAAATCTTGAAAACAAAATGGAGTTACAAATAAATAGATCAGAGACAACTATTGAAAAGATGCAAGAAAAGTTTAACAAGGACCGAGAATAAATAAAAAAGAGTCAATATATAATGAATAATCCAATAAACGATATCAAAAACACTCTGGAGGGAACCAAAAGTAGAATAACGGAGGCAGAAGATTGGATAAGTAAGGTAGAATATAGAATGGTAGAAATAAATGAAACAGAGAGGAAAAAAGAAAAATTAATTAAAAGAAATGAGGACAATCTCAGAGACCTCTTTCACAATGTTAAACACCCGAACATTCAAATCATAGGAGTTCCAGAAGAAGAAGACAAAAAGAAAGACCATGAGAAAATATTTGAGGAGATAATAGTTGAACATTTCCCTAAAATGGGGAAGGAAATAATCACCCAAGGCAAGAAACCCAGAGAGTCCCAAGTAGAATAAACCCAAGGCAAAACACCCCAAGGCACATATTAATCAAGTTAAAAAAATCAAACACAAAGAACAAATATTAAAAACAGCAAGGGAAAAACAACAAATAACACACAAGGGGATTCCCATAAGGATAACAGCTGATCTTTCAATAGAAACTCTTCAGGCCAGGACGGAATGGGAAGACATACTTAAAGTTATGAAAGAAAATAACCTGATTATTTATTTTTCAAATGCCCAATATTCAACATTAAGCAAAAAAAAAAAAAAAAAAAAAAGTAAAATAAAGACAAGAAAAAAAGAAAGAAACAGAGAGAGAAACAGAAAAACATGGTCAACTCGAAGGAAAAAAAATTCAGAAACTTGTTTTGCAGTTCCATATCCTGTTTTTTTTCCAACACAGTTTGTTGACGAGACCATTCTCTCCTTATTTTGTGGTCTTGGTACCCTTGCTAAAGATTATTTGTCCTTTACACAAGGGTTTATTTCTGAGGACAGTATTCTTTTCCTCTGGTCTACATGTCTGTCTTTATGCCAGTATCACTCTTGCTTATTACAACTTTTTAAAGTTTGACACAAGGATGTATATGAGGATTCCAACTTTGTTGTTCCTACTTAATATTTTTTTGGTTATCGGGTTTCTTGAGATGTCATCTTAATTTTAGGATTTTTTCTTTTTCTGCAAAAAAAAAAAAAAATTCCAATGGACATTTGGTAAGGATTGTTCTGAATCTGGAGATCACTTTGAGTAGTATAGATATTTTAATATTAAATCTTCCTGTAGGAGGTAGGAAGAATAGAAGAAAGCAGGCCCCAGAAAGGGTTGCAAAAGGAATTTATAATTATTGATAAACTGGATGCTTTAAGGTATGAGACTCTTGGAACAAGTCCAGAGGGAACAGTTCATAATCTTGAAAACAAGATATGATCCTGGGATCAGAAAACCGACCCCAGACTGTTTCCCAACTGGCATCTCAGAATCACATGTTTTATGTATCCGGAGGAAAATCTATAGATAAGAATATCAGTCTTAGTTACTGATTTGTTATTGATTACCATTTCTTCGTTACTCAGTGGTTAATGATCACTTTGGTCTTTGTCCCTGAAGGCCACATAAGTTATAGCTTAACTCACCGCATATTCTTTCTGGCACGGCTGAGAATATAATAAAGCTGGCCTGGATTCGGTTTTGTCACCTTCACCTTGGAGTGGTGTTGGTCCCCTGATCCTCACCTTTCACTGAACACTTGTGTCTTGTTTCTCATTCTCCTGCCGCATTCTGCCTTCAGAAACCCTGCTTGCTGAGCAGACTCGACACTTCCAATCTGTAAGCAGATGTTGTTCCATTTATTTTTGCATTCTTTAATTTCTTTTAACAATATTTTGTAGTTTTCAGTGTACAAGTCTTTTGTCTCCTTGATTAAGTATTCAAAATATTTTTTTTCTCATGCTATTGTAAATGGGATCATTTACTTTATTTACTTGTTTTGTTCCTAGTGTATATAAACAAAACTGATCTTGGTGTGTTAATTTTTTATTCTGCAGCTTTGCTAAATTTCTAATTCAATTTTAATAGTATTATGGAATCTTTTGGGTTTTGTTTCTGCTATCTATGAACAGGAATTTACTTCTTTTACAATTTGAATGCTTTTGTTTCCATTTCTTATTTACTCTGGCTAGAACTTCTAGCATTATATTGAAAAGAAGGGGTGAGTGATTAGGTGTCTTGGCCTTAGTTCTGAACATTATTGGGAGCATTAATGCCATTTTGTTAATTTTTTATGTATATTTTGGATATATTTTGTCCCTCTTTTCCTCTTTTGCTGTTTTCCATTGAGTTAGTTAATTTTTTGTGGTGACATGCTTTGATTTCCTTTTGTGTGTTGTCAATAGATGTTTTCTTTGCACTTACTATAACATATCTTAAATATATCTTAAGATATCTTAAATGTGGTGATTTTGCCCCCCTTTAAGTTTCTTGAATATACTGTTTTGGGTTGGCAGTATATTTTCTTTCAGAATTTGAATATATCATTCCATCTTTTTGACCTGCAAGGCTGTTGCTGAGAAATTTTATAGTATCCTTACAGGACCTCTTTTATTTGTGAGCAGGCACTTTTCACTTGCTGCTTTCAAGATTCTCACTTTGTTATGACTTTCAACAGTTTTATTATAATTTATCTCACTGTAAGTCTCTTTAGATTTATCTTACTTACATTTTGTTGAGCTTCTTTAAATTGTATGTTGACTTCTTTCCTCAAATGTGGGAAGTTTTTGGCCATAATTTCTTAAAATAAGCACTCTAACCTTTTTTTTTTTTCTTTTTTTTTCATTCTGCTAAGACTCTTATAATGTGTATATTGTTTCACTTTCAGGTATCCTAAAATGACCATAACCTCTTTTCATGTCTGACAGCCACACAAGGAGGAACCTGTGCCATTATTCATACCCAATGTTGTACATATGCACCAAATATGAGCACTAATGCAATTCACTTTACTAAACACATGAACAAGATGATTCAGTGTATGGATACCCCTGAAACCTCAGTCACCTCACTTTGGGAGACATTAGCTAGTTCCCCATGATGGAAAACTATCTTAATTGTAATAATTCTGATTGTTCTGTTTTTCCTGCTTGCTCCCTGCATCTGTAACTGCATAGCTGGATTTGTTTGTAGCCACATGAAGGCTTTTAAGTTACAAATGGTTGTTCCAAATCCTATGAGTGACAGTGCCACGGCCTGCTCCAACTACTACTTGGGGATCCTAAATCAGAGACCGTCAATATGAGGGTTAGGAGAATATGTTGCCTCAACAATTTAGGGATGACAACCTTTACCAGGTTGAAGCAGTTATAGAATGAGAATGCTGCCCCTTTCCTGTGGCATCATAATTCTCCTAAAAGAAAAGCTGGGAATGAGAGAGTTAGTAGTCAGATAGGAAGGCCAGAGGTCCCCAAGAAGCAGGAGGAAATAACCTGCAAGTGGCAGAGGTTTATACAAAATTAAAAGAGGCTTTTTAAATTCTGTGTTATCATGATGACACCTGGTTCTGTCTGAACTTAACTTTTTTCAAACTTTGAGCTAACCGATGTGTTTTCCTCATGGAAATGTTTTTCTTAAGCTATGTTAATGAAACTATGTTTTTGCTTCCTTTCTTCAAGATTCATGTCAATTGTTTTATGGCTGGACATGACCCATTTGTGCCATTCTATCTCAAAATGCAGTTTTGTGGGAGAAGGGCCTGGTGACACTCAGTCTTGAGGCATTTCTTTTATCTGATCAGCAACTTGCTAATAGGTATATAACACCTTGCTAAAGACTAGCAAGGAGGCACTCTATCTGTCCCCTCTGATGTCTATGTCAGAAGCTTTCTCTATCTCTTTTGTACTTTAATAAAACTTTGCTACACAAAACTCTGAGTGATCATGCCTCAGCTCTGGCGCTGGATCAAAATCCTCTCCTCCAGAGGTCACGATTCCCATTGTAGCTCATGGCTCGGGGCTGCAGCCTTTCATTAGTGATATTAGCCTATAAGTTTCTTTTTTTGTGGTATCTTTGCCTGGTATTTTCTTTTTTTGTGGTATCTTTGCCCGGTATTTTCATGAGGGTTATGGTGGTGTCATAGAATGAGTTTGGTAGTTTCCCACCCTCTGCAATTTTTTAAAAATTTTATTTATTTATTTTTTAAATTTAAATGTATTTATTTTAATTGGAGGCTAATACTTTACAATATTGTATTCGTTCTGCCACATTTTTTTAAACAGCTTCAGAAGAGTAAGTGTTAACTCTTCTCTAAATATTTGATAGAATACACCTATGAAGCTATCAGGTCCCAGACTTCTTTTTGTTGGGAGTTTTAAGATCACAGTTTCAATTTTAGTGCTTGTATTGGTCTGTTCCTATTTTCTATTTCTTCCTAGTTTAGTCTTGGGAGACTATACCTTTCTAAGAATTTGTTAATTTTTTCAGATTGTCTATTTTGGTATTGACATACAGTGGCTGTGAAGAGTAGTCTCTTATTATCCTTTTTATTTATGTGGAGTAAGTTGTAGCTTCTCCTTTTTTATTTCTAATTTTATTTATTTGAATCTTCTCCATGTTTTTTCTTGATGTTTCTGGCTAAAGGTTGATGAATTTTGTTTATCTTTTCAAAGAACAAGTTTTTAGTTTCATTGATTTTTATACAGAAATCTGTTGCATTTTTATGCACTAACAACAAAATATCAGAAAGAGAAGTTCAAAAAACAATTCCATTTACCATCACATCAAAAATAATAAAATACCCAAGAATACTCAAGGAGACAAAAGACAAGTACACTAAAAATGATAAGATGCTGATGAAAGAAGTTGAAAAAGCCCCAAACATATGGCAAGATATACCATGTTTGCAGATTGGAAGAATCAATATTGGCAAAATGATTATACTACCCAAGGCAATCTACAGATTCAATGAAATCCTGTCAAATTATCAATAATATTTTTCACAAAACTATAACAAAAAAAATCTCAAAATTTGTGTGGATATACAAAATACCTTAAATAGCTAAAGCCATGTGTTATAGTAAAACAGAGCTGGAGGAACCAGGCTCCCTGGCTTCAGACTAAGTTACAAAGCTATATATATATACACACATATATATGGAACAGGATATAAAACAAAGAAATAAACCCACACATCTACAATCAGGTAATGTATATCAGAGGGGGCAAGGCTACATGATGTTGGACAGACAGTCTCTTCAACAAATGGTGCTGGAAAACTGGACAGCTACATGTAAAAACATAAAACTATATAATTCTTTAACACCATACACAAAAATAAATTCAAAATGGATGAAAGGCCTAAATATGAGACCAGACTCTCTAAAACTCCTAAAAGAAAATATAATCAGTACACTCTCTGACATAAATCACAGCAATATATTTTTTTCAATCTTTCTCTCAGAATAATGGAAATAAAAACAAATAAACAAATGAGACCTATTTATATTCAAAAGCTTTTGCACAGCAAAGGAAATAATAAACAAATGAACAGACACCCCAAGGAATGGGAGAAACCATTTTCAAATGATGTGACTAACAAGAGATTAGTCTTCAAATTTACAAACAGCTCATAATGCTTAATGGCATCAAAACAAATAACCTAACCAGCAAATGGGCAGAAGACCTGAACAGACATTTCTCCAAAAAAGACATACAGATGGCCAAAAGGAACATGAAAAAATGTTCAGAAGTATTAATTATTGGAGAAATGCAAATAAAAACTCAATGAGATATCACCTTACCCCAGCCAGAATGGCTATCATCAAAAAAACTACAAACAATAAAGCTGGAGAAGATGTGAAAAGAAGGGGACCCACCTATACTGTTAATAAGAATGTAAATTGGTACAGCCAATATGGAGAACAGTATGGAGTTTCCTTAAAAAAACTAAAAAAATAGAGCTACCAAATGATTCTGCAATCCTACTTCTGGACATATATTCAGAGAAAAACACAATCTGAAAGGATACATGAACCCCAATGTTCATTGCAACATTGTTTACAGTAATCAAGACATAGAAACAACCTAAGTCCATTGACAGAAGAATGGATTAAGAAATTGTGTGTGTGTGTATACACACACACACACACACAAACACCCATATATATAGGATAGAATATTACTCAGCCATTAAAAAGAATGAAATAATGCCATTTGTGCAACATGAATGGACCTAGAGAGCATCACACTGAGTGAAGTAAGTCAGACAAAGAAGGAAAAACATAGTATGACATCCCTTATATGTAGAACCTAAAAAGAAATGATACAAATGAACTTACTTATAAAATAGAAAGAAACTTACATACTTAGTGAATTAATTTATAGTTGCCAGAGGGAAGGATGGGGATACCTAGGGAGTTTGTGATGGACATATACACACTGCCAGTACTCTTGCCTGGAAAATCCCATGGACGGAGGAGCTGGAAGGCTGCAGTCCATGGGATTGCTAAGAGTTGGGCACGACAGAATGACTTCACTTTCACTTTTCACTTTCATGCATTGGAGAAAGAAATGGCAACCCACTCCAGTGTTCTTGCTTGGAGAATCCCAGGGACGGGGGAGCCTGGTGGGCTGCCATCTATGGGGTCACACAGAGTCGGACATGACTGAAGCGACTTAGCAGCAGCATATTTAAAATAGATAACCAACAATGACCTACTGTATAGCGCATAGAGCTCTGTTCAATGTTATATGGCAGTCTGGTGAGAGGTGAGTTTGAGGGAGAATGAATACATGTATATATATGGTTGAGTTCATTCACTGTTTACCTGAAACTATCACATTAGTACTTAGCTATACCCCAATACGGGCCAAAGAGCTAAATAGACTTTTCTCCAAAGAAGACATACAGATGGCTAACAAACACATTAAAAGATGCTCAACATCACTCATTCTCAGAGAAATGCAAATCAAAACCACAATGAGGTGCCATTTCATACCAGTCAGAATGACTGCAATCCAAAAGTCTACAAGCAATAAGTGCTGGAGAGGATGTGGAGAAAAGGGAACCCTCTTACATTGTTGGTGGGAATGCAAACTAGTACAGCCACTATGGAGAGCAGTGTGGAGATTCCTTAAAAAACTGGAAATAGAATTGCCATACGACCCAGCAATCCCACTGCTGGGCATACACACCGAGGAAACCAGAATTGAAAGAGACACGTGTACCCCAATGTTCATTGCAGCATTGTTTATAATAGCCAGGACATGGAAGCAACCTAGATGTCCATCAGCAGATGAATGGATAAGAAAGCTATGGTACATATTCACAATGGAGTATTACTCAGCCATTAAAAAGAATACATTTGAATCAGTTCTAATGAGGTGGATGAAACTGGAGCCTGTTATACAGAGTGAAGTAAGCCAGAAAGTAAAACACCAATACAGTATACTAACGCATATATATGGAATTTAGAAAGATGGTAACAATAACCCTGTATACGAGACAACAAAAGAGACACTGATGTATAGAACAGTCTTTTGGACTCTGTGGGAGAGGGAGAGGGTGGGATGATTTGGGAGAATGGCATTGAAACATGTATAACATCATATATGAAACGAGTCGCCAGTCCAGGTTCTATGTACGATACTGGATGCTTGGGGCTGGTGCACTGGGAAGACCCAGAGGGATGGTACAGGGAGGGAGGAGGGAGGAGGGTTCAGGATGGGGAACACGTGTATACCTGTGGTGGATTCATGTTGATATATGGCAAAACCAATACAGTATTTTAAAGTTAAAAAAAAATAATAAAATTTTATATTGTTTAAAAAAAATAAAAAGCTAAATTATAAATGTGATAGCATCATTCAGTTGGCACTTCCCTCCAAATTTGTAAGTAATATATTTCCATTTCTTTAGTCATAGTTACTAGAGCTTTTGTTTCTTTATTTGGACCATGTTTCCTTATTTACTTGTATGCTATGCCTTGTGATATTTTGTTGAGAGTTATGCATTTAAAAAAATAACCACTTCTTCAAGTCTTTATGAACTTACTTCATACAAGTGTTTAGAATCTAAACAATATAGTCTCAAGCAACAATTGGGTCAAGGTGAAACAACAGAAGAAATTATAAAATAACTTGAAGCAAATGAAAGCAGAAACAAACCATACCAAAATTTATGCAATGCATTAAAAACAGTGCTAAGGGAAAAATTAATATCTAGCTATAACTTCTAACATTAAAATTGAAAGGAGATCTCAAGTAAACATATTAACTTTTAATGTTAAGTAGCAAACTAAACCCAAAGCTAACAGAAGGAATAACACAAGGAAGGAAATAATAAAGAACTGAGTAGAGATAATATTTCCAAATTAAAATATAGAAAATCAAATTTTATATGGTTTGATTAATAACAAAGAGTGAACTCAAATTATTAAAATCAGATATGAAAGTGGGGACATTACTACCAATACACAGAAATAAAAAGAATTATAAAGAATACTATTAACAATTGTACACCAACACATTCAATAACCTAGGTGAAATGAACAAATTCCTAAAAATAAAAAAATCTAATAAGAATGAATCATGAAGTGGAAAAATGGACTAGAAATATAACTAGTTAGGAGATTGAATCAGTAATTTAAAAAAAAATAAACAGAAGTCATGGGAAAAGTGTCTGTATGAGCAAATTCTACCTTGACGTTTAAAGAATTATTAGCAACAGTCATTTTCAAACTCTTCTGAAACAGGGAAGAGGACAGAATACTTTAAAACTCATTCTATAATGTCACCATTATCCTGATGCAAAATCAGACAAAGACAATAGAAAGCCACTGCCAAGCTGTTAAAACAAACAACCAAAATAAACAAAAATAGATCAACAGCCCTTGTGAATCTTGATATCAAAATGCAATAAAATACTAAACTGAATTCAGCAGCTTATAAAGGCATTATAGTCCATGACCAGGTGGGATTTATTTCTGGAATGAAAGAAAGTTTCAACGTACAAAAATAAATGGTAACAGAATGAGGGGGAACTTGATTCAGAAAAAAAGTATTTGATCAAATTCTCATCCTTTCATGATTGAAAAAAAAACACTTATTAACAGAGGAAGACAAGAAAACTGCTTCAATACAATAATCGACATACATGAAATCCCACATGTAAACAATACCAGAAGTAGACTGTGGATCAGATCATGAACTCCTTATAGCAAAATCCAGACTTAAATTGAAGAAAGTAGGGAAAACTACTTGGCCATTCAGATATGACCTAAATCAGATCCCTTAGAATTATGCAATGAAACTGACAAAAAGATTCAAAGAATTAGATCTAATTGACAGAGTGCCTGAAGAACTATGGATGGAGGTTCCTAGCATTGTACAGGAGATGGTGGTCAAAATCATCCCCAAGGAAAAGAAATGCCAAAAAAAAAAAAAAAAAAGGCAAAATGGCTGTCTGAGGAGGCCTTACAAATAGCTGTGAAAAGAAAACAAGTGAAAGGCAAAGAAGAAAAGGAAATATATACCCATTGGAATGCAGAGTTCCAAAGAATAGCACGGAGAGATAAGAAAGCCTTCTGAAGTGAACAATGTAGTGAAATACAGTAAAACAATAGAACGGGAAAGAGTAAAGATGTCTTCAAGAAAATTAGAGATACCAAGGGAACATTTCATGCAAAGATGGGCACAATAAAGGACAGAAATGGTATGGACCTAAAAAAAGCATAAGATACTAAGAAGAGGTGGCAAGAATACACAGATGAAGTATACAAAAAAGATCTTAATAACCCAGATAACCACAATGGTGTGATCACTCACCTAGAGCCAGACATCCTGGAGTGCAAATTCAAGTGCGAAACATCACTATGAACAAAGCTAGTGGAGGTGATGGAATTCCAGTTGAGCTATTTCAAAACCTACAATGCAGAATCCACCTACAATGTAGTAGACCCCAGTTCGATTCCTGGGTCAGGAAGATGTCCTGGATAAGGGACAGACTACCCACTCCAGTATTCTTGGGCTTCCCTTGTGGCTCACCTGATAAAGAATCTGCCTGCAATGTGGGAGACCTGGGTTCGATCCCTGGATTGGGAAGATCCTTTGGAGATGGGAAAGGCTATCCACGCCAGTATTCTGGCCTAGAGAATTCCATGGACTATATAGTCCATGGGGTCGCAAAGAGTTGAACATGGCTGAACGACTTTCATTTTCTTTTCTTTCACTTTCTTATTTCAAAACCTAAAAGATAATGCTGTGAAGGTGCTGCATTCAATTCGCCAGCAAATTTGGAAAACTCAGCAGTGGCCACAGGACTGGAAAATGTGTTTTCATTCCAATCCCAAAGAAAGGCAATGCCAAAGAATGTTCAAGCTACCACAAAATTGCATTAATTTCACATACTAGACGAGTTATGCTCAAAATTCTCTAAGCCAGGCTTCAGCAGTATGTAAACTGAGAACTTCCAGATGTTCAAGCTGGATTTAGAAAAGCAGAAGAAACAGATCAAATTGCCAACATCCACTGGATCAGAGAAAAAGAGAATTCCAGAGAAACCTCTACTTCTGCTTCATTGACTATGCTAAAGCCTTTGACTGTGTGGGTCACAACAATTGTGGAAAACTCTTAATGAGATGGGAATACCAGACCACCTTAAATTCCTCCTAAGAAATCTGTATGCAGGTCGAGAAACTATGGTCAGAACCGGATATGGAACAATGGATTGGTTTAAATTGGGAAAGGAATAAGTCAAGGCTGTATATTGTCACTCTGTTTATTTAACTTATATGCAGAGTACATCATGCAAAATGCCAGCTGGATGAAGCACAAGTTGGAATCAGGACTGCCAGGAGAAATATCAATAACCTCAGATATGCAGATGACACCACCCTTTTGGCAGAAAGTGAAGAACAAAAGAGACTCTTGATGAAAGTGAAAGAGGAGAGTGAAAAAGCTGGCTTAAAACTCAACATTCAAAAAACTAAGATTGTGGCATCTAATTCCATCACTTCATGGCAAATAGATGGGGAAACAATGGAAACAGGGACAGACTTTATTTCTTGGGCTCCAAAATCACTACAGATTGTGACTGCAGCCATGCAATTAAAAAAAAAAAAAAACAACAACACTTGCTCCTTGTAAAAAAAGTTGCGACCAACCTAGACAGCATATTAAAAAGCAGAGACATTACTTTGCTGACAAAGGTCCTTCTAGTCAAAGCTATGGTTTCCAGTAGTCATGTATGGATGTGAGAGTTGGATCATAAAGAAGGCTGAACACCAAAGAATTGACGCTTTTGTACTGTGGTGTTAGAGAGGACTCATGAAAGTCCCTTGGACTGCAAGGAGATCAAACAAGTCAATCCTAAAGGAAATCAATCCTGAATATTCATTGTAGGGACTGATGCTGAAGCAGAAGCCCTAATACTTTGGCCACCTGATGCGAAGAACTGACTCACTGGATAAGACCCTGATGCTGGGATAGATTGAAGGCAGGAGGAGAAGGGGACGACAGAAAATGAGATGTTTGGAAGGCATCGCCAACTCAATGTACATGAGTTTGAGCAAGCTCCAGGAGTTGGTGATGACAGGGAAGCCTGGTGTGCTGCAGTCTATGGTGTGGCAAAGAGTCGGACACAACTGAGTTACTGAACAACAACAATGAAACCCCACAGCTAGTATCACACTCAGTATTGAAAATCTGAGAACTTTTTCACCAAGATAAGGAAGAGGACAAAGATGTCTGCTTCTGTCACTTCTATTAAATACTGGGTATTGCAAGATCTGTACAAAACAGTTTGTCAAGAGAAAATAAGAAAAGGATTCACTTTAGAAAGGAAAAAGTATAATCATCTCTTAGATTGCATAACTCTTGTACATAAATCTCTAATGATTCCAAGAAAAAGAAACTATTAGAATAAGCAAATTTATCCAAATGGAAGGTTACAACATCAAAACACAGTTAGTTGCTTTGTGTACACTGATAGTGAACAATTTGAAAGTGAAATGAAGAATACAATTCTACTAAGAATAAAAAAAGAATAAAATGCTTAGGAATAGATTCAAACAAGGAGCCAAAAGACCTACATACTAGATACCACAAAACATTGCAGAAAGAAATTAAAGGTATAAATAAATGAAAACACAGCCATAGATTATAAAAAAAATAATATTTTAAGATGACAGTATTTCCCGACTCAATCTACATATCCAATTAAATGCTAAGTAAAATCCCAGTGATGTTTTCCAGAAATAGAAAAACTTAGCCTAAAATTCATTTGAAATTTTAAAAGACCCTGTAGACTAGAATGGTAGTTGCCAGGAGTTGGAATAAAGTAGAAATGGGAAACTATTGTTTAATATGTATGACTTTGGGAATTTTATGTTTAATGTTTATGTTTAAACATAATACATATGTTTAATATGTATCAATTTGGGAAGGTTAAGTTTTTAGATGGATGGTGGTGATGGTTACACAAAAATGTGGATGTTTGTAAAACACGTGGGGCAAAAGCTTCATGGTGTTGGATTTGGCAAAGAGTTCTTGGATATGACACTGAAAACACAAACAACAAAAGAAAAATTAGATAAATGTCATCAAAATTAAAAACTTCTGTACATCTAAGAGCACTATCAACAAAGTGTAAAGGAAACCCACAGAATGGCAGAAAATATATGCAAATCACATATCTAATAAGAGATGAATATCCAAGACATATGAAGAACTCCTACAACACAACAACAAAAATGAAGAACTTAATTTAAAAATGGGCAATTGACTTGAATAGACATTTTTCCAAAGAAGATATACAAATGGCCAATACACCCATGAAAATATACTCATCATTAATCATTAAGGAAATACAAATCATAACCACGATGAGTTCTACTTCATATTCATTAAGATGTGGTGGTGGTGGTGGTTTACCCGCTAAGTCATGTCCGACTTTTGCGACCCCATGGACTGTAGCCCGCCAGGCTCCCCTGTCCATGGGATTTTCCAGTCAAGAATACTGGAGTGGATTGCCATTTCCTTCTCCAGGGGATCTTCCCGACTCAAGAATCAAACCCAGGTCTCCTGCATTGCAGGCAGATTCTTTACCGACTGAGCTATGATGGGAAGGTTTGATATTATTAAAAACAAACCCAGAAATAAAAAGTGTCAGTGAGGATGCAAAATTGGAACCCTTTTGTGTTGCTGGTGGGAATTTAAAATAGTACAGAATTTGTGGAAAAGTATGGTGGTCCCTCAGGAATTTAAACATAGAACCATCACCCAGCAATTCTGCTCCTAGACATAGATCCAAAATAACTGAAAGCAGGGACTTGGACAGATATTTGTACACCAATGTTCAAAAGAGCATTATTCACAACACCCAAAATGTGAACCAACCCAAATGTCCATCAATGAATGAATAGCTAAGTAAAATGTGACATATACATATAGTAGAATATTATGCAGTCTTAGAAAGAAATGGAATTCTATACATGATACAATATGAGTGGACCTTGAAACCTTATGCTAATTTGAGATGGATTTTTGAGATAACAGCATTATGCCTTGAAATATTTCCAGGTTCTTACAAGAAAATATATACCTATGGTATAGACCAGTCATTTTATGCTATTATGTACTTGGATGTTGTAGTGCTCTTGATTTTAATTCCATGTGCCAAAGTTCATTTGCCAAATCATGACTGTCAAGTGATGAAGCAGTTAACACACTGAATTCAGAATATATCATAGGTTCAAAAATGCTCTCACTTCTTTTCGCTCCTAAAACTTTAATCTGATTTTCCTGTTTATTTTAATAAATATAACATGAGATAACAAAATCCAATAGCTGTAGGACAAATTATTATTGCCTAATTAACATCCAATTAACAATCAGTCCTCTCCACTTTCCTTGGAAAAACTGTCAATAGTTTAATATAATAAAAGTAATTAAATCAAGTCCACAGATATTTTTGATATTTCCAGGGTGCACTAAACCATGTGTCACATATCTGTTTATTTATGATGAAGGGGTAGAAGTGCCACATTACTTTCATAGTAAAGTCAGTGGATCTGTGAATCAGTCGTTTTTTAATATTAATGCTAATCCTTCAACAGTTATCTTTTATTGGAATTTTCTGCTTTTTTATTTGGTGTGTATTTCTTCCCTTCCCTTCTCATTCATGTTGCTAGAATCCGCTTCACTGTTGAATCAAATACCCAAGTAAGAGCAATTTAAAACAAACATCTTTGGCTTCCTTGAGGTGAACAGTCAGTCTTTATTCTGTAATAAATTAATTTTGGTAATGCACACACATCCCATACCTTTGTAGGTAATTAGTGACTCCCATTAAGTACAAGCCTCAGTCAATTTCTTTAGAAGCTCTAGGCTGATCCGATAAGCAAGTCCTGTGATTTTAGCACATTTCTCATTAAAAAAAAAAAAAAAAAAAAAAAAAAAAAGGCATGTGGCAGGTGTAGGGAGTGTTTGCAGTAAAATTTTTCAAGGTATATTTTTTGGAGATTACTGACCATAAGAGTACACTGATGTCATTAAAAAAAAATCTCAGAGCACTGTTTGCAAATGAAGTGTTGATTGTTGCCTTTCCAATTCTGGGAGACTCTTCAGTATGCTCTTGACAAATAGAACGTTTCATTCTCTCTCTCTCTCTCTCTCTCTCTCTCTTTTTTTTTTTGGCATGATATTGCATAGGTCTTTGGAATATTTATTGAAACAAAAATTAAATCATCTTCTATTTAGAAATAGTTTAAGTTGCTTCCATGTATTGGCTATTGTAAATATTGCTGCACTGAACATTGAGGTACATGTGTCTTTTAAAATTGTGATTTCCTCAGGGTATATGTGCAGTAGTGGGTCATATGGAAGATTTATTCCTAGTTTTTAAAGGAATCTCCACATTGTTTTCCATAATAGCTATATCAGTTTACATTCCCACCAACAGTGTAGGAGGGTTCCTTTTCTCCACACTCTCTCCAGCATTTATTGTTTGTAGAATTTTTGATGATGGTTATTTTGACTGGTGTGAGGTGGTACCTCATTGCAGTTTTGATTTGTAGTTATCTAATAAAGAGTGATGTTGAACATCTTTTCATGTGCTTATTGGCCATCTGTATGTCTTCTCTGGAGAAATATCTGTTTAGATCGTCTGCCCGTTTTTTGATTGGGTTGTTTGTTTTTCTGATATTGCGCTGTATGAGCTACTTATATATTCTGGAGGTTAATCCTTTTTCAGTTGTTTCGTTTGCTATTATTTTCTCCCGTTCCAAGGCTTTTCACCTTATTTACAGTTTCCTTTGCTGTGCAAAAGCTTTTAAGTTTTATTAGTTCCCACTTGTTAATTTTTTGTTTTTGTTTCCATTATTCTAGGAGGTGGGTCATGGAGGCTCTTGCTGTGTACTACCTATGTTTTCCTCTAAGAGCTTTATAGTTTCTGGTCTTACATTTAGATCTTTAATCTGTTTTGAATTTGTTTTTGTGTATGGTGTTAGGAAGTGTTCTAATTTCATCCTTTTACATGTATCTGTCCTGTTTTCCCAGCACCACTTATTGAAGAGGCTGTATTTTCTTCATTGTATATTCTTGCCTCCTTTGTCAAAAATAAGTTGTCCATAGGAGTGTGTGTTTATTTCTGGGCTTTTTATCTTGTTCCACTAGTCTATAATTCTGTTTTTGTGACAGTACCATACTGTCGTGATGACTGTAACTATGAGAAATAATTTGAAGTCAGGGAGGTTGATTCCTCTAGCTTCTTTTTTTTTTGCCAAGA
Source organism: Bubalus kerabau (assembly GCF_029407905.1). Classification (NCBI taxonomy): domain Eukaryota; kingdom Metazoa; phylum Chordata; class Mammalia; order Artiodactyla; family Bovidae; genus Bubalus; species Bubalus kerabau. The sequence goes on along the minus strand of NC_073647.1, from coordinate 55,650,316 downwards.
TTGTGTTGGCTATTTGGGGTCCTTTTGTGTTTCCATACAAATAGTAATTTTTTGTTGTTGTTGTTCTAGTTCTGTGAAAAATAACAATTGATAATTTGATAGGGATTGCATTAAATTTGTAGATTGCTGTTGGTAATATACTCATTTTCACTATATTGGTTCTTCCAATCCAAGAACATGGTATAGTTTTCCATCTATCTATGTCATCTTTGATTTCTTTAATCAGTGTTTTATAGTTTTCTGTATACAGGTCTTTTGTTTCTTTAGTTAAATTTATTCTTAAGTATTTTATTCTTTTCTTTGCAATGATGAATGAGATTGCTTCCTTAATTTCTCTTTCTGATTTTTCATCATTAGCATATAGGAATGCAAGAGATTTCTGTGTATTACTTTTATATCCTGTGACTTTATTCATTGATTAGCTTTAGTATGAAATTCCTCAAATTTTAAAGGAAGTGGAAAAAATAGCTATAGGTCAGTAGTTGTGTGTGTGTATGTCTGTGTTTGTGGTACATGAATGTTAGCATGTATCTCAAATTATCTGTAATTTTCTGTTTTTATCCTTTTGGTAATATTGTCATTTTCACAGCATTGATTCTTCCAATCCAGGAACATGGTATATCTTTCCATCTGTTTGATTTCTTTCATCAGTGTCTTATAGTTTTCTGCATACAGGTGGTTTGTCTTTTCAGGTAGATTTATTCCTAGGTATTTTACTCTCTATGTTGCAATGGTGAATTGCTTCTTTAATTTCTTTTTATGATTTTTTTCATTGTTAGTGTATAGACATGCAAGGGATTTATGTGTATTAATTTTATTTCCTGCAACTTTACTATATTCATTGATTAGTGCTAGTAGTTTTTTGCTGGTATTTTTAGGGTAGTGTATGTATACTATGTGTAGTATAATGTAATCTGCAAACAGTGAGTGTTACTCCTTCTTTTCAATCTAGATTCCTTTTATTTCTTTTTCTTCTCTGATTGTCATGGCTGGGGCTTCCAAAACTTTATTGAATAATAGTGGTGAGAATGAGCACCCTTATGTTGTTCTTGATCTTAGATAAAATGCTTTCAATTTTTTTCCCATAAAAAGGAACAAATTTGAGTTATTTGCAGTGAAGTGGAGGAGCTCAGAGCCTCTTTTTCAGACTGAAGTAAGTCAGAAAGAGAAAAACAAATATCGTATGTTAACACATATACATGGAACCTAGAAAATGCTACTGATTAACCTAGTAGAGAATGGACTTATAGACACAGTGGGGGAAGGTGAGGGTGGGGTGAATTAAGAAAGTAGCTTTGACATATATACACTATCATGTGTAAAATAGATTGTTAGTGGGTAGTTGCTAAATAGCACAGGTAGCCCAGCCTGGCACTATGTGATGACCTAGAGGGATGGGATGGGGGTTGAGAAGGGAGATCTTTTTAAAAAAATGCTTTTTAGTATTCATTTGAAATACTGAAAATGAAAACATTACTATTAAATTCAGTAATTTCTCATTAAAGGATTTAATTTGACAAAATATAAATTACTTGAAGAACTAAGGTCTTGCTAATACAACCAATGTGTGTGTGGATTCCCAAATAAAATAATGTTCTTCATCATCAAAACTTTTAGATCAGTCCCATTGCTTTCAAAAGATTTTTCCCCTATATAAATAGGTTCCCTTTCTTGCATGGATAGTGTTAAGAATTACCTGCATTAACAGATTTTTAACACATTCTGGGTGGCACTACCAATCTTTCTGTTCTAAGGGAGGAATGAATACCAACAGCAGGTATTTGGCACTTTGGAAGTAATGTTTCAAGTGAAGCTAGAGGCTATAAAGATAATTGGAGCACAAGAAGGTATCTGGAAAAAGGAAAAATGAAAATGGTATTTTCAAAAGTCTGAAATTTGTCTTGTTCAATTTAATCTAACTCAAAATGGATACAGCTTCAGGGAAGTACCATAACTAGGATATTCTGTATAATGGGATCCTAGGCTTGGCTATTTAATCAAGTGAAATATGATCATGTTATAATCTTCCAAATGGAAAACAGCCAAGTGCTTATCTGTCATAACGGAAGTTTCATGCATGTTTATGAGTAAAAAGATTGTCCTTGAATCAATGTGTAGTCTCACTTCTCTTTGAATGATTTATCTGAGCAATAACTGTGGCCCCTAATATGAAGCTGACAGTTCAGGAAGTTGTTGCCACTTCTCTGGTGAAATTCATTGTAATTGTAGATGATAGGATTTTCAAGGTTATCATATGAGGCCACCTGAGAGAGCTCAGTGTATTACTTGTCATCAATGATACAAAATAATATGAACTAGCTAGACCTTAAGTTTCATTTCTCTTTGAAACATATTGAGTATTTGTTTGAGTCAACTTTTTTTTTTTTTTTTTTTAGTAATTAGCCAATCCAGTTAATCCATGTCAGTCTTAGAATTAACCTAGAAGGAGTTTATTGAGTATTAATAGGACAAGCCTTACCGCTGATGATAGTGGTAGAGTGGAGGTGGAGGGACAGTGCAGAGAGAGTCAAGTAATTGAAGCATTTCTTTATGTTTCATTATTTCATTGCAGTATTGACATTCTTGGCATTTGCTAAGTCAGTTTACCAAACTGAAGTCTGAGGAGTACCTACAAAGCCTAGCATTTAACCTCTGATGAAATGGTACCTGCAGACCTCTGCCTTCTTCTACCTGAAAATACGCTTTTTACAGACCTTCTCAGTCATTTCTTAGTCAGGTTCATAAAACGATACTTTATATTGTCTGTTGCTCCCTTTCTTGTTTCCTAAGTTGTGAATAGATGACTAGAGAGGTAAACTAGGAAGGCTGAAGTCTACATGTATGGAATTGAGTGCCATAACCAAACACAATGTACCACAAACTTAATGTTAAGGGATATGTATAATAATGTGCATAATTATTGTCAAACTTCATGGTAATTAGGGATCAATAGTAGGCACTTCAAGTAAATGACTATAATTATCAACACATTTATTAAGCCAAATTACAATTTTTTCTTCTTAATTTGCTGGTTTGCTTCATAATCCATGTCAACATTGGCAGTTTCCCTGATATCATACATCTTTTAATCATTACCTTCATTGCAAACACCCACACACATATACATATCAACAGTCACAGAAGTCCAAAGACCAAGTTTATGTGATTCTTTTTTTCCCAGTGTTTGAGAAGTACCTGACACAACTTTACATCATGTCTATACCTCAGGTTAAAGTTTCATTTTGCACTCTGCCCTTGATTCATACCATTCAGAATGGTATGAATACCATTCATGCCTTTTCTAATCCCACAAATGAGATTTTTGCAAAAGATAATTACCTCAAATTTCCTTAAGTGGAGACAAACCTCGCACTTTTAGCTTGGAGAGAAGAGATGTAAGTTTACACTGGGACTTTATCAACTCCAAAAGTAGCAACTGAAAAATATGACCACAGGGCTTCAATCTGTTGTAAACTTCTGATAATAGGGTCATTTATAATGTCTTATTTTACATTGAAAACTCCAGAAGTTTCTATTATCTAGGAATTCGATTCCTTATCAGTAAGTAAGGGGCAAGAATTGCCATTATTCTGCTTCTAAGAATTTTAGGAAGCTAATAAAGATTATTTGTCCTAACTTCAAAATATGCCAAGAAGAGACAAATGGTGATTTGTATATTAGTTTCTCAGGGTTTCAACTTGGTGCCTTAAAATAACAGAAATTTACTCTGCCACAATTCTGAAGGTTAGAAGTCTGAAATCAATGAGTCAGCAGGACCATGGTCACTCTGAAGGTTCTAGGGGAGGATCCTTCATTATCTCTGCCTGTGTTTTTGGTGATATCCAATAATCACTGACATTCCTTGGCTTGTAGCTGCATCATTACCATCTCTGTCTCCATTGTTACACAGCCACTTTCACAGTGTCTGGTATGTCTCTTCTTATAAAGGCCCTGGTCATATTAGGTTTAGTGCCCACTCTAATTCATTATGGCCTCATTTTAACTAATTACATTTACAAAGACCCACATTCATGTAAAATAACATTCTGAGGTTCAGGGTATACAGAATTTTTTGGGAGACTGTGATAACTAACTTTTGTGTCAAGTTGGCTGGGCCACTATGCCCTCATATTTGGTCAAACATTATTCTGATTGTTTTTGTGAAGGCATATTTTAGATATAATTAGCATTTAAATCAGTAAACTTTGAGTAAAGTAGTTGTCCCTTCATAATATTGTGGCTCTCATCAAATACGTTGAAAGTCTTAAAAGAAGGTCCTGAGCAAGAAGGAATTTTATTAGCAGATTGCTTTTGACCTTAGGCTGTAAGTCTTCCTCAATCTCCAGCCTGCTGGTCTACAATGTAGATATTGAACTTGGACTTGTACCTCAAGACAGTTGCTTAAATAAATGCACACACACATATAGATTCTGTTTTTCTCTGGAGCAAATCAGCTAATACAGAATTTTTGGTACTGAGAAGTGAAGTGTTTATATAACAAATTTCTAAAACGTGGAAAAAGCTTTGAACTGGCTAACAGATAGACACTGGAAGAGTTTTGAGGTACATGTTAGAAAGAAGATACTGTTGTTAGAAAGATGGACATTAAAAGTCATTCTGTTGAGATCTCAGATGGAAATAAGAGATGTGTTTTTGGAAAATGGATAAAAAGTCATTCTTATTATAAAGTGGCAAGTAGCTTGGTTTAATTGTGCTCTAGTGTTTGTGGAAAGAAGAATTATAGATGATAAACTGGGATATTTAACTGAGAAGATTTCTAAAAAATGTGTTGAAGCTGTGGGCTAGTTTCTCCTTGCTGCTTCTAGTTAAATGTAAGACAAAATTAATAAATTAAGGGGGAAATTGTTAAGCAACAATCAACAAGAAACTGAAGATTTAGAAAATTATCACCCTATACAGATTGAACATTTTACAAAAGAGAGAGCATGTTCTAGAGAGAACACCAAGGGTATGTCTAAACAATTACTCAATAGGGAGGTTATGGGTGTGACTCATTCAGCTAATCAGCCCTCAGAAGAAGCCTGGAATAGAGATGGAGTTATACTAGGGGAAACACTAAAGGGGAAAGAGGTGGGACAAAATGAAGGAAGGCTGTCAGAGTTCTGAGATTCTACAAGATGGAAAACAGATCTGTCCAACTGCAAATGTGTCAATCTTAAGAAAGGAAGAATGACTCAGAAGGTGATTCAGAGATCAGCAGGGTTGTCACTTCACCACAGGACCCGAGAACACAAGCTAGGGGAAAGCAAGCAAATCAGAGAGGTGGCCTCTTTCTCCGCTTCACAGGGAAAGACTCCCTCCTTGGTTTAAACACATTCATTGGGCCAGACTTCAGGATCAAAACTGCAACCCTGGGCTTTGAAGGTGAAGCTACTTCTCCTAGTGGACCTGGAATTCAGAGATAGTCTATTATAGACTGAGCACAACAGGGGAGCTTGAAATATTTCCATGAATAAATACTATAAAGTAGTGACAGAAGAAAAGTCAGACCCCCACATATTCCCTTAAGATCCCAGCTGTCTGCCTGGGGACAAATTAGCTATTACTGCCCCATACAAAATAAATTTAATGTTCTTTATTTTCCAAATCCATTTTCTTACTCTCTACCCTGAGAAGTGTTTATAGATAATGATAAATTAATTCTGTCTTATTTCATTTGCTAATCTTATGTAGTTTAAAAAATAAAAATTTATCCTTCATCTATATGTTTGTGTTTCTCTTCTGAAATATTCTGATTTAAGTTGCTTACAATCTGTCAAACTGTTCTAGTTAAATTGGATTCTTACCTCATTATTCATCCCTCAACTCCTCCCATCCCATGTTTCCCAACACTTACACACTTTTTCTGGTCTGCACAGTATGCTTCTTTCTGTTATTATCCCATCCAAAATATTCTCCTGACTGCAGTAGAAACATTAAGTTATGTATATGGATTAGTGGAGAGAAAGTACCAAAAAAGATCCTGCTAGGGTAAAAATTATATGGATGACATACTCATGGCCTTTGAGGAGAAAGGAGGAAGGTGAGACTCATTAAAAATATCCCTCTTCCACTGACTTCCCATGATGTGAAGTAGAACATTCTAAGAGAATTCTAGAAACATAAGTATTAAGTCTAAGTTTAAGAAATTGTTACCGATTTTAAACAAAAATAATCAATGTAGATGTCATACCAGTTTTCAAAATGCTAGGCATCTCAAATGTACAAAACATGTTAAAGTCCAGGAATTTTCAAGTAAATGTATCAGTTCACTTCAGTTGCTCAGTGGTGTCCGACTCTTTGCCACCCCATGAACCACAGAACACCAGGCCTCCCTGTCCATCACCAACTCCCGGAGTTTACTCAAACTCATGTCCATCGAGTCGGTGATGCCATACAACCATCTCATCCTCTGTTGTCCCCTTCTCCTTCTGCCCCCAATCCCTCCCAGCATCAGGGTCTTTTCAAATGAGTCAGCTCTTCTCATCAGGTGGCCAAAGTATTAGAGTTTCAGCTTCAACATCAGTCCTTCCAATGAACACCCAGGCCTGATCTTCTTTAGGATGAACTGGTTGGACCTCCTTGCAGTCCAAGGGACTCTCAAGAGTCTTCTCCAACACCACAGTTCAAAAGCATCAATTCTTCAGTGCTCAGCTTTCTTTATAGTCCAACTCTTACATCCATACATGACCACTGGGAAAAGCATAGCCTTGACTAGATGGACCTTTGTTGGCAAAGTAATGTCTCTGCTTTTGAATATGCTATCTAGGTTGGTCATAACTTTCCTTCCAAGGAGTAGGCATCTTTTAATTTCATGGCTGCAGTCACCATCTGCAGTGATTTTGGAGCCCCGAATAATAAAGTCAGCCACTGTTTCCACTGTCTCCCCATCTATTTGTCAAGGAGTGATGGGACTGGATGCTATGATCTTAGTTCTCTGAATGTTGAGCTTTAAGCAACTTTTTCACTCTTCTCTTTCACTTTCATCAAAAGGCTCTTCTTCACGTTCTGCCAAAAGTGTGATGTCTCCTACATATCTGAGGTTATTTATATTTATCCCGGCAATCTTGATTCCATCTTGTGCTTCCTGCAGCCCAGAATTTCTCATGATATACTGTGCATATAAGTTAAATAAGCAGGGTGACAATATACAGCCTTGACATATTCCTTTTCCTATTTGGAACCAGTCTGAAACTCTAATACTTTGGCCACCTGATGCAAAGAGCTGACTCATTTGAAAAGACCCTGATGCTGGGAGGGATTGGGGGCAGAAGGAGAAGGGGACAACAGAGGACGAGATGGCTGGATGGCATCACCGACTTGATGGACATGGGTTTGAGTGAACTCCGGGAGTTGGTGATGGACAGGGAGACCTGGCGTGCTGTAATTCATGGGGTTGCAAAGAGTCGGACACAACTGAGTGACTGAACTGACTGACTGATAGGATGATAGAGTCTGGGGTCTCCTACAATGTCATTTTGGTGATCCAGTTTTCCATTTTTATCTGGATGTCTGACACTCTATGCAGATGATCCTAAAGTCTAGATTTCAAGGCTTTATTTTTGGAAATTCTGGACATAAATTTCTAGGTCCTGATTATTTTAGCACAGTTCTACACAACAGAATCATGATGTCAGTTAAATTGAACCACTGCAGGGTACCATGAATCCTCTGATATTCAATATAAACCACTATAGGATTAACTTTAAAAAAAGTAAGCAAGAAGAATTTTATTTCCCTAAGCAAAGCAGAGTTGAAACAGTAGTTATAAAATTCCTTAGCCAAGTCTCTCTTATACAGTGCATCCAAATAGTTACATAAAAAGCACAATTCTGTCTAGTAAATGTCAAATTTAAATGCAAAATAGAGAACAAATGAAAAAAACAAAGGGCAAATATGAAATCAGGTTTCTTTTTTTATTTGCAAGATGATTTTAAAAGAGTAAAATGAAAATGCCCTGAACTGTTCATCCTGTGCTAAGAGGAAAGACAAGCAGTTACTCTGATTCTGACTCAGATCTACTATTTGCTTGGTTGTCTGTAGTTTCCCCTGGAGCTTGAATATATTCATTATATTTTCAGTGAAAACTAAATCAGGTTGTAGAAAATAATGAGACACTTATTGTTAAGCAGTATTTTTCCCATTTCTGATGATCAAACCCCTTAATTTCACTGGAGTAGATAGCATATTCATGTAGGATCCAAACAGGAATCAAGCTCCTGGAGATGTCATCTATGTGGCACTTTGGAAGACAGGTTTTTGAAGGATAAATTATGGAAAACTTGGTGTGAAATTTGCTTGAGGCTGCCAACATTTTATTTAATTGGCCCCTCATCACCTTATGGTTTTCAGAATGGTTTTGCCCTAGATTTCTATTTGCACCTTGTTATCAGGTTTTCTGTTGTGTGTGTGTGTGTGTATGTGTATTTTAGGTTTCACATTTTATTTTATTTTTTATTTATTTATTTTTATTACAGGCTAATTACTTTACAATATTGTCTCAAGTTTTTAATAACCTCACAAAATTTCTTGTTATTATGTTAAAATATGTGATTATGGTTTGAGTGATGTTTGGTTCATTGTCTAAGGATGTATTTTTAATTTTTTTTTTTTTTTGGAAATAATTTGAGGAATCACTCCAGGTATTTTAAATGATACATCGAATTTCAGAACCCATGCTGGAGGTTTGAAACTCAATATCAATCTAGCATCCACAATTTTCCAAACTTGCTTTTTTAGCATGATTCTGCAAACTTCATTTTGAGAAAAAATAATATAGAAGAATCAACATTCGCTGTTAACTTAAAATATTATCTGTTATGAATGAGAAAAACTAGTTTCTGGCATTTATATTCTTTTCTTCAAGAATCTGGTGGGATTGGGGGTGACGGGCTGTTGAAAGCTAAAATTAAGACCTCATATTCCTTAGATACACCCAGTTTTTCTTGCATCACCTCATTTAAAAATGTGTTTGACAGTTCAGGATAATAACAGAACCATTTAATTGTGAGGAGTCTATTTTATAATTTAATTAAATAAAACTAGAGATTGTCATATTGAGTGAAGTAAGTCAGACAGAGAAACAGAAATATTGTATGCTATCATTCATATCTAGAGTGCTTCCAGAATCTAAAATAATTATACAAAAGAATTTATTTACAGATTCTTATAAAGCCTATATTCAGAGATAGACTAACAGACTTAGAGTAAGAACTTATCCTAACAGGTAGGGTGGGGCAGTGGGGGGTGGGATAGTTGGTGAGTTTGGAATTGACATGTACACACTGTTATATTTATTTATTTAAAATTTTAATCTCATAATATAAATTTATTTATTTTAACTGGAGGCTAATTACTTTACAATAATGTATTGGTTTTGCCATACACTGACAAGAATTAGCCACGGGTGTACACGTGTTTCCCATCCTGAAACCCCTCCTACCTCCCTCCCCATACCATCCCTCTGGGTCTTCCCAGTGCACCAGCCCTAAGCATCCAGCATCATGCATCGAACCTGGACTGGCGACTCGTTTCATATATGATATTACACATGTTTAAATGCCATTCTCCCAAATCATCCCACCCTCTCCCTTTCCCACAGAGTCCAAAAGATTGTTCTATAAATCAGTGTCTCTTTTGCTGTCTCATATACAAGGTTATTGTTACCATATTTCTAAATTCCATATATATGCGTTAGTATACTGTATTGGTGTTTTTCTTTCTGGCTTACTTCACTCTGTATAATAGGCTCCAGTTTCATCCACCTCATTAGAACTGATTCAAATGTATTCTTTTTAATGGCTGAGCAATAGTCCATTGTGTATATGTATCACAGCTTTCTTATCCATTCATCTGCTGATGGACATCTAGGTTGCTTCCATGTCCTGGCTATTATAAACAGTGCTGTGATGAACATTGGGGTACACATGTCTCTTTCAATTCTGGTTTCCTCAGTGTGTATGCCCAGCAGTGGTATTGCTGGGTCATAAGGCAGTTCTATTTCCAGTTTTTTAAGGAATCTCCACACTGTTCTCCACAGTGGCTGTACTAGTTTGCATTCCCACCAACAGTGGAAGAGGGTTCCCTTTTCTCCACACCCTCTCCAGCATTTATTGCTTGTAGACTTTTGGATCGCAGCCATTCTGACTGGCGTGAAATGGTACCTCACTGTGGTTTTGATTTGCATTTCTCTGAGAATGAGTGATGTTGAGCATCTTTTCATGTGTTTGTTAGCCATCTGTATGTCTTCTTTGGAGAAATGTCTGTATAGTTCTTTGGCCCATTTTTTGATTGGGTCATTTATTTTTCTGGAATGCAGCTACAGGAGTTGCTTGTATATTTTTGAGATTAGTTGTTTGTCAGTTGCTTCATTTGCTATTATTTTCTCCCATTCTGAAGCCTGTCTTTTCACCTTGCTTATAGTTTCCTTTGTTGTGCAGAAGCTTTTAATTTTAATTAGGTCCCATTTGTTTATTTTTCTTTTATTTCCAATATTCTGGGAGGTGGGTGGGTCGTAGAGGATCCTGCTGTGATTTGTGTCACAGAATGTTTTGCCTATGTTCTCCTCTAGGAGTTTTATAGTTTCTGGTCTTACATTGAGATCTTTCATTCATTTTAAGTTTATTTTTGTGTATGGTGTTAGAAAGTGCTCTAGTTTCATTCTTTTACAAGTGGTTGACCAGTTTTCCCAGCACCACTTGTTAAAGAGATTGTCTTTTCTCCACTGTATATTCTTGCCTTCTTTGTCAATGATAAGGTGTGCATAGGTGTGGGGGTTTATCTCTGGGCTTTCTATTTTGTTCCATTGATCTATATTTCTGTCTTTGTGCCAGTACCATACTGTCTTGATGACTGTGCCTTTGTAGTAGAGCCTGAAGTCAGGCAGGTTCTTTCCTTCTACTAAGCCTGGGGTTCTTCATTTCTTCCTTTTCTAGTTGCTTTAGGTGTAGAATTAGGTTATTTATTTGACTTTTTTCTTGTTTCTTGAGGTAAGCCTGTATTGTTATGAACCTTCCCCTTAGTACTGCTTTTACAGTGTTCTACGTTTTGGGTTGCTGTGTTTTTATTTTCATTAATTTCTATGCATATTTTTATTTCTTTTTTGATTTCTTCTGTGATTTGTTGATTATTCAGCAGTGTGTTTTTCAGCCTCCATATGTTGGAATTTTTAACAGTTTTTTTTTTTTTTTTCCTGTAATTGAGATCTAATCTTACTACATTGTGGTCAGAAAAGATGCTTGGAATGATTTCAATTGTTTTGAATTTACCAAGGCTGGATTTATGGCCCAGGATATGATCCATCCTGGAGAGCATTCCTCGTGCACTTGAGAAAAAGGTGAAATACACTGTTTTGGATGAAACAGCTTGCCCTCAGGGCATTCAGGCCGGGTCCTTACTCTAAGCAATGCAGCCTGTGCCTCCCTGCCCAGCCCCCACTTGCTAGTGGCAGATGCAGGCATCTGTGCTGCTTTTGTGCTGGGAGTTAACATTGGGCATGTAATCTGTGTGTTTTAATTATTTATTTATTTTTCCTCTCAGTTATGTTGCCCTCTGAGGTTCCAAGGTTTGCCACAGACTCGCCAGTGAGAGCTTCTTTGTGTTTGGAAACTTCTCTCTTTTTTTAAGACTCCCTTCCCAGGAAGGCTCTCCGTCCCTACTTCTTTTGTCTCTCTTTTTATCTTGTATATTTTTTCCTACCTCCTTTGAAGACAATGGGCTGTTCTTCTGGGTGCCTGGTGTCCTCTGCCGGCATTCAGAAGTTGTTTTGTGGAATTTACTCAGCGTTCAAATGTTCTTTTGATGAATTTGTGCGGGAGAAAGTGGTCTCTCAATTCTATTCCTCCCCTATCTTAGGACCACCCTCTACACACTGCTATATTTAAAATGGATAACCAAAAAGCACCAACTATATAGCACAGGGGATTCTGCTCAAAATTCTGTAACCTAACTGGGAAAATTTGAAAAATTATATATATATATATATATATATATATATATAACTGAATCATTTTACTGTACACCTGAAACTAGCACAATGTTGTTAGTTAGCTATACTCTAATATAAAATGAAAAGGTAGAAATAAATAAGCCATAAAAACTATTTATATTTTTAATATTTAATTTTTTTAAATAAATTGTAATTTATATATAGTGAACATCCCAATCTTAAGTATACTCTTCAATCTTGATACTATGTATCAAGACACAGAGCAGTATCATCAATTAAGAGACTTCCCTACTACCGCATTTCAGTTAACAGTCTCCTCTGCAATATCAAAAGTACCAATTATTTGATTTCAAATCATGAGCTAGTTTTACTCAACAATTATTTACCTTTTATTTCTTTAAGTTAAATTTACATATAAGGAAATTCATCATTTTAAATGTATAATTCTGTGAGTTTTGGCAAGTGTGTACTCTCATGTAACCACCTATCCAATCAAGATATAAAGCAATGTTATTACCTAACTGAATTATTTTTAGTTTGGACTTTCTAAAAATGCCATAAACATAGAATTGTACAGTACCTTTTGAGTCTTACTTCTTTTGAGATAAATGCATTTGAAGTTTCTCTGCATTATGTATGCCAATAATTTATTCCTTTTTTGCATTTAGGTTGTTTCAGTTTTGCATGATTGTGAATGTAGCTACAATGAACATTTACACACACGTTTTTAAGTGTACATTCACTTTTATATGCAAATGTGTGGAATCTGCTTTAAATTCACATGGGTATATACCTAGGAAAGATATTGTATGAAAGTTGCACAGTCGTGTCCAACTCTTTGTGACCCAATGGACTATACAGTCCATGGAATTCTCCAGGCCAGGATACTGTAGTGGGTAGCCTTTCCCTTCTCCAGGGGATCTTCCCAACCCAGGGATTGAACCCAGGTTTCCCACATTGCAGGTGGATTCTTTACCAGCTGAGCCACCAGGGAAACTTAGGAGAGATATTATTGGTCTGTATGTATACAGAGTGAAGTAAGTCAGAAAGAAAAACACCAGTACAGTATACTAACACATATATATGGAATTTAGAAAGATGGTTACAATAAACCTGTATGTGAGACAGCAAAAGAGACACAGATGTACAGAACAGTCTTTTGGGCTCTGTGGGAGAGGGAGGGGGGATAGGATTTGGGAGAATGGCATTGAAACATGTATAATATCATATAAGAAATGAATCGTTAGTCCAGGTTCGATGCAGGATACAGGAAGCTTGGGGCTGGTGCACTGGGATGACCCAGAGGGATGGTATGGGGAGGGAGGTGGGAGGGGGGTTCAGGATTGGGAACATGTGTACACCCATGGTGGATTCATGTTGATGTATGGCAAAACCAATACAATATTGTAAAGTAATTAGCCTCCAATTAAAATAAATAAATTTAAATAAAAAAAAAATAGCCAATTGGTTTTTCAAAATGATTGTATGAGAGTGCCAGTTACTCCAAATCTTGGACTGTATTTGGTATTATAAGTTTTTAAAAAGAACAATAAGCATTCATATATTAATATATTGCAATAATAATTTACTGTGATTTTAATTTGCATTTCATAATAATGATGTTGATCAACTAGTAATGCTAATAATTTTTTATGTGAGTATTTTCCATCCTTATAATTTTTAGTTAAGTGTCTGTTTAAAATTTTGCCCAAGTTGTTTGGGATGGTGTTTCTTATTATTGACTTTTGAGAGTTATTTATTATTCTGGATTTGATTACTTTATCACATATTTGACATAGAAATATTTTCTCATACTATGACTTTTTTATTCTCTTAATATTGTCTTTTGAAGAATGTAAGTTCTTAATTATGTTACAACCAAAAAAAAAAAATAATGGAAATTTCTGTTACAGGAAATATTGAGTTGTCCTTAAAATATTTACTTTTAACCAAAGTTTATAAAGATTTTTTTCTGTGTTTTCACTGCAAAGTTTTATAGTTTTATTACTAAGCGTATAATCCATTTTAAGCAATTTTTATATAGGATGTGAAGGGTAGATTAGAGTTCATTGTTATAGGGATATCTGTTGAAAAGATATCCTTTCTGCATTGAAAAACACTTGCATTCTTGAACTAAAATCAATTGAGCTGACTTGTGGATAAATTTCTAGATTTTCTTTTCTGTCTCATTGATCCATCATATTCCTATCCTTTAATATTTTTTTTCTGAACTATATCAGGTTTTATAATATATACAGATATCAGAATGTTTGAGTTTAAATCTTTGTTCCCCTTTTTCAAAGTTCCTTTGTATATTATAGTTCTATTTCATTTCTATAAAACTTTTAGGATCCGCTTTTCAAGTTCCACAAAATCTTCCTTCAGAGACATTGATTAGAAGTTCAATAATATAAGTTATCATTTTGGAAATAATTTACAGGTTAACAATATTGAGTCTTCAAATTCACTACCACAGTATATTTCTACAACCTGCTGGTGAGTAGGGCCGAGACCCAGCATTACTGGCTACACAGTGTGCATTTCCTGGGGCTGAATCTGGCCCTTGGTGGGTTGGGTCCTGGTGTGGCTGTCTACCTGTCCTAGAAGTTCCCAGAGCTGGTGCTCGCCCACTGGTGGGCATGTCCATGTCCTTGGCCATCTGGTTGTGGGCCTGGGGATGCCAGGGACTGGTGCTGGCTTATTTTTTTTTTAATTTAATTTAATTTTATTTTTAAACTTTACATAATTGTATTAGTTTTGCCAGATATCAAAATGAATCCACCACAGGTTTACATGTGTTCCCCATCCTGAACCCTCCTCCCTCCTCCCTCCCCATTCCATCCCTCTGGGTCGTCCCAGTGCACCAGCCCCAAGCATCCAGTATCGTGCATCGAACCTGGGCTGGCAACTCGTTTCATACATGATATTTTACATGTTTCAATGCCATTCTCCCAAATCTTCCCACCCTCTCCCTCTCTCACAGAGTCCATAAGACTGTTCTATATATCAGTGTCTCTTTTGCTGTCTCGTACACAGGGTTATTGTTACCATCTTTCTAAATTCCATATATATGCGTTAGTATACTGTATTGGTGTTTTTCTTTCTGGCTTACTTCACTCTGTATATGTTGGATGGGTAAGCCCCTGGGACTAATAGGCTAGAAGAAAGACTCCAAACTTTTGCTTCCAGTAGCAGTGTCCTCATGGTATAATAAGCTCCTAACATGATTTACACCAGTGTCTATGACCCAAGGGAAATCCTAGTTCCCTCCTGTCTTTCTGGGAGACTCTCCAAGATCATCAAGTGACTCTGATACAGGTTCCTTTCAAACTCTGCAATGGGAATTGAAAGAAGGATGTGAGATTTCGTGCATGTTCTTTAATAGCAGAGTCTCTGTTTCCTACAGTCCCCCAACTCTCTATAGAAAGATTATAGACTAGATTTGTGAGTGTGGTGGTCTGAAAAATATATAATTTTCAATTAATCCAGGCCTAAGTAAAAAGACTTTTGCTTCAATATTTGCTGTTTAAAAGTTTTCTGGTGTATTTGTGCTTACACTAAAATGAGCATAAATGCATATTTTGTAGAGTATCACTTTCTCTTTAAAAAAATTTCACAGAGTAAACATGTAGAAAATAAATGAAAGAAACTAGATTAAATGTGATTGAGGCATTCACAAACATATATTGAGTATTTTCTGTGTGCCAAATATGTCATCATTTTTGGCTGTTAGAACTCATAAATTAGCTGGAGAACCTAATTAACAATGCCTTATTTCCTAATATTATTATCAGATATTAGAGACAGTATTTCATTCTGAAGGCTTCAGAAACCCAGGCAGGAAATACCTACAGACACAGAATATATTCATGACTTTCACAAAGTTTCTTCCATTTAAATTCTAGCTTCAGACCCTTGATTAAGTAAACATAAGATTTCTAATTTGCATTTCTAATATCTGATCCTGTCTCCTTCTTACTTTTAATTGTCATCTGTTTCATGTTTAGGCTTTAGTACTCTACTTGCTCCTGAGCTTCTTTTTGAATTGAGTATTGACAAATTTGGGTTGTCTTCAGGGCAGAATATCATTACATATTTGCATATGAAAAAAGTTATGGGAACAGAAAGAAAGAAGTAATTAACTGAATGTTCAGAGTCCTCTTATGTCATGACTTGAGTACATAGTTGCTTTAAAAAAGTCCGTATTATTGCCCTGTTTGCTTATGATTTGAGTTTTCCTACAAGGCATTGAATTAATTGATTAGTCTGTTGGGTTCTGCTTAGTGAGGTCTTTTTATTTATTTATTTATTTATTTATGTTTAAAAAATTTCTGTTTTGCTTTACATTTAATAAAGTAAGTGAGCAACAGATTCTGACTTTTTGAATGCCTGTAAACAAGAATAAATTTCAAAAAGAAAGAGCTGGGTCAAAGCAACTGATGTAATCAGACTTAGGCTAGGCTGAAAAGATAATTAAGCTCTTAAAACATTAGTGGCAAGTAGAGCTGTACTTACTTCATCAGCAGTAGGGACCCAGAGGAGGTGATACAGGAAGGACAGTTGAAATGAACTGTTTGACTCCAATAAAATAATACTGTATAAAACTAACAGATAATATTAAATAACAAAGAATGAAACATAGTTCTTTTTAAAAAATTTCAATGCTTAAGTCTTCAGTCTTATATATTTGATATCAGATCAGTCGCTCAGTTTTGTCTGACTCTTTGCGACCCCATGAATTGCAGCACACCAGACCTCCCTGTTCATCACCAACTCCCGGAGACATTTATTTATTTGAGTGGATCTGTGAACTGTGTTTTTACCTAGAGGAAGTATTTCCAATCTGAGCTAATACACTGAGCTAAGATCATTTCAGCACTTGTTAATTGCTCTGGAATGAGTAAATCCACTTAAATATTGAAACAAATACTTTTGAACCTTGACTTTTTCCTTTAAATATCCAGTATCTGTCCCTGAATTATACACTTGGAGAGTAGCTACATATGTCAAACTTGAATATGACCAATTTTAACAGCTATAAATTTGCATGTAATTTCTTTGTTTCCTCAAAATATGTAGATGTATTCACTTTTTGTTACATAGCTGAGCAATTTTGAAACTGTAAATAGTCATTTATTCTTCATTTAAAACATGCCTTTTCAACACTAAACCCTAGGGTATATTAAGCAAATTCAAAACGATAAATTAATTGGCATAAATGGGTATATATTTATGCCAATATACTATTCTATAGCTCATGGCTCTAGTCCAAGATTTTGCACACAGGATGCAATTCATCAAAGTATATCATGGGTTGTTTCTAGAATTATGCTGAGATGCTGGTTATTCTTTGCTATGGGAGAAACATAGAAAATGTAGGAGCTCCTTTAAAAGTTATAGATCTAGAGTAATGTACAGAGCAGAGACTGCAGCTTACTTCTTGGTAATAAAGCAGTGGTTTGTGCACTTAGCCTTATATTTATAGCTGAGACATTATTGAGTGCCAATTGGTATTTTATGAATTGGCATCAATCATGGAAGTATTAGAATAGTTCAGAGAAGAGCAACAAAAATGATTAAAAGCTAGGGGGATTGACACATGTAAAAGATTAAAAGACCAAATACATTTTATTTGGCCAAATAGTATCTTAGGGAGGTATGTTGTTAATTTTAGGTGTAACCTGGCTAAACCAATGTACCCGTGTATTTGGTCAAACACCAGTTGATATTACTCTTAAGGTATTTTTTAAGATGAGATTAATATTTAAATCAGTAGACTTTGAGGAAAGCAGATGAATATCCATAATGTGAGTGTATCTCATCCAATCAATTGAAGGCCTTAAGAGAAATCAGACTGCAAATCTCTCAGGGAAGAAGAAATTTTGCTTCCATACTCTTTTTGGACTTAAGCTGCAACCTTAACTCTTCACTGGGCCTCCAGACTGATAGCTTATCCTTCAGATTTTGGAGTTGCCAGCCTACATAATCACTTGAGTTATTTATTTAAAACAAACCTCTCCCTCTCTGTTGGTTGTGTTTCTTTGGAGAACTCTAATACTGGAGTTAAACATAAGAGTATAGCCTCCATGTATTGGAAGTGGGAAAATAGTTATGAAAGTAAAATAGGGCTCCTATACCTAGGAGTAATGGGATGAAGTATAGTAAAATCAAATATTGATTGACAATAAAAATATTGTGTAATTTTTAGCTATAATGCTATTTTCATTAGTATTATGTAATATTCATATACCATCATAAACATATACATGTTGTATCATAAATTAATTTATATTAAAGAAATAATGAAATCTGATCTCAACAAAACTAACCTTAAGGTGCAACTAAAATTAATACACTTCCATTATTATTATTGTGTGTGTGTTTCTGTGTCCCTGTGTGTTTGTGCATATGGTCATTGAAATTTGAAAGTCAACTGCACAGACTCATTTTCATATTTAACTAAAATCTCTTTGCCTTCTATCTTTTTATGTTAAAATTCATTTCATTTATTGGGCATCTATGACTAAGTCACAATGTTAAGCTAGCATATCAACTCATCAAAATGAGTAAAATAAAAATGCCTTCTCTCAAAGTGCTTAAAATCTTGTAGGAGAGTGATCACTAATTACATGCCATTTTAACATAAATTAAGCTTGATAAACATCATAATGGAAACAAAGACAAGTGGCTTAGATCTACAGGGGAGGGATTAATTCTTTGTGGGGAGATCAAGGAGAACTTTATGAAGGAATTGCCTTTGAACTTTCCCTTTTTGAGGGTTCATAAAACTTCAATACGGGGATATTAATAGTATGACATATCAGGCAAAAAGAGTAACTTAAGCAAAGTAATGGAGGTGGAGTGTAAAAGGGTAACTTAAGCAAAGTAATGGAGGTAGAGTGTAAGTTAACTTAAACAAGCAGTCTAATAGATTTGGGTATAAATTATGTAAGCAATATATATAGCTAGCAATATATGTATACATTGCAATAAGACTGCAAACGTAAGTTAGAGCTGGGCCATATCTACTGTCCCTGATTCAAGGGATTGGATCTAATAGACAGAATGCCTAAAGAACTATGGACAGAGGTTCATGATACTGTATGGGTGGTGGTGGTAACTCTACACATGACTATCACCAGATGGTCAATACTGAAATCAGATTGATTATATTCTTTTCAGCCGAAGATGAAGAAGCTCTACACAGTCAGCAAAAACAAGACCAGGAGCTGACTATGGGTGAGATCATGAGCTCCTTATTGCAAAATTCAGACTTAAATTGAATAAAATAGGGAAAACCACTAGTCCATTCAGGTATGACTTAAATCCCTTACAATTGATTATACACTGGAAGTGACCAATAGACTCAAGAGATTAGATCAGATAGATAGAGGGCCTGAAGAACTATGGATAGAGGTTCATAACATTGTATAGAAGGTAGTGACCAAAACCAAAGAAAAAGAAATGCAAGAAGGCAAAGTGGTTGTTTGAGGAGGCTTTACAAATAGCTAGGGGGAGAAGAGAAGTGAAAGGGAAGGGAGAAAGGGAAAGATATACCTATCTGAATGCAGAGTTTCAGAGAATAGCAAGGATAGATAAGAAGGCCTTCTTAAATGAACAATACCAAAAAAAAAAAAAAAAGAGGAAAACAATAGAGTGAGAAAGACTAGAGATGTCTTCAAGAATATTAGAAATATCAAGGAAACATTTCATTCAAGGATGGGCAGAATAAAGGACGATGACTAAGTTGTATATTGTCACTCTGCTTATTTAACTTATATGCAAAGTATGTAACACGAAATACCAGGTTGGATGAAGCACAAGCTGAAATCAAGATTGTTGGGAGAAATATCAACAACCGTAGATATGCAGATGATACCACTCTAATGGCAGAAATGTGAAGAGGAACTAAACAGCCTCTTGATGAAGGTGAAAAAGGAGAGTGTACAAGCTGACTTGAAACTCAGCATTAAAAAATCTAAGATCATGGCATTCGGCCCCATCACTTCATGGCAAATGGAGAAAAAGTGCAAACAGTGGCAGATTTTATTTTCTTCAGCTCCAAAATCACTGTGGATAGTGACTGCAGCCATAAAATTTAAAGACTCTTGCTCCATGGAAGGAAAGCCATGACAAACCTGGACAACATACAATATTAAAAAGCAGAGACATCACTTTGGCAACAAAGGTCTGTATAGTCAAAGCTATGGCTTTTCCAGTAGTCATGTATGAATGTGAGAGCTGGACAATAAAGGAAAGTGAGCACTGAAGAACTGATGCTTTCAAATTGTGGTGCTAGAGAAGACCCTTGAGAATCCCTTGGATTGCAAGGAGATCAAGCCAGTCAGTCTTAAAGGAAATCAACCCTGAATATTCACTGGAAGGACTCATACTGAAGCTAAAACTCCAATACTTTGGCTACCTGATACGAAGAGTTGACTCAATGGAAAAGTCCTTGATGCTGGGAAAGATTGAGGGCAGGAAAAGGGGGCAACAGAGAATAAGATGGTTGGATGGCATCACTGACTCAATAAACATGAATTTGAGCAAACTCCAGAAGACAATGGAAGAAAGAGGAGCCTGGCGTGCTGCAGTCCATAGGGTCACAAGGAGTCAGACACAAGTTAACGACTGAACAGCAATAAACATTTCACCTTTCAACTTTAGGCATGTGCTCCATTTGGAAGATGTCAACTCTGAGTAAGTGAGTTGAGAATTTTGGACACTCTGGTGTTGTTTATATGTTTCAAAGGAAGGAAGTATGTGCTCCAAAGTCAGATGCTTCTTCTACCTTTAAATAAACCTTTCCCTCAATATTAGTGTTTAGGATAGTTGAAATGTCAGATGTGGCATGAGACTAAGTTCAGTATTGTTAATTGGTTAGAGGTAGCTCTGTACAATGCATTTGGGAGCAACTGGAACAATGTCTGTGTAACTTTTTTTGTTTGTTGGTTTTATAGGTAAGATGGCAAGACACTGCTCAAGTCCGCCTACTGTAAAAGGCCTTCCTATTTATCTTTCATTTGGAATCACTCTCAAGTCTGTCGATCCTTTTCACCCATTGCCTTTTGTTCCAATAACTATACATGTTACCCTCTACCTTAAGTTTAGGCTCTAGTCAGTGCTTATTTGGTGTTTGTTGAATGGATAGAAATTAATTTTAGTTTAAGATTCTATTTTCTATAAAGTAACAACACAAGACTTATTGAAACAGACTTATCATTTAATATTAGGAAAGTAGCCTGGTTCAAATAGGGCATTTACCTTTCTCCTCATCCTGGGCTACCAGGCACAGATTCTCTTTACTGGAAATAGATCATTTTGGTCATCTATTAAGGCTTAACTCTAACAAACAGGCTGATCTTCTCCACTTCTTGGTGACTCTATAGTAGATCATTAATAAAATGATACAAATCCTTATGGAAAGAAAAGAGTAAGAAGTATATAATTAGAGAGAGATAAATTCAGGGAGACACGCATGCATCCATGAATTTTTGCACCTCTTGCATCCCCCCACTAGAGAAATGATAGCTTTTAAGTCAATGTAGGAGCCAGTGAGTTGGGCGCCTGAAAGTTGAATTTGTCCCCCTTTAAACTTATCAATCTGGTCTATGCAAGGTGCCAAAGTCTCTAATAAGAAAATATCTGTCTTGGAAGGGGGGCATAATTTGACTTGTCATTATGTTGGATTGCCTAATGTATCATCTCCTCTTTTATGTCTTTGAGGAATGACCTCAGGCCTCTCTCTGTTAATAGATAACTTGATTCAAAACTTCTCTTTTTATGTATTCAGTCTCACCTATAATTATCCTATAAAAATAGATAATGAAATTCAGTGAGTGGAGATAACAGTGAGAAAGAGAGTTAATTCCAGGGGATAAAGTACTATGGCAAGTAGAATGTTGCCTCTAGTCGAGTAATTTCTGTTAATATCACTAATTTTTATTATTTTGCCCTGTTCTCTAGAAGGAGGTCTATTAGAGTCCTTCTAAGGTTGGCTTCAAGGTAACTAGGCAGCACTACATTCAAAAGATACACTTGTGTCCACATTTCCAATCAGTGATATATCTATGCTAATATAATTATCATAATGCTATATATTATAGTGCTAATTAGGCCAATATCACAGGCTAGATCCTCCTAAAACAGCAGCAGTAGTAATTGCTCTTATTTACCTAGTGCTTATTGTGTGCCAAGCATTTAATGTGAAATATCTCATTTAATCATCTTGGTAATGTTGTGAAGTATTATTACCAATCTATCCTCTTAATCACATTATCCTACTGCATGTAGAATATTGACACCAGATAATGTAAAGCTGGTGTCTTATGGGAATGTGCCTTGAACAAAAGTAATGTAGTCACAACAGCAGATATCATCACCACTTCTGGAAATATAATTTTAAGTGATTTTGGATATGGTTTCAGCCTCATCATGTGACAAATAGCAACTTTTTTTTTTTACCTTCATCCCATTAAGGCATAATAATTTGGGTTATTAAAATGGCCAAATTAAATATCATAGGACCTGAAAATCCTGTGGCTAGACCACAAATGTATTTATCTGGGAACCAGGAAGAATTTCCATGGAAAAGAAAGATACAACTGTAACACAGTTGCTGGATTTTATCTTGTGAGTATAGCTCAATTCCAGTCAATTCATCACTTCTGAAATTCTGCAAGTTTTTTTTTCCCACATTGTAGCATTTTTATTAATGTTTATTTTTTAATTAATTAATTTATTTTAATTGGAGGATATTATGTTTTTGCCATACATCAACATGAATTGGTCACAAGTATACATGTGTCTGTCCCATCCTGAAGCCCCCTCCCACCTCCCTCCCTTCCCTATCCCTCTGGGTTTTCCCAGAGCACAGGCTTTGGGTGCCATGCTTCATCATCCAACGTACACTGGTCATCTATCTTATATATGGTAATGTACATGTTTCAATGCTATCCTCTCAAATCATCCCATCCTTGCCTTCTCCCACTGAGTCCAAAAGTCTGTTCTTTACCTGTATCTCCTTTGCTGCCCTGCATGTAGGATCATTGGTACCATCTTTCTAAATTCCATATATATGGGTTAATATTCAGTATTTGTCTTTCTCTTTCTGACTTACTTCACTCTGTATAACAGTCTCCAGGTTCATCCACCTCCTTAGAACTGACCCAAATGCATTCTTTTTTATAGCTGAGTAATATTCCATTGTGTATATATACCACAACTTCATTATCCACTCAACTGCTGATGGACATCTAGGTTGCTTCCATGTCCTAGCTATTGTAAATAGTGCTTCAATGAACATTGGGGTATTGTGTCTCTTTCAGTTCTGGTTTCCTCAGGGTATATGTCCAGCAGTGGGATTGCTGGGCCATATGGCAGTTCTATTCCCAGTTTTTGAAGGAATCCCCATACTCTTCTCCATAGTGACTGTGCCAGTTTGCATTCCCACCAACAGTGTAAGAGGGTTCCCTTTTCTTCACACCCTCTCCAGGATTTATTGTTTCTAGACTTTTTGATGATGGCCATCCTGACCAATGTGAGATGACACCTCATTGTGGTTTTGATTTGCATTTCTCTAATAATGAGGGATGTTGAACATCTTTTCATGTGTTTATTAGCTATCTGTATGTCTTCTTGGAAAAATGTTTTTTTAGGCCTTTTGCCCACTTTTTGATCGGGTTGTTCATTTTTCTAGTATTGAGCCACATGGGCTGCTTATATATTTTGGAGATTAATTCTTTGTCAGTTGTTTTGTTTGCTATTATTTTCTCCCATTCTGAGGGCTGTCTTTTCACCTTGCTTATAGTTTCCTTAATTTTGCAAAACCCTTTAAATTTAATTAGATTCAATTTGTTTATTTTTGCTTTTATTTACATTACTCTGGGAAGTGAGTCATAGAGGATCTTGCTGTGATTTATTTTGGAGAGTGTTCTGCCTCTGTTTTCCTCTAAGAGTTTTATAGTTTCTGGTCTTACATTTAGGTCTTTAATTCATTGAGTTTATTTTTGTGTATGGTGTTAGAAAGTGTTCTAGCTTCATTCTTCTACACGTAGTTGATCAGTTTTCCCAGCACCATGTGTTGAAGAGACTATGTTTTCCTCTATTTTTTAAAAAATAATTAATTAATTATTATTATTATTTACTTTACAATATTGTATTGGTTTTGCCATACATCAACATGAATCTGCCATGGGTGTACACGTGTTCCCAATCCTGAAACCTCCTCCCACCTGCCTCCCCATACCATCCCTCTGGGTCATCCCAGTGCACCTTCATTGTATATTTTTGCCTCCTTTGTCAAAGATAAGGTGTCCACAGTTGTATGGGTTTATCTGTGGACTTTCTATTTTGTTCCATTGATCTATATTTCTGTCTTTGTGCCACTACCATTCTGTCTTGATAACTGTAGCTTTGTAGTATAGTCTGATGTCAGGAAAGTTGATTCCTCCAGTTCCATTCTTCTTTCTCAAGATTGCTTTGGTTATTTGGGATCCTTTGTTTCCATACAAACTGTGAAATTATTGTTCTAGTTCTGTGAAAAATACAGTTGGTTGTTTGATAGGGATTGCATGGAATATATAGATTGCTTTGAGTACTATATTCATTTTCACTATATTGGTTCTTCCAATCCATGAACATGGTATATTTCTCCATCTATTTGTGTCATTTTTTATTTCTTTCATCTGTGTTCTATAGTTTTCTGGATGCAGGTCTTTTGTTTCTTTAGGTAAATTTATTCCAAGTATTTTATTCTTTTCATTAAGATGGTAAATGGGATTGTTTCTTTAATTTCTCTTTCTGATTTTTCATCATTAACATATAGGAATGCAAGGGATTTCTGCGTATTACTTTTATATCCTGTGACTTTATTCATTGATTAGCTCTAATATGAAATTCTGCAAGTTTTAAAGGAACTGGAAAAAAATTGCTCTAGGCTAGTAGTTGTGTGTATGTACATCTGTGTTTGTGGTATATGAGTGTTAACATTTATCTCAAATTATCTGTCACTTTCTGGTTTTGTCCTTCGATTAAGAAATAATAGGTGAGATTTCAAATTCTGGTAGCTAGACAAATATATGTTTGAAATATGCTAGTTTAAGTTACAAAAGTCCAAGACAAATTTAATTTCTGTGAAGCACTTAATATCTTTCAGGAAAGCCAAGATAGCTGTATTTCTGTTATACCAAATGGATTTAATGAGATACACCAAATAATTTATTAGCAATGCATATTATTGAAGTTAGAAGCAACATTCTGAATTCTTATTAATCTTTGATTAGTTGTTTTAATTATTCTTGATATTTCTTATCAGTGGGCATAACAAAGCTGAAAATGAAGAATCTTCTGCTGGAAGCTGATCTCTTGGAGGGCAGGATGCATGATTCTGTGTCAGGAGCCAGCGGAGGTTTTGGACAAATTGATAAGGTTGACAAATTTGTGTTTTTTGCTCTTCCATACTTTTTTTTGTTGTTGTTCCTCCCCTACTTCTAATCTTCTTGTCTTATCCTTTTGATGTCTCTTCCTTAAGTCCTGAGATCAAGGCTGCTGTGCATAGTTGTTTAGATTATGTACTTCACAAGGGCATTGGACATAAAAGGGGTACCGGTTACATTGTATGTGTCATGGATTTGTATATTTTCTACAAATTTCTGAAATATAGCACTAAAGTGTCTTGGTCTAAATAAATAAATATAATATGACATCTTTTTGAAAAATGGAAATAAAGTTTCCTAAGGAAAAATAACTTTATAATAGATTATAAAATTAGCCTGTTAAGTGAAAGGGGTATATGTTCAAAACTACTCTCAAAATACCATAGGAAGACATGTTTACAAATTATAAATAGAATCATAATTAGATATATATGACTATTTTATCTGCTAGTATATGGAATATATGACTATTTGCCTTGCTTATGTGTAGAAGAATTCATTGACTTGTTGTAAAAGATCATGGCTATAAAATAATATACTTCTGAACACTTTGATTTGCATCTAGGGTGTCAGAAAATTTACATCCTAAATGGCATACAAGGCCATTGACTAAAGGACGAAAACAGTTCACTCTTACTCTAATTCTCAATGAGTGCCTTGGCAGGCAAATTACCAGTATAACTTATACTGTTTTTTTTCTCTCTCCCTATCTCTCTCCATGTACAATGGGATTGGTATAAGTTAAAAAGAAAAAGAAAAGACAATGCAAGTTCAGAATATTTTTGGTCTGAATGGGTATTTTAATGTTCCGCAAATCATGCCATGCTGGATTTTACAAGGAAGTTTGTCTCAGTGGGATACAGGGGCCAAATAATGGATATGTTTGATTATTTATAAAGTGCTCATGGTATATAAGCAGAAATCGGTATGAAACAGCTTTCATGCCTGTAACGTTTCTTTGCATAGCATACCATCAGTTTTAATAATGAAACACCACTTTTGCCTATTGTTCAAACATTTTCTACTTTTTAGATAAACCTAATGAATAATTGGGAGAAGGCAGTGGCATCCCACTTCAGTACTGTTGCCTGGAAAATCCCATGGATGGAGGAGCCTGGTAGGCTGCAGTCCATGGGGTCGCTAGGAGTCGGACACGACTGAGCGACTTCATTTCACTTTCCACTTTCATGCATTGGAGAAGGAAATGGCAACCCACTCCAGTGTTCTTGCCTGGAGAATCCCATGGACAGAGAAGCCTGGTAGGCTGAAGTCCATGGGGTCGCACAGAGTCAGACATGACTGAAGCGACTTAGCAGCAGCAGCAGCAGCAGCAGCAATGAATAATTGGCTTCCCCAGTAGCTTAGCAGTAAAGAATCCACCTACAATGCAGAAGCTGCAGGAGATGCATTTTCCATCTCTGGGTGGGGAAGATCCCCATGGAAAAGGGCATGGAAACCCACTCCAGTATTCTTTCCTGGAGAATCCCATAGACAAGGCAGGCCTGGAGGGCTACAGTCCATAGGATTGCAAAGAGTAAGACACAAGTGAAGGGACTTAGCACACACGCAGTGAATAATTAGGAATTCTAAGAAGTGACACAATAGAGATGCAATATTATAGTAGGAAAATGGAGAAGTTTGACCTGGAAAAAAGCATTTAGTCTTCCCCAGTTTATAGGTTACAGTACTCTTGCCCAGAGATATTCGATTAACAACTTACTTGTCCAAGGCCACAATTTAAGCAACTCTCATGCATTCATCTATCTATCTGCATATCTTCTTTTTTTATGTTTTTTTACATACTGTTTATATATTAATTATAAACTATAGCAGCAAAAGCTTTCCAAACTTTCTCAAGAAAAGCCAAAAAATTGTTGGTCTTCCTTACATTTTATTGAAATTCTGCTAGGCACTGAAGAGGAGGAGCACTATCTGACACTTCATAGTCTCTTGCTTCATTTAGGCAAAGGGAAAACATAAATGGGCTATCAGGATGCTTAGGGTCAATATTAGTGAATATAACCTGCAATTTATCACCATAAATTTTTTGAATTTCTAGTCCAAGTTGATCTTTCTTCAAACCTGCAGATTTCTGTAGTCTTTTCAACCTCTCTTCACTTGTTAAGATGGGAAATAGTTTCCTTCTCCCTAGCATATTCTTGCTTAAGATTCTGGATATTTGCAGTCAGGGCCTCCACTTCCTGTTTGTTTGTTTTTTTTTTTCCTTTTACTTCAGTAATAAACTTTTTAATAAATTTTCTTTTTTTTCTTGAATGAGCTTATTCTGCATTCTATCTGCCTATCCTCTTGATGAAGGTGAAAGAGGAGAGTGAAAAAACTGGCTTAAAACTAAACATTAAAAAGAAACTAAGATTGTGGTATCAGATCCTGTCACTTAATGGCAAATATATGGGGAGGGGGGGAATGGAAACAGTGACAGATTTTCTTTTTTGGGGCTCCAAAATCATTGTGGATGGTGACTGCAGCCATGAAATTAAAAGACACTTGCTTGGAAGAAAAGCTATGACAAATTTAGACAGCATATTAAAAAGCAGAGACATCACTTTGCCAACAAAGGTCCATATGGTCAAAGCTATGGTTTCTCCAGTAGTTATGTATAGATGTGAAAGTTGGACCATAAAGAAAGTTGAGAACTGAATAATTGATGCTTTCAAATTGTGGTGCTGGAGAAGACTCTTGAGAGTCCTTTGGACAGCAAGGAGATCAAACCAGTCAATCCTAAAGGAAATCAACATTGAATATTCACTGGAAGGACTGATGCTGAAGCTCCGATACTTTGGCCACCTGATGCAAAGAACCAATTCATTGGAAAAGGCCCCGATGATGAGAAAGTTTGAATACAGGAAGAGAAGAGGGGTGACAGAGGATGAGACGGTTAGATGGCAGCATCGACACAATGGACATGAGTTTGAGCAAACTCCAGTAGTTAGTGCAGGACAGGGAAGCCTGGAGCACTGCAGCCCATGGGGTCACAAGGAGTCAGACAGGACTGAGTGACTAAAGAACAAAAATCTGCCTATCCATCCATCCTTTTATTCAGTCACAATGTATTGAATATCCCATATGTAGTAGTAACAGAATGACGCACTCAGACACAAACACGAATTAGGAACCTCAAGGGTATTATGACCTAGAAAGAGCCATAAAATGTCATTATTTCCTGTGTCATATTGTTATGATATGAATATGAAGAGGGAATAGTGGGGGGTACAAAACAATGTTACAATACTTACCTTGGGGTGGAAAGTGCTGTCAGATAAATAATCCTGGAGGATTTAATACATAAAGTAGGAGACAATGAACAGACTAGAATAAACCAAGAGGAAATTTGTCATAGGAAAGAAGGAGCAAAGGCATGGAGACAAGAACAATCACAGTGTGGTGTGTGTGTGTGTGTGTGTGTGTGTGTATGTGTGTGTGTGTTTGAACTGCATGCGGTTTAGTCTTGTTGGATTAGGAGTGTATATTGTCAGTTAGATTTGAGGGTAGGTTGGTGTGGCTAGAGAATATGGCAGAGACAATAGTGGAAATGTTAGTATTTTATGTTTAAAATACTGGACTTTATTCTAGAGCTTATCAAGAAATAAGTCATATTTTGTGTGAAATATCTGGAAAATAATTTTTAACTTTTCTAGAAATATTTTAAATATGCATATCATCATAGTCTTAGTAATAAAACTCCAACAACAAAGCTTGCCTACTAAAAAAAATAATGGTAAGAGTGTTTTAGAATAAAATTAATTTCAAGATATATTAGCCAAATCAGAGTCTTCTCCAATTTGGAATTTTCTTGGCTAAAAATATGCATATCAGATTAGAACAAGATGGAAGTTTGAAGGAATGCATCAATAAATGTGACACAATACATGTCACTACAGTTCTCACAAAGAAAATTAGTTTGCATAGTTATGTGAAGAATCAATTATAAAGATGCATATTATGGAAAAACTATTACACATATTTCTTATATTAAAAATAGGTTAGGTATTCTCAGTTTTATTTATCATGCATTGTTTATTTGACTATATAAATCAAAGAGGCTTCTGCACAGGAAAAGAAACAATCAACCAAGAGAAGAGACAGCCTAGACTTCTGGTTTCCAGTTTCACATGTGAGGAGCTTGGAAGTCACCCTTACATCCTAACAATAAGAAACAAGTTGAAAGACTGAAAAGTGAACAATTCTTCTAGGACCCATAAGGAAGGGGAGGACACAGGACAAATCAACAGACTCCAAGATTGAAGAAACAGATGAATACAGGGAGTTGCAGTTTGCTAGAGCAGAGACTCATGAATAGAAATCACCACAGAGAGCTGAGGATTGTTGAAGTCTAGTTGATGAACGTATTCTAAATCTTGAAAAAAGTATTGATTATATGGATGTATTCACTATCAGAAGTTATTGAACTGTGCCAACTAGATCTGTGTATTTCATTTTATGTGAATTAGACCTAAATATAAAATTTATAAAAATATTGTTTTCAAAGAATTCATAATACAAGAGAAACTATCTATATTATAATGCTAAGCCTAAAGAAATTTAAAATTGTGTGTAAAGAATAATTTTATTATGTGTGTACACATGCATGTGTGTGAGAGTGATGAAAATATACACTAGGCAGAATTCACTAACATTTTGTGAACAATTGTGATCATTGGGATTGAGTGCTTTTGTCTTTATATGTTTTTATGTTGAAAAATTTCTAAAATGAACATGCAATACAATATAATAAAAATGACTATATACATAACTATTGGTTATGCACTTTGGGTTGTCTCACGGTAAGCTGTTAAGTCAGGGGCTATCAACCACATGCTTCACTGAGCCCTTAGCTCTCTGTTTTCCTGTGATAAGGAAAAACAAAACAGCACCTCGTGCACATTATTACTTAAACCTTAATTAAGCATATGTATGCATAAAATTTTGTTTCTCCTCTCTGGCTTCTGCCCCAGAAAGCTGGGTTTAGGAATTTGAGTCTCTCAGACTATCCCTGTACACTTTGTTTCAAATAATATTTTAAAAACTCACCCTACCATTTGGTGTTTGTTGCTGACTAATATGTTAGTTCTTCCTACCCTTTCTACTAAAACACTCTTGGGTTAAGTATGTTCATTCATGAATAACTGTTTAATTATTATAATTTTGTTATTTGCAAAGTCCTGGCAGTATACCCAGAACTATATAAGAAAATACATGTTTGCTGACTAAAGGGCTTAGTCAGTTCAATTCAGTTCGGTCTCTCAGTCGTGTCCGACTCTTTGCAACCCCATGAATTGCAGCACGCCAGGCCTCCCTGTCCATCACCAACTCCCGGAGTTTACTCAAACTCATGTCCATCGAGTTGGTGATGCCATACAGCCATCTCATCCTCTGTCGTCCCCTTCTCCTCCTGCCCCCAATCCCTCCAAGCATCAGAGTCTTTTCCAATGAGTCAACTCTTCACATGAGGTGGCCAAAGTATTGGAGTTTCAGCTTTAGCATCACTCCTTCCAATGAACACCCAGGACTGATCTCCTTTAGAATGCACTGGTTGGATCTCCTTGCAGTCCAAGGGACTCTCAAGAGTCTTCTCCAACACCATAGTTCAAAAGCATCAATTCTTTGGCATTCAGCTTTTTCTTCACAGTCCAACTCTTGCACCCATACATGACCACTGGAAAAAACATAGCTTTGACTAGATGGACCTTTGTTGACAAAGTAATGTCTCTGCTTTTTAATATGCTGTCTAGGTTGGTTATAACTTTCCTTTCAAGGAGTAAGCTAAGGGCTTACTATTGAACAAAAGACAATTTACTGACTACAAAGGAACATGCATTGAGTAATGAAGGATTTCTGAATGATGTTTCAACTATTATATGCTGTGTCAAGTGACACAGCAATGGGAGTGGGGTCATTATGATCAATATTGCTTTGAGGATTTGATTTTTTCTTGGAGATCTACAGTGACTGTACCATTCCTCCTAGAAAGAAAAGTGGAATTAGAGTTTGAAAGTGGCTTTTAAATGTGGAAGAATTAATGCATTAGTAGTGTAATGGTAATGCTATTTTCAATTTCATGGGAATTTTTAATGCCTAGGTAATCTACTTTGTGACCTTGTTGTTGTCATTCAGTCGCTAAGTTGTGTCCAACTCTTTGCGACCTCATGGACTGCAACACTCCAGGCTTTCCTGTCTTTCTGTATCTCCTGGAGTGTGCTCAAGATCACGTTCAATGTTTTGATGCCATCTCATCCTCTGTCACCCCCTTCTCCTTCTGCATTCAATCTTTCCCAGAATCAGGGTCTTTTCCAATGAGTGGGCTTTTTGCATCTGGTG
The DNA here is from genome assembly GCF_029407905.1 of Bubalus kerabau. Classification (NCBI taxonomy): domain Eukaryota; kingdom Metazoa; phylum Chordata; class Mammalia; order Artiodactyla; family Bovidae; genus Bubalus; species Bubalus kerabau. Next base: position 55,618,597 of record NC_073647.1, on the reverse strand, counting down.
ACCAAAGTATTGGAGCTTCAGCTTCAACATTAGTACTTCCAATGAATATTCAGGTTTGATTTCCTTTATAATTGACTGGTTTGATCTCCTTGCTATCCAAGGGACTCTCAAGAGTCTTCTCCAACACCACAGCTCAAAAGCATCAATTCTTCAGCACTCAACTTTCTTTATGGTTCAACTTTCACATCCTTACATGTCTACTAGAAAAACCATAGCTTTGACCATAAGGACCTTTGCCAGCAAAGTCATTTTTGGATCTCCAATGTGTGCTTTGACACCTTATCATTTGGTTTGTTATACAGTTATAGTTACCTTTTCCCAGAGCTGTCACTGCTGTAGCTCAATCTCTGTTTGCCTCACAGATTTTGTGAAGCCTTTGTTTAAAATGAGTCACCTCTGATTGCAGCACACTAGGAGGCCTCTAGCCTCCAATGCCTGCTAGCCCAGGAAATCAATAAATACATGTTTATTGGTATAATGATTGATATTTGGATTGATACTCCTGATTAGGTGTAGATTAACAGCCTGATTAGTAGGCATTTCATATTTTTCTTCACAGCCTTAAGATAACTATTACCTATTTTATATGTATGGATCACAATATTTATTGTGCAAACATAATTTTGAGATCATATCTTAATTTATTTACTTGCTAATCCTATGTATCCTAGTAACTTCCCAAATTCTTATCTCATGCTCTCTAGAGAATATTCCTGTGATCAGATTCTTGCCAGTCTTGCATCTAACCCTGCCAGTTTTCTTTTTCTTCATATCTTTCCTAACTACCTTCTTAACATCAACATTACCTATCCAGAAGCTGTTCCACTTAGAATCCTGCTGGATAGGTGTTAGGACATAAATAAACCTGTGTTTAAGCATTAGTGACTGATAATGGGTCATTTTGATATCTCTCCTCTGGAGTTCACATGATATTTCACTCATCTGGACATTTCAGGCTCCATGTCTTGGCTAGTGGGGAAGATATGTTTGTTTAGTACTCCTGAAATGGCACTCTGTAGGTAACCTGCTGCTCTGACACCTTATCATTTGGTTTGTTATACAGTTATAGTTACCTTTTCCCAGAGCTGTCACTGTTGTGGCTCAGTCTCTGTTTGCCTCACAGATTTTGTGAAGACTTTGTTTTAAATGAGTCACCTCTGATTGCAGCACACTAGGAGGCCTCTTGGCTGTTGCTTTTCATATCATGGTTCTTATCGTTTTAGAATGCTTATTTTAAATAAATGCATTACTACAACGCTCTCTGCTCTAAATTATTTATGTATACTTTCCTCATTAAGTTAGCCTATAGAATGAATAAACAAATTAGCAACTTACTATAAAATATTCTTGATTTTATATGAAGTATGCTTTTACAATTGAGAGATGTTTCTCTTTGACATTTCTTCTATAGGTAAAAATGACACATAAAACTTAGTTTTTCAATTAAGATACAAAAATAATTCATCCTATATGAAATATGTTTTTGATCTTGAAAGTCTACAGACACTATTGGCAATGTTATAGAAACCTGTAAGAGTTACTATAATAATTACTTGGAAATCATTTTGTTTCCTGAATTTTGGCAGACATTAATACACTAGACCTGTAAGGTTTATTATAGTGAAAGATATGTCTAATCAGTAATTCTCTAATTTGAATGCTTTCTGGTCCTTCAAAGGAATAATTGTGTAAAATCCAAGAGAGAAAGCATACTTTTACATGCTGTTTCATATTGCTTTTACTTTTATTTTACTATGCTTTTTATCATTAGAGGCTTTATATTAGTATTTATATTCTTTGGGGTTTCTAGTCTGATATTATTGTCCATTTAGATAATTATGGCAGTGTTATATTGCAAAGTTTAAGGCTTCTCCTTGAACTGCATTTTTATTTTAACTTAAGGTGAAAATACCCTTAATAAAAATTATTAAGGTATGTAGGGATCTCAGACTCTATGATAGTGCATTTAGTGGCCAAGACTCCTGCTGGCCTCCAATGTACATGGTGCTCTTTATCCAGAGTAAACAGATCCTAATTCTTATCAGAACACATTGACTCTCAGAATGAAATGCATTGTTTCCCTGAATCTCTGACAGTTATATGTGGCTAAGTGACTAACATTTTATAAATTAGATTTAAGCACAAGTTTTGTGCAAGTATTTTGGAAAACCTTATTAAATAGGAGGGAGATAGCTCATACTTTCCTATCTAATAGTAGAATGCAGATTTAGGGCTGGTGAAAATCCTTACAACATTCCATAGAAGCATACATCTACTCCACCCTGGATAAGCTTTGTTTCCTGTGGCAGTGCAGCAAAATTATGTCTTACCATAGTTCACCTTGTCCTGGAGCCAGTCACCCATATTTTTCTCTTCCAGTTAGGCATTTTACTCCACTTTTACTGGAGTGGGTTGTCATTCCCTTCTCCAGGGGATCTTCCAGACCCAGGGATCAAACCTGAGTCTCCTGCATTGCAGGCAGATTCTTTGTGGACTGAGCCATCAGGGAAGCCCTGCAAAATAATAGCATGTCACTTGCTATCCTTGAGACAGTGAACACAGAATAAAATATTTGAGACCCAAAGATGCAAAAGTAGTCCCTTTTTCATATTTAGAGGGGTCCCAATTAAGATATTTCATAATATTATTGCATAAACCCATGGATATATCATTAAGAATTTTCCTACTGCTGCTGCTGCTACTGCTAAGTCGCTTCAGTCCTGTCCGACTCTCTGCGACCCTATAGACGGCTGCCTACCAGGCTCCACTGTCCCTGGGATTCTCCAGGCAAGAACACTGGAGTGGGTTGCCATTTCCTTCTCCAATGCATGAAAGTGAAAAGTGAAAGTGAAGTCGTTCAGTCGTGTCTGACTCTTAGCAATCCCATGGACTGCAGCCTACCAGGCTCCTTTGTCCATGGGATTTTCCAGACAAGAGTACTGGAGTGGGGTGCCATTGCCTTCTCTGAAGAATTTTCCTAGGCAAGCTTTAAAGTAATCTAGGCTAGTGCCCATATCTATATTGCAAGCTCTCTGTTCCTTGGAGCATCCTTCCATTGTTTTTCTGCCCTTTTTCATTCATGTCAAACTTTCCTTTCCTTAGTTCTATTTCCTCAGGTTCCTGTCAGCTAATCTAATAAACTGAATCAAGTTGAGGTTTTAATGATTAATAATGGATTATTATGCTCTTCTCAGATAATATTTGCCTTTTAATAAAGGACTCAGTGTTTTAACCCTAAGGAGCAAATTATACAGGAATTTTAGCACGAACTATCAGGGAAGATTTAATCATCGAATATTACTGTTGGAATTGACCTTAGAAATCTTGTGAAAATGTCCTATTTCAAAACTAAGGAAACTAAAGCCAGGGAGAAAAAGTCACTTGTTTGTGGTCTTAGTGCTTGTTAGTGGCAAATAATGGACTATTAATTCTCAGTTCAGAGCTCTTTCCACCTCACCACAATTGGAGAAGGAGAGTCTTCTAGTAATAAATCACCATTTAGAAGGTATTTTGCAGTCATTTCTGCTATTCAATCATAGAAGAATTTATGTAAAAATGATTCTAAAAATGTTAAATGCAATTTCCATTTACTAAACACTGAAATCATGTTTTAATACTATTTGAAATTAAATAATACTTTTAAATATTTATGAATTTAAATTAGAAATTAAATTAATATTATTTTAAATTAAAAGTATTTTAATCTTTAAAATATGCTTTTTTCTAAGAAAAAAATGTCCCCTTGTTCAAGTTAATAGTATATACTACCAAGGGATTTAGGCTTCTTAATGAAAAGCCTTTTGTTCTATAATATATACTTATAATAGAGCCCAGCATTACATAAGAAGAAACTAGGTTTACTATCTAACTATTTGTGTTCTCAAAACCTATGCCTGCCTATTCTATGACACATGTGATTTTTCATTTTTATAGTCTTATTCCTCCAAAAGTGAACTGTTATTTTCAGAAATAGTATGATATGGTTGATATTGTGAGTTTTGTTTTCTTTTGCAGATATTACCTTTTATCTCTGATCTTTCCTGAGAACTTTCTGGCTAGTTTATAAATGAAAGTATTGAATTTCCCAATAGATACAAGTAGAAGATAAGATACACCCTTTTTTAGAAGAATTCCTTTGCCATTTGGCATGAATATAAATGACTACACATGACAGGCAAAGGTAATTTCAGCCATGAAGCATGATGTTACTTCACTTAAATAATCATGAGTAATAGCAGATAAGTCCTTTTAAATTAAGCAACTACTTTTAAGATTTTTCTATAATTGTTATAGGTAACATATATCTCATTAACAAAGCATTGTGTCCTCAGTAAGGCTGCTGCTGCTAAGTCACTTCAGTGGTGTCTGACTCTGTGCGACCCCATAGAAGGCAACACACCAGGCTCCCCCATCCCTGGGATTCTCCAGGCAAGAACAATGGAGTGAGTTGCCATTTCCTTCTCCAATGCATGAAAGTGAAGTGAAGTTGCTCAGTCATGTCTGACGCTCAGCGACGCCATGGACTGCAGCCTTCCAGGCTCCTCTGTCCATGGGATTTTCCAGGCAAGAGTACTGGAGTGGGGTGCCATTTCACTGGGACACTGAAGTTCCTTTGTTTGTAGAGAAGCTAATGATTGTGAACTATTTTTAGTTTTAAAAGTTCAAAATTCTAACACACAAGATGGCAGAGGAATAGGACAGGGAGACCACTTTATCCCCTACAAATTCATCAAGAGAACATTTAAACGCCGAGTAAATTCCACAAAACAACTTCTGAATGCCGGCAGAGGACATCAGGAACCCAGAAAAGCAGCCCATTGTCTTCAAAAGGAGGTAGGAAAAAAATAAAAGACAAAAAAAGAGACAAAAGAGGGAGGGACGGAGCTCCATCCTGGGAAGGGAGTCTTAAAAAGAGAGAAGTTTCCAAACACCATGAAACACTCTCACTGCTGAGTCTGTGCTGAGCCTTGGAAGCACAGAGGGCAACATAACAGGGAGGAAAAATAAATAAACAATTAAAACCCACAGATTACGAGCCCAATGGTAACTCCCCCAGTGGAGAAGCAGTGCAGACGCCTGCACCTGGCACTAGCAAGTGGGGGCTGGGCAGGGAGGCATGGGCTGCATCGCTTAGAGTAAGGATCTGGCCTGAATGCCCGAGCGCTATCTGAGTGAACTAACTTTGGCTAGTAAACCAGACTGTGGGATAACTACCATGGAAAAAGTCAGCCCTAACCTAAGACACCACCAGGCCTACGCACAGAACAAAGGACTGAACACAGATAGTCCGCTGCAGACCATCCCCCTCCGGTGACAGGCAGCCAGAGCCAGAAGTGGGCAATCACAGCCCCAGAGAGACATTATCTACAAAACTGTAAGCAGGCTTCTTTGCTAACTAAGACTTCTTGGGGTTCTGGACGGTCAACATCCACCTGAGAAGGTGTGCTGGTTGTACACTGAGAAAACCGAGCAGCAGGGAGGCGATAAGTCGCAGCAACCACGCTCGCCAAACACCTCATCACCTGAGCTGCTCAGACCTGGGAAGGGCACAAAACGCAGGCCCAATTGAGTCTGCGTCTCTGAGGACTACCCGAGTGCCTGAACCTGAGCCAGCTTAGACCTGGGAGGTGCATGCAGCCCAGGGCTGGCCTCGGATGGTTCCCAGCAGAGCAACCTAGAGCCTGAGCAGTGTGGGCAGGGAGGGTACATGCACCGTGAGCGGGGGCAGGCCCAGTGTGGCTGAGGCACTGCGAGCACACGCCAGTGTTACTTGTTTGCAGCGTCCCTCCCTCCCCACAGCACAACTGAACAAGTGAGCGTAAAAAAAAAAAAAAAAAAAAAGTGTCCACCACCACCCCCTTTGCATCAGGGCAGAAATCAGACACTGAGGAGACCAGCAAACAGGAGAAGCTAAAACAGAGGGAACCGCCTTGGAAGCGACAGGTGCAATAGATTAAAACCCTGTTGTTAGTACTGACTACATAGGAAGGGGCCTATAGATCTTGAGAAATAAAAGCCGGATGAATGAACTAGCCGAAAATGAACTGTCCCCACAATACCCACAACAACACTAGAGAAAGCCCTAGATATAATTTTACTATTTTTATGATCATTCTTATTTTTTTTAAATTTTTTTAAAAATTTTCAGTCCTCTATTACTCCTTTAATTTTCACTTTTATAACCTACTATTACTTTGCAAAAAAAAAGACCCTATTTTTTTAAAAGCAAACTTTATATATATATATTATATATATATATTTATAATTTTTGTGACTTTTTTCTTTCTTTTTTTTTTTCTTATTTTCTTTAACATTGTATTTTTGAAATTCTAAACTCTACTTTAGGTTTCTAATTTTTGCTTTTTGGTATTTGTTATCAATTTTGTACCTTTAAGAACGCAATCTTCAGTACTCATTTTTACTTGGGAGTGAGATTACTGGCTTGACTGCTCTCTCCCCCTTTGGACTCTCCTTTTTCTCCACCAGGTCGCCTGTGTCTCCTCCCTAATCCCTCTCTGCTCTACCCAACTCTGTGAATCTTTGTGTGTTCCAGATGGTGGAGAACACTTAGGGAACTGATTACTGGCTGGATCTGTCTCTCTCCTTTTCATTCCCCCCTTTTATCCTCCTGGCCACCTCTGTCTCCTTCCTCCCTCTTCTCTTCTCACTATAACTCCATGAACATCTCTGAGCAGTCCAGTTGTGGAGTGCACATAAGGAAGTGATTACTGGCTAGCCTGCTCTCCCCTCTATTGATTCCACCTCATCTCATTCGGGTCACCTCTAACACCCTCCTCCCTCTTCTCTTCTCCATGTAACTCTGTGAACCTGTCTGGGTATCCCTCACCGTGGAGAAACATTTCATCTTTAACCTAGATGTTTTATCAATGGTGCTGTATAGAAGGAGAAGTTTTGAGACTACTGTAAAAATAAGACTGAAAACCGGAAGCAGGAGGCTTAAGTCCAAACCCTGACTCCAGGGAACTCCTGATTCCAGGGAACATTAATTGACAGGAGCTCATCAAACACCTCCAAACCTACACTGAAACCAAGCACCACTCAAGGGCCAACAAGTTCCAGAGCAAGACATACCATGCAAATTCTCCAGCAACACAGGAACACAGCCCTGAGCTCCAATATATAGGCTCCCCAAAGTTACTACAAAACCATAGACATCTCATAACTCATTACTGGACTCTTCATTGCACTCCAGAGAGAAGAAATCCAGCTCCACCCGCCAGAACACTGACACAAACTTCCCTAACCAAGAAACTTTGACAAGTCACCTGTACAAACCCACATATAGTGAGGAAACTCCAAAATAAAGAAAACTCCACAAACTGCCAGAATACAGAAAGGCCACCCCAAACTCAGCAACATAAACAAGATGAAGAGACAGAGGAATACCCAGCAGGTAAAGGAACAGGATAAATGTCCACCAAATCAAACAAAAGAGGAAGAGCTATATAGGGAATCTACCTGATAAAGAATTCCAAATAATGATAGTGAAATTGATCCAAAATCTTGAAATCAAAATGGAATCACAGATAAATAGCCTGGAGACAAGGATTGAGAAGATACAAGAAAGGTTTAACAAGGACCTAGAAGAAATAAAAAAGAGTCAATATATAATGAATAATGCAATAAATGAGATCAAAAACACTCTGGAGGCACCAAATAGTAGAATAACAGAGGCAGAAGATAGGATTAGTGATTAGAAGATAGAATGGTAGAAATAAATGAGTCAGAGAGGAAAAAAAGAAAAACTAATTAAAAGAAATAAAGACAATCTTAGAGACCTCTGCAACAATGTTAAACGCCCCAACATTCGAATCATAGGAGGCCCAGAAGAAGACAAAAAGAAAGACCATGAGAAAACATTTGAGGAGATAATAGTTGAAAACTTCCCTAAAATGGGGAAGGAAACAATCACCCAAGTCCAAGAAACCCAGAGAGTCCCAAACAGGATAAACCCAAGGCGAAACACCCCAAGACACATATTAATCAAATTAACAAAGATCAAACATGAAGAACAAATATTAAAAGCAGCAAGGGAAAAACAACAAATAACACACAAGGGGATTCCCATAAGGATAACAGCTGATCATTCGATAGAAACTCTTCAGGCCAGGAGGGAATGGCAAGACATATTAAAGTGATGAAAGAAAATAACCTACAACCCAGATTACTGTACCCAGCAAGGATCTCATTCAAATATGAAGGAGAAATCAAAAGCTTTACAGAAAAGAAAAAGCTGAGAGAATTCAGCACCACCAAGCCAGCTCTCCAAAAAATACTAAAGGATATTCTTTAGACAGGAAACACAGAAAGGGTGTATAAACTCGAACCCAAAACAATAAAGTAAATGGCAATGGGATCATACTTATCAATAATTACCTTAAACGTAAATGGGTTGAATGCCCCAACCAAAAGACAAAGACTGGCTGAATGGATACAAAAACAAGACCCCTACATATGTTGTCTACAAGAGACCCACCTCAAAACAGGGGACACATACCGACTGAAAGTGAAGGGCCAGAAAAAGATATTCCATGCAAATAGAGACCAAAAGAAAGCAGGAGTAGCAATACACATATCAGATAAAATAGACTATTTTTTTTTAAAGGGCTTGCAATTTATTTTTATTTTATTTTTTTCCCTTTTTTCCATTATGAATGTGATCTTATTTTTATTTTTATTTTTTTATTTTATTTTATTTTCTATTATTATTTTTTAATTTAATTTTATTTTTAAACCTTATATAATTGTATTAGTTTTGCCAAATATCAAAATGAATCCACCACAGGTATACATGTGTTCCCCAACCTGAATCCTCCTCCCTCCTCCCTCCCCATACCATCCCTCTGGGTCGTCCCAGTGCACCAGCCCCAAGCATCCAGTATCGTGCATCGAACCTGGGCTGGCGACTCGATTCATACATGATATTTTACATGTTTCAATGTCATTCTCCCAAATCTTCCCACCCTCCCCCTCTCCAACAGAGTCCATAAGACTGTTCTATACATCAATGTCTCTTTTGCTGTCTCGTACACAGGGTTATTGTTACCATCTTTCTAAATTCCATATATATGCGTTAGTATACTGTATTGGTGTTTTTCTTTCTGGCTTACTTCACTCTGTATAATAGGCTCCAGTTTCATCCATCTCATTAGAACTGATTCAAATGTATTTTTTTAATGGCTGAGTAATACTCCGTTGTGTATATGTACCACAGCTTTTGTATCCATTCATCTGCTGATGGACATCTAGGTTCTTTCCATGTCCTGGCTATTATAAACAGTGCTGCGATGAACATTGGGGTACATGTGTCTCTTTCCCTTCTGGTTTCCTCAGTGTGTATGCCCAGCAGTGGGATTGCTGGATCATAAGGCAGTTCTATTTCCAGTTTTTTAAGGAATCTCCACACTGTTCTCCATAGTGGCTGTACTAGTTTGCATTCCCACCAACAGTGTAAGAGGGTTCCCTTTTCTCCACACCCTCTCCAGCATTTATTGCTTGTAGACTTTTGGATCGCAGCCATTCTGACTGGTGTGAAATGGTACCTCATAGTGGTTTTGATTTGCATTTCTCTGATAATGAGTGATGCTGAGCATCTTTTCATGTGTTTGTTAGCCATCTGTATGTCTTCTTTGGAGAAATGTCTATTTAGTTCTTTGGCCCATTTTTTGATTGGGTCATTTATGTTTCTGGAGTTGAGCTGTAGGAGTTGCTTGTATATTCTCGAGATTAGTTGTTTGTCAGTTGCTTCATTTGCTATTATCTTCTCCCATTCTGAAGGCTGTCTTTTCACCTTGCTAATAGTTTCCTTTGATGTGCAGAAGCTTTTAAGGCTAATTAGGTCCCATTTGTTTATTTTTGCTTTTATTTCCAATATTCTGGGAGGTGGGTCATAGAGGATCCTGCTGTGATGTATGTCAGAGAGCTGTTTTGCCTATGTTCTCCTCTAGGAGTTTTATAGTTTCTGGTCTTACGTTTAGATCTTTAATCCATTTTGAGTTTATTTTTGTGTATGGTGTTGGAAAGTGTTCTAGTTTCATTCTTTTACAAGTGGTTGACCAGATTTCCCAGCACCACTTGTTAAAGAGATTGTCTTTAATCCATTGTATATTCTTGCCTCCTTTGTCAAGGATAAGGTGTCCATATGTGTGTGGATTTATCTCTGGGCTTTCTATTTTGTTCCATTGATCTATATTTCTGTCTTTGTGCCAGTACCATACTGTCTTGATGACTGTGGCTTTGTAGTAGAGCCTGAAGTCAGGTAGGTTGATTCCTCCAGTTCCATTCTTCTTTCTCAAGATCACTTTGGCTATTCGAGGTTTTTTGTATTTCCATACATATTGTGAAATTATTTGTTCTAGCTCTGTGAAGAATACTGTTGGTAGCTTGATAGGGATTGCATTGAATCTATAAATTGTTTGGGTAGTATACTCATTTTCACTATATTGTTTCTTCCAATCCATGAACATGGTATATTTCTCCAACTGTTAGTGTCCTCTTTGATTTCTTTCACCAGTGTTTTATAGTTTTCTATGTATAGGTCTTTAGTTTATTTAGGTAGATATATTCCTAAGTATTTTATTCTTTCCATTGCAATGGTGAATGGAATTGTTTTCTTAATTTCTCTTTCTGTTTTCTCATTATTAGTGTATAGGAATGCAAGGGATTTCTGGGTGTTGATTTTATATCCTGCCACTTTACTATAGTCATTGATTAGTTCTAGTAATTTTCTGGTGGAGTCTTTAGGGTTTTCTATGTAGAGGATCATGGCATCTGCAAACAGTGAGAGCTTTACTTCTTCTTTTCCAATTTGGATTCCTTTTATTTCTTTTTCTGCTCTGATTGCTGTGGCCAAAACTTCCAAAACTATGTTGAATAGTAATGGTGAAAGTGGGCACTCTTGTCTTGTTCCTGACTTTAGAGGAAATGCTTCCAATTTTTCACCATTGAGGATAATGTTTGCTGTGGGTTTGTCATATATAGCTTTTATTATGTTGAGGTATGTTCCTTCTATTCCTGCTTTCTGGAGAGTTTTTATCATAAATGGATGTTGAATTTTGTCAAAGGATTTCTCTGCATCTATTGAGATAATCATATGGTTTTATTGAAGAATCCTTGCATCCCTGGGATAAAGCCCACTTGGTCATGGTGTATGATCTTTTTAATGTGTTGTTGGATTCTGATAGCTAGTATTTTGTTAAGGATTTTTGCATCTATGTCCATCAGTGATATTGGCCTGTAGTTTTCTTTTTTTGTGGGATCTTTGTCAGGTTTTGGTATTAGTGTGATGGTGGCCTCATAGAATGAGTTTGGAAGTTTACCATCCTCTGCAATTTTCTGGAAGAGTTTGAGCAGGATAGGTGTTAGCTCTTCTCTAAATTTTTGGTAGAATTCAGCTGTGAAGCCGTCTGGACCTGGGCTTTTGTTTGCTGGAAGATTTTTGATTACAGTTTCAATTTCCGTGCTTGTGATGGGTCTGTTAAGATTTTCTATTTCTTCCTGGTCGAGTTTGGAAAGTTGTACTTTTCTAAGAATTTGTCAATTTCTTCCACGTTGTCCATTTTATTGGCATATAATTGTTGATAGTACTCTTTTGTGATCCTTTGTATTTCTGTGTTGTCTGTTGTGATCTCTCCATTTTCATTTCAAATTTTATGGATTTGATTTTTCTCCCTTTGTTTCTTGATGAGTCTGGCTAATGGTTTGTCAATTTTATTTATCCTTTCAAAAAACCAGCTTTTGGTTTTGTTGATTTTTGCTATGATCTCTTTTGTTTCTTTTGCATTTATTTCTGCTCTAAGTTTTAAGATTTCTTTCCTTCGACTAACCCTGGGGTTCTTCATTTCTTCCTTTTCTAGTTGCTTTAGGTGTAAAGTTAGGTTATTTATTTGACTTTTTTCTTGTTTTTTGAGGTGTGCCTGTATTGCTATGAACTTTCCCCTTAGGACTGCTTTTACCGTGTCCCATAGGTTTTGGGTTGTTGTCTTTTCATTTTCATTCGTTTCTATGCAAATTTTGATCTCTTTTTTGATTTCTTCTGTGATTTGTTGGTTATTCAGCAGCGTGTTGTTCAGCCTCCATATGTGGGAATTTTTAATAGTTTTTCTCCTGTAATTGAGATCTAATCTTACTGCATTGTGGTCAGAAAAGATGCTTGGAATGATTTCTATTTTTTTTGAATTTACCAAGGCTAGCTTTATGGCCCAGGATGTGATCTATCCTGGAGAAGGTTCCATGTGCGCTTGAGAAAGGTGAAATTCATTGTTTTGGGATGAAATGTCCTATAGATATCAATTAGGTCTAACTGGTCTATTGTATCGTTTAAAGTTTGTCTTTCCTTCATAATTTTCTGTTTAGTTGATCTATCCATAGGTGTGAGTGGGGTATTTAAGTCTCCCACTATTATTGTGTTATTGTTAATTTCTCCTTTCATACTTGTTAGCATTTGTCTTACATACTGCGGTGCTCCCGTGTTGGGTGCATATATATTTATAATTGTTATATCTTCTTCTTGGATTGATCCTTTGATCATTATGTAGTGACCTTCTTTGTCTCTTTTCACAGTCTTTGTTTTAAAGTCTATTTTATCTGATATGAGTATTGCTACTCCTGCTTTCTTTTGGTCCCTATTTGCATGGAAAATCTTTTTCCAGCCCTTCACTTTCAGTCTGTATGTGTCCCCTGTTTTGAGGTGGGTCTCTTGTTGACAACATATGTAGGGGTCTTGTTTTTGTATCCATTCAGCCAGTCTTTGTCTTTTGGTTGGGGCATTCAACCCATTTATGTTTAAGGTAATTACTGATAAGTATGATCCCGTTGCCATTTACTTTATTGCTTTGGGTTCGAATTTATACACCCTTTCTGTGTTTCCTGTCTAGAGAATATCCTTCAGTATTTGTTGGAGAGCTGGCTTGGTGGTGCAGAATTCTCTCAGCTTTTGTTTGTCTGAAAAGCTTTTGATTTCTCCTTCATACTTGAATGAGATCCTTGCTGGGTACAATAATGTGGGCTCTAGGTTATTTTCTTTCATCATTTTAAGTATGTCTTGCCATTCCCTCCTGGCTTGAAGAGTTTCTATTGAAAGATCAGCTGTTATCCTTATGGGTATTCCCTTGTGTGTTATTTGTTGTTTTTCCCTTGCTGCTTTTAATATTTGTTCTTCATGTTTGATCTTTGTTAATTTGATTAATATGTGTCTTGGGGTGTTTCGCCTTGGGTTTATCCTGTTTGGGACTCTCTGGGTTTCTTGGACTTGGGTGATTGTTTCCTTCCCCATTTTAGGGAAGTTTTCAACTATTATCTCCTCAAGTATTTTATCATGGTCTTTCTTTTTGTCTTCTTCTTCTGGGACCCCTATGATTCAAATGTTGTAGCGTTTAATATTGTCCTGGAGGTCGCTGAGATTGTCCTCATTTCTTTTAATTCGTTTTTCTTTTATCCTCTCTGATTCATTTATTTCTACCATTCTATCTTCTATTTCACTAATCCTATCTTCTGCCTCTGTTATTCTACTATTTGTTGCCTCCAGAGTGTTTTTAATTTCACTTATTGCATTATTCATTATATATTGACTCTTTTTTATGTCTTCTAAGTCCTTGTTAAACCTTTCTTGCATCTTCTCAAACCTTGCCTCCAGGCTATTTATCTGTGATTCCATTTTAATTTCAAGATTTTGGATCAATTTCACTATCATTATTCGGAATTCTTTATCAGGTAGATTCCCTATCTCTTCCTCTTTTGTTTGGTTTGGTGGGCATTTATCCTGTTCCTTTATCTGCTGGGTATTCCTCTGTCTCTTCATCTTGTTTAAATTGCTGAGTTTGGGGTGTCCTTTCTGTATTCTGGAAGTTTGTGGAGTTCTCTTTATTGTGACGTTTCCTCACTGTGTGTGGGTTTGTACAGGTGACTTGTCAAGGTTTCCTGGTTAGGGAAGCTTGTGTCGATGTTCTGGTAGATGGAGCTGTATTTCTTCTCTCTCCTTTCGAAGCACTGGGTTGCTTTTCTGGGTGCCTGATGTCCTGTGCCGGCATTCAGAAGTTGTTTTGTGGAATTTACTTGACGTTTAAATGCTCTTTTGATGAATTTGTGGGGGAGAAAGTGTTCTCCCCGTCCTACTCCTCCGCCATCTTGGCTCCTCCCCTAAAATAGACTTTAAAACAAAGGCTGTGAAAAGAGACAAAGAAGGTCACTACATAATGATCAAAGGATCAATTCAAGAAGAAGATATAACAATTATAAATATATATGCACCCAACATAGGAGCACCACAATATATAAGACAAACGCTAACAAGTATGAAAGGGGAAATTAACAATAACACAATAATAGTGGGAGACTTAAATACCCCACTCACACCTATGGATAGATCAACTAAACAGAAAATTAACAAGGAAACACAAACTTTAAACAAAAGCCCAGGTCCAGACAGCTTCACAGCTGAATTCTATCAAAAATTTAGAGAAGAGCTAACACCTATCCTACTCAAACTCTTCCAGAAAATTGCAGAGGAAGGTAAACTTCCAAACTCATTCTATGAGGCCACCATCACCCTAATACCAAAACCTGACAAAGATCCCACAAAAAAAGAAAACTACAGGCCAATATCACTGATGAACAGAGATTCAAAAATCCTTAACAAAATTCTAGCAATCAGAATCCAACAACACATTAAAAAGATCATACACCATGACCAAGTGGGCTTTATCCCAGGGATGCAAGGATTCTTCAATATCTGCAAAGCAATCGATGTAATACATCACATTAACAAATTGAAAAATGAAAACTATATGATTATCTCAATAGATGCAGAGAAAGCCTTTGGCAAAATTCAACATCCATTTATGATAAAAACTCTCCAGAAAGCAGGAATAGAAGGAACATACCTCAACATAAAAACAGCTATATATGAAAAACCCACAGCAAACATTATCCTCAATGGTGAAAAATTGAAAGCATTTCCCCTAAAGTCAGGAACAAGACAAGGGTGCTCACTTTCACCATTACTATTCAACATAGTTTTGGAAGTTTTGGCCACAGCAATCAGAGCAGAAAAAGAAATAAAATGAATCCAAATTGGAAAAGAAGTAAAAATTTCACTGTTTGCAGATGACATGATCTTCTACATAGAAAACCTTAAAGACTCCATCAGAAAATTACTAGAGCTAATCACTGAATACAGTAAATTTGCAGGATATAAAATCAACACCCAGAAATCCCTTGCATTCCTATACACTAATAATGAAGAAATAGAAAGAGAAATTAAGGAAACAATTCCATTTACCATTGCAAAGAAAAGAATAAAATACTTAGGAACATATCTACCTAAAGAAACTAAAGACCTATATATAGAAAACTATAAAACACTGGTGAAAGAAATCAAAGAGGACACGAATAAATGGAGAAATATACCATGTTCCTGGATTGGAAGAATCAGTATAGTGAAAATGAGTATACTACCCAAAGCAATTTATGAATTCAATGCAATCCCTATCAAGCTACCAACAGCATTCTTCACAGAGCTAGAACAAATAATTTCACAATTTGTATGGAAATACAAAAAACCTCGAATAGCCAAAGCAATCTTGAGAAAGAAGAATGGAACTGGAGTAATCAACCTGCCTAATTTTAGGTTCTACTACAAAGCTACAGTCATTAAGACAGTATGGTACTGGCACAAAGACAGAAATATAGGTCAATGGAACAAAATAGAAAGCCCAGAGAAAAATCCACACACCTATGGACACCTTATCTTTGACAAAGGAGGCAAGAATATACAATGGATTAAAGACAATCTCTTTAACAAGTGATGCTGGGAAAACTGATCAACCACGTGCAAAAGAATGAAACTAGAATACTTTCTAACACCATACACAAAAATGAACTCAAAATGGATTAAAGATCAAACGTAAGACCAGAAACTATAAAACTCCTAGAGGAGAACATAGGCAAAACACTCTCCGACATACATCACAGCAGGATCCTCTGTGACTCATCTCCCAGAATATTGGAAATAAAAGCAAAAATAAGCAAATGGGACCTAATTAAAATTAAAAACTTCTGCACAACCAAGGAACGTATAAGCAAGGTGAAAAGATAGCCTTCAGAATGGGATAAAATAATAGCAAATGAAGCAACTGACAAACAACAAATCTCAAAAACATACAAGCAACACCTGCAGCTCAATTTCAGGAAAATAAATGACCCAATCAAAAAATGAGCCAAAGAACTAGAGAGACATTTCTCCAAAGAAGACATACAGATGGCTAACAAACACATGAAAAGATGCTCAACATCACTCATTATCAGAGAAATGCAAATCAAAACCACAATGAGGTACCATTTCACGCCAGTCAGAATGGCTGCGATCCAAAAATCTACAAGCAATAAATGCTGGAGAGGGTGTGGAGAAAGGGAACCCTCTTACACTGTTGGTGGGAATGCAAACTAGTACAGCCACTGTGGAGAACAGTGTGGAGATTCCTTAAAAAACTGGAAATAGAACTTCCTTATGATCCAGCAATCCCACTGCTGGGCATACACACTGAGGAAACCAGAATTGAAAGAGACACGTGTACCCCATTGTTCATCACAGCACTGTTTATAATAGCCAGGACATGGAAGCAACCTAGATGTCCACCAGCAGATGAATGGATAAGAAAGCTGTGGTACATATACAGATTTGAATATTACTCAGCCATTAAAAAGAATACATTTGAATCAGTTCTAATGAGGTGGATGAAACTGGAGCCTATTATGCAGAGTGAAGTAAGCCAGAAAGAAAAACACCAATATAGTATACTAACGCATATATATGGAATTTAGAAATATGGTAACAATAACCTTGTATATGAGACAGCAAAAGAGACACTGATTTATAGAACAGTCTTTTGGACTCTGTGGGAAAGGGAGAGGGTGGGATGATTTTGGAGAATGGCATTGAAACATGTGTAATATCATATATGAAACGAGTCGCCAGTCCAGGTTCGATGCATGATAGTGGATGATTGGGGCTGGTGCACTGGAACGACCCAAAGGGATGGTACGGGGAGGGAGGAGGGTTCAGGATAGAGAACACGTGTATACCTGTGGCAGATTCATGTTGATATATGGCAAAAACAATACAATATTGTTAAGTTAAAAAATAAAATAAAAAAGGGATAAAAAAACAAATTAAAAAAAGTATAACAGTATATCTTGGAAAATACATGTCATTACCTTTTTTGTCTGATGTTTATGGAAATAACAGTGAAGTAAGATGCTGAGTATATGTAATAGTTACTGTGCCATGATATCCACTGCTGTGTAACAACTACCCCTAATTTTAATAGCTTAAAACAACAGACCTTTTATTAAATATAAAGATTTTGTGTTTCAAGAATTCAGATAGGGCTGTTCCTGCTGCTGCTAAGTTGCTTCAGTCATGTCCAACTCTGTGCGACCCCATAGACGGCAGCCCACCAGGCTCCGCTGTCTCTGGGATTCCCCAGGCAAGAACACTGGAGTGGGTTGCCATTTCCTTCTCCAATGCATGAAGGTGAAAAGTGAAAGTTAATTCACTAAGTTGTGTCCGACTCTTTGCAACCCCATGGACTGCAGCCTACCAGGCTCCTCCATCCATGGGATTTTTGAAGGCAAGAGTACTGGAGTGGGTTGCCATTGCCTTCTCTGTCAGATAGGGCACAGCTGGTTAAATAAAATGCCTTTCCTTGGTGTGACCAAGGTAATTCAGTGATTCTTATCTAGTGGCTCATCTGGTCTGGAAAGTCTAGGATGGCTTTGATCACAGACCCAGGCACATTAATGATGACAGCTGGCTCTTCTCTGTCTCAATGTAGTATCAGAGTCCTTCTACAGTCTCTTCAACATTGCAGTCAGACTTCTTATATGACAGCTCAAGGCTCCAAGTGTGAATGCTGTAACAGAAATTAAAGCTATTAGTCTTTTAAAATCTAGTCATATAAACTGACCCTGAGTCAGTTTTGCTATTCTTTTAGTCAAAGCAATTGCAGAGTACAGAATTCAAGTTGAAGAGGTACAGACTCTTCCTTTAAAATGTGAGGAGTGTCAAAGGATATGTCATCTTTAATTTGCTACAATTACCAAATGATTTTCAGGATAATGACATTCTCACTACTTGGCTACTTCTATGCCAGGCTTCTGTTCCTTTAAAGGTGCATTTTAGAACTTAAATATAAATGGAAATGACTATAAATGTAAGTAATGTGGCCATGTATTCCTGGATATCTTTAAAGATCTCATATATTTTTGCTTTCATTCCTAATGAAGTTACTATTTTTATAGTCTCCAAACGTGTTTTTTTTTTGTTTTTAAAGATAGCATTTAAATTACCAAGACTCTTTTCTGCAATAACACAGAATGAACTTGGAAACTTCTCTTTTAGTGAGAAATACTGCAAAGTTCCAATCTGTGCCCTTTGTCCTTCAACCACAAAGATTTGTTGTCACTTAAGTGTTGATCTTTTTTATTTCATTTTTTCCCCCTGTGTAGGACAACTTTGATACATCCTAAGGATAATAGACAATTCCTTATTTAGCAAAAGTATGAATAGAAACTGCTAAACTTAAAATATCAGACTCAAAAAAACTTAAACAGGGTAGTCATAACAGATACTAAATCTATCTTGGGTACAAATATATTTTCTACATTTTTCTTTTATTTAGGTCAGCATGTGGTCATTTGTGCAGCTAATATATAATGAGGCAGATAAAAATAATTTAGACATTAGCAACCACCAACTGGTTGAGAGACTGAGTGAATGTTTTATAGCAAAACTAGGCTTGTAGTTCAGCCTAATAGTGCCTTTAGTAAATCAGATTCATCTAATAGGATAGTTTTATTTTTGCTCTTTAAACACAGTCATGAAAATATTTCTTTTCTTTTTTTTCTTCTAGTTTTTACTTTTGTTATATTTGGCATATTCGTGCAGCCACTATGAATAATATTACAGAGGTTTCTGAAAAAATTAAAAATAATACTACCACATGATATAGCAATTCCACTTCTGGGTATATATCTGAAGAGAATGAAATCATTATCTCAAAGAGCTATCTGTACTCTTATATTTATTATTACAGCCTTATTTACAATAGCCAAGATACAGAAACAACCTAAGAGTTCACTGATGGATAAATGACTAAGAAAATATTATACACACACACACACATGCACACATACAGTGGAATATTATCCAGCCATAAAACAAATAAAATGCTGCCATTTGCCAAACATGGATGAACCTTGAGGGCATTAGGCTAAGTGAGATAAGTACAGGGAACAGATTGATGGTTGCCAAAGGTGAGAGGTGGGAGGTGGGAGAAATGGGTGAAAGTGACTTTTGGAAGTCAGAAAGTACAAACTTCCAGTTATAAGATAAATAAGTTCTGGAAATATAATGTATAGCATGGTAAATATAGTTAACAATACTCTATATTTGAGAGTTTATCTCACATGCTAGTAAAGTAATGCTCAAAATTCTCCAAGCCAGGCTTCAACAATACGTGAACTGTGAACTTCCTGATGTTCAAGCTGGTTTTAGAAAAGGCAGAGGAACCAGAGATCAAATTGCGAACATCCTCTGGACCGTGGAAAAAGCAAGAGAGTTCCAGAAAAAAAAAAACATCTATTTCTGCTTTACTGACTATGCCAAATCCTTTGACTGTGTGGATCACAATAAACTGTGGAAAATTCTGAAAGAGACGGGAATAACAGACCACATGACCTGCCTCTTGAGAAACCTATATGCAGGTCAGGAAGCAACAGTTAGAACTGGACATGGAACAACAGACTGGTTCCAAATAGGAAAAGGAGTTCGTCAAGGCTGTATATTGTCACCCTGCTTATTTAACTTATATGCAGAGTACATCATGAGAAACGCTGTGCTGGAAGATGCACAAGCTGGAATCAAGATTGCCAGGAGAAATATCAATAACCTCAGATATGCAGATGACACCACCCTTATAGCAGAAAGTAAAGAGGAACTAAACAGCCTCTTGATGAAAGTGAAAGTGGAGAGTGAAAAAGTTGGCTTAAAGCTCAACATTCAAAAAAGGAAGATCATGGCATCTGATCCCATCACTTCATGGGAAATAGATGGGGAAACAGTGTCAGACTTTATTTTTCTGGGCTCCAAAATCACTGCAGATGGTGACTGCAGCCATGAAATTAAAAGATGCTTACTCCTTGGAAGGAAAGTTTTGACCAACCTAGACACCATATTCAAAAGCAGAGACACCACCTTGCCAACAAAGGTCCATCTAGTCAAGGCTATGGTTTTTCCAGTAGTCATGTATGGATGTGAGAGTTGGACTGTGAAGAAGGCTGAGAGCCGAAGAATTGATGCTTTTGAACTGTGGTGTTGGAGAAGACTCTTGAGAGTCCCTTGGACTGCAAGGAGATCCAACCAGTCCATTCTAAATGAGATCAGCCCTTGGATTTCTTTAGGAGTAATGATGCTGAAGGTGAAACTCCAGTACTTTGGCCACCTCATGGGAAGAATTGACTCATTGCAAAAGACTCTGATGCTGGGAGGGATTGGGGGCAGGAGGAGAAGGGGACAACAGAGGATGAGATGGCTGAATGGCATCACTTACTTGATGTACGTGAGTCTGAGTAAACTCTGGGAGTTGGTGATGGACAGGGAGGCCTGGCGTGCTGCGATTCATGGGGTCACAAAGAGTCGGACCCGACTGAGCGACTGAACTGAACTTAACTAAAGAAAGTAGATCTTTAAAGTTCTCATTACAAGAAAGAAAATAACTCTACGGTGATAGATGTTAACTAAACTTCTTGTGGTAATCATTTTGTAATATATACATGTATCAAATCACTACATTGTATACCATAAACCAATAAAGTGTTGTATGTCAATTATATTTCAATAAAGCTGGAAAAATAAATGTGTAAACTAAAATAGAGTTTAAATTAAAACAAATAAATGATGAGTCCGTTTATAAAGAAAATCATGCCTCCACATCACACTTTTCAAAACAGGAGAAGGAACACTCTCTGGAGAAAATTTTGAGACATCAATATGAGGTAGTTGGACAATATTACTTCTGTCTTTATTTAGGACACGTTGGTAAATGTGACATTCAGGGGATTTATCTTTGTCTTCATTGTGTTTATTTTTTCTTACTTAATTGGTCACTGTGGATGGAATATGTGCTAACAAGTAACTTTTAACTAACCTATCATTTTATACTTGCCCATTCATTCTAAATGCTGTCCTTTCAGTATAATAGATTTTACCATCATTACTCCCTTGCTCCTAATTTACTTGTGGAAATCATAGATTGCTGGGGATACAAGGAACTCTGCTATTTAATCAGTTTTTCAGCCTTACAGCATACAGTCAACAGAGATGTTTCCTTAGGCTATATGGCAAAACGTATTTTTTTTTTTTTTTGCTCCAATCCAGAGGTAGGTGGAAGTTTAAACTATGCTTCTTCCCTATTATTTTATATTTCTTCTGATCTTTGTTTTTTTTTTAATCTAATAAAGTTTCATAAGGAGTACTTCTATAAAAACTCATCAGAAAATGCTTTTTGAAATAATTACTGGAAACTGTTATTTCATTAGTGAACTTGCTTAACTCTCTCATGTTATAAGTGATACATAACATTTTTGCTGTCAGAGTTACTCATCAAAATATTCTGATAGATTTTTTTTCAGGAAAATATTTTTTTGGAAAAAAAATTGATAAATTTTTTTGGTAAAAAAACAGAGGTAATGGTTCTAGTTCTTTGATCTTTGAACACACAGATCTGGCAGCAGATTTTGGGAGTCCTCAATCAGTCACAATTTACAAAGCACTTTTATATACACTACTGTATTTGACCTTACAAATTGTTGAAGTAGGCATTAGTTTTCTATCAATTTTGTAAATAAGAAAACTAAGTGAAAGATTAGTGATGTTGAGCAATTTTTCATGGTCTTATTGGTCATTTTTATGCTTTCTTTGGTAAAATGCCTGTTCAGGTACTTTTCCCATTTTTTTATTGAAGCTCATTGTTTTTCATTGTTGTTGCTACACTGGGTCTTCATTGCTGCCTGCGGGCTTTCTCTAACTGCAGCAAGTGGGGGCTATTCTTTGCTGTGGTTCATAAGCTTCTCATTGCAATGGCTTCTCTTGCTGGGGAGCACAGTCTCTAGGTAGATGGTCTTCAGTAGTTGCAGCAAAAACTCATTGTTTTTAAAGACCATGTCAGCCAATGATTTCATGGTTGTATATAAATTTCAAAAATTTCTTTCTTTGGTCATTCTTTCAAGCATAAAAATCTTAAAAATATGGGCTAGAAGCCTTAGCACCATTGAACTTGTTTCCCAACTATAACAAGTAGGGAGGGAGAAAAGATAAATGGTATTTATTATTATAATATTCCAGGAATTACATTAAGTACTTTGCATGGTATCTCATTTAATCCTTAGAAAACTCTGAACATAGATTTTATCCAAAACCTCTGATGAGGAAATTCAGATTTTAGTTGTAGTCTTTCTCAAGATTACATTCTGAAGAACATGTATGTAACTTCTATCAACTTCCCACAAAGGAATTTAAATTTCTGGTAATTTATTACATGGTAATAGAAAACTAGTATTAAACCCTTGTTTGATCATGGTAGAGATATCAAATCTGTCTGGTGAACTCATAGAGAAAAGTATTGGAAATGCAACTTCAGATGACAAAGTGTGCCATCCAAGTTTTAGTCTATTCTTCTTATGTGGACATGGTGAGTATATGGTAGTTAACTCATTCAGGAAACACAGCAAAAAACAAAGTTCCTACTTATAATCAGCCACTTTGTTTTTTGTTCTGTTTCCTGAATGAGTTAACTACCATATACCATTACAAATTGTTGAAGTAGGCATTAGTTTTCTATCAATTTTGTAAATAAGGAAACTAAGTGAAAGATTAGTGATGTTGAGCAACTTTTCATGGACTTATTGGCCATTTTTAAGCTTTCTTTGGTAAAATGCATGTTCAGGTACTTTGTCCATTATATATATATATAAACTCAGCAGTGGCTACAGGACTGGAAAAGGTCAGTTTTCATTCCAATCCCCAAGAAAGGCAATGACAAAGAATGCTCAAATTACTGCCCAATTGCACTCATCTCACATGCTAGTAAAGTAATGCTCAAAATTCTCCAAGCCAGGCTTCAGCAATACGTGAACTGTGAACTTCCTGATGTTCAAGCTGGTTTGAGAAAACGCAGAGGAACCAGAGATCTAATTGCCAACATCTGCTGGATCATCAAAAAAGCAAGAGAGTTCCAGAAAAACATCTATTTCTGCTTTATTGACTATGCCAAAGCCTTTGACTGTATGGATTACAATAAACTGTAGAAAATTCTGAAAGAGATGGGAATACCAGACCACCTGACCTCCCTCTTGAGAAACCTATATGTAGGTCAGGAAGCAACAGTTATAACTGGACATGGAACAACAGACTGGTTCCAAATAGGAAAAAGAATATGTCAAGACTGTATATTGTCACCCTGCTTATTTAACTTGTACACAGAGTACATCATGAGAAATGCTGGGCTGGAAGAAGCACACGCTGGAATCAAGATTGCCAGGAGAAATATCAGTAACCTCAGATATGCAGATGACACCACCCTTATGGCAGAAAGTGAAGAGGAACTAAAAAGCCTCTTGATGAAAGTGAAAGAGGAGAGTGAAAAAGTTGGCTTAAAGCTGAACATTCAGAAAACTAAGATCATGGCATCTGGCCCCATCACTTCATGGGAAGTAGATGGGGAAACAGAGGAAACAGTGTCAGACTTTATTTTTTTGGGCTCCAAAATCACTGCAGATGGTGACTGCAGTCATAACTTTTCCTTGGAAGGAAAGTTATGACCAACCTAGACAGCATATTCAAAAGCAGAGACATTACCTTGCCAACAAAGGTCCATCTAGTCAAGGCTATGGTTTTTCCAGTAGTCATGTATGGATGTGAGAGTTGGACTGTGAAGAAGGCTGAAAGCCGAAGAATTGATGCTTTTGAACTGTGGTGTTGGAGAAGACTCTTGAGAGTCCCTTGGACTGCTGCTGCTGCTAAGTCACTTCAGTCGTGTCCGACTCTGTGCAACCCCATAGAAGGCAGCCCACGAGGCTCCCCCATCCCTGGGATTCTCCAGGCAAGAACACTGGAGTGGGTTGCCATTTCCTTCTCCAAACTTTGGCCACCTCATTCGAAGAGTTGACTCATTGGAAAAGACTCAGATGCTGGGAGGAATTGGGGGCAGGAGGAGAATGGGATGACAGAGGCTGAGATGGCTGGATGGAATCACCAACTTGATGGACGTGAGGTTGAGTGAACTCCGGGAGTTGTTGATGGACAGGGAGGCCTGGTGTACTGCAATTCATGGGGTTGCAAAGAGTCAGACACCACTGAGCGACTGAATTGAACTGAACTGAACTGAAAACTAGATTATTGAAAATTGTCTCTACATTGTAAAACAGTAAAAAATCTGAGAGGTACTGAATATTATGATCCCAGCGGTAACGAGATGACTATCTTTGAGAGTCATTTATTCTCATCTTTTCTTCCCTGCTTTATTTTTAGAAAATAGTGAAAATCTTTCCCTTATTAACAAAGCACTGACAGCCTTTTCCTTTCTGTTACCATAGGTAGGAACCCTAGATAGTAAAAGTAAAGGAAAAAAGCAAGTGTCTTGAAGATCCCACAGTGATGCATGATAAGTATTCCATAAACTTGTAATCAAGTTTCTATTTAGTTTAATTTTGTTATTTTCAAAGATGTTACAGTAATTTGAGTAACTTATAGTAGTGACTGGACATTTTATTCAATTGTTCATTGCACATTGAGTAACTGATCAATGCAGATAAAGCAGTTGAAAATGTAACCGGTATGAAAACTACTTCTACATTGTTCATAACACTGAACGTTCATACAGGAGTTGCAGTTTCTCATTTTTGAGACCATTTTTCTCACAGATGTAGTAATGTGTGAGATATATTTTCCTTTTAACTTCCATAAACACGTCACCTTAACTTCCAGGAAATGTTAAAAACCACTTACCTATTCAAAGAGGCTGTTTCAGCTTAGAATATCCTGTGTTGAGCAAGAAGGTTTCCAAGGAGAGTGATGAGTTATCACATAATATCTTCATATGATAAACAGTACCTTTATTGGAAAGAAAAGTAAATACAGAAACATGACTTCTAGTTGAGTGGCAGTAGTTTTATAAGCATAAAGTAATATGGTCACTGGCCATCCTCAAATAAATATCCCAAAGGCATTAGGTCAGACTGTGATCTTCTCAATTTTGCATGCAAACTTCAGCAATTTAAAATTAGTACTTTTCATAGAAGTGAAATGTACTAGTTTAGTAGACCAGGTTAAGAGGAAGCTACTTTGCATTTCTTCAATAAATGGTGCTGAAAAAACTGGACAGACATGCAAAAGATAAAAACTGAAACACTAACATGTCATACACAAAAATGAACTCAAAATAAATAAAAGACTTGAATATAAGATTGGAAACCATAATATGTCTAGAAAGAAATATAGGAAAAAAATTCCTTGACATTGGTTTTGATAATAAATTTCATATTTGATTCCAAAATCAAAGGTAACAAAAGCAAAGATAAACAAGTGCAACCACATCAAACTAAAAAAAAAAAAAATCTATACAGCAAAGGAAACTATCAACAAAATGAAACATAATCTATAGGATAGGAGAAAATATCTTCAAATTTTATCTAATAAGGGATTAATATTTAAAATATATAAATAACTCACAGAACTCAATCTCCAAAAAGGAATCAAATTAAATGCAGGCAAGGAAACTAAAGAGAAAATTGTCCAAAGAAGACATACCAATGGACAATTAATATATGAAAAGATATTTAACATCAATAATCATCAAGGAAATGCAAGGCAAGCGAGAAGTGTTGGAGTTCAGTTCAGTTCAGTTGCTCAGTCTTCAACTCTTTGCGACACCATGGACTACAGCATGCCAGGCTTCCCTGTCCTTCACCAACTCCCAAGGTTTGCTCAAACTCATGTCCATCAAGTCAGTTATACCATCCAACCATCTCATCCTCTGTCATCCCCTTCTCCTCCTGCCTTCAATCTTTCCCAGCATCAGGGTCTTTTCCAGTGAGTCAGTTCTTTGCATCAGGTGGCCAAAATATTGGGGTTTCAGCTTCAGCATCAGTCCTTCCAATGAATAATCAGGACTGATTTCCTTTAGGAGGTACTGGTTGAATCTCCTTGCAATCCAAGGGACTCTCAAGAGTCTTGTCCAACACCACAGTTCAAAGGCATCAATTATTCAGCCCTCAGCTTTCCTTTTGGTCCAACTCTCACATTCATACATGACTACTGGAAAAACCATAGCTTTGACTAGACAGAGGTTTGTTGGCAAAGTAATGTCTCTGCTTTTTAATATACTGTCTAGGTTGGCCATAGCTTTTCTTCCAAGGGGCAAGCATCTTTTAATTTCATGGCTGAAGTCACCATCTGCAGTGATTTTGGGGCCCAAGACAATGAAGTCTCTCACTGTTTCCATTGTTTCCCCATCTATTTGCCATGAAGTGATGGGAACAGATGCCATGATCTTAGTTTTCTGAAAGTTGAGCTTTAAGCCAGCTTTTTCACTCTCCTCTTTCACTTTCATCAAGAGGTTCTTTAGTTCTTCTCCACTTTCTGCCATAAGGGTGGTGACATCTGCATATCTGAGTTTATTGCTATTTCTCCCAACAATCTTGATTCCAGCTTGTGCTTCATCCAGCCTGGCATTTCACATGATGCACTCTGCATATAAGTTAAATAAGCAGGGTGACAATATACAGCCTTGATGTACTCCTTTCCCTAATTGGAACCAGTCTTTTGTTCTGAAGTGTTGGAGAAGGTGTGAAAAAAAGGAACTCTTGTACATGGTTGGTGGGGATGTAAATTGCTGCAGCCATTATGGAGGTTCCTCAAAAGATTCCAAATCAAACTACTATGTGTTCCAGCAATTCCACTTCTGGGTATATATCTGAAGAGAACATAAATGTTATTCCAAGGCGGTATCTGTGCCTCCACATTCAATGCAGCATTATTTAAGACATTCAATATATGAAAAGAATCTTGTGTCTGTCAACAGATGCATGCATTAGAAAAGAACTATATATTAACAACAGAATATGATTTAGGCATGAAAAAAGTTTTTCCTGTCATTTGAAACAGCATGGATGAAATTTCAGGGCATTAATCAGTCAGACAAGGACAAATACTGTATGAGCTCACTTTTATGAGGGTTTAAGAAAAAAAAAAAAAAACAAAGCATTGCACTTATAGATATAAAAAACAGATTGGTGGTTGCCAGAGGAGGAAGGTGGCAATAAGAGGTGGCAAAATGGGTGAAGGTAGTCTTAAGGTAAGAGCTTCCAGCTGTAAAATAAATACGTTGTGGGGATGTAATGTACAGCATAGTGAATATAGTTAACAATGCTGTATTTTATATTTAAGAGTTGCTATGAGTAGATCTTGAATGTTCTCATCACAAACAAGGAATGTAACTATACGTGGTAATAATGTTAACTAAACTT
Organism: Bubalus kerabau; assembly: GCF_029407905.1. Lineage (NCBI taxonomy): Eukaryota > Metazoa > Chordata > Mammalia > Artiodactyla > Bovidae > Bubalus > Bubalus kerabau. The sequence continues at coordinate 55,590,997 of NC_073647.1, read as the reverse complement.
ACTTGTGGTAGTTATTTTGCAGTATATACAAATATCAAAGTACTAAGCTGCACAAATAAAACTAATACAATGTTACATATTAATTATATCTCAATTTACTAAAAGCAAATGAGGAGGAAATCATCTCTTCAGCACTTCTTTCATGCATTTGCTAATTTTCATGGTGCCAAGAGTGGCAACTGATAAACTAATTCACTTTTAAGGCAGGGAGAAATAAAGGATTTATAAGTTTGAAGATTATACAATTTTGTTTGAGTGCTGTTTAAGAAAAATCATACAAAGTTATGATTATAAATTTGCTTGTCTCCCCACTAGAGTGTGCAAAGGACCCAAGAAAATGAAGAACCCTAAAGTTTGCATTTCATTAATATATTGTAAGCTCCTTCAAAGTCATTAAACATATTATAAGAATAACTAGTACTTGGTAAATGTGCAGTTAATTAATTTGGAAGAAAAGACTAAGGGGAAGTTGTTGTGTCTGTTATATGAAATATGTTTTATGATACAGTGTAAACAGACAACTGACAACTAGTTCTGGATAAATCCCAAAGAGGATTTGAATGGAATGCAAGTCGTAGATTCTGTTTCCGTAAAACATCCTTATTAACTACAAGTATTCCTAGGAGGTTTGATATTTTCTGATTCAAAAAGTCCTATATATTCAATTCTACTCACAGGTAAAAAATAAAAATGTTTCTATTAATTTTAATGGTTATTATCAACTAGTCACACATTCTTGGCTATCTTACAACTTAGAATTGGAAATTTAGAATTAGGGCATTTTGAACATTTTAAAAATGAGGAGACTTTTAAAGTTAGAATTACCATTTTTCCCTTTTTTGGAGTTGATATATTTTCAATATTTGTTTCATTTTCAGTGATTTTCTTAGATGGAATAATTTTACATTTTTTTTCCAAATTCACATTCTTATTTTAATAATTTAAAAATGAAATAAAATACATCTATGTAAAACATTATTCCTTTGAGTCCATAATACCTCCCTTGCCTTAAATTTTAGAAATTGAGACTTAACACACAGAAATGACCTTTTCATGGAATAAACAGCACAATAGAAAGAGAGTTTAGTATCCTTGGCTGAAGTCTTGATTTTTAAATCATTTGTGGAAGGGAATTTGCATGCCTGATTCATACTTGGAAAGTGCTCTACCCAAAATACATCCCTACCTGAAGTCAAATGCCATCCTTGACAATTCTTTATATCAAGCATTTTCTTCACCTGACATTCTTATTTTAGCATTTAATATCCCTGGAATGATTCACACTTTAAACTACCAATATATTTAAATGAATTCCTCAGTTCAATTTCTTTAAGAGTAGTAATCAATCTGATGAGATTATTAGATATCTGTGCAAAGGGACCTTGCAGTTTGGAAAAAAAAAAAATCAAATAGAGAAGTAAGGGATGCTGAAAACACATTTCTCTAGAATCAACCATGAATGACTATATTTACTATTTCCTACATTAGGATGATTGATATAACAGGCATAAGGCTTATCTCTAGACTTTAAAAAATCTTGTTGATACTCCTGGATCTCCTCCAAAACTATCTTGACTCAAACTATTGTCCTTGATTTTCTCATATTACTCTTTCTTCAGTGTTTTCTTTTGGACTACTAGGCTTCTTAGAGATCTTTTACTTGAAAGAGTATTTCTGGATAAATTACAATAAAGAACATTTATACAATTGTTTTTATCAGTCATTGAATCCTAGCTAGATAACTCACAGTAGCTATCAATGAGACCAAATTAATAATAATAATAACAATATTATTTATATATATAACAGTTATTGGGACTTATTATGTTAAGCATTTTTCTGAGCACTTACATGGATTACCTTACATAACGTTCAAAATAACCTTAGGAGGTAGATATTATCTTCTTTTTATTTTTGAATGATGGAACCAAGAAACAGAGTTTCAAAAACTTTCCTAGGATCACACAGGGCTTCCCCGATGGCTCAGCAGGTAAAAAATCTGCCTGCAATGCAGGAGACACAGGAGTCATGGGCTTGATCCATGGGTTGGGAAGATCCCCTAGGGGAGGAAATGGCAACCCACTCCAGCATTTTTGTGTGGAGAATCATATGGACAGAGGAGCCTGGTGGACTACAGTCTTTAGGATCGCAGAGAGTCAGACATGACTAAAGTGACTTAGCACACAGGATCACACACACAACCTGCAAGTAGACAGTGCCAGATTTTGAACTCCCATCTTCTAAGAACAGGGCCTATACATCTTGACATTGTGCATCATTTCTTATATAGAAAATATTTTCAATACTTTTAGCATAGCAATAATTGTATGAGCTCAGTGGCCTTGTGTTAGCACATTTACTAAGCATAAATATTACTCAGTACAACATAAACCATAATTACTGAAAATTTCCAGCATGCAAAGATGGTAATTCATCTATACACATTTATTGTATTAGGAATCCTTTTTCTATATTAGAAAAATTTGAAACCAGCATGCCATTCTATATTTTCACTCTTTAGTATAAATTATATAATAATTTGGCTTAAGTGGCTGGACTCTAACCAGCTTGTAATTTACTGAATGGCAGCATGAGTAGTATCATGTAAAACCATAAAGGGAGTTATAACCTTTGATACTTGTGGATTAGAATAATGAAACTTTTGTCCCAATTCTTTTCCTATATATTTTATTCAGGAGCAAAACGTTGATTATTAGCTTAACTGAATATCTCTCTGAGAACTTATGGTGGAGCAAAAAACAGACTATATGATTCCTATCTAGATTAAGTAAATTATTCTTAATGCCAAATAATGAAAAATTTACCCATTGTTATTGGTATGCACAAGACATTTTTTTTCCCCTTTGGGTTACAAAACTGTTTCCAGCTAGAAATAAGTTATTTCTGCCTGTTTATAGCCTTCTGAGAATTATTTCCCAGTATTTTCTACTGGAAAAGAGAGAAAGTCGATGCACGATACTGGCTGCTTGGGGCTGGTGCACTGGGACGACCCAGAGGGATGGAATAGGGAAGGAGGAGGGAGGAGGGTTCATGATGGGGAACACATGTATACCTGTGGCGGATTCATTTTGATATTTGGCAAAACTAATACAATTATGTAAAGTTTAAAAATAAAATAATATTTAAAAAAAAAGAAAAATGCAAAAGGCAAAGGAGAAAGGGAAAGATATATCCAACTGAATGCAGAGTTCCAGAGAATAACAAGGAGAGATTAAAAAAAAAAAAAGCCTTCTTATGTGAACAGTGCAAAGAAATAGAGGAAAGTGTTAGAATGGGAAAGACTAGAAATCTCTTCAAGAAAATTGGAGATGCCAAGAGAACATTTCATGCAAGGATGGACACAAAAAAGACAGAAGGGCAAGGACCTAACAGAAGCAGAAGAGATTAAAAAGAGGTGGCAAGAATACAGAGAAGAGGGCTTCCTTGGTAGCTGAGTGGTAAAGAATCTGCCGGCCAATGCAAGTGACATGGGTGCGATCCTGGTCCAAAAAAATCCCACATGCCACTGAGCAACTAAGCCTATGTGCCCCATCTATGAGCCTGTGATCTAGAGCCCAGGAACCGCAACTACTGAGCCCTCATGTCACAACTGCTGAAGTCCACATACCTTGTATCCTCCACAACAGGAGAAACCATTGACGTGCGAAGCCCATGCATCACAATTAGACAGTAGTCCCTGCTTGCTGCAACTAGAGAAAAGCCCATGCAGCAATGAAGATCCAGCACAGTATATATATATATATATATATATATATATATATATATATATATAATAAAAGAGACTACACAGCTTTTATATATATATATATATATATATATATATATATATATATATATATATAATAAAAGAGAATACACAGAAGAACTATACCAAAAAAAGTCTTAATTACCTGAATGGATAACCACTATGGTATAGTCACTTACTTAGAACCAGAAATCCTGGAATGTGAAGCCAAGTGGATCTTAGGAAGCACTACTACAAACAAAACTAGTGGAGATGATGGAATTCCACCATTGTTTTGAAATAGCTGGGCTATTTCAAAAAATTAAAAGATGATGCTGTTAAAGTGCTGTACTCAATATGCCAGCAAATTTGGAAAACTAAGCAGTGGTCACAGGACAGGAAAAGATCAGTTTTCATTCTAATCTCAAAGAAGAGCAATGCCAAAGAATGTTCCAACTACCATACATTTGCACTTATTAAACATGCTAGCAAGGTAATGCTCAAAATCCTTTAAGCTAGGCTTCAGCAGTACATGAACCAAGAACTTTTAGATGTACAATATGGATTTAGAAAAGGCAGAGGAACCAGAAATCAAATTGCCAGCATATGCTGTAACATAGAAAAGGCAAGGGAATTCCAGAAAAACATCTACTTCTGCTTTACTAACTACAGTAAAGCACTTTGTGTATATCACAACAAACTGTGGAAAATTCTTAAAGAGATCGGAATATCAGACCACTTTGCCTGTCTCCTGAGAAACCTGTATGTAGGTCAAGAAGCAACTGTTAGAACTGGACATGGAACAATGGACTGATTCAAGACTGGGAAAAGATTATGTCAGGATGTGTATTGTCAGCCTTCTTATTTAACTTATATGTGGAAGACATCATGGGAAATGCCAGGCTGGATGAATCCCAACCTGAAATCAATATTGCCAGGAGAAATATCAATAGCCTCAAATATGCAGATTTTATCACTCTGATAGCAGAAAGTGAAGAGGAACTAAAGAGCCTCTTGATGGGAGTGAAAAAGGAGTATGAAAAAGCTGGCTTGAACCTCAAAGTTAAAAAACCTAAGATCAGTTCATGGAAAATACAAGAGGAAAAGGTGGAAACAGTGGCAGATGTTATTTTCTTGGTCTCCAAAATCACTGTACTCGGTGACTATAGCCACAAAATTAAAGGATGCTTGCTCCTTGGAAGGAAAGCTATGATAAAATTAGACAGCATATTAAAAAGCAGAGACATCACTTTACCAGCAAAGGTACATATAGTCAAAACTGTGGTTTTTCTAGGATGTGGTAGTTGGACCATAAAGAATGCTGAACACCAAAGAATTGATAGTTTCAAATTGTGGTACTGGAGAAGACTCTTGAGAGTCCCTTGGACAATAAAGCAATCAAACCAATCAATGTGATAGGAAATCAACTCTTAATATTCACTGATGCTGAAGCTACAATACTTTGGCCACCTGATGCAAAGAGCTGACTCACTGGAAAAGACCCTGATGCTGGGAAAGATTGAGGGCATCAGAAGGGAGTGACAGAGGATGAGGAGCTTGGATGGCATCATTGACACAATGGACATGAGTTTGAGTAAACTCATGGAGATAGTGAAAGACAGGGAAGCCTAGCTTGTATATGTGGTTGCAAAGAGTTGGACATGACTTTGTGACTGAACAACAAATTTTGTAGACATGTCACATTTTCTCCCAATTAATCAATATAACCCCTAGGCAGCCTTGAGTATCTCTACACAGTGAAAATGACACTGAAAAATAAGTTTGCTCAAGAATTTGCTAGATGATGAATATATGAACAAGATGTTTAGTCAATTATGACTGAGTGACTATCACTCACCCAATCAATACAATCAACTCAATCAATACAATATGTCAATCAATACAACTCTTGGTGATTTGGTGTTCACATCACAAATTATACTAATTGGTACACCAGCTAAGCCAAAGGCAGAACAAGCCATGGAAATGGAACACTTCTTTTGTCACTCTGAGTAGTGATCTCAATTGTCTCTCCCTGCTTACTTTTAATTTTTTTTTCCTCTTTCTGTCTCACTATTGTTTCCATCAAATCTTCCAAGAGTACTTGCAATTTCTAAAATAAATAACAAAGAAAAATATTACAGAACAAAATATATAAGGTTTAATAAATTATTGGATTAATATGTTATTATGCTGAACTAGAGTATGTTGTATTGGAGAAGGAAATGGCAACCCCCTCCAGTGTTCTTGCCTGGAGAATCCCAGGGATGGGGAAGCCTGGTGGGCTGCCGTCTATGGGGTCGCACAGAGTTGGACACGACTGAAGTGACTTAGCAGCAGCAGCAGCAGCAGAGTATGTTTTATTATAAATATTACATACTTCTATACCTCTTCCCCTGAATTTAAGAAAGGATATATTTTTTAAGCTCAGGACTCAAGACTTTGACATCCATACTGTCATTGTTATATAAGAGATGGTAGAGTGAAACATGTCACAGAAATATGTAAAAATAAAATAAAGGAAACAGGGAGTGGGTATATAATTAACGGTGCTGTGGGTATGAAGTCAGTAAAACCACATCATGATGATTTTTTATAATCATCATTGCATTTAGCCTCATTAGAATCAAGTTGGATGGGGCAATATAATATCATTTGTTCTGTAGAGGTAAATGCAAATGAAGTATAGTGCTTTTAGTAGAACCTAGACACAACCTTGAAGATCAGATGATTCATGAGATGTTGATAAATCGGAAATTTGCTATGTAGATTAAGGCCCTGACCTTGTGTTTTTGAAAGGGAGTCTGAAAGGTAAATCTCTTATTATGACATGAATTTTTAAAACTCTGTGTTCTACTTTTAATAACTTTCATAAAAATAATAAAAATTAATCAAATATTTTCAAGATCCATGTGGTTTAGTACCCTTACAAAACAACAACAAAAAATGCCAGTTCTCACTGTACAGTTAGAGAAAAAATAAACACAATATTTATCTATACACTATCACCATTTCTTTCAATACAGATTTTCAAAACATAGATTTTTAGCTACATTACTGTTGTACTGCTTGCCATGATCTTTGGATTTTGTCAAATAGATCTTTGTAGTAAAATATTTTGTTCAAGTAATGAGGGAGCTTGTAGAGTTTGAATTCCATAGCTTAACTTTAGATACCTGAACTAATTCTTGTAGATAATTGGACTCAAACATACAGGGGAATTTTATGAATTTCTTGTGTTTTGGGAATGCCCAATTAAAATTGCAAAATCAGTTCTCTGAAGGGATACAAGAAAATTTTATGAAGGAAAAGGATAGGAGCTAGAGTGAGGATAGATTAATGCAGACAATGAGCCTGAGCCCAGCTTGGATACTGTTAAAAACTGAATGGAAGGGAGATGTGTGGCAGTAGAATATCACCTGTGGTATAATAGAGATGAGTTCCTACATGAAACGTGTTGAGAATTTCTGATACCTAGGCTTCTGAGACATGGGGAGAGGCTTTCTCAGAGAAGGGCTGAGGAGGACTGGCCTAGTGTCCCATGATATATTTTCAAAATAGAATTTGGCAAATACAGGCATTGGTGTCCAAGGGAATCTAATGTAGTGAAAAGGATATGGTGTTGGAATTGTGAGAGAGAGAGAGATTACTTGAATGAGTACTCAGCGTACTTACAGTGTCGTCCCTTCAATTGACAAGGGAGACAAACAGTACAATTGATCTTCATATCCCTTCCCTAGTGTATTTCATTTTATTTTATTTTTAAAATTTATTTATTTTAATTGGAGGCTAATTACTTTACAATATTGTAGTGGGTTTTGCCATACATTGACATGAATCAGCCATTGGTTTACATGTGTTCCCCGTCCTGAACCTCCCTCCCCATGTATTTTCAAAACAGCTGGAAATGGTCTGGTAGACTACAACTTGGTTCCTACAGAGTATTAGAGTGTAAGTCAGGTTGAATTGAGGCAAAAATCCCAATTCTGTGGTCTGAACACCGAAGAATGTCTTAGTTCATTTGAGCTACTATAACAAAACATTGTAGACTGGGTAATTTATAAGAGAGAGAGATTTATTTATCAAATTCTTGGGGAGTTCAAAACCAAAATTCTGGCAAATCCAGTGTCTGATGAGGTCTTTCAACCTGGTTCACCTTCTTGCTGTATCTTATGGTGGAAGTGGGGAGAGAGTTCTCTTAGTCCTGTTTCCTAATGGCACTAACCTAATTTTTGAGGGCCAAGCCCTAATGATCCCCTAAAAGCCAGGCCTCCTAATATCATCACTTTTAAGTGTCAGGATCTCAAAATACAAATTTGGGGGTGTCAGCTTAAAGAAAAACATACAACACAAGAAATGTGAGTTTAAGTTTTATTCAGATAATTTGTAAGTTACTTGTTTACGCTGAGAACTATAATCTGGAACAGCTGCTCTGTTAGCTCTGATGAAACACTTGTGAACAGGTGAGAAAAAGCCAGTTTATATATGATTTTTGGCTAAGAAATATGTACAATCAAGCATACACAGTGGTAAAAGATTACTGCTAATCATAAGGAACAGATAACTCAATTTAATGATTTTAGTGTTTTTCTACATATGAGAAGATGTGAACAATTTGGGGTTATTAATATTCTTCCTCTGATATACATCAAACTACGTGAGGGGCCTGATTATCCAAATCACAAAGTGCCTCTTCCTGTTACTATCTTAATTTCCACTCAATGTGCACTTTGGTCAGTGAATGCAGTGGGCTATGACTTAACCTTTACAAAACTGGTTGGTGAGCATGCTTTTTGTTCTTTGTTCACAGAGGGAGACATGAACATTCAGATTATAGTAAAGAAGATGTAAGTGTTTATGACAGAGACACAAGAGCCCAGGTCTGAGGTAGGAAGGAAAATTCCACTATAAATTACTTTGGTTTTTCAGTTAAGTGAGAAGAGTTTCTGGGCTAGGTGGTAACCAAAGATTCAACAATACAATGAGGCTTATCTTAGCCACTGCACAGCTGTGATGCTGTTTTATGAAACAATGTTCACTAAACCCAAAGGAATGTCATTGAAAGTAAAAACCAAGTTTAGTCAATTAATAAGCCTAATAGAAAAGTAATACATCCAGAAAGCAAGTGCTGTAGTATGAAAACAAAGCAAAATCCAAATGAGTGCCAATATAGTTAAAGGTGGCAGAACTGGATAGTGAGTGTGCATATTTTCTTAGTTTATGAATACCCAATTTTTATTCAACCACTATTATATTCAGAGGTCAGGGGTATAGGACAATTAAAATTGTCAGGCTTCTATTATTTTGGATTTTTCATCAAGCTTGCTTGACATAGGCATCAGGATTCAAGCTGAGAAGAGTTGAACTATTTTCTTTGGAAATTGCTAAGAAAGTAATAGGGCTTGCTTTCATTTCACTTAACATAGACTTTTCAACTCTCTGTATAAACACCCCCAAAAATAAAGTGCAAGAAAATACTTTGGTTTGAATCTCATTTCAATTCCTTTAGCATCTCATGCCTTACAAGAATTCATCACTTTAATAAGGGATGAATTATACACAGCAGTAACTTCCTGTTAAATAAGTATTACATAGAAGAATATCTATCAGTTGCAGACATAATCACTGAAAAAATATATAATTGGAGTTCTTCAGTGGTTCAATTAAGTAACCAGTCATGTTTGATTTCTTGAGGTCATAGCTGAGTGTGTTGTATTAACCAAGGAAAGATTCAGATAAAAGTAAGGTTGGATGTGGTGAATTGTTTCACTTATCTAAAGTAACTAAAGACAATATAAAAATTATGTCAGCTAGATAGTGTGTAGGTTTTAGAAGTAGAAAGCAGAAAACACTTGACCATAGAGTTGTATTACAAAGGTTCTATCAAAAGGAAGATACATTGTTCCATATTCTATGGGACTATATGCATTTCTGAATAAGATACTCCTGTGGGCACTGGGATTAAGCACAGGTTTAAAAGAAAAGTGTAAATCAAACATCTAGCTTAGTGCTATAATATGGTACACAGTAAAATACACTATTCAAGTAAGGACTTGGTTGAGGCCATAATTTTTAATTTTACAACTGGTAAAACTGAGTGGAGTTAATTATTTTTAAAACCTCAGGAATTCAAACCTTTATCATCATCATGCAGATTGAAGTGCTTGAGGGAACTTGAAACTAGAATCTTCTGAGGAATACAAGATGAAGAGATCATTTTGTTAAGTTGCAGCTTAAATTTCCAAGGTAACAACTAGTACTATGCATTTAATTATACTCTCTCCTAATTCAAATACTCTTAGGAAGTAAGTTTTGCACTGCATGTAATTATGCATGTAAAGTACACCTTGGGAACATAGTGCTTATTCTCTGAACCAGACCAAAATTGCTTATCTTCACTGGCTGTTTTTGATTCAAGCCAATGGTTGGACATCCTCAGCTTGTTGGCATAAATTTGTCACTCAATCAATATGTTCTCCAAAGAATTTATAAATTTATATGGTTTGAATCATGGAATTATATGGGCACTTTACTTTAGCTATTTTAGCATTGTCAAAATCATCTTAGAATAGTTTGGCCAAAGAAAGCCAATGATTTTAAATTATTTTCCTTGAAATTTGAATGTTTTATTTGCACACTTGCTATAGAGGATCAGCAGTTCTTTTTTTTAATATAAATGTATTTATTTTAATTGGAGGTTAATTACTTTACAATATTGTATTGGTTTTGCCATACATCAACATGAATCCACCACAGGTATACACATGATCCCCATCCTGAACCACCCTCCCTCCTCTCTCCCTGTACCATCCCTCTGGGTGGTCTCAGTGCACCAGCCCCAAGCATCCAGTATAATGCATCAAACCTGGACTGGCAACTCATTTCATATATGATATTATAAATGTTTCAATGCCATTCTCCCAAATCATCCCACCCTCGCCCTCTCCCACAGAGTCCAAAAAACTGTTCTACACATCTGTGTCTCTTTTGCTGTCTCGCATACAGGGTTATCATTACCATCTTTCTAAATTCCATATATATGTATTAGTATACTGTACTGGCAGAGAAGGCAATGGAAACCCACTCCAGTACTCTTGCCTGGAAAATCCCATGGACAGAGGAGCCTGGTGGGCTGCAGTCCATGGGTTTGCTAGGAGTCGGACACGACAGAGTGAGTTCACTTTCACTTTTCACTTTCATGCATTGGAGAAGAAAATGGAAACCCACTCCAGTGTTCTTGCCTGAGAATCCCAGGGATGGGGGAGCCTGGTGGGCTGCCGTCTCTGGGGCCACACAGAGTCGGACACGACTGAAGCGACTTAGCAGCAGCATACTGTATTGGTGTTTTTCTTTCTGGCTTACTTCACTCTGTATAATAGGCTCCAGTTTCATCCACCTCGTTAGAACTTATTCAAATGTATTCTTTTTAATGGCTGAGTAATATTCCATTGTGTATATGTACCACTGCTTTCTTATCCATTTATCTGCTGATGGACATCTAGGTTGCTTCCATGACCTGGCTATTATAAACAGTGCTGCAATGAACATTGGGGTACACGTGTCTCCTTCAATTCTGGTTTCCTCAGTGTGTATGCCCAGAAGTGGGATTGCTGGGTCATAAGGCAGTTCTATTTCCAGGTTTTTAAGGAATCTCCACACTGTTCTCCATAGTGGCTGTACTAGTTTACATTCCCACCAAGAGTGTAAGAGGGTTCCCTTTTCTCCACACCCTCTCCAGAATTTATTGCTTGTAGACTTTTGGATTGCAGCTATTCTGACTGGCGTGAAATGGTACCTCATTGTGGTTTTGATTTGCATTTCTCTGAGAATGAGTGATGTTGAGCATCTTTTCATGTGTTTGTTAGCCACCTGTATGTCTTTTTTTTTTTTTCCTTTTTTCCACTAATTCTTTTTTTTTTAATTTTATTTTTAGACTTTACATAACTGTATTAGTTTTGCCAAATATCAAAATGAATCCAGGATGGGGAACACGTGTATGTCTTCTTTAGAGAAATGTCTATTTAGTTTTTTGGCCCACTTTTTTTTTTTTTTTTTTTTTGGCCCACTTTTTGATTGAGTCGTTTATTTTTCTGGAATTGAGCTGTAGGGGTTGCTTGTATATTTTTGAGATTAGTTGTTTGTCAGTTGCTTGAGCCTGTTACTGACCTGAGTTCTTGAATTCTTTAATCAATAGAAATTAATATGAGAACAGAGAAGGAACTAAGGCAAGGCTTTATTGTGACTTGTGCTGCAACAAGAGGAAGCAAAAATAAGTAATAGGTTCCCTTGCTTGGTCCCTCATGGTGGTGAGGGGAGCTAGCTGGTTCCTTAAATGGGATGAGGGTGGGGAAAATCGGTAGGTTGGCCTGTATGGGTGACTTAGGTGATCTGTCTGCCTTCTTGGTGGTGCTGTGTGCAGGGATCATGCATGGTATCCTGCTTTTGCTCCTCTCACCACAGACGTGGTGGTTGGGTTTTGACCTTTTTCGCATCTTGTTGTTCATAATTTGTCTCAACTGCACACATGTGCAACTATTTTTAGTCCCTTATAATTTCTTCATATTCTGTTGCTGGAAGAGGTGTTTGTCCATGTGCAAGGACTGTAGTAGAGTTTGCAGATTCCAGCCTGTCTCAGACCTAAGAGACTACAGCAAGTATTTATATTTGCATTCAACATTTTATGAATATATGAAACTGCTAGAGAAAAAGTCAAAATTTTCATGAGATATTCAGAGGTTTGTGAACCAAAAATTGACAAGAACGCCTTATTTTCAGTGTGCAAATGACCAATTTTAATCTCAAGGATTTGTTTCTAACTGAAATTTAACAGTATTCAAAGTATGAGTGGGTTAACAAAATAAAGATTGCTTAGGGTTTCATGCATTTAAAAGTTCTCAGTAATCCTGACCTAAGCTTAACCCCCAAACAGGTGTCATTCCTAGAAGAGAAATATCAAGTGCCCATGACAGCCCTGATTTGTGCTCCCTCAGTTGAAGTGCCTAGTTTATTCCTTGGCATGGAAGTTCACCATCTCAGAATATTCTGAGTTTTACAGCTGCTATTTGACTTCTGTGTGATTTGTATATTTTGAACTCCATCTTATAAATGACCTTTTAATTTCTGCTTTAAAAGAAAATAGAGAAATCTTCATGGGCTTTAATGAATTTTGGGCATTAATTTGGTTCAGCATTAAAAATCAGGAGGGATGCTTATTTCCCATTTCTCAAAATGAATTTTACCAATGGAACTGGTTGTGAGTGAATTGGGAGTCAGATATGCTTTTGTCCCATGAAGAAGAAGAAACAGAGAAAAAGGGGTCATAATGGTCACACTAGGAAAAAAAGACTGGGTCCTTGGGGACATGAGCTCTCTCTAATATCTTGTATGTTTATGGTTCTCACTATGTAAAATCACAACAACTCAATGGGAATAAATTATTAGCCAATATTCTGGTCAGTTTGCATATATTATATCAAACTATAAAATTAACTTTCATTCCTATACTCCCAGTTTTCTTTTCTCTTCGCATGCTGCTTTATCAGTAAGAATTAGTGGCACCAATACATATAATTTTGAGTTTATATTTTATAAATCAGAGACACCTCACTGATTTTCCTTGGATTATATTTACAAGTAGGAAAATACTTGCATGTATTAGAGAGATGGTTAAAATGGGTTAAAACTTATTTGAACCTGGTACTGTAGGATTAACACAGTTTTTTTTAGCAGCCAAAAAAAAATAAATAAATAAAAAATAAACTCTAGCTGCTATTTTGGCTGTGCAACAATCTATTTAGGTTGCTCATTTTGAGATTTTTTTACTACCCTTTTTTTCCCCCCCGTGTGTTTGGGATGGAATGTGAGGAGAGTCATATAAACAGACATAAACATATTCTGACCTGCTGTGATCTATGGACATTTATATTATACTTTGAGTTTTTGTATTTTCAAAAATTACAAAATATGAGTTTTCCTGAAAGTGGGACAAAAGATTTAAAACATTTTCTATGTGTGGAAATAAGAAAAAAATAGCTAAGGAAGAAGAGATAATGTGGAAAACCCAGTCTACAAATATTTGCTTCTCTGTTTTTTTCTGATTTGCCTAATGAGTCAGTAATATTAATAGTTACACTCTTTTCCATTTGTTAAAATTTCAATTAAGAGTAAAAAAGAGAGACTAGATTTGAAACAAGACAATGACAAAGCAAAACAAAGCCAAAAAAAAAAAAAAAAAGAGAGAGAGAGATTAAAAATGATGGAAATGAACAAAAACCTGAGTATAACTAAAAGTAAACCACAAAGTAACTTAGAAAAGAGAGTACAGAGAAAAGAAGGGAAGTCATCATCGGGTACCCATGGAAAGGCTTCCCACTTTGTACTTATGCTCTGTCTCTGAAAAAAATCAATCAATCCATTGCCTTCAAATGTGTACCAGGCTTTCTTTTCTTCATTGAGCAATAAGTACGTAATGAGACAAATTATCTCCAGCAATTGTGCCAATAATATGCTGAAGTAATTAATCCCACAAGTATTTTTTGACCAGGTTAGTTAAAGACAATTTTCTATTAATGGCTGAAGTCCAGAAGAAATAAGCAATGAAAGAAGATATTTGCTTTTTCATTATAAATTGGCATTTGGATCTGAAAAATAATTCAATATTCCTACATATAGTGGGGTAAACGGAGGGAGGGGTAGGTAATTGAAGCACATGAAAAGGAAGTGAAGACTGGGTGAGTATAAAAACATTGTCACCACTAACATTTACACCTAAATTTGATATTCATACTAATTAAAGTTGTACAATTTAGGTTTTGTGTGTTTGCAATTGCAGCATTGGAAATTCATATTTGGGGTCAATACTGGTGGATGAATGTAGTTACACTTTATTTCTTTTTTTTTTAACTTTTTTTTTTTTGTTGTTTTTTTTTTTGGTTTTTCTAAACTTTATTTTGTATTTATTTATTTTTATTGGAGTACAGTTGCTCAACAATGTTGTATTAGTTTCTGCTGTACAACAAAGTGAACCAGTTACATGTATATTTATATTCACTCCTTTTTTAGATTTCCTTCCCATTTAGGTCACCACAGATCACTGAGGAGAGTTCCCTGTGCTATACAGAAGGTTCTCATTAGTTATCTGTTTTTTACATAGTAGTGTATATACGTCAATCTCAATCTCCCAATTCTTTCTCCTCCCACTACCCACCCCCACACCCCTGGTAACTGTAAATCTCTACTTCTGTGACTCTATTTCTGCTTTGCAGATAAGTTTATCTGTACCATTTTTCTAGATTCTACATATAAGTGATATTATACGAGATTTTTCTCTTTCTGAGTTACTTCACTCTGTATGACAATTTATAGGTCCATCCACATCTTTGCAAATGCCACTGTTTCATTCCTTTTTATGGCGGACATAGTATTTCATTGTATATATGTGCCACAGTTTCTTCATCCATTCCTCAGTTGATGGAATTTAGGTTGCTTCCATGATATTGTAAATACTGCTGCAATGAACACTGGGGTGCATGCATCTTTTTAATTATGATTTTCTCCTGATACATGCATAAGAGTGGGTTTGCTGAATCATATGATAGCTCTATTTTTAGTTTTTTATGAAATCTCTGTACTGCTCTGCACAGTGGCTGTATTAATTTACATTCTCATCAATAGTTTAAGAGAGTTCCCTTTTTCTCCACACCCTCCCCAGAATTTATTCTTGGTAGATTTTTTGATGATGGACATTCTAACTGGTGTGAGGTGATACCTCCTTGTAGTTTTGATTTGCATTTCTCTAATAATTAGTAATGTTTAGCATCTTTTCATGGGTTTGTTGGCCATGTGTGTGTCTTCTTTGGAGAAAAGTCTGTTTAGGTCTTCCACCTTTTTTTTTTTTTTGATTTTTTTTTTTTTTTTTTTTTATATCGAGTGCATGAACATGAGCTGCTTATGTATTTTGGAGATTAATCCATTGTCATTTTATTTTATTTTTACACTTTACAATATTGTATCACTTTTGCCAAATATCGAAATGAATCCACCACAGGTATACCTATGTTCCCCATCCTGAACCCTCTTCCCTCCTCCCTCCCCATACCCTCCCTCTGGGTCGTCCCAGTGCACCAGCCCCAAGCATCCAGTATCGTGCACACTTTCTTTTGACATAACAGATTTTTAAGTGTTGTTGTGTGATTAAGTGTACTATATAAATCAAATAAAATTTTTTCTATATATTTCTCTGATAATAATAAAGTAAATCTTAACACTTGCTCCTTGTAAGAAAAGTTGCAATCAACCTAGACAGTGTATTAAAAAGCAGAGACATTACTTTGCCAACAAAGGTCCATCTAGTCAAAGCTACTATTTTTCCAGTAGTCACGTATGGATGTGAGAGTTGGACTATAAAGAAAGCTGAGCACTGAAGAACTGATGCTTTTGAACTGTAGTGTTGGAGAAAACTCTTGAGAGTTCCTTGGACTGCAAGGAGATCCAACCAGTCCATCCTAAAGGAAATCAGTCCTGAATATTCGTTGGAAGGACTGATGTTGAAGCTGAAACTCCAATACTTTAGCCACCTGATGCGAAGTGCTGACTCACTGGAAAAGACCCTGATGCTGGGAAAGATTGTGGGTGGGAGGAGAAGGGGACGACAGAGGATGAGATTGTTGGATGGCATCACCGACTCAATGGACATGAGTTTGAATAAACTCTGGGAGTTGGTGATGGACAGGGAGGTCTGGAGTGCTGCAGTCCATGGGGTCACAAAGAGTCGGACATGACTGAGCAACTGAACTGAACTGAACTGATACAAAGTTATTTTTATTTAATAGCTAACTGCTTTCTTTCCTATTATGTAACACACTTAAAAAGCATTGCAGAATTTAACATTTTAAACTAAACTCATTATATAAAAATACCAAAAAAGTGTAACACCGATTGCTATAATTCTACCTTTTCTGTGTGTGTGTGTGTGTGTTTACATGTTTGATTATTGAAGTGTGCTTCCCTTTTGGAACTGTTCTTCTGGACAATGCAATCCATGAGGTCCTAAGCAGAATCCAGGAACACAGTGGCTTTATATCACTCTGGACATACACAACAATGTACAACATTCTATAAAGTATATTGCATGTTATAAAAAGCCATAAATTGTCAATCTTCTTATGAATTATAACCATTAAATACTTTTGTACCTAACTGCAAGAGTGAGTTTCTATAATCCCATTACATATTCTCTCATTAATAATTTCAGCATCTGCTGAATCGAGAACTGTAGATGGTAGTGGTTGATTAGGTAGCACAATTACTTTAAAGCTGCAAAATCAGAGATTAAACTACTTTCCAGTGAAAACATAATGAACTAACAGCCAGCGATTATGTTAGTGGACATTTCTAAGTAACAATCTGGGTTGCCTTTTCAATTTATCTTGTTCATATTTGCATAATAGAAATCAATGAAAATTCATCTAAACACAGAATGTTAACTTCCAGTTAGGAAGACAGTCTTGTAGAAAAATCTTGTAATATTTGTAGAGGTAATCATGTTCAAAATCAATATATGATTTTCAAACACATATATGTTCTCTTTCTTAATTAGCATTTGAACTGATAGAAAATCTCTACTTGAAAACCTTTCAAAATATTTGCATTAGTATTATGAAATGTAAATTAAAAAATCAGCTAGATTTTCAGATGTGTGGCCATATGGTTTTTCAAAGATTTATCTGGTTATAATTGCATTGAATATTAAATGAAAACAAACAAGCAATCAAACAAAATCTCTCAAGTATCTCTAACTTTAAAATTCACCAGAAAATTAGGTTCTATTATTTAGAACTCACACTTCACATGAAGCTTTCTTTTACTATATTTTGTCTTTTTTATATCTGTTATCAACTATCTGTGTTTCTGGCAATCAAATATTACCAATATGAAAATTATGGTAATTGAATTCAAATTAGTAAAATAATTTCTTTTATAGTTTTCTTTCTAGTCTGTGTAAGGTCAATCTTTCCTCTTAAGAGGGGTTCAGCAATGATAGATTTAGCAAGGATTTGAAAGCCTTCTTGGAACTGCCACACCTTTTTTTTTTTTTTTTAAATGCCTTACTTTGGAGATTATCTTCTTTTGCCTTCTCAAATTTAGTATTTTAGAGCTACTTCTCCATATATCTTGTTAATCTTTTTATCTTAAGCATAATAATTTGATGTCTATGATTAAAATTAATGTTAGCATTTTGCTAGCCATTTTTGTCGCATTATAACAAAAAACCATATAATGATTTTAAAATGACTTCTGTATTTATGACTAAAGTTTGCCATCTAGTGGGAATACTGTATAAAATGGTAGAAAAATGTTAATTTTGTAAAACGGAGTTTTAAGGGGATATATCTAGTTTCAGGCTTCAGCAATATGTGAACCGTGGACTTCCAGATGTTCAAGCTGGCTTTAGAAAAGGCAGAGGAACCAGATACCAAATTGCCAACATCTGCTGGATCATTGAAAAAGCAAGCGAGTTCCAGGAAAACATCTATTTTTGCTTTATTGACTATGCCAAAGCCTTTGACTGTGTGGATCACAATAAGCTGTGGAAAATTCTGAAGGACATGGGAATACTAGATCACCTGACCTGCCTCTTCAGAAACCTGCATGCAGGCCAGGAAGCAATAGTTGGAACTGGAGATGGAACAACAGACTGGTCCAAATAGGAAAAGGATTACTTCAAGGTTGTATATTGTCACCCTGCTTATTTAACTTATATGCAGGGTGCATCATGAGAAACGCTGGGCTGGAAGAAGCATCAGCTGGAAACAACAAAGGTCCATCTAGTCAAGGCTATAGTTTTTTCAGTGGTCATGTATGGATGTGAGAGTTGGACTATAAAGAAAGCTGAGCGCCGAAGAATTGATGCTTTTGAACTGTGGCGTTGGAGAAGAATCTTGAGATTTCCTTGGACTGCAAGGAAATCCAACCAGTCCATTCTAAAGAAGATCAGTTGGATGTTCATTGGAAGGACTGATGTTGCAGCTGAAACTCCAATACGTTGCCCACCTGATGAGAAGAGCTGACTCATTGGAAAAGACCCTGATGTTGGGAAAGATTGAGGGCAGGAGAAGAGGATGACAAAGGATAAGATGATTGGATGGCATCACTGACTCAATGGACATGGGTTTGGGTGGGCTCCAGGAGTTGGTGATGGACACGGAGGCCTGGCGTGCTGTAATTCATGGTGTTGCAGCGTCGGACATGACCAAGTGATTGAACTGAACTGATCTAGTTTCACTGTTTTGACTGGGATTATCAGTCAATTTCAATAGCATTTCAATAATTGAATCAACTGTCAGTCACACTGGTTACTATAAGCTTGTGTAGAAACAGCCTGAATGAATGAATTATATATTTTTAAAAAACACATTTGAAAACAATGAATTTTATTTAATTTGAAAACATTGTATTTCAAATGTGAAAGTGATTATATCTTGTCTATTTTATGAATTTGGCCAGCTTTCAATGTAATTGCTTATAGGAAAGTTCTTTCTCATTGCCTTCTTCAACAGATAGTTTTAATGAGAGTATATGTAAGACACAATTTCTGTTTATGTATATTTACACAGTAAAAATCAACCAATTGAGGAGAAATGAAACTAGTTTATGTTTCTAAATGGTATACCCTAAAGGCCAAGCCATTTATTTTTAAACAATTGTGGTTTTTAAAAATGATTGTTATATAAGCCAATCTATTCTATCATATCATGTGATAATTTTCCTCCAGTCAATTGATGAAATGTAATGTGTTCTTTAAGAAAGGTAAAGTCTTGTTTCTAGGGCTCTAACTTGTTCTGCCTTAGAACTTTGAATAATAACCCTGCAATTCTTATCCTTAGGGACCATTTAAGAGATACCATTAGTGGTGAGTTTTACAGTACCTCTTGTGGTCTATGATTGAAGAAGCAAAATCAGGTAGATGACAGGAAGTGGGAAAATGGCTATAATAATAATCTGAACACAGTGAAATTAAGGAGAAGAGATAAATTGACAAGCAATTCTATGGATGTCTCAAGAAAAGGTGGCAAAGGACAAGAGATGCGGAGGGTAAAACTAGTGATTCATTCAATAACACAAGCAGAGGCAAGATGGTATGCCCACATTTTACTCATTTATAAACTAGTGGGTGGAGTTGAGTTACAAATCAGGCATTTAGTCTTTATCTATAATGCAAATATTAGTGACATCATTTTGGATAGAAAGATCAGAGTACTTTTTTTTAAGACTTTAATTTTTTGAGCAGTTTAAATTTCACTGCAAAATTAAGAGGATGGTACAGAGAGTTCTAATACAGCTCCTGCCCCCCCGCCCCTCGCCCCCCCCAAGCATAGCCTCCTCCATTAGCAACATCTCCCACCAGAATGGTACATTCATAACAATTGATGAGTCTACATTAACAAATTTTAACACAAAAAATCCAAAATTTCCAATATGGTTTACTATGTGTTGTATATTCTATGGGTTTGGACAAATGTATAATGGCATATTTTGTTCATTATAATAATATTTAGAGCATTTGTACTGCTCTAAAAGCCCTCTGTGTTCTGCCTATACATCTTCCCACCTGGAAACCATAGATCGTTTTACTTTCTCCACAGTTTTGCCTTTTCAAGAATGTCCTGTGATTGGAATATGTAGCCTTTTCACATTTGCTTATATCATTTAGTAGTGTATATTTAAGGTCATTACATATCTTTTCATGGTTTGAAAGCTCCTTTTTAGTATTAAATAATGTTTCATTGTCTGGATGTGCCACAGTTTATTTATCCATTCACCTTCTGACAGACATCTTAGATGATTCTGTTTTGGTAATTAAACATTCAAGTGTAGATTTTTGTTTACATAAGTTTTCAAATCCTTCAGATAAATACCAAGTAGTATGGTGACTGGATTGTATAGTAAGATTATGTTTAACTTTGTAAGTAACCTCTAAACTGTCTTCCAAAGTGATTGCATCATTATACATTGCCACCAGTAATTAATTGTATGGTGAATGTACAATATGCATTCCTACCACCTATTCCTGTTGCTCCACATCTTTACTAGCACTTGCTATTTCATAGTTCAAATTTTGGCCATTTTGAAAAGTGTACAGTGGTATCTCATTGTTATTTTATTTTACATTTTCTTGAATGACATGTGGAGAATTTTTTCATATGATTGTCCTCAATCTCTATATCTTCTTCGGTAAGGTGTCCGTTAAGGTCTTTGGCCCATATTTAAATTGGGATGTTTGTGTTCTTATTACTGAGTATTAACAGTCCTTTTTAATATTTTGGATAACAGCCCCTTATCAGATGTATCTTTTGTAAATATTTTCTTCCAATCTGGGTATCGTCTTCTAATTCTTTTGATATTATTTATTGCAGAGCAGAAGCTTTAAATTTTAATAAAGTCCAACTTAACCATTATTTCTTTCATGGATTGTGTGTTTGGTGTGTGTGTACATGGTAAGTTGCTTCAGTTGTGTCTGACTCTTTGCAACCCAGTGGACTGTAGCCTGCCAGGCTCCTCAGTATGTGGGGTTCTCCAGGCAAGAATACTGGAATGGGTTGTCATTCCCTTATCCAGGGGATCTTCCTGACCCAGGGATCGAGCCCATATCTCTCACATCTCCTGCATTGGCAAGCGGGTTCTTTACCACTAGTGCAACCTGGGAAGCATGTATCTTTGATATTATATCTAAAAAGTCATGGCCATCATCTAGGTTTTCTCCTATGTTATTTTCTAAAGTTTTATACTTTTGCATTTTGATTATAGGTCTATAATTCATTTGAGTTAATATATGTGAAAGGGAAAGATTTATATTGAGATTCATTTTTTGCATGTGTATGTCTAGTTCTTTCAGCACCAATTATGAAAAGACTGTCTTGTCTCCACTGTATTGCCTTTGGTTGAAGATCAGTTAACTCTATTTATGTGGCTTTATTTCTAGGCTATCCACTTGTTTCCATTTATCTACTTGTCTATTCTTTCACCAATGTAACATTATGTTGATCACCGCATCTTTATAGTGAAATCAACTGGGGTCAGTCCTTTAACTTTTTCTTCTCCTTCAGTATTGTGTTGGACATTCTTTCTTTTGCCTCTCCATAAACATTTTAGAATCACTTTATCCATACTTACTAAGCAACTTCCTGGGATTTCAAATCAGATTGCAAGTTGGGAAGGACTAATATTTTGATAACACTGAGTATTCTTATTCACATACATGGAATGTCTTTCCATTGATTTAGTTCTTATTTGACTTTATTCATTTGACTATGGTAGTGTTCTTCATATATACTATGTATATTAAAAATGTTTATATCTAAGTAGTTTATTTTGTGGGTATTAATATAAATCATATTCTACTTTTAATTGCAAATTCTACTAGTTAACTGATAGTATATAAGAAAGTGATTCATTCTCAAAGGTGAAAAACTGAAAGCATTTCCTCTATGATCAGAAAGAAGGCAAAAGAGTCCACTCTTGCCACTATTATTCAACATAGTTTTGGAAGTTTTTGACACAACAATCAGAGAAGGAAAAGAAATAAAAGGAATTCAAACTGAAAAAAGAAGTAAAACACTCACTATTTGCAGATTACATGATTCTATACATAGAAACCCCTAAATATGCCAGCAGAAAATTGCTAGAGCTAATCAATGAATATAGTAAAGTTGAAGGATATAAAATTAATACACAGAAATAACTTGCATTCCTATACACTAACAATAAAAATTATAATGATAAATTAAGGAAACAATCCAATTCACCATTGCAACATAAAGAATAAAATACATAGGGGTAAACCTACCTAAAGAGACAAAAGATCTGTATGCAGAAAACTATAAGACACTGATGAAAGAAATCAAAGATGAAATAAACATATGGAGAGGTATACCATGTACATGAATTGGAAGAATCAATGTTGTGAAAATGACTGTACTACCCAAGACAATCTATAGATTCAATTCAATCCCTATCAAGCTATCAATGGTATTATTCACAGAACTAGAACAAAAATTTTCAAAATTTGTATGGAAACACAAAAGACCTCAAATAGCCAAAGCAATCTTGAGAAAGAAAAATGGAGCTGGAGGAATCAACCTGCCTGACTTAACTATTTCTCAAAGCTATAGTCATTAAGACAGTATGGTACTGGCATAAAAACTAAAATATAGACCAATGGAACAAAATAGAAAGCCCAGAGATAAACCCACACAACTATGGGCACTTTATCTTTGGCAAAGGAGGCAAGAATATACAATGGATAAAAGACAGCTTCTTCAATAAGTGGTTCTGGGAAAACTGGACAGCTACGTGTAAAAGAATGAAACTAGAACATGTAACACCACACACAAAAATAAAGTCAAAATTAATTAAAGACTTAAATGTAAGGCCAGAAACTATAAATCTTCTAGAGGAAAACATAGGTAGTACACTCTTTGACATAAATAACAGTAAGAGCCTCTATGACACACCACCTAGAAAAATGGAAATAAAAATAAACAAGTGGGACTTAATTAAATTTAAAAGATTTTGCACAGCGAAGGAAACTATAAACAAGGTGAAAAGACAGCCCTCAGAATGGGAGAAAATAATAGCAAAAGGAACAACTTACAAAGGATTAATCTCCAAAATGTACAAGCAGCTTATGCAGCTCAATACCAGAAAAATAAACAACCCAGTCAAAAAGTGGGTAGAAGACCTAACTAGACATTTCTCCAAAGAAGACATACAGATGGTTAATAAACACATGAAAAGATACTTAACACTGGTCATTATTAGAGAAATGCAAATCAAAACTGCAAAGAGGTATCACCTTACACTGGTCAGAATGGCCATCATCAAAAAATCTACAAACAATAAATGCTGGAGAGGGTGTAGAGAAAAGGAAACCCTCTTGGACTGTTGGTGGAAATGTAAGTTGATACAGCCACTATGGAGAACTGTATGCAGATTCCTTAAAAAACAAATAATAAAACTACCATATGACTCAACAATGCCATTACTGGGCATATATCCCGAGGAAACCGTAATTGAGAAAAACACATCTTCATTGCAGCTATATTTACCATAGCTAGGACGTGGAAGTAACCTTATGTCCATCGAGAGATGAATGGATAAAGAAGTGTGGTACATATAAAGAATGGAATATTTCTCAGCCATAAAAAAAAACACATTTGAGTCAGTTCTAATGTGATAGATGAACCTAGAGCCTATTATACAGAGTAAAGTAAGTTGGAAGGAGAAAAACAAATATCATATATTAATGCATATATATAGAATCTAGAAAGACGGTACTATTTTCAGGGTTGCAGTAGAGATACAGTCATAGAGAACAGGCTTGTGGACACAGTGGGGGCTGGAGAGGGAGGGACAAATTGAGAAAGTAACATCGAAACACATGTAATTACGTTTCATAAATTATTTTATATTTACCATATGTAAAATAGATGGCCTGTGGGAATTTGCTGTATGATGCAGGAAGTTCAAATACAGTGCTCTGTGAAAACCTAGAGGGATGAAATGGAATGGGATGTGGGAGGGAGGTCCAAGAGGGAGGGGAGGGGACATATGTCCTATGGCTGACTCGTGTTGATGTATGATAGAAACTAACACAATTCAGTTCAGTTCAATTCAGCCACTCAGTCATGTCTGACTCTTTGGGATCCCATGGACTGAAGCATGCCAGGCTTCCCTGTCCATCACCAACTCCTGGAGCTTGCTCAGACTCGTGTCCATCGAGTTGGTGATTCTATCCAACCATCTCATCTTCTGTTGTCCCCTTCTCCTCCCACCTTCAATCTTTCCCAGCATCTGGGTCTTTTCCAACGAGTCAGCTCTTTGCATCAGGTGGCCAAAGTATTGGAGTTTCAGCTTCAGCATCAGTCCTTTCAATGAATATTCAGAAATGATTTCCTTTAGGATGGACTGGTTGGATCTCCTTGCAGTCCAAGGGACTCTCAAGAATCTTCTCCAACACCACAGTTCAAAAGCATCAATTCTTCAGTGCTCAGCTTTCTTTTTGGTCCACCTCTCACATCCATACATGACTACTGGAAAAACTATAGCTTTGATTAGACAGACCTTTGTTGGCAAAGTAATGTCTCTGTTTTTAATATGCTGTCTAGGTTGGTCATAGCTTTTCTTTCAAGGAGCAAGTGGAATGGGTTTCCATGCCCTCCTCCAGGGGATCTTCCCAACCCAGGGATCGAACTCAGGTCTCCACATTGCAGGCATAGTCTTTACCATACGAGGCACAAGAAAGCCCATGAATACTGGAGCAGGTAGCCTATCCCTTCTCCAGTGAATATTACCAACCTAGGAATCAAACTGAAGTCTCCTGCATTGCAGGTGGATTCTTTACCAACTGAGCTACCAGAGTAGTCATTCTCTTCTCCATGATGCAAGGTTGGAGAATAGGTTAATATACAAAAGTCAATGACTTTCTTTTTTTTAATAAATATATTTATTTTTAGTTTGAGGATGATTGCTTTACAATATTGTAAAGATCTGCTGGAGAACGTATAGGCTACCCACTACTGAATTCATGGGCTTCCTTGTGGCTCAGACGGTAAAGTATCCACCTGCAAAGTGGAGACCTGGGTTCCATCCCTAGGTTGAGAAGATCCCCTGGAGGAGGGTATGGCAACCCACTCCAGTATTTTCGCCTGGAGAATTCCCATGAACAAAGGAGCCTGGAGGGCTACCGTCTATGAGGTCACAAGAGTCGGATATGACTTAGCAACTAAAACACCACCACCACCTGTTCAATGTCCATAATAACATCTCCTCTTTTATTTCTGATACTAGTAATTTGTGTTCTCTCTCTTTTTCTTATTATCCTGGATAAAGATGTAGCAATTAATCTCAGATAACCACCTTTTAGTTTCATTGATTTCTCTATTGAATTCCTATTTTGATTCCATTGATTTCTAATGCAATACTTACTTCTATTCTTCTGCTTACCTTGAATTTAATTTGCTCTTCTTTGTCTAATTTCCTAAAATACAAAATTAGATTACTGATTTTAAATGTTTCTTCTTTTCTAATATATGCATTAAATGCTATTATTTTCCTGCTAAGAGAAGGAAGGAAGGAAGTGAAGTAGGTCAGTCGTGTCTGACTCTTTGCGACCCCCATGGACTGTAGCCTACCAGGCTCCTCCCTCCATGGAATTCTCCAGGCAAGAATACTGGAGTGGGTTGCCAGGGGATCTTCGAGACCCAGGGATTGAACCCAGGTCTCCCACATTGCAGGCAGATGCTTTAACCTCTGAGCCACCAGGGAAGCCCTATTAAGTGCTATTTTTTACTATACCTCTCACATTTGATAAATTGTGTTTTAATTTTCATTCAGTTAAAAATATTTTTAAATTTTTCTTGAGATTTCTTCTTTGCTCCATGTGCTATTTAAGAGGATGTTATTTAATCCCTATATGCATTTGGCAATTTTCCAGTTATCTTTATGTTATTAATTTCTAGCTTAATTCCATTATAGTCCGAGGACAGACTTTATATGATTTCTATCATATTATAATTTTTGAATTTGTTTTGTGATCCGAAATGCAATCTATCTTGGTGAATGTTACATGTGAAAATTGAAAAGGATGTGCATTCATGTGTTCTGATCTTGTTGGATAAAGTAGTATATAGGTATAGATTAGATCCAGTGATTGATGGTGTTGTTGAATTCAACTATGCCCCTACTGATTCTCCTCCTGCTTGATCTGTTCATTTCTATAAAGCAGTCTCTTTATATCTTATATAAAGATATCTTATATATGTTGTAGTTGATGTCTCCAATTATAAGAGTGGAATCATATATTCTGTTTGAAATTCTATTAGTTTTTGCCTCATGTAGTTTGATGTGCTATTGTCGGGTGTGTATAAATTAAAGATTATTATATCTTCCTGTAGAAGTGACCCCTCTATTCTTGTTCAATGCCTTTATGTCTCATTGATAATTTTCCTAGATTTGTGTCTGCTTGGTCAGAAATTGATATGCCTCCTCCCACTTTATTTTGATAAATGTTGCCATGGTATATTTTTGCCCTCTATTTATTTTGATCTAAGTGTGCCTTTATATTTAAAGTGGATTTCCTGTAGACAACCTATAGTTGGGTCTTACTTTTTTATCTATCTACCCTGACGATTGCTGCTTTTTGATTGTTGCATTTAGACCATTAATGTTTAAAGTAACCATTGATATTATTGCTATAATTATTGCTTTTATTTGTTGCCCCTCTTCTATTTTCCTGTTTTCATCTCTATTCTTTTAAGTTTTTTACTGTTTTAATTGCATATTTTGTGATTCCCATTTCTCTTCTTCCTAAGCATATCAGTTATATTTATTTTTTAGTGGTTTTCCTAGAGTTTGAAATATATATTAAATATATATTTACAGCTAATGTTAGTCTACTTTCAAATAATCTTATACCATTCATTCTATGGTAGTACAAGTACCTTATAATAACAATATTTCCTAATTCCTTCTTCCTGCCCCTCGTATTATTGCTATCATTTATTCCACTTACAGTTAGGTATACATAACCATATACAATCATATATAATTGAATCCATTGTTGGCATTATTACCTTGAACAAAATGTTATCTCTTAGGTTAGTTAAAATTAATATATATATATATATATTTATTTATTTTACCTTAACTTATTCCTTCTTTGATGCTTTTCCTTACTTCATACAGATCAGTTTCTGATCTGTAATTTCCATCACTCTAAAGAACTTCTTTTAACATTTTCTTTAAAAGCATGTCTACTGACAAAAAAAATTCTTAATTTTTTGTTTCTCTAAGAAAGTCTTTATTTCTCTTTCATCCTTGGAAGATAATTTCACAGACTACAGACTTCAAGGTTGGTGTTTTTTTTTTCCTTTTAAATATTTCATTCAACTCTTTTCATTCAACAAAGTCAGTGTTTTTTCTCTTTGCTTTTCAGTTTTGGAGGTTTCTGTTGAGACATTCTCAAGCTCAAATAGTCTTTCCTCAATTATGTCAAGTCTGTTAATTAGCATATCAAAGGCATTCTTCACTTAAGTTACAGTGTTTTTTATCTCTAGAATTTCTTTTTGGTTCTTTCTAAGGATTTCCATATTCCAGCTAATATTGCCTATCTGTTCTTGCATTCTACTGTATCTGTTAGAGCTCCTGGCATATTAATAATAGTTGCTTTAAATTCCCTGACAGATAACTCCAATATCCTGATATGTCTGGTTATGATTCTTGCTAAATTCCTTCAAATTGTGTGTGTGTGTTTTGTCTCTTGGTAGGCTTTGTACTTTTTTTCTTGATAGCTGTACATAATACACTGGGTAAAAGGAACTGCCATAAATATACCTCACTAATGTATTAATGTGTGTCAGTGGGGGAGATAAAACATCTTGTAGCCCTATAATTAGGTGTGTCACTCAGTGAGCATATGCTTCTGTATTGTAAACTTTGCAAGAGTTTCTGAATTTTTTCTCCTCAGTTCGGTGGGACATTAACATGAACAAAGTGAACTGGAGGTAGATAGTTCCCTTTGGCCAAATGTAAGGCTAGAGGTAACGAGAATTGAGTGTTTTTCTTTCCCCAGTTAGTCTCCAGCTTTAGGGTCTGCTGCTGCTACTGCTGCTAAGTCGCTTCAGTCATGTCCGACTCTGTGCAACGTCATAGAAGGCAGCCCACAAGCCTGCCCCCCCACCCCGTCCCTGGGATTCTCCAGGCAAGAACACTGGAGTGGGTTGCCATTTCCTTCTCCAATGCATGAAAGTGAAAAGTGAAAGTGAAGTCGCTCAGTCGTGTCCAATTCTTAGCGACCCCATGGACTGAAGCCCACCAGGCTCCTCCGTCCATGGGATTTTCCAGGCAAGAGTACTGGACTGGGGTGCCGTTGCCTTCTCCATTAGGATCTGGTTAGATATTTACTACCTTTTTTGTTAATAATAATAGTTTTCTGGTATATTTCAAAGTGATTCTCTTTCCCTCCCTCTGCCAGAAGCAAAGGGAGATTTTTATCCAATATTTAGTGTAAAGACCTGGTCAAACTCACAGAGGTAAATATTATGATATTATCGGTGGCTTCTTATGACTGACCTGCCTTGGAAATTTTACCTCTATGAATTGTGAACACTGAGCCTCCAAAGGTTCATCAATTACACTTAAGGTTTTCCTACCCAACATGGGTTTTTGTGGTGGTTTCCACTACTAAGTCTGCTTTGGTACATGGTGATTCTCTGAATTTTCTTTAGGTCTCTCCAATATTGAATGTACTGGTTTGCCTGGTATCTTCCTTTGTCTTAGGGCCCAAAAATAATTGTTGAATTTATTAGTCCATTAAGCTTTTTACTTGTTGTTAGGATGAAGTGATGACTTCTAATCTTCTCATGTGTGGAACCAAAAACTGGGCCAGTATACTCTTAACAGCCATTGTCTTTTCCATGAAAGGATGATAAGCTCTCATTTTATTCCTTCAAATTCCATATATACTTCTAAACTATAAGCATTTTTTGTGAAAATGCATATGTATGTGCACACATACATTTCTTATTGCTTTTGAGCAATAATGTCCCATTTTGATCACTTCCCCATGTTCTTATGAGAATGTTTCTCTTGACTTTCATTCAGTATTCTCAAGGAAACGCCATACCCAAAGGGAAAAAAAGAAAAACACAAAAACAAAAGATTAAAAAGACATTTAGGTATTTTATGTTAGCCAAATAGAATAATATTTGTACTCTCAACCATAGTCAAAGTTATTTAAATAAAAATAGAAGCTCTAATTCTGGACTACTACTGATGTTGAATTATTGGATGTAATTGTTCTTGGGAAGCAATTATTTTAAGGCTCAAACTGAAAGATACAAATTTGTATATTTCTGATTTACTGATCCCTAAGTACATACCATTTTGAAGTGTGATTTTCCCAGAACATAAGCTGTAATATAGATATTGGATATTATTACTCATAATGGGAATATATGATTAGAAAGTTGTATATTTGTTTAAGGATACTTATATTTATCATTCTTGTCAGGGAGGGATGGATAGATAGATTATAGTTAACATGCATCATAAAATGACATGTTAATACTGTATACAAAATTCTCTCTGTCTTATACACACACACACACACACACACACACACATGATTGTACATGCTCTCACACACTAAATGCTCTTTAATTATAAGACAGGTAGTTGATTCTATAAGAAAAGAAGAGAAGAAATGGTTCAAATATTTTTCCCTTTGCATATTATTAGGTTGGTAATAGTTGCCTCTCTAAATTTTTCATTAAAATTTGGTTACAAAACCAAGATCCTTTTCTGAAAAATCTAGTTATTCAATGAATTCAAAAGCAATCATTGTTAAATTATATCTGGTGGTGTTAGAAACCATCTGGCTAGTCAAACTGGGTCCTCATCACACACTTTTTTTCTGAATGAGTGTGTGGTTCCTCTCCTATATGAAGTGTGTCTGGACTTGTTGTTCCCTTCAAGGTGTGGAATCTGATAATAAACTATTAAGGTCAAAAAGATCTGGCCTGAAATATGGTGTTCTGATTCATTAGCTGTGTGATATCAGATAAACCACAAATCTCTCTGAGATGTTTTATCAGCTGTGAAATATATTAACTTATAAGATTGTTATGAGTATAGAGTAAGATAAGTATGTGGAAATAGTTTGTATGTAAAGTGCTCTATAAATATGAAGTATTTTTCTCTGTTACATTGAGACATGGAATTTGTCTCTAGAGTTATATGTTTTTTGAAATCTTATTAAAATTTGAGCATTTTTTAAATTTATGTTTATTTCTGTTAACTCATTTGTTTAACTGAGGAACATCACACTTTATTTCTCAGGGGCTTCATTTATTCAGTATATGAATTTAGATATCTGTATTCTAGAAGAAAGCTCTTATACATAATGAAAAGGTAAGGATCTTATTTAAAAGATTCTGTAAAAATTCTACTATTATTTCTATCACTCCTTCCTACTTTGTAGAATCAGAAACATCTACTGAAACTTAGCTAGGATTATATAGCTATGATTTAACATATTTTTTTTCCTTTGCACTTTATAAAATGACTCTGAGTGAGGTCAGATATGTTTTAAAAGAAATAGATATGTTTTAAAAGAGTAAATTATCAATTCATTTCCCAGCTGGTGGTAAGACTGAGATGATTATAGAAAATTACACAAAAACTAAGAGTTTGTATTATGTAGAACATCAGTATTAATATATTAATAGAGACGCAATGGACATAAAACTCCTTTATGATTATTTATTAAGTCATTCAGTCTTTATGGAAGTAGAGAAATGCTATCAGATATATTTTCAAATCACAACCTGGAATCAAGATTGCCAGGAGAAATATCAACAACCTCAGATATGCAGATGATACTGCTTTAATGGTAGAAAGTGAAGAGGAACTAAAGAACCTCTTGATGAAGGTGAAACAGGAGAATGAAAAAGCTGGCTTAAAACTCAAAATTCAAAAAACGAAGATCATGGCATCTGGTCCAATCACTTCATGGCAAATAGATGGGGAAAAAGTGGAAACAGTGCCAAATTTTATTTTCTTGGGCTCCAAAATCACTGTGGGTGGTGACTGCAGTCATTAAGTTAAAAGACACTTGCTCCTTGGAAGAAAAGCCATGACAAACTTAGACAGCATATTTAAAAGCAATGACATCACTTTGCCAAAAAAGATCCATCTAGTCAAAGACATGGTTATTCCAGTAGCTATGTTCAAATGTGAGAGTTGGATCATCAAAAGGCTGAGTGCCAAAGAATTGAGGTTTTCAATCTGTGGTGCTGGAAAAGACAGAGTCTTTTGGACAACAAGGTGATCAAACCTCCTAAAGGAAATCAACCTTGAATATTCATTGGAAGGACTGATGTTGAAGCTGAAACTTCAATACTTTGGCCAGCTGATGTGAAGAGCTGACTCATTGAAAAAGACCCTCATGTTGGGAAAGACTGAAGGCAAATGGAAAAGGGGTAGGCATAGGATGAGATGGTTGGATGGCATCACTGACTCAATGGACATAAGCATGAGCAAACTCTGGGAGACAGTGAAGGACAGGGAAGTCTGGCATGCTGCAGTTCATGAGGTCACCAAGAGTCAGACATGACTTAGCAACTGAAAAATAACAACTTGCATTATAAGTAAAGTCCAAGCAGTGTTAATGACATAAATCTAAATTTTTTCTTTCTGCTGTTTATCCCCCCCCTCCTTGGCTATATTTTTGACACTTCTTGCATTTAGTGAAAAAAGAATTCTCAGTGTTTCAGATGACAAAAACCAGAGCTAGTATCAGTGACTAAAGCACTTGATGTAGAAGTTCTCACCTAAGTGTAATAAGTATTTTTTAGTAGAAAACTGAGCTCACTATTACTGATTTTGGAATATACATCAAGTGAGTCCTGTGTTAACTAGGTTTTGAGGCACAACATTTTCTTAATTAATTCCAAACTAAGATATTAACAAAAGAAGAATTGAAGAAAGTTTCAATGTTTTATGTTAGAGATCGTCTCTCAATAAGCATTTTCTTCCTGTACTAGGCAATGTTGGGTGATTTTAGATGGAAAATCTTGCCTACATATTGCAGAACTAATGTTCTTCCCCAACCTTTCTCCTTATCTCTTTCTTGTGAACTATATCATAATTGTATGAATCACAGACACATGTACAGCCTTATTTTTCTTATTAATTTTATCTTGAATTTCTTTATAGTTGAACCCATGATGTATTTGTTTCTATATAGAACATTTTTATTATTACCAATTCTTAAACTTTAAATAAGTTGAAGCATAATGTATGAATGCATGTATTCTTCTGTGACTTGTTTTTTCTCTGAATGTTTTTTCTTTTGCTTTAGTATCTGATGCACTGCTATCTGATGTTTTTAATTTTTTATTGTGTTAAAATATACAGAACATAAAATTTATAATTTTAATCCTTTTTAAGTGTAAAGTTCAGTGGTATCGAGTACATTCTCATTGTTGTGCGACCATCACTATTATCCACTTCCAGAACATTTTCATCATCCGAAACGAAAACTCTTTACCAAATACACTTAGGAAGGTTTCCTTACCTTTCCTTGCTATTCTTTGGAACTCTGCATTCATATGGGTATACCTTTTTTTTTTTTCTCATTTGCCTTTTGCATCTCTTCTTTTCTCTGCTAGTTGTAAGACCTCCTCCAACCACCATTTTCCTTTTTGCATTTCTTTTTCTTCAGGATGATTTTGATCACTACCTCTTTTACAATGTTACGAACCTCTGTCCATAGTTCTTCAGACACTCTATCTATCAGATCTAATCCATTGAATCTATGATTAAAAGGCGCTTGCTCCTTGGAAGAAAAGCTATGGCCAACCTAGACAGCATATTAAAAAGCAGAGACTACTTTGCCAACAAACGTCCACCTAGTCAAAGCTATGGTTTTTCCAGGAGCCATGTATGCATGTGAGTGTTGGACCATAAAGAAGGTTAAGCACTGAAGATTTGATGCTTTTGAACTGTGGTGTTGGAGAAAACTCTTTAGAGTACCTTGGATTGCAAGGAGATCAAACCAATCAATCCTAAAGGAAATCAACCCTACATATTCATTGGGAGGACTGGTGCTAAAGCTGAAGCTCCAGTACTTTGGCCACCTAATGTGAAGAGCCTACTCATTGGAAAATACCCTGATGCTGGGAAATTTTGAAGGCAGGAGAAGAAGAGGATGGCAGAGGATGAGATGGTTGGATGGCATCACTGACTCAATGGATGTGAATTTGAGCAAGCTCCAGGAGATTGTGAAGGACAGGGAAGTCTTGTGTGCTGCAGTCCATGGGGTCACAAAGAGTCAGACATGACTGAGTGACTGAACAATAACACTCAAGTAAAGAACTCATTAGTCCCTTATCCAGCCCCTGGTACCAATGAGGCTACTTTCTGTCTCTATGAAGTTAACTATCCTTGCTGTATAAGTGAAATGGTTCAATATTTGTCCTTTTTTGTATGGCTTGTTTTACTTAGCATAATGACTTCAAAGTTCATCCATGTTGTAGTATTTATCATAATTTTATTCACTTTTAAGGCTGAATAACATTCCATTCTGTGTATAGAACACATTGTATGTATCCATTCATCTGTCAATGGATGTTTGGATGTTTCCACTGTTCGGCTATTGTGAATAATGTTACTGTGAGTACTGCTGTACAAATATCTGTTCAAATCCCTACTTAAACAGTTGGATATACACATAGAATTGAAATTGCTGAATCATACCATTATTGTTTACTTCTTTAAGTTGCTGTCATACTATTTTCCACAACAAGTTCACCATTTTAGATTCCCAGCAATACACAGAGATTTTTAGCTTCTCCACACACTTGGCAACACTTATTTTCTTTTCTGGTAGACATCGTAATTGGCATACACGGGTGCTTTTGAAACTCTTACTTTCACAGAACCTCATCCCAGAATTCTCTCTTGATTTACACGTTCTATTCATATGTTTCAGTTCATAATATTGGAAATCCCTGATGGCTCAGTGAGTAAAGAATCTGCCTGCACTGCAGGAGACATTGTGTTGGGATGATCCCCTGGAGGAGGGCATGGCAACCCACTCCAGTATTCTTGCCTGGAGAATCCCCAAGTACAGAGAAGACTGGTGGCCTACAGTCCATGGGACCACGCAGAGTTGGCCACGACTGAACGACAATCACAGAATAACACATACCTAAGGCCCACTTGACCATGCACTCTAGGATATCTGGCTCTATGTGAGTTATCACACCATCGTGGTTATCTGCATCATTAAGATCTTTTATGTATAGTTCTTCCATATATTCTTGCCACCTTTTCTTAATATCTTCTGTTTCTGTTAGGTCCATACCATTTTTGTCCTTTATTGTGTCTATCTTTGCATGAAATATTCCCTTGGTATCTCTGATTTTCTTGACGATATCTCTAGTCTTTCCCATTCTGTTGTTTTACTCCATTTCTTTGCATTGATCACTGAGGAAGGCTTTCTTATCTCTCCTTGCTATTCTCTGAACTCTGCATTCAGATGGGTATATCTTTCCTTTTCTCCTTCACCTTTAGCTTCTCTTCTCAGCTTTTTGTAAGGCCTCCTCAGACAACCATTTTGCCTTTGTGCATTTCTTTTTCTTGAGGATGTTCTTGATCACTGCTTCCTGTACAATGTCAGGAACCTCTGCCCATAGTTCTTCAGGCACTCTGACTATCAAATCTAATCTCTTGAATCTATTTGTCACTTCCACTGTAAAGGATTTGATTTTGGTCATACTTGAATGATCTAGTGGTTTTCTCTACTTTCTTCAAATTAAGTCTGAATTTCACAATAAGGAGTTCATAATCTGATCTACAGTCAGCTCCCTGTCTTGTTTTTGCTAACTGTATAGAGCTTCTCCATCTTTGGCTGCAGAGAATATAATCAATCTGATTTTGGTAATCAATCTGGTTTTGTCCATGTGTAGATTCGGCTCTTGTGTTGTAGGAAGAGGGTGTTTATATGACCAGTACATTCTCTTGTTTAGGTCTTTTAAAAATATCTCTGATATTTTGCAATTATCAGCATGTATTTCAAGTTTTGCTGTATTTTTCATATTTTTGATGCTAAATATTTTGAATGTTTAATGCTATATTAAATTGCAATGTTTTATTTCAATTTCTGATTGATTGTTGCTACTTTATAGAAATATAATTGAATTTATATATTACTCTAGTATCCTAGTATCCTGCATCTTGTGTTAAACTTAGTTCTACTGTCTTTTATGTGTGAATTTTATCAAATTTTCTTCATAGATGGATGTATTGTATGCAAATAAGGGCAGTTTTATTCCATCATTTCCAAACTGAATGCCTCTGACTAATTTTTTTTTTTCTATTTTGATTGAACAGGGTAATAGTTTTAGTACACTGGTGAATACCAGTAGTGAAATGGTCTTGTGGGGAAAGAAATCTCTTTTACCATTAAATTGATGTTAGTCTAGATGTTTTTAGATGTTCTTTTACAGGTTGAAGAAATTCCTTCTACTTTCCTGATAACTTTTTATTTTAAATCAGGAATAGATACTACATTTTGTCTAGTGATTTGTCTGTATCTATTGAGATGATATTATGTTCTTTTTTTTTTAAATATTAATATGTCAAATTACATTGACTTTTGAATGTTAAGCCATCTATGCTTTCCTTGGATGAGCCCCATTGTTCATATATTATTATTTTTATATATTGTTGGATTTGGTTTGATAAAATTTTGAGAATTTTGCATCTGTTTTCAAGAGGAATACTAGTCCAAAGTTCTGTTTTCTTGTGATGTCTTTGACAGTTTTTGATATCAGGATAATGCTGGCCTTGTTGAATGAAGCATAAACTCTTCCTCAGTTTTCTTGGAGATTTGTGTAGAATTTCTATTATTTCTTTTATAAATATTTTATAGCATCCAACAAAGAAGATATTGGGCATGGACTTTTCTATGTGGAAAGGTTTTTAACTATTAATTTCATTATGTAATATATAGAGAACTCATCAAGTTATTGATTTTAAACATATATTTCATGTGCACAATATAGTGATTCATATATTTTATGGATTGAACTCATTTTAGAGTTATTAAAAATATTGACTATATTTCTTGTGCTCTACAGTGCATCCTTGTAGCTTATTTATTTTACCCATAATAGCTTGCATCTCTTAATCCTCTACCACTATCTTGCCCCTCCCTCTCCTCACTGGCAACCACTAGTTAGTTTTCTATATCTGTGAGCCTGTTTCTTTTTGTTTGTTTTCATTAGTTTGTTTTATATTTTAGATTTCACATATAAGTGAAAACATAACAGTATTTGTCTTTCTCTGTCTGATTTATTTCACTAAACATAATACCCTCCAAGTCCACCCATGTTGTTGCAAATGGCAAAATTTCATTCCTTTTGTGTGTGTGTGTGCGCTGAGCAATAGCCCACTGAGTGTGTATCTGCAGGTGTATGTACATGTTTTCATTTTCTTTATCAATTCATCTGTTGTTAAACACTTTGGTTGCTTCCATATCTTGGTAATTGTAAATATTCTGCTGTGAACAATGGGAAACATGTAACATTTTGAATTAGTGTTTTCATTTTCTTTGGCTATATACTATGGCTAGATCATACAATAGTTCTGTTTTTAGTTTTTTGAGGAACCTCTATACTGTTTTCCACAGTGACTACACCAATTTATGTTCCCATCAACAGTGTACAAAATGTTCCTTTTTCTCCACATCTTCACTAACATTTATTATCTCTAGTCTTTTTGATGATAAATATTCTGACATTTGTGACATTGCATCTCATTGTGGTGTTGATTTGCATTTCTATCTTGACTACAGATTTTGAGCATGTTTTCTTGTGCTTGTTGGTCATCTGTATGTTTTCTTTGGAAAGTTGTCATGGCTATTTCAGTATTTTGCACAATTTTTTTGATCAGGTTATTTTTAAATTAATTTTTAATTGGACTATAGTTGATTTACAATATAGTGCTAGTTTCTGTTGTATAGCAAAGTGAGTCAGCTATATATATATATATATATATATATATATATATATATGTATAAAACCACTATTTTTTAGATTCTATTTCCATACAAGTCATTATAGAATACTGAATAGTTTCTTGTGCTATACAGTAGGTTTTTAATAGTTATCTATTTTATATACAGTAGTGTGTATATATCAATCCCAATCTCCAAGTTTATCCCTCCTTCCCTTTCCCCTTTTGTATATGTAAGTTTGTTTTTTCCATTTGTGACTCAATTTCTGTTTTATTATTATAGTAGTTTCATTTTTATGATTTTTTTTTAGATTACACATATAAGCAATATCATATGATATTTATTATTCTCTCTCTGACTTACTTAACTCAGTATGACAATCTCTAGGGCCATCCATGTCTCTGCAAATGGCATTATTTTATTCTCTTTTTTATAGCTGAGTAATATTACATTGTACATATGTACCATATCTTCTTTATCCATTCTTCCATTCATGGGCATTTAGGTTGCTTCCATGTCCTGGCTATTGTAAACACTGCTGCAGTAAACATTTGGGTACATGTATCCTTTCTAATTATGATTTTCTCTGGGTATATGTACAGGAGTGGGATTTCTAGGAAATATTATACCTCTATTTTTAGTTTTTTAAGGAATCCTCATACTGTTCTCCATAGTGACTGTACCAATTTATATTCCCACTAACAGTATAGGAGGGTTCCCTTTATCTACACCTTCTCCAAGATTCATTGTAGATTTTTTGATGATAGCCATTCTAGCTAATGTAAGGTCATACCTCATTTTAGTTTTGATTTCCATTTTTCTAATCATTAATGATGTTAAACATATTTTCATGGACCTCTTGGCCATCTGAATGGCTTCCTTGGAGAAATGTCTAGTTAGATCTTCTGTCTATTTTTTGATTGGATTTTTTGATTGTGTATTTTGGAAATTAATCCCTTGTTGGCTACTTCATTTGCAATTATTTTCTGCTACTTTATGTGTTTTCTTTCATTTTATTGATAGTTTCATCTTCTGTGCAAAAGTTTTTAAGTTTAACTTGGTCCGATTTAGTTTGGTTTTTATTTTCATTACTCTCAGAGGTGGATAAAAAAGATTTTGCTGCAATTTATATCAAAGAGTGTTCTGTCTGTGGCTTCACTAGTGAATTATACCAAACATCTAGAGAAAAGTTAACACCTATCCTTCTCAAACTATTCTAAAAAATTGGAGAGGAAGTAACACTTTCAAGCTCCTTCTATGAGGCCACCATTACCCTGATACCAAAACCAGACAAAGATATTGCCAAAAAAAAAAGAAAACTATAGACCTGTCACTGATTAACATAGATGTAAAAGTCCTCAACAAAACACTAGCAAGCTGAATCCACCAACACATCATACACCATGATCAAATGGGATTTATCCCAGGGATGCAAGGACTCATTAACATATATAAATCAATCAAGGTGATACACCATATTAACAAACTGAAGAATAAAACACACACACACACAATCATCTCAATAGATGCAGAAAAACTTTTGACAAAATTCATCACCCATTTATGATAAAAACTGTTTAGAAAAAGTAGGCATAAAGGGAAACTACCACAGCATAGTAGAGGCCATACATGACAAATCCACAGTAACCATTCTCAATGGTAGAAAAGTGAAAGCATTTCCATTTTCAAGAATGAGACAAGAACGCCCACTCTCTCCACTTTTGTTTAATATAGTTTTGGTAATCCTAGCCATAGCAATCAGAAAAGAAAAACAAATAAAATGAATTAAAATGGGAAAAGAAGAAGTAAATCTGTCACTATTTACAGATGGCATGATACTATACTTAGAAAATCTTAAAGATACTACCAGTAAACTACCAGAGCTCATCAATGAATTCAGTAAGGTTGTAGGATACAAAGTTAATATACAGAAATCTGTTGCACATCTATATATTAACCATGAAAGATTGGAAAGAAGAATTTAACAATTCCATTTAACATTGCACCAAAAAGAATAAAATACTTATGAATAAACCTAAGGAGGCAAAAGATTTGTAATCAGAAAACTATAAGATATTGATGAAAGAAATCAAAGATGATGCAGACAGAGAGATATATCATGTTCTTGGGTTAGAAGAACCTAAATTGTGAAAATGACTATACTACC
Organism: Bubalus kerabau; assembly: GCF_029407905.1. Taxonomy (NCBI): domain Eukaryota; kingdom Metazoa; phylum Chordata; class Mammalia; order Artiodactyla; family Bovidae; genus Bubalus; species Bubalus kerabau. The sequence goes on along the minus strand of NC_073647.1, from coordinate 55,551,505 downwards.
CAAAGTTATCTATAGATTCAGTGCGATTCCTATCAAATTACCAATAACATTCTTCACAGATTTAGAATAAAAAGATTACAATATGTATGGAGAATGCAAAAGACCCCAAATAGCAAAGGCAAATTTGCTAAAGAAAAACGGAGCAAGAGGAATCAGGTTTCCTGACTTGAGACAATACTACAAAGCTACAGTCATCAAGACAGTATGGTACTGGCACAGAAACAGAAATATAAATCATGGAACAGGATAAAAATCACAGAGAGAAACCCACAAACCTGTGGTCACCTAATTTCTGACAAAGGAGACAAGAATATACAATGAAAGAAAAAGACAGCCTCTTCGAGAAATGATGTTGATAAAACCAGACTTCTACATGTATAAGATTTTAATTAGAACATTCTCTAACACTAAACACAAAAATATACTCAGAGTGGGTTAAAGATCTAAATGCAAGATTGAATAATACAAATAAAGTTGTTTTTTCAATTGATATTGGTATGTATGTGCTGCTTGTATATTTTTAATATTAATACCTTAGAGGTCAGAACCATAATGCATCCAATGCAGTTGTGGATGTGTCTGTTGGAAAAGTGAAGTCCTATGCTATAATGAACTACATTGCATAGAAGCCTGGAATGTTAGGTCCATGAAATCAAGGTAAATTTGAAGTGGTCAAACAGAGGGTGGCAAGAGTGAACATAGACATGTTAGGAATGAGTGAAATAAAATGGACGGGAATCAGTTGAGTTTAGTCACTCAGTCATGTCCTACTCTTTGGGACACTATGGACTGCAGCATGCCAGGCCTCCCTGTTCATCACCAACCCCTGAAGTTTACTCAAACTCATGTCCACTGAGTCAGTGATGCCATCCAACCATCTCATCCTCTGTTGTTCCATTCTCCTCCTGCCTTCAAACTTTCCCAGCATCAGGGTCTTTTCAAAAAGTTAGTTCATCACATCAGGTGGCCAAAGTATTGGAGTTTCAGCTTCAGCATCAGTCCTTCCAATGAATATTCAGGTCTAATTTCCTTTAGGATGGAATATTTGGATCTCCTTGCAGTCCAAGGGACTCTCAAAAGTCTTCTCCAACACCACAGTTCAAAAGCGCCAGTTCTTCAGTGCTCAGCTTTCTTTATAGTCCAACCCTCACATCCATACATAACTACTGGAAAAACCATAGCCTTGACTTGACAGACCATTGTTGGCAAAGTACTGTCTCTGCTTTTTAATATGCTGTGTAGATTGTTGATAACTTTCTTTCCAAGGAGTAAGCATCTTTTAATTTCATGGCTGCTGTCACCATCTGCAGTGATTTTGGAGCCCCCCAAAATAGTCAGCCACTGTTTCCCCATCTATTTGACATGAGGTGATGGGACTGAATGTTTAACGTTGAGCTTAGTTTTCTGAATGTTGAACTTTAAGCCAAAATTTTTGCTCTCCTCTTTCACTTTCATCAAGAGGGTCTTTCTTTCTTATTCACTTTTTGCCATAAGGGTTGTGTTATTTGCATATCTGAGGTTATTGATATTTCATTTGGCAATCTTGATTCCAGCTTGTGCTTCATACAGCCCAGCATTTCTCATGATGTACTCTGCATATAAGTTAAATAAGCAGGGTGACAATATACAGCCTTAATGTACTCCTTTCCTTATTTGGAACCAGTTTACTTTTCCATGTCTAGTTCTAACTGTTGCTTCTTGACCTGCATACAAATTTCTCAAGAGGCAGGTCAGGTAGTCTGGTATTCCCATCTCTTTAAGAATTTTCCACAGTCTGTGGTGATCCACACAGCCAAAGGCTTTGGCATAGTCAATAAAGCAGAAGTCTATGTTTTTTTCTGGAACTGTCTTTCTTTTTTGATGATCCAACAGATGTTGGCAATTTGATTTCTGGTTCGTCTGCTTTTTCTAAATCCAGCTTGAACATCTGGAAGTTGATAGTTCATGTACTGTTGAAGCCTGTCTTGTAGAATTTTGAGCATTACTTTATTAACATGTGTGATGAGGGAGATTGTGCAGTAGTTTGAGCATTCTTTGACAGTGCCTTTCTTTGGGATTGGAATGAAAACTGACCATTTCCAGTCCTGTGGCCACTGCTGAGTTTTCCAAATTTTCTGGCATATTTATTGTAGCACTTTCACAGAATCATCTTTTAAAATTTCAACTGGAATTGAAACTTTTAGCTCAACTGGAATTCCATCATCTCCAGTAGCTTTGTTTATAGTGATGCTTCCTAAGGCCTACTTAACTTCACATTCCAGGATGTCTGGCTCCAGGTGAGTGATCATACCATTGTGATCATCTGGGTCATGAAGATCTTTTATTGTATAGTTCATCTGTGTATTCTTGCCACCTCTTTTTAATATCTTCTGCTTCTGTTAGGTCCATACCATTTCTGTCCTTTATTGAGCCCATCTTTGCATAAAATGTTCCCTTGGTATCTCTAATTTTCTTGAAGAGATCTCTAGTCTTTCCAATTCTATTGTTTACCTCTATTTCTTTGCACTGATCACTTAGTAAAGCTTTCTTATCTTTCCTTGCTATTCTTTGGAACTCCGCATTCAAATGGCTATATATGGTCTTTCCTTCTTTGCTTTTCACTTCTCTTCTTTTCACAACTATTTGTTTGGCCTCCTCAGACAGCCATTTTGCTTTTTTGCATTTCTTTTTATTGGGGATGGTCTTGATCTCTGTTTCCTGTAAAATGCCACAAACCTCCTTCCATAGTTCATCTGGAACTCTGTCTATCAGATCTAATCCCTTGAATCTATTTCTCACTTCCACTGTAGAATTGTAAGGGATTTGATTTATGTCTTACCTGAATGGTCTAGTGGTTTTTACCTACTTTCTTCAATTTGTATCTGAATTTGGCAATAAGGAGTTCATGATCTGAGCCACAGGCAGCTCCTGGTCTTGTTTTACTGACTGTGTAGAGCTTCTCCATTTTTGGCTGCAAAGAATATAATCAATCTGATTTCAGTGTTGGCCATCTGGTGGTGTCCATATGTAGAGTCTTGTCTTGTGTTGTTGGAAGAGAGTGTTTGCTATGACCAGTGCGTTCTCTTGGCAGAACACTATTAGCCTTTGCCCTGCTTCATTTGGTATTCCAAGGCCAGGTTTTCCTGTTACTCCATTGTTTCTTGACTTCCTACTTTTGCATCCCAGTCCCCTATAGTGAAAAGGACATCTTTTTGGGGTGTTAGTTTTAGGTCTTGTAGGTCTTCATAGAGCCATACATCTTCAGCTTCTTCAGTATTACTGCTCAGGGGCATAGTCTTGGATTATCATGATATTGAAGAGTTTGTCTTGGAAATGAACAGAGATCATTCTGTGGTTTTTGAGATTGCATCCAAGTACTGCATTTTGGACTCTTTTGTTGACTCTGATGACTACTCCATTTCTTCTAAGGGATTCTTGCCCACAGTAGTAGATATACTGGTCATCTGAGTTAAATTCTCCCATTTCAGTCCATTTTAGTTTGCTGATTCCTAAAATGTCAACGTTCACCCTTTCCATCTCTTATTTGACCACTTCCAATTTGCCTTGATTCATGGACCTAACATTCTAGGTTCCTATGCAACATTGCTCTTTACAGCATCGGACTTTTATTCTATCACCAGTGACATTCACAACTGGGTGTTGTTTTTGCTTTGGCTCTTTCTCGTCATTCTTTCTGGAGTTATTTCTCCACTGATGTCCAGTAGCATATTGTGCACCTACCAACCTGGGGAGTTCCTTTCAGTGTCATATATTTTTGCCTTTTCATACTGTAGCATATTGTGCACCTACCAACCTGGGGAGTTCCTTTCAGTGTCATATATTTTTGCCTTTTCATACTGTTTATGGGGTTCTCCAGGCAAGAATACTGAAGTGGTTTGCCATTCCCTTCTCCAGTGAACCACATTTTTTCAGAATTCTCCACCATGACCCATCCGTCTTGGGTGGCCCTACACGACATGGTTCATAGTTTCATTGAGTTAGACAAGGCTGTGATCCATGTGATCAGATTTATTAGTTTTCTGTGATTTTGGCTTTCTGTGATTGTGGATGGGAATGGGAGAATTTAATTTAGAAGACCATTTTATCTCTACTGTGGGCAAGAATCCCTTAGAAGAAATGGAGTAGCCCTTATAGTCAACAAAAGAGTCCAAAATGCAGTACTTGGGTGCAATCTTTTAAATGACAGAATAATCTCTGTTCTTTTTCAAGACAAACCATTCAATATCATAGTAATCCAAGTCTATGCTCCAACCACAAATGCCTACAAATTTGAAGTTGGACAGTTCTATGAAGATTTACGAGACCTTATAGAACTAACACCAAAAAATGATGTCCTTTTTATCATGTTGTTGGTCAGTCACCCAGTCATGTCCAACTCTTTGTGACCCCATCGATCACAGCATAACATGGCTCCCTATCCCTCACCATCTTCTAAAGTTTGCCAAAGTTCATGTCCATTACATCAATAATGCCATCCAGCCATCTCATCCTCTGACACCCTCTTATCCTTTTGCCTTCAATCTTTCCCAGCATCAGGGACTTTTCCAATTAGTCAGCTGTTCACATCAGATGACCAAAATACTGGAGTTTCAACTTCAGCATCAGTCCTTCCAAAGAGTTTTCAGGGTTGATTTCCCTTAAGATTGACTGATTTGATCTCCTTTTTGTCCAAGTTATTCTCAGGAGTCTTCTCTAGCACCATGTTCTAAGGCATCAGTTCTTCAGCACTATGTCTTCTTTACAGTCCTGCTCTCACAACTATACATGACCATAAGGAAAAACATAGGCTTGACTATACCCTGCTCATCATAGAGGACTGGAAAGCAAACGTAGGGAGTCAAGAGATACCTGGAGTAACAGGCAAGTTTGGAATCGAAATACAAAATGAAGCAGTGCAAAGGCTAACATAGTTTTGCCAAGAGAATACACTTGTCATAGCAAACACTCTCTTCCAACAACACAAGAGACGACTGTACACAAGGACATCAGCAAACGGTCAATACCAAAATCAGATTGATTATATTCTTTGCAGCCTAAGATAGAGAACCTCTATACAGTCATCAAAACGAGACTGGGGACTGACTGTGGCTCAGATTATGAATTCCTTATTGCGAAATTCTGACTAAAATTGAAGAAAATAAGTAAAACCACTAGGCCATTCAGGTATGACCTAAATAAAATCCCTTGTGATTATATAGTGAAAGTGACAAATAGATTCAAAGGATTATATCTGATAGACAGAGTGCCTAAAGAACTATGGACAGAGGTTCATAACATTGTACAAGATGCAGTGATCAAATCATCCCAAAGAAAAAGAAATGCAAAACAGGCAAAATATTCGTCTAAGAAGAGAAATTGCTTACAAATAGTTGAGAAAAGAAGAGAAGTGAAAGACAAAGGAGAAAAGGAAAGATATACCTATCTGTATGCAGAGTTCCTTAGAATAATAAGGAGAGATAAGAAAGGCTTCTAAGTGGACAATGCAAAGAAACAGAAGAAAACAATAGAATGGGAAAGACTAGAGATCTCTTCAAGAAAAATAGAGATACCAAGGGAACATTTCATGCAAAGATGGGCACAATAAAGGATGAAATGGTATGGATCTAACAGAAGCAGAAGATATTAAGAACAGGTGGCAGAAATACACAGAAGAACTATATAAAACAAGATCTTAATGACCTGGATATCCACGATGGTGTGATTACTTACCTAGAGCCAGACATCCTGGAATGCAAAGTCAAGTGAGCCTTAGGAAGTATCATGGCAAACAAAGCTAGTGGAAGTGATGGAATTCCAGCTGTTCTGTTTGAAATCCTAAAAGATGATGCTATGAAAGTGTTGCGCTCAACATGCAAGCAAATTTGGAAAACTCAGCACTGGCCACATGACTGGAAATGGTCAGTTTTCATTCCAATACCAAAGAAGGGCAACGTCAAAGAATGTTCAAACTACTGCACAATTGCACACATCTCACATGCTATCAAGGTGTGCTCAAAATCCTTCAAACTCAGCTTCAACAGCATGTGAACTGAGGTGTTTTAATCTGGAGATGCAGATGTTTAATCTTTTAAGCATAAACTTTTTAAGTTTAATCTTTTAATATCTTTTAAGCATAAATGATGTTTAATCTTATATGCAGATGTTTATAATGTATTTATAAAAGGCAGAGGAATCAGAGATCAAATTGCCAATGTGCTGGATCATAGATAAAGCAAGAGAATTCCAGTAAATTATCTACTTCTGCTTCATTGACTATGCTAATGCCTTTGGCTGTTTGGATCACAACACATTGTGGAAAATTCTGAAAGAGATGGAAACACCAGACCACCTTATCTGCTTCCTGAGAAATCTTATATGCAGGTCAAAAGCAACAGTTAGAATCAGACATGGAAAAATGGACTGGTTCAAACCTGCAAAAGCAGTATGACAAGGCTGTATATTGTCACACTGCTCATTTAACTTATCTGCAGAGTACATCATGTGAAATGTTGGCCTGGATGAAGCACAAGCTGGGAGAAATAATGATAGTCTCAGGTATGCAGATGACACCACCTTTTTGGCAGAAAGTGAAGAGGAACCAAAGAGCCTCTTGATGAAAGTGAGAGAGGGGAGTGAAATATATAGCTTAAATCTCAACATTCAAAAAACTATGATCATGGCATCCGGTCTGATCACTTCATGACAAATATTTAGGAAAACAATGGAAACAGTGGCAGACTATATTTTCTTGGTGGGCTTTAAAATCACTGTGGATGGTGACTGCAGACATGAGGTTAAAAGACTCTTGTCCCTTGGAAGAAAAACTACAACAAACCTCGACAGCATATTAAAAAGCAGAGACATTACTTTCCCAACAAAGTTCAGTATAATCAAAGCTTTGGTTTTCCAGTAATCATGTACAGATATGAGATTTAGATCATAAAGAATGCTGATCCCCAATGAATTGATGCTTTCAAACTGTGGTGCAGAAGAAGATTCTTGAGAATCCTTTGGACAGCAAGGAGATCAAATTAGTCAATCCTAAAGGAAATCATCCCTGAATATTCTTTGGAGGGAATAATGTTAAGGCTGAAGATCTAATACTTGACCACCTTATTCGGAGAGCCAATTCATGATAAAGACCCTCATGCTGGGAAAGATTGGAGGGTAGAAGAGAAGTGGGCAGCAGAAAATGAGATGTTTAGATAGCATCACCAGCACTATTAACATGAATTTGAGCAAACTCCAGGAATAGGAAGGACAGAGGTGCCTGACTCCTGCAGTCCATTGGGTAGCAAAGACTTGGACATGACTTAGCAACTGAACAACAGCAACTAAAGATTTATTGTTATTTTGGTGGTCACCCTTCCCAGATTCTTCATGATCTTTTTTTCTTTGTTAGGTGTAAATTGGTTAATTAATGAAATAGTCCCTCTTTCACTGTTTATAGACTGATTTTGGGTAAGGGTATGCTTTAATGTACTATGATCCTGGGTTTTGTGGTGGAGGTTGCCAGGTGTGTAATTATGTGTCATCACTGTGTTTGGTTGGGTGTGATGTGTCTTCTATTCAGGCTGCTGGCACCCATAGTGGTGACAATCGTGTGGTCTATGGTGAATGTTTCATGGGTTCCTCAGTATCTGCAAGAGATGTTGGGATCCTCAGCAGTGCCTCTATGTCCAGTAAGTAGGCACAAGTCAGGCAGATGTGGTGACTAAAGATAGTAGCCCACAGTCATATGTGGATACCTACTGCAAGTGCTTATCAGTGGCAGGGGTAGCTGCCAATACACACATGGTATTATGGGCCAGTATGTGTGGCATAGGCTAGAGTCAACTACAGACTCATTGGCAACTATGGGGACCCTAGATGTCTGCATGTTCTTCCTGTGGGTGTCCACTCTCCCTTTGGGTGTGTACTCTTTACTAAAGTTTGAGGATGGATGGGGGTCAAGATGATAATGTGCAGGTGCACAGATGGAGTGGTATCCCTAAGCATGGTGGTGAAGATATCCAGGTAGTTGAGATTGATTTCTGCCTTTGTTCAGCTACAGAGGCCTGAGATGGCTGCTGTTTTGGTTCAGGGAACTGGTGGATGAGGCAGGGAGGGAGCTAGAAGGATCCAGGTGATTGACAGTCACAAAAGTGAATACATATGGGGAGAAAACTGGTGAAATCTGTAGAGCGTCTACAGAAGCTATGCCAGCAGTTGGTTTCATCAGTGGTGAAATCTCCTGAGTTTGTCTGCTGAACTGGTCTCTATGAAATGCAAATAATTGTGTTGCATGGCTGCTTTTCATAGCTCCTGCTTTTCTTCCTTTTTCCTGGCCATCTATGTATGTCTCAGCTTTGCCTATCTGAGTGAGCTGAATCCAAAGTGGGATCCTTGTGCCATACCCTGAAATTCTGGAAAAACTGTTTATTCACTCCACTTAACACAGTTGGTTTGAAATCAGTAAGTCCAAAGCTTTTGCCTTTTGGGGACAATTTTAGTTAATTTCTCGTGCATTTTCTATTTCATTTTTTCCCTTTAATGGGACATATTTCCTGTTTCTTTTCATATCCAGTAATATTTGTTGACTGGATTTTACTTCCCAGGATTTTTTGTTTATTTACTTTGCATTATAGTTGTTTGTTTTAGTGACTTTTCTAAACTAGTTCTGCAAAGACTCTTTTACATTGTATGGTCTCCAAAGTCTGTGTTTCTTTCGTTTAGTGATATGGCAGTACTTTGACAGAGATTTCCTTCAACATCTGGAGCCACCAAAAGTTAAGCATAAAAAAATATTACATCATACTCTGCAGATGTTGTAGTTTGAGTTTGTGTTTTGGCACTCCTTTGATTCTTAGCCAGGTTGTTTACAACTATACCTTAACTTTCACTTCCCACCTTGAACCAAAATATCAGCTAGATGTGAAAGTTTGTGGGTATCTCAGGTCTTTTCTGATCATGTGTCCTATCCTGGGCATGCATGTAGCTTCCTAGAGTCCATGATATATGTGAGAGATTTTCAAGGTTCTGACTCTGCAACATACTTCAATCCTCATCAAATGATGGTCAAATGTCTCTCCCCCACCCCCGCCCTTTGCTTCAATTGTTTTGTTTGTTTGTTGTTTTCTGCTCCAGATGGCAGTGGCTTTTTCATTTAATGTTTCATAGAAATGTCCTTTACACAGCTGTTTCTCCATCATATTCTAACTCTTGAGTTTAACAGAACAAACACATGACCCTCATGTCAGTGTTTAAGGAAACTCCTAGAGAGGTCACAACAGATAAGCACATTTCCTTGGCAATAAGGTCTGCTCTGCTTTCTCTAACCAGGTGCCACAGTAGGCATGTGGACTGCTATTTCCAAGACCATTACCATACTGGAAGGACTTTGGAACAAAGATAAGGTGAACTACACAAAAATATCCTATTGTTTTAATGGACTTCATCCTGATTCAGAATTCATTTTTTTGCCTTAAAACTTTGACTGGTTTTTAAGAGTTCTGATAATATTGATTTTGACATTTTTTGTCAGGTATTTCATTGTTTTCTCTGGTGTCTCTCTTGATGAATTTTGATGATATTTTTATCATTATCTTGAATATTGTATTACTCAATGAGTAGAACACAATTTTCCCTGATGATTTCATTGCAATTAAATATATTCTATATATGTACAATGAATATCAAACTTTGACTTTACATGGCTTATTAAATGTATTCTTGATAAGTTATATGTAGATGATCAACCTACATATCAGTTTTATTTTCTTGATTTTTGTTACAATTTCAGAAATATTTACCTTTGGGGAAAACTACTTTATGCAAGATATATAAAAATTATACTTCAATAGTTTCATTCACCTTAGGGAACATTTTGACTTTAAGCATGCAGTCTGCACACATTTAATTTGATAATATAGCCCCTGAAAAAAGTCAATGGACAATCTATGTGCTCTTTACATCTGATCAAGAAACATATATACATTTCAATGAGCTATAAATCTAAATTTCAGTTTATGGAAAGACTCTTACTGTGCCTTTGGCTAGGTAGATCAATTTTCTGTTAAAATCTAGGGTAAGCTAGTTGAGCATTAACTTGCTACAATTATTATTATTTTTTGAATACTTCAGTTTTGTTTTTTTTTTTCTTTCTTTTTTATGTCACTGCCATGCCTTTCTCCAGGAGATCGTCCTAACCCAGGGATCAAACCCAGGTCTCCTGCATTACAGGTGGATTCTTTACCATCTGAGCAATGAGGAAAGCCCAAGAATACTCGAGTCAGTAGCCTATCCCTTCTCCAGGGGGTCTTCCTGACCCAGGAACTGATCCGCGATCTCCTGCATTGCAGGCAGATTCTTTACCAGTTGAGTTCCCAGGGAAGCTAATAATACACTCTAGATCCATTCATTTTGTAGCAAATGGCAAGGTTTTATCCCTTTTGGTGGCTAAGTAGTAGTATACCATTGTGTACATATACCTCATCTTCTTTACGTATTCATCCACTAATGGACACTTAGGTTATTTTCATATCTTGGCTATAATAAATAATGTTGCAATGAACATAGGGGTGCATATATCTTTTATAATTAGATTTTTTTTTCTACAGAAAAGTACCTAAAAGTGCAATAGCTGGGTCATATGGTATCTTTAAGTCTTAATTTTTTGAAAAACCTACGTATTAATACTGTTTTCCATAGTAACTGCACCAATTTACAAAACCACCAACTGTGTATATGGGTTCCTTTTACTCCACATTCTTACCAACACTTGTTATGTCTTAACTTTTTGATAGTCCTTCTGACAGATGTGAGGTGACATCTCATTTTGGTTTTGATTTGCATTTTCTTAATAATATTGAACATCTTTTCATGTGTCTTTGGCTAGCTGTATATATCCTTTGGAAAAATGTCTATCTGGGGGCTCAGCTTGTCTTAAAATAGGGGTATTTTTTGTTTGTGTTGAGTTTTATGGGCTCTTTATGGGCTTTCCCTGGTGCCTCAGATGGTAAAAAATCTGCCTGCAATGAGGGAGATACGATTTTGAACCCTGGGTCAAGAAGATACTCTGGAGAAGGAAATGGCAACCCACACCAGTATTCTTGCCTGGAAAATCCCATAAACAGAGGAGCCTGGTGGTCTATAGTCCCTGGGGTTGCGAGAGTTGTCGGAGAAGGCAGTGGCACCCCACTCCAGTACTCTTGCCTGGAAAATCCCATGGATGGAGGAGCCTGGTAGGCTGCAGTCCATGGGGTCACTGAGGGTCGGACACGACTGTGCGACTTCACTTTCACTCTTCACTTTCATGCATTGGAGAAGGCAATGGCAACCCACTCCAGTGTTCTTGCCTGGAGAATCCCAGGGATGGGGGAGCCTGGTGGGCTGCCGTCTATGGGGTCGCACAGAGTCGGACACGACTGAAGTGACTCAGCAGCAGCAGCAAGAGTTGTACATGACTGAGCAACTAACAATTTCACTTTCACTACAGGTGCTTTATATATTTATATATTTATGTGTATATATATATATATATGTATATATATATATATATTCTTTATATATTCTTGGATATTAACCAAAGTTGCAAATCAACTTTCTTCCATTAATAAGTTGCCTTTTCATTTTGATGATTTTCTTCACAGTGCAGAAACTTTTCAGTTTGATGTGGTCTGATTTTATTATTCTTGCTTTTGTTTTCTTTACTTTTGAAGTCAGACCCACAAGACCATTTGCTAAGATGAATGCAAATGAGAGGGGATTCTCCAGTGGCTCAGCGGTAAAGAATACAACTACAATGTAGGAGCCACAGAAGTGGGTTTGATCCCTGGGTCAGGAAGATCCCCTGGAAGAGAACATGGCAACCTACTCCAGTACTCTTGCCTGGAGAATCCCATGGACAGAGGAGCCTGGTGGTCTACAGTCCATAGGGTCACAAAGAGTTGGACATGGCTGAAGAGACTGAGCACACATGCACATGCAAATGAGGTTACTGTTTATGTTGTCATCTATGAATTTTATGGCTTCAGGTCTTACTTTCAAGTTTTTAATTCATTTTGAGTTAATTTTTTTTTATAGTATAAAAGAGTGTTTTAGTTTCATTCTTTTGCATGTGGCTATTCAATTTTACCAATATAATTAATTGAGGAGGCTGATCTTTCTCCACTGTATATTTTTTTCCTTCTTAGCCATAGATTAATTGATTCTATAAGTGTAGGTTTATTTCTGGGATCTCAATACTAGTTCAATGATTCATGTGTCTGTATTTGTGCCAGCACCTTATTTTTTGATTATTGTAGCTTGTAGCATAGCTTGAAATCAGGGAGTATGCTATATCCAGTTTATTTTTCTTTCTCAAAATTTTTTTGACTCTTCACGATCTCTTGTGATTTCATATAAATTTTAGAATAATTTGTTCTAGTTCTATTAAACATGCCATTGGAATTTTTATAGGGATTGCATTGGATTTATAGATTGCTTTTGGAAGTGTGGAGATTTTAATAAAATTGATTATTCTCACTGATGAGCACAAAATATCTTTCCAAAAATTGGTGTCTTCTATAATTTCTTTTATCACTGTCTTATAGCTTTAAGCATACAGGTGTTTCATCTCTTTGGTTACATTTATACCTTAGCATTTTATTCATTTTGCTGCAATTGTAAATGGAATTGCTTTCTTAATTTCTCTTTTTGATAGTCCAATATTAGCCCATGATGGGTTTAGATGCTCAGTCGTGTCCAACTCTTTGCAACCCCATGGACTGTAGCCTGCCAGGCTCCTCTGTCCGTGGAATTTCCCAGGCAAGAATACTGGAGTCGATTGCCATTTTCTAAATTTTTCTATATTGGTATTGTATCCTGCAACTTTACTGAATTCATTTATTAGCTTTGGCAGTTTTGTTGTTGTTCTTGTTGAGTGTTTAGGGGTTTCTAACCATAATGTCATGTTAGCTGCAATAGTGACAGTTTTACTTCTTCCTTTCTGACTTCAGTGCTTTTTATTTATATTTTGTGACTAATTGCTGTGGCTAGGACTTTCAATACTGCGTTAAATAGAAGTAATGACCATGGACATCTTGTCTTCTTGTACTTAGAGGAAAAGTTTTACGCTTTTGATGATTGAGTAGGATTTTTCTTATGGACTTGATATACATGACTTTTATTATGCTTAGGTATGTTCTCTCCATACCCACATCACTGAAAATACTTATAAATGGATGCTGAATTATATCAAATGACATTTCTACATCTATTTAGATGATCATATAATTTTTATCCTTCATTTTGTTAATCATGTTGCTTAATTTGCAGATGTTGAATAATCCCATCATCTTTGGGATAAATCTCACTTGACAAAGATGAGTGATACTTTTAATATATTGTAGAAATTATTGTTATGATTCTTTCTCTGGTCAAGCACATCATGGAATTTTATGAAGAACAAGAGGAATACGAAGCTTCAAATTGAAGTTTTTCTTTAATTGGAGTTATTTACTTCAAAAGAACATACAGAAAACACATACTAATTTCTGTTATGTTTAAATTATTTTCAGTCTTCATGTTGCAGATATTTCAATGCCATATTTATAAAGGAAGAACACAGCATAAAAATAATATTGTGGAGTAGTAGATACTTGCCAGTAGTTCTATTCTTGATTCTCTACTTAATCTTTTTCTTTTTACTTGCATCTTAAATTTTCTTTTTTTCAACTTTTTAATTTAATATTGGAATACAGCTGATTAAAAATACTGTGTTAGACTCATGTGGCCAGCAAAGGGATTCAGCCATATATATACATATATCCATTCTTCCCCAAACAAGCCTGTCAACAGTTTGTCACATAATATTGACCAGAGTTCCCTATGTTATACAGTAGATCCTTGTTGGTGTTCAGTTGTTAAATCGTGTCTGACTCTTTGTGACCCTCATGGACTGCAGCGCACCAGGCTTCCTTGTCCTTCATTATCTCCTAGAGTTTTCTCAAACTCATGTCCATTGAGTTTATGATGTCATCCAACCATTTCATCCCTGTTGCCCCCCTCTCCTCCTGCCCTCAATCTTTCCCATATCAGGGTCTTTCCCAATGAATCAGCTCTTGGCATCAGGTTTAATTATCCATTTTAAATATAGGAGTGTGTAAACAACTATCCCAAACTCCCTAACTATCCCTTTCCCCACTCTTTCTCCCCAGCAACTGTAAGTTTGTCCTCTAAGTCTGTGAGTCTTTTTCTGTTTTATAAGTTCATTTGTATCATTTCTTTTTTTTTTTTTCTTTTACTGTTTCATTTTATTATTTTAATTTAGTTTTTTACTGAAGGATAATTTCTTTACAGAATTTTGCTGTTTTCTGACAAATCTCAACATGAATTAGTCATAGGTATACATATAACCTCTTCATTTTGAACCTCCATCCCATCTCCCTAGACAGGATATTAAAGAGAAGAGACATTACTTTGCCAACAAAAGTCCATTTAGTCAAAGCTATGGTTTTTCCAGTAGTCACGTATGGATATGAGAGTTGGATGGACTATAAAGAAAGCTGAGTATCAAAGAATTGATGCTTTTGAACTGTAGTGTTGGATAAGACTCTTGATAGTCCTTTGGACAGCAAGAAGACCCAACCAGTCTATCCTAAAGGAAATCAGTTCTGAATATTCATTAGAAGGACTGATGCTGAAGCTCAGACTCCAACACTTTGGTCACCTGATGCAAAGAACTGACTCATTTGAAAACACCCTGATGCTGGGAAAGATTGAAGGTGGGACTAGAAAGGGACAACAGAGGATGAGATGGTTGGATGGCATCATTGACTCAATGGACATGAGTTTGAGTAAATTCCAGGAGTTGGTGATGGACAGGGAGGCCTGGCATGCTGCAGTCCATGGGGTCACAAAGAGTCGGATATAACTAAGTGACTACACTGACTGACCCATCGTCCTACCCATTACAACCCTCTAGATTGATACACAGTCTCTGTTCGAGTTTGCTGACCCATACAGCAAATTTCTCTTGCTATCTATTTTGGTAATGTAAGTTTCCATGTTACTCTTTCCATACATCTCACCCTCACCTCCCCACTCCCTATATCCATAAGTTTATTCTTTATGTCTGTTTCTCCATGGATGTTCTATAAATAAATTCTTCAGTACATTTTTTCTAGATTCCATATACATGTGCTAGAATACAATAGTTATCTTGCTCTTTCTGACACACTTCACTCTGTATAATAGGTTCTAGGTTCATCCACCTCATCAGAACTGACTCAAGTGTGTTCCTTTTTGTGACTGAGTAATGTTTCATTGTGCATATATACCACAACTTCTTCATCCATTCATTGTTGATGGGCATCTAGGTTGCCTCCGTGTTTAGCTGTTGTAAATAGTGCTGCAATGAACAATTGTATACATGTTTCTTTTTCAATTTTGGTTTCCTCACCATATATGCCTAGGAGTGGGATTGCTGGGTCATATGGTGGTTTTATTCCTAGTTTTTTAAGGAATCTCTGTATCATCTTCCATAGTGGATGTATCAATTGACATTCCCCAAAACAGTGCAAGAGCATTCCCATTTCTCCACACCTTCTCTAGCATTCATTGTTTGTAGACTTTTTGATGATGGCTATTCTGGCCAGTGCGGTGACCAGTGCGAAGTTATATCTCCTTGTAATTTGATTTGCTTTTCTCTAATGATGAACTATTTTGAGCATCTTTTCATGTGTTTTTTAGCCATCTGTATGTCTTCTTTGGAGCAATGTCTGTTTAGGTCTTTTTTCCCACTTTTTGATTGGGTTGTTTGTTTTTCCAGTGTTGAGTTTTATGAGCTGCTTGTATATTTTGGAAATTATTACTTTGTTAGCTGTTTCACTTGCTATTATTTTCTCCCATCCTGAGGGTTGTCTGTTCATATTGCTTATAGTTTCCTTTGTTGTGTAAAAGCTTTTGAGTTTAATCAGGTCCTACTTGTTTACTTTTGTTTTTATTTCCACTACTCTAGGAGGTGGATCCAGAGAAGACAATGGCACCCCGCTCCAGTACTCTCACCTGGGAAATCCCATGGATGGAGGAGCCTTGTAGGCTGCAGTCCACGGGGTTGCTAAGAGTAGGGCACGACTGAGCGACTTCACTTTCACTTTTCACTTTCTTGCATTGGAGAAGGAAATGGCAACCCACTCCAGTGTTCTTGCCTGGAGAATCCCAGGGACGGAGGAGCCTAGTGGGCTGCCCTCTATGGGGTCGCACAGAGTCAGACACTACTGAGGCGACTTAGCAGCAGCAGCAGCAGCAGGAGGGGATCATAGAGGATCTTGCTTTGATTTAGGTCATCGAGTGTTCTGCCCCTGTTTTCCTCTAAGAATTTTCTAGTTTCTGGTCTTACATTTAGGTCTTTAATCCATTTTGAGTTTCTCTTTGTGTATGGTGTTAGGAAGTATTCTGTTTCATTCTTTTATATTTAGTTGTCCAGCTTTCTCAGCACCACTTATTGAAGAAGCTTTCTTTGCCCCATCGTATATTCTCTCTTCCCTTGTCAAAAATAACGTACTCATAGGTGCATGGGTTTGTTTCTGGGCTTTCTATTTTGTTCCATTAGTCTATATTTCTGTTTTGTGCCAGTACCATAGTGTCTTGATGACTGTAACTTTGTAGTATAATCTGAAGTCAGGAAGGTTGGTTCCTTCAACTCCATTCTTTCTCAGGACTGCTTTGGCTGTATGGGGTCTTTTGTGTTTCCACATTAATTGTGAAATTTTTTCTTCTTGTTCTGTGAAAAATTATATTGGTAATTTGATAGGCATCACATTGAATCTGTAGATTGCATTTGGTAGCATAGTCATTTTCACAATATTGATTCTTCCTACCAAGGAACATTGAATATCTCTCCATCTGTTTATGTAGTCTTTGCTTTCTTTCATCAGTGTTTTATACTTTTCTATGTATAGTTCTTTTGTCTCCTGAGGTAAGTTTATTCCTAGATATTTAATTCTTTTTGTTGTAATGGTGAATGGGATTGATTCCTTAATTGCTCTTTCTCATTTTTCATTTTTAGTGGAATGAAATGGGAGTGATTTCTGTGTATTGATTTTGTGTCCTGCAACTTTGCTAAATTCACTGATTAGCTCTAGTAACTTTCTAATACTGTCTTTAGGGTTTTCTATGTACAGTATCATCTGTAAACAGTGAGACTTTTCTTCATTTATGATCTGGATTCATTTCTTTTTATTCTCTGATTGCTCTGGCTAGGATTTCCAGTACTATGTTGAATAGTTTAGAAAGTGGAGAACCTTGTCTTGTTCCTGATCTTAGTGGGAATGCTTTCAGTTTTTCACCGTTGAGAATAAGGTTTGCTGTCAGCTTATCATATACAGACTTTACTATATTGAGATAGGTTCCTTCTATGCCCATTTTTTAAAGAGTTTTAATTATTAATGGATGCTGAATCTTGTCAAAAGGTTTTTCTGCATCTATTGAGATGGTCATATGAGTTTTATCTTTCAATTTGTTAATATGGTGTATCACATTGATTGATCTGTATATATTGAAGAATACTTGCATCCCTGGAATAAACACAACTTGATCATGGTATATGAGCTTTTGGATGTGTGGCTGAATTCTGTTTGCTAAAATTTTGTTCAGTATTTTTGCATCTATGTTCATCAGTAGTATTGGCCTGTAGTTTTATTTTTTGTGTGTGTGAGTTTCCTTTGTCTGGGTTTGGTATCAGGGTAATGGTGGACTCATAGAATGAGTTTGGAAGTGTTCCTTCCTCTGCAATTTTTGGAAAGAGTTTTAAAAGCATATGCATTAGCTCTTCTCTAAATGTTTGATAGAATTCTCCTGTGAAGCCATCTGGTCCTGGACTTTTGTTTTGGGGGAAAATTTTGATCACAGCTTCAGTGCTCGCAATTGGGTTGTTCATAGTTTCTATTACTTCCTGGTTCAGTCTTGGAAGATTGAACTTTTCTATGAATCTGTCCATTTCTTCCAGGTTATTCATTTTATTGCCATATAGTTGTTCATAATAGTCTTTTATAATCATTTGTATTTCTGCATTTTCTTTTGTAACCTCTCCTTTTTCATCTCTAATTTTGCTGATTTGATTCTTCTCTCTTTTTTCCTTGATGTGTCTGGCAAAAGGCTTGTCAATTTTGTTTAACTTTTCAAAGAACCAGCTTTTAGTTTTATTGAAAACTGAGCGACTTCACTTTCACTTTTCACTTTTATGCATTGGAGAAGGAAATGGCAACCCACTCCAGTGTTCTTGCCTGGAGAATCCCAGGGATGGGGGAACCTGGTGGGCTGCCGTCTATGGGGTCGCACAGAGTCGGACATGACTGAAGCGACTTAGCAGTAGCAGCAGCATTGTTTCTTTCATTTCTTTTTCATTTATTTCTGTTTGGATCTTTATGATTGCTTTCCTTCTACTATTTTTTTTTTGTTCTTTTTTTCAGTTGTTTAAGGTGTAAAGTTAGGTTGTCTACTCGATGTTTTTCTTGTTTCTTGAGGTAGGATTGCATTGCTATAAACTTCCCTCTTAGGACTGGTTTTGCACATCCCATAGATTTGGAGTTGTTGTGTTTTCATTGTCATTTGTTCCTAGAAATTTTCTGATTTCCCTTTTGATTTCTTCAGTACCCTGTTTGTTATTTAGAAACATGTTGTTTAGTCTCCATGTGTTTGTTTTTCTTACAGTTTTTTTCTTGTAATTGATATCTAGTCTCATAACATTGTGGTCGAAGAAGATGCTTGATATTATTTCCATTTTCTTAAATTTACTGAGGTTTGATTTGTGACCCAAGATGTGATCTATTTTCAGAATGTTCCATGTGCACTTGAAAAAAAGGTGTACTTTTCTGCATTTAGATGGAATGTCCGGAAGATATCAATGAGATCCATCTCATCTAATGTATCATTTAAGACTTCTCTTTTCTTATTAGTTTCCTGTTTTAATGATCTGTCCATTGGTGTGAGTGGGGTGTTAAAGTCTCCTACTATGATTGTGTTACTGTCAATTTCTCCTTTTAGGTCTATTAGTGTTTGTCTCTTGTATTGAGGTACTTCTAAGTTGGGTGCATAGATATTTACAATTGTCTTCCTCTTGGATTGATCCCTTGATCATTATGTAGTATCCTTTCTTATCTCTAATAATCATCTTTATTTTAAGATCTATTTTGTCTGATATGAGGATTGCTACCTCAGCTTTCTTTAGCTTCCCATTTGCATGGAATATATTTTTACAACCTCTCACTTTCAGTCTATGTGTGTCTTCAGTTCTGAAGTGGGTTTCTTGTAGAAAGCATATTTATGGGTCTTGTTTTTGTATCCATTCAGCCAGTCCCTGTCTTTTTGTTGGACCATTGAATCCATTTACATTTAGAGTAATTATTGATATATATATATGTTCCTATTGCCATTTTCTTAATTGTTTATGGTTGATTTTGTAGATCTTTTTTCTTCTCTTGTATTTCTTGAGTATATAAATCCCTTTAACATTTCTGTAAAGCTGGTTTGCTGGTACTGAATTCTCTTAACTTTTGATTGTCTGAAAAGCTTTTTATTTCTGCATCAATGTTGAATGAGATCCTTGTCGGGTACTATAATCCTGGTTATACATTTTCCCTTTCAGTACTTTAAATATATTCTGCCATTCCCTTCTGGTCTGAAGAGTTTCAGCTGAAAGATCCGCTGTTACGCATAAGTTCCCTTGTTTTTTACTTGTTCCTTCCCCCTTGTTGCTTTTAATAATCTTTCTTTGTGTTTAGTCTTTTTTTAGTTTGATTAGTATGTGTCTTGGAGTGTTTCTCTTTGGGTTTATCTTGTATGAGACTCTTTGTGCCTCTTGGACTTGATTGACTATTCTTTTTCCATGTTGGGGAAATTTTCAACTATAATATCTTCAAAAAAATTCTCATACCCTTTCTTTTTCTCTTCTTCTTCTGGGACCCCTATTATTCGAATGTTGATGTGTTTGATATTGTCCCAGAGGTCTCTGCGACTATCCTTGGTTCTTTTCATTCCTTTTACTTTATTCTGCTCTGCTTTACTTTCATTCCTTTTGCTTTATTCTCTGAGACTATCCTCAGTTCTTTTCATTCCTTTTACTTTATTCTGCTCTTCAGAAGTCATTTCCACATTTTTCTTCCAGCTCACTGATTCCTTCTTCTGCTTCAGATATTCTGCTCTTGATTCCTTCTAGAGTATTTTTAATTTCAGTAATTGTGTTTTCTCTGTATGTTTATTCTTTAATTATTCTAGGTCTTTGTTAATTGATTCTTGCATTTTCTCCATTTTGTTTTCAAAGTTTTAGATCATCTTTGCTAGCATTATTCTGAATTGTTTTTCAGGTAGTTTGCCTATTTCCTCATCATTTATTTGGACTTCTGTGTTTCTAATTTGTTCCTTCACTTGTGCAATATTTCTCTGCCTTTTCATTATACTTTATTTTTTAAAACTTACTGTGTTTGGGGTCTCCTTTTCCCAGACTTTAAGGCTGAATTTTTTCTTCCTTTTGTTTTCTGCCCTCCTAAGGTTGGTCCAGTGGTTTGTGTAAGCTTTGTATAGGGTGAGAATTATGATGAGGTTTGTTTGTTTGCCTTTCCTCTGATGGACCAGGCAGAGTGAGGTGGTAATCTTGTATGCTGAAGATTGGATTTGTATTTTAGTTTTATTTGTTGTTTAGATGAGGCTTCCTGCACAGGGTGGTACTAGTGGTTGGGTGATGTTGGGCTTTGTATTCAAGTGGTTTCCTTTGTGTGAGTTCTCATTATTTGATATTCCCTAGGGTTATTTCTACTCTTGAGAGTCCCTTGGACTGCAAGGAGATCCAACCAGTCCATTCTGAAGGAAAACAGCCCTGGGGTTTCTTTGGAAGGAATGATGCTAAAGCTGAAACTCCAATACTTTGGCCACCTCATGTGAAGAGTTGACTCATTGGAAAAGACTCTGATGCTGGGAGGGATTGGGGGCAAGAGGAGAAGGGGATGACAGAGGATGAGATGGCTAGATGGCATCACTGACTCGATGGACGTGAGTCTGAGTGAACTCCGGGAGTTGGTGATGGACAGGGAGGCCTGGCTTGCTGCGATTCATGGGGTCGCAAAGAGTCGGACATGACTGAGCGACTGATCTGATCTAATCTGAGGGTTATTTCTCTGGTAGTCTAGGGTCTTGGAATAAGTGCTCCCACACAAAAGGCTCAATGCTTGATCTATGGTCAGGAAAGAAGATTCCACAAGTTTTGTTATGGCATTAAGCAAGACTAATACAAGTATCCTAAAGCGAGAAACCAAAGATGAACCCCAGAAAAACGGCAGTTATGAAATCAGGCCAATAATAATTAAAATAATGGAATATACACCCATGTGCAAAGTGAAAACAGTCCAACAAAAATAAAGTACAGTTAATTGATCCAGTGAACAAAGGAAATAAAAAAAAAATATTTAGCAGTTAAGAACAAAATGAACTAAAGCACAAACTAGAAAACAATAAAAAGCAAGGTGCCAAGTAGGTAATTAAGCAATTAAAACAAAACTAACAAATATGTTGAGAGGAAAAGAAAGAAAGGAAAGAAAGAATAGATACACAAAGTTAAATAGAGGTAACTGAAGAAGATTTATATACATTAAAGATCAAATACAGTGAAAATAACAGTGGGAAAGGCAAACAAAGGAGTAAACGTCAAGAAATATAATCGCTATTTTTTAATTGACAATTAAAATTGTAAAAAAGAAAAGAAAACAAAAGAAAAAAAGGAAGAAGAAAGAAAAAAGGTAAAGAAAAGGAAAACTCCACAGAACTGCAAAAGACCAATGTAGAGGCAGAGGTTTATAGCAACAATAAAAAGTGTGACTAAATATATACATATACACCCATAAGCAAAATCAAAACAGCCCAGCAAAAATAAAGTACAATAGGTTGACTCAACGAATAGAGGAAAACAAAAATTATATCTACCAGAACAAAACTAACTAAAGCACAAAGTGGAAAATAAAACTAGAGCAAGGTTCAGTTCAGTTCAGTTCAGTCGCTCAGTCATGTCCGACTCTTTGGGACCCCATGAATCGCAGCATGCCAGGCCTCCCTGTCCATCACTAACTCCAGGAGGTCACTCAAACTCATATCCATCGAGTAGGTGATGCCATCCAGCCATCTCATCCTCTGTCATCCCCTTCTCCTCCTGCCCTCAATCCCTCCCAGCATCAGAGTCTTTTCCAGTGAGTCAACACTTCACATGAGGTGGCCAAAGTTTAGGAGTTTCAGCTTTAGAATCAGTCCTTCCAATGAACACCCAGGACTGATCTCCTTCAGAATGGACTGGTTGGATCTCCTTGCAGTCCAAGGGACTCTCAAGAGTCTTCTCCAACACCACAGCTCAAAAGAATCAATTCTTCGGTGCTCAGCTTTCTTCACAGTCCAACTCTCACATCCATACATGACCACTGGAAAAGCCATAGCCTTGACTAGACGACCTTTGTTGGCAAAGTAATGTCTCTGCTTTTGAATATGCTATCTAGGTTGGTCATAACTTTCCTTCCAAGAAGTAAGCGTCTTTTAATTTCATGACTGCAGTCACCATCTGCACTGGTTTTGGAGCCCAGAAAAATAAAGTCAGCCACTGTTTCCACTGTTTCCCCATCTATTTGCCATGAAGTGATGGGACCAGATGCCATGATCTTTGCTTTCTGAATGTTGAACTTTAAGCCAACTTTTTCACTCTCCTCTTTCACTTTCATCAAGAGGCTCTTTAGTTCCTCTTCACTTTCTGCCATAAGAGTGGTGTCATCTGCATATCTGAGGCTATTGATATTTCTCCCAGCAATGTTGATTCCAGCTTGTGCTTCCTCCAGCCCAGCGTTTCTCATGATGTACTCTGCAGAGAAGTTAAATAAGCGGGGTGATAATATACAGCCTTGAGATACTCCTTTTCCTATTTGGAACCAGTCTGTCATTCCTTGTCCAGTAATAGCTGTTGTTTCCTGACCTGCATACAGGTTTCTCAAGAGGCAGGTCAGGTGGTCTGGTATTCCCATCTCTTTCAGATTTTCCACAATTTATTGTGATCCACATAGTGAAAGGCTTTCACAAAGTCAATTAAACAGAAGTCAATGTTTTTCTGGAACTATCTTGCTTTTTTGATTATCCAGCAGATGTTGGCAATTTGATCTCTGGTTCCTCTGCCTTTTCTAAAACCAGCTTGAACATCTGGAAGTTCACGGTTCACATATTGCTGAAGCCTGGCTTGAAGAATTTTGAGCATTACTTTAATACTGTGTGATATGAGTGCAGCTGTGTGGTAGTTTGAGCAAGGTGCCAACTGGGGAATAAAATAATGAAAATAAAACTAACAAATATGTTAAAAGGAAAGGAAAGAAAGAAAGAATAGATATGCAAAGTTAAATAGAGGTAGATGAAGATTTATATACATTAAAGATTAACTGCAAGGGGGAAAGAACAGTAGGAATAGCAAACAAATGAATAAATGTGGAAAAATAATAATAGGTTTAAAAAATTAAAAACTAAAGTTAAAAAAGATGGAAAAAAAAAAAAAAAAAAGGAAAGCTCCCCAGAATTGCAAAAGCCCAAAGTATAGGCAGAACTTTATAACAGTAATAAAATATGTGACTGATTAAAAAAAAAAAAAAAAAAGCTCAAAAGCTTAATCAGATTTCATAGTGCCAATAAAATCAACAACTACAATGGGGGGGGGGGGATCCAAAGACTCTAAATAGCAAGTCAAAACATAAGAATAATAAATGTTTTCCTTGAGTCACTGCTGTCAGAATCCTTTCCCTCGCTGGGAGTCACAGTCCACTTCATCTTCCTAGGATGCTCTCTAACATTGTTCTGATTTCTAGACATGCTATGAGAGCAGCTCAGATTTTAATCTGGTCCTACTCCTATGTGTTCTTCCCTCCAATGTCCACAGTTATCAGAACTAGTGTGTTTTATGTTGTGGGAGCTCTCAATGACATTTTATATATTCCATAGACACAGAATTTACCTAGTTGACCGTGTGGATTTAATCTGCAACTTTTACAGTCGGTGGGAAGGTTTTCGGTCTTCTTCCTTAGCCACTTTGCCCCTGGGTTTTAACTGTGGTTTTATTTCCACCTCTCCATGGAGTGATCCACTAGGGTTTGCTCCTGAGGCTGCCCTGGAGGACTTGGGTTTGTCCCTGTGAGGCCCAGGTGTGGAGGTGGTGCAGCTGGTTGAGATGCAGATGTTCTGGCAGCACCAGGTACTCAGGGGAGTTGGAGGATAGGGCAGTAGGAAATATAGTGCTGTAGAAGGGTATGGCAACCAGTACTGGCCAACACACTCCAGTATTGTTGCCTGGAGAACCCCCCTCCCTGAAAGAGAAGCCTGGCAGGCCACAGTTTACAGGGTTGCAAAAAGTCAGACACTACTGAGCGACCCTGCGCACATAGACACAAGACTTTTTTTTGCCTGTGGCAGCACTGCCCTAGTGAGAGTTGAGCGTGAAAGTGGCACAGCTGCTTGGCTTGAGGGGACCCTGCCGGCACCAAGTGTGCAGGGACAAAGACTGCCTCTGCCATAGGAGTTATGGTCCTATCAGAGTCTTTTTTTGAACCTATTGTAGCTGGTGATCAGAAGGCCTTTTTGGCCAGTCTTTCTCCATAGCTCCACCCATTCAGGCACTTAGAGGGCTCCCTTGCCTGGGATCCTTTTTTGTTGTTCAGCTCAGCGAGCACATAGAGGGCCCTCCCTGGCTGGGGTCCTACTTTGCAGATCAGCGTGTCAGTCACTTAAAAGAACACCCTGGGTGGGGTCCTGCTCTGTAGTTCAGTGCGTCAGACATTTGACAGGCCAGACTCTCTACTCAACTGTTGATGCTGTTGTGTGGGGACAGAGAGGCTATGGTAATGGCTCTACCCTCTATGCCTGACTCATCAGTATCACCTTTCTTCCATGGCTGCCCAGCTGTCCTCCATAGGCATTTCCCATCACAATCCCCTCCCTCACCTCCCTTAGATCTGTCTCTCCACAGTCAACACCAGCCCTCACCCTGGAATTGCTTCACATTCCCCAAACTCCAGCTCCCAGCCACTGTGTCTTCCAGGGGACCCTCATCCTTGCCTGGGATGGCTGCAGCAAGGACTGTGTGATTCTCATTCTATTTAGGCTGCCACAGATCAGCTGTTTCACTCTCAGCCTTAAATGTTTCTCCTCTGACTCAGACAATTACCCCGTTCCTTCATCCTGCCGAGTTTTGTGTGGTTCTATATATTCTTTTCCTCTGGTCAGGTAGTCCTTTCTGCTCTCAGCTGGAGTTTTGCATGCACTTCTGTGTCTGAAGGTGTATTCCCGCTGTATCTGTGGAGAGAGATGCACTTCAAGTCCATCTACTCTTCTGCCATCTTGTTCTCTCTGTATCATATCTTTTTAGATTCCACATATAAGGGATGTTATACAGTATTTATCCTTTTCTGTCTGACTTACTTCACTCCGTATGACAATCTCTAGGTCTATCCATGTTGATGCAAATGAAATTATTTCATTCTTTTTAATGGCTGAGTGATATTTCAATGTAGATATGTACAGCATCTTCTTTATCCATTCCTCTGTTGATAGACATTTAGGTTGCTTCTATACTTTGACTACTGAAAAGAGTTCTGCAATGAACATTGGGCTGCATGTGTCCTTCCAGACCATATTTTTCTTTGGGTATATGCCCAGGAGTGTGACTGCAAGGTCATATGGTAACATTATTTTTAGATTTTTAAAGAACCTTTATAGTGTTCTCCATATAGTGGCTGTAACGATTTACAGTCCCACAGTGTAGGATGGTTCCCTTTCCTCTACACTTTCTCCATAATTTATTGTTTATAGATTTTTTTTATGATATTCATTTTGACTGCTGCTGATGCTAAGCTGCTTCAGTCGTGTCCAACTTTGTGTGACCCCATAGACGGCAGCCCACCAGGATCCCTCGTCCCTGGGATTCTCCAGGCAAGAACACTGGAGTGGGTTGCCATTTCCTTCTCCAATTCATGAAAGTGAAAAGTGAAAGTGAAGTCGTTCATTCATGTCTGATTCTTAGCGACGCCATGGACTGCAACCTACCAGGCTCCTCCGTCCATGAAATTTTCCAGGCAAGAGTACTGGAGTGGGGTGCCATTGCCTTCTCCCATCCATTTTGACTGATGTGAGGTAATATCTCATTGTAGATTTGAATTAGCAATGTTGAACATCCTTTCATGTCACTCTTGGCCTTCTGAATGTTGTCTTCGGAGAAATGTCCATTTAGGTCTTCTGCCCATTTTTTGATTGGATTTTTTATTTTGATGTAGTTGGGCCTCATGAGTTGTTTGTAAATTTTGGAGACTAATCCCTTATCTGTCACATTGTTTGCAAATATTTTCTTCCATACTGTAGGTTGTCTTTATGTTTTGTTTACTGTTCCTTTGCTGTGCAAAATGTTTGAGTTTAATTAGGTCATATTTATTTATTTTTGTTTTTATTTCCAGTGTTCTGGGAGGCATATCAAGAAATACATTATGACGATTCATGTCATATGGTGTTCTGGCTATATTTTCCTCCAGGAGCTTTATAGTGTCTGGTTTCACACTTAGATATTTAATCCATTTTGAGCTTATCTTTGTGTATGGTGTTAAGAATAACTGAATTTCACTTTTTAAGCATATGAGAGTGAAAGTGAAGTCTCTCAGTCATGTCCAACTCTTTGTGACCCCATGGACTGTAGCCTACCAGGCTTCTCCATCCATGGGATTTTCCAGGCAAGAATACTGGAGTGGACTACCATTTCCTTCTCCAGGAGATCTTCCCAACCCAGGGATTGAACCCAGGTTTCCCGCATTGTAGGCAGATGCTTTACTGTCTGAGCCACAAGGGGATGTCCAGTTTTCCCAGCATCATTTACTGAAGAGATTGTCTTTCCAACAATGTGTAGTCTGCCTCCATTGTCATAGATTAATTTAAGATGCCTGGTTTATTTCTGTGCTTTCTATCCTGGTCCATTAGTGCCAGACTGCAATGGTGCAGGAACAGCCGAGAGGAGCTACCCACGTCCAGGTCAGGGGCAGTGGCTGGGAGGAGATACACCACGCCCTTAAGCCCGAGGCCAGGGGCAGCAGGCGGGAGGAGCTACCCCACACCCCCACACCCGAGGCCAAGGGCGGCGGCCGGGAGGAGCAACCCCACGCCCGAGGCCAAGGGCAGCGGCCGGGAGGAGCAACCCCACGCCCGAGGCCAGGGACGATGGCCGGGAGGACCAATCACACACTGTGGCTAGGTGGGCACAGGAGGGCCTAGAGGAGCTATCCCACTTTGAAAGTCAGGAAGGGCGGCAGTGAGGAGATACCCCTCGACCAAGGTAAGGGGCATTGGCTGCTTTTTGCTGGAGCAGCCATGAAGAGATACCCTACGCCCAAGGTAAGAGAAACCCAAGTAAGATGGTAAGTGTTGTAAGAGGGTATCAGAGGGCAGACACACTGAAACCATACTCACAGAAAACTAGTCAATCTAATCATATTAGGACCACAGCCTTGTCTAACTCAGTGAAACTAAGCCATGCCTGTGGGGCAATCCAAGATGGGCGGGTCATCGTGGAGAGATCTGACAGAATGTGGTCCACTGGAGAAGGGAATGGCAAATGACTTCAGTATTCTTGCCTTGAGAACCCCATGAACAGTATGAAAAGGCAAAATAATAGGATACTGAAAGAGAAATTCCCCAGGTCAGTAGGTGCCCAATATGCTACTGGAGATCAGTGGAGAAATAACTCCAGAAAGAATGAAGCAATGGAGCCAAAGCAAAAACAATACCCAGCTATGGATGTGACTGGTGATAGAAGCAAGGTCCGATGCTGTAAAGATCAATATTGCATAGGAACCTGGAATGTCAGGTCCATGAATCAAGGCAAATTGGAAATGGTCAAGCAACAGATGGCAAGAGTGAATGTCGACATTCTAGGAATCAGTGAACTGAAATGGACTGGAATGGGTGAATTTAACTCAGATGACCATTGTATCTACTACTGCCACCAAGAATCCCTCAGAAGAAATGGAGTAGCCATCATGGTCAGCAAAAGAGTCCGAAATTCAGTACTTGGATGCAATCTCAAAAATGACAGAATGATCTCTGTTCGTTTCCAAGGCAAACCATTCAATATCACAGTAATCCAAGTCTATGCCCCAACCAATAATGCTGAAGAAGATGAAGTTGAACGGTTCTATGAAGACCTACAAGACCTTTTAGAACTAACACCCAAAAAAGATGTCCTTTTCATTATAGGGGAGTGGAATGCAAAAGTAGGAAGTCAAGAAACACCTGGAGTAACAGGCAAATTTGGCCTTAGAATATGGAATGAAGCAGGGCAAAGACTAATACAGTTTTGCCAAGAAAGTGCACTGGTCATAACAAACACCTTCTTCCAACAACACAAGAGAAGACTCTATACATGGACATCACCAGATGATCAACACCGAAATCAGATTGATTATATTCTTTGCAGCCGAAGATGGAAAAGTTCTATACAGTCAGCAAAAACAAGACCAGGAGCTGACTGTTTCTCAGACCATCAACTCCTTATTGCCAAATTCAGACTTAAATTGAAGAAAGTAGGGAAAACCACTAGACCATTCAGGTATGACCTAAATCAAATTCCTTATGATTATACAGTGGAAGTGGGAAATAGATTTAAGGGCCTAGATCTGATAGAGTGCCTGATGAGCTATGGAATGAGGTTCGTGACATTGTACAGGAGACAGGGATCAAGACCATCCCCATGGAAAAGAAATGCAAAAAAGCAAAATGATTGTCTGGGGAGGCCTTACAAATAGCTGTGAAAAGAAGAGAAGCAAAAAGCAAAGGAGAAAAGGAAAGATATAAACATCTGAATGCAGAGTTCCAAAGAATAGCAAGAAGAGATAAGAAAGCCTTCCTCAGCGATCAATGCAAAGAAATAGAGGAAAACAACAGAATGGGAAAGACTAGAGATCTCTTCAAGAAAATCAGAGATACCAAAGGAACATTTCATGGAAAGATGGGCTCGATAAAGGACAGAAATGGTATGGACCTAAGAGAAGCAGAAGATATTAAGAAGAGGTGGCAGGAATACACAGAAGAACTGTACAAAAAAGATCTTCATGACCCAGATAATCACGATGGTGTGATCACTGACCTAGAGCCAGACATCCTGGAATGTGAAGTCAAGTGGGCCTTAGAAAGCATCACTATGAACAAAGCTAGTGGAGGTGATAGAATTCCAGTTGAGCTATTCCAAATCCTGAAAGATGATGCTGTGAAGGTGCTGCACTCAATATGACAGCAAATTTGGAAAACTCAGCAGTGGCCACAGGACTGGAAAAGATCAGTTTTCATTCCAATCCCAAAGAAAGGCAATGCCAAAGAATTCTCAAACTACCGCACAATTGCACTCATCTCACACGCTAGTAAAGTAATGCTCAAAATGCTCCAAGCCAGGCTTCAGCAATATGTGAACTGTGAACTTCCTGATGCTCAAGCTGGTTTTAGAAAAGGAAGAGGAACCAGAGATCAAATTGCCAACATCCGCAGGATCATGGAAAAAGCAAGAGAGTTCCAGAAAAACATCTATTTCTGCTTTATTGACTATGCCAAAGCCTTTGACTGTGTGGATCACAATAAACTGTGGAAAACTCTGAAAGAGATGGGAATACCAGACCACCTGATCTCCCTCTTGAGAAATTTGTATGCAGGTCAGGAAGCAACATTTAGAACTGGACATGGAACAACAGACTGGTTCCAAATGGGAAAAGGAGTACATCAAGGCTGTATATTGTCACCCTGCTTATTTAACTTATATGCAGAGTACATCATGAGAAACGCTGGACTGGAAGAAACACAAGCTGGAATCAAGATTGCTGGGAGAAATATCAGTAACCTCAGATATGCAGATGACACCACCCTTATGGCTGAAATTGAAGAGGAATTAAAAAGCCTCTTGATGAAAGTGAAAGTGGAGAGTGAAAAAGTTGGCTTAAAGCTCAACATTCAAAAAACGAAGATCATGGCATCTGGCCCCATCACTTCATGGGAAATAGATGGGGAAACAGTGGAAACAGCGTCAGACTTTGATTTTCTGGGCTCCAAGATCACTGCAGATGGTGACTGCAGCCATGAAATTAAAAGATGCTTACTCCTTGGAAGGAAAGTTATGACCAACCTAGATAGCATATTGAAAAGCATTTTGCCAACAAAGGTTCATCTAGTCAAGGCTATGGTTTTACCTGTGGTCATGTATGGATGTGAGAGTTGGACTGTGAAGAAGGCTGAGCGCCGAAGAATTGATGCTTTTAATTGTGGTGTTGGAGAAGACTTTTGAGAGTCCCGTGGACTGCAAGGAGATCCAACAAGTCCATTCTAAAGGAGATAAGCCCTGGGATTTCTTTACAAGTAATGATGGTGAAGCTGAAACTCCAGTGCTTTGGCCACCTGGTGCGAAGAGTTGACTCATTGGAAAAAACTCTGATGCTGGAAGGGATTGGGGGCAAGAGGAGAAGGGGACGACAGAGGATGAGATGGCTGGATGGCATCACTGACTTGATGGACATGAGTCTGAGTGAACTCCGGGAGTTGGTGATGGACAGGGAGGCCTGGCTTGCTGCGATTCATGGGGTGGAAAAGAGTCCGACATGACTGAGTGACTGATCTGATAATTATTTACATTTTAAGTGAAATTTTTACTTTTGTAAGTTTTCTTATTATCAACTAGTGCCTTTTCTTTTTAGCTTGGAGCAGCATCTTTAAAGTTTCTTGTAAACCTGTTTTAATCATGGTGAATTCCTTTAGATTTTACTTATCTATAAAAGTCTTGATCTCTCCTTCAGTTCTCAGTGATAACCTTTCTAGGTAGAGAATTCTTGGTTGAAATTTTTCTTTTTTGTCATTTATTTGAATATGTCATGCCATTCCCTTTTGTCCTGTTAAGTTTCTCCTGAAAAATCTGCTAATATCCTTATGTGGTTTCTCTTATATTTATACTCTTATATGTGATAAGTTGTCATGGTCCTGTTTGGGTTTACTTGGAACTCCCTGGACTTCCTGGACCTGTATGTCTATTTCCTTCCCCAGAGTGGGAAAGTTTTCAGTCATTGTTTATTTATTTATTTTTTTTTCAAAAAAAAATTTTTTGTGGCCCTTTCTCTCCTTGGATCCCTATAATGTGAAGTTCCTCTTCTTGATGCTATCCCAGAAGTTCCTTAAGATGTCGTCTCTTTTTTAAATTACTTTTTCAACTTATTGCTCTGTCTGGGTAATTTCTATTGCTTTGTCTTCAAGCTCATCAATGTGTTTTTCTGCTTCATCAAGTTTACTGTTGAACTCAAGTATATTTTTCAGTTCAATTGTAACTTCTGTTGGTACTTTCTTTCTTTTTTTTTTTTTTTTTTTTTTTTTGTTATCACTGTGTCCATCTCTTCTTCTCTCAAGTTCAGTGAGCCTTTTTGTGACTATTATTTTGTGCTATTTATCAGAGAGTTTGCTTATCTCCATTTCATTAAAGTCTTTTTCTGGGGATTTGTCTTATTATTTGGTTTGGAACATATTTATTTCTCTTTTCATTTTGCCTGACTTTTTGTTTGTCTATAAACTTGGTGAAACAGCTATCTTTCTTAGACTTAAAGGAGTGTTCTTATATAGGAGATGATCTATGGGGCCTAAAAGCATAATGTCCCTTGGCCACTATACCCAGACACTCAAGGGATGTCCCTCATTTGAGCTGCATGCACCCACTGGCTATGGTCACACTGTGGATGTTGCACAGGGAAGTCAGAATATGGTATGATGCACTTGTCCAGCTCTGTTGTGGTACAGCTAATGTGGTGTGGGGTAGATGGGGAACAGGGTGTTTTGCAGCCTGGTTGCATCATGGCTACTCTGTGGGGAAGATTGTATTTTACATAATTGCTTGGTTCGATTGTGGCACAGCTGCTGCTTTAGGATAGGTAAGGCTCAGGGTGGTCTCATGACCTTGTTGCAATGCAGCTGCTGTCTGGGGAAGGTGGGATGCAGTGTGCTTACACAGCTTTGTTTTGGCATTGCTTCTGCAGGGGGTAGGCAGAGGCTCAGGTTTTTCATCTGTCCTGGTTACCATGCAGCATCTGTGCAAGGAGGGCATGGCATCATATTCTTGCCAGCATGGTTTTGGTGCTGCTACTGTGCAGGGTGTGTGGGATCTCAGGGACTTTTCCTGTGTCAGTTATAGCATAACTACTATGTGGGGAGAACAGTGCACAGTGTGCTTCCCTAGCCTGGTTATGGCATAACTGCTGTACCAAGTGGGTGGGAACTCTGGGTGCTTTCCTAGACAGGTTGTGGTGTGGAATGGGCCGGAGCATATCAACTGGTGTTAGTAGGCTAGTGGGAGGATATAAAAAATGGTGCCCACCAGCTCCATCGGGAAATTAGAATAAGATGTAAATATGGTGCCTGCCAGTGCTTCCATCCCTGGAAAAACTCAAGAAAGTTCCAGGAGCCTGTTGACTATCCAGTAGCTGCTTTGATTTCAGTAAGTGGGTCTCTCTCACTTATTATGGTCTAGGTGCTTTCAAAATGATGCCTTAGCACTGGATATCTGAGTGAATGTGTCTGTGCATGAGCCCTTTAAGAGCAGGTTCTCTGTTTCCTATGGTTCTGTGCTTCTTCTGGACTCAGTCTTCACTGATTTTGAAAACCAGAAACTGTAGGGCCTCTTTTTCTGGTGCCAGATCCAAGGATAATTATGTCTGATGTAGGGCAGAATCCCTTCACTCCTGGAGTGAAAGTTTTGTATTTTGAGGGAATCCCTCCATATTGTGGGCCATTGCTTTTTTTGGGGAAGTCACTGGGCAAGGCTATGTCTATTCTTCTCCTACCCATCTCAGTGTGTCTCCTTTATCTTTTAGGAAAGTGCTGTTCATCTAGTCATCAGATTCTTCTCAAAAGAAAATTATGCCACACTGCTGCTGCTGCTGCTAAGAGCTTCAGTCATGTCCAGCTCTGTATGACCCCATAGAAGGCAGACTACCAGGCTTCCCTGTCTCTGGGATTCTCCAGGCAAGAACAATGGAGTAAGTTGTCATTTCCTTCTCCAATGCATGAAAGTGAAAAGTGAAAGTGAAGTTGCTTAGTCGTGTCCGACTCTTAGCGACCCCATGGACTGCAACCCAACAGGCTTGTCCATCCATGGGGTTTTCCGGGCAAGAGTACTGGAGGGGGGAGTCATTGCCTTCTCTGAAATTATGCCATGCTGCTGCTGCTGCTGCTAAGTTGCTTCAGTCGTGTCCGACTCTCTGTGACCCCATAGATGGCAGCCCACCAGGCTCCCTCGTCCCTGGGATTCTCCAGGCAAGAACACTGGAGTGGGTTGCCATTTCCTTCTCCAAGGCATGAAAGTGAAAAGTGAAAGTGAAGTCTCTCAGTCGTGTCGACTCAGCGACGCCATGGACTGCAGCCCACCAGTCTCCTCCATCCATTGGATTTTCCAGGCAAGAGTACTGGAGTGGGGTGCCATTGTGTTCTCTGGAAATTATGCCACATGTACCTATACATTTGTTGTGTCCATGGGAAGAGGTTAGTTCACGGTCTCCCTACATTGCCATCTAGAACCTCTCCTCTTGGATTCTGGACTTTTAGTTGATACTGTAATAAGATCGGACATTTGGGGACCTTAGAATATGAAGACTATTTTGCATTTGATAAAAATATGTACCTTTTGAGGTCAGAGGGAAGACTATGGTAGGCAGAGTAATCTCCCAAAAATGTCTGTACTTTAAACCCTGAAATCTCTAAATATGTTATATTCCATTGCAACATGAACTTTGCAAATATTGTCTGAGGTTTCAAACCTTAAATTAGGGAGATTATCCTGGATTATCCAGGTGGGGCCACTGTAATGATATAAGCTGTTCAGTTCAGTTCAGTTCAGTCGCTCAGTCTTGTCTGACTCTGCGACCCCATGAAACATAGCACGCCAGGCCTCCCTGTCCATCACCAACTCCCGGAGTTCACTCAGACTCACGTCCATCGAGTCAGTGATGCCATCCAGCCATCTCATCCTCTGTTGTCCCCTTCTCCTCCTGCCCCCAATCCCTCCCAGCATCAGAGCCTTTTCCAATGAGCCAACTCTTCACATGAGGTGGCCAAAGTACTGGAGTTTCAGCTTTAGCATCATTCCTTCCAAAGAAATCCTAGGGCTGATCTCCTTCAGAATGGACTGGTTGCAGTCCAATGGACTTTCAAGAGTCTTCTCCAACACCACAGTTCAAAAGCATCAATTCTTTGGTGCTCAGCTTTCTTCACAGTCCAACTCTCACATCCATACATGACCACAGGAAAAACCACAGCCTTGACTAGATGGACCTTTGTTGGCAAAGTAATGTCTCTGCTTTTTAATATGCTATCTAGGTTGGTCATAACTTTCCTTCCAAGGAGTAAGCATCTTTTAATTTCATGGCTGCAGTCACCATCCGCAGTGATCTTGGAGCCCAAAAAAACAAAGTCTGATGCTGTTTCCACTGTTTCCCCATCTATTTCTCATGAAGTGATGGGGCCAGATGCCATGATCTTCGTTTTCTGAATGTTGAGCTTTAAGCCAACTTTTTCACTCTCCACTTTCACTTTCATCAAGAGGCTTTTTAGTTCCTCTTCACTTTCTGCCATAAGAGTGGTGTCATCTGCATATCTGAGGTTATTGATATTTCTTCCAGCAATCTTGATTCCAGCTTGTGCTTCCTCCAGTCTAGCGTTTCTCATGATGTACTCTGCATATAAGTTAAATAAACAGGGTGACAATATACAGCCTTGAC
The DNA here is from genome assembly GCF_029407905.1 of Bubalus kerabau. Lineage (NCBI taxonomy): Eukaryota > Metazoa > Chordata > Mammalia > Artiodactyla > Bovidae > Bubalus > Bubalus kerabau. The sequence goes on along the minus strand of NC_073647.1, from coordinate 55,516,739 downwards.
ATACTCCTTTTCCTATTTGGAACCAGTCTGTTGTTCCATGTCCAGTTCTAACTGTTGTTTCTTGACCTGCATACAGATTTCTCAGGGGGGCAGGTCATGTGGTCTGTTATTCCCGTCTCTTGAAGAATTTTCCACAGTTTATTGTGATCCACACAGTCAAAGGCTTTGGCATAATCAACAAAGCAGAAATAGATGTTTTTCTGGAACTCTCTTGCTTTTTCCATGATCCTGTGGATGTTGGCAATTTGATCTCTGGTTCCTCTGCCTTTTCTAACACCAGCTTGAGCATCAGGAAGTTCACAGTTCACATATTGCTGAAGCCTGGCTTGGAGAAATTTGAGCATTACTTTACTAGCGTGTGAGATGAGTGCAATTGTGTGGTAGTTTGAACATTCTATAGCATTGCCTTTCTTTGGAATTGGAATGAAAACTGACCTTTTCCAGTCCTGTTTTCCAAATTTGCTGGCATATTAAGTGCAGCACTTTCACAGCGTCATCCTTCAGGATTTGAAATCCTGATACTGGAATTCCATCACCTCCACTAGCTTTGTTCGTAGTGATGCTTTCTAAGGCCCACTTGACTTCACATTCCAGGATGTCTGGCTCTAGGTCAGTGATCACATTGTCGTTATTATCTGGGGCCTGAAGATCTTTTTTGTACAGTTCTTCTGTGTATTCTTGCCACCTCTTCTTAATATCTTCTGCTGTTAGAAGCACAGAAATTTCTCTGGCTTGAGTCAGAGATATGCCTGACTCCTGAGTAAGAGTTATTCGATTTTCTGTTGCTAGAGAGGGCACATGGAAGACCTGAGAATGAATGTGAACAGCTTTTAGCAGCAAGACTGACCTACAGCTATCAAACTGCAAGTAAACAAGGATATAAGTTCTACAACAAAAAGTAACTGAATTCTGCCAATGGCTTAAATGATCATGAAAACTCATTCTTCCCTACATGTTTTGGATTCGACCTCAGCCTTACTGATACCTCACTTTCAGCATTGTGAGACTCTGGACTAAGAATCTAAGTGTACTCACCCAGGCTTCTGACATGCCGAAGCTTTAAGATAATAAATTTGCTTTGTTTTAGCCTGCTATTATTTTGGTAATTTGTTACATCAGTAACAGAAAACTAATACACTTTGTGTAGGTCCACTTCCCAAAGTGTGATTCTTTTAGGGCTCGCAATATCTAAATGATTTTCATAAAAATATTGACATTATTTTACTTTTTACTTTCTACTAGGTTGACATTTGCACTGAGAGTGCAAAAGTAATTCTGATACAACTCTTGGTGCCTTAAGCAGTGGCCTCAAAGTTTATATGAACTCAGTTTAGTTCAGTTCAGCTGCTCAGTCATTTCAGCCTCTTTGTGACCCCATGGACTGCAGCAGGCCAGGCTTCCCTGTCCATCACCAACTCTAGGATCTTGCTCAAACTCATGTCCATTGAGTCAGTGATGCCATCCAACCATCTCATCCTCCGTTGTCCCCTTCTCCTCCTGCCTTTAATCTCTCCCAACATCAGAGTCAGGAGGTAAAAAGCAACAAATAGCTTCACTGAAGAATTTTTTTGATTAAAAGTTAAAAAACATTCATTAAAAAACTCAACTCTAGAATACATTTCTTTAAATATTTTGTGTGACAAGTTTAGAAGTTTGAAAGACCCTTAGTTTCAATACTGAAATTAAATAATTATTTAGAGGAAAGTGATTATATAATTGTTATTGCTGTGAGCTCAACTAGTGACTTTTCTTGAGGATAACTATTTTTACTTAAGCAACTGGCAGAACATCTATGTTCATTTAGTCATGGGTATTTGACAGACATTTTGTCAAAAATGAACAAAATAACCCTGTGGTTTTAAGGAAAGCAACTTAATTTACTTTTTCTCAATAATAAAATTTAAACTTTCAAGTGAAAATTAGAAATTTGGAAAATATACCTACCACTGTGAGCTCAAAAGCTTCTCAATATCTAAAGACTTATGAGACTGGTGATGGTGCTCCTGAATGTGAGTCTTTGATATCATATAATGATATGTCAACATTTGAATGTTATGCATAACTCAGTGAACTATTATTTTGTAAATGAACAATCCATGATATTGCAAAGGGATGAATGGATGCAAAAACAGACTTATTAATTTTAATGTTAGCCATATGATCTGAGTTGGTGATGGACAGGGAGGCCTGGTGTGCTGCAATTCATGGGGTTGCAAAGAGTTGGACACGACTGAGCGACTTAACTGAACTGAACTGATATGATCTGATTCTGCATGGTAAGCGCCATTTTAAGAAACTACCACTTGGGAATTTTGATATAATATCAAAGATAGATATTCATAATCATCTGTAAAGTATTATTAAAATGTTCCTTAAAAAAAAATCTCTATGAAGTCATAATTTCTATTTGTGTTTCAACCAAATAGGCTTCCCTGAAAGCTCAGTTGGTAAAGAATCCACCTGCAATGCAGAAGACCCCAGTTTGATTCCTGGGTCGGGAACATTCAATGAAGAATGGATATGCTACCCATTCCAGTATTCTTGGCATTCTCTGGTAGCTTGGCTGGTAAAGAATTGCCTACAGTGTGGGAGACCTGGGTTAGATCCCTGGGTTGGGAAGATCCCTTGGAAAAGGGAAAGGCTACCCACTCCAGTTTTCTGGCCTGGAGAGTTCCATGGACTCTATAGCCCATGGGGTCACAAAGAATCAGACACGATGAGTGACTTTCACTTCACTTCACTTCAACCAAAGCAATGAGTGTGAGAGAATGAAAAAAGAAGCAAGTGTAAATTTCTAACTAAAATCTATTAAACCAGGGATAAATCCTGCAAAATATTTGTATAATGATAGATATATTTATAAAATATGTTTTTATCAATTTGGTAAATGGTTTGTTATTATTTTAAATGAAATGATATATTTTTTTAATTTGAAATTTTAATGTATAATATTATATATGTCAATAAGTGTATGTTTTTAGAGTGTAAAAGGGTTTCAGGATAAAATGTTTGAGAACTACTGTACACTATAAATTGGGTATTCAATTTTCAACCCTAGTTAGAATTTAACTATATACACTAAAACTGAACTTTTCCAGTCCTGTGGCCACTGTTGGGTTTTACAAACTTGCTGACATATTGACTACAGCACTTTCACAGCATCATCTTTCAGGATTTGAAATATCTCAACTGGAATTCCAACACCTCCACTAGCTTTGTTCTTAGTGATCCTTTCTAAGGCCCACTTGACTTCACATTCAGGATGTCTGGCTCTAGGTGAGTGATCACACCATCGTGATTATCTTGGTCATTAAGATCTTTTTTGTACAGTTCTTCTGTGTATTCGTGCCACCTCTTCTTAATATCTTCTGCTTCTGTTAGGTCCATACCATTTCTGTCCTTTATCAAGCCCATCTTTGCATGAAATATTCCCTTGGTATCTCTAGTTTTCTTGAAGAGATCTATAGTCTTTCCCATTCTGTTGTTTTCCTCTATTTCTTTCCATTGTTTGCTGAGGAAGGCTTTCTTATCTCTTCTTGCTATTCTTTGGGACTCTGCATTCAGATGCTTATATTTTCCCTTTTCTCCTTTGCTCTTGCTTCTCTTCTTTTCACAGCTATTTGTAAGACCTCCCCAGACAGCCATTTTGCTTTTTTGCACTTCTTTTCCATGAGGATTGTCTTGATCCCTGAGGCAGCCAAACCAGAGATCAAATTGCCAACATCCGCTGGATCATGGAAAAAGCAAGAGAGTTCCAAAAAAACATCTATTTCTGCTTTATTGACTATGCCAAAGCCTTTGACTGTGTGGATCACAGTAAACTGTGGGAAATTCTGACAGAGATGGGAATACCATACCACCTGATCTGCCTCTTGAGAAACCTATATTCAGGTCAGGAAGCAACAGTTAGAACTGGACATGGAACAACAGACTGGTTCCAAATAGGAAAAGGAATACGTCCAGGCTGTATATTGTCACCCTGCTTATTTAACTTACACGCAGAGTACATCAGGAGAAACGCTGGGCTGGAAGAAGCACAAGCTGGGATCAAGATTGCCGGGAGAAATATCAATAACCTCAGATATGCAGATGACACCACCCTTATGGCAGAAAGTGAAGAGGAACTAAAAAGCCTCTTGATGAAAGTGAAAGAGGAGAGTGATGGACTCTGTGGGAGAGGGAGAGGGTGGGAAGATTTGGGAGAATGGCATTGAAACATGTAAAATATCATGTATGAAATGAGTTGCCAGTCCAGGTTTGATGCACAATACTGCATGCTTGGGGCTGGTGCACTGGGACGACCCAGAGGGATGGAATGGGGAGGGAGGAGGGAGGAGGGTTCAGGATGGGGAACACATGTATACCTGTGGTGGATTCATTTTGATATTTGGCAAATCTAATACAGTTATGTAAAGTTTAAAAATAAAATAAAATTAAAAAAAAAAAGTTAGCTTAAAGTTCAACATTCAGAAAACGAAGTTCATGGCATCTGGTCCCATCACTTCATGGGAAATAGATGGGGAAACAGCAGAAACAGTGTCAGACTTTGTTTTTTTGGGCTCCAAAATCACTGCAGATAGTGACTATAGCCATGAAATTAAAAGATGCTTACTCCTTGGAAGAAAAGTTACGACCAACCTAGATAGCATATTCAAAAGCAGAGACATTACTTTCTAACAAAGGTCTGTCTAGTCAAGGCTATGGTTTTTCCAGTAGTCATGTATGGATGTGAGAGTTGGACTGTGAAGAATGCTGAGCACCAAAGAATTGATGCATTTGAACTGTGGTGTTGGAGAAGACTCTTGAAAGTCCCTTGGACTGCAAGGAGATCCAACTAGTCCATTCTAAAGGAGATCAGTCCTGGGTGTTCTTTGGAAGGAGTAATGCTAAAGCTGAAACTCCAGTACTTTGGCCACCTCATGCAAAGAGTTGTTTCATTGGAAAAGACTCTGATGCTGGGAGGGATTGGGGGCAGGAGGAGAAGGGGAAGACAGAGGATGAGATGGCTGGATGGCATCACCAACTCGATGGACGTGAGTTTGAGTGAACTCCAGGTGTTAGTGATGGACAGGGAGGCCTGGCGTGCTGCGATTCATGGGGTCGCAAAGAGTCGGACACGACTGAGTGACTGAACTGAAGTGAAAGACACCAGTCAAGTAGCCATTGGTGAATATTCAGATAAACATTTGAATGTGCTAATGACCCCGCAAGGAGTTTTAAAATCCTTTAGGTACTGGGAAGTCAGCTTCAATAGTTTCTTTAAATTTTTTTCTGGAGTGGACTTAAAATGTGAACACTAAAGACACCTAGATATCTTGATTAAATTGATAGAAATGATAATGTAATTGGTGAATTCATGCACAAATAACTTTTTCATCTTGAATTCTTCACCCAGAGATTCTTTCCTTAATTAATTACCTTATTTTTAAAATTAATTTTTTATTTTAATTGAAGTCTAATTACTTTACAATATTGTAGTGATTTTTGCCATACTTTGCCATGAATCAGGGTGTACATGATTCCCCCATCCTGAACCCCCCTCCCACCTCCTTCCCCATTCCATCAGTCAGCATTGTCCCAGTGCATCAGATGTGGACTGGTGATATATTTCACATATGATAATATACATGTTTCAATGCTATTCTCTCAAATCATCCCACCCTCGCCTTCTCCCAGAGTCCAAAAGTCTGTTCTTTACATCTGTGTCTCTTTTGCTGTCTCGCATACAGGGTCATTGTTACCGTCTTTCTACATTCCATATATACATGTTAATGTACTGTATTTGTGTTTTTCTGACTTACTTCACTCTGTATAATAGGCTCCAGTTTCATCCACCTCATTAGAACTAATTCAAATTCATTCTTTTTAATAGCTGAGTAATTTCCCATTGTGTATATGTACCACAGCTTTCTTATCCATTTGTCTGCCAATGGACATCTAGGTTGCTTCCATGTCCTAGCTATTGTAAACAGTGCTATGATGAGCATTGGCATACACATGTCTCTTTCAATTCTGGTTTCCCTGGTGAATATGCCCAGCAATGGGGTTGCTCCGTCATATGGCAGTTCTATTTCCCGTTTTTTAAGGAATCTCTAGACTGTTCTCCATAGTGGCTGTACTAGTTTGCATTCCCATCAACAATGTAAGAGGTTTTCTTTTCTCCGCACCCTCTCCAGAATTTATTGTTTGCAGACTTTTTGATAGCAGCCATTCTGACCACTGTGAGATGGTACCTCATTGTGGTTTTGATTTGCATTTCTCTGATAATGAATGATGTTGAGCATCTTTTCATGTGTTTGTTAGCCATCTGCATGTCTTCTTTGGAGAAATGTCTGCTCAGTTCTTGGGCCCATTTTTTGACTGGGTTGTTTATTTTTCTGGTATTGAGCTACATGAGCTGCTCGTATATTTTTGAGATTAATTCTTTGTGCTATTATTTTCTCCCATTCTGAAGGCTGTCTTTTCACCTTGCTTATAGTTTCCTTCGTTGTGAAAAAGCTTTTAAGTTTAATTAGGTCCCATTTGTTTATTTTTGCTTTTATTTCTAGTACTCCATGATGTGGGTCATAGAGGACCCTGCTTTGATTTATGTCAGAGAGTATTTTGCCTATTTTTGCTCTAGGAATTTTATAGTTTCTGGTCTTATGTTTAGATATTCAATCAATCATGAGCTTATTTGTGTGTATGGTGTTAGAAATTGTTCTAGTTTCATTCTTTTACAGTTGGTTGACCAGTTTTCCCAGCACCACTTGTTAAAGAGATTGTCTTTTCTTCATTGTATTGTTGTGTCCTTTATCAAAGATAAGGTGCCCATAGGTGCGTGGATTTATCTCTGGGCTTTCCATATCGTTCCATTGATCTATATTTCTGTCTTTGTGCCAGTACCATACTGACTTGAGGACTGTAGCTTTGCAGTATAATTTGAAGTTAGGCAGGTTGATTCCTCAGTTCTATTATTTTTTACATATTCCAATTCTACTCTAGCCAATTGTATTAGAGATTAGGAGGCAGTGAGGCAAATTTAACCTCAGTCATTTGATAGTCTTTGTTTCTTTGACCTGTAATTTAATGCTTGTGTTCCAGGATGGTGGAGCTAGCATGCTCTACTCTAAGAAGCCAGTGTAAGATACAGCAATGATATTCTTAGAGGGAATATGCACTTTGAGGCAGTTGGTTTCTGAAACCTCTAGTGAACTAAGAAAGTAAGATAAACCAAATGCTGAGATCATGAAATACTATTCTAACTTTAATTTATTTCCCTGAAATTTTTATTTGTCTTTTTATCTGTGTTTTAAGTGATGTGTGTGGCCTCTTAGCTTGGCCATTTGCATATGCTTTTGGTGAATTTATTTTCTTTATTATCTTTTCGTTTAAAAGTTTAAGATGTTTTGAACTTGATCTTTACCAGTGTATAACATTTCATCAGCACTTTCCAAAGAGAAGAAAACATTTACATAATCTCTGGTAGTTGTTACAGTATGATATTTATATAAAGACACAATGTATTTATAGGTGATTTTGGTGTGAGGAGTGATAAAACTGAAAATGAGGCAAGGCAAATTATTTTTCTTACTGTAACCTTATTTCTTGTTGTGGTTATTGTTGTTCAGTCACTAAGTCATGTCTGACTCTTTGCAACCCCATGGACTGCAGCATGCCAGGCTCTTCTTTCCTCCACTATCAGAGTGTGCTCAAATTCATGTCCATTGAGTTGGAGATGCTATCGAACCATCTCATCCGCTGCTGCCCTCTTCTTCTGCCTTCAATCTTTTCAGCATGAGGGTCTTTACAAGTGAGTTGGTTTTTCATATATGGTGGCCAAAGAACTGGAGCTTCAGCTTTAGTATCAGTCCTACCAATGAACGGTCAGGGTTGATTTCCTTTAGGATTGACTGGTTTGATCTCCTTGCAGTCCAGAGGACTCTCAAGAGTCTTCTCCATCACCACAATTTCAAAGTACCAAATCTTTGGTGTTCAGCCTTCTTTTAGGCACAAGTCTCACGTTTGTACATGACTGCTGGAAAAAACCATAGCTTTGCCTACACAGACCTTTGACAGAAAAGTGAGTGAGTATGTTAGTCGCTCAGGCATGTCTAATTTTTTGTGAACCCATGGATTGGGGCATGCCAGGCTTCTCAGTCCATGGGATTTTCCAAGCAACAATACTGGAGTGGGTTGCCATGCACTTCTCCAGGGGATCTTGCCGAGCCAGGGATTGAATCCAGGTCTCTTGCATTTCAGGCAGATTGCTTACCATCTGAACCACTAGGGAAGCTTTTTTATATTCTCTCTAGACTTGTCATAGCTTTCCTTCCAAAAAGCAAGTGTCAATACTACAATATAATATTTTCTCATTATAAACTGTGAATGATCAAATGTTAACAGATTGAGTGATTAAATATGTATATCCTTCCCTGTCTTACTTATTCATTTCTGAACTTCTTGACCATCTATCTGTATCTCAATGCATTATTTGATCTATATTTATAGTAACTATCAGAGTAATCCAAGTGTATGCCCCAACAAGTAATGCTGAAGAAGCTGAAGTTGAATGATTCTATGAAGACCTACAAGACCTTTTAGAACTAACACCCCAAAAAAGATGTCTTTTTAATTATAGGGGACTGGAATGCAAAAGTAGGAAGTCAAGAAACAACTGGAGTAACAGGAAAATTTGGCTTTGGAATACGGAATGAAGCAGGGCAAAGACTAATAGAGTTTTGCCAAGAAAATGCACTGGTCATAGCAAACACCCTCTTCCAACGACACAAGAGAAAACTCTACACATGGACATCACCAGATGGTCAACATCGAAATCAGATTGATTATATTCTTTGCAGCCAAAGATGGAGAAGCTCTATACAGTCAACAAAAACAAGATCAGGAGCTGACTGTGGCTCAGATCATGAACTCCTCATTGGAAAATTCAGACTTAAATTGAAGAAAGTAGGGAAAACCACTAGACCATTCAGGTATGACCTAAATCAAATCCCTTATGATTATACAGTAGAAGTGAGAAATGTATTTAAGGGGACTAGATCTGATAGATAGAGTGCCTGATGAACTATGGGATGAGGTTCGTGACATTGTCCAGGAGACAGGGATCAAGACCATCCCCATAGAAAAGAAATGCAAAAATCAAAGTGGCTGTCTGGGGAGGTCTTACAAAGAGCTGTGAAAAGAAGAGAAGCAAAAAGCAAAGGAGAAAAGGAAAAAATATAAACATCTGAATATAGAGTTCCAAAGAATAGCAAGAAGAGATAAGAAAGCCTTCTTCAGTGATCAATGCAAAGAAATAGAGGAAAACAACAGAATGGGAAAGACTAGAGATCTCTTCAAGAAAATCAGAGATACCAAGGGAACATTTCATGCAAAGATGGGCTCGATAAAAGATAGAAATGGTATGGACCTAACAGAAGCAGAAGATAATAAGAAGAGGTGGAAAGAATACACAGAAGAACTGTAAAAAAAAAAAAAAAATCTTCACGAACCAGATAATCATGATGGTGTGATCACTCACCTAGAGCCAGACATCATGGAATGTGAAGTCAAGTGGGCCTTAGAAAGCATCACTACGAACAAAGCTAGTGGAGGTGATGGAATCCCAGTTTCAGGATTTCAAATCCTGAAAGATGATGCTGTGAAAGTGTTGCACTCAATATGCCAGCAAATTTAGAAAACTCAGCAGATGCCACAGGACTGGAAAAGGTCAGTTTTCATTCCAATCCCAAGGAAAGGCAATGCCAAAGAATGCTCAAACTACCATACAATTGCACTCATCTCACATGCTAGTAAAGTAATGCTCAAAATTCTCCAAGCCAGGCTTCAGCAATACGTGAACTGTGAACTTCCAGATGTTCAAGCTGGTTTTAGAAAAGGCAGTGGAACCAAAGACCAAATTTCCAACATCCACAGGATCATGGAAAAAGCAAGAGAGTTCCAGAAAGGCATCTATTTCTGCTTTATTGACTATATCAAAACCTTTGTGTGGTTCACAATAAACTGTTGAAAATTCTGAAACAGATGGGAATACCAGAACATGTGACCTGCCTCTTGAGAAATTTGTATGCAGGTCAGGAAGCAACAGTTAGAACTGGACATGGACCAACAGACAGATTCCAAATAGGAAAAGGAGTACGTCAAGGCTGTACATTGCCACCCTGCTTATTTAACTTATATGCATCACGAGAAACTCTGGGCTGGAAGAAGCACAAGCTGGAAACAAGATTGCTGGGAAAAATATCAATAACCTCAGATATGCAGGTGACACCACCCTTATGGCAGAAAGTGAAGAGGAACTCAAAAGCCTCTTGATGAAGGTGAAAGAGGAGAGTGAAAAAGTTGGCTTAAAGTTCAACATTCAGAAAATGAAGATCATGACATCTGGTCCCATCACTTCACGGGAAATATTTTGGGAAATAGTGGAAACAGTGTCAGACTTTATTTTTGGGGGCTCCAAAATCACTGCAGTTGGTGATTGCAGCCATGAAATTAAAAAACGCTTACTCCTTGGAAGGAAAGCTATGACCAACCTAGATAGCATATTCAAAAGCAGAGACATTACTTTGCCAACAAAGGTATGTCTAGTCAAGGCTATGGTTTTTCCAGTGCTCATGTATAGATATGAGAGTTGCACTGTGAAGAAAGCTGAGCACCGAAGAATTGATGCTTTTGAACTGTGGTGTTGGAGAAGACTCTTGAGAGTCCCTTGGACTGCAGGAGATCTAATCAGTCCATTCTGAAGGAGATCAGCCCTGGGATTTCTTTGGAAGTAATGATCGTGAAGCTGAAACTCCAGTTCTTTGGCCGCCTCATGTGAAGAGTTGACTCATTGAAAAAGACTCTGATGCTGGGAGGGATTGGGGGCAGGAGGAGAAGGGGACGACAGAGGATGAGATGGCTGGATGGCATCACTGACTCAATGGATGTGAGTCTGAGTACACTCCGGGAGTTGGTGATGGACAGGGAGGCCTGGCATGCTGCAATTCATGGGGTCGCAAAGAGCCGGACATGACTGAGCGACTGAACTGAAAGGCTAAAATTGAGACTTGCTTTTATGTTTAATTCAGGTTGATATTAATATGAATTCCATTTGTTCTTTATGGTATAAGAGATCATTATACATTTCATATTCATAATAAAGCATACTTTAGTTTCACATTTAGTAATTATCATTTCATTAAAATAATTAATGGTATCTTCAATTCATATTCAATCATGAAATTATGTAATACTCTATTGTGTAGCTAAGAATTTGCTTTATACTGTCCATCAGTCCACTGGAAAATCTCTACTCAAGGACTATGGCATCCACAATTGCTTCCTGAGTACTACACACTATGGAACCCATTATTGTCCTGTGAAGATGATTTTACACTTGTTGTTGGGCCTGTGTTCCTAAGATGATTTTGAACAATCTTATTTCATCCTGAGAACAGAAAATGGAATTTTCTATTAGTTCAAATGTACATAAATGCACATAGTTATTAACATGTATGAGGTATTCACTTTTCACTTTCATGCACTGGACAAGGAAATGACAACCCACTTCAGTGTTCTTGCCTTGAATCCCAGGGATGGGGGAGCCTGGTGGGCTACTGTCTATGGGGTTGCACAGAGTTGGACACGACTGAAGTGACTTAGCAGCAGCAGCAACAGCAGAATGAGGTATTAGATCTGACAGATAAAGTGCCTGAAGAACTATGGCCAGAGGCTCATAGTATAGGAGGTGGTGATCAAAACCATCCCCAAACAAAAAATACAAAAGGCAAAATGGTCGTCTGAGGAAGCCTTACCAATAGCTGAGAAAAGAATAGAAGCTAAAGGCAAAGGCAAAAAAGAAAGATATACCAATATGAACACAGAGTTACAAAGAATACCAAGCAGAGATAAGAAAGCCTTCCTAAGTGATCAGTGCAAAGAGAGGAAAATGATAGAATGGAAAAGACTAGAGATCTTTGTCGGGAGCCGCATTAGGCATTACTGACAAAATGGAGGCACGGCCCCACCCCCGCTCTTCATCTCACAAGCACGGTCCAGGAATGAAGGAGTTAGGCCTTGTGATTCTGACTTGTTCTTTCCTTTCTTCGGTTGAGTTGGCTGGAAAGAATGTTAAGGTTCTTGAGAGAAGCATGAGAAAGCACAAAGCTTTCTGCAGCTGTGCCCATAAAATAATCTGTAAAGTAACCACTGACATTTGTTCAAGGATCTTTACAAAGAATGTTCCAGGATGAGCATATAGGCCGCAGCTTGAGGCCATGGGAAGGACTGTTTTCTGAGACCTGTTTGTGAGGGAAATATTTATGGCAAAAGAAGTTTGCTGAGTTTAGTGTTTAGGAATATTTAAGAATAGCTAGAAGCCCCCTTTTTTTTTTTTGGAGAAGGCAATGGCACCCCACTCCAGTACCCTTGCCTGGAAAATCCCATGGATGGAGGAGCCTGGAAGACTGCAGTCCATGGGGTCGCTGAGCGACTTCACTTTCACTTTTCGCTTTCATGCATTGGAGAAGGAAATGGCAACCCACTCCAGTGTTCTTGTCTGGAGAATCTCAGGGATGGGGGAGCCTGGTGGGCTGCCGTCTATGGGGTCTCACAGAGTCAGACATGACTGAAGCGACTTAGCAGCAGCAGCAGCAGAAGGCTTTTTAGGAGATAGTGATCTTAAGATGCTAGGGGCAAACAGGATTTAGAAAGATAAGAAATAAACTGAGAAATGTAGCATGAGTTCCAATGTAATCACAAGTTAAGTATAGGACACATAAGAGAAAGTAGATAATAGATAGTAAAGCCAATTCTGAGAGAATCCCTGAAGCAGGGACTCTGTTTTTAGGACAACAATGATTTCTGGAGACAGTAAATCTGGGTGGGGGAAACTAAAAATGTCAAACCTCTGACCTAATGCTTTTGTCAAAGTATAAAAGAGAACCTGAAGCTTGAAATAAACATGTAGTTCCGTACTATGAGTCAGAGGCTACATCATCATCCGCCGACACTGCTCACCCCTGCAGGCTGATTCCCTGGCTACTGGAGCTGGACTCCAGCAAGTGGCGCCTCAACAGGGGGCATCTTAAGGGTAAGTAACTTCGTGACTGTGACACAGAGAAGTTAGGATTGTACCTGTGGGTGCCCAGCACCCATCTGCAGTTTAGGCAGGATGAGGAGGGTACAGAAGTAATAAGAATATTCTCTAGGAAAATGGGTCTCTCTGCATCCAAGAATAGACAAATGTTTATTGAAATATTACTTCACATGTTAGCCCATAGAGGCATTAAAGTAAGCACTGGAAGACTGTCTAAATTCCTAATTTTTGTCCAAGAGCAATGTCCATGGTTTCTTGAGAAGGGTACCGTAAATCTAGAAACCTGGAGTAAGGTTGGAGATCATTTACATTTGTTTTATACTTTACATGGGCCAGAAAATGTTCCTGTGGATGCTTTTGCTCTGTGGAATATGATTAGGGACGTCCTGGACCCTCGGCATGAGGCTGTTAGACAGCCCATGGGAGAGGCTACAGAGGTGGATGGTGGGTCTCCACCTTCTGTGCAGATCATGCTTTCTGTCACTGACAAAAAAAAAAAAAAAAAAAAAAAGAGGGAGACTGTGCTCTACCTCCAGAGGAGAGGGAGGACTTGAAGGATGCTGTGGCTGGGCACCCTAGCAAGGCCCCTCCTCCTCTACGTAAACCTTTAAAAATGTATCCATCACTTTCTGATTTAAGGCGATCTCTGCTGCCTCCGTTTGTGCCTCCCAGGGCCCAGGAGTTCTCCACTTTGCCCCCAAAGCCTCCGGGAGCACTGCCTGAGGCTGAGGAAGATAAAGAGTTTTCTGAAACAAAGGAGCTTTTGAAGCAGATGCATGCACAATATACAGAGCCTGCTCCTTGGAGAAAACCCCCTCAGGGGGGTCTCACCCAGGCTATTAAAAAAAAATAATCATAATGGAAACAATTCTACAAATAAAAAGTGTTTCTCTTGTGGCCAAATGGGGCATTTTTGCTGGCAATGTCCTGCCAAGCAGGGACAACAAGCCATGCCAATACAGACTAAAACTAACCCTCCAAAGACACATTGCCCCCAATGCCAGAAGGTGTATCATTGGGCAAAAGACTATAGATCTAAATTCCATAAGGATGGAAGTAATTTTTCCCAGTTTCAGGGAAACGGGCAGCAGGGGCAGCCCTGGCCCCAAATAGCAATAGGGGCAATAGCGTTAAATCCCTTTGTTCCATCTCAGAACTCCTCAGAGCAACCCCAGGTAGCACAAGACTGGACCTCAGTTTCACCACTGCAACAATATTAACCACTGATGTGGTTAATAACTACTCTGATTCCAACAGGAGTGGCTGGCTCCCTGCCTGAGGGCATTTTGGGCTTGTGCTAGAGAATAGCTCGCTCTCTCTTCAAGAAATTTTGGTAGTGCCTGGTGTAGTAGATTCTGATTATACTGGGGAAATTAAAGTTTTTGTCTCACTGCCTGCCAAAACTGTGCAAATTAATAAAGGTCAAAGAATAGCACAGCTTTTGCTTTTACCTTATTATAAGACAAGAAGAACCTTGTCTTCTCAAGCTAGGGTCCTCAGAGGATTTGGATCTAGTGACCTAGCCTTTTGGGTGCAGGAAATTACAGCTTCAAGGCCTTTGAAAGATCTTTTAATTCAAGGAAATATAATATCAGGGCTGTTGGATACTGGATCAGATGTCTCTTGCATTTCTGGAAAAGATTGGCCCTCATCCTGGCCGACACGTTTGACCAATGCCAGCTTGGTAGGAATAGGGTCAGTGCTCTCAGTTGCTAAGAGCTCACAAATTTTGACATGGTCAGATGAGAAGGGTAAACAAGGCACCTTTTGTCCATATGTGATTCCTTCACTACCTTTTTATTTATGGGGGAGAGATATATTATCTCAAATGAGAATGCTTTTATACAGCCCAGATGAAAAGGTTACTGACCAAATGCTGCAAATGAGGTATAATCCTGACAAGGGGCTTGGTAAAGATCAGCAGGGAATTTTCTCCATTAGAAATGGTTCCTAATAAGAATAGAAAATGTTTAGGATATTCAAGATTGCTTGGAGAAATAGCAATAACCTCAGATATGCAGATGACACCATCCTTATGGCAGAAAGTGAAGAGGAACTAAAAAGCATCTTGATGAAAGTGAAAGAGGAAAGTGAAAAAGTTGGCTTAAATCTCAGCATTCAGAAAATGAAGATCATGGCATCTGGTCCCATCACTTCATGGGAAATAGATGGGGAAACAGTGGAAACAGTGTCAGGCTTTATTTTTTTTCGGGGGGGGGGGCGGGGGGCTCCAAAATCACTGCAGATGGTGACTGCAGCCATGAAATTAAAAGACACTTACTCCTTGAAAGGAAAGTTATGTCCAACCTAGATAGCATATTCAAAAGCTCAAACATTACTTTGCCAACAATGGTTCGTATAGTCAAGGCTATGGTTTTTCCTGTAGTCATGTATGGATGTGAGAGTTGGACTGTGAAGAAGGCTGAGCATCGAAGAATTGATGCTTTTGAACTGTGGTGTTGGAGAAGACTCTTGAGAGTCCCTTGGACTGCAAGGAGATCCAACCAGTCCATTCTGAAGGAGATCAGCCCTGGGATTTCTTTGGAAGGAATGATGCTAAAGCTGAATCTCCAGAACTTTGGCCACCTCATTCGAAGAGTTGACTCATTGAAAAAGACTCTGACGCTGGGAGGGATTGGGGGCAGCAGGAGAAGGGGACAACAGAGGATGAGATGGCTGGATGACATCACTGACTTGATGGACGTGAATCTGAGTGAACTCCGGGAGTTGGTGATGGACAGGGAGGCCTGATGTGCTGCGATTCATGGGGTCGCAAAGAGTCGGACTTGACTGAGCGACTGAACTGAACTGAACTGAACTGAAGGATATTCAAATTTATCCTAGAGGCTGTTGCTCTTGCTGCCAACCCTATTACCTGGAAATCTGATGATCCGTTATGGGTGGTGTAATGGCCCTTAACAGCTGGAAAGCTGCAGGCAGCTGAGGATTTAGTTATGGAACAACTGGCTGCAGGCCATATAGAGCCTTCTAATAGCCCCTGGAATACTCCCATTTTTGTCATTAAGAAGAAATCAGGAAAATGGAGGTTGTTACAAGATTTGCGAGCTATAAACACAACTATGGAAAACATGGGGACCCTTCAGCCGGGTCTCCCTTCCCCAGTAGCTGTGCACTTTCAATATAATGTGATAGTTATAGATCTACAGGGTTGTTTCTTTATCATCTCCCTGGCTGTTCAGGATTGTAAAAGGTTTGCTTTCAGTCTCCCTTCAGCTAATTTTAAACAGCCCTATAGAAGGTTTCAATGGAAGGTTTTGCCTCAGTGAATGAAAAATAGTCCCATCTTGTGTCAGAAATTTGTGGATCAAGCTGTGCAGAATGTTTGAAGAAGGTATAAAGATCTATATTTGATACATTATATGGATGATATTTTGGCTGCCCATAAGGATAGAACCTTGTTGCAACAAATCTTATCTGCCCACATTTAAGACTGAGCACTGCAGATTTAAAGCCTTTGTTTGATTGCTTAAAGGGTGACCCTGATCCCAGTTCTAAGAGAAATTTGACTAGTGAGGTGGAATTGGCTCTTGTTAAAGTGGATGAGGCTTTGAATGATCAGTTAATTAGGATTAATATTACCAGAGGATGGGATTTAATTATTCTCGCCACAGAACATACACCCACAGGATGCTTGTGGCAAGACTGCCTATTGGAATGGCTCCATCTACAAGTGACCCCAATAAAAATAGTTTTGTCTTATCCCAGCTTGGTGGCACAATTAATTATAAAAGGTAGAAAAAGAAGTGTGGAACTTTTTGGAAAGGAAGTAGCAAATATAGTGATTCCATTCAATAATGATCAACTGCAATTTCTTTTACAAAATAGTGATGATTGGCAAGTTGCCCTGATGTATTTCAGGGGTCAAATTTTGTTTTATTTGCCCTCAAGCCCCCTATTGCATTTTCTGAAAACACATTCTGTGATTTTTCTGAAGAAATTTTCTATTCAACATTTGGAAGGGGCAATTTTAGTTTTCACAGATGGTTCTTCTAATGGTAAAGCAGTCACAATTATTAATGGAAAATCCCACATTCAGGTAACTGAAGAGACATCTGCCCAGAGAGCTGGGTTGAGAGCAGTTATTTGGGCTTTTCAACATTTGAAAGACCATACCTTCAATCTTTTGACTGACTCCCGATATATTGTAGGGTTGTTTCCTCATATTGAGACTGCTAATATTCCAGAAAATAAGACTACCATCTTCTCCTTGTTATTCAATTTACAGAAGGAGATTAAGCATAGAGATAAGAAATATTGTGTAGGACATATTAGAGCCCATTCCAACTTGCCTGGCCCTTTACATGAAGGAAATGCTTTGGCAGATGCATTAACTAAAGTAATTGCTTTAAATTTACATGAAAAGATTGACAAGGCCAATAATTCTCACAAAATTCACCATCAAAATGCAGCTGGTTTAAGGTATGAATTTTGTATCCCTAGGGAGGCAGCTAGACAAATAGTTATGTCCAAATTGCCCAACATCTAATCCACCTCTACCTTTAGGAGTAAATCCCCAAGGCCTTAGGCCTAATGCTCTCTGGAAAATGGAATTAACTCATACCCTTTGGAAAACTGTCCTTTGTGCATGTTACCGTGGATACCTTTTCTCATGTTATTATAGCCTCTGCTAGAACAGGTGAAGCAGTAAAATATGTAATTCAGCACTTGTTTCAGTGCTTTTCCAAAATAGGACTCCCTGAACAGATAAAAACAGATAATGCACCAGCTTATACTTCTGCTGCTTTTAGGAGATTTTGTCAACAATTTTCTATAGTACATTCAACAGTAATACCTCATAATCCCCAAGGCCAAGCCATAGTAGAAAGGGCACACTGATTAAAAAATCAGATAGCTAAATTAAGGCAGGGAGAATTTAAGTATTCCTCCCCACATCATGTTCTACACCATGCTTTGTTTGTAATTAATCATTTAAACTTGGACACACAGGGCCAGACTGCAATGATGAGACACTGGATTCCTGAAGGGGCTACGACTCGGCCCCTGGTCAAGTGGAAGGACCTCCTTACCAGAGCGTGGAAAGGGCCAGATGTGCTGTTAACTTGCAGGAGAGGGTAGGCTTGTGTGTTTCCATAGGATTCCACTTCTCCTGTATGGGTTCCTGACAGACTGATTAGACATATCCTGTCCCATGAGATTTCAAAGATCACGAAGACCCCTGAGGTCACTGAGATCCCTGGATTCCTGGAGTCTGGGACCGAGGGAAGATGGGGAGATCAGAAGCTCGTCAAGTCCGGACCTGAGGGAGCCAAGGAGAAGCTGAAGGGCGAGTGACCCTTCACCTGAGGCTTCACTGCTAGTGCATCGCTTCAGGCACCTGGCGCTTCAGAAGAGACATGCTGATCAAGTCCAGCTTTATTCTGCTCCATCTCGTTGCCATCATTGTACTCAAACAACTACCTCCAGCATGGTGCCAACTTGGGGCCAGCTGAAACATATCACTCAGCAGGCTAAAGAATTAACAGAAAGGGGGAGACATGAGGCCACTCCTATGGTATGTTTATGGCTATGTTTGCTGTGTTGGCTTGTCGGCCAAGGCCCTCCGGCACAGAAAAAGTTCATTGGGCCTATTTGTCTAATCCACCTTCTTTTCAGCCTGTTGATTGGATGAATGAGCCCATTCGTGTTTTTGTTAATGATACTCATCTTTTGAGTGGGGCTTCCATCTATCCTAATAATGCTAAAACAGTGGTCAGCTCTCCCCTCAATTTTTCAGGTGTATCCGTTTATCCACCTATTTGTTTTTCCATACCTTCCTCCTTACAAGGATCAGCTCCGGTTTTGAATGGATGTGTTAGCATTTCCTTGAAAGGCATGCTTACTGACTTTCCGAGAAACAATGGCAAGAGATTTTTGGTCCTTACAGCTGCTGATGCAGGGGGCGCAAGAAAAACTATATGATGCCATAAAACAGGCAGCCCCTAATTTAAAGGACTTTCTGAGCTG
This sequence comes from Bubalus kerabau, assembly GCF_029407905.1. Classification (NCBI taxonomy): domain Eukaryota; kingdom Metazoa; phylum Chordata; class Mammalia; order Artiodactyla; family Bovidae; genus Bubalus; species Bubalus kerabau. Next base: position 55,497,676 of record NC_073647.1, on the reverse strand, counting down.
TGCACTCCCCCCTTCAGATTCTGATGAACAAGGACTACAGGCCTGGGAAAGCATAAGCAGAATTTCTGGCTTTCCTCATTGGAAAGAATGCATGTTCACCATAAAGTTATCTATTCCCATTGTTGCCACCAGACATTTTCTGACCTAATGGGGATGCCCCTGTCTTTCGAATCAATGATTGAACTTGAATTTTGAAGAACCTTATAGATTCATATGGAATGATTCATTCATCCCTTATCCTTTAGCAATTACTAGGTGGCATGTTAATGGATGGGTTCCTCCTTTAGTGAGTTTCGATGGAACAGGTCCCATGCAGCCTGAATTATGGAGAGCATTGGCTGCTATTGCACCTGTGGTTTTACATAGACCTTTAAGTGAACAAAGATACATTGAATGGGCCTACGTGCATTCTCCCTATGCCTTTTTGTTGGCCAGAAATTGGAAAGATTTGGGAGTTTTTGAAGGAGAAACTGTTTATAATGTCGAATGTGTGAATTGTTTTATATCAAATTGTGTTGATGGGAATGATTATAGTAATTATAAGGCTGTGATGATTGTAAAGCAACCACCATATTTGATGGTTCCTGTGAAATTAGAGGGACAATGGTTTGATGATTATGCATTGAACGTTTTGTATGAACTTAATGGCCTAATTTCTCAACCTAAGAGATTCATTACAGCTCTGATTGTGGGAATAACTGCCTTGATTTCCATAATTGCTTCAGTTACGGTTCCTGCTGTTGCCCTGTCAAAAGAAGTGCATACTGCCTCGTTTGTCAATCAGCTGTCAAAAAAAAGTCTCTGTAGCTTTTACTACACAGGAAATTATAGGTAGGAAAATAGAAAATAAGGTCAATGCTTTAGAAGAAGCAGTCCTGCTTATAGGACAAGAAATTACAAATTAAAAAATTAAGTTGTCTTTAAGGTGCCATGCTGAATTTAAATGGATGTGTGTTATCCCTCTACAAGTGAATGATTCTGTACAGTCTTGGGAACACATTAGGAATCATATTTTAGGCGAATGGAATCATTCAGATTTTAGTATTGATATTTATAAGTTACATCAGGATATTCAGACTATGAAGTAGGCGGAGTCTGACTTTCCCTCTCAATGGCTTTTTATTTCCCTTTTTAAAAATCTGGAGGGGTACTATTCCCATGGATCCTTTTTTACAATAGTGATCAATGCAGCCATGTGCTTATTATGCCTGTTGATTCTGATTTGTGTATTAGCCCTGTGTCTTTTCAGAATACTCAACTGAAGTGTTTCTGCTTTATCTACTGAGTTTCATACTTATGCTCTAAAAAATAAGGAAGGGGGAGATATCAGGAGCCATTTTAGGCATTACTGATAAAAAGGAGGCACCGCCCCAACCCCCTCGCCTTATCTCGCAGGCAAGGTCCCAGGATGAAGGAGTTAGGCCTTGTGATTCTGGCTTGTTCTTTCCTTTCTTTAGTTGAGTTGGCTTGAAAGAATGTTAAGGTTCTTGAGAGAAGCATGAGAAAGCACAAAGCTTTCTGCAGATGTGCACAGAAAATAATCTATAAAGTAACCATTGACATTTGTTCAAGGATCTTTACAAAGAATGTTCCAGGATGAGCACCTAGGCCACAGCTTGAGGCCATGGGAAGGACTGTTTTCTGAGACCTGTTTGTGAGGGAAATATTTATGGCAAAAGAAGTTTGCTGAGTTTAGTGTTTAGGAATAATTAAGAATAACTGGAAGCCTTTTTAGGAGAGAGTAATCTTAAGATTACTCACTGACCTAAAGCCAGACATCTTGGAATGTGAAGTCAAGTGTGCCTTAGAAACCATCACTACAAACAAAGCTAGTGGAGGTGATAGAATTCCAGTTGAGCTATTCCAAATCCTGAAAGATGATGCTGTGAAAGTGCTGCACTCTATATGCAAGCAAACTTGGAAAACGCAGCAGTGGCCACAGGACTGGAAAAGGACAGTTTTCATTCCAATCCCAAAGAAAGGCAATGCCAAAGAATGCTCAAACTACCACACAATTGCACTCATCTCACATGCTAGTAAAGTAATGCTCAAAATTCTCCAAGCCAGGCTTCAGCAATATGTGAACTGTGAACTTCCTGATGTTCAAGCTGGTTTTAGAAAAGGCAGAGGAACCAGAGATCAATTTGCCAACATCTGCTGGATCATGGAAAAAGTAAGAGAGTTCCAGAAAAACATCTATTTCTGCTTTATTGACTATGCCAAAGCCTTTGACTGTATGGATCAGAATAAACTGTGGAAAATTCTGAAAGAAATGGGAATCCCAGACCACCTGACCTGCCTTTTGAGAAATCTGTATGCAGGTCAGGAAGCAACAGTTAGAACTGGACATGGAACAACAGACTGGTTCCAAATAGGAAAAGGAGTAAGACTGACTCGATGGACGTGAGTCTGAGTGAGCTCTGGGAGTTGGTGATGGACAGGGTGGCCTGGCATGCTGTGATTCATGGGGTCGCAAAGAGTCGGACATGACTGAGCGACTGAACTGAACTGAATCTTAAGATGCTAGGGGCAAACAGGATTTAGAAAGATAAGAAATAAACTGAGGAATGTAATCACAAGTTAAGTATAGGACACATAAGAACAAGTAGATAATAGATAGTAAAGCCAATTCTGAGAGAATTCCTGAAACAGGAACTCTGTAGGACAACAATGATTTCTGTAGACAGAAAATCTGGGTGGGGAAAACTAAAAATGTCAAACCTCTGACCTAATGCTTTTGTAAAAGTACAAAAGAGAAGCTAAAGCTTGAAATAAACATGTAGTTCTGTATTATGAGTCAGAGGCTACACCATCGTCCACTGACACCGCTCACCCCTGCAGGCTGATTCCCTGGCTGCTGGAGCTGGACTCCAGCAGATCTCTTCAAGATAATTAGAGATACCAAGGGAACATTTCATGCAAAGATGGGCACAATAAAGGACAGAAATGGTATGGACCAAACAACAGCAGAAGATATTAAGAAGAGGTGGCAGGAATACAGAGAACTGTACAAAAAAGATCTTCATGACCCAGATAACAATGATGGTGTGATCATCCACCTAGAATCAGACATCCTGGAATGCAAAGTTAAGTGGGCCTTAGGAAGCATCACTATGAACAAAGTTAGTAGAAGTGATGGAATTTCAGTTGAGCTATTTCAAATCCTAAAAGATGATCTGTGAAAATGTTGCACTCAATATGCCAACAAATTTGGAAAATTCAGCAATAACCACAAGACTGGAAATGGTCCATTTTCATTCTAATCCCAAAGAAGGGCAATGTAAAGAATGTTCAAACCACCCCACAACTGCACTCATCTTGAAATGTTGTTAAAACACGAAAAGATTCCAGGATTCTTGGTCTCCAGAGGAGAATAATTCAATCTGGATTGAGAGACGAGGCTTGATCACTCAGATATTTTGTGCAATAAAGTTTTATTAAAGTATAAAGGAGATAGAGAAAGCTTCTGACATAGGCATCAGAAGGGGGCAGAAAGAGTACCCCCTTGCTAGTGTTAGCAATGGAGTTATATACTTGCCAATTAGTTATTACAGTGAATCAAAAGAATGTCTGGAGGTTGTAAAGACCTCCCTAGACCTACTCCCATAATTTACATTTTAAGATAACAGGATTAGCCAGAAGGTTATTTCCAGAGACTGTCCTCAAGCAGGATACATTATTGTGATATAATCCTAAAGAATGTAGAGGGAAAGAAAAAAGTTTGTCCTTTCTTCCTCCTTGAGAATTCCAGACCCCTCTCTCCTTGAGGACCCCTAGACTTCTTATTAAACTGCCTAGGAAATGGCCTTCTCATCCCCCCTTTTTCTTTTAGGAGAATTATGTTGCCAAGGGAAAGGGGCATCATTTTCATTCCATAACTACTTCCTGCTGTTTAGGGGCATGGTCCCTAAATTGTTGAGGCAACATGTTCTCCTAACCCTCATACTGAAGGTCTCTGATCCAGGGGCCCCGAGTAATAGTCGGAGGAGGCTGTGACACTTGTAGGAGCTTGGACAACCATTAAAAGCCTTCATGCGACTAGAAACAAATCCAGTTACACAGTTACAGACGCAGGGAGCAAACAGCAAAAATAGAAAAATCAGAATTATTGTAATTAAGATAGTTTTCCACCATGGGTAACATGTTAACATCTCCCAAAGTGAGGCAATTGAAGCTTCAGGAGTATCCATAGGCCCAATCATCTTGTTCATGTGTTTAGTAAAACGAGTAACATTAGTGCTCATATCAGGTATATATGTACAGAATTGGGTATGAATAATGGCACAAGTTCCTCCTTGTGCAGCTCTCAGAATATCTACAGCCAATCTGTTTTGTAAAACCAGCTTTTTAATTTGTGCTTGTTTGGCATTAAGAGCTGAAATAGCTTTTTGAGAATCTTGTAATGCCTGTTGGGTAAAATTAGTCAAAGCATCCACCCATAGCATAGCATCTGTAGTTCCCAAAGAGGGAACAAACACTGCAGCCAAATAATCTTACCAGTGAAATACAGACCATGCCCACGGAGTTTTAAGGATGGGGTAAATTTACAGGCTTTTCTGAAGCTCTGAAAATATAAAGCCATGAGTAAAGGCTAGACCTAGGGTGCATCTCCCTATCCAACCAGGGGGAAGCTATGCCCACAGGTAAGAGCCACATATCCAATAGGTCCCATTTGGAGCAAGCCAGTGTGACTGAGATATCCAGTACCAATCAGTGCCTAGCCAGACAAAGGGAGGACCTGAATTGGGTTGGAAAACAAGGGAATGATTACATTGCATATTTCCTGAGGCAAAAATCCCAAGTGATTCCAATCATTATAATTAAGTTGTTGACTAACTTCTGGAGATGGCTCTATTTGTTCCCAGCATATAGGGGCAGTAGATATTAGACGTCTTTTTTTCAGGAGTTGACCATATAACCCCACCCCATATTTGATAAAAGTCAGGTAAAAAAAAAAAAAAATAGATCTAGACCTATTTGCCTTATGTATTGCGAAATAGTCATTCAGATCAGATCAGATCAGTCACATTATGTCCATAGTTACATGAGTCCATCCTAAGGTTGTTAGATGTCATCAGATGATGAAGAGGCATCACATATGATTGTTGATGAAGGTATTCGCAAACTTGGAGAAAGTCTTTTCCTTGAAGTGGAGATGTCCACCACAGGAACCCCTTGGAGAAAGTCTTTTCCTTGAAGTGGAGATGTCCACCACAGGAACCCCTCTACTGATGAAAAGGGGAGTGCTCCACAGACCCAACAGTTAGACTAATTGTGGAATTTAGCATAGGAATGAGTCCAGGACAAGAAGGCATTATTTTGAGGATCAAACATCAGACTCAGGACTTTTGGAGTCAGCATAAGTAGGCTCACATAGATTATCAGGCCCATCTGAAAAGTACAAAGTCAGAGCATAGAAAGTAAAGATGTAAAATGAAGTCACTTAGTTCTGGTCTGGATGCCACCTCTTACCTCGAGTGTGATGTACCCGTGAATCAATTCCTGGCACTTTGACAGCTGTGGGAGAAGAAAGAATAACCTGGGAAGGGCCTTCCCAGAGGGGCTAGAGGGATTGGCCCCCAAACTCCAATGTTTTTATGAAGACCTCGGTTCCTGGCTCAAAAAGAGGCTTTCTTGACTCAGAGGCTGTGTCAGGAGTTGTCTCCCAGAATTCTGTTAATGCCTGTTGAAAAGCTGAGAGCTGAGTTACATAACTAGTTAATTCCAAGGCTTCAGGGTCTATAACAATGTCTGTGCATAAGAAAGGCCTTCCATAAATACATTCAAAGGGGGACAGTCCCTCCTTTTGGGAGCAGTTTGAGCCCTCATTAAAGCTATGGGTAGAACTTTAATCCAATTGTCCTGCATCTTTTGGGTTAATTTGTGCAGATGTCTTTCAATAATGTCACTAGCTTTTTCAACCTTTCCTGAGGATTGGGGTCTCCAGGAACAGTGTAAGTGATATTCTATTCCTAGAGCCTTAGACACCCCCTGAGTTACAGCAGTTTTAAAGGCAGAGCCATTGTCACTCTGAAGGCTCCGTGGCAGCCCAAACCTGGGGATAATTTCATAGATTAAAATCTTTATAACCTCCTTAGCCTGTTCACTACAACAAAGAAACGCTTCAATCCATCCAGTGAAAGTATCCACCCAAATTTGTAAGCAAGAATATCCATTAGCTTTTGGCATATGAGTAAAATCAATTTCCCAGTCCTCTCCAGGATACTTTCCACTTCGTTGTAATCCAGATTTTGCTAGCTTTTCAGTCTTTGGGTTATTTTTCTGGAAAAAAATCACACCTTTTGATAATATTCTTTAAAGTTTTCATTACATTTTTACCTTCAAACAAACGAGAAGCCGTCTGGTAAGTACTCTCTGCACCCAAATGAAAACTCTATTGTAAAACCTTAAGAATTTTCCACTGAGCATTTTCAGGAATTATTTGTCGTAGGACTGTAACCATCCTTTATCAGTAATCTTTGCTCCTGTTTTCTCATATCTTTCTAATTCTTCCTCAATATATTGTGGTTTTTCCTGTTCCACAGGACCTGTCCAGATCAAAGTTGTCTGCAATGAAGGGGTTTCATAAAGTGCTGCTTTTCTGGCTTGACATTCAACCAACTGATTACCTTTGGCTACTTTACTCCCATCCCTACTGTGCCCTTTGCAATGCATAACAGCTACTTCTTTAGGACAATATATAGCAGTTAAAAGTCTCTCAATCTCTCTGAAATGTTTAATAGGTTCTTCTGTTGCTGTTTTAAACTTTCTTTCCATATTGCAGTATGAGCATGTAAAGTCAAATAAGCGTAATTAGAATCAGTGTAGATATTTAAGTGCTGCCCTTTGCTTAACTCTAGAGCTCGGGTCAGAGCCACAAGCTCCACTAACTGAACACTGGTTCCCTAGGGGAGATATTTTGCTTCTAAAACCTGTTCAGCAGCCACAACGGCATAACCTGCCTTATGCTTTCCATTCCAAACAAAAGAACTGCCATCTATAAATATTTCCATGTCAGGATTGTCTAATGGGGGTATCCATTAGATCTTCTTGAGCTTCATAGTTTAAAGTTAGGAATTGGGAACAATCGTGATCAGGTAGGTGTTTCATTTTCCTTCTCAGGAAGGAAAGTGGTAGGATTTAAATTTCCACAAAATTTAAGCTTAGTTACTGGTTCTTCTAACAACAATGACTGATATTTAAGAAGCCTACTGTCTGTCATCCAAATATTAGCCTTAGAATTTAAGATTCCACTCACATCATGGGAAGTTAGTACAGTAAGGTTTCATCCATTAATTATTTTTAAAGCCTCAGGTGCTAATAAAGCTGCTGCCCCAATTAATCTTAGGCATTGGGGCCACCCACGTGAAATTACATCTAACTCTCTTCTTAGATAAGCAGTAGGTTGCTGGTGAGGCCCTCGGGGTTGTGTCAAAACTCCCAATGCCATACCTTTTCTTTCAGTGACAAACAAATTAAATTCTGACCCTGTGGGCAAGCTCAGAGCAGAGCTTGCAGGAAAGCAGTCTGAAGAACCTTAAAAGCCTTTTGAGTATCTGGAGACCAAACCAGTTTGTCGGTTTGGGCCTGCTGAGTTTCAGCTATAAGTTTATATAAAGGCCGGGCAAGTTCCCCATGACCAGGAATCCAAATAGGACAGTAGCCTGTGATTCCCCAAAATCCTCTCAATTGTCTTAAAGTCATAGGAATGGGATGATTTAGTATAAGTTTAATTCCCTCGGGGCCTATGGCCCTAGTCCCTTCTGATATGATTAGGCCCAGATATCTAACAGATTGTTGACACAGCTGAGCCTTTTCTCTTCATGCCTTGTAACTGCAGCCTGCCAAAATATTTAAGAAGTCTTCTGAGGCTTCTGAACAAACTTCCTCTGTCTCAGCACAGAGCAAAATATCATCTACGTATTGTAACACCACTGCTTTTGAGCTATTAAAGTTTTGTACTTCTTGTGACAAACTTTGTACAAATAAGTGAAGACTGTCACAAAATCCCTTGGGCAAAACTGTCCAGGTTAACTGAGAAGCTGGCTGCGTAAGGTCCTAAAAGGCAAATAGAAACTGACTTTCTCCTGCCAAAGGCACTGAATACAAGGCATCTTTCAAATCAATAGGAACCTGTAAATCAAGTCTATGCCCCAAACAGTAATGCTGAAGAAGCTGAAGTTGAATGGTTCTATGAAGACCTACAAGACCTTTTAGAACTAACACCCAAAAAAGATGTCCTTTTCATTATAGGGGACTGGAATGCAAAAGTAGGAAGTCAAGAAACACCTGGAATAACAGGCAAATTTGGCCTTGGAATAGGGAATGAAGCAGGGCAAAGCCTAATAGAGTATTGCCAAGAAAATGCACTGATCATAACAAACACCCTCTTCCAACAACACAAGAGAAGACTCTATACATGGACATCACCAGATGGTCAACACCGAAATCAGATTGATTATATTCTTTGCAGCCAAAGATGGAGAAGCTCTATACAGTCAGCAAAAACAAGACTAGGAGCTGACTGTGCCTCAGATCATGAACTACTTATTGCCAAACTCAGACTTAAATTGAAGAAAGTAGGGAAAACCACTAGACCATTCAGGTATGACCTAAATCAAATCCCTTATGATTATACAGTGGAAGTGAGAAATAGATTTAAGGGCCTAGATCTGATAGATAGAGTGCCTGATGAACTATGGAATGAGGTCCATGATATTGTCCAGGAGACAGGGATCAAGACCATCCCCATGCAAAAGAAATGCAAAAAAACCAAATGGCTGTCTGCGGAGGCCTTACAAATAGCTGTGAAAAGAAGAGAAGCAAAAAGCAAAGGAGAAAAGGAAAGATATAAACATCTGAATGCAGAGTTCCAAAGAATAGCAAGAAGACATAAGAAAGCCTTCCTCAGCGATCAATGCAAAGAAATGGAGGAAAACAACAGAATGGAAAAGACTAAACATCTCTTCAAGTAAAGCAGAGATACCAAAGGAATATTTCATGCAAAGATGGGCTTGATAAAGGACATAAATGGTATGGATCTAACAGAAGCAGAGGATATTAAGAAGAGATGTCAAGAATACACAGAAGAACTGTACAAAAAAGACCTTCATGACTCAGATAATCACGATGGTGTGATCACTGACCTAGAGCCAGACATCTTGGAATGTGAAGTCAAGTGGCCTAAGAAAGCATCACTACGAACAAAGCTAGTGAAGGTGATGGAATTCCAGTTGAGCTATTCCAAATCCTGAAAGATGATGCTGAAAAGTGCTGCACTCAATATGTCAGCAAATTTGGAAAACTCAGCAGTGGCCACAGGACTGGAAAAGGTCAGTTTTCATTCCCATCCCAAAGAAAAACAATGCCTAAGAATGCTCAAACTACCGCACAATTGCACTCATCTCAAATGCTAGTAAAGTAATGCTCAAAATTCTCCAAGCAAGGCTTCAGTAATATGTGAACCTTGAACTTCCTGATGTTCAAGCTGGTTTTAGAAAAGGCAGAGGAACCAGATATCAAATTGCCAACATCGGCTGGATCATGGAAAAAGCAAGAGAGCTCCAGAAAAACATCTATTTCTGCTTTATTGACTATGACAAAGCCTTTGACTGTGTGGATCACAATAAACTGTGGAAAATTCTGAAAGAGATGGGAATTCCAGAGCACGTGATCTGCCTCTTGAGAAATCTGTATGCAGGTCAGGAAGCAATAGTTAGAACTGGACATGGAACAACAGACTGGCTCCAAATAGGAAAAGGAGTACGTCAAGGCTGTATATTGTCACCCTGCTTATTTAACTTATATGCAGAGTACATCATGAGAAATGCTGGGCTGGAAGAAACACAAGCTGGAATCAAGATTGCCAGGAGAAATATCAATAACGTAGATATGCAGATGACACCACCCTTATGGCAGAAAGTGAAGAGGAACTAAAAAGCCTCTTGATGAAAGTGAAAGTGGAGAGTGAAAAGGTTGGCTTAAAGCTCAACATTCAGAAAAGGAAGATCATGGCATCTGGTCCCATCACTTCATGGAAAATAGATGGGGAAACAGTGGAAACAGTGTCAGACTTTATTTTTCTGGGCTCGAAAATCACTGCAGATGGTGACTGCAGCCATGAAATTAAAAGACGCTTACTCCTTGGAAGGAAAGTTATGACCAAACTAGATAGCATATTCAAAAGCAGTGACATTACTTTGCCAACAAAGGTATGTCTAGTCAAGGCTATGGTTTTTCTGTGGTCATGTATGGATGTTAGAGTTGGACTGTGAAGAAGGCTGAGTGCTGAAGAATTGATGCTTTTGAACTGTGATGTTGGAGAAGACTCTTGAGAGTCCCTTGGACTGCAAGGAGATCCAATCAGTCCATTCTGAAGGAGTTCAGCCCTGGGATTTCTTTGGAAGGAATGGTGGTGAAGCTGAAACTCCAGTACTTTGGCCACCTCATGCGAAAAGTTGACTCATTGGAAAAGACTTTGATGCTGGGAGGGATTGGGGGCAGGAGGAGAAGGGGACAACAGAGGATGAGATGGCTGGATGGCATCACTGACTTGATGGACGTGAGTCTGAGTGAACTCCGGGAGTTGGTGATGGACAGGGAAGCCTGACGTGCTGCCCTTTATGGGGTCGCAAAGAGTCGGACACGACTGAGTGACTGATCTGATCTGATTTGATCTTCTAATCAGTTACTGAGAAATATTTGGCTTGTTCATGAATTTCAGACAATAGAGTATAAGGATTAGGCACCACGGGGTGTAAAGGAAATACAGTCTCATTTATGATTCATAAATCTTGAACTAGTATCCATTTACCATTTTATTTCTTTACACCCAAAATTGGAGTGTTGTATGGACTGTTGCAGGGAATTAATAGCCCCTACTACTTTAAATGTTTGATGATGGGTTTTAACCCTTCCTTAACCTTAGGTTTCAGTGGATACTGCTTCTTATGTGGAAATATTTGCAGGTCTTTGAGCTTGACAACTACAGGAATAGCATTTTGTGCTCGATCCACAGATTTTCCATCAGCCCATACTTTAGGATTTACATTTTGTTCAACTAAAGAGAGAGAAAGGGAGGGCTCCATATTCATGAAAACAGAGGCCTGGAACTTATTCAGTATATACTTCCCCAAAAGGTGTGAGGGAGACTCTGGCAAGATCAGAAACTCATGTGAAAATAGCACAGAGTAAGTCGCAACTTATAGAACTGAAGTAATACCTTTTTGCTCATCCAGACAGTCCCATTATGGAAGCATATTGGGAAGAAAGTGGGCCAGGGGCTTCCATAAGCACAGAGTAAGTTGCCCCAGTATCTAAAAGGAAATGGACGGATTGGCCCCCTACAATTATTAATACCCGGGGTTCCTCAGGTGTAATTAGGATAGGAGCTTGTGTGGCAACCACCAGTTACCTTCAGTCCTGATTGTCTTGAGAGTCTGACCCCTGAGACCTACGCCTCTGGGGGCAGTCTCTCTTCTAGTGTGGTCCTTTGCAGACTGGACATGGAGCCTAGGGCAGCTTAGATGCCTGAGGGCAATCCCTCTTGAGGTATCCCTCCTTTCCACAGTAATAGCAAGCCCATCCCTTTTCACCTGGATCCCTCTGGACATTTTTCTCAGGCTGTTTAAGAACGGTTCTCATAGCCATTGTGAAGAATTCCGCCTGTTCCTTTGTCTTTTTCTGCCTTTCTTCCTTTTCCTCATATTCCCTACCATAATAAACTGTCTGAGCCAGTTGTAACAGATTATCTAAAGACTGATTTGTTCCATATGCCCATTTTAATAGCTTATGGTGGATATCCGGAGCCGACTGAGTGAGAAATCTATCTTTTAAGATCACTTTTCCCTCTTCACTTTTGGGATCAATCTCAGTGAATCTGAGAAGGGCTTCTCTCAGTCTATCTAGGAATTTACCAGGAGCTTCCTTCTCCTCCTGTTCTATGTTTACCAATTTGCCATAGTTCAAAGGCTTAGCACCCACCTGCCTGAGTCCTTCAAGAATACATCTAAAAAAATGACTCTGACCCCATCTTCCTTTAGCTGTATTGTAGTCCCAGTCTGGTTCTGTAATTTGGACTGTATGATTGCCAGTGGGGAAGGTGGTTATCTCATCCTCCTTCTTCCCTACTGATTCATTACCAAGCCGTTCACCTCCATAAGCAACCACTTTTCCCAAAACTTGACTTTTTGAGTTGGGAGTCAGCGTTTGTCCCAAGATATACATCACATCCTTCCAAGTAAGGTCATAAAGCAAAGTAACACCTTTAAAAGCTCTAATATACTTTTCTGGGTCCTCTAAATAGTCTCCCAGATCCTCCTTGCTTCTTTGTATTTCTTGATAAGAAAAAAGGCTTATTAACTCTCATAGACTGATTATTTCTCCCAGTAGGTGCTTCATGAAGAGGCAACAGCTTGTGTGGCTGTTCCTGTCTCTCTGGCTGCTCTGCACATATGATCTCAGAGATAGATTGGATAAACCTGCTTTTCTTTATCTCTTTGTCTCCTGTCCTCCATCTCATCTAGCAAAGTAGGAGGACTGGAGGGAGCTGAAGGTGTGATACCCAAATCTATACCCTTAGGACACAAGTCTGGCATACTTCACAGAGAGAAAAAGGGCAACACATATGCTACTTCTACCCATTTCCCTTGTTTTCTACAGAATAGGTCTAATTGTAAAACAGTATTGTACTTAAGAGATGCTCCAACTGGCCACTGTTCGCTGTCCTCTAGTGGGTATCATGGCCATGAAGTATCACAGAGGAAGACCAGGTGTGTCTTCTTTAAGCCCTGGGGATCAAATCTATCCCAGTTTTTCAGGATACAGTTCAAAGGAGTGAGGCTGGAATTGTTAGCTCCCATCTGTAAGAGAGAAAAAAAGATACCAGTGCCCTCTTTCTACCAGAGGCGTCCCTCCCTGCTCTAGATGGGGGTGTAGACAGACTTTACACCAACCTTTTCTTTCCTGGTCAGACTTAGTCTGTCCCTTACCGACACAGGTGCCGTACCTGTCCCTCCAGGGTCTACCACCGAGATGGGGTGGGGCTGCACTGGGGGTAGACCTGATGGCATCCTCGACTGACGTCCAGCTCCTCACCATTAAAACCTTGCTTACCTCTGATGCCACCTAGGGTGCAATCATAGCAACCTTCTGGAATGCCTCCCAAGCTAAGACCGCTGGGGGAAACATTTGTCACCTGAGTGCCTGTGCATGACCCTGAGTCTATTCCTGACCACAATAAGACTGATATAAACATAAAACTGAAATGTTCCTTCCAAGCATCACCACACCAGTATAAGAGCCTCCTCTGGTCCAGTAAGAACCAGCATTGCCAAAGGAAAAAAAAAAACCATAGCAATTCCAATCTGAGTAACCTTTAATCTCAGAGATCCTCTTAGAGCTAGATCTCCGTCTAACTTACGAACTTTCAATTCCTGGTGAGGCTAGGTGCTTCCTGAATATCAATCCAAGTTTGGGACCTAAGTCATAGTACACAGTAACAGCATAGATCACAAATCCCTTGAAAATCTATGATCCATATGATTAGGTAAGTACTTATAATTTCCAAGGAGTTATGAAATGGTCAAAGAGACTGAAAAGTTTGACCAAGAAAGGAGAGTTCGGTCGACACTCTTTACCCATTTCTGGCTAGTCCCTGAAGGAGACATTGGGTGCCTCTTGGCATTGGCAGGTAGGTATAAACCTGTGACAGGTTTCTGCCATAAGCTGTATGAGGTCACCGTGGAATTGCAGAGTAGGGCTTCTCATTTGCTTCACGCAGGGCATTTCATTCATTCATGCAAGCACACCATAGAGTAAGTAAAGTACAGCAGAAAACATGTTCACTAGGAGAGCAAAGAACTAGAGCTCCAAGCACCCTTACCTTGTCCTGAAGAATCCCAATCGAGCCCCCAAAATGAAAGGTTGTTGCTGAACCATGAAAAGATGCTGGGTTTGTTGGCCTCTGGAGGAGAAGAATTCAATCCGGGGCCAGAGATGAGGCTTGATCACTCAGAGCTTTTGTGTAATAAAGTTTTATTAAAGTATAAAGGAGATAGAGAAAGCTTCTGACATAGGCATCAGAGGGGGGCAGAAAGAGTATCCCCTTGCTAGTGTTAGCAATGGAGTTATATACTCTCCAATTAGTTATTACAGTGAATCAAAAGAATGTCTGGAGGTTGTAAAGACCTCACTAGACCTACTCCCATAATTTACATTTTAAGATAACAGAATTAGCCAGAAGGTTATTTCCAGAGACTGTCCTCAACCAGGATATATTATTGTTATATAATCCTAAGGAATGTAGAGGGAAAAAAAAAAAAAAGTTTGTCCTTTCTTCCTCCTTGAGAATTCCAGACCCCTCTCTCCTTGGGGACCCTTGGCCTTCTTATCAATCTTTCTAGGAAATGACTCTCTCAATCTCATACACTAGCAAAGTAATGCTCAAAAATCTCCAAGCTAGGCTTCAACACTACATGAACCTAGAATTTCCAGATGTACAAGCTGGATTAAAAAAAAAAAAAAGGCAGAAGAACCAGAGAATAAATTTCCAACATCCATTGGATCATAGAAAAGGCAAGAAAATTCCAAAAAATAAAAAACATCTATTTCTGTTTCTGTGACTACACTAAAGCCTTTGACTGTGTGGATCACAACAAACTGAAAATTCTTCTTGAGATGGTATTGAATACTAGAACATCTTATTTGCCTCCTGAGAAAGCTGTATGCAGATCAATAAGCAACAGTTAGAATCAGACATGGAACTGTGGACCGGTTCAAATATGGAAAAGGAGTGTGTGTAGGCTGTTTATTGTCACCTTGCTTATTTAACTTATATGCAGTGTCTTCATGCAAAATGCTGGACTGGATGAAGCACAAACTGAAATCAAGATTGCCCAGAGGAATATAAAAAACCTCATATATGCCAATGACACCACCGTATGGCAGAAAATGAAGATGCACTAAAGAGCCTCTTGATGAAAGTGAAAGAGAAGAGTGAAAAAGCTGGCTTAAAATTCAAAATTCAAAAAAAAATATAGAACATAGCATCTGGTCACATCACTTCATGGCAAAGAGACAGGGAAATAATGGAAACAGTGTCAGACTTTATTTTCTTGGGCTCCAAAATCACTGCAGATGGTGATTGCAGCCATGAAATTAAGACGATCCTTGGAAGAAAAGTTTTGACAAACCTAGACTCCATATTAAAAAGTAAATACAATGAACAATGGGATACATGTGTCTTTCTCAATTTTGGTTTCCTCAGAGTATATGTCTAGGAGTGGGATTGCTGGGTCATATGCTGGTTTTACTCCTAGTTTTTTAAGGAATCTCCATACCATCTACCATAGTGGCTGTATGAATTTACTTTCCCACCAACAGTGAAAGAGCATTCCCTTTTCTCCATACCTTCTTCAACATTTATCATTTGTAGACATTCTGGTGTGAGGTTATATCTCAATGTAGTTTTGATTCGCATTTCTGTAATAATGAGGGATGTTAACAGTCTTTTCATGTGTTTGCTAGCCATCTGTATGTCTTCTTTGGAGAAAGGTCTGTTTTGGTCTTTTCCCCACTTTTTGATTGGGTTGCTTGTTTTTCTGGTATTCCCATTGTTCACTGCAGCACTATTTACAATAGCTAGAACATGGAAGCAACCTAGATGTCTATCAACAGATGAATGGATAAAGAAGTGTGGTACATATACATAATGGAATATTAGTCATAAAAAGGAATGCATTTGAGTCAGTTCTAATGAGGTGGGTGAAACTAGAGCCTATTATACAGATGAAGTAAGTCAAAGAGAAAGATAAGTATTGTATTCTAACACATATATATGGAATCTAGAAAAATGGTACTGAATAATTTATTTACAGGGCAACAGTGGAGAAACAGACATAGAGAACAGACTTATAAATATGGGGAGATGGGAAGAGATGTATGGAGAGAGTACCATGTAAGCTTAGATTACCATATGTAAAATATATATCCAATGGGAATTTGCTGTGTGATTCAGGAAACTCAAACAGGGGCTCTGCATCAACCTAGAGGGGTGGGATGGGGAGGGAGATGGAAGGGAGGTTCAAAAGGTAAGGGATATATGTATACCTATGGCTGACTCATGTTGAAGTTTGACAGAAAACAAAATTATGTAAAGCTATTATCCTTCAACTAAAAATAAATAAATAAATTAAAAAAAAAAAAAAAACAGATACATCACTTTGCCTACAAAGGTCCATCTAGTCAAAGCTATGTTTTGTTTTGTTTTGTTTTTTTCAGTAGTCACATATGTATATGAGAGTTGCACCATAAAGTAAGCTGAATGGCACATAATTGATGCTTTTCAACTGTGGTGTTGGAGAAGACTCTTAAGAGTCCCTTGGACTGCAAGGAGATCAAAACAGTCCATCCTAAAGGAAATCAGTCCTGAATATTCAGTAAAAGGACAGATGCTGAAGTAGAAGCTCCAATACTTTGGCCATCTGATGCGAAGTTCTGACTAATTGGAAAAGACTCTGATACTGGGGAAGATTGAAGGCAGGAAGAGAAAGGGTCGACAGA
The DNA here is from genome assembly GCF_029407905.1 of Bubalus kerabau. Classification (NCBI taxonomy): domain Eukaryota; kingdom Metazoa; phylum Chordata; class Mammalia; order Artiodactyla; family Bovidae; genus Bubalus; species Bubalus kerabau. Next base: position 55,481,116 of record NC_073647.1, on the reverse strand, counting down.
GGATGAGATGGGTGGATGGCATCACCAACTTGATGGACAGGAGTTTGAGCAAGCTCTGGGAGTTGGTGATGGACAGGGATGCCTGGCATGCTTCAGTCCACGGGGTTGCAAAGAGTCAGACACAACTGAGTGAATTAAAATGAACTGAATGTAGGTATGTGTTATACAGCAAAATGTTGGATTTCAGAATCTCAGTGACATTTGTATTTAAAAATTAGGTTAGCAGGACATGACAATTGAATTTAATCTGCATTTCTATAAATATGAACATTTGAAACATGATGACTCTTGCATCTTTTAATGTAGTTATCTTAAGTTTGGCCTCATAATAAAATAGAGTTTTACACATTGTTTCCTCTGAAATTTAGCTTCAGGTTTTTGATAATCCATTATAAAGTGCATTGCTCTATTATCCTATTCAGTTAGGAGTTATTTTGAAATCTGTTTTGGAATTCATAGTGAAATGTGTTATAGGTGTAAAATTATGATATTTACTATGCTTAGTGTTTTATAGATTCACATTAGGCAAATATTCCCATCAGCTTAAGTCATATAGTAGAACTTAGGTTAGAAGAAGAAAGAAATTTGCATACTCTAATATACCTGGAGGCAGAATTGAGTTCTTTATTTTAATTAAAGCAATGATTAATGCACAACAAATTTTTATGGTGTATGATTTGACTAGTTGGCTTAATTAGGTGAGAAATTATATGTTTTACTTACATACAGACTGGCTTTGCTTAAATAATGAAATGCTCCATGTTTTCTAAAAGGTTTATTGTCTTCTCTTGCAGATTTTTGGTTTGGCATAACATGAGGCTGATTAATCTTGACAGAAGTGTATCTTTTCCCTCCTATTTTGTGTTGGAGTCCCCTACAATAGCAGTATTATATTCCATAGTTGAAGAATCTCAGACTTTTGAGTCAGCCAGATACAAGTTTGGATTCCATCTCTTTATTATTCATTCATTCGGTGAGCACATTTTGAGTTGGCATTGAATGGCCTCTCTACTCTGGAGAGTGAAGAGAAAGATAAACATATCTTTTGCCTTCATGGGATTTAAAATTTATTGAGGTAGACAACCAAGAAGTAAAAATTAGGAGTTTTAGACTGTGTCCTTTAGAAGACAGCCTGCGGTGTCAACAGGTATACCATAATTTTGGGGGGAGAAATGTTCTCAGGATCAACACTTGTGATGGGAAATAAGGCAGTAAGATTAGACAGAGATGGGATGAAGTGTTAACAAAGGCCTCAAAAAGAAAAAACAAAAGGCCTCAGAAGGTTCTTCCAAATATTCCAGGGCTGATATGACTTTCAAAGTTGTATTATCCTGAGTCAAGGGCCCTGGACCTTTGTATACATGCATTTACCAATCATTGGATGTGACCTATTTCAGAGAAGGGAGTATGACCTTAAATTAAGAGCTGTTTCTTTGTTGAATGGTAATTCTGGAAGAAAGACTCTGCTTAGAACCATCAGCTATCAATATTCTAAATCAGTTGGAGTAATGAGCACCTCATTTATGAAGGAGAGCTGGCAGACAGTTCAGCACAGTATCCATAACATATTGTGATATGGGTTTAGTAGGGACTATGTAAGTATAATATAAGTCCACATAGAATTACTAATCCTCCATTGAAAAGGGTCAGGGAATACTCAAAATAATTGCTTGCAAAATTAAACATGTAGAATAAATAGTTTTGGGAATGGCTATCAGGAGTTATGCATTCATAAGTAATTTCAAATGCTAATGGTCAAGGCAAAAGAAAGCACTGAGTATTGAGAAGACTAAAAAATGTGGTTGAATTCAGTTAGCAGGAGGTGTGGGAAATGAGTACCAAGAGATAAATGGGCTAGCTCATGTCTTCTCTACTATGCAAAAAACTTATTCCTAAGTATCAGGTAACCTTGAGCAAATTACTTTGCCTAACAACTTCTTACTTTCCTGATCAATGTAATATGAAGAAAATACTACCCACTCCCAAAGACTGAATGAGGTAATATAATGATTTCAGCATGGTGCCTGGCAAGTGGTACTCACCATTTCATGTAGAAATATACAAGGCAGGTTATAGACTTAAGGAAATAAAAAAAATCCTCAAGTTCAGTTCAGTTGCTCAGTCATATCTCACACTTTGGAACCCCATGGACTGCAGCACACCAAGCATCTCTGTCCTTCACCATCTCTCAGTTCAGTTCAGTTCAGTCGCTCAGTCGTGTCCGACCCTTTGCAAGCCCATGAATTGCAGCACGCCTGGCCTCCCTGTCCATCAACAACTCCCGGAGTTCATTTAGACTCACGTCCATCGAGTCAGTGATGCCATCCAGCCATCTCATCCTGTGTCGTCCCCTCCTCCTCCTGACCCCAATCCCCCCCAGCATCAGAGTCTTTTCCAATGAGCCAACTCTTTGCATGAGGTGGCCAAAATACTGGAGTTTCAGCTTTAACATCATTCCTTCCAAAGAAATCCTAGGGCTGAGCTCCTTCAGAACGGACTGATTGAATCTCCTTGCAGTCCAAGGGACTCTCAAGAGTCTTCTCCAACATCACAGTTCAAAAGCATCAATTCTTCAGCGCTCAGCTTTCTTCACAGTCCAACTCTCACATCTATGCATGACCACTGGAAAAGCCATAGCCTTGACTAGACGGACCTTTCTTGGCAAAGTAATGTCTCTGCTTTTGAATATGCTATCTAGGTTGGTCATAACTTTCTTTCCAAGGAGTAAGCGTCTTTTAATTTCATGGCTGCAGTCACCATCTGCAGTAATTTTGGAGCCCCCAAAAATAAAGTCTGACGCTGTTTCCACTGTTTCCCCATCTATTTCCCATGAAGTGATGGGACTGGATGCCATGATCTTTGTTTTCTGAATGTTGAGTTTTAAGCCAACTTTTTCACTCTCCTCTTTCACCTTCATCAAGAGGCTTTTTAATTCCTCTTCACTTTCTGCCCTAATGGTGGTGTCATCTGAATATCTGAGGTTATTGGTATTTCTCCCAGCAATCTTGATTCCAGCTTGTGCTTCTTCCAGCCCAGCATTTCTCATGATGTACTCTGCATATAAATTAAATAAGCAGGGTGACAATATACAGCCTGGATGTATTCCTTTTCCTATTTGGAACCAGTCTGTTGTTCCATGTCCAGTTCTAATTGTTGCTTCCTGACCTGCATACAAATTTCTCAAGAGGCAGATCAGGTGATCTGGGATTCCCATCTCTTTCAGAATTTTCCAGAGTTTATTGTGATCCACACAGTCAAAGCTTTGGAATAATCAATAAAGCAGAAATAGATGTTTTTCTGAACTGTCTTGCTTTTTTGCTGATCCAGCAGATATTGGCAATTTGATCTCTGGTTCCTCTGCCTTTTCTAAAACCATCTTGAACATGTGAAAGTTCACAGTTCACACATTGCTGAAGCCTGGCTTGGAGAATTTTAAGCATTACTTTACTACTGTGTGAGATGAGTGAAATTGTGTGGTAGTTTGAGCATTCTTTGGCATTGCCTTTCTTTGGGATTGGAATGAAAACTGACCTTTTCCAGTCCTGTGGCCACCGTTGAGTTTTTCAAATCTGCTGGCATATTGAGTGGAGCACTTTCACAGCATCATCGTTCAGGCTCAAACTCATGTCCTTTGAGTCGGTGATGCCATTCAACCATCTCATCTTTTGTTGCTCCCTTCTCCTCCTGCTTTCAATCTTTCCCAGCAGCAGGGTCTTTTCAAATGACTCAGTTCTTTGCATCAGGTGGCCAAAGTATTGGAGCTTCAGCTTCAACATCAGTCCCTCCAATGAGTATTCAGGACTGATTTCCTTTAAAATGGACCACTTGAATTTCCTTGCAGTCCAAGGATATTCTCCAATACCACAGTTCAAAAGCATAAGTTCTTCGGTGTTCAGTTTTCTTTATACTCCAAATCTCATATCCGTACATGACTACTGGAAAAACCATAACTTTGACTAGACAGACATTTGTAGGCAAAGTACTGTCTCTGCTTTTTAATATGCTGCCTAGATTAGTCAGAGCTTTTCTTCCAAGCAGTAAGCCTGTTTTAATTTCATGGCTGCAGTCACCATCTGCAGTGATTTTGGAGACCCCCAAAACGGTCTCTCACTGTTTCTATTGTTTCCCCATTTATTTGCCATGAAGTAATGGGACCAGATGCTATGGTTTTAGTTTACTGAATGTTGAGAAAATGTTTTTAGCCAACTTTTTTAGCCAACTTTTCACTTTTTAGCCAACTTTTCAGTCTCTTCTTTCACTTTTATCAAGAGGGCAAAATACTCTCCGACATAAACCACAGCAGGATGCTCTATGGCCCACCTCCCAGAATATTAGAAATAAAAGCAAAAATAAACAAATGGGACCTAATTAAAATTAAAAGCTTTTGCACAACAAAGGAAACTATAAGCAAGGTGAAATGACAGCCTTCAGAATGGGAGACAATAATAGCAAATGAAGCAACTGACAAACAATTAATCACAAAAGTATACAAACAACTCCTGCAGCTGAATTCCAGAAAAATAAACGACCCAATCAAAAAATGGGCCAAAGACCTAAACAGACATTTCTCCAAAGAAGACATACAGATGGCTAACAAACACATGAAAAGGTGCTCAACATCTCTCATTATCAGATAAATGCTAATCAAAACCACAATGAGGTACCATTTCATGCCAGTCAGAATGGCTGCTATCCAAAAGTCTACAAGCAATAAATGCTGGAGAGGGTGTGGAGAAAAGGGAACCCTCTTTCACTGTTGGTGGGAATGCAAACTAGTACAGACACTATGGAGAACAGTGTGGGGATTCCTTAAAAAACCTGGAAATAGAACTGCCATATGACCCAGCAATACCACTGCTGGGCATCCACACCGAGGAAAACAGAATTGAAAGAGACACATGTACCACAATGTTCATCACAGCACTGTTTATAATAGCCAGGACATGGAAGCAACCTAGATGTCCATCAGCAGACACATGGATAAGAAAGCTATGGTACATATACACAGTGGAGTATTACTCAGCCATTAAAATTAATACATTTGAATCAGTTCTAATGAGGTGGAAGAAACTGGAGCCTATTATCAGATCAGATCAGATCAGTCGCTCAGTCATGTCCGACTCTTTGAGAGCCCATGAAATGCAGCACGCCAGGCCTCCCTGTCCATCACAAACTCCTGGAGTTCACTCAGACTCACGTCCATCGAGTCAGTGATGCCATCCAGCCATCTCATCCTCTGTCTTCCCCTTCTCCTCTTTCCCCCAATCCCTCCCAGCATCAGAGTCTTTTCCAATGAATCCACTCTTCAAATGAGGTGGCCAAAGTATTGGAGTTTCAGCTTTACCATCATTCCTTCCAAAGAAATCCCAGGGCTGATCTCCTTCAGAATGGACTGGTTGGATCTCCTTGCAGTTCAAGGGACCCTCAAGAGTCTTCTCCAACACCACAGTTCAAAAGCATCAATTCTTCAGTGCTCAGCCTTCTTCACAGTCCAACTCTCACATCCATACATGACCACAGGAAAAACCATAACCTTGACTAGATGAACCTTTGTTGGCAAAGTAATGTCTCTGCTTTTGAATATGCTATCTAGGTTGGTCATAACTTTCCTTCCAAGGAGTAAATGTCTTTTAATTTCAAGGCTGCAGTCACCATCTGCAGTGATTTTGGAGACCAAAAACTAAAGTCTGACACTGTTTCCCCATCTATTTCCCATGAAGTGATGGAACCAGATGCCATGATCTTAGTTTTCTGAATGTTGAGCTTTAAGCCAACTTTTTCACTCTCCACTTTCACTTTCATCAAGAGGCTTTTTAGTTCCTCTTAACTTTCTGCCCAGAGTAAATTAAGCCAGAAAGAAAAACACCAATACAATATACTAACACATATTTATTGAATTTAGAAAGATGGTAATGATAACCCTGTATGCGAGACAGAAAAAATACATGGATGTATAGAACTGTCTTTTGGACTCTGTGGGAGAGGGCGAGGGTTTGATGATTTGGGAGAATGGCATTGAAACATGTATAATATCAAATATGAAACGAATCGCCAGTCCAGGTTTGATGCATGATACAGGATGCTCTGGGTTGGTGCACTGTGATAACCCAGAGGGATGGTATGGGGAGGGAGGTGGGATGGGGGTTCAGGATGGAGAACACGTGTACGCCCGTGAAGGATTCATGTTGATGTATGGCAAAACCAATACAATATTAGAAAGTAATTAGCTTCTAATTAAAATAAATAAATTTATATTAAAAATAAAGAAAAATATGAAAGGAGGATATTAGTAGAAACTTTTCTAAAGAAGACATACAGATGACCAATGAACATTTGGAAAAATATCCAACATCACCAAACATCAAGAAAATGAAAATTAAAGCCACTATACACACACACACACACACACACACACACACACCTATAAACATGCATACACATTCACACAGTGGAATATTACTCAACCATAGAAAAAGAATGAAGTCAATCCCTGGGTTGGGAAGATCCCCTGGAAAAGGGAAAGGTTACCCACTCCAGTGTTCTGGCCTGAAGAATTCCATGGACTGTATAGTCCATGGGGTGGCAAAGAGTCAGACATGACTGAGCAACTTTCACACATAAAAAAGAATGAAGTCTTGCCATTTGAAACAACATGGATATTCCTGGAGGGTATTATGCTAGGTGCAATAAATCAAAGACAAAGACTGTATGATTTCACTCATATATGAAATCTAAAAATCAAATCAAAGAAATAGAAACAAAGGCATAGGTATAGCAAACAAATCGGTTCTTATCCAGAGGGGATGGGAATAGGGGAATGAGAGAAATAGATGAGTGAGACTAAAAGATACAGATTTCCATTTACAAAATTAATGAATCACAGTTGTGAAATGTAAAGTATTGGAGATAATAGTCAATGTTAACATAGTATCTTTGTATGGTGACAGATGGTAACTGGACTTAATGAGGTAGTTATTTTATAATGCATAGAAATATTGAATTGCCATGTTGCACACCAAGAACTAACATAGTGTTGTAGTATATATGTAGTATATACTTCAAAACAAAGTCATAGAAAAAGAAATCAGATTTGTGGTTAGCAGAGGCAGTGGGTTGGGGAGGGGAAATTTGTTGAAGGTAGTCAAAAGTTTAAACTTCCAGTTATAAGATAAATTAGTACTTGAGATGTATTTTGTAACATTGTAAATAAAATAACTGCTTCTATATTTAAGATATGAAATTTAAGAGAGTAAATCCTAAGTTCTAATGACAAGAAAAACGTGTTTTTCTTTTTTAAAATAATTTATTTGGTGCATACATTAGATAGTGGATGTTCACTATACTTATTTTGATAATCATTTCATAATATATGTAAGTCAAATTATTATACTTTACACCTTAAATTTATACAGTGCTATATGTCATATCTCAATAAAAGTAAAAAAGTAAATTTGGATGAAAATATAAAGGCAAGCCTTTTAAATATAGGAACCTAGTAATATTTGGAAAATAGAAATGAAATAAACACAATTATAAAAGGTTTTACAGCTATAATGAAAATCTAAGCTCATAATGTGAAATTAAATGGGAATATGAGTAAGTCCTATATTTAGTTTTTAAAAAGCATGGTAGACTATTAATACTCATTCTCAAGGAAAGGCTATTTCATTTAATGTGTTTGTCTAACTGGAGTCAACCTAAGGCATGAAGGCTGGGGAAGGGATAGCTAGTGTTATCACATGGCTGATTAACAAAATATTCAATATTTTTAACAAAAATAGCAAGAACACCCCTGTACTTCCTGCTTATCAGTGGAGGAACAATTGAAAAAAAAAGGATATGGCTGTTCTACCTGGCAGTGATATTTGGAATGAAAATGGCACTAAAATATTTTAAAGACACTCATGCAAAAGAGGCATTTAGACTTGTTTGTATAGCTACAGGTAGCAGAATTATGATTAGTGGATATTTAGAGAAGGTAAACTTGTAGTTGGTATATATGAATAACTTTTCAATAATTAAAACTATATAGCAGTGTGCTTGGACATTCTGAATGAGTACAGACATATTTAGAATAAAAAGTACAGACATATTTAGAATAAAAAGAACTAATAATTCTTTTCAAATACACAGATACATTCACAAAATGCAAAGTTTTAAGTGTATTTAACAAGTGTTGCCTGAAGAGAAATTTATGTGTTCAAAACATTTAGATGTGACAGAGTCAGGTATTCATAAACTCACATGCTTTTAAATGGATATAGTATATTGATTTTAGTAGGTTTCAATTACATGAATTCTAACAGGATTGTTTTGTCTGTATTCACTGACTTACTGTAGCACATTTATTTCCAATAGTGATCAGATTCTTTAGAAAATACACTTTCAAATACAAAATCATCTATTAGATGGTGCTCATGAACAGACATTGCCTCTTTATGACCAGCAATAGGATGAATAAGAATTAGAAAGATGTTCAGAGTGGGCCTGGGAACTCAAATGATAAAATCTAAGATTGTTCATATTAAAATCTAAATAGCATTTATGGTTCTTAGAAAAGTTTTATTTTAATATTATCTTTCAACTCTCTTAAAATCACCTTATATATTATGAGCTTAGCCTTATTAAAGTCCATTTAATTTTGCTGTTTAGAAGTGATTTGTTACTGATTCACAGGGGGAAAAATGTATATACACACAAATTCTACATATTTCACATATATGTAGATGGCTCAGAAAGTGTGGTATTTCATCTAGGAGCTTAAATCCGAGTCTTAGGTTTATTTACTTAAAACTTATTATCAGATTACATTGAGTTAATTCTGAATCAACTGGATCTAGCATATAGCAACAGTAAAAAATTTACCAAAAAAAAAAAAAAAAAGAGAGAGTGATCTGGCATATCAGTAATGCAATAAAAATTGAGAATAATATTGAGCCAATATTTAAGAAACAGAAACTTCTGAGAAATAAACTGAGTTGAGTTGAGCTGAGAAATAAAGATATATGAGTTCAAGAGCCAGAACCCAGAAATGGATGTTGGGTATGAAACAGAAGTAATTAATAACAGAGCTGCAAGAGATATGCAAGTACAATAATTGGTCAGAACAACCTAGGAACTTATAACCTGTGGGCCTAGTATCCATAGCTCTGATGAATTGAGGTTTCTACTCAGCCCTAGGACTTTTTTTTTTTTTTAAGTCTTTACTGAATTTGCTGGAAAAGGCTGAAGGCAAAAGCAGAAGAGAGAGCAAAGGATGAAATGGTTAGATAGCATAAACCAACTCGATGGACATGAATCTGAGAAAACTCCAGGAGACAGTGAAGGACAGGGAGGCCTGGCGTGCTGCAGTTCATGGCATTGTAAAGAGTCAGACATGACTTAGAGACTGAACAACAACAACCTTAAATTTGTTACAATATTGTTTGTTTCATGTTTTGATTTTTGGCCATGACACATGTGGGTTCTTAGCTCCCCAACCACGGATTGAACTGGCACACTCTGCATTGGATGTCCAAGTCTTAACCACTGGACTGCCAGAGAAGTTCTAGCCCTCAGGATCTTAAAGTGGTTCTATTTGGTGTGAAAGGGAATACTGACACATGTTTGCCAAAAAATTCAAGGGGTTTCTGGTTTTGGTTCCACATGTTGTTTCTCAGTCGTGATGTCATGTCTTGAGTCAGAGGTTCAAGACGGAGGGGACATATGTATACCTATGGTTGATTCATGATGATTTATGGCAGAAACCAACACAATATTGTAAAGCAATATCCTTCAATTAAAATAAATAAGTTAAGAAAAAAGACAGTGTTGTATTGGGGAAAGATAAAATTTTCAAATAGCACAATGGGAACAATGGGAAATAATAGAGAGCCCAGTAATAGACCTCTATAAATATGTCAACTAAACTTTAACAAAAGAGACAAGACAGTACAAGATAAATCTATACAACAAGTGGTGCTTGAACAGCTGGGTATTCACCAGCAAAAAATGAATATAGATCTAGACTTTACACTCTTCACAAAAATTAAAAATGGATCATGCAGATCTAAACATACAGTGCAAAACTGGAAAAATCCTAGAAGATAACATAGGATGAAAACCAAATGGCCTTACTATGGCAATGACTTTTTCACATTTCAGAAGTAAGAAAAAACAACCTGTTAATAAATAGAGCAGAGACCTTAACATACACCTCACTGAATACATAAAGATAGTTAATAAGCATATTAAAAAGTGCTTTACATCATATGTCTTCAGAGAAGTGCAAATAATAATTAAAAAAAAGAGGCAATGAGCTACACTAAACTCATATTCAGTTCAGTTCATTTCATTCGCTCAGTCGTGTCCGACTCTTTGCGACCCCATGAATCACAGCACACCAGGCCTCCCTGCCCATCACCAACTCCCGGAGTTCACTCAAACTCACGTCCATCGAGTCAGTGATGCCATCCAGCCATCTCATCCTCTGTCATCCCCTTCTCCTCCTGCTCGAAGTCCCTCCCAGCATCAGAGTTTTTTGCAATGAGTCAACTCTTCGCATGAGGTGGCCAAAGTATTGGAGTTTCAGCTTTAGCATCAGTCCTTCCAAAGAACACCCAGGACTGATCTCCTTTAGGATGGACTCACTGGATCTCCTTGCAGTCCAAGGGACTCTCAAGAGTCTTCACCAACACCACAGTTCAAAAGCATCAATTCTTCAGCGCTCAAGCTTTCTTTATAGTCCTACTCTCACATCCATACATGACCACTGGAAAAACCATAACCTTGACTAGACGAACCTTTGTGGGCAAAGTAATGTCTCTGCTTTTGAATATGCTATCTAGGTTGGTCATAACTTTCCTTCCAAGGAGTAAGCGTCTTTTAATTTCATGGCTGCAGTCACCATCTGCAGTGATTTTGGAGCCCAGAAAAATAAAGTCTGACACTGTTTCCACTGTTTCCCCATCTATTTTCAATGAAGTGATGGGACCGGATGCCATGATCTTCATTTTCTGAATGTTGAGCTTTAAGCCAACTTTTTCACTCTCCACTTTCACTTTCATCAAGAGGCTTTTTAGTTCCTCTTCACTTTCTGCCATAAGGGTGGTGTCATCTGCATATCTGAGGTTATTGATATTTTTCTCGGCAATCTTGATTTCAGCTTGTGCTTCTTCCAGCCCAGCGTTTCTCATGATGTACTCTGCATATAAGTTAAATAAGCAGGGTGACAATATTACAATGTCTAAAACCCAGAGCACTGGTAACACCAAATCCTGATGAGAATCTGGAGTACAAGTAGCTCTCATACATTGCTGCTGGGAAAGCAAAAAATAGTTCAACCACTTTGGAAGACAGTTTGACAGTTTTTTGTTTGTTTGTTTGTTTGTTTTGTTTTGTTTTTGTTTTTAAATAAAATAAAGCATACAGTTGCCATATAATACCCCTAGGTATTTACCAAAAGGAGTTGAAAATCTATGTCCACAAAATTACCTGCACATGGTTATTTATAGAAGATTTATTCATAGTTGCCAAAACTTGAAAGAGACCAAGATGTTCATTGGTAGGTGAATATATAAATAAACTGTAGTCCATCCAGACAAAGGAATAATGTTCACTGCTAACAGGAAATAATCTACCAGGCAATAAAAAAAATATGAATGAAATTTAGTTACATATTATTAACTGAAATAAGTCAATCTGCAAAGGCTCCTTACTTTATGATTACAAGTTTATAACATTCTGGAAAAGGCAAAAATATGGAGGCAGTAAAAAGACAGTAGCTACCAGTGTTTGGAGGAGGAGGGCAGCAATAGACAGAGGGCACAGGGTTTTTAGGACAATGAAATTACTCTTCATTACACTATAATGGTGGATACAAGTCATAATTCATTTTTTACAAGCCCAAATAATGTACATTGAGAAAATAATGATATAAAGTATGGTCTTTGAGTGATTAAAGAGTGTCATCAATTGTAACAAATATACCACCCTGGTGGGGGATGCTGATATTGATAATAAGGAAGCCTATGAATATGCATTGATAATATGTATGCAGGAGTACATGGGAGTACATGCATTGATAATATGTATGCAGGAGTAGATGGGAAATCTCTGTACTTTCTTCTCAAAAATTTGTGTGTGTGTGTGTGTGTGTGTGAATCTAGAACTTCTTTAAAAACTATCTTAAAAAAAAAATCTTCCACAGTAAATATTTTGACTCTATTTCAAACTATGTATTAAGCAGGTCAAAAATTTGTACAGACATTGTGGAAAATCCTGAGTGAAGTTTTTGACCAACCCAATATTTTTCTGCATGGTATCACAGTGATTATTATTCTCATATCTCTAAATTTCTATGTAAATACTAAAAGAGTTTATCATAATATCTCTGTTGTTATTGTGTATACTAAACATCTTAGTAGCTCCAATTGTTTCTTTCCACAACATTCATTCTATATCCTTTTGTTTGCATATATCTCTTTCCCTCAAGGTTCCTTTCAAAATCTCACTTCCATTGTCCTCCCATAGACACTTAATATCATGTGTTTAATATATATTAATGAAATTTTGTGTATTTTTGAAATATGCATATATAGTTTATATGTAGCTGTATAAAATATGTAATATATTCCTGCTTGTTTGCTCATCAATAAATGATTTGATTTAGATCTCTGGAAGCTTTTAGAGATTTTTCTCTTTCATATCTTCAATTTATCTGTATATTTAAGCATTAAGTGCAATTTTAATCTCTACTTTTTGCATTCTAAATGCAATTTTAATTTGAGATTTCACATCTCTGTTTCTTTAATTTGTGGAAATGTTTGGTCTTATTCAGTTCAATTATTTATTTATCTCCTTTTACAATCACTATTATGGCAATAAATACTTCTATCTACAATATCTTTTAACTTTTATATTTTCCATCTCTTCCTAATGCCATCAGGAAGAGTTTTTCTCCCTCGTAACTCACTATTTCTTTATTATTATTATTATTATTATTACTGGCTGCATCCATTCTGCTATTCAACTCTTCTACTAAATTATTTCCAATATATTTTTTCATATAAAGTAACTCCAGTTTGTTTTTTATGGGTGGTTTTGTCTTCATTTTATAATATTCTGGCTTACTTTTACAGTAATATTCATTATAACTTGTTTTATGTTATTATAATCTCTGACATATCAATTCCATTTTTCCTAGTATATTTTCAATTTTTTTATATGTCTCAGAAATCCTACACCATGGATATAGGAAAGGGAAAGGCCAGGAACATGCCTCAGAGCAGATATTTTAGAGAGAGCACTTATTGCTATAATATGGGATATAACATGCTTGGTTTCCTTTCCTCCATTCCTCACTCTGGGAACTTTCTGATTCTCTGTCCTGATGTTGTTATTTTATAAGAGCTCTCTGTGTTGGTTGCAATTACCTAACCTTTGGTATAGGAATGAAAGATTTTAAAGAAAGATTGGGATGCCCATTTGCCTAACCCTTGTACCAGAATATTCTGGTTATCTGCTTGCAGATACAGTTCATTTTCTTTACTGCCTTTATGTAACCTCTCTGACTCCTGTGAGTGATTGACTGGTGTTGCTCTTTCTCTTTCCCAGAATGATGGCACAACAGGGGATAATCTATCTCTGACTGAGATGCAGATGGATAAGGCACACTTCAAAACTCTACTCTCTCTCTTCTCTATGCTTCTATCTACAGACAAGAAAAAATTCTCTAAGCTACCATTTCCTCACACCCAACTCCTGTTTCTCATAGGCTTTGTGCTAGATTCTAAGATCCTTCTGCCTTACTCTTACTTCTGGAGGCATTTCCAGAGTTCAATTCAGAAGTCAGGAGTGTTTGGTTGCAAAGTTTTCAGCTTGCTTTAAAAAAAAAAAATGCTATTTTGTGATTATAAAAGTAATACATATTCATTGTGAAAAATGTATAAAATAGAGAAAAGTATAATGAAAACAAAAGTTGCGTGTAATATCATCATTCAAAACAATTAATTGCAATAGTTTAGCACATCTATCTATCTGTCTACAAACCCATTTGATATAATTGAGATTACATAACAGTATACATATAGTTTTGCTTCTAGGCTTTTCAGTTAATAATATATGGTACAGGTATTTTTTTTTACCATGTCATTAAAGTTACTTGTATACATTATTTTAATTTATCATATAATATCAACTTGGATTTATGCCACCAATTACTGGTGACTGCACAAGACAGGGATATAAATATAGCTTGTAACCCAAACACCAATAGAACAGGGTTTTTTTAGTATTGTTGCTTTTGGTGACATGTTAAAGTACTGCAATTTGTGGCTCCTTCTACAAATGGCCATGACTGATTGTATTCTTCTGGATACGAATCTCCTAGAAACAATGTTTAAATTGACTTTTCCTTCCTTTCACTTATGGTTCTCGCTATTTGCTGATTTTCATCAGTAAGCCCTGATGGTTACCAGCTACATTTTAACTCAAATTCTTTCAATGAACATAAAAATATTGATACCCTTGATGAGATTATTTAAAAATATCTCAGATATATGGTTCCTCAGCCTCATCCAACTTTTTGTAACCCTGTGGGCTATATAGTCCATGGAATTCTCCAGGCCAGAATACTGGAGAGGGTAGCCAGTTCCCTTCTCCAGGGGTTCTTCCCAACCCATGGATCCCACCCAGATCACCCACAATGCAGGAGGATTCTTTATCAGCTGAGCCACAAGGGAACCCCAAGAATACTGGAGTGAGTAGTCTATCCCTTCTCCAGGGGATCTTCCTGACCCAGGAATAGAAGGGGGGTCTCCTGCCTTGCAGGCAGATTCTTTACCAACTGAGCTATCAGGGAAGCCATATCCTAGTTGCTCAGAGAATTCTAGGAACATAAGCTTTAGAGTAAAGAAAGACAGTGTAACTTTTCCCATTAAACAGATGAGCTAATAAAGTATATCATCTGCTTTATGGTTGCATTAAAACTTGTCTTCTGATCCCAACTTTAGTACTCCCCTCACTATGCTGTTTATAGCCGTATAGCACCTCTTAGAGGACCTCAGTATCACTGGAGAAGGGCAAAATTAGCATTCTGGCATTTCTCTTCACATTCTTACACTCCACAAGTGTAAAGCATGGTGTCAGGTACATATCCCTTCTCTGAACATTTGCAACTCCAAAAATGATATGTGCTTTTTTTCCTTGTAAAAAAAAATAATAATAATAAATAAATAAATGATTGTTTTTTTAAAAAAGAATGTATATTAAAAAAATTTTAAAAATAAACAAAAGCAACAACATTAGTCCTAGAATTTTCTACTCTTAGATTGAAGTGTAACCTATTGAAATCACAGATAAAGCTATGTTTCTAATGGCTCCAATTAGGATTCAATGATATTGTATTTTAGAATATTATTGTATTGTGGGAATATGGAAGGATAATTCAATTATGCTGTATCTAAGTTTTTTCTTGATTATCTTTGATTAAAAGATATTTTTCATAGGTGGATTAATATTATGAAGGAGAAAATAATAACTGTTATGCAGTCATCTACAGATTATATTAAGAATAATGTGTGATAATTTTTGGCATGGATCAAGTGTTTGCATCTAGTATTGTAGAAATACAGTTGTTCATCTTTTACATATGTTGGTGGATTAGGTAAAATGGAAGAAAATGCAATCTCTTCTGAAAAATCAGGTGCTCAATTCAGAAATATTTCCTAGTTTCCTTGAGGAAATTATTTGACTTTATCAAATATGATAGACTTTTACTGAAAGTGGCCCAAATTTCCTCTTCACTCATGAACAAGTTATATTAATAACAAAGGCAAAAAGTTTGGCTACTCAAAAATTATATAGATAGATAGATAGATACACACACACTATTTTGTAATTATTGAAAAAGTTTCTAATAAAAAAATTGTTTTTCTATGGAAGTGCATTTTAAATGTATTTCTATTTTCCATAAATCCAGCATATATTAATGGGAGGAACTATACAATATTTTACTTTCACAAATTACTTTTATATTCATCTCATTTGATACATTGATTCCATAAGGTAGGGCACATTTTAACTTCTTTTATTTATTGAATTAAAAAATTTAAAAAAAACTGAGATATAGACAAGTTTTAAATGACTTACTCTATGTCACATAGCAAATTAATGACAGCATCAAGGCTAGTGTTCAAAAATTTTGACTCATAATCCAGTGCTTTGTCCATAATACTATGCTGAGTTTTACCTAAATAGCAGATACCTACTCTCATTATTATGTTAATATGATAAACTAATAATAATAGGAGATTTGGAGGTGCAAGGATTAATAAAAGAAACTATTTATAACAAACCAGGCATTTTAGGACTCTCTGCCTTTCTCTTTTAGACATGAAATTACCTTGAATGAAGACACTAGAGTTATCACTGAATTCCATACAAATTGCTTTATTTAAAGCTCATGGAGGTGATGGAATTCCAGTTGAGCTCTTTCAAATCCTGAAAGATGATGCTATGAAAGTGCTGCACTCAATATGCCAGCAAATTTGGAAAACACAGCAGTGGCCACAGGACTGGAAAAGGTCAGTTTTCATTCCCTCCCAAAGAAAGGCAATGCCAAAGAATGCCCAAACTACCACACAATTGCACTCATCTCACATGCTAGTAGAGTAATGCTCAAAATTCTCCAAGCCAGGCTTCAGCAATATGTGAACCATGAAATTCTAGATGTTCCAGCTGGTTTTAGAAAAGGCAGAGGAACCAGAGATCAAATTGCCAATATCCACTGGATCATAAGAAAAGCAAGAGAGTTCAGAAAAAATATCTATTTCTGCTTTATTGACTATGACAAAGCCTTTGACTGTGTGGATCACAATAAACTGTGGAAAATTCTGAAAGAGATGGGAATCCCAGACCACCTGGCCTGCCTCTTGAGAAACCTGTACACAGGTCAGGAAGCAACAGTTAGAACTGGACATGGAAAAACAGACTGGTTCCAAGTAGGAAAAGGAGGATGTCAAGGCTGTATATTGTCACCCTGCTTGTTTAACTTGTATGCAGAGTACATCATGAGAAACGCTGGGCTGGAAGAAGCACAAGCTGGAATCAAGATTGCTGGGAGAAATATCAATCACCTCAGATATGCAGATGACACCACCCTTATGGCAGAAAGTGCAGAGAAACTTGAGAACCTCTTGATGAAAGTGAAAGTGGAGAGTGAAAAAGTTGGCTTAAAGCTGAACATTCAGGAAATGAAGATCATGGCATCTAGTCCCATCACTTCATGGGAAATAGATGGGGAAACAGTGGAAACAGTGTCAGACTTTATTTTTCTGGGCTCCAAAATCACTGCAGATGGTGATTGCAGCCATGAAATTAGGAGACGCTTGCTCCTTGGAAGAAAAGTTATGGCCAACCTAGATAGCATATTCGAAAGCAGAGACATTATTTTGCCAACAAAGGTCTGTCTAGTCAAGGCTATGGTTTTTCCTGTGGTCATGTATGGTTGTGAGAGTTGGACTGTGAAGAAGGCTGAGCACTGAAGAATTGATGCTTTTGAACTGTGGTGTTGGAGAAGACTCTTGAGAGTCCCTTGGACTGCAAGGAGATCCAACCAGTCCATCCTAAAGGAGAACAGCCCTGGAATTTCTTTGGAGGGAACAATGGTGAAGCTGAAACTCCAGTACTTTGGCCACCTCATGCGAAGAGTTGACTCATTGGAAAAGACTCTGATGCTGGGAGGGATTGGGGGCAGCAGGAGAAGGGGACGACAGAGGATGAGATGGCTGGATGGCATCACTGACTCGATGGACGTGAGTCTGAGTGTACTCCGGGATTTGGTGATGGACAGGGTGGCCTGGTGTGCTGTGATTCATGGGGTCACAAAGAGTCGGACACGACTGAGCGACTGAACCGACTGATAGCATTGTAAACTGAGTGGGGTGAGATTACAACAGCTCTGATGTCTCATGATATCAATCAATTCATACTACTTAATTTTTGAAACCCTTTTGTGAGGAAAAATGTCAGGACCCCAATCAATCAAAATAGTCTAATCCACAGTCTAGATTTTCTAGTAGATGATCTTCTTGCCCTGAGAAATGATGAGGTGAGTGTGGCATGATCAAAGAAGCATCACTGCACTGAAATACTTTCAATATAATTCCTCTTTTGAAAATTGTTTTATGCTTTTGGTGTGTACTTTGTCTTTTAACTCATGCTCTGTTAGGTTTCAATCATGAAAGCCTATACGTATTTTCACTTCTTCAACTTTCTCATTTTTCATGTATATTCTGTTCTTCCAAAGGGATTCATTTTGTTTGTTTACTTTTAAGCTAATTAATGCATCCCAAGTGACTTAAGACTCTTAATGATTCTATCCTTGAATTCTCCTATCTATTTGAAATGTGATGGAACAATTTCTCTGAAGAATCCAGCCCTCTCCAACTTTTCTAACACAATTCTCAAAGAGCAGACTTGTAATTATAGCATAAAATTATTAATAGTATATCATAAGTTCCATATTCTATAAGATCATATTTTTAATTTTACTACTTATTGTACATATGCCTTCCCTAATTAAGTGTATATTGGTGGGCTGAAATTTGGAAATAACCTTAATAAATACTGCAACATTCATACAGATTGATTTTCACTGTCCTTTTATAATATTCTTGATGTGAGATGAGTATCTGCAGTATTTTACATTGATATGAATGACTGCAAATTGCTTTCAAATCAATGACTATAACAAATATAACTCCCTCGTGTAAGTGATAGAGATGGATAGCATAGACTAATGGCATTTGCAGCAGCTGTTCATATCCAAATTCCATATAAAGTGAAGTGAAGTGAGGTCGCTCAGTCGTGTCCAACTCTTTGCGACCCCATGGACTGTAGCCCACCAGGCTCCTCCATCCATGGGATTCTCCAGGCAATAATACTGGAGTGGGTTGCCATTTCCTTCTCCAGGGGATCTTCCCAGCCCAAGGATCGAAACCAGGTCGCCTGCATTGCAGGCAGATGCTTTAACCTCTGAGCCACCAGTCAAAGGCTTTGGCATAGTCAACAAAGCAGAAATAGATGTTTTTCTGGAATTCTCTTGCTTTTTCGATGATCCAGTGGATGTTGGCAATTTGGTCTCTGGTTTATATTCTATGTAAACACAGGTTCAAATCACAGCAAGACTATCCTTTTGTACAGCATACCTTAAAGTCTTGATTATACACAAATATCATATTTCATCTTTCTATGAATATGTAAATCCTTTTGAAAACTTTACAACAATGTGATCTTTACTTCTTATGTCCATTCAGAATATTAAAGTCTGTGTTCATTGATATTTATAGTTTGATACATAATAAATGATAAAATAACTATATTTTCAAAATATAAAAAGCAAACTTTTACAGGTTATTAACTTTTAGAATAAGTAATGCAAATGTTAATTGAACACATAATATGTGTCAGCACTGTCCTAAGTACTTTATGCACATTAGCCTATTTAATGTTTATAAAACTTCAAGCGATTATAGTGACTTTCTGTTCCAGAATAAGATAAAATGTATACCATTCTATGTACCTCTCCTGCTATGTGCACTTAAAAGCCATGAGTATTACACATAAAGCAAATTTATGAAAATTATGAAAAGTAGAGAGGAAAAGGACACTAGGGCTAGGGACCTTGGGACTTGAAAAATTGGCACAGCTGTGAGTTCCAGAGGTGGGGATAGTCAACAGTTACAAACTTTCAGTTATAAGATAAATACATGGGATGTAATGTACAACATGATAAAGATAATTTATTCTGCCTTATGTTGTATATGAAAGTTGTTAAGAGAGAGAACCCTAATCAGCGAGAGAAAATTTTACCTATAGTTGAAAAATAATTCAAATGATAGCATTTCTCATCAGACAATATGGAGGCTAGAATGGATACGATATTCTTTATGTTGTGAAAGAAAATATCTGTTAGCCCAAATTCTATATTCTGCTGAATTATCCTTTAATAATGAAGGAAAATCAAGAGAAATCTCAGATAAAGGACAGGTAAGAGGATGTGTTTACAAGAGACTTATTTCTAAAAATATCATTAAAACACATGCTTGAATCAGAGAGAGAAACTATAATGGAATCTCAGAACATGAGGGATGAAGAAAGAACATAAAGTACAAATATTGGTAGAAGGTGACAAGATAGCAGATATGTAGGTGGATGTGGAGGACTTCTCTCTCCATGGATGCATCAGCAATACATCTTCAGATGCAGAGGATCTCACAGAGCACCAGCCAAGAGCTGGTAGGAGTCCCTGACCACCAGAAAGAAATATATAGACCCATGCAATACTCAGTAGGATGAAGGAAGGAAGGGAAAAAGAGTGAATGGGACTGGACCTGCACACGAAGGGTGAAGAAACTAAAGCAGGAGTGAGATCCCCACATCAGAGCAATAGTTTGAGATCCAGGAGAGGCATTTGAGACTGTTGGAGAGTGAAGCAGCTTTTTGTGACAGTCTGAAAGGAGTGAGAACCACACAAACAATCAGTATCACCATCCTACATAACCTGGACAGGGACACAGATTCCCCTGGTACATGTGGTGGCTAGGAGCTGGGGTGTAGGGATTGAAAACAATCTCAGGGCAGTGAGGACTGCTGTTGACTGTAGGAAGATGGTCCAAGTGGACATGAGGGAAGAAACTATTTCAGAGAATGCCCTTGGAGGAAAGCCAGGCAGCTATGGAGGCAGGGTGATACTGCTGAGTCACACACACGGGGTGGAGCCATAACTGTAGTCTCTCTCTCTCCCACCATGCCAGTGACTGCAGCTGAACAAGAGAAAGACCCCAGAGAGGGCAGCCCTTTGAGTGCCTGATGCGCCAAGTAATAGAGAAGGACCCCAGCCAGGGGTGCTGTTTGGGTTCTTATTGTGCCAAACAATGAAGAAGGACCAGCCAGGGAACCCCTTTGAATGAAAGTTGCCAGAGGCTAGAAAAAGGCTCTAATAGGGCCTTATCATCTTCCCCCATGGCTGCTGTCTTGCCTTCACATCTGGCACCACCAGATTCCCCTCAATCCAAGCAGCTGTGCCACTGCCACACCCAGTCATCACAGGGGCAGCCTCAGAAGCAAATTCCTGTAGATGACCCACATGCAGAGGTGGCAATAAATCCACAATGAACTCCAAGGGAAGAAAGGGTAATGAAGAGGATCAAAAACTTTTCCACCAGCTGTACAAGCTGCAGATTAAATACACATGATCAATATAGATAGACTCAGTCTATGGAATATATAAAAGGACAGTGAGAGTTCACACAAAAGAAAAGCCCTAGCTCTGCAACCATGGACAATAGAGGCAAGTACACACAGTAGTAGGGCCAGATTAGAGTCTAATCTATCCCCACAGCAAATCCAGAGAACAGTCCAACATTGAAGGGCCTCCTAAGAGGAGGAAGTGGAACTACCACATTATATTTTATTTTCCCTGTTTTTTTATTTTGTATTGTTCTCATGCCATTCTTTCTTTATTATTCTTTTAATTTTTTATAACCTGATTTTTCAATTTTTAAAATATCTTATTTTTAAATAAATTCATTTTATTTATTTCCTACTTTTTAGTCATATTGCATTTTTCCATGTTTTGATTTTAAAGTTTTGCTAATCGAGATTTTAGTGTTCATTTTCACTTAGGGGTTTGTTTATTGGCTTGAGTCCTCTCTCCTTCCCACTTTTTTTCTCTGTTTTCTCATTGTAAGTGCACAAGTATCTTTGGGGAATCTTGGCTATTAAGTGTTACTTTCACCATTAGTCCTGGGGTTTTGTCTTCTGTGTTGTGAGACCTGTGAAGTCTTGGTGCTACAGTAAGGGGTCGAGCATGGACCCCTGAGGTGGGAGACCCAAGTCCAGGACTTTGAACCACCAAAGAACTCCTCATCACATGGGACATTAATCAAAGAGAGCTCTCCCAAAAGCCTCCATCTCAAGATCAAGACCCACCCAAAGGCCAAGATCCAGTGCTGAATGCCACATACCAAATCATTAGCCAAACAGGAACAAAACTTATCCCATTAGTGGAAAGGCTACCCAAAGCCATACCAAGCCCATAGACACCTCAAAACACGCTACTGGACACAGCACTGCCCTTCAAGGAAACAAGATCCAGATTCACACACAAGAAAACAGGCACAATTACTCCAACAAAGGAAACTTTCACAAGGAACTGGTCCAACTCCAACCACAGTGGTAGAATCCACAAGTAAGAGGAACTATGATATGGTAGCAAGGTAATGCTCAAAATCCTTCAAGAGAGGCTTCAACAGTATCTGAACCAAGAATTTCCAGATGTACAAGCTGTGTTTAGGAAAGTCAGAGGAACCAGAGATCAAGTTTCCAACATCCACTGGGTCATAAAAAAAGCAAAAGAATTCCAGAAAAACTTCTACTTCACTGATTACACTAAAGTCTTTGACACTGTGAATCACAACAAACTGTGGAAAATTCTTAAAAAGATGGAAATACCAGACCACCTTAGCTGCCTACTGAGAAACCTGTATGCAGGTCAAGAAGCAACAGCTAGAACCAGACATGAAATAATGGACTGGTTCCAAACTGGGAAAGGAGTACATCAAGGCTGTATATTGTCACCTGCTTATTTAACATATATGCAGAGTACATCATGTGAAATGCCAGGTTGGATGAAGCTCAAGCTTGAATCAAAATTGCCAGGAGAAATATCAATAACCTCAGATATTCAAATGACAACACCCTCATGGCAGAAAGTGAAGGAAAGCTAAAGATCTTCTTGATTAAGGTGAAATGAGAGGGTGAAAAAGCTGGATTAAAACTCAACACTCCAAAAATGAAGATCATGGCATCTGGTCCCATCACTTCATGGAAAATAGATAGGGAAAAAATGGAAACAGTGACAGACTTTATTTTCTTGGGCTCCAAAATCACTGTATACAGTGACTACAGCCATGAAATTAAAAGGCACTTGATCCTTAGAAGAAAAGCTATGACAAACCTAGATACCATATTCAAAAGTAGAGATCCTTCTTTGCTGACAAAGATCTGTATAGTCAAAGCTATGGTTTTTCCAATAGTCATGTGTGGAATGGAGAGTTGGCCCATAAGAAAGGATGAACATGAAATAATTGATACTTTTGAACTGTAGTGCTCGAAAATACTCTTGAGGATTCCTGGGATACCAAGGAGATAAAACAATTAAATCCTAAATGAAATCAACCCTGAATATTCATCAGAAGGAGTAATGCTAAAGCTAAAGCTTTAATAATTTGGTCACCTGATGTGAAGAGCTGACTCATTGGAAAAAGCCCTGACATTTGGAAAGACTGAGGAGGATAAGGGGGCAACAGAGGATGAGATTGTTGGATGGCATCATTGACTTAATGGACATAAGTTTGAGCAAACTGCATGAGATAGTGAAGGACAGGGAAGCCTGGTGTGCTGCAGTTCATGGGTTCACAAAGAGTCAGACATGATTGAGTGACTGAACAACAAATTATCCTCTAGCCTGCAGAAAGGAGACCCCAAGCACAGTAAATTAAACAAAATGAAAAGACATAGAGACTTGGAACAGATGAAGGAATATGGTAAAAACCCACAAGACCAAAAAAAATGAAAAAGAAATAAGCAATTTACTTGAAGAACAATTCAGAATTCAGTGATAGTAAAGATGATCTAAAATCTTGGAAATAACACAGAGGCAAAGATAAATAGACTGGA
The DNA here is from genome assembly GCF_029407905.1 of Bubalus kerabau. Taxonomy (NCBI): domain Eukaryota; kingdom Metazoa; phylum Chordata; class Mammalia; order Artiodactyla; family Bovidae; genus Bubalus; species Bubalus kerabau. The sequence goes on along the minus strand of NC_073647.1, from coordinate 55,457,395 downwards.
GGCACAGATCAAGAGGATACAACAAATGTTTAACAATGTTTAAGGACCTAGAAAAATAGACAGTCAGCAATGAACAACACAATAACTGAGATTAAAAATACACTAGAGGTAACCAGTAATGGACTATCTGAGGCAGAAGATTGGATAAGTATGCTGGAAGAGAGAATTGTGGAAAAAACTGAAGCAGAGCAGAATAAACAGAAAAGAATAAAAAGAAATGAGGACATTCTCAAAGAACTCTGGGACAACATTAAGGGTACCAACATTAGAATCTTATGTGCCCCCGAAGAAGAACAAAGACATGGTATGATAAAATATTTGAGGATATTATAGTCAAAAACTTTTTTAATATGAGAAATGAACCCAAGAATCCTACTCCTAGGCATATAATCTGAGGAAACCAAAATTGAAAAAGACATATGCATCCCATTGTTCATTGCATCACTATTTACAATAGCTAGAACATGGAAACAACCTAGATGCCCATAGACAGAGGAATGGATAAAGAAGTTGTGGTACATATGCACAATGGAATAGTCAGATCAGATCAGATCAGATCAGTCACTCAGTCGTGTCCGACTCTTTGCGACCCCATGAATCACAGCATGCCAGTCCTCCCTGTCCATCACCAACTCCTGGAGTTCACTCAGACTCATGTCCATCGAGTCAGTGATGCCATCCAGCCATCTCATCCTCTGTCGTTCCCTTCTCCTCTTGCCCCCAATCCCTCCCAGCATCAGAGTATTTACCAATGAGTCAATTCTTCGCATGAGGTGGCCAAAGTACTGGAGTTTCAGCTTTAGCATCATTCCTTCCAAAGAAATCCTAGGGCTGATCCCCTTTAGAATGGACTTGTTGGATCTCCTTGCAGTCCAAGGGACTCTCAAGAGTCTTCTCCAACACCACAGTTCAAAAGCATCAATTCTTCAGTGCTCAGCCTTCTTCACAGTCCAAATCTCACATCCATACATGACCACAGGAAAAACCATAGCCTTGACTAGATGGACCTTTGTTGTCAAAATAATGTCTCTGCTTTTGAATATGCTATCTAGGTTGGTCACAACTTTCCTTCCAAGGAGTAAGCGTCTTTTAATTTCATGGCTGCAGTCACCATCTGCAGTGATTTTGGAGCCCAAAAAAATAAAGTCTGACACTGTTTCCACTGTTTCCCCATCTATTTCCCATGAAGTGATGGGACCGGATGCCATGATCTTTGTTTTCTGAATGTTGAGCTTTAAGCCAACTTTTTCACTCTCCACTTTCACCTTCATCAAGAGGCTTTTTAGTTCCTCTTCACTTTCTGCCATAAGGGTGGTGTCATTTGCATATCTGAAGTTATTGATATTTCTCCCAGTAATCTTGGTTCCAGCTTGTGTTTCTTCCAGTCCAGCCTTTCTCATGATGTACTCTGCATATAAGTTAAATAAACAGAATGACAATATACTGCCTTGACATACTCCTTTTCCTATTTGGAGCCAGTCTGTTGTTCCTTGTCCAGTACTCAGCCATAAAAAGGAACACATTTGGGTCCATTCTAATGAGGTGGATGAACCTAGAACCTATTATACAGAGTGAAGTAAGTCAGAAAGATAAATATCATATTCTAACACATATATATGGAATCAAAAAAAATGGTACTGAAGAACTTTTTAAAGGACAGCAGTGGAGAAAAAGACATAGAGAATAAACATTTGGAGATGGGGAGAGGGAAAGAGAGGGTGAGATGTATGGAAAGAGTAACAGGGAAACTTACATTACAATATGTAAAATAGATAGTGAGTAGGAATTTGCTGTATGGCTCAGGAAACTCAAACAGGGGCTCTGTATCAACCTAGAGAGGTAGGATGGGGAGGAAGATGGGAGGGAGTTTCAAAAGGGAGGGGATATATGTATACCTATGGTTGATTCATGTTGAGGTTTGACAGAAAACAGCAAAATTCTGTAAGGCAATTATCCTTCAGTAAAAAATTAAATATTTTTTTTTAATGGGAAAAGAAATATCCACCCAATCCAGGAACTTCAGAAAGTCCCATAAAGGATAAACCCAAAGAGAAACACATCAAGACACATATTAATCAAACTAATAAATATTAAATACAAAGAACAAATATTAAAATTAGCGAAGAAAAAGCTACAAATAACATACAAGTGGATCCCCATAAGTTTTACAGCTGGTCTTTCAACATAAACTCTGCAGGACAGAAGGGAGTGGCAGGATATACTTAAAATGACTGAAGGAAAAAAAACCTACAACCAAGATTACTCTATACAGCAAGGATCTCATTCAGATTTGAAGAGGAAACAAAAAACTTTAGAGAAAAGCAAAAATTAAGAGAATTCAGCACCACCAAACCAACATTACAACAAATGCTAAAAGAACTTCCCTAGGTAAGAAATACAAGAGAAAGAAATGTCTTACAAAAACAAACTGAAAGCAATACAGTAAATGTTAGTAGGATCACACAAATCAATAATCACCTTAAATGTAAATGGTCTAAATGTTCCAACCAAAAGACACAGATTCACTGAATGGATACAAAATCAAGACCACTCACTATATATTCTGTCCCTAAGAGACCCACCTGAGACCTAGGGACATACACAGACTGAAAGTGAGGGGTAGGAAAAAGATATTCTATGCAAATAGAAATCAAAAGGAAACAGGAGAAAATATTTGAGGATATTATAGTCAATAACTTCCTTAACATGGGAAAAGAAATAGCCACCCAATCTAGGAAGTTCATTAAAATCCTTATTAATTTTCTAGATCATCTGTCTGGAAATAATATTTATATTAGACAAATTAGACTTTAAAATAAAGACTATTACAAGAGACAAGGAAGGACACTACATAATAATCAAGAGATCAATCCAAGAAGATACGACAATTATAAATGCACCCAACATAGAAGCACCTCAATATATAAGGCAAATGTTAACATCTATTAAAGGGGAACTCAACAGTAACACAACCTTAGTGGGAGATTTAAATATTCCACTCACACCAATGGACAGATTATCCAGACAGAAAGTTAATAAGGAAACAAAAGCTTGAAACAATACATCAGACCAGTTGGATCTGATTGATATCTACAGGGCATTTCATGAAAAAACAGAAGATTTCACTTTTTTCTAAAGTGAAAATGGAACATTCTCCAGGATAGATCACATCTTGGGTCACAAATCAAGCCTTGGTAAATTTTTAAAAACTGAAATCATTTCAAGTATATTTTCTGACCACAAAGCTATAAGATTAGATATGAACTGCAGAAAAAAAACTACAAAAACACAAACACATGGAAGCTAAACAATATGCTTCAGAATAAACAACAGACCACTGAAGAAATAAAAAAGTAAATCAAAATATACATAAAAACAAATGACAATGAAAACAGGACAACTCAAAACCTATGGGTTGCAATGAAAGCAGTGATAAGAAGGAAGTTTATAGCAATACAAGCCTACCTTAAAAAACAAGAGAAACATCAAATAAATGATGCAACCTTACACTTAAAGCAACTAGAAAAAGAATAAAAAAAAAAAACCCTCAAAGTTAGTAAAAGATAAGAAATCATAAAAATCAGAGCAGAAATAAATGAAAGAGAAAGGAAGGAGAGTATGGCAAAGCTCAATAAAGTTGAAAGCTGTTTTTTGGGTTTTTTGTTTTTTTTTTTTTTTTTTGAGATGAGAAAAGAAACTGGCTAACCATTAGCCAGACTTCTCAAGAAGAAAAGAGAGAAGACTCAGATCATTAAAATTAGAAATGAAAAAGTAGTTACAAGAGACAGCATAAATACGATGTATCATAAGAGACCACTATGAGCAACTGTATGCCAATAAAATGGACAACCTGGAAGAAATGGACACATTCTTATAAAAATATAACCTACCTTAACTGAACCAGGAAGAAATAGAAAATATGAACAGACCAATCACAGGCAAAGAGTTCAAAGTGGTAATTAAAATCTTCCAAAAACAAAAGTCAAGGTCCAGATGCCTTCAGAGTCTAATTCTATCAAAAGTTTAGAGAAGAGCTAACATCTATCCTGCTCAAAATATTCCAGAAAATCACAGAGGAAGGAAAACTCCAAAATTATTTCTACAAGGCTATAGTCACCCTGATACCAAAACCAGAAAAAGATCCCACACACACAAAAAAAATTACAGGCCAATGTCACTGATGAACATAGATGCAAAAATCCTCAACAAAACGTCCAAAACTATGTTGAATAGTAGTGGTGATAGTGGGCACCCTTGCCTTGTTCCTGACTTTAGGGGAAATGCTTTCAATTTTTCACCATGGAGGATAATGTTTGCTATGGGTTTGTCATATATAGCTTTCATTATGTTGAGTTATGTTCCTTCTATTCCTGCTTTCTGGAGAGTTTTTATCATAAATGGATGTTGAATTTTGTGAAAGGTTTTCTCTGCATCTATTGAGATAATCATATGGTTTTTATCTTTCAATTTGTTACTGTGGTGTATTACCTTACATTGGTTGATTTGCAGATATTAAAGAATCTTTGCATTCCTGGGATAAAGCCCACTTGGTCATGAGGTATGATATTTTTAATATGTTGTTGGATTCTGATTGCTAGAATTTTGTTTAGGATTTTTGCATCTATGTTCATCAGTGATATTGGCCTGTAGGGGTGTGTGTGTGTGTGTGTGTGTGTGTGGCATCTTTGTCTGGTTTTGGTATTAGGGTGATGTTGGCCTCATAGAATGAGTTTGGAAGTTTATCTGTACAATTTTCTGGAAGAGTTTGAGTAAGATAAGTGTTAGCTCGTCTCCAAATTTTTGGTAGAATTCAGTTGTGAAGCTGCCTGGTCCTGGGCTTTTGTTTGCTGGAAGATTTCTGATTACAATTTCAACTTCCGTGCTTGTGATGGGTCGGTTACAATTTTCTATTTCTTCCTGTTTCAGTTTTGGAAAGTTATACTTTTCTAAGAATTTGTCCATTTCTTCCAAGTTGTTCATTTTATTGGTGTATAGTTGCTGATATTAGTCTCTTATGATCCTTTGTATTTCTGTGTTGTCTCTTGTGATTTCTCCATTTTCATTTCTAATTTTGTTGATTTGATTATTCTCCCTTTATTTCTTGATAAGTCTGGCTAATGGCTTTTCAATTTTATTTATCGTCTCAAAGAATTGGCTTTTAACTGGTAGTTTAACCAATTTTTTTTTTTTTTTTTTTTTTTTTTTTTTTTTTTTGCTAAGGTCTCTTTTGTTTCTTTTGCATTTATTTCTGCCCAAATTTTTAAAATTTCTTTCCTTCTACTAACCCTGGGGCTCTTCGTTTCTTCCAAAAGGAATCCAGATTGGAAAAGAAGTCAAACACTCACTGTTTGCAAATGACATGATCCTCTACACAGAAAACAATAAAGACTCTACCAGAAAACTACTAGAACTAATCAACGAATATTGTAAAGTTGCAGGATATAAAATTAACATACAGAAATATCTTGCATTCCTATACACTAACAATGAAAAAACAGAAAGAGAAATTAATGAAACAATTCCATTCACCATTGCAATGAAAAGAATAAAATACTTAGGAATATATCTACCTAAAGAAACAAAAGACCTATATAGAGAAAACTATAAAATACTAATGAAAGAAATCAAAGAGGACACAAATAGATGGAGAAATACACCATGTTCATAAATCAGAAGAATCAATATAGTGAAAATGAGTGTACTATCCAAAGCAATCTATAAATTCAATGCAATCTCTATGGTAGGCCTACCATAGGGCCGTGCCCTTATCAAACTGACTTGCTGACTCAACTGCTGCACTCTGGGCTGAGGCATAGGGGGTTTCTCCTTATGGAAGGGGTCCCCGTTTGTAAGGCCTCACTTTGGAGAAGCATTACAGTCTTAGTGGGACTTGGGCTGTCTTGACATTTGATTTTTGGATTTGTGGGCATCTCTTTGCCATTTTCTTTGTTTTTGGTGACTTCCTGCTAGTCTGGTTGGTTTGATTATTTTGGCTTGTGCATGCAGACATCTGATAGGGACAGCTCCAGCTAGAATGAGAAGCACTTCCTCTGAAGTTCCATCTCAGAGTCCCCAAGGGAAAATCCTAAGTGACTGATCTATCTATAGTTAAGACAAGTATTTACTTAACTGGAAATTAAAGGTGATCACACACACATAAAAGTTTTTTTCCAGGAAGCTCTTTTTTTATTGCCTACATAGTTAAGGTGATTAAAAAAAAAAAAAAATGCTGACTTGGTAACTTTCAACATAGACCTCCTAAGGGAAAACTCGCATTTCTATTTGTTTTTGAGATGTAAATGTTCTATCTGATCTTTGTAAGTTGTTCTATTGTGTGTTTGTTTCTGTTAGGCCTATAAGAGGTCTTTTTATGCTCTATTGCTGGCCAAACAATGGATTCTGTTAAAATTAGAGAAACTAGAAAATTACTAAATCTAGTGCACAGACCAAAAAGCGGTTGAAAACTCCAGGGCTTTCCTAGGAATGATAGGATTTTGTCACATATGGATACCAAACTTTGGGTTAATTGCAAAATACTTCAAAAGGTCCATATTCTGAGGCTTTGTTTTTGACAGTCAACTGTTGAAAGTCTTAGGAGACTCTGAAACTTAAACTCATGACTTCACTGGCCCTATAACCAGAAAGAGTTAATTTTAAATTTACACTGGATCATCTTCTGTGACTTTAACTCTTTGTTGTTGTTGTTGTTATAAACATTCATAATGGCCTGTCTTAGGGAGATAACCTGAGCAGTCCACCTGTCAGGGATTTTAAGGAAATGAAACTAACACATTCCCTGCCCGAGGCTTGCCATTCTAGGGGACATTTGCAAAGATTGAATAGTCTTTTTACTTTGTTTCCTCACTTCCACCCCACCACCCCCGTCTCTGACTCTTAAAAGAAACTGGCAACCAGGCCCTGACAAGATGTGTATTTTGAGGAGCCAGCTCAGTCAGCTACCTCTCTGATTAAAGTCTCTTCCTTTCCTCAACCCCGTCTCTTGGATTCATTGGCCTGTCATGGGGCAAGCAGAGGGAGTTTGGACTTGGTAACAGCCCTAGGCCTGCCTGATCTCCAGAAAGAATTCAAACTAGATGTGCATGAGAGACAGGGGCTGACCCAGGGCATGACAGACATTCCCAGACCAGTACATTATCTTTCAAAAGAGCTGGACACCACAACTGCTGGCTGCCCCCTCTCCTCTTGCTTGAGAGAAGTAACTGGCACTTGTGAACTGATAAAAGAAACAGAAAAGTTCATTTAGGGTCAACCAACCACAGGATAGGTCCCACATGAAGTTCTAGTCCTAGTCCTTCTGGGAAAAAAGTGTGGATACTGGTTGATATTAGGGAGGATGAGTGTAAGGTATTGATCAGGCCGAGGCAGAAAAGAAGGAGAGACGACCTCAATGGAAGTAGGTTACATTTATTCAGGCAAGGAGGGGCAACAGTCGGCCTAAGGACCATGCTGAGGCCAAGAGAGATTAGGGAGGCTCCATATTTATAGGGAGGTTTGTGGAAGTGATAAGGGAAACCTTAATCAGGCGGGATGTTTGGGTATTCTTTAGTTGAGATGGCATTTGTAGTTGGGCAGGGGGTGATAAGTCTTCTGGGCAGGTGTAGGGGGTGGAAGGTTTCTGAACAGTGGTTGATAAGTCCCAGATAGATACAACTGGCCTGGAGCATCAGGGCGGGACCTAAAGTTCAGTTTTGTTTTCTCCAAAGTTAGATGATTCAGCAAGGGCCTTTGAGACTGTTGTTTTCTCTTCTAGGCCCAAAGACTCCTTCAATGGGAAAATATTATGCAATCCTCCTGGATGATCCCAATGTCACCATTTGAGTGAACAAGCCATTAAATCCTCCTACCGTGATTCCCTCACACCTTGAGAAGGAGATCCTCCATGACTGCCTGGAGTTTTTGGAGACAGTTTACCCTCATAAATGTGTTAGTGCTCATTTATGTCCAACTCTTTGTAACCCCATGGATTGTAGCCCGCCAGGCTCCTCTGTCCATGGGATTATCCAGGCAAGAATATAAAACTGGGTAGACATTCCCTTCTCCAGGGGATCTTCCCCACTCAGGGACTGAACCAAGATCTTCTACATTGCAGGCAGATTCTTTACCATTTGAGCCACCAGCCCTGTTTACTTAGTTGACTGGATTTGTCAGATAAGGCTCTAAGCAAGGCTGATTGGGACCTGTTTACTGATGGCAGTAGTTTTGAGAGGGAGGGTCAGAGGTATGCAGGATATGAAGTAGCTATGGAATCTCTAAGCCTTTGATTGTGTGGATCACAATAAACTGTGGAAAATTCTGAAAGAGATGGGAATACCAGACCACCTGACCTGCCTCTTGAGAAATCTGTATGCAGGTCAGGAAGCAACAGTTAGAACTGGAACAACAGACTGGTTCCAAATAGGAAAAGTAGTACATCAAGGTTGAATATTGTCACCCTGCTTATTTAACTTATATGCAGAATACATCATGAGAAACGCTGGACTGGAAGAAACACAAGCTGGAATCAAGATTGCTGGGAGAAATATTAATAACCTCAGATATGCAGATGACACCACCCTTATGGCAGAAAGTGAAGAGGAACTACAAAGCCTGTTGATGAAGGTGAAAGTGGAGAGTGAAAAAGTTGGCTTAAAGCTCAACATTCAGAAAATGAAGATCATGGCATCCGGTCCCATCACTTCATGGGAAATAGATGGGAAACAGAGGAAACAGTGTCAGACTTTATTTTTTTGGGCTCCAAAATCACTGCAGATGGTGACTGCAGCCATGAAATTAAAAGACGCTTACTCCTTGGAAGGAAAGTTATGACCAGCCTAGATTGCTATTCAAAAGCAGAGACATTACTTTGCCAAGAAAGGTCCGTCTAGTCAAGGCTATGGTTTTTCCAGTGGTCATGTATGGAGGTGAGAGTTGGACTGTTGAAGAAAGCTGAGTGCCAAAGAATTGATGCTTTTGAACTGTGGTGTTGGAGGAGACTCTTGAGAGTCCCTTTGACTGCAAGGAGATCCAACCAGTCCATTCTGAAGGAGATCAGCCCTGGGATTTCTTTGGAGGGAATGATGCTGAAGCTGAAACTCCAGTACTTTGGCCACCTCATGTGAAGAGCTGACTCATTGGAAAATACCCTGATGCTGGGAGGGGTTGGGGGCAGGAGGAGAAGGGGACGACAGAGGATGAGATGGCTGGATGGCACCACTGACTCTATGGACGTGAGTCTGAGTGAACTCCAGGAGTTTGTGATGGACAGGGAGGCCTGGTGTGCTGCGATTCATGGGGTCGCAAAGAGTCGGACAAGACTGAGCGACTGAACTGAACTGATGGAATCTCTGCACAGAAAACTGAGTTGATTGCTCTAAGCTGAACTCTAAACTTATCAAAAGGAAACAGAGCCTGACTTGCTTGGCTATACTCCATTCTGGGGATCCCATAGCATTTTATATAAAAGTAGGCAAAATAGATAGGGAACAAAAAGAAAAGCCATCCAAACTCTCCCATGGACTTCCCTTGTGGCTCAGCTGGTATAAAGTATCTGCTTGCAATGCAGGGAACCTGGGTTCTATTCCTGGGTTGGGAAGATACCCTGGAGAAGGGGAAGGTTACCCACTCCAGTATTCTGGCCTGGAGAATTCCATGGACTATACAGTCCATGGGGTCGCAAAGAGTCGGAGACGACTGAGTGACTTTCACTTCACTTCAGTTCACTTCACTTCAAAGTCTCCCATAAGACCAAAGCTTGTTGACTGGATCCTAATGAAAACTAAAGTTAAAGGTATAAAAGGTGGCAAAATTTAGATAAAGGTATATAAAATTAGTATATTTAAATGGACTTTATATAAGGTGGTTACAACTCTTAATTATAGTGTAGAATTGTTGTTTAGTCGGTCAGCCGTGTCTGACTCCTAGTGACCCCATGAAAATAGCATGCCAGGTTTCCCTGTCCTTCGCCATCTCCCAGAGTTTGCTCAAACTAATGTCCATTGAGTCAGTGATGCCATTCAACCATCTTGTCCTCTGTCATTTCATTTGCCTCCTGCCTTCAATCTTTCCAAACATCAGGGTCTTTTCCAATGAGTTGGATCTTCCCATCAGGTGACCAAAGTATTGGAGTTTCAATTTCAGCATCAGTCCTTTCAATGAATATTCATGGTTGATTTGCTTTAAGATTGACTGGTGTGATATCCTTTCAGTCCAAGGGACTCTCAAAAGTCTTCTCCAGCACCATAGTTCAAAAGCATCAATTCCTCCGTGCTCAACCTATTTATTGTCCAACTCTCACATCCATACACGACTACTGGAAAAAACATGGCTTTGCCTACACAGACCTTTGTCAGCAAAGGTCTTACAAAGCAGACCTTTTATTGTCAGCAAAGCAGTAATGTCTCTGCTTTTGAATATATTGTCTAGGTTTGTCATAGCTTTTCTTCCAAAGAGCAAGAGTCTTTTAATTTCATGGCTGCAGTCACCATCTATGTAGTGACCCAAGGATGAAAGAGCAGATAAAACCAAAGAGGGTCTTGGAATGCAGGAACAACAACAACAACAAAAATCAGACCCTTATCATCCTTCCCTACCCTATGTTGTAATTATTAACGGATGTCAGGTCTTCCTAAGCAGTATAACCTGTCTGCCCTCCTACCCTATAAGGAGAAAGTGTTTGCCTTACTCTTTCCCCATCCAGGGTATGTGTTTCATCCAATCAGCAAATGACGTGCAAGACCCCATCCCACTTCTTGTACCCTGGGTATAATAGTGGACTAAGGACCCCCGTTGAACATCAGTTCTCCCTTGAGCTGGCCTGCTGTTCTAACAGCGTCTCCCACTCTAATAAACTTTATTTCCCTCTCATTCTGTCTCAGGTCTGGAAATTATTTTCCAACCCACACATGGACCACAACAAGCTGCAGTGGTTTGGGAGCCCAAGAAATAAACTATGCCACTGTTTCCATCGCTTCCCCATCTATTTGCCATTGAAGGAGGAAACACAGAACAGGCTCCATCTTGAAAGCAGGACTCCATCTTGGGCTGGACTGTGGACTTTGAGCTATGTGTCCAATATCTATGGAAGCGACATACCAATTGGAAAACCAGGCCCCCAGAAGGAAGAGCCCCAGGGCTCTTACCTAGACTCTCTGTCACCTAAAAGAATATCATAATTATCTAACTGAAGAGAATCATACATTCAATTATGCTTATTGGGGTATGGCCACAAGCCTATTTATAATTGACCACTGTTAATTACCTAGGCCTAAGGCATATGAATCATAGGTTAACTTTGATTGTTTCTTTCTTTTCCTTTGTTCAAACTAGTTTCAGGGAATTGGGGGAGGTGAATTTGGGCATGTACACTTAGGGTATATAAGGTTTTCACAAAAACTCATTGGGGTTCTTCGCTAAGAGGAGACTCTGCCTTGGGCCAGCTGATGTAATAAACTTCACTTCACTATCTGCATTGTCCTTCTGAGTGAGTTTGTTTCCCAGAATGCATGGCTACAACACCATGAAGTGATGAGATTGGATGCCATGATCTTCCTTTTTGGAATGTTGAGTTTTGAGTCAGCTTTTTCACTCTACTCTTTCACTTTCTTTAAAAGGCTTTTTAGTTCCTCTTCATTTTCTGCCATAAAGGTGGTGTGATCTGCACATCTGAGGTTATTGATATTTCTCCTTGCAGTCTTGATTCCAGCTTGTTCTTCATTCAGCCCTATATTTCACATGATGTCCACTACATATAAGTTAAATAAGCAGGGTGACAATATACAGCCCTGATGTACTCCTTTCCCAATTTGGAAGCATGTCCAATTCTAAATGTTGCTTCTTGACTGCAAAGAGATTTCTCATGAAGCAGGTAAGGTGTTCTGGTATTCCCATGTCTTTAAGAATTTTCCAGTTTGTTGTGATCCACGCAGTCAAAGGCTTTAACATAGTCAATGAAGCAGAAGTAGAAGTTTTCTAGAATTCTCTTCCTTCTTCTATTATCCAATGGATATCAGCTATTTGATCTCTGGTTCCTCTGCCTTTTCTAAATCCAGTCTGTACATCTGGAAGTTCTCAGTTCATACACTGTTGAAGCCTAGCTTGAAGTATTTTGAGCATTGCCTTGCTAGCATGTGAAATGAGTGCAATTGTGCAGTAGTTTGAACATCTTTTGGCATTGCTTTTTGTTGGGATTGGAATCATAACTGATCTTTTCCAGTTCCTCTGCCACTGCTGAGTTTTCCAAATTTGCTGATATCAGGGGACTGTGTAATTTCCTTGGTTCTGTCTCGTCACAACAAAAATTTGAAGCAGTGGACGTTAAAGCCCTCGGACAGAATATGTCTCAGCTCTTGGGCAGATCGTGTTACAGCTCTCAGGTTTCGGACAGTGTTATAGCTCTCAGACAGATCAGTGTTACAGCTCCATGTTACACCTCAGTTTTATTTAGAAAATAAATGAAAATACATCTTCGAGGCATGAGGGCATGCCAACACAAAAGACACAAAGAGAAGAGAGAGAGAAAGAAAGACAGAGAGAGTGCACTTGCCCACATGGGACAGAGACCCTGTGCCCTTTGACTCCTCTTTTTATATGTTTTTTCCCTCCCCCTGGGTCTGCCCTATGTAAATGGGGCTAGCCAGGAGTGCTGTTTGTTCTGCCTGAGGTCCTCACTCAGATCTTCAGACCTTCTTTTGTTCTATTTTCATGAGCTTTTCCCTTCCTTGTCTTTTAGCCACTGCCATTCTGGACTTTTTTCCTATTCTAACTACCTAACACTGTCATTTTGAGAGCAGCACTTTAACAGCATTGCCTTTTAAGATTTTAAATAGCTCAGCTGGAATTCTATCACCTCCCCTAGCTTTGTTTGTAGTGATGCTTCCTAAGGACCATTTGACAACCCGGTTTGCCTACCAATTTGTCAGACCTGGTGAGGCCTCTCTGGTCTGAAAATATTTTGGGTTAGACAAGGCTCAAACTACTGTACAATTTCACACATCTCACACACAAGCAAAGTAATGCTCAGAATTCTCCAAGCCAGGTTTCAACAGTACATGAACCATGAACTTCCAGATATTCAACTTGGATTTAGAAAAAGCAGAGGAACCAGAGATCAAATTGCCAACATCTGTTGGTTCATTGAAAAAGCAAGAGAGTTCCAGAAAAACATCTGTTTCTGCTTTATTGACTATGTCAAAGCCTTTGAATGTGTGGATCACAACAAACTGTGGAAAATTCTGAAGGAGATGGGAATACCAGACCACCTGACTTGCCTTTTGAGAAACCTGCATGCAGGTCAGGAAGCAACAATTAGAACTGGACATGGAACAACAGACCAGTTCCAAATAGAGAAAGGAATATGTCAAGGCTATATATCGTTACCCTGCTTATTTAACTTATATGCAGAGTACATCATGAGAAATGCTGGGCTTGATGAAGCACAAGCTGGAATCAAGATTGCTGGGAGAAATATCAATAACCTCAGATATGCAGATGACACCACCCTTATGGCAGAAAGTGAAGAAGAACCAAAGAGCCTCTTGATGAAAGTTAAAGAGGGAGAGTGAAAAAGTTGGCTTAAAGCTCAACATTCAGAAAACTAAGATCATGACGTCTGGTCCCATCACTTCATGGCAAATACATGGGGAAACAGTGGAAACAGTGAGAGACTTTATTTTCTTGGGCTGCAAAATCACTGCAGATGGATACTGCAACCATGAAACTAAAAGACGCTTGCTCCTTGGAAGAAAAGGTATAACCAACTGAGACAACATATTGAAAACAGAGACATTACATTGCAGACAAAGATCTGTCTAGGGGTGCGGTCCTAAGATGGTGGAGGAATAGGACAGGGAGACCACTTTCTTCCCCACAAATTCATCAAAAGAACATTTGAACGCTGATTAAATTCCACAAAACAACTTCCAAATGCTGGCAGAGGACAACAGGCACCCAGGAAATCAGCCCATTGTCTTCGAAAGGAGGTAGGAAAAAATATAAAAGATAAAAAGGAGGTAAAAGAGGTAGGGACAGAGATTCATCTTGGGAAGGGAGTCTTAAAAAAGAGAAGTTTCCAAACATCAGGAAACACTCTCACTGGCGAGTCTGTGGTGCCTTGGAACCTCAGAGGGCAACATGCTGCTGCTAAGTCACTTCAGTCTTGTCCAACTCTGTGCGACCCCATGGATGGCAGCCCACCAGGCTTCCGTGTCCTTGGGATTTTTCAAAGCAAGATCACTGGAATGGGTTGCCATTTCCTTCTCCAGTGCATGAAAGTGAAAGGTGAAAGTGAAGCCACTCAGTTGTGTCTGACTCTTAGCGACCCCATGGACTGCAGCCTACCAGGCTTCTACATCCATGGGATTTTCCAGGCAAGAGTACTGGAGTCGGTTGCCATTGCCTTCTCTGGAAGGGCAACATAACCGGGAGGAAAAATAAATACTTAAAACCCACAAATTATTTGCCCAACAGTAACTCCCAGCGGCGAAGCAGTGCAGATGCCCGCATCCACCACTAGCAAGTTGGGGCTGGGCAGGGAGGCGTGGACTGCATTGCTTAGATTAAGGACCCGGCCTGAATGCCCCGAGGGCACTCTGAGGGAACTAACTTGAGATAGCAAACCAGACTGTGGGATAGCTATCCCATGAAAAGCCCTAACCTAAGACACCACTAGGCCCACTCACAGAACAAAGGACTGAACAGAGCTAGCTGGCTGCGGACTGGCCCATCCCCTGCCAGAGACAGGAAGGTAAGGTCAGCCAGAGCCAGAACGGGACAATCACGGCCCCAAAGAGGCATCATCTACCAAACTGCAAGCAGGCTTCATTGCTAACCAAGACTTCTTGGGATTCTGGATGGTCGACATCCACTGGGAGGGTTGCAGCCAGAGATCAGCTCCCCAGAAGAGACACATGGCACACCTGAGAAGGTGTGCTGGTTGTACACCCAGAAAACTAAGCAGCAGGGATGGGGGAGACGGTAAGTTGCAGCCTTCAATTGGGGGCGACCACACTCGCCAAGCACCTGGTCACATGAGCTGCTCCGACCTGGGAAGGGCACAAAACTCGACGCAAACAAGTCAAAGCCTTTGTGGAGTACCCGAGTACTTGAACCTGAGCGGCTTAGACCTGGGAAGTGCATACAACACAGGGCCAGCTTCAGAGAGATCCTGGCAGAGCAACCTAGAGCCTAAGCAGTGTAGACAGGGAAAGCACACATACCATGAGCCGGGGCAAACCCAATGTGGCTGAAACACTGCGAGCACATGCCAGTGCTATTTGTTTGCAGTGTTCCTCCCTCCTCACAGCAAGACTGAAGAAGTGAGCCTAAAAGTGTTCACCCCCATCCCCTTGTGTCAGGGCAGAAATAAGACACTTAAGAGACCAGCAAACAGAAGAAGCTAAAAAAAAACCAAGGGAACAGCCGTCGAAGTGACAGTTGCAATAGATTAAAACCCTGGAGTTAGCACCGACTACATATGAAGAGTCTTATAGATCTTGATAAGTATAAGCTGGATCAAGGAACTATCTGAAAATGAACTGACCCCACACTGTCCACAACACCACCAAAGAAAGTCCTAGATGTATTTTTACTATTATCATTTTTCAATTAAAAAAAAAAAAAACATTTTTTTTTTAATTTTAAGTCCTCTATTACTCCTTTAATTTTCATTTTAATAACCTACTATTACTTTGCAAAAAAGACTATTTTTAAAAGCAAACTTCATATATGTATATATATGTTATAATTTTTGTGACTTCATTTTCTTCTTTAATATTGTATTCTTTTAAAATCTAACTTCTACTCTAGATTTTTAATCTTTTCTTTTTTTTTTTTTTTTTTTATCAATTTTGTACCTTTAAGAACCTAATCTTCAGTGCCCATTTTTACTTGGGAGCGAGATGACTGGCTTGACTGCTCTCTCCCTTTTTGGACTCTCCTTTTGCTCCACCATGTAGCCTCTATCTCTTCCCTCCCCCTTATCTTCTCTACCCAACTCTGTGAATCTCAATGTGTGTTCTGGACTGTGGAGAACACTTAGGGAACTGATTACTGGCTGGATCTATCTCTCTCCTTTTGATTCCCACCTTTATCCTCCTGGCCACCTCTGTCTCCTTCCTAACTCTTCTCTTCTCTGTATAACTCTGTGAACATCTCTGAGTGGTCCAGACTGTGGAGACCACATAAGGAAGTGATTACTGGCTAGCTTGCTCTCACGTCTTTTGACTCCCCCTCTTCTCCTCCTGGTCACCTCTAACTCCCTCCTCCCTCTTCTCTTCTCCATGTAAATCTGTGAGCCTCATTGGTTGTCCCTCAGTGTGGAGAAACTTTTCATCTTTAACGTAGATGATTTATCATCAATGCTGTATAGATGGAGAAGTCTTGAGGCTACTGTAAGAATAAGACTTAAAAACAGAGACATGAGGCTTAAGTCCAAATCCTGAGAACATCAGAGAACTCCTGGCTCCAGGGAACATTAATCGATAGGAGCTCATCAAATGCCTCCACACCTACACTGAAACCAAGCACCACCCAAGGGCCAAAAAGTTCCAGAGCAAGACATACCACACAAATTTTCCAGCAACACAGGAACATAGACCTGAGCTTAAGTATTCAGGCTGTCCAAAGTCACCCCAAACCCATTGACATCTCATAAATCTTTACTGGACACTTAATTGCACTCCAGAGAGAAGAAATCCAGCTCCAACCACCAGAACACTGACACAAGCTTCCTTAACCAGGGAACCTTGACAAACCACCTGTCCAAACCCACCCACAGCGAAGAAACTTCACAATAAAGAGAACTCCACAAACTGCCAGAATACGGAAAGACCACCCCAAACACAGCAATATAAACAAGATGAAGAGGCAGAGAAATACCCAGCAGGTAAAGGAACAGGATAAATGCCCACCAAACCAAGCCAAAGAGGAAGATATAGGGAATCTACCTAATAAAGAAATCCAAAAAATGATAGTGAAAATGATCCAAAATCTTGAAAACAAACTGGAGTTACAGATAAATAGCCTGGAGACAAGGATTAAAAATAAATAAAAATAGTCAATATATAATGAATAATGCAATAAATGAGATAAAAAATACTATAGGGGGAACCAACAGTAGAAAAAAAGGAGGCAGAAGATAGGATAAGTGAGGTAGAAGATAGAATGGTAGAAATAAATGAAACAGAGAGGAAAAAGGAAAAATGAATTAAAAGAAATGAGGACAATCTCAGAGACCTCTAGGACAATGTTAAATGCTCCAACATTCGAATCATATGAGTCCCAGAAGAAAAAGACAAAAAGAAAGACCATGAGAAAATATTTGAGGAGATAATAGTTGAAATTTTCCCTAAAATAGGGAAGGAAGTAATCACCCAAGTCTGAGAACCCAGAGTCCCAAACAGGATAAACCCAAGGCGAAACACCCCAAGACACATATTAATCAAATTAACAAAGATCAAACACAAAGAGCAAATATTAAAAGCAGCAAGGGAAAAACAGCAAATAAAACACAAGGGTATTCCCATAAGGATAACAGGTGATCTTTCAATAGAAACTCTTCAGGCCAGGAGGGAATGGCAGGATATACTTAAAGTGATGAAAGGAAATAACCTACAGATTACTGTACCCATCAAGGATCTCTTTCAAATACGAAGAAGAAATCACAAGCTTTACAGACAAGCAAAAGCTGTGAGAATTCAGCACCACCAAACCAGCTCTCCAACAAATGCTAATGATCTTCTCTAGACAGGAAACACAGTAATGGTGTATAAACTCGAAGCCAAAACAATAAAGTAAATGGCAACGGGATCAGACGTATCAATAATTACCTTAAATGTAAATGGGTTGAATAACCCAACCAAAAGACAAAGACTGGCTGAATGGATACAAAAACAAGACCCCTACATATGTTGTCTACAAGAGACCCACCTTGAAACAAGGGACACATACAGGCTGAAAGTGAGGGGCTGGAAAAAGATACTCCATGCAAATAGAGACCAAAAAGAAGCAAGAGTAGCAATGCTCATATCAGATAAAATAGACTTTAAAACAAAGGTTGTAAAAAGAGGCAAAGAAGGACACTACATAATGATCAAAGGATCAATCCAAGAAGATATAACAATTATAAATATATATGCACCCAACAAAGGAGCACTGCAATATGTAAGACATATGCTAAAAAATATGAAAGGTGAAATTAACAATAACAAAATAATAGTGGGAGACTTTAATACCTCACTCACACCTATGGATAGATCAACTAAACAGGAAATTAACAAGGAAACACAAACTTTAAGTGATAAAATAGACTAGTTCGACCTAATTGATATCTATAGGACATTTCACCCCAAAACAATGAATTTCACCTTTTTCTCAAGTGCACATGGAACCTTCTCTAGGATAGATCACATCCTGGGCCATAAATCTAGCCTTGGTAAATTCAAAACAATTGAAATCATTCCAAGCATCTTTTATGACCACAATGCAATAAGATTAGATCTCAATTACAGGAGAAAAACTGTTAAAAAATCCAACATATGGAGGCTGAACAACACGCTGCTGAATAACCCACAAATCACAGAAGAAATCAAAAAAGAAATCAAAATATGCATAGAAACGAATGAAAATTAAAACACAACAACCCAAAACCTGTGGGACACTGTAAAAGCAGTGCTAAGGGGAAGGTTCATAGCAATACAGGCATACCTTAAGAAACAATAGAAAAGTCAAATAAATAACCTAATTCTACACCTAAAGCAACTAGAAAAGGAAGAAATGAAGAACCCCAGGGTTAGTGGAAGGATAGAAACCTTGAAAATTCGGGCAGAAATAAATGCAAAAAAAAAAAAAAAAGAGAGAGAGAGAGAGAGACTGTAGCAAAAAAAAAAAAAAAAAAAAAAAAAACACACACACACACACACACACACAAAAGCTGGTTCTTTGATAGGATAAATAAAATTGACAAAGCATTAGCCAGACTCATCAAGAAACAAAGGGAGAAAAATCAAATCAATAAAATTAGAAATGAAAACGGAGAGATTACAACAGACAACACAGAAAAACAGAGGATCATAAGAGGCTACTATCAGCAATTATATGCCAATAAAATGGACATCTTGGAAGAAAAGGGCAAATTCTTAGAAAAGTACAACTTTCCAAAACTGAACCAGGAAGAAATAAAAAATCATAACAGAACCATGAAAAGCACAGAAATTGAAACTGTAATCAGAAGTCTTCCAGCATACAGAAGCCTAGGTCCAGATGGCTTCACAGCTGAATTCTACCAAAAATTTAGAGAAGAGCTAACGCCTATCCTAGTCAAACTCTTCCAGAAAATTGCAGAGGAAGGTAAACTTCCAAACTCATTCTATGAGGCCAACATTACCCTAATATCAAAACCTGACAAAGATGCCACAAAAAAAGAAAACTACAGGTCAATATCACTGAAGAACAGAGATATAAAAATCATTAACAAATTCTAGCAATCAGAATCCAACAACACATTAAAACGATCATACATCAGGATAAAGTGGGCTTTATCCCAGGGATGTAAGGGTTCTTCAATATCCACAAATCAATCAATGTAATACATCACATTAACAAATTGAAAAATAAAAGCCATATGATTATCT
Source organism: Bubalus kerabau (assembly GCF_029407905.1). Lineage (NCBI taxonomy): Eukaryota > Metazoa > Chordata > Mammalia > Artiodactyla > Bovidae > Bubalus > Bubalus kerabau. Next base: position 55,437,770 of record NC_073647.1, on the reverse strand, counting down.
CAGTAGATGCAGAGAAAACCTTTGACAAAATTCAACATCCATTAATGATAAAAAAAAAACAAAAACAAAAAACAAAAAAAAAACTCCAGAAAGCAGGAAGAGGAGCAACACACCTCAACATAGTAAAAGCAATATATGACAAACCCACAGCAAACATTACCCTCAATGGTGAAAATTTACAACAATTTCCCCTAGAGTAAGGAACAAGACAAGGGTGCCCCCTATCATCACTACTATTCAACATAGTTTTGGAGGTTTTGGCCACAGCAATCAGAGGAAAAAAAGAAATAAAAGGAATCCAAATTGGAAAAGAAGTAAAACACTCACTGTTTGCAGATGACATGATCCTCTACATAGAAAACCCTAAAAATTCCACCAGAAAATTACTAGAGCTAATCAATGAATATAGTAAAGTTGAAGGATATAAAATCAACATACAGAAATCCCTTGCATTCTTATACACTAATAATGAGAAAACAAAAAGAGAAATTAAGGAAACAATTCAATTCACCATTGCAATGAAAAGAATAAAATACTTAGGAATATATCTACCTAAAGAAACAAAAAACCTATATATATATAAAATTATAAAACACTGGTGAAAGAAATCAATGAGGACACTAATAGATGGAGAAATATACCATGTTCATGGATTAGAAGAATCAATACAGTGAAAATGAGTATACTACCCAAAGCCATCTATAGATTCAATGCAATCCTTATTCAAGCTACCAACGGTATTTTTCACAGAGCTAGAACAAGTAATTTCACAATTTGTATGGAAATACAAAAAAAAAAACTAGAATACCCAAAGCAATCTTGAGAAAGAAGAATGGAACTGGAGGAATCAACCTGCCTGACTTCAGGCTGTACTACAAAGCCACGGTCATCAAGACAGTATGGTACTGGCACAAAGACAGAAATATAGATCAATGGAACAAAATAGAGAGCCCAGAGATAAATCCACGCACCTATGGACACCTTATCTTTGACAAAGGAGGCAAGAATATACAATGGAGAAAAGACAATCTCTTTAACAAGTGGTGCTGGGGAAACTGGTCAACCACGTGTAAAAGAATGAAACTAGAACGCTTTCTAACACCATACACAAAAATAAACTCAAAATGGATTAAAGATCTAAACATAAGACCAGAAAATATAAAACTCCTAGAGGAGAATATAGGCAAAACACTCTCCGACATAAATCACAGCAGGATCCTCTATGACCCACCTCCCAGAATATTGGAAATAAATGCAAAGATAAACAAATGGGACCTAATTAAAATTAAATGCTTTTGCACAACAAAAGAAACTATAAGCAAGGTGAAAAGACAGCCTTCAGAATGGGAGAAAATAACAGCAAATGAAGCAACTAACAGAATTAGTCTCAAAATATACAAGCAACTCCTGAAGCTCAATTCCAGAAAAATAAATGACCTAATCAAAAAACGGGCCATTAGAACTGTTCTAATGAGGTGGATGAAACTGGAGCCGATTATACAGATTGAAGTAAGCCAGAAAGAAAAACACCAATACAGTATACAAATGCATATATATGGAATTTAGAAAGATGGTAATGATAACCCTGTATGTGAGACAGCAAAAGAGACAGAAATATATAGAACAGTCTTTTGTGCTCTGTGAGTGAGGGCGAGAGTGGGATGATTTGGGAGAATGGCATTGAAACCTGTATAGTGTCATATGTGAAATGAATCGCCAGTCCAGGTTTGATGCATGATACAGGATGCTCGGGGCTGGTGCACTGAGATGACCCAGTAGGATGGTATGAGGAGGGAGGTGGGAGGGGGGTTCAGGATGGGGAACACATGTATACCCATGGTGGATTCATGTCAATATTTGGCAAAACGAAAACAATATTGTAAATTAATTAGCCTCCAATTAACATAAATTAATTTATATTTAAAAAAAGTCCTTCTAGTCAAGGCTCTGTTTTTTCTAGTAGTCATGTATGGATGTGAGAGTTGTACTATAAGAAAAGCTGAACAAAGAATCGATGCTTTTGAAGTATGGTGTTGAAGAAGACTCTTGAGAGTCCCTTGGACTGCAATTGATCCAACCACTCCATCCTAAAGGAGATCAGTCCTAAATATTCATTCAAAGGACTGATGTTGAAGCTGAAACTCCAATATTTTGGCCACCTGATGTGAAGAACTGACTTGTTTGAAAAGACCCTGATCCTGGGAAAGATTGAAAGCAGGAGGAGAAGGGGACAACAGAGGATGAGGTGGTTGGATGCAATCACCACCTCAATGCACATGAGTTTGAGTAAGCTCCAGGAGTTGTAGGACAGGGAAGCCTGCTACTGCTAAGTCACTTCAGTCATGTCAGACTCTGTGCGACCCCATAGATGGAAGCCCACCAGGCTCCCCCATCCCTGGGATTCTCAGGCAAGAACACTGGAGTGGGTTGCCATTTTCTTCTCCAATGCATGAAAGTGAAAAGTGAAAGGGAAGTCACTCAGTCATGTCTGACTCTTTGCTACCCCATGGATGCAGGATACAGGATGCTTATGGGTGGTGCACTGGGATGACCCAGAGGGATGGTATGGGGAGGGAAGTGGGAGGGGGGGTTCAGGATGGGGAACACGTGTACACCCATGGCAGATGCATGTTGATGTATGGCAAAACCAATACAATATTGTAAAGTAAAAAAATAATAATAAAAAATTAAAAAAAAATAAAAAGGAATATGAACACTCGCCTCAAGGAACAGCAACTATGTGGGGGAAAAGTGACACTTTTAAATCTAAAGGCTCAATAAAGTTCCATCAACTTCAGATAGTAAAGTGTAATCATCTGAACAAGAAACCTTAATGCATACCAACTGTTTATAAACTATTAAGTTTATATCATAATACTTGATTCTTTACTGACGTTTTAAATGAAACAATGAGGTGTTTTGTCTGCCTGTTTATGTCTGTGTAAACATTATACATGAGATATCTTTACTTCTAAAAGGTAATAACAAAATTAAATTTATAAGGAGCTCTATCTAATTTTAGCTCGGAGAAGGCAATGGCACTCCACTCCAGTACTCCTTCTGGAAAATCCCATGGATGGAGCCTGGCTGATTCAGGAAAAGGCAATGGCACCCCACTCCAGTACTCTTGCCTGGAAAATCCCATGGATGGAGAAGCCTTTAGGCTGCAGTCCATGGAGTCACTAAGAGTTGGACACGACTGAGAGACTTCACTTTCACTTTTCACTTTCATGCATTGGAGAAGGAAATGGCAACCCACTACAGTGCTCTTGCCTGGAGAATCCCAGGGACAGAGAAGCCTGGTGGGCTTCCGTCTATGGGGTCGCACAGAGTCGGACACGACTGACGCAACTTAGCAGCAGTAGCAGCAGCATCAGAAATACAATTCTGTATAAGATTGATGTTTGTAACTGTGTAACTTTAGATATGGGGAGAAACAACGAAATGGAATATTTTCTTGGACCACAAGAGACCAGTAGGTACAGGTAGTCCAGATAATTTCAGTACTGTTTTATGGCCTAGACCAGTGACAGCACATTGAGTGGCCTGTCAAAGAGATTGTCACAAGACCCGGGAATGAGCATTTCTAGCACCTTGGGACAAAATGGTCATGTAATTTCCTTAAACCATGGTCAGATTCATGACCCGGAAGGGGCTCTGACAATTGGAAATTGGCATTTTCCACCCTACATCTACAAAGATTAAATCATGGCCACTGAAGCTGCTGACCTTCACCAACCCCTGAAAGGAATTTAGGGTGAAAATTAGGAATGAGGCACTCTGTGCTCTGGAAAAACTGGCAGAAGAGCCCTTCAGATAGCTAGAAACTTTCAGGAGGAGGCTTTTATGAGCCCTGATTCTTGTATATTTTCATACCTAAAGAAGCACTAACATCATTGACAGTGACAGCTGCTTTGGTTATTAAAGAAAAATTCAAGTCAAAATAGAGTAGCTATGAAAATATCTAGGTGACACTATGGTGTGATTTCAGACAAGTTATTGTATTGTTAAGAACTTGAGTTTTCTGAGCTGTGTCAGACTTAGGATGCCATCAGTCACTCTAAAAACAAAGTCTGCTAAGAGCACATGACTACAACTTTACTTTTTAAAGGTCTCTTCTCAAAACTATTATATGTTTAGACAATGAAATTGCTCTGGAAAATATATTGACAAAAAAACAAATACAACACATATGTAATAACTGATAGCCACATTAAACGTTAAGACCTACTTAGATAAACCTAGACAACTGGCTACCTGGTTTCAAGTCTCCTTGAAGTGTTAAGTTTAAATTAAGATTCAGGCTTAATTTATTTTTCTATTTTGTCCATTAATTTTCAAGCTGTCATTCCTCCAACTACTTCTGAGTCCAAATGGCTCCATTCCTTTGGATAGGAAGACCCAAGCACTGACCCTGTCTGTACCACAATCAAAAGTGTCATCAAATATAACTTGGTTCTTTCTCCTTCTTTGACCCCTAGTTTCAATAACTCTTTTACTGATCTATGGTCTGATTTTTTTAACCTACCTGTTAAATTTTGTCTCCTCCAAAAGAGAACAGATTTAAATCATGAAAATGATGACGCAGAGAGAAAACCCACATCCCCAAAGAGATTATAGTCAGTCCTCTGAACAGATCCTGTGGGAATAACCACAGAAGTCATCCTGAGGCCTCTTAATAAAACAGGGTGAGGGCTCTGTGACTCCAACTAGGTAGGGTCTATGAGTTCCGTGTCAGCATTGAAGAAGTTAAAGAAGACTGGCCATCCATCATTCACCACCCCAATAAAGATTCCTTGGGGGTCACATCTCTCAAGTAAAATTTGAAGTAGGAGATAGATAAGCCCCTGGAATGAACAGCTGGTGATTGTCAAACAACAAAACTGGAGTTTTATCCTCAGCCAGAAGAGAACGACACCTGTTTCCCTTCCTCCACTGACATGGAGGAGTCAAACTGACAGGGGGAATTCGTTGCAGTGAAAAGGGAAAAAAAAAAAAAAAAAAAGAGGAATGATTTTTTTTTTCCTTTTCCTTTCCTGAGAATAAAGAAGATAAAGAGAACAGTGAGCAGGCCTGAACATTCCTAGTTTTTTTTTAACTTTAACTGCTCCTAACTCTGCATGTCTGTAACTAAGTTTGCTTTTCTGCCCCCTAACTCTTCAGGAGCTACACTTCAAACCTGTTTTTCCAGTCTATGACTGATTTTAAAACAATACAGGAGGAAGGAATCAAGATCTTAACACCCTTGTTCCTCATCACTGACACCTGACTGCGAGTAATCTTACATAAGCCCCTAGACTCCTCATGGAGATGGGGCACAGTTCTTGAAAGTGAAAGTGTTAGTTGCTCAGACATGTCTAACTCTATGCAATACCATGGACTGTAGCCCTCCAAGTTCTCTGTCTACAGAATTCTTCAGGCAAGAATACTGTAATGGGTTGCCATTCCCTTCTCCAGGGTATCTTCCTGACCCAGGGATCAAACTTGTATCTGCCACGTAGCAGGCAGACCCTTCACCATCTGAACCACCAGGTTCTTGAGACATGAGACACATGCCTCAAGGCACAGTTCTTGAGACATGAGAATTAAAGTTCAAGGCACAGTTCTTGAGACATGAGAATTAAAGTCACCTCTCTATTTTCTCCAAACTCTGTGTGTTTTTTATTCAGCTTTGGTGGATGGAGAAGGCTAAGATTTTTTCCAGCAACAAGGTGATACCTCATTATGGTTTTGGTTGCATTTCATTATTAGTTACTGATATTGAGCACTTTTTCATGTGTTTGTTGACTATCTATATGTCTTTTTTTAATGGTTTGCCTTGGAAATGAACAGAGATCATTCTGTCATTTTTGAGATTGCACCCAAGAACTGCATTTCAGACTCTTTTGTTGACTATGAGGGCTACTCCATTTCTTCTAAGGGATTCTTGCACGAAGAAGTATATATAATGACCATCTGAGTTAAATTCGTCCATTCCAGTACATTTTAGTTCACTGATTCCTAAAATGTCGATGCTCACTCTTGCCATCTCCTGTTTGACTGCTTCCAATTTGCCTTGATTCATGGACCTAACATTCCAGGTTCCTATGCAATATTGTTCTTTACAGCATTGGATTTTATTTCTATCACTAGCCATATCCACACCTGGGTGTTATTTTTTATTTGGCTCTGTCTCTTCATTCCTTCTGGAGTTATTTCTCCACTCTTCTCCAGTAGCATATTGGGCATCTACTGACCTGGGGAGTTCATCTTTCAGTGTCATATCTTTTTGCCTTTTCATACTCTTCATGGGGTTCTCAAGGCAGAAATCTTGAAGTGGTTTGCCAGTCCCTTCTCCACTGAAACAGGTTTTGTCAGAACTCTCCACCATGACCCATCCTTCTTGGGTGGCCCTACAGGTCATGGCTCATAGTTTCATCGAGTTAGACAAAGCTGTGGTCCATGTGATTAGTTTGATTAGTTTTCTGTGATTGGTTTTAATTTTGCCTACCCTCTGAGGGATAAGGTTAAGAGGCTTATGGAAGCTTCCTGATAGGAGAGACTGAGTGTGGGGGAAACTGGGTCTTGTTCTGATGGGCGGGGCCATGATTAGTAAGCCTTTAATCCAATTTTCTATTGATGGGTGAGGTTGTTTCCTCCCTGTTGTTTGACCTGAGACCAAACTGTGGTGGAGGTAATGAAGATCATGGCAACCTCCTTCAAAAGGTCCCGTGCACACACTGCCTCACCCAGTGCTCCAACCCTGCAGCAGGCCACCACCGATACACGTCTCTGCCAGAGACTCCTGGACATTCACTGGCTAGTCTGGGTCAGTCTCCTGTGGGGTCACTGCTCCTTTCGTCTGGGTCCTGTTGCATACAAGGTTTTGTTTGTTCCCTCCAAGACTCTGTTCTCCCAGTCCTATGTAAGTTCTGGCGGCTTTATGGTGGGGTTAATGGTGATCTCCTCAAAGAGGGCTTATGCCACACCCAAGTCTGCTGCACCCAGAGCCCTGACCCCTGTGCCTTGCCACTGCTGACCTGTATCTCTGCAGAAGACCCTCAGACACTCAAGGCAGATCTGGCTCAGTATCTGTCATATCTTCTGGTGTACACAAGGTCTTGTTTGATCCCTCTGAGAGTCTTTGGCGGGTATGGGGGTTGATTGTAAATGTGATTTCTCCCCTCATTGTCCAAGACAATAATCCAAGTCTATGTCCCAACCAGTAATGTTGAAGAATCTGAAGTTGAATGGTTCTATGAAGACCTACAAGACCTTCTAGAACTAACACCCAGAAAAGATGTCCTTTTCATTATTGGGGGCTGGAATGCAAAACTAGGAAGTCAAGAGATACCTGGAGTAACAGGCAAATTTGGCTTTGGGGTATAAAATGAAGCAGGACAAAGGCTGACAGAATTTTGCCAAGAGAACGCACTTGACATAGCAAACACCCTCTTCCAACAACACAACAGAAGACTCTACACATGGACATCACCAGATGGTCGACACCAAAATCTGACTATATTCTTTACAGCCCAAGATGGAGAAGCTTTATACAGTCAGAAAAAAAACAAGACCAGGAGCTGACTGTGGCTCAGATCATAAACTATTGCAAAATTCTGACTTAAATTGAAGAAAGGAGGGAAAAACCCTGGACTATTCAGGTATGACCTAAATCAAATCCCTTATGATTATACAGTGGAAGTGTAAAATAGATTTAAGGGACTAGATCTGATAGACAGAGTGCCTGAAGAACTATGGACAGAGGTTCATGACGTTGTACAGGAGGCAGGGATCAAGACCATCCCCAAGAAAAAGACATGCAAATAGGCAAAATGGTTATCTGAGGAGATCTTACAAATAGCCGAGAAAAAAAGAGAAGCTAAAGGCAAAGGAGAAAAGGGAAGATGCTGGGAGGCAGAGTATTACAAGGACTCTTTCATATCAGAAGCTTGCATTTATTTGTCACTCTGTGGGCTCTTGTCTGGAGAATCCCATAGATAGAGGAGCCTGGTGGGCTCACAAAGAGGGTCACAAAGAGTTGGACACGACTGAAGGACTAACACTACACTACTACTACTGTGGGCTCTTATCTAAGGCATGTGTTTACAGGAGGGAGCTAGAATCAGTTTAAGATTTGGAAATGTTGCTTGTTCAAGAAAATGGAAGTTGAGACAACAATACTATTGAATAGGTCAGCTAAATTTTACAATCCATCTTGTGATGCCACAATATCAGGAATAATAATTGTTTGTATAGCACATATGTCAAAGGACATAGATATTGCTTTCTAAGGGGGCCTCCCAGGTGGCACTAGTGGTAAAGAATCTACCTCTCAATGCAGGAGGTACAAGACACCTGAGTTCGATCCCTGGATCAGGAAGATACCCTGGAGGAGGGAATGGAAACCCACTCGAGTATTCTTGCCTGGAAAATTGCATAGACAGAGGAGCTTGGCAGGCTACAGTCTATAGGGTCTCAAAGAGTCGGGCATGGCTGTGTGACTAAGCACATGCACACAAAAGTGAAATGACTTCTAGTGCTGCCAGGTAGTTGACAGGGTGCTTATTCACAATTTTGCAATAAATGAGTGAGCTTAACATCAAGTCATAAAATCTAAATAAGCAAGGGAAGTGATTCTCCCTGTATATCTTTTAAACTTGTGCCTTTGGGTTTAAACTGTCTCTGATTTTTGGGAAATCTTGATTATTGTGTAGAGATTGTCTGCAGTGGTAGCCTTTGCTGTAAGTCTAGTTGACTTAATGGTGTTGGTCCTGGAACAGCCCTTCATGGGTAGGGAATTGGGGTCACCCATGTCTCTACAGAATTGGTCTACAGGCTCTTTTTTTTAAAGGTCTGTGCATTTGGGGGGCCTTTGGAATTATTGTCTTGTTGCCTCATTTCTGTGGCTATGAGTAGTAACTCAACAGACAGTTCCTTTTTCTCTCTCTTGCTATATACAATCTTTTAAAATATTTTAAAGTTCAAGACATGCAAAATTTGGAGTTTCAGTCTTTAATTCTCTATGATTTCTTATTGGTTTGACCTTAATGGTTACCAGAAAAATATGTGGTGGATATCTTCAATGCTTGTACTCGTAGGTGGCCATGTCCTTCTCCAGAGTTTCCCAATCAATCTCTTTATGAGTGGTGCTAGCCCCCACCAAGACAATGGTGGCAGGTTCATTGGCCTGGCCCCTAGAACCCAAGAGCACAGGAACAGGGCTTTGGCACCTAGGCTACTTCTATGAGTATTTTACATTTTGTGAGGGGCTTGATAACTTCCTCTGTCATTTTAGGTTTCACTAGCACTAGGTGCTCATGGAGAAGGCAATGGCAAACCACTCCAGTACTCTTGCCTGGAAAATCCCTTGGGCAGAGGAGCTTGGTAGGCTGCAGTCCATGGGGTCACGAAGAATCGGACACAACTGAGCAACTTCACTTTCACTTTTCACTTTCATGCATTGGAGAAGGAAATGGCAACCCACTCCAGTGTTTTTGCCTGGAGAATCCCAAGGACGGGGGAGCCTGGTGGGCTGCAGTCCATGGGGTTGCACAGAGTCGGACATGATTGAAGCAACTTAGCAGCAGCAGCACTAGGTGCTCAGGCTGTTTATATTGGGCCATTAGATCTTGTGCCACAATGTGCCATGGATGAGACCTATGATATCCTATAATGTTGAGAAACAAGGTGTAATAGCAATAAGGTACATGGGCAAGAAAATAACTGCAGGCCCTGTCTGTACTTGCCTTTGCAAGAAATCATATCTTCCCCAGTGACAGTATCCCTATTTTACTGATTAGGACTTGGAGTTCACAGTGCTACCCTGTAAAAACAGTGGTCAGGGAAAGGTAGTTTCCCTCTCTTTCTTGTAAGGGCACTTCCTGACATCTTTATCCAGTAGTGCCCACTAGTGGGTAGGAAGTTGCCATTCCCATGTCTCAGTTAACTAAGATTAGTTAACTAAGTTATTAACAAGATCCTATGCAACAGGATCTCAAATAACGTTAGCCAATTCAGCTAACAACCAGCACACTTAGAGTCAAAAAAATGCACCCAATGTCAAACACCGGTTAAGGGGAACTTACTTTCTGTGGGGTGTTAGCAGGTGGAAAACACATCTGTGGGACCTCAAACCGTCTCTGATAAGCAGTGCTCTGAAGTTCAGGAAGCCAATTCTTTTCTTTCTCTAGACTATACTTTTGGATGTGAAGTTTTGATAGTGTTCTGCTTAGGCAGTATGCTGCAGTGCAAAGCAGTAAAAATGAATGCCAGCAAGTGGTGGACCTACCCCAGATAGAATTACCCACCTGGGGATAGCCAATTAGTCACCCATTTGCAGCGATAAGTCATTCTCCAAGGTAGATTATGAGAACAACTCTATCATCCTGTTTGTGAGTCAATTATTATGAATCTATGAAATAAATATATATTAAATGAAGCACAGGGTACCAGATGGTAAATCGATTCAATAACAGACCACAAAAGAAATCAAAATAGAAAGTTTATTATTCACAAGTCTTGGAGAAAATACTTGGCTTGCCTCAAGGGACCACCCAGGAAGATCAAGACAGAGTGAAGAGAAAAAATGGGACTTGGGGCATATGTCTTTATTAGCGTGAATAGGTTGAGTGCTTTAGAGTTTCTAGCTAGGGCTGGATTAGTCAATTCAAACCAAGCAAGTGGGGTTTTCTTAAGTCCCATGGAGATCTTATCTAAGGGGTGAACAAGAGTAAGGCACAGGAAGTTAGGGAAAACTAGATCATAAGGGTGCTTGAGAAGTCATATTAAAAACTTACATTTGCTTAAGGCTCTATGGACTATTGTCTAGTCTAGTGCATACCCTAGGGGTATGCTCTAGAGATAAGGCTAGCATTTTTTAAAGTCATTACAGACTGCTTGGCCAAAAAATATTAATGCCAAGGCAGTGATGCTATGGAACTGCATAGCTAACTCTTGACATCCATTGTTATTATGAGAAATGCAACAGATTTTTTTGTTTTTTGACCCTACATCTTTGCTTAATATAATAGTTCTAACATGTTTTTAGGTGGAATGGTTGGATGGCATCACTGACTCAATGGACATGAATTTGAGCAAACTCCTGGAGATAGTGAAAGATAGGGAAGCCTGGCGTGCCACAGTCCTTGGGGTTGCAAAGAGTTGGACATGACTTAGCGACTGAACATTTTAGGGTTTTTTACATAAGGGATCATGCTGTGTGTGGAAAAAAAAAAAAAGTAATTTTATTTTTATCTTTCCAATTTGGATCTGCCCAGGTCAGTACTCTCCAGATTGTTTTCTGACTATGGTGAAGGGGTCTGGGCAAGTTAGTTTGGCTCCATTGGTTCTACAGCCTGTATCAAACTCTGTGTGCCTATTACCAGATGCATAGTTCAGCAAGACTTCTCCTGGGACCCTTGGCATATGGTGCTATAGCCTACACTATTCATTAAAACATTTTGGTCATGGATGTATGTATAGTCATTGTTTGAAAAAAGGATCAAATGGAAACATCTTAATGCCACCATGATGCTGATGTCACTCTTGGAATAATGGATGTCTTTATTTTCTTTTAAAAATTGTATTTGAGTGTCTAAGAATACATTACATGAGATCTACCTCATAAAATGTTTTTAAATGTAAACTATGTTATCGTTGACTATAAGTACAATGTACTACAGATTTCTAGAGCTTATTCATCTTGCTTAACTGAAATTTTATGTGTATTGATTAAAAAATCCCAGTTTGCCCCTCCTTGAGGCCCCTGTCAACCTCTTTTTTATTTTTTAATTCTAGGTATTTCACTATTTTAGATACTTCATATAATTGGAATCATGTAATATTCATTCTGTGTGAATAGATGAATTAACCTAGCATAATGTCCTCAAAGTTCATCCATGTTGCAGCATATTGCATGTTTTGTCCTTTTTTTAAGGATGAATTGTATTCCATTGTAGTTATTTTATCCATTTACCTTTCAATGGACATTTAGGTAGTTTTCATATCTTGGCAATTAAAAATACTGTTGCAATGATCTTGGATTTGCTAATATATCTTTGTTATCCTGATTTCAATTATTTTGGATATATGGTGCATCACAGTTTTGCATTCCCACCAACAGAGGGCAATTTTTACAATTTCCCATATCTTCATCAGTGCTTTTCCTTGCCTTTTTTTTTTTTTTTTTTTTAATAATAGACATTCTGACAGGAGTGAGTGATATCTCACTGTGGTTTTGATTCACATTTTCCTGGTGAATAGTAACATTGAATAGTTTTCCATATTACTGTCACCCACTTCAAGTGTTTTTGAGAAACATCTACTCAAGTTTTTAGCCAATTTTTAATCACATTTTTTCCTTATAGTTGTATTACAGAAGTTTCTTATATATTTTGTAGATTAACCTCTTTTCAAATATACAGTTTGCAAATATTGTATCCATTCTGTAGGTTGCCCTTTCACTCTGCTGATTGTTTCCTTTGCTATGCAGAAGCCTTTAGTTTGATGTAGTCTCACCTACCTATATTTATTTTTGCTCTTTGTACTTTTGGACCAGTGTCGGGATTCTTCCCTATGTTTTCTTCTAGGAATTTTATAATTTCTAGTCTTATGTGTAAATCTTTAATACATTTTGAGTTGATTTTTTGAGTATGGCATAAAATAAGGTTTCAATTTTATTTTTTTTTCTGCATGCTGATAGCCAGTTTTTCCATTTGCTGAAGAGACTACATTTTCCCCAGTGTGTATTATTTCCTTCTAAGATCAGTAACAAAGCAATGATGCTTATTCACAACACTTCTATGCAGCACAATACTGGAAGTCCTAGCCAGAGCAATTTGGTAAGAACAAGAAAAAAAAGACATCCACATCAGAAAAGAAGTAAAATGTGTCTTGTTTGCAGATGATGCTGTCAAAGGAAATGAAAAAAAAAAAAAGGGCAGCAAATATAGAAATTCCTCAAAATTCTAATGAATCCACCCCCCTAAAAAAAAAAAAAAAAAAAAAAACTGTTAGAACTAATAACTAAATTCATTAAAGTTGAAGGGTATAAAATCAACAAATAAAAATTGGCTGCATTTATATATCCTAACAATTAACTAACTGAAAAGGAAATTAAGGAAGCGTCACTTACAATAGCATCCAGAAAGAATAAAATACTTAGGGAGAAACAACTAGGGAGGTAAAAGACTTGTATACTAAAAGCTATAAAATATTGGTGAAATAAATTAAACAAGACGCAAACAAATGGAAAAACTTCCAGTGTTCAAGGATTGGAAGAGTTAATATTGTTAAAACATTTATAATAAATAATCTGCAGATTTAATCCAATCCCTATCAAAATCCCATTGGCAATTTTTACTAAAATAGGAAAGAATTCTAAAGTTCATATAGAATCACAAAAGACTATGAATTATCTAAAAAGATTTTGAGAAGGAAAGAAAAATGGAGGCATCACATTTCCTGATTTCAAAACATGTTACATCTTCAAAGTGTTTTTGCCAAGTAATGTAACATATACATGAGTTATTGGGATTATGACATGGACATTTTTTTGTGAGACCATTATTCTATTAGCCATAGTATACTTAGAGGAATTTGTCCCTTTCATCTGGGTTATCAAATTTATTATTATAAACTTGCTCATAGTATTCCCTTAAATGTCTTTAAGGGACATTCCTTTAAAAGACATTCCTTTAATGTCTGTGGGATCAAAGGTGTAATCCACTCTTATTAATGATAGTGGCAGTTGTGTCTTCTGTCTTTTTATCTTAGTCACTATGGTTAGAGATTTATCAATTTTATTGATCTTTCCAAAGAAACATCTTTTGTGTTCATTAAATTTCCTTCTAATCTTTCTGTTTTCATTTGATTTATGCTCTAACCTTTATTTTTATTTTGTTCTGTTCATTTTTAGTTTAATTTTGCCATATTCTCTATTTAGATGGCTACTGATTTCATTTTTTTTTCTTTTTTAACACAATATTAACTGTTTTAAATTTTCCCCAGGCACAGCTTTAGTGCATTCATCAAATTTTGATGTGCTCTATTTTATTCTCTTTTAGTTAAAAATAATCTTAATCCCCCAAGTCTTCCTTTTTGATATATGGATTATTTAGAAGTAAACTAATTTTCAAATATGTGGTTACTTTATAGATAACTTTCTGTTATTGATTTTAGCTCAATTGTGGTTCTGGAATATTCTTTTTAAAGTTTCTTTTACAGTGCATAATATGGTTTATCTGTGTGAGTGTTCTATGTGCATTTGAGAAGAATGTGTAGTTGGCTGTTTTTGGGTACAGTGTTGTATAAATATCAAAGATAGTGTAGTTCAGATCATCTATATTCTTACTATTTTTTGGCCTACTTATTCTATCAATACCTTAGAAATAAATGTTGAAGTGTCCAATTTTAGTTATGGATTTGCCTTTCTCTCTTTTCAATTCCATAAGTTTTTGCTTCGTATATTCTGAGGCTCTCTTGTTTGAGGCATAATATTTAGGATTGTTATATCTTCTTGGTGAATTGACTCTTCCATCATTATCTAATATCCCTGTTTATATTTGATAATATTCCTTGTTCTGAAGTCTTAAGGTTACAGTTTTTGTTATTCTTCCTTGAAGATTAAGGGTTTTCTTCTGTAGGAGAGTTTGAGGAGATGGATCTGGGTGGAATTTTGCCCAAGGCTACTTTTCCCTTCCCCTAGCCAGCACCATGAAGAAGATTTTATCAAGATTCCTCTCACCTTCCTAGTGAGAACCTGATGGGGTTCATGGAGTTCTAAAAGTTTCCCAGAGAGTACTAACCACGATATATTTGCCATTCCCAAACTCTTCACCCTCTCACCCTAGCCCATGCTCTCAGCCTTTATCAACTTGTTAATATTTTTACCTGGATCTTCTTACTGTCTTATATGGTAAACAATGATATCCTCTCCAAGTAAGTCAATGCTGGAGTCTGGTTTCTTGCTGTAGGTGTCAGTCTCTCATTAGATTTTAGGATGTTTGGCTATTGGCTCTAGGGTTAGAATCAGGAAAGTTCCTGATTTTCATTTTCTTCATGATTTTCTTTTCGTAAGGATGAGAAAGATGTTCTTTTCAGCTCTCTATGAAAGTGAAGTCTCTCAGTCATATCTGACTCTTTCTAACCCCATAGACTGTAGCCCCCCAGGCTCCTCTGTCCATGGGATTTTTCAGCAAGAATACTGGAGTGAGTTGCCATTTCCTTCTCCAGGGGATCTTCCCTACCCAGGGTTGGAACTCAGGTCTCCCACCTTATAGGCAAACTTTATTGTCTGAGCCACCAGGAAATCCTATACATGGAGCTCTCTATATTTCTGAGCAAAAGCCAGAAGTGACATCCATCACATTTTACTTTCTATTGAGAAATTTCTAGGGATAGACTCCTAGATTTCAAGCAAGGCTCCAATAAACATTATTTTATATATTATCCTATGGTATCAATACTATGTGGGAATTTTCCTGGATTATAGATCCAGTAGAAAGGTTACTAGGACATAGTTTATGTGTGTAGTTAATTTGGTCAGTTCTACCACACTGCATCCAGAATGGCTACAGAAGTTTATTTACATGCCTGTATGCATGCTAAGTTGCTTCAGTTGTGTCCAACTTTTTACGACCCTATGGACTGTAGCCTACCAGGCTCCTCTGTCCATGCCATTCTTTAGGCAAGAATACTGGAGTGGATTCCCATTCCTTGGATGGAACCCAGGTCTCCTGCATTGCAGCCAGATTCTTTACCATCTGAGCCACCAAAAAAGCCCTTTTAGCCCATTAGGCTCTGGGAAAATTCTGCTTCTGAATCAGGTGGTGGTGGTGGTATAGTTGCTAAGTCGAGTTTGACTCTTTTGACCCCACTGACTGTAGCCTGCCAGGCTCCTCAGTCCATGAAATTTTCCAGACGAGTATACTGGAGTGGGTTGCTATTTCCTACTCCAGGGGATCTTCCCAACCCAGGGATCGAACCTGGGTCTCTTATGTCTCCTGCATTGGCAGGCAGGTTCTTTACCACTAATGCCACCTGAGAAGCCTGTCTACATCTGCTGCTGCTGCTGCTAAGTCGCTTCAGTCGTGTCCGACTCTGTGCGACCCCATGGACTGCAGCCTACCAGGCTTCTCCGTCCATGGGATGCTCCAGGCAAGAACACTGGAGTGGGTTGCCATTTCCTTCTCCAATGCATGAAAGTGGAAAGTGAAAGTGAAGTGGCTCAGTCATGTCCAACTCTTAGTGACCCCGTGGACTGCAGCCTACCAGGCTCCTCCATCCATGGGACTTTCCAGGCAACAGTACTGGAGTGGGATGCCATTGCCTTCTCCTGTCTACATCTACTAATAGTGAATAAAGTGTATATTTCCCCCATTCTTGCCAATAAGTAACATATTGTTTCAATTTTCTGCAAATATAAAGTGGCATAGCATGGTTTTAATGTACATTTCTCAGACTGCTGATGATTTTGAGCAAGTTTTCCTATACTTAATCACTGAAGTTTCCTTTTCCTAACTGTCTGTTCTTGTTCTTTGCTTATTTTTGATTTATTTTTCTCATTGTTTCATATGTGGTTCAATTGTTTATTTTAGATATTAGTCTCTGATCAGCTATAGACATTGCAAATAACTTTGATCAATAGATTGACTGGAATCATTCACTACATAGAAACCCTTAATCTTGATATAGTCAACCCATCAAATTTTGTCTTGCAACTTTCTTTGGTGCAGGGAGGGGGGAGGCTTATGATGTTTTTCTTTATACTTAGGCTAAAAAACTTATAGGACTTTTTTTCTTTGTTTGTTTTTCACATTTATGCATTGTTTCAAATCTTGTCACCAACGTTTAGTTCAGCACACATTAAAACATGTAAATTAATCTTATTTTGAGACTTAGAGGAAAAGCAGTACTTTAGCAATGTTATATAGTAAGAACATAAGATTAGGAGTTGGAAAGGAAAAAAAAAAATTCTTGTCCAAACTTTACTACTTAATAGTTGTGACCTTGAACAACAGATAACCTCATTGAACCTGATAATGTTTGGTAAAATGAAGCTAACATCACAAAATATGCCTTACATTGTTATAAAAATTAAATGAGAACTTATTTTGAAAGTACTGTGAAAAGCATGTATTGCAGAACAAATATAAAATCATGATTCAGTCAGTTTGTATCTTTAGTTTTATTATATTAGTGAGATTTCCTAAACCAGTGGTCAAAGAACAGTTTCAAGGATATTAATTAATGTTCTCATAGAAGGACTTCTATATTCAGATCAGTCAGAGATTATAAATTATAATTAAAAATTAACTCATTTATTGTGGTACTTCTTTGAACCATCAATACTCTTAATATACAATGAACTTTGACAATAGTCATGAAATAGTGTGTCTTTTCCATAGCTATTTTCCTCCACAACCTTTTTTTGTGTGTGTGTGTGGTATATTT
Organism: Bubalus kerabau; assembly: GCF_029407905.1. Classification (NCBI taxonomy): domain Eukaryota; kingdom Metazoa; phylum Chordata; class Mammalia; order Artiodactyla; family Bovidae; genus Bubalus; species Bubalus kerabau. The sequence goes on along the minus strand of NC_073647.1, from coordinate 55,420,337 downwards.
ATGAAATAGCTCTCAGAAAATATTAAAAAAAAATACATGTTTGGGCAGGGGAAGATTTATGAGAAAAAACACTGAGCATTTTATATTCTAATTTTGCTACTTAGGTGAGACTTTGGGAAAAGTGCTTAACCTCTTTGAGAGTCACTTTCTTAATCCTGGAAAACAGGGATAAAGAGTTTCATTGACGTTTTTGTAAGGTACTATATAAGAAGTGGTACTGCATCCATGATCCTTCACCCATGATCCTGCATAATACTACTGAATAGAGTTTTTATTATTGTGATATGATATTTGATAATGATATAAGCTTATATATCATTCTTTTCAATTGCTATTAACATCTATATCTTCCTTTCTGTGTGCTCTTGTTTATTTATTTATCACTTTCTATATATGATTTCCTAGTACATAGTAGAATGTCAGTAAGTGATGGTGGTGGTGGTTTATATGTGCTTTTAAATATGTTTACTATTATTACTAAGAGTAACAGTGTATACATTGATCTCTGATGGTTAGTTTGTATTCATCACATCTCAGCTTTCTTTTCTCATACCTAAGAAAATGAAGTAGAGGTTGGTACTGCTTCTTTGTAACAGGACATCTTTGGTATACTTGCTAATAGTATAACTGAAATCACACATGTGCTAGCTGTCATATTTCCTGCATCATTATTTCAGCTACCACTGAAATGAAAATGCATGGTAATGTTCTTTCTCAAAAACTTTTATGTGGCTGTAATGTAGATAAGTACATAAGATGGGAAATTCCTTCATATATGAATCTGCATAAAACTACTGAATGGAGATTTTATTGTGATATGTGATAATGATACAGGTTTATATGTCATCCTTTTCAATTATTATTAGCATCTATATCTTACCTTCTATGTGTTCTTATTTATTTATGCATCACTTTCTATATATGATTTATTTCATTACCTCATTTAGATTCTGAATTCACTCTCCACCTCAAAAATCATTTACTTCACTGAATATTGTTCAGTGAGAAGTTGAATCATCACTCTTTTTGAGTATTGTTCTGGAATTTTCTAAATCTATGAAGCTACTATAATCAGGGACCAAACTTACAATTGTACAGAATCAATTCTGAAGTGTTAAATAATTTTCAGTTTGCCAAACAGTGAAAACCACATCCTTCCATGTAGTCTTACTGTGATATCTTAAGCCCAATAGATTTAGAAGTGAACCAGAATTCCTTTGAACATGACCTTTGTAAGATTCCTGTGGGGAGAGGGACCCTCAATAGCCATGTCCTGTCACCTTTCAAATGCTCAGATTGCCAATAGCCTTTTCAGTTTGTCTGTGACAATGAAACAAGTGGTTAACAGTCTTTGTCATTTCAATTTTTCACACGTTTTCTTTTTGAGACAGTCCTTGACATTGCAATTTTTCACATATTTACTCTCTCTCTCTCTTTCGTTCTCACTCTCACTCTCTCTTTCTCTTTCTCCTTGTGTGTGTGGTCTCTACATGAGTGAAAACTTCTTTCAGCAGCCAGCTGCCACAGGCCACTCAGCTGTTAGAAAAGCACAGCTTCAGAACTGTCAATCAAAATAAAAAACAAAGCAAATCACAAAGGAACCAGGTAGCTATGATTAGGCTTGGGGATCTCACTTTAGCTATACCAAGTTGCTATGGTTTATCAGGAAAGCCCAAGGTAGGAAGACATATTGCCTCCAATTTTGCACTCTTATAGGAACACCATCTATCAAAAGAATGTTTCTTGAAGCTTACTGTGTAAGGGTTGATTATCAATGAACAGTCAAGGCCAACTCAGTCTGCATCTTCTTTTGAGGCTTGTGCAAAGACACGTTTACTACCATGATAGAAGATAATTTGTAGCAGATGCTATGAATATACCTGTTCTGAGTATTATTTATCTATTTATGACCATCCTACAAAATCCAAAACAATATTCTCTCAAGCTTTAGAGAGGTAGTAGGAAGAGTAAATCTCATAATTTTGCCCCAAAGAATGTTTCTTCAAAGAGGGCCAAGAGTAATAGGTGAAAATAAAACAATTGACTGATCTTTGTATTTTATGTCACTAATGCTACAATGGACAGTGATGTGAAATGATCTATCATTTAGGCAGAAAACATGTCCAAAATCAAATCCATTCTTTTCAGGGAGTAGGATTCCCTCTAAGGCTAGCTAGTCTATTGAGCCTGCTTTGCTCCATTTTATTTTATTTTGGTAGAGTCAGGTGATTGAAAACAACTTTTGAATCTAACTTTGAAACATGCTGAGTCAGCTTCTCCAAAAGTCTGAACTACTCCTAAGTGGGTGGTAATTTAAGTTTTTTTTTTTTCAGACCTCCAAGCTCTACTGACATGGGTTTAATAAGTCCTACCCTGAGAGTCTGAAAATGAGAATGCCTGATATACTTCTCTACAGTATCTTTTAGGCCCCAGGAGAATGTACCTTTTTATTTCTCTCTGTATGAGTTGGTAAATTAAAACAAAGAAGTCCTTTGAGATTATTTCAGTCCCAAACATCAGCCCCTGAGATGTACAGAGCTTATATTCACATTCATACAAACTATAGCACAACCAACGGTTTCCCTTATTACTTGTAACCCCTAACTGACTTTTCCTGATGTGGGCTCAGCATCCTAATCCATATAGTGTGACCCCTTTGCTTTTGTAGCTTCTGTTGTTCAATAAGGGAAATGAAGTAGCCAGTACTTCACTGTAGGAGTTTCTGTTACAGTCAAGAAGAGCAAGGCCCTTCTAATATTTTACTTCAGTGGGAGGTAGAAAAAAATCAGTGATAATTTTCACAACACTATAAATTTTCAAACTACTTAGAAATTAAAAGAAAAGTAGAATGATTAAGGGGAGTATAGGTTTGAATAGAAAATTTGAAGAAATTAAATATTTAAACTAAATTTAGTTCTGTACTCTTCCTCTAGCCGCTTCCACAAAAGCTCTGGAAATAATGTTCATTCTGTTTAATTTTTTGTTTGATAGATATTTACTTATGCCTATAGTGAATCTGAGTGAGGTCCTGGAGTTGGTGATGGACAAGGAGGCCTGGCGTGCTGCAATTCATGGGGTCACAAAGAGTCGGACACGACTGAGTGACTGAACTGAATTGAACTGAACTGATAGTAACTAAACACCAAATACTTAATATCCAAACCTTTACTTCAGCATTAGGGATAAAAGCTATCTTAGTTTGGTTAAGACCACTAGCTTCATTGTTTGAGTGTCTGTTATGCCAATTAGTAGCTGTGTGATTTTGAAAAGTTATAATCAGTAATTCTTTTAGTGTCATTTAGACATAGTTTTTTTTTTTTTCTCTCCTTTAATGCAATTACTGATTTTATTAAAAGCTTCACATCACTACTGTGTTTTCATCAAGGATCTGTGTTCACTAAATGTAATAGCTGAAGGGATGACTACAACCATGGTAAGGCATGTCATTTTGAAGAAGTTTTTAACCGATGTTGATTTCAGTTTTCTAAATTGTAAAATGGAAGTGTTGGATTACATAGTTTTTGAGAATCTTTCAATTTGAAAATCCTGAGATTATAAAGTTTTGATTCTCCTTTCAGTGGAAGTAAAGAAATTAAGCCCCTAGACCAATTGAGAATGAGAAAATAAATCATTTTTCAATAATCTCTTGTGTGCTTGTGCTCATGCTCAGTCATTCAGTTGTGTCTGACTCTTTGTGACCCCACAAACTGCAGCACACCAGGCTTACCCGTCCTTAACTGTCTCCCGGAGTTTGCTCAGATCCAAGTTCATTGAGTCAGTGTTACCATCTAACCATCTCATCCTCTGTTGTCCCTTTCTCCTCCTGCCCTCAATCTTTTCCAGCATGAGTCTTTTCAAGTGAGTCGGCTCTTCACATCAGATGGCCAAAGTATTGGAGCTTCAGCATCAGTATTTCCAATGAATATTAAAGATTGATTTCCCTTAGGATTGACTGGTTTGATCTCCTTGTTGTCCTAATTATTCTCTGTAGAGTCAGGACTTGTGTGTTATCAACTGCATGTTTACAAACCCTAGTTTGGCTAACTCCTTGAAACGTCATAGTATTCTGAGTTAGTTGCCACTATTGTCTATTAATGAAATGCCCATAACACTTTACCAAATATATCAGGAAAGTAATCTTGTCAACATTAAAAAATAATAATCTAAATGACTTGTAGTGATCTACTTCACTGTTCCCTCTGTTCTTATGATGCATTAACAATTTATAAATTCAGTCCTTAGTTTTTCTTGTTATAGATCACATCTAAGAAAATTTTTGTTTCAAGAAGCAAGTAGACCTTTGTTTTTATCTGTCTCTTCTTCCCTTTAGAATCTTATCACAATCTCAGCACAATCACTTGATGAAATTGTTTTTATATTGAAAGCTTGCAATGCCGCCTTGTGGATAAGTGATGGCAGCAGTGGGCTACACAAGAGTACTTTCAACCCATGTGTGATTCATGTCGATGTATGGCAAAACCCACCACAATATTGTAAAGAAATTATCCTCCAATTAAGATAAACTAATTAATTTTTTAAAAGAGTACTTTCATATATTTTCTAGGAAATATGCTTAAATTTAAATCCTTTTAACTTGTCAAGTTTTAATTCAAGGTTTTGCTTCCTAGACCAAAAATTAGTCAGTCAGTGTCCTGCTTTGTCTTCTTAAGATAGTAGTTGAAGAATAGACCATTTTGTTGCTGCTGAGAGCTTATGCTGGGTATTAATTTAAAATGCACAGGTCATCCAAGTGATCACATCAAAAGTTTCTGCTTTAATGATATATAGAGAGTGATATTTTAAAGTGCTGAGTTTCAATGGCAGATTGTGATTGCTTGTTTCTGTTATCCCTATGGATAATTTCTATATACAAAAAGTAAGAATTTCTTGGATTGATCATAGTTAAGTAATATACATATATAATTATTTGTAATAGGCTTTAGAATCAAACTAGAACTATTTGCGGTGGTACAGTGTATTCCATATCCTGAATGACCCTCTCACTTTCTCCTACTGTAAACACCTAAAAAAGCTGAATAAAATAAAAAATTAAACAAATGCATCAATGAAATGAAAATCTAGAAATACTCAGACATCAAACAGTAAATGAAAATAGAAATTCAAAGAAGATATCTAGGCACTAAAGTTATCTTTTACCTTAAAGATATTTGCTAAAGCTAGGAACTTTGATTTTCATATCTTCTTAGTGTGAGGTAGAATGACTAGAGGCTGGAGACAAACTGATCTATTGTCAGCAATTGTAATCAGATATCTTTGGCAAACAAGGAAAAATAACAACAACAACAAAGTTACCCCAGGCAGAGAGGGACAGATGACAATAAAAAGTGGTCCAATAGTTAAGAATTAGCCTGCCAATGCAGGGGAAATAGTTTTGATCCCTGGTTTGGGAAGATTCCACATTGCCTGGGACAACTAAGCCTGTGCACCACAATTACTGAAGCCCATGTGTAATAGACAGATTGCCTGATGAACTATGGACAGAGATTCGGGACACTGTACACGAGACAGGGATCAAGACCATCCCCATGCAAAAGAAATGCAAAAAAGCAAAATGACTGTCTGGAGGCCTTACAAATAACTGTGAAAAGAAGAGAAGTGAAGAGCAAAGGAGAAAAGGAAAAATATAAGCATCTGAATTCAGAGTTCCAAAGAGTAGCAAGAAGAGATAAGAAAGCCTTCTTCAGTGATCAATGCAAAGAAATAGAGGAAAACAACAGAATGGGAAAGACTAGACATCTCTTCAAGAAAATTAGAGATACCAAGGGAATATTTCATGCAAAGATGGGCTTAATAAAGGACAGAACTGGTATGGACCTAACAGAAGCAGAAGATATTAAGAAGAGGTGGCAAGAATACACAGAAGAACTGTACAAAAAAGATCTTCATGACCCAGATAATCATGATGGTGTGATCACTCACCTAGAGCAAGACATCCTGGAATGTAAAGTCAAGCGGGCCTTAGAAAGCATCACTACGAACAAAGCTAGTGGAGGTGATGGAATTCCAGTTGAGTTATTTGAAATCCTGGAAGATAATGCTGTGAAAGTGTTGCACTCACTATGCCAGCAAATTTGGAACACTCAGCAGTGGCCACAAGACTGGAAAAGGTCAGTTTTCATTCCAATCCCAAAGAAAGGCAATGCCAAAGAATATTCAAACTACTGCACAATTGCACTCATCTCACACGCTAGTAAAGTAATGCTCAAAATTCTCCAAGCCAGGCTTCAGCAGCACATGAACTGTGAACTTCCAGATGCTCAAGCTGGTTTTAGAAAAGGCAGAGGAACCAGAGATCAAATTGCCAACATCAACTGGAACATTGAAAACGCATGAGACTTCCCGACAAACATATATTTCTGCTTTATTGACTAAGCCAAAGCCATTGACTGTGTGGATCACAATAAACTGTGGAAAAATCTGAAAGAGATGGGAATCCCAGACCACCTGACCTGCCTCTTGAGAAACCTGTATGCAGGTCAGGAAGCAACAGTTAGACCTGGACATGGAACAACAGACTGGTTTCAAATAGGAAAAGGAGTACATCAAGGCTGTATATTGTCAGCCCTTTTATTTAACTCATATGCAGAGTACATCATGAGAAATGCTGTGCTAAATGAAGCACAAGCTGGAATCAAGATTGCTGGGAGAAATATCAATAGCCTCATACATGCACCACCCTTATGGCACAAAATGAAGAACTAAAGAGTCTCTTGATGAAAGGGAAAGAGAAGAGTGAAAAGTTGGCTTAAAGCTCAACATTCAGGAAACTAAGATCATGGCATCTGGTCCCATCACTTCATGGCAAATAGATGGGGAAACAGTGGCTGACTTTATTTTTCTGGGATCCAAAATCACTGCAGATGATGATTGCAGCCATGAAATTAAAAGACGCTTACTCCTTGGAAGGAAAGGCAGCATATCAAAAAGCAGAGTCATTACTTTGCCAACAAAGGTCCGTCTAGTCAAGGCTATGGTTTTTCCAGTGGTCATGTATGGATGTGAGAGTTGGACTATAAAGAAAGCTGAGCGCTGAAGAATTGATTCTTTTGAACTGTGGTGTTGGAGAAGACTCTTGAGAGTCCCTTGGACTGCAAGAAGATCCAACCAGTCCATCCTCAAGGAGATCAATCTTGGGTGTTCATTGGTAGGACTGTTGTTGAAGCTGAAACTCCAATACTTTGGCCACCTCATGCGAAGAGCTGACTCATTTGAAAAGATCCTGATGCTGGGAGGGATTGGGGGCAGGAGGAGAAGGGGATGACAGAGAATGAGATGTTTAGATCATGTCACCATCTCAGTGGACATGGATTTGGGTGGACTCTTGGTGTTAGTGATAGACAGGGATGCCTGGCCTCCTGCTGTTCATGGGGTCACAAAGAGTCAGACATGACTGAGTGACTGAACTGAACTGAATATTTTTTTACATGGAAAGGCTTTTCCACATTGCTCACATTCATGGGGTTTCTCTCCAGTGTGATTCCTTTCATGTGTTTGAAGAAAACTGGGATAAAAGAATGCTTTTTCACAGTTCTGACATTTATAAGGTAAATCTCCAGTGTGTGTTACCATGTGTTTTCGAAAAGTTACTTGCCACATGAAGGCTTTCCCGCATTCCGTACACTCATAGGTCTTTTCTCCAGTATGGATTCTTTCATAGTCTTAAAGATTCTGGGTAGTAGTCAATTCTTTAGAACATGTTTTACATACATGTGGTATGTCTCCTCTGTAAAGTCATATGTGTGCCTGTAAGGAACTAAAATGTTTGAAGTCTTTACCACATTGCAGATGGATTCTTTACCAGCTGAGCCAGCAAGGAAGCCATATGGGAAGCCCCCAAATAAATTATCTTTGGTTAAATATTTTCAGGTTATGCACCTACATTTGGATGAACATTACTACTTGATGTCTTTCAAAAAATGTATACATTTTATATACTAGTTAAATATTTATTTAATTTTTTCACAATATTTTTCTATTATTCTTTTAATACACAAAGTGTCTGGAGTAAAATCTCACCTTTTTATATGATATTGTAAATGTACATATTCTCTTCTTTTTCCTGATTACTCTGGCTAGAGGATAATTAACATCACTGACTTTTTTTAAAAAAACTTAAAATTTTATAAAATTTATATTTACCTAGTTATGATTTTCATTTGTCTATTAATCTATTTCGTTCTATTAGTTCTTGTTAGATACATTTTGATGATTTTTCATTAGGGCTGTGACAGCGCACATAGCGCGGGTGGCTGTAGCAGCACACATAGCGTGGGCAGCTGCAACGGGGCACATAGCGTGGCCAAGAGGAGTTACCCCACGTCCGAGGTCAGGGGTGGCAGCCGAGATGGCCAGGCTGTGACAGCACAGGAGCAGCTGAGAGGAGCAACCCTACACCTGGGGCCAGGGTCGGCAGCTGGGAGGAGCAACCCCACGTCCAAGGAGCGATGGCTGTGCCGGTTCAGGAGGGCCTAGAGCAGCTATTCCACGTTCAAGGTCAGGAGGGGTGGTGGTGAGGAGATACCCCTTGTCCAAGGTAAGGAGCAGCTGGTGAGCTTTGCTGGAGCAGCCATGAAGAGATACCCCACGCCCAAGGTAAGAGAAACCCAAGTAAGATGGTAGGTGTTACAAGAGGGCATCAGAGGGCAGACACACTGAAACCATAATCACAGAAAACAAGTAAATCTAATCACACTAGGACAACAGCCTTCTCTACCTCAATGAAACTAAGCCATTCCCATGGGGCCACCCAAGATGGGTGGGTCATGGTGGAGAGGGATGACAGAATTTGGTCCACTGGAAAAGGGAATGGCAAACCACTTCAGTATTCTTGCCTTGAGAACGCCATGAACAGTATGAAAAGGCAAAATGATAGGATACTGAAAGAGGAACTCCCTAGGTCAGTAGGTGCCCAATATGCCACTGGACATCAGTGGAGAAAAAACTCCAGAAAGAATGAAAGGATGAAGCCAAAGCAAAAACAATACCCAGCTGTGGATGTGACTGGTGATAGAAGCAAGGTCCAATGCTGTAAAGAGCAATATTGCATAGGAACCTGGAATGTCAGGTCCATGAATCAAGGCACATTGGAAGTGATCAAACAAGAGATGGCAAGAGTGAACGTTGACATTCTAGGAATCAGGGAACTAAAATGGACTGAAATGGGTGAATTTAACTCAAATGACCATTATATCTACTACTACGGGCAGGAAACCTTTAGAAGAAATGGAATAGCCATCATGGTCAACAAAAGAGTCTGATGCAGTACTTGGATGCAATATCAAAAATGACAGAATGATCTCTGTTCATTTCCAAGGCAAACCATTCAATATCACAGCAGTCCAAGCCTATGCCCCAACCAGTAACACTGAAGAACCTAAAGTTGAACAGTTCTGTGAAGATCTACAAGACCTTTTAGAACTAACACCCAAAAAAGATGTCCTTTTCATTATAGGGGACTGGGATACAAAAGTAGGAAATCAAGAAATACCTGGAGTAACAGGCAAATTTGGCCTTGGAATATGGAATGAAGCAGGAAAAAGACTAATAGAGCTTTGCCAATAAAATGCACTGGTCATAGCAAACACCCTCTTCCAACAACACAAGAGAAGACTCTACACATGGATATCACCAGATGGTCAACACCGAAATCAGATTGATTTTATTCTTTGCAGCCAAAGATGGAGAAGGTCTATACAGTCAGCAAAAACAAGATCAGGAACTGACTGTGGCTCAGATCATGAACTCCTTATTGTCAAATTCAGACTGAAATTGAAGAAAGTATGGAGAACCACTAGACCATTCAGGTATGACCTAAATAAAAACCCTTATGATTATACAGTGGAAGTGAGAAATGGATTTAAGGGACTAGATCTGATAAATAGAGTGCCTGATGAACTATGGAATGAGGTTCATGACATTGTCCAGGAGACAGGGATCAAGACCATCCCCATGCAAAAGAAATGCAAAAAAGCAAAATGGCTGTCTGAGGAGGCCTTACAAAAAGCTGTGAAAAGAAGAGAAGGAAAAAGCAAAGGAGAAAAGGAAAGACATAAACATCTGAATGCAGAGTTCCAAAGAATAGCAAGAAGAGATAAGAAAGCCTTCCTCAGTGATCAATGCAAAGAAATAGTGGAAAACAACAGAATGAGAAAGACTAGAGATATCTTCAAGAAAATTAGAGATACCAAAGGGACATTTCATGCAAAGATGGGCTCGATAAAGGACAGAAATGGTATGGACTTAACAGAAGCAGAAGATATTAAGAAGAGGTGTCAGGAATACACAGAAGAACTGTACAAAAAAGATCTTCACGACCCAGATAATCACAATGGTGTGATCACTACCTAGAGTCCTTGAATGTGAAATCAAGCGGGCCTTAGAAAGCATCACTACGAACGAAGCTAGTGGAGGTGATGGAATTCCAGGTGAGCTATTTCAAATCCTGAAGGATGATGCTGTGAAAGTGCTGCACTCAATATGCCAGCAAATTTGGAAAACTCAGCAGTGGCCACAGGACTGGAAAAGGTCAGTTTTCATTCCAATCCCAAAGAAAGGCAATGCCAAAGAATGCTCAAACTACTGCACAACTGCACCCATCTCACACGCTAATAAAGTAATGTTCAAAATTCTCTAAGCCAGGCTTCAGCAATACGTGAACCGTGAACTTCCTGATGTTCAAGCTGGTTTTAGAAAAGGCAGCGGAACCAGAGATCAAATTGCCAAAATCTGCTGGATCATCGAAAAAGCAAGAGAGTTCCAGAAAAAAATATCTATGCCTGCTTTACTGACTATGCCAAAGCCTTTGACTTTGTGGATCACAATAAACTGGAAAATTCTGAAAGAGATGGGAATCCCAGACCACCTGACCTTCCTCTTGAGAAACCTATATTCAGGTCAGGAAGTGACAGTTAGAACTGGACATGGACAACAGACTGTTTCCAAATAGGAAAAGTTGTATGTCAAGGCTGTATATTGCCACCCTGCTTATTTAACTTATATACAGAGTACATCATGAGAAACGCTGGGCTGGAAGAAGCACAAGCTGGAATCAAGATTGCCGGGAGAAATATCAATAACCTCAGATATGCAGATGACACCACACTTATGGCAGAAATTGAAGTGGAACTGAAAAGCCTGTTGATGAAAGTGAAAGTGGAGAGTGAAAAAGTTGGCTTAAAGCTCAACATTCAGAAAACGAAGATCATGGCATCTGGTCCCATCACTTCATGTGAAATAGATGGGGAAACAGTGGAAACAGTGTCACACTTTATTTTTTTGGCCTCCAAAATCACTGCAGATGGTGACTGCAGCCATGAAATTAAAAGACACTTACTCCTTGGAAGAAAAGTTGTGATCAACCTAGATAGCATATTCAAAAGCAGAGATATTATTTTGCCAACAAAGGTCCGTCTAGTCAAGGCTATGGTTTTTCCTGTGGTCATGTATGGATGTGAGAGTTGGACTGTGAAGAAAGCTGAGCACCGAAGAATTGATGCTTTTGAACTGTGGTGTTGGAGAAGAATCTTGAGAGTCCCTTTGCCTGCAAGGAGATCCAACAAGTCCATTCTGAAGGAGATCAGCCCTGGGATTTCTCTGGAAGGAATGATGGTGAAGCTGAAACTCCAGTACTTTGGCCACCTCATGCGAAGAGTTGACTCATTGGAAAAGACTCTGATGCTGGTAGAGATTGGGGGCAGGAGGAGAAGTGGACGACAGAGGATGAGATGGCTGGATGGCATCACTGAGTCGATGGACGTGAGTCTGAGTGAACTCTGGAATTGGTGTGGACAGAGAGGCCTGGAGTCCTGTAATTCATGGGGTCGTAAAGAGTCAGACACAACTGTGTGACTGAACTGAACTGAACTGAACTGAATGCTCATTTAGGTTTTTAAAATTTCCTCTTGATGAATTGAGATTTTATAGCTATGGAATTTTCCTTTCAGCTTCATGTTATAAAATCTATGTCTTCTGATATTAACATGTCCACTCCATTTTCCTTACATTTGTGTCTGAATGATATATATTATCCAATATTTTCTCCTGACACATTTTTATATACATGGCATGCATTTTTCTGTTTGTTTCTTGTAAGCACTGTTTTTTTGTGGTTGTTTGACTTTTCTTCACAAAATGACAGTTTCTGCTATCTGGGTTTATGTTTGTCCATTTACAATTATTGCAATAATTGGTATTATCAGTCTTAAATTGAGCATCATGCTTGATGCTTATTATTTTCCCATCTTTTCTTTTATTGTTATATTTTCTTTGGTTTTCTGATTAAATAAGAATTTTATGGTTTTACTTTAGCTACATCATTGAATATGTGAGACTGTTCTGTTGTTTTGGCATTTATCTATTGCCCTTTTTTAATATAAGATGATAGCCGCTGGAGGGGTGGATGCACAGCAATGGAGTGGCAGCTGCGTGGTGCTGGAGTGACTTTGAGGAGATATTCAACTTCCAAGGGCAAAGGAGAAGCCCCATAAAGACAGTAGGAGGGGCAAAATCATGTTTAGCATCAAACCCCACATATGCCAGAGACGCTCAGAGGGCTCAAATAAACCTGGTGTATATCAGGACCCAGAGACCCCACAGAAACTGAAACAGAACTGTGTTTGAGTGTCTCCTGCGGAGGTACAGGTCAGCAGTGGACTGCTGAAGGGGCAGCGGCTCTGGGTGCAATAGACCTGGGTATGGCATAAGCTGTCTTGGAGGAGGTCACCATTAACCCCACCATAGATCTGCCAGAATTTACACAGGACTGGGAAACAGATTCTTGGAGCGAACAAACAAAGCCTTGTGTTCACCAGGACCCAGAAGAAAGGAACAGTGACCCAAAAAGAGATTGATCCAGACTTGCCTGTGAGTGTTTAGGAGTCCTTGGTGGAAGCATGGGTCAGTGGTGGCCTGCTGCAGGATTGGGGGCACTGCATGCAGCAGTGCATGCATGGGACCTTTGCAAGGAGGTCGCCATTATCTTCATTACCTGCACCATAGTTTTGCATCAGGCCAAATAACAGGAATGGAACACAGCCCTGCCCATTAACAGAAAAATTGATTAAAGACTACTGAGCATGCCCCCCCTCCCCATCAGAACAAGACCCAGTTTCCCCTTCAGTCAGTCTCTCCCATCAGGAAGCTTCCATAAGCCTCTGATCCTTCTCCATCAAAGGGCAGACAGAATGGAAACCACAATCACAGAAAACTACCAATCTGATCACATGTACCAGAGTCTTGTCTAACCCAATGAAACTGTGATCCATGTCATGTAGGGCCACCCAAGACAGACGGGTCATGGTGGAGAGTTCTAACAAAAGGTGGCCCATTGGAGAAGTGAATGGCAAATCACTTCAGTATTCTTACCTTGAGAACTCCATGAACAGTATGAAAAGGCAAAAAGATAAGGCACTGAAAGATGAACTCCCCAGGTTGGTAGGTGCCCAATATGCTACTGGAGATCAGTGAGAAATAACTTGAGAAAGAATGAAGAGACAGAGCCAAGCAAAAACAACACCCAGTTGTGGATGTGGCAGGTGATGGAAGTAAAGTCCAATACTGTAAAGAGCAAAATTTCATAGGAACCTGGCATGTTAGGTCCATGAGTCAAGGCAAATTTGAAGGTCAAACAGGAGATGTCAAGAGTGAACATCAACATTTTAGGAATCAGAGACCTAAAACGGACTGGAAAGGGTGAATTTAACTCAGATAACCATTATATCTACTACTATGGGCAAGAATACCTTGGATGAAGTGGAGTAGCCATCATAGTCAACAAAAGAGTCTGAAATGCAGTACTTGGATGCAATCTCAAAAATTACAGAACAATCTCTGTTCATTTCCAAGGCAAACCATTCAATATCACAGTAATCCAAGTCTATGCCCCTACGAGTAATGCTGAAGAAGTTGAAGTTGAACGGTTCTATGAAGACTTACAAGACCTTCTAGAATGAACACCCAAAAGAGATATCCTTTTCATTATAGGGGAGTGGAATGCAAAAGTAGGAAGTCAAGAAATACCTGGAGAAACAGGCAAATTTGGCCTTGGAGTACAGAATGAAGCCGTTCAGTTCAGTTCAGTCACTCAGTCAAATCCAAGTCTTTGTGAACCCATAGACTGAAGCACCCCAGGCCTCACTGTCCATCACCAACTCCGGGAGTTTACTCAAACTCATGTCCATTGAGTTGGTGATGCCATCCAACCATCTCATCCTCTGTCATCCCCTTCTCCTCCCACCTTCCATTTTTCCCAGCATTAAGGTCTTTTCAAATGACTTAGTTCTTCACATCATGGGACCAAAGTATTGGAGTTTCAGCTTCAGCATCAGTTCTTGCAATGAGTATTCAGGGCTTATTTCTTTTAGGAGAGACTGGTTGGATCTCCTTGCTGCCTAAGAGACGCTCAACACCATAGTTCAAAAGTCTCAATTTTTTGGTGCTCAGCGTTCTTTATATTCAAACTCTCACATTCATACATGACTACTGGAAAAACCATAGCTTTGACTAGATAGACCCTTGTTGGCAAAGTAATGTCTCTGCTTTTTCATATGCGGTCTAGGTTGGTCATACCTTTTCTTCCAAGGAACAAGTGTCATTTAATTTCATGGCTACAATCACCATCTGCAGTGATTTTGGAGTCCAAAAAAAATAGTCTGTCACTGTTTTCATTGCTTCCCCATCTATTTGCCATGAAATGATATGACCAGATGCTGTCATCTTAGTTTTCTGAATGTTGAGTTTTAAGCCAACTTTTTCACTCTCCTCTTTCACTTTCATCAATAGGCTCTTTCGTTCTTCTTCACTTTCTGCCATAAGGGTGGTGCCATCTGCATATCTGAGCTTATTGATATTTCTCCCTGCAATCTTGATTCCACCTTGTGCTTCATCCAACTCAGTGTTTATCTTGATGTACTCTGCATATAAGTTAGAACTGTTGCTTCCTGACCTGTATGCAGATTTCTCAGGGGGGCAGGTCAGGTGGTCTAGTCATCTCTTTAAAAATTTCCAATAGTTTGTTGTTATGCACACAGTCAAAGGCTTTAGAATAGGCAAAGCCGTACAGACTAAAGGCTAATAGAGTTTTTTCCAAAAGAATGCATTGATCATAGCAAACACCCCCTTCCAGGAAAACAAGAGAATACTCTACACATGGACATCACCAGATGGCCAATACAGAAATAAGACTGATTGCATTCTTTGGAGCCAAAGATGAAGTAGTTCTATATAGTCAGCACAAACAAGACCAGGAGCTGACTGTGGCTCAGATCATGAATTACTTATAGCCACAATCAGACTTAAATTTAAGAAAAAAGCAAAAACCAATAGGCCATTCAGGTATGACCTAAATAAAATCCCTTACGATTATTTAGTGGAAGTGACAAATAGATTCAAGAGATTTGATCTGATAGACAGAGTGACTGAAGAATTATAGATGGAGGTTTATGACATTGTACAGAAGGCAGGGATCAAGACCATCCCTAAGAAAAACAAAGGCAAAAAGGTGGTGTGAGGAGCCTTAGAAATAGCTGTGGAAAGAAGAGAAGCGAAAGGCAAAGGAGAAAAAGAATGATATACCCACTTGAATGCAGAGTTCCAAAGAATAGCAAGAAGAGATAAGAAAAGCTTCCACAGTGATCAGTGCAAAGAAACAGAGGAAAACAGTAGAATGGGAAAGACTAGAGATCTCTTAAAGAAAATAAGAAATACCAAAGGAATATTTCATGCAAACTGGCACATTAAAAGACAGAAATTGCATGCACCTAACAGAAGCAGAAGATATTAAGAAGAGGTGGCAAGAATACACAGAACTATATAAGAAAGATCTTCATGACCCAGATAACCACGATGGTGTGATCACTCACCTAGTGCCAGATATCCTGGAATGTGAAGTCAAGTGGGCTTAAGGAAGCATCACTATGAAAAAAGCTAGTGGAGGTGATGGAATTCCAGTTGAGCTATTTCAAATCCTAAAGATGATACTGTGAAAGTGCTGCATTCAATATGCCAGAAAATTTGGAAAACTCAGCAGTCACTACAGAACTGGAAATGGTCAGTTGTCATTCCGATCTCAAAGAAAGGTAATGCCAAAAAATGTTCAAAGTACTGCACATTGCACTCATCTCATACACTAGCAAAGTAATGCTCAAAATTTTCCAAGCCAGGTTTTAACAGTATTTGAATTATTAACTTGCAGATGGTCAAGCTGGATTTAGAAAAGGCATAGGAACCAGAGATCAAATTGCCAACATCTGCTGGATCACTGAAAAAGTTAGAAAGTTCCAGAAAAACTTCTACTTCTGCCTTATTGAGTATGCCAAAAACTTTGACAGTGTGAATCACAACAACCTGTGGAAAATTCTTAAAGAGATGGTAATACCAGGCCACCTTATCTGCCTCCTGAGAAATCTGTATGCAGGTCAAGAAGCAAAAGTTAGAACTGGACATGGAACAACAGACTGGTTCCAAATCAGGAAAGGAGTATGTCAAGGCTGTATATTTTCATCCTGCTAATTTAACTTATATGCAGAGTACATCATGAGAAATGTTGGGTTGGTGGAAGCACAAGCTGGAATCAAGATTGCCAGATGAAACATCAATAACCTCAGATATGCAAATGGCACCACCCTTATGGCAGAAAGTGAAGAACTAAAGAGCCTCTTGATGAAAGTTAAAGTGGAGAGTGAAAATATTGGCTTAAAACTCAACCTTCAGAAAACTAAGATCATGTCATCCGGTCCCATCACTTCATGGCAAATAGATGGGGAAACAGTGGAAACAGTGGCTGACCTTATTTTTCTGGGCTCAAAAATCACTGCAAATGGTGACTGCAGCCATGAAATCAAAAGATGCTTACTCCTTGGAAAAAAAGTTATGACCAACCTAGACAGCATATTAAAAAGCAGAGACATTACTTTGCTAACAAATGTCTGTTTAGTAAAGGCTATTATTTTTTCAGTAGTCATGTATGGATGTGAGAGTTGGACTATAAAGAAAGCTAAGTGTATAAGAATTGATGCTTTTGAACTCTGGTGTTGGAGAAGACTCTTGATAGTCATTTGGACTGCAAGGAGATCCAACCAGTCCATATTAAAGGAGATCAGCCCTGAGTATTCATTGGAAGGACAGATGTTGAAGCTGAAACTCTATTACTTTGCCACTTGATGTGAAGAGCTGACTCATTTGAAAAGATCCTGATGCTGGGAAAGATTCAAAGCAGGAGGAGAAGGGGAAGACGGAGGATGAGATGCTTGGATTGCATGACCAACTCAATGGACATGAGTTTGAGTAGACTCCGGGAGTTGGTGATGGTCAGGGAGGCCTAACGTACTGCTGTCCTTGGGGTCACAAAGAATCAGACACGACTGAGAGACTGAACTGAATATAACAGTTATATTTAGAATCCACAAAATATCAGAAAATGAAATTAAGAAAATTCCATTTACAACAACACCATAATACTAAAATATTTAGGAATATATTTACCCAAAGAAGTGCTTTTAAGAAAATCCAACACACATGTAATTCAATAATTAACAGTCAAATATCATAATTTTAAAAGACAACATATTTGAATAGAAAATCTCCAAATAACATATACAATTGCCCAATAAGCACATGGAAATATGCTCAAAGTCATTATTCACTAGGGAAATATAAATCAAAACCACATGGTATACCACTTTTTTATCTACTATAATGGTTAATTACAAGAAATCAGGCAATAATAAATTGAGCAAGGATATGGAGAAATTGGAACCCTTATTCATTTCTTTTGGGAATGCAAATATTTCAATCAATCCTTTTAGAAAACAGTCTGGAGTTTCCTCAAACAGTTCAGCAGAGTGTTATATTATTAAGTAGTTCTCCTATATACATACCAACAATATTGAAAACATGCATCTGTATAAAAATTTGAACATGAGTATTCACAGCATCATTATTTATAATAGTCAAAAGATTAATATAACCCAAATATCCATCAACTGGTATATGAAACAAAATGTAGCAAACACATATCTAGAAATGCTCAGTCATGTTTGACTCTCTTCAGCCCCATGAACTTTAGCCCACAGGGTTCCTATGCCTATGGAATTTTCCAGGCAAGAATACTGGAGTGGGTTGCCGTTTCCTTCTCCATGGGATCTTTCTGACCCAGGGATCAAACCTAAGTCTCCTACATTGCCAGGTGGATTCTTTACCACTGAGCCACCAGGGAAGCCTGATATACACATATAGTAGAATCTTTTTAGTCATAAAGGTGAATGCTGATACATGCTACAACATGAATGAACCTTAACATTATGCTAAAAAATATTAGCAATTCATGGGGGTTGGGGAATGGGACAATGGATATGTTTTTACCCCAGGGTGATGATGATGTCCTGAAATCAGAAAGTGATGATAGTTGAACATTCTAGTATGTGCTCAGTCACTCAATTGTGTCCGACTCTTTATGACCCCAAGGACTGTAGCCAACCAGGCTCCTCTGTCCACTGGATTTTCCTCCCAAGCATATTGGAGTAGGTTGCTATTTCCTTCTCCAGGGGATCTTCCTGACGCAGAGATTGAACTCACTTCTCCTGCATTGGCAGGCATTGGCAGGCCAATTCTTAACTGCTGAGTCACCAGGGAAGCCCAACAATCTAGTGAATATACTAAAAACCACTGAATTTTACACTTCAAAATGTGGGTTTCATGGTAGGAATTATATAATTAAATTGAAAATTAAGATAATGGAAAATTCTAAAAGTTCTTTGAATTTTATTTTTTCTGGAACATTTTTCCTCTATCATATCTAAACTGTCACATATGTGATAAATTACTTTTTTTAAAGGAGGATTCATCTATATCAAGTTACACTAAATTTTCTTTTTCTATATGTATACCTGTGATAAGACCTCTCCATTTCTGCAATCAGTATCTGATACATGGTTACCATCAATGTATTTATCATTTTTACAAGGCAAAGTATAAATTTTATAATGAGAAACTTTTAACGAGTTTGCCTTTTTATAATATCTTAGTAACATTTGTATTGTAATTATTTCATTTTCAGTATGGATGGAGAAGTTAAAGCAGTATGTAAAACCAAAAATAAACCAAATTAACCTCAGTAAGTTTTGATATGAAATCATTACGTTAAATGTATTTATTTGTGTGAACTATGCTGTGGAAAAATCTCACATAAGGATAATATAGTTTTTAAGTAAGAAATATAGTTAGGAACATATTTATTTTATTTATATTTGTCAGCATCTTAAAAATCAACTTAAATGTTATAAAAATTAACAAATTCTTTGCAATAATACAGAAAAATAAATCTCTCTAATTGTGTAAGACATTGTATTTTATGGATGGATATATTAGTAAAACAAATGTTGTTAGGGTAGTTCCTTAAATATATCATAGGGTTACTGTGATAATTAAATGAGTAGAAGTATTGGTAAAGTACTGAGGACACTACCTTAACAAATATTAGTGTGAAATAAAATTCATATTTTATGGAAAGAAAATAAAAATTTAGACATAAAATTTTTCTCTGTCCTTTGATTTCCTTTCTCGCCTCTACTATGCATTGAGTTTTTGCCTTATACATTGACCAAACCTCTCCCATTGGCCAAAATCCTTGCTCTACAATAAAGAGGGACATTCTCCCAGTGCCAGTACGACAATTCCTTGAAAGGTAATATTCCTTTTTTTAAAAAAAAAAATATTGAAATATAGTTGATTTATAATGCTGTGTTAGTTTCAGGTGTAGAATAAAATGATTGCTATACATATGTATATAGATTATTTTTTAGAATTCTTTTCCATTGCAGTACATTATCACAAGACATCACATATAGTTCCGTGTGCTATACAGTAGGTCCCCGTTGGTTATATAGTAATAGTGTGTATATTTTCATCTCAAATTCCTAATTTGGGATGATATTCCTTCTTGATCTTCTAAGGGGTTATGACGACCCACCACTTTTTACTTGCAGATCTGAATTGTGTGACCTGTCAGCAATAACTCATTTAATGCACAACCCTCTGTCTAAAACCAAAAACCAAAACACTTGTATTGCTTTGCTTTGATTACTAGTGGGTAGAATAGTTCTTGGAGCTTTCTGAGATGCTATTTGTAGGTCATAATCTCAATTCGGCTTGAACAAAATTTTCCATCTCTTTCTTAGATCAACTGATTAATTTTTCTGTTGTCATTAATTATTATCTTCCGAGAAGTATGTGAGCTTCTGATGGCAGAGATTTTGGTTATTGATTCACTGTCTTTTCTCTAGTGTCTAGAAAAGCACATGGCATATGAAAGGCAGTCAATAAATAATCCCTGAAAGAAAGGTGTTAAGTGAGTAAAGGGACTAGAAGAAATGTCCTTAACCTCTTCGATATCACCAAAACTTGTGAAGCTATTTTAAGAAAGAATTCTTAATTAATGTAAGATGATTTTTTCAATGAAGTTCCTAGAAGATTTGCATCTCTAAAAACAAAGCTAGGATGACTCACTGACACTATTTGGTCTTGACAATTAAAGGTACCAAGTTCTTGTGATCAAAAATAAAACATTTTCAAGAGTGACCCTTAACAATTGCAAACACAATGTGCAGCAGTTTTTTTCTGACATTTTCTAGGTTGTAAATATTCAGTTATTAAAAGTTAGCTTTACTTGCACTGGCAAACTAGCCACCTTCTCTAATGATAGCTTTACTAAAAACATTCTTAAACAGCAATCACTTATCTTCTTTCATCCATTCCAACTAGGGATTATATGTTTTATGAAAGATAGCATTACTAGCTCTATGTCTGCTTCTGACACTCTGATGATTTTCACCGTGATGCTCAATATCTTGAGGGAGCAAGATTTGGTGGTGGGTTAGTAATTTGACATCAACTAAATAGAAAATTTTAGCTTTTTAGTTGTCCTTTTATCACTAAGAAGTGTGACAGTATATGTCAAAGATAAAGTACCCAAATTGGCAGTGGTATTGCTTTTAGCTTTAATAGGAAGCATAAATCTGCCAAATGAAGAATCACCCACAGTGCACAATAAGTGAATTTTGAAGGAACAAATTTTTTCTCTCAGTCATTGATGCTATATTATCTTAAAAAAAAAAAAAAAAAAGGCAACATGGTTGCTCAGAAAAGTATCAGAGAATGGCTTACTATTTCTACTGATCAAATATAGTATATCTAAAATCTGAGGAGCTTGAGGCTACAACATAATAAAAGATATTACACTCTTGTGTTCCTTATCAAAAGTGCCTGCTGTATTGACTGCTTCTGTATCATCATCTGATGTCATATCTTTGATCCATGTCTAATGATCTCAACTAGGTACAATCTATTTAAATTTTAAAATATGTTTTTATTAAAGCTTCTGTAAAGTTTTATTTTAACAAGATAACATATATTAAGCTAGAGAATCTAATAGGGCATCTTGCACATAGTAGAAGTTTGGAAGTGGCATGATATCATGGTAAAGGTCAGTGAACTAAGATACAGCTCTGTTACAAATGGTGGTATGTGCTTGGACAAGACATTCTGTCCCCTCAATAAGCATTTGCTCCTAATTTGTAACATGGATCTGATATTTTCTTTACTGGATTGATGTAGGTGTCAAGTGAAATAATTTATTAAAATGTCCTTTGAGGAATTTAAGAAACAGGCAACGATAAGTAGTGCTTATTACTAAAAAGTTAATTTGATTTACTTTCCAACTCTGAAATGAACTAAAAAAAAAGTGTACATATAATAAATAATTTATATATCTTCATTCAAATGTTTCAAATTACCATATGGAAACAATTTTAGACTTATAGAAAACAAAAAAATAGCAAAGAGGCTTCTTTATCCTCTTACTTAATTTCCCCTAATGTCAGCATCTTACACAACCATAGTATACTTATGTGAAATAAAATTCATATTTTATGATAGGATAAAAAAATGTAAACTTAAAGTGCTTTATTTGCCCTTAGTTCCGCTCTCTCCTATCTACTATGCATTGTGCATCTGCATTATGCATTGACCAAACATCCTCTAATGGCAGAAATGCCTACTCAACCATAAACAGAAATGTTCTGCTAGCATCAATAAGACTACTCACTAAAGATAACATTCCTTCTTGATTTTGTAAAGGATGATGCTTGGGCTTCCCAGGTCATGCTAGTGATAAAGAACCCACCTAACAATGCAGGAGACATAAGAGACATAGGTTCGATCCCTGGGTGGGGAAGATCCCTTGGAGGAGGGCATGGAAATTCACTCCAATGTTCTTGCCTGGAGTATCCCATGGACACAGGAACCTAGAAGTCTACATTTCACAGGGTCACAAAGAGTCTGACATGACTGAAGCGACTTAGCATGCACGGATACATTAAGAAACTTAGATATATTATTTAATGTACAGCCTCATGTCTCAAAAAACTTATATTACTGTATTTTGACTTAAAACAGTCAGAACAGTTCTTGGAGCTTTCCAAGGTGCTGTTCCCAGGTTTAGTCCTCAATTCGTCTCAAATAAAATTTTCCATTTATTTCTTAGATCAACTGATTAATTTTTTTCACATTAAATCCAGGAAATTAAATTTACTGCAGTATTGTTAACTAATCTCTAGAATTCATTTTTACCAGTTTTCTCCCCAAGACCTTTTATCTGGTCTAGGATTCAATTCAGGATCCCACAGTTCATATCTTTTTAGTAGGTTGTATATATTTAGTTTCCTCTGATCTAGATCAGTCCCTTGGTCTTTCTTTGTCTTTTATAACAAAACACATGAAGAGTATTAGGGGAGAGAAGAGGCCAAAAGGCAGAGAAAAATTTATATGTCTAAATTCTTCTTATCTTGCCATAAAATATGAATTTTATTTCACATTAATATTTGTTAAAATAGTACTCTTAGTATTTTGCCAACAGTTCACTCATTTAACTGTAACAGGAACCCTATGATATAACAATTTTTTTAAGAAATCACCTTAACAACAAACTTTTAGGGGGAAGTGTGTGTTTTTTCAGATAACAGGTTTGTAATAAGTGATATGGGGTATAAACTAATATGTGAGGTTTGTTAAAATTTGTATCGCCACAATTATGGAGTCTCATGGGTATTAAAAATATTTGAAACTGTTGAGCCTCAATGTAAAATTAGAATGCCAAATGTTCTTATTCCATTAAGAGAAGATCATTCAGATTGTATGAGGAACTTGATGTTTATTTTATTATATTCTCTGCTGTGCAGGGAAAAATTTTGTCCTGATTCATTCTAGCATAATTATAGTCTATAGCTATCATTCAATGTTTTATATTTAAAATTATCTGTAATAATGTTGATCCATGCTCATGATCAGACGTGTCCAACTCTTTGTGACCCTTTGGACTGTAGCGTGCCAAGATCCTCTGTCCATGGGACTATCCAGGCAAGAACACTGGAGTGAATTGCCATACCCTCCTCCAAGGGATCTTCCTGACCCAGGGATTGAACTCACATCCCCTGTATCTCCTGCATTAATAACATCAGTATATATGTACAAAAATTTGTGAGCAGTAAGAATGGAAAAATAAAAATAAATCAACACAAAGATTATGCATGCATAATAACTTGAAGACAGAGAAACCCAACCTAATTCTCAAAATTAAAACAAAACAAACAAAGAAAAACAATACCCACAGAATCATCTGTAAAGAAAGAGTACAAACTACAGGGGAAAAACACATGTGCTTTCAGGTTTCAGAGAGAATGTCT
Organism: Bubalus kerabau; assembly: GCF_029407905.1. Classification (NCBI taxonomy): domain Eukaryota; kingdom Metazoa; phylum Chordata; class Mammalia; order Artiodactyla; family Bovidae; genus Bubalus; species Bubalus kerabau. The sequence goes on along the minus strand of NC_073647.1, from coordinate 55,396,584 downwards.
GGGAAACTCACTGCTTCCAACATAACAGTGAAAAAAGAAAAGAAAAAGAAATCAAAACAGTCCAGTGGCAGTGATTATAGTATTCTTACTAAAAATAAATAACTGAAATTAATCACTGAAAAACAACAACAACAGACATACCCAGTATAAAAGGGCATTCTACAAACCTCCCCCATTGGCAGAAATACCTGCTTAAAACTAAAAAGGAACATTCTCTTAGCACCAAAATGACAACTCCTTAAAAGATAACATTCCTTTTCTTTTTAAAAAATTATGGCAAAACCAATACAATATTGTAAAGTAATTAGCCTCTAATTAAAATAAATAAATTTAAATTAAAAAATTTTGTATTGATTTATAGTTAACAATGCTCTGTTTGTTTTAGGTGTACAACAAAGTGGTTCAGTTATACATATGTATATAGATTTACAGGCTCCCTAAAAGACTGAGACTTAATTATAGGTCCATAGAATGCCTCCCTTCTCTCCCCTTGGCTTACATTAATAGGACTATTATAAAACAGAATATAAGTGAAAGAACTGTACATCCCACATGATTTTTAAGAAGTCTCAAGGGAAACCCAAAGACAAAAGGGGCAACAGAAACAAGGAAAACAGAGGAAATTTTAGCATCTCACATCTATAACTACAGTTTGTAAAGACAAACTAATCCCTAGATAAACATGAAATCTCACATAAAAGGCCTATCAAACAAGTCAATTTGAAAGGGAATAAGCAATCAATCCTGAATATTAATTTGAAGGACTGATGCTGAAGCTGAAGCTCCAATACTTTGGCCACCTGATGTGAAAATATCACTCATTGGAAAAGACCCTGAAGCATGGAAAGATTGAGGGCAGGACGATAAGGAAGTGACAGAGGATGAGATGGTTAGATAGCATCACTGACTCAATGGACGTGAGTTTGAGCAAACTCTGGGAGATAGTGAAGGACAGGGAAGCCTGGCATGCTACAGTCCACGGGGTCTTAAAGAGTCATGATTGAGCAACTGAACAACAACAAAAGGCCCATTAACAGTTATTTAACAAGTGCATCACATACAGCTTGCTGCAAAAACACTATAAAGCATAACAACAACAAAAGTTTGAAGAACAGGGTTGGCATAAAAAATGGATTAGATATTACAGAAATTTTGCAATTATTAGACTTGCATACAAAAATATAGATTAATACACTAGGGCTCTAGTACTTCATGGAAAATGCTGGGTGAGATGAAGCACAAGCTGGAATCAAGATTGTGGGCAGAAATATCAATAGCCTCAGATATGCAGATGACACAACCCTTATGGCAGAAAGTGAAGAAGAACTAAAGAGCTTCTTGAGGAAAGTGAAAGAGGAGAGTGAAAAAGTTGGCTTAAAACTCAACATTCAGAAAACTAAGATCATGGCATCTGATCCCATCACGTCATGGCAAATAGATGGTGAAGCAATGAAAACAGTGACAGAATTGATTTTCTTAGGCTCCAAAATCACTGCAGATGGTGACTTCAACCATGAAATTAAAAGATGCTTTCTCCTTGGAAGAAAAGTTCTGACCAACCTACACAGCACATTAAAAAGCAGAGATATTACCTTACAAACAAAGGTCTATCTAGTCAAAGTTACGGTTTTTCCAGTAGTCATGTTTGGATGTGAGAGTTGGACCATAAAGAAAGCTGAGCACCAAAGAATTGATGCCTTTGAACTGTGGTGTTGGAGAAGACTCTTGAGAGTTGCTTGGACTGTGAAGAGATCAAACCAGTCAATCTTCAAGGAAATCAGTCCTGAAAATTCATTGGAAGGACTGATGCTGAAGCTAGAAATCCAATAATTTGACCCCTGATGAACAGACTCATTGGGAAAGACCCTGATACTGGGAAAGGTTGAAGCCAGGAGGAGAAGGGAGTGACAGAGGATGAGATGATTTGAATGCATCACCAACTTGATGGACATGAGTTTGATCAAACTCTGGGAGTTGGTCATGGACAGGGATGCCTGGTGTGCTGTAGTCCATGGGGTTGCAAAGAGTTGGACATGACTGAACCACTGAACTAGACTATACTAGGGGGTCCAACAGAAAAAAAAGGAAAACTTGAAATTATGCAAAGACAAATTGGTAATGTAAACATGTGAGCAGACAGATGGAAATTCAAGAAATCAAAAACATCACAAAAATGAATAATACATTTGATACATTCTTTAGTTCACTGGACATGTCTGAGAAAAAACTTGTCAAGCATGAAGAAATGTCTAAATAAAGTGTCCAAACTAAAAAGTGAGGAGAAAATGAATGAAAGGGGAAAAAACAAAATAGAATATTCAAGAGCTGCAGGTAAGTTATAAAGTATGTAATATAAGCATAATAAAAGTAAGATAAGGAGAACAAATATTGGAACAGGATACTGCAGAGTAGCAAAGACAAAAATTCTGACAGAAGTTGGAATATCAACCCAAACATAAAACAAATGAAGAGGAAAATCTACATATAAAGGAGTAAGTATAAGAAATACATTGGTCTTCTCCTCAGAAAAAATGTAAGCAGGAAGAAAGCATACAATCTAGTGATTTGACACGTGTATATGTTGTTAAAAAAATGACCACAATAAGCTTCAGTTCAGTTCAGATCAGTTGCTCAGTCATGTCCAACTCTTTGCGACCCCATGAATCGCAGCACGCCAGGCCTCCCTGTCCATCACCAACTCCCGGAGTTCACTCAGACTCACGTCCATCGAGTCAGTGATGCCATCCAGCCATCTCATCCTCTGTCGTCCCCTTCTCCTCCTGCCCCCAATCCCTCCCAACATCAGAGTCTTTTCCAATGAGTCAACTCTTCACATGAGGTGGCCAAAGTACTGGAGTTTCAGCTTTAGCATCATTCCTTCCAAAGAAATCCCAGGGCTGATCTCCTTCAGAATGGACTGGTTGGATCTCCTTGCAGTCCAAGGGACCCTCAAGAGTCTTCTCCAACACCACAGTTCAAAAGGATCAAGTCTTCGGTGCTCAGCTTTCTTCACAGTCCAACTCTCACATCCATACATGACCACAGGAAAAACCATAGCCTTGACTAGACGGACCTTTGTTGGTAAAGTAATGTCTCTGCTTTTCAATATGCTATCTAGGTTGGTCATAGCTTTCCTTCCAAGGAGTAAGTGTCTTTTAATTTCATGGCTGCAGTCACCATCTACAGTGATTTTGGAGCCCTCAAAAATAAGGCCTGACACTGTTTTCAGTGTTTCCCCATCTATTTCCTATGAAGTGATGGGACCGGATGCCATGATCTTCATTTTCTGAATGTTGAGCTTTAAGCCAACTTTTTCACTCTCTACTAGCTTAGTTAATGTCAATCACCTTTATTGTTGTGGTTCAGTCACTCAGTTGTCTGACTCTTTGCAATGCCATGGACTGCAGAATGCCAGGCTTCCCGGTCCTTCCCTATCTCTCAGAATTTTTTCAGATTCATCTCCATTGATTAGGTAATGCCATCTAACCTTTTCATCCTCTGTCACCCCCTTCTCCTCCTGCCCTCAATCTTTCCATGCATCAGGGTCTTTTCCAATGAGTCAGCTCTTCACATCAGGTGGCCAAAATATAGGGGCTTCAGTTTCAGCATCAGTCCTTCCAATGAATATTCAGGACTGTTTTGCTTTAGGATTGATTCGTTTGATCTTGCTTGTCCAAAGGACTCTCAAGAGTCTTCTCCAGCACCATAGTTGGAAAGCATCAATTCTTTGGCACTCAGCCTTCTTTATGGTCCAACTTTCACATCCATACATGACTACTGGAAAAACCATAGATTTGATTATATGGACCTTTGTCAGCAAACTGATGTCTCTGCTTTTTAATACAATGTATAGGTTTGTCATAGTTTTATTTATTTATTTTTTTTACTTTATATAATCACAATTTTTTTTCTTGTTTTGAGAACACTTAATATCTACTCTCAAAAAGAAAATATACTCTCTTATCAACTTCCAAACACACAACATAGTTTGGTTAACTATAGTAATTATGCTGTACATTACATCCCAGAAGTGAGAATCAGAAGTTTTTACATATTGATCACCTTCACCCACTTTCTCCACCCCATTCCTGCCAGTAGCAACAACCAATCTGTTCTATGTATCTGAGAGATTATTACTGTTTTTATTGGAATTTAATTTATTTATAGAAACTAACTTATAGTTAGTTTCTGCTGTACAACATGTGAATCAGCCATATATAAACATATACTACCTCCCTCTTGAGCGTTCCTCCCACTCTCCCTTCTAGGTCACTGGGCTGAGCTCCCTGTGCTATACAGCGGCTTTCTGCTAGCTCTCTATTTTACATATGGTAGTGTATATATGTCAATGCTACTCTCTTAATTCATCCCACCCTCTCCTTCCCCTGCCTGTATCCATTTAGCTTTTAAGGAACACCCATACTGTTCTCCACAGTGACTGTACGAATTTATTTTCCCACAAACAGTATAAGAGGGTTCCCTTTTCTCCAAATCCTCTCCAGGATTTGTTGTTTGTAGATTTTTTTGATGATGGACATTCTGGGTGGTCTGAGGTGATACCTCATTATAGTTTCGATTTGCATTTCTCTAATAATTAGTGATGTTGAGCAACTTTTCATGTGTCTCTTTTCATCTGTATGTCTTCTTAGTAGGGTTGTCTATCTAGGTCGCCTGCCCATTTTTTAATTGGATTTTTGGGGTTCTTTTTATATTGAACTCCATGAGCTGTTTGTATATTTTGGAAATTAATCCTTTGTCTTTGCTTCCTTCACAAATATTTTCTCCCAATCTGATTCTTGTCTTTCATCTTGTTTATGGTTTTATTTACTGTGAAAAATCTTTTTAATTTTCATTAAGTCCAATTTGTTTATTTTTGTTTTATTTTTATTATGTTAGGAGGTGGGTCAAAAAAAATCTTACTGTGATTTATGTCAAATATTTTTTTTTCCTAGGTTTCCCTCAAAGAGTTTTATAGTGTCCAATCTTACATTTAGGTCTTTAATTCATTTTGAGTTTATTTTTGTGTATGATAGGAAGTATTCTAATTTTATTCTTTTACATGTAGTTGGCCAGTTTTCCCAGCACCATTTCTTGAAAAGACTGTTTTCACCCCCTTGTATGTTTTTGTTTCCTTTGTCATAGATTAGGTGACCATAGGTGCTGAGTTTATCTTTGGGCTTTCCATCCTGTGCCATTGGTTTATATTTGTTTTTGTGCTGGTACCACACTGTTTGATTACTGTACCTTTTGTAGTATAGTTTGAAGTTAAGGATCTTGATTCCTCCTGCTCCATTTTCTTAAGAATATTTTACTATTTGAGGTCTTATTGTGTTGTTGTTCTAATTCTGTGAAGAATGCCATTGGTAATTTGATTGGAATTACATTGAATCTATAGATTGTTGGGGCAGCATATTCATTTTCACTATATTGATTCTTCTAATCCAAGAACATGGTATATATTTTCCAACTCTTTGTGTCCTCTTTGATTTCTTTCATCAGTGTTTGATATTTTTCTTAGTACAGTTCTTTTGCTTCCTTAGGTAGATTTGTTGCTAGGTATTTTATTCCCTTTATTGCAATGGTAAATGGGATTATTTCTTTAATTTATCTTTCTGCTATTTAGTAATTACTGTATAGGAATGCAAAGCTGTATTCTGCAATTTTTCTAAATTCGTTGATTATGTCCAGTAGTTTTCTGGTGAAATCTTTAGGATTTTTAATGTGTAGTAACATATTATTTGCAAACAGTGACAGTTTTACTTCTTTTTCTTCTCCAAATTGTATTCCTTTTATTTATTTTTCTTGTCTGATTGCCATGGTGAGTACTTTAAAAACTATGTCAAATAAGAGTGGTAAGAGTTGATATCTTTGTCTTGTTCCTGATCTTAAGTGAATGCATTCATTTTTCTCCATTGAGAATTATGTTTCTGTGGGCTTATTGTTTATGGACTTTATTATGTTTCTCTATATTGAAGAGTCCTTGCCTTCCTGAGATAAATCCCATGTATTAATCAAACTAACAAAAACTAAATAAAAAGAAAAAATATTAAAATTGACAAGGAAAATGCAAAAAATGACATCTAAAGGAATCCCTATAAGTTTACCAACTGATTTTTCAGCAGAAACTCAGTAGGCCAGAAGTCCGTGTCAGGATATATTTAAAGTGATGAAAGAAAAACACACACACACACACACACACACACACACACACAACCAGGATTATTCTACCCAGGAAGGATCTCATTCAGATTTGATAGAGAAATCAAAATCATTACAGACAAGCACAGGCTCAGAAAATTTTGCACCATCAAATCAGCCTTAAGACAAATGACAAAGGTACTTCTCTATGCGGGAAACACAAGAGAAGAAAAAAGTCCCCCCCCCCCAAATATACCCAAACAATTAAGAAAAATGGCAATGGTAATAGGAATATACCTATCAATAATTACTACATGTAAATGGATTAAATGACCCAACCAAAGGACAGAGACTGCCTGAATGGATGCAAAAATAAGATCTGTGTATATGTTGCCTACAAGATACTCACTTCAGACCTCAAGATACATGCAGTCTGAGAATGAAGGGATGGAAAAAGCTATTCCATGAAAATGGGAATCAAAGAAAGCTGGAGTAGAAATACTTATATCACACAAAGTAAACTTTCAAACAAAGACTGTTATAAGATACAAAGGACACTACATAATGATCAAGGGTTCAATCCAAGAAGAATATATAACAATTGTAAATGTATATGTACCCAACATAGGACCATCTCTATATGTAAGGCAAATGCTAACAACTATAAAGGGAGAATGTGACAGTAACACAATAATAGTGGAGGATATTAACACTCTGCTTTCAATGATGGACAGATCATCAAGAAAGAAAATGAACAAGGAAACACAGACCTTAAATAACACATTAGACCATATGTACTTGATTAATATTTATAGACTATTCCATCCAAAATAAGTAGAATACACATTCTTATCAAGTACACATGAAATATTCCCCAGGATTGATCACACACTGGGCCCCAAAATGAGCCTTGGTAAACTGAAGAAAATCTTCACTTAACAAAATCCTACAAGATTAGAAATAAACTACAAGAAAAAATATATAAAAAATATAAACACATGGAGGCTAAATAATACGGCCCTAAAATACCATACTACTGAAAGCAATGTTTGTATTTCATACATTCCCATTAAAAATACCTATGACATTCTTTAGAGAACTAAAACAAATAATCCTAAAATTTGTGTGGAATACAAAAGATTCCAAGTAACCAAGTAATTTTGAACAACAACAACAACAAAAATGTATCATCTTCCCTGACTTTTGATGTCAAGAAAGAGCTCAAAGTAGAATGGTACTGACACAAAAACAGATATACATATCAATAGAATAAAGAACAAAGGAACAGACACACACACATATGGTCAATTAATCTATAAAAGGAGCCAAGAATATATTATGGGGAAAAGAGAGCCTCTTTGATAAATGGTGCTGGAAAAAGTGGATAGCTATGTGTAAAAGTATATGCCCCAAACACTGATGCTGAGGAAGCTGAAGTTGGCCACCTCTATGAAGACCTACAACACCAACTAGAACTAACATCAAAATAAGATGTTCTTTTCATCATAGGTAATTGGAAAGCAAAAGTAGGAAGTCAAGAGATACCCAGAATAACAAGCAAATTTAGCTTTGGTGTGCAAAATGAAGGAAGGCAGAGTCCTACAGAGTTTTATCAAGAGGACAAGCTTGCCATAGCAAACAGCTTTTTCCAACAACCCAACAGATGACTCTACACATGGACATGATCAAATGGTCAATACTGAAATCAGCTTAAGTTTTTTTTTTTTTTTTTTTTCAGTGAAAGATGGAGGTCTATACAGTCAGCAAAAATGAATCCTGGGGCTGACTGAGGCTCATATCCTGAGCTCCTTACTGGAAAATAAGTGTTAAATTGAATAAAGTAAGGACAAAGTGAAGAGGGACTAAAAAGCCTCTTGATGAAAGTGAAAGTGGAGACTGAAAAAGTTGGCTTAAAGCTCAACATTCAGAAAATGAAGATCATGGCATCCAGTCCCATCACTTCATGGGAAGTAGATGGGGAAACAGTGGAAACAGTGTCAGGCTTTATTTTTTGGGGCTCCAGAATCACTGCAGATAGTGACTGCAGCCATGAAATTAAAAGACGCTTACTCCTTGGAAGGAAAGTTATGACCAACCTAGATAGCATTTTGAAAAGCAGAGACATTACCTTGCTAACAAAGGTCTGTCTAGTCAAGGCTATGGTTTTTCCAGTGGTCATGTATGGATGTGAGAGTTGGACTGTGAAGAAAGCTGAGCACCGAAGACTTGATCCTTTTGAACTGTGGTGTTGGAGAAGACTCTTGAGAGTCCCTTGGGCTGCAAGGAGATCCAACCAGTCCATTCTGAAGGAGATCAGCCCTGGGATTTCTTTGGAAGGAATGATGCTAAAGCTGAAACTCCAGTACTTTGGCCACTTCATGTGAAGAGCTGACTCATTGGAAAAGACTCTGATGCTGGGAGGGATTGGGGGCAAGAGGAGAAGGGGACGACAGAGGATGAGATGGCTGGATGGCATCACTGACTCGATGGACGTGAGTCTGAGTGAACTCCGGGAGTTGGTGATGGACAGGGAGGCCTGACGTGCTGCGATTCATGGGGTCGCAAAGAGTCTGACATGACTTGAGTGACTGAACTGAACTGAACTGAAAGAGATACATTCAGGTATGACTTAAATCCCTTATGATTAAACATAAGAAGTGATGAATAAAATCAAGGGATTAGATTTGGTAGACAGAGTGCCTGAAGACTATGTATAGAAGTTCATAACACTTCATAACAAGTTCATAACAAGACACAGTGACCAAAACCATCCTAAAGAAAAGAAATTCAAGAAGGACAAGTTGTTGTCTGTTGAGGCTTTACAAATAGCTGAGGAAAGAAGAAAAGAGAAAGGCAAGGGAGAAAGGGAAAGCTATATTCAACTGAATGCAGAGTTCCAAAGAATGACAAGGAGTAATAAGAAGGCCTTTTTAATGAACAATGCAAAGAAACAGAAAAAAATAAAAATAAAAAATCGATAGAATAGGAAAGACTAGAGATCTCTTCAAGAGAATTGGATTTCTCAAGGGAATATTTCATGCAAGGATGGGCACAATAAAGGACAGAAACACTAAGGACCTAACAGAAGCAGAAGAGATTAACAAGAGGTGACAAGAATACATAGAGGGACTACACAAAAAGTTTCTTAATGACCCTGATAACCACAATATTGTGGTCACTCAACTAGAGCAAGATATCCTGAGTTGTGACGTCAAGTGGGCCTTTGGAAGAATTACTATGAACAAAGCTAGTGGAGGTGTTGAAATTCCAGATGAGCTCTTTAAAATCCTAAAGGATGATGCTGTTAAAGTGTTGCACTCAATATGTCAGCAAATGTGAAAAACTCAGCAGTGGTCACAGGACTGGAAAAAGTATGTTTTAATTCCAACCCCAAAGAAGGGCAATGTCAAAACAATGTTCCAACTATCGTACTCATTTCTCATGCTAGTAAGGTTATGCTGAAAATCCTTCAAACTAGGCCTCAGCGGCATGTTAACTGAGAACTTCCAGATGTAGAAGTTGTGTTTAAAAGAGGCAGAAGAATCAGATCACATTGCCAACATTCCTTGTATCATGGAGAAAGCTAGGATTCCAATGTGCTTCATTGACTATGCTAAATCCTTTGACTGTACGGATCACAACAAACTGTGGAAAATTCTTAAAGAGATGGGAATACCAGAATACCTTACCTGCCTCATGAGAAGCCTATATACAGGTCAAGCAGCAACAGTTAGAACTGGGCTTGGAATAATGGACTGGTTCAAAATTGGGAAAGGAATGCATCAAGGTTGTGTATTGTCACCCTGTTTATTTAACTTATATGAATAGTACCTCATGTGAAATGCTGGATTAGATGAATCACAAGCTGAAGTTAAAATTGCCAAGAGAAATATCAACAACCTCAGATATGCAGATGATACCATTTTAATGGAAAAAAAAAAAAAGGGAAAAGGAACTAAACAGCCTCTTAATGAGGCCTAAAGAGAAGAATGAAAATGATGGCTTAAAACTCAACATTCAAAACATAAGATCATGGAATCTGGCCCCATCACTTCAGGGCAAATGGAAGAGTGAAAAGCAGAAGCAATGACAGATTTTATTTTCCTGGCCCTCAAAATCACTGCAGACGGTGACTGTAGCCATGAAATTTAATGATGCTTGCTCCTTGGAAGGAAAGCTATGATAGCATATTAAAAAGCAGTTGGCAACACTCTGTCATCAAAATTCCATATATTCAAAGCTATGGTTTTCCCAGTAGTTGCGTACAGATATGAGATTTGGACCATAAAGAAGGCTGAGCACTGAAGAATTGATGATTTGGTATTGTGGTGCTGGAGAAGACTCTTGAGAGTATTGACTGCCAGGATATCAAACCAGTCAATCCTAAAGGAAATCCACCCTGAATATTCATTGGAAGGACTGTTGCTGAAGCTGAAGCTCTAATATTTTGGACACCTGATGCAAAGAGACTACTCATTTTAAAATACCCTGTTGTTGGGAAAGACTGAGGGACAGAAGGAGAAGGGAGGTAACAGAGGATGAGATGATTAAATGATATCACCTATTCAATCAACATAAGTTTGAGAAAACTCTGGGACAGGGAAACCTGGCATGCTGCAGTCTATGAGGTGGCAAAGAGATGGACACAACTGAGTGACTGAACAACTATAAAACTGTGATGGCCAAGAAGCACATAGAAAGATGCTCAACAATACTAATCATGAGGGATATGCAGAAGTCTTTTAGTTTGTTGTAATCCCACTTATTTATTTTTTTACTTTTGTTTCCTTTGTTTTTGATATCTAATTAAAAAAATATTGCTAAGACCTATGTTAACATATACCTATGTTTTCTTCTGGCAGTTCTATGGTTTCGAGTCTTACACTGAAGTCTTATATCCAGTTTGATATGATTTTTGTGTATGGTATAAGATAACTGTTCAGTTTCATTCTTTTGCATGTAGCTGTCCAGTTTCCCAGTACCACTTATTGGATAGACTACTCTTTCCCCATTGCATATTCTTGGCTCCTTCACCAAAATTAATTGACCATCTATGCATTAGTTTATTTCTAGAGGATTATCATGTTATATTGGTCTTGTTCATTGTTTGTTTTTATGTCAATGCTATATTATTTTGGTTACTATAGCTTTTGTAGTATTATTTGAAATCAGGAAGTGTGGTATACTTTTAATTTTTATCAAATTTGCTTTGTCTATTTGGAATCTTTCATGGTTTCATAAAGATTTTACAGTTGTTTTATTTTTCTGAAAACTACCTCTGATAGTATTAAGAATTGCATGAATCTTAAGATTACTTTGTGCAGTAAACATTTTTCACAGTAACCCTCTAAACCCATGAATATAAAATATGTTCCCATTTATTTGTACCATCCTCATTTCCTTCATCAGTGTCTTATAGTTTTGTAGTTTTCAATGTACAAATATTTCACCTCCTTCATTAAATTTATTTCTAGGTGTTTGATTCTTTTTGATGGAATTTAAAGTGGGATTATTTTCTTAATTTTTCTTTCTGATAATTCATACTTAGTGTGTAGAAATGCCAGTGATTTTTGTTTATTGATTTTGTATCCTGCTATTTTACTGAAAATCACTTAATATTTCTAAGGTTTTGGTGGAATATTTGGGTTTTGATATATAATATCATATGAAGATAGAGACAGTTTTCTTTCTTCTTTCTTATATAGATGCCTTTTATGTTTTATTGCCTAATTGCTTCAGCTGCACTTTCCAGTACTATGTTGAATAAAAGTGGTTAGAGTGGGTATCCTTGTCTTATTTTTGATACTAGATGAAATATTTTTGAATTTTCCACCATTGAGGATGATGTTCTCTGTGACCTTTGTGATTTTATAGCTCAATCATGCTGGCACTTTTTGTCTAACACATAACAAATTTCAAACTCCAAGAAGTAAAGCAGGCATTCAACATAAGCAATGTTGTTTTGTTTTGTTTTGTTTTCTTTCAATTTTTAAGCACTGTAACTCACACTAATTAAAAATACATTCTATGTTAGTGTAGGAAACTGTTTTCCAGTTAATTGTCCAGATACCAGCCAACATTCAATCTAACAAGCAAGTCTTTTTTAAGGATAACTGTTTCAATCATACCATGTTAACTTCCTCTGCACCTTGTTTAAAATAATGAAGGCTGAAAAGTCAGTGAGCTTAGCAAGCCTATAAAAATGTTAAAATGAAAAAACAGAAATTAAGTACATAAAGAAAAAAGATATATTAGAAGGTACAGATAAAGGAGAAAACAAAAACAGAGGATCAATATGGCCAACTGTTAGTTCTTTGAAAGAATAATAATATTGAGACATTTATAGCTAGAACAATGGAAAATAAAAAGCATGATGAAACAAGAAACACATATCATATTTAAAACAGGGGACATTATTAAAATTATATAAACATGAGAAAGTTTAGCAGGAATTTATCATAAATATGTCTTACCATTGGAAATAAAGATGAAATAGAATTTTTTTCTAATAAAAATACCATAGGGGAAACATAAACTGTGATTAGTTCCACACTATTAACAGCATTTAACTGATAATGAAAAACCTTTCTTAAAAGCAGCTCCAGGCCAAGATGGCTTCAATAGTTAACTCTAGCAAAGACATTTGAGGAAGAAATAGTATCAGTCTTACCATAGGACTGTCTAATCCATGAAGGTAAATGCAAAAGCTATAAATAAAATCTTAGAAAGACAAGGTGTGCAATATAGAAAAAGGGTAATATTGTAAAGTTAATTTTGGTTTATTTCAAGAATTAATAGTTGCTATAACAAATGAAAATCATTATATGTGTTTTATCATATAAGCAGAAAAAAGAGAGGAAAGAATGTGATTACTTCAATAAATACTGAAAATGCATTTGATAAAATCCAACATCCACTTATGATAAAAATTTACTTAAACTAGAAATAGAAGGAGACTTTCTTAATCCAATATTAATTAACCTATAGCAAACAGCACATTTAATGGTAAAATGATGAAATATTTTGCACTGACATCTAGAATGAGACAAAGATGCCCACTACCTCCACTTTTATCTAATATTACACTAAAAGTACCACCTATTGCAATAATGTAAGTACAAATAAATAAAAATGATCATATTTGGAAAGGAAAGGAAATAATAAAACATCATTTTTATGTAATACACATGTTTACATTGAAAATCCAAGAAAAATCAATTATTGAAATTAAGATTTGATATTAATAAACTTGCTGATATACATACAATTATATTTGTTTATAAACACACTGAAAGAGGATAAAGATAGATAGACAGTACTAAATAGATAGATAACTTAGAGGCAACAGAACATAGATCCAGTTATTGGAAGTGTGGTACAAGGCTCAGATGAAGCCAAAAGCAAACTTCCATGAAAAAAGCAATAATGATCTTCAGTTCACTACTATGTCCTTAATGTGTAGCACATTGTAGGCATTCAGTGTTTGCTGAATGAATAAGTGCTAAGTGAATGAGCTATATAACCAACACTCCCTATATGTGCCCTCATAGGAGTTGCATTTTTCAGAGAGCCTGAACTCAAGTTACAGGTAAGGAGTAAATGGTTCCAAAGCTAAAGATTACAGGACAAGGAAGACATGAAACATGCATCATCATTTTAGGAAAAATATCTTAAGTCAACCTGTATCCCTTAGAATTGATATTTATACATAAGAATTTTATAATTATAATTTTCTTTTGAAGACATTAAAATATTATCTCTTTATCATATGAATTCAGTTATTTTCATGCATCAATTAAGTTATTTGGATTCTGCTTGCAGGTTGATTAAATTAAAATATAAGAATTCATCTGAAATTTAACAACTTTGACCACTTAGACTGACAGTTGGATATTGTTTATGGACTCTTGGTTTTGACAACAAATAATAAAATAATGTTAAAGAAACTCATGCATTTTAAGAACAAAATATAATTTTTGTACCTTAATTTTAAAAGTACAGTGTCCAAAAACTGTAGGAGAGGGCGAGGGTGGGATGATTTGGGAGAATGGTATTGAAATATGTATAATATCATATATGAAAAGAGTCGCCAGTCCAGGTTCGATGCACAATACTGGATGCTTGGGGCTGATGCACTGGGACGACCCAGAGGGATGGTATGGGGAGGGAGGAGGGAGGAGGGTTCAGGATGGGAAACATATGTATACCTGTGGCAGATTCATTTCGATACATGGCAAAACCAATAAAATATTGTAAAGTTAAAAAATAAAATAAAGTTAAAAAAATAAAAGTACAGTGTCTCATTAAAGCTGGAAGCTAAATATAGATAAGAGAAAGTTGTTAAATTTAGTAATTTTATTAATGAAATTATGAACATGCTACATATGATGTCCAGAATTTGTCTATTAGAGTTCTAAATTTCATAGGAATGCAAAAGTTAATGTTCCCTTAAGGAACTCAAGCTGGTAAAGTAATGCTCAAAATTCTCCAAGCCAGGCTTTAGCAATGCATGTAACATGAACTTCCAGATGTCCAAGCTGGTTTTAGAAAAGGCAGAGGAACCAGAGATCAAATGGCCAACATCTGCTGGATCATCGAAAAAGCAAGAGCATTCCAGGAAAAAAAAAAAAAAAAAATATATATATATATATATATATATATATATATATATATATATATCTGCTTTACTGAATATAACTGTACAAAAAAGATCTTCATGACCCAGATAATCACGATGGTGTGATCACTGACCTAGAGCCAGACATCCTGGAATGTGAAGTATAGGGGGCCTTAGAAAGCATAACTATGAACAAAGCTAGTGGAGGTGATAGAATTATAGTTGAGCTATTCCAAATCCTGAAAGATGATGCTGTGAAAGTGCTGCACTCAATATGCCAGCAAATTTGGAAAACTCAGCAGTGGCCACAGGACTGGAAAAGGTCAGTTTTCATTCCCATCCCAAAGAAAGGCAATGCCAAAGAATGCTCAAATTGCTGCACAATTGCACTCATCTCACATGCTAGTAAAGTAATGCTCAAAATTCTCCAAGCCAGGCTTCAGCAATACATGAACCGTGAACTTCCTGATGTTCAAGCTGGTTTTAGAAAAGGCAGAGGAACCAGAGATGAAATTGGCAACATCCGTTGGATCATGGAAAAAGCAAGAGAGTTCCATAAAAACATCCATTTCTGCTTTATTGACTATGCCAAAGCCCTTGGCTGTGTGGATCACAATAAACTGTGGAAAATTCTTCAAGAGATGGGAATATCAGGACCACCTGATCTGCCTCTTGAGAAACCTGTATGCAGGTCAGGAAGCAACTGTTAGAACTGGACATGGAACAACAGACTGGTTCCAAATAGGAAAAAGAGTATGTCAAGGCTGTATAATGTCACTCTGTTTATTTAATTTATATGCAGAGTACATCATGAGAAACGCTGGGCTGGAAGAAGCACAAGCTGGAATCAAGATTGCTGGGAGAAATATCAATAACCCCAGATATGCAGATGACATCACCCTTATGGCAGAAAGTGAAGAGAAGCTAAAAAGCCTCTTGATGAAAGTGAAAGTGGGGAGTGAAAAAGTTGGTTTAAAGCTCAATATTTAAAAAACGAAGATCATGGCATCGGGTTCCATCATTTCATGGCAAATAGATGGAGAAACAGTGGAAACAGTGTCAGACTTTAAATTTTTGGTCTCCAAAATCACTGCAGATGGTGATTGCAGCCATAAAATTAAAAGACGCTTACTCCTTGGAAGGAAAGTTATGACCAACCTAGATAGCATATTAAAAAGCAGAGACATTACTTTGCCAACAAAGATCCGTTTAGTCAAGGCAATGGTTTTTCCAGTAGTCATGTATGGATGTGAGAGTTGGACTGTGAAGAAAGATGAGTGCCAAAGAACTGATGCTTTTGAACTGTGGTGTTGGAGAAGACTCTTGAGAGTCCCTTGGACTGCAAGGATATCAACCAGTCCATTCTGAAGGAGATCAGCCCTGGGGTTTCTTTGGAAGGAATGATGCTAAAGCTGAAACTCCCGTACTATGGCCACCTTATGCGAAGAGTTGACTCATTGGAAAAGAGTCTAACGCTGGGAGGGATTAGGGCAGAAGGGGAAGGGGACGACAGAGGATGAGATGGCTGGATGGCATCACTGACTCGATGGACGTGAGTCTGAGTAAACTCTGGGAGTTGGTGATGGACAGGGAGGCCTGGCGTGCTGCGATTCATGGGGTCGCAAAGAGTCGGACACGACTGAGTGACTGAACTGACCTCAACTGAAGGAACACAGTCCCCTGGTAGAATAAATCATAGTATGATGATGCTGTTTGTCATTAGTTATATATCTAAGGAACGGTCTTCATCTATGTTTAAAAAAATCAGAATTTAAAACATTATGAGAAATTGTATTTTCCTCCCTCATTTGCAATGATTATTTGACTTTAATTGTTTGTATCAACTTAATGGTTCCTTTAACAAGATGAATTTTGTTTGCCACTTGTCTCTATTTCATTTGAGATATTATCAGAATTTTAAATTGTTAAAATGAAATAGAGATTTGTATTTGAATATTAACTAAAAATGTGCATCATGTTTATTACTAAAAATGATTACTTTGCCTAATGTAATTATCAAATATTGAGAAAATGTAACTATTTATTCACTCTTTGAATTTAGAAGTTAATGTTAAATAATTAGCTTATTTAAAGGGCAATAGAAAATAATGCTTTTAACATATTTCTAGAAATGAGATTTATTCTCTTTTAGGACAAATTTTGACATCTTCATGCTAGTATTTGAACTAGAAAACAAGAAGATAAAGGTTGGTAAACAATCTTTAAAAATATGGCAGGATTTTCCAGCTTGGATATAAGCCAAGAGGCCAATAGCTGTATTCATTCCTGACTGAGCACGTCACAGTACCAGAGCTTGCAAGCTGAGAACGGTGGATTATACAACAGGGAAAGCAAGTCAGAATCACAGCTAATTAGAATTCCTTCAGGCTTTATCCACAGGTAATTAATTAAGGTAATTAATCAACAGGTAAGTAATTAAGTTATGACTGCAAAAACATGTCACTTTGATATTTTGGAGATGATGCAAACTAGCTTAATATTACCCAGTTCAAAAATAATCACTTAAGATCTTCCTCAAAGTGACACATGGAATATATCTTTGACTACTCTGATTTTTTGTAATTGCTTCAATCAAAGCGAAAACTAATTTAATTTCTCAATAAAGAATATCATTGGTTCAATTACTGACTTTTTTTGTGCAGATGCATTTTGGACCAAAAAAAAAAAAAAAAAAAACAGTGAAGGAATGAAATATACTGATATCCTAATATCTTCAATTATCAAGACCTATGTTTGTACTTGTTATACACAGGGCAACTGTCATATTAGAAATAAAATTAATTTTTAGCATATTTGAAAATCAGAATCTTTGAAAGTCAGAATTCAACAAAAAATATAGTCAAAAATAACTTAATAATTTTATTTTTAGAGTCTGATGGTGAATTGAGTCTAAAAATGAAATGTATATAGAATCCAAAATATGCCTCTACTTTTAAGTGCTGTTGTGTGATTTAATGAACTTCATATGAAAAGAATGACAGAGTTGACATCCTGCTTTCTTTCTTTTGTATTTTTTAGGAACTGAAACCATTACACAGTGAATGTCATAGAATCATCTACTTTAAATGGTTTAAGTGGTAAATGTTATGTTCAATAGACTTAATCATAATGCAAAATGTGAATGAAGTACTGATACATGTTACAACATGCATGAACATTGAAAACATCCTAAGAGAAATAAGCTATACAGAAAATGCTAACTAGATCACACTCATCTTGTGTGCTTTATATTCATCAAGGTTGTGAAAATGAGGGAAAATCTCAAGAACACTTCCAGGAAAGAAAACTGGATCAGAATGGAAAAACACATTTTCATACTGTGGGGCAGATGATTAAAGTGAAAGTAGGCCTATGAATTGGATTCTAAGGTGAAAATCATAATGATTTCTCATTTGGGGGTTATGTGAGTGCTCCCTGGGAGACTGTCCCTTTTTAGAGTAAAACATAGTGAAAGTTGTCATTTAAATTGACATATGTGGCAAATCAATGATGAATGGGAAATCTGAAATTACAGAAAAGGAGTACATTTTACTGCTACTGCAAATTTTCTATGTTTGAAATTATTAGAAAGTAACTTTTCCAAACATGTCAATGCCAGCCAGAAAAGTAGATAAGATATCAAACTTTATCATAGGAGTCAAATCTACCCAGATCCAGTTCACTCAAAATGGTTAATCTAATTGCTTTTGTAGGAATCCACACATTATTAAGAGGTACTGTGGGGAGATTATATTAGTAGTCAATATGTCTTTGGTGTGGTGAATAATCTGGAATATGGTAGAAACAATAGGAGTTTTGAGTTACAATTTTTGGCATTGACCACCAAATGGTACAAGTAATACATTAATTTAGTAAAGTTGTATAATACAAAAGTAATACACAAAAATCAGTTGAGTTTATATACACTAATAAAGAAGTATCAGTAAAAAGAAATCCCACTTACAGTTGCATCAAAAAGAATAAAATATCTAGGTATATATTTAACCAATGACATGAAACACCTACACAATGAAAATTGTAAGACACTAATAAAGAAACAGAAGAAGAAATAAATATTCTAGAAAAATATTCTGTGATTGGGCATTGAAAAATATTGTTAAAAAATTCATCCTGCCAAAGCAGTGTACATATTCAATTTAATTCTTAATACAGTTAAAATAGCATTTTTCACAGGAACAAAACAAACAACCCTATCATGTGGTGGAGCCAAAAAGGACAAATAGGCATATAGCCAAATAGGCAAAATGATCCTAAGAAAAGAGAGAACAGCTGGAGTCAACTCACTCCCCAACTTCAAACTACACTAGTTCTAAAACAGTGTGGAACCCACACAATAAAGGCTTATGCGCCAGAAGAACAGAACAAAGAACTCAGAGATAAACCCATGTGTATATGGTCAGTTAATTTATGACAAAGCTCCCAAGGACATACATTGGATAAATGATGCCAAGAAAGTCCTCTGGATAAATTATGCCAAGAAAATTAGATACCACACACCAAAAAAAAAAAAAAAAAACACACTGAAAACTGTCTATACTATAAATAAAACTACCTGAAATTATTGTTTTCCATATCAAAACCTTCCTCTAGTGGCTCCTCTGAAAATAGGCCCCCATCAGTAGTCACTCATATACAGGACATTTCTCTCCACTTTTTCTTCACCTCTTCCAAGACGGGTCCTGAAGACACTGGGCTCCTGTCTCCATGGACAAGGACCAAGGTTTTTCAAAAGCTGAAGCTCCAGTATATCCTGAGGAGACTGACCTCAGGATCTGTGTGGACTTGGCCAGGTTTGTCCAGAAGCCAAAGCCTTGGGGAATCCGGAAGAGCCAACATGCTGCCTCCAATATTTAGAAAACTGCTCTGAGAACCTGGAAGAACAAGCTCAGCCTCTCCTCCCTCTCTGTTAGAGAGCTGCTCTTGAGTCCGAGGGGAGGGCAGCACCACCTGTAAGCCCTGACCCCATTCTGCCCTGGCAGCAGTGCTGCTGGGAGGTTCACCGCCACTCTGCTCTTGTGTCATGCACCAGGTTTGGTGCTGTTCAGTGGGACGCCAGTGATATAGAATTTACTACTTTCAGCAAGTCAACAGCTATCCTCATGCCCAAGTCTGGCACTTCGGCTTTTGTGTGTGTCTTAAATTTTAGGCTACTTCAAAGTGGCAAAAATATGCACCTATGATTCCTTTAGAAGAGTAATAGTTTTAACTTAAAGGTTTAGCAATAGGACCTTTTTTTTTTTTTTTTTTTTTTTTTAATGATGTGGAGAGTGCACTAGGTTTTTTTTTTTTTTTTTTTTTTTTTTTTTTTCCTCTTTTGGTTATTATTAATTGATTCCATCACGATTTTTGGAAAGGTTGCCCTTTCCCCAATTGTCAATAAATTCAAATACTTTTGGCACCTTTGTTGACTGTAAATATGCAACTATCTCTTCTATTATATCCCAATGGCCTTTTCTGTTCTTGCCCTTGCACTGAATCACCTTGATTCAGTTGCTATATGAGGACTGGTGAGTCAAATAATTGAAAGCTATTAAAAAACAATGAAAGTATCAATATACATTAACATGACTTGCTAGGAACACATAAGTTAGATTCTGTCTAAATAAAAAATCAGGAAGTATTAAAAAGTACTAATCATATTATAAGATATTTCTTAGTATTAAAATTAAAAATAAAAGGATGTTCATAATAACCATTTATCATTGCTTTGTACATTAGTCAATATACAATATGTAGAAAACAGAAAAAAATGCATAACTCTTAGATATCCACTTTTCTTTCCTTTTTGAAAAGCAAGACATGTATTCTGACAAAAGATTTAAATGCAGAATATACCAAGATTGTGCTTAGAAAACCTAACATTAATAACTGTAAAAAAGTTAATATAAAGGACTTTAGCAAAATGATGAGATAAAATTTTGATGTACAAATACCAGTAATTGTTCTCAAGCCAGCAGTAAAAAATATAAAATATGATAGAAAAATCATATTTACAAAATAAACCAAAAAAAAGTTGGCTTAAAGCTCAACATTCAGAAAACTAAGATCATGGCATCTGGTTCCATCACTTCATGGGAAATAGATGGGGAAACAGTGTCAGACTTTATTTTTTGGTCTCCAAAATCACTGCAGATGGTGACTGCAGCCATGAAATTAAAAGACGCTTACTCCTTGGAAGGAAAGTTATGACCAACCTAGATAGCATATTGAAAAGCGGAGACATTACTTGGCCAACAAAGGTCCATCTAGTCAAGGCTATGGTTTTTCCAGTGGTCATGTATGGATGTGAGAGTTGGACTGTGAAGAAAGCTGAGCACCGAAGAATTGATGCTTTTGAACTGTGGTGTTGGAGAAGACTCTTGAGAGTCCCTTGGACTGCAAGGAGATACAACCAATCCATTCTAAAGGAGATCAGTCCTGGGTGTTCTTTCGAAGGACTGATGCTAAAGCTGAAACTCCAGTACTCTGGCCACCTCATGCGAAGAGTTGACTCTTTGGAAAAGGCTCTGATGCTTGGAGGGATTGGGGGCAGGAGGACAAGGGGACGACAGAGGATGAGAGGGATGGATGGCATCACCAACTCGATGAACAGGATTTTGGGTGAACTCTGGGGGTTGGTGATGGACAGGGAGGCCTGGCATGCTATAATTCATGGAACACGACTGAGTGACTGAACTGAACTGAACTGAAGAGAGATATAGGCATGATATTTGCTATGAGACAGAATGTCATTTGGATAGGTCACTGTAAATCTTATACTTTCAATAAAAATGGAAAAATCATAATTTTTCCATGATATTAGTCTCTGCATTAAAAATGAACATTCATTTATATGTTTTCATGGCACATCCAGTTTCCCTGTATATAATGCTTAAATATATAGCTGTTGAGTTAAAAATAGAGACAACTTATTATTTAATATTAACTGTAACAGTTTTACCCAGAACAAAAGATACAGAAGGTTGATGTATCTATATCATATTCCAATTTTTACTATGTAAAATAGTTTATCTATTATGACTAGTTCAGTTCAGTTTAGTCACTCAGTTGTGACTGACCCTTTCCAACCCCATGGACTGCAGTGTGCCAGGCATCCCTGTTCATAACCAATTCCTGGAGCTTGCTCAAATTCTAGTCCATCAAGTCAGTGATGCCATCCAAATATCTCATCCGCTGTCATCCTCTTCTCCTCTTGCTTTCAATCTTTCCCAGCATCAGGGTCTTTTCCAATGAGTCGGCTCTTCACATCTGGTGACCAAAGTATTGGAGCTTCAGCTTGAGCATCAGTCCTCTCAATGAATATTCAAGACTGATTTACTTTAGGATTGACTGATTTGATCTCCTTGCTGTCAAAGGACCTCTCAATAGTGTTCTCCAACACCATGGTTCAAAAGCATCAATTCTTCAGTGTTCAGTTTTCTTTATGGTCCAGCTCTCACAGCTACTGGAAAAAATCATAGTTTGAGTAGATGGATCATTGTCAGTAAAGTAATGTCTCTGCTTTTTAATATGCTGTCTAGGTTTATCATAGCTTTTCTTCCAAGGAGCAAGCATCTTTTAATTTCATAACTGCAGTCACCATCTGATTTTTGAACCCAGGACAATGAACTCTGCCACTCTTTCTATTGTTTCCCTATGTATTTACCATGAAGCAATGTGACCAGATGCCATGATCTTAGTTTTATGAATGTTGAAGACTCTTGAGAGCCCCTTGGACTGAAAGGAGATCCAACCATTCCATCCTAAACCAGATCAGTCCTAGGTGTTCATTGGAAGGACTGATGCTGAAGCTGAAACTCCAATACTTTGGCCACTTCAGGTGAAAAGTTGACTTCTTGGAAAATAGCCTAATGCTGGAAAGGATTGGGGGCAGGAGGAGAAAGGGACGACAGAGGATGAGATGGCTACATGGCATCATCAAATCGATGGACCTGAGTTTGAGTGAACTCCAGGAGTTGGTGACAGACAGGGAGGCCTGGCGTGCTGTGGTTCATGGAGTTGCAAAGAGTTGGACACGACTGAGCTACTAAACTAAACTGAAGAGAGTAAATGATAAAAGTTTTCATCACAAGGAAAACACCATTTTTTTTTTTTTTGTATCTGCCAGTGTATAAAATGCTAAGCAAACTTATTGTGGTAATTATTTCACAGTATATATGTCAATCCCTTACACTGTCTTCTTAAACTTATACATTGCTATATATTAAGTATATCTAAAGTGAAGAGGAACTAAAAAGCCTGCTGATGAAAGTGAAAGTGGAGAGTGAAAAAGTTGGCTTAAAGCTCAACATTCAGAAAATGAAGATCGTGGCATCCGGTCCCATCACTTCATGGGAAATAGATGGGGAAATAGTGGAAACAGTGTCAGGCTTTATTTTTTGGGGCTCCAAAATCACTGCAGATGGTGACTGCAGCCATGAAATTAAAAGATGCTTACTCCTTGGAAGGAAAGTTATGACCAACCTTGATAGCATGTTCAAAAGCAGAGACATTACTTTGCCAACAAAGGTTCGTCTAGTCAAGGCTATGGTTTTTCTAGTGGTCATGTATGGATGTGAGAGTTGGACTGTGAAGAGGGCTGAGCACCGAAGAATTGATGCTTGTGAACTGTGGTGTTGGAGAAGACTCTTGAGAGTCCCTTGGACTGCAAGGAGATCCAACCAGTCCATTCTGAAGGAGATCAGCCCTGGGATTTCTTTGGCAGGAATGATACTAAAGCTGAAACTCCAGTACTTTGGCCACCTCATGCGAAGAGTTGACTCCTTGGAAAAGACTCTGATGCTGGGAGGGATTGGGGGCAGGAGGAGAAGGGGACGACAGAGGATGAGATGGCTGGATGGCATCACTGACTCGATGGACGTGAGTCTGAGTGAACTCCAGGAGTTGGTGATGGACAGGGAGGCCTGGTGTGCTGCAATTCATGGGGTTGCAAAGAGTCAGACACGACTGAATGACTGAACTGAACTGAACTGAAGCCTGAAGTTAAACAAATGCCTCCAAGTTAAAATTTGCTGTTTATCATTTACTTGATATTTCTATGATTTGTCTGATATCTCAGTTTTTCACTATATCATAAAAATCTATGAGAGAAAACATGCTTGCTTTTATTTATCATTGTAACTTAGGCATACAGTATAAAACATTTTGTGAATTTTAACCCAATAAGTTTTTTAAAATAAATATATATGTGTGTGTGCTAATTCGTTTCATTGTGTGTGACTCTTTTCGACCCCATGAATTATAGCCCTCCATAATGCTCTGTCTATGGGATTCTCCAAGCAAGAACTGTTGTGGGTTGTCATTTCCTCTTCCAAGGGATCTTCACTATCTAGGGATGGAACTCTTATCTCTTACACCTCCTGCATTGACAGGCAGGTACCATTAGTTCCCCCTGGAAAGCCCAAAATATACATGTAGCTAAATAACCTCCTTTTTGCAAAATATGTCCTTTTGAATTTAATTTTCATAGAAATTACATCTATAAAGGTCTGGCAATTCTGCCATTATCACTTTTTTTTTTAATCCTTAAGTCAGATATCATGAACTCATAAAATATTCAAGCTGGAAGTAACTTTGGAATCAATCTGGTACAGCAGTCTTTAAATTTTATGGACTTACCCCAGGGACTACTTGAAGGTGTTGTGAGGAAAATTTTGATAAGTTGAAGCTTTGGAACTCCAACCCTGGGAAACCAACAGCTCTCACGTATTTTGTATATTGGAGTTTCACATGCTATTAAGTTTAATAAAAAACATTCTAGTGCTACAAGTTTTTTTAAAAATGCTGATATATCTCAACTCCTTTCATTTTAATTGTAAGGAAATAGATTCTTTTTGAGGTAAAATAATTTTAATAAGGTCATCCAACTAGTTAATTTCAAAAGTAAAACAAGGACACATGTAATCTGGTTCCCAGAAATGTCAATTGGCTACTTTACCCATCAATGGATTAATATTTCATTCTTAAGTAATATAATTTTAGCTCTCTAGCTAACACGAAAAGCTGTATATGAATATGATTAATTTAAATGAGTTAATATTGGCTTCTAATGCTTTCACCAACCAAACATAAGGGTCTATGTGGTGGCTCAGCAGTAAATAATCCACCTGCAATGCAGGAGATGTGGGTTCAATCCTGTGGGTTCAGGAAGTTCCCCTGGATAAGGAAATGAAAACCCATTCCAGTATTTTGATTGGGAAATTCCATAGACAGAGGAACCTGGTGTGCTATAGTCCATGGAGTCACAAAAGTGTCAGACACGACTTAGAGACTAAACAACAACCTGTGTATGGCACTGAGTTTCAGGATCCATCATGTTTAAGCAAAAGTAATATAAGATTTTGTCTCTAACAGATGTAGGTGGGTTTGGGTCCCAGTTCTACTACTTACTAGCACAAATTGTACACACTATTTAAAATCTCTGAGCTTCATTTTACTTATCTAGAAAATGAGAATTAATCAACTTTCAACTGGGTTTGCTTGGAGCATTAAATAAAATATATAAAAGTGCTTAGCACATTGTCTGGTAAGAGTTATCAACAAAGAAGTTTCCTTTTTACTCTTTCATATTAATTTTGCATTTATATTCCTATGAGTTTATAGATCTTTGGTTTATAAATATACTTGTAATTATCAAATTAAGCATGTATTTTGCCTATACCCAAATCCATCAATAAATAATTTATTTTCAATAAACATTATCAATAGTTGATAATATAAATTGTTATTAAATTATCAATAAATAAGAGTGCATAGGTAATACAAAAGATTATTTTGGTTTTTAACATTTCACATTTCATAGTCAAGTTCTAAGATAATTACTACTTTCCTTTTGTAACATATATTTATCTTAAGCTAATAAATGAATATCTTTCGTAATGCTACTATGACTAAATTCTACTTTGCAAATTCAATAATTAGACTACAAGTCTTGTGAATGTTACCCACTATTCAATTTTATTTTTCTGGTGAGATTCTGTATGCCAATAGATGAGCTTCCATTAAAAAATGAGGAAATCTTGAAGCAAAATAACTTTTTTTAATAGTGAATTATTTTACTTTGTTCTGAATCCTTGTTCATCTATTTTTGCCTGTTCTACAAAAGTAATCCTAATTAAATACCTATATATTATACATAATATATATGCATATATATCTCTTTAGAGAATGTTTTTATTCTCCACTTTTACACTGACATATCAGCAGGTGTTATACAATCATTTAATAAGTAACTAATTAAGTTGCTTTAACTTACTTATTTAAACTATTTAATAGTCTTCTCATGTCTCCAGTGTACAGATGATGACATTATTCAGTCATAAATTGTTCTACTGAGGGAGAATTTGTGTTAAAATTTTGGATGACCTAAAACTGTCAGACACCATTTGAATTTCACATTTCACTGTCCATTATGATAGTAAAATGTCATCCAAATTAAGCAACATATCTTTAAGTATTCATAACCCAGCCTCAACAGTTATTAACATTTTCCCAATAAACTGTGGAAAATTCTGAAAGAGATGGGAATACAAGACCACCTGACCTGCCTCTTGAGAAATCTGCATGCAGGTCAGGAAGCAACAGTTAGATCTGGACATGGAACAACAGACTGGTTCCAAATAGGAAAAGGAGTACATCAAGGCTGTATATTGTCAGCCTGCTTATTTAACTTATATGCAGAGTACATCATGAGAAATGCTGGGCTGGAAGAAGCACAAGCTGGAATCAAGATTTCAGGGAGAAATATCAATAACCTCAGATATGCAGATGACACCACCCTTATGACAGAAAGCAAAGAAGAACTGAGGAGCTTCTTGATAGAAGTGAAAGAGGAGAGTGAAAAAGTTGGCTTAAAGCTCAACATTCAGAAAACTAAGATCATGGCATCTGGTCCCATCACTTCATGGGAAATAGATGGGGAAACAGTGGAAACAGTGGCTGACTTTATTATGTTGGGCTCCAAAATCACTGCAGATGGTGACTGCAGCCATGAAATTAAATGATGCCTATTCCTTGGAAGGAAAGTTATAGCAAGCCTAGACAGCTTATTAAAAAGCAGAGACATTACTTTGTCAACAAGTTCCGTCTAGTCAAGGCTATGGTTTTTCCAGTAGACATGTATGGATGTGAGAGTTGGGCCTTAAAGAAGGCTGAACACTGAAGAACTGATGGTTTTGAACTGTGGTTTTGTAGAAGACTCTTGAGAGTCCCTTGGACTACTAGGAAATCAAACCAATCCATCCTAAAGGAGCTCAGTCCTGGGTATTCACTTGAAGGACTGATGTTGAAGCTTAAACTCCAATATTTTGACCACCTTATGAGAAGAGCTGACTCATTGAAAAGACCCTGATGCTGGGAAAGATTGAAGGCAGGAGGAGAAGGGGATGAGATAGTTGGATGGCATCACTGATCCAATGTACATGAGTTTGGGTAAACTCTGGGAGTTGGTGATGGACAGGGAGGCCTGGCGTGCTGCATTCCCATGGGGTCGCAAAGAGTTGGACATGACTGAGCGACTGAACTGAACTGAACTGATTTAAGTATGACCTAAATCAAATCCCTTACAATTATACAGTGGAAGTTACAAACAGATTCAAGGGATTAGATCTGATAGATATGGACAGACAGACTGTATCATTATTGGGAAATGAGTACATCAAGGCTGTATATTGTTATCCTGCTTACTTAACTTATATGCAGAATACACCATGCAAAATGTCAGGGAAACACAAACTGAAATTAAGATTTCCAGGAGAAATATCAACAACCAGAGATATGCAGATGATATCACTCTATTGGCAGAAAGTGAAGAGGAACTAAACAGCCTCTTGATAAGGGTGAAAGAAGAGTGTGAATAAGCTGGCTTGAAATTCGGTTCAGAAAACTAAGTTCATGGAATTTGGTCCCATTACTTCATGGCAAATACAAATGTAAAAAGTGGAAACAGTGATAGTTTTTATTTTCTTCAGCTCCAAAATCACTGAGGACTGTGATTGCAGCCATGGAATAAAAAGATGCTTGCTCCTTGGGAAGAAAGCTATGATAAACCTAGACAATGTATTAAAGAGCAAAGATATCAGTTTTCTGATGAAGGTACATATAGTCAAACTGTTTTTTTTTCCAGTAGTCATGTATGAATGTGAGATTTAGACCATAAAGAAGGCTGAGTTTTGAAGAAGTGATGTTTTCAAATTGTGGTGCTGAAGAAGACTCTTGAGAGTCCTTTGGACTACAAGGAGAACAAAAAAGTCAATCCTAAAAAAAAAAAAAAAAATCAACCCTGAATATTCTTTGGAAAGAGTGTTGCTGAAGCTGAAGCTCCAGCACTTTGGCCACCTGATGTGAAGAGCCAATTCATTAGAAAAAACCCTGATGCTGGGAAAGATCGAAGGCAAAGGAGAAGGGGGTGGTAGAGATAAGATGGTTAGCATTACTAAATGAATGGACTTGAATTTGAGCAAATTCGGGAGATAGTGGAGAATAGAGGTACATGGAGAACAGAGGCACATGATAGTGGGGAACAGAAGCACATGGCGAACATGGAGACCAGAGGCACATGGATAACAGAAGCACATGTCCATGAGGTCAACAAGAGTAGCACATGACTTAGCAACTGAACAACAAGAACAACATTCAATGCTAAGACATTAATTAAAATTCTAAGGTATATATTTTATCAATGGACTACTGCAGTCTTCAATCATATTTTCATAACATATTTAATAACACTGAAATGCTCATGATAACATTTAGTTGAGTAAATAAGACATAAAATTATATATATGCATATATATTATGCAATATTCATCATCACAATAAAAAATAGAGAGGCCAAAATTTAAACTGAAACAAAATATTGTTAGTAAACTTGAGTGACAGAACTATGTCTGGCTTTAAAAATATTTTCTGGTTTTCTAAAACATTTTCAAAATTTACATTTATAATTGTTAGATATAAAAGCCTTTTCAGATCATTGAGTGTTTAACCACATATTTTTCATTAAAAATAATTTTGTCAATATGGGTACTAAAACATAAGATAGCAATACATTCAAGATTTTTATATGTTAAAATTGTTAGTTTAAATTATGATCACCACATTGTAAGAGGTACTTAAACATGGATTTTCTTTTACTATCTGAATATAATATATATTCTTGAATCTGGAGAGCATAGTCAGTTTATACTATAAATATTGAATTTATTTATTCGTTTCATTTTTTTTCTAACAAAGACTTTCAGATGAGTCATAAAAAGTAGAAACCTATGACAGCAAATGCTTGAATTGAAAATGTGATCCGTTTTTATATCATGTACAAAAAATAATGGCACATAAAAGTTATCATTTTGAGGTGTTAGTAAAACTTATCTGACTTGTTTGTTGAATAATTTATATTGTTAAATATTGAAAGTAGAACATGAAATCAGAACAATGATGAGTGGATGAATGAAAAACAATAAATAAATCTTCAAAATTGACTTGAAGGTGCAGAACAGAATGGCTACTCTGTTAACCAAATTTTTAATCATCAATCTATATATCAAGCAAGATATTTTTAATGGAAATAATAGACAAAATGTTAAACTAACATGACATACATTAAAATTATCTTCACTGAATTTTAACTTCCTAGATCTTCAATTCTTCTATGTGATATAATACTCTAAATATTTTTAAATATTAATATTTTGCAAACATATTTTCATTATCTCTTTCATATTTGGTATTTTAAAGACCATTCATATTTTCTTTGTTGCCAATCAACATGTCTTCATAAAATTTGTAGCTAACTGATCAATTAACTTTTTAAAAAAAAATAATTGGAGGCTAATTACTTTATAATATTGTGGTGGTTTTTGCCATACATTCACAGGAATCAGCCATGGGTGTACATGTGTTCCCCATCCTGACACTCCCTCCCACCTCCTTCCCCATCCCATCCCTCAGGGTTGTCCCACTGCACCAGACTTGAGCACCCTGCCTCATGCATTGAACCTGGACTGGTGATCTATTTCACATATGATAATGTACATGTTCCAGTGCTATTCTCTCAAATCATAACACCCTCGCCTTCTCCCACAGAGTCCAAAAGTCTGTTCTTTACATCTGTGTATCTTTTGCTGTCTCACATATAGGGTCATCGTTACCATCTTTCTAAATTATATATATATGTTTAGAAATATATATATATATATGTTTAGAACTAACACCCAAAAAAGATGTTCTTTTCATTATAGGGGACTGGAATGCAAAAGTAGGAAGTCAAGAAACACCTGGAATAACAGGCAAATTTGGCCTTGGAATACGGAATGAAGCAGGGCAAAGACTGACAGAGTTTTGCCAAGAAAATGCACTGGTCATAACAAATACCCTCTTCCAACAACACAAGAGAAGACTCTATACATGGACATCACCAGATGGTCAACACCGAATTCAGAGTGGTTATATTCTTTGCAGCCGAAGATGGAGAAGCTCTATACAGTCAGCAAAAACAAGAGTGTGAGCTGACTGTGGCTCAGATCATGAACACCTTATTGCCAAATTCAGACTTAAATTGAAGAAAGTAGGGAAAACCACTAGACCATTCAGGTATGACCTAAATCAAATCCCTTATGATTATACGGTGGAACTGAGAAATAGATTTAAGGGCCTAGATCTGATAGATAGAGTGCCTGATGAACTATGGAATCAGGTTCGTGACATTGTACAGGAGACAGGGATCAAGACCATTCCCATAGAAAAGAAATGCAAAAAAGCAAAATGGCTGTCTGGGGAGGCCTTACAAATAGCTGTGAAAAGAAGAGAAGCGAAAAGCAAAGGAGAAAAGGAAAGATATAAGCATCTGAATGCAGAGTTCCAAAGAATAGCAAAAGAGACACTGATGTATAGAACAGTCTTATGGACTCTGTGGGAGAGGGAGAGCGTGGGAATATTTGGGAGAATGACATTGAAACATATAAAATATCATGTACGAAACGAGTTGCCAGTCCAGGTTCGATGCATGATACTGGATGCTTGGGGCTGGTGCACTGGGATGACCCAGAGGGATGGTATGGGGAGGGAGGAGGGAGGTGGGTTCAGGATGGGGAACACATGTATACCTGTGGCGGATTCATTTTGATGTTTGGCAAAACTAATACAATTATGTAAAATTAAAAAAAAAAAAAAGAATAGCAAGAAGAGATAAGAAAGCCTTCTTCAGCGATCAATGCAAAGAAATAGAGGAAAACAACAGAATGGGAAAGACTAGGGATCTCTTCAAGAAAATCAGAGATACCAAAGGAACATTTCATGCAAAAATGAGCTCGATAAAGGACAGAAATGGTATGGACCTAACAGAAGCAGAAGATATTAAGAAGAGATGGCAAGAATACACAGAAGAACGGTACAAAAAAGATCTTCATGACCCAGATAATCACGATGGTGTGATCACTGACCTAAAGCCAGACATTCTGGAATGTGAAGTCAAGTGGGCCTTAGAAAGCATCACTACGAACAAAGCTAGTGGAGGTGATGGAATTCCAGTTGAGCTGTTCCAAATCATGAAAGACGATGCTGTGAAAGTGCTGCACTCAATATGCCAACAAATTTGGAAAACTCAGCAGTGGCTACAGGACTGGAAAAGGTCAGTTTTCATTCCAATCACAAAGAAAGGCAATGTCAAAGAATGCTCAAACTATAGCACAATTGCACTCATCTCACATGCTAGTAAAGTAATGCTCAAAATTCCCCAAGCCGGGCTTCAGCAATATGTGAACCGTGAACTTCCATATGTTCAAGCTGGTTTTAGAAAAGGCAGAGGAACCAGAGATCAAATTGCCAACATCTGCTGGATCATGGAAAAAGCAAGAGACTTCCAGAAAAACATCTATTTTAGCTTTATTGACTATGCCAAAGCCTTTGACTGTGTGAATCACATTAAACTGTGGAAAATTCTGAAAGAAAAGGGAATACCAGACCCCCTGATCTGCCTCTTGATAAATTTGTATACAGGTCAGGAAGCAACAGTTAGAACTGGACATGGAACAACAGACTGGTTCCAAATAGGAAAAGTAATTCGTCAAGGCTGTATATTGTCAACCTGTTTATTTAACTTATATACAGAGTACATCATGAGAAACGCTGGACTGGAAGAAGCAAAAGCTTGAATCAAGATTCCTGGGAGAAATGTCAATAGACTCAAATATGCAGATGACAACACCCTTATGGCAGAAAGTGAAGAGGAACTAAAAAGCCTCTTGAGGAAAGTGAAAGTGGAGAGTGAAAAAGTTGGCTTAAAGCTCAACATTCAGAAAATGAAGATCATGGCATCTGGTCTCACCACTTCATGGGAAATAGATGGGGAAATCGTGGAAACAGTGTCAGACTTTATTTTTCTGGGCTCCAAAATCACTGCAGATGGTGACTTCAGCCATGAAATTAAAAGACGCTTACTCCTTGGAAGGAAAGTTATGACCAACCTAGATAGCATATTCAAAAGCAGAGACATTACTTTGCCAACAAAGGTCAGTCTAGTCAAGGCTATGGTTTTTCCTGTGGTCCTGTATGGATGTGAGAGTTGGACTGTGAAGAAGGCTGAGTGCCAAAGAATTGATGCTTTTAACTGTGGTGTTGGAGAAGACTCTTGAGAGTCCCTTGGACTGCAAGGATATCATCCAGACCATTCTGAAGGAGATCAGCCCTGAGATTTCTCTTGAAGGAATGATGCTGAAGCTGAAACTCCAGTACTTTGGCCTCCTCATGCGAAGCGTTGACTCATTGGAAAAGACTCTGATGCTGGGAGGGATTGGGGACAGGAGGAGAAGGGGACGACAGAGGATGAGATGACTGGATGGCATCACTGACTCGATGGACGTGAGTCTGGGTGAACTCCGGGAGTTGGTGATGGACAGGGAGGCCTGACGTGCTGCGATTCATGGGGTCTCAAAGAGTTGGACATGACTGAGCGACTGATTTGCTCTGATCTGATGTGTTAATATACTGTATTGGTGTTTTGCTTTCTGGCTTACTGTACTCTACATAATAGGCTCCAGTTTCATCCATCTCATTAGAACTGATTCAAATGCATTCTTTTTAATAGCTGAGTATTACTCCATTGTGTATACGTACCACAGCTTTCTTATCCAGTCCTCTGCCAAATGACCTCTAGGTTGCTTCCATGTCCTGGATATTGTAAACAGTGCTGCAATGAACATTGTGGTACACATATCTCTTTCAATTCTGGTTTCCTTGGTGTTTTGAGCAGCAGTTTGATTGCTGAGTCTTATGGCAGTTCTAATTTCAGTGTTTTAAGGAATCTCCACACTGTTCTCCATAGTGGCTGTACTAGATTGCATTCCCACCAACAGTGTAAGAGGGCTCCCTTTTCTCCACACCCTCTCCAGCATTTTTTGTTTGTAGACTTTTTGATAGCAATCATTCTGACCAGAGTGAAATGGTACCTCATTGTGGTTTTGATTTGAATTTCTCTGATAATGATTCATATTGAGCATCTTTTCATGTGTCTGTTAGCCATCTGTCTGTCTTCTTTGGAGAAATGTCTGTTTAGTTCTTGGGCCCATTTTTTGATTGGGTCATTTATTTTTCTGGAATTGAACTGCAGGAGCTGCTTGTATATTTTTGAGATTAATTTTTTGTCAGTTGTTTCATTTGCTATTATTTTCTCCCATTCTGAAGGCTGTATTTTCACCTTTTTTATAGTTTCCTTCGCTGTGCAAAACCCTTTAACTTTAATTAGGTCCCATTTGTTTATTTTTGCTTTTATTTCCAATATTCTGGGAGGTGGGTCATAGAGGATCCTGCTGTGATGTATGTCGGAGAGTGTTTTGCATATGTTTTCCTCTAGGAGCTTTATGGTTTCTGGCCTTACATTTAGGCCTTTAATCAATTATGAGATTATTTTTGGGTATAGTGTTAGAAAGTGTTCTAGTTTCATTCTTTTACAAGTGGTTGACCAGTTTTTCCAGCAACACTTGTTATAGAGATTCTTTTCTCCATTGTATATTCTTGCCTCCTTTGTCAAAGATAAGGTGTCCATGGTACTGCTAAGTTACTTCAGTCATGTCCGACTCTGTGCGACCCCACAGACGGCAGCCCAGCAGGCTCCCCCATCCCTGGGATTCTCCAGGCAAGAACACTGGAGTGGGTTGCCATTTCCTACTCCAACGCATGAAAGTGAAAGTGAAGTCGCTCAGTCGTGTCTGACTCTTAGCGACCCCATGGACTGTAGCCTACCAGGCTCCTCCGTCCGTAGGATTTTCCAGGCAAGAGTACTGGAATGGGGTGCCATTGCCTTTTCCAAAGGTGTCCATAGGTGCATGCATTTATCTCTGGGCTTTCTATTTTGTTCCATTGATCTATATTTCTGTCTTTATGCCAGTACCATACTGTCTTGATGACTGTAGCTTTGTAGTAGAGCCTGAAGTCATGTAGGTTGATTCCTCCAATTCCATTCTTTCCTCAAGATTGCCTTAGCTATTCGAGGTTTTTTGTATTTCCATACAAATTGTGAAATTATTTGTTCTATTCTCTGAAAAATACTGTCGGTAGCTTGATAAGGATTGCATTGAATCTATACATTGCTTTGGGTAGTATACTCATTTTCACTATATTGATTCTTCCAATCCAGGAACATGGTATATTTCTCCATCTATTAGTGTCCTCTTTGATTTATTTCATCAGTGTTTTATAGTTTTCTATGTATAGATCTTTTGTTTATTTAGGTAGATTTATTCCTAAGTATTTTATTCTTTTCATTGCAATGGTGAATGGAATTGTTTCCTTAATTTCTCTTTCTGTTTTCTCATTGTTAGTGTACAGGAATGCAAGGATTCCTATAGCATTTTTGCATGTTAATTGTATATCCTGCAACTGTACTGTGTTCACTGATTAGCTCTAGAAATTTTCTGGTGGTGTCATTAGGGTTTTCTATGTAGAATATCGGTCATCTGCAAAAAGTGAGAGTTACTTCTTTTCCAATCTGGATTCCTTTTATTTCTTTTTCTGCTCTGATTTCTGTGGCCAAAACTTCCAAAACTATGTTGAATAGCAGTGGTGAGGGTGGGCATCCTTGTCTTGTTCCTGACTTGATGGGAAATACTTTCAATTTTTCACCATTGAGGATACGGTTTGCTGTTGGTTTGTCATATATGGCTTCAATTATGTTGAGGTATGTTCCTTCTGTGCCTGCTTTCTGGCGGGTTTTTATCATAAATGGATGTTGAATTTTGTCAAAGGCTTTGTCTGTATCTATTGAAATAATCATGTGGTTTTTATGTTTCAATTTGTTAATGTGCCAGACCCATCACAAACATGGAAATCAAAACTATAATAAAAAATCTTCCAACTAACAAATTCCCAGGACCGATGGCTGCACAGGTGAATTCTACCAAAAATTCCGAGAAAAGCTAAAACTTATCCAACTCAAACTCTTCCAGAAAATTGCACAGGAAGGTAAACTCCCAAACTCATTCTATGAGGCCACCATCACCCTAATACCAAAACCAGACAAAGATGCTACAAAAAAAGAAAACTACAGGCCAATATCACTGATGAACATAGATGTAAATATCCTCAACAAAATTCTAGCAAGCAGAATCCAACAACATATTCAGAAGATCATGCATCATGACCAAGTGGGCTTTATCCCAGGGATGCAATGATTCTTCAATATTCGCAAATCAATCAATGTAGTACATACTTCTAGTTGCTATAGAGCATGTTTGTTTGTTTGCTTGTTTTAAGCAGCAAGATCCATTATGGCAATGCTATTTACTTGGATTCCATTACAGTTATAAAATTTTACACTAATTTGTCACTTTCATCTAAGAATATCAAAGTGTTATACAAGCACAGCCTCTAATCACAGTAATCCTCCTAACAGTTGGGGCAGGAGGGGGGCAGCAGAGAAAGGCAACTTCCACTTGTGCAACTCTCCATCTAAGCAGATCCCTGTCCAGGCCTGGGAAGACATTCTTTTTTTTTTTTATTTTTTTTTATTTTTTTTTTATTTTATTTTATTTTTAAACTTAACATAACTGTATTAGATTTGCCAAATATCAAAATGAATCCGCCACAGGTATACATGTGTTCCCCATCCTGAACCCTCCTCCCTCCTCCCTCCCCATTCTTAATGAGGGTTGCATGTAGAAATTTTAAAAATCTGGAAAAGTTCTTAGGTGAGTCTGCAGCATATTTTTGAGAAGTAAAGACAATGAGTTTTTTGCTCTCTAGATAAAATATAATTCTCAAATTATATGACTCTTTTCTTATTGATGGAAACAGTAAGGAAGGCTGGAGAGAGGTAAGCAAATTTCCATGATTTGTCATTATTTAAAAGGCAAAAATATTTTTGACCATTCCTTTTTTAAACTCTGTATTTTAAATCTATCTTTCCTTCTATATTTCACTACTAAAATGAACTTAATATTAGTAATCTGATAGCTGGCATTTTTTAAATAAAAGAAGTACATAACTATACAGATCATGGATAACCTGAGATAAAGAGTGATTTGATAGAACGAGTTACAGACACTGCCAAACAAATCTCTGAGACTATACCCTGTTTTCTATTTTTCTATTGTTTTGTGCTTCTATTATTTAAGAGGTTATTGTTTACTTGGTCTTAATTTGGGTCCCAGGATTTTGACTATGTTTATATTTATTACTGCTCTGCTTCTAATAACAATTTTGTTGCACTTTTTACAAAAACAGGAAATTTATTGCAATAATTATTACCAGGTTAGCACTTCAACTTTAGACTGAATGCATAAATAGAGTTTTAAAATAAGATGAGAAAATCTTCATGAAATAAATTATTTTCTTTCTGTGATCCAAAAGCTCATTTATCTTAATTATTTTTGATGTTTTTCCCCATTATAGCTCAACTTTACATTTTCAGAGAACAAAAATCATTAACTAGTTTCCTTTAAAAAGAGTGTGAATTCTGAAAGATTGCTTCCCTATAATTATTTCTGTCACCTGAATAAAAGGTATATTGTTCAGAATGTCACAAGTCATTAAGAAAAACAGTTTATGCACAGTAAATTCTGCCCGGGAAAAATTCATCTGTTACGAATAACTCCCTTTATATTCTGAGTAAATCTCACTGTTAAATTTTCAGGTCTAAATTGGCAATAACAAGCTGTATGCTTTAGGCAATGGGCAAAGAACATCAGAGAAAAGCAAATTTTTTGAAATAATGACATATTGAATTGAAATTTAAATCTACAAGGATACCACGCTGCCAGTTGACAAATCAGATAGAAATTAAATTTAAGCAGAAGTAGTGGTAGTGATTTGTGATAGTTGTTTTAGTTCTGCTGTGTTTGTTTTTTGTTGTTGGTGTTGTTATTTTTTTTTTTTTTTTGCTTGTATTGTTTTGATCTAGATCAATAGAGTCAAAGGACAAAATTATATGAAAGACATGTGACTTAAATCAATTATAATTATTTACTAGACTTAGAGATTTTATATTTGTAAGTCATCTATTATACCTTCACTTTACAGGAGATTGTCCAGATATCTATAGATTATATTTCATGAAGTAATTATTAAAATATTTTATCTGCTATGTATTTTCTCTTTTCAGTTTCATTTTTATATACTTTAAATAGAAGCATTAAATCTTAGAATAAATAAATATTTATAATGTATGATTAAAAAATTATTATCTTGCCATGAGGCTTCATGGTTATCAAATTGACTTTCCATTCCCACAGCAATTTAATCATTCCAATGCTAACTAAATTTGGTTATAGTTACTACTTAAGAAATACATTCTCATGAGCATGTTAAATGGTTAGTTCTTTCCCAAATGAAGTAAAATTTGACATTGGTATTGGTCAAAAGAAAATGTGTGTATGTGTAACTTTAGTAGAATCTGGAAACTCTTTCTTATAGTATGTTCACATCTAAACACTGGAGCTCTAAATTTACTGTTTATCAAACATCGATTTTTCAAAAGGACTCAAGTTGCCTACAAGTTCAAAACACTTACTTGTCACTCAATATTTTCCATTTTATGTTTTTATTGTCATAGGTTGGGAGAGGATAATCATTCACACTTGTCAGTGTTTCATCCTTCAAGTGACTTGAGAGGTTTTTACCATTTAGCTTGTTTTATAACTTGAATTTCAGATTTTGATGTTAATCCATTTCTTGCATTCCTGATGATTCAGATGACAAGGACTCAAGTTTGTGCATATTAGTTCTTTACATGTTATATGTATATTTATTTTCAATTTAAAGTTTAAACTTTAGTTTTTACCCTTTGTTCTTTAAGGTAATATTTTTTGTGATTCAGGGAAAGAAAATTTATGCATTTAAAATTTAGTAGTTCATTATTTTCTTTGATTTTAATTCACCTTGAAAGACACCAAGAGGTATGTTTATTTTTTTTCTTCATTATAAAGAAGAAACTTATATGCTTTTAAAATACTTGTGCATATAAGTTGCATGGTATCTCTTTTGAGAATTTCAGTGTAATTTATTTATTTTTCTGTTTATTTTGTATTGGGGTATAGTCGGTTAACAATGTTTTGACAGTTTCAGGTGAACAGCGAAGGGACCCAGCCATATATATATATATATATATATATATACATGTATCCAAATCTCCTAAGATTTCTTTTAAAAATAATATCATTGGTTTAATCACTTTTACAACAAACTGAATACACAATTCCTGAATCCATTGGCTGTTTTATCAAGTGAGAATTATTTCATTTACTTGAAGTAACTTTGTTAATTTATGAATTGGTTTTGACTATTATTATGGAAAAATATAAAAATAGTGAACTCATTTATTCTGAATAAATAAAAACAAATAACAATTTATGGCAGCAGAGTTTTTCAACTTGGTAATTTAGACTAATAAGTAATAACAGATTATGTGATTACTCTGAAATATTAGTATACAATAATGCAGTTCCAATTTTAGGCAACATTTAGAAGATCCCATACACACATACAAAAGAACCATATTGGAGGAAACATCTACTCTATCTCTTCACCTTTCATAACTAGATACTGCATTTAAAATAAAATATAAGCTTTAAGATATTATGGGTATAGAAATCATATTTTCTTAAAATTGTAACTATATCTTGTAACTATCCAAATGATAACCATCACAGAACAAGAATAATGTGAAATAGAACAAGAGGATCTACAAACTTGAATCTTTTTTTTTTTAATTTTATTTTATTTTTTAAACTTTACATAATTGTATTAGTTTTGCCAAATATCAAAATGAATCTGCCACAGGTATACATGTGTTCCCCATCCTGAACCCTCCTCCCTCCTCCCTCCCCATTCCATCCCTCTGGGTCGTCCCAGTGCAAACTTGAATCTTAATAGGAAAAAAAATGCAGTTCAGAAAATCATTTCCTATTTTTTAGCTAAGGAACATACTCAGATCTTAGTGAGAGGTATTAGGTTTAAATATAACCAAAATTCAACATATTTGTAGTGTACAAACTTTCCTAATAACTTCTGTAGTAAATAGTCCAAGGCTTTGGAAATTTAGAATGTTCTGTGGTGGATTTGTATCAAGTGGAGTAGATATGGTGAAAGTATACTGATTGTGTTCATTTACTTTTGCTTTTCTTCCATCAAAGTACAAATTTGTGTTCTTTAGCTATCTGAATTGCGTGGTTTGTAATACTAAAATTGATTAGCATTTAGGAGTTATGAAAATTTATCACAGTGTTGTTGTGTTTTTTTTTTTTTTTTCCTTTAACTTGTTATTGGACCTATGACTCTTTGCGACCCCATGGACTGTAGCCTGCCAGGCTCCTCTGTCCATGGGATTTTCCAGGCAATAGTACTGGAGTGGATTGCCATTTCCTTCTCTAGGGGATCTTCCTGACCCAGGGATTGAACCCAGGTCTTCTGCATTGTAGACAGATGCTTTACCACCTGAGCCACCAGGGAAGCAGTGGAAAAACTGGTGAAATCCAAATAAAGTTTGGAGTTTAGTTAGTACTAATGTACCCATATTGATTTCTTAGTTTTGACTGGACCAAATTGATATGGCTTCCTTGGAGGCTCAGATGGTAAAGAATCTGCCTGCAGTGCAGGAGACCTGGGTTGGAAAGATCCCCTGGAGAAGGAAATGGCAACCCACTCCAGTATTGTTGCCTGGGCAATCCCATGGACAGAGGAGACTGGTGGGCTACAGTCTGTGGAGTCACAAACAGTCAGACACGAGTGAGCAACAAACACTACACACTTTCATATTTATATGAGATACTAATACCATTTCTTAGTCTGTTCCAGTTTCTATAACAAAATGCCATAAACTAGGTAGCTTGGAAACAATAGAAATTTATTTTCACATCTCTAGAGGCTGAGAAGTCCATGATCAACTCATTGGCAGATTCAGTGTGTGGTGAAGTTTCAATCTCTGTTTAATAGACAGCTATCTCCTCGCTGTGTTCTCACATGATTTAAGGTGATAAGGGAGCTCTCTGGAGTCTCTTTTATGAGAGTATTAATCCAATTGAAGTGGACTCTGCAATCATGACCTCCTAAAGGCCCTACCTTCAAATGCCATCACACTGGGGATTAGATTTCAATAAATGAACTTTGGGGTAATGAAATAGTGTATAAATTTCTGTCCCTGGTTCCCACATATCTGTGTCCTCTCACATGCAAAATGCATCCATTCCATTTCAGTAACCCTGAAAATCTCAATTTCTTTCAGCATGGACTCAAAAATCTAATTTCAAAGTCTCCTCTAAATATCCTCTAAATCTGATATGTGTGAGATTTAATATTTGATTTATTCTGAGGCACATTTCCTTGCCACTGGGAAACCATAAAAGTTATGTGCTTCCAAGTAAAATTGTGGAACAACCATAGGCTAGATGTTACATTTCAAAATGGGAGAAATAAAAAAGGAGGCAAAAGAAAGATAGGTCCTATGTAAGTCCTAAGAGGGCAAACAAAATTAACTCTTAAAGCTTAAAATAACCCTTTTGGGCTTGATGTTCTGCCTGGCAGGTTCACTGGGGTAGAAACATCACCCTCTTGGCTTTAATGAATAAACCTGCAGCATCTCTTCCAAGCCAGAGGCATGGGCCCACAATTTTACCAAGAAGCCCTATCTTTTGAAATCTCGTTGGAGTCAGCCATAACTCCCAGGCCTGTGCATTCCACACACCAGCAGAGATGGCACCCCATAGATACCATCATGTACAGAGTGCTGCCTGTACTCTCTGGAAGGCTGGCCTCCATATCTTACACCACACTGGGACCCACTGGAATTGCACCTGGGGCAGCTAAGGAGCATGGTACCGGATGTTGGGGAGTGGAGCTTTCAGTGTGATGTGACATTAAGCAGTGCAGTCAAAGGTCCCAGAGGTGGACACAGGTAGGCCATCCTACAAAATCTGTCTCCTAGTCTTGGCACTCTGGCCTGTCATGTGATTGGCAACCCTGATGATCTCTGAATTGCCTTCAGAGTCATTCTTCCATGGTCTTGAAAAATAGCTCCTGGCTTCTATTGAGATGGCTCATACTCATCTCTTTATGTTTGCTTGGCCATATCTTACTTATATTTTGATATATGGATAGGCTAAGATTTTTGCAAATCATTATTTTTTTGCTTAACAGTTCTATCTTTATGTCATTTTTCTCTTTTCGCATTTTACTATAAGCAGTCAGGAAGAGCCAAACCATACCTTCATTACTTTGTTTGAAAATAGCTTTTGTTGAATATTCAATTTTATCACTCACAAGTACTATATTTTAAAAAACCCTAGAACATTAACACAATTCAGGTAAAATTTTTTGCTACTTTATAGACAATATCATTTTTCCTGTATTCTCCAGTAACATTTCTCATTTCCATTTGAGACCTCATCAGGATAACCTATACCATCCATATTTCTACAAATGTTCTGTTTGAGATTACTAAACTATTTCTAAGAAGTTTGGGACTTTCTCTACAGCTCTCTTCTTTTCTTTCTGAGCTTTCACCAAATCACCTTAATAATCCATTCACAGAAATGTAGGCTTTTCTAGAACACACTTTAAAACTCTTACAGCTTATACCCAATTCCAAAGATGCTTTCACATTTTAGGCATTCTCAGTATCAACTCTGTCTCAGTGTAAGCAAAAAGAAAATAAGATAGCTATTTAGATAAATTGTATAAATATTCCAGGTTTATCATGTATATTTCATAATCCAGACCTGAAATTATCAATTTTTCCAAGGAATCCTATTTTTTTTTAAATGGGGAATGGTATTTGGAGATCAGAATTTAGAGGATATTGGGCAACTACTTCAATATTTTAAAAACTAGCAAATAA
The DNA here is from genome assembly GCF_029407905.1 of Bubalus kerabau. NCBI lineage: Eukaryota > Metazoa > Chordata > Mammalia > Artiodactyla > Bovidae > Bubalus > Bubalus kerabau. Next base: position 55,354,492 of record NC_073647.1, on the reverse strand, counting down.
AGTGAAAAAATAAAATAAAATTCCAATTTTTTGTGTGACTTTGGGGAAATTAAGATGCTTTATGTAATTATTAAGTGGGTTTACATTAACAATGCAACTTTGAAAATAAAAATGTATATGCTACTGACTGGGCTTCCTTGGTGGTGCCAGTGGTAAAGAAACTGCATGCCAATGCAGGAGACATAAGAGATGTGGGTTCGATCCTGGGTCAGGAAGATCCCCTGGAGAAGGGAATGGCAATCCACTCCAGTATTTCTGCCTGGAGAATCTCATGGACAGAGGAGCCTAGAAGTCTATAGTCCATGGGGTTGCAAAGAGTCAGACATGACTGAAGTGACTGAATATGAACACAAGCATGTGCCAGTGGTGACTAAAATACAGTATCCACTCTGTAAACATGAAAAAGAAAATAAATTTTGTCATGAGAAATAAAATACCCACAGATAGTTTGAGTAGCTATCCATCTACCTACCATCTCTCTCTCTCTCTCTCTCCATCCCTAAATAAACCACCAAAAAACAGGTAGAATATATAAATGAGCTCAGTGAAGTTGAAGATTACAAAGCCAATATAGTATATCTATCTATATAGGTAGATATAAGGAAATATTCAGCCATAAAAAGAATACAATTTTTCCATTTGTGGCATCATGGAAAAACTTGGAGGTCATTGTGTGTGTGTGTGTGTGTGTGTGTGTGTGTGTGTGTGTGTGTGTGTGTAAGCTCAGTCATGTCTGACTCTTTGCAACCCCATGGACTGTAGCCCATGGAATTTTACAGACAAGAATATTGGAGTGGGTTGCCATTTTCTTCTCCAGGGAATCTTCCTGACCCAGGGATGGAACCCGAATCTCTTAAGCCTCCTGCTTTGGCAGGCAGGTTCTTTACCACTGTATCAACTGGGAAGTCCTTTGAGGGCATTACGCTAAGTTAAATATTTCAGAAAATGAAAGGCAAATGCCATATAATCTGACTTATATGTAGAATCTAACAGCAACAATAAAAACTAAGCCTGTAGAAATAGAACTCATTTGTGATTGCCAGAGGTGGGAGTTGTGGGTTGGCAACATGGATATATGTGTGAGATAGTCACTCAGTCATGTCTGACTCTGCAACCACATGGGTGGTAGCCCGCCAGGCTCCTCTGTCCGTGGGATTTCCCAGGCAAGAATACTGGAGTGGCTAGCCATTCCCTTCTCCAAGGGTTCTTCCTGACCCAGGGATTGAACTCAGGTCTCCCATATTGCAGGCAGATATTTTACCCTCAGAGCCACCAGGGAAGACAATATTAAAGTTTGTTATACACTCAAGATATCAAAAGGTACAAACTCCCAGTTCTAATATAAATAAGTTATGGGGGGTGTATTGTACAACTTGCAGACCATAGTTAATAATACTACATTGTATATTTTAAAGTTGCTAAGACAATAGGACTTGAAAATTATCTTCATAAGAAAAAAAAATCTGTAAAAAGAAAGAGAAGTCACTCAGTTGTGTCTGACTCTTTGCAACCCTGTGGACTGTAGCCTACCAGGCTTCTCTGTCTACGGGATTCTTCAAGCAAGAATACTCTACAAGACCTTCTAGAACTAACACCAAAAACATTATAGGGGACTGGAATGCAAAAGTAGGAAGTCAAGAAACACCTGGAATAACAGGCAAATTTGACCTTGGAGTACGGAATGAAGCAAGTCAAAGGCTAATAGAGTTCTGCCAAGAGAACACACGGGTCATAGCAAACACCATCTTCCAACAACACAAGAGAAGACTCTACACATGGACATCACCAGATGGTCAACACCGAAATCAGATTGATTATATTCTTTGCAGCCAAAGATGGAGAAGCACTATACAGTCAGCAAAAACAAGACCAGGAGCTGACTGTGGCTCAGATCATGAATTGCTTATTGCCAAATTCAGACTTAAATTGAAGAAAGTGGGGAAAACTACTAGACCGTTCAGGTATGACCTAAATCAAATTCCTTATGACTATACAGTGGAAGTGAGAAATAGATTTAAGGGACTAGACCTGATAGACAGAGTGCCTGATGAACTATGGACAGAGGTTCGTGACATTGTACAGGAGACAGGAATCAAGATCATCCCCAAGAAAAATAAATGCAACAAAGCAAAATGGCTGTCTAAAGAGGCCTTGCATATAGATGTGAAAAGAAGAGAAGTGAAAAGCAAAGGAGAAAAGCAAAGATATGCTCATTTGAACACAGAGTACCAAAAAATAGTAAAGAAGAGATTTAAAAAAAAGCCTCCCTCAGTGATCAGTGCAAAGAAATAGAGGAAAACAATAAAATGGGAAAGACTAGAGATCTCTTCAAGAAAATTAGAGATACCAAAAGAACATTTTATGCAAAGGTGGGCTCAATAAAAGGCAGAAATGATAGGGACCTAACAGAAGCAGAAGATATTAAGAAGAGGTGGCAAGAATAAACAGAAGAACTGTGACCCAGATAATCACGATGGAGTGATCACTCACCTAGAGTGAGACACCCTGGAATGTAAAGTCAAATGGGCCTTAGGAAGCATCACTACGAACAAAGCTAGCGGAGGTGATGGAATTCCAGTTGAGCTCTTTCAAATCCTGAAAGATGATGCTGTGGAAGTGCTGCACTCAATACATCAGCAAATTTGGAAATTCCAGCAGTGGCCACAGGACTGGAAAAGATAAATTTACATTCCAATCCCAAAGAAAGGCAATGCCAAAGGATGCTCAAACTACCGCTCAATTGCACTCATCTCACATGCTAGTAAAGTAACGCTCAAAATTCTCCAAGCTAGGTTTCAGAAATACATGAACCGTGAACTTCCAGATGTTCAAGGTGGTTTTAGAAAAGGCAGAGGAACCAGAGATCAAATTGCCAACATCCGCTGGATCATGGAAAAAGCAAGAGAGTTCCAGAAAAACATCTATTTCTGCTTTATTGAGTACGCCAAAGCTGTTGACTGTGTGGATCACAACAAACTGGAAACTTCTTCAACAGCTAGGAATATCATACCACTTTAACCATCTCCTGAGAAATCTGTATGCAAGTCAAGAAGTACCTGTTAAAACTGGACTTGGAACAAGAGACTGGTTCCAAATAGGGAAAGGAGTAGTATGTCAGGCTGTATATTGCCATCCTACTTATTTAACTTTTATGCAGAGAACATGATGTGAAGTGCCGGGCTGGATGAAGCACAAGCTGGAATCAAGATTGCCAGGAGAAATATCAATAAGCTCAGATATGCAGATGACACCACCCTTATGGAAGAAAGTGAAAAAGAACTAAAGAGCCTCTTCATGAAATTGAAAGAGGAGAGTGAAAAAGTTGGCTTAAAACTCAACATTCAGAAAACTAATATCATAGCATTTGGACCCATCACTTCATGGCGAATCAATGAGGAAACAATTGAAACAGTGAGAGACTTTATTTTGGGGGGTTCTAAAATCACTTCAGATGATTACTGCAGCCATGAAATTAAAATACACTTGCTCCTTGGAAGAAAAGCCATGACTAACCTAGACAACATACTAATAAACGGAGATCCGCCGACAAAGATACATCTAGTCAAAGCTATGTTTTGTTTCCAGTAGTCATGTATGGATGTGAGAGTTGGACTCTTCAGAATGCTGAGCAGCAAAAAAATGATGCTTTTGAACTGTGGTGTTGGAGAAGACTCTTGAGAGTCCCGTGGACTGCAAGGAGATCTGATCAGTCAATCCTAAAAAGAAATCAGTCCTGAATATTCATTGGAAGGACTGATGCTGAAGATGAAACTTCAATACTTTGACCACCTGATGTGAAGATTTGACTCACTGGAAAAAACAGTGATGCTGGGAAACACTGAAGACAGGAAGGGAAAGGGACTACAGAGGATGAGATAGTTGTATAACATCACTGACTCAATGGACATGAGTTTGAGCAAGCTCTGGGAGTTGGTGATGGGCAAGGGAACCTGGTGTGCTGCAGTCCATGGAGTTGTAAAGAATCGGACATGACTGACTGAAGTGAACTGAACTGATATATGACTTTATGCATATTCTTGAATATGATATTGCAGTCAAATCATTGGTGATATAAACAATATTTTCAATTGTTTCCTGTTATAAGACAGATTATTATTGAGGTCATTTAAATAACTATATTACTATGAAACTAAAAATGCTCAATAAATTTCTGAGTCTGGGAAATACCTGATAGAAAGGTAAATCTTTAAATTCTATTTATAGAAATATACTTTACAACACAGTGTATTAAAAAGCAGAGACATTGCTTTACCAACAAATGTCTGTATAGTCAAAGCTATGTTTTTTCCAGTGGTCATATATGCATGTGAGAGTTGGACCATAAAGAAAGCCGAGCACCAAAGAATTAATACTTTTGCACTGTGGTGTGGAAGAAGACACTTGAGAGTCCCTTGAACTGCAAAGATCAAACCAGTCAATCCTAAAGGAAATCAGTCCTGAATATTCATTGGAAGGACTGATGCTGAAGCTTAAACTCCAATACTTTGTCCAACTGATCGGAAAAACTGACTCATTTGTGAAGACCCTGATGCTGGGAAAGATTGAAGGCAGGAGAAGGATATTATAGAGGATGAGATCATTGGATGGCAACACCGACTCGATGGACATGAGTTGAGCAAGCTCCGGGCAGTAGTGATGGACAGAGACGCCTGGCTTGCTGCAGTCCATGGGGTCACAAAAGTGAGACTTGACTGAGTGACTGAACTGAACCCACCCCCATATCACCTCCTCCCCCTAAAAAGTACTTTGGGCAAACAACACATGAAGCAAAACCTTTAATAAATTAGATACGCTTATAACAGAAAATGGACAATGATAACATGGAAAATTTAAGAAGAGCTCTGTGAAAGAGATGGGAATACCAGACCACTTGACCTGCCTCTTGATAAATTTGTATGCAGGTCAGGAAGCAACAGTTAAAACTGGACATGGAACAACCGACTGTTTGCAAATAGGAAAAGGAGTTCGTCAAGGCTGTATATTGTCACCCTGCTTATTTAACTTCTATACAGAGTACATCATGAGAAACACTGGGCTGGTAGAAGCACAAGCTGGAATCAAGATTGCTGGGAGAAATACCAATAATTTCAGATATGCAGATGACACCACCCTTATGGCAGAAAGTGAAGAGGAACTCAAAAGCCTCTTGATGAAAGTGAAAGTGGAGAGTGAAAATGTTGGCTTAAAGCTCAACATTCAGAAAACGAAGATCATGGCATCTGGTCCCATCACTTCATGTGAAATAGATGGGGAAACAGTGGAAATAGTGTCAGACTTTATTTTTTTGGGCCCCAATATCATGGAACACCAGATTGGTTCCAAATAGGAAAAGGAGTTCGTCAAGGCTGTGTGTTGTCACCCTGTTTATTTAACTTATATGCAGAGTACATAATGAGAAACGCTGGACTGGAAGAAACACAAACTGGAATCAAGATTGCTGGGAGAAATATCAATAACCTCAGATATGCAGATGACACCACCCTTAGGGCAGAAAGTGAGGAGGAACTAAAAAGCCTCTTGATGAAAGTGAAAGTGGAGAGTGAAAAAGTTGGCTTAAATCTCAACATTCAGAAAATGAAGATCATGGCATCCGGTCCCACCACTTCATGGGAAATAGATGGGGAAACAGTGGAAACAGTGTCAGACTTTATTTTTCTGGGCTCCAAAATCACTGCAGATGGTGACTGCAGCCATGAAATTAAAAGACGCTGACTCCTTGGAAGGAAGGTTATGACCAACCTAGATAGCATGTTCAAAAGCAGAGACATTACTTTGCCAACAAAGGTTCGTCTAGTCAAGGCTATGGTTTTTCCTGTGGTCATGTATGGATGTGAGAGTTGGACTGTGAAGAAGGCTGAGTGTCGAAGAATTGATGCTTTTGAACTGTGGTGTTGGAGAAGACTCTTGAGAGTCCCTTAGACTGCAAAGAGATCCAACCAGTCCATTCTGAAGGAGATCAGCCCTGGGATTTCTTTGTAAGGAATGATGCTAAAGCTGAAACTCAAGTACTTTGGCCACCTCATGCAAAGAGTTGACTCATTGGAAAAGACTCTGATGCTGGGAGGGATTGGGGGCAGGAGGAGAAGGGGACGACAGAGGATGAGATGGCTGGATGGCATCACTGACTCGATGGACGTGAGTCTCAGTGAACTTCGGAGGTGGTGATGGACAGGGAGGCCTGACATGCTGCAATTCATGGGGTCGCAAAGAGTCGGACACTACTGAGCAACTGATCTGATCTCATCTGATCTGATCACTGAAGATGGTGACTGCAGACATGAAATTAAAAGACACTTACTCCTTGGAAGAAAAATTATAACCAACCTAGAAAGCATATTCAAAAGCAGGGACATTACTTTGCCAACTAAGGTCCATCTAGTCAAGGCTATGGTTTTTCCAATGCTCATGTATGGATGTGAGAGTTGGACTGTGAAGAAGGCTGAGTGCTGAAGAATTGATGCTTTTGAACTGTGGTGTTGGAGAATGCCGGTAGCCGGCATATTGCATATTGAGTGCATATTGCATATTGAGTGCAGCACTTTCCACAGCATCATCTTTCAGGATCTGGAATAGCTCAACTGGAATTCTATCACTGCCGGGATCAGGAGCTCCGCCCATGGCAAAGGTCATGAGGAAGGAGGCTCGGCACATGCAAAGGCGGGATCGAGCCTCAGGAGTCCCCCTGGAAATTCTCGAGCATCTACCCCAAACCAGAGTCTGCCTACTTTCGGCTTCGTGCTCTCACCTACACCTCTGACTTTACGGGGGCTGTCCCCCACTACCTCTCTCTGAAAAAAGAGTTAGCTTACAGCTCCAGTTAATAATTCCTGGGTGTGACAGTGTTTCAACCTACAAACTCCTTTGGAAATCCTCTAGCCTGCCTGAATAGGTTTTTCCGGCCACATGTGATTGTTCAGAGCCTCCCAACTGTGAGAGGCAGGAGATGTTCTAAACTGTCTAAACACAGATTCCTTTGATTAGTTAAAAGATTGATTAGAAATTGTATTAGTGAAGGGTTTTTCACTTATTGAGCCAATGTTTGCTGCTAAGTCTCCATACTCCGTACCTACTGTGTCCTTGGCAGTGTATTGATTGATATAATGGGTGTATAGAAATGTAAGTAGTAGCCTCAATGTTTGTAACTTTGGACCCTTGAGTTAATTCTTTTCTTGATTGAGCCCACCTCACCTTTGCCCTATAGGAATGCAGAAAGAGAGTGACAATGCTTTGTCCAATGCTTTTTTGGAGGCTGGTGCCTGACTTTGGAATAATCACCTTTAGAGAAAGATAAGTTTCTTAAAATGTTAACAGGCCTCCTGGCCAGAAGATGATGTAATTCACCTGAACTTTTGCATATGATAAGTTTGAAAGCCTGGCTTCGATTAGGACCAGGAACTGCTGTCCTTGCATGACTCCACCCCTTTCCCCATTATCCTCTATGCACAACTTTAGGTATAAAAACTACTTTGGAAAATAAAGTGCGGGCCTTGTTCACCGAAGCTTGGTCTCCCCATGTCACTCTCTTTCTTAAATTCTGGCTGAGTCTCCATCTGGAGCGTGGAACCCACCATGCTTGCTAATTATGCCTGGGCTTCTAAGATCCGACCGGGGAGGCCTCAGTGTCTCCTCTCCTTCGGGAGAACGGAAGGATGCCTGCGGCCTACGTAAGTGGTGCAAACTTCTTGTCTTGAAGTTTTATTGGTCTCCCGCATAAACCAAGCTACTCAGCCTCTTTTCTCCACTGAATTTTCCTACTGAGCTATCCTCGTTCTATTACTCTTTATATCTTTAATTAATATCTAATTGAAGCTATTGTATCCTTATCCTCGCCGACGCCATCCCCACTTCGAATACCCTGGATCAGCCGGGGCTGGACTCCGGCAGGAGAAGACTCTTGAGAGTCCCTTTGGCTGCAAGGAGATCCAACCAGTCCATTCTGAAGGAGATCAGCCCTGGGATTTCTTTGGAGGGACTGATACTAAAGCTGAAACTCCAGTACTTTGGCCACCTCATGTGATGTGTTGACTCATTGGAAAATACTCTGATGCTGGGAGGGATTGGGGGCAGGAGGAGAAGGGGATGACAGAGGATGAGATGGCTGGATGGCATCACTGACTCGATGGACGTGAGTCTGAGTGATCTCCAGGAGTTGGTGATGGACAGGGAGGCCTGGCGTGCTTCGATTCATTGGGCCGCAGAGAGTCATACATGACTGAGAGACTGAACTGAACTGATTGTATATAAAGAGAATAAAAGTTAGTATGGTTTATAAATGGGGTATAGAAGGAGACTTGACAAGACATTAAAGATATATGAAATAGGAGCAATATGGTTACAGTAAAAGGAATGTAACAGTAACTCTAGCTTATCTTCTGTGTTATTTTCCTGAGGATATGTTCTTTACATCAGTCTATATCCTACAGCTTTAGTCTTCCCTTTTCTTTAGCATAAAGTCTTAAGTGAAAGACAAGTCAATCTACCTCATATTTATGTAAACATTGCCTAGATTCATCATGATTAGCAGGCTGAAATACTCTTATTGAAGCAGTAATTCTCAACCATGGCTCCTCAAAGAAGCACATTCTAGGAGATTTTATATCTGCTTATGCCTGTTCCCAATACAAGTGTGTGTGTGTGTGTGTGTGTGTGTGTGTGTGCACGCACATATGCACACACATGCACACTCACTCAGTCATGCTTGACTTGTTTAAAAGGTAAACAAAAGTATTTCACAATCTCTTATCAAAGAGCAGACCAATTTGTTGATGTTCAGTCGCTAGATTGTGTCTGACTCTTTGCGACCTCATGGACTGCAGAATTCCTTGTCCTTCACTATCTCCCAGAGTTTGACCAAGCTCATATCCATTGAGTAGGTGATGCTATCCAACCATATCATCCTGTCATACCCTTCTCCTCCTGCCCTCAATCTTTCCCAGCATCTGGGTCTTTTCCAGTGAATCCACTCTTAGCATCAGGTGGTCAAATTATTGCAGCTTTAGCTTCAGCATCAGTCTTTCCAAAGAATATTCAGGGTTGATTTTTTTTCGGATTGACTGGTTTGATCTCCTTGCTATCCAAGGGACTCTCAAGATTCTTTCTATCACCACAGTTCAAAAGCATAAATTCTTTGCTGCACAGTGTTCTTTATGGCCCAACTCTCAGCATCATCTTTCAGGATTTAAAATAGCTCAACTGGAATTCTATCACCTCCACTAGCTTTGTTCATAGTGATGCTTTCTAAGGCCCACTTGACTTCACATTCCAGGATGTCTGGCTCTAGGTCAGTGATCACACCATCGTGATTATCTGGGTCGTGAAAATCTTCTTTGTACAGTTCTTCTGTGTATTCTTGCCACCTCTTCTTAATATCTTCTGCTTCTGTTAGGTCCATACCATTTCTGTCCTTTATCGAGCCCATCTTTGCATGAAATGTTCCCTTGGTATCTCTAATTTTCTTGAAGAGATCTCTAGTCTTTCCCATTGTGTTATTTTCCTCTATTTCTTTGCATTGACCGCTGAGGAAGGCTTTCTTTTCTCTCCTTGCTAGTCTTCAGAACTCTGCATTCAGATGCTTATATCTTTCCTTTTCTTCTTTGCTTTTCACTTCTCTTTGTTTCACAGCTATTTGTAAGGCCTCCCCAGACAGCCACTTTGTTTTTTTCCATTTCTTTTCCATGAGGATGGTCTTGATCCCTGTCTCCTGTACAATGCCACGAACCTCATTCCATAGTTCATCAGGCACTCTATCTATCAGATCTAGGCCCTTAAATCTATTTCTCACTTCCACTGTATAATCATAAGGGATTTGATTTAGGTCATACCTGCATGATCCGGTGGTTTTCCCCTCTTTCTTCAATTTAAGTCTGAATTTGGCAATAAGGAGTTCATGATCTGAGCCACAATCAGCTCCTGGTCTTGTTTTTGCTGACTATATAGAGCTTCTCCATCTTTGGCTGCAAAGAATATAATCAATCTGATTTTGGTGTTGACCATCTGGTGATATCCATGTATAGAGTCTTCTCTTGTGCTGTTGGAAGAGGGTGTTTGTTATGACCAGTGGATTTTCTTGGCAGAACTCTATTAGTTTTTGCCCTGCTTCATTCTGTAGTCCAAGGCCAAATTTGCCTGTTACTCGAGGTGTTTCTTGATTTCCTACGTTTGCATTCCAGTCCCCTAAAATGAAATGGACATCTTTTTGGGGTGTTAGTTCTGAAAGGTCTTATAGGTCTTCATAGAACCGTTCAACTTCAGCTTCTTCAGCATTACTGGTTGGGGCATAGACTTGGATTACTGTGATATCGAATGGTTTGCCTTGGAAATGAACAGAGATCATTCTGTCATTTTTGAGATTGCATCCAAGTCCTGATGTTCAAGCTGGTTTTAGAAAAGGGAGAGGAACCAGAGATCAAATTGCCAACATCTGCTGGATCATGGAAAAGGCAAGAGACTTCCAGAAAAACATCTATTTCTGCTTTATTGACTATGCCAAAGCCTTTGACTGTGTGGATCACAATCAACTGTGGAAAATTCTGAAAGAGATGGGAATACCAGACCACCTGATCTACCTCTTGAGAAATTTGTATGCAGGACAGGAAGCAACAGTTAGAACTGGACATGGAACAAAAGACTGGTTCCAAATAGGAAAAGGAGTATGTCAAGGCTGTATGTTGTCACCCTGCTTATTTAATTTATATGCTGTGTACATCATGAGAAACGCTGGGATGAAAGAAGCACAAGCTGGAATCAAGATTGCCGGGAGAAATATCAATAACCTCAGATATGCCGATGACACCACCCTTATGGCAGAAAGTGAAGAGGAACTAAAAAGCCTCTTAATGAAAATGAAAGTGGAGAGTGAAAAAGTTGGCTTAAAACTCAACATTCAGAAAATGAAGATCATGGCATCCAGTCCCATCACTTCATGGGAAATAGATGGGGAAACAGTGAAAACAGTTTCAGACTTTATTTTGGGGGGCTCCAAAATTACTGCAGATGGTGACTGCAGCCATGAAATTAAAAGATGCTTACTCCTTGGAAGGAAAGTTATGACCAACCTAGATAGCATGTTCAAAAGCAGAGACATTACTTTGCCAACAAAGGTTCTTCTAGTCAAGGCTATGGTTTTTCCTGTGGTCATGTATGGATGTGAGAGTTGGACTCTGAAGAAAACTGAGTGCTGAAGAATAGATGCTTTTGAACTGTGGTGTTGGAGAAGACTCTTGAGAGTCCCTTAGACTGCAAGGAGATCCAACCAGTCCATTCTGAAGGAGATCAGCCCTGGGATTTCTTTGGAAGGAATGATGCTAAAGCTGAAACTCCAGTACTTTGGCCACCTCATGCGAAGAGTTGACTCATTGGAAAAGACTCTGATGCTGGGAGGGATTGGGGGCAGGAGGAGAAGGGGATGACAGAGGATGAGATGGCTGGATGGCATCATTGACTCAATGGACGTGAGTCTGGGTGAACTCCGGGAGTTGGTGATGGACAGGGAGGCCTTGCATGATGCGCTTCATGGGGTCGCAAAGAGTTGGACACGACTGAGCGACTCAACTGAACTGAACTGATACTGTATAGGTGTTTTTCTTTCTGGCTTACTTCACTCTGTATAATAGGCTCCATGTTCATCCACCTCAATAAAACTCATTCAAATGTATTCTTTTTAACGGTTGAGTAATACTCTATTGTGTATATGTACCACGGCTTTCTTATTCATTCATCTGCTGATGGACATCTAGGTTGCTTCCATGTCCTGGCTATTATGAACAGTGCTGCGATGAATATTGGGGTACATGTCTCTCTTTCAATTCTGGTTTCCTTGGTGTGTATTCCAGCAGTGGGATTGCTGGGTCATATCAGACTTCTATTTCCAATTTTGTAAAGAATCTCCACACTGTTCTCCATAATGGCTGTACTAGCTTGTATTCCCACCAAAAGTGTAAGAGGGTTCCCTTTTCTCCACACCCTCTCCAGCATTTATCACTTGTAGACTTTTGGATCACATCCATTCTGACGGGTGTGGAATGATACCTCATGTGGTTTTGATTTGCATTTCTCTGATAATGAGTGATGTTGAGCATCTTTTCATGTTTGTTAGCCATCTGTATGTCTTTGCTGGAGAAATGTCTTTGGCCCTTTTTTTTTTTATTGGTTCGTTAATTTTTCTGAAATTGAGCTTCAGGGGTTGCTTGTATAATTTTTTTGAGATTAATTGTCATTTACTTCTTTTGCTATTATTTTCTCCCATTCTGAAGGCTGTCTTTTCACGTTGCTTATAGTTTCCTTTGTTATGCAGAAGCTTTTAATTTTAATTAGATCCCACTTGTTTATGTTTGCTTTTATTTCCAATACTCTGGGAGGCGGGTCATAGAGGATCCTGCCATAATTTGTGTTGCAGAGTATTTTGCCTATGTTCTCCTCTAGGAGTTGTATAGTTTCTGGTCTTACGTTTAGATCTTTAATCCATTTTGAGTTTATTTTTGTGTATGGTGTTAGAAAGTGTTCTAGTTTCATTCTTTTACATGTGGTTGACCAGTATTCCCAGCACCACTTGTTAAAGAGATTGTCTATTCTCCATTGTATATTCTTGCCTCCTTTGTCAAATATAAGGTGTCCATATATGCATGAATTTATCTCTGGGCTTTCTATTTTGTTCCATTGATCTATATTTCTGTCTTTGTGCCAGTCCCATACTGTCTTGATGACTGTGGCTTTGTAGTAGAGCCTGAAGTCAGGCAGGTTGATTCCTCCAGTTCCATTCTTCTTTCTCAAGATTGCTATGGCTACTCGAGGTTTTTTTGTGTTTCCATACAAATTGTGAAATCATTTGTTCTAGCTCTGTGAAAAATACTGTTGGTAGCTTGATAAGGCTTGCACTGAATCTATAGATTGCTTTGGGTAGTATACTCATTTTCACTATATTGATTCTTCCGATTCATGAACATAGTATATTTCTCCATCTATTAGTGTGCTCTTTGATTTCTTTCACCAGTGTTTTATAGTTTTCTACATATAGGTCTTTAGTTTCTTTAGGCAGATATATTCCTAAGCATTTTATTCTTTTTGTTGCAATGGTGAATGGAATTGTTTCCTTAATTTCTCTCTGTTTTTCTCATTGTTAGTATATAGGAATGCAAGGGATTTCTGTGTGTTGATTTTGTATCCTGCCACTTTACTATATTCATTGATTAGCTCTAGTAATTTTCTGGTGGAGTCTTTAGGGTTTTCTATGTAGAGGATCATGTCATCTGCCAACAGTCAGAGTTTTACTTCTTCTTTTCCAATTTGGATTCCTTTTATTTCTTTTCCTGCTCTGATTGCTGTGGCCAAAACTTCCCAAACTATGTTGAATAGTAGTGGTGAAAGTGGGCACCCTTGTCCTGTTCCTGACTTTAGGGGAAATGCTTTCACTTTTTCACCATTGAGGATAATGTTTTGCTGTGGGTTTATCATATGTAGCTTTTATTATGCTGAGGTATGTTCTTTCTATTCCTGCTTTCTGTAGAGTTTTTATCATAAATGGATGTTGAATTTTGTCAAACGCTTTCTTTGTATCTTGATTATCATTGAGATAATCATATGGCTTTTATTTTTCTATTTGTTAATATGGTGTATTACATTGATTGATTTGCGGTTATTGAAGAATCCTTGCATCCCTGGCATAAAGCCCATTTGATCATGATGTATGATCTTTTTAATGTTTTGTTGAATTCTGATTGCTAGAATTTTGTTAAGGATTTTTGCATCTAATATTCATCAGTGATATTGGCCTGTAGTTTTCTTTTTTTTTTTTTTTTTTGTGACATCTTTGTCAGGTTTTGGTATTAGGTGTTTGGTATTTGGTGGCCTCATAGGATGAGTTTGGACGTTTACCTTCCTCTCCAATTTTCTGGAAGAGTTTGAGTAGGGTAGATGTTAGCTCTTCTCTAAATTTTTAGTAGAGCTCAGCTGTGAAGCCGTCTGGATCTGGGCTTTTGTTTGCTGGAAGATTTCTGATTACAGTTTCAATTTCTGTGCTTGTGATGGGTCTGTTACAATTTTCTATTTCTTCCTGGTTCAGTTTTGGAAAGTTGTACTTTCCTAAGAATTTGTCCATTTCTTCCAAGTTGTCCATTTTATTGGCAAATTGCTGATAGTAGTCTCTTATGATCCTTGTATTTCTGTGTTGTCTGTTGTGCTCTTTCCATTTTCATTTCTAATGTTATTGATTTAAGTTTTCTCCCTTTGTTTCTTGATGCGTCTGGCTAATGGATTTTCGATTTTATTTATCCTCTCAAAGAACCAGCTTTTGGCTTTGTTGATTTTTGCTATGGTTACTTTTGTTTATTTTGCATTTATTTCTGCCCTAATTTTTAAGATTTCTTTCCTTCTACTAACCCTAGGGTTCTTCATTTCTTCCTTTTCTAGTTTTTTTAGGTGTAGAGTTAGGTTATTTTTTTGACTTTATTTTTTCGTTTCTTGAGCTATGCCTGTATTGCTATGAACCTTCCCCTTAGCACTGCTTTTACAGTGTCCTACGGGTTTTGGGTTGTTGTGTTTTCATTTTCATTCATTTATATGCATATTTTGATTTCTTTTTTGATTTATTCTGTGATTTCTTCTGTGATTTTTTGGTTATTCTGCAGTGTGTTGTTCAGCCTCCGTATGTTGGAATTTTTAATAGTTTTTCTCCTGTAATTGAAGTCTAATCTTACTGCATTGTGGTCAGAAAAGATGCTTGGAATGATTTCAATTTTTTGAATTTACCAAAGCTAGATTTATGGCCCAGGACAAGATCTATCCTGGAGAAGGTTCCGTGTGCACTTGAGAAAAAGGTGAAATTCATTGTTTTGGGGTGAAATGTCCTATAGATATCTATTAGGTCTAACTGGTCTAATCTATCATTTAAAGTTTGTGTTTCCTTGTTAAATTTTTGTTTATTGATCTATCCATAGGTGTGAGTGGGGTATTAATGTCTCCAACTATTATTGTGTTTGTTAAGTTCCCCTTTCATACTTGTTAGCATTTGTCTTACATATTGTGGTGCTCCTATGTTGGGTGCATATATATTTATAATTGTTATATCTTCTTCTTGGATTGATCCTTTGATCATTATGTAGTGTCCTTTGTCTCTTTCCACAGCCTTTGTTTTAAAGCCTATCTTATCTGATATGAATATTGCTACTCCTGCTTTCTTTTCATCTCTATTTGCATGGACTGTCTTTTTCCAGCCCTTCACTTTCAGTCTGTATATGTCCCTTGTTTCGAGGTGGGTCTCTTGTAGACAACATATATAGAGGTCTTGTTTTTGTATCCATTCAGCCAATCTTTGTCTTCTGGGGTATGCAACTCATTTACATTTAAGGTAATTATTTATAAGTATGATCACATTGCCATTTACTTTATTGTTTTGGGTTCGAGTTTATACACCTTTTCTGTGTTTCCTGTCTAGAGAAGTTCCTTTAGCATTTGTTGGAGAGCTGGTTTGGTGATGCTGAATTCTCTCAGCTTTTGCTTGTCTTTAAAGCTTTTGATTTCTCCTTCATATTTGAATGAGATCCTTGCTGGGTACAGTAATCTGGGCTGTAGGTTATTTCCTTTCATCACTTTAAGTATGTCCTGCCATTTTCTTCTGGCCTGGAGAGTTTCTATTGAAAGATCAGCTGCTATCCTTATGGCAGTCTGATTCATTTATTTCTACCATTCTATCTTCTACCTCACTAATCCTATCTTCTGCCTCCTTTATCCTACTGTAGGTTTGCTCCAGAGTGTCTTTGATCTCATTTATTGCATTATTCATTATGTAGTGACTCTCTTTTATTTCTTCTAGGTCCTTGTTAAACGTTTCTTGCATCCTCTCAGTCCTTCTCTCCAGGCTATTTATCTGTGATTCCATTTTGATTTCAAGATTTTGGATCATTTTCACTATCATTATTCGAAATTCTTTATCAGGTAGATTCCCTATCTCTTCCTCTTGTTTGGTTTGGTGGGCATTTATCCTGTTCCTTTACCCACTGGGAATTCCTCTGTCTCTTCATCTTGTTTATACTGCTGTGTTAGGGGTGGCTTTTCTGTATTCTGGCAGTTTGTGGAGTTCTCTTAATGTGGAGTTTCCTTGCTGTAGGTGGGGTTGTACCCGTGACTTGTCAAGGTTTCCTGGTTAGGGAAGCTTGTGTTGGTGTTCTGGTTAGTGGAGCTGGATTTCTTCTCTCTGGAGTGCAATGAAGTGTCCAGTAATGAGTTATGAGATGTCAATGGGTTTGGAGTGACTTTGGGCAGACTGTATATTTAAGCTCAGGGCTATGATCCTGTGTTGCTGGAGAATTGTGTGGTATGTATTGCTCTGGAACTTGTTGGCCTTCAGTGGTGCTTGGTTTCAGTGTAGGTATGGAGGCATTTGATGAGCTCGATTAATGTTCTCTGGAGTCAGGAGTTCTCTGGTGTTCTCAGGATTCGGACTTAAGCCTCCTGCTTCTGGTTTTCAGTCTTATTTTTACAGTAGCCTCAAGACCTCTCCATCTATACAGCACCATTGATAAAACATCTAGGTTAAAGATTAAAAGTTTCTCCACAGTGAGGGACAACCAAAGACGTTCACAGAGTTACAAGGAGAAGAGAAGAGGGAGGAGGGAGATAGAGGTGACCAGGATGATATGAGGTGGAATCAAAAGAGTAGAGAGCAAGGTAGGTAGTAATCACTTCCTTATGTGGTCTCCACAATCTGGATCACTCAGAAATGTTCATGGAGTTATACAGAAAATAGAAGAGGAAGGAAAGAGACAGAGGTGGCCAGGAGGATAAAGGGGGGAATCAAAAGGAGCAAAGCAGATCCAGCCAGTAATCAGTTCCCTAAGTGTTCTCCACAGTCTGGAACACACAAAGAAATTCACAGAGTTGGATAGAGAAGAGAAGGGGGAGGGAGGAGATAGAGGCGGCCTGGTGGAGAAAAATGGAAGTCCAATAGGGAGAGAGCAGTCAAGCCAGTAATCTCACTCCCAAGTAAAAAATGGTTACTGAAGATTGGGTTCTTAAAGGTACAAAATTGATAACAAATACCAAAAAGCAAAGATTAAAAGTCTAGAGTAGAAGTTGGATTTTCAAAAATACAATATTAACGAAAAAGAAAAAAAAAACAAAGTCACAAAAATATAATATATATATATATATATATATATGAAGTTTGCTTTAAAAAATAGGCTTTTTCTTTTTCTTTTTTTTTTGCAAGTAATAGTAGGTTATAAAAATGAAAATTAAAGGAGTAATAGAGGACTTAACAATTAAAAAAAATAAATAATGATAGTAAAAATGGTAAAAATATATCTAGGACTTTCTCTGGTGTTGTTGTGGCAGTATGGGGTCAGTTCATTTTCAGATAGTTCCTTGATCTGGCTTATATTTCTCAAGATCTATAGGCCCCTTCCTATGTAGTCAGTACTAACGACAGGGTTTTAATCTATTGCATCTGTCACTTCCAAGGAGGTTCCCTCTGTTTTAGCTTCTTCTGTTTCTTGGTCTCAGTGTCTAATTTCCACCCTCACACAAGGGTGCAGTGGTGGACACTTTTTCGGCTCACGTGTTCAGTCGTGCTGTGGGGAGGGAGGGAAGCTTCAAACAAATAACACGGGCATGTGTCCCCAGTGTCTCGGCCACACTGGGTTTGCCCCTGCTCACGGTGTGTGTGGTTTCCCCATCTATACTGCTTAGGCTCTAGGTTGCTCTGCCGGGAACTGTCTGAGGCTGGCCCTGGGTTGTATGCACTTCCGAGGTCTAAGCCGCTCAGGTTCAGGTACTCGGGTAGTCCTCAGAGGCGCAGATTCAGTTGGGCCTGCATTTTGTGCCCTTCCCAGGTCCGAACATCTCAGGTGACCAGATGTTTTGTGAGCGCGGTCGCTGCGACTTATCACCTCACCTGTCCCTGCCACTCTTTTTTCTGGCTGTACAACCGGTGCACCTTCTCAGGTGGATATCAACCATCCAGAATCTCAAGAACTCTTAGGAAGGAAGCCTGCTTGCAGTTTTATAGATAAGGCCTCTCTGGTGCTGTGATTGCACCCTTCTGGTTCTGCCTGCCCTTGCCTGCCTATCACTGGAGGGGGATAGGCTGGTCTGCAGGCGGCTAGCTCTGCTCAGTCCTTTGTTCTGTGAGTGGGCCTGGCCATGTCTTAGGTTAGGGCTTTTCACGTGGTAGCTATCCCACAGTCTGGTTTGCTAGCCCAAGTTAGTTTCCTCAGATTGCCCTCGTGGCATTCAAGCCCCATCCAAGAGTAAGTATCTTTTAATTTCATAGCTGCAATCACCATCCACAGTGATTTTGGAGCCCAAGAAAATAAAATCTGCCACTCTTTCCATTCCCCTCCCACCTCTATTTGCAATGAAGTGATGGGGCAGATGCCATGATCTTAGTTATTTGAATGTTGAGCTTTAAGCAAGCTCTTTCACCCTCCTCTTTCACCCTCAAGAGGCTTTTTTTCTGTTAAAGTGGCATCATCTGCATATCAAGAGGCTCCTTAGTTCCTGTTTGCTTTCTGCAAAAGGGGTGGTATCATCTGCATAGGTAAGTGACCACACCAACATGGTTATCTGGGTCATTAAGACCTTTTCTGAACAGTTATGTGCATCCTTGTACATTTCTTCTGTGTACTCTTGCTAAAAATCTAGCTCTTCTAATATTGAGAAGACTTACCTCCCAAGTACTTAAATTCTTGATAAAGGCAACAATAAGCACATAAAATTATTGTGGTAAGGCACAAAATTTTTTATTTCAAGGCATATTATTTAAAAGGTAGAGAAAAATCTTTCACAATATTTTATCAAAGGGCAGGTAAATATTTCATTGTAATTTGTGCTTTTTAACCCAGAGATAACCAAATTCTGATTTTGCACCAGAGTATTTTTGATGTCATCTTACCTTTTAAAAATTTAAATGAATTCTTTCCAATCTTAGCCAGATTAACAACACATGAAAAGTCCTTTCCCAAGTTTCCTTTCTCACAATATTCTATCTACTCAATGTCTCTTCTTATTTGAAACAACTAGTCATTCTAATTTAAGAAAGAATTACTCACTGTTTTCCTTTAACACAAAGCATGTTCTTCATACATCTTTCCTTATCTAAAAACCACATTTTGCTTTCCTTACATATTTTCATACACCATTGTTTTCTTTCACTCACATTTTGAAGTAATTTTAATTGCATATATTGATTAGAATTCTCCACCCTTAGAAATCTTCTAGTGAAAACTAAGAAGAAATTATGAACTGTTTATTATGCTAGCATTTTGTGTACTAAAAAGTTTATGACTGCATATCTTAATTTCTTGAAGTTTGCATTTCCTCATTGTAAATTTTTAATGTAGCACAAAACATTTTTACGAATAAACATATCTTTAGTTCCTCTGTAATTAAAAGTCAAGAGTCGATACACCATAAAACAGAATTATTGTTAAAAAGTTTATTTTAAAACTTTTACCTTACTTATACCTAGTATATTTATTCTTAATAATTTTTTAGCTTATTCATGAAAAAATTCAAGACACTAAATAGCAAGCCATCATCTTATTTATCTTGCTGTTATATTTTGTAAGAGATAACACCAACATGACTTGCACACCCAGATAGAATAAAGTTATGTCTGTATTATATTAATATTAGTAATTCTGAAGATATGGCTATATTAATTAGACTAACAAGCTAGCTTTTATTTAGAAAAGATTATCCTAGATCATGTGAACTTGAAAAAACATTTGTGTTATTACCTATATTTCTGAGCATACTTAATTATATAAGTGCTTATTTTGGAGCTACTGTCCATGGGGTAGCAAGGAGTTGGACATGAATGAGTGACTAACACATTTATTGACTTCCCTGGTGGTTCAGATGGTAAAAAATCTGCTCAGGTTCAATCCCTAGGTTACAAAGATCCCCTGGAGAAGGGAATGGCTACCCACTCCAGTATTCTTGCCTGGAAAATTCCATAGACAAAGGAGCCCGGAGGGCTACAGTCCACAGGGTCACAGAGTCAGATACAACTGAGCTATTAGCAGTCTTTGATTTTCCCCATCATTTCTAGTTCATTGAGTCCTGACTGCGTTTATACCAACCAGGGTTTGTGAAGATCCCTTGGAGTAGGAAATGACTACCCATTCCAATAATTTTGCAGGACATGACTGAGCTAAAAACACACTCCATTTTTATTTAAGCCAATTAAATAAGCTCTTCACAAATTAGTTTTGGTATACCATCCAAAGGTAAAAATGTCACACATCTATAACATACATAAACATGCATACAGATGCAAACAGAGACATTACAGATTTCACTTTTAAATTCTAGCCATCAGACAGACACATCAATGCAAAGCTTTGTAAAAGAAGAGTTAGATCCATGATGTTATATGGTAGAACATTGTAAAGAAACATTGTAAAGCAATTTTCCTAAAAAAAAAAAAAAAAAAAAAAAAAAAAAAACAGATCCAACTAGTGTTTCTGGTAGATGGAATACGTTAAAAGTATTTGTCAATATGACCAAAACATTTTACTAATATTTGTGGAAAAGAGTTTTAAAAGGTTTTATTTGCCTAATGTTCAAATAGTTTATCTATTTGATTTCTTATAAAAACTCCCTCCTTGAAGCTTGCATTTTAAGATTTGACTCTGGGTTCTGAAAGACTAAGTCAGACATACATCTCAAAAGCACAGAGGAAGTATGTAAACTTCTCCAAGAAATGTTTTGTTTCCTAAATTCAGATATTTTACAGTATCTGTGAGCTTTTTGAGATGAATAGAGGAAGCTTGGGGATTGATTAAAAGTGATAGGTGAGTATTGAATTCTTTCTAGAGCTGCATTTCTATTTTTGCAAATACTCCGTTTGTAAGACAAGAGCAGTTTTTTTTTTTAATTCATTATAGAATTGAATTGCAACCTGAATGATATCAAGAACCTGACTCACCTTCAACATATATTATCTTCAGTTTATTTCTTTATGAGAGGAAGAAGATATTCAACTAATCTGAAAAACAAAAGATTCCTATGTTCTAGATTTAGAGCTGTGTCTTTGGAATCCTTCCACAACAGCTTCAGAATTTCCTTCTCAGTATGGTGCATAGTTTCATTTTAGTTTAAGAAAGAAGACCTTAAAACAAAGTCCTCTCAGATTCTTTTTTGTTTGTTTGTTTTTTTTCCAGACTTTCAATATTATGTTCCAATAGGGCCAACTTCTGAGGATTAAAAAAAAAAAAATCATTTAAAATTCTTTGTCAAGTTTCAGGTGGGACAAAAAGTAAGTGTTCCTGGCAATATTTAACAACCACAAGAAGTGTCCCCAAAGGATACGTTCCTCTCAGAATCCAAAGCTACTATCAAAAACAACCAAAATAAAGAAAGGGATCTAGTAATAACTGGTAGCAAGGCAGGAGATAGACGGATCCTAGACTGAGCAGCTGGAGTTTGTCCCTTGTGGACAGAAACTCCAAGATGAAGGTAACAACAGGAGGGAGGAGGAGCTGAGTCTTGCCCAGATAAAAGATAAAGAGGCTGCATAGTTCTCATTCTTGAAGTCAAGGAGACATTCCTGACTACGCATGTGTAGTGGGAATTCCTAATAATGTCCTTTCACAGCCTTGATAAATTTCACAGAAATAGCACCTGGAAAAACAGCATATATCAAGAAACTGTATTGATTATTTTTCATGTGCTAGAATAATAGCCTTCAGGGACAGATACAGAAGGAAGTATGACTGGGATCATAAAACCATGGACCTTGGAGTGCTGGGTTGGCATCAGGCATGAACGCTGCCTATCCAGTTCAGTTCAGTCTCTCAGTCGTACTGACTCTTTGCAACTTGGACTGCAGCATGCCAGGCTTCCCTGTCTATCACCCCAACTCTTGGAGTTTATTCAAACTCACGTCCATTGATTCGGTGATGCCATCCAAACATCTCATCCTCTGTTGTCCCCTTCTTCTCCCACCTTCAGTCTTTCCCTGAAGAAAAGGTCTTTTCAAATGGGTCACTTCTTTGCATCAGATGGCCAAAGTTTTGGAGCTTCAGCTTTAGCATCAGTCCTTCCAGTGAATATTCAACATTGATTTCCTTTAGGATGGACTGGTTCGATCTCTTTGCAGTCCAAGGGACTCTCAAGAATCTTCTCCAACACTGCAGTTCAAAAGGATCAATTCTCCAGTGCTCAGCTTTCTTTATAGTCCAACTCAAATATCCATACATGACTACCATAGCCTTGACTAGACAGATCTTTGTTTGCAAAGTAATGTCTCTGATTTTAATATGCTGTGTAGGATGGTCAGAATTTTTATTCCAAGGAGTAAGCATCTTTTAATTTCATGACTGCAATCATCATCTGCAGTGATTTTGGAGCCCCCCAACATAAAGTCTGTCACCATTTCCACTGTTTCCCCATCTATTTGCCATAAAGTGATGGCTCCAGATTCCATGATCTTAGTTTTCTGAATATTGAACTTTAAGCCAAATTATTCACTCTCCTCTTTCACTTTCATCAAGGGGATCTTTAGTTCTTTGCTTTCTGCCATAAGGGTGGTGTCATCTGCATATCTGAGGTTATTGATATTTCTCCCGTCAATCTTGATTCCAGCTTTTGCTTCATCCAGCCCAGTGAACACTGCCTAATGCACTTGCTAATTGTTCCCAAGACTAGCCCAAAAGGGAACAGCCTGGGGTAAACACAAGGAAATCTGGACTATATCAATGTAGTCCATGACATTTAGGGGTATGTGATTAACACAGCATGTGTCTTGAGAAAGATAAGATCTGAAAAAGTCTTGTAGCCTGTAATTAGGGATAGAAGCTGGGCTCAGAGTGGACTCTGCACCTCAGTCCAATAGAGGCTGCAGGTTCCCTGACCCATTGCACCAGATTTCATGTTCTGTCTTTATTCACGTCACTTGCTCCTACACCATTAGGGCAACACACATGCACAGAAAGTCTCCTTGGGTCAAAAAAGGAAGTGTTGTCATCCCATAGAAGGTAATGTAAACCTACCCATAGGCATCTTTGCTAGAATCCATTTGGCTAAAAGATGAACATGCACACTGTGGAGAACCTTGAGTAAAACCAAATATGGACTCCAAGCCAGACAAACAAGATAATTGTCCATAGAAAACCAGAAAGAAACATGCAACATAAAATTCAAGCTACCACGAGGGTATAATTCTCTCTGAGTTTGCTTATGTGAGTCTATTGACACATACTCTTTTTCCTCCTAATAAACACTTTACTTATTTTTACTACTTTCAGTCTCTATGTGGAAATTTCTCTATGTAGAAAATTCAATTTCTACATAGCTGATGGACTAAGACTATGTCACTGGCCTCTGAAACTTGCTGATCTAATGGTTAGGACTCAGCTTTCTCACTGCTACGGCCTGACTTCAATATCTGGCTGGGAACCAAAACCTTGTTCCAAGCCACTGCATGCTGAGGCCACCTGAAATCACTAGGACCCTAGCTGCAAATTGAGTGCAATCCACATTTCTATCTTGCTATATTTTGACGGTCCCCAACTGACAGTTGCCAAGGCAAATTCTTAAGACATGAGATAGACAAGAAGGTAATAGCTGTCCCTGAAAGAGAAAGATTCAATAACCAATGGGTGAAAAAGTGAAAGTGTTAGTCACTAAGTTGTGTCTGACTCTTCTCAATCCCATGGACTGTAGCCCACCAGGCTCCTCTGTCCATGGAATTCTCTAGGCCAGAATACTTGAATGAGTAGACATTCCTTTCTCCAGAGGATCTTTCCAACCCAGGGATGAAACTGGGTCTCTTCCATATTGCAGGCAGATTCTTTACCCACTGAGCAACCCAAAAGCAAATTCAGGAGTCACAATTAAAAGTTCTAACATTTACAAAAGTTTATTTTGTTTGTTTTCTGCTGCCAATCTGAATTAGAAAAATAAGGGACAATGTGAAATTGTACCTTCCTCTCTAGACCATGAACCACAGATAGAGATCCAGGAGAGCTAACTTTGGTAAGAATTCTCACTCTGCCAATTTTCTTGTATCTCAACTACAGTCTCTGGGAAAGTGGGACATTCTAACAGGTCTCATCTTGATCACCAGAAACAATAGGGGAGAAAAGATAATTTTTCCTCTACCCTTTACATGGGTGAGTAGTTGGCTGAGATCCCTTTTTCTCTAGGGTACTTTGTAAACAGATAAGCTTATTTAGGTGAAAAGTTCTCCACTGGAGCTACTGTAATTCAAGATTAACTTTGCTAAGGTTAAGCTACTTGTTCAGCCTTAAAAAATTATTCCTTTGAAGCTTCACACTGGATCTGGTCCAGTTCAAGACAGATCCAGTCCAACCCTGAATCCAGCGCAATTTCTAAATGGAATCTAGTCTGACTCTGGCTGGTATCTGGACCCAGTTCAGAAGAAGAAATGCTCAAATAAAGTCTGACAGTGCATAACACAAAAGGTGCAGAACTAGCATCCTAGAGGGACTTACCAGTGACCTCCAGAGGCAGCAAGAAAGCAGTGAGAGCAAAGGGCTCCATAGATTTACTTTTTTCCTGGTTGCTTTTTGCTCCTTGGGACCATAGAGGAGTCCTCCAGATCTCTCTTCTGACACCAAGACTGTTGAAAGATAAACTGAGGCATATTAAGATTTTGAGGAGGAACAAGATGGCGGAGGAGTAGGTGGATGTGGAATACATCTCTCTCCACAGATGCATCAGAAATACACCTTCAGACACAAAAGTGCATGTAGAATGCCAGGTGAGAGTGGACAGGAGTACCTGACCAGTGGAAAAGAATATATAGACCCACTCAAAACTCAGTAGGATTAAGGAACAAGGGGGAAAATGGGAGTGTTAGTAGAACTGGACCTGACCTTGGTGGGTGGGGGAACGGAAGCAGAGGTCCAATGCCCACATTAGGACAATTGTCTGAGACAGAGGAGAAACATTTAAGGCTGAGAGGGAAACAGCTGATCTGTGGCAGCCTAAATGGAATGAGAATCAGACAGTCCTTGCTGCAACCATACATACCCCAGACAGCGCAGTAGCTGGAGGCTGGAGTTTAGGGATTGTGGAGCAATCTCAGGGCAAGGGCTGCTGTTGACTGCAGATAGATGATCGAGGAGATGTGAGGGACAAGATTGTAGAGGGAAATGCCTGTGGAGGAAAGCCAGGCAGCCATGGAAGCAAGGCGATACTGCTGAGTCATGTGTAGGGGGTGGACCCATCACCATAGGCTCTCTCTCCCTACATGCCAGCATTGGCAGCTGAACAATAGAAAGGCTGGCCCAGCAAATGCCAGAGGCACTGAAGTACAGAGTAGGACCCCACAAGATGTCCCTTTAAGTGCCTAACGTGTCAGTCTACAGAGTAGGACCCCAGCCAGGGGGGCCTCTCTTTGGGTCTGATGTGCTGAACAACAGAGAAAGACCCCAGGCAAGGGAGCCCTCTAATTTCCTGGATGAGCAGTGCTGTGAAGCTGGCCAAAGAGGCCTTCTGATCGCCAGCTACAAGAGGCTCAAAGAAAGACTCTGATAGGGCTATAACTCCTGCAGTGAAGGCAGTCCATATCCCTGCACACTTGGAGTCACCAGGGTACCCGCAAGCCAAGCAGCTGCATTACCTTCATTACCTCTCATTGGGGCAGAGCTGTCACAGGAAAAAAAAAAAAAAAAGTCTTGTGTCGATGTGTGCAGGGTCACTTCATTAGTGTCTGACTCTTTGCAACCCTGTAGACTGTGGCCTAACAGGCTTCTCTGTCAGGGAGGGGGATTCTCCAGACAAGAATACTGGAGCATATTGGCCAATACTGGTTTCCATACCCTTCTAGAGCACTATATTTCCTGCTGCCCAAGCTGCCAACTCCCCTGAGTACCTGGTGTTGCCAGAACCCCTGAAACCCAAGCAGCTGCACCACCTCTATACCTGGCCCTCACAGGGACAAACTCAAGTCCTCCAGGGCAGCCGCAGCACCAAACCCCAGTTGATGACCCACATGTAAAGGTGGAAATAAAACCACAATTGAAATCCAGGAGCAGTGTGGATAAGAAAGAAGACCCCAAACCCTTCCACCAGCTGTACAATCTTCAGATTAAATCCATATGATCCACTAGGCAGACTCTGTGTCTATGGAATATATAAAAGGTCAATGAGAGCTCCCACAAAATAAAACACACTAGTTCTGAAAGCTGTGGACATTGGAGGCAAGAACACAGAGGAGTAGGATCAGATTATAATCTGAGCTGCCTCCACAGTAGGTCTGGAGATCAGCACAGTGTTAAGAGAGCATCCTAGAGAGGTGAAGTGGACTGTGACTCCCAGTGAGGGAAAGGATTCTGACAGCAGTGACTCAGAAAAAAAAAAAAATATTATTCTGATGTTTTGACTTCTTCTGTAGATACTTTGGAATCCCCCCCCACCCCGCCCTTTTTATTCCCTCTATTCTAGTTGTTGATTTAGTTGGCACTATGAAATCTAACTAAGGTTTCGAGTTTTCTCTTCTTTTTTTCTCAGTCACATTTTTGATTGTTGTTATAAACCTCTGTCTCCATGTTGGGCTTTTGCAGTTCTTGGGAGTGTTTTTTTTTTTTTTTTTTCCCTCTTTTTTTTTTTTATTCTAATTTTTAATTTTTTTAAACTTATTATTGCTTTTTCTACATTTATTCCTTTGTTTGCTTTTCCTACTTTTCTTTTCCCCTTTAAGTTAATCTGTAACATATATAAATCTTCTTCATTTACCTCTATTTAATTTTGCACATTTATTATTTCTTTCTTTTCTTTCTCTCCTTTCCTTTCAACATATTTGTTAGTTTTATTTTGATTGCTTTATTTCCCAATTGGCACCTTGCTTTAATTTTGTTTTCCAGTTTGTGCTTTAGCTAGTTTTGTTCTGGTAGATACAATTTTTGGTTTCCTTTGTTCACCAGTTCCATCTATTGTACTTTATTTTTGTTGGACTGTTTTGCTTTTGCTGATGAATGTATATGTATACATGTATATTCAGTCACACTTTTTATTACTGTTATAAAACTTTGCCTCTACATTGGGTTTTTGCTTTTCTGTGGAGTTTTCCTTTTTTTCCTTTGTTCTTTCTTCTTCCATTTTTTTATAATTTTAATTTCTAATTTTTAAACCTATTAATTTTTTCTACATTTATTCCTTTGTTTGCTTTCCTTACTCTTCTTTTCCCCTTGCAGTTAATCTTTAATATACACAAATTTTCTTCATTTACCTCTATTTAACTTTGAATATCTATTCTTCCTTTATTTTCTTTCTTTACTTTCTTCTCAACGTATTTGTTAGCTTGGTTTTCATCACTTTATTCACCACATGACACCTTGTTTTGTTTTCCAGTTTGTGATTTAGTTAGTTTTGTTCTTAACTGGTAAATATAATTTTTAATTTCCTTTGTTCACCAGATCAATCTACTGTACTTTAATTTTGTTGGACTGTCTTGACTTTGTTCATGGGTGTATATGAATATGTGTATATTCCATTATTTTAGTTATTATTTACCTGATTTCGTAACTTCCATTTGTCTGTGGTTCATCTTTGGTTTCTTGTTTTTGGATATTTGTTTTAATCTCGATTAGTGTCATAACAAACCACTTGTGGAATCTTCGTTCCAGACCAGAGATCAAGCCCTGAGCCTTTGGAGTTGGAGTCTACCAAAGAACTAACCTTAGGGAGGATCAAATAGTGAGAACTCACACAAATGAAACCACTTGAATACAAGACCCAGCATCACTCAACCACCAGTAGCACCCTGTTCAAGATACCTCATCTAAACAACAACAACAAAAAATACAAACCCAATAATCAGCATACAGGATTGCCATCTCACTCAGCCTTGCCCATCAGAGGAAAAACAAACAAATAAAAACTCAAATCTCACCCTATACAAAGCTTAAACAAACCACTGAGCAAACAAAAAAAAAAAAAATAAAGAATTAGACCTTCTTTAAGGAAATAATTCAACTTATCTTGAAACCTGGTAAAAGGAGAAGTCAAACACAATAAGTTAAAAAAAAAAAATGAAAAGACAGAGAAGTGCTACACAAAAGAAGGAAAAAACTAGAAACATAGGAGTCCAAATAAATGAAGAAGAAATGGGTAAACTACCTGAAAAAGAATTAAGAATAATGATAGTAAA
The DNA here is from genome assembly GCF_029407905.1 of Bubalus kerabau. Lineage (NCBI taxonomy): Eukaryota > Metazoa > Chordata > Mammalia > Artiodactyla > Bovidae > Bubalus > Bubalus kerabau. The sequence goes on along the minus strand of NC_073647.1, from coordinate 55,326,357 downwards.
GATGACCCAAAACTTTGAAAACAAAATGGAGAAAATTCAATAATCAATTAATACATAGAAGAATTAAAAAAATAAACATTCAGAGACAAACAACAACATTACTTAAATTAAAGATACTCTAGAAGGAATCAAGCACAGAATGTTTGAAGCAGAGGAATAAAGAAGTGAGCAGGAAGGTAAAATAGTGGAAATACCTTCTGAAGAGCAGAATAAAGTAAAAGGAATGAAAAGAACTGAGTATAATCTCAGAGACCTCTGGGACAATAACAAACGCACCTACATTTGAATTGTGGGGGTCCCAGAAGAAGAAGCGGAGAAGGCAGTGGCACCCCACTCCAGTACTCTTGCCTGGAAAATCCCATGGATGGAGGAGCCTGGTGGGCTGCCGTCTATGGGGTCACACAGAGTCGGACACGACTGAAGTGACTTAGCTACAGCAGAAGAAGAGAAAAAGAAAGGGTATGAGAAAATTTTTGAAGAGATTATAGTTGAAAATATCCCCCAAATGGAAAAGGAAATAGTCAATAAACTCCAAGAGGCACAAAGAGTACCATACAAGATAAATCCATGGAGAAACATGCAAAGATACATACTAATCAAACTAACAAAGACTAAACACAAATAAATAATATTAAAAGCAGCAAGGGAGAAGCAACAAGTAACATACAAGGGAAACCCCATATGCTTAACAGCTGATCTTTTAGCAGAAACTATGCAGGTCAGAAGGGAATGGCAGGATATATTTAAAGTACTGAAAAAGAAAAATCTACAACCAAGATTACTGTACCTGACAAAGATATCATTCAAAATTGATGGAGAAATAAGTTTTTCAGACAAGCAAAAGTTAAGAGAATTCAGTACCACTAAAACAGCTTTACAACAAAGGTTAAAAGGAATTATATAGTCAAGAAATACAAGAGAAGAAAAAAAATCTAGAAAATCATCCCTAAACAATTAATAGAATGAGAATAGGAAAATATATATCAATAATTACTTTAAATGTAAATGGATTAAATGCTCCAACCAAAAGACACAAACTGGCTGAATGGATACAAAAACAAGACCCATGTATATGCTATCTACAAGAAACCCACTTTAGACCTAAAAGCATATAGACTGAAAGTGAGAGAATAGAAAAATATATTCCATTCAAATGGGAAGCAAACAATAGCTGGAATAGCAATCCTCATATGAGACAAAATAGACCTTAAAATAAAAATAATTATAAGAGATAAGGGAGGACACTACATAATGTTCAAGTGATCAACCCAAGAGCAAGACATAAAAATTGTAAATATCTGTGCACCCAATATAGGAGCACCTCAATACATAAGAAAAACACTAACAGACAGAAAAGGAGAAATTAACAGTAACATAATAAGAGTAGGAAACTTTAACAGCCCACTCACACCGTAGACAGATCATCAAAACAGAAAATTAATAAGGGAACACAAGTATTAAATGATACATTAGATAAAATGGATCTCATTGATATCTTCAGGACATTCCATCCAAATGCAGAAGAATAATCCTTCTCAAGTGCACATGGAACATTCCGCAGGATAGAACACATCTTAGTTCATTAATCAAACCTCAGTAAATTTAAGAAAATTGAAATCATATCAAGGATCTTCTCTGACCACAATGCTCTGAGACTAGATATCAATTTCAAGACAAAACTGTAAGAAACACAAACACATGGAGATTAAATAACATGTTTCTAAATAACCAGCAGGTTACTGAAGAAATCAAAAGGGAAATTAAAAAATTTCTAGAAACAAATGACAATGAAAACATGACAACTCAAAACCTATGGGATGCAGAAAAGGCAGTCCTAAGAGGGAAGTTTATAGCAATACAACTCTACCTCAAGAAACAAGAAATACATAGAATAGACAGCCTAACATTACACCTAAAACAAGTGGAAAAAGAAGAAGAAGAACAACAACAAAACCCCAAAATTAGTAGAGGGAAAGCAATCAAGTGAAAGAGGAGAGTGAACAACTTGGCTTAAAGCTGAACATTCAGAAAACTAAGATCATGGCATCTGGTCGCATCACTTCGTGGGAAATAGATGGGGAAACAGTGATTGACTTTATTTTTCTGGGCTCCTGAATAACTCCAGATGGTGATTGCAGCCATGAAATTAAAAGATGCTTACTCCTTGGAAGGAAAGCTATGACCAACCTAGACAGCATATTAAAAAGCAGAGACATTACTTTGCCAACAAAGGTCCGTCTAGTCAAGGCTATGGTTTATCCAGTGGTCATGTATGGATGTGAGAGTTGGACTATAAAGAAAGCTGAGTGCCAAAGAATTGATGCTTTTGAACTGTGGTGTTGGAGAAGACTCTTGTGAGTCCCTTGGATTGCAAGGAGATCCAACTAGTCCATTCTAAAGGAGATCAGTCCTGGGTGTTCATTGGAAGGACTGATGTTGAAGCTGTAACTCCAATACTTTGGCCACCTGATGCGAAGAGCTGACTGATTAGAAAAGCCCCTGATGCCTGGAAAGATTGAGGGCAGGAGGAGAAAGGCATGACAGAGGATGAGATGGTTGGATGGCATCACCGACTCAATGAACATGGGTTTGGTTGGACTCCAGGTGTTGGTGATGGACAGGGAAGCCTGGCATGCTGTGATTCATGGGATCTCAAAGAGTCAGACACGACTGAGAGACTGAACTAAACTGAAACAATCATAAAGATCCAAGCATAAATAAATGAAAAAGAAATGAAAGGAACAATAGTAAAACTAATAAAACTAAAATCTGGTTCTTTAAAAAGATAAACACAATCGGCAAACCTTTAGCCAGTCTTATCAAGAAAAAAAAGAGAAGAATCAAATCGGCAAAACTAGAAATGAAAAAGGAGAGGTTGAAACAGACAGTGCAGAAGTAAAAAGGATTATAAGAGAATAATATGAATGAGTATATGTCAACAAAATGGATAATTTGGAAGAAATGGACAGCTTCTTAGAAAAATTCAATTTTTCAAGACTGAACCATTAAGAAATAGAAATTATGAACAACTCAATTACAAGCACTGAAATTGAAGCTGTGATAAAAAAAACTCCCAAAAAAATCAATCCCAGGACCAGATGGCTTCACAGGAGAATTCTATCAAATATTTAGAGAAGATCAGATGCCTAGCCTTCTAAAACTCTTTCAGAAAATTGAAGAGGAAGGGGCACTTCCAAACTCATTGTACAAGGCCACCATCACCAAGATAGAAAAACCAGACAAAGACAACACACAAAAAGAAAACTGCAGGCCAATATCACTGATGAACATAGATGCAAAAATCCTCGATAAAATTCTAGCAATAGAATTCAGCAGCACTTCCAAAAGCTCATACACCACGACCAAGTTGGGTTTTGGGTTTATTCCAGGATTTTTTCAATATATTCAAATCAATCAATGTGATACACCATATTAACAAACTGAAAGATAAAAACCATATGATAATCGCAATAGATGCAGAAAAAGCTTTTGAAAAAATTCAGCACCCATTTATATTTAAAACTCTTCAAAAAAAATGGGCATAGAAGGAACTACCTCAACATAGTAAAGGCCATATATGATAACTCTACAGCAAACATTTTTCTCAGTGGTGAAAAACTGAAGGCATTCCCCATAAGATCAGGAACAAGACAAGGATGTCCACTTTCATCAGTATTATTCAACATAATTCTGAATGTCCTAGTTATAGAAATCAGAGAAGAAAAAGAAATAAAAGGAATCCAGATATGAAAAGAAGAAGTAAAGCTCTCACTGTTTGCAGATGACATGATACCGTACACAGAAAACCCTAAAAGGTATAAGAAATTACTAGAGCTAATCAGTGAACTTAGCAAAGTTGTAGGATACAAAATCAATACACAGAAATCACTTGCATTTCTATATACTAATAATGAAAAATCAGAAATAGAAATTAAACAATCAATCCCATTCACCATTGCAACAAAAAGAATTAAATACCTAGGAATAAACTTGACTGTACACAGAAAATTATAAGACACCAATGAAAGAAATCAAAGGTGAGATAAACAGATGGAGAAATATTCCACGTTCCTGGGTAGGAAAAATCAATATTGTGCAAATGACTATACTACCAAATGTAATCTATAGATTCAATGTGATCCCTATCAAATTACCAGTGGCATTTTTCACAGAACTAGAACAAAACATTTCACAATTCATATGGAAACACAAAAGACCTAAATAGCCAAAGCAGTCTTGAGAAAGAAGAATGGAGCTGGAGGAATTAACCTTCTTTACTTCAGATTATACTACAAAGCTACAGTCATCAAGACAGTATGGTACTGGCACAGAAACAGAAATATACAGCAATGGAACAAGATAGAAAGCCAAGAAATAAACCCATGCACCTATGGGTACCTTATTTTTTACAAAGGAGTTAAGAATACATATGGAGCAAAGACAGCATCTTCAATAAATTGTGCTGGGAAAACTGGACAGCTACATGAAAAATAATGAAATTAGAATACTTCCTAATAACATACACAAAGATAAATTCAAAATGGATTAAAAATCTAAATGTAAAACTAGAAACTATAAAACTCTAACAGGAAAACATAGGCAGAATACTCGATGACATAAATCAAAGCAATATCCTCTATGATCCACCTCCTAGAGTAATGGAAATAAAAACAAATGTAAACAAGAGAAACCTGATTAAACTTAAAAGCTTTTGCACAGCAAAGGAAACTCTAAGCAAGGTGAAAAGACAACCCTCAGAATGGGAGAAAATAATAGCAAATGAAACAGCTGACAAACGATTAATTTCCAAAATATACAAGAAGCTCATACAACTCAACACCAGAAAAACAAAACACCTAGTCAAAAAGTGGGGGAAAAAAAAAAAAAAAACTAAACAGACATTTCTCCAAAGAAAACATATGGATGACTAACAAATACATACACATGAAAAGATGCTCAACATCACTCATTATTAGAGAACACAAATCAAAACTACAATGAGGTAACACCTCACTCCAGTCAGAATGGCCATCATCAAAATGTCTGCAAACAATAAATGCTGGAAATGGTGTGGAGAAAAGGGAACCCTCTTGCACTGTTGGTGGGAATATAAATTGATACAGCTACTGTGGAAGATGGTATGGAGATTCCTTAAAAAAACTAGGAATAAAACCACCATAAGATGTAGCAATCGCACTCCTAGGCATATACCCTGAGGAAACCAAGGTTGAAAAAGAGACATGTATCCCATTGTTCACTGCACCACTATTTACAATAGCTAGCACATAGAAGCAACCTTGATGTCCATCAACAGATGAATGGATAAAGAAGTTGTATATATACACAATGGAATGTTACTCGGCCATAAAAAAGGAATACATTTGAATCAGTTCTGATGAGATGGATGAACCTAGAACCTATTATACAGAGTGAAGTGAGTCAGAAAGTCAAAGATAAATATTGTATTCTAATGGACATATACGGAATCTAGAAACATTGTTTTGAAGAATTTATTTTCAGGGCAGCAATGGAGAAACAGACATAGTGAATAGGCTTATGGACATGGGGAGAGGGGAGGAGAGGATAAGATGTATGGAAAGAGTAACGTGGAAACTTACATTACCATATGAAAAACAGATAGCCAACTGGAATTCTCTGTATGGCTCAGGAAACTCAAGCAGGGGCTCTATATCAACCTAGAAGGGTGGGATGGGGTGGGAGATGGGAGGGAGGTTCAAAAGGAAGGGGATATATGTATACCTATGGCTGATTCATATTGAGGTTTGACAGAAAACATCAAAATTCTATAAATCAATTATCCTTGAATAAAATAAATTAAAAAAAAATTGAGAATTTAGCTGAACAAAAGTATATTTGATTTGGGCAGTACCAAATGGGAAGTGTTTAGGAGTGTTCCTGAACAGAAACGCAAAGAGAGCCTTTTATAGAGAAAAAGTAGAACTAAGGTAAGGAGATTGTTGTTTGGTTTTAATTTAAAGCCTAATTGAATGTGTCCCTAAGTTTCAATTCTTAACTTACAGGCTTAGATTTTGGTTTGCTTACTTACATAGCCTGCCACAGCATCAGGGCCAGTTTAATGTCCTCTTTGTTTATTAATCAAATATATGTAAATATGCTTAAGTATATATGCTAAATATAATTTCATATTAAAGTTATATAGGGGTTTCCATTTCTACCAGCAATGTCATTTTTTTGCAACAGATTTCTGAAAACTTGGATGTGAAAAAGAAAGATGAGATGACTCATAATAGTCTTTAGATGGAGCTGTTTCTCTTTAGAAATCACTGCAGAGACACATATTTTATTTAGCTGACCAAAAAAATAGAAATAGCTTGAATTATGTCATAGTCCAATAATGGATTTTTAAAATATTAATTTTTAGCATGGTTAAAAAAAAAAACTCACCTCAAAAGTGTTCAAGATCACACTGAACTCTCAAAAAAAAATCTAAATTAAAACCAATTCACAGTGTTGCTTGGTACATACACTAGTCAGTTTCAGTGCTGATATAATTTTGAAGGCTTTATAAAGAGTAGAAAATGTTGTTAAACGGTTAATAAAGCTATATGTTTAAATTTCATAGTTTAAAGGAATACTCATGGGAAAATGCCATAATTTTAATCAGACAAAAGCGTACCCCTGAGTTATAGCATTTTAAAGACAGAAGCATATATTTTGTCATAGCATGATCTCTGGCAAAGTGATTATTAGATAAAGCAGACAAAACTTGTAAGTAAATAAGGAAGACAACTATTAGAAAATAATATGAGCAAATTGAGCAATAATCTAAATATTTCAAGGATGATTTTATATTAATCACATTGATATTTCTTAAAAAGATTGACATTCTCTAAGAGGTTATATTGGGAATACTGTGAATATTTCCTTAGTTTATTCCCCACTGCAACATGGACAAAGAAGGACCTTACCTACAATTTTGTGCTCATAAATATTGTTCTCAGAATGTTTTCCAACCAAAGCATGATAAAAATTCCTAAAAGTATTCAGTCTTTTTCTTCCTTCCAAATTATAAAATGGACAATGTATGCATCACATACATACACAGGAAGTCAAGGACAAAGTTCACTGAATAATTTTGAGAAATGTGATCTGATTGCTGTTTTAGAAGCGTGGCTTGGTGGCATTATATAGATTTATTTGACTGAGGAAATACAATAAACAGCAAGATTACGTAAGATAATATTCTGTAGTCTTAAAAGAGTGGTTGTGAATGTTCTCTTTAGTGAATAGAGAGTGTAAATGAGAAAAAAGGAAACAGAGAGATAAGAGGAATTATTGAGGTAAGAATGATTATGAATATATAGAGCTAGGAGGTGATCAGAGAAGGCAATGACAACCCACTCCAGTACTCTTGCCTGGAAAATCCCATGGACAGAGGAGCCTGGTAGGCTGCAGTCCATGGGGTCGCACAGAGTCAGACACGACTGAAGTGACTTAGCAGCAGTAGCAGCAGCAGGTGATCATCTGCAAATAAAATTTGTAATGAGAAAAACAGATAATTTATTATTACTTGAAGTGAATAATGCATCAAATAAAGAATACATTGCAGAAAAATAAATTTTGAGGAAAGCAGTTTTATGTTAAAAACGTAAAGGACTGAAAACAGAATAAATAGTGTCATGCTGCTTACTATAGACTTCTATCACAATTAAATAAAGATAAATAGAACCAAATAAACTGGTTCTGAGGCACCCACAGTTCAGTCAGTCAGTTCAGTTGCTCAGTCATATCCGACTCTTTGTCTCCCCATGGACTGCAGCACCCTAGGCTTCCCTGTCCATCACCAACTCCCAGAGCCTACTCACACTCATGTCCATTGAGACGGTGATGCCAACCAAGCATCTCATCCTCTGTCGTCCTCTTCTCCTCCCACGTTCAATCTTTCCCAGTATCAGGGTCTTTTCCAATGAGTCAGTTCTTCATATTAGGTGGCCAAAGTATTGGAGATTCAGCTTCAGCATCAGTTCTTCCAATGAATATTCTGGACTGATTTCCTTTAGGATGGACTGGATGGATCTCCTTGCAGCCAAGGGGCTCTCAAGAGTCTTCTCCAACAGCACAGTTCAAACCCATTAATTATTTGCTGCTCAGCTTTCTTTATAGCCCAACTCTCACATCCATACATGACCACTGGAAAAAAAACATAGCTTTGACTAGATGGATTTTTGTTGGTAAAGTAATGTCTCTGCTTTGAAATATGCTGTCTAGTTTGGTCATAGCTTTTCTTCAAAGGAGCAAGTGTCTTACTTTCAAGGCTGCAGTCACAATCTGCAGTGATTTTGGAGCCCCAAAAAATAAAGTCTGTCACTTTTTCCATTCTTTCCCCATCTATTTTCCATGGAGTGATGGGATCAGATGCCATGATCTTAGTTTTCTGAATGTTGAGTTTTAAGCCAACTTTTTCACTCTTCTCTTTCACTTTCATCAAGGGGCTCTTTAGTTCTTCTTTGTTTTCTGCAATAAGGGTGGTGTCATCTGCATATCTGAGGTTATTGATATTTCTCCTGGTAATCTTGATTTCAGCATGTGCTTCATCCAGCCTGGCATTTTGCATGATATACTCTGCATATAAATTAAATAAGCAGAGTGACAATATACAGCCTTGATTTACTCCTTTCCTGATTTGGAACCAGTCTGTTGTTCCATGTCCAATTCTGAATGTTGCTTCTTGACCTGCATACAGATTTCTCAGGAGGCAGGTCAAGTGGTCTGGTATTCCCATCTCTTTAAGAATTTTCCACAGTTTTTTGTGATCCACACAGTCAAAGGCTTTGGGATAGTTAATAAAGTAAAAATAGATGTTTTTCTGGAACTCTCTTGCTTTTTCCATGATCCAGAAGACGTTGGCAATTTGATCTCTGGTTCCTCTTCCTTTCCTGAATCCAGCTTGAATATCTGGAAGTTCATGGTTCAAGTACTGTTGAAGCCTGTCTTGGAGAATTTTGAGCATTACTTTGCTAGCGTGTGAGATGAGTGTAACTGTGTGGTAGTTTCAGCATTCTTTGGCATTGCCTTTCTTTGGGATTGGAATTAAAACTGACCTTTTCCATTCCTGTGGCCACTGCTGATTTTCTCAAATTTGTTGGCATATTGAGTGCAGCACTTTCACAGCATCATCTTTTAGGATTTGAAATAGCTCCACTGGAATTCCATCACTTTTACTAGCTTTGTTTATAGTGATGCTTCCTAAGGCCCCCTTCACTTCTCATTCCAGGATGCCTGGCAATAAGTGAGTGATAACACCATCATGGTTATCTGGGTCATTAAGATCTTTTTTGTATAGTTCTTCTCTGTATTCTTGCCACCTCTTCTTAAAATCTTTTGCTTCTGTTACGATCATACCATTTCTGTCCTTTATTTTGCTCATCTTTGCATGAAATATTCCCTTGGTATCTCTAATTTTCTTGTAGAGATCTATGGTCTTTTCCATTTTCTTCTTTTCCTCTATTTCTTTACAGTGATCATTGAGGAAGGCTTTCTTATTTCTCCTTGCTATTCTTTGGAACTCTGCACTCAAATGGGTATATATTACCTTTTCTCCTTTGCCTTTTGCTTCTCTTATTTTTACAGGTATTTGTAAGGCCTCCTCAGACAACCATTTTGCATTTTTGCATTTCTTTTTCTTGGGGATGGTCTTGATCACTGCCTCCTGTACAATGAGATGAACCTACATCTATAGTTCTTCAGGCAATCTGTCTATCAGATCTAATCCCTTGAATCTATTTGTCACTTCCACTGTATAATTGTAAGGGATTTTATTTAGGTCACACTTGAATGGTCTAATGGTTTTCTTTTCTTTCTTCAACTTAAGCCTGAATTCAACAAGAAGCAGTTCATGATCTGAACCACAGTCAGCTCCCAGTCTTGTTTTTGCTGACTGTATGGAGCTTCTCCATCTTTGGCTGCAAAGAATATAATCAATCTGATTTTGGTATTGACCATCTGGTGATGTCCATTTGTAGAGTTTTGGGTTGTTGGGAGTGGGTGGTTGGTATGAACAGTGTGTTCTTTGGCAGAACTTTATTAGCCTTTGATCTGCTTCATTTTGTACTCCAAGACCAAACTTGCCAGGTATCTCCTGACTTCCTACTTTTGCATTCCAGTCCCTTGTGAAGTAAAGGACATCTTTTTTGGTGCTTGTTCTAGAAGGTCTTGTAGGTCTTCATAGAACTGTTCAATTTCAGCTTCTTTGGGATTATTGGTTGGGACATAGACTTGAATTACTGTCATATTGATTGGTTTGCCTTGGAAATGAATAGAGATCATTTTGTCATTTTTGAGATTGCATCCAAGTACTGCATTTTGGACTCTTTCATTGACTATGAGGGCTATTCCATTTCTTCTAAGGAATTCTTGCCCACAGTAGTAGATACAATGGTCATCTGAATTAAATTCACCCATTTCAGCCCATTTTAGTTCACTGATTCCTAAAATGTCGATGTTCACTCTTGCCATCTCCTGTTTGATCACTTCCAATTTTCCTTGATTCGTCAATCTAACATTCCAGGTTCCTATGCAATATTGTTCTTTACAGCATCGGACATTACTTCTGTCATCAGCCACATCCACAGGTGGCCATTGTTTTCACTTTGGCTCTGTCTCTTCATTCTTTCTGGATTTATTTCTCCACTATTCTTCAGTGGCATATTGGGCACCTACTGACTTGCAGAATTGAAAATTCAAAAAGATATGACACTGAAAGAGGCACCCACAGTTCAAGTCAAACACAGAAACATTTGAATTTAGCTAGGAAAAGATTTCCTCTTCAAAGAAGACTCATCATTGTAACTAAAAGGAAATTACCAAGCTTCATATAACCAACCTACCGTTTCCATGCTTATCATATATCTTTAGCAATCTATGCCTTCATATATACACACATGTATGATGGTAAAATCACCTGGTTCTAATGGATTTTGAACGTTCTGTAACAATTTCTCATTTTAAAACTCTGTTTTACTTTTTCTTTCTAAATGTGTTTTAAAAATATTGTTGACTCATTCAGCCAAGAATAAAGATATTTTTGTTATTAATATGCCAATTAAAATATATTTATATAGTGATAATCATATATTATTAAATACTACATCATAATAATATCTGTTTTATTTTTAAAAAAATACCAACTCATTTTTCTGCTGAATTTATTTTTCAAAATATATGCATTCTATCATACAGATTTCAGTGTACAGTCATATGATATTAAATTATCTTTTTAATGTATATAATAAAAACCAGTGATCTGCATATTATATCTACATCTTGCCAATTGTGACAATTTAGTATAATGTTGACTCATTGGAAAGGACTCTGATGCTGGGAGGGATTGGGGGCAGGAGGAGAAGGGGATGACAGAGGATGAGATGGCTGGATAGCAGCACTGACTCAATGGACATGAGTTTGAGTGAACTCTGGGAGTTGGTGATGGACAGGGACGCCTGGTGTGCTGTGATTCATGGGGTTGCAAAGAGTTAGACACGACTGAGTGACTGAACTGAACTGTGAGGGTATTACAATGTGATAACGGTCACATGAAGAACTGTGTGTAAATTACCCTGCTTCTCTAAGAAATTTCTGAATATATATACATATATGTTAAAATGTGATATAGAGCCAATGAGAAATAAGGCACTTTGTCATTCTTATCTAGGGCAGTCTCAAAATCACCCATCACCAAACCCAAAGCAGTTTAGGCTGAAGACTGCAGTAGAAATTACATTCTATTTACTTTAAATATAAATCAAAATCTTGGACTCTTGCTATCTTCTAGTGAGCCATATTATGCAGGAACACAAAATAATGGTGAGCACACTTAAGCAGGAAGAAAGAGAGGAAGAGAGGCGGGGAGACTGATTACAGATTTCTCTTGACAGAAAGCCCTGCCTGGGTTTGTTTCAACACAATGCCTCTGCCCATTTGTAAGCACATTCTAATAATGCAGTCAAACATCTAACCTTTCCTCTTACAGAGAAGCAGATTTTTGTTTTAACTCTCAGAAAACATTTGCAAAAATATAATCTAAGCATCTGGATTTTTGAATGAATATTAGCAACTGTCATCAAATATTTTGGTATCATCTAAATAAAGGCAGAAACTCTAAAGCTGCCTGAGCAGCTTCAGAATAAGTTTGAGAGATGAAAGATGAGAAAGGAATAGTTAATGTGTAATAGGGCCTGTTGTTTTGTAAAAGAAATGCTAACCAATTACCAACTACCAAAAATAATTCAATTTAAATTATAAATAATTTTCAGAAAAATATGGTTTGTACATGTCAAGAAAGCTCAGTCAAATTTCGATAGTAACAAAACTAAAATAAAATTAATGCTCTGTGAAAAGAAAATTTAAAACTTTTGATGTTAGCATAAGGATACTCATTTTTAAAAGTTACTTGGATTTGTAATTTTTATTTTAGCAAAAACCTCTTTTATTTCATTTTGGTTAAAAGAAATAAAAATTATAAGTGATGTGAGCATATACCTACTTCAGATTTCATAGGTGGTAGATTATTCAGCACTTTTAATATTTATGATTCTTCCTTTGTATGAGAATTATATTTGTCACTGTTGCAGAAAATAATTTCTTTACATTTCAATGAAAAAAGCACCTACCATTAGATGCTGAGATCTAAGATGAAAAATTAAAATATGTATATATATATATATATATATATATACACACACAGATATATATATATATACACACACACACACACACAGAGAGGAAGAAAGATACACACACACACACACACACACACACACATCTATATAGCTTGGTTGGTAAAGAATCCACCTGCAGTGCAGGAGATCCCAGTTGGATTCCTAGGTCAGAAAGATCAGCTGAAGAAGAGGTATGCTAAGTTGGTAAAGAATCCGCCTGTCAGAATGGCTGCTATCCAAAAGTCTACAAGCAATAAATGCTGGGGAGGGTGTGGAGAAAAGGGAACCCTCTTACACTGTTGGTGGGAAAGCAAACTAGTACACCACTATGGAGAACAGTGTGGAAATTCCTTAAAAAAAACTGGAAATAGAACTGCCATATGACCCAGAAATCCCACTGTTTGGGCATACACACCAAGGAAACCAGAACTGACAGAGACATGTGTACCCCAATGTTCATCGCAGCACTGTTTATAATAGCCAGGACATGGAAGCAACCTATATGTCCATCAGTAGATGAATGGATAAGAAAGCTGTGGTACATATACACAATGGAGTATTACTCAGTTATTAAAAATAATACATTTGAATCAGTGCTAATGAGGTGGATGAACCTGGAGCCTATTATACAGAGTGAAGTAAGCCAAAAAGAAAATCACCAATACAGTATACTAACACATTTATATGGAATGTAGAAAGATGGTAATGATAACCTTGTATGCAAGACAGCAAAAGAGACACAGATGTATAGGAAAGTCTTTTGGACTCTGTGGGAGAGGGAGAGGGTGGGATGATTTGGGAGAATAGCATTGAAACATGTATAATATCATATATGAACTGAATCACCAGTCCAGGTTCGATGCATGATACAGGATGCTCAGGGCTGGTGCAATGGAATGACCAAGAGGGATGGCATGGGGAGGGAGGTGGGAGAGGGGTTCAGGATGGGGAACACATGTACACCCGTGGCAGATTCATGTTGATGTATGGCAAAACCAATACAATATTGTAAAGTAATTAGCCTCCAATTAAAATAAATAAATTTATATTAAAAATAATTTATTTTTCATTGAAGCATAATTGCTTTACAGAATTTTGCTGTTTTCTATCAAACCTCAGCATGAATTAGCCATCAGTTCAGTTCAGTTCAGTCGCTCAGTCATGTCCGACTCTTTGGAAGCCCATGAGTGGCAGCATGCCAGGCCTCCCTGTCCATCACCAACTCCCGGAGTTCACTCAAACTCACGTCCATCGAGTCGGTGATGCCATCCAGCCATGTCATCCTCTGTCCTCCCGTTCTTCCTCTGCCCACAATCCCTACTAGCATCAGAGTCTTTTCCAATGAGTGAACTCTTCGCAATGAGGTAGCCAAAGTACTGGAGTTTCAGCTTTAGTATCATTCCTTCCAAAGAACGCCCAGGGCTGATCTCCTTCAGAATGGACTGATTGGATCTCGTTGCAGTCCAAGGGACTCTCAAGAGTCTTCTCCAACATCACAGTTCAAAAGCATCACATCTTCAGTGTTCAGCTTTCTTCACAATCCAAATCTCACATCCATACATGACTACTGGAAAAACTATAGCCTTGACTAGACGGACCTTTGTTGGCAAAGTAATGTCTCTGCTTTTAAATATGCTATCTAGGTTGGCCATAGCTTTCCTTCCAAGGAGTAAGTGTCTTTTAATTTCATGGCTGCAATCACCATGTGCAGTGATTTTGGAGCCCCCAAAAATAAAGTCTGACACTGTTTCCACTGTTTCCCCATCTATTTCCCATGAAGTGATGGGACTGGTCCCATGATGCCATCATGGCATCACGAAGATGCCATGATCTTCGTTTTCTGAATGTTGAGCTTTAAGCCAACTTTTTCACTCTCCTCTTTCACTTTCATCAAGAGGCTTTTTCATTCCTCTTCACTTTCTGCCATAAGGGTGGTGTCATCTGCATATCTGAGGCTACTGACATTTCTCCCGGCAATCTTGATTTCAGGTTGTGATTCTTCCAACCCAGCATTTCTTTACAGGTGCAGTATAATGCATTGTTTTGTTGTCATTCAGTCCTGTGTGACTGTAATACCATGTATAGTGAGATACATTACAATAAAATTGCCAAAGCTAAAGACAAAAAAGACATTTGATTTTGAAATTTTCACTATAATGACTTTGTCTTACATTCTTTATTATTATTCATTTAAATTGTGAGATTTTATTAAAATTCAGACTTTCAGCTGTTGAAAATTTTTCTTTTTCATCACAATTATCTGTATGGTCACTCTATTGTCTGTTCATATAATTCATATTTTTTCATTTCTTTCACTATTCTTTTATAAAAAATTATCATATTTTTAATTTTAAAAATGTTCATTTATCAGGTGAATAGAATATATCTTTCAGTACGCTAATGCAAGTTGTTTGTGTACATGTACCACAGCTTTCTTATCCATTCATCTGCTGATGGTCATCTAGGTTGCTTCCATGCCTGGCTATTATGAACAGTGCTGCAATGAACATTGGGGTACACGTGTCTCTTTCAATTCTGGTTTCCTTGGTGTGTATGCCCAGCAGTGGGATTGCTGGATCATAAGGAAGTTCTATTTCCAGTTTTTTAAGGAATCTCCACACTGTTCTCCATAGTGGCTGTACCAGTTTGCATTCCCACCAACAGTGTAAGAGGGTTCCTTTTTCTCTACACCCTCTCCAGCATTTATTGCTTGTAGACTTTTTTCTAATTTTATTTTTAAACTTTACAAAATTGTATTAGTTTTGCCAAATATCAAAATGAGTCCACCACAGGTATACATAGACATTCTGACTGGTGTGAAATGGTACCTCATAGTGGTTTTGATTTGCATTTCTCTGATAATGAGTGATGTTGAGAATCTTTTCATGTGCTTGTTAGCCATTTGTATGTCTTCTTTGGAGAAATGTCTATTTAGTTCTTTGGCCCATTTTTTGATTGGGTCATTTATTTTTCTGGAATTGAGCTGTAGAAGTTGCTTGTATATTTTTGAGATTAGTTGTTTGTCTGTTGCTTCGTTTGCTATTATTTCTCCCATTCTGAAGGCTGTCTTTTCACCTTGCTAATAATGTCCTTTGTTGTGCAGCAGCTTTTAAGTTTAATTAGATCCCATTTGTTTATTTTTGTTTTTATTTCCAATATTCTGAGAGGTGGGTCATAGAGGATCCTGCTGTGATGTATGTCGGAGAGTGTTTTGCCTATGTTCTCCTCTAAGAGTTTTATAGTTTCTGGTTTTACATTTAGATCTTTAATCCATTTTGAGTTTATTTTTGTGTATGGTGTTAGAAAGTGTTCTAGTTTCATTCTTTTACAAGTGGTTGACCAGTTTTCCCAGCACCACTTGTTAAAGAGGTTGTCTTTAATCCATTGTATATTATTGTCCCCTTTGTCAGTGATAAGGTGTCCATATGTGCATGAATTTATCTCTGGGCTTTCTATTTTGTTCCATTGATCTATATTTCTGTCTTTGTGCCAGTACCATACTGTCTTGATGACTGTGGCTTTGTAGTAGAGCCTGAAGTCAGGCAGGTTGATTCCTCCAGTTCCATTCTTCTTTCTCAAGATTGCTTTGGCTATTCGAGGTTTTTTGTATTTCCATACAAGTTGTGAAATTATTTGTTCTAGCTCTGTGAAGAATACCGTTGGTAGCTTGATAGGGATTGCATTGAATCTATAGTTTGCTTTGGGTAGTATACTCATTTTCACTATATTGATTCTTCCGATCCATGAACATGGTATATTTCTCCATCTATTAGTGTCCTCTTTGATTTATTTCACCAGTGTTTTATAGTTTTCTATATATAGGTCTTTAGTTTCTTTAGGTAGATATATTCCTAAGTATTTTATTCTTTTTGTTGCAATGGAGAATGGAATTGTTTCCTTAATTTCTCTTTCTGTTTTCTCATTATTAGTGTATAGGAATGCAAGTGATTTCTGTGTGTTGATTTTATATCCTGCAACTTTACTATATTCATTGATTAGTTCTAGTAATTTTCTGATGGAGTCTTTAGGGTTTTCTATGTAGAGGATCATGTCATCTGCAAACAGTGAGAGTTTTACTTCTTCTTTTCTCATTTGGATTCCTTTTATTTCTTTTTCTGCTCTGATTGCTGTGGCCAAAACTTCCAAAACTATGTTGAATAGTAATGGTGAAAGTGGGCACCCTTGTCTTGTTCCTGACTTTAGAGGAAATGCTTTCAATTTTTCACCATTGAGGATAATGTTTGCTGTGGGTTTGTCATATATAGCTTTTATTATGTTGAGGTATGTTCCTTCTATTCGTGCTTTCTGGAGAGTTTTTATCATGAATGGATGTTGAATTTTGTCAAAGGCTTTCTCTGCATCTATTGAGATAATCATATAGTTTTATTCCAGGTTCTTATGCTATATTGTTCTTTGTTGAAAGCAGCTCAACAAGAAGGGTTTCTGAAAGTGCAGTGTGGTGGGAAAATGAGAAACAAGACACAATAATTCAATGAAAAGTGAGGATTGGGAGACCAATTTCGCTCCAAGGTGAAGGTGCTGAAACTGAATCCAGGCCAGGTTTATTATACTCTCATCAGTGAAGGAATGTGCAGCGAGTTAAGGGTTAACTCATGTGGTCTTCAGGGCCAAAGAACAAAGTGATCATTAACCACTGAGCAACTAAGAAACAGTGATCAATAACAAATAAGTAAGTAAGACTAATATTCTTATCTATAGATTTTCCTCCAGATATGTAAAACATGTGACTCTGAGACACCAGT
Organism: Bubalus kerabau; assembly: GCF_029407905.1. NCBI lineage: Eukaryota > Metazoa > Chordata > Mammalia > Artiodactyla > Bovidae > Bubalus > Bubalus kerabau. Next base: position 55,308,896 of record NC_073647.1, on the reverse strand, counting down.
TGGGAAGCAGTCTGGGGTCTGTTTTCTGACCCTAGGATTATATCTTGTTTTCAAGATTATGAACTGTTCCATCTGGAATTGTTCCAAGAGTCTCATGCCTTACCATCCAGTTTACCAAAAATTATAAATTCCTTGTATGGCCCTTGCCAGGGCCTGCTTTTCTTTTATTCTTCCTGTCTCCTAGAGTTCTTTACAGACTCAGACTTTACTTTCACCACCAGACACAACCACAACTAGGCATCGTTTCCACTTTGGTTCAGTCTCTTCATTCTTCCTGTAGCTATTTATCTGCTCTTCCTCAGTAGTGTATTGGGCACCTACCAACCTGGGGAACTTATCTTTCAGTGTTATATATTTTTGCCTTTTCATACTGTTCATGGGGTTCTCAAGGCAAGAATACTGATGTGGTTTTCTACTTCCTTCTCCAGTGAACCATTTTTTTTCAAGCCCAAACTAGCAGGGTCATGCCCTTCAGCTGCTCCACATAGCTGGGTGACATGCCTGGTGCCCTGGTTGTCCCACAGATGGTCCTTGTTGATTTTGTAAACCTTCACTAGCTGTTAGGTGTTGATCAACATGTGGCCCAAGGTCAAGGCAAAAGCTCTGCTGGAGTGGCTTGGAAGGGAGGCTGGAGGAGGCTGGAGCCAATGTTGGAGGATGCCCAGGAGTGGATTGCACCCTGGCCTCTCCCCTGCTGTGGGGCACCCTGGGGCAGAGGAACTGGAATCAAAAAGTAGGAAGTCAAGAGATACCTGAAGTAACAGACAAGTATGGCCTTGGAGTATATAATGAAGCAGGGCAAAGGCTAACAGAATTTTGTCAAGAGAATGCAGTGGTCATAGCAAACATCTTACAACAACCCAAGAGACGACTACATATGTAACTCACCAGATGGTCAATACTGAAATCAGACTGATTATATTCTTTACAGAGATGGAGAAGCTAAATATGGTCAGCACAAACAAGACCTGGAGCTGACTGTGGCTCAGATCATGAGCTCCTTCTTGCAAAATTCAAGCTCAAAATGAGGAAAGCAAGGAAAACCACTAGGCAACTGAGGTATATGACCTATATCAAATCCCTTATGATTATACGGTGGAGATAATTAGTAGATTCAAGGGACTAGAACTGGTAGAAAAGTACCTGAAGAACTATGAATGGAGGTTCATAATATTGTACAGGAGTTGGTGACCAAACCATCCTCAAGAATAGCAAATGAAAGAAGGCAAAGTTGTTGTCTGAGGAGTACTTACAAATAGCTGAGAAAAGAAAAGAAGCAAAAGGCATAGGAGAAAGGGAAATATAAACTCATCTGAATGCAGGGTCCCAGAGAATAGTAAGGAGAAATAAGATAGCCTTCTTAAGTGAACAATGCAAAGGAATAGAGGAAAATAATAGATGGGAAATACTAGAAATCTCTTTAAGAAAATTTGAGATATTAAGGGAATATTTCATGCAAAGATAAGCACAGTAATCGACAAAAATGGTAAGGACCTAACAGAAGCAGAAAAGATTAACAAGAGGTGGCAAGAATACACAGAAGAACAGTACAAAAAAGGTCTTAATGACCCAGAAACTCACGATGGTGTGATCACTCACCTAGAGCCAGACATCCTGGCTTGAGTGGGATGAATTTTTATTTGAGTAAATTTGAGTGAGTCTTAATAAGCATTGCTATGATAATAAGCATATGCTAGTGGAGGTGATGGAATTCCAGTTGAGCTATTTCAAATCCTTAATGATGCTGCTGCTAAGGTGCTGCACTCAATATGTCAGCAAATTTGAAAAGCTCAGCAGTGGCCACAGGACTGGAAAAGGTGTTTTCATTCCAATCCCAAAGAAGGGCAATGTCAAAGAATGCTCAAATTACCGTATAATTGTACACATTCCACATGCTAGTGATACTATGCTCAAAATCCTTCAACTTAGTCTTCAGCAGTACATGAACTGAGAACTTCCAGATGTGCAAGCTGGATTTAGAAAAGAAAGAGGAACCAGAGATCAAGTAGTTGACAGCCACAGGATCATAAAAAAGCAAGGGAATTCCAGAAAATCATCTACTTCTTCACTGACTATGCCAATGCCTTTGATTGTATGGATCACAACAAACTGTGGAAAGTTCTTAAAGATATGGGAATATTAGATCACCTAACTTGCCTCCTGAGAAACCTGTATAAAGGACAAGAAGCAGCGGTTAGAACAGAACATGAAACAATGGATTTGTTCCAAACTGGGAAAGGAGTATGTCAAGGTTGTCTATTGTCACCCTGCTTATTTAACTTATATGCAGAGTACATCATATGAAATGCTGGGCTGAATGACTCACAAGTTGAAATCAAGATTGCCAAGAGAAATATCAACAGCCTTGGGTATGCAGATGATACGACTTTAATGGCAGAAAGTGAAGAGGAACTAAAGAGCTTCTTAATGAAGATGAAAGAAGAGAGTGAGAAAGCTGGCTTAAAACTAAACATTCAGCCATTAAAAATAATACATTTGAATCAGTTCTAATGAGGTGGATGAAACTGGAGCCTATTATACGGAGTGAAGTAAGCCAGAAAGAAAAACACCAATACAGTATACTAATGCATATATATGGAATTTAGAAAGATGGTAATGATAACCCTGTATGCGAGACAGCAAAAGACACACAGAGGTAGAGAACAGTCTTTTGGACTATGTGGGAGAGGGATAAGGAGAGGGAGAGGGAGAGGGAGAGGGAGACGGAGAGGGAGACGGAGAGGGAGACGGAGAGGGATGATTTGGGAGAATGGCATTGAAACATGTATAATATCATATATGAAACGAATTTCCAAAGTTCAATTCATGATACTGGTTGCTTGGGGCTGGTTCACGGGGAAGACCTGAAGGGATAGTATGAGCAGGGAGGAGAGAGGGGGGGTTCGGGATGTGGAACATGTGTATACCTGTGGTGGATTCATGTTGATGTATGACAAAACGAATACAATATTGTAATGTAAAAAAAAAATTAAAAATTAAAAAAAATAAAAGTCATCACAATAAAAATAAATAAATTAATTAATTTAAAAAATTCAAAAAACAATTATCATGGCATCCTGTCCCATCACTTTATGCCAAATAGATGGGGAAAGAGTGGAAACAGAGTCAGATTTCATTTTCTTGGGCTCCAAAATCACTATGGACAGTGACTGCAGCCAGGGAATTAAAAGACACTTGCTCCTTGAAAGAACAAGTTATAACAAGCATTCAGTTCAGTTCAGTCACTCTGTCATGTTCGACTCTTTGCAAACCCATGAATCACAGCACGCCAGGCCTCGTTGTCCATCACCAACTCCCGGAGTTCACTCAGACTTACAACCATCCAGTCAGTGATGCCATCCAGCCATCTCATCCTCTGTCGTCCCCTTCTGCTCCTGACCCCAATCCCTCCCAGCATCAGGGTCTTTTCCAATGAATCAATGCTTCGCATGAGGTGGCCAAAATACTGGAGTTTCAGCTTTAGCATCATTCCTTCCAAAGAACACCCAGGGCTGATCTCCTTCAGAATGGACTGGTTGGATCTCCTTGCAGTCCAAGGGACTCTCAAGAGTCTTCTCCAACACCACAGTTCAAAAGCATAAGTTCTTCAGCAATCAGCTTTCTTCACAGTCCAAATCTCGCATCCATACATGACCACTGGAAAAATGATAGCCTTGACTAGACGGACCTTTGTTGTCAAAGTAATGTCTCTGCTTTTCAATATGCTGTCTAGGTTAGTCATAACTTTTGTTCCAAGGAGTAAGCGTCTTTTAGTCTTTTAATTTCATGGCTGCAGTCAACATCTGCAGTGATTTTGGAGTCCAAAAAAATAAAGTCTGACACTGTTTCCCCTTTTCCCCATGTATTTCCCATGAAGTGGTGGGACACGATGCCATAATCTTCATTTTCTGAATGTTGAGCTTTAAGCCAATTTTTTCACTCTCCATTTTCACTTTCATCAAGAGGCTTTTTAGCTCCTCTTCACTTTCTACCATAAGGGTTGTGTCATCTGCATATCTGTGGTTATTGATATTTCTCCTGGCAATTTTGATTCCAGCTTGTGCTTCTTCAACCCCAGCGTTTCTCATGATGTACTCTGCATAGAAGTTAAATAAGCAGGGTGACAATATACAGCCTTGACGTGCTCCTTTTCCAATTCAGAACTAGTCTGTTGTTCCATGTCCAGTTCTAACTGTTGCTTCCTGACCTGCATATAGGTTGCTCAAGAGGCAGGTCAGGTGCTCTGGCATTCCCATCTCTTGAAGAATTTTCCACAGTTTATTGTGATCCACACAGTCAAAGGCTTTGTCATTGTCAACAAAGCAGAAATAGATGTTTTTTTCTGGAACTCTCTTGCATTTTCAATGATCAAGCAGATGTTGGCAATTTGATCTCTGGTTCCTCTGCCATTTCTAAAACCAGCTTGAATATCTGGAAGTTCACAGTTCACGTATTGCTGAAGCCTGGCTTGGAAAATTTTGAGCATTACTTTATTAGCGTGTGAGATGAGTGCAATTGTGCGGTAGTTTTAGCATTCTTTGGCATTGCCTTTCTTTGAGATTGGAATGAAAACTGACCTTTTCCAGTCCTGTGGCCACTGCTGAGTTTTCCAAATTTGCTGGCATATTGAGCATAGTACTCTCACAACATCATCTTTCAGGATTTAAAATAGCTCAACTGGAATTCGATCACCTCCACTAGCTTTTTTCGTAGTGATGCTTTCTAAGGCCCACTTGACTTCACATTCCAGGATGTCTGGCTCTAGGTAGGTGATCACACCATAGTTATTATCTTGGTCATGAAGATCTTTTTTTGTACCGTTCTTCTGTATATTCCTGCCACCTCTTTTTAATATCTTCTGCTTCTGTTAGGTCCATACCATTTCTGTCCTTTATTGAGCCCATCTTTGCATGAAATATTCCCTTGGTATCTCTAATTTTCTTGAAGAGATCTCTAGTCTTTCCCACTCTGTTTTTTTCGTCTATTTCTTTGTATTGATCGGCTGAGGAAGGTTTTCTTATCTCTCCTTGTTATTCTTTGGAACTCTGCATTCTAATGAGTATATCTTTCCTTTTCTCCTTTGCTTTTCACTTCTCTAATTTTTACAGCTATTTGTAAGGCCTCCTCAGACAGCCATTTTGCTTTGTTTCATTTCTTTTTTCTTGGGGATGGTCTTGCTTCCTCACTCCTGTACAATGTCACGAACCTTGGACATAGTTTATCAGGCACTCTGTCTGTCAGATATAGACCCTTAAATCCATTTCTCACTTCCACAGTATAGTCATAAGGGATTTGATTTAGATCATACCTGAATGGTCTAGTGATTTTCCCCACTTTCTTCAATTTAAGCTTGATTTTGGCAATAAAGAGTTCATGATCTGAGCAATAGTCAGCTCCCAATCTTGTTTTTGTTGACTGTATAAAGCTTCTCCATCTTTGGCTGCAAGGAATATAATCAATCTGATTTCAGTGTTGACCATCTGGTGATGTCCATGTATAGAGTCTTCTCTTGTGTTGTTGGAAGAGGGTGTTTGCTATGACCAGTGTGTTATCTTGGGAAAATGATGTCAGCCTTAACCCTACTTCATTCTGTACTCCAAGGCCAAATTTGCCTTTTACTCCAGGTAGCTCTTGACTTCCTACTTTTGCATTCCAATCCCCTGTAATTAAAATGACGTCTTTTTTGGGTGTTAGTTCTTAAAGGTCTTGTAGGTCTTCATAGAACCGTTAAAGTTCAGCTTTTCAGCATTACTGGTCAGAGCCTAGGTTTGGATTATGTGAGACTGAATAGTTTGCCTTGAAAATGAACAGAGATCATTCTGTCGTTTCTGAGATTACATCCAACTTCTGCATTTCAGACTCTTTTGTTGACTCTGATGGCTACTCCATTTCTTCTAATGGATTCCTGCCCACAGCAGTAGATATAATGGTCATCTGAGTTAAATTCATCCATTCCAGTCCCTCTTAGTTTGCTAATTCCTAGAATATCAACTATTGAGATTATCATAGCATTTTTATCTTTCAATTTGTTGATATGGTGTATCATGATGATTGATTTGCATATACGGAAAAATCCTTGCATCCCTGGAATAAGCCTGCCTTGATCATGGTATATGAGCTTTTTAATGTGTTGTTGAATTCTATTTGCTAGAATTTTGTTGAGAAATATTGCATTTATGTTCATCAGTGATATTGGCCTGTTATTTTCTTTTATTGTGTTGTTTTGGCCTTGTTTTGGTATTAGGTTCATTGTGGCCTTGTAGAATGAGTTTAAAAGTGTTTCTTCATCTGAAAATTTTTGGAAGAGTTTCAGAAAAATAGGCATTAGCTCTTCTCTAAATGTTTGATAGAATTCCCTTGTGAAGCCATCTGGCCCCGGGCTTTTGTTTTTTGGGAGATTTTTGAACAGTATCAATTTCAGTGCTTGTAATTGGCTTGTTCATAATTTTTATTTCTTCCTGATTTATCTTGGGAGATTGAACTTTTCTAAGAATCTTTCCCTATCCTCTATCTTGTCCATTTCATTAACATATAGTTGCTCATAATATTCTGTTATAATCCTTTGTATTTCTGTGTTGTCTTTTGTAACCTCTCCTTTTTCATTTCTAATTTTGTTGATTTGATTTTTCTCCTTTTTTCCTTGATGAGTCAGTTTTGTTTATATTTTCTAATAACCAGCTTTCAGTTTTATTAATCTTTGCTATGGCTTTCTTCACTTCTTTTTCATTTATTTTTGCTCTGATCTTTATTATTTCTTTCCTTCCACTGACTTTCATTTTTGTTGTTATTCTTCTTGTTCTTTTTCCAGCTGCATTAGACTAGAGTTAGGTTGTCTTTTCAATGCTTTTCTTGTTTCTTGAGGTAGGAATGTATTGCTCTACACTTTCCTCTTAGAACTGCTTTTGGTGGATCCCATAGATTTTGGGTCATTATGTATTCATTGTCATTTGTTTCTAGGAATCTTTTGGTTTTCCTTCTTATTTCATCAGCAAAGTCTTTGTTACTTAGTAATGTTTTGTTTCATCTCCATGAGATTGTGATTTTTGCTATTTGTTTCTTTTTTCCTTTAGTTTATATTTATTCTCATAGTATAGAAGGTTTGTTACATTGTACAGGAGACAGGAATCAAGACCATCCCCATGGAAAAGAAATGCAAAAAAGCAAATGGCTGTCTGGAGAGGCCTTACAAATAGCTGTGAAAAAAAGAGAAGCAAAAAGCAAAGGAGAAAACAAAAGATATAAGCATCTGAATGCAGAGTTCCAAACAATAGCAAGAAGAGATAAGAAAGCCTTCCTCAGCGATCAATGCAAAGAAATAGAGGAAAACAAAAGAATGGGAAAGACTAGAGATCTCTTCAAAAAAACTAGAGATACCAAGGGAATATTTCATGCAAAGATGGGCTCAATAAAGGATGGAAATGGTATGGGCGTAACAGAAGCAGAAGATATTAAGAAGAGGTGGCAAGAATACACAGAAATACTGTACAAAAAATATCTTCATGACCAAGATAATCACGGTGGTATGATCACTCACCTAGAGCCAGACATCCTGGAATGTGAAGTCAAGTAGGCCTTAGAAAGCATCACTACGAACAAAGCTAGTGGAGGTGATGGAATTCCAGTTGAGCTATTTCAAATCCTGAAAGATGATGCTGTGAAAGTGCTATGCTCAATATGCCAACAAATTTGGAAAACTCAGCAGTGGCCACAGGACTGGAAAAGATCAGTTTTCATTCCAATCTCAAAGAAAGGCAATGCCAAAGAATGCTCAAACTACCGCACAATTGCACTCATCTCACACGCTAGTAAAGTAATGCTCAAAATTCTCCAAGCCAGGCTTCAGCAATACGTGAACTGTGAACTTCCAGATGTTCAAGCTGGTTTTAGAAATGGCAGAGGAACCAGAAATCAAATTGGCAACATCTGCTGAATCATCAAAAAAGCAAGGGAGTTGCAGAAAAATATCTATTTCTGCTTTATTGATGATGCCAAAGCCTTTGACTGTATGGATCACAATAAACTGTGGAAAATTCTTCAAGAGATGGGAATGCCTGAGCCCCTGACCTCCTCTTGAGAATCCTATATGCAGGTCAGGAAGCGACAGTTAGAACTGGACATGGAAAAACAGACTGGTTCCAAATAGGAAAAAGAGTACATCAAGGCTGTATATTGTCACCCTGCTTATTTAACTTATATGCAGAGTACATCATGAGAAAAGCTAGGCTGGAAGAAGCACAAGCTGAAATCATGATTGCTAAGAGAAATATCAATAACCTCCGATATGCAGATGACACCACCCCTTTTGGAGAAATTGAAGAGGAACTAAAAAGCCTCTTGATGAAAGTGAAAGTGGAAAGCGAAAAAGTTGGCTTAAAGCTCAACATTCAGAAAATGAAGATCATAGCATCTGGTCCCATCACTTCATGGTAAATAGATGGGGAAACAATGGAAACAATGTCAGACTTTATTTTTTGGGCTCCAAAATCAATGCAGATGGTGACTGCAGCCATGAAATGAAAAGACGCTTGCTCCTTGGAAGAAAAGTTATGACCAACCTAGACAGCATATTGAAAAGCAGAGGCATTACTTTGCCAAGAAAGGTCCGTCTAGTCAAGGCTATGGTTTTTCCAGTGGTCATGTATGGATGTGAGAGTTGGACTGTGAAGAAACTGTCTGAAGAACTTATGCTTTTGAACTGTGGTGTTGGAGAAGACTCTTGAGAGTCCCTTGGACTGCAAGGAGATCCGATCAATCCATTCTAAAGGAGATCAGCCCTGGGTGTTCTTTGGAAGGAATGATGCTAAAGCTGAATCTCCAGTACTTTGGCCATCTGATGCGAAAAGTTGACTCTTTGGAAAAGACCCTGATGCTGGGAGGGATTGAGGGCTGGAGGAGAAGGGGACGACAGAGGATGAGATGGCTGGATGGCATCACCAACATGATGGATGTGAGTCTGTGTGAACTCTGGGAGTTGGTGATGCACAGCGAGGCCTGGCATGCTGCGATTCATGGGGTCGCTAAGAGTCAGACACGACTGAGCGCCTGAACTGAACTGAACTGAAGTGATTTTCATCGTGTTTTTGTCAGAGAAGATACTTGATATGATTTCAATTTTCTTAAACTTACTGAGGCTTGATTTGTGTTCCAAGATGTGGTCTATGCTGGAGACTGTTCCATGTACCCTTTAGAAGAAAGTGTATTCTTCTGCACTTGAATAGAAAGTCCTGAAGACATTAATTAATTCCATTTGGTCTAATGTTTCATTTAAGGTTTGTGCTTCCTTATTGATTCTGTGTTCTTATGATCTGTTCATTGGTGTAATTGTTGTATTGAAGTCCCCTACTATTATTGCGTTACTGTCAATTTCATCTCTTAAACCTGTAAGCCTTTGCTTTATGTTTTGCAGTGCTCCTATGTTGGGTGCATAAATATCTACAATTTTTATGTCTTCTTTTTTGATTGATACTTCTTTGTCCCTTATATTATTCTTTATTTTAAAGTCTTTTTTTTTTTTTTTTTTTAATAAAGATTGCTACTCTGGGTTTCTTTTGGTTTCCATTTGCATGGAGTATTTTTTTCCATCTTTTTACTTTCAGTTTGAAAGTGTCTCTAGGTCTGAAGTAAATCTCTTGTAGGCAGCATATACATGGTCTTGCTTTTATATCTATTTATCCTGTATCTTTTGTTTGGTGCATTTAATCAATTTATTTTAATCTAATTATTGATTTTATATATAATATATATTTCTATTAGTATTTTCTTAATTATTTTGTGTTTGTTGTTGTAGGTCTTTCCTTTCTCTTTTGTTTTTACTGGCTATGTAAATAAATCCCTTTAGTATTTGTTGTAAGGCTGCTTTGGTGGTGCTAAATTCTCTTAACTCTTGCTTGTCTGTAAATCTTTTGATTTTTCATCAACTTTTAATGAGATCTTTGCTGGGTGTAGTAATCTTGGTTGTAGATTTTTTTTTTTCTTTCAATACGTTGAATATATCCTGCCATTCTCTTCTGGCCTGCAGTGTTTCTGCTAAAGGATTTACTGTTAATCATATAGATTTTTCCTTGTATGTTACTTGTTCCTTTTTCCTTGCTGCTTTTAATATTCTTTCTTTGTGTTTAATTTCTGTTAGCTTGATTAATGTGCCTTCATGTGTTTCTCCTTGGATTTATCCTGTAAGGGACTTTGCACTTCTTGGACTTGATTGCCTATTTCCTTTCCCATGTTGGGGAAGTTTTCAACTATAACTTCTTCAGAAATTTTCTCAGTACCTTTTTATTTTTCTTCATCCACTGGGACTCCTATAACTTGAATGTTGGTCTATTTAATATTGTCCCAAATGTCTCTGAGGCTATCCTCATTTATTTTAATTCTTTTCTCTTTATTTTGCTCTTCAGCAGTTATTTCTACCATTCTATCTTCCAGCTCACCTATCCATTCTTCTGCCTCGTAATGTTATTGGTTCCTTATAGAGTATTCCTTTGGAGAAGGAAATGGCAACCCACTCCAGTACTCTTGCCTGGAGAATCCCAGGGATGGGGGAGCCTGGTGGGCTGCCGTCTGTGGGGTTGCACAGCATCGGACACGACTGAAGTGACTTAGCAGCAGCAGCAGCAGCAGAGTATTCCTTATTTCAGTAATTGTGTTATTCATCTCTGTTTGCTTATTCTTTATTTATTCTTTTTCCTTGGCGATTGTATTAACTGTATTAAATGTTTCTTGCATTTTGTCAAATCTATTTTCATGTCTTCAGAGCATCTTTACTACCATTATTCTGAATTTTCTTTCAGGTCGATTGCTTATTTACTCTTAGTTTATTAGTTTTGTTTTTGTTTTTGTTTCTACCTTGTTCTTTCATTTGTGCTGTATTTCTCTGTCTTTTCACTTTTTTTTTTCTAACTTGGTCCACTTGAGGTATCATTTTCCCAGGCTTTGGGGTTGTATTCCTTTTAGTTTTTGCCCTTTGAGGGAAAGGTTGGTTGAGTGATTTGTGTTTAATTCTTGTTAGGTGTGACTTATCCCTGTGTTCTAGTGGGAAGAGATCAAGCAAGTAATTATATAAATAATGGGACATATACACACACTTACACACAGTTATAACCAAAATATTGTAAAGAAAAGAGTGTAGGAGATTGACTCAGTGAATAAGGGAAACCAAAGTGATATTGACCAATTAAAAGCAGAGCTAGCTAATGCTCAATATGGAAAACTGAGCATGAGCAGAGTGGCAACTGGGGAATATAGCAAAGAGAGCTCAACAATTTAACTTACTTGTTGAAAAAAAATAAAAACATGAAGAAAAAAGAGAGAAGAAAAAAGGAAAAAGAAAACGAGGAGAAGAGAGGGAAAATAGAAAATGAAGGAGTGGAAAAGAGGCAAAAAAAGAAAGTGAAAAGAAAAATAGAAGTATGTGAAAAAGATTTATATATATATATATATATATATATATATATATATTCAGGGACAGCTACAGCCAGTAAAGAACTATAAGAAAAGCAGTTGAATATATAAAAAACAAAATCAGAAAAATAACCAAAAAAAAAGGGTGAAAAAGAAAAAAAAAAAATTGAAATTATTATTTTTAAAAACAAGAAAAAAACAAAGAGGAAAACTCCACAGCACCACAAAAGGCTAATGGAGGGTAGAAATATGTAGGGGGAATAATCAGTGTGATTTATAAGGAAAAAACAAAACAAAATATGTAGGGGGAATAATCAGTGTGATTTATAAGGAAAAAACAAAACAAAATATGTAGGGGGAATAATCAGTGTGATTTATAAGGAAAAACAAAACAAAACACAACGTTCTCAAGGTCATAGTTCTTCTTGGTTTTGGAGTCTGCCCCCATGGATGGGGCTGGGTTAGTGTCCCGTGATGTTTTCTTGGTTGGGGGAGCTTGTGACTATGTTCTGGTTCTGAAGGGCAGTGTAGTGTCCAGTAGTAAGTTTTGAAGTGTCTGTGTGATCAGTGTATCTTTGGGCTGTCCTTCTGGCTTTGGTAGTGTTAGACACATATATTTCTTCAGCCTCTTCAAAGTAGCCCTCTCAGAATATCTTCACTGCCTCCAGGCCCCTACTTGTCCCTGGAATCATTGCCTGTGCTTCTATTCCCCAGTCCGACCCTGCACTGCTGGCCGAAGCTTGCCAGGTAAGGATTTGTGTGGATCTTTTCTCAGTTCCCCGACCAAGTCCTCTGCATTGTGGAAAATTGTGTCAGCTTCCCTCAGTCTCCTGAGCTTGCCCTCTATGTCATGGGGCTTGTGTGCACTTGTCTTTGCTCACCGGGCTTCCCTATATTTTGTCAGGCTTGTGTGCACTTATTTCCTCTCACAGTCTGCCCATTATGTGGTGGGATTTGTGTGTTCTTATTTTAGCTCTTCAGCCAACCTTCTTTGCCACGGGGCTTCTAGGGGTTTCTCTCCATTGCCTGAGCATGCCATCTGGTTGGGGCCACAGTCTGTGAACTGTTTACAGGCCGAAAATTCATCTTTCTCTCTTTTATGCCCTCCAAGTTCCTGCTTTGTCTGGTTTTCGAAGACTCCACAACTCCCCCATGGGTCTGCCTAAAAGGGACTTTCCCTGTGCACAGGAACTCCTATTTTAGGACCCCTTCCCTCCCTTGGGGCACAAGCTCCTATCCAGAAACTCTCAGTCTTTTCCTTTTTATTGTCTCCATCTTCTCTCCTGGATGATCTCTTTTATAGGAGGTCGCCATTATCTCTATTACATCCACCATAGTTTTGCCTCTGGTCAAACAACAGGGAGGGAACACAGCCCCATCCATCAATTGAAAATCGGATTAAAGATTTACTGAACATGAACCTGCTCAGCAGAACAAGACTCAGTTTCACCCTCAGTCAGTCTCTCCAACCAGAAAAAAACTAAACGAAGTGATCACATGGACCACAGCCTTGTCTAACTCAATGAAACTATGAGCCATGCCATATAGGGCCACCCAAGATGGATTGGTCATGGTGGAGAGTTTTGACAAACGTGGTCCACTTCAGTATTCTTGCCTTGAGAACCTCATGAAAGCGCAAAAAGATAGAACAGTGAAAGATGAACTCCCCAGGTCAAGAGGTGCCCAATATGTTACTGGAGAACAGTGAAGAAATAATTCCAGAAAGAAAAAAGAGACAGAGCCAAAGCAAATGCAACACCCAGTTGTGGATGTGACTGGTGATGGAAGTAAAGTCCAATACTGTAAAGAGTAATATTGCGTAGGAACCTGAAATGTTAGGTCCATAATCAAGGTAAATCGGAGGTGGTCAAAAAGGAGATGGCAAAAGTGAACTTTGACATTTTAGGAATCAGTGAACTAAAATGAAATGGAACGAGTGAATTTAACTCAGATGACCATTATATCTACTACTGTGGTCAAGAATCCCTTAGAAGAAATGGAGTAGTCATCAGAGTCAACAAAAGAGTCCAAAATACAGTACTTGGATGCAATCTCAAAAATGACAGAATGATCTCTGTTTGATTCCAAGGCAAACCATTCAGAATCACAGTAATCCAAGTCTATGCCATGACCAGTAATCCTGAAGAAGCTGAAGTTGAACGGTGCTATGAAAACCTACAAGACCTTTTAGAACTAACACACCCCCCAAAATAAGTTCTTTTCATTGGGGACTGGAATGCAAAAGTAGGAAGTCAAGAGCTACCTGGAGTAACAGGACAATTTAGCCTGGAGTAAAAAATGAAGCAGGGCAAAGGCTAACAGAAATTTGCCAACAGAATGCACTGGTCATAGCAAACACCCTCTTCCAACAACACAAGAGAAGACTGTACACATGGACATTACCAGATGGTCAGTGCCAAAATCAGCTCGATAATATTCTTTGCAGCCAAAGATGGAGAAGCTCTATAGAGTCAGAAAAAACAAGACCAGGAGCTGACTGTGGCTCAGATCATGAACTCCTTTTTGTAAAATACAGGCTTAAATTGAAGAAAGTAGGGGAAATCATCAGACTATTCATGTATGACCTAAATCAAATCCCTTACAATTATACAGTGGAAATGACAAATAGATTCAAGGGATTCGATCTGATAGACAGAGTGCCTGAAGAACTATGGACAGAGGTTCATGATATTGTACAAGAGGCAGTGATCAAGACCATCTCCAAGGAAAAAGAAATGCAAAAAGTCAAAATGGTCACCTGACGAGGACTTACAAATAGCTGAGACATGAAGAGAAGCTAAAAGCAAAGGAGAAAAGGTAAGCTACACCCATTTGAATGCAGAATTCCAAAGAATAGCAAGGAGAGATAAGAAAGCCTTCCCCAGTGATTGATGCAAAGAAATAGAGGGAAAAATAGAATGGGAAAGACTGGGGATCTCTTCAAGAAAATTAGAGATACCAAGGGAACGTTTCACACAAAGATGGGCTCAATAAAGGACAATAATGGTATGGACCTAACAGAACCAGAAGATACAAGAACAAATGGCAAGAATACAGAGAAGAACTATACAAAATAAGATATTCATGACCAAGATAACCAGGATAGTGTGATCACTTACCTAGAGCCAATGCAAAATCAAGTGGACCTTAGGAAACATCACTACAAAGAAAGCTAGTAGAGGTGATGGAATTCCAGTTGATCTATTTCAAATCCTAAAAGATGAAGCTATGAAAGTTCTGTACTTAATATGTCAGCAAATTTGGAAAACTCAGCAGTGGCCACAGGACTGGAAAACATCAGGTTTCATTCCAATCCCAAAGAAAGGCAATGACAAATAATGTTCAAACTACTGCACAATTGCACTCATCTCACACACTAGTAAAGTAAAGTTCAAAATTCTCCAAGCCAGGCTTCAGCAGTACATGAACCATGAAATTCCAGATGTTCAAGCTGGATTTAGAAAAGGCAGAGGAACCAGAGATCAAGTTGCCAACATCCATTGGATCATAGAACAAGCCAGAGAGTTCCACAAAAACATCTACTTCTGTTCTATTGACTACACCAAAGCCTTTGAATGTGTGGAATATTCTTGAAGATATGGGAATACCAGGCCACCTTACCTTCCTCCTGAGAAATCTGTATGCAGGTCAAGAAGCAACAGTTAGTAACAGCAGATTGGTTCCAAATTGGGAAAGGAGTACATCAAGGCTGTATATTGTCACCTTGCTTATTTAACTTATATGCAGTGTACATCATGTGAAATGCTGGGTGAATGAAGCATATGCTGGAATCAAGATTGCTGTGAGAAATATCAATAATCTCAGATATGTAGATGACACCACCCTTATGGCAGAAAACAAAGAAGAATGAAAGAGCTGTTGATGAAAGTGAAAGAAGAGTGAAAAAGTTGGCTTAAATCTCAATGTTCAGAAAACTAAGATCATGGCATCCAGCTCAATCACTTCATGTCAAATAGGTGGGGAAACAATGGAAACAGTGACAGACTTTATCTTTGGTGGCTCCAAAGTCACTGAAGATGGTGACTGAAGCTATGAAATTAAAAGACACATGCTCCTTGGAATAAAAGCTATGACCAACCTAGATAGCAAATTAAAAATCAGAGACACTACTTTGCCAACAAAGGTCTGTCTAGTCAAAGCTATGGTTTTTCCAGCTGTCATGTATGGATATGAGAGTTGGACTATAAATAAAGCTGTGCAGCAAATAATTGGTGCTTTTGAACTGTGGTGTTGGAGAATACGCTTTAGAGTCCCCTGGACTGCAAGGAGATCCAACCAGGCAATCCTAAATTAAATCAGTCCTGAATTTTCATTGGAAGGACAGATTCTGAAGCTGAAATTCCTATATTTTGGTCACTTGACACAAATAACTGACTCACTGGAAAAGACTTTGATATTCAGAAAGATTGAAGGTGGGAGGAGAAGGGGACCACAGAGGATGCAATCGTTGAATGGTGCCATTGACTCAATGCACGTGAGTTTGAGTTAGCTCCAGGAGTTGGTGATGGACAGGCAAGCCTGGTGCGCTGCAGTCCATGGGGTGCAAAGAGTCAGACATGACTGAGTGACTGAACTGAACTGAACTGTACTGATCCTCTCTCCTACCTCATTTTAGGAAGCTTAGCCTGTTCTCCTGGAGGTCTGGGGCCTTCTGCTCTCGCCTAGAGGTTATTTTATGGGAGTTGTTTAGTATCATGATGTCTGTTTTATGTATTTCTCGGGAGTCAGGTGAACTCCCCTTCTTACTTCAATGCCATCTTCTTCCACTGCCTGAATCAGAACACTTTAAGGTTAAAATATCACTGAGTAAGTAAAAGGAATAGAGAACTGATATATGCTATAACATAGTTGAATCTGAAAAGCACTATGTAAAGGCAAAGAAGTGATTTGTGTTGTGTGGTGAAAACCACTACAATATTTTAAAGTAATTAGCCTCCAATTAAAATAAATTAATTAATTTAAAAAAGAAGCAAAGTGAAAAAAATCCTTGTACTGTTTGATAATATTTTCATTAAATTTCCAGAAAAAGCAAGTTTATAAAGGAAAAAATAAATGAATTAGTTTTGCCAGGGTGTGGAAACAGGATTACCTGCAAATAAGCATGAGGAAGCTCTTTGGGGTGATGAAAATGTTCTAAAACTGGGTTTGGTGATGGTTGTAAAGAACTGTAAATTAACTAAAATTCATTAAATTGTATGCATAGACTATGCAAATTTTATAGTATATAAATTGTTATTCAAAAGCTCTTAAGCAAAGTGAGAAACCCTGCAAATATTATATTATTGAGGACTAGAGAGTTATACTTTTCCAAAAATAATTCTCAGCCAGTAGTGCAAAGGGTGGAAAAACTTTGGCACTGGTTTAGACAAAATGAGGTTTGCGCTGACTCTGATAAGAAAATTCAAAGGATCTATTTCTGATATTTAACAAAATGTGGTTCTTTCCTCACTGTCCTTATAATCTGAGCCTTATCTTCATACTCTTATAACAGTAGAATAAATGAATCTTGGGTGTTTTCGTGAAGTTGTATAAATATTGGGATTTCTATGTTTATTGACAAGTTTATAGATTAATTTGGAAAGAAATTGTCTTTATAATATTTATTTTTCCCACACAGTAATATGCAAAAAGGTAACTGCAAGATTTTTCTGGCTATTGATCATTTAACTGCAACATATCTAAATAGCTAAAAATCAGCAATGAATTAAAAGAAAAAAAGAAATTAACTGAGCACCAAAGTAGGTACATTCAAAAGGAAAAGGATGTTACTGCTTTAAATTCAGAAGAACATCTTGGCACTACAACCTCCAAAAATAAATTCACTGAACTCCTAGAGAAAATAAGTTGGTTGGAAAATGATCAGGAACCTGCTGCATCCTCAAGCAATAATAGTCAACTTATCATGACCTCAACAATCACTCATGTTTTCATGTGCCTCTGGAGGAGAAACCATATGTGAATCAGTTTGAGGAAGGTACACAAGAAAAATTCTGTCTAGATATTATGCAAATAACTTGTGCCAACCTGAAAATAACTTTTGCCAAAAACAAAGGCCTCTACATTACAGTCTCTGGAAAACCAAAAATTGTTGCAAAAGCTCGAAGGAGATTTTTGCCCATTTTGGGAAGCAAGTTTTAACTACAGCTTCCATTCCCAAAGAAAATTTTTGTTCCATTGTAGGCAAGACTAGAGAAAAACGACAAGACCTGGAACAAAAAGCTACAACCAACATTCAGACCTTATGCCCAGTTAACCACACCAGCTGGATCAATATTGGCACCAAAGAGGTCATAAGAAAAGCTCCATGTGAAGTCTTATTTACGTCTACTGAACAAGACAAATATGCTGAAGAAAGGTTAGCTGTGGCAAAAGCATTTCCTTCTTTCATTGCTGAACCATACAATAAAACTTTTGACAAAATCCTACAGAAAACAAAAGCACAAATCCACAATTCACCATCCTGGAAAATCCCATGGACAGAGGAGCCTGGTAGGCTACAGTCCATGGGTTCACTTAGAGTCAGATACGACTGAGCGACTTCACTTTCACGCATTGGACAAGGAAATGGCAACCCACTCCAGTGTTCTTGCCTGGAGAATCCCAGGGACGGAGGAGTCTGGTGGGCTGCCGTCTATGGGGTCACACAGAGTCAGACACAACTGAAGTGACTTAGCAGCAGCAGCAGCGCCAATCAGACACAAATAAGATTTCCTGAAAAAAAAAAGCAACAAGTACCTCAGGATCTGGATTTCTTAAAGAAGATTTTAGAGAATACTCCAGAGAAAACCACACCCATAGATGTGGAGATGAAATTGCAGCACAAGTGTACAATAGGTCCCAATTGCAATTCTGTCCAGGAGATCCTAAAAAGAACTGGAGTTTCTACAGAGATCTCACCCTCATATAGCATGTCAGATTCTGTGGCATATCATTATAAACCTGAAAGTTTAAGGAAGGAATTTACTGAAGACTACTTGAAGACCAAGATTTATACTCTTTCCTCCATCTCTGCACCTTCCTGGCTTCACAGATTTGTTATTGGTACAAAAAGGTCTTAATATATCCACAGTTACTCAGAACATGCCAGACATTTGCAAAGAGTTTACTGGAGAAGATGAAATTACAATAGAGGGACCAACAGATGATGTTAAGCATGCTCAAGAGCAAATTGAGGTCATAGTAAAAGATGTAATAAACAGGATGGATTATGCAGAAATTAATGTTGACTATAAGTTTCATAAATACCTGATAGGCAAGAAATGTGCTTTTGTGAATAGAATTAAAGACAGGAATAAGGTTTCTGTGCAAATCTCACCTGAAAATGAAAATAACTTGATAAGAATTGAGGGGGAATCACGTGGTGTCCAACAGGCCGAGAAAGAAGTTCTTGAACTTGCTTCTCATTTAGAAAATGAGCACAAGGACTTAACCACTGAACAAAGATTTCACCACACAATCATTGGACAGAAAGGTGAACGAATACATGATATCCGTAAGAAATTTCCAGAAGTTGTGATTACTTTTCCTGACCCAGCACAAAAAAGTGACATGGTCCAGCTTCAGTTCAGTTCAGTTCAGTCACTCAGTCGTGTCCAACTCTCTGCAACCCCATGAATCGCAGCACGCCAGGCCTCCCTGTCCATCACCAACTTCCAGAGTTCACTCAGACTCACGTCCATCGAGTCAGTGATGCCATCCAGCCATCTCATCCTCTGTCGTCCCCTTCTCCTCCTGCCCCCAATCCCTCCCAGCATCAGAGTCTTTTCCAAGGAGTCAACTCTTTGCATGAGGTGGCCAAAGTACTGGAGTTTCAGCTTTAGCATCATTCCTTCCAAAGAAAACCCAGGGCTGATCTCCTGGGTTTTCTGGTTGGACTCCTTGCAGTCCAAGGGACTCTAAAGAGCCTTCTCCAACACCACAGTTCAAAAGCATCAATTCTTTGGCGTTCAGCTTTCTTCACAGTCCAACCCTCACATCCATACATAACCACTGGGAAAACCATAGCCTTGACTAGACGGACCTTTGTTGGCAAAGTAATGTCTCTGCTTTTCAATATGCTATCTAGGTTGTTCAGCTTAGAGGACCAAAAAGTGAATTAGAAAAATGCACACAATATTTGCAGAATGTGGTGATGGACATTGTAGAAAGTAGCTATTCCATAACAATTCCCATCTTCAAAAGGCTTCACAAAAATATCATTGGAAAAGGAGGTGCAAACATAAAAAAAAATCTGTGCAGCAAGCAACACCAAAACAATTCTTCCATCAACAAATAGCAACTCAGAAAATATTGTCGTCAAGGGAAGGCCAGAAAACTGTAAATTGGCTTGTGAATTCATTCTTTCAATTCAGAAAAAATGTAGGCAATATTTCAGAAGTAGAAATTTATATTCCTTCTAACCTACACAAATCCCTTATGGACCCTAAAGACTGTTTGGTTGATGCAATCATGGAAGAATGTGGAAGAGTCCATATTCTCTTTCCAAACAACTCAGGACTTCAAAGAGTGATTATTAGGGGACCTGCCCAAAGTGTTGAGAAGGCCAAGAAAAAACTGCTACAACTAGCAGAAGAGCAAAAGAAGAGTTATTCTGTGGCCCTCCATGTTAAACCACAGTATCATAAATTTCTCATGAGTGAAAAGAGGCAGTGTTTCCAGTCTGTGAAGAGGCTGGAGCACATTTCATTTTCCCTATCCCTGAAGATAAGGATCAAGAATTGATAACTATCACAGGGACAGAGAAGGCCATCAGAGAAGCACAAAGTAAACTGCATACTCTGATTACAAATATAGATAATGCAGTGGAGGACAAGATACTGATAAATCCTATGTATCACTAGCATTTTTTTTTTTTTTTTTTGCAAAGGAGTCAGGTGTTACAGGACATGCTTGAGGAGTATGGTGGTGTGATTATTAGCTTTTTACATTCAGGAAAACAGAGTAACAAAGTCACAATCAAAGGAGCAAGACCTTGTGTCGAAGCAGCCAAGAAATATATTTATGAAATTGTTGAGGATTTGGACAATGAAGTCACAACAGAATGTGTTATTCCCCAGAAGTTCCATAATTTTTTAATGGTACCAATGTGTTCTCAAGTCAGACAAATCACTAAAAATTATAATGTCCAAATCAAATTATCAGATAGAGAGGAAATTTCATTTACTAATAAAGAGCCAGCAATTCCAGAAAATAAGGAAGAAGGGGAAAGATCACTGCAAGAAATGCTTTGATTTCTCCAACAAAATGTGACACCATATTTATTTCAGGCCAAAAAGAAAAATGTGAAGCTGCCTTTGAAGCCCTTAAGACTTTAATTCCTGCCACCACTGAAGTAAATGTTCCCTTTGATCTACAGTGTTACCTCACTGATCAAAAAATAAATAAATAAATAAAAAATAAAAGATACAGAAGATAATGGATGAGTGTGAAGTTAAAATATAGATATCAGCACCAGGATTAGAATCTGATATCATTTCCATCACTGGCCTTATTGGAGATGTAGGATGAGCCAAGGCTAAATTACAAGAACAAATCAAGACTCTACAAACTGAAATAGAAAATCAACCATTCAAAAATTTCAGACTCAACTTAACAGTAGACCCCAAATATCACCCCAGGATCATTGGTCGAAAGGGCTCGGTCATCACTCAGATTTGCTTAGAGCATAAAGTTAATATCCAAGAAAAGGGAGCAATGAGATACAGGACCAAATCACAATTGTTGGATATAAAACTAATACCCTAACTGCCCGGGATACAATAATGAAAATGGTGCATAAGTTCGAAAAATCAGTAACTATGCAAATTTCACTAAACAACCGTGTTTATGGCCACATTATTGGATTCCATGGAAAAGCCATTCTTAAAATCATGAATCGATTCCAAGTCAACATCTGCTTCCCTCCTACATCTGTTTCCCTCCTAGAGGAGTCCAAGATGCAAACATTGTCACAGTGACTGGACTCCCTAATAAGTTCACAAAAGCAATTGATCATATCCTTAGTCTAGAGGAGTATTTTCTGGCCGTTGTTCCAAAACATGAGTTACAAAAGGAGCATATGAAGAAGGTCACTTTGTGTAATTTATTACATACTCCATCCAAAAGTTTTGCAGGAAAAGATGTTCCCTATACTGCAAACAACATTCAGAAGATTCCAGACATGAGCAGTTTTCAAGAATTTCCCAGCTTGGAGCATCAAGTGGACTCTGAGATTCACCCTTGGAGATGCAGTGACCCCAAACCAGAAATTGTCACAGCAAACTTGCATAACATGTCATAAAATTATCTCTAAACTGACTCAGCTTCTGGATCGCATGTACATTTTCTTACACTTTAGCTTCAATACATCCCTTCTTAAATCCTCCAAAACATACTACAGTGATAGTAAACTGCTCAGTCCTGTGTGTGCAGTAATTACCAGTGTAGTGTCTAATTTCAACTCAAGATTTGCCTTTGAAACTTCAGTTTTGGGACAAACTTTCCATTGCTTTAAATGTAATTCATTAAAATATTAAACTAATACCACATACTTCCTGAATTTCATAATTGGCTTACTATGTGATTTTTCATTTAACATTCATTAAGAGAATTCAACAATGTGGCAAGGAGATTACGTCTGTCATCACTCCAAGGCATAAATTTTGACTTCACAAAGACTAAAACTGATGGTGCTATTTTTACCCATTACCCACATGTTTTCTTACTTGAATTACACCTGATGTTCTCTTTCGTTGAGTGCAAGCAGCTTATTTGCCAACACCCGAAATACTCGTCTAATTTGGTTTATATAATAATAGAGAGAGAAATAAACTTTGGACACCACCGCCTGTAGTGCTCGACTGATTATCATAGTGGTGATGTTAGAAGGGATAAGAAAGGCCAAGGGATGTTAAAAAAAAAAAAGAGTTACTTAGAATTGCCTTGGTTTTTCAGATGATGTTTCTGATTGTCATTTGGAGAACTGAGTCTTCCACGATTATTTTTCATTCTCCAGTCATACTGTTTTACCATTTTCGGTTAGTTTCTGCTGTACAACAATGTGGATCACCTACATGTATACATATATCCCCTTCCTTTTGAGCCTCCCTCCAAACCCCCATCCCACCCCATCTAGGTCATCACAGAGCACTGAGCTGAGCTCCCTGTACTATACAGCAGCTTGTCACTAGTTATTTTAACCATTATAGTGTATACATGCCAATACTATTCTCTCAACTCATCCCACACTTCCCTTCCCCTGCTGTATCCACAAGTCCATTCTTTATGTCCCCTAGATATACATTTCAAAATGTCTCCTTTGGGAAAATATGTGAGACATAAGGAAAGACTATATTTTTCTTTTTTTTTCCAGTAATCTAATAGTCTGGTAATGCCTTAAGGTCACGGTAAGAAGTGTTATTTTAGTGAATGTTGTGGGTCACCAATAAGATCCTTCCTGTAGGACTGAAGCACTTATTATTCATTCAGATGCTGTTGTAAACAGCTAATGTCTAGTGTCCACATCTACCCACCAGCAGCATTTTTCTCATCTGAAGTGAGCCAGATTTCCCAAGGCTTGTCTCCTTCTAAGGGGTTGCATCAATCCAACGAGTAGTCAACCCAGACTCATTTCCACATTTTAGGACAACTCTGCATGACTATCTTAAGTCTAGAGCTCATGGTAAGCTCAGATTACTGCTTTGCTGGGGCTGCATCTACAATAAATCCCTTCTGCCCAATTCTGCTTTTTTTCATTCCCCAATAGGTGTTCATCCTAATATGATTTCCAGTAGACTTTCTGTACCCAAATGTTCTCTGGGTCTGATGAAGCTATAATTAGATGAACTGAGCTGAAAAGCAACCTTATATGGGATAGAAGAGTTTGTTAAGCGAGGGGATGCAGACAGACGTTAATATCAGTGATAATGACCAAATTTTAGAGTGGCTCACTTTCTTTTACATAATCTAAGTTTCTGTATACCCACATATTGCCTTTCTAAAGTACCACAAATGCCTAGTGTCATCCAACAATTAATCTCTTAATTTAGTCTAGTTTTGCTTTTGCCATAGCATTTAGAATTAAAGGTTTTACATGACAATGTGCAAATTCTGATACCATCACTTACTTCATCATGCTAAGGTGCTCTTCTTGTAAAGGTGGGTCTGGATAGCAGGTTGCAGAGAAAGGATGCTTGGGTCAAAGTAATGAACATACACATCTAGGTGAGGATAAGTGTGTGTGTGCTCAGTTGCTCAGTCGTGTCTGATTCTTTGTGACCTTATGGACTGTACCCCACCAGGCTCTTCTGTCCATGGAATTTTCCAGGCCAGAATACTGGAGTAGCTTGCTATCTCCCACTCCAAGGTTAGGATATACGTATATGCAATTTAACTCAGCATTACTAAATTTTCTTTCTTTCTACAAGAAGTATATTAATTCCTGGCGGTGCATATCTTCATCAACAACTGGTGTTACTAGCCTGGCCTAATGGAAATTATATTAGCACAATATTGATTTCATGCCACTGAGTCAATGTCTATAATCATAGACATGTGCACTAACTTTTTGTTCTAACCCATTAAACTTAACAATTATTCTTCAGGTGAATCTGAGGTATGGTTATTCATCCTTGGAAAACATTACTAGCAGTATACTAGATATTTCTCTTTTACCCTCATGAGCCCCATCCCCAATATTACCATTGCTCATTAGAACCACTGTATGTCAACTTAGATTTTGCCACTATGGCACACTGAAATGAACCCCATTGATGAACAAGTTAAATTTTCTCAAGGCTAAATAATTTCCTGTTTTATACTTTATTTTAAAATATGTTTAGCCATTTTATTCAACAAAACCATCAGAGTATCTCCAATGAGATTAGATGAAATATTAAAATAGTTCAGTAATAGATTGCATAAAAATGATAGTAATACTGATAAGAATAAAACAAACCTTATAGAAATGACAAAGCAAACTTCTCATACAATTTCCAAAAAGAAATAAAACTCCAAAAATTAAATATACATCAAAATTAAATTTGGATGTTTTCCCTGTTTTTTCTATGCTCTGAAATATTTTAAGTAGAATTGAATCATCTACTCTCTATAGGTTCATAGAATGAACTCTGAAACTGTGTAGGCCTCATACACTTTTTTTTTTTTTGAAAATTTTATTTATTTATTTTTAATTTAAATTTATTTATTTTAATTAGAGGCTAGTTACTTTGCAATATTGTATTGGTTTTGCCATACATCAACATGAATCCGCCACGGGTGTACACATGTTCCCAATCTTGAACACCCCTCTCACCTCCCTCTACATATACTCTTATGGGAAAGTTCTGTATTTTCTATAATAGTCATTCCATCTATTGAGTTGTTTTTTTTTTTTTTTCCCTGCTTGGGACAAATTTGATGTTTCATGTTTCTGGAAATTATCAAATTTATTTGTAGTTTTATATTTTCCTACTTTTAAAAAAAAGGTACCATGAACTTGATGGCCTGAAATAATAGAAATTTATTCTGTCACAGTTTTAGACACTAGAAGTCTGGATTCACTATATTGGCAGTCCTATATTTCCTCAAAATGCTCTAGGAGATAATTTGTTCCCAGTCTTTTCTAGATTTTGGTAGTTGCTGACAATCCTTTATGTTCTTTGGTTTTTAGACATACCATTCCAAGCTCTGCCTCCATCTTCACATCCCTTTTCCATTGTATGTATCTGTCCCCATTACTTTTTTTTCTTTATAAGGACACTGGACATTGGATTTAACCACACTCAGGTAACTGAGAATAATCTTGAGAATCTCTTTTATATCTGAAAAGATCATTTTTCCCAAAAAAGTTTGTATTCACAAATTCCATGGGTGAAAATGAGAGCATGCCTTTTTTGGGGGAGGAGGGTAGTCACCATTCAACCCACTTCAGCTTGGATGCAAGAAAAATCATATGGAAAACAATAAAAACTATTTTTATTCATTCCAAACAATTGTAGAAACTTTAGGTGGATCATAAAATCAAATGTGAAAGTTATAGAAGAAAGCATGAATGAAATCTTAAATTATTTCCCAAGATTAGTAGTTAATAATGCCAAATTCCATAACAGATGCTCAGTAGTATTTGAGTGATAGATAGTAGAAAGAGGAAAATACTGGTTGTGATCACTCTGTGAGTGACTGTGAGGATAGCTTTGACATTATAAAAGCACCTTATATTGGGGAAAATATTTACCTTAGC
The DNA here is from genome assembly GCF_029407905.1 of Bubalus kerabau. Taxonomy (NCBI): domain Eukaryota; kingdom Metazoa; phylum Chordata; class Mammalia; order Artiodactyla; family Bovidae; genus Bubalus; species Bubalus kerabau. Next base: position 55,283,260 of record NC_073647.1, on the reverse strand, counting down.
AAATTGTGTACTCCCCAGATATTGCCATTTGAGACCTTTTTTTTTTTTTTTTTTTTTTTTTTACTTCAGGTGCAGTTCATATAGTTGCAGTGGTGGTGCATGCATGCTACATCACTTTAGTTGTGTCCGACTCTTTGCAACCCTATGGACTGTAGTCTGACAGGTTCCTCTGCCCACAGGATTTTCCAGGGAATAATCCTGGAAATTATGTCTCTTACATCCCCTGCATTGGCAAGCGAGTTCTTTACCACTAGCACAGTGGTGGTAGCCCAAGTCTGATTTGAGCAACTTTTCTTTTTTTTCTTTTTTTTTTTTTTAGTTTGAAGATTTTTTTTTATTTTTTTTTTCTGTGTGTGTTGTAATTGTTTTCTTTTTTTTTTAATTTTATTTTATTTTTAAACTTTACATAACTGTATTAGTTTTGCTAAATATCAAAATGAATCCGCCACAGGTATACATGTGTTCCCCATCCTGAACCCTCCTCCCTCCCCATTCCATCCCTCTGGGTCGTCCCAGTGCACCAGCCCCAAGCATCCAGTATCGTGCTTCAAACCTGGACTGGCAACTCGTTTCATACATGATATTTTACATGTTTCAATGCCATTCTCCCAAATCTTCCCACCCTCTCCCTCTCTCACAGAGTCCATAAGACTGTTCTATACATCAGTGTCTCTTTTGCTGTCTCGTACACAGGGTTATTGTTACCATCTTTCTAAATTCCATATATATGCGTTAGTATACTGTATTGGTGTTTTTCTTTCTGGCTTACTTCACTCTGTATAATAGGCTCCAGTTTCATCCACTTCATTAGAACTGATTCAAATGTATTCTTTTTAATGGCTGAATAATACTCCATTGTGTATATGTTCCACAGCTTTCTTATCCATTCATCTGCTGATGGACATCTAGGTTGCTCCCATGTCCTGGCTATTATAAACAGTGCTGCGATGAACATTGGGGTACACGTGTCTCTTTCCCTTCTGGTTTCCTCAGTGTGTATGCCCAGCAGTGGGATTGCTGGATCATAAGGCAGGTCTATTTCCAGTTTTTTAAGGAATCTCCACACTGTTCTCCATAGTGGCTGTACTAGTTTGCATTCCCACCAACAGTGTAAGAGGGTTCCCTTTTCTCCACACCCTCTCCAGCATTTATTACTTGTAGACTTTTGGATCGCAGCCATTCTGACTGGTGTGAAATGGTACCTCATAGTGGTTTTGATTTGCATTTCTCTGATAATGAGTGATGTTGAGCATCATGAGCAACTTTTCTTAATCAAATTTTCCTGTTGTCTTTGAGCCCAACAACTCTGTCACTCTAGTACTGTAGGACTATAGTCTCAGCTTAGTGACATAGCCTTAGCTATTTCCTCTGAGCAGATATCCTCATTTTATGATTTAGTTCATTCCCACATTCTAAGGAAAAGCATAGGTCAGTGAAATTACTAGAAAGAATTCACCCTATTTGAATTTTTTTTTCATCTGGAGAATCACAATTAACAGTTCCTTGAACTGTAGGTGATATTTCCATATTTTGAGCTACAAAATTATTAAACATTTTTATTTTAATGTTAAAATCAATAACGCTGCCTTTTTTTAATATTTAAACATTTTTCATATGTTTAATCAAGGGTCAGGCAAGATCAGCAAGTGTAGGAGACAGGAAGAATAAAAGAAAAGCAGGCCCTGGAAAGGGCCACAAAATAAATTTATAATTATTAATAAACTGGATGCTATAAGGCATGGGATTCTTGGAACAAGTCCAGAGGGAACAGTTCATAATCTTGAAAACAAGATATGATCCTGAGGTTGGAAAACCAACCCCAGACAGTTTCTCAACTGGTGTCTCAGAGTCACATGTTTTACGTATCTGGTGGAAAATCTATAGATAAGAATATTAGCCTTAGTTACTGGTTTGCTATTAATTACTGTTTCCTAATTACTCAATGGTTAATGATCATTTTGTTCTTTGGCCCTGAAGGCCACATAAATTATAGTTTAACTTCCTGCATATTTTTTCATTCATGACTGGAAGTATAGTAAAGCTGGCTTGGATTCAGTTTTGGCCCCTTCACCTTGGAGCGGTGTTGATCCCCTGATCCTTGCTTTTCTCTGGATTCTTTTGTCTTGTTTCTCATTCTCTCACTGTATCATGCTTTTGGAAACCCTGCTTGTCGAGCTGGCCCACCTTGAGACATATCTTTGAAGCTCATATTGCAATTACTTGATTATTTTCCACCCAAGAGATAGTGGACAAGGCAAATGAACTCAAAACTTTTATCTTTAGTTCCTTTCTTGGCCCTTGAGATAACTTACCATATAAGGCTATCAAATCAGCTTAACTTGAATAAGCAAGCTCATGTAACATGAAACTTTACTAATAATTTCAAGGATACAAGCAAAAACAGACCTATAAAAAGGGGGGAAGTCTGAAACATTGAGATTACATTCCTGAGATACATTCTTCCCACAACAGACATGAGTTCTTTGGTCTGAGTTGAAAGATAAGTGACCTCACACAGACCAGAGCATTTTAGGTTATGAAGTATCTGCATTTTATACTCAGGGAGTTAGACAGATTTATACTATTTAACAAGGATTAGTTCATCAGAAATTCATACATTCTGGGATTATTTACCATGAACTGTTTTTTAAGCCAAAGACATCCTACTAATAATATTTCATTGATAAGGACACTGCTTTCTACTGGTATCACTAATCTATTGACCAACATGTTTAAAAGTGAGTTCTAATGACTTATTTCCTATCTCTTCTTTCTTCAATACAGGAGAGAAATGGATCATAGTTGATTTTTTATATCCTCTTCTAACCTTAAACTAAGAATGGTTCAGAAGTATATCTAAAAATGTCTACATAGAAGTGAGTACACACAGTTTAGTGCTACACTATCACTAGTGCTCAGTATTATAGAGAAATTGACTATTTTGCACTTACAGATAAAATATTGTCTGTTCACTAATGGACAGAAAAAAGTGATAACCTCATAGCTTTTACTCATTTTCTTATATAAGGTTGTTTCTCCTAATGATCACTCATAAGAACAACAACGACAACAACAGCAGCAATGACAAACTCCAGAAGCAATAGAATCTGATTTCCATAGTTATGACTATATTACTTAGAAATCCAGTTTCTGAAAAATGATAAGACAAGAAATAGGAAAGTGTGGCCCATACACAGAAAATAAAGTCATCAATATAAACTGACTCTGAGGAAGCTCAGATGTTGAACCTATTAGCAAAGATCTGGAGAAAAGGGAACACTTGTGAACAATTGGTGACAATGTAAATTTGTGCAACCACTATGTAAAATAGTATGGATGTTCCTTAAAAAACTAAAATTCAAACTACCATATCATTCAGTGATTCCACTTATGGATCTTTATCCCAAGAAAACAAAAACACAAACATGAGATGATATACGTACCCCCAAGTTTGTTGAAGCATAATTTACAATAGCCAAGATAATGAAACAACCTGAGTGTGCATCAGTATTTAAATGGATATAGAAAATTTGAGGTTAATATATTATTCAGCCATAACAAATAATGACATCTATAGAAACTTGACTGCTTCAGTTCAGATCGAGAGAATAAGAAATGCTGGTGGACTGTTTCTCCTGGTAAGTTATCATATACTTTTGTTGAGAGATGAGGGGAAAGGAAGCCCTATCTTAGCCTCAGCAACTTGGAGTTCATCTTCCATCAAGCTGATAGAAGGAGAGGAAGAGGTTTATGGCTCAAGTGCCATAGAATCTTTCTAATCTTACTGACATATATGCGATTTTCTTGAATAAATGTTTTTAATTTATTTTCTGTATGTTTATAATAATTTCCAGATACTTTGTTTGTATTTTTGTTTTGGTTTGATTGTTTGCTTTTCATTTATTTTTAATAAAATCAGTGGTTATGCTTATTTAATTGGGGCATGGGTCTGCCAAACTCCTTATGCTGCCATTATAGACAAAATCTCTATATCTGCTTATTTCTTTTTTATTAATTCATTTTAATAATATTTTCCAAAATTATTGGTTTGTGACATATTGGGGAAAAGAAACAAACATCCTTAGGTAATTTGAGAAGAACTAAAGACCCTGCTTTGTGACTAGTTCATAAACAGCTCTTTTCACTTGGCAAGATCCTTCAAAACCAAATGACTATTTATTTACACACAGCAACACACACACACGCACACACACACACACACACACACACACACACACACTCTACCCCATATACTCAGCACCTCAGAATTACTTTGTGCACTTAATAGGACTGACATTTCAAAAGATGGATTATGTGGTTTGTATTCATTCTGCTTGACTACAGAGGTGTGCTGTGTTGTGCTTAGTCACTCAGTCATGTCTGACTTTTTGCAACCCTATGGACTGTAGCCCACCAGGTTACCCTGTCCATGGGGATTCTCCAGGCAAGAATACTCGAGTGGGTTGTCATGCCCTCCTCCAGGGCATCTTCCCAATGCACGGATATAAACCAGGTCTCTGGCATTGCAGGCTGATTCTTAACATCTGAGCCACCAAAAGGCGGATGCAGCTTAAAATTGGAGGTTGGGACATGCACACAAATATCCTTGAGACTATGGGTTAAAATCATCTGTCTTCCAAAAGGTATATTTAATCACAAAATTCTAAAGATTTTGAAAATGGTAGTCGAGCTTGGTCTTTTCAGCATTGAGGTTTATTTGCAGAAAATGAGAAAAGGATATGTCAGTAGGTGAAAATATGTAGGCAGTTTGTGGACAAGTGTTATCATCTTGAATAATTTGTTGCTATGCTCAAGTGCTTCAACAGTGGGGAGCTTGGAATAGATTGATAGGCAAGCAAGTTAAGACCCCCCAAGCATGGAATGTAAAAGCACTCTTACCAAAAAAGAAGGAAAAGTGAATGTTTTTCCTGGGAGTTCCTGAGCCATTGGAAAAATAAGCAGAGGGCTTTAAATCTGCTGCTGTCATATCTCCCCAAACAAATCATGGTCTTTGTTGAAAAATAAAACTGATTCTGAAATTGTACTTTCCACAGTTATTTCACATAAACTTCTGAACTGCTTCCCTGGTGGCTCAGATGGTAAAGCATCTGCCTGCAATGTGGGAGACCCGGGTTCTATTCCTGGGTCAGGAAGGTCCTCTGGAGAAGGAAATGGCAATCCACTCCAGCACTCTTGCCTGGAAAATCCCATGGACGGAGGAGCCTGATAGCCTACAGTCCATGGGGTCGCAAAAAGTCAAACACAACTGAGCGACTTCACTTTCACTTTCACTTTCTGAACTTCAATTTTTTTTTGTCTAAGACATTTATGGTAACTCCTCTGAATATTTAGTTTAGTAGAAGACAGGTGCATTCTTATCCCTTATTCTGTATTTAATCTATTCTGATGTGTTATTGCAATGTACCAATATAAAAAAAAATTGTTCTCATAGAGAAATATGGTATAAACAGAGAAGAGTATTTTGATAGTGTAATTGTGGATAATCTTCTTAGATATAGTAGCACAACTCGATAATTGACAGCTTCTTAAAAGTTAGTTAAGAGTTTCTTAATGATTAATTTAAATGTGGAACTATCAACAAACCCTTCTTTGTTAAATTAAAATATACTTCTTTCACTTTTTGGCTGTATGGCCCTGGGGCAGCCATGTGGAGATACCCCACAAACAAGGTCAGAGAAGCTCCAGCAAGACAGTAGGTGAAGTCAAGTGGGCCTTAAGAAGCATCAATCACTACAAACAAAGCTAGTGAAGGTGTTGGAATTCCAGTTGAGCTATTTAAAATAATAAAGGATGATGCTGTGAAAGTGCTGCACTCAATATGCCTGAAAATTTGGACAACTCAGAAGTGGCCACAGGAATGGCAAAGGTCAGTTTTCATTACAATCCCAAAGAAAGGAAAGGCCAAACAGTGCTCAAACTACCACACAATTGTACTCATCTCACACGCTAGTAAAGTGATGCTCAAAAGTCTCCAAGCCAGGCTTCAGCAATACATGAACCATGAACTTCCAGATGTTCAAGCTGGAATTAGAAAAGGCAGAGGAATCAGAAATCAAGTTGTCAACATCCAATGGATCATCAAAAAAGCAAGAGAGTTCCAGAAAAAAAAAAAAAAAATATATATATATATATATATATATATATATATATTTCTGCTTTACTGACTATGCCAAAGCCTTTGACTGTGTGGATCATGACAAACTGAGGAAAATTCTTCAACAGATAGGAATATCAGACCACCTGACCTACTTCTTGGGAAATCTGTATGCAGGTCAAGAACCAACAGTAAGGACTGGACATGGAACAACAGACTGGTTCCAAATAGGAAAAGGAGTGTGTCAAGGCTGTATATTGTCACCCTGCCTATTTAACTTATATGCAGATTACATAATGAGAAACGCTGGGCTACATAAAGCACAAGCTGGACTCAAGATTGCAGAGAGAAATATCAATAACCTCAGATATGCAGATGACACCAACCTTATAACAGAAAGCAAAGAACAACTAAAGAGCCTCTTGATAAAAGTGAAAAAGGAAAGTGAAAAAGTTGGCTTAAAACAGAACATTCAGAAAGCTAAGATCATGGCATCTGGTTCCATCACTTCATGGCAAATAGATGGGGAAACAGTGTAAACAGTGACACACTTTTATTTTGGGGGGCTCCAAAATCACTGCAGATGGTGACTGCAGCCATGAAATTAAAAGACACTTGCTTCTTGGAAGAAAACTCATGACCAACCTAGGCAGTTATTAAAAAGCAGACATTACTTTGTCAACAAAGGTCCGTCTAGTCAAGGCGGTGGTTTTTCCAGTGGTCATGTATGGATGTGAGAGTTAGACTATAAAGAAAACTGAGCACGAAAGAACTTATGCTTTTGAACTGTGGTGTTGGAGAAGACTCTTGAGAGTCCCTTGGACTGCAAGGAGATCCAACCAGTCCATCCTAAAGGAGATCAGTCCTGGGTGTTCATTGGAAAGACTGATGTTGAAGCTGAAGCTCCAATATTTTGTCCACCTGATGCGAAGAGCTGACTCTTTGGAAAAGACCTTGATGCTGGGAAAGATTGAGGACAGGAGGAGAAGGGGACGACAGGCTGAGATGATTGGATGGTATCACCAACTCAGTGGACATGGGTTTGGGTGGACTTGGGAGTTGGTGATGGACACGGAGGCCTGGCGTGCTGCAGTCCACAGGGTCGCAAAGAGTCGGACATGACTGATCGACTGAACTGAACTGAACTTACACTTTGTAAGAAATTTTTACCATGCAAGAATTTGTAACATCATGTATTAGTGATTTGGAAAATAATCCATTAAGTCATGCAGGGCTTCTGTTCATTGACATATTTCAGTGTACATTTATAACATTGTATTTATTGATATCACTGTTAAAAAACAACAACAACAACAACAAAAAACTTTAGTAACAGAAAAATGTCAAGCTCCTTTTGGCAGATATATATTTTCCAAAATTCCAATTTTTAAAATCTTTTATATTGGTAACAAATGATGCACATTGATTGTTTTTTGAATGGTAAGCTCCCTTTACTAACTTTACGGAATTTTCTGCTAGATACCAAATTGTCAATAAATGCAGCTTTTCTGTCACTTATTTTTCAAGTAAAACTTGTAACCATGAAAAAATGGCTTATTCTGGTTGCAACTAAAACAATCACACAAGTAATCTTCCTTGAAATAAATATCGTACTTCATTGTTCAACAGTTACTTTATGCATAATTTCATGTTTCATCTTATAAACTATATCATACATAAACATATATCTTGGACAGAATGCTGCCGATATCTGCAACTCAAACAATCAATAATCACAGGCAAGAATAACTAATAGAAAACCTTATTTCTCCTAACCAAAAAGAGTGGTCTAACAGAACATTAGAGCTTTTAAATTATACCTGTCATACTGTAGCTGAACACCAACTAAAAATCTGCTCCCCAATAGCCCCTCAAGTTTTCCAAAAGTCAGAGAGGTTAGCAGATTTTACACCTCAGCTGATTCCAGAACAGCAGAAAACGCCTTTCTAATTCCCAAATACAGTCATGTTCACCAGAAAGCATTAAGGCTATTCTCAAAGGAAAATTGAGAAAATTTACTACTGGTAAGTAAAGGTTGCTCAGTCATGTCCGACTCTTTGTGACTCTATGGACTATACAGTACACGAAATTCTCCAGGCCAGAACATTGGAATGGGTAGCCTTTCCTTTCCCAGGGGATCTTCCCAACCCAGGGATTAAAGCCAGGTCTCCTGTATTGCAGGCAGATTCTTTATCAGCTGAGCCACAAGGGAAGTCCTACTACCGGTAAACCTAAACTTAAAAGATAATTAATGGGAATTCTCTGGTGTTTCAGTAGTTAGGACTTTAGGCTTTTACTACAGGGGGCATAGATTTGATCCCTGATTAGGGGAACTAAGATCCTGCATACTGCATGGCCAGAAAAATAGTAATAACTAGTAGGTAAAGTTATCTAAAGCAAAAAGTAAATGAAACGTAAGAAGACCTGGAACTTTGAAAAGGAAAGAAGAATGCTGAAACATATAAAAGCAGGAGCAATGTTAACAGAGTATCCTTCTCGTGAGTTCATTAAATCATATTTGATGATTGATTTAAAAATTATAACGTCATGTAGTGCTTAGTGTATATAGAGGAAATAAGGCAATTATATTTTAAATATGGGAAAAGCAAAGGTAATTAATGAAAGTGAAGTTTTTAGATTTGGTTCAAAGTGACAAATGTCAATACTAACAAACTGTGATGTTATATATTTATGCTGTAATAACCAGAACAGCCACTAAGTAAAATATAATAGCATAATATACTCAAAAAATAGTATAAATAAATCAAGATGAAATCACAAAAACACAGTAGTACACACAATTCACAGGAAGACAAGAAATGAGAAACAGAGGAAAGAGAGGGTAAAAAATGAACTAAAAATAGAAATAATAAGATGGCATATATAAGCATTAATGTAGTAATAATTACCTTAAATGTAGCAGTCCCAATATACAAAATAAAGACAAAGATTGATAGAATGAATATTTAAAAAATGATTCCTTAAGATACTGTCTACAAAAAACTCATTTCAAATGCAATGCTATAGGTAGGTTGAAGTAAAAAAAAATGAAAACATATGTGTTACCAAAAACTTGACCAAAATTAGTTTTAAAATGGGCATGTTAATAATAGATATAGTATACCTGGGGAAAAAAATAAAAAATACACAGTTATAATTATTGACTTCAATGGTAACATATAGATTTCCTAGACACAAAATGAGCAAGAATGTAAAACAACAGAACAAAATCAAAAAGAACAGAAACAACATAAGGTAATTATCCTATATAGAATACCATACCTAATAAGAATAGAATATTTTTTTCAGTTGCCCATGGAACATTTACCAAGATCGAACTTATCTTGGGACAGAAAACATACCTCAGTATTTTATTATTATTATTATTATTTTTAATTTAATTTTATTTTTTAACTTTACAATATTGTATTGGTTTTGCCATATATCAAAATGAATCCACCACAGGTATACATGTGTTCCCCATCCTGAACCCTCATCCCTCCTCCCTCCCCATACCATCCCTTTGGGTAGTCCTAGTGCACCAGCCCCAAGCATCCAGTATTGTGCATCAAACCTGGACTGGCAACTCGTTTCATATATGATATTATACATGTTTCGATGCTGTTCTCCCAAATCATCCCACCCTCTCCCTCTCCCACAGAGTCCAAAAGACTGATCTATACATCAGTGTCTCTCTTGCTGTCTCGTATACAGGGTTATTTAAATGATGTCATTCAGCACATGTTTTCTGATCATATTGGAATCAATCTAGAAATAAATAATAGAAGGGTAACAAGAAAGTGTATAAACAATTTGAAATTAAACAGAATATGTATAGACAATCTATTGGTCAAAAACTATGTTTCAGAGGGGGAAAAACCAAGAATACAGAACTAAATGAAATGGAAATGCAGCATATCTACTGATATATCAAGTAACTTTGAATCTTACAGATCATATGATGCAAGTGGCACAGCAGGTTGCACAGCAGCCTAGATCTGTTGCAAAGTGTTCTCTTATTTTGGACTCCACCCAAAACTAATGGCTTATTAGGAAGCACACTTTAATTAGGTGTATTTTGTCCCCAAATCCAGAAAGTCCCATATGTCATTATGCCTTTCTTTTGATTTTAACAAGAGATGGATACAACTATACTTTAACTTAGAAGGGATATTGAAACATGTCCCATACAACTAGACCTCTAGAAATTTTACTGAGACAGAAGGTACCAAATTTTTGTCAAAATAATGTCTTATCATCTGACGTGCAAATGTCTTACCAATAAGTCTAGAGTAGTTGGCATTTCCTCCACTTGAGGGCCAATCAGCTTAATATCACCAATAAAGTAAGTCAATGTGATTTCTTCTACAAGGTAAAGGTAATCAAGATGTTACCAGAACCCCTCTCAGACTTCAGACAATACTATAAAGCTACAGTAGTCAAAACAGCATAATTTTGGCACAAAAATATGTAGATCAATGGAACAGAATAGAAATCCCAGTAATAAATCCATATAGTCATGGTCAGTTATTATTTGAAAAAGGAAGAAATGATATACAAAGGAGAAAAGACAGTCTGTTGAACAAGAGTGTTGGGAAAACTGGACAACCTCATGTAAATCAGTGAAATAGAAACAATCCCCTCATCATAAGCAACAATAAACTTAAAATTGTTTAAAGACCTAAATATAATACATGACATCATAAAACTCCTAGATGAGAGCATTCTCTGAAAAAAATCATAGCAAATTTTTCTTAGATCAGTCTCAGGCAAAAGAAACAAAAGAAAAAGTTAAAAAATGGGACCTGATCAAATGTAAAACTTTTGCACAGCAAAGGAAACCTTAAACAAAACAAAAATGCTCAACATTGCTAATTACTAGAAAAGTTCAAGTCAAAACTGCAAAGAATTGTTATTTCACATTGGTCAGGATGTCTTTCATCAAAAAGTCTAAAAATTAAAAGTGCTGGAAAGGGTGTGGAGGAAAGGGGACACTCCTAAACTTTTGAAGAAAATGTGAATTTGTAAAACCACTATGGGAAACAATATGAAGTTCCTTAAAAATTAAAATTAAGCTAACACATGATTCAGAAACCTGCTTGCATGCATCTATGCAAAAAAAGACTAAATTGAAAAGATACATGTATATTACTGTTCATAGCAGCTTTTCTTAACAATAGCTAAGATATTGTTATTTTTCAGTGGCTCAGTTGTCTGACTCTTTGTGACTCCATGGACTGCAGCATGCCAGGCTTCCCTGTCCTTCACTCTTTCCAAGAGTTGGCTCAAATTCATGTCACTGAGCTGATGATGGCATCCAATCATCTCATCCTCTGCCGCCCCCTTCTCCTCCTGCTCTCAATCTTTCCAAGCATCAGGCTCTTATTCAATGAGTCTTCTCTATCAGGTGGCCAAAGTATTGGAGCTTCAGCTTCAGCATCAGTATTTACAATGAATTTTCAGGGTTGATTTCCTTTAGGATTAACTGGCTTGATCTCCTTGCAGTCTAAGGGACTCTCAGAGTCTTCTCCAACACCACAGTTCGAAAGCATCAATTATTCGGCACTCAGCCTTCTTTATGTTCCAACTCTCATAAATACCTGAGAAACCATAACTTTGATTAGACAGACCTTTGTTGGCAAAGTGATGACTCTGCCATTTAATATGCTGTCTAGGTTTTTTTAGAGCTTTTCTTTCAAGGAGCAAGCATCTTTTAATTTTGTGGCTTCAGACACCATCCACAGTGATCTTGAAGCCCAACAAAATAAAGTCTCTCACTGTTTCCATTGTTTCCCCATCCATTTACCATGAAATAATGTGGCCAGATGTCGAGATCTTAGTTTTGTGAATGTTGAGCTTTAAGCCAGCTTTTTAACTCTCCTCTTTCACCTTCATCAAGAAGCTCTTTGGTTCCTCTTCCCTTTCTGCTATTAGGGTGTTATCATCTGCATATAGAAGATTATTGATATTTCTCCCAGCAATCTTAATTCCAGCTTGTGTTTCATCCAGCCTGGCATTTTGCATGATTATCTCTGCCTTTAAGTTCAATAAGCAGTGTGACTAAGCCTTGATGTACTCCTTTCCCATTTTTGAGCCAGTTCATTTTTCCATGTTCAGTTCTAATTGTTGCTTCTTGACCTGCATACAAGTTTCTCAGGAGGCAAGTATGTAGTCTGGTATTCCCATGTCTTTAAAATTTTCCAGTTTGTTGTGATCCACAAAGTCAAAGTCTTTATCATAGTCAGTGAAGAATACAGTTTTTGTTGTTGTTGTTTGTGTGTTTTTAATCCCTTGCTTTCTCTATGATCCAAGAGGTGTTGGCAATTTGATCACTGGTTCCTCTGCCTTTTCTAAGTAAAGCTTGTACCTCTGGAAGTTCTGTTCACTTACTGTTGAAACTTAGTTTGAAGGATATTGAACATTACCTTGCTAGCATGTAAAATGAGTGCAATTATATGGAAATTTGAATATTCTTTGACATTGCCCTTCTTTGAGATTGGAATGCAAACTGACCTTTCTAGTCCTGTGGCCACTGTTGAATTTTCCAAATTTTCTGGTATATTGAGTGAAGCACTTTCACAGCATCATGTTTTAGGATTTGAAATAGCTCAACTGGAATTTCATCACCTCCACTAGCTTTGTTCATAGTAATGCTTCCTATGGTCCACTTGACTTCACACTCCAGGATGTCTGGTTCTAGGTAAGTGATCACACTATCATAGTTGTATTGGTCATTAAGACCTTTTTGGTACATTCTTCTGTGTATTCTTCCTGCCTCTTCTCAATCTCTTCTGCTTCTGTTAGGTGTATACCCTTTCTGTACTTTATTGTGTGCATCGTTCCATGAAATATTCCCTTGGTATCTCTAACTTTCTTGAGGAGATCTCTAGTCTTTCCCATTTTTTTTTCTTCCATTTCTTTGCATTGTTCATTTAAGAAGGCTTTATCTCTACTTGTTATTCTTTGGAACCCTGCATTCAGATGGGTATATTTTACCTTTCCTCTTTTGCCTTTCACTTCTCTGCTTTTCTCAGCTGTTTGTAAGGCCTCCTCAGACATCCACTTTGCCTTTTTGCATTTCCTTTTCTTGGGGATGGTTTTAATTAATTGCCTCCTGTACAATGTCATGACTCTCTGTCCATAGTTCTTCAGGAACTCTATCAGATCTAATCCCTTGAATCCATTTGTCATTTTCAGTATATAATCATAAGGGATTTTATTTAGGTCATACCTGAATGGCCTACTGGTTTTCCCTACTTTCTTTGGTTTAAGTTGAAATTTGCAATAAAAATTTAATGATGTGAGGCACAGTCAGCTCCCAATCTTATTTTTGCTTACTGTATAGAGCTTCTCCCTCTTCAGCTGCAAAGAATATAATCAACCTGATATTGATATTGACCATCTGGTGATGTCTGTGTGTAGAATCATCTCTTGTGTGTTTGGGAGAGGGTATTTGCTATAATCAGTGTATTCACTTGGCATTGCTCTATTAGTCTTCACCCCGCTTCATTTTGTACTCCAAGACCATACTTGCCTGTTACTCCAGGTATCTCTTGAATTCCTACTTTTGCATTCCAGGGCCCTATAATGAAAAGAACATCTTTTTTGGTGTTAGTTTTAGAAAGTCTTGTAGGTCTTCACATAACTGTTCAACTTCAGTTTCTTTGACATTAGTGGTTGGGGTATATACCTGGATTATTGTGATATTGAATGGTTTGCCTTGGAAATGAATTGAGTTCATTTTGTCATTTTTGAGATTGCACCCAAGTACTGTATTTTGGACTCTTTTATTGACTTTGAGAGCTTCTCCTCTTCTTCTATGTGATTGTTTCCCACAGTAGTAGATATTATGGCCATCTGAATTACATTTAACCAACCCTGTCCATCTGAGTTCACTCATTCCTAAATGTTCACTCTCACCATCTCCTGTTTGATCACTTCCAATTTACCTTGACTCATGGATCTAACATTCCAGGTTCCTATGCTCTTTTGTTCTTTACAGCATTGAGCTTTACTTTCACCACCAGACACATCCACAACTGAGCATCATTTTTGCTTTGGCTCAGCCTCTTCATTCCTTCTCGAGTTACTTCTCTGGGTTTCCTCTGCAGCATATTGAACACCTACCAGCCTGGGTTGTTTATATTTCCGTGTTTTTTGTTTGTTTGTTTGTTTGTTTGTTTTTCCTTTTCATACTGTTCATAGTATTCTCAATGCAAGAATGCTGAAATGGTTTGCCATTCCCTTATCCAGTGGACCATGTTTTATCAGAACTCTCCACCATGACCCATCCATCTTAGATGGCCCTACAAGGCATGGATCATAGTTTCATTGAGTTAGACAAAACTGTGATCCATGTGATCAGTTTGGTTAGTTTTCTGTGGTTGTGGTTGACATTCTGTCTGCCCTGTGATGGGTGAGGATAAGAGGCTTGTGGAAGCTTCATGATGGGAGAAACTGGCAGTGGGGGAAACTGGGACTTTCTCTGGTGGGCAAGGCCATGTTCAGTAAATCTTTAATCCAATTTTCTGCTGATGGGTAGAGCTTTGTTCCCTCCCTATAGCTTGGCCTGAAGCCAAACTATGATGGGGTAATGGTGACCAATTCCACAAGGAATTATGCCAGCAGGCCCACATCTCACAGGACTGCTCCTGCAGTCAGGGCCTTGCCCTCACAGCAGGCTATGTTTGATCCACACCTCTGCTGGAGACTCCCAAACACTCACAGGCAGTTTGTCTCAGTCTCTTTTGGGGACACTGCTACTATCTCCTAAGTCCTGGTTGGCACAAGATTTCATTTGTGCCCTCCAAGAGTATCTGTTTCCCCAGTCCTGTGGAAGTCCTGTAATAAATCCCACTGAACTTCAAAGTTAGATTCCCTGGGGGAGAGGAGCAGTGACCCCCACACACAAGAGACTAAGCCAGACCTGTCTGTGAGTGTTTGAGAGTCTCTTGTATAGGCATGGGTCAGCAGTAGCCTGCCACAGGAACAAGGGTTCTGGTAGCAGCAGTCTTCTGACGCATGGCATGTGTCATAAGTCTTCCTGGAAGATATCATCAATAGCCCCACGATACAGTCACCAGGTGGGAGATCCACAAACTGGAAGTTCTCCCATTGTTGCAACATTTCTATACCCCACAACAGATTTCCCAACCTGGGGATCTAACAAAGGAACTGAGAATCCCCAGGGAATCGAACTTTGAAGGTCAGCAGGATTTGATTACAGGACTTCCACAGGACTGTGGAAACAGAGACTCTTGGAGGGCACAAACAAAACCTTGTGTACACCAGGACCCAGGGGAAAGAGCAGGGACCCCACAAAAGACTGAGCCAGACCTGCTTGTGAATGTTTGAGGGTGTCCAGCAGAGGCATGGGCCAACAGTTTCCTGCTCCGTGTTAGGGCACTGATAGAAGCAGTCCAGGGAGTCGTGGTGTACTGGCATAAATCCTTTTGAAGGAGGTCACAAAAAGTATCCATCAACAGGTGAATGGATAAAGAAGATGTGGTATATACACATACACATACTTATAAGCTATAAACATAATGAACTATTGCCATTTTCAGCAACATAGATGGATTCAGAGAATATCAGTCTATGTGAAGTAAGGCAGACAGAGAAATATAAATACAAATATTATATGATATCACTTATATATGAAATCACAAAAATAATACAAATTATATACAAAACAGAAACAGATTCACGGACACACACACAAAACCTAGAAAAACCATAGCTTTGACTGTATGGACTTTTGTTAGCAAAATGATGTCTTTGCTTAATATGCTGTCTAAGTTTGTCACAGACAAAGAAAAAACAAACAAACAAACAAAAACCTGCTTACCAAAGTGTGGGGGAAGGATAATTTAGGAATACGGAATTAAGAGATTGTTGTTGTTCAGTCACTAAATGGTATCCGACTCTTTGCAATCCCGTGCACAGCACACTTCCCTGTCCTCAACCATCTCCCAGTCTTTACTCAAGTTCATGCTCATTGAGTCAGCGATTCTGTCTAACCATCTCATCCTCTGCCTCCCTCTTCTTTTACCTTCAGTCTTTCACAGCATCAGGGTTTTTTCCCATGAGTCAGCTCTTCCAATCAGGTAGCCAAAACATTGAAGCTTCAGTTTCAGCCTCAGTCTGTCCTTCCAATGAATATTTGGGGTAGGTTTCCTTTAGAATTAACTGGTTTGATCTCCTTGAAGTCCAAGGAACTCTCAAGAATCTTCTACAGCACCACAATTCAAAAGCATCAATTTCTTGGCACTCAGGCTTCTTTATGGACCAACTCTCATATCCATACATGACTACCTGAAAAACCTTAGCTGTGACTAGATGGACCTTTGTCAGCAAAATTATGTCTCTGCCTTTTAATATGCTGTCTGGGTTTGTTATAGCTTTTCTTCCAAGAAGTAAGTGTCTTCTAATTTCATGGCTGCAGTCACCATCTGCAGTTATTTTAGAGTTTAATTCCCTCATAGCTCAGTCATTTAAGAATCTGCCTGCTATGCAGGAGACCCAGGTTTTATTCCTAGGTTGAAAGATCCCCTGGAGAAGGAAATGACAACCTACTTCAGTATTCTTGCCTGAAGAATCCCATAGACAGAGGAGCCTGGCAGGCTACAGTCCATGGAGTCACAAGAGTCAGACATGACTTAGCAACTAAACCACCACCACTACTTCTACTGTTTCCCATTTTCTTTGTCATGAAATGATGAGACCAGATGCCATGATGTTAGTTGTTTTTTTTTTTAATGTTTAGTTTTAACCCAGCTTTTTCACTGTCCTCTTTCAGACACAAACTACTGTATAAAATAGATAAACAACAATAATGTACTGTAAAACACAGGAAAATATATTCATTATCTTAAAGTAAACTATAATGGAAAATTATATATATATATATATATTCAGAAAGTAATCTGAATATACATGGTTCATATATGTATATATATAAATGACTCACTTTGCCATGCACCTGAAACTCACACCACATTGTAAATTAACTAGACTTGGGGGAAAAAAAAATGTCGAGACAAAATTATGGCATAAAACTTGGGAAAGATGATAAATCCTTGAGGTAGGACAGCAGATATTGTTCTGGCCTTGCTAACTGAAAGAATACTGCTTCTAGTAGTCATTATTAACAAATATTGAGGATTAAAAAAAAAAAAAAAACATTTTCCAGAACAATGGCTGCATACCAGGTACCAGAGGATTTGTTCATTTACTCAAGCAAAAAAAGAACACATTTGGGACAACAGCAGCATTAGAATCATTGCCTTGTTAGGTTTACCACAGTCCACTTTCATTATCTCAGATCCAACTGTTTACATTCCAACCTAAATAAATGAGTTGAAAGAGGATGAGATGGGAATTACCACTCCTGTGTCCTTCAAGTTCTTGAAAGTGGCACTAATGTCTACAATCCTTTTAGGAACGTGGTATTTGTTTTGATTTTGTTACTTTCCTAGGTAAGGCACTTCTAGTGGATCTTCTTGGCCTTTTCTACGATAACAGTCTCTACTCCACTGGTCAGGGAGCCGTTATTGGGATTCTTCCTGTTGTTAAGTATGTCTATTCCAATTCTTCAGTCTGGAATTGGGAAAATAACCACATTATCAGTCAGCTCAGTCTCTCAGTTGTGTCTGACTCTCTGCGACCCCATGGACTTCAGCACACCAGCTTTGCTGTCCAACACCAACTCCCGGAATTTGCTCAAACTCATGACCATAGAGTTAGTGATGCCATCCAAATATCTCATCCTCTGTTGTCCCCTTCTCCTCCTGCTTTCAATCTTTCCCAGCATCAGGGTCTTTTCCACTGAGTCAGTTCTTCTCATCAGGTGGCCAAAGTATTGGAGTTTCAGCTTCAACATCAGTCCTCCCAATGAATATTCTGGACTGATTTCTTTAGATTTGACTAGTCAGATCTCCTTGCAATCCAAGAGACTCTCAAGAGTCTTCTCCAACACCACATTTCAAAAGCATCAACACTTCGGTGCTCAGGTTTCTTTATAGTCCAACTCTCACATCCATACAAGACTACTGGAAAAACCAAAGCTTTGACTAGACAGACTTTGTTGGCAAAATAATGTCTCTGCTTTTTAATATGCTGTCTAGGTTGGTCATAGCTTTTCCTCCAAGGAACAAACGTCTTTTAATTTCATGGCTGCAGTCACATCTGCAGTGATTTTGGGGCCCCCCAAAATAAAGTCTGTCACTGTTTCCATTGTTTCTCCATCTATTTGCTATGAAGTGATGGGACTGGATGCCATGATATTCGTTTGTCGAATGTTAAGTTTTAAGCCAACTTTTTCACTCACCTCTTTCACTTTCACCACATTATGGGTTCATGGAATCACTAGACCACTTTGAAATGAACTTGAGTTCATTTCTGTAAGACTCTACTCGGACTGGTGGACTGCAGTAATGTTTACAATCTCCTGGAATTGGTGTTAGCTTAGAGATAGTGTCCAGTGACAAAGTCAGTATTTTCCTTTCTCCACTTAACTGTCAGACTGGTAAGATGTTGTAAGCTATTTTGGAAAAGGCTGAGAGAAACAGTATAAATTTTTGGCAGTGTTGTGGAATTCTTTTTCTATGGGAGTTTGCTTCTCTGTTTTGGTGATTCAAGTTAGATTTCTGTTGGTTGATTTGGAACTCAATCACGTGTGTGTGTGTGTGTGTGTGTGTGGTCAGTCACATCTGACTTTTTATGACCCCATGGACTGAAGGCCACCAGGCTCCTCTGTCCATGAAATATTCCAGACAATACTGGAGTGGATTGCCATTTTCTCTTCCAGGGGATCTTCCCAACTCAGGGATTGAAACCATCTCTTGCATCTCTCCTTCATTGGCAGACAGATTCTATACCACTGCACCATCTGAGAAACTTATATAGAGTTCAGGTAAACATTCAGTAGACTGCTCAATGGCAGTAGTTCTCACTACAATTTCTGTACTACAGAGACAAGCAATCACAGTACTCTTAAAGCATACTTAGTTCTCTTAGTCATGGTGAAAGACTCTTCCAGTGTGCATGAGCAGATATAATAAATCTCCAATATCCAAATCCCCCTAGCCTTTATATCACTTCCTCTATAGTATGTTAAGACAAGTCTAGCATTTTAACTTCATACACTCTAGGCCGCTATTTGGTTCATGTTTGAGCCAACCAAGAAAATAAACTTTTAGGTCCTTTATAACTCTTTGAACACTTCTAGAGTCCAGGATCTCTGCTTAACAGACCCATACCAATAAATTTGGCTTCATATAATTTTATTTTCACTACTATCTCACTCTTAATATTAATTTCCACAATAAATTTCCCATATCTCTGTTTATATACGCAGTAAAAATCATGCAATTGTTTTTGACTGTAGCATTGGTCCTTTTGGGTCCTGACTTATACTTCATCTATCACAATCCCCTGAGACTGAATCTAGTTATTCATCTTGAAGCAAAAAGTGGTGGTAGAGGTAAGTCTAGAGGGAAATCATCTGTATCTTGCAAGGGATCTACCTCAGAAGAGACCATTCTGGGTTCTTCAAGCAGAGTATGGTTAACCTCCTCAGAGAGGTAGAGTGGCTATTTATATTTTCAAAGAAAACAACAGAATTTAAGGGTTTGATATTTCTAGCTTCATTGAAATCTTCCAATATGTCCTTAATTCTAATTTTCAGAATGCAATTCCTCTTCAATCACTTTAAAGAAGATATTCTGGGAGGTTGGGGATTTAATCTATATTGAAGCTAATCACTTGCAGGATGAGATTCTGTATTTAATTTTATGAAATTGCACTCATCTCACACGCTAGTAAAGTAATGCTCAAAATTCTCCAAGCCAGGCTTCAGCAATACATGAACCATGAACTTCCAGATGTTCAAGCTGGTTTTAGAAAAGACAGAGGAACCAGAGATCAAATTGCCAACATTGGCTGGATCATGGAAAAAGCAAGAGAGTTCCAGAAAAGCATCTATTTCTGCTTTATTGACTGCCAAAGCCTTTGACTGTGTGGATCACAATAAACTGTGGAAAATTCTGAAAGAGATGGGAATACCAGACCACCTGACCTGCCTCTTGAGAAACCTGTATGCAGGTCGGGAAGCAGCAGTTAGAACTCGACATGGAACAACAGACTGGTTCCAAAGTAGTATGTCAAGGCTGTATATTGTCACCCTGCTTATTTAACCTCTATGCAGAGTACATCATGAGAAACACTGTGCTGGAAGAAGCACAAGCTGGAATCAAGATTTCTGGGAGAAATATCAATAACCTCAGATATGCAGATTGCACCACCCTTATGGCAGAAAGTGAAGGAGAACTAAAGAGCCTCTTGATGAAAGTGAAAGAGGAGAGTGCAAAAGTTGGCTTAAAACTCAACATTCAGAAAACAAAGATCATGGCATCTGGTCCATGGCAAATAGATAGAGAACAGATGGGGAAACAGTGGCTAGGTTTATTTTAGGGGGGCTCCAAAATCAGTGCAGATGGTGATTGCAGCCATGAAATTAAAAGGCACTTACTCCTTGGAAGGAGAATTATGACCAACCTAGACAGCATATTAAAAAGCAGGGACATTATCTTGTCAGCAAAGGTCCGTCTAGTCAAGGTTATGGTTTTGCCAGTGGTCATGTTTGGATGTGAGAGTTGAACTTTAAAGAAACCTGAGCACTGAATAATTGATGCTTTTGAACTGTGGTGTTGGAGAAAACTCTTGAGAATTCCCTGGACTGCAAGGAGATCCAACCAGTCCATCGTAAAGGAGATCAGTCCTGGGTGTTCAGTGGAAGGACAGTTGTTGAAGCTGAAACACCAATATTTTGGCCACCTGATGTGAAGAGCTGATTCATTTGAAAAGATCCTGATGCTGGGAAAGTTTGAGGGCACGAGGAGAAGGGGACAACAGAGGATGAGATGATTGGATGGCATCACTGACTCAATGGACATGAGTTTGAGTAAACTCCGGAAGTTGGTGATGGGCAGGGAGGCCTGGCGTGCTGCGGTTCATGGGGTCGCAAAGAGTTTTACACGGCTGAGTAACTGAATTGAATGGAATTATTGATTTCCTCAGCCATAAAATTGGGGAAAAATAATATTTAATCAAACAAGTTTTTTTGTAGAAACTAAAGTGGCATAATAGGGCACTTAGCAGGAACTAACAGTGTAATTGGTAGGAATATATCTAAATATATATTTATGATGTGAAAAAATATCATTTCTTGAAAATATTGATGTCATATTGGTATATAGGTCCTGCCATCTTCATCAGTTCAGTTCATTCCCTCAGTCGTTTCTGAATTTTTGCAACCCAATGGACTGCAGCGTGCCAGGATTCCCTGTCCATCACCAACACCCGGAGCTTGCACAAACTCATGCCCATCGAGGCAGTGATGCCATCAAATCATCTCATCCTCTGTCTTCCCCTTCTCCTCCTGCCTTCAATCTTTCCCAGCATGAGTGTTTTTTCCAATGAGTCAGTTCTTCGCATTGGGTGATCAAAGTATTGGAGCTTCAGCTTCAGCATCAGTTCTTCAAATGGATATTCAGGACTAATTTCCTTTAGGAATGACTGATTTTATTTCCTTGTAGTCCAAGGGACTGCCAAGAGTCTCCTTCAACACCACATATGAAACGCATCAATTCTTTGGTGTTCAACCCTTTTTTATGGTCCAACCCTCATGTCCATACACGAATACTGGAAAAAATAAAGCTTTGACTAGATGGACCTTTGTTGGTAAAGTAATGTCTTTGCTTTTTAATATGCTGCCTAGGTTGGTCATAGCTTTTCTGCCAAGGAGCAAGCGTCTTTTAATTTCATGGCTGCAGTCACCATATGCAGTGATTTTGGAGCTCAAGAAAATAAAGTCTCTCACTGTTTCCATTGTTTTCCCATCTATTTGCCATGAAGTGATGGGACCAGATGCCATGATGTTAATTTATTGAATGTTCAGTTTTAAGTCAGCTTTTTCACTCTCCTCTTTTACTTTCATTAAGAGGCTCTTTAGTTTGCCTTTTCTTTGTGTCATAAGGGTGGTGCCATATGCATATTTGATGTTATTGATATTTCTCCCAGAAATCTTGATTCTAATGTGTGCTTCATCCAGCCTGACATTTTGCACGATTTACTCTGCATATAAGTTAAATAAACAGGATGACAATATACAGCCTTGTTCTACTTCTTTCCCAATATGAAACCAGTCTGTTGCTCCATGTCTTGTTCTAACTGTTGCTTCCTGACCTGCATACAGGTTTCTCAAGAGGCAGGTCAGGTGGTTTGGTATTGCCATCTCTTTCAGAATTTTCCACAGGTGTTTTTTTTTTTTTTTTTTTTTTTTTTTTTTTTTTTTTGGTGATCCACACAGTGAAAGGCTTTGGCATTGTCAATAAAGCAGAAATAGATATTTTTTATCTGGAACTCTCTTGCTTTTTCGATGATCCAACAGATGGTTCCTCTGCCTTTTCTAAAACCAGCTTGAACATCAGGAAGTGCACAGTTCATGTAATGCTAAAGCCTTGCTTGGAGAATGTTGAGCATTACTTTACTACCATGTGAAATGAGTGCAATCGTGCGGTAGGTTGAGAATATTTTTAGCATTGCCTTTCTCTGGGACTGGAATGAAAACTGAGCTTTTCCAGTCCTGTGGCCACAGCTGAGTTTTCCAAATTTGCTGGCATATTGAGTACAGCACTTTCACAGCATCATCTTTTAGGATTTGAAAGAGCTCAACTGGAATTCCATTACCTCCACTAGCTTTGTTTGTAGTGATGCTTCCTAAGGCCCACTTGACTTCACATTCCAGGATGTCTGGCTCTAGATGAGTGGTCACACCATCGTGAGTAACTGGGTCATGAAGATCTGTTTTGTACCGTTCTTCTGTGTATTCTTGCCACCTCTTATTAATATCTTCTGCATCTATCAGGTTCATACCATTTCTGTCCTTTATCTAGTCCATCTTTGCAAGAAATGTTCCCTTGGGATCTCTAATTTTCTTGACGAGATCTCTAGTCTTTCCCATTTTATTGTTTTCCTCTGTTTCATTGCATTGATCTCTGAGGAAGGCTTTCTTATCTCTGCATGCTCTTCTTTGGAACTCTGCATTCAAATGGGTATATGTTTGCTCTTCTCCTTAGCTTTTTGCTTCTCTTCTTTTTCACAGTTCTTTGTAAGGCTGCCTCAGACAGCCATTTTGCTTTCTTGCATTTCTTGTTCTTGAGGATGGTCTTGCTCCCTGTCTCCTACACTATGTCATGAACCTCTCTCCATAGTTCATCAGGCACTCTGTCTATCATATCTAGTCCCCTAAATCTATTTCTCACTTCCAGTGTATAATCAAAAGGGTTTTTTTTTTTTTTAGGTCATACTTAAATGGTTTATTGGTTTCCCCCCTTTCTTCAATTTATGTCTGAATTTGGTGATAAGGAGTTCATGATCTGAGCTACTACAGTCTGCTCCCAGTCTTATTTTTGCTGACTGTATAGATCTTCTCCATCATTGGCTGCAAAGAATATAATCAATCTGATTTCAGTGTTGGCCATCTGGTGATGTCCATGTGTAGAGTCTTCTCTTGTGTTGTTGCTTAACAATAATGTATTATACATTTAAATTGTATTATGAAAGTAGATCTCATGTTAAAAGTTCTTACCACAATAAAATATAAATGTTATGGTATGAGGTTTATATCTGAATTCAGAAAAAATATTTTGTAATTTTAGTCTAATACAATAACTTTACAAAATGATTTGTAAGTATAGTCTTGCTACTTAAATTTAGAAAAATAATGGGAAGTTCAAAACTTTCTCTTAAGAATTTCATCAGATATATTAGCATATATATAATGATGAAAACATGTATATATATTTATATGTTTGAAATTTTGGATATTATTCATATACACTAGTGGTCAAAAAGAAATTAGTTTCCTTCAATAAAAGCATATATTTTTCTTTTTTTTTGGTTAAATTTTTACCAAATTTATTAGTACTCTATATACATATATATTACCTTATTTACTAGTACTACATGTAGATAAATTATCCCAATTTTTAGGAAAGCTTATTGTTCACATCCACTCTCAAACAGTCTCAAAGAAGAAAGGATTTGACACGTGTCAAAGGCAATATGAAACACCAAAAGATATACAGTAATACTGTGTAGAGGGTTTTGCATGAAGAACAAGAGTCACAATTTTGCATTCTGGGTTATCTCATCTCTCTTTTCAGTTCCTCCCTAGTAGATCCTTTGCCAATTAAATACCAGGAATAAAACAAGTGATGAGAACAGAGCCAATGAGAATCATCCTCCATTTCTAAAGGCTTTATGTACCCTCTAATAGAATTTCTGCCAGGGAAATAAGTTGAGTCCTTGGGCATCAAATTTAGCTCACTAGGATAGTGGACAATATGCAATTGGGTCTGAAGCTCATGGATCGTTTGCCTAGAGTATCATCTATGGATCTATTACTTGAAAACCTTGTGAGGTCAGCAGTAGATATTTAAGCAGCTGCTCAGGATTTGCATATCTTAGATGCATTTAATATGATTAACATTACTGACTACATAAAAAAACTGATTATTTCTCTCTCACCATAGATCCCAGAGAAGAGTAAAACAGTACTTTCTTAGTGAGCTTTAAAATCTTTTCAGCGAAGCCATTATGGTTGTACTACATTATGAATTTTACTACATGGGTAGCGACATTAGAATATATGAAGATTTTTAAGTTGTTTATGTGCATATGTAGGTGTCTGTATCTGTGTGTCTGTATTGAGTTGGGTGATTTATATTTTTCTAATACATACTCAAAGATGATCTTTTGTAGAGAAGTTAGAATAAGTAATAGTAGTGAAGACTTTTCTCTTTGAGGCAATTAATGCCATACTTTTTATACAGGCATCCTTTCTAAAATTTGGAGCTTAATTTTATTTTAATTTTTGAAGCATATTATTAATAGATATTCTTGATAGCATTTTGCCTCTCTAGGAAGTCATTATCAGTCAAAAGAAATAAGACACAAACATTCATTACCAGTTAAGCAATCTAAATATATTTTTATCCAAATTATTGCAATTTTAAATCACTTCCAAAAAGAGGGAGAGATAAATGCAAAAGACCTGAGGCTAAACATAGCTATAGAAACAGGTCCCAGAGGAAACTGAACACAAGACCAGCAAGATGAGAAGGAAAAACTGTCAGGAAGTTCTAGTGCACAAGTGGATTGATGCAGAACAAGGAAAGCTTTGGACAGCTAAAGAAATTAGACTTAAAATAAGTAATGAAGGGGATATCAAACACAGAAGGTTATTTTTACTAGAATTCTTCTTGACTTACAAATCTGCCTGTGCTTAATTATTGAATGGGCTTCTTTGGTGGCTCATATGGTAGAGAATCTGCCTGCTATGTGGGAGACCCGGGTTTGATCCCTGGGTTGGGAAGATCCCCTGGAGGACTACATGGCAACCCACTCCAGTATTCTTGCCCAGAGAATCCCCATAAACAGAGGAGCCTAGTGGGCTACAAATCCATGGGGTTGCAAAGAGTCAGACATGACTGAGCAACTAAGCACAGCACGAATATTCTAAGCATGATTTCTGGAGAATGTGAAGACTAACATTTAAGATATTAGTACCAATTTTCAAAATCAGGATACTCGTTTTTATAAGGGTTGGTTTATTCTAGTCCTGATTTTAACATTCTTCATAAGTATGAGCTGCACTATTATAGAGTTTATTTCCTGTGAAAATATACAGATACTTGACATCAGACTTTTTTCTTTCCATTTCATTACCACATCATCCATAACCTACAATATATTTTACTTTTGTTGGCATGGTTCGTTTCACCATCAATCACTTTCTACTCATAAACAACAGGAAATAAGAAAATATGTAAAATTTCTGAAGAATACTGGAAAAAATGTTAGAATGTACCAAGGAAGAAGGTAGCAAGAAAATTATAACTGCAATTGAAGACTATAATTGCAAAAGGAAAGCCATGGCTAAGGCAGCAGGGCAATTAACTTAATTACAATCATAATAGCAAGAATTGTTTTTTTCTAAATAATGTTATTGCTCATGAAAGATGAAGACTATATTATTCTATTGATTAATCACATTATGCATAGTATTATGACAGTTACCTATTTAAGTATTCATGGTTTTAAAAAACATACTTTCAAAGACATCCAAACTCTTCCAAAACCTATTTCTGTCTGTTTCTAAAGTAAATATGAAGCTTAAGCCTAATCTTCTGAAGTTTAAAATGCTTCATTGATTTTGACAATACATGTATAATGAATTGTATCAATGACATTGGTTACAAACCAATAACCTTAACATAGAACCTTATGCATAATAATTTTTATTTATAGATATTATAAAAGTCTCTACACATATTTTGACCAATACTTTTGATAATGAAGTCATTTATGGAAATCAAAAAAAAAAAAAGAAAAATATAAACAAATAATAAAATCATGCTTTTAATTTTGTTCACTAAAGTTCTTTCTTCTAAGTAAGAAAATAATACAACTCTTGCATTTTCAAGACCCCCATGCTGCCTTTCTAGTAAAATTTTGCATGATTTCATGGATATACACTTCATGATGATCAAAAGGATAGATAGAGGTTTTTGTTTGTTTGTTTGTTTGTTTTTTAAGAATGTATCATTTATGGCCTGATTTATGTCAATGGGTTCAAAAATAAAACACTGGGGAAAAGGAGAAGAACAAGAAAGATAGGAATGAATATAAATGAATAGAATATCATACAGCAAGACAGACTCATATAAGAGAAATATTGATGAGGCATGTGTTGCTCCTCATTAGAGAATTTTTTAAGCTGTTGAATTTACAAAAATGAACAAACCCCCATTTTTTTTCACTTAATTTTGATGCTTGTAATTAAAAAAAAAATCAGCAGGTATTAGGCAGCCTTATATTTCAAGTAAAACTCAAGACATTTAACCTTTGAAAATTTCAGTTTTCATTGTTTAAAGCAAGACTAAACAACATAAAATCAATTAATAGATTACACGGAAATTTCTGTTCTTTAGGAGATAACAAGTTTTTTTTTTTGTTTGTTTGTTTGTTTGTTTTAATGTACATCTGGAGATGTATCTGGGAGAACACCATTCAGATGTGAAAGTACTAGTCAATTCTTCCCTAAACTCTGAAGCTTTTCTCTAATAGACGGCATGATTATCTTAATATTCTAATATTTAGAAACACTATAACTCTAAGAAGGCCTGCAATGTTTTCATAATGATAATTTCACTAAGAACATGATTATTTCTAGCTTATATTTAGACAATGAGTGTGTTCTAAGTCTCTTCATTCGTGTCCAATGCTGTGCGACCCTATGGACTGCAGCCTGCCAGGCTCCTCTGTCCATGGGATTCTCCAGGCAAGACTACTGGAGTGGGTTTTGGTGCTCTCCTCCAGAGGATCTTCCTGACGCAAGGATCAAATCCAGGTCTCTTTGGTCTTTCTGCATTGGCAGTCAGGTTCTTTACCACTAGTGCCACCTGGAAAGAACATTATAAATCTTGACAAATAAACAAATGGTTTAGAAAGATTCCTGTAGTTTATAGTATACAGTGTTGGGATTTCAAATTAAGTAGTTATTAGAGGCCCATAGAAAGTTTCCTGAAATATTATGCACATAAAATTCTATAGTAATGCATTTGTGTGTATGTTCATGTTTGTGTGTGGAGGTGTAAAATCATAAAAGTGAATCACAGAATGTACTCTATAGTGTTGAATTTTGCTACTTTAGTACTTATTCGTTATGCTTGTTTTAGATACTTTCTATAATATGTGGAATAAATTAAAGAAAGATTGAATAATTCTAGGAAATTAAACTTCTCTCTCTGCCTCAAATTTTACCATGCAGACATTAGTTTAATACATTTTATTTTAAATATGCAATACTTATTGAATATATTGGATACATATATTCCACTAATATAATAATAAGGAAGTTTGTTACTGAATGTGTAAAACGCAGTTTTCATTTTTATGAATACTTGCTTGAACGTGTAACCTAGTAGTGGTTGCTGAACCATAGGGTATGTGTATGTTTAGCTTTATTAACTAATGCCAAACTATTAAACAAAATAATTGATAAATTTACACTCACACCAGCAGTGTCCAACAGTTCTCTTTTATCCACATTATTTCTAAAGCTTTGTATTGTCCAATTTATTTATTATTGTGATTAAATCATATAAATATTATATCATTATAGTCTTATTTTGTTTCTTTTCCTAAAATTCAGTTTCTTATGTTTATTGGCAATTTATATTTTTCTTCTAGAAAATGCTTATTTATGCCTCTTTTTTAATTAAGTCAAGTGACTTTGATTAATTTTTATGCTTTTTTCTCTATATTCTGGATGCTAATACTACTTGTTTACACTGTTATAGATATTCTCTCCATATATGCTGTTCAGATTTTCAAATTTTTAAGTTTCTTTTTAATATAAATTTATTTATTTTAAATGGAGGCTAATTACTTTACAATACTGTATTGGTTTTGCCATACATCAACATGAATCTGCCACAGGTGTCTTAGGCTTGTTGCTGTTGTTGTTTAGTCTCTAAGTCCTGTCTGACTCTTTTGAGACCCCATGGACTGTAGCCTTCCAGGCTCCTCTGTTCATAGGAGTTCCTAGGCTAGAATACTGGTGTGCGTTGCCATTTCCCTCTCCAGTGCATCTTTCTGACCCAGGGATCAAACTCACATCTCCCACATTGGCAGGTGTATTCTTTACCACTGAGTCACCAAGGAAGACACTTAATTATGTAGCACCCCAATTTATTTCTCATTTATTTTGCAGTTGGTATTTTTAAATTCTTCCCTATATAGAAAGCTTAAAGATATTCCTTTATATTTTATTCTTTTATTATTATTATATTTATTTATTTAAAGGGTGATATTTATTTTTAATATAAATTTATTTATTTTAATTGGAGTCTAATTACTTTACAATATTGTTTTGGTTTTGCCATACATCAACATGAATCCACCACGAGTGTACACATGTTCCCCATGCGGAACCCCCCTCCCACCTCCCTCCCTGTACCATCCCTGTAGGTCATCCCAGTGCACCAGCCCCAAGCATCCTGTATCATGCATCAAACCTGGACTGGCGAGGTGTTTCATATATGATATTATGCATGTTTCAAAGCCATTCTCCGAATCATCCCACCCTCTCCCTCTCCCATAGAGTCCAAAAGACTGTTCTATACACTTTATATTTTATTTTAAGAGGTTTATAAAAGTTAGAACTGGACATGGGACAACAGACTAGTTCCAAATAGGAAAAGGAGGACGTCAAGGCTGTATATTGTCACCCTGCTTGTTTAACTTGTATGCAGAGTACATCATGAGAAATGCTGGGCTGGAAGAAGCACAAGCTGGAATCAAGATTGCCGGGAGAAATATCAATAACCTCAGATATGCGGATGACACTACCCTTATGGCAGAAAATGAAGAGGAACCAAAAAGCCTCTTCATGAGAATGAAAGAGGAGAAGGAAAAAGTTGGCTTAAAGCTCAACATTCAGAAAATGAAGATCATGGCATCTGGTCCCATCACTTCATGGGAAATAGATGGGGAAACAGTGGAAACAGTGTCAGACTTTATTTTTTGGGGCTCCAAAATCACTGGAGATGGTGACTGCAGCCATGAAATTGAAAGACGCTTACTCCTTGGAAGGAAAGTTATGACCAACCTAGATAGCATATTGAAAAGCAGATACATTACTTTGCCAACAAGGGTCCGTCTAGTCAAGGCTATGTTTTTTTTGTTTTGTTTTGTTTTGTTTTGTTTTTTCATACATCATGATGTATTTACTTATTTATTCAAGCATTCATCCATTCATTGTTTATTTATTAATTTATTTATTCATCCATCCATTCATTCATTGTTGGAGTCAAGAGCTGTGCTGTATGTAACAACCCTATTTCATGGTCTGGATTTGACAGATGGACTTGCATTAAAGTGTCCTTTTCTCTTCTCTCACCTTTAAATTTATGAACCAGGCTAAATCATGGCAGTGGGAAGAAAGCTTCAAATTTGGGCTAAGATTGGACAAAATTATCTAAGAGTTCCTGGAAAGGCTATGGTTTTTCCAGTGGTCATATATGAATGTGAGATTTGGACTGTGAAGAAAGCTGAGCACCGAAGAATTGATGCTTTTGAACTGTGGTGTTGGAGAAAACTCTTGAGAGTCCCTTGGACTTCAAGGAGATCCAGCCAGTCCATTCTGAAGATCAGCCCTGGGTGTTCTTTGGAAGGAATGATGCTAAAGCTGTAACTCCAGTACTTTGGCCACCTCATGTGAAGAGTTGACTCATTGGAAAAGACTCTGATGCTGGGAGGGTTTGGGGACAGGAGGAGAAGGGGACGACAGAGGATGAAATGGCTGGATGGCATCACTGATTCGATGGACATGAGTCTGAGTGAAATCTGGGAGTTGGTGATGGACAGGGAGGTCTGGTGTGCTACAATTCATGGGGTTGCAAAGAGTCGGACCACAACTGAAGTGACTTAGCAGCAGGAGCAGCAGTATATTTTGTAGTTCAGTTATTTTGTTATTCATCACTCTTTGTTCTTTAGTTCTTCTAGTTTCTTATTATTTTTTTTTTTGTATTTTATTGATTCATTCCTCCATTTTATTTCAGAGATTTAGGATCATCTTTACTATCATTACTCTGAATGCTTGTTCAGTTAGGTTGCCTATTTCCTCTACATTTCTTGGGTCTTGTAGGTTTTTACCTTTCTGCTTCATCTGTAACATATTATTTTGTCATCCCTTTTTTGGTGAGTGGGGCTATGTTCTTGTCTTGCTGGTTGTTTGACCTTAGGCATCCAGGTTTGGAGTTTGGAAGCAGTTGAATGGAACCGGTTCTAGATGCTGAGATGAGGAACACTGGGAGAGCTCAGAGAAATTAATATTCCTTGGGGCCGGAGGCTCTGTTAGTCTAGTGGTTTGGGCTCAGAGCTCCCACTGCAGGAGCTCAGACCTGACCACCACCCTGTGAACCAAGACTCTGAAAGCCAAACAGTGAAACACACACACACACACACACACACACTCACACTCACACTCACACACTCACACGGAGCAGAATAATAGCATATACTAAAAATAAAATAAAATTTGTTGCTATTTAGTTGCTAAGGTGCATCAATACTTTTGCAACCCCAGGGACTGTAGCCCACCAGGATCTTCTGTCCATGGAATTTCCCAGGTCATAATATTAGAGTGGGATGCCATTTCCTTCTCCAGAGGATCTTCCCAACCAAGGGAGCAAACCCACATCTCCTGCAATGGCAGGTGGATTCTTTACCACTGAGCCACCTGGAACCAAGTAAAAAGGAGATCTCAGTCACATATGCACAGATCTCAACATTAGGCCTGTAACTTCATGCCCCCAGGAGTTGCCACTCCTGACTGAGACCTCAGCAATGACCTTAAACAACTGAGGAGCCCCTCATCACAAACAGTACACCTAACTTCAGAGTTCCTATAATTGATTCCACCAAACTGTTGAGTCCAGTCAGCATCCCTGTCCCACCAAGAAACCCAACCAGTGGACCCATTCTTACCAGAGATCTTACTCAAGAGCCTCACCTGACCAGGGAGCCCAATCGATAGGCTTACCTAATCAAGGAACATAGCGAGGAGTCCTGTCCAGCAGCAGAGACCCAGTCAACAGTCCCAAATAAACCAAGAGGTCCCGCCTAAGCATGATATCTTACCAGTGGCCCCTCTGACTAGTGAGTCTAGCCAGTAGCCCTGACTGACCAGAGAGCCTAGTAAACAGTCTCAACTAGTTAACCTCACTAGCAGTCTCAACCAGCAGAAGAGCATAGCCCATGACCCTACCTGACCATAAAGCCCAGCCAGTTGCCCCTACTCAGCTGCGGAGACCCCCAGCTTCCTCAACTGACTGCAAAGATCACCCATTCAGCCCTATCAAAACATGCAGCATAGTCAGCTAGGACCAACCGACAGCAGACCATTGTCCGTGGTTTCTATCAACATGCAGATGCAACCCGTTGGTCCATGTAGAACCCCAGACCAGGTGAAGTTATTTCTTTACTGAAGACAATCTCTAGAGAATGGAAGAGGTGATCTCTTCTTCAACTGTAAAAGGAGATATGAAAAATTTCTCAAATAAACAAAACTTCAAGGAGCTTGTCATCACTTGATATTCTTTTAAAAGGTGCTAAAGGGAGTTCTTCAACTTGAAATGAATAAATATTAAGCAGAAACATTAAAGCATATGAAAAACAAATCTAATTGGCAAAGGCACAGTCATACCTCAAAGATGTTGCAGGTTCAATTTCAGGCCACTTCAATAAAGCAAATATCACAATAAAGCAAGTCACAAGAACTTTTGGTTTCTCAATGCATATAAAAGTTCTACTTATAGCAGACCGTAGTTTACTAAGTGTGCAATAGTGTTATGGCTATAAAGCAATGTATATATACTAATTTTTTAAAGTTTATTGCCAAAAAATGTTAATCATCATTTGACAATAAAGGTTCCCAAAAGCCTTTAATTTGTTAAAACATGTGGTACCTGCAAATCTCAATGAAGTGAGGCACAATAAAACAAAGCATGCCTACAAATGTACAGTCAATCACAGAATGTTTCAATGTTCTAATGGTGACACATAAATCATTTTTAACTTTAATATGAAAGTCAAGTATTAAGAATAAATATTAGTAAAAATACTTGTTAATAGACAATATAAACATAAACTCAGAAATTAAAAATATAAATGTGTGAGTAGAAGTAAATTACAAAGCTTTCACATGTGATTGAAGTTAAATTCCTACCAGGTTAAAATAGCCTATTATAACAGTAAGAATTTCAAAGCAAGCTTCATTGTAACTACAAAGAAAAATCCTATGGTAGATGTAGAAAATAATTCAGACAAAATAAAAATAAAATAAAGAATAGAAGTGAAATAAAGAATTAAAAACTGGGCAGAAGAACTGAATAGATATTTTTCCAAAAGGAAATTCAGATGCACAATAGGCACATGAAAAGTTACTCAGCATCACTAACTATCAGGGAAATGCAAATGAAAACCGTGAAGAGATATCACCTCACCCCTGTCAGAATGGCTATCATCCAAAAGAACACAAATAACAAATGTTAGCAAGAATGTGGGGAAAAGGGAACCTTCTTACACTGTTGGTGGGAATATAAATTGGTGCAGCCACTGTGGAAAACAGTATAAATATTTCTCAAAAGAGCTAAAAACAGAGCTACCATATGACCCAGCAATTCCACTCCTGGATATATATCCAAAGTGTAACATTTAAAAATTGTACAAACATTTTTAAAAGACTATAAAACAATAGAAAAATATCAACAAAACTAATTTTTTTAAAGAGAGAAAATTGACAACATTTAACCAGATGTATAAAGAATAAAAGAGAAAGAGTAAATAAATAAATCAGTAGTGAAAGAGAAGACATTATAACTGATGTCACACAAATAAGATGCCCATAATCAGATCAGATCAGATCAGTCGCTCAGTCGTGTCTGACTCTTTGCGACCCCATGAATCGCAGCACGCCAGGCCTCCCTGTCCATCACCAATTCCCAGAGTTCACTGAGACTAACGTCCATCGAGTCAGTGATGCCATCCAGCCATCTCATCCTCTGTCGTCCCCTTCTCCTCTTGCCCCCAATCCCTCCCAGCATCAGTCTTTTCCAATGAGTCAACTCTTTGCATGAGGTGGCCAAAGTACTGGAGTTTCAGCTTCAGCATCATTCCTTCCAAAGAAATCCCAGGGCTCATCTCCTTCAGAATGGACTGGTTGGATCTCCTTGCAGTCCAAGGGACACTCAAGAGTCTTCTCCAACACCACACTTCAAAAGCATCAGTTCTTCAGCACTCAGCCTTCTTCACAGTCCAACTCTCACATCCATACATGACCACAGAAAAAACATAGCCTTGACTAGACGAACCTTTGTTGGCAAAGTAATGTCTCTGCTTTTGAATATGCTATCTAGATTGGTAATAACTTTCCTTCCAAGGAGTAAGCATCTTTACAACTTCAAAACTTAGGGGAAGTTAACAAAATTTTAGAAACACAATCCTACCAAGACTGAATCAAGAAGAAATGGAAAGTCTGAAGAGATGAGTAACAAGGACATTTAATCATTAATCTAAACCTCCCAACAAACTACAGTCAAGGAACAGAAGGCATTGCAAGCAAATTTTACAAAACATGTAAAGAATAGCAATTTTTAATTCTTCTAAAAAAAAAAACAGAAGAGAATACTTCCAAACTCATTCATTGAGACCATCATTTTCCTGATTCCAAATACAAAGACACCACAAGAAAATAAAACTACAAATCAATATGTCTAACAAATATGGATGTCAATATTGTTAATAATATATAAGCAAGCAAAATTCAACAACAAATTAAAAGGATTAAATACCTTGACCAAGTGAGATTTATCCCTAGGATGAAAGGCTGGTTCATTATACATAAATCAATTAATGTGATGCACTGCATTAATGGAATGAAGGAAACACACACACACACACACACACAATCCTATCAATTGATGCAGAAAAGCATTTAACAAAATTTAAAACACGTTCATGATAAAAACTCTCAAAAGATTAATTATGCAAAAAGCTTGCCACATATAATAAAGGCCATACTGGAAAAGTGCACAGTGTGAACTTTGGTTTCTAGTTCCACATACAAGAAACTTGAAAGTCACCACTCCATGCTAACAATAAACAGAAAGATGAACAGATTAAAAAATAATCAACATTTTTTCTTGAAAGCCAGTTTAATTCACAATTGTCAAAACTTGGAAGCAATCAAGATGTATTTCATTAGGTGAAAGGATAAACTGTGGTATAAAGGAATGACATATTATTCAACACTTTAAATAAATGAGCTATCAAGCCATAAAAAGATAAGGAGAAATTTTAAATGCATATTACTAATGAAAAAAAAAGCAATCAGAAAAGGTTACATAATATGTTTCTAACTATGTGACAGTCTGGAAAAGGTAAATTACGGTGAAAATACAAAAATCAAGGGTTGCCAGTGGTGTATGTGAGGGGAGCAATGAATAAGAAGAGAAGAGAAGATGTCTGGGGAAAAAAAAAAAAAAAGTGAAAGGCAGATTCTTTACCAACTGAGCTTTAAGTAAGTAAATTAGATGTGTACTTTAAGTATAGATCCTTTTAATGGGTTTGGTGCATCACACTGCTGTGTGAGATAGCCACAGCCAAAATGAGAACTGGTCTTCCTGCAGAGTATCAGAAGAAATCCACAAAAGTCGTACTTTGTACTATGGCAGTAATATTCCATGAACACTGCCTGTAATTATATATTGGAGGAAAAGAGAAGTATTTTAGCAAGGAAAATAATTTGCTCATTTCAAAGTATATCTACATCTCTATTTCCTTTCTATGCAATTATTTTACATATTTTCAAAATCTGTCATTTGCAGAGAGCTCTATGAATGCTATTAGCATAAGTGGCCCTCGAGTCAAAAATTAGGGCAGTGAATATACTCTCTATAATGTTATGATGGACAAATGTCACTAAACATTTATCAAACTTACAGAATGTATAACACAACAGTGAACTTTAAGGTACTATGGATTTTGAGTAATTATCATGTATCAGTAATTCCTCCTAGTAAGTAATATACCGTTTTGGTGGCTGATATGAAATATGGGAGAGTTTACACATGTGGAAGCAGGGGAATATATGGGAAATCTTTGCACCTTGTTCTCAATTTTGTTGTAAACCTAAACCTGCTCCAAAAAATAAAATAAATGAAATATAAAATACACCCTCCAAGAAACCAAAATTGAAAAAGGCTCATGTACTCCAGTGTTCATT
This sequence comes from Bubalus kerabau, assembly GCF_029407905.1. NCBI lineage: Eukaryota > Metazoa > Chordata > Mammalia > Artiodactyla > Bovidae > Bubalus > Bubalus kerabau. Next base: position 55,247,231 of record NC_073647.1, on the reverse strand, counting down.
GCACCACTGTTTACAATAGCTAGGATATGGAAGCAACATAGATGCCCATAATCAGATAAACAGATAAAGAAAAAGTGGTACATATATACAATGGAATATTACTCAACCGTGAAAAGGAACATATTTGAGTCAGTCCTAATGAAGTGGATGAACCTAGAGTCTATTATACAGAGTGAAGTCATAAAGAGAAAAGCAAATATCATATATTAATGCATATCTATGAAATCTAGAGAGATGGTATTGATGAACCTACTTACAGGGCAACAATGGAAATGTAGACATAGAGAACAGATTATGGACACAGACTGTGAGAGAAGAAGGGGAGAGTAGGACAAATGGAGACAGTAACATGGAAGTATATACACTATCATGTGTAAAATAGATAGCCAATGATAATTTGCTGTATGACTTAGGGAAACCGAGGCTCTGTAACAACCTAGAGGGGTGGGAAAGGATGGGAGGTGGGAAGGAGGAGGGAGGGAGGTGATACATATATACCTATGGCTGACTCATGTTGATACTTGGCAAAAAAGAACACAATATTGTGAAGAAACTTACCTTCAATTAAAAATAAATGGTTGGGAAAAATAATAAATAAACCCTCAGCTCAACATTCAGAAAACGAAGATCATGGCATCCGGTCCCACCACTTCATGGGAAATAGATGGAGAAACAGTGTCAGACTTTATTTTCTGGGACTCCAAAATCACTGCAGATGGTGACTGCAGCCATGAAATTAAAAGACGCTTACTCCTTGGAAGGAAAGTTATGACCAACCTAGATAGCATATTCAAAAGCAGACATTACTTTGCCAACAAAGGTTCGTCTAGTCAAGGCTATGGTTTTTTCTGTGGTCATGTATGGATGTGAGAGTTGGACTGTGGAGAAGGCTGAGCACGGAAGAACTGATGCTTTTGAAATGTGGTGTTGGAGAAGACTCTTGAGAGTCCCTTGGACTGCAAGGAGATCCAACCAGTCCATTCTGAAGGAGATGAGCCCTGGGATTTCTTTGGAAGGAATGATGCTGAAGCTGAAACTCCAGTACTTTGGCCACCTCATGCAAAGAGTTGACTCATTGGAAAAGACTGATGCTGGGAGGGATTGGGGGCAAGAGGAGAAGGGGACGACAGAGGATGAGATGGCTGGATGGCATCACTGACTCGATGGACGTTAGTCTCAGTGAACTCTGGGAATTGGTGATGGACAGGGAGGCCTGGCGTGCTGCGATTCATGGGGTCGCAAAGAGTCAGACACGACTGAGCGACTGATCTGATCTGATCTGATTATGGGCATCTTATTTGTGTGACATCAGTTATAATGTCTTCTCTTTCACTACTGATTTATTTATTTACTCTTTCTCTTTTATTCTTTATACATCTGGTTAAATGTTGTCAATTTTCTCTCTTTAAAAAAATTAGTTTTGTTGATATTTTTCTATTGTTTTATAGTCTTTTAAAAATGTTTGTACAATTTTTAAATGTTACACTTTGGATATATATCCAGGAGTGGAATTGCTGGGTCATATGGTAGCTCTGTTTTTAGCTCTTTTGAGAAATATTTATACTGTTTTCCACAGTGGCTGCACCAATTTATATTCCCACCAACAGTGTAAGAAGGTTCCCTTTTCCCCACATTCTTGCTAACATTTGTTATTTGTGTTCTTTTGGATGATAGCCATTCTGACAGGGGTGAGGTGATATCTCTTCACGGTTTTCATTTGCATTTCCCTGATAGTTAGTGATGCTGAGTAACTTTTCATGTGCCTATTGTGCATCTGAATTTCCTTTTGGAAAAATATCTATTCAGTTCTTCTGCCCAGTTTTTAATTCTTTATTTCACTTCTATTCTTTATTTTATTTTTATTTTGTCTGAATTATTTTCTACATCTACCATAGGATTTTTCTTTGTAGTTACAATGAAGCTTGCTTTGAAATTCTTACTGTTATAATAGGCTATTTTAACCTGGTAGGAATTTAACTTCAATCACATGTGAAAGCTTTGTAATTTACTTCTACTCACACATTTATATTTTTAATTTCTGAGTTTATGTTTATATTGTCTATTAACAAGTATTTTTACTAATATTTATTCTTAATACTTGACTTTCATATTAAAGTTAAAAATGATTTATGTGTCACCATTAGAACATTGAAACATTCTGTGATTGACTGTACATTTGTAGGCATGCTTTGTTTTATTGTGCCTCACTTCATTGAGATTTGCAGGTACCACATGTTTTAACAAATTAAAGGCTTTTGGGAACCTTTATTGTCAAATGATGATTAACATTTTTTGGCAATAAACTTTAAAAAATTAGTATATATACATTGCTTTATAGCCATAACACTATTGCACACTTAGTAAACTACGGTCTGCTATAAGTAGAACTTTTATATGCATTGAGAAACCAAAAGTTCTTGTGACTTGCTTTATTGTGATATTTGCTTTATTGAAGTGGCCTGAAATTGAACCTGCAACATCTTTGAGGTATGACTGTGCCTTTGCCAATTAGATTTGTTTTTCATATGCTTTAATGTTTCTGCTTAATATTTATTCATTTCAAGTTGAAGAACTCCCTTTAGCACCTTTTAAAAGAATATCAAGTGATGACAAGCTCCTTGAAGTTTTGTTTATTTGAGAAATTTTTCATATCTCCTTTTACAGTTGAAGAAGAGATCACCTCTTCCATTCTCTAGAGATTGTCTTCAGTAAAGAAATAACTTCACCTGGTCTGGGGTTCTACATGGACCAACGGGTTGCATCTGCATGTTGATAGAAACCACGGACAATGGTCTGCTGTCGGTTGGTCCTAGCTGACTATGCTGCATGTTTTGATAGGGCTGAATGGGTGATCTTTGCAGTCAGTTGAGGAAGCTGGGGGTCTCCGCAGCTGAGTAGGGGCAACTGGCTGGGCTTTATGGTCAGGTAGGGTCATGGGCTATGCTCTTCTGCTGGTTGAGACTGCTAGTGAGGTTAACTAGTTGAGACTGTTTACTAGGCTCTCTGGTCAGTCAGGGCTACTGGCTAGACTCACTAGTCAGAGGGGCCACTGGTAAGATATCATGCTTAGGCGGGACCTCTTGGTTTATTTGGGACTGTTGACTGGGTCTCTGCTGCTGGACAGGACTCCTCGCTATGTTCCTTGATTAGGTAAGCCTATCGATTGGGCTCCCTGGTCAGGTGAGGCTCTTGAGTAAGATCTCTGGTAAGAATGGGTCCACTGGTTGGGTTTCTTGGTGGGACAGGGATGCTGACTGGACTCAACAGTTTGGTGGAATCAATTATAGGAACTCTGAAGTTAGGTGTACTGTTTGTGATGAGGGGCTCCTCAGTTGTTTAAGGTCATTGCTGAGGTCTCAGTCAGGAGTGGCAACTCCTGGGGGCATGAAGTTACAGGCCTAATGTTGAGATCTGTGCATATGTGACTGAGATCTCCTTTTTACTTGGTTCCAGGTGGCTCAGTGGTAAAGAATCCACCTGCCATTGCAGGAGATGTGGGTTTGCTCCCTTGGTTGGGAAGATCCTCTGGAGAAGGAAATGGCATCCCACTCTAATATTATGACCTGGGAAATTCCATGGACAGAAGATCCTGGTGGGCTACAGTCCCTGGGGTTGCAAAAGTATTGATGCACCTTAGCAACTAAATAGCAACAAATTTTATTTTATTTTTAGTATATGCTATTATTCTGCTCCGTGTGAGTGTGTGAGTGTGAGTGTGAGTGTGTGTGTGTGTGTGTGTGTGTGTTTCACTGTTTGGCTTTCAGAGTCTTGGTTCACAGGGTGGTGGTCAGGTCTGAGCTCCTGCAGTGGGAGCTCTGAGCCCAAACCACTAGACTAACAGAGCCTCCGGCCCCAAGGAATATTAATTTCTCTGAGCTCTCCCAGTGTTCCTCATCTCAGCATCTAGAACCGGTTCCATTCAACTGCTTCCAAACTCCAAACCTGGATGCCTAAGGTCAAACAACCAGCAAGACAAGAACATAGCCCCACTCACCAAAAAAGGGATGACAAAATAATATGTTACAGATGAAGCAGAAAGGTAAAAACCTACAAGACCCAAGAAATGTAGAGGAAATAGGCAACCTAACTGAACAAGCATTCAGAGTAATGATAGTAAAGATGATCCTAAATCTCTGAAATAAAATGGAGGAATGAATCAATAAAATACAAAAAAAAAAATAATAAGAAACTAGAAGAACTAAAGAACAAAGAGTGATGAATAACAAAATAACTGAACTACAAAATATACTGCTGCTCCTGCTGCTAAGTCACTTCAGTTGTGGTCCGACTCTTTGCAACCCCATGAATTGTAGCACACCAGACCTCCCTGTCCATCACCAACTCCCAGATTTCACTCAGACTCATGTCCATCGAATCAGTGATGCCATCCAGCCATTTCATCCTCTGTCGTCCCCTTCTCCTCCTGTCCCCAAACCCTCCCAGCATCAGAGTCTTTTCCAATGAGTCAACTCTTCACATGAGGTGGCCAAAGTACTGGAGTTACAGCTTTAGCATCATTCCTTCCAAAGAACACCCAGGGCTGATCTTCAGAATGGACTGGCTGGATCTCCTTGAAGTCCAAGGGACTCTCAAGAGTTTTCTCCAACACCACAGTTCAAAAGCATCAATTCTTCGGTGCTCAGCTTTCTTCACAGTCCAAATCTCACATTCATATATGACCACTGGAAAAACCATAGCCTTTCCAGGAACTCTTAGATAATTTTGTCCAATCTTAGCCCAAATTTGAAGCTTTCTTCCCACTGCCATGATTTAGCCTGGTTCATAAATTTAAAGGTGAGAGAAGAGAAAAGGACACTTTAATGCAAGTCCATCTGTCAAATCCAGACCATGAAATAGGGTTGTTACATACAGCACAGCTCTTGACTCCAACAATGAATGAATGGATGGATGAATAAATAAATTAATAAATAAACAATGAATGGATGAATGCTTGAATAAATAAGTAAATACATCATGATGTATGAAAAAACAAAACAAAACAAAACAAAACAAAAAAAACATAGCCTTGACTAGACGGACCCTTGTTGGCAAAGTAATGTATCTGCTTTTCAATATGCTATCTAGGTTGGTCATAACTTTCCTTCCAAGGAGTAAGCGTCTTTCAATTTCATGGCTGCAGTCACCATCTCCAGTGATTTTGGAGCCCCAAAAAATAAAGTCTGACACTGTTTCCACTGTTTCCCCATCTATTTCCCATGAAGTGATGGGACCAGATGCCATGATCTTCATTTTCTGAATGTTGAGCTTTAAGCCAACTTTTTCCTTCTCCTCTTTCATTCTCATGAAGAGGCTTTTTGGTTCCTCTTCATTTTCTGCCATAAGGGTAGTGTCATCCGCATATCTGAGGTTATTGATATTTCTCCCGGCAATCTTGATTCCAGCTTGTGCTTCTTCCAGCCCAGCATTTCTCATGATGTACTCTGCATACAAGTTAAACAAGCAGGGTGACAATATACAGCCTTGACGTCCTCCTTTTCCTATTTGGAACTAGTCTGTTGTCCCATGTCCAGTTCTAACTTTTATAAACCTCTTAAAATAAAATATAAAGTGTATAGAACAGTCTTTTGGACTCTATGGGAGAGGGAGAGGGTGGGATGATTCGGAGAATGGCTTTGAAACATGCATAATATCATATATGAAACACCTCGCCAGTCCAGGTTTGATGCATGATACAGGATGCTTGGGGCTGGTGCACTGGGATGACCTACAGGGATGGTACAGGGAGGGAGGTGGGAGGGGGGTTCCGCATGGGGAACATGTGTACACTCGTGGTGGATTCATGTTGATGTATGGCAAAACCAAAACAATATTGTAAAGTAATTAGACTCCAATTAAAATAAATAAATTTATATTAAAAATAAATATCACCCTTTAAATAAATAAATATAATAATAATAAAAGAATAAAATATAAAGGAATATCTTTAAGCTTTCTATATAGGGAAGAATTTAAAAATACCAACTGCAAAATAAATGAGAAATAAATTGGGGTGCTACATAATTAAGTGTCTTCCTTGGTGACTCAGTGGTAAAGAATACACCTGCCAATGTGGGAGATGTGAGTTTGATCCCTGGGTCAGAAAGATGCACTGGAGAGGGAAATGGCAACGCACACCAGTATTCTAGCCTAGGAACTCCTATGAACAGAGGAGCCTGGAAGGCTACAGTCCATGGGGTCTCAAAAGAGTCAGACAGGACTTAGAGACTAAACAACAACAGCAACAAGCCTAAGACACCTGTGGCAGATTCATGTTGATGTATGGCAAAACCAATACAGTATTGTAAAGTAATTAGCCTCCATTTAAAATAAATAAATTTATATTAAAAAGAAACTTAAAAATTTGAAAATCTGAACAGCATATATGGAGAGAATATCTATAACAGTGTAAACAAGTAGTATTAGCATCCAGAATATAGAGAAAAAAGCATAAAAATTAATCAAAGTCACTTGACTTAATTAAAAAAGAGGCATAAATAAGCATTTTCTAGAAGAAAAATATAAATTGCCAATAAACATAAGAAACTGAATTTTAGGAAAAGAAACAAAATAAGACTATAATGATATAATATTTATATGATTTAATCACAATAATAAATAAATTGGACAATACAAAGCTTTAGAAATAATGTGGATAAAAGAGAACTGTTGGACACTGCTGGTGTGAGTGTAAATTTATCAATTATTTTGTTTAATAGTTTGGCATTAGTTAATAAAGCTAAACATACACATACCCTATGGTTCAGCAACCACTACTAGGTTACACGTTCAAGCAAGTATTCATAAAAATGAAAACTGCGTTTTACACATTCAGTAACAAACTTCCTTATTATTATATTAGTGGAATATATGTATCCAATATATTCAATAAGTATTGCATATTTAAAATAAAATGTATTAAACTAATGTCTGCATGGTAAAATTTGAGGCAGAGAGAGAAGTTTAATTTCCTAGAATTATTCAATCTTTCTTTAATTTATTCCACATATTATAGAAAGTATCTAAAACAAGCATAACGAATAAGTACTAAAGTAGCAAAATTCAACACTATAGAGTACATTCTGTGATTCACTTTTATGATTTTACACCTCCACACACAAACATGAACATACACACAAATGCATTACTATAGAATTTTATGTGCATAATATTTCAGGAAACTTTCTATGGGCCTCTAATAACTACTTAATTTGAAATCCCAACACTGTATACTATAAACTACAGGAATCTTTCTAAACCATTTGTTTATTTGTCAAGATTTATAATGTTCTTTCCAGGTGGCACTAGTGGTAAAGAACCTGACTGCCAATGCAGAAAGACCAAAGAGACCTGGATTTGATCCTTGCGTCAGGAAGATCCTCTGGAGGAGAGCACCAAAACCCACTCCAGTAGTCTTGCCTGGAGAATCCCATGGACAGAGGAGCCTGGCAGGCTGCAGTCCATAGGGTCGCACAGCATTGGACACGAATGAAGAGACTTAGAACACACTCATTGTCTAAATATAAGCTAGAAATAATCATGTTCTTAGTGAAATTATCATTATGAAAACATTGCAGGCCTTCTTAGAGTTATAGTGTTTCTAAATATTAGAATATTAAGATAATCATGCCGTCTATTAGAGAAAAGCTTCAGAGTTTAGGGAAGAATTGACTAGTACTTTCACATCTGAATGGTGTTCTCCCAGATACATCTCCAGATGTACATTAAAACAAACAAACAAACAAACAAAAAAAAAAACTTGTTATCTCCTAAAGAACAGAAATTTCCGTGTAATCTATTAATTGATTTTATGTTGTTTAGTCTTGCTTTAAACAATGAAAACTGAAATTTTCAAAGGTTAAATGTCTTGAGTTTTACTTGAAATATAAGGCTGCCTAATACCTGCTGATTTTTTTTTTAATTACAAGCATCAAAATTAAGTGAAAAAAAATGGGGGTTTGTTCATTTTTGTAAATTCAACAGCTTAAAAAATTCTCTAATGAGGAGCAACACATGCCTCATCAATATTTCTCTTATATGAGTCTGTCTTGCTGTATGATATTCTATTCATTTATATTCATTCCTATCTTTCTTGTTCTTCTCCTTTTCCCCAGTGTTTTATTTTTGAACCCATTGACATAAATCAGGCCATAAATGATACATTCTTAAAAAACAAACAAACAAACAAACAAAAACCTCTATCTATCCTTTTGATCATCATGAAGTGTATATCCATGAAATCATGCAAAATTTTACTAGAAAGGCAGCATGGGGGTCTTGAAAATGCAAGAGTTGTATTATTTTCTTACTTAGAAGAAAGAACTTTAGTGAACAAAATTAAAAGCATGATTTTATTATTTGTTTATATTTTTCTTTTTTTTTTTTTGATTTCCATAAATGACTTCATTATCAAAAGTATTGGTCAAAATATGTGTAGAGACTTTTATAATATCTATAAATAAAAATTATTATGCATAAGGTTCTATGTTAAGGTTATTGGTTTGTAACCAATGTCATTGATACAATTCATTATACATGTATTGTCAAAATCAATGAAGCATTTTAAACTTCAGAAGATTAGGCTTAAGCTTCATATTTACTTTAGAAACAGACAGAAATAGGTTTTGGAAGAGTTTGGATGTCTTTGAAAGTATGTTTTTTAAAACCATGAATACTTAAATAGGTAACTGTCATAATACTATGCATAATGTGATTAATCAATAGAATAATATAGTCTTCATCTTTCATGAGCAATAACATTATTTAGAAAAAAACAATTCTTGCTATTATGATTGTAATTAAGTTAATTGCCCTGCTGCCTTAGCCATGGCTTTCCTTTTGCAATTATAGTCTTCAATTGCAGTTATAATTTTCTTGCTACCTTCTTCCTTGGTACATTCTAACATTTTTTCCAGTATTCTTCAGAAATTTTACATATTTTCTTATTTCCTGTTGTTTATGAGTAGAAAGTGATTGATGGTGAAACGAACCATGCCAACAAAAGTAAAATATATTGTAGGTTATGGATGATGTGGTAATGAAATGGAAAGAAAAAAGTCTGATGTCAAGTATCTGTATATTTTCACAGGAAATAAACTCTATAATAGTGCAGCTCATACTTATGAAGAATGTTAAAATCAGGACTAGAATAAACCAACCCTTATAAAAACGAGTATCCTGATTTTGAAAATTGGTACTAATATCTTAAATGTTAGTCTTCACATTCTCCAGAAATCATGCTTAGAATATTCGTGCTGTGCTTAGTTGCTCAGTCATGTCTGACTCTTTGCAACCCCATGGATTTGTAGCCCACTAGGCTCCTCTGTTTATGGGGATTCTCTGGGCAAGAATACTGGAGTGGGTTGCCATGTAGTCCTCCAGGGGATCTTCCCAACCCAGGGATCAAACCCGGGTCTCCCACATAGCAGGCAGATTCTCTACCATATGAGCCACCAAAGAAGCCCATTCAATAATTAAGCACAGGCAGATTTGTAAGTCAAGAAGAATTCTAGTAAAAATAACCTTCTGTGTTTGATATCCCCTTCATTACTTATTTTAAGTCTAATTTCTTTAGCTGTCCAAAGCTTTCCTTGTTCTGCATCAATCCACTTGTGCACTAGAACTTCCTGACAGTTTTTCCTTCTCATCTTGCTGGTCTTGTGTTCAGTTTCCTCTGGGACCTGTTTCTATAGCTATGTTTAGCCTCAGGTCTTTTGCATTTATCTCTCCCTCTTTTTGGAAGTGATTTAAAATTGCAATAATTTGGATAAAAATATATTTAGATTGCTTAACTGGTAATGAATGTTTGTGTCTTATTTCTTTTGACTGATAATGACTTCCTAGAGAGGCAAAATGCTATCAAGAATATCTATTAATAATATGCTTCAAAAATTAAAATAAAATTAAGCTCCAAATTTTAGAAAGGATGCCTGTATAAAAAGTATGGCATTAATTGCCTCAAAGAGAAAAGTCTTCACTACTATTACTTATTCTAACTTCTCTACAAAAGATCATCTTTGAGTATGTATTAGAAAAATATAAATCACCCAACTCAATACAGACACACAGATACAGACACCTACATATGCACATAAACAACTTAAAAATCTTCATATATTCTAATGTCGCTACCCATGTAGTAAAATTCATAATGTAGTACAACCATAATGGCTTCGCTGAAAAGATTTTAAAGCTCACTAAGAAAGTACTGTTTTACTCTTCTCTGGGATCTATGGTGAGAGAGAAATAATCAGTTTTTTTATGTAGTCAGTAATGTTAATCATATTAAATGCATCTAAGATATGCAAATCCTGAGCAGCTGCTTAAATATCTACTGCTGACCTCACAAGGTTTTCAAGTAATAGATCCATAGATGATACTCTAGGCAAACGATCCATGAGCTTCAGACCCAATTGCATATTGTCCACTATCCTAGTGAGCTAAATTTGATGCCCAAGGACTCAACTTATTTCCCTGGCAGAAATTCTATTAGAGGGTACATAAAGCCTTTAGAAATGGAGGATGATTCTCATTGGCTCTGTTCTCATCACTTGTTTTATTCCTGGTATTTAATTGGCAAAGGATCTACTAGGGAGGAACTGAAAAGAGAGATGAGATAACCCAGAATGCAAAATTGTGACTCTTGTTCTTCATGCAAAACCCTCTACACAGTATTACTGTATATCTTTTGGTGTTTCATATTGCCTTTGACACGTGTCAAATCCTTTCTTCTTTGAGACTGTTTGAGAGTGGATGTGAACAATAAGCTTTCCTAAAAATTGGGATAATTTATCTACATGTAGTACTAGTAAATAAGGTAATATATATGTATATAGAGTACTAATAAATTTGGTAAAAATTTAACCAAAAAAAAAGAAAAATATATGCTTTTATTGAAGGAAACTAATTTCTTTTTGACCACTAGTGTATATGAATAATATCCAAAATTTCAAACATATAAATATATATACATGTTTTCATCATTATATATATGCTAATATATCTGATGAAATTCTTAAGAGAAAGTTTTGAACTTCCCATTATTTTTCTAAATTTAAGTAGCAAGACTATACTTACAAATCATTTTGTAAAGTTATTGTATTAGACTAAAATTACAAAATATTTTTTCTGAATTCAGATATAAACCTCATACCATAACATTTATATTTTATTGTGGTAAGAACTTTTAACATGAGATCTACTTTCATAATACAATTTAAATGTATAATACATTATTGTTAAGCAACAACACAAGAGAAGACTCTACACATGGACATCACCAGATGGCCAACACTGAAATCAGATTGATTATATTCTTTGCAGCCAATGATGGAGAAGATCTATACAGTCAGCAAAAATAAGACTGGGAGCAGACTGTAGTAGCTCAGATCATGAACTCCTTATCACCAAATTCAGACATAAATTGAAGAAAGGGGGGAAACCAATAAACCATTTAAGTATGACCTAAAAAAAAAAAAAACCCTTTTGATTATACACTGGAAGTGAGAAATAGATTTAGGGGACTAGATATGATAGACAGAGTGCCTGATGAACTATGGAGAGAGGTTCATGACATAGTGTAGGAGACAGGGAGCAAGACCATCCTCAAGAACAAGAAATGCAAGAAAGCAAAATGGCTGTCTGAGGCAGCCTTACAAAGAACTGTGAAAAAGAAGAGAAGCAAAAAGCTAAGGAGAAGAGCAAACATATACCCATTTGAATGCAGAGTTCCAAAGAAGAGCATGCAGAGATAAGAAAGCCTTCCTCAGAGATCAATGCAATGAAACAGAGGAAAACAATAAAATGGGAAAGACTAGAGATCTCGTCAAGAAAATTAGAGATCCCAAGGGAACATTTCTTGCAAAGATGGACTAGATAAAGGACAGAAATGGTATGAACCTGATAGATGCAGAAGATATTAATAAGAGGTGGCAAGAATACACAGAAGAACGGTACAAAACAGATCTTCATGACCCAGTTACTCACGATGGTGTGACCACTCATCTAGAGCCAGACATCCTGGAATGTGAAGTCAAGTGGGCCTTAGGAAGCATCACTACAAACAAAGCTAGTGGAGGTAATGGAATTCCAGTTGAGCTCTTTCAAATCCTAAAAGATGATGCTGTGAAAGTGCTGTACTCAATATGCCAGCAAATTTGGAAAACTCAGCTGTGGCCACAGGACTGGAAAAGCTCAGTTTTCATTCCAGTCCCAGAGAAAGGCAATGCTAAAAATATTCTCAACCTACCGCACGATTGCACTCATTTCACATGGTAGTAAAGTAATGCTCAACATTCTCCAAGCAAGGCTTTAGCATTACATGAACTGTGCACTTCCTGATGTTCAAGCTGGTTTTAGAAAAGGCAGAGGAACCATCTGTTGGATCATCGAAAAAGCAAGAGAGTTCCAGATAAAAAATATCTATTTCTGCTTTATTGACAATGCCAAAGCCTTTCACTGTGTGGATCACCAAAAAAAAAAAAAAAAAAAAAAAAAAAAAAAACACCTGTGGAAAATTCTGAAAGAGATGGCAATACCAAACCACCTGACCTGCCTCTTGAGAAACCTGTATGCAGGTCAGGAAGCAACAGTTAGAACAAGACATGGAGCAACAGACTGGTTTCATATTGGGAAAGAAGTAGAACAAGGCTGTATATTGTCATCCTGTTTATTTAACTTATATGCAGAGTAAATCGTGCAAAATGTCAGGCTGGATGAAGCACACATTAGAATCAAGATTTCTGGGAGAAATATCAATAACATCAAATATGCATATGGCACCACCCTTATGACACAAAGAAAAGGCAAACTAAAGAGCCTCTTAATGAAAGTAAAAGAGGAGAGTGAAAAAGCTGACTTAAAACTGAACATTCAATAAATTAACATCATGGCATCTGGTCCCATCACTTCATGGCAAATAGATGGGAAAACAATGGAAACAGTGAGAGACTTTATTTTCTTGAGCTCCAAAATCACTGCATATGGTGACTGCAGCCATGAAATTAAAAGACGCTTGCTCCTTGGCAGAAAAGCTATGACCAACCTAGGCAGCATATTAAAAAGCAAAGACATTACTTTACCAACAAAGGTCCATCTAGTCAAAGCTTTATTTTTTCCAGTATTCGTGTATGGACATGAGGGTTGGACCATAAAAAAGGGTTGAACACCAAAGAATTGATGCGTTTCATATGTGGTGTTGAAGGAGACTCTTGGCAGTCCCTTGGACTACAAGGAAATAAAATCAGTCATTCCTAAAGGAAATTAGTCCTGAATATCCATTTGAAGAACTGATGCTGAAGCTGAAGCTCCAATACTTTGATCACCCAATGCGAAGAACTGACTCATTGGAAAAAACACTCATGCTGGGAAAGATTGAAGGCAGGAGGAGAAGGGGAAGACAGAGGATGAGATGATTTGATGGCATCACTGCCTCGATGGGCATGAGTTTGTGCAAGCTCCGGGTGTTGGTGATGGACAGGGAATCCTGGCACGCTGCAGTCCATTGGGTTGCAAAAATTCAGAAACGACTGAGGGAATGAACTGAACTGATGAAGATGGCAGGACCTATATACCAATATGACATCAATATTTTCAAGAAATGATATTTTTTCACATCATAAATATATATTTAGATATATTCCTACCAATTACACTGTTAGTTCCTGCTAAGTGCCCTATTATGCCACTTTAGTTTCTACAAAAAAACTTGTTTGATTAAATATTATTTTTCCCCAATTTTATGGCTGAGGAAATCAATAATTCCATTCAATTCAGTTACTCAGCCGTGTAAAACTCTTTGCGACCCCATGAACCGCAGCACGCCAGGCCTCCCTGCCCATCACCAACTTCCGGAGTTTACTCAAACTCATGTCCATTGAGTCAGTGATGCCATCCAATCATCTCATCCTCTGTTGTCCCCTTCTCCTCGTGCCCTCAAACTTTCCCAGCATCAGGATCTTTTCAAATGAATCAGCTCTTCACATCAGGTGGCCAAAATATTGGTGTTTCAGCTTCAACAACTGTCCTTCCACTGAACACCCAGGACTGATCTCCTTTACGATGGACTGGTTGGATCTCCTTGCAGTCCAGGGAATTCTCAAGAGTTTTCTCCAACACCACAGTTCAAAAGCATCAATTATTCAGTGCTCAGGTTTCTTTAAAGTTCAACTCTCACATCCAAACATGACCACTGGCAAAACCATAACCTTGACTAGACGGACCTTTGCTGACAAGATAATGTCCCTGCTTTTTAATATGCTGTCTAGGTTGGTCATAATTCTCCTTCCAAGGAGTAAGTGCCTTTTAATTTCATGGCTGCAATCACCATCTGCACTGATTTTGGAGCCCCCCTAAAATAAACCTAGCCACTGTTTCCCCATCTGTTCTCTATCTATTTGCCATGGACCAGATGCCATGATCTTTGTTTTCTGAATGTTGAGTTTTAAGCCAACTTTTGCACTCTCCTCTTTCACTTTCATCAAGAGGCTCTTTAGTTCTCCTTCACTTTCTGCCATAAGGGTGGTGCAATCTGCATATCTGAGGTTATTGATATTTCTCCCAGAAATCTTGATTCCAGCTTGTGCTTCTTCCAGCACAGTGTTTCTCATGATGTACTCTGCATAGAGGTTAAATAAGCAGGGTGACAATATACAGCCTTGACATACTACTTTGGAACCAGTCTGTTGTTCCATGTCGAGTTCTAACTGCTGCTTCCCGACCTGCATACAGGTTTCTCAAGAGGCAGGTCAGGTGGTCTGGTATTCCCATCTCTTTCAGAATTTTCCACAGTTTATTGTGATCCACACAGTCAAAGGCTTTGGCAGTCAATAAAGCAGAAATAGATGCTTTTCTGGAACTCTCTTGCTTTTTCCATGATCCAGCCAATGTTGGCAATTTGATCTCTGGTTCCTCTGCCTTTTCTAAAACCAGCTTGAACATCTGGAAGTTCATGGTTCATGTATTGCTGAAGCCTGGCTTGGAGAATTTTGAGCATTACTTTACTAGCGTGTGAGATGAGTGCAATTGTGCAGTAGTCTGAGCATTCTTTGACATTGCCTTTCTCTGGGATTCAAATGAAAACTGACCTTTTCCAGTCCTGTGGCCACTGCTGAGTTTTCCAAATTTGCTGGCATATTGAGTGCAGCATTTTCACAGCATCATCTTTCAAGATTTGAAAGAGCTCAACTGGAATTCCATCACCTCCACTAGCTTTGTTCATAGTGGTGCTTCCTAAGGCCCACCTGACTTCACATTCCAGGATGTCCAGCTCTAGGTGAATGTGAGTGATTACACCATCGTGATCATCTGGTTTATGAAGATCTTTTTCGAACCTTTCTTCTGTGTATTCTTGCCCCCTCTTCTTAATATCTTCCATTTCTGTACTATTGAGCCCATCTTTGCAGGAAATGTTCCCTTATTATGTCTAATTTTCTTGAAGAGATCTCTAGTCTTTCCCATTCTATTGTTTTCCTCTATTTTGTTGCATTGATTGCTGAGGAAGGCTTTCTTATCTCTCCTTGCTATCTTTTAGAACTCTGTATTCAAATGGGTATATCTTTGCTTTTCTTCTTTGCTTTTTGCTTCTCTTCTTTTCACAGCTCTTTGTAAGGCCTCCTCAGACAGCCATTTTGCTTTTTTTGCATTTCTTGTTCTTGGGGATGGTCTTATTCCCTGTCTCCTGTACAGTGCCAGGAACCTCCATCCACAGTTCATCAGGCACTCCGTCTATCAGAGCTAGCCCCTTAAGCAGAAATATTAAATTAGCTCAATACACACAGATAATGAGAAGTAGAGCTGAGCTGTTTGATCTGTCTTTTGATATGAAATAATTAAATAATTGCTGAATGAATACACAATCTAAACTTCTAAATGTATACAGCTTTCATAGTGTTTTTGTGTTCTATTTTAGTCTGACAAGTATGTGTGTGACTGCATCACTACCTATCAGTTTAATCAGATTTAACCGACTTAAACCTTTTTTTTTTTTTTTCGACTTAAACCTTTTAAGGAACAGAATTAATTACCACAGAAAAGCATAAACAAGAATATCTTTGTCCTCAAACCACTTTTATTTCTTCCTTCTATTAATTTCAATCTCAGTTTCAAAATGCTGACTTTTGTTATGATAAAAGAAATTGTCCCAGATAAGTATTGTCTGACTATAAGAATTAGATCCCACTCCACTTTAGACTTTATTACCAAATAACCTCCAAATTCAAGCAAACAAATAATGTGGAAAAAAATATTATAAGGAAAAAGATTTCTGAATATGTTTGTTTCACATTGAAACAGATTTATAGTCCTTTATATTGTCCTGATTGGATGAAACTGTACTCAATACCCTCCTTCAATTGCAATCACAAACAGAGAGCATAATCAAGCCACAGCTGTGTTTGTTTTTGAAAAAAAAAAAACAAAACAAAAAAACAAAAAAACAAAAAAACACCAAAATCAGGTGAAATGCACCTGGCTTGAGGTTTAATTTAATACAAGTCTGGCTCAGTTTTTTAATCTTTCCATACAAATGAGAATAGTGTGCCTACAACTTCTTTCTACAGTACATAATTAGGCAAGGTATAAATAATTTATAATATTTCAGACTCTGATAATTCATACTCAATCATCACCTGAATCTTAAGTTCAGCCAGAATCAAATATTTTATTCAAATAAATTATCTAATTTTTATCTTAAAACACATCTGTAAGCTCAGGGAAGGTGAATATTTTTATCACTGAAATACTATGAAGGTTGGAGAAAAATATTCTTATATACACCCGTAAGTCAGAATAAGAAGTACTATGCTGCTCTTCTAATGCACGTAGTTTTTATGTGTGCCACTTTAACAATTTATCCTACTGATAATTTTCATAACACTTCAATATTTGTTATGTTAGTGGAATTGACCAACCTTCCCATTGATTTTTGATTTGTAGGCATGCAAGCAATTAATAGTATACTTAGAAATAGCATAATAGTAATGCTGCTGCTGCTTCTGCTGCTGCTGCTAAGTCGCTTCAGTTGTGTCCAACTCTGTGTGACCCCATAGACGGCAGCCCATGAGGCTCCCCCATCCTTGGGATTCTCCAGGCAAAAACACTGGAGTGGGTTGCCATTTCCTTCTCCAATGCATGAAAGTGAAAAGTGAAAGTGAAGTCGCTGAGTCTTGTCCGACTCTTAGCGACCCCATGGACTGTGGCCCACCAGGCTCCTCCGTCCATGGGATTTTCCAGGCAAGAGTACTGGAGTGGGGTGCCATTGCCGTCTCCGAATAGTAATGCTAGAGAATTAATTTTTCAGGTATATTTTAGCATTGATATTAATACCATCAATGATTTCACTCTCAATATTAGTGTAATGATACTTTTATGTAAATCAAGACTTAATGATTTTCAAAACTATCAGAGCAAGCATCCTTTCTGATCATACAGGAGCCCCTTCCCGCTGTCATTTACAGGATTTCTGGCAGCACTAAACTTTTATTACATTCTGGTGTCTAAATATTTCTGTTCAGTAATTCATATATCTTAGGAAGTGAAACATTAATCTATTATTCTAGATCAGGATTCAGTAAACTTTCTCTAAAAGGACAGATCATAAATATTTCACATTTTTCAGTCTATGAACTCTTTTATCAACTGTCTCTAACTGGTAGGAGAACCACTAAACTGGATGACTAATCTGGTGTTGTAGCACAAAGGAAGTCAAAGGCAATAAGCAAACACATGTATTTTATTATGTTCCAATTAAACTTTATGAACAAAAATAAGCAATGGGATGGATAATCATTTATCCTTTATTGGCTCTTGTTTTATATCATTTAGATTGTTCTCCTCTCTCTTCTGAATAATAACTCATTAATTAATCTTATGTAACAGTTGGTATTTTCTACATTCTCAAACCAGTTTCATAGTTAACCTGTGTGCATATGTGTACAGATTTAGCTATTTTAGCAGAAATAGTAGCATCTAAATATTGATTTTGAGACTGAAGCTTCCAATTTCTGTTTTCACATTGTTCCATGGCTATCATGTATTTATAAAAAGCTACAAGACTTTGATTCAATCCCTGGGCCAAGAATATCCCTTGCAGTAGGAAATGACAACCTACTTCAGTATTCTTACCTAGAAAATTTCATGGAGAGCAGAGCCCAGTGAGTTACAGGTCCACGGACTCAAAAAGAGTCGAACATGACTGAGCACAACAAAAGTCTTTGATAAATGTAAAAGAAAATGTTTAAAAATTCACCATATGAATGTGGAATAAAATTAATTTCATCACAAAAGACAAGATCATTGAGAGGTATCTTAGGTACCATAGTTTTGATAAGTGCTTTTTCATATATAAGGCAAGATATTTAAGCGTAATTTGTTAGGTCAATGTTTATGGTACCGCTATTATGCCTGTGCTATAGATGTCATAAGGAATTCATACAGAGATTCAGAATCTATCAAATATACAGGAATATATAATCTATCCATCGTATGCACTAAGTAATTGTGAAATATGCAGTTCTCTGGCAAAGATATCTCCACAGAACTCACAAAATGAATCCAAGGGGGAAAAAAAAAAGTAAACATTTGGTCACCTTATATAATATAGGGCACTTAATAGGCAAAAGAGAATTTCAAACAACATCAACTAAATCAAAAGACTAATTTACCACTTACCCTCCTCAGTGCTGAAGCATCAGAAATGGGAATGAATGAGGGGGTGGTGAATAAAATAAGAAAACGCCCTTCTATCACACAAAATAACATCAAGGGAGAGGGATTTATGGGCATAAACTATAAATTATATAAAATATACAAGTTCTGATCTTTTACTGTACTATATTTTCTTTAAATTTTTAAAGATACTCATGTGAATGTAAACAGAAATATTCTGTTACTTTCCCAACTTGCCATAAAAAAAAAAATTAAGATATATTTGACTGAGTATGCTTTCAGCTTAAGAACTTTAATCTTACCTTTATGACTTTCTGTTGCTGTTTCATGGAGAACATGTATTCTAACATCTCATTGGCAATGCCAATCATATTTAATTTTATTCATCTTCTTTCTGTGTATGAAATAATTTCTGAATAATATCTTTCTCACCACCACCTCTTACCACCACAAATATGTTCTTTGTATCTATGACTTTTTTTTTTTTTTAAATTTTAGATTCCGCATATGAGCTCAGGAGTAGGTCTTATTTCCCTAGATCTACAATACGTTTCAAATAAGTTTTGTAAGACTTTTTTTTTTTATTCCAGTTAAAGCATTATGATATAGTAAGAGAGATATCACAATAAACTGTGGAAAATACTGAAAGAGATGGGAATACCAGACTACCTGACCTGCCTCTTGAGAAACCTATATGCAGGTCATGAAGCAACAGTTAGAACTGGACATAACAACAGACTGGTTCCAAATAGGAAAAGGAGTACATCAAGGCTGTATATTGTCACCCTGCTTATTTAACTTATATGTAAAGTACATCATGAAGAACTCTGGGCTGGAAGAATCACAATCTGGAATCAAGATTCCAGGAGAAATCTCAATAACCCTAGATATGCAGATAACAACACCCTTATGGCAAAAAGTGAAGAGGAACTAAAAAGCCTCTTGATGAAAGTGAAAGAGGAGAGTGAAAAAGTTGGATTAAAGCTCAACATTCAGAAAACAAAGATCATGGCATCTGGTCCCATAACTTCATGGCAAATAGATGGGGAAACAGTGGCAGACTTTATTTTGGGGGGGTGCTCCAGAATCACTGCAGATGGTGATTGCAGCCATGAAATTAAAAGACGCTTACAGCTTGGAAGGAAAGTTATGACCAACTTAGATAGCATATTAAAAACTAGAGACATTACTTTGCCAACAAAGGTCCGTCTAGTCAAGGCTTTTTTTCAGTGGTCACATATGTATGTGAGAGTTGGACTGTGAAGAAGTCTGAGCGTCGAAGAACTGGTGCATTTGAACTGTGGTGTTGGAGAAGACTCTTGAGAGTCCCTTGGACTTCAAGGAGATCCAATCAGTCCATTCTAAAGGAGATCAGCCCTGGGTGTTCTTTGGAAGGACTGATGCTAAAGCTGAAACTCCAATATTTTGGCCACCTCATGCGAAGAGTTAACTCATTGGAAAAGACTCTGATGCTGGCAGGGATTGGGGGCAAGAAGAGAAGGGGATGATAGAGGATGAGATGGCTGGATGGCATCACCAACTCGATGAACATGAGTTTGGGTTAACTCCGGGAGTTGGTGATGGACAGGGAGGCCTGGCGTGCTGCAATTCATGGGGTTGCAAAGAGTTGGACACGACTGAGAAACTGAACTGAACTGAACTGAAGAGAGATATAGGCATGATATTTGTTATGAGACAGAATGTGGTTTAGATAGGTCACACTAAATCTTATAATTTCAATAAAAATGGAAAAATCATAATTTTTACATGATATTAGTCTCTGCATTAAAAATGAACATCCATTTATATGTTTTCATGGCACATCGAGCTTCCCTGTATATAATGCTTAAATATATAGCTTTTGACTTAGAGACAACTTATTCTTTAATATTAACTGTAACAGTTTAATCCAGAACAAAAATTACAGAAGGTGGATGTATCTATATAATATTCCAATTTTTACTATGTAAAATAGTTTATCTATTATGACTAGTTCAGTTCAGTTTAGTTACTCAGTTGTGACTGACTCTTTCCAACCCTATGGACTGCAGTGTGCCAGGCTTCCCTGTTCATAACCAACTCCCAGAGCTTGCTCAAATTCTTGTCCATCAAGTCGGTGATGCCATCCAACCATCTCATCCTCTGTCATTCTCTTCTCCTCCTGCTTTCAATCTTTCCCAGCATCAGGGTCTTTTCTAATAAGTCAGCTCTTCACACCAGGTGACCAAAGTATTGGAGCTTCAGCTTGAGCATCAGTCCTCCCAAAGAATATTTAAGACTGATTTACTTTAGGATTGCCTGATTTGACCTCCTTGCAGTCCAAGGGCCCCTCAATAGTGTTCTCCAACACCATGGTTCAAAAGCATCAATTCTTCAGTGCTCAGTTTTCTTTATGCTCCAGCTCTTACAGCTACTGGAAAATAATCATAGTTTTGAGTAGATGGATCATTGTCAGTAAAGTAATGTCTCTGCTTTTTAATATGCTGTCTAAGTTTATCATAGCTTTTCTTCCAAGGATCAAGCATCTTTTAATTTCATAGCTTCAGTCACCATCTGATTTTTGAACCCAAGACAATGAAGTCTGCCACTGTTTCTATTGTTTCCCTACGTATTTACCATGAAGTGATGGGACCAGATGCCGTGATCTTAGTTTTATGAATGTTGAGTTTTAAGCCAACTTTTTCACTCTCCTCTTTTACCTTCATTAAGAGGCTCTTTTGTTGCCGTTTGCTTTCTGCTATGAGAGTGATGTCATCTGCATATCTGAGGTTGTTGATATTTCTCCCAGAAATCTTGATTCCAGCTTGTGCTTCATCCAGTCCAGCATTTCACATGATGTACTCTACACATATGTTAAGTAAGCAAGGAGATTATATACAGTGTGATGTACTCCTTTTCCAATTTGGAACCAGTCCATTGTTTCATGTCCGTGTCTAACTGTTGCTTCTTGACCTGCATACAGATTTCTCAGGAGGTAGGTAATGTGGTCCAGTATTTCTATAACTTGTAGAATTTTCCACAGTTTGTTGTGATCCACACAGTCAAAGGCTTTAGCATAATCAATGAAGCACAAGTAGATGTTTTTCTGGAATTGTCCTGCTTTTTCTATGATCTACTGAATTTTGGCAATTTGATCTTTGGCTCCTCTGCCTTTTCTAAATCCAGCTTGTACATCTGGAAATATTTTGTTCACGTACTGTTGAAGTCTAGTGTGGACAATTTTGAGCATTACTTTGCTAGCCTGTGAAATGAGTGCAATTATGCAATAGTTTAAACATTCTTTGGCAGTGCCTTTCTTTCGGATTGTAATGAAAACTGATCTTTTCCAGTCCTGTGGCCACAGCTGAGTTTTCCAAATTTGCTGGCATATTGAGTGCAGCACTTTCACAGCATCATCTTTTAGGATTTGAAATAGCTCAGCTGGAATTCCATCACCTCCACTAGCTTTGTTCATAGTGATTTTTCCTAAGACCCACTTAACTTTGCATTCCAGGATGTCTGGCTCTAGGTGAGTGATCATACCATTGTAGTTATCTGGTTCATGAAGATCTTTTCTGTATACTTCTTCTATGTATTCTTGCCACCTCTTCTTAATATTTTCTGCTTCTGTTAGGTCCATACCGTTTCTGTCCTTTATTGTGCCCATCTGCATGTAATATTTCCTTGGTATCTCTAATTTTCTTGAATAGATCTCTAGTCTTTCCCATTCTATTGTTTTCCTCTATTTCTTTACACTTAGGAAGGCTTCCTTATTTCTCCTTGCTATTTTTTGGAACTCTGCATTTAGATGGATATATCTTTCCTTTTCCCCTTTGCCTTTTGCTTCTCTTTTCTCAGGTATTTGTAAGGCCTCCTCAGACAACCATTTTGCTTTTGCATTTCTTCTTAGTGGGGATGGTTGACCATGGCCTTCTATATAATGTTATGAACCTCTGTTCATACTCTTTCAGGCACTCCATCAGATCTAATTCCTTGAATCTATTTGTCACTTCTGCTGTATAATTATAAGGGACTTGATTTAGGTCATACCTGGACGGTCTAATGGTTTTCCCTACTTTCTTCAATTTAAGTCTGAATTTTGCAATAAGGAGTTCTTGATCTGAGCAGCAGTCAGCTCCTGGTCTTGTTTTTGCTGACTCTATAGAGCTTCTTCATCTTTGGCTGCAAAGAATATAATCAGTTTGATTTCAGTATTGACTGTCTGGTGATGTCCATGTATAGAGTCATCTTGCATTGTTGGAAGACAGTGTTTGACATGACCAGTGCATTCTATAATATTCTAAACCTATAGGCTACCTGGAAAAGTTGAATTCCCAACATATGATGCATATGGTATATTGGCAGTTCCTTTCACATCAACACGAATTTATTTTTATTATATATCTGCACTTTCAAGTATGTAATGTACTACTTTATCTACGTAGCTCTAACTCCTTTTTGGAGGTAGAGGAGGAATGCTTATATTCCTTGAATGTAAATTAAAAGTAATCTAATGGCTAGTAATATTCTTACACTTTAACAAAAAAAATATGTCAATGAGGGCTAGTTGCTTAGAAATCCTTAATATTTATCTGATTAGCTCAATTGCTCTATTTCTTGCTCATTGTAGAACTTATATGATCTCTATTTCCCTTGTTATGATTGGACATTCCCTTCTGATTCTTACAGTAAATAGCACATTAACTTTATTTTGGAGGAGAGGGGGAGTTATTATTTTTAATCTATATTTGTGTCTTCATAAAAATTATAAGGAAGTTGAACAAAGGCTTGCAATAAACCATTATTAAAACCCAGAAAAATCATGATTATGTTATTGAATAAAATATCATATACCATTTTTCCCCTTCTTTTTACAGTAGTCATAGCATTTTTTATAAAAAATCTTGAGTAGTAGCTTTATTGGAAATCTTAATGCTTTCAATTTTTGAAATGTGCCATAAGAGTCTAAGTTATTTTTCTATTTTTTGAAAACTGTCACACATTTGTTATATATTCTTCAAGTTAAATTTATTGAAATATATTATAATATTTTGAAGGAAAAGGAACTCCACAATATGAGTCTTAGAAAATGGAGTGTGTGGAGAATGTTCCTTGTGTATGTGCGTGCTCAGTCATGTCCAACTCTGTGATCCTATGGACTGTAGCCCACCAGACCCTGTCCATAGGATTTTCCAGGCAAGCATATGGGAACAGGTTGCCATTTCCTGCTCTATGGGATCTTCCCAACCCAGGGACTGAATCCACATCTCCTGGGTCTCCTGAATTTGTAAGCGGATTCTTTACCACTGAGCCACCTGGAAAATCAGAATGTTCCTTACTTTGACCTAATAATTTACTTCCCTGATATAAATCTCTTTCCTAGGAACATAAGAAATATTCTGATTAGTAATCACATCTTCATTGAAACCTTAAGATATGCTGAGAATCATTCTAGACACTGTTATGGAATAGAACATTAGTACAAAATACTTATTAGTTAGGGACCCTGTAATCTTGTTGACATTTAATTTTTTCACCCCATCTGAAGTATGTGATTTTATAAAATACATTAGATTAACTACATTTGTGAGAAAGTAAGCTAATGTGCTACTCACGTATTTGTCATAAATCATTATTCAATAATTCAATAGTTCTTTACACAAATGCCATTATGGTAGGATTCAAAAGCAAATGTGATAACAATTCAAAGAAGAATAATGCCTTTCTCTGACTTGACTAGGAGGCTAACATACTATTGGAGGAGATAGAAACAAACACCAGGGATAAATATATATATATATATATATATATATATATATATATATATATACTATTTATATATAATATATATAATTCACTTTTATGTATAGCAGAAACTAATACAAAGTTGTAAATCAACTATATTGCAATAAAAATTAATTAAAAAACCAAAACCAGATATCTCAAGTTAAGGGGGGAAACACCAACAGTGATAATAACCATTACTCACATGAACAAAAACATGGGAGTAAAACAAAAGAAGTGGTTAATTTCATCTTATTTACATACTTGTATTTCTTTTCAGGCAGAATTCCCAGTGAACAATTGCTTGTCACATGGTAAGCACTCAATAATGTTTGTTGAATAAATAAATAAGATTAAAGGAGTATTCTAGGAAAGGTTTGTGGAAGAGATATTTTGGTGAGTGTTATGAAATGGAAAGTATATTTTTAAGAGGAAAAAAAAAAGGATAGGAAACACTTTCCAGGCAGAAAGAAAAACATGAGCAAAATTACAGAGACCAAAATGAATGACTTGTGTGAGGAGCAGTAATTAGCCAATTTTTGTGAAACAATATCATACACATTAAAAGTTTATACTAGAACAGTTCTTTAGGTACAAAATATGAATAGCAATGGATGAAAGACAAAGAAAATTGGATTTTATTCCAAGGGTAATCAGAAAATATTGACAATTTCTAAGCAAAAGAATGAAATACTGAGTTATTTGTTATAATGAAAAGAGCAAAAAAGGAAGAATCTGTCTCAAACGTTTGTAATTTTTTTAAAGTATTGTAAAATAAAAATTGAGAAGTCATCTCTATATGCCATAAGATAACTTTCTTCAGACTAAGATGCGTTGTTTTCACATAGGTGATTTTCTCATAAAATTGGATCCTAGGTACACTGCCTAATAACCAGATGATTCCATGTGTTGCTGGGCTTTTTCACCTCATGAAATCTTGCCATGTGTCAATTCTGTATCAGATTCTTTCTTTCATAGGAGGTTTGGGGAATATTGATATTGCATTTTAACAACTATAGTACAGGTTAGCTACTACCAACTTAGTAGAATCAAAACTGCTCTTTCACAATTGCACAAAAGTTTTAGGTTTAAATACTACTTCTTTATGACTATTCAATTACTTCTCGATAAAAATGTTTGTCATCAGCCTACCATTTAAAAAAGCATCCAATATTCATTATTTGATGCCTATTATATGTGCTGCAAACTTATTGACATGTGCATGTAATTATAAGGTGTCTTTTCTCATTTAGGGGAGCTTGAGACATTTTATTAACAGTAGCAAGTTGGATATTTTCCATGAGAATAAGAAATATCTCTAGCAAATGGTTTCTGAAAGTTTTCAAATAATCACTGATGCTAAAAAAAAAAAAGCAACTCTAAAATAATGATACAGAATGTGAGACTGATGCTAATGGCCTTGCCATGCTTCATCCTCCATAGTTGTCATTGTAGCTTTAAAACATTTAGTTTGAAATTTTTACATTAACTGAGGATGTGCATGTGGTTTTAAGCTGCCCTTTGTGACAGCTTATACAGTATTTTTTTCAACAGAATATATTGTAAAAGAGCATGCCCTTGTCACCTTTCCATGTATGCTTTTCAGCTGCCCATTATGTCTGCTGTAGTCCAAAAGGTTGTTTTATGTCTCTTCAGTATAATAATTGGAAGGTCCACAGTCATGCAGAATTAAAAATGTAGCCTCAAAAAGTAAACTGTATAGTTTATTGAATGTTAAGACATTCAAAATAAACTGAATTTTTTGTTAACTTTGATTAATTTCAGTTAGTTTGTGAATTTATATTAACCTTTGTAATCTCTCAAAAGCTTTAATATATTTTTTTCAACAAAAAATCACTGGTTAGAGCTAAGGTAATTGTACCAATATTTAAACTGTGTAAGGCACTGTATTTCAGTGACTAATGTGATCATTTATGAGTAATCTATTACAATTTTTTAGCACAGAAGTGACCTTTTTCTTGTAAGCAAAGGGCACATTTTACAGCTTTTTGCACATGCCTAATCTACTTAGAACGTTTTAGAGAAAAGTAAGATGTAGTGACATTTAGTTTTATTCTAGTTCATTGCCATTAACTTCCTGCTGCTTCAGATAGTTGTATATGGTCCTTTATCAAGAAAGAAAAAAAAAATCCTTTTTTGTATGCCAGTGAAACTTGTCAAAGAGGATAATAACAAAAGAATTGAATAGCTTAATAATATCTGTTAGTGATCTAGTGGAACTCTTAAAAATCCATAAGAGATTTATAAATAATCAAGGAGGTATGCTTGAGAAGGTTTTCATCAAACAGGTCTTTACTAAAGCATCATTACTCCAAAAGCTGGCATTGCCTTTGAGCAGCAATTTCTTACAAGCTTCATTTCCACATACTTAAATTCACAGGAATAGTAGAAAGATCACAGAATAGAAAGTGATTCTGATTTTGAGTTTCTATCCAATGTTGCAATTTCATTCAGAATGCAATTCCATTCCCAATTATGCTAGGCCATTTAGTATACTCAGTGCACCCTGTGGATCAATTCAGCTATGAACTCACCAAAGTATGGAAGCTTTCTATGAGCATATATTCAACCATGCATTTGCTATACTTTTCTCTGCAGTGTGCTTAATGGATTTGGACATAAAATCTAAGGTGTTTCACAGATTGTTTGGTATGTATGGGAAATCACAGTTCAGAATGAAGTTTTCCTTTCAGTTAATTTAATGTTTGGAGTCTGTCACTGAGAGATGAGTAGTTATACTGTGTGTGCACCAAAAGAATTAGATCTTCCTTTCCTCCTCCCTCATGGTCAGCTTTCCTTAAATGTGTTCATTAAACTGATAAATGATTTGCAACAGAGAACATAGAAATTCTCCAAACATTGGAGAGCAAAAAGATGAGAAAAAGTAAAATTAAAGATCGGATTTCATATAGAACCCTTTAGTACAAACTGGAACCTGCCTCAGTCTTGATAATTATTATTCTAGTATTAAAATTTCCTTTTCAGTGTTGGTTATGATTATACTCCATATTTCAAATAGAAAATATTCCAAACTCCCATACTAACTACAAATAGCAAAAAAAAAAAAAAAATTAAAAAGTTGAACCCAAACCTTGTGAAAAAATCTACTTTCATCTATTTAATGCATTAATGTTAAAGTTACATTTCCTAACTTTCAAAGCACAGGAAGTGGATTGTAGAACAGAAATCACACTTGAGGAAACATCTCATTCTATTAGACCAATTTGGAGGGAAAATGTATCCAAGAAATATCTTTGTGTTCATCAGAGATTCTCATTTAATTATTATTTGGGTGCTTTATTAAAATACTTTTTATCAAATTTCTTGTGCTTTAATTCACTAAATTAATTTTTATTTCAACCATTGGATAAAGTTAAACTTTTGTTCTTTTGTCCAGAAAACATATGGTTTTTCACTTGGCTTTCCTTTGCTTGACATAATTTTATCTATTTTTTATTTTTTAAATGAGATAGGTGGATTTCATTAAAATGTCTATGAAAATTATGAATTTTAATCTAAGAATATTACAGAATTATTGCATTTTCAAGTGAAGACATAGTAATTTGATTATAAAGTTATTCAAGTTTGTAAATTCAAATGTGTATGGAGGGAAAATAATAATTTCAAGCTATGCTAAATTGCAATATTGTGTTTTTATTTCTCTATTACATTTTCAGATCAGAACATTACCACTTATGTTTCAATGAGCTAAATGGAGCCTCATGTTAGAAAATAATCTTAAATGTATGAAATGATAGTGGCCTTTCTTAATAAATATGATCTATAATCTAGATGCTGTGGTAATTACATGTACTCGACACTAGAAAACTGTCTAAAACAGATTTAAACATCTTCTCTGGTGGCTCAAATGTTAAATAATCTGCCCACAATTCAGGAGACCTGGGTTCTATCCCTGGGTTGGGTATAGATCCCCTGAAGGAGGAAATGGCAACCCATTCCAGTATTCTTGCCTGGAGAATTCCATGGGCAGAGGAGCTTGTCCATGGGATCCTAAAGAGTCTGACAGGACTGAGTGAAATACATATACATGATCAAGTAAACTATGGTATTTTCGAATTCAGGACATACCGTTCTCTTTAAATTGATTCTTTGGCTTCAGTTTTTGCTCACGGACAGAAAAAAAAAGTGAGTTGATTGAAACATTCAAAACCAACTGTCAGCTACCTACAAATACCTGCCTTGAAAAAGATAAGGAATAGTTTAGTTGTAGCCAAGAATGTGAGCAATTGGCTCTCTCTGCTTGTAAAAATAAGTCAATTCATTTTTATCCCTCTGTAAGAATTCTGTTTTGCAGCATTGATTTTCATGATTCTGTCTTCCAGGTCACTTATCCATTCTTCTGCCTCAGTTATTCTGCTATTGATTCCTTCTAGTGTATTGCTCTGAGAAGGCAATGGCAGCCCACTCCAGTACTCTTGCCTGGAAAATCCCATGGATGGAGGAGCTTGGTAGGCTGCAGTCCATGGGGTCATTAAGAGTAAGACACGACTTCACTTTCACTTTCACTTTTCACTTTCATGCATTGGAGAAGGAAATGGCAACCCACTCCAGTGTTCTTGCCTGGAGAATCCCAGGGACGGCGGAGCCTTGTGGGCTGCCCTCTATGGGGTCGCACAGAGTCCAACACGACTGAAACAACTTAGCAGCAGCAGCAAGAATTAAATTTGTCAAAGCAAATGTTCTAAATTAAAGTTCCAGTGTTTTGCTTTGGAAATCAGTAAACATTTCAGACCTTGGCCCGCGCCTCTGGACTCCGAGTTGGGGGAGGGTCCCGCTGAGCCCGCCGGGCTTTCGGTAAGCGGGGCCGCGTGTGCGCTGTGTGCGCGCGGCCAATCCCAGTGGTGATCCCAGGAGGGGGACGCCGGTCCCGGCTTCCAGGTCCCGCAGCCGTTAGGAGCCCGTCACACCTGCCCTCGCCTGAGCCACAGCCGGTGGCGGTTTGTGGGCATGGGCTGGACCACCTCGCTAGAGAGGGTGTCCCCAGGACTTGGGCCTTCGAGTTGGACTAGACGAAAGAGGGATCTGCCGAGGACAGACGGATGAGATGAGTGGACGCGGCTCCTCCGCTGCACCTGGTGGGGCTGTGGCACGCCGGACTCGGCGGCGGGCCGGCCGGCGTCCCAGGGGGCCCCAAACTTGTTTTTCTGGTGGCCCGGCTGTGTCTTGGTCTTTCTGTTGCCTGGACAGTGCCCGCGCCCCTTTCCCGCGGCCCTTGCTTTGCCTGCTTGCCGCCCCTTCCAGTCGCTGCCGCCCCCATCCCCACACGAGCAACTGCCCGTGCCCCCTTCTCCTGTCTGGGACTAAGCCATCCTCGCCTCACGTGGGTGTCGTCCACCGGCCTCCTTTGGCCGGTGGCGTCCCCGGGCAGAGTAGTACCCTCAGTCCCAGAAAGGGGGTAACTGGCTAAGGCGGGTTGTGGGTAAGGGGCCTGGAGATGCGGGTACGAAGCAGGAGAGCGTTCTCCCTGGCCGGGTTTAGCTCTGGGTGTTGGCAGTGGTGATTGATATGTATTAGTTATTTACCTTCAACCTTTTCCTTGACATGCATTTGTATGTCTTTGTTTCTCCTTATCAAACATCAATGTTTTGCTCACACAAAAATTCAAGAAATATATGGTTATTGATTGATTTATTGTTGCGAAAGAGACCAGTTAAATCTCACCCAGTGAATACACTGAAAGGTTTCTCTCATTTGAAGAAAGAAAGCTATATAACTAAAAGAATGAGAACTTTTTCATGTTAATATTTTGTTGCTATTATCAAAATATGTAAGAAGTCTGATTC
The DNA here is from genome assembly GCF_029407905.1 of Bubalus kerabau. Taxonomy (NCBI): domain Eukaryota; kingdom Metazoa; phylum Chordata; class Mammalia; order Artiodactyla; family Bovidae; genus Bubalus; species Bubalus kerabau. The sequence continues at coordinate 55,216,983 of NC_073647.1, read as the reverse complement.
TTTAATATTTTCTAAAAATGCAAAATCATGAAAGGGATTCTCTTTATTCAGAAAAGGGAAAATTTCTGAAATAAGGGGTTTGTTTTACAAGTTTCCTTTATTCTCCAAACTTTCCTCTGAATGCCCCATTGTGTGTAAATTTTGGTCTTATGAAATCAGTCAAAATGAAACCAGGACAGAGAACCCTGAGAACTTAAAGCAGATGGACTTCAATGCAAGTGGGTTTTTTTGCACATATTATGAAGGGGCTGAAAAGCCAAAGAGGAGACAGTGAGGCAACTGATGTATTAACTGCTCCTATTAAGGGTAGGCTGGAGAGATGTGAGGCATTGGGTGAAAGGTAAACTAAGACAGGCCCATCTGATGGTGGCTAGAACCATGGAGGAAAAACTGCTCTTTATTCTGCTCTCCAGGCTCTAACCTTTACTTCCTTTATACTGAAGTTGACTCACTGAGGCTTCTGGGAAACACAGTTTATATGGTCAAACCTCCTTAGAACAGGGCAAGGGAGGGACAAGCAGGCTGAAGATAAACATGGCAGAATATGGAATATATAGGGGACATACACCTCCTGCATCCAAGAAGTGAAAAACACATGGTAATAGCTCCAGAAATGCATGACAATTGATGGCTTTATTGAATACAAGGTATATGTTACATTAAAGGGTGAGAGGAGTTTTGGCTGCAGTCTTTCTGAGAATAAACATTAAGAAAGATTGCTAGACAAGGCAATTCTAATTCAGTTTTTTCTTTCATGTTTTAGTTCGTATTATTCTAGTTGGACAGACATATAGGTAGATGAGTGTTATATTATGTTATATAATATACAGGATACATATGTATACCAGACACACACACACAAACATGAACATAAATATGAAAACATTGAGAATGGAGATTGCTAGACAAGGTAACTCTAATTCAGTTTTTATTTCATACTTCTCTAATCAGTCAGGCATATGGGTGGATCAACATATTTAACATACATATTTGTATGATATGTGTACTACACACACACATACTTAATTTGTATACATTACCACTTCAGTTTGACAAGCTATCTTGCACAATTAATTCAATGATGGATTTATACATTAATCATGTTCCTTGAGAGACCAAGATCTTAGCCCCAAAAGAAAGAGAGATTAGATTTATCTTTCCTGCCTTTGATCCCTGTTTTGCAAGTGTACTCATATCAAGAATCATTTATAATTTTATCCTCAATGTCATACTTTGCACACAGGTGCTGAAAAAAGTTTAACTAGATAACTCATTAAAGAGAATCATATGCAAAATTCATCAATTCTTAATGTACCTATAATAACTAGATAACTCATTAAAGAGAATCATATGCAAACTTCATCAATTCTTAATGTACCTATAATAAGAACAAACACAATTCAAATATATAAATTATGAATGAAAGAATGAAAATGCCTGATCATTCAGTTTATTCCCCAAATGATTTCAAACTCTTTAATGGCAAAAATATGGGGAAACAGTGGCACACTTTATTTTGGGGGGCTCCAAAATCACTGTAGATGGTGCCTGCAGCCATGAAATTAAAAGACGTTTATTCCTTGGAAAAAAAGTTATGACCAACCTAGCTGCTGCTAAGTCGCTTCAGTCGTGTCCGACTCTGTGCAACCCCATAGACGGCAGCCCACCAGTCTTCCCCATCCCTGGGATTCTCCATGCAAGAATATTGGAGTGGGTTGCCATTTCCTTCTCCAATGCGTGAAAGTGAAGTTGCTCAGTCATGTCCGACTCGTAGCGACCCCATGGACTGTAGCCCACCAGGCTCCTCCATCCATGGGATTTTCCAGGCAAGAGTACTGGAGTGGGGTGCCATTGCCTTCTCCGTGACCAACCTAGAGAGCATATTAAAAAGCAGAGCGACAGTACTTTGCCAACAAAGGTCGGTCTAGTCAAGGCTATGGTTTTTCCAGTAGTCATGTATGGACATGAGAATTGGACTATAAAGAAAGATGAGTGCTGAAGAATTTATGCTTTTGCACTGTGGTGTTGGAGAAGACTCTTGAGAGTCCCTTGAACTGCAAGGAGATAAAACCAGTCAATCCTAAAGGAAATCAGTCCTGAGTGTTCATTGGAAGGACTGATGTTGAAGTTGAAACTCCAATATTTTGGCCACCTCATGCGAAGAGCTGACTCATTGGAAAAGACCCTGATGCTGGGAAAGACTGAAGGCAGGAGGAGAAGGGGACAACAGAGAATATGATGGTTGGATGACATCAACAACTCAATGGACATGAGTTTGGGTAAACTCTGGGTGTTGGTGATGGACACGGAGGCCTGGTGTGCTGCATTCCATGGGGTCACAAAGAGTTGGACACGACTGAGTGACTGAACTGAACTGATCTGAATACCAGCATGGGAAGGACAGAAAAGTTATTATCTTTGTCAGAGTGATCAAAACCTTGGAATCACCTGCATATTCTAGTTTTTGACCTTCATATACAATTAGGTGATAAATGTGAAAGTTTTATTTTTTTTTTTGTACTGTCTCTCATACCATCCTTTCCTTGTTATACCACCACCATTCATTCTTCAACATAGTTCTAAGTACTCAGTAATATGCAATAGTTTTTATAAATTCCTGACAGATTAACAGGAAGAGTTATGAGCAAATGGATTTATTTTGTTGTTGTTGTTGTTCATGGAAAATCTCTTATAAGTTCTCTGGATTAATTGGCAGCTTCACAATCCTGCCTGAGGCCAGCTGGAAAGAATGTTATGATAATGAAGGGTCATCACACAGGAATTTGTAAATAAGGAAAATTTTGATTGAATGGAAAAAAATGATCCAGAAAACTTATCTTTTATTTTATTTTAATATTTTTAATTAATAATGTTATGCTCATTTCATGTGTACAATTACAACATAGTGATTCAGTATTTGTATAGATTATATGCCATTTAAACTTATTATCAAATAATGGCCATACTGTCCTATGCTGTAAAATATGAATTCATAACTTATTTACTAGTCTTGTTGTGTGTTTTATTATGCTTTATTTTTAATTGATTGATAATTGCTTTACAATATTAATTTGATGCCTGCCATATATCAATATGAATTAGTCATAGGTGTGCATATGTCCCATCTCTCTTGAACCTCCCTCCCACCTCCCACCCTTACCCGCCTCTCTAATAGAGCCCTGGTTTGGATTTCCTGAGTCATGCAGCAAATTTCCATTGGCTTTCTATTTTACACATGTTAGTGTATATGTTTCCATGCTACTCTCTCCATTCATCTCTCCATCCTCTCCCATGCCCTTGTCCATAAGTCTGTTCTCTGTGTTTGCATCTTCATTGCTGCCCTATAAATAGTTTCATCTGTAGCATCTTTCTAGATTCTATATAGATTTGTTAATATATGGTATTTGTTTTTTCTTTCTGACTTACTTCACTCTGTATAATAGGCTCTAGGTTCATCCAACTCGTTAGGACTGACTAAAATGCATTCCTTTTTATGGCTGATTAGTATTCCATTGTATGTATGTACCACAGTTTATTTATACATGCATCTCCCAATGGACATCTAGGCTGCTTCCATGTCTTAGCTACTGTAAATAGTGCTGCAATGAACATTGGGGGTACAGGTGTCTTTTTCAGTTTTGGCTTCCTCAGAGTATATGCCTAGAAGTGGTATTACAGAGTCATATGGTGGTTTTATTCCTAGCTTTTTAAGGAATCTCCATACTGTCTTTTGTAGTGGCTGTATCAATTTACATTCCCATCAGCAGTATAGGAGGGTTCCCTTTTCTCCACACCCTCTCCAGCACTTGTTGTTTTTAAATTTTTGCTGATGGCCATTCTTTTTTTTTTTTTTGGCAAAGATGTTACTTTATTATTTAAAAAATTATGACAAGGAACTGAAAAACATCTGTATGACCAATAAAAGGGGAAGGGTGGGACAAATTGCAAAGTGTTTGTACTGTGCAATATATGACATCTGTTGAAAAGAATGCTTTGGGTTAAATGTATGGATTAGGAATAACAGATTAATTAGGGAAGGAACATTTTGGAGCGATGTTAATAGTATAATAACATTAAAATATGTGTTTGTATGTTTATAGAGGATTTGGAAGGACGGACACACAACAAATGTTGTTATTGATTATCTTTGGTGAATAGGATTGGAGGAGGGTTGCTAGCAGGAAATCATTTTTTAAAAATATATAGATCTATGGCTTTTTGTCTTGTTAGAATATGTTCAAATTGTTAAAATATATTTGTCTCTTTCAGTTCAGTTCAATTCAGTTGCTCAGTCGTGTCCGACTCTGAGAGGAGTGAGGTGATATCTCATAGTTATGATTTGCATTTCTCTAATAATGAGCAATATTGAGTATCTCTTTATGAGTTTATCAACCATCTGTATGTCTTCTTTGGAGAAATGTCTTTTAAGTTATTTTGCCCACTTTTTGATTGGATTGTTTGTTTTTCTCATATTGAGTTGTATGAGATGCTTGTATATTTTGGAAATTAATCCTTTGTCAGTTGTTTCATTTGCTATTATTTTCTCCCATTCTGAGGGTTGTCTCTTTATCTTGTTTATAGCTTTCTTTGCTATGCAAAAGCTTTTAAGTTTCATTAGGTCCCACTTGTTTGTTTTTATTTCCATTATTTCAGGAGGTGGGTCATAGAGGATCTTGCTATGATTTATGTCGTCCAGTGTTCTGCCTATGTTTTTCTTTAAGAGTTTTATAGCTTCTGGCCTTACATTCCATTTTAACCCATTAAATCCATTAAATCCATGTTCTTCAATCCATTTTAAGTTGATCTTTGTGGATGGCATTAGGGAGTGTTGTAATTTAATTCTTTTACACATAATTGTCTAGTTCTTCCAGCATCACTTATTGAAGAGACTGTCTTTTTCCCTTTATATATTCTTGTTTCCTTTGTTAACATAAGGTGCCCATAGGTGTGTGGGTTTATCTCTGGGCTTTCTATCTTGTTCCTTTGGCCTATAATTCTGTTTTTATGTCAGTGCCATACTGTCTTGATGACTGTAGATTTATAGTATATCTGACATCAGGAATCAACTTGATTCTTCTAGCTCCATTATTCTTTCTCAAGATTGTTTTGGCTATTTGGGGTCATTTTTGTTTCCATACAAATTGTGAAAAATTTTGTTATAGTTTTGTGAAAAATGCCATTGATATTTTGATAGAGATTGCACTGAATCTGTAGATTACATTTGGTAGTATAGTCATTTTCACAATATTGGTTATTCCATCCAGGAGCATGGAATATCCCTCCATCCATTTGTCATCTTTAATTTCTTTCATCTGTGTCTTGTAGTTTTCTGTATACAGCTTTTTGTCTCCTTAGGTAGATTTATTCCTAGGTACTTTATTCTTTTTGTTGCAATGGTAAATGGGATTGAGTCCTTAATTTCTCTTTCTGAATTTTCACTGTTAGTATATAGAAATGCAAGTGACTACTGTGTATTGATTTTGTATCCTGTGACTTTACTAAATTCACTGATTAGCTCTAGTAATTTTCTGATAGTGTATTTAGGGTTTTCTATGTACAGTATCATGTCATCTGCAAATAGTGTGAGAGTTTTCCTTCTTCCCTTCCAATCTGGATTCTTTTACTTCTATTTCTTCTCTGATTGCCATAGCTAGGACTTCCAAAACTATGTTGAATAATAGTCGTGAAAGTGTGCACGCTTGTCTTGTTCTTGATCTTAAGGGGAATACTTTCAGTTTCTCACCATTGAGAATAATGGTTGCTGTGGGATTCTTGTATATGGGCTGTATTATGTTAAGGTAGGTTCCTTCTAAGACCATTTTTTGAAGAATTTTTACCACAAATGGGTAATGGAATTTGTCAAAAGCTTTTTCTGCATCTATTGAGATTGAAGTGAAGTGAAAGTTGCTCAATCATGTCTGACTCTTTGCAACCCCATGGACTATACAGTCCACGGAATTCTCCAGGCCAGAATACTGGAGTGGATAGCCATTCCCTTCTCCAGAGGATCTTCCTGACCCAGGAATCAAACCGGGATCTCCTGAATTGCAGGTGGATTCTTTACCAGCTGAGCCACTAGGGAAGCTTCTATTGAGATTATCACATGGTTTTTATCTTTCAATTTGTTAATATGATGCATCACATTGATTGATTTGCATATATGGGAGAATCCTTGCATCTCTGGGATAAACCCAAGTTGATTATGGTATATGATCTTTTTAATATGTTGTTGTATTTTGTTTGCTAGAATTTTATTGAGGATGTTTTATCTTTGTCCATCAATGATACTATATTGGCCTGTAATTTTTTTTTTTTTTTGTAGTGTTTTTGTCTGGCTTTGGTAGCAGGGTGATTGTGGCCTCTTTGAATGAGTTTGGAAATGTTCCTTCCTCTGCAAATGTTTGAAAGAGTTTCAGAAGGATGGGCTTTAGCTTTTCTCTAAATGTTTGATATAATTAATCTATGAAGTCATCTGTCCCTGGAATTTTGTTTTATGGGAGGTTTTTGATCACACTTTTGATTTCAGTGCTTGTAATTAGCTTGTTTAAAACTTCTGTTTCTCCTTCATTCAACCTTGGAAGGTTGAACTTCTCTAGAAATCTGTACATTTCCTATAGATTGTCCATTCTATTAGCATATAGTTACTCATAATAGTCTCTTATGATCTTTATATTTCTGTATTGTCTGTTGTAACCTCTCCTTTTTCATTCCTAAATTTGATTTGATTTTCTCCCTTTTTTCTTGATTAGTAAGGCTTAATTTAGTTTATCTTCTGAAAGAACTAGTTTTTATTAATCTTTACTATGGTTTCCTTCATTTCTTTTTTTTCAGCTCTGATTTCTCTCCTTCTACTAACTTTGGGTTTTTTTGTTGTTGTTGTTGTTCTTCTTTTTCTAGCTGTTTTAGAGATAGACTTAGGTCTTCGATTGAATGTTTTTCTTGTTCCTTGAGGTATGATTGTACTGCTATAGACTTCCCTGTTGGAACTGCTTTTGCTGTTTCCCATAGATTTTGGGTCATCATGGTTTTGTTGTCATTTGTCTAGGAATCTTTTGATTTCCCTTATTTTTTTAAGTATCTTGCTCATTACTTAGAAATGTATTGTTCAATATCCACAAGTTTGTGTTTTGTTTACAGTTTTTTTTTTCCAGTAATTGATTAGTCTCATAGTGTTGTGTTCAAAAGAGATGCCTGATACGATTTCAATTTTCTCAAATTTACTGAGACTTGATTTGTGATCCAAGATGTGGTCTATCCTAAAGATTGTTGAATGTGGACTTGAGAAGTGTATTATTCTGTGTTTTGATGGAAAGCCCTGAAGATATCAATTAGGTACATTTGGTACAATATTTCATTTAAAGTGTGTGTTTCCTTATTAGTTATTTGTTTTGATGATCTATCCCTTGGAGTACTGCATTTGATCCTAGCCAAAAGGCTGAGAAGCAAACAACTATGGATAGAGTTTCATAACATTATACAGGAGGCAGTGAAGAAAGCCATCCCCAAGAGAAAGAAATGCAAAAAGGCAAGATGGTTGTCAAAGGAGGCCTTGTAAATAGCTGAGGAAAGAAGAGAAGGAAAAGGCAAAGGAGAAAAGGAAAGATATATCCATCTGAATGCACAGATCCAGAGAATAGCAGGAGAGATAATAAAGCCTTTTTATGTGAACAATTCAAGGAAATACAGGGGAAAAAATAGAATGGGAAAGACTGAAGATCTCTTCAAAAAGTAGAGATTCCAAGGAAATATTTCATGCAAAGATGGGCACAATAAAGGACAGAAATGGTATGGAACAAACAGAAACAGAAGCTATTAAGAAGAGGTGGCAAGAATACACAGAAGAACTATACAAAAAAGATCTTAATGACACAAATAACTATGATGGTGTGAACACTCACCTAGAGCAAAACATCCTTAACTGTGAAGTCAAGTGGGTCTTAGGAAGCATCACTAAGAACAAAGCTAGTTTAGGTGATGGAATTCCAGCTGAAATATTTCAAACACTAAAAGATGATGTTTTTAAAGTGCTGCAGTCAATAAACCTGAAAATTTGGAAAACTTAGCACTGGCCATGGGACTTCAGAAGGTCAGTTTTCATTACAATTCAAAATAAGGGCAATGTCAAAGAATGTTCAAACTACCACACAATTGCACTCGTTTCACATGCTAGCAAAGTAATGTTCTACATCCTTCAAGCTAGGCTTCAACAGTATGTAAACCGAGAACATCCAGATATACAAGTTGGATTTAGAAAATTCAAAGAACCAGAGATCAAATTGGCAACATCCATTGGACCATAGAAAAAGCTAGAGAATTCCAAGAAAAAACATCTACTTCTGCACCATTGACTATGCTAAAGCCTTTAACTGTGTAGATTTCAACTGTGGAAAATTCTTCAAGAGATGGGGATATCAGACCACCTTACCTATTTCCTGAAAAACCTGTATGCAGGTCAAGAAACAACAATTAGAACTGGACATGAAACAACAGAATGGTTCAGAATTGGGGAAAGAGTGTGGCAAAACTGTATATTGTCACCCTGCTAATTTAATTTATATGCAGAGTACATCCTGCAAAATTCTGGGCTGGATGAAACACAAGTGGAATCAAGATTGTCAAGAGAAGTGTCAATAACCTCAGATATGCCTGTGACACCAACTTTATGGCAGAAAGTGAAGAGGAACTAAAAGGCCTCTTGATGGAGGTGAACAAGGAGAGTGAGAAAGCTGGCTTAAAACTCAACATTCAAAATGCTAAGATCATGGCATCTGATCCTATCACTTTCTGGCAAATAGATGGGAAAACAATGGAAACAGTGACAGGCTTTATTTTTCTGGGCTCCCTAATCATTTCAGATAGTGACTGCAGCCATAACATTAAAAGATTTTTATTCCTTGGGATAAAAGCTACGACAAACCCAAGCAGCATGTTAAAAAGCAGAGACATTATTTTGCCTACAAAAGTCCATATAGTCAAAGCTATCATTTTTCCAGTAGTCATGTATGGGTATGACAGCTGAAGAATAAAAAATGCTGAGTGCTGGAGAATTGATGCCTTTGAACTGTAGTGCTGGAGAAGACACTTGAGAGTCCCTTGGACAGCAAGGAGATGAAACCAGTCAATCCTAAAAGAAATCAACTCTGAATATTATTCATGGGAGGACTGATGCTGAAACTGAACCTCCAATACTTTGGCCACCTGATGTGAAGAGCCAACTCATTTGAAAAGAGATGAGATGCTGTTAAAAATATTGAAGACAGGAGGAGAAGGAGATTACAGAGGATAAGAATGTTGGATGTAATCACCACTTCAATGGACACCAGTTTGAGCAAACTCTGGGAGATGGTCAAGGACAGGGAAAACTGGTGTGCTGCAGTCCAAGGGTCTCAAAGAGTTGGATATGAATTAGCCACTGAACAAAAACAACCCTTGTTGTAAATGGGATGTTAAAGTCTCCTACTATTATTGTGTTACTGTCAATTTCCCCTTTTATGTTTGTTAGTGCTTGACTTATGTATTGAGGTGCTCCTATGTTGGGTGCATATATATTTACAATTGTTATATCTTCTTCTTGGACTGATCCCTTGATCATTGTGTAGTGTCTTTTGTTATCTCTTGTAATATTCTTTATATTAAAGTCTACTTTGTCTGAAATGAGAATTGCCTCTCTGGCTTTTTTTTTTTTTTTTTTAATTCCATTTGCATGGAATATCTTTTCCTATCCTTTTACTTTCGGTCTGTATGTGTCTCTAGGTCTGAAGTGGGTTTCTTGTAGACAGCATATTTATGTGTTTTGTTTTTGTATCCATTCAGCCAACCTGCGTCTTCATTAGAGCATTTATTCCATTTAATTGCATTTTTAAAATTTTTTTCAAATTTATTTTTATTTATTTTTATTATCTTTTTCTACTTTACAATTTTGTATTGGTTTTGCCATACATCAATATGCATCCATCACGGGTGTACACATATTCCCCATCCTGAATCCCCCTCCCACCTCCCTCCCCATACCATCCCTCAGGGTCATCCCAGTGCACCAGCCCCAAGCTTGCTGTATCCTGCATCAAACCTGGACTGGAAATTCGTTTCTTATATGATATTATACATGTTTTAATGCCATTCTCCCAAATCATACCCCCCTTCCGCCCTCCCCCACAGAGTCCAAAAGACTGTTCTTACATCTGTGTCTCTTTTGCTGTCTCGCATACAGGGTTGTTGTTCCCATCTTTTTAAATTCCATATATATGCATTAGTATACTGTATTGGTGTTTTTCTTTCTGGCTTACTTCATTCTGTACAATAGGCTCCAGTTTCATCCACCTCATTAGAACTGATTCAAATGTATTCTTTTTAATGGCTGAGTAATACTCCATTGTGTATATGTACCACTGCTTTCTTATCCATTCATCTGCTGATGGACATCTAGGTTGCTATCATGTCCTGGCTATTATAAACAGTGCTACAATGAACATTGGGGTACACGTGTTTCTTTCAACTCTGGTTTCCTCGGTGTGTATGCCCAGCAGTGGGATTGCTGGGTCATATGGCAGTTCTATTTTCAGTTTTTTTTTTTTTTTTAAAGAATCTCCACACTGTTCTCCATAGTGGCTGTACTAGTTTGCATTTCCACCAACAGTGTAAGAGGGTTCCCTTTTCTCCACATCCTCTCCAGCATTTATTGCTTGTAGACTTTTGGATCGCAGCCATTCTGACTGGCATGAAATGGTACCTCATTTTGGTTTTGATTTGCATTTCTCTGATAATGAGTGATGTTGAGCATCTTTTCATTTGTTTGTTAGCCATCTGTATGTCTTCTTTGGAGAACTGTCTATTTAGATCTTTGGCCCATTTTTTGATTGGGTCTTTTTTTTTTCTGGAATTGAGCTGCAGTAGTTGCTTGTATATTTTTGAGATTAGTTGTTTGTCAGTTGCTTCATTTTCTATTATTTTCTCCTATTCTGAAGGCTGTCTTTTCACCTTGCTTATAGTTTCCTTTGTTGTGCAGAAGCTTTTAAGTTTAATTAGATCCCATTTGTTTATTTTTGCTTTTATTTCCAATATTCTGGGAGGTGGGTCATAGAGGATCCTACTGTGATGTATGCCAGAGAGTGTTTTGCCTATGTTCTCCTCTAGGAGTTTTATAGTTTCTGGTCTTACGTTTAGATCTTTAATCCATTTTGAGTTTATTTTTGTATATGGTGTTAGAAAGTGTTCTAGTTTCATTCTTTTACAAGTGGTTGACCAGTTTTCCCAGCACCACTTGATAAAGTGATTATCTTTTCCCCATTGTATATTCTTGCCTCCTTTGTCAAAGATAAGATGTCCATAAGTGCGTGAGTTTATCTCTGGGCTTTCTATTTGTTCCATTGACCTTATTTCTGCCTTTGTGCCAGTACCATACTGTCTTGATGACTGTGTCTTTGTAGTAGAGCCTGAAGTCAGGCAGGTTGATTCCTCCAGTTTCATTCTTCTTTATCAAGATTGCTTTGGCTATTCGAGGTTTTTTGTATTTCCATACAAATTGTGAAGTTATTTGTTCTAGCTCTGTGAAGAATACCGTTGGTAGCTTGATAGGAATTGCATTGAATCTATAAATTGCTTTCGGTAGTATATTCATTTTCACTATATTGATTCTTCCAATCCATGAACGTGGTGTATTTCTCCACCTATTACTGTCCTCTTTGATTTCTTTCATCAGTGTTTTATAGTTTTCTATATATAGGTCTTTAGTTTCTTTAGGTAGATATATTCCTAAGTATTTTATTCTTTTTGTTGCAATGGCGAATGGAATTGTTTTCTTAATTTCTCTTTCTATTTTCTCATTATTAGTGTGTAGGAATGCAAGGGATTTCTGTGTGTTGATTTTATATCCTGCCACTTTACTATATTCATTGATTAGCTCTAGTAATTTTCTAGTGGAATCTTTAGGGTTTTCTATGTAGAGAATCATGTCATCTGCAAACAAAGTTGTACTACTTCTTTTCCACTTTGGATTGCTTTTATTTCTTTTTCTGTTCTGATTGCTGTGGCCAAAACTTCCAAAACTGTGTTGAATAGTAGTGGTGAGAGTGGGTACCCTTGTCTTGTTCCTGACTTTAGGGGAAATGCTCTCAATTTTTCACCATTGAGGATAATATTTGCTGTGGTTTTGCCATATATAGCCTTTATTATATTGAGGTATGTTCCTTCTATTCCTGCTTTCTGGAGAGTTTTTATCATAAATAGATGTTGACTTTTGTCAAAGGCTGTCTCTGCATCTATTGAGATAATCATATGGCTTTTATTTTTCAATTTGTTAATGTGGCTCATTACATTGATTGATTTGTGGATATTGAAGAATCCTTGCATTCCTGGGGTAAAGCCGACTTGGTCATGGTGTATGATCTTTTTAATGTGTTTTTGGATTCTGATTGCTAGAATTTTATTAAGGATTTTTTGCATCTATATTCATCAGTGATATTGGCCTGTAGTTTTCTTTTTTTCTGTTATCTTTGTCAGGTTTTGGTATTAGGGTGAAGGTGGCGTCATAGAATGAGTTTGGAAGTTTACCCTCCTCTGCAATTTTCTGGAAGAGTTTGAGCAGGATAGGTGTTAGCTTTTCTCTAAATTTTTGTTAGAATTCAGCTGTGAAGCTGTCTGGACCTGGGCTTTTATTTGCTGAAAGATTTCTGATTACAGTTTCAATTTTGGTGCTTGTGATGGGTCTGTTAAGATTTTCTATTTCTTCCTGGTCCAGATTTGGAAAGTTGTACTTTTCTAAGAATTTGTCCATTTCTTCCACATTGTCCATTTTATTGGCATATAATTGCTGATAGTAGTCTCTTATGATCCTTTGTATTTCTGTGCTGTCTGTTGTAATCTCTCCATTTTCATTTCTAATTTTATTGATTTGATTTGTCTCCCTTTGTTTCTTGATGAGTCTGGCTAATGGTTTGTCAATTTTATTTATCCATTCAAAGAAACAGATTTTGGCTTTGTTGATTTTTGCTATGGTCTCCTTTGTTTCTTTTGTATTTATTTCTGCCCTAATTTTTAAGATTTCTTTCCTTCTACTAACCCTGAGGTTCTTCATTTCTTCCTTTTCTAGATGCTTTAGGTGTAGAGTTATGTTATTTATTTGACTTTTTTCTTGATTCTTGAGGTATGCCTGTATTGCTATGAACTTTCCCCTTAGCACTGCTTTTACAGTGTCTCACAGGTTTTGGGTTGTTGTGCTTTCATTTTCATTCGTTTCTATGCATATGTTGACTTCTTTTTTGATTTATTCTGTGATTTGTTAGTTATTCAGCATCGTGTTGGTCAGCGTCCATATGTTGGAATTTTTAATAGTTTTTCTCCTGTAATTGAGATCTAATATTACTCAATTGTGGTCAGAAAAGATGCTTGGAATAATTTCCATTATTTTTAATTTACCAAGGCTAGATTTATGGCCCAGGATGTGATCTATCCTGGAGAAGGTTTCATGTGCGCTTGAGAAAAATGTGAAATTCATTGTTTTTGGGTGAAATGTCATATAGATATCAATTAGGTCTAACTGGTCTATTTATATTATTTAAAGTTTGTGTTTCTTTGTTAATTTTCTGTTTAGTTGATCTATCCATAGGTGTGAGTGGGGTATTAAAGTCTCCCACTATTATTGTGTTATTGTTAATTTCCCCTTTCATACTTGTTAGCATTTGTCTTACATATTGTGGTGCTCCTATATTGTGTGCACATATATTTATAATTGTTATATCTTCTTCTTGGATTGATCCTTTGATCATTATGTAGTGTCCTTCTTTGTCTCTTTTTACAGCCTTTGTTTTAAAGTCTATTTTATCGGATATAAGTATTGTTACTCCTGCTTTATTTTGATCTCTATTTGCATGGAATATATTTTTCCAGCCCTTCACTTTCAGTCTGTATGTGTCCCCTGTTTTGAGTGGGTCTCTTGTAGACAGCATATGTAGGGGTCTTGTTTTTGTATCCCAGTCTTTGTCTTTTGGTTGGGGCATTCAACCCATTTATGTTTAAGGTAATTATTGATAAGTATGATCCCATTACCATTTACTTTATTGTTTTGGGTTCGAGTTTATACACCTTTTTTGTGTTTCCTGTCTAGAGAATATCCTGTAGCATTTGTTGGAGAGCTGGTTTTGTGCTGAATTCTCTCAGCTTTTGCTTGTCTGTAAAGCTTTTGATTTCTCCTTCATATTTGAATGACATCCTTGCTGGGTACAGTAATCTGGGCTGGAGGTTATTTTCTTTCATCACTTTAAGTATGTCTTGCCATTCGCTCCTGGCCTTAAGAGTTTCTATTGAAAGATCAGCTGTTATCCTCATGGGATTCCCCTTGTGTGTTATCTGTTGTTTTTCCCTTGCTGCTTTTAATATTTGTTCTTTGTGTTTGATCTTTGTTAATTTGATTAATATGTGTCTTGGGGTGTTTCGCCTTGGGTTTATCCTGTTTGGGACTCTCTGGGTTTCTTGGACTTGAGTGATTATTTCCTTCCCCATATTAGGGAAGTTTTCAACTATTATCTCCTCAAGTATTTCTCATAGTCTTTCCTTTTGTCTTCTTCTTCTGGGACTCCTATGATTTGAATGTTGTGGTGTTTAATATTTTCCTGTAGGTCTCTGAGATTGTCTTCATTTCTTTTAATTCGTTTTTCTTTTTTCCTCTCTGATTCATTTATTTCTATCATTCTATCTTCGATTTCACAAATCCTATCTTCTGCCTCCATTATTCTACTATTTGTTGCTTCCAGAGTGTTTTTGATCTCATTTATTTCATTATTCATTATATATTGACTCTTTTTTATTTCTTCTAGGTCCTTGTTAAACCTTTCTTGCATTTTCTTAATCCATGCCTCCAGGCTATTTATCTGTGATTCCATTTTTATTTCAAAATTTTGGATCATTTTCACTATCATTATTTGGAATTCTTTATCAGGTAGATTCCCTATCTCTTCCTTTTTTGTTTGGTTTGGTGGGCATTTATCCTGTTCCTTTACCTGCTGGGTATTCCTCTGTCTCTTCATCTTGTTTATATTGCTGAGTTTGGGGTGGCCTTTCTGTATTCTGGCAGTTTGTGGAGTTCTCTTTATTATGGAGTTTCCTCACTGTGGGTGGAGTTTTATCGGTGTCTTGTCAATGTTTCTTGGTTAGGGAAGCTTGTGTCTGTGTTCTGGTGGGTGGAGCTGGATTACTTGTCTCTGGAGTGCAATGAAGTGTCTAGTAACGAGTTATGAGATGTCAGTGGATTTTGAGTAACTTTGGGCAGCCTGTATATCGAAGCTCAGGGCTGTGTTCCTGTGTTGCTGGAGAATTTGCATGGTATGTCTTGTTCTGGAACTTGTTGGCCCTTGGGTGGTGCTTGGCTTCAGTGTAGCTATGGAGGCGTTTGATGAGCTCCTATAGCTTAATGTTCCCTGAAGTCAGGTGTTCTATGATGTTCTCAGGATTTGGACTTAAGCCTCCTGCTTCTGGTTTTCAGTCTTAGTTTTACAGTAGTGTCAAGACTTCTCCTTCTATACAGCACCATTGATAAAACATCTGGGTTAAAGATGAAAAGTTGCTCCACAGTGAGGTACACCCAGAGAGGTTCAGAGAGTTACATGGAGAAGAGAAGAGCGAGGAGGGAGTTAGAGGTGACCTGAATGAGATGAGGTGGAATGAAAAGAGGAGAGAGCAAGCTAGCCAGTAATCACTTCCTTATGTGCACTCCACAGTCTGGACCACTCAGAGATGTTCATGGAATTATATGGAGAAGAGAAGAGGGAGGAAGGAGACAGAGTTGGCCAGGAGGATAAAAGGAGGGGATGAAAAGGAGAGAGACAGACCCAGCCAGTAATCAGTTCGCTAAGTGTCCTCCACCATCTGGGATACACAGAGATTCAGAGAGTTGGGTAGAGAAGAGAAGGGGGAGGGAGGAGACAGAGGTGATCTAGTGGAGAGAAAGGAGAGTCCAAAGCGGGAGAGAGCAGTCAAGCCAGTAATGTCACTCCCAAGTAAAAATAGGTACTGAAGATTGGGTTCTTAAAGGTATAAAATTGATAACAAATACCAAAAATCAAAGATTAACATTCTAGAGTAGAGGTTGGATTTTCAAAAATACAATATTAAAGAAAAGAAGAAAAAAAAAAAAAACAAAGTCACAAAAGTTATTTAAAATATATATATATATATGATCAGATCAGTCACTCAGTCGTGTCCGACTCTTTGTGACCCCATGAATTGCAGCATGCCAGGCCTCCCTGTCCATCACCAACTCCCAGAGTTCACTCAGACTCACGTCCATCAAGTCAGTGATGCCATCCAGCCATCTCATCCTCTGTCGTCGCCTTCTCCTCCTGCCCCCAATCCCTCCCAGCATCAGAGTCTTTTCCAATGAGTCAAGTCTTCACATGAGGTGGCCAAAGTACTGGAGTTTCAGCTTTAGCATCATGAAGTTTGCTTTAAAAAGTCTTTTTTTTTTTTAATTAATAGTAGGTTATAAAAATGAAAATTAAAGGAGTAACAGAGGGCTTAAAAATTTTAAAAAAAAGTTAAAAAAAGAAAAAAAAAGAAAAGAAAAAGAAAAAAAGAAGAAATGGAAAAAAAAGAAAAAAGAAAAAAATGAAAGTAAAAATAGTAAAAATATATCTAGGACTTTCTCTGGTGTTGTTGTGGGCCATGTGGGGTCAGTTAATTTTCGGATAGTTTCTTGGTCCAGCTTATACATTTCTCAAGATCTATACGCCCCTTCCTATGTAGTCAGTGCTAACTACAGGGTTTTAATCTATTGCACCTGTCACTTCCAAGGCGGTTCCCTCAGTTTTAGCTTCTGTTTGCTAGTCTCTTCAGTGTCTGATTTCCACCCTGACACAAGGGGGCGGTGGTGGATACTATTTTAGGCTCACTTGTTCAGTCGCATTGTGGGGATGGAGGGACGCTGCAAACAAATAACACTGGTGTGTGCTCCTGGTGACTGAGCCACACTGGGCCTGCCCCCGCTCATGGTGTGTGCACCCTCCCTGCCCACACAGCTCAGGCTCTAGGTTGCTTCGCTGGGAACCATCGGAGGCCGGCCCTGGGCTGCATGCACCTTCCAGGTCTAAGCCGCTCAGGTTCAGACACTCAGGTAGTCCTCAGAGGCACAGACTCCGTTGGGCCTGCGTTTTGTGTCCTTCCAAGCTCCGAGAAGTTCGGGTGATGATGTGTTTGGTGAGTGTGGTCACTGCGACTTTTGGCCTCTCCCGTCCCTGCCGCTCGGTTTTCTGGGTGTACAACCGGCGCACCTTCTCAGGTGGATGACTGTCCTGAACCCCAAGAAGTCTTAGTAACCAAAGAAACCTGCTTGTAGTTTGGTAGATAGTGTCTCTCTGGGGCTGCAATTGCCCCCTTCTGGCTCTGGCTCCCTGTCACAGGAGGGGAATGGTTTTCAGCCAGCTAGTTCTGTTCTGCCCTTTTTTCTGTGTGCGGACCTGGCGGTGTCTTAGGGCTTTTCGCGTGGTAGCTATCCCACAGTCTGGTTTGCTAGCCCAAATTAGTTCGCTCTGATTAGTCTCGGGGCATTCAGGCCCAGGTCCTTACTCTAAGCAATGCAGCCCTCACCTCCCTGCCCAGCCCCTGCTTGCTGGTGGCAGGTGCAGGCATCTGCGCTGCTTCTCTGCTGTGGGAGTTACCGTTGGGCTCGTAATCTTATTTTTCCTCCCTGTTATGTTGCCCTCTGTGCTTCCAAGGCTCTGCACAGACTCGGCAGTGAGAGTGTTTCCTGGTGTTTGGAAATGTCTCTCTTTTTAAGACTCCCTTCCCAGGATGGAGCTCTGTCCCTCCCTCTTTTGTCTCTTTTTCTGTCTTTTATATTTTTCCTACCTCCTT
Organism: Bubalus kerabau; assembly: GCF_029407905.1. NCBI lineage: Eukaryota > Metazoa > Chordata > Mammalia > Artiodactyla > Bovidae > Bubalus > Bubalus kerabau. Next base: position 55,199,142 of record NC_073647.1, on the reverse strand, counting down.
TCGAAGACAATGGGCTGCTTTTCTGGGTGCCTGATGTCCTCTGCTGGCATTAAGAAGTTGTTTTGTGGATTTTACTCAGCCTTTAAACGTTCTTTTGATGAATATGTGGGGGAGAAAGTGGTCTCCCCGTGTTATTCCTCTGCCATCTTATGACCACCTCCCATTTAATTGCATTTAAAGTAGTTATTGACAGGTATGTTTCTTTTGGCATTTTCTTAATTGTTTTGGTTATATGTTTGTAGGTATTTTCTTTCACTTGTGTTTACTGGCTATATCAGTACCTTTAATATTTGCTGTAAAACTGATTTTGTGGTACTAAATTCTCTAAACTTTTGCTTGTCTGTAAAGCTTTTTATTTTTCCATCAGTTTTGAATGATATCCTTGCTGGGGAGAGTCATCTTGGTTGTAGATTTTTCACTTTCAGTACTTTAAGTTTATCCTGTCATTCCCTTCTGGCCTGCAGAGTTTCTGCTGAAAGATAAGCTCTTAATTGTATGGGGCTGCTCGTCATGAAATTTAGAGACTAAAAAGAGGCAAAAAGAATAGTGCCATCAACCCATGAGGATACCACTCCAAAATAATCCGTGAGATTATTACTCAGAAAATGGTGGTGGGAATTCCCTGGACTCGTGATCAAGACTTTGCACTTCCACTGTAGGAGGTGAGGGTTCAGTCCCTGGTTGGGGAACTAAGAGCCTACATGCTCTATGGCATGGCCAAAAGCTTTAAAAGAAAAAAAAAAAAAAAGTAATATTTTTAGAAACTGATAAATAACACACAAAAGAATTTTCCTTTTTAACTATTTTTAAGCATACAGTTCCAGAGAAGGCAATGGCACCCCACTCTAGTTATCTTGCCTGGAAAATCCCATGGACGGTGGAGCCTGGTAGGCTGCAGTCCATGGGGTCACTAAGAGTCAGACACGATTGAGCGACTTCACTTTCACTTTCCCTTGTTTGGTACTTGTTGCTTTTCCATTCCTTTTTTTTTAACTCTTTATTTGAGTTTGATTTCTGTTAGCTTGATAAGATGGTTCTTGATGTGTTTCACCTTGGGTTTATCCTGTATGGAACTCTGTTCTTCTTGGACTTGACTGACAATTTCCTTTCCCATGTCTCTTCAAAGATTTTCTCAAAATTTTCTTTTTCTCTGCTTTCTCTGGGGACCCCTATAACTCAAACATTCTCCCAGAAGTCTCTGAGGCTATTCTCAATTATTTTCATTATCTTTACCTTTATTCTGCTCTTCAGCTGTTATTTCCACCGTTCTATCTTCCAACTCACTATCCATTCTTCTGCCTCATTTATTCTACTATTGGTTCCTTCTATAATATTTTTAATTTCAGTAATTGTATTATTCATCTCTACTTATTTTTATTTTATTTAGGTATTTGCTAATTGTATTAATTTCATCTTCACCATTCTATTTTTGAGGCTTTGGAATACCTTTACTATATTAGTCTGATTTCTTTTTCAGGTAGCTTGCCTATTTCTCTTCATTTATTTCGTCTTGTAAATGTTTACCTTGTTCCTTCATTTGTGCTGTATTTCTTTGTTTTTTCCTCCCCCCCCCCAACTTACTCCATTTGAGATCTCCTTCTCTCAGGTTTAGGGTCACATTCCTTTCTTCCTTTTGCTTTATGCCCTCAAAGGATAATGTTGGTTCAGTGGTTTCTGTTGACTTATGTTAGGGGTGATTTGTGCCTGTGCTCTAGTGGGAAGAGGTGATTTTTTGTTCTCCCTCTGGTAGGCAGGGCTGTGCAAGATGGTATATTTTGAAGTGTCTATGGGAATCTTGTCTGCTGATGATTGTTTTTGTGTTTTTTGTCTTGCTTTTTGTTTGGATGAGGTGTCCTGCACTCGGTCCTGTTGGCAGCTGAGTGATACCACATTTTGTGCATGTGTATAGGCCTTCATGGAAGTTCTCACTAATTAATACCCCCTGGGATTAGGAGTTATCTGGCAGTCTTGGATCCTGGATACAGTGCTCCTCCTTCAATGATTCAAGCCCAGTCTCTGGTCAGGGGACTGAGACTCTATTTTTTTTTTTTTTTGTATGGGATTAAAGGGGATTAAAACAAACACATCAAGAGAGAGAGAAAAAATCATGACAAGAAATAAAAGCCAAACCCACAGAAATGGTAAATACAAGATCAGACAGAATTACAAAAACAATATGACATACACACACACTTATAAACACACAAATATAACCAAAGCATTCCAAGAAAAGAAGGTGCAAGTGATTGACTTGGTGAGCACTGGAAAGCAAAAATGACATAGACCAATTAAAAGCAGAGCTAACTAAAACTCAAAACGGAAAACTGAGCCAAAGCAGAGTGCCAACTGGGGGATATAGCAAAGAAAGCATAACAAATATGGTTAAAAAACAACAAATGAAAACAAAGACAGAGAGAGAGAAGAAGGGAAAGAAAAGAAAAAAGGAAGTAGAAGAAAAAATAGAAAAGCAAAAATAAATAGATGTATGTTTAAAAGATTTATATATATATATATATATATATATATATATCAAGGAATAGCTGCTGCTAAGTTGCCTCAGTCGTGTCCCACTCTGTGTGACCCCATAGATGGCAGCCCACCAGGCTCCCCCGTCCCTGGGATTCTCCAGGCAAGAAAACTGGAGTGGGTTGCCATTTCCTTCTCCAATGCATGAAAGTGAAAAGTGAAAGGGAAGTCGCTCAGTCGTGTCTGACCCTCAGCGACCCCATGGACTGCAGCCTTCCAGGCTCCTCCATCCATGGGATTTTCCAGGTGAGAGTACTGGAGTGGGGTGCCATTGCCTTCTCCTGAGGAATAGCTACAGAAGGAAAAGAGCAATAAGAGAAGCAGTCAAACAGAACATTTTTTTTAATTGAAAAATGGAAAAAAAAAAAAGGAAAAGTCCACAGTGCTGCAAAAGGCCAATGTAAAGGTAGAAGTATGTAGGGGGGATAGAAAGTGTATTTTTTTTATTAAAAAAATTTTTTGTAAAGGTCATAGCTCTCCTTAGTTGTGAAGTCTGCTTCCCTTGGGTGCAATTGGACTAGTTCCCTGTTGATGATTTCCTATTTGGGGAGACTTGTGCCTGTGTTCTGGTTGATGGTGCTTGATATTTTCTTTCTGAAGGGCAGCACCACATTGGGTAGTATGTTTTGGGATGTATATGGGTTCAGTATGGCTTTGGGCAGCCTGTCTGCTCGTGTAGAGTGTTATGTTTCTGTTTTGTTGAAGGATTGGTGTGGGGTATGTGGAAACTGGTGTCTGCTGGCCTTTGGGTAGCCTTTGTTTTGGTGTTGAGATGGAGGTCTTTGGGAAGGGTCATGACTATTAATGTTCTCTGGGGTCAGGAGTTCTCTGGTGGTTCAAAGTCTTGGGTTTGAGACTCTCACATCAGGGGTTCAGGCTCAAGGCCTATTTAAGGTCCAAGACTTCACAAGCCACACAGAACAAAAGATAAGTTTCCAACACTCTTGGTGAAGGCAACACTCAACACCCAGTGAGGTTTACACCAACATCTTTAGTGTTTCTAGGAAAGTCTCTGGACCTGTTTTGGGCAGTATGGGCTGAGCTCAGTCTTAGGTCTGGTCTTATTCCCACTTGTAGCTGCTCCTAATGTTTAGAGTTGCCCCTAGAGTTGCCCACCACAGACATGAGAGGTTGAAGGCCAAGGCTCATTAGGGGTCACTTGCTCTTGTGGACTGGGGAGAGAGGAGGATATGGCAGCCACACATGTGTTGCACTGGGGGGTGCCTCTGGCAGTAGTGACCTGTTGGATGTTGATATGGTCTGATGTAGGTCTTGATTTCTCCCAGAGGCAAAGGCCCCAATACATGGGTCCCTAGAAGAGCTCAGCTGTTTAAGCTCCCAGGAAGGTGCAGGCAGTAACCTGTGCCTGCCCAAAACCTGGGGGTAGCTGCAACCTCTGGGATGAGGACCCCACTGGTGTTGTTTTGTCCACTGACTCTGGCATGCCTGCCAGTTTTAGCAGTGATAGGCATGTCTATTTCTGCAGCCACATTGAAGTAGCCCTCTCAGCAAGTTGTCATGGCCACCAGCCACCTACCTCTCCATGAGATCTTTGCTGGAGCTTCCCCCCAGAAAGATGGTGGGCAGGAGCTACCCCACACCCAAGGTAAGGAGCAGAGGCTGTGCTTTGATGGAGCAGCCATGAAGAGATACCCAACGTCCAAGGTAAGAGAAAACCAAGTTAGACAGTAGGCACTAAGGGCATCAGAGGGCAGATAGACAGAAACCACAATCACAGACAATCAGCCAATCTGACCACATGGACCACAACCTTGTCTAACTCAATGAAACTAAGCCATGCTATGTGGGACCACCCAAGAAGGATGGGTCATGGTAGAGAGGTCTGACAGAATGTGGTCCACTGGAGAAGGGAATAGCAAACCACTTCAGTATTCGTGCCTTGAGAACCCCATGATCAGTATGAAAAGGCAAAAAGGTAGGACAATGAAAGATGAACTTGCCAGGAAGGTAGGTGTCCAATATGCTACCGGAGATCAGTGGAGGAATAACTCCAGAAAGAATGAAGGGATGGAGCCAAAACAAAAACAACACCCAGTTGTGGATGGGACCAGTGATAGAATCAAGGTCTGATGCTGTAAAGAGCAATATTGCATAGGAACCTGGAATGGTAGGTCCATGAATCAAGGCAAATTGGAAGTGGTCAAACAGGAAATGATAGGAGTGAACCTTAACATTCTAGGAATCAGAGAACTAAGATGGACTGAAATGGGTGAATTTAACTCAGATGACCATTATATCTGCTACTGTGGGCAGGAATCCCTTAGAAGAATTGGAGCAGCCATCATAGTCAACAAAACAATCCTAAAAGCAGTACTTGGATGCAATCTCAAAAACAGAATGATCTCTGTTCTTTTCCAAGCAAACCATTCAATATCATGGTAATCCAAGTCTATGCCCCCTACCGGTAATGCTGAAGAAGCTGAAGTTGAACAGTTGTATTAAGACCTACAAGACCTTCTAGAACTAACACCCCCAAAAAGATGTTCTTTTCATTATAAGGGACTGGAATGCAAAAGTAGGAAATCAAGAAACACCTGGAGCAACAGGCAAATTTGGCATTGGAGTACAGAATGAAGCAGGACAAAGTCTAATACAGTGTGCCAAGAGAACACACTGGTCATAGCAAAGACTCACTTCCAACAACACAAGAGAAGACTCTACACATGGACATCACCAGATGGTCAAAACCAAAATCAGATTGATTACATCCTTTGCAGCCAAAGATGGAGAAGCTCTATACAGTCAGAAAAAAACAAGATTAGGAGCTGACTATGGCTCAGAACATGAACTCCTTCCTGCCAAATTCAGACTGAAATTGAAGATAGTGGAGAAAACCACTAGACCATTCGGGTATGATCTAAATCAAATCCCTTATGACTATACAGTGGAAGAAAGAAATAGATTTAAAGGACTAGATCTGATAGACAGAGTTACTGATGAACTATGGATGGAGGTTTGTGACACTGTATAGGAGACAGGGATCAAGATCATCCCCATGGAAAAGCAATGCAAAAAAACAAAATGGCTGTATGAGGAGGCCTTACAAATAGCTGTGAAAAGAAGGGAAGTGAAAAGCAAGGGAGAAAAGCAAATATATACCCATTTGAATGCAGAGTTCCAAAGAATAGCAAGAAGAGATATGAAAACCTTCCTCAGCGATCAATGCAATGAAATAGAGGAAAACAATAGAATGGGAAAGACTAGAGATCTCTTCAAGAAAATGAGAGATACCAAGGGAATATTTGATGCAAAGATGGGCTCGATAGGACAGAAATGGTATGGACCTAACAGAAACACTAAATATTAAGAAGAGGTGGCAAAAATACACAGAACTGTACAAAAAGATCTTCATGACCAAGATAATCACGATGGGGTGATCACTTATCTAGAGCCAGACATCCAGGAATGTGAAGTCAAGTGGGCCTTAGGAAACATCACTACGAACAAAGCTAGTGGAGGTGATGGAATTCCAGCTGAGCTATTCCAAATCCTGAAAGATGATGCTGTGAAAGTGCTTCACTCAATATGCCAGCAAATTTGGAAAACTCAGCAATGGCCACAGGACTGGAAAAGGTTAGTTTTCATTCCAATCCCAAAGAAAGGCAATTCCAAAGAATGCTCAAACTACTGCTCAATTGCACTCATCTCACACGCTAGTAAAGTAATGCTCAAAATTCTCCAAGCCAGGCTTCAACAATACATGGACCATGACCTTCCAGATGTTCAAGCTGGTTTTAGAAAAGGCAGAGGAACCAAAGATCAAATTGCCAACATCTGCTGGATCATCAAAAAAGCAAGAGAATTCCAGAAAAACATCTATTTCTGCTTTATTGACTATGCCAATTCCTTTAACTGTATGGATCACAATAAACTGTGGAAAATTCTGAAAGAGATGGGAATACCAGACCACCTGACCTTCCTCTTGAGAAATTTGTATGAAAGTCAGGAAGCAATAGTTAGAACTGGACATGGAACAAAAGACTGGTTCCAAATAGGAAAAGGAGTACATCAAGTCTGTATATTGTCACCTGGCTTATTTAACTTATATACAGAGTACATCATGAGAAACATTGGGCTGGAGGAAGCACAAGCTGGAATCAAGATTGCCGGGAGAAATATCAATAACCTCAGATATGCAGATGACACCACCCTTTTGGCAGAAAGTGAAGAGGAACTAAAGATCCTCTTGATGAAAGTGAAAGTGGAGAGTGAAAAAGTTGGCTTAAAATTTAACATTCAGAAAACTAAGATCATAGCATCTGGTCCCATCACTTCACGGCAAATAGATTGATAAACAGTGGAAACAGTGGCTGACTTTATTTTTCTGGGTCCCAAAATCACTGTAGATGGTCATTGCAGCCATGAAATTAAAAGATGCTTACTCCTTGGAAGGAAAGTTATGACCAACCTAGGCAGCATATTAAAAAGCAGAGACATTACTTTGCAACAAAGATCCGTCTAGTGAAGGCTATTTTTTGTCCAGTGGTCATGTATGAATGTGAGAGTTGGACTATAAAGAAAGCTGAGTACCAAAGAATTGATCCTTTTGGACTGTGGTGTTGGCGAGGACTCTTGAGAGTCCCTTGGACTGCAAGCAGATCCAACCAGTCCATCCTAAAGGAGTTCAGTCCTGGGTGTTGATTGGCAGTACTGTTGTTGAAGCTGAAACTCCAATACTTTGGCCACCTGATACAAAGAGCTGACTCCTTGGAAAAGATTCTGATGCTGGGAAAGATTGAGGGCAGGAGGAGAAGGGGACGACAGAGCCTGAGATGTTTGGATGGCATCACTGACTCAATGGACATGGGTTTGGTTGGACTCTGGGAGTTGGTGACGGTCAGGGAGGCCTGGCGTGCTGCAGTTTATGGGGTTGCAAAGAGTAGGACACAACTGAGCGACTGAACTGAACTGAAGTGCCCCCCAGGTCCCACCCTATGCTACAGGCCTAAGCTTCCTAGCCACTTTTCTTCTCTCCTGGCCCCTGCCCTTTGCTCAGCAAGGGCTTGTATGCATTTCTCTCAGCTCCCTGACCCCACCCTCTGTTCCAAGCTGGGGCTTGTGAGCTACTCACAGCTGAGGATTGCTGTTAGGCAGCTTTCTCTGTATTTTGCCTTCTGAGCTCCTGCTTTTACACATTCCTCTGAGGTTCCACAACTCCCCATTGGCCCCTCCTGTGAGGGAGTTTCCTAATGCATGAAAACTTTTCCTCCTTTACAACTCTCTCCGTCCCTCATGGCACAAGCTCTGGTCCTTAAGTTCTCTGCCATTTTTTTTTTTAATGTCCTTATCTTTTGTCCTACCTCATCCAGGGAGATTAGTTTGCTTTTTTGGAGGCCTGGGCTCTTCTGTTGTCCTTTATAAGTTTCTCTGTAGGAGTCGTTTGATATTTTTATGAGTTTTTTTTATGTTTTTGTGGGGAGACAAGCCATCTCCCCATCTTACTTATCTGCCATCTTTTTCCATGCCCCCCAAAACCTATAACACCTTTACTTTATACAAATTAATTTGTACTTCTTTTTTTTTTTCGTTTTTTTTTTATTGATTTTTGTTGAAGGATGCTTGCTTTACAGAATTTCATTGTTTCCTTGATGTACTTCTTAATCCCCCACCACTAAATTCACTCTACACCCTTCCTTCTCCCCACTGGTAATCACTACACTGTTTCTATGTGTTTGAATTTATTTGCTTTGTTATATTCATTGATTTCTTCTATTTTATATATTCTACCTATAAATGATAGCATGCAGCTTTCATATTTCTCTGGTTGACTTATCTCACATAGCATAATACCCTCGAAATTTTTCCATGTTGCAAATGGAAAAATAATATTCTTTTAATGGCTAAGTATTATCCAATTATATATATATATATATACACACACATTATATATCTGTATATCTATATATACATATATATCCACCTATATACACACACATACATATATGCCACATCTTTATTCATTCATAGGTTGATGGACATTTTGGTTGCTTCCAAATCTTGGCTATTATAAATAATGTTTATATGAACATTGTGGTGCATGTATCTTTTGGATTAGTGATTTCATTTTCTTCAGATGTATACCCAGGAGTGGAATTTTGCTGGATCATATGATAATTCTATTCTTAGTTTCTTGAGGAAGCTCCATACTATTTTCCACAGTGACTGCACCAATTCATATCCTCAGCAATGATGTCCTAGGGGACCTTTTTCTTCACATCCTTGACAAGGCATCTGATCCCATCACTTCATGACATATAGATGGGGAAACAATAGAAACAGTGAGAAACTTTATTTTCTTGGGCTCCAAAATCACTGCACATGGTGATTGTAGCCATGAAATTAAAAGATTCTTGCTCCTTGGAAGAAAAGCTATGACAAACCTAGACAGCATATGAAAAAGCAGAGACATTACTTTGCCAACAAAGTTCCATATAGTCAAAGCTGTGGTTTTTCCAGTAGTCATGTATAGATGTGAGAGTTGGACCATAAAGAGAGCTGAGAGCTGAATAATTGATGCTTTTGAACTGTGGTGTTGGAGAAGACACTTGAGAGTCCCTTGGACAGCAAGGAGATCAAACCAGTCAACTAAAGGAAATCAGTCCCAGAATACTCACTGGAAGGACTTATATTAAAGCCAAAGCTCCAATATTTTGGCCACCTGATGCAAAGGACTGACTCACTGGAAAAGACTCTGATGCTGAGAAAGATTGAAGGCGGGAGGAAAAGGGGATGAAAGAGGATGAGATGGTTCGATGTCATCACTAACCCAATGGGCATGAGTTTGAGCAAGCTCCAGGAGTTGGTGATGGACAGGGAAGCCTGGCATGCTACAGTCCATGGGATCGCAAAGAGTCAGACACGACTCAGTGACTGAACTGAACTGAACTGCCAATGTTTGTTATTTGAAGACCTTTTAATGATAGACATTGTGATAGGTGTGAAGGTGATATCTCATTGAAATTCCGATTAGCATTTCTTTGATGGTTAGCAATGTTGAACATCATTTGATGTTCCTGTTGCCCATTTGTATATCTTCTTTGGGAGAAAGTCTATTCAAATCTTCTGTAAATTTTTATTGGGCTTTTTTTTTTTAATGTTAAGCTGTATGAGCTATTTTTATATTTTGGATATTTAACCCCTTATCATTCACATCATTTGTAAATATTTCTCCAATTCAGTAGTTTGTCTTTTCATTTTGTCAATGCTTTCCTTCTATGTGCATTTTTTAAAAATTACATCCCATTTATGTTTCCTTTTGTTTCCTATTCCTTAAGAGATATGTCCAAAAAACTATTGCTACTATTTATCTCAGAGTGTTCTCCCTTTGATTTCTTCTAATAATTGTATGTTTTCTGATTTTTAATCCATTTTGAATTTATTTATATATATGTTGTGAGAAAATATTCTAGTTTCATTCTTTTACATGTAGCTATCCAGTTTTCACTGTGCTACTTACTGACAAGACTGTTGTTTCTCCATTGTATATTCTTGCTTCCTTTGTTGTAGATTAAGTGACCATAGTGTGTGGGCTTATGTCTAGGCTGTATATTCTGTTACATAGATACATGATTCTATGTTTGTACCTGTACCCTACTATTATGCTTACTTTAGCTTTGTGCTAGAGTCTGAAGTCAGAGAGTAAAATATCTACAGCATTGTTTTGTTTTATTTTTATGAAGATTGCTTTAACTATTCAGAGTCTTTTGCATTTTAGGATTATTTGTTCTAATTATATGGAAAATATTTTATTATTGTGATACAGATGTATGAAATCTGTAGACTGCTTTGGATAGTATGGACATTTTAGCAATGCTAGTTCTAACAATCCGAAGAATACATGCTATCTTTCCATTCTTTGTATCATCTACAATTTTCTTCATAAACATTTTATAATTTTCAGATTATATGTATTTCACCTCCTTAGTTAAGGTTACTCAGGTATTTATGCTTTTGGTACGATTTTTAATGGAATTCTTTCTTGTGTGCTCTTTCTGATATTTTATTATTTATAGAGAATCAATCTATTTCTGTATATTAATCTTGTATCCTGCAACTTTATTGAATTCATTTATTCATTCTAACAGATTTTAGTGGATAGTATATGTGTTTTCTATATATGTACAATGTCATCTGTGGCAGTATTAATCCTTCCCTTCCAATTTTGATGATTTTTACTTCTTTTTCCTGACTGATTTCTGTGGCAAGGATTTTTGATACTAAATCAAATAAAAGTGGTAAGAGTGGGCATCCTTGTCTTGTTTCATAATTTAGAGAAAAAACTTTCAGCTTTTCAAAATTGAGTATGATGTTAGCTGTGCATTTCTCACAAATGGCCTTTATTATGTTGATATATGTTCTTTTTATATCCTTTTTAATAAGAAGGTAAGAGTTTTTATCATGAATGGATGTTGAATTTTGTTAAAGGCTTTTCCTGCATCTACTTAGATGGTCATATGATTTTTACCCTTCCTTTTGTTAATGTGGTATATCCCATTGATTAAGAATGTTAAGCCATTCTTGCATGCCTGGAATAATTTTAACTTTTAATGGTGTATGGGATGCCTTTATCTGTTACTGAATTTGGTTTTATAACTTTGTGTTGAGAATTTTTCATCTATATTAGTCTGTAGTTTTCTTTTTTGCATTATCTTTACCTGGTTTTAGTATCAGGGTAATAACAGCCTCATAGAATGAATTTGGGAATATGCTTTTCAATTTTTTTGGAATAGTTTGAAAAGAATGGGTATCAGCTCTCCTTTATATGTTTGGCAGAATGCCCCTATGAAACCATCTAGTACTGGACTTTTTCTTTTGCTAGAAATTTTTTTAATTATTATTGTTAATTCACTTTCACAACTAGTGATGGGTCTGTTCAGATTGTCTTTCTTTTTTTCTGATTCTGTTTTGAATGGTTGTGTGTTTCTAACAAATTTGTCCATTTCCTACAGATTGTCCAATTGTTGGCATACAATTATTCACAGTATTTTTAATGATCTTTTGCATTTCTGTGATAATGGTCATTATTTGTCCTCTCATTCGTTATCTTTTTTATTTGGGTCCTTTGTCTTTACTTTTTTTGTTGATGAGCCTGGTTGAAGGCTTATTACTTTTGTTTGCTTTGTTTTATTTTGTTTAAATGTCTGGATGTCTTTGAACTTTTCTACTGTTTTTTAGTCTCTATTTTATTAAATCCCTCTATGATCTTTCTTATTCCCCTCCTTCTGTTATCTTTGTGGTTTGTTTATTCTTTTTTCTCTGATACCTTTAGATTAAGCTATTTATTTTGAATTTTTTGTTTGTTTCTTAACAGAGGCCTGTGTTGTTACTATTATTATTATTATTTTTCTCTTAGAACTGCTTTTGCTGCCTCCCATAGATTTTGGAAGGTTGTGTTTCCATTTCCATTTGTCTCAAGTTAGTTTCTCATTTCTTCTTTTTTCATTGACCTGTGGAGTTTTTAATAGCATGCTATTTAGTCCCGATGTGTTTGTTCTTTTGCCATTTTTCATCTGTTATTGAATTCTGGTTTCATAGCACTGATGTCCATAAAAAATACTTGATATAATTTATATCCTTTTAATTTGTTGAGACTTGTTTTGTGACCTGTCATTTGATCTCTCCTGGGGAATGAGAGGGTAACAGGCAGGAAGCCCAGGTGTCTCCAAATGGAGGAAATAGCCTGCAAGTATCAGATATTTTTATCTCTCTTAAGTGGCAAGAAGAAACAAACTAGCGATATTTTTTTTCTTCTCTATACAAACTTAAAAGGAGGTTTCTCTTAAAATACTGTGTTGCCATAATGACACCTGGTTTCACCTGAAGTTAACTATTCGCAAACCTTGAGATAACCAATGCATTTTTCTTCTGGAAATGTTTGTCTTAAACTTTGCTAATGTACTATTCATTTACCCCAAACTCAGTCTTCAAGTCGGTTCTGCCAAATGGCTCAGAATCTACTTGACAAACCAGTACGTTATACTCAGATATTGTTCCCCTAATCTATATAAACAAAACTATTTGTATGGTAATCTGCCTTTCTACAAGATTCAAGTTAATTATTTTATGGCCCAAGATGAACCATTTGGTGCCAAAATTATCCCAAAATGCATCTTATGGGTGAGGGGCTTGGTGCCATTTTGAGTTTTAAGACATTCCTTTATTTCATCAACAGACTGCTAGTGACTATATAACATCCAGCTGAAGACTAGCAGGGGACACTCTTTCTGCCCCCTTCTGATGTCTATGTCAGAAGCTTTCTCTATCTTCTTTATACTTTAATAAAACTTTATTACACAAAGCTCTGAGCGATCAAGCCTTGTCTCTGGCCCCAGATTGAATTCTCCTCTGGAGGCCAAGAATCCTGGCTGTCTTTTCATTTAGCAACAACCTTTCATCTTGGGGGCTCGTCTGGGATCCTTCAGGACAAGGTAAGAATGCTTGGAGCTCTAGTTCTTTGTTCTCTTAGCAAATACATTTTCTGCTGTGCTTTACTAACTCTACGGTCTGCTTGTGTGAATGAATGGCATACCCTGTGCAAAGCAAGTGAGGTGCCCTGCTCTGTGGTTCCATGGTGATCTCATACGGCTTATGGCAGAAACCTTCCGGAGGTTTATACTTACCTGCCAATGCCAAGAGGCACCCAGTGTCTCCTTCGGGAACTGACCAGAAATGGGCAAAGCATGTGGACCAAACTCTCCTTTCTCGGTCAACCTTTTCGGTCTCTTTGACCATTTCATAATTCCTTGAGAATTAGAAGTACTAACCTAATCTATCGGATCATAGGCTTTCAAGGGACTTGTAATCTATACTGTTACTGTGCATTGTGGTTTAGGTCCCAAACTTGAATTGGTAGTCAGGAAAGCGCCTAGCCTTGCTAGGAATCAAAAGTTTGGAAGCTAGATGGAGCTCTAGATCCAAGAACATCTCTGAGGTTAAAGGTTACTCAGATTGGGACTACAATGTGTTTTTTTCCTTTGGTAACTCTGGCTCTTAGTGGACTAGAGGAGGCTCTTATACTGGTGTGGTGATGCTTGGAAGGAACATCTTAGTTTTATGTTCGTATCGGTCTTATTGTGGTCAGGAATATACTCAGGGTCGTGCACAGGCACTCAGGTGACGAATGTTTCTCCCAGTGGTCTGAACTTGGAGGCATTCCGGAAGGTTACTCTGATTGCACCCCAGGTGGCATCAGAGGCAAGCAAAGTTAGTGGTGAAGCGCTGGACAGTCAGGTAGGGATGCTATCAGGTCTACCCCTGGTACATCCCCACCTTGTCTCGGTGGTAGAACCAGGAGGGATGAGTACGGCACCTGCGTCAGTAAGGAACAGACTAAGTCCAACCAGGAAGGAAAAGCTTTTGGTGTAAAGTCTGTCTATACCCCCATTTAGAGCAGGGAGGGACACTTCTGGTAGAAAGATGGAGCTGGTCGCTTTTTATTTCTCTCTTACAGATGAGAGCTAACAATTCCAGCCTCACTCCTTTGAAGGTAAAAATGTAATGAAAACTTTAAATAACATTATCAAAAGATGTGAGGTTTGTCAGAAATATAACACAAAGACTGAAAAGCTAGCAAAATCTGGATTACAATAAAGTGGGAAGTATCCTGGAGAGGACTGGGAAATTGATTTTACTCATATGCCAAAAGCTAATAGATATTCTTGCTTACAAGTTTGGGTGGATACTTATACTGGATGGATTTAAGCGTTTCCCTGTTGTAGTGAACAAGCTAAGGAGGTTATAAAGATTGTAATCCATGAAATTATCCCCAGGTTTGGGCTGCCACAGAGACTTCGGGGTGACAATGGCTCCGCCTTTAAAGCTGCTGTAACTCAGAGGGTATCTAAAGCTCTAGGAATAGAATATCACTTACACTGTTCCTGGAGACCCCAATCCTCAGGAAATGTTGAAAAAGCTAATGACATTATCAAAAGACATCTGCACAAATTAACTCGAGAGATGCAGGACAATTGGATTAAAATCCTACCCATAGGTTTAATGAGGGCTCGGGATGCCCCCCAAAAGGAGGGACTATCCCCCTTTGAATGTATTTATGGAAGGCCTTTCTTATGCACAGACATTGTTATAGACCCTGAAGCCTTGGAATTAACTAGTTATGTAACTCAGCTCTCAGCTTTTCAACAGGCATTAACAGAACTCCAGGAGATGACTCCTGACCCAGCCTTTGAGTCAAGCAAGCCTCTATTTGAGCCAGGAACAGAGGTTCTGATAAAAACATTGGGATCTTGGGGCCCATCCCTCAAGCCCCTCTGGGAAGGCCCTTACCAGGTTATTCTTTCTTCTCCCACAGCTGTCAAAGTACCAGGAATTGATTCATGGGTACATCACACTCGAGCTAAGAGGTGGCACCCTTACCAAAAGTAAGCGACTTCATTTTATGACTTCGCTTTCTATGCTCTGACTTTGTACTTTTCAGATGGGCCTAGTAACCTATGTGAGCTTACTTCTGCTGACTCCAAAAATCCTGAGTCTGCCGTTTGATCCTCAAGACAATGCCTTCCCATCCTGGGCTCACTTCTATGCTTCATTCCACAATCGGTCTAACTGCTGGGTCTGTGGAGCACTCCCCTCTTCATCAGTGGAAGGATTCCTGTGGTGGACATCTCCACTTCAAGGAAAAGACTTTCTCCAAGTCTGTGAATACCTTGGGCAACAATCATATGTGATGCCTTTTCTTCATCTAATGACATCTAACAACCCTAAAATGGACTGGTGCAACACATTGCACTTTATGGACATAACATGACTTTTAATTTTGATTTTAACTTGTTTTAATGACTATTTTGTCTTGCATCTGTAACTGTGTAACTGGATTTGTTTCTAGCCCCATGAAAGCTTTTAAGTTACAAATGGTTGCTCAAACTCCTGCTACTGCTGCAGCTTCCTCCACCTACTATTTGGGGCCCCTGGATCAGATATCCTCAATATGAAGATTAGGAGAATATGTTGCCTCATCAATTTAGGGACAATGCCCCTTGTCAGCTCGGGAGCAGTTATGGAATGAGAATGATACCCCTTTTCCCTAGGCAACATAATTCTCCTAAAAGAAAAGGGGGAATGAGAGGGTGACAGGCTAGAAGGCCAGGGGTCTCCAAAAAGAAGAAATAGCCTGCAAGTGTCAGACATTTTTATCTCTCTTAAATCACAGGAGGACACAAACTAGCAATATTTTTTTTTTCCTTCTCTATACAAATTTAAAAGGAGGTTTCTCTTAAAATACTGTGTTGCCATAATGACACCTGGTTTCACCTGAAGTTAACTATTCGCAAACCTTGAGATAACCAATGCATTTTTCTTCTGGAAATGCTTGTCTTAAACTTTGCTAATGTACTATGCATTTACCCCAAACTCTGTCTTCAAGTCGGTTTTGTCAAATGGCTCAGAACCTACTTGACAAACCAGTATGTTATACTCAGATATTGTTCCCCTAATCTATGTAAACTAAATTATTTGTGTGGTAATCTGCCCTTCTACAAGATTCAAGTTAATTATTTTATGGCCCAGGATGAACCATTTGGTGCCAAAATTATCCCAAAATGCATCTTATGTGTGAGGGGCCTGGTGCCATTATGAGTTTTAAGGCATTCCTTTCTTTCATCAACAGACTGCTAGTGACTATATAACATCCAGCTGAAGACTAGCAGGGGGGCACTCTTTCTGCCCCCTTCTGATGCCTATGTCAGAAGCTTTCTCCATCGCCTTTATACTTTAATAAAACTTTATTACACAAAACTCTGAGCGATCAAGCCTTGTCTCTGGCCCCAGATTGAATTCTTCTCCAGAGGCCAAGAATCCCAGCTGTCTTTTCATTCAGCAACAACTTTTCATGTTCTCAACAACATTCCATGTTCTCAAATATGCATTTGAAACGATTGTGTATTCTTCTGTTTTTGGATAGCATTTCTTATTAAGTCTAACCTATATAAATGTGCCATTTAATGCCTTAAATGTTATTTCCTTACTAATTTCCTGTTTTATGATCTGTCCATTGATGTAAGTTGGGTGTTAAAGTCTCAAACGTTAATTTTATTATTGCCATTTTCTCCCTTTATCTGATGATATTTGCTTCATATTTTTAGGTGCTCATCTACTGAGTGCTGGAGAAGGAAATGGCACCCCCCTCTAGTACTCTTGTCTGGAAAATCCCATGGATGGAGGAGCCTGGTAGGCTGCAGTCTATAGGGTCGCTGAGAGTCGGACACAACTGAGCGACTTTACTTTCACTTTTTACTTTCATGCATTGGAGAAGGAAATGGCAACCCACTCCAGTATTCTTGCCTGGAGAATCCCAGGGAGAGAGGAGCCTAGTGGGCTGCCGTCTATGGGGTTGCACAGAGTCGGACACGACTGAGGTGACTTAGCAGCAGCAGCAGCAGCGGCAGCTACTGAGTGCATATATGTAAATGATTTTTATATCTTCTTTTATTGGCCCTTTATCATTATATAATGGCTTTCTTTGTCTTGTTACAGACTTTACTTTGAAGTGTATTGTGTCTGATATGTGTATTGCTATCTCCAATTTCCTATCATTTCCACTTGCATGAAATACATTTTTCCATCCCCTTGCTTTCAGTCTGTGTATGTCTAAAGACACACATAGTGTGTCTTTCAATCTGTAGCTCTAAAGTGAATCTCCTATAGGCTGCATCTAGATGGATTCTGTTTTATTTTTTATCCAATCATTCACACTATGTCTTCTTATTAGAACATTTTATCCATTGACTTTTAAAGTGATTATTGATACATATGTACTTACTGACATTTATTACTTCCCCCTGCCTTTGGTTTTTGTACTTCTTCTTTCTCATTTTCTTCTTCTTTTATTTCCTTCCCTTGTGATTTGATGATATCCCCTACTAGTATGCTTGTGTTTCTAGTTTTTGTGTATCTATTGCAAGTTTTTGATTTGTAGTTGTCATGGAGTTTATATAGGGCTTCCCTGGTTGCTCAGGTGGTAAAAAATCCACCTGTAATGCAGGAGACCCTGGTTTGATCCCTGCATTAGCAAGATCCCTTGGAAGAGAACCTGTCAACATACGCCAGTATTCTTGCCTGGAGAATCCCCATGGACAGAGGAGCCTGGCAGGCTATACATTCCATGGGGTCACAAAGAATTGGACATGACAGAGTAACTAAGCATAGCACATGGAGTTTATATATGTTGACATTTATCTACTTGTTTTAAACTGCTAGTCTTTAATGTTCAAACACATTCTGAAAGAACCACAAATTTTCTACACTGAACAATAGCAAAAATTAATGTTCTAGTCCACAACTTAACTGGAGCTCAGTGTTTGATAATTTTAAAATAGGCAATCAAATACAGACTGGCTTACTTCCCAGATGAATAAATTAATGAATATTTATAAAATCTTCAAGGATGTTTGGGAGCCAACGTGGCAACATATGACACAGTCATGCATTGTTTATGCATGCAACAATGACATACTGGTCAATAGAGTTTTTTCTCAGTAATATTTGTCAACTTGGCTCCCATTGTGAAGTGTTCCTGTATCTGTTTTAGGTGCTTAGAAATTTGTTTTCAGATGCCTTATGATATATGTGAAAATATAAACAAACCTTGTGTCTTTTCTTGTAAAATTCTATCACTTTGCAATGGAAAGAAACACTAAAGCCAGTATCAACAAACTTTCTTGTAAAGGGACACACAGTAAATATTTTCAGTTTTTCAGACCATAAATTTTCTGTTGCAACTATTCACCTAAGATGGTGTAGCCTCAAAGCAGCCATAGACAATATATAAATAAATAATTCTGGCAACATTTTAATAAAATATTAATTTTTTTAAATAGTGTAAAATAGATTTGGCCCATGGCAATAGTTTGAAAACCCCTGCATTAGAGTCAGGGAAAGTCTATCAACTACTTGGGTCAAGCTATATAAAACTTCTGTCCAAATTAAAACTGTCCATATGTGTCATGTGTTAGAATCTAAATAGTATAGCTATACATTTTGTATTCTGAGAAAGTTCACATTTAGTTAGCTGTGCCATATTGAGCAAAGATTTTACTTTTGGTATTTTCCATCTTTAAAACAATTCTTATTCTGTTCTGACTGTTCAGCAATAGCTGTTAGGCTAGATAAAACCTCCCCCACTGAGTTCTCTCTTGTGTAAGTTTCACAGCTTAAAATGAGAAATCTACACCCTTCATAAAGCACTGTATTAAGAGACCTCAAATGTATAAAAAGCATCCCTCAGCTCAAGGGAAAAAAAAATCATAACATAAATTAAGAGAAAAGAGAGCTACCAGTAATCTATTAACACAGAAATAGATAAAATTGAACAGGATAATGAGAATAATATTAACTTGAGGTTTATAAGACATTTTCAGATTTGTTTCCTATTACATCAATCATGTATTTTTTCCCTCCAAGTGTTGCTTTCTTAACAGCCATTAAGTGGCCCTGACTAAAGATTTATAAACATCTTTTATTACTCAGCATTGAGCTTCCTTTCATCTTTTCAACGTTTTACCCAAAAAGTAAGAAGTCAGAGCTCCTCTGTGATCTTAACTACTTTAAATGCTTACAGTATTAGCATTCACTTTTAAAAATATAGTCTTTACAAATAAAGGTGATTAATTGAAACTTTCTTTCATTTCATATTATTATGTTAATGATCCAGAGATGATGAAACATGTTCAATCTATTTCCTTTCAAATTGCATTGTCTAGATATTTGATGCAAAGTGATGCAAATCTTTAATCAAGCTTTCACTTTCTATATGACAATTCATTATTAGTTGGGAGCATTTCTTTACTTTTAAAGGTCATGTCATCTTCAAAATCGGACAGAACTCTACTTACTGTCTCATTCTGACAGGTCTTACATGTATATATTTGTTCTGCTTTGGCAAAGATAACCCACAGCTCATGTCATTGATGTGGATGAGCAGAAAGGAAGATAAAAAAGAAGAAAAAGAAGTAATATAAGCTGGTTGCTGATTTTATTTCTTTTATTTAAAACATGAATAAAAATGTGTGTTGTACTCTGAGTACTATAAAAACTTTAAAAATACATTGTGTTACTGGACTGTTGACTTTTTATTTCACAACCCCATTTCAAATGAATATCCCTTTTTATTAAGGGATTGTATAACACCAAAATAATTAATGGATTAGTTTTAGATGAAGGATTAGTTTCTTAAATCCAAAGTATGCTATATGTATTTGTATAGTAAGTCAACCAATAATTTTCAAATACAGTAGAAGTTATAAAGTCTTATGTAGTACTGGTCAGGTTAGATTAATAGTTATTACTCAGATTAACGTCAAACTCTTAAAAGGGATAAAAAGAATCTCATCTCATATTAACTATCTTTGGTACATCAGTTCAGTTCAGTCGCTCAGTCGTGTCCCACTCTTTGCGACATAAGTTACCTCTAATAGAAGATGTTCCAGTGCATGGAATACTTTGTCAGTCAATATATTTAATTATCATTATAGCTATAATAATAACAATGAAGTGAAATGAAGTCACTCAGCCGTGTCCGACTCTTTGTGACCCCATGGACTGTAGCCCATCAGGCTCCTCCGTTCATGGGATTCTCCAGGCAAGAATACTGGAGTGGGTTGCCATTTCCTTCTCCAGGGGATCTTCCCGACCCGGGGATCGAACCCAGGTCTCCCAAATTGCAGGCAGAGCCTTTAACCTCTGAGCCACCAGGGATGCTCCAATAATAACAATACTTCCTTGTATTTTTACAGAACTTCAAAGACTTTCAAAACTTAACAATTTTTAAAGCATTTTTTTGAAATGTATTTTTGGGATATACTTGACATGTAAAACTGTGTAGTTTATGATATACAATGTGTTAATTTGATATAATTACATATTGCATTACAATTACCATAGTGTTGTTAGTAGCAGTTCTATATTGCCACATACTTATTATTTACTTTTTGTGGTGGGAGCCATTAAGATCTAAAAGTATTCTAGCAACTGGAAGTTTATATACAACGAATTTTGTCTATATTCACTATGGTATGCATAAAATTTCTAGGAATTATTTATCTATGGGTTGTAAGTTTGTATCCTTAAACAACATCTCCCCAACTATCCTACTGCCAGTCCATGGCAGCCATAATTCTGTACTCTGTTTTTTTGAATTCAGCTTTTTTATTTACATGCATAAGTGATACCATTTCTCTGACTTACATAATACACTTTGTCAAGGTTTATATATGTGGTCACACACGATAGAATTTCCTTTTTTTCTCATAGCTGAATAATACTCCCCTATGTGATTGGAGGAAATTATAAAATCTTCCTTATCTATTCATTCATTTACAGATACTTATGTTGCCTCTGTATCTTGGCTATACTGAAAAATCCTGTAATAAACATAGGAGTGCATATGTTTTCCTTTGTATATACATACACTGAGACAATTGCTGGACTACATATGGTAGTTCAGTTTTTAATTTTTTGAGAAGCCTCCAAGTTATTTTCCACAGTGTCTTAATAAATTTGCATTCCCACCAACAGTGAACAAGGGTTTCCTTTTCTCAACATCGTTGCTGACACTGTTAATCTCTTGCCTTCTTGACAATAGACCTTCTAACATGTGTGAGATGATATTTCATTGTGGTTCTGATATTCATTTCCAATTATTACTGATGCTGAGTATCTTGTTATGTACCCATTGCCCATTTGGATATCTTTGGGAAAATATCTATTTAGTTTCTTTGCTCATTTTACAACAGGATTTTTTGTTGTTGTTATTAAGTTGCATGAATTCTGTGGATATAATATATCCCTTATCTGATATTTTGGTGTAAATATTTTCTCCTAGTTCATAGATTGCCTTTGCATTTTTAATTTTTTTTTTTTTTACTGTGAAGAAATTTTTTTTTAGCTTGATGTAGTCATAATTGTTCATCTTTACTTTTGTTTCTTGTGCTCTTGGTGTCATATCTAAAAATATCATTGACAATACCAATGTCATGAGCTTCTTTCTTGCATTTTCTTCCATCAATTTTAAATAATCAGGTCTTATGTTTAAGGCTTTAATTTATTTTCAGTTAATTTTTGTGAATGGTTTAATGGATGAGTCCAATTTCATTTTTCTGCATTGAATTATGCAGTTTTCCCAACACATGTTGAAAAGACTTTCCAAACCCAGCTGAATGTTATTGATACCCTTGTCTTAGCTGACCATAAAAGCAGAGATTTATTTGTGGGCTCTGTTCCGTTCCATTGGTCTATGTGTATAATTTTATGCTAGAGTAATTCTCTTTTAGTTACTAAAGCTTTGTAGTAAAGTTTGAAATCAGGAAATGTGATGCCTCCAGCTTTGTCCTCTTCCTCACTATTGCCTTGGCTGTTTGGGAACTTTTGTTTTACAAATTTTAGGATTGGTTTTCTATTTCTGTGGGGGAAAAAAAAGACATTTTGATAGGAGTTGTGTAGAATTTATGGATGGCTTGGTGTAGAATGGACATTTTAATAATCATTCTTCAGATCAATAAACATGGATTATTTCCCCATTTTTTTGTGTGCTTTCTTTAATGCATTTCTTTCTTTTTAAATGACATTTATTGTTTTCTTTCTAACTTTAAAATTCATGTTCGTTGAAGAAAACTAGAAATACATAAAAGTCTAAAGTGGAAATTAAAAATCACCTATAATCTGAACACCCAGAGATAATCATCATTAGCATTTTGATTCATTTCCTCCCAAAGTCTACATATTTTTTTTTCAGTTGCTGTGTAATTGACCTGTATGTCTACATTAGTTCTAAGTGCATACCTTAGTGATTTGATATTTCTATAGATTACAAATTGATCACCGTGCTATGACTAGTTATCATCTTTCACCATGCAAACATATTACAATATAATTGACAAAATTCCCCATGCTGTACATTTCATCCCCTGGACTCATTTATTTTGTAACTAGAAGTTTGTGCTTTTTAATATTCCTCACCTTTTCCACTCATTCCCCAACAGGTCTCTGCTATGGTAACAATCTGTTTTCTATGAGTCCTTTTTGTTACATTTGTTCCTTTGTCTTATTTTCTAGATTCCACATGTAAGTGAAATTATATCATATTTGTCTTTCTCTGACTTATTTCACTTAGTATAACACCCTTTGTATGTGCTTAATTGCTCAGTAGTGTCTAACTCTTTGCAACCCCACAGACTGTAGTCTGCCAAACTCCCCTGTCCATGGAATTCTCCAGGCAAGAATACTGATGTGGGTAGCCATTCTCTTCTCAAGAGATCTTCCCGATAAAGGGACTGAACCTGCAATGTGATTGCAAACGGATTCTTTTCTGGCTGAGCCACCAGGGAAGCCCTAATGCTTTTTAAGTCCATTTATGTTGTCACAAATGGCAATACTTCATTGTTTTTTTATGGATAAGTAATATTCTATCATATATATATAATATAATATAATATAATATTCTATCATATATTATCCTGCTGCTGCTTCTGCTAAGTCGCTTCAATCATGTCCGACTCTGTGCGACCCCATAGACGGCAGCTCACCAGGCTCCCCTGTCCCTGGGATTCTCCAGGCAGTAACACTGGAGTGGGTTGCCATTTCCTTCTCCAATGCATGAAAGTGAAAAGTGAAAGTGAAGTCCCTCAGTCGTGTCCGACTCTTAACGACCCCATGGACTTCAGCCTACCAGGCTCCTCCATCCATGGGATTTGCCAGGCAAGAGTACTGAAGTGGGTTTCATTGCCTTCTCCAAATATTATCCTATATATTATCTATTTATATATTGATGGACACTTAGGATACTTCCATATTTTAGCTATTGTAAATAGTGCAGCAATGAACATAGGAGTGCATATATTTTTTGAATTAATATTTTTGTTTTCTTTGCAAAAATACCCAGAAATATAATTACTGGATCAAATAGTGTTTATTGAATTTTTCATCAATCATTTCCCATCATTTATCAGTTCAATTTTCAACCTTTATCAAATAACTTTTATACACTACTTTGTATAGAGATGAACTTTCAAAAAATGTTTAAAAACTTCATATTTTAATAAACAATTTGAGTGGCTTCTACAAAGAGAGAATGTTTTCTGTTGTTATATTACTGTTATTAATGCCAATTGCAATTTATAATGTGAAATAATGGAATGAAATTAAAAATGGTAATAGAGTTAACAAAAATAAAACTATGGAAAATAACAATAGGCAAAACAGTAATAACTTTAATTATATGACTGAAAAAAGTATGTATATTATAACAGAAAGAATTACTGGATTATATGATAGCTATGGACTCCCCTGGTGGTTCAGTGATAAAGAATCCTCCTGTCAAAGCAGGAGATGTGGGTTCGATTCCTGGGTTGGGAAGATCCCCTGGAGAAGGAAATGCCAACCCACTGCAATATTTTTGCCTGAGAAATCCCATGGACAGAGGAGCCTTGTGGGCTACAGTTCATGGGATCACAAAAGAGTCAGACATGACTTAGCATCTAAACAATAACAAAAACAACAATGGTAGCTATATTTTTAATTTTTTGAGTAATTTCCATACTGTTTTCATTAGTGACTCTACCAATTTACATCCCCACCAACAGTGAACTGCTACTGCTGCTGCTAAGTCGCTTCAGTAGTGTCCTACTCTGTGCGACCCCATGGATGGCAGCCCACCAGGCTCCCCATCCCTGGGATTCTCCAGGCAAGAACACTGGAGTGGGTTGCCATTTCCTTCTCCAATGCATGAAAGGGAAAAGTGAAAGTGAAGTTGCTCAGTCGTGTCCGACTCTTCACGACCCCATGGTCTGCAGCCTACCAGGCTCCTCTGTCCATGGGATTTTTCAGGCAAGAGTACTGGAGTGGGGTGCCATTGACTTCTCCCAACAGTGGACCAGGGTTCACTTTTCTCTACATCCTTAATTGTTATTTGTTGTCTTTTGATAATAGCCATTCTGACAGGTGTGTTGTAATAGCTTATTGTGGTTTTGATTTGCATTTCCTAGATGATTGTTGAACATCTTTACATGGGCCTCTTGTCTATCTTTATGTCTTCTTTGGAAAGATATCTTTTCAGGTATTCTGCCCATTTTTAATTGGGTTGTTTGCTCTTGTGATACTGAGTTGTATGAGATCTTTGTATATTTTGAATATTGCCGGGGTCCAGCCCCGGCTGATCCAGGGAGTTCGAAGTGGGGACGGTGTCGGCGAGGATCAGGATACAATAGCTTCAATTAGATATTAATTAGAGATATATATAGTAATAGAATGAGGATAGCTCAACAGGAAAATTCAGTGGAGAAAAGAGGCTGAGTAGCTTGGTTTACGCGGGAGACCAATAAAACTTCAAGACAAGAAGTTTGCATCACTTACGTAGGCCGCAGGCATCCTTCCGTTCTCCCGAAGGAGAGGAGACACTGAGGCCTCCCCGGTCGGATCTTAGAAGCCCAGGCATAATTAGTAAGCATGGCGGGTTCTGCGCTCCAGATGGAGACTCAGCCAGAATTTGAGAGAGAGAGATATGGGGAGACCACTCTTTCGAGGAACTGATCCCAATTCTTTATTTTCCATGGTCTACTTTTATACACTGAGATGTTATTTAAAAGTCACGTGGGGTCAGCAGTCCTGACTTTTATCAAAGTCAGGTGATTCATACAAATGTATACAGAGGTCTTAGGGATGTTACATCATCTTCTGGCCAGGGGGCCTGCTGACAATTTATGACCCTCTCCTTGTGACAGCAGTCAGTCAACCAGGACACTTATTTCTCCAGGGGTGATTATTCTTAAAACAGACGCCACCCAAATAGTTACATTCCTATAGGGTGAGGGTGTAGTGGGTTTTAGTTAAGGAAAAGAATTTACTTAGCCTAAGGTCTAACATGATTAATATCAAAGGTTAATACTTATTTCTTCTATATATTCATTAATGTGTATAATGCCAGGGGATGTGGAGACTTAGCAGTAAGCATTGGCTCAACAAATGAAAAACCCTTCACCAATACAACTTCTAATCAGACCACTATACTTATACTAATAGTTTTCTAACTTCTCTAAAGAATCTGTTTTTAGAAGGTTTAAAGCATCTCGTGCCTCTCAAGGTTGGGAGGCTGTGAGCAATCACATGTGGCCGGACAAGCCTGTCAGGCAGGCTAGAGAACCTTCAGAGGAGTTTGTAGGTTAAAACACTCTTGTCACGCCCAGGAGTTTTTATTAACTGGAGCTCTAAGTTAACTCCTTCTCCAAAAGAGGTGGTGGGGGACAGCCCCCCGCAAAGTCAGAGGTATAGGTGAGAGCACAAAGTAGTAAAGTAGGCAGGCTCTGGTTATGGGGGTAGATGCTCGAGGATTTCCAGGGGGACTCCTGAGGCTCGATTCCACCTTTGTGTATGTTGAGCCTCTTTCCTTATGACCTTTGCCATGGGTGGAGTACCTCACGCCGGCCCCCGACAGAATATTATCTCCTCATTAGATATATGGTTTACAGATATCTTCTCCCATTCAGTAGCTGGCTCTTTCATTTTGTTGATAGTTTCCTTTGCTGTGCAAAAACTTTTAATTTGATATATTGCCATTTGTTTATTTTGCTTTTGTTTCCCTCACCTGAGCAGACATACTCAAAAAAACAATTGCTAAAGCCAATGCCAAATAGTGTGCTGCCTATGTTCTCTTCTAAGAGTTTAATGGTTTAAAGTCTTATATTTAAGTTTTTAATCCTGTTTATGCTTGTACATGGTGTGAGAAATTAGTCCAGTTTGATTCTTTTATATGGAAGAGTCCAGTTTTTTCAACACTATTTGTTGAAGAGTCTGTTTTTCCCCATTCTATATTCCTGCATTCTAAGCCATAGGTTAATTAACCATAAAAGTGTAGGTTCATTCCTAGGCTCTCCATCCTATCCATTGCTCAACATATCTATTTTAATGTCAAAATCATATTGCTTTGATTATTGTAGCTTTATAATATAGTTTGAAATTTGGGAGCATGATAACTCTAGTTTTGTTCTTCTTTCTCAAGATGTTTTGGCTATACAAGGTCTTTTATTTTTCCATATAAATTTCAGAAATATTTGTTCTAGGTTTGTGAAAAGTGATATTTTAATAGAAGTTACACTGGATCTGTAAATTTCTTTGGGTAGTACAATATTTTGAACAAGATTCATTTTACAATCTCTGAGCAGAGAATATTTTTCTATTTGTTTATGTCACCTTCAATTTCTTTCATCAGTGTCTTATAGCTTTCTTAGTAGAAGTTTTTACCTCCTTGGGTAAAATTTATTCCTAGATATTTTATTATTTTTTATAAAATTGTAAGTGAGATTATTTTATTAATTTCCCTGATAGTTCTTTTTTACTGTATTTAAAAAAACAGATTTCTGTAAATTAATTTTGTATCATGCAACTTTATTGAATTCATGATGAATTTTAACATTTTTCTCATGGTGTTTTTAAGATTTTTTATGTATAGTATATCATTTGCAAACGCAGTTTTACTCATTTCTTTTTAATTTGAGTGTTTTACCCCCTGTATGTTGTGGCTATGATGTCCAATACTTCAGAATTTCTATTTGATTTTATTTAGAGTTTTGATCTCTTTGGTAAATAATTTCTTTTCTTCACTAATTTTATTCCTGAGCTCATTGAATGCCATTTTTCCCTTGTAGCTCACTGACTTTATTTGGGATTTGTTATTATTCAGTCACTAAGTCGTGTCTAACCCTTTGAAACCCCAAGGACTGCAGCATGGCAGGCTTCCCTGTCCTTCACCATCTCTTAGAGTTTACTTAAATTCATGTCCACTGAGTCAGTGATGCCATTCAACCATCTCATCCTCTGTCATCCCCTTCTCCTGCCTTCAATCTTTCCCAGCTTCAGGGTCTTTTCCAATGAATTGGCTCTTCACATCATGTGCCTGAAGTTGGGGCTTCAGCTTAAGCATCAGTCATTCCAATGAATGATCAGGCTTGATTTCCTTTAGGATTGACTGATTTGATATCCTTGCTGTCCAAGGAACTCTCAAGAGTCTTCTCCAACAACACAGTTCAAAAGCTTCAATTCTTCAGTACTCAGTCTTTGTGGTACAACTCTCACATCCATACGTGACTACTGGAAAAACGATAGCTTTAACTATACAGACCTTTGTTGGCAAAGTGATATCTCTGCTTTTTAATATGTTGTCTAGGTTTGTCATAGCTTTTCTTCCAAGGAGCAAACATCTTTTAATTTC
This sequence comes from Bubalus kerabau, assembly GCF_029407905.1. Lineage (NCBI taxonomy): Eukaryota > Metazoa > Chordata > Mammalia > Artiodactyla > Bovidae > Bubalus > Bubalus kerabau. The sequence continues at coordinate 55,171,388 of NC_073647.1, read as the reverse complement.
ATGGCTAAAGTCACCACCTGCAGTGATTTTGAATCCCAGGAAAGTAAAGTCTGTCACTGTTTCCTATTTTTCCCCATTTATTTGTCATAAAGTAATGTAACTGGATGCCATAATCTACATTTTTTGAATTTTGAATTTTAATCCAGCATTTTCCCTCTCCTCTTTCACCTTCATCATGAGGGTCTTTAAGTTGGAACAAGATGGCAGAGTAGTAGGTGGATGTGGATACATGAGGAATACACCTTCAGACACAGAAGTACTTGCAGAACACCAGATGAGAAAAGACAGGAGTACCTGACCACCAGAAAAGAATATATAGAACCAGTAAAACTCGATAGGACAAAGGAACTGGGGGAAAAAGCAGTAGTGTAAGGAGGACTGAACCTGCCCTCAGTAGGTATGGGAAATGAAACAGGGGTCCAGTCCCCACATCAGGGCAAGTGTCTGGGTCAGAGGAGAAATATTTAAGGATGAGAGTGAAGCAGCTGATCTGTGGCAGACTAAATGGAATGAGAATCAGACAGTCATTGCTGCAGCCATACATACCCTGGACAGGGATATAGGTCCCCTAGAAGGCACAGTGACTGGGAGCTGGAACATATGGATGGTGGAGCAATCCCAGGACGAGGGCTGCTGTTGATTGTGGAGAGTTGGACCGAAGGGATATTAAGGAGGAGACTGTGGTGGGAAATGCCTGTGAAGGAAATTCAAGTAGTCACGGAAGCAAGGCGATACTGCTGAGTCATGCATAGGTGGTGGAGCCATCATCACAGCCTCTCTCTCCCCGCATGCCAGCATCGGCAGTTGAATAATAGAGAATCTGGTCCATTCAGTACCTGATGCTCAGAACAACAGAGTAGGACCTCAGCCAGGGCACCCTTTTAAGCGCCTGATGTGCCAGTCTACAGAGTAGGACCCCAGCCAGGGGGGCCGCTCCATGTACTTGAACAGGTGAAGCTATGGAGAAAGACTAGACAAAGAGGCCTTTTGATAGCCGTCTACCAGAGGCTTGAAAAAAGACTCCGATAGGGCCATAACTCCTGCAGCTGCAGCAGTCCATATCCCTGCACAACTGGTGCTGTCAGAGTCTCCATGACCCAAACAACTGTGGGATCTTCATGCTCAACCCTCACTGGGGCAGAGCTGCTGCAAGGTAAAAAGAAGTCTTATGTCTATACACGTGGGGTCATTTCCATCGTGTCCAACTCTTTGTGACTCTGTAGAATGTAGACTGGAAGGTTCTTCTGCAAGGGGGGTTCTCCAGGCAAGAATATTGGAATGTATTGGCCAATACTGGTTGCCATACCCTTCTAGAGCACTGTATTTCCTGCTGCCCTAGCCAGGAAATCCCCTGAGTACCTTGTGCTGCCAGAGGCCCTGTGACCCAAGTAGCTGCACCACCTCCACACATGGCCCTCACGGGGGTAGACGCGAGTCCTCCAGGGCAGTCTCAGGAGTAAACCCCAGTGGACCACCCACATGCAGAGATGGAAATAATACCACAATTGAAACCCAGGGGCAGTGTGGTAAAAGAAGAAGACCCAAAACTTTTCCACTAGCTGCACAAGCTGCAGATTAAATCCACATGATCAACTAGGCAGACTCTGTGTCTATGGAATGTATAAAAGGACATTAAGATCTCCCACAAAAGAAAACACACTAGTTCTGATAGCTGTGGACACTGGAGGCAAGAACATATATATATATATATAAATCTTATATTTTGACTTGTTTTGTAGTTTCATTTGGAATTATTTTATTTTTTTCTCGCTATTGTAGTTGTAGATTTTAATAACACTTTGAAATCTAATTAAGCTATTGATTTTTTAAATCATAATTTTTATTGCTGTTATAAACTTCTGCTTCTACATTGACCTTTTGCAGTTCTGTGGACTTTTCATTTTTCTTCTTTTTCTTTTTTTATTTATTCTCTATTTTTTAATTTTAATTTTTTAACCTATTATTATTATTTCTACATTTATTCCTTTGCTCTACCTACTGTACTTTTCCCCTTGCAATTAATCTTTAATATATATAAATCTTCTTTATCTAACTCTACTTAACTTTACATTTCTATTCTTTCTTTCCTTTTTTTCCTCATTGCATTTGTTAGATTTGTTTTCATTGTTTTATTCCGTAGTTGCCACCCTGCTTTAGTTTTGTTTTCCAATACTGTGCTTTAGTTAGCTTTGTTCTTAATTGGTGGATATTATTTTTGGTTCCTTTTGTTCACCGGGTCAATCTATAGTATTTATTTTTTGAAATTTTTTGATTTTACTTATGGGCGTATATGTATTGTTGTATATTCCATTATTTTAATTATTATTTGCCTGACTTTGTAGCTGCCACTTACTTGGGGTTCATTGTTGGTTTCTCATTTTTGGGTATTTGTTTAATCTCATTTAATGTCATAACAAACAACCTGTAGAATCTCTGTTCCTGGCCAGAGATCAAGCCCTGAGAATCTGGAGTAGGAACACTGACTCCAAGAACCCAGACTATCAGAGAACTGCTAACCCTAGGGAGTATCAAATAGTGAAGACCACCACAAAGGAAACCACTTGAATACAAGACCCAGCATCACACAACTACGAGCAGCACTATGCAGGATGCCTCCTCCAAAAAAAAAAAAAAAAAACAAGAGAAAAATACAAACGCAGTCATCAGCAGACAAGATTACTACTCACTCAGCCCTGCCCATTAGAGGGGGAAAAAAAAAAAAAAAGGCAAAACAACTCAGCACAAATCTCACATTATAGGAAGCCTGCACAAACTACTGAACCAACCTTAGGGGAGTGGAAACCAAAAGGAAGAAAGAATTCAACCTTAAATCCTGGGAAAAGGAGACTTTAAACACAATAAGTAAATAATAATAATAATGATGATGATGATGATGGTGAAAGGACAAAGAAATACTTCACAATTGAAGGAACAAACTAGAAACACAGAAGTCCAAATAAATGAAGAGGAAATATGCAATTACCTGAAAAATAATTCAGAAAAATGATAGCAAAGACAATCAAAAACCTTGAAAATAGAATGGAGAAAATGCAAGAATCAATTTAAAAAGGCCTAGAGGAACTAAAGAATAAACATATAAACAACACAATTATGGAAATTAAAAATACTCTAGAAGGAATCATAGCAGAATATCTGAGGCAGAAGAATGGATAAGTGAGCTGGAAGATAAAATGGATGAAATAACTGCTAAAGAGCAGAATAAAATAAAAAAGAAGGAAAAGAATGGAGTATGGTCTCAGATACCTCTGGGGAAATATTAAACCCACCAACATTTGAGTTATAGGGGTCCCAGATGAAGAGCAGAAAAAAAGGGGTATGAGAAAAATTTTGAAGAGATTATGGTTAAAAATTTCTCCAACATGGAAAAGGAAATAGCCAATCAAGTCCAAGAGGTGCAAAGAGTTCTATACAGGATAAACCCAAGGAGAAACACCCCAAGACACATACTTATCAAACTAACAGATTAAACACAAAGAAATAATATTAAAAGCATCAAGGGAAAAGCACCAAGTAATATACAAGGGAAACCTCATATGTTTAGCAGATAATCTTTCAGGGGAAGCTCTGCAGTCCAAAAGGGAATGGCAGAAAATATTTAATGTACTGAAAGGAAAATATCTACAACCAAGATTACTCCACCCTGCAAGGATCTCATTCAAAGTTGATGGTAAATCAAAAGCTATTCAGACAAGCAAAAGTTAAGAGGAATCTGTACCACCAAACCAGCTTTACAACAAACATTAAAGGGACTTATTTAGTCAGGAAATGCAAGAGAATATAAAGGTCTACAAAAACAAAAAGCAAACAATGAAGAAAATGGCAATAGGAACATATATATCAATAATTACTTTAAATTTAAATGTAAATGGATTAAATGCTCCAACCAAAAGGCATAGACTGGCTGAATGGATACAAAAACAAGACCCATATACATGCTGTCTACAAGAAACCCACTTCAGACCCAAAGAAACATACAGACTGAAAGTGAGAGAATGGAAGAATATATTCCATGCAAATAGAAAGCTGGAGTAGCAATCCTCATACCAGACAAAATTAAAATAAAGAAAATTGCAAGAGATAAGGAAAGATACTACACAATATTCAAGGGATCAATCGAAGGGGAAGACATGGTAAATATCTATGAACCCAACATAGGATCACAATACATAAGACAGACACTAACAGATATAACAGGAGAAATTGACAATAACACAATTATAGGAAATTTTAACAACCTACTCACACCAATGGAAACATCATCAAAACAGAAAATTCATAAGGAAACACAAATCTTAAATGACACATAAGATGAGATGGATCTCATTGATATCCTCAGGACATTTCAACCAAATGCAGAAGAATACACATTCTTCTCAAGTGAGCATGGACTGTTCTCCAAGATAGACCACATCTTGGGTTACAAGTCAAACCTCAGTAAGTTTAAGAAAATTGAAATCATATCAAGCATCTTTTCTGACCACAACACTAAAAGACTAGATATTAATTACAAGGGAAAAAAAGCTGTAAAAAACAAACAAACAAACAAACAAACAAACACGTGGAGATTAAGGAATACATTTCTAAATAATGAAGAGGTTACTGAAGAAATTAAAAGGGAAATTAAAAAATTCCTGGAAACAAATGACAATGAAAACATGAAAACTCATAATATATGGAATGCAGCCAAAGTAGTTCTAAGAATGAAGTTTATAGCAATACAATCCTACCTCAAGAAACAACAACAACAAAAAAAATCGAATAAACAACTGACCTTTACACCTAAAACAACTGGACAAAGAACAAAAAATTCCTAAAATTAGAAGAAGGAAAGAAATCATAAAGATGAGAGCACAAATAAATGAAAAAAGAAATGAAAGAAACAATCATAAAGATTAATAAAGTTAAAAGCTGGTTTTGTGAGAAGATAAACAAAAATGACAGAACATTAGCCAGACTCATCACAGAAAAACAGAGAAAAATCAAATCAACAAAATTAGAAATGAAAAAGGAGAGGTTGCATCAGACAATGCAGAAATACAAATGATTATAAGAGACTGTTATGAACAACTATATGGCAATAAAATGGATAACCTGGAAGAAATGGACAGATTCTTAGAAAGTTCAATCTTCCAAGACTGAACCAGGAATAAGTAGAAATTATGAACAACCCAAATACAAGCACTGAAATCGTAACTGTGATCAAATATCTTCCCAAAAAGAAAAGCCCAGGACCAAATGACTTCACAGGAGAATTCTATCAAACATTTAGAAAAGAGCTAATGCCTATCCTTCAAAAACTCTTTCAAAAAATTTCAGAGGAAAGAACACTTCCAAACTTATTCTCCTAGGTCACCATCACCCTGATACCAAAATGAGACAAATATAACACTAAAAAAGGAAACTACATGTCATGTCAATATCACTGATGAACATAGATGCAAAAATCCTCAACAAAATTCTAGCAAACAAAGTTCAACAACAGATTAAAAAGCTCAAACACATGATCAATTTGGATTTATTCCAGGGATGCAAAGATTATTCAATATATGCATATCAATCAATGTGATAAACCATATTAAAATATTGAAAGATAAAAACCATATGATAATCTCTACAGATGCAGAAAAAGCCTTTGAAAAATTTCAGCACCCATTTACGATTAAAACTCTTCAAAAATGGGCTTATAAGGAACCCACCTCAACATAGTAAAGATCATATATGATAAGCCTACAGCAAACATTTTTCTCAGTGGTGAAAAAATGCAAGCATCCCCCCTAAGATCAGGAACAAGACATAGGTGTCCACTTTCACCACTATTATTCAACATAGTTTTGGAAGTCCTAGCTATGGCAATCAGAGAAGTAAAAGAAATTAAAGGAATCCAGATCAAAAAGAAGTTCTCACTGTTTGAAGATGACATGATATAGAAAACCCTAAAGGTGCTATCAGAAAATTACTAGAGCTAATCAGAGAATTTAGCAAAGTCGCAGAATACAAAATCAATACACACAAATCACTTGCATTTCTATATACTAACAATGAAAAATTAGAAAGAGAAATTAAGAAACCAATCCCATTCATCTTTGCAACAAAAAAATAAAATATCTAGGAATAAACTTCCCTAATTAGAAAAAATAACTGTACACATAAAATTATAAGACACTAATGAAAGAAATAAAAGATGACATAAACAGATGGAGAGATATTCCATGTTCCTGGGTAGGAAGAATCAATATTGTGAAAATTGCTATACCACCAAATGCAATCTATACATTCAATGTGATCCCTATCAAATTACCAATGACATTTTTTTCACAGAACTAGAACAAAAATTTCACAATTCATATAGAAGCACAAAAGACCATGAATAGCCAAAGCAGTCTTGAGAAAGAAGAATGGAGCGGGAAGAATCAACCTTCCTGCTTTCAGTTTATACTAGAAAGCTACAGTCATCAAGACAGTATGGTACTGGCACAAAAACAGAAATATAGGCCAATGAACCAAGACAAGAAATCCAGAAATAAACCCATGAACCTATGGGAACTGTATTTTTGACAAAGGAGGCAAGAATATACAATGAGGCAAAGACAGCCTCTTTAATAAGGAGTTCTGGGAAAACTGGACACCTACATATAAACTAATGAAATTTGAAAACTTCCTAACACCATACACAAAGAAAAACTCAAAATGGATTAAAGACCTAGATGTAAGACAGAAACTATACAACTCTTAGGGTAAAACATCGGCAGAACACTCAATAAGATACATCAAAGCAAGATCCTCTATGCCCCACCTCCTAGAGTAATGGAAATAAAAAAAAAAATAAATAAATAAACAAATTGGACCCAATGAAACTGAAAAGCATTTTCACAGCAAAGGAAACTATCAGTTCAGTTCAATTCAGTCGCTCAGTCGTGTCCAACTCTTTGTGACCCCATGAATTGCAGCACGCCAGGCCTCCCTGTCCATCACCAAATCACGGCGTTCACTGAGACTCACGTCCATCGAGTCAGTGATGCCATCCAGCCATCTCATCCTCTGTCGTCCCCTTCTCCTCCTGCCCCCAATCCCTCCCAGCATCAGAGTCTTTTCCAATGAGTCAACTCTTCGCATGAGGTGGCCAAAGTCCTGGAGTTTCAGCTTTAGCATCATTCCTTCCAAAGAAATCCCAGGGTTGATCTTCAGAATGGACTGGTTGGATCTCCTTGCAGTCCAAGGGACTCTCAAGAGTCTTCTCCAACACCACAGTTCAAAAACATCAATTCTTCAGCGCTCAGCCTTCTTCACAGTCCAACTCTCACATCCATACATGACCACAGGAAAAACCATAGCCTTGACTAGACGGATCTTTGTTGGCAAATAATGTCTCTGCTTTTCAATATGCTATCTAGGTTGGTCATAACTTTCCTTCCAAGGAGTAAGCGTCTTTTAATTTCGTGGCTGCAGTCACCATCTGCAGTGATTTTGGAGCCCCCCAAAATAAAGTCTTACTCTGTTTCCACTGTTTCCCCTGAAGTGATGGGACCAAATGCCATGATCTTCGTTTTCTGAATGTTGAGCTTTAAGCCAACTTTTTCACTCTCCATTTTCACTTTCACCAAGAGGCTTTTGAGTTCCTCTTCACTTTCTGCCATAAGGGTGGTGTCATCTGCATATCTGAAAGGTTAAAAGACAACCCTCAGAATGGGAGAAAATAATAGCAAATGAAACAACTTACAAGAGATTAATTTCCAAATGGACCAAGATAGAAAGTATACAATGTATACAAGCACTCATACAACTCAATACCAGAAAAAGAAACAACCCAATCAAAAGGTTGGTAAAAGACCTAAACAGACATTTCTTCAAAGAAGACATACAGATTGCTAACAAGCACATGAAAAGATCCTCAGATTGCTAACACATGAAAAGTCACTCATTATCAGATAAATGGAAATCAAAACTACAGTGAGATATCACCTCACACAGATCAGAATCTCCATCATCAAAAAGTGTACAAACAATAAATGCTGGAGAGGGTGTCGTAAAGGGGAACACTTTTGCACTATTAGTGGGAATATAAATTGATACAGCCACTATGGAAGACAGTATGGAGTTTTCTTAAAAAACTATTCGCCTCTAATTAAAATAAATGAATTTTAAATTAAAAAATAATAATAAAAAAATAGGAAAAACACCATGTGAGCAAACAATCTTCTCAACAATGTACCTCAGGGTATATGCCCAACTTCTGGGCATATACCCTGAGGAAACCAAAATTGAAAAAGACACATGTACCCCAATGTTCATTGAAGCACTATATACAATAACTAGGATATGGAAGCAACCTAGATGTCCATTGACAGATGAGTAGATGAAGTTGTGGTACATAAACACAATGGAATATTATTCAGCCATAAAAGGAACACATTTTAGTTAATTCTAATGATGTGGATGAACTTAGAGCCTATTCTACAGAGTGAAGTAAGTCAGAAACAGAAAGATAAATATATACTAACTCATATATACATAATCTAGAAAGATAGTACCGAGGAATTTATTTGCAGGGCAGCAATCGAGAAACAGACATAAAGAATGACTTATGGACAGGGGGAGAGGGCAGGAGAGGGTGAGATGTAGGGAGAGAGTAATGTGGAAACTTATATTACCATATGTAAAATAGATAGCCAACGGGAATTTTATGTATGTCTCAGGGAATTCAAACAGGGGCTCTGTATCGACCTAGATAGGTGGGATAGGAAGGCAGATGAGAGGGAGGTTCAAGAGGGAGGGAACATATGTATACCTATGGTTGATTTATGTTGAAGTTTGACAGAAAACAACAAAATTCTATAAAGCAATTATCCTTCAATTAAAAATAATGCATTTATTAAAAAAAAAAAAAAGGCTCTTCACTTTCTGTCGTTAGAATGGTATCATCTGCATATCTGAGGTTGTTGATATTTCTCCTGGCAATCTTGATTCCAGATCTTGTTCTTCATCTAGCCTCACATTTCATGTGTTGTACTCTGAATATCAGTTAAATAAGCAGGGTGACAATATACAGCCTTAAAATACTCCTTTCCCAATTTTGAACCAGTCTGTTATTGATAAATATTTTGAATTCTCTTCAATTAAATAGCAATATTATGTAACTTTAAGTTTGGCTTCTGTAGAATTATCATTTTCTTTTTGTGGTATATAGTGTTACTGTGGTTCTTTGTGGTTCTTCATGGTTCTTGATTATTTGTTCCTCTGCTGGTGATTCATGAGCATCAAACACCTATTAGATTGATTCTGCTGACTTAACAGACTATAAATTATGGGCTTTTGTTTTTCAGTAGATCGTGCTAGAGCACGAGTTTTTGGTTGCTTTTTACTTGCATTGTCCCTGGTTATATTTGAGAATTTGTACTTTCCACCCTTATGTTTCCTCTGTCAAAAGTGTGACTTTATACCCTTTTTATAGCTTTGTGAATCTCAGGGATCAGTAGTGCCTTACTTCTGCCAGTTTCTTTGGCATCGCTACCTGGTACATGGGTGTGGTGGGCCCCTTTTCTGCATCTGAGATCCCTGTCACAGGTCTACCCCTGCAAGGGGAGAAGGGGTTACTCAGTTGCCTCTGCCATGTCCAAATTTTTAAGGTTTGTGGACTCCGCCTCTGTGAGTGAAGGGACAATAGGCCAGAGTTGTGGGCACTTCAGCAGTTGGGTGGACAGGATCCCGTGCCAGTGGCAGGATTCTTAAGCTAGATGGTTGGATGGCATCATCAACTTGATGGACATGAGTTTTAGCAACCTCTGAGAGTTGGTGATGGACAGGGAATCCTGGCGTGCTGCAGTCCATGGGGTCACAAAGAGTTGGATGTGACTGAGTGACTGAACTGAATTGGTTCTTACAATGCATCATGGTGGCTACTGGAAACCTCTCTTTTGTTTCCCAGAGGTGGCTCTATAAGTCAAGTTTGTGGTTTCCCACTTGTCCACACACAATGGCCTGTTTTCTGATTGTACTTCCTATCTTCTGGTTCTCTCTCTTGGTGCCACAATTGGGAGTGTGCACAAGGTGCCAGCTGAAGATTGGGAAGAGGTATGGTCTTCCCAGGTGGCGTTAGTGGTAAAGAACCCACCTGCCACTGCAGGAGACATAAGAGACTCAGGTTCAATCCCTGGGTCGGGAAGATCCCCTGGAGGAGTGCATGGTAACCCACTCCAGTATTTTTGCATAGAGAATCCAATAGACAGGGAAGCCTGGTGGGCTACAGTCCATAGGGTTGCAAAGAGTTGGAATGACTGAAGCAACTTGGCATGCATGCACGTGGATTTAGCATTTGGGACTCTGTGGGTGCCCAGGGACCCAGAAAGAAAATCTCTATGTGTAGTACTATCAGATGCTCATGATTAGAGTTCCTGTTCAGCAGTTATCGGGAACTGTGTCCCTTCAATGCCCTTTGATATTTTTATTTGTCTCTTTCCTGATTCCCTGCCTCTGCCTAGTCATGGAGGTCCCATCTCAGTATTCTGGGTGGTGCTAGAAAGGAATGGGTTTCTTCCTGCTTAGTCCCACATCACTAAAGTAGCCAGAGTCTCACACTTTTTTTTCTCCTTTTACTCAGCAGGAAGGAGAGATGCTAAATGATAGTTGAAGCAGTTTTGCCTTGTACTGATAATGTTCTGTTTATAGTCACCTTGGCTGCAACCACACTTTTAAATCTCCCCACAGAAAGACTTCATTTTTGCTTACCATTTCTTTGATATCTTCTCAGGCCAATACTCTCCAGGTTTTTTTTTTGTTGTTGTTTTGTTTTGTTTTGCTTTTCTCTGCCTTGGCAACAGGAGTTGGAGTAGGTTCACAACCAGGCTGGTACCACAGCTCATAACGAGGTCTGCTTGCTTATTACTGGATTCACAGATATATGAGACTAATCTTGGATTCCTTGGCATATTGTCTGGGATCCCATAGCTCCCAAAAAGGGGCTTTTGTTAGTGGATGAATGTCTAATTCTGTGTTGAAAAGGACACATAGAAAAGAGGAACATCTTATGCTACCATGATGCTTATGTTACTTCCACAGTCTCACAACTTTCTTTGATTGTATTATTTGACCCATGAAATAGTTATATAAAGGTAAGAAGGCTACATTATTTCTACTTTTATATGTGATGTAACGAAGCTTTAGACACTTGATAATACATATTTCCTGATCTGATTTTTCTGGGATCACACACATTAACTTGGAGCTTGAACCAGAGCTCACAGACCCAAAGCAATATATTTCACTCTAAGTTTTGTTTACTATATGCATATGGCTATCCTTTAAGTATCAGAAACCTCTTCTACTCTGGCGGGAAGAATCTACAATTAATCTTGATGTCCCAAAGTCAGTCGGTCTGTTCAAAATAGGAACCAGGTACTATATTTCCATAAAGATCTAACCTCTCCCTCATTTTCAGTAGGCTCCTTAATCCATAATCTAGTTTTACTCCCTTCTCTAGAATCTTGTAAGTTTGACTATGAAATATCACGGCAAGACAACCTTGCTTCTCTGACCCAAGATAGAGAGTTTATCATGCCCAGTGGCCCAATCCACATATGTTCAGTTGGGATGCTAATAAACCATATCAATATCCTTCTCATTGTCCTCTCTGTAACTAATTTCTTCCCCATATCAATTCAAATCCAGAGTGTTACTGTTCTTACATTTCTGAAACATCTCATCAAAACACCCTCATGCTTGAAATAGTGAATGCTTCTAAACTGCTTTCATAATGAATTCTTAAATGTCTCTCATTCAGCCTCTACTTGTATTTTAAAATTATTTTTATTTACCCCATTTCCACTTTTACTCCTTTTATATCACAATACATATAGTCTTAATTATAATCCTGAAAGGTAAAATTGTTGTTATTATTTTAGACAGACATATTTAAAGTGGATAAATCTCTTGTTCAAGTTAAAAACAATAACAACAAAAACAAATACAAAAAGCCCTAATAGTTCATATAGCAAATCTGAGCCTTATTTGCCCAACTACTAAGCCTCCATATGTTTTTTTGTATATCAATTTATTTATTTTAATTAGAGGCTAATTACCTTACAATATTGTAGTGGTTTTTGCCATACAGTCAATTGAATTAGCCATGGGTGTACATGTGTTCCCCATCCTAAACCCCCTTCCCTTGTCCCTCCCCATCCCATCCCTCAGGGTTGTCCCAGTGCACCAGCCCTGAGCACCCTGTCTCATGCATTGAACCTGGACTGGCAATCTATTTCACATATGGTAATATACATATTACAATGCTATTCTCTCAAATCATTCCACCCTCACCTTCTCCCACAGAGTCCAAATGTCTGTTCTTTACATCTGTGTCTCTTTTTCTGTCTCGCATATAGGGTCATCATTACCATCTTTCTAAATTCCATATATATGCATTAATATACTGTATTGGTGTTTTTCTTTCTAACTTACTTCACTCTATATAAGAGGCTCCAGTTTCATCCACCTCAATAGAATTGATTCAAATGTATTATTTTTTAATGGCTGAGTAATATTCTATTGTGTATATGTACCATAGCATTCTTATCCATTCGTCTGCTGATGGACATCTAGGTTGTTTCCATGTCCTGGCTATTGTAAACAGGGCTCTGATGAACACTGGGGTACATGTGTCTCTTTCAATTCTGGTTTCCTTAGTGTGTATGCCTAGCAGTGGGATTGCTGGGTCACATGGCATATTTTATATATTTCCTAGTGAAAAATAGTACTACTATTAAGATAGACAATCTGTAGACCTCATGCCAAATCTCTGATTTGTGTTCTAATTGTAGGAGTCAAAAGATGGAAGAAAATAAGAAAGTGACTTTTAACATTTTAATCCTAGTATCAAAACATGAGAACTGAGAATGACCTTAGAATGATGAGCTAAAATAGAAGAGTTTCATACACACGAAGAGATACTTAGTCAGGATTTTTGAGTCTCTGGTTGGCATCTTATCAATCAACAAATATTTTATTTCCAAATTTACTTTTTGGTCTCATTTCACACTTGTATAATTAAGACAGCCTCAAAATACTATTCAAGAATGTTTTGGTCAGAATAGTAAATATTACTGCAGGGCTATATTTGAGAAGGCACCATAGAAAATGCTAGTCTGAAACTTAAGTATTTAGGATTAATTGTTCCAAATTGTTCATTGAGGATAGATAAAACATGAAATCTTTTGACTTCTATATTGTCAAATGCTCTATCTACAGAAACTGTTTTTTTTTTTTTTTTTTTTTTTTTTTTTTTTTACGGAAAGCTTATCTTTCAGTGCCAGATGGTCACTTATTCACTTGTATTCACCATCATAAGACACTCATCAAACTAGATAAAGGGTAGTTTGGGGTTCTTTGCTATATTCTCTGCTTATGTTCAAAGTTACAATTGCAATTTCAGATAACTCTGTGTGAAAAGATCAAATGACTATACAGCAGCCTTGAAAAATCTGAAAATTATTTTTAAAAGGCCAGTGTCACATTATAGCATACAAAGGATAGTGTCAATGATATTTTTTGTTGATAAAATATAGATTCATTTTAGAGTGTATTTCAAGCTTACCCTGACATGAAATACTTAATGGAGAATCTTACTCCAGTTATGATTATGGAAAGAGGTAAGGAATACCACTCTTAAAAGGCATCATTTTGAACTAGGAAATTTTTTCTAACAAGCATTTAGGATGAATGTATCACTTATAGTCTTCATTGCTTTCATGATCTTTTTACTTAAGAAGTTGCATTTCCAACTCTTTAAGATGTTATTTTCCTACTTAAATTGTGGCTAATAGATTTTATTCAGCTTTAAATTTTGTTGAAAATTATAAGAAATTTGGTTAAGGTTACTGTCAGTAACAATTGAGGAGACTGTTTAAAATGAAATAAAATTTTGTCATCAAAGAAAAATCATCTCCATTGACCCATGTCTTATTATTGCCTAAAAATATTTGGCATCATTACAATCATTTAATCTAACTTGACTTTTCAAGACAAAGCAAGAAAATATTTATCCATAGAGCCTCTCAGTTCAGTTCAGTTCAGTTCAGTCGCTCAGTCATGTCCAACCCTTTGCGACCCTATGAATCGCAGCACGCCAGGCCTCCCTGTCCATCACCAACTGCTGGAGTTCACTCAGACTCACGTCCATCGAGTCAGTGATGCCATCCAGCCATCTCATCCTCTGTCGTCCCCTTCTCCTCCTGCCCCCAATCCCTCCCAGCATCAGAGTCTTTTCCAATGAGTCAACGCTTTGCATGAGGTGGCCAAAGTACTGGAGTTTCAGCTTCAGCATCAGTCCTTCCAAAGAAATCCCAGGGCTCATCTCCTTCAGAATGGACTGGTTGGATCTCCTTGCTGTCCAAGGGACTCTCAAGAGTCTTCTCCAACACCACAGTTCAAAAACATCAATTCTGAACATCAGTTTTGAACATCAGTTCAAAAACAGTCCAACTCTCACATCCATACATGACCACAGGAAAAAACCATAGCCTTGACTAGATGGACCTTTGTTGGCAAAGTAATGTCTCTGCTTGCTTAATAACCATAATATAACTTTACTATATCTTTGACATCATTTCTGAGAGCATTCCCTCTCCTGCATGACCTTTTAAAATATGACTGTTTTATTTCCTTATAGTCAATATTTCTCAGAATCAAGGGAGGAAATTATGGTCATATTATCTTTTTATTCTCTATTACCCTTTCTTTTCCATTCCATTAATTTCTATCTCTTTTGAAAAAAATTATATATATATATATATATATATAAACTCCCTGCTTCTTTATGTGACAAGTCTTTTCAGTATACCAAGCACTTCTCTTCCTTGTCCCTATCATTTAGAGATCATTCACCTATCTTCTTTTATTAAAAGTATTTTTCACTATACTGTCTTCCTTGTTACCTTACTTCTTAGCATCACTGAGGATCAATTCAATGTCTATGTACACATCCCATTCAACATCTTTGCCTCACTGTTCTGTTAACTTCTATTCCATAAGCACTTTCTGCTTCACCCTACATAAGCCAACCTGTCTGATTTTGTCATCACTAAGCATTTTACACACAAGTGCACTAATTCAAGCATCTTAGTATTTTACCATATTATTTTTTTATAAACCTAGTACTTTCACAATTTTTTTTTTTACTTTACATGATGTCTAGTACATAGAAATATCTTACCATCTCCACTCTGTTTTATTAATGTGTCATTATGTTATATCACTCATTGCACCTGTGTTCTTCTGTCATTTTTATTTTTTAATTAATTATTTAATTGGAGGCTAATTACTTTATAATATTGTAGTGTTTTTTTGCCGTACACTGACATGAATCAGCCACAGGCACACATATATTCTCCATCCAGAACCCCCCTCCCACTTCCCTCCACATCCCATTCCCCAGGATCAGTGCCCCAGCCCTGAGCACCCTGTCTCATGCATCAACCGTGGACCTGTGATCCACTTCACATATGATAATACACAGATTTCAACACTACCATCTCAAATCATCCCACCCTTGCCTTCTCTCATAGAGTCCAAAATTCTGTTTTTACACCTGTGTTTCTTTTGCTGTCTTGCATATAGGGTCATTGTTACCATCTTTCTAAATTCCATATATATACTTTAGTATACTGTATTGGTGTTTTTCTTTCTGGCTTACTTCACTCTGTATAATGGGCTCCAGTTTCATATACCTCATTAGAACTGATTCAAATGCACTCTTTTTAATGGCTGAGTAATATTCCATTTTGTATATGTACCACTGCTTTCTTATCCATTCGTCTGTTGATGGACATCTAGGTTGCTTTCATGTCCTGGCTATTGTAAACAGGGCTGTGATGAATATTGGGGTACACGATTTTCTTTCAATTCTGGTTTCCTCAGTGTGTATGCCCAGCAATGGGATTGCTGAGGCAAATGGCAGTTGTAATTCCAGTTTTTAAAGGAATCTCCACACTGTTCTCCATAGTGGCTGTACTAGTTTGCATTCCCACCAACAGTGTAAAAGGGTTCCCTTTTCTCCACGCCCTCTCCAACATTTATTGTTTGTAGATTTTTGGATAGCAGCCATTCTGACAGGTGTGAGATGGTACCTCATTGTGCTTTTGATTTGCGTTTCTCTGGTAATGACTGATGTTGAGTGTTTTTTAATCTGTTAGCCATCTGTATGTCTTCTTTGGAGAAATGTTTGTTTAGTTCTTTGGCCCATTTTTTGATTGGGTCATTTATTTTTCTGGAGTTGAGCTGCAGGAGTTGTGTGTATATTTTTGAGATTAATTCTTTGTCAGTTTCTTCATTTGCTATTATTTTCTCCCATTCTGAAGGCTGTCTCTTCATCTTGCTTATAGTTTCCTTCTTTGTGCAAAAGCTTTTGAGTTTAATTAGGGCCAATTTGTTTATTTTTGCTTTTATTTTCCATTACTCTGGCAAGTGGGTCATAGAGGATCCTGTTGTGATTTATGTTGGAGAGTGTTTTGCATATGTTTTCCTCTAGGGGTTTTATAGTTTCTGGTATTACATTTGGATCTTTAATCCATGTTGAGTTTATTTTTGTGTATGGTATTAGAAAGTGTTCTAGTTTAATTCTTTTAGAGGTGGTTTACCAGGTTTCCCAGCACCACTTATTAAAGAGATTGATTGTCTTTTCCCCATTGTATTTTCTTGCCTCCTTTGTCAGAGACAAGGTGTCCATAGGTGCGTGGATTTATCTCTGGGATTTTTATTTTGTTCCATTGATATATATTTCTGTCTTTGTGCCAGTACCGTACTGTCTTGATGACTGTGGCTTTGTAGTAGAGCCTGAAGTCAGGCAGGTGGATTCCTCCAGTTCCATTCTTCTTTCTCAAGATTGCTTTGGCTGTTGGAGGTATTTTGTATTTCTACACAAATTCTGAAATTATTTGTTCTAGTTCTCCAAAAAATACTGTTGGTAGCTTGATGGGCATTGCATTGAATCTATAGATTGCTTTGAGTAGTATACTCATTTTCAATTTACTGAATCTTCTGATCCATGAACATGGTGTATTTCTCCATCTATTTGTGTCCTCTTTGATTTCTTTCATCAGTGCTTTATACTTTTCTATGTACAGGTCTTCTATTTCTTTAGGTAGATTTATTCCTAAGTGTTTTATTCTTTTCATTGCAATGGTGAATGGAATTATTTCCCTAATTTCTCTTTCTGTTTTCTTATAGTTAGTGTATAGGAATGCAAGGGAGTTCTGTGTTTTGATTTTATATCCTGAAACTTTACTATATTTATTGATTAGTTCAAGTAATTTTCTGGTGTAGTCTTTAGGGTTTTCTATGTAGAGGATCATGTCATCTGCAAACAGTGAATGTTTTACTTCTTCTTTTCCAATCCGTATTCCATTTATTTCTTTTTCTGCTCTAACTGTTGTGACTAAAACTTCCAAAACTATGTTGAATAGTAGTGGTGTGAGTGGGCAGCCTTGTATTTTTACTAACTTTAGGGGAAATGCTTTCAATTTTTCACCATTGAGGATAATGTTTGCTGTGGGTTTGTCATATATAGCTTTTATTATGTTGAGGTATGTTCCTTGTATTCCTGCTTTCTGGAGAGTTTTTATCATAAATGGATGTTGAATTTTGTCAAAGGCTTTCTCTGCATCTATTGAAATAATCATATGGTTTTTATTTTTCAATTTGTTAATGTGGTGTATTACATTGATTGATTTGTGGATATTGAAGAATCCTTGCATCCCTGGGATAAAGCCCACTTGGTCATGGTGTATGATCTTTTTAATGTGTTGTTGGATTCTGATTACCAGAATTTTGTTAAGGATTTTTGCATCTATGTTCATCAGTGATATTGGCCTGTAGTTTTTTTTTTTTTTTGTGGGATCTTTGTCAGGTTTTGGTATTAGTGTGATGGTGGCCTCATAGAATGAGTTTGGAAGTTTACCTTCCTCTGCAATTTTCTGGAAGAGTTTGAGCAGGATAGGTGTTAGCTCTTCTCTAAATTTTTGGTAGAATTCAGCTGTGAAGCCGTCTGGACCTGGGCTTTTGTTTGCTGGAAGATTTTTGATTACAGTTTCAATTTCTGTGCTTGTGATGGGTCTGTTAAGATTTTCTATTTCCTCGTGGTCCAGTTTTGGAAAGTTGTACTTTTCTAAGAATTTGTCCATTTCTTCCACGTTGTCCATTTTATTGGCATATAATTGTTGATAGTAGTCTCATAATCCTTTGTATTTCTGTGTTGTCTGTTGTGATCTCTCCATTTTCATTTCTGATTTTATTGATTTGATTTTTCTCCCTTTGTTTCTTGATGAGTCTGGCTAATGGTTTGTTAATTTTATTTATCCTTTCAAAGAACCAGCTTTTGGCTTTGTTGATTTTTGCTATGGTCTCTTTTGTTTCTTTTGCATTTATTTCTGCTCTAAGTTTTAAGATTTCTTTCCTTCTGCTAACCCTGGGGTTCTTCATTTCTTCCTTTTCTAGTTGCTTTAGGTGTAGAGTTAGGTTATTTATTTGACTTTTTTCTTATTTCTTAAGGTATGCCTGTACTGCTATGAACTTTCCCCTTAGGACTGCTTTTACAGTGTCCCACAGGTTTTGGGTTGTTGTGTTTTCATTTTCATTCGTTTCTATGCAACTTTTGATTTCTTTTTTGATTTCTTCTGTGATTTGTTGATTATTCAGCAGCGTGTTGTTCAGCCTCCATATGTTGGAATTTTTGATAGTATTTCTCCTGTAATTGAGATCTAATCTTACTGCATTGTGGTCAGAAAAGATGTTTGGAATGATTTCTATTTTTTTTTTTTTTTTAATTTACCAAGGCTAGCTTTATGGCCCAGGATGTGATCTATCCTGGAGAAGGTTTCATGTGCGCTTGAGAAACAGGTGAAATTCATTTTTTTGGGATGAAATGTCCTATAGATATCAATTAGGTCTAACTGGTCTATTGTATCATTTAAAGTTTGTGTTTCCTTGTTAATTTTCTGTTTAGTTGATCTATCCGTAGGTGTGAGTGGGGTATTGAAGTCTCCCACTATTATTGTGTTATTGTTAATTTCTCCTTTCATAGTTGTTAGCGTTTGTCTTACATATTGTGGTGCTCCCGTGTTGGGTGCATATATATTTATAATTGTTATATCTTCTTCTTGGATTGATCCTTTGATCATTATGTAGTAACCATCTTTGTCTCTTTTCACAGCCTTTGTTTTAAAGTCTATTTTATCTGATATGAGTATTGCTACTCCTGCTTTCTTTTGGTCCCTATTTGCATGGAAAATCTTTTTCCAGCTCTTCACTTTCAGTCTCTATGTGTCCCCTGTTTTGAGGTGGGCCTCTTGTAGACAACATATGTAGGGGTCTTGTTTTTGTATCCATTCAGCCAGTCTTTGTCTTTTGGTTGGGGCATTCAACCCATTTCCATTTAAGGTAATTACCGATAAGTATGATCCCGTTGCCATTTACTTTATTGTTTTGGGTTCAAATTTATACACCGTTTTTGTGTTTCCTGTCTAGAGAATATCCTTTAGTATTTGTTGGAGAGCTGGTTTGGTGGTGCAGAATTCTCTCAGCTTTTGCTTGTCTAAAAAGCTTTTGATTTCTCCTTCATATTTAAGTGAGATCCTTGCTGGGTACAATAATCTGGGCTGTAGATTATTTTCTTTCATCATTTTAAGTATGTCTTGCCATTCCCTCCTGGCTTGAAGAGTTTCTATTGAAAGATCAGCTGTTATCCTTATGGGAATTCCCTTGTGTGTTATCTGTTGTTTTTCCCTTGCTGCTTTTAAATATTTATTCTTTGTGTTTGATCTTTGTTAATTTGATTAATATGTGTCTTGGGGTGTTTCACCTTGGGTTTATCCTGTTTGGGACTCTGGGTTTCTTGGACTTGAGTTATTATTTCCTTCCCCATTTTAGGGAAGTTTTCAACTATTATCTCCTCAAATCTTTTCTCATGATCTTTCTTTTTGTCTTCTTCTTCTGGGACCCCTATGATTCGAATGTTGTAGGGTTTAATATTGTCCTGGAGGTCTCTGAGATTGTCCTCATTTCTTTTAATTCGTTTTTCTTTTATCCTCTCTGATTCATTTATTTCTACCATTCTATCTTCTAATTCACTAATCCTATCTTCTGCCTCTGTTATTCTACTATTTGTTGCCTCCAGAGTGTTTTTAATTTCATTTATTGCATTATTCATTATATATTGACTCTT
The DNA here is from genome assembly GCF_029407905.1 of Bubalus kerabau. Lineage (NCBI taxonomy): Eukaryota > Metazoa > Chordata > Mammalia > Artiodactyla > Bovidae > Bubalus > Bubalus kerabau. The sequence goes on along the minus strand of NC_073647.1, from coordinate 55,151,167 downwards.
TTTTATTTCTTCTAGGTCCTTGTTAAATCTTTCTTGCATCTTCTCAATCCTTGTCTCCAGGCTATTTATCTGTGATTCCATTTTGATTTCAATATTTTGGATCAATTTCACTATCATTATTTGGAATTCTTTATCAGGTAGATTCCCTATCTCTTCCTCTTTTGTTTGGTTTGGTGGGCATTTATCCTGTTCCTTTATCTGCTGGCTATTCCTCTGTCTCTTCATCTTGTTTAAATTGCTGATTTTGGGGTGTCCTTTCTGTATTCTGGCAGTTTGTGGAGTTCTCTTTATTGTGGCGTTTCCTCGCTGTGTGTGGGTTTGTACAGGTGGTTTGTCAAGGTTTCCTGGTTAAGAAAGCTTGTGTCGGTGTTCTGGTGGGTGGAGCTAGATTTCTTCTCTCTGGAGTGCAATGAAGTGTCCAGTAATGAGTTATGAGATGTCTGTGGCTTTGGGGTGAATTTGGGAAACTACAGTGTTTTAATCTGTTTCACCTGTCACTTCCCAAGCAGTTCCCTCTGTTTATTTTGGCTTATTCTGTTTGAAAGTCTCTTCAGTGTCTAATTTCCGCCCTGATACAAGGGGGAGGAAGTGGTCACTTATTTAGGCTCACTTGTTCAATTGTGCTGTGGGGAGGGAGGAATACTGTAAACAAATATCACTGGTGTGTGTGGGGAGTGCTTGCAGTATCTGGGCCACACTGGGTTTGCCTCCACTCACGGCATGTGTGCCTTCTCAGTCTACACTTCTCAAGCTCCAGGTTGCTCTGCAGGGGGAACTGTCTAAAGCAGGCCCTGGGTTGCATGCACTTCCCAGGTCTGAGCTGCTCAGGTTCAGGTTCTCTGGTAGTCCACAAAGGCACAAACTTGGGCCTGCGTTTGGTGCCCTTCCCAGGTCCCAGCATCTCAGGTGAGCATGTGCTTGATGAGCACATTCTCCCAGCTGTGTGGTGTGTCTTATCACCTCCCCAGTCCCACCACTCAGTTTCCTGGGTGTGCAGTGGGAGCACTGTCTCAGGTGTGCTGTGTGTCTCCTCTGGGGAGCTGACCTCTGGCTGCGACCCTCCTGGCAGATGTCAGCCATCTAGGATCCCAGGAAGATGTGGTTAGCAACTGGGAGCCTGCTCGCAGTTTGGTAGAGGGTGCTGTCTCTGGAGCCGAGATTGCCCCTCACTGGCTCTGGCTGTTGCCCCCCTGCCTCAGGGAGGGGATGGGCCGGTCTGTAGCTGGCTAGCTCTCCTCTGGTATTCGCTCAGTCCTTTGTTCTGTGAGCAGGCCCAGCAGTGCCTTAGGTTGTATCTTTTCATGGGAAAGTTCTCTCTCTCTCTTGCTTTCTTTCTTTCTTTTTTTTTTTTTCTCCACAGTTTGGGTTGCTGTCTCACGTTAGCTCCCTCAGATTGTCCTCAGGGCATTCAGGCCCAGTCCTTACCCTAAGCAATGCAGCCCATGCCTCCCTGTTCAGCCCCCGCTTGCTGGTAGTAGACACGAGTGTCTGAGCTACTTCTCCTCTGGGAGTTGTGGTTAGGCACATAATCTGTGGGTTTTGTTTATTTATTTTTTCCTCCTGGTTATGTTGCCCTCTGAGATTCAAAAACTCCTCACAGCCCCGCCAGTGAGGGGGTTTCCTTGTATTTGGAAACTTCTCCTTCACAACTCACTCCCTTGGATGGATCTCCATCCCTAACTCTTTGTCTCTCTATCTTGTATATTTTGTCCTACCTCCTTTTGAAGACAATGGGCTGCCTTTCTGGATGCCTGGTTTCCTCTGCCAGTGTTCAGAAGTTGTTTTGTGGAATTTGCTCAGTGTTCAAATGATCTTTCAATGAATTTGTGGGGGAGAAAGTGGTCTCCCTGTTCTATGCCTATGCTATCTTAGGACCGCCTACCTGCTTCTGTCATTTTTAGAATTTGAGGTCTCTCACTCACTTTTATTCCCTGGATATTTTAGCTTATGGGTCATTAGTATTGTCTCTTACATTATTTTTACCAAAATATGTGATGACTTTAGTATCAGTTCAGATGATCCATATAACCTCTGAGTCCCCTAGTTCACTTTCTTTTCACTTTTTTACTTGTACACCACTTAAACTATCCATTCCCATGGTTATATGCAAGATCTAATCAATGTGTCCTCTCCAAAATCTATTTAATCATCCTTCCCTCCAAGCACAAGCTTTTTTTAAAAAAAACTTTTTGTATTGTGTTGGGGTGTAGTTGATTAGCAAACAATTTTGTTATAGTTTCAGTTGAACAGTGAGGGGACTCAAACATACATATACATTTATACATTCTCCCCCAAACTCCCTTTCCATAACATTGAGTGAACATAAGCTTCTGACTTTCCTACTCACATCTTCTAGAAGAGCCACCACAATTTTCCCACCCTGTTATGACCATCAATTTCTTGATCCAATCAACTTTGCTGACTAATATTACCACACATCCTTACTTTCTTTATTATCCAACTTTGTATAGTATCTTACTTCCCCGGTGGCTAAGTGGTAAAGAATTCACATGCAATGCAGGAGACCCAGGAGATGTAGGTTCGTTCCCTGGGTCAGGAAGATCCCCTAGAGGAGGGCATGGCGACCAACTCCAGTATTCTTGCATGGAGAATCCCATGAATACAGGACCCTAGTGGCTCTTGTGGCTCCTGTAGAGCCCATGGCTCTGCAGTCCACAGGGTCACAAAGAGGCAGACACAACTGAAGCTACTTAGCACGCATGCACATATAATATCCGGTTGTAATCATTCTCTTGAATATTTAGTCACATATCTTGGTCTCTTTTCCTTGTCTTATTCAAAAATACCCCAACTATTTTTAAATCCAACTTTGTACTCATTCTACATCCACATCAAAGCTGGTTAGGGGAAAACATACAATCATGTTAATTATACTAACTGATTATAAAGTTATGACTACCTTGTTAATGGCCATCAGAAATGCTTAGGCATTTTATTACATTTCTGTGCTTAAGTCACTCTGTAAATTCTTCAGTTAATTTATCAGTCACATATTTCAAACTTTGTCATTTCTTTCCAAATTCCAATCTTATGGTCACTCATTCATATATTCAATAACCGTGCTCATCAGCTCACTGAGAAACATAAGAAATATCAGAGAAATTCTATATTCTTGCACTATCAGATCATCTACCAAAGTCATGTAATCTTATTTATCTTTCTGTTACAATGGCTGAATTGTCTGTTTAGTCCAAATTAACCCTTTCTCACACACACTGGACTCCATCTCCAATCCAGTCCCAGTCTATTCAATGACTATGCTTTTGAAGCTATCTTCTGTCTCTTGTAACAGCATGAGGTTGTTTTTTTTTTTTTTTTTTTTCCCTCCTTCTCAATGTTTTCCTTGGAATACAACCATCTTTTTGAAATCCTTAATTATATCCCCAATCGCCTGAACCAGCGAACCAGTGAAATTGTATACTCGTGTCTGACCCTTTGTGATCCCATGGACTATAGCCTACTAGGCTCCTCCATCCATGGAATTTTCCAGGCAAGAGTACTGGAGTGGGTTGCCATTTCTTCCTCCAGGGTATCTTCCCAACCCAGGGATCAAACTCAGGTCTTCTGCATTGCAGCAGACATTTACTGCTCAAATCTTTGTTCCCTTCTTATAAGAATCCTTTTAAAAAGTGGTATATCCTCACCTTGTGTAATTCTGGTCCTCCTACTCTCCCTTAAACACATTACAATTTGGCTTCACTTCACATCACTCCAGTGAAACAGAGCTGTTGGTTTCAAGACTACTAATGGCCTTAACATTGCAAAATCCAATAATCACATCTCCATCTTGTCATTATTTGATCTTCAAAGAGCATTGGACACAGTTATCACCCCCTGCTGTAGACTACATATTTGTGTCTCCCCAAAATTAATATGTTGAAATTGAATGTCCAATATGATAGTATTGGGATGTGGGAACTTTGAGAGGTTCCTAGGTCATGAGGGTAGAGATATCATGGATGAAATTAGTGTCCTTATAAAAGAGACTCCACAAAATGTCTAATCCCTTTCACTACCCAATATGGTAACAAGAGGTCTACAAGGATCTAGGTCATATATTACTTCTTGTTTTAGCTGTGAAATCATTAAAGAACTAAATAGGGTGAAGAAAACATAATCACTTCTCTGATAGAAACATAAATGGAAAGTTAAAATATGCAAATGTTGTTCTTGTACCTCAGTTGTTGTTGTTAGGTTGCTCAGCCGTGTCCAACTCTTTGAAACTCAATGGAATGCAGCACTCGAGCCTTCTCTATCCTTCACTCTCTCCCAGAGTTTGCTCAAACTCATGTCCATTGAGTCGATGATGTCATCCAACCATCTTATCCTCTATTGCCCACTTCTCTCCCTGCCTTCAATTTTTCCCAGCTTCAGAGTCTTTTCCAATGAGCTGATTCTTTGCATCAGAGGGCCAAAGTATTGGAACTTCAGCTTCAGCATCAGTCCTTCCAATGAATATTCAACGTTGATTTCCTTTAAGATTGACTGATTTGATCTCCTTGCTCTCCAAGAGATACTCAAAAGTATTCTCTAGCATCAGTATAAAAGTGTCAGTTTTTCAGTGCTCAGCCTTCTTTAGGGTCCAACTTTCAAATCTATACGACTACTGGAAAAACCATACGGTCTTTGACTGTAAAGACTTTGTTGGCAAAGTGATGTCTCTGTTTTTTAATATGTCTACTTTTCTCATAGCTTTTCTTCCAAAGAGCAAGTGTCTTTTAATTTCCTGGCTGCAGTCACCATCTGCAGTAATTTTGGAGCCCAATAAAATAAAGTCTGTCACTATTTCCATTATTTTCCCATTTGTTTGCCATGAAGTGATGGGACTGGATGCCATGATCTTAGTTTTTTGAATGTTGAGTTTCAAGTCAGCTTTTTCACTCTCCTAGGGTTTCCCGTGTGTTTCAGCTGGTAAAGAATCTGCCTGCAATGCGGGAGGCCTGGGTTCAATCCCTGGGTTGGGAAGATCCCCTGGATAAGGGATAGGCTACCCACTCCAGTATTCTGGCTTGGAGAATTCCATGGACTGTATAGTCCATGGTGTCGCAAAGAGTTGGACACGGCTGAGCGACTTTCACTTTCACTCTCCTCTTTCACCTTCATCAAGAGGATATTTAGCTCATCTTTGCTTTCTGCCATTAGGGTGGAGTCATCTGCATATCTGAGATTATTGATATTTCTCCCAGGAATTTGATTACAGCTTATGATTCATCCAGCCCAGGATTCCACATGATGTATTCTGCATATAAGTTAAATAAGCAGGGTGACAATATACAGCTTTGACATCATATTTTCCCAATTTTGAACAAGTATGTTTTTCTACGTTTGGCCCTAACTGTTGTTTCTTGACCTGCACACGGTCTTCTCAGGAGGCAAATAAGGTGGTCTGGTATTCCTATCTCTTTAATAACTTTTCCACAGTTTCTTGTAATTCACAAAGTCGAAGGATTTAGCATAATCAAAGAAGCAGAAATAGATAAATTTTTTCTGGAATTCCTTTGTTTTTTATGATCCAGTAGATGTTTGCAATTTGATCTCTAGCTCCTCTGCCTTTTCTGAATCCAGCTTATGCCTCTGGAAGTTCTTGGTTCACATATTGCTGAAGTCTGGCTTGAAGGATTTTGAGCATTACCTTGCTATCATGTGAAATGAGCACAATGGTATGATAGTTTGAACATTCTTTGGCATTGCCCTTCTTTGGGATTGGAATTAAAACAGACATTTTCCAGTTCTGTGGTCGCTGATGAGTTCTCCAAATTTGCTGGCATATTGAGTGCAGCACTTTCACAGCATCATGGTTTAGGATTTGAAATAGCTATGTTGGATTCCATCACCTCCACTAGCTTTGTTCATAGTGATGCTTCCTAAGGCCCACTTGACTTCACAATACAGAATGTCTGGCTTTGGGTAAGTGACCATACCATCATGGTTATCTGGGTCTTTATGACCTTTTTTGAACAGTTCTTCTGTGTATTCTTGCCACCTATTCTTAATCTTCCGCTTCTGTTAGGTCCATGCCATTTCTGTCCTTTATTATGCCAACCTTTGCATGAAATGTTCCCTTGATATCTAATTGAAGAGCTATCAGATCAGATCAGATTAGATCAGTCGCTCAGTCGTGTCTGACTCTTTGCGACCCCATGAATCACAGCACGCCAGGCCTCCCTGTCCTGCACCAACTCCTGGAGTTCACTCAGACTCACGTTCATCGAGTCAGTGATGCCATCCAGCCATCTCATCCTCTGTCGTCCCTTTCTCCTCCTGCTCCCAATCCCTCCCAGCATCAGAGTCTTTTCCAATGAGTCAACTCTTTGCATGAGGTGGCCAAAGTACTGGAGTTTCAGCTTTAGCATCATTCCTTCCAAAGAAATCCCAGGGCTGATCTCCTTCAGAATAAAATGGTTGGATCTCCTTGCAGTCCAAGGGACTTTCAAGAGGCTTCTCCAACACCACAGTTCAAAAGCATCAATTCTACAGCCCTCAGCCTTCTTCACAGTCCAACTCTCACATCCATACATGACCACAGGAAAAACCATAGCCTTGACTAGATGAACCTTTGTTGGCAAAGTAATGTCTCTGCTTTTGAATATGCTATCTAGGTTGGTCATACCTTTCCTTCCAAGGAGTAAGCGTCTTTTAATTTCATGGCTGCAGTCACCATCTGTAGTGATTTTCGAGCCCAGAAAAATAAAGTCTGACACTGTTTCCACTGTTTCCCCATCTATTTCCCATGAAGTGATGGGACGGGATGTCATGATCTTCGTTTTCTGAGTGTTGAGCTTTAAGCCAACTTTTTCACTCTCCACTTTCACTTTCATCAAGAGGCTTTTGAGTTCCTCTTCACTTTCTGCCATAAGGGTGATGTCATATGCATATCTGAGGTTATTGAGATTTCTCCCAGAAATCTTGATTCCAGCTTGTGTTTCTTCCAGTCCAGTGTTTCTCATGATGTACTCTGAATATAAGTTAAATAAACAGGGTGACAATATACAGCCTTGACGTACTCCTTTTCCTATTTGGAACCGGTCTGTTGTTCCTTGTCCAGTTCTAACTCTTGCTTCCTGAACTGCATACAGATTTCTCAAGAGGCAGATCAGGTGTTCTGGTATTCCCATCTCTTTCAGAATTTTACACAGTTTATTGTGATCCACACAGTCAAAGGCTTTGGCATAGTCAATAAAGCAGAAATAGATGTTTTTCTGGAACTCTCTTGCTTTTTCCATGATCCAGCGGATGTTGGCAATTTGATCTCTGGTTCTTCTGCTTTTTCTAAAACCAGCTTGAACATCTGGAAGTTCATGGTTCACCTATTGCTGAAGCCTGGCTTGGAGAATTTTGAACATTACTTTACTAGCGTGTGAGATGAGTGCAATTGTGCTTTAGTTTGAGCATTCTTTGGCATTGCCTTTCTTTGGGATTGGAATGAAAACTGACCTTTTCCAGTCCTGTGGCCACTGCTGAGTTTTCCAAATTTGATTGCATAGTGAGTGCAGTACTTTCACAGCATCATCTTTCAGGCTTTGGAATAGCTCAACTGGAATTCCATCACCTCCACTAGCTTTGTTTGTAGTGGTGCTTTCTAAGGCCCACTTGACTTCATGTTCCAGGATGTCTGGCTCTAGGTCAGTTGCCGGGGTCCAGCCCCAGCTGATCCAGGGTATTCGAAGGAGAGACGGCTAGGCGAGGGTCGGGGAACAACTGCTTAATTAAACGTTAATTAAGGAATAGAATAAGGATAGCTCAGTGAGGAAATTCAGTGGAGAAAAGCGGCTGAAATAAGGATAGCTCAGTAGGAAAATTCAGTGGAGAAAAGAGGCCGAGTAGCTTGGTTTACGCAGGGGACCAATAAAACTTAAAGACAAGAAGCTTGCACCACTTACGTAGGCCGCAGGCGTCCTTCTGTTCTCCCGAAGGAGAGGAGACACTGAGGCCTCCCCGGTCGGATCTTAGAAGCCCAGGCATAATTAGTAAGCATGGTGGGTTCCGCGCTCCAGATGGAGACTCAACCAGAGTGAGAGAGAGAGAGACATGGGGAGACCAGTCTTTCGAGGAACTGATCCCAATTCTTTATTTTCCATGGTCTACTTTTATACACTGAGATGTTATGCAAAAGTCATGCGGGGTCAGCAGTCCTGACTTTTATCAAAGTCAGGTGCTTCATACAAATGTATACAGAGGTCTTAGGGGTGTTACATCATCTTCTGGCCAGGGGGCCTGCTGACAATTTACGACCCTCTCCTTGTGACAGCGGTCAGTCAACCAGGACACTTATTTCTCCAGGGGTGATTATTCTTAAAACAGACGCCACCCAAATAAAGTTACATTCCTATAGGGTGAGGGTGTAGTGGGTTTTAGTTAAGGAAAGAATTTACTTAGCCTAAGGTCTAACGTGATTAATATCAAAGGTTAATACTTATTTCTTTTATATATTCATTAATGTGTGTAAGGGCAGGGGATATGGAGACTTAGCAGTAAACATTGGCTCAACAAATGAAAAACCCTTCACCAATACAATTTCTAATCAGCCCATTACACTTATACTAATAATTTTCTAACTTTTCTAAAGAACCTGTTTTTAGAAGGTTTAAAGCATCTCGTGCCTCTCACAGTTGGGAGGCTGTGAGCAATCACATGTGGCCAGACAAACCTATTCAGGCAGGCTAGAGGATTTCCAAAGGAGTTTGTAGGTTAAACACTGTCACACCCAGGAATTATTAACTGGAGCTGTAAGCTAACTCTTTTTTCAGAGAGAGGTAGTGGGAGACAGCCCCCCGTAAAGTCAGAGGTGTAGGTGAAAGCACAAAGCAGAAAGTAGGCAGACTCTGGTTTTGGGGGTAGATGCTCGAGAATTTCCAGGGGGACTCCTGAGGCTCGATCCCGCCTTTGCGTATGTCGAGCCTCCTTCCTCATGACCTTTGTCATGGGCGGAGTGCCTCATGCTGGCTCCAGGCAGTGATAGAATTCCAGTTGAGCTATTACAGATCCTCACTCAATATGCAATATGCCGGCTCCCGGCAGTCAGTGATCACACCATTGTGATTATCTGGGTCGTGAAGGTCTTTTTGTACAGTTCTTCTGTGTATTCTTGCCATCTCTTCTTAATATCTTCTGCTTCTGTTAGGTCCATTCCATTTCTGTCCTTTATCGAGCCCATCTTTGCATGAAATGTTCCTTTGGTATCTCTGATTTTTTTGAAGAGATCTCTAGTCTTTTCCATTCTGTTGTTTTCCTCTATTTCTTTGCATTGATCACTGAAGAAGTCTTTCTTATCTCTTCTTGTTATTCTTTGGAACTCTGCATTCAGATGTTTATATCTTTCCTTTTCTCCTTTGCTTTTCACTTCTCTTCTTTTCACAGCTATTTGTAAGGCCTCCTCAGACAGCCATTTTGCTTTTTTGCATTTGTTTTCTATGGGAATGGTCTTGATCCCTGTCTCCTGTACAATGTCACGAACCTCCGTCCATCGTTCATCCGGCACTCTATCTATCAGATCTAGGCCCTTAAATCTATTTCTCACTTCCACTGTATAATAATAAGGGATTTGATTTAGGTCATACTTGAATGGTCTAGTGGTTTTCCCTACTTTCTTCAATTTAAGTCTGAATTTGGCAATAAGGAGTTCATGGTCTGAGCCACAGTCAGCTCCTGGTCTTGTTTTTTACTGACTGTATAGAGCTTCTCCATCTTTGGCTGCAAAGAATATAATCAATCTGATTTCGGTGTTGACCATCTGGTGATGTCCATGTATAGAGTCTTCTCTTGTGTTGTTGGAAGAGGGTGAAATGGACTGAAATGGACTGACTCAGATTAGGCACCCAATAAATATATGTTTAATGAGTGATGACATGTATAAGCAAATGAATAGATGAAAGATCAACTAGTCAAAGCATATCCATTTCCAAGACTTCTGTGCACTCAACACAGTAACTGACTCTCAGATTCTAGGATAGTCATCCTCAAATTGGGAGGAATATATCACCCTTCAAGAAGACACATTTGAATATCAGGGTTATGCATAGAAGCAGTTATAATTTCAGAAATAATTATTTACTTTTATTTAATATTTAATTAAATTTGAAATTTTAAATGATACTATACATAGATTGAAGGTAGGTATATGGCCAAGAAGAATGAAAACATGAATCCACATGAACACTCATATACTTATCTTCATAGCAGTATTATTAATAATACCAAATTAAAAATGATAGAAATGTCTATCAACCCTAACTGTAATAGATAAACAGGATATATCCATAAAACAGAATATTACTCAGACATTAAAAAATGAATTACTAGCTACAAAATGGATAAACTTTGAAAGAAACTAGTCACAAAAGACCACGTATTGTGTTATTCCTTTTATATGAAATGACAATAATAGGAAAATCCTTAGAGACAGAGAGTAGATTAGTGGTTGCCTAGAGATGGAGTGGGAGTGAATAGGTTGTGGCTGCTCATGGGGCGATGCAAATATTCTACTAGTTGATCTTGGTGATGGTTGCACAACTCTGAATATCTACAAAACATCAAATTATACATTTTAAATGGATTTATTGTTTGGCATATGAATTATATGTCAGTAAAGCTTTGAAAATAAGAAAATGAATGTGTGATTTTTATGTTTACTGGAAGTTGACTTTCTAAAAATCATTTGAGGAAATCATATACTATAACAAAAACAAAGAACATAAGCTGACACTTCAGGGGATGGCATTCAAAATGATATACACTTGACTAAATGGTTTAACAAGATCTCTTATTGTCATTTTTCACCCATTCCATAGTGAACTCAGAAGGAATAGAAAAAAAATTTACACTAAACAATTCAGGATTTTTGAACCGGTTTTTATTTTAATTTACTGATTTAACCTACTGATTTAATTTACATATTTACTCTACTGATTTATTTTTTTTTCCTTTTTTTAAATTTAATTTTATTTTTTTAAACTTTACATAATTGTATTAGTTTTGCCAAATATCAAAATGAATCCGCCACAGGTATACATGTGTTCCCCATCCTGAACCCTCCTCCCTCCTCCCTCCCCACACCATCCCTCTGGGTCGTCCCAGTGCACCAGCCCCAAGCATCCAGTATCGTGCATCGAACTTGGACTGGCAACTCGTTTCATACATGATATTTTAAATGTTTCAATGCCATTCTCCCAAATCTTCCCACCCTCTCCCTCTCTCTCAGAGTCCATAAGACTGTTCTATACATCAGTGTCTCTTTTGCTGTCTCGTACACAGGGTTATTGTTACCATCTTTCTAAATTCCATATATATGCATTAGTATACTGTATCGGTGTTTTTCTTTCTGGCGTACTTCACTCTGTATAATAGGCTCCAGTTTCATCCACCTCATTAGAACTGATTCAAATGTATTCTTTTTAATGGCTGAGTAATACTCCATTGTGTATATGTACCACAGCTTGCTTATCCATTCATCTGCTGATGGACATCTAGGTTGCTTCCATGTCCTGGCTATTATAAACAGTGCTGTGATGAACATTGGGGTACACATGTCTCTTTCCCTTCTGGTTTCCTCAGTGTGTATGCCCAGCAGTGGGATTGCTGGATCAATTTACTGATTTACTATACTGATTTAATTTACTCATTTACTATACTGATTTAATTTACTGATGTACTCTACCTCTAGAATACTTAATGTTTTATCTTAATTGATAATCATACTTTAAACTTAACATTCAGAAAACTATGATCATGGCATCTGGTCCCATCACTTCATGGCAAATAGATAGGGAAACAATGACAGTGACAGTGACAGACTTTATTTTTTGGAGCTCCAAAATCACTGCAGATTGCGACTGCAGCCATGAAATTAAAAGACGCTTGCTCCTTGGAAGAAAAGTTATGACCAATGTAGACAGCATATTAAAAAGCAGAGACATTACTTGGCCAACAAAAGTCCATCTAGTCAAAGCTATGGTTTTCCCAGTAGTCATGTATGAATGTGAGAGTTAGACTATAAAGAAAGCTAAGCACCAAAGAATTGATGCTTTTGAACTGTGGTGTTGGAAAAGACTCTTGAGAGTCCCTTGGAGTGCAAGGAGATCCAACCAGTCCATCTTAAAGGAAATTCCTGAATATTCATTGGAAGGACTGATGATGAAGCTGAAGCTCCAGTACTTTGGCCAGCTGATGCAAAGAACTGACTAATTTGAAAAGACCATGATGCTGGGAAAGATTGGAGGTGGGAGGAGAAGGGGATGACAGAGGATGAGATGATTGGATGGCATCACTGACTCAATTGACGTGAGTTTGAGTAAACTCCAGCAGTTGGTGATGGACAGGGAGTCCTGGCATGCTGCAGTCCATGGGGTCACAAACAGTGGGACATGACTGAGCGACTGAACTGATATTCTAAAACTAAATAATAAGTAATTTAAAAATGATCTTTCCAATATAATACAACACAAATTGGGGGGGGGATGGCACATATTGCATCGTCAGCAGATAGAGTACTGTCAAATGAGTAGATAAAACATCAATTGAAATACAAATTAACCTTTTGAAGCACATGCAAAAAATGTATCCTATTGAATACATATAGCTAAAGTCTACTTCTGAGAATGATTCTAGTAGCAGTAGCTCAGAATCTAATTCAAAGTTATTTATTGAGCACTTACTGGAAACCACATACAGATGTTGGTAAACAGAATGATGAATAGGACACAATCCTTTCCTTATAGATATAACTGTGAAATTGTTTAAAATGTGTTATTTATGAAGATTTGGAAATTGCTTAGCTCCAGTCAAATGATCAAAGATTATTAATACTGAGACTAAACTACTATATAAATTAATGAAATTACAATGTAAGCAAATATATAATAACCTTCTCAAAGGAGTTTGGTAACAGAAGATTGTTAAAGTATAGACATAGAAAATGAAAAAAAATTAATTTATAATCTTTTAATCATTATTCTTTATTTTTTATTTTATTTTTTTATTTTATTTTATTTTTATTTTTTTACCTTTATAAGAAATTTTATTTTATTTTTTTTTTAATTTTATTTTATTTTTAAACTTTACATAATTGTATTAGTTTTGCCAAATATCAAAATGAATCCACCACAGGTATACATGTATTCTTTAATGACCTGACACTCTACTATTTTACAATTCCAAGGTTTAGTACATCCACTCTATGTGGTTCAACAGTCTATCTAGCTTGTTAGCAAGTAATACAGAATGCTAATAAATTGCTTCTCAAGGGTAATATTCTTCACTCTAATTATTATTATTCTATCCTCTGATTATTAACTAAGTTGTCCAGTTAGCCATGATACAAGGATCTTTGCACTTTGTCCATGGTATTCTGATTACTGTAAAGATATTTTCCAAATGTAAATGAATCAATAAGCATGCTGATACACACATTAATCTCATATGCTTAGTCAATGTGAAGTATCACTTTCACTTGACTTCTCTCTAAAACAAACAGACAAAAAGCTTTTAATAGACTGACAAATTCAAGTTTCTAGATCTGAAAACACAAATCCAGGTGACTGGAATGCTAATAAAAGACTGTTACATGAAAAAGTGCTGTCTGAGCATTCAGTTTCCTTCTCAAGTATCTATCACTCTTTAAAAATTAAATTAATTTGGAAAGGTCTATGCAACACAAATTAAACTGGTTCAAATTTGAACATTCAGTTAAATCACATATCTGAAGAACTAGGTCAGTAGTCATAGTCATTTTAATTTGCAGGAGTAAAACAAACATAGAATAGGAAAGACTAGATATCTTTTCAAGAAAATTGGAGATACCAAGTGAAAAGTTCGTGCAAAGATGGGCACAATAAAGTACAAAAATGATATGGATCTAACAGAAGCAGAAGATAATTCAGAAGAGGTACAAGAATACACAGAACTGTATAAAACAAGTCTTGATGAACCAGATAATCATGATGGTGTAATCTCTCACCTAGAGCCAGACATCCTGGAATGTGAAGTCAAGAGAGCCTTAGGAACCATTATTATGAACAAAGCAGATGGAGGTGATGGAATTCCAGCTGAGCTGTTTCAAATCCTAAAAGATGATGCTGTGAAAGCACTGCACTCAATATGCCAGCAAATTTGGAACACTCCGCAATGGCCACAGGACTGTAAAGGGTCAGTTTTATAACTATGGTCATGTTTTCAGAAAGCCACATAAATTTAAAAGGTTATGTTAGGCAAAATTAGGTTATAGACAAGAATATATACAGTGCATGTGTGTATCTATTTATAAATATATCACATATATGTGAAAAACAAACTAAGATATCTATCTATCTATCTATATATAGATATATTTACCTTTGGTTTTCTCATTGATTTGGCAGACTTTTTATTTCCCTTTCCATTTGGAGTTATATTTTTATATTTATATATATTAACACTTACTTTATTATCTAATAGATACTATTGAAGAACTAGAGCACCTGTTGTGTAATAGGAAAAACAGCTTTTATCAATGTCATGCATTCATAAAGAAACAAAAATATTTCCACTAATATAAAAAAATGCAGAAACTAGAATAAATAGTCCAACTGAAGTTCTTCTGGGAAACATCTCATGTGAAATAAACCCAGGGAAAAGATCGAATATTAACAAATATTATCCAAAGAGAAATACTATAGTGAAATCATTATTACTCATCATCCAATGTCTATTTTATAGCTAAGAAATATTTTATTCATTTTGTGACTTTTAGTATTTTGGTTTATTTTGAGATAATAAAGAAATGGAAATATCAGTTTCTGGAAAATCATATTTCATTTTCACTGATAATTTCTAAAATATGGTTTTCAGGAATTTGAACAAGTCTGTTTAGTGTGTCCATAAATCTTGACAAGGTAAAATGGATGAATACTAGCATATGACAGCTATAGCATGCCTAGTGATGACAAATTGTGGAGAAGCTGTGAGAGAACCAATTATTATAAGGCCAACTATGGAATGTGAACTTTACTCATTAACCATTGCTTTCTCTAAATTCTGAACAACTTTAAATGTCAAATACACCTCCAGAAAGAGATGTATATTTTTTATATATTTTCTTGTGTTTTAACTAAAATAGATATTCTTAAGCTTTCACAATCTATTAAAATTTGAGAATCTCCAACAAAAATATAGATGATGTTTATGAAATAATAATTATTTTTAATATAATAAACATATATAATGAAATATGTGTATATCAAATAAAAGCAGGAAAGGAAAACCTAATTTTCAAGTCTCTTTCATTTTCTTGCAGAACTTATAGAAGCATCTTTTGTTTTCTACTTTTGTCCTTACCAAGAAATATTTTATTTAATCCTTTCAATTATGGAAATATCTAAAAATGATGACAGTAATAACACAATTAATGAACAATATCAGTTAACAAATTCAATGCAGGTTATGTGGTAGGCTCTGGGTAAGTGATTTCCATAATTATCTCAGTGCTCATCACAGCCCTGTTAAGTGAATGTATCAATATAAAATAAGGTTAGATGACTAGTTTAACCTCATATATATAGCTAGTGACAGGGTTGGGAGTACTGACCTAAAGCTCCATATTCTTAACCACTTCTATTCCTAGCAAATAACTGTTCTGAGAGGGTTGTCAATAGGTAGCAGTCGCTGTGTTAACTTCTAGCTATATACTTTAGTAACAAGCTTGCTGTCCTCTGGAATTTACTCCTTATACAGAGAAACACTAAATATGTAAGTAAATAAGTTCAACAACAAAAACAACCTAGACATTGTGATATTTATTTTGAATGAAATGAGCAAGGTGTTATAATAAAGAAAACAAGAGAGAGAAAGACATACATGACAGCGACTCTGGAATTCCCTCTGAAGAGGTAGCATTTAAATTAAGGTCAAAAATTAATACAAACAGCCACATGAATAGAAGTTGTTGGAGAGTAAGAAGGGAGAATTGCAGGAAGAGGCAAAAGTATAGCCATATGAAGTAAATATGGAAGAATTGGAATACTTGGAGAATCATCTGGCTGTTGCATAGTAAGTGAGGAGAAAATGCTAAGAAATAAGAAAAAAGGATAATGTGAGGCCTTGAAAAACATAGCGAAGAGTTTGGCTTTTATTCCACATGTAAAGGAGAAGCCATTTGAAGGTTTTAAAGAGAAGGATTTTAGTTATTCATTCAATGCATATTTACTGAATACCTATGTACAATGAAATATCCTAAATCCTACAGAAATAACATTGAACGAAAAAGAAAGTCATAGCCCTCAAGGTGCTTATGTGCTATCTAGTGGGAAAGGTAGAATAAAAACAAAGCAAGTGATAAAATATATATGTGTTTGTAGTCGCTCAGTTGTGTCTGACTCTTTCTGACCCCATGGACTGTAGCCTGCCAGGCTCCTCTCTCCATATAATTCTCCAGGCAAGTATACTGGAGTGGGTAGCCATTCCCTCCTCCAGAGGATCCTCCCAACCAAGGAACCAAACCCAGGGTCTCCTGTATTGCAGGGAGATTTTTCTTTTACCCTCTGAGCCACCAGAGTGAGCTGCCATGCCCTCCTCCAGGGTACCTTCCCAACCCAGGGAGGGATCTAACCCCTGTCTCTTATGTCTCCTACATTGGCAGGTAGGTTCTTTACCACTAGTGCAACCAGGGAAGCCGATAAGCATATAAAGAAGAACTAATACATATCTTTCTCAAATGGTTCCACAAAATTGAAGATGAATGGAACAAACCTAAATTTATTCTAGGAGGCAGACATTACCATGATACCAAAACCAAAGACACTACCAAAAAAAAAAAAAAAAAAAGTTATAGGTCAGTATCTTTGATCAACATAGATGCAAAAATCTTCAAAAATATCAGCAAATGGAATTCAACAATATATAAAAACGGTCATACACCATAATCAAGTTAGACTTATTCCATGGAAACAAGGATGGTTCAAGATTTGCAATACAATCAATATGGTACACCACATTAACCAAAGAAGAGATAATACCATGATCTCCTTTGTAGATGCAGGAAAAAAATTTTTTGAAAAAATTCAACATCCATTTATGATAAAGATTCTAATCAAAGTCGGTAAAGAGGAAGCATATATTGTTCACTCGCTAAGACCTGTCCTACTCGTTGTGACCCCATGGACTGCAGCACACCAGGCTTCCTAGTCCTTCACTGTCTCCCAGAGTTTGCTCAAATTCATGTCCATTGAGTCAATGATGCCATCCAACCATCTCAGCCTCTGTTGTCCCCTTCTCCTCCTGCCCTCAATCTTTCCCACCATCAAGGTCTTTTCCAATGAGTCAGCTCTATCAGAGGCCCAAAGTATTGGAGCTTCAGCTTCAGCATCAGTTCTTCCAATGAATATTCATGGTTTATTTCCTTTAAGATTGACCAGTTTAATTTCCTTGCAGACCAAAGGACTCACTCACAAGAGTCTTTTCCAGCACTACACTTCAAAAGCATCAATTCTTCGGTACTCAGCCTTCTTAATGGTCAAACTCTCACATTCATGCATGACTACTGTATAAACCACAGCTTTGATTATATGGACTTTTGTCGGCAAAGTGATTTCTCTGTTTTTTAGTATCTTGTCTAGGTTTGTTATAGCTTTTCTTCCAAGAATCAAGTGTCTTAATTTCCTGGCTGCAGTCACCATCCACAGTGATTTTGGAGCCCAAGAAAATAAAGTCTTTTATTGTCTCCATTTCCCCCCATCTATTTGTCATGTGGTGATGGGACCATGATCTTAGTTTTTTGAATGTTGAATTTTAAGCCAAATTTTAAGCCATTTTTACTCTCTTCTTTTACCTTCATCAAGAAGCTCTATAGTTTCTCTTTGCTTTCTGCCATTAGGGTGGAGTTATGTGCATATAATGAGGTTATTGTCATCTCTCCTGGCAATCTTGATTTCACCTCATGATTCATTCAGCCTAGCATTTCACATGATGTACTCTGCATATAATTTAAATAACCAGGATTGCAATATACAACCTTGTCACACTCCTTTCCAATTTGGAACCAATCCGTTGTTCCATGTCCCATTCAAAATGATGCTTCTTGACCTGCGTACAAGTGTCTAGGGAGGCAAATAAGGTGACCTGGTATTCCCATCCCTTTAAGAATTTTCCACAATTTGTTGTGATCCATACAGTCAAAGATTTTAGAGTAGTCAATGAAGCAGAAGTAGATGTTTTCTGAAATTCCTTTGTTTTTTTCTATGATCCAGTAGATGTTGGCAATTTGATCTCTGGTCCCTCTGCCCTTTCTAAATCCAGATTGAACATCTGGAAGCTCTCAGTTCATGTACTGTTAAAGCCTAGCATGAAGAATTTTGAGTATTACCTTGCTAGCCTGTGAAATGAGCACAATTATATGGTAGTTTGAGCATTCTTTGGTATTTCCCTTCTTTGAGATTGGAATGCAACTGATCATTTCCAATCCTGTGGCCATTGCTGAGTTTTCCAAATTTGCTAGCATATTGAGTGCAACACTTTAACAACATCATCCTTTAGATTTTAAATAGCTGAGCTAGAATTCCATCACCCTACTAGCTTTGTTCATAGTAATGCTTTATAAAGCCCATTTTACTTCACATTCAAGGATGTCTGGCTCTACATTAGTGATCATATCATGATGGTTATTCAGGTCATTAAGACCTTTTTTGTATAGTTCTTCTGTGTATTCTTGTCACCTCTTCTTAATCTCTTTTCTTCTATTAGGTCCTTGCCCTTTCTGTCCTTTGTTGTGTCCACCTTTGTGTGAATCATTCTGCTTGTGTCTCTAATTTTCTTGATGAGAGCTCTAGTCTTTCCCATTCTATTGTTTTCCTCTACTTTGCATTGTTCACTTGAAAAGACTTTATCTCTCCTTGCTATTCTCTGGAACTCTGTGTACAGTTGGATATCTTTCCTTTATCCTTTGCCTTTCACTTCTCTTCTTTTCTCAACTATTTGTAAGGTCTCTTCAGACAACTGTTTTTCCTTCTTGCATTTCTTTTGGGGGTGGGTCGTTTTTATTACCACTTCCTGTACAATGTTACAAACCTCCATCCATAGTTCTCTAGGCACCCTATCTACCAGATTTAATCCCTTGAATCTATCTGTCACCTCCTACTGAATAATCATAAGGGTTTAGGTTATACATGAATGATCTAGTGGTTTTTTTCTACTTTCTTTAATTTGAGCCTGAATTTTGCAATAAGAAGCTCATGATGTGAGCCATAGTCACCTCCAGGTCTTGTTTTGCTGAGTGTATAGAGCTTCTCCATCTTAGGCTGCAAAGAATAAAATAAATCTGATTTTGGTATGAATCACCTGGTAATGTCCATGTGTAGAGTAATCTCTTGTGTTGTTGGAAGAGGCTGTTTGCTATGACCAGTGTGTTCTCTTGGCAAAACTCTATTAGCCTTTGCACTGTTTCATGTTGTATTCCAAGGCCAAACTTGCCTGTTACACCAGATACCTCTGGACTTCCTACTTTTGCATTCCAGTTTTCTATGATAAAAAGGACACCATTTTTTAAAGTTAGTTCCAGAAGGTCTAGTATGTCTTCATAGAACCGTTTGACTTCAGTTTCTTTAGCATTAGAGTTTGGGGCATAGACTTGGATTACTGTGATATTGAATGGCTTGCCTTGGGATTGAACCAAGATCATTGTTGTTTTGAGATCGCTTCCAAGTATTGCATTTTGGACTCTTTTGTTGACTGTGATGGCTACTCCATTTCTTCTAAGGGAATCTTGTCCACTGTGGTGGATATAACGGTAATATAAATGTTAATTTGCCCATTCCTGTCCATTTTAGTTCACTGATTCCTAAGATGCTGATATTCACACTTACCATCTCCTGCTTGACCAGGTTCTACTTACCTTGATTCATGGACCAAAGATTCTAGACTCTTATGTAATGTTGTTCTTTATACCATCAGGTTTTACTTTCACCACTAGGCACATCCACAACTGTCATTTCTTCTTTTACCTTGCCTCTTCATTCTTTCTGGAACTATTTCTATATTCTACCCCAGTAGCATATTGGACACCTACCAACCTGGTCAACTCATCTTCTGGTGTTATTTTATTTATTTATTTATTTGCCTTTTCATACTGTTCATGGGGCTCTCAAGGCAAGAATATTGAAGTTGGTTGCCATTCCCTTCTACAGTAAATCATGTTTTGTCTGAACTCTCCACTGTGACCCATGCCTTTTGGGTGGCCCTGCATGGCATAGCTCATAGCTTTATTGAGTTACACAAAGCTGTTATCCATGTGATCATTTTGGCTATATTTTTGTGATTGTGAATTTTGTTCTGGATGCTGTGGTATTGTAGTTCTTGCTTTTTCTGTCTGCCTTCTTATTGATGAAGATAAAAGGCTTGTTCAACCTTCTTGATGAGAGGGACTGGCTGTAGGGATAATTGGGTCTTGCTCTGGTGGACAGGGGGATGCTCAGTAAATCTTTGATCTGATTTTATGCTGATGGGTAGTGCTGTACTCCCTCCTGTTTAGTTGTTTAGCCTATGGCAACCCAGTCCTGGAGTCTTCAGACTCTATGGTAGGACTAAAGGTGATCTGCAAAAGGACTTATGCCAACACGTGCTTCTCAGGACTTCTGCTGCCAGTACCCCAGTTCCCATGCAAGACACTGCTCACCAATGCCTCCTGAAGAGACCCTCAAACACTCATAGGCAGGTCTGGCTTAGTCTTTCATGGGGTCACTGTTCCTTTCCCCTGGGTCCTGGTGCACACAAGGCTTTGTTTTGCCCTCCAAGATTCTCTGTTTCCCCCAATGTACACACTGCTATATTTAAAATGCATAACCAACTAAGTCCTACTGTATAGCACAGGAACTCTGCTTAATATTCTTTAATAGCCTAAATAGAAAAGCAATTTGAAAAGAATGGAAAAAATAAAATAAATAATGGAAATGATTAAAAAATCATTGTAAAAATAATTATGCAATAACTTAAATGGGAAAATTTGGTAAAATAATAGATACATGTATATGTATTTTTGAATCACTTTACTGTGCATCTGTAATGAAATTCATTTGAATCACACTTTTTTTTTCTTTTTTATGCAAAATACTATAAAAACCTTCCAAGAAAATACACAACATTGCTAATCAACTATACTCCAATATTAAATAAAAAATTAAAGCATAGACAACCAAGGACCCACTGCATAGCACAAGGAATGTTGCTTGATATTCTATAATAACCTAAATGGGAAAAATTTTGAAAAAGTATAGCTACATGTATATTATAACTGAATCACATTGCTGTACACTTGCAACTAACACAACATTGTTAATCAACTATGCTGCAATATAAAATAAAAATTTAAAAAAAATCCATGGAATTTATAGCAGCACAATTTATGATAGCCAAGATATGAAAGCAATCTAAGTGTTCACCAAAAGATAAACAGATACATGTATAATGGGATGTTCAGCCACATACACAAAAATAAAATTCTGCCATTTGTAGTAACACATGTAGACCTAGTGAATATTATGCTTAATGAAATAGTGAAATTAGTTAGAGAAAAACATACTATATGATATCACTTATATGTTAAATATAAAAAATATTAACAACAAATGTATTTAACAAAATAGAAACAGACTTACAGATACAGAAAACAAATTAGTGTTTACCAGCTGGTATAGGCAAAGAGAGAAGGGCAACTTATGGTTATGGGATTAAGAGATGCTAATTACCGTGTATAAAACAAATAAGTAACAAGCATATATTGTATAATACAGGAAATTATATTCACTATCTTATATAACTTCTAAGGGAGTATAATCTGTAAAAAATACTGAATCACTGTGCTGTACATCTTAAACTAATATAGTATTTAAAATCAACTATGCTTTAATAAAAGTATTAGGGTAGCCCTAGTTTATAAAGTGAAATTTGAGTAAGGTTTTTAGAGGAGATGAGTTATCAAACTTTGTACCCATAGAAGAGAGGATCATTCCAGCTAGAATACTTAAGGTGCAGCAAAGATAAGGCATCCTGTAGAGTAATTTGTGATAATCATGAAAATATGCTGCTCATCCTTGTGTATGGCTCCAGCTACCAATCTTCTATATTCACCAAGGTGTTTGTACTAAGTCCATACTCTCACAGGTGTCAGATCTGCACCATGGTCTGATTGTTCTCCTGACTTCTTAATCTCCTTCCTCCAATAAATCTCTTGTACATCTAATCCTGTCTTGCCTAATTTTCACTGGACACAAATTAATGCCTAAGATTAATTAGTCTATACGAGAGTAAGTGGGGAAAGGATACTAAGAGAAAGTGGAGGACAGATGGCATAGAGTTACATATGGAATGACAAAGAAAACATTTTTCTGATTTAGATTGGTAACAGTGCAGGGCTTTGAATATTTGATTTGTTACACCTTCTGTTTTGTATTTTAACAGGGTCACTCTTGCTGCTACATTGAAAACAGAAGAAGTGGAGAAATTTTGTAGAATACTTTTGCAATAATCAAATGAGAGGTCTTGGTGGTTTATGGCTTTAAGATATGATGAAAAATGGTCAGATTCATAGATCATGTAAATTTCAATGATGTGGTGTGTGATGAAGTGAAAGGATTTGGGATCAGCATTTCAGTTTAAGATATGGTAGACTTGAGATATTTATTGAACATCTAAGTGAAAATGATGAATAAACAGACATATGTCAGGAGTCCATATAATCAGTCCTGCTTTAAGAACTAAATATGGGTGTCTTCAGCATATAAATGGTAATTAACACATAAGAATGGAAGAAATAGCAAAGGAGATGAGGATAAATAGGAAGGAGAAGAAGTTCAAAGGATTAAGAACTAATTTCTGTAGGGATGATAAACAGTTTAGGGAAATATAAGTTCTACACAGCATTTTGGGCCATAGTTTAATGATTTCCAGTTTAAAATGAGACCATTTCAAGAAGCACAAATATTGCACATTTTTTTAACTTTGTATGATGATAGAGGGTAAATAGATTTGTGATGATCATTTTGCAGTGTATACAAATATAAAATCATTGTGTTATACACATGAAACGATAACATTATATGTCAATTCAATTCGGTCGGTTAGTCGTGTCCGATTATTTGTGACCCCATGGACTGCAGCATGCCAGGCTTCCCTGTCCACCGCCAAATCCTGGAGCTTATTCAAACTCATGTCCATAGAGTAGCATTGCTTTTCTTTGGGATTAGAATGAAAACTGACCTTTTCCAGTCCTGTGACCACTGCTGAGTTTTCCAAATTGGCTGCCATATTGAATGCAGCACTTTCACAGCACCATCTTTCAGGATTTGAAGTAGCTCATCTGGAATTCCATCACTTCCAACTAGCTTTGTTTGTAGTGATGCTTCCAAAGGCCCACTTGACTCCACACTCCAGAATGTCTGGCTCTAGGTGAAAGGCCTAGGTGAAAGAAGGCACTAGTTAAAAGAAGTGAACGGCAAAGGGGAAAAAGAAAGATATACCCATTTGAATGCAGAGTTCCAAAGAATAGCACAGAGAGATAAGAAAGCCTTCCTAAATGATCAATGCAAAGAAATAGAGGAAAACAATAGAATGGAATAGACTAGTGATCTCTTCAAGAAAGTTAAAGATACCTAGGGAACATTTCATGCTAAGATTGGCACAATAAAGGACAGAAATGGTATGTGCCTAACAGAAGCAGAAGACATTAAGAAGAGGTGGCAAGGATACACAGAAGAACTACACAAAAAGATCTTAATGACTCAGATAAGCAAGACGGTGTGGTCACTCACCTAGCGACAGACATCCTGGAGTGTGAAGTCAAGTAAACTTTAGGAAGCATCATGAGGAACAAAGCTAGTGGAAGTGATGCAATTTAAGCTGAGCTATTTCAAACCCTGAAAGTTGATGCTGACTTATTACACTAAGCATTATATTTTCTTGACTCATTCATGTTGCCACAAATGGAAGAATTTTATTCTTTTTATGGCTGAATAATATTGCACTATATATATATAACATATGTATCCATATCTCTGTTAATGGACACTTGGGTTGCTCCATACCTTGGCTACTGTAAATAGTGCTGCTATGAACATTGAATTGCATGTATCTTTTCAAATTGATGCTTTTGTTTTTCTTGGACATATACTCTTGAGTGGATTTTCTGGATCGTAGGGTAGTCCTATTTTTAGTTTTTTGAGAAACCACCATACTGCTCACCATAAAGCTGCAGCAATTTACATTTCCATCAAAAATGTACAAGGATTCACTTTTTTCCACAACCTTATCAACATTTGTTATTTGTAGACTTTTTGATGATAGTCATTCTGACAGTTGTGAGGTGATATCTCATTGTTATATTGATTTACATTTTTAATGGTGATACTAAGTATCTTTTCGTATGCCTGTTAGCAATCTGTTTGTCTCCTTTGGGAAAATATCTCTCTAGGACTTCTGCCCATTTTTTTATTGGGTTGGGTTTTTTGCTGATATTGAGTTCTATGACTGTTTATTTTGGATGTTAACCAATTAGTGGTAATACCATTTGCAGATAGTTTCTCCCATTTGGTAAGTTATATTTTTGTATTGAAAGCAGCTTACTTTGCTGAGAAAAAGTTGCAAAATTTAATTAAGCCCATTTGTTTATTTTTTTTTCTTTTGTTTTAGGAGACCGATTTGAAAAAGTATTCCTATAATTTATGTCAACGAGTATTCTTCCTATGTGGAGGCAAATTTTCCCTCTATCTATACTTCAGGACTAAAATAAAATGTTTTTTTTTTTTTGCATAATCTGCATTTCTCACTATAAAATGTCAATATATCTTGATTTCAACATAAAAATCATTATTTGTTTGAAAGAAAAAAGTACTGTTACATTGTTCTTGTTGTTGTTACATTGTGGCTATATCATGTCCCACTCTTTTTTGACCCCCTTGGACTGTACCCCACCAGGCTCTGTCCGTGGGATTTCCCAGGAAAGAATACTGGAGAGGGTTGCCATTTCCTTCTCCAGGGGATCTTCCTGACCCAGGGATTGAACCCGTGTCTCTTGCATTGTCAGGTGTATTCTTTACCACTGAGTCACCATGAATTATATTATATATTTATTCCCTCCTTTTGTGCAGGTGCTGCTCAAATAGAAACAAATAAAATGTCACTTTAACAAATTGCATGCTCAAAATGATACTACAAAGTTGCAGTTAATCAGCTAACTGATACAGGCTTAATTAAATAAAAATTATAAAGTGAACGGACAAATGAAACAGATGACTCTTGACAAGTACTATTTAACTTCGGCTCTCTACAAATACTGCTTAACTTTGCAGCACAATTAATTGTTGATCTTACATATTAATTCAAAGAACAAGAACTCCTTGTTTGTATGCCATTAATTATGGTGCTAGAAAATACTCTTGAGAATCCCATGGACAGTAAGGAGATCAAATCAGTCAATTCTAAAGGAAATCAACCCTGACTATTTACTGGAAGGACTGATGTTGAAGCTGAAGTTCCAATACTTTGGCCCCCCGATGTGAAGAGCCAAGTCATTGGAAAAGACCCTGATGCTGGGAAAGATTGAGGGCAGAAAGAGAAGCTGATGACAGAGGATTCGATGGCTGAATGGCATCACCAATTCATTGGACATGAATTTGAACAAACTCCTGGAGATAGTGAAGGACAGGGAAGCCTGGTGTGCTGTAGTCCATGAGGTCAAAAGGAGTTATACACGACTTAGTGACTGAACAACAACAAAAATGTTATTCACAAAAGAGTTAGACCTATTCCCCATTGTGTCTCTTTATAAATGCAAACCTGACCACATATTAAACTTGGTTTAAATCAAATGAAAGCAAAATTGTTGGAAATAAGGTCCATTTGAGGACATACATGAACATTGTATTATATTTTTACAAGATATAAAAGAGTTCTTTCAGCCCCATCTTCTTTACACTATTCAATTTACATGAATGTGAAAATCTTTCTTTCTCATAAAATGAAAGTGTTAAATGGTCAAAATTTTCAACATTACTTACCAACTCCAAGCTCGCTCTGCTTACTACATGATAGGCCAATGAATCTGAGAGGTGAGATGTTAAGGCAAGGAATACAGTTTTATTCAGAAAGCTGGCTGACTCAAAAGGTGGCAGACTAATGTCTCAAAGTAATCATCCTGTTGGGGTCTGGATGCCAGTTTCTTAAATAGAACCAAAGAGAGAGGCAAAGAGTAGCTAAAGTCAAAAGGTAGAGGGACAGTAAAGTAAAAAGGTCTTTAGTCTTGCGAAATATAACTGGGAAGGGCCAGGCTTTAGAAGGGATCAGTTAATCTCTTTTTTGTAGCCATTAACAGGTGGGTGAATGAATTGACTCATTGGAAAAGACCCTGATGCTGGGAAAGATTGAAGGTAGGAGGAGAAGGGGATGACAGAGGATGAGATGGTTGGACGGCATCACTGACTTGGTGGACATGAGTTTGAGAAAGATCCGGGAGTTTGTGATGGACAAGGAAGCCTGGGGTGCTGCAGACCATTGTGTCACAAAGAGTAAGACATGACTGAGCAATTGAACTGAATTGGAAAATCTGAATAATATTTCATTTTCAACCCTACAATTACTGAGAATAATATTCTAAGACCCTGCAACACAATTATTGAGCCCACATGCCATAAGTAGAGAAGAGAAGTCTCTGTGCTGGAACAACAACCAAAATGATCCTGTGTACCACGAGCAATACTTGTAGGAAGTGATGCAGCCAAATATATACATATACATATATATACATATATATATATATATATATATATATATATATATACACACATACATACATACATACATGCATTTAAAGACTTGTTCATGAAAATTCCATTCAGTTCAGTTCAGTTCAGTTGCTCAGTCATGTTTGACTCTTTGTGACCCTATGAATCCCAGCAAGCCAGGCCTCCCTGTGCATCACCAACTCCTGGAGTTCACCCAGACTCACGTCCATCGAGTCAGTGATGCCATCCAGCCATCTCATCCTCTGTCGTCCCCTTCTCCTCCTGCCCCCAATCCCTCCCAGCATCAGAGTCTTTTCCAATGAGTCAATTCTTCGCATGAGGTGGCCAAAGTACTGGAGTTTCAGCTTCAGCATCATTCCTTCCAAAGAAATCCCAGGGCTGATCTCCTTCAGAATGGATTGGTTGGATCTCTTTGCAGTCCAAGGGACTCTCAAGAGTCTTCTCCAACACCACAGCTCAAAAACATCAGTTCTTTGGAGCTGAGCCTTCTTCACAGTCCAACTCTCACATCCATACATGACCACAGGAAAAACCATAGCCTTGACTAGACGAAACTTTGTTGGCAAAGTAATGTCTCTGCTTTTGAATATGCTATCTAGGTTGGTCATAACTTTCCTTCCAAGGAGTAAGCGTCTTTTAATTTCATGGCTGAAGTCACCATCCGTAGTGATTTTGGAGCCCAGAAAAATAAAGTCTGACACTGTTTCCCCATCTATTTGCCATGAAGTGATGGGACCGGATGCCATAATCTTCGTTTTCTGAATGTTGAGCTTTAAGCCAACTTTTTCACTCTCCACTTTCACTTTCATCAAGAGGCTTTTGAGTTCCTCTTCACTTTCTGTCATAAGGGTGGTGTCATCGGCATATCTGAAGTTATTGATATTTCTCCCAGCAATCTTGATTCCAGCTTGTGTTTCTTCCAGTCCAGCGTTTCTCATGATGTACTCTGCATATAAGTAAAACAAACAGGGTGACAATATACAGCCTTGACATACTCCTTTTCCTATTTGGAACCGGTCTGCTGTTCCTTGTCCAGTTCTAACTGTTGCTTCCTGACCTGCATGCAAATTTCTCAAGAGGGAGATCAGGTGGTCTGGTATTCCCATCTCTTGAAAAATTTTCCACAGTTTATTGTGATCTACACAGTCAAAGGCTTTGGCATAGTCAATAAAAACAGAAATAGATGTTTTTCTAGAACTCTCTTGCTTTTTCCATGATCCAGCGGATGTTGGCAATTTGATCTCTGGTTCCTCTGCCTTTTCTAAAATCAGCTTGAACATCAGGAAGTTCACGGTTCACCAAGTTCACAGTTCACATATTTCTGAAGCGTGGCTTGGAGAATTTTGAGCATTACTTTACTAGCGTGTGAGATGAGTGCAATTGTTTCTAGATTGGTCATAACTTTGCTTTCAAGGAGTAAGCGTCTTTTAATTTCATGGCTGCAGTTACCATCTTCAGTGATTTTCAAGCCCAGAAAAATAAAGTCTGACACTGTTTCCACTGTTTCCCCATCTACTTCCCATGAAGTGATGGGACCAGATGCCATGATCTTCGTTTTCTGAACGTTGAGCTTTAAGCCAACTTTTTCACTCTCCACTTTCACTTTCATCAAAGAGGCTTTTTAGTTCCTCTTCACTTTCTGCTATAAAGGTGATGTCATCTGAATATCTGAGGTTATTGATATTTCTTCCGGCAATCTTGATTCCAGCTTGTGCTTCTTCCAGTCCAGTGTTTCTTATGATGTACTCTGCATATAAGTTAAATAAGCAGGGTGACCATATACAGCCTTGACGTATTCCTTTTCCTATTTGGAACAAATCTGTTGTTCCATGTCCAGTTCTAACTGTTGCCTTAAATTCCATTAGGAAAAAAAAAAGTTAAGATACATAGAAAAACTAATATTTGATCACGGACAAAATTTTATGGCAAGGTTAGAGCTCTATTCTACTATTATAGAAATAGGTAGAATCAGAATGACTTAAGCAAAGTCTGGTAGAAGTGAAACCATGAAAAAAATCATTTTGGATCAAGTAGTACACTAGTGTCGTACAAGATGGGATGTCTTATACAATTTTTAGGCAGTTGTAAACATCTCATTAAGTTACCTTAATGTGATAACCTCAAATCAGAATAAAATGTTAAAAAAAAAAAAAGCTTTTCATAATTCTCTGAGACACACAGGAAGAACATCAAATATTTAGCCATATATAATCAAAGCATCATGCTATAAGCAAATTTACCCTGTGTTTACAAGCATTATTTAGAAGTTTCTATGTATTTCCCTGTGTTCCATGAGGAATTAAAACTCTTGCCCTTCTTTCTGCGAGGTAGTTTCTTGGTAAACACTAACTGGTTCTTCAAGAGATCTCTCACAGATTTATTTCACTTTTCCTCCTCTTCTTCCTAGAGTCCCTCCTTTTTCTCATTCTGTCTCGTCTTTCTGTATCTCTGTTTCTCTTCAGTTCAGTTCAGCTCGGTTGCTTAGTCATGTCCAACTCTTTGCGACCCCATGGACTGCAGCACGCCAGGCTTCCATGTTCAACACCAACACCTGGAGCTTATTCAAACTCATGTCCATTGAGTTGGTGATGCCATCCAGCCATTTTATCCTCTATCATCCCCTTCTCCTCCCACCTTCAATCTTTTCCAGCAACAGGATTTTTTCCAATAAGTCAGTTCTTCACAGCAGGTGGCCAAAATAATTGGAGTTTCAGCTTTAGCATAAGTCCTTCCAATGAATATTCAGGACTGATTTCCTTTAGGATGGACTGGTTGGATCTCCTTGCACTCCAAGGGACTCTCAAGAGTCTTCTCCAACACCACAGTTCAGAAGCATCAGTTCTTCATTGTTAAGCTTTCTTTATAGTCCAACTCTCACATCCATACATGACTACTGGAAAAACCATAGCTTTGAATAGGCAGAACTTTGTTGGCAAAATAATGTCTGTGCTTCTTTATTTCTTATAGGTTGGTCATAGATTTTCTTCCAAGGAGCAAGCATCTTTTAATTTCATGGCTGCAGTCACCATTTGCAGTGGTTTTGGAACCCAAGAAAATAAAGTATGTCACTATTTCCATTGCTTCCCCATCTATTTGCCATGACGTGATAGGACCAGATATCATGATCTGGGTTTTCTGAGTGTTGAGTTTTAAGCCAACTTTTTCACACTCTTCTTTCACTTTCATCAAGAGGCTCTTTAGAACTTCTTCACTTTCTGCCATAAGGGTGGTGTCATCTCCATCTTTGAGGTTATTGATATATCTCCCAGTGATCTTGATTCCAGCTTGTGTTTCATCCAGCTTTCATCCAGACATTCATCCTGGATACTTAGCATTCATCCATGTTTCATCCAGGCGTTTTGCATAATGTACTCTGCATAGAAGTTAAATAAGCAGGTGACAAGATACAGCCTTGACATATTCCTTTTCCAATTTGGAACCAGTCTGTTTTTCTATGTCCAGTTCTAACTGTTGCTTCTTGACTTGCATACAGATTTCTCAGGAGACAGGTAAGGTGGTCTCTATTCCTAGCTCTTGAAGAAGTATGTTGTTATCCACACAGCTAAAGGCTTTGGTGTTGTCAATAAAACAGAAATATATATTTTTCTGGAACACTCTTGCTTTTTCAATGATCCAGTGGATGTTGGCAAATTAATCTCTTTTTCTCTTACCTCCTCCCAATCTATTGATTTCTTCTTTAACTATGAGGCGGAGGTGAGTGTGGCAGAAGAAAGATCATAGTTACTGGTTAAAGAATAAGATACTTAATAAACATGCTGCTACAGAAAATTACCTCTTTTCTTCATAAGTTTTAAGGATATACTCTGAACACTTTTGTGATTAATGTTCTTTTGCCATTAAATGTATGTATGTGCATGCATTTGAACATAACTCATAAAGATTCAAATGCAAGATAATTTCCAATGATCAAATGGAAACAATGTAAAATAAAAAATACAACTTTTTCCTAAACTTAAAAATGGTAGAACACCCACACATGTGCACCCATGC
The DNA here is from genome assembly GCF_029407905.1 of Bubalus kerabau. NCBI lineage: Eukaryota > Metazoa > Chordata > Mammalia > Artiodactyla > Bovidae > Bubalus > Bubalus kerabau. The sequence continues at coordinate 55,120,385 of NC_073647.1, read as the reverse complement.
ATGCATACACAGTATCAGAATTCATGACTCTGACTTTACTTATATAAAGAAACTTGTTTATTTGTAACTTATGCCTAGCTTTGAAATAGTAACTATTTTGCAGGTTTCTTAATGCTTCATACCCAGAGCCATAGCCCCATCAACTCAATTATGATGTTCTTTCCTGGTGAGAATTGGTATACATTTCTCTTCTGCACAGCACACCAGGCATCCACAATCAGATGATCAGAGTTGGCATGTAAGATGAAGTGAATTTACTATATTCAGTCTATTGACTTCAGCCAACCAGTTCAGAATACAGATATTCTGGCTTGGGTTATTCCTAATTTTCATTTCACTCACTGGAGTCACTGTGGTCCAGATGACTTGCACGTGTTTGCTTTCTAGGCACCATCTATTTAGATGTCATAGAATGCTAATTTGTGCTTGTTTGTATGTTTTGTTATATTGTTAGCAAATCACATGTGTGAATTTGAATCCCTTGTTAACTAAAACAATGAAATTATTTAAGAATTAGGAAACATAGTTAAAGTAAGTGATAGAGAAAATTATTACTTATACAATGCAGGCAAAGAGATAAAGCGGAATCACAATTCTAGACTCCTGTTTGCTCAGAAGGATAAAGCTGAGGTGTTCTTTATAAGTTTATGGTAGAGAAGGATCTTCCTGACTCAGAGATCGAACCTGGGTCTCCTGCACTGTAGGCAGATCTTTATAGTCTGAACCACCAGGGAAGCATATGGTAGAAAAATGTAAAGCTAAATAATCCTGTATATTGAGTGAAAGATTAAGGAGCAACCTTGAAAACACATAGTCTCTCTTCAGTTATTCTAAGATACATATGTTAATAAAGGTGAGTCCCAATTTTTTCCACATCTTACCTAATTCATATATTTAAATATACAATTAAAATATGAAATGGAAATGAACATATAAAAACTACAAAATAAATTTCAGCCAAAAGATATCCTTAATAATTGAGACAAATATCTTCCCTCCTGGATCCACCTACTACTACTCATGAGAAGAAATCATTACTGGTTTCCTGACTTGGATAGGTATTTTGTTGTTCAGTCAGTCATGTCCAACTCTTTGCATCCCATGGACTGCAGCACTCCAGGCTTCCCTGTCCTTCACTATCTCCTGGAGTTTGCTCATACTCATGTCCATTGAGTCGAGGATGCCATCCAACCAACTCATCCTCTGTTGCCCCATCTCCTCCTCCCCTCAATCTTTCCCAATATCAGGGTCTTTTCCAGGGAATTGGCTCTTAGCATTGGGTGGCCAAAGTATTGGAGCTTCAGCTTCAGCACTAGTCCTTCCAAAGACTATTCAGAGTTGAATTTCTTTAGGATTGACCGGTTGGATCTCACTGCTGTCCAAGGGACTCTCAAGAGTCTTCTCCAGCACCACAGCTCAAAAGCATCAATTCTCAGCCTAATCTATGGTCTAACTGTAACATTTGTATATGACCATAGGAAAGACCAGAGCTTTGCCTAGTTGGACCTTTGTTGGCAGAGTAATGTCTCTGCTTTTTAATATGCTGTCTAGTTTGGTCATAGTTTTTTCTTCTAAGGACAAAGTATCTTTTAATTTCATGACTGTAGTCACCATCCACAGTGACTTTGGATCCCAAGAAAATAAAGTCTCTCACTATTCCCATTGTTGCCCCATCTATTTGCCACGAAGTGATGGGACCAGATGACGTGATCTTCGTTTTTTTAAATGTTTAGTTTTAAGCCAGTGTGTTTCACTCTCCTCTTCCACCTTCATCAAGAGGCTCTTCAGTTCCTCTTTGCTTTCTGCCATAGGGGTGGTGTCATCTGCATATCTGAGGTTATTGATATTTCTACCAGAAATCTTAATTCCAGCTTGTGCTTCATCCAACCTGGCATTTTGCTGTACTTTGAATAGAAGTTAAATAAGCAGGGTGACAAGATACAGCCTTGATGTACTCCTTTCCCAATTGGAAACGAGTCCACAGTTACACGTCTATATATAGCTATTGCTTCTTGACCTGCATACGGATTTCTCAAGAGGCAAGTAAGGTGGTCTGGTATTCCCATCTCTTGAGGAATTTTTCACAATTTGTTGTGATCCACACAGTCAAAGGCTTTAGCATAGTCAATGAAGCAGAAGTAGATATTTTTCTGGAATTCTCTTGTTTTTTCTATAATTCAACGGATGTTGGGAATTTGATCTCTGGTTCCTCTGCCTTTTTGAAATCCAGCTTGAACATCTGGTAGTTCTTGGTTCGTGTACTGTTGAAGCCTAACTTGGAGGATTTTGAGCATTACTTTACTAGCATGTGCTGCTGCTGCTGCTAAGTCACGTCAGTCGTGTCCAACTCTGTGCGACCCCATAGATGGCAGCCCAACAGGCTCCTCTGTCCCTGGGATTCTCCAGGCAAGACTACTGGAGTGGGTTGCCATTTCCTTCTCCAATGCATGAAAGTGAAAAGTGAAAGTGAAGTCGCTCAGTCGTGTCCAACTCTCAGCATGTGAGATGAGTGCAATTGTGCAGTAGTTTGAGCATTCTTTGACATTGCCTTTCTTTAGGATTGAAATGAAAACTGACATTTTCCAGTCTTGTGGCCACTGCTGAGTTTCCCAAATGTTCTGGCATATTGAGTGCAGCACTTTCACAGCATCATCTTATAGGATTTGAAATAGCTCAGCTGGAATTCCATCACCACCACTAGCTTTGTTAGTAGTAAGTCTTCCTAAGGCCCACTTGACTTCACACTCAAGGATATGTCATTGGCCTCAAATATTCAAGAAAATATTTAAAGGACTATTGTTAACATATTTAATGGATCTGGACAGAATGTCACTCTTATTTAGTCAATGCATTCAAGATTACTGGAATAATGTCTTTGTTTGCTGATATCCTCATGGAAATAGGTCCACAGCTTTTGAGTACTTTGGAAGAAAGACATTTATCTTGGCTTTATTTCAGTAAAAAGTGAGATGCAAAGGGAAATATAGATCATTAATGACAATGAGAGTGGGAATTTACAGAGGTAGCTGAGAACTGAGAAACATAATATCATCCCAGTTGTAAGAAAAATTAAAAAAAGTTCTTTATGAAAGAGTGTAAAATACTTCCATTACTTTTAATGAGATTTAAGTAGGAAGGAGAGATCAGAGTTTTAATTATTCTCTTATCTATTGACTAAGATTATAGTTAAAATATTATCTAACATGTAACCCACACTACAATTTAAATGCATGATGTTTTCAGCAAAAGAGTTTAATTTTCAAGAAATAAAAAAATTATATGTACAGATATATCTTTTGAAAAGAAATGAATGATATTGTCAATGGAATTTTATGTAACAAGTGTAAAGGAAACTTTTAATCATATATTTGTTTTACATACAAGAATGTTTATTTATAATACTTATCATATTAGAGATATATGTATTTTTAAAGGGAGAGAGTGAGAAAGGTACAGTGACAGACAACTTCATTCTTATATAGGCACATAAGAATGAGACTTTCTTTCCCTATTGATTGTGAAACAGTAAAGAATATTTGAAGAACACATAGAAGTGAGAAATAGCTTGCTTCAGTAGAACAAATTTATAGATGTGAAAAGAAATATGAACTTATCAATAAGTAGAAATATTTCGAGTAATTGGATGAAAATATATTTCTATTTACTTAGTTTTCTCTCCCACAGTACACCAACAGACAGGCCCTTAATTTATTTCTTCTTAGAACTTATCATAGAGGTAAGTAGACTATCCATTAGCTTTGACATTATATTTCATCAATTCCATGGAACATCCAAGACCTTATCTTCACTATACTGGTTAAAGTACAGAAGCAGTAAAAGTCATGTCTGTCATTCTGAGCTGTACTGAGCCAATCCATGTTAGATTTACTCTGAGTAAATGTCAGTGCCACTGTGAGTACCTAGAGAATGTAAATTTTTTTCTACTGACAAGTGCTTGAAAATAAATTGTCTGGCTAGTACAATAGTAGCAAGCTAATGACTAGGTCTTGCTTCTTATAAAGATATGAAGACTGTCATGTAGCTCATTTGATTTGTCAGGAAGGATCACAGTACTGCTTCTATATGCATATTTTATGTAGGAGAATTAAGATGGCACTTCAGTTTAATAATTTCATGAAAAAAAACTTTTTTTAGTCTGGTGCCTTTGTTTGTGATTTGATAAATAATTTCACCCAATGTTAGTTATTTGTTTTTTTATTCTTTTGTAATAAAAGGACAGGCTGCCTTTTACATTCTTGATAGACTTTCATGAATAGATGATAAGAAAGTAAGTCACCAATTCAATATTGCCCATCACATCACTCTACCTACAATGACTATTTCTGTTTTTAAGTATTGCTTTCATTCTTTGAAACAGTCTCCATAGGCTACTCTAAGGATCACGTCTATCATACAGAAGAAGACAAGAGACTAGGTGAGGTGTTCTATAATGAGAGGATACAGGGAATTGAATGAAGGTGTCTCCTTTTCTTATTAGGAAACCACATATCTAGTATAATTTGACCTAGAAATAGAAAAGAAATTTTATTGCATATAAAATATTAAATACACTAATGAAAAATTCCTCTTTCTCTCCCTCTAGAAATATTAATAATTTTACACATTGCTTAACATGTATACTATAATAAATAAGAGTGTGGGCTTTGGAGACAGTCAAGTTTGGCTCCATCAGTTTATAGCCATGCAACTTTGAGTGCATTATATAATCTCTTTGAGTCTCAAGTTTCTGATCTGTAAAACAAGGAAAATTATAGTTTACCTAAGAAATGTATTTTGAAGTATAAATGAAAGAATTTCTATAAAGCACTGAATGCAAACTGTGACACATATAACTAACCCAAATAATGCCAGTTTATAGACATATTAAAAAAATATTTTGTCTCTTGCCCACCAAATTTCCATACCATTTGAAAGAAACAGGAGTCAGGCAGAGGGTAAAATATTATCATGTTAATGAGGTGGTTTTGGATTTACAGCCAAACTGTTTTTCTAATATTCTCCTCTCTACCCTTCATCATAATAGAATCAGAGACAGGAAATTCTGAACTTCAAGACAAAGTTTACCTTACTGAGCTTACTATACTGTAAAGACTGCACCAGACTGTACCTTGTATTCAACCTGGCACATAATAACTGAACTGAACTTAGTTCCTTTCTACAAAGGAAATAATTAGGTAAATTATTTATTTGTCTCTGTCCTCTTTCCAAGTGAGTGATGCATGGAAATAGAGGCCAGTGGAATTGTTTCAAACAAAATGTCTCTTTATGGAAATAAGAGGTCAAGGGAGAGGAGGTTCCTGTCCACTGAGAACCACTGCAATGTTCATAATCATGTATTCTCTATCTTGGTGATATTAAAACTACAAAGGACCCAATATAAGAAAGACACCCGATATATTCAGATACTTACTTAGAGAAATTTCTAGAACTTAATCATGTTCTAACCATGATTACACACTTGATCTTAGACAAAAGGCTGAGAAGCCTAAAGGCCAATGAAAATATGAACTATGCTGTGTAGGACAACCCAAGATGGACAGGTCATGGTGGAGAGTTCTGACAAAATGTGGTCCATTGGAGAAGGGAATGGCAAACCACTTTAGTATTTCTGCCTTGAAAACCCCATGAACAGTATGGAAAGGTAAAAAGATAGTACACTGAAAGATGAACTCTCCAGGTTGGTAGATGCCCAATAAGCTACTGGATATCAGTGGAGATATAACTCCAGAAAGAATGAAGAGACGGAGACAAAGCAAAAACAACATCCAGTTATGGATGAGACTGGTGATGGAAGCAAGATCCAACGTTGTAAAGAGCAATATTGCATAGGGACCTGGAATGTTATGTCCATGAATCAAGGAAAATTGGAAGTGATCAAACAGGAGATGGCAAGAGTGAATATGGACAGTTTAGGAATCAGCAAACTAAAATAGACTGGATGGGTGAATTTAACTCAGATGACCATTATATCTACTATGGTGAGCAAGAATCCTATAGAAAAAATGGAGTAGTCATCATAGTCAACAAAAGAGTCCAAAATGCAGTACTTGGATGCAGTCCAAAATGCGGTACTTGGATACAGTCTCAAAAACGACAGAATGATTTCCAAGGCAAACCATTCAATATCATGGTAATCCAAGTCTATACCCCTGTATATAATCCAAGTCTATATACCAGTAACCCTGAACAAGCTGAAGTTGCATGGTTCTATGAAGACCTACAAGACCTTCTAGAATTAAAACCAAAAAAAGACGTCCTTTTCATTATAGGGGACTGGAATGCAAAAGTAGGAAGTGAAGAAACACTTGGAATAACATGCAAATTTGGTATTGGAGTACAGAATGAAGCAGGGCAAAGGCTAATAGAGTTCTGCCAAGAGAATGCACAAGTCATAGCAAACACCCTTTTCCAACAACACAAGACAAGACTCTACACATGGACATCACCAGATGGTCAACACTGAAATCAGATTGATTATATTCTTTGCAGCCAAAGTTGGAGAAGTTCTATACAGTTAGCCAAAACAAGACTGGGAGCTAACTGTGGTTCAGATCATGAACTCCTTATTGCCAAATTCAGACTTAAATTGAAAAAGTAGGGAAACCACTAGAACATTCATGTATGACCTAAATCAAATCCCTAATAATTATACAGCAGAAGTGAAAAATATATTTAAGGGGCTAGATCTGATAGACAGAGTGCCTGATGAACTATGGACGGAGGTTCATGACGTTGTACAGGAGACAGGGGCAAGAGCATCCCCAAAAAAATGAAATGCAAAAAAGTGAAGTGGCTGTCGGAGAAGGCCTCACAAAAGCTATGAACAGAAGGAAAGTGAAAAACAAAGGCGAAAAGGAAAGATATACCCATTGGAATGCAGAGTTCCAAAGAATAGCAAGGCAAGATAAGAAAGCCTTCCTCAGTGATCAGGGCAAAGAAATAGAGGAAAACAATAGAATAGGAAATACCAGAGATCTCTTCAAGAAAATTAAAGATACCAAGGGAATATTTCATGCAAAGATGGGCTCAATAAAGTACAGAAATCATAGGGACCTAACAGAAGCAGAAAATATTAAGAAGAGGTGGCAAGAATACACAGAAGAGCTGTACAGAAAAGATCTTCACGACCCAGATAATCACAATGCTGTGAACACTCACACTCACCTAGAGCAAGACATCCTGGAATGTGAAGTCAAGTGGGCCATAAGAAGCATCACTACAAATAAATCTAGTAGAGGTGATGGAATTCCAGTTGAGTTATTTCAAATCCTGAAAGACGATGTGAAACTGCTGCTGTCAGTATGTCAGCAAATATAGAAAACTCAACAGTGGCTACAGGATTGGAAAAGGTCAGTTTTCATTCCAATCCCTAAGAAAGGCAATGCCAAAGAATTCTCATACTACCACACAATCGCACTCATCTCACACACTAGCAAAGTAATGCTCAAATTTCTCCAAGCCAGGCTTCAACAATACATGACCTGTGAACTTCCAGATATTCAAGCTGGATTTAGAAAAGGCAGAGGAGCCAGAGATCAAATTGCCAACACCCGTTGGATCATAGAAAAAGCAAGAGAGTTCCATAAAACTATCAATTTCTGCTTTATTGATTATTAACGTCTATTTCTGCTTTACTGACTATGTCAAAGCCTTTGACTGTGTGGATCACAATAAACTGTGGAAAATTCTGAAAGAGATGGGAATAGCAGACCACCTGACCTGCCTCTTGAGAAACCTGTATGCAGGTTAGGAAGCAACAGTTAGAACAGGGCATGGAACAACAGACTGGTTCCAAATAGGAAAAGGAGTATGTCAAGGCTGTATATTGTCACCTTGCTTATTTAACTTATATGAAGAGTACATCATGAAAAATGCTGGGCTGGATTAAGCACAAGATGAAATCAAGATTGCTGGGAGAAATATCAGTAACCTCAGATATGCAGATGACACCATCCTTATGGCAGAAAGTGAAGAAGAACTATAGATCCTCTTCATGAAATTGAAAGAGGAGAGTGAAAAAGCTGTCTTAAAGCTCAACATTCAGAAAACTAAGATCATGGCATCCGGTCCCATCTCTTCATGGCAAATAGATGGGGAAACAGGAGAAACAGTGGCAGACTTTATTTTTGATGGTCCAAAATCACTGCAGATGGTGACTGCAGCCATGAAATAAAAAGACACTTACTCCATGAAAGAAAAGTTATGACCAACCTAGACAGCATATTAAAAAGCAGAGACATTACTTTGCCAACAAAGGTCCATCTAATGCAGGCTATGGTTTTTTCCAGTATTCATGTATGGACGTGAGAGTTGGACTATAAAGAAAACTGAACACAGAAAAATTGATGCTTTTGAAATGTTGTGTTGGGTAAGACTCTTGAGAGTCCCTTGGACTGCTAGGAAATCCAACCAGTCCATCCTAAAGGAGATCATTACTGGGTGTTCTTTGGTAGGACTGATGTTGAAGCTGAAACTCCAATGCTTTGGTCACCTGATGCAAAGAACTGACTCATTTGAAAAGACCTTGATGCTGGGAAAGATTGAAGGCAGGAGGAGACAGGGACGACAGAGGACAAGATGGTTTGATGGTATAAACAGCTCAATGGCCATGAGTTTGAGTAAACTCCAGGAGTTGGTTATGGGCAGGTAGGCCTGGCGTGCTGCAGTCCATGGGGTCGCAAAGAGTTGGACATGACTGAGAGACTGAACTAAACAAAAAACTAAACGAAGCCATGGTTATATTCTATTTCTTTCCTTATCTCTTTTTTATTATGATTTATTTTAAAGCCCCGAAACTAATTTATGGTGTCATTATTTTTTTTGTCTTTATTCACTTTTATCTATATTTACACATGTACACATTCTTAGATTTTTTTTCCCCTACATGTGACTCTTTTGTCATGGCAATAGAGGTGTTTGTTCTGACAGCTTTTCACCATAGCCGTTTGAAGGCAAAAAGTGACTTTTTAAAAAATTTTAAACCATTTATTCCTGTTGAGTTTAATGGATGCCTTTAAGCTCACAGTGAGAAACTATTCTTAAAAGCAAAGAACATAAAATAGGATGATCCCTCATGGACATATCAGAACAAAAGATGAGTGGTTCCCTATAGCAATACAATTTTCATAGTGTTACCAGGTTTCAATTTGTTGCCACTTTCATTGAGTAAATGACCATGAAATTAAATATATATATATATTTTTTTTTTTTCAAGAATGAGTAGTTTGGATAGTATCATCTACTAAAGTGTATATATATATATATATATATATATATATATATACATATACATATATATATATTTTTATTTCTAGTTAAAATACAAATATCTTGGTTGCCAAAGCAGTGGAAGAAAATAATGTCAAAATGTAAAGACCTGGTTCTCGCACATTGTGCATCTTTTTTAGTGAAAAACTCTTTCACTACATCAAAAATCAACTTCAAATGCTCTACAAATTGTTCAAATTCCGTTAATATTTTATATTTTATTTAGGTTAAGACTAAGAATAATGATCAAATAAAATGCTTGAATAAACTGTAAGTAGATATCAAAATCTTATTTTAAGAATTAAAATTCATGGGATAAACAAATTCTTTAGGTGGCTATATTGACATTTATTTGGAATAATATTAAATATGAATTAATATTATAAAACATCTATTTAGAATACCTACTTATCTTTAAGTAGTATGTATACATTAGTTATTGACTAAAAAATATGCACTATGTGAGAGAGCAAGTTAAGTTTTATTTGGGACAAAATTAGGACTGCAGTCTGGGAGACAGTACCTCAGATAGCGCTGAGAAACTGCTACGAAGACGTAGTGGAAGAAGATCAATATATATGATTTTGGTGAAGGGGAGTTCAGTGCAATCAAACACTTACTTTACAAGAGGTTTTCTTCACTAGGAGCTGATGCCATCATGAAGGGATCTGGTGCTTTTCTAGATATGAGGAGATGCAAGGATTGGGATCATGAAATCAGTTTCTAAAAATATCTAACTATCTAAAGACTTGTTCCACCAGTTTCACTGGAGCACAGAGTACCTCACTTTCCACTCTGAATTCACTTTATGAAGCGTGGAAGGTCAGCAGCTTCAGCAACACAGGCACATGGCAAATGCCCTTGTTGTTCAGTTGCTGACAAATGTTCTTGGCAAGTGCCAATTTGTAGTTGATGTTAGTTATAACTTTATTAGAATGGCATATACCAAACTCTACTACAGTCCACTTAGCAGGTTGAAAGATTGAAATGATATTTATACTGACATATATTTTTCATAATAAAAATTACTCAAGTGGTATTTTTTAACTATTAAATATCAACAGAGAAGTAGTCGACTTGATGGCAGTTGGTTTTGAGAGAGTCTGATGACAAAAAGAAACAGAACATAAACTAATGCTAGAAAATGACATCAGAACTGAACTTAGAAGGAAAGTTGAAGATTCATCAAAATATGAAAAAAGAGCTGAAACAATAGATTATCAATGAAAATGAACTTTTTGTAAAATCAAGTAGATTAAACTTTAAGGGTTAGTCAGATCAAAATTAAATAAAGAATATAGAGGAAAGAGAGAATGGAGCTCAAATATTGAATGTCTTAGATGACAGATTGGTCATAGTTCTTGAGTGTAAATAATCTGTAATTCCCATTTTGTGGCTTTGGTGTGCCTTGAGGCAATAGTCCTATTTGAAATCAAGTGTTCTGTGTAGCCATGACAGTATAAACTGTGATGTTTTTAAGGGCTTAACTCCCGTATAGGGCATAAAAGGAATGTAGCAGTAAGAGTTACTTTATTTTTTAATTGAGTTATAATTGATTTATACTATTGTGTTGCTTTCAGGTGTACTCCATACTCATTCAGTATTTTGACAGATTAAACTCTATAAAGTTAATACAAGATAACGGCTATAATTCACTACATAGTGCAGTAGATGCTTGCTGCTTATCTACTTTATACATAGCAGGTGTATCTCTAATCTCATAGCTGAAACTTGCCACTCCTTCCTTCCCTCTCCTCACTAGTAACCAGTAGTTTGTTTTATATCTGTAACTGTTCCTGTTTTGCTACATACATTTATTGGTGTTATTTTTTAGATTCTGAATATAACTGATATCATACAGTACTTTTCTTTCTTTCTGAGTTATTACAGTTCAGTTCATGCACTCAGTTGTGTCCGACTCTTTGCGACCCCATGGACTTGCAGCACGCCCGGCTTCCCTGTCCATCACCAACTCAAGATTGCTCAAACTCATGTCCATTAGGTCAGTGATACCATCTAACCATCTCATCCTCTGTTGTCCCTTTCTCCTCCTGCCTTCAATCTTTCCCAGCATCAGGGGCTTTTCCAATGAGTCAGTTCTTCACATCAGGTGGCCAGAATATTGGAGCTTCAGCATCAGCATCAGTCCTTCCAATTAATATTCAGGACTGCTTTCCTTTAGGATTGACTGGTTTGATATCTTTGCCCACAATGGGACTCTCAAGAGTCTTCTCCAACACTACAGTTCAATAACATCAGTTCTTGGGCCCTCAGCTTTCATTATGGTTCAACTCTCACACCCATATGTGACTACTGGGGGAAAAAAAAAAATATATATATATATATATATATATAGCTTTGACTAGATGGATTTTGTTGGCAAAGTAATGTCTCTGCTTTTTAATATGCTGTCTAAGTTGGTCATAGCTTTCCTTCCAAGGAGCAAGTGTATTTTAATTACATGGCTGCAGTCACCATCTGGAGGGATTTTCGAACCCAGGAAAATAAAGTCTCTCACTGTTTCCATTATTTCCCCATCTATTTGCCATGAAGTGATGGGACTGGATGCCATGATCTTCGTTTTTTGAATGTTGAGTTTTTCCCTTTTTTTGGTAATTTATTTTTATTGAAGGATAATTCCCTTACAGAATTGCATTGTTTTCTTTCAAACCTCAACATTAATCAGCAATAGGCATACATATGTCCCCTCCCTTTTACCTCTCTCCCATCTCCCTCCACCTCCCACCACTCAAGGTTGATACAAAGCCCCTGTTTGAGTTTCCTGAACCATACAGCAAATTACCATTGGCTATCTATATTATATATGGTAATGTAAGTTTCCATGTTACTCTTTTCATACATCTCATCCTTTCCTCCCCTCTCCTCATGTCCGTAAGTCTGTTCTCTATGCCTGTTTCTCCTTTGCTGTCCTGTAATTAAATTATTCAGTTCCATTTTTCTAGATTCTGAATATATGTGTTAGAATATAATATTTATCTTTTCTTTCTGACTTACTTCACTCTGTATAATAGGTTCTAGGTTCATCCACCTCATTAGAACTTACTCAAATGTGTTCTTTTTTATGATTGAAATATTCCATTGTGTATATGTACCACAGCTTCTTTATCCATTCATCTGTCAATAGACATGTAGCTTCTATGTTCTAGCTATTGTAAATAGTGCTGCAATGAATAATGGGATACATGTATCTTTTTTGATTGTGTTTTTCTCATGGTATATGCCTAGGATTGGGATTGCTGTGTCATATGGCAGTTTTTTTTTTTTTTTTTTTTCCCCCAGATTTTAAGGAATCTCCACACCGTCTTCCATAATGGCTGTCTCAATTTACATTTCCACCAACAATGCAAGACAGTTCACTTTTGTCCATACCCTCTCCAGCATTTATTGTTGACATTTTGATGATGGCCATTCTGACTGGTGTGAGGTGATATCTCATTGTAGTTTTGATTTGCATTTCTCTAATAATGAGTGTTATTGGGCATCTTTTCATGTGTTTGTTAGCCATTGGTATGTCTTCTTTGGAGAAATGTCTGTTTAGGTCTTTTTTCCACCTTTTGATAGGGTTTTTTGTTTTTCTGGTATTGACTTGTGTGAGCTGCTTGTGTATTTTAGAAATTAATCGTGGGTCAGCTGTTTCATTTGCTGTTATTTTCTCCCATTCTGAGAGTTGTCTTTTCGCCTACCTTATAGTTTCCTTTGCTGTGAAAAAGCTTATAACTTCAATCAGGTCCCACTTGCTTACATTCGTTTTTCTTTCCATTACTCTATGAGGTGGATTATAAAGGATGTTGCTTTGATTTATGTCATCGAGTGTTCTGCCTATGTTTTGCTCTAAGAGTTTTATAGTTTCTGGCCTTACATTTAGATATTTAATCCATTTTGAGTTTATCTTTGTGTATGGTGTTAGGAAGGGTTCTAATTTCATTCTTTTACATGTAGCTGTCCAGTTTTCCCAGCACCATTTATTGAAGAAGCTGTCTTTGCCCCACTGTATATTCTTGCCTCCTTTGTCAAAAATACATGGGTGCATGGGTTTATTTCTGGGCTTTCTATTTTGTTCCATTGGTCTATATTTCTGTTTTTATGCCAATACCATACTGTCTTAATGACTGTAGCTTTTTAGTATAATCTGAGGTCAGGAAGGTTGATTTATTTCTCTAGCCTCATTCTTCTTTCTCAAGACTGCTTTGGCTATTCCTGGTCTTTTCTATGTCTATGTTAATTAGGAATTTTTTGCTCTAGTTCTGTGAAAAATGCCAATGTTAATTTGATAGGGATTACATTGAATCTGTAGATTGGATTTGGTAGTAGTCATTTTCACAATATTGATTCTTCCTACCCAGGAACATGGAATATCTCTCCATCTGTTTATAGCCTCTTTTATTTCTTTCATTACTGTCTTGTAATTTTCTCTGTACAGTTCTTTTTTCTCTTTGGGTAAGTTTATTCCAAGATATTTAATTATTTTTGTTGCAATGGTGAGTGGGATTGATTCCTTAATTTCTCTTTCTGAGTTTTCATTGTTAGTGTATAGAAATGCAAGTGATTTCTCTGTATTGATTTTGTATCCTATGGCTTTGCTAAATTCACTGATTAGCTCTAGCAATTTTCTGATAGTATCTTTAGGGCTTTTTATGTACAGTGTCATGTCATCTACAAACAGTGAGAGCTTTGTTTCTTATTTTCCAAACTGAATTCATTTATTTCTTTTTCTTCTCTGTTTGCTATAGCTAGACGTCCAGAACTATGTTGAATAATAGTGGTGAAAGTGGACACCCTTGTCTTGTTCCCAATCTTAGAGGGACTGCTTTCAATTTTTCACCATTGAAAATAAAGTCTGCTGTAGGCTTATCATATATGGCCTTTACTATGTTGAGTTATCTTCCTTCTATATCCATTTTTTGAAGAGTTCTAATCATAAATTGTTACTGAATTTTGTCAAAGGCTTTTTCTGCATCTATTGAGATTCAGTTCAGTTCAGTCACTCAGTCGTGCTCGACTCTTTTCGACCCCATGAACTGCAGCACGCCAGGCCTCCCTGTCCATCTCCAACTCCCTGAGTTTATTCAAACTAATGTCCATTGATTTGGTGACGCCATCCAACCACCTCATCCTCTGTCGTCCCCTTCTCCTCCTGCCCTCAAATCTTTCCCAGCATCAGGGTCTTTTCAAATGAGTCAGGTCTTCGCATCAGGTGGCCAAAGTATTGGAGTTTCAGCTTCAACATCAGTCTTTCCAATGAACATCCAGGATTGATCTCCTTTAGGATGGACTGGTTGGATCTCCTTGGAGTCCAAGGGACTCTCAAGAGTCTTCTCCAACACCACAGTTCAAAAGTGCTCACTACAGTTCAATTATTCGGCACTAAGATTTCTTTATAGTCCAACTCTTACATCCATACATGACCACTGGAAAAACCATAGCCTTGACTAGACAGACCTGTGTTGACAAAGCAATGTCTCTGCTTTTTAATATGCTGTCTAGGTTGCTCATAACTTTCCTTCCAAGGAGTAAGCATCTTTTAATTTGGTGGCTGAAATCACCATCTGCAGTCATTTTGGAGCAAAAAAAAAAAAAAAAAAAAGTCAGCCACTGTTTCCACTGTTTCCCCATCTATTTGCCATGAAGTGATAGGGCCAGATGCCATAATCTTAGTTTTCTGAATGTTGAGCTTTAACCCAACTTTTTCACTCTCCTCTTTCACTTTCATCAAGAGGCTCTTTAGTTCTTCTTCACTTTCTGCCATAAGGGTGGTGTCATCTGCATATCTGAGGTTACCTATATTTCTCCCAGCAATCTTGATTCCAGCTTGTGCCTCATCCAGCCCAGTGTTTCTCATGATGTACTCTGCATATAAGTTAAATAAACAGGGTGACAGTATACAGCCTTGACGTACTCCTTTTCCTATGTGGAACCAGTCTGTTGTCTAGTTTTAACTGTTACTTCCTGACCTGCATATAGGTTTCCCAAGAGGCAGGTCAGGTGGTCTGGTATTCTCATCTCTTTCAGAATTTTCCACACTTTATTGTGAGATTATCATATGGTTTTTCTCTTTCAATTTGTTATTATGGTGTATTATATTGACTGATTTGCATATACTGAATAATCTTTGCATCCCTGGAATAAACCCAACTTGATCATGGTGTATCAGCTTTTTGATGTGTTGCTGAATTCGGTTTGCTAAAATCTTGTTGAGGATTTTTGCATCTATGTTCATCAGTGATATATTGGCCTGCAGTTTTCTTTTTTTTGTGTGTTGTCTTTGTCTGATTTTGGTATCTTTGCCAGATACAGTAATCTTGGTTGTACATTTTTCCCTTTCAGTACTTTAAATATATTGTGCCATTCCTTTCTGGCCTGAAGAGTTTCTGCTGAAAGATCATCTGTTAAACATATAGGGTTCCCCTTGTATGTTACTTATTGCTTCTCCCTTGCTGCTTTTAATATTCTTTCTTTGTGTTTAGTCTTTGTTAGTTTCATTATTATATGTCTTGGCATGTTTCTCCTTGGGATTATCCTGTATGGGACGCTTTTTGCCTCTTGGACTTGATTGGCTATTTCCTTTTCCATGTTGGGAAAAAATTAAACTGTAATCTCTTCAAAAATTTTCTCATACATTTTTCTTTTTATCTTCTTCTTCTGGAACCCCTATAATTTGAATATTGGTGTGTTTGATATTATCCTAGAGGTCTCTAAGACTATCCTCAGTTCTTTTCATTCTTTTTACTTTATTCTACTCTTCAGAAGTTATTATCCCCATTTTATCTTCCAGCTCACTGATTCATTCTTCCGCTTCAGATATTCTGCTCTTGTTTCCTTCTATAGTATTTTTAATTTCAGTAATTGTTCTGTTTGTCTCTGCATGTTTATTCTTTAACTCTTCTAGGTCTTCGTTAATTGATTATTTAATTGTCTCCATTTTGTTTTCAAGGTTTTGATCATATTTACTATCATTATTCTGAATTATTTTTTTCAGATAGTTTGTCTATTTCCTCTTCATTTATTTGGACTTCTGTGTTATCTAGTTTGTTCTTTCATTTGTGTAGTATTTATCTCCCTTTTCTTTATTATTATTTTTTTTAACTTGTTGTGTTTGAGGTCTCCTTTTTCAAGCTTCAGGGTTGAATTCTTTCTTCCTTTTGGTTTCTGCCTTCCTAAGTTTGGTCCAGTGGTTTGTGTAAGCTTCATATAGGGTAAGATTAGTGCTGAGCTTTTGTTTTGTTTGCTTTTCCTCTGATGGGCAAGGCTGAGTGAGGTGGTAATCTTGTCTGCTGATGACTGGGTTTGTGTTTTTGTTTTGTTTGTTGCTCAGATTAGGCATCCTGCACAGTGTGCTACTGGTGGTTGGGTGATACCAGGTCTTGTATTCAAGTGGTTTCCTTTGGGTGAGTTCTCACTATTTGATGCTCCCTAGGGTTAGTTCCCTGGTAGTCTAGGATCTTGGAGTCAGTGCTCCCACTCCAAAGGCTCAGGGCTTGACGTCTAGAGGTCTCTTGAATACTGATTTAGGATTACCTTTTTTTCCTTTGTGTTTTCTATTTCACTGGCTCATAAAGTGGCTGGGCCCAGAGGCCTCCCAGCTGGTACTTCAGACCCGAATGCATACTGCAAATTTGAATGTTGAGTTTTAAGCCCACTTTGTCACTCTCCTCTTTCACTTTCATCAAGAGGCTCTTTAGTTCCTCTTCACTTTCTCCCATAAGAGTGGTGTCATCTGTATATCTGAAGAAATATTGATGTTTCTCCAGATAATTTTGCTTCAAGCTTGTGCTTCATTCAGCCCTACATTTCACATGATGTACACTGCATAGAAGTTAAATGAGCAGGATGAGAAGATACAGCCTTGATGTACTCCTTTCCCAGTTTGGAACAAGTCCATTGTTCCATGTCTGTTTATAACTGTTACCTCTTGACCCGCATACAGGTTTCTCAGGAGGGAGGTAAGGTGGCCTGGTATTCCCATCTCTTGAAGAATTTTCCAGTTTGTTGTGATCCACACAGTCCAAGGCTTTAGCATAGTCAATGAAGCAGAGGTAGATGTTTTTCTGGAATTATCTTGCTTTTTCTATGATCCAATGGATGTTGGCAATTTGATCTCTGGTTCCTCTGCCTTTTTGAAATCCAGCTTGAACATCTGGTAGTTCTTGGTTCATGTACTGTTGAAACCTAACTTGGAGGATTTTGAGCATTACTTTGCTAGGGTGTGAGATGAGTGCAATTGTGCAGTAGTCTGAACATTCTTTGACATTGCCTTTTAAAAATTCAGAACTTTTTAAAGAAAATAATTCTGACACATGCCACAATATGAATTAACTTTGAACAGATTATATGCTACATGTAATAATCCATATACAAAGGGACAAATATTGTATGAATCCACTTATATTAGTTAATTAAAATAGTCAAACTTGTAGAGGCAGAAAGTAGTATGAAGGTGTCCAACAACTGGTGGAAAGGGGTAAGGGGGAATTATTGTTCAAAGGATACAGAAATGCATGGTAGTGTTTGTTGTGCAACAGTATGAATGTACTCAGTGCCACAAATTATAAAATTAAAAAGGCTAAAGTGCAAATTTTATGTTATATATATTTTACTACAAAAAAAGTCAAGTAATACCAAGATAACTTTATCTGTATTTCAGATTATTTAATAGATTTTTAAATGCACATATACTTATTCTTCTTCTCAGAAGTTTCCCATTTTCCTACAAGTGAACTGGATCTACAAGAAAATCAGTGCCTACAAACAGTAATTAAAGTTACACCTTAAATATTAGTTGCTACTACACTTTAGTACTATCTCTAGACTTTAAATGTTGAAGCAAGTGATAATGAGAAGAGTCAGATAGAAAAAAAAAGGATTTTTTTCCCCCAACCTAATTGGATAAAAAAACAGCAGATATAGGCACTTTTGTGGATGCATACATAGTATTTTAATTTCCTTCACTTGAAAATAAACTATATGGAGCAGAAAATCCTTTGCCATAGAAAGTGGAATTTTTTTCCCCTTAGGGAAGGAAAAAGTGCCAGAAGTAAAAGCAGTACTCCTAATTGGTCTTGTATGACTTCCATACATTTTACTGTATGAAATATGACTTCTTAAAATTTAGAAAATATTCTTTTTTTTTTTTTTTTTAACCCAGAGAGTTTCTCTAAAGTTCTGAATTTCAAGAAGCAGACACTGGAGATTGCCTAAATTTAATGAAACTTTTCAGATAATTTTATGACTCAGTTTAAAAAACAATATTAGATTTAGAATCAGATCAGATCAGATCAGTTGCTCAGTCATGTCCGACTCTTTGCGACCTCATGAATTGCAGCATGCGAGGCCTCCCTGTCCATCACCAACTCCTGGAGTTCACTAAGACTCATGTCCATCGAGTCAGTGATGCCATCCAGCCATCTCATCCTCTGTCATCCCCTTCTCCTCCTGCCCCCAATCCTGCTCAAAATTCTCCAAGATAGGCTTCAGCAATATGTGAACCGTGAACTTCCTGATGTTCAAGCTGGTTTTAGAAAAGGCAGAGGAACCAGAGATCAAATTGCCAACATCCACTGGATCATAGAAAAAGCAAGAGAGTTCCAGAAAAACATCTATTTGTTTTATTGACTACTCCAAAACCTTTGACTGTGTGGATCACAATAAACTGGAAAATTCTTCAAGAGATGGGAATACCAGACCACCTGATATGCCTCTTGAGAAATTTGTATGCAGGTCAGGAAGCAGCAATTAGAACTGGGCATGGAACAACAGACTGTTTCCAAACAGGAAAAGGAGTTCGTCAAGGCTGTATATTGTCACCCTGTTTATTTAACTTATATGCAGAGTACATCATGAGAAACACTGGACTGGAAGAAACACAAGCTGGAATCAAGATTGCCCGGAGAAATATCAATAACCTCAGATATGCAGATAACACCACCCTTATGACAGAAAGTGAAGAGGAACTCAAAAGCCTCTTGATGAAAGTGAAAGTGGAGAGTGAAAAAGATGGCTTAAAGCTCAACATTCAGAAAACGAATATCATGGCATCTGGTCTCACCACTTCATGCGAAATAGATGGGGAAACAGTGGCAATAGTGAAGAATTGATGCTTTTGAACTGTGGTGTTGGAGAAGACTCTTGAGAGTCCCTTGGACTGCAAGGAGATCCAACCAGTCCATTCTGAAGGAGATCAGCCCTGGATTTCTTTGGAAGGAATGATGCTAAAGCTGAAACTCCAGTACTTTGGCCACCTCATGCGAAGAGTTGATTCATTGGAAAAGATTTAGAATAAAAAAAAATAAATATTTAAATTCATGAATAAGAAATGAATCTAAATTGAAATGAACTGCTCTAAATTGTAACATTCTAAATGTTTATATAAATAGTGAATTATTAAAGTTACTTGCTCAAATGTACTAAAATCTTAAAAATAATTATTATCTTTGATTTACATAATGTATTTTTCATATTTCTAGAGGTTTACTTTGAGAATCTGAAACACAAAAACAGAATAAAACACAACTGAGCACAATAACTTCTACAATAGTTTGTTTAAAGACTCTGAGCCTGGAGTAGAAAAAGTTATGTTAGCATTTTCCTTCGTAATTTAATTTTGATATTTATTTATTTCTTGAAAGCTACCAGCACCACCACCCACTGATTTGCTTTCGGTCATATTATCTGATTCTTCTCTTTGTTTTAGTATTTAACATACTGTATTTATAATATTGTTTGAAAATTAAATAATGGAACACTTATATTGACATAAATTCCATTACATATTTCTCAAAACCCAAAGCAAGGACTCGAGTCACAAGCTTGCAAAAATGTAATAACATATGGTTTTCGTTGCTATATTCTGCAATATCAGAGTATTTTTTTCCAAAAAAAATTAATATAAGCATTGGAATTCTGCTAAAAGTTCACAGGAAAAAATGAGAGCATTTCAGGGGTTTTGTGTATTCAGGAGCTCTATATTATCTACAACTTGGTTTTCAAAGCATTATTATAAAATGCTTTATATAATGTGATTTTTTACAATTATGTATATATCATAGTAACTTTATTCGTAAGAATTAGAAAGGTAGATGCTGTTGCTGAAACTATCAGTTAAATGCATTATATTATGTTTTGATGTAGGTGTATTATCAAGGTACCATTTTTATAGTTACATATTCCCACTTTGATAATTGTTGAATAAATCAGATAACTATTGCTCACTCATTCTAATACATAATTATCATTGAACTAAAATTGCAGCAACTCATTTCAAAGAAGTCAGAGAGCAACTGTTTTATTAAAGACTTCATTACCAGGATAGCTCTTGAAAAGTTGTCCCACTTTCAGGGCAGCAAGTACTTTTTGAGTTTATATAACTTTTTTTATACCAAATAAATAATGCTGTAAGAAGCTATACTTCAACATATTTTCAGGAAAAGACACACTCACCATTTTACTTGATATGAAAATATCTAGTCAATTTATGTTGCTGCTGCTGTCACTCCAGTCGTGTCTGACTGTGTGTGACCCCATAGATTACAGCCCACTAGGCTCCCCCATCCATGGAATTCTCCAGGCAAGGACACTGGAGTGGGTTGCCATTTCCTTCTCCAATGCAAGAAAGTGAAAAGTGAAAGTGAAGTCGCTCAGTCGTGTCCGACTCTTCACGACCCCATGGACTGCAGCCTAAAAGGCTCCTCCGTCCATGGGATTTTCCAGGCAAGAGTACTGGAGTGGATCACCATTGCCTTCTCTGCAATTTATGTTAGGTTGGTGCAAAAGTAATTACAATTCCGTACCATAAATTTTAGATGATTTTAACTAGGCTCAAACATATATTTAATGATCAAAATAAGTATCATTTCAACAACACATTTTTGCCAATGAGAAATAAGTTTGTTTATTTCTGTAGCATAAAAATCTGTGCTTTGGGACTTGACAAACTCTTGGAAAGCATTTTCTGCATCCTGCTGGTTGTGGAAATATTTCCCCTGCAAAAAAAATTGTTGAGATGTTTAACGAAGTGGTAGTTGGTTGGTGAAAAGTTAGGTTAATATGGTGGATGAGGCAAAATTTCATAAGCCGATTCACTAAACTTTTGAAGCATTGATTGTGTGATGTGTGGTCGGGTGTTGTCATGCAGAAGAATTTTTTTATGTTGAACAATGCTGGCTGCAGGCATCTCAGTTTTCAATTCATCTCATTAATTGGCTGAGCATACTTCTCAGATATAATGGTTTTGCTGGGATTCAGAAAGCTGTAGTGGATCAGACAGGCAGCAAATCCCAAACAGTGGCCATGGCCCCTTTCTGGTGCATGTTTGGCTTTGGGAAATGCTTTGGAGCTTCTTCACAGTCCAGCCACTGAGCTGGTCATCTCTGGCTGTTGTATAAAATCCACTTTTTGTCACATGTCACAATTCGATCAAGAAAAGGTTTGTTGCTGTGTACAATAAGAGAAGATGACACTTCAAAACGATTTTTTTTTAAAATTTTATTTTCGGTCAGCTCATGAGGAACCCACTTATTGAGCCTTTTCAACTTTCCAATTTGTTTCAAAGGCCAAGTGACCATAGAATGGTCAATGTTCAGTTATTTGGCAACTTCTCATGTAGTTGTAAGATGATCAGCTTCAACAATTGCTGTCAATTGGTTGTTGTTAACTTCCGATGGCTGGACTCTCTGCACCTCATCTTCAAGGCACTCGTCTACTTTGCAAAACTTCTTGAATTACTACTGCACTGTATCTTCATTAGCAGTTCCTGGGGCAAATGCATTGTTGATACTGAGAGTTGTCTCTGCTGCTTTATGATCCTTTCTGAATTTAAAAAAAAAAAAAAAAGAAAAAAAAAAAAGAAAAAAAGCTCAAATTTGCTTTTTGTCTAACATCATTTCCATAGTCTAAAATAAATATAAAATAAACAGCAAGTAATATGTCATTAGCAGAAAAACTTAAAGTGAGAAATGCACATTCAAATGATGTATAATAAAAGAACATTTATTTAAGACTATATTCCAATATCAAGCAGCAAATTTCAATAATTCAAAAACCACAGTTACCTTTGCACCAACATATATGTAACAGCTTTGAATTGTATGTCATGTATTTCTCTTATGTTCTACCTTTATTTTGCCTCAAAGAATATTTCATATTTCAGTGAAATTTGAACGCAAGGCAGGTGTTCAAAAGCAAACTATGAGAAGTCAAGGAAATTTTAAATTTCATCTTGAGGTTTTTTTTTTTTTTTTCAATCCAAGGATTTTACATCCTGTATGAAAGTCCAATGTCAAGGTTCAAGGAAAATAAAATTATCATCAAGCCATATATGATTCTTGTATAAAATCCCTGACTATAGCTTGATTTTCTACCATCTTGCAAAGAATGACTCACATCCTTTTCTACTTACAATCAAATCTCCTTTGACAAGTACAAAAATTTGTTGTACTATGCTTTATGCAAAAATGTCATTACTTTCAACTGTTTCTTATTATTATATAAA
Organism: Bubalus kerabau; assembly: GCF_029407905.1. Classification (NCBI taxonomy): domain Eukaryota; kingdom Metazoa; phylum Chordata; class Mammalia; order Artiodactyla; family Bovidae; genus Bubalus; species Bubalus kerabau. The sequence goes on along the minus strand of NC_073647.1, from coordinate 55,097,593 downwards.
TTATTTTTCTTGTCCAGTTGGTATATTTTTCTATATTTGAAAAATGTCTTGGTTTGGGATGGAACACAGCATGAAATTGACGGAAACATTTTCCAAAGAACAGCTTTTTATTCAATGGCAGGAAATTAAAGATCCAGTTAAAGTTGTTAATTGAAGAGAGAAATACTTTTCTCCTCCTCTTGTTACATCATCTTTGACTATATTTTAAGTTGCAAAAACATCTGATAAATGTAGACATCAGCCTTTAAAACAAGGTTATCTTCTTCATGCAGAAGGGATGGTGACAGCTTAGTTTTCTGTCAGCTAAAGATCTGAACAAAACTGTCTCTCAAAACCAGTGCTCTCAATTTATGACTTCCATAACTGAAATAACAAATTATAGTATTCCTACATATTACCATCCAATTAAGTTTTTTATTATGATTTTTATTTCTAATGTTAAGTAATGTGTTCATGCTTTTCTTACCTTTTGGTCACTACAAGTGATTCCAAAAGGATTCTTATACATTGAAGATATTTATTGGTGAAAAACAGTTTCTGTAAAATAAGATTGATGAGTAATAGTGTACGTATTTTACCTTCTTGGTAAATATAGCATAAAGATTGTAGCAAATCACCTTCTAAACAATGTGTGATTACAGTCATTTCCACATAGTCACATCACTGTTTGATATTATCAAACTATTTAAATATCTGTGTATCGCATGAATTTTCTTCACAAAACAGTCAGATGTGACTTAGTCACTAAACAATAACAACAAGAATATCTCATGGATTATTAAAAACATAAATGTATCTAGTTATTTCAAATTGCAGAACCATGAATAGCAATAAGGGTGAACATTTAATCTTATGTTATTGGACATTTGAAATCACCCTCAAATGGATTTCAAATTTACATTTTTAACCTATTTTTCTATAGGATTTAAAATTGTTCTTATCAAATTGTAGACGTTTTTATATACTAATAAAATTATTTTCATCAGTAAAATAGGTTTCAAATATTGTTTTCCGGTTTGTAGTTTGTGGTTTTATTTTGGCTGTGGTGATCTTTTTGTAATAATTTTTTTCTAAATTGTCTTATAAAACGTGTCTACTTTGTATAGTTTCTTGTGTTCTCCAACTGTGATTTTACTTTTATTTTTTGAAATTTCTAGTAATATTTTATTTTTTTTAATATAAATTTATTTATTTTGATTGGAGGTTAATTACTTTACAGTATTGTATTGGTTTTGCCATACATCAACATGAATCTGCCACAGGTATACACTTGTCCCCCACATCCTGAATCCCACTCCCACCTCCCTCCCCACCCTATCCCTCTGGCTTGTCCCAGAGTACTGGCTCTGGGTGCCCTGCTTCATGCATCTGGTCTTTTGCACTGGTCACCTATTTTACATATGGTAATGCACATGATTCATTACTATTCTCTCAAATCATCCAACCTTGGCCGTCTCCCACTGAGTCCAAAAGTCTGCTCTTTACGTCTGTGTCTCCTTTGCCATCCTGCATGTAGAATTGTCAGTACCGTCTTTCTAAATTCTCTCTCTCTCTCTCTATATATATATATATATATATATAAATACAGTACTTGTCTTTTTCTTTCTGACTTATTTCACTCTGCATAATAAGCTCTGGTTTCATTCACCTCATTAGAACTGACTCAAATGTCTTCTTTTTTATACCTGAGTAATATTCCATTGGGAAGAAGGCAATGGCACCCCAGTCCAGTACTGTTGCCTGGAAAACCCCATGGATGGAGGAGCTTGGTAGGCTGCAGTCCATGGGGTCGCTAAGAGTCAGACATGACTGAGCGACTTCACTTTCACTTTCCACTTTCATGCATTGGAGAAGGAAATGGCAACCCACTCCAGTGTTCTTGCCTGGAGAATCCTATGGACGGAAAAGCCTGGTAGGCTGCAGTCCATGGGGTCATACAGAGTCAGACACGACTGAAGCGACTTAGCAGCAATATTCCATTGTGCATATGTACCACAACTTCCTTATCCATTCAACTGCTGATGAACATCTAGGTTGCTTCTATGTGCTAGCTCTTGTAAATAGTGCTACAGTGAACGTTGGGGTACATGTGTCTCTCTCAATTTTGATTTCTTCAGAGTATATGCCAAACAGTGGGATTGCTGGGCCATATGGCAGTTCTATTCCCAGTTTTTTAAGGATTATTTTGTCAATTATGGAGTCATGAATTATTAAATAAACCATTTATGTTTAGAAATAACTTGAAATTAATGCTTAATTATACACTAGATACACTAGGTTGCCATAATACTTAGAACATTTCCTGTTTTCACTATTCTGTGCTATTGATTAGTTTACCTATTTGTATTTTGACACAGTAGCTTTATGGGAAGTATTCATAAAGTTCTGGATCAAGTTCTCCTTTACTATTTTCCTTTCTCAAAAACCTTTTTTGCATATGTATTATTCCATATAAACTTCAGTTACAGAAAGTAATTTAAAGTCCAAAATCATAAACTCAGGATTCTGATAAGATTTGCATTTACATTAAGTCAATTTGAGAGTCTAACGCTTTTATGACATTAAAACTTTTTGTAAAATATTTATTGTACCAAAACGTGTAATTAGATTAGAAACAAAAATGATATTTTTGCTATCTGAAATTTTAGTTTTACATTATTATCTAAAAGTTATATGACATTATTTTATGTTTAAGCTATCAATGTATCCTTGATGGTAACAGGAAACTTTCAAATACAATTCTTCACCTTGCACCTTATGTCTCACTAATTTCTCCTAGAATTCCTATTTTTCTTGCTGAACTGTGCCTTCTAATAATTTTTTCATAGTTGATCTTTGGGAGGATATTTTTCATTTTGCAGTCAGGAAGGGTCTTTTGACTATTTCTGGCTAATGGGCTGTGAACAGAAGTGACTAAGTAAAAATTTCTACATGGTTTTCAAGATCTCTTCCTTTTGTATTACAAGATTAAAGCAGCCTAATTCACTCTATCATTATCCAGAAGAAAGTTGCTTTGGAAAGTCACTTAACCTATACCAGCTTGAGTATATATGAAAAATATATATTTTTTTCATGTTAATACTCTGACATTTTTAGATAATTTTATTACTGCAGTATTATCTCACACGCTGGTAGTGTAATGCTCAAAATTCACCAAGCCAGGCTTCAGAAATATGTGAACCGTGAACTTCCTGATGTTCAAGCTGGTTTTAGAAAAGGCAGAGGAACCAGAGATCAAATTGCCAACATCCACTGGATCATGGAAAAAGCAAGAGAGTTCCAGAAAAAAACATCTATTTCTGCTTTATTGACTATGCCAAAGCCTTTGACTGTGTGGATCACAATAAACTGTGTAAAATTCTTCAAGAGATGGAAATACCAGACCACCTGATCTGCCTCTTGAGAAATCTGTATGCAGGTCAGAAAGCAACAGTTAGAACTGGACATTATGTAAAGTTTAAAAATTAAATTAAATTACATTAAATTAAAAAAAGAAGAAAAAAAACAAAAAAAAAACTTATCCACCACTCTAAAAAAAAAAAAAAAAGAACAACAGACTGGTTCCAAATAGGAAAAGGAAAAGGAGTTCGTCAAGGCTGTATGTTGTCACCCAGTTTATTTAACTTATATGCAGAGTACATCATGAGAAATGCTGGACTGGAAGAAACACAAGCTGGAATCAAGATTGGCGTGAGAAATATCAATAACCTCAGATATGCAGATGACACCACCCTTATGGCAGAAAGTGAAGAGGAACTCAAAAGCCTCTTGATGAAAGTGAAAGTGGAGAGTGAAAAAGTTGGCTTAAAGCTCAGCATTCAGAAAACGAAGATCATGGCATCCGGTCCCATCGCTTCATGGGAAATACATGGGGAAAGAGTGGAAACAGTGTCAGACTTTATTTTTCTGGGCTCCAAAATCACTACAGATGGTGACTGCAGCCATGAAATTAAAAGACGCTTACTCCTTGGAAGGAAAGTTATGACCAACCTAGATAGCATATTCAAAAGCAGAGACATTACTTTGCCAACAAAGGTCCGTCTAGTCAAGGCTATGGTTTTTCCTGTGGTCATGTATGGATGTGAGAGTTGGACTGTGAAGGCTGAGCGCCGATGAGTTGATGCTTTTGAACTGTGGTGTTGGAGAAAACTCTTGAGAGTCCCTTGGACTGCAAGGAGATCCAACCAGTCCATTCTGAAGATCAGCCCTGGGATTTCTTTGGAAGGAATGATGCAAAAGCTGAAACTCCAGTACTTTGGCCACCTCATGCGAAGAGCTGACTCATTGGAAAAGACTGTGATGCTGGGAGGGATTTGGGGCAGGAGGAGAAGGGGATGACAGAGGATGAGATGGCTGGATGGCTCGATGGACGTGAGTCTCAGTGAACTCCGGGAGTTGGTGATGGACAGGGAGGCCCGGCCTGCTGCGATTCATGGGGTCGCAGAGTCGGACATGACTGATCTGATCTGATCTTAACTATATATATGTATATATATATACACATACATATATAGACAAAATTTGTATGCATATAAGGAGAAGGCAATGGCAGCCCACTCCAGTACTCTTGCCGGGAAAATCCCATGGACAGAGGAGCCTGGTAGGCTGTAGTCCATGGGGTCGCTAAAATTCAGGCACAACTGAGCGGCTTCACTTTCACTTTTCACTTTCATGCACTGGAGAAGGAAATGGCAACCCACTTCAGTGTTCTTGCCTGGAGAATCCCAGGGTCGGTGGAGCCTGGTGGGGTGCCGTCTATGGGGTCGCACAGAGTCCGACACGACTGAAGCGACTTAGCAGCAGCAGCAGCAGCATATACATATAAACTTTAAGATGTCTGTTAATCATTAATCAGTGTCATTCAGTAGACACTGAAGAGTCACTTGGATATACAGGTATGGAGTTCTGCTTACAGGTATACGTTGTAGCTATAAATCTGAAAAATACCTGTGTACAGATGTTTTCTAAAGCCTTAACACTAATCACCAATGGAGTAGAGAAAAGTTCCAAGCATTGACTTCAAATCACTAATGCTCTTTCAAAGTCTATTTTATCTGCTGTTCAGCATATATTTTAGATTTTAATTTTAGTAAGTACACTTTAAAATTTTCATTTGGTTCTTTATCAAAGCTTCTTCTCTTTGATTAACTGCGTTTTGCTATTTTCTTATTTCGATTTCTACTTATATTTACTTACTAAATAGTTTTCACTATTTGATGTCTTTCAAGTTAGAAAAAGTAATAAATGCCTCATATGAGAAGCAAAATGTTATAATGCAAAAAATATAAAAAGAACAATATTCTTTTCAGAGAACTGCTTTTGTATTCTCCTATGTCACCTGAATGGTGTTTACCCATTTTAACTTTTGTTCTTCTTCATAGAAATATACTGAAATATATACACTTATTTTTTTTATAGATAGGTTTTCATATATATATATATATATTCATTAGTCAGCAGCTAACTTTTTTCTATTTTATTTTTTCCTAATCTTCTTGTATATATATACTTCCCAGGTTGCAAGGTGGGACAGTCATAAAAAATCTGCCTGCCAATTCAGGTGACACATGAGACACAGATTCGATCCATGGGTCAGGAAGATACCTTAGAGCAGGAAATGGCAACCCACTCCAGTTTTCTCATCTGGAAAATTCCATGGACAGAGGACCATGGCAGGCTACACTCCAGGGAGTCCTAAAGGGTTGGACACGACTGAGCATGCACTATATATACATATACATATACATATGCATATACATATACATTTACATGCTATACAGTCTATTTTAATTCAGTCTTTTTATTACTTTTTTTCATTTTTGTTTGCATTCCTTCTCATGCTTCCCCATTTTTTTTGGGTATCTATTGCTGTGTAACAAATTATTCCAAAATTTATCAGCTTAAGACAACAATTCATCTCACAGCTTTTGTGGGTCAGGAATTCAGGAGTGACTTAGCTGGGTGGTTCTGGTTGAAGTTTTCTCATGAGGTTACACTCAAGCTGTTGACAAGGACCACAGTCTCATTTGAAGAATCAGATGGAATAGGACTTGTTTCCTAGCTCATTCATTTTGTGGTTTTCAGGCTTCAGCTTATCATTGGCTATTGGCTGGATTTTTAATTCCCTTGCCATATGCCATGCTGAATTTTCCATAAACTTCTTGATTATCCTCATATGATGATAGTTGGATTTATCTAGGGGAACAGTCACACACACACACACACACACAGAAAGACAGAAAGAAAAAAAAATTCAATAATGAACATGAAGTATTGTGTAACTTAACCTTGGAAGTGATATACCATAGCTTTTGCCACATGCCATTGTTCACATGGCCCAAATATCATACAGTGTAGGAGAGGAACACATTTGGGGGTTAAATATCCAAGGCAAATTGAAGAAAGAAATGGCAACCCATTCTAGTATTCTTGCCTAGGAAATCAAACAGACAGAGGAGCCTGGCAGGCTACAGTCCATGGTGTCACAGAAGAGTCAGGCATGAATTTTGTAGTTAAAGAACAATATTCCAGGCAAATATTATTGGAAGGTATCTTCAGTGATGAATACTACAACATTAAATCTTATATATACAGAGCCATTTACCCAACTGATAATTATGTAAGCAAGCTGGTACTGTTTATCCCTAGTTTTGTTTTTTTTTTTTCTTTCTCCTTAATATTTGTGTGTTTATGGATGTGTATAGGAACTTGTTAACATATGTAGATAAGCACATTTTATGAGTAGTTATTTGTAAGTATATGCTGTGTGGAAAAATGTGGCATATAATCACATTAATATTTCTCTATTCCATATTTTCTTAAAAAAATTCTCAAGGAAAATATTTGGGTCTCCAAATTAATGAAGGACATATGTACCAAAGCAGTTTCATCCCAAAGATATCTTCTGTCTCAAATCATCCCACCCTCGCCCTCTCCCACAGAGTGAATAAAACATGTATATTATCATATGTGAAATAGATCACCAGTCCAGGTTTGATGCATGAGACAGGGTGCTCAGGGCTGGTGCACTGGGATGACCCTGAGGAATGGGATGGGGAGGGAGGTGGGAGGGGGTTCAGGATGGGGAGCACATGTACACCCATGGCTGATTCATGTGAATATATGGCAAAAACCACAACAATATTGTAAAATAATTAGCTCCCAATTAAAATAAATGAAAAAAAAAATCTAGAGAGACTTCCCTGTGGTAGTCCAGTGTCTAAGACTCTGTGCTCAATGTGGAGTGCCCTGATCAAGGCACTAGATCCCACATGCCACAGTTAAGAGCCTACAACGTTGTTGCTGCTGTTTAGTCACTAAATCATGCTTTTGTGGCACCATGGACTGTAGCCCATTAGGCTCCTTTGTCCATGGGATTTCCCAGGCAAAAATACTGGAGTAGGCTGCCATTTCTTTCTTCAGGGTATCTTCTCAACCCAGGAATCAAACCTGTGTCTCCTAAATTGGCAGGCAGATTCTTTACCACTGAGCCACCAGGGAAGCAAGAGTTCACATGTGTGCAACATAAAAAAAAAAAAAAAAGATCCCACATGCCACAATGAAGATCCAATGCAGTCAAATAAATAAAGTAATCTAGGGGAAAAAGAAGATACCTTCTTTAAGGCATCTATACTGAAACTATCTAAAACAGTAGACAAGGAGAGAATTTTAAAAGCAGGAAGAGAAAAAATATTTTTCACAAAGGAACTATCAGTGAACTTCTCAGCATAAATCTTATACTTCAGAAGAAAAGGTTATGGTATACTCATAGTGTTGAAGAAGAACTTCTAAACAAAAATATTTTATGTAGCAAAGAAATCCTTCAGACATGAAAGAGAAATATAGACTTTCCTAGACCAAAAAAAAAAGGTGAAGGAATTTATCACCATTAGAATGGCCTTGTGAGAAATGCCCAAAAGAATTCTTCAAACTTAAATCAAAAAACAATAATTAGCAACATGAAAACTTATAAAAGTAAAAAAAAAAAAAACTTTGATAAAGGTAAATATATAGACAAATTCAAAATACCCTAATATTGAAATATACTAATGTATTAAATACAAGTCTAGTACAAAGTTTAAAAGACAAAGATATTAAAAATAACTGTAAATAAATAATTTGTTAATGCATACACAACATAAAAATATGCAAGTTGTGTCCTGAAAGCACAAAATTTAGAGACAGAGTGAAAGATTAGAGTTGCTATGAAGGTGAAAGTGAACTCACTTAGTCATGTCGGACTCTTTGCGACCCCATGGACTGTAGCCTACCAAGGTCCTCCATCCATGGGATTTTCCAGGAAAAAGTACTGGAGTGGATTGCCATTTCCTTCTCCAGGGGATCTTCCCAACCCAGGGATTTAACCCGGGTCTCCTGCATTGCAGGCAGATGCTTTACTGCACTAGTGGTAAAGAACCCACCCACCTTTACAGGTAGATGCAAGAGACACAAGAAGGAAATGGCAACCCACTCCAGTGTTCTTGCCTGGAGAATCCCATGGACGGGGGAGCCTGGTGGGCTACAGTCAGCGTGGTCACAAAGAGTCCAACACGACTGAGCGACTTCACTTCACTTCACTTCACACATTCTTCCCAAGTGCACATGGAACATTCTCCAGGATAAAGCATACGTCAGGCTACAAAGCAAGTGAACAAATTTAGGATTAAAATCATTTCAAGTATCTTTTCTAACTCCTGCTAAGTCGCTTCAGTCATGTCCGACTCTGTGCGACCCCATAGATGGCAACCCACTAGGCTCTCCCGTTCCTGGGATTCTCCAGGCAAGAACACTGGAGTGGGTTGCCATTTCCTTCTCCAATGCATGAAAGTGAAAAGTGAAAGTGAAGTCGCTCAGTTGTGCCCGACTCTTAGCGACCCCATGGACTGCAGCCTACCAGGCTCCTCCGTCCATGGGATTTTCCAGGCAAGAGTACTGGAGTGGGTTGCCATTGCCTTCTCCATCTTTTCTAACTACAATGGTACAAAATTATAAATAAATAACATGAGGAAAAAACTGGAAAATTTACAAATATATAGAGATTATACTGGAGTAGGAAATGGCACCCCACTACAGTATTCTTGCCTGGAAAATTCCATGGACAGACGGGCCTGGCAGGATACAGTTCGTGGGGTCACAAAGAGTCAGACACAACTGAAGTGACTGAGCACAGATATTATACATGTTACTAAACAAGCAATGGGAAGAAGAAGAAATCAAGAGAGAAATTAAAAAAAAAATCTTGAGACAAATCAAAATACAGAAATAACATACCAAAACTCATGGAATGAAGCAAAAGCAGCTCTAAAAATGAATTTTGTAGTGATAAATATGCACATCAAGAAAAAAAAAATAAAGAACTAGGGAATTCCTAAGGAGTCCGTGGTAAAAATTCTGTGCTTTCACTGATGAAGGTGCAGGTCCAATTCTTTGTAGGGAATTAGGTCCCTCAAGCTGCACAACAAAGCCAATAAATAAATAAATATCTTTAAAAAATAGTATAACATTACACATCAAATAGAAATGAACAGACTAAGCCCAAAGTTAGTAGAAGGAAGATAGTAAAAATATTAGAGAAGAAATAAAATAAAAAGCAAAATTGAAAAAATATTGAATAATTAAAAAGATAAGTAAAATTTATAAATATTTAGCATGGCTAAGAAAATAGAGAGGACTCATAATTGAAAGAAGAGTTATTAGAACTGATATTACAGAAATAGAATTATTAAAGACTAGTATGAAAAATTATACCCCAACAAATTGGATAACCTTAGAACAAAAAGAAAAATTTCTAGAAACATATAACCTATCAAGACTAAATTATCAAGGAATAGAAAATTTGAAGAGACTAATAATGAATAAGGAGACTGACTCAGTAATGAGAAACCTCCCAATGAAGAAAAGGCCAGGAACAGATTGTTTCACTAGTGAATTCTACCAAATATTCAGAGAATTAACACAAATCTTTCTCATGCCTCCAATAATTAAGCAGAGGAAACACACCCAAAGTCATTTTCAGTTCAGTTCAGTTCAGTCTCTCAGTAATGTCCAATTCTTTGTGACCCCATAGACTGCAGCAAGCCAGGCCTCCCTGTCCATCAACAACTCCCAGAGCTTGCTCAAACTCATGTCCATCCAGTTGGTGATGACATCCAACTATCTCAGCCTCCATCGTCCACTTCTCCTCCTGCTTTCAATCTTTCCCAGCATCAGGGACTTTCCAAATAGTTCTTCACACCAGGTGGCCAAAGTATTGGAGCTTCAGCATCAGTCCTTCCAATGAATATTCAGGACTGATTTCCTTTAGGATGGACTGGTTGGATCTCCTTGCAGGCCAAGGGACTCTCAAGAGTCTTCTCTAACACCACAGTTCAAAAGCATCAGTTCTTTGGCACTCAGCTTTCTTTATGGTCCAACTCGCACATCCATATATGACTACTGGAAATACCATAGCTTTGACTAGATGGACCTTTGTTGGCAAAGTAATGTCTCTGTTTTTTAATATGTTATCTAGGTTGGTCATAGCTTTTCTTCCAAGGAGCAAGCATCTTTTAATTTCATAGCTGCAGTCACTGTCTGAGGTGATTTTGAAGCCCAAGAATATAAAATCTGTCACTGATTCCATTGTTTCTCCAGCTATTTGCCATGAAGTGATGGCACTGGAGGCCATGATCTTAGTTTTTAGAACGTTGAGTTTAAACCAGCTTTTATGCTCCTCTTTCACTTTCATCAAGAGGCTCTTCAGTTCCTCTTTGCTTGCTGCCATAAGGGTGGTGTCATCTGCATGTCTGAGGTTATTGATATTTCACTTGGCAATCCTGATTCCTGCTTGTGCTTCATCCAACCTGGCATTTTGCATGATGTAATCTGCATATAAGTTAAATAAGCAGGTGACAATATACAGCCTTGGCATACTCCTTTCCCAGTATGGAATCAGTCCATTATTCCAAGTCTGGTTCTAACTGTTGTTTCTTGAACTGCATACAGATTCCTCAGGAGGCAAGTAAGGTCGTCTGGTATTCCTATCACTTTAAGAAATTTCCACAGTTTGTTGTGAACTACACAGTCAAAGGCTTTGGTGTAGTCAATAAAGCAGAAGTAGATGTTTTTCTACAACTCTCTTGTTTGTTCTACAATCCAGTGGATGTTGACAATTTGTTCATTGGTTCCTCTGCCTTTCCAAAATCTGGCTTGAACATCTGGAATTTCTCAGTTCACATACTGCTGAAGCCAGAAGAGATATCAATGATCTCAGATAGAGGCAGTCCTAAGATGGTGGAGGAATAGGATGGGGAGACCACTTTCTCCCCAACAAATTCATCAGAGGAACATTTAAACGCTGAGTAAATTTCATAAAACAACTTCTGAATGCTGGCAGAGGACATCAGGCACCCAGATAAGCAGCCCATTGTCTTCTAAAGGAGCTAGGAAAAAATATAAAAGACAAAAAGAGAGACAAAAGAGGTAGGGATGGAGCTCCATCCTGAGAAAGGAGTCTTAAAAAGAGAGAAGTTTCCAAACACCAGGTAACATTCTCACTGCTGAGTCTGTGGTGAGCCTTGGAACCACAGATGGCAACACAACTGGGAGGAAAAATAAATAAATAATTAAAATCCACAGATTACATGCCCAACAGTAACTCCCCCAGCAGAGAAGCAGTGCAGAAGTCTGCACCTGCCACTAGCAAGCGGGGGCTGGGCAGGGAGGCGCAGGCTGCATTACTTAGACTAAGGACCAGGCCTGAATGCCCCAAGGGCAACCTGAGGGAACTAACTTGGGCTAGCAAGCCAGACTGTGGGAGAGCTACCACATGAAAAGCCCTAACCTAAGACACTGCCAGGCCTGCTCAAAGAGCAAAGGACTGAACAGAGATAGCCAGCTGCAGACCATCCCCCTCTGGTGACAGACAGCCAGAGCCAGAAGGGGTAATCACAACCCCAGAGAGGCATTATCAACTAAACTGCAAGCAGGCTTCTTTGCTAACTAAAACTTCTTGGGGTCTGGACTGTCAACATCTGCCTGAGAAGGCGTGCTGGCTGTACACCCAGAAAACCAAGTGGCGATAAATCGCAGTGACTGCACTCGCCAAACACCTCATCACCTGAGCTGCTCGGACTTGGGAAGGGCACAAGACGCAGACCCAACCAAGTCTGCGCCTCTGAGGACTTCCTGAGTGCCTGAACCTGAGCAGCTTAGAACTGGGAGGTGCATACAGTCCAGGGCTGGCCTCGGACGGTTCCCAGCGGAGAAACCTAGAACCTGATCAGTGTGGGCAGGGAGGGCACATGCGCCGTGAGCACCATGAGCCGGGGCAGGCCCAATGTCACTGAGATACTGAGAGCACATGCCAGCGTTATTTGTTTGTAGTATCCCTCCCTCCCCACAATGCAATTGAACAAGTGAGCCTTAAAAAGCGTCCACCACCACTCCCTTGTGTTAGGGCAGAAATCAGACACTGAAGAGACCAGCAAACAGAAGAAGCTAAAACAGAGGGAACCGTCTTGGAAGTGGCAGGTGCAATAGATTAAAAACCTGTAGTTAGTACCGACTACATAGGAAGCGGACTATAGATCTTGAGAAATATAAGTCGGACCAAGGAACTAGCCAAAAATGAACTGACCCCACACTGCCACAACAACACCAGAGAAAGTCCTAGATATATTTTTACTATTTTTACTATAATTTTTTTTAATTTTTAAATAAAAAAAAATTTAAGTCTTCTATTACTCCTTTATTTTTCATTTTATAACCTACTATTACTTTGCAAAAAAAAAAAAAAAGAGAGAGAGAGAGACCCTATTTTTTAAAGCAAACTTCATATATATATATATATTTATTTATAATTTTTGTGACTTTTTTCTTTTATTTAATATTGTATTTCTGAAAATCTAACCTCTACTCTAGATTTTTAATATTTCCTTTTTGGTATTTGTTATCAATTTTGTACCTTTAAGAACGCAATATTCAGTATCCATTTTTACCTGGGAGCAAGATTACTGGCTTCACTGCTCTCTCCCCCTTTGGACTCTCCTTTTTTTCCACCAGGTCACCCCTATCTCCTCCTTCCCCCTTCTCCTCTCTATCCAACTCTGTGAATCTTTGTGTGTTCCAGACAGTGGAGAACATTTAGGGAACTGATTACTGGCTGGATGTGTCTCTCTCCTTTTGATTCCCCCCTTTATCCTCCTGGCCACCTCTGTCTCCTTCCTCCCTCTTCTCTTCTCTGTATAACTCTGTGAACATCTCTGAGCAGTCCAAACTGTGGAGTGCACATAAGGAAGTGATTACTCGCTAGCCTACTCTCTCCTCTTTGATTCCATCTCATCTCATCCACCTAACTCCTTCCTCCCTCTTCTCTTCTCCATGTAACTCTGTGAACCTCTCTGGGTGTCCCTCACTATGGAAAAACTTTTCATCTTTAACCTAGATGTTTTATCAACGGTGCTGTATAGATGGAGAAGTATTGAGGCTACTGTAAAAATAAGACTGAAAACAAGAAGCAGGAGGCTTAAGTTCAAATCCTGAGAACACCAGAGAACTCCTGACTGCAGGGAACATTAATCGACAGGAGCTTATCAAACGTCTCCATACCTACACTGGAACCAAATACCACCCAAGGGCCAACAAGTTCCAGAGCAAGACATACAACACAAATTCTCCAGCAACACAGGAACACAGCCCTGAGCTTCAATATACAGGCTGCCCAAATTCACTCCAAACCCATTGACATCTTATGACTCATTACTAGACACTTTATTGTACTCCAGAGAAAAGAAATACAGTTCCACCCATCAGAACACCAACACAAATTTCCCTAACCAGGAAATCTTGACAAGCCACCCGTACAATCCCACCCACAGGGAGGAAACTCCACAATAAAGAGAACTCCACAAACTGCCAGAAAACAGAAAGGCCACCCAAAACACAGCAATATAAACAGGAAGAAGACACAGAGGAATACACAGCAGGTAAAGGAACAGGATAAATGCCCATCAAACCAAACAAAAGAGGAAGAGATAGGGAATCTACCTGATAAAGAATTCCAAACAATGACAGTGAAAATGATCCAAAATCTTGAAATCAAAATGGAATCACAGATAAATAGCCTGGAGACAAGGATTGAGAAGATGCAAAAAAGGTATAAATAAGGACCTAGAAGAAATACCAAAGAGTCAATATATAATGAATAATGCTATAAATGAGACCAAAAACACTCTGGAGGGAACAAATAGTAGAATAATGGAGGCAGAAGATAGGATTTGTGAAGTAGAAAATAGAATAGAAGAAATAAATGAATCAGAAAGGAAAAAAGAAAATCAAATTAAAAGAAATGAGGACAACCTCAGAGACCTCCAGGACAATGTTAAATGCCCCAACATTCGAATCATATGAGTCCCAGAAGAAGAAGACAAAAAGAAAGGCCATGGGAAAATATTTGAGGAGATAATAGTTGAAAATGCACTAAAATGGGGAAGGAAATAATCACCCAAGTCCAAGAAACCCAGAGAGTCCCAAACAGGATAAACCCAAGGCAAAACACCCCAAGACATATTAATCAAATTAACAAAAATAAAAAACAAAGAACAAATATTAAAAGCAGCAAGGGAAAAACAACAGATAACACACAAGGGGATTCCCATAAGGATAACATCTGATCTTTCAATAGAAACTCTTCAGGCCAGAAAGGAATGGCAGGACATACTTAAAGTGATGAAAGAAAAGAACCTACAGCCCAGATTACTGTACCCAGCAAGGATCTCATTCAAATATGAAGGAGAAATCAAAATCTTTACAGACAAACAAAATCTGAGAGAATTCAGCACCACCAAACCAGCTCTCCAACAAATGCTAAAGGATCTTCTCTAGACAGGAAACACAAAATGGGTGTATAAACTCAAACCCAAAACAATAAAGTAAATGGCAACAGGATCATACTTATCAATAATTACCTAAAACATAAATGGGTTGAATGCCTTAACCAAAAGACAAAGACTGGCTGAATGGACACAAAAACAAGACCCCTATATATGTTGTCTACAAGAGACCCACCTCAAAACAGGGGACACATACAGACTGAAAGTGAAGGGCTGGAAAAAGATATCCCACACAAATAGAGACCAAAAGATAGCACAGAAGCAATACTTATATCAGATAAAATAGACTCTACAACAAAGGCTGTGAAAAGAGACAAAGAAAGACACTACATAATGATCAACAGATCAATCCAAGAAGAAGATATAACAATTATAAATATGTATGCACCCAACATAGGAGCACCACAATATGCAAGACAAATGCTAACAAGTATGAAAGGGGAAATTAACAATAACACAATAATAGTGGGAGACTTTAATACCCCACTCACACCTATGGATGAATCAACTAAACAGAAAATTAACAAGGAAACACAAACTTTAAATGATACAATAGACCAGTTAGAACTAATTGATATCTATAGGACATTTCATCCCAAAACAATGAATTTCACCTTTTTCTCAAGAACACATGCAGCCTTCTCCAGGATAGATCACATCTTGGGCCATAAATCTAGCCTTGGTAAATTCAAAAAATTGAAATCATTCCAAGCATCTTTTCTGACCACAATGCAGTAAGATTAGATCTCAATTACAGGAGAAAAACTATTAAAAATTCCAACATATGGAGGCTGAACAAAATGCTGCTGAATAATCAACAAATCACAGAAGAAATAAAAAAAAGAAATCAAAGTATGCATAGAAATGAATGAAAATGAAAACACAACAACCCAAAACCTGTGGGACACTGTAAAAGTAGTGCTAAGGGGAAGGTTCATAGCAATACAGGCATACTTCAAGAAACAAGAAAAAAGTCAAATAAAGAACCTAACTCTACACCTAAAGCAACTAAAAAAGGAAGAAATGAAGAACCCCACGGTTTGTATAAGGAAAAAATTCCTAAAAATTAGGGCAGAAATAAATGCAAAAAAAAAAAAAAAGAGAGAGAGAGAGAGACCATATCAAACATCAGAACAGCCAAAAGCTGGTTCCTTGAAAAGATAAATAAAATTGACAAACCATTAGCCAGACTCATCAAGAAGCAAAAGGAGAAAAAATCAAATCAATAAAATTAGAAATGAAAATGGAGAGATCACAAGAGACAACACAGAAATACAAAGTATCATAAGAGACAATTATCAGCAATTATATGCCAATAAAATGGACAACTTGGAAGAAATGGACAAATTCTTAGAAAATTACAACCTTCCAAAACTGAACCAAGAAGAAATAGAAAATCATAACAGACCCATCACAGACATTGAAACTGTAATCAGAAATCTTCCAGCAAACAAAAGCTCAAGTCCAGATGGCTTCACAGCTGAATTATACCAAAAATTTAGAGAAGAGCTAACACCTATCCTGGCCCTTGCCCACGTTCGCCAGGCGAGTGTCTGGTTTCCAATTCCGTAGGCTCTGGAATTGGGGTTCGGCTAGCTTGGGTGCCAGCAGCAGGTAGTGGCAGGTGCCAGTCGAGCAACAGGAGCTCAGAGAAAGAGGGAGTGGCAGCAGTGGAGAGGACACTGGGGGAGAGGAAGGGTCCCTGAAGCCCGTGCCCTCCCTGGGGCCAGACTCTGTGGGCACACTGGGTGGGCATGATTGGCGGGCACGGTGGCAAGTAAGTGCCTTTCCTCTTGCTCCTCTGGTGTGGTGGGGACAGAGGCTGCCAGTCAGTCTCTCGCCAGTGCTCTGCTCAACCACCATACCCACCTGGGTCTGTTTTCACATCTCTCTGGTTTTGGCCCCTGGCATTAATGCCACCTGGAAGTAGAGCAGGGAGAAGTTAGGCGAGGAGGTGCCAGTGACTGGACAAAGGGGAACTGGAAAGGCAGCTGTTTCTCTTGCAAGTAGCAGCATTCAGAGTAATTTATATCTGCTCTGAAGTATCTGCAATTTGAGGATGCTCAACCACTGACGTGCCAGAGGGCCTAGAGGAGCGGTGGTGAGGAGATAACCCTCGCCCAAGGTAAGGAGCAGTAGCTGCGCTTTGCTGGAGCAGCCCTGAAGAGATACCCTAAGTCCAAGGTAAGAGAAAACCAAGTAAGATGGTAGGTGTTGCAAGAAGGCATCAGAGGGCAGACACAGTGAAACCATACTCAGAGAAAACTAGTCAATTTAATCATACTAGGACCACATCCTTGTCTAACTCAATGAAACTAAGCCATGCCCTGTGGGGCCACCCAAGACAGGCTGGCATGGTGGACAGGTTTGATACAATGTGGTCCACTGGAGAAGGGAATGGCAAACAACTTCAGTATTCTTGCCTTGAGAACCCCATGAACAGTATGAAAAGGCAAAATGATAGGATACTGAAAGAGGAACTCCCCAGGTCAGTAGGTGCCCAATATGCTACTGGAGATCAGTGGAGAAATAACTCCAGAAAGAATGAAGGGATGGAGCCAAAGAAAAACAATACCCAGTTGAGGATGTGATTGATGATAGAAGCAATGACCGATGCTGTAAAGAGCTATATTGCATAGGAATGTGGAATGACAGGTCCATGAATCAAGGCAAACTGAAAGTGGTCAAACAGGAGATGACAAGAGTGAACGGCAACATTCTAGGAATCAGAGAACTAAAATGGACTTGAATGGGTGAATTTAACTCAGATGATCATTATATCTACTACTGTGGGCAGGAATCCCTTAGAAGAAATGGAGTAGCCATCATAGTCAACAAAAGAGTGTGAAATGCAGTACTTGGATGCAATCTCAAAAATGACAGAATGATCTCTGTTTGTTTCCAAGGCAAATCATTCAATATTACTGTAATCCAAGTCTATGCCCCAACCAGTAATGCTGAAGAAGCTGAAGTTGAACATTTCTATGAAGACCTACAAAACCTTTTAGAACTAATACCCAAAAAAGATGTCCTTTTCATTGAAGGGGACGGCAATGCAAAAGTAGGAATTCAAGAAACACCTGGAGTAACACGCAAATTTGGCCTTGGAGTACAGAATGAAGCAGGGCAAAGACTAATAGAGTTTTGCCAAGACAATGCACATGTCATAGCAAACACCCTCTTCCAACAACAAAAGAGAAGACTCTACACATGGACATCACCAGATGCTCAAAAATGAATCAGATTGATTATATTCTTTGCATCCTAAGATGAAGAAGCTCTGTACAGTCAACAAAAACAAGACCAGAAGCTGACTGTGGTTCAGATCATGAACACCTTATTGCCAAATTCAGACTTAAATTGAATAAAGTACGGAAAACAAGTAGACCATTCAGGTATGCCCTAAATCAAATCCCTTATGATTATACAGTGGAAGTGAGAAATAGATTTAAGGGCCTAGATCTGATATATAGAGTGCCTGATGAACGATGGACGGAGGTTCGTGACATTGTACAGGATACAGGGATCAAGGCCATCCCCATAGAAAAGAAATGCAAAAAAGCAAAACAGCTGTCTGGGGAGGCCTTACAAATAGCTGTGAAAAGAAGAGAAGTGAAAAGCAAATGAGCAAAGGAAAGATATAAGCATCTGAATGCAGAGTTCCAAAGAATAGCAAGGGGAGATAAGAAAGCCTTCTTCAGCGATCAATGCAAAGAAATAGAGGAAAACAACAGAAGGGGAAAGACTAGAGATCTCGTCAAAAAAATTAGAGATACCAAGGGAACATTTCATGCAAAGATGGGCTCGATAAAGGACAGAAATGGTATGGACCTTACAGAAGCAGAAGATATTAAGAAGACGTGGCAAGAATACACAGAAGAACTGTACAGAAAAGATCTTCACGACCAAGATAATCACGATGGTGTAATCACTCATCTAGAGCCAGATATCCTGGAATGTGAAGTCAAGTGGGGCTTCTAAAGCATCACTACAAACAAAGCTAGTAGAGGTGATGGAATTCCAGTTGAATTATTTCGAATTCTGAAAGACGATGCTGTGAAAGTGCTACACTCAATATGCCATCAAATTTGGAAAACTCAGCAGTGGCCACAGGACTGGAAAAGGTCAGTTTTCATTCCAATCCCAAAGAAAGGCAGTGCCAAAGAATGCTCAAACTACCACACAATTGCACTCATCTCGCACGCTAGTAAAGTAATCCTCAAAATTCTCCAAGCCAGGCTTCAGCAATAGGTGAACCGTGAACTTCCAGATGTTCAAGCTGGTTTTAGAAAAGGCAGAGGACCCAGAGATCAAATTGCCAACATCTGCTGCATCTTGGAAAAAGCAAGAGAGTTCCAGTAAAACATCTATTTCTGCTTTATTGACTATGCTAAAGCCTTTGACTGTGTGGATCACAATAAACTGTGGAAAATTATTCAAGTGAAGGGAATACCAGACCACCTTACCTGCCTCTTGAGAAATCTATGTGCAGGTCAGGAAGCAACAGTTACAACTGGACATGGAACAACAGACTGGTTCCAAATAGGAAAAGGAGTTCGTCAAGGCTGTATATTGTTACCCCGCTTGTTTAACTTATATGCAGAGTACATCATGAGAAACACTGGGCCGGAAGAAGCACAAGCTGGAATCAAGATTGCCGGGAGAAATATCAATAACCTCAGATATGAAGATGACACCACCCTTATGGCAGAAAGTGAAGAGAAACTAAAAAGCCTCATGATGAAAGTGAAAGTGAAGAGTGAAAAAGCTGGCTAAAAGCTCAAAATTCTGAATACGAAAATCGTGGCATCTGGTCCCATCACATCATGGCAAATAGATGGGGAAACAGTGGAAACAGTGTCAGACTTTATTTTTTGGGGCTCCAAAATCACTGCAGATGGTGACTGCACCCATGAAATTAAAAGACACTTACTCCTTGGAAGAAAAGTTATGACCAACCTAGATAGCATATTGAAAAGCAGAGACATTACTTTGCCAACGAAAGTCCGTCTAGTCAAGGCTATGGTTTTTCCAGTGATCATGTATGGATGCGAGAGTTGGACTGTGAAGAAAGCTGAGTGCTGAAGAATTGATGCTTTTGAACTGTGGTGTTGGAGAAGACTCTTGAGGGTGCCTTGGACTGCAAGGAGATCCAACCGCCTTGGGATTTCTTTGGAAGGAATGATGCTAAAGCTGAAACTCCAGTACTTTGGCCACTTCATGTGAAGAGTTGACTCATTGGAAAAGACTCTGATGCTGGGAGGGATTGGGGGCAGGAGGAGAAGGGGATGACAGAGGATGAGATGGCTGGATGGCATCACTGACTCCATGGACGTGAGTCTGGGTGAACTCCGGGAGTTGATGATGGACAGGGAAGTCCGGTGTACTGCAATTCATGGGGTTGCAAAGATTTGAACATGACTGAGCGACTGAACTGAACTGAACACCTATCCTACTCAAACTCTTTTGGAAAACTGCAGAGGAAGGTTAACTTCCAAACTCATTCTATGAGGCCACCCTCAGCCTAATATGAAAACCTGACAAAGATGCCACAAAAATAGAAAATTACCAGCCAATATCATTGATGCAAAAATCCTTAACAAAATTTTAGCAATCAGAATCCAACAACACATTTAAAAGATCATACACCATGACCAAGTGGGCTTTATCCCAAGGATGCAAGGATTCTTCAATTTCCATACATCAATCAATGTAATCCACCACATTAGCAAATTGATAAGTAAAATCCATATGACTATCTCAATAGATGCAGAGATAAGCTTTGACAAATTTCAACATACATTTATGATAATAACTCCCCAGAAAGCAGGAATAGAAGGAACATACCTCAACATGATAAAAGCTATATATGACAGACTAACAGCAAACGTTATCCTCAATGGTGAAAAAATCAAAGCATTTCCTCTAAAGTCAGGAACAAGAAAAGGGTTTCCACTTTCACCACTACTATTCAACATAGTTTTGGAAGTTTTGGCCACAGCAATCAGAGCAGAAAAAGAAATAAAAGGAATCCAAATTGGAAAATAAGAAGTAAAACTCTCACTGTTTGCAGATGACATGATCCTGTACATAGAAACCCTAAAGACTCCACCAGAAAATTATTAGAGCTATTCAATTAATATATTAAATTTGCAGGATATAAAATCAACACACAAAAATCCCTAGCATTCCTATACACTAATAATGAGAAAATAGAAAGAGAATTTAAAGGAACAATTCCATTCACCATTGCAATGAAAAGAATAAAATACTTAGGAGTATATCTACCTAAAGAAACAAAAGACCTATATGTAGAAAACTATAAAACACTGGTGAAAGAAATCAAAGAGGACACTAATAGATGGAGAAATATACCATGTTCATGGATCGGAAGAATCAATATAGTGAAAATGAGTATACTACCCAAAGCAAACTATAGATTCAATACAATCCCTATCAAGCTACCAACAGTATTTTTCACAGAGCTAGAACAAATAATTTCACAATTTGTATGGAAATACATAAAACCTTGAATAGCCAAAGCAATCTTGAGAAAGAAGAATGGAACTGGAGGAATCAACCTGCCTGACTTCAGGTTTTACTACAAAGCTACAGTCATCAAGACAGTATGGTACTGGCACAAAGACAGAAATATAGATCAATGGAACAAAATAGAAAGCCCAGAGATAAACTCATGCACCTATGCACACCTTATAGTTGACAAAGGTGGCAAGAATATACAATGGAGGAAAGACAATCTCTTTAACAAGTGGTGCTGGGAAAACTGGTCAACCACTTGTAAAAGAATGAAACTAGAACACTTTCTAACACCATAAACAAAAATAAACTCAAAATGGATTAAAGATCTAAACATAAGACCAGAAACTATAAAACTCCTAAAGGAGAACATAGGCAAAACACTCTCCCACATAAATCATAGCAGGATCCTCTATGACCCACCTCCCAGAATATTGGAAATAAAAGCAAAAATAAACAAATGGGACCCAATTAAATTTAAAAGCTTCTGCACAACAAAGGAAACTATTAGCAAGGTGAAAAGACAGCCTTCAGAATGGGAGAAAATAATAGCAAATGAAGCAACTGACAAAGAACTAATCTCAAAAATATACAAGCAACTCTTACAGCTCAATTCCAGAAAAATAAATGACCCAATCAAAAAAAAGGGCCAAAGACCTAAACAGACATTTCTCCAAAGAAGACATACAGATGGCTAACAAACACATGAAAAGATGCTCAACATCACTCATTATCAGAGAAATGCAAATCAAAACCACAAAGAGGTACCATTTCACTCCATTCAGAATGGCTGTTATCAAAAGTCTACAAGCAATAAATGCTGAAGAGGTTGTGGAGAAAAGGGAACCCTCTTACACTGTTGGGGGAAAGCAAACTAGTATAGCCACTATGGAGAACAATGTGGAGATACCTTAAAAACTGGAAATAGAACTGCCTTATGACCCAGCAATCCCACTGCTGGGCATACACACTGAGGAAACCAGAATTGAAAGAGACACGTGTACCCCATTGTTCATCACAGCACTGTTTATAGTAGCCAGGACATGGAAGCAACCTAGATGCCCATCAGCAGATGAATGGATAAGAAAGCTGTGGTACATATACACAATGGAGTATTACTCAGCCATTAAAAAGAATACATTTGAATCAGTTCTAATGAGGTGGATGAAACTGGAGCCTATTATACAGAGTGAAGTAAGCCAGAAAGAAAAAGACCAATGCAGTATATTAATGCATATATATGGAATTTGAAAGATGGTAAGGATAACCCTGTATGTGAGACAGCAAATGAGACACAGATGTATAGAACAGTTTTTTGGACTTTGTGGGAGAATGAGAGGCTGGGATGATTTGGGAGAATGACATTGAACCATGTATAATATCATATATGAAATGAATCGCCAGTCCAGGTTCAATGCATGATACAGGATACTTGGGGCTGGTGCACTGGAATGACCCAGAGTGATGTTATGGGGAGGGAGGTGGGAGGGGGTTCAGGATGGGGAACACGTGTATACCTGTGGTGGATTCATGTTGATGTATGGCAAAACCAATACAATATTGTAAAGTTATTAGCCTCCAATTAAAATAAATAAATTTATATTGAAAAAATTCAGATATACAGATGACACCACACTAGTGGCAGAAAACAAAGGAACTAAAGAGCTTCTTGATGAAGGTGAAAGAGGAAACTGCAAAAGCTGCCTTAAAACCCAGCATTCCAAAAAAATGAAGATCATGACATTTGGTCCCATCATATCATGGCAAATACATGGGGGGAAAAAAACGGAAACAGTGATAGACTTTGTTTTCTTGTGCTCCAAAATCACTTCAGACATGACTGCAGCCATGAAATTAAAAGACACTTGCCCCTTGGAAGGAAAACTATGACAAATTTAGACAGTGTATTAAAAAGCAGAGACATCACTTTGCTGACAAATGCCATATAGTCAAAGCTGTGATTTTTCCAGTAGTCATGTATGGCTTTGAGAGTTGGACCATGAAGAAGGCTGAGTACTGAAGAATGATGCTTTCAAACTGTGGATCTGGAGAGGACTCTTGAGAGTCCCTTGGACAGCAAGGTGATCAAACCAATCAATCCCAAAAGAAAGCAACCCTGAATATTCATTGGAAGGACTGATGCTGAAGTTGAAGCTCTAATAATTTGGCCACCTGATGAGAAGAGCTGATTCATTGGCAAAAGACCCTGATGCTGGGAGAGATTGAAGGCAGGAGGAGCAGGATAGAGGATGAGATGGTTTCATGTCTTCACCGACTCAATGGAAATCACTTTGAGCAAACATTGAGAGATTGTGAAGGACAGTGAAGCCTGGCTTGCTGAAGTCCATGGGTTTGCAGAATCAGACATGACTTAGAGACTGAACTGAACAGAAATAAAAGAAATAAGCCAGAAAATGTTTCACTTCACCCTCTTTCTAGCATAGTTTCAGAGGAAAAGATGGATGTAGTTAGTATCTTTGCTTCTCTATAGGCATGTTGTTTGTTTCCTCTGGCTTCTTTAAGAATATTTTCTTTATTTTTGATTTTCTGTAACAGAAAATAATATGCCATGGTGTAGTTTTATTTTTCCCATCATATTCTGTTTGGTGTTCTCTGATATGAATCTGTAGTTTGGTGTCTATCATTAATTTGTGAAATTTTCAATCATTATTTTTCAAATATCTCTTCTGTTATTTTTCCCTTCTTCTTCCAGTATTCCCTTTGTGTATATGTTATATCATTGTATATGGTCAATGAATATTCTGTTTTGTTTTTGTTTTTTTTTTTCGTCTTTTTCCTTGCTTTTAGGCTTTCAAAGATTCTATTCATACATCCCCTAGCTCAGAAAATCTTTGCTAAGCTGTGTTCAGTCTACTAATAAATTCATTAAAGGCATTCTTCATTTCTGTTACACTGGTTTTGATCTCTAGGAATTTTTTGCAGGTGGTTCTTTTCTAGGATCTCCTTCTCTCTGCTTACACTGCCTATCTGATTGTACATGTTGTCTAGCTTATTCATTAGCACTCTTAGCATGTTAATCATAGTTGTTTAGTTCCCAGTGTGATAACTCCAACATCCCTACCATGTCTGTTCTGATGAATGCTTTGTCTGTTCAAATTATGTCGTTGTTATTTTGCTTTTGTTTTGTAATTTTTTTTTCTTGATATCTAGTTATGATGTGCATGTAAAAGGAGTTGCTGTAAATATGAAGTTTTTTTTTATTTATTTTTTAGTTGGAAGAAAATTGCTTTACAATATTGTATTGATTTCGGCCATACAACAGTGCAAGTCAACCATAATTATACGTATATCACTTTCTCTTGAGCCTCCCTTCCCTCCTTCCTTCCATCCTACTCCTCTAGGTCATCACAGAGTGTCTTTTAGTAATGTTTTGATGAGTCATGAAGGGATAGGAAGTATTCTTTAGCCCTATGATTTGGACCTAATCATTTTGTGTGCTTATGTTGCTGGACTGTGAACTTAGCACTTCTCAGTTGTTTTTCTACCCTCTTAGCTTGGACACAATAATGAGAATGCACTGAAAAAGGGCATTTCCCTTCTTCACATAGAAGGCTAAAGCTTGCAGTTGAGTATTTCCTTTTCCCCTGGTCAGTTAGGCTCTGAAAAATGCTAGCTGATTAAGTTCCTTTTTCAGCTTCCCTGGTGGCTCAGACAGTAAAGAATCAGTCTGCAGTGCAGGAGACCCGGGTTCATTCTCTGGGTCAGGAAGATCCCTTGGAGGAGGAAATGGCAACCCACTCCAATATTCTTGCCTGGAGAATTCCATGGACGAGGAGCCTAGGGACCAAATCCAGGGGATTGCAAAGAATTGGACAGGACTGAGTGAATAACACTTTCACTTTCAAGCTCTTTTTAGCTAGTTTCCCTTGAGGCTAACCCCTTTAAGAACAGAGTGCTCTGGCATATTTCAAATTTAATTCTTTCCTCTTACCCATTCCAGAAACCTGTGGAGATTTTTCTGCTGTTTACTGTGGGAACATGTTTGAACTCCTGGAGGTAACTCACAATATTATGTGAGTCTCCCTATAAATGAGTCTTCCTAGAATTTTAACTTTTGTAGTTCTTCACACAATCTCCAGCAATTCATCAGCTCAGGTTTTCCCATCAGGACACTGGTTCCCTTGGACATTTCCTCTCATGAGTCTCTACTTTGATAACCTGGAATTCCTACATTCACATTTCTGTGTCTTCAGGTTGGATGGTAGCAGTTTGTCCTGTACGCTCCCTTGTCTTATGGATCCAGATTTTTCAGCCTGTTCATCTTTTTACTTGTTGTTAGGACTGATGACTTTCAAGCTCCTTGCCTGTGGAATCAGAAACTAGAAGTCTAAGGAATATTTTTTGGTCAAAATTACATATGAATATTCAAAAGTAACTCAAAATGCATACCAAATTATTAAAGAATATTGTTAAGTATTTCATACTACCAAGGACAAATTTCAGAGATGATACAAAACAAAGATAAGAAAGCCATAATTATATGTCATCTAGTGATAAATAGAAGCTCAAGAATACATCAAGAGAAGACCAGAATACATTCATTATACATAAATGACCTAAGTCAATGTTGGACTCAAATGTAAACAAGGTTAGGGCAAATGTGAAGAAAAACTGTCCTGGGGTTTTTGAGAGGAGCTATGAGGGTTTGGACTTAGGCACATGCTTCAGTACTAAACATACAACATGTCTGAATCACTGTTTTCTTAGATACAAATATATGAACAGTTGTCAAATAGAAAAGATAAAGATTGGCTAAAATAAGATTCTGATCAATAATTTAAATTGTATGTATGGAGTATTGGAAGGCAGAGAGTACATTTAAGACACTAAAGAAACTTTCATCTTGTTCTTTGCTGTGAAGACATGGACATGAAGACTTGCTCATTGAGCAAAGAGCAAGGCTTTCATTATACAAATATCAATGGGCACCAAGAGAGAACCTAGGAGTAGTCCAAAATTTGGTCCCAACTTTGCAAACAAAGCAATTAGAAACAGTCAGTATTTCTGCAGTATCATTTTGTTTAAAGAAATTTATTGAAGTACAGTTAATTTACAATATTGTGTTAGTTTTCAGTATACAGCAAAGTGATTCAGTTATATATATATATCTCCATTCTTTTTTAGATTCTTTTCCCACATAGGGCATTACAGAGTATTTAGTAGGTTTCCCTGTGCTAGACAGAAAGACCTTTTTAGTTATCTATCATGTTTATAGTAATCTGTATATGTCATTCTAATTTTGCCAATGTATTCCTCCCCTTAACTCTGGACACCACATTTGTTTTCTACATCTGTATCTCTATTTCTGTTTTGTAAGTAAGTTAGTTTGCACCCATTTTTAAGATTCTGCACATAAGCAATCAGTTCAGGTCAGTCATTAAGTCATGTCCAATTTTTTGTGACCTCTTGGACTGCACCACGCCAGGCCTCTCTGTCCATCACCAACTCCCAAAGTTTACTCAAACTCATGTCCATTGTGTCGGTGATGCCATCCAACAATCTCATGCTCTGTCGTCCACTTCTCTTCCTGCCTCCAATCTTTCCTAGCATCAGGGTCTTTTCAAATATGTCAGTTCTTTGCATCAGGTGGCCAAAGTACTAGAGTTTCAGTTTCAGCATCAGTCCTTCCAATGAATATTCAGGACTGATTTCCTTTAGGATGGTCTGGTTGGATCTCCTTGAAGTCCAAGGGGCTCTCAAGAGTCTTCTCCAACACCACAGTTCAAAAGCATCAATTGTTTGGTGCTCAGATTTCTTTATAGTCCAACTCTCACATCCATACATGACTACTGGGAAAACACATAAGCACTATCATATGATAATTGTCTTTCTTTGTCTAACTTACTTCACTCAATATGATGAGCCCTAGCTCCATCCATGTTTTTATTATTTCATTCTTTTCTATGGCTGAGTAATATTCCATTGTATAAATTTGTCACATCTTCTTGATCCATTCCTCTGTTGATGGGCACTTAGGCCCTGGCTATTGTAAATAATATTTCAATGAACATTGTGGTGCATGTATATTTTTGAATTATTTTCTTTGGATATATACCCAGGAATGAGATAGCTAGACCATATGGTAGCTTTATTTAATTTTTTTAAAGGACCTTCTGTACTGTTCTCCATAGTTGTTGTTGGGTTGCTAAGTCATGTCTGACTTCTTGTGACCCCCTGGACTGTAACCCACCAGGCGCGTTTGTCTATGGGATTTCCCAGGGAGTGAGTTGACATTTCCTCCTCCAGAGGATCTTTCCTATCCAGAGATCAAACCCATATCTCCTGCACTGGCAGGTGGATTCTTTATCACTGAGCAACTAGGAAGAATTCTCGATAGTGGTTGTACCAATTTACATTTCCACCAACAGTGTAGGGAGGGCTCTCTCTTCTCCACAACCTCTTTGGCACTTATTGTTGTAGATTTTTTTATAATGACCATTCTGATTGGTGTGAGGTGATACCTCATTGTAGTTTTGATTTGCAGTGTATTAAACCACCATTATATATATATATATATATATATATATATATATATACATGCAAGTGGTATAGTGGTATGTTATATGTTAGCTATGCAAGTGGTATAGTGGTAAAAAATCCACCTGCCAATGCAGGAGACATAAGATATAAGGGTTTAGTCCCTGGGTCAGGCAGATACCCTAGAAGAGGAAATGACAACTCACTCCAGTATTCTTTCCAAGAAAATTCCATGAGTGGAGGAGCCTGGTAAGCTACATTCCAGGGGGTAGACATGACTGAGTGACTGAGCATGCACACACACACACACATGCAACTCATGCTATTTCTTGGAAGTCCTTCAGTGTATATCTAAGAAACTACTTGAATGTTGGTCCTTTGTTGCAGAAATAGTTTCTGTTAGTTGGATTAGAACTTGCCTCATTTAATTTCACATTGATAGGAGCAGGGCATTTGAATTGATATCTAGAATTTATTCCATAGATAACCAAAGGAAGAATCTTTACAAAATAAGTGTGTATTGGTAGATTTATAATATCTGTGGAAATTGCTCAATTTAGAGGCAGAAATTACTGTAGGCATTAAGAGTCTCCTGTCAAAAGAAATTTATTTAAAAGAACTATTTACTCCTAAATAGACCAAGAGGTCACCTCTCCCTACAAATGACCACTATAGTGCTACACACTAATGTTATTCCTAATGATCTCCCTGTCTTTTTTACTAATTATTTGTAGCTCGCAGAATGTTTCACACTTATTTTAAATACAATAGTGAGAATATTTATTTGTTTCTATAAGAAAATATTACACCTTTTGTGGGCATTGCACATTTTTTCTACTTTAAAACAAAATTATGTATATAACAAAAGAAAATCAGGGTAGTATATATTGTAGTATACAATCTATGTAGTATACATGTGACAAAACACCATATTTTTAAAAGACCAATCTAGTACTTTAAGAAGCTGTTAACTACTAATTTTGCTAGATTGTTGATTTGACATATATTTAGCAGAAAGAAACTTTTAAAATGTTTCAAAATAAATGTAGCTGATTTAGTTAATATGTATATTATATATGCATATATTATTATAGATTATATATACGTATATAGAGCTTCCCTGATAGCTCAGTGGTAAAGAATCCACCTGCAATGCAAGAGACCCAGGTTCGATCCCTGGGTAGGGAAAATCTCCTAGAGGAGGGCATGGCAACCCACTCCAGTATTCTTGCCCAGAGAATCCTACGGACAGAGGAGCCTCATGGGCTACAGTCCATGGCATCACACAGAGTTGGAAACAACTGTAGTAACTTAGCGCACATTCACATCTCACATACTTATATAATATACATGTATATAATTTACATATATGACTAGAGAATAGATTGGCATCTTTAAAGGAAAAATCATTGCCTTTACATTGTAAATTGCTGGCTATTGTGTCTTATTTCAGAGATTTAACATAGTTTGTTTTGCTTGAAATAAATCATCAAAACTTAAAGAATTTAAGTTTAAGACTTTCAAGAAAGTTCTTAGATGCCTTTTTGAAAATGCAGATGTATTATCTCCTTTATCTGAATGTCAATTACTATACTCGTAGTTCAGATATTATATGTCAAAATATTTTTTTAACCTCAGGAGGCTTAATTACTTCTGAGTTCATTTTCTAGATTTTGTTTATGTGTGTTACATAAGGTTACTGTACATCAGGGTTTAAGATAATCAATTTATACATGAGATATTGTGGGGAGATAAGTAATTATCAGAAATACAAATACAATTAACATAAGTTTGGAAGCAGGTGAGAAGTCTTTGTATTGTTACAAAACTTAAAATAATTTTGTCTAAAACTAGCACAGATAAAATAAATATTTAGCCTCTATAAAATTTTATATCTATTCAAGTAAAGTAGATATTCCTTTCCTGGAAAATAAAAATGCTATGGCATATGTTTCAAAGATTTCAACATATGCCAGATAAATAGAAGAAGTGATGAACTGCACAAAAGACAATACAAAGCAAATTTTCTCTGAATATTTCCTGATATGGTATGTCAAATTTTGACAGATGTGGAAAATGTTTAATCTATTGAGGGAAACTTTTAGAAGAAATTTTAGTTAATATAACTGTGTCAAGTGAAAGTCTTGTTGCTGTCTGATACCCAATTTTCTACTTGGGTATTTTCAAAATGTTAGTATTTGTGAAAGCTTATTAAAAATCAAGAACTATTTTTACATGGTTTATAATTGACTTCACAACTTTAGAATCATATCATGTGAATAGTGTCAAAAATATCAAAATAAAATTAGAGAATTTTTCAAAAAATAAGAAAATGTTGAATATATTTCATCCTGTCATATCTTGGAACCTAGATTAATTTGAAAAGTGGCTATATTTTCTCATTCCATTTGGACTAATTTGAAGATGAAACAATGTGTAGCCATTATTGTGGGAGTGCTCATTTGAATAATGGCTGCAAAAGAAATAGAGCCAATGTCAGAGCCGAAATGGACTCACAAATGACCACTACCTAAAAAATGTTATCTTGGATACATATGTAAAAATGACACAATGATCAAATTTTATTTACTACTGACATAAAAGCAATGTATTAGTCACATCCTCTTCCAGAACTGAAATACATAACAGCAATGTGATTTTAATGGCAAACACCTGTAAAAGATATTTCCATTAGGATGACATGGAAAAGGATATATTTTTGTATCCTGATTTGTTCTGCAGGTGATTGAAATAAAATTAAGAACTGGCCATAAGTTCAGAGGCCTGGAAATAAAAGGATTGGAAGATTACTAATAAGGGGATCATAGGTAGAGGCCTGTGGATGGACATATGGGAATGGGAACAAAATGTGAATATTTTTATAACAAACATTAACACCTACATTGGAAGAGATACTGAGCAAAAAGTAGTAAAATGCTTTGGCCAATTGATATTCATCAGTTCAGTTCAGTTTCGTTGCTCAGTCATATATTCATCAGCCTTTATCAATGGTCACCCTGGAACTGGCACAATGATCTTACCAACAGAATGGCCATAAGGGCAGAGATAGAGAATGCATATGGGTCCAACAACATCAGTTCTCAATTACCAAGGCTGATTTAAATACTACTTCCTCTGAATGTCTAATCTGTTAGCAACAGAGAGCAATGATGAGTCCTCCGTATGGCACTGTTCTTCAAAGACACCAACCAACCTCTTGGTATCAAGTTGACTAGACCAAGCCCTTTTTATCTTACAAGAAACAGAGATTAGTTGTCACAGAGAAGAAACATATATTCTGGGTTTGAGTCTGCCTTTCTTATCTGCAGAAGCTCAGCAAGCAGTACTACCTGGAAACTTATAGAATTCCTTATCTAAAGCCATACAATCCCAAATAACTTAGCATCCAACAAGAAGACCCAATTCACAGCAAACGAGGTATGAGAGTGGTCCCACAAATATGGATTCTACTGATCATATCACATACTGCACCATCAATAAGCAGCCAACCACATAGAGTAATAAAAGTACTTTAAAGCACATCTGAGTTAAAGCTTGGAAAGAAAACTGTGGAATAATTTGGTGTATGCATTAAATAGCACACCACTATATGATACTGTGTCCCCAGCAGGAAAACTTTATGAGTCTTGGAACCAAGGAGTTGAAGCAGGATGAAGTCATTTACTATCAATCTTAATGAAATAGTGAAGGATTTTGTGCTGTACCTATAATTCCCTAAAGTTAGTCCTGCTCCTGCCATTGAACATGACAAGGATATAATTGTCAATATGAGCTATAGCTACTACAAGGCACTTCTAACTCTTTTTGTCCAGGAACCCACAGAAAACAAGAGGAGTCATGATATCATCAGGGAGGAATATGTGGAGAACCTATGTGCTCTATCTGGGTGACTTTGGCACTTTCTTGCCCCATTGTAACTATGACTGTAGGTAGAGGTGTAGCCACTCAAGCCCGAGAATGGTATAATTACCAAAGACTAGTAACTCTAAGCAATGTGGGTTTGGATCACACCACCAGATGAGCCACTAAGACTTACCAGGGTGATAATTGAGAGTGAGAAAAATTTAAAACAGAGAATGAAAGAGGAAGTGTTATGGCACCAAGACAAACTATGACTACAGTGGTTGTAGTTCATCTCATTGCCCTCTGTATTCTAACTTTCTCCTAAGGAACAGTGGCTCACGGAACCATGGAGAAACTCCTTCCTGAATGTGCATGGAGAAACCATTCCTCAGTATTCATGGTGGATTTGTCCTAAGAAAATCATCAATTATCAAAATCCAAGTATCTTTAAGCCCCTTATAAAAATGGCATAGTATTCACATATAACCTATACGCATCCTCCTGTGTGCTTTAAATTGTCTCTAAATTACTTATAACACCTAACGAAATGTGAATGCTACATAAAGTGTTGACAGCCAGCACACAGCAAATTCAGGTTTTGCTTTTTGGAAATTTCTGGATTTTCTTTTCAAATAGTTTCGATCCACAGTTGGTTGAAATGACAGCTGTGAAACCCTTGGATATGGAGTGGCAAAAGAAAATTGTTGTGCAAAGGGTGGAATGTGGCAATAATATAAATGTACCATTCAGATCTCCTACATGGGGAGCATAATCAACTAGTGGTCCAACCTGTTATTGTACCAAATCCACCATGTTCACACCAAAGCTGCATTTCCCATTGCCTGCTGCTAACCAATGACTGAGAATGAAAGGGTACTGGAGTACTAAGGCAGTGTATGAGATTTCTTTAATAGGTGACTTTGGATGAAGAACTCCTCATCAACTTTTCTAAAACAGTTTTTGAAGACTTTCTACCCAAACTTGCTTTCTTCCCAGTCTCCTTCCACAGTTGTCAGACCTGCATTGCACTTTGAATGCTCTCTTTCCACCTATTCTGCTTACATGGATGTGTGCTAAGTAGCTTCAGTCATGCTTAATTCTTTGCGACCCTGTGGACTGTAGCCCACCAGGCTCCTCTGTCCATGGGATTCTCCAGCAAGAATATTGGAATGGATTGCCATGCACTCCTCCAAGAACTCTTCCTGACCCAGGGATTGAACCCTTGTCTCATAAATCTTGCATTGGCAGACAAGTTCTTTACCACTAGAGCTATCTGGGAAGACCCATTCTTATTACCTCTTCTAATAAATGTCTTATACAGCTAATCTTGGTTTGGAATCTGTTTTCAGGTGTACAAAGTACCAGGATTTCTTTATCATTAATATCTTTTAATCAGGAAAAAAGAAACAAATTTCATATTCTCGATATTCAATTAATGTTAAACAATAAGTAATATAACTAAGAATAAAGTGTTTTTGGTTTAGTTTGTTTTTACATGGAAAAGCAGCCATCATTCAATTTTTCTTTTGCATTTTATTAAACAGACAATATTAAAGTTTCTTTCTATAAAATAGAAAGCTTTTGTTAAATTATCTGGATAACCACTTAATATTCAAATTGGTTTCACCATTGTTAAGTGCAGGTTCAATTGTAGGATTGAAGTATTTAGAGTTCATGTTTCCATTTACTCATTTAGCCTCTCTGATAGGGTCTGAGTATATTCACAAGAGGGATTTTCTATGGTAAATTGTTATATAAATTATGATAGTAATAATAATAATGACAGATTGTCCCCTATTATCTATTCTTCCCATCTAACAATGGCCCCAGTTTAAGCTGAGCACAAGGTTGTTATGAATATATATGGATTACCTTCTGGATTGGTGTATTTATAATATATTTCTGGTCAAAGAGCTGGAAGTGGATATATGTGCAAATTCTAGACACTTCCTGAAAGGAGTGAGTATGGCTGTCTTTGCCGCATACTGCTGATTTCAATGCAAATATGACAGGAGTTCAAGAAACCATACTGTAGTTTCTCCTACTGGAGCTGGCTCTCAAGAATGCACTTTGGAGAACTCACGAGGAGTCAGCATGAGGGTAGGGAGGTGGGAAATAGACAGCATCTGTGGCTTTATGGATGCCTATGTACTTAGTGAGAGAGATCCTCAAGTGGAACAGACCCAAAGACGTCCGTGAGCAGACCTTCTGCTGAAGTCCCAAAGCGTTCACCAGGAAACACATTCCTTCAGTTCCCTGTAATATTCTTACCTGCCTTCTTCCCTTTCCTTTCCGTTCCCCCAGTCATAGATGTAACCTCCTCAGAAACCTGGTTGTTGCCAGGACAGAAATGAGTTTCTCCAGCCACAACCTACACAACTGGAGTAGCTGGGAAGTTACTCACCACTTTTTTTTCTACCTCATCTGATGGAGAGGTTGCCACTGATGCTACCAAAAGTCCAGTACCTTGCAGAGTCACCCTGAGGAGGGATGCTCCCTTAAAAAGTATTCCCCTCTCTATCTAAACTCATTTACTTCCCACTCTGACAATATGCCAGATTTTCCCATTAGGGAGACTGGACTCTTACAAATTATTTCACCAATGGGTATCTGACCAGTTTGGCACATTTTCCTAATCTTGGCAAGTGGGGGTGGCATAGGCTTACTGACTTCTTTGGATGTGCAACCCTCACTGATGTTCTTTCCCACCACTTCCAAATGCACTTGTGAGTAGAAACCACCTGGGTGTTTTGGTATAATGTACAGAGTGAATTCATTTAGGATGCCCACTTTTTAATAAAGGAAAAGGCTAAAAAGGAATGACTCAGGCTACCATGATGCCTAAATTGCTTTGCTCCACCATCAGTGCTCAGTTGTGTCCAACTCTTTGTGACCCCATGGAATGTAGCCCACCAGGCTTCTCTGTCCATAGAATTTTCCAGGCAAGAATACTGGAGTTGCCATTTCCTAGTCTAGGGGATCTTCTTGACCCAGGGATTGAACCCACATCTCTTGTATTTCCTGCATTGGCAAGTGGATTCTTTATCACTGCACCACCTGGGAAGCCCTTGCTCAACCATCTTCACTAGAACTTGATATTGTCAGCTTTTCAAGTATTAACAATTCCAATACATGTGTAATGATATGTCATTGTTGTTTTTATTTGCATTTCCCTGAAGACATATGATGAGGAGTAGCTTTTCATATGCTAATTTCCCCACTGTATTTATTATTTGGTGAAGTGTCTGTTAAGGTCCTTGGCCCATTTTTTCTTATTGTTGAGATTTGAGTTCTTTGTATGTTTTGGGTAGCAGTCTTTTATCAGGTATATCTTTTGCAAACATTTTCTCTAGTCTGTTGTTTGTTTTTCATTCTCTTGAAAGTGTTTTATTTTCCCCCCTTAAGAGCAGAGATTATTTTACTTTTACAGAAGTCCTGCTTATCAGTTCTTTCCTTCATGAATTGTAGTTTTGATGTTGTACCTAAATATTAATCACCAAAACCCAGTGATCTAGGTTTTCACCTATGTTCTCTCTAGGAATTTTACAGTTTTTCATTTAGGTTGTAATCATGTAGAGTTACTCTTTTGAAAGATATAAGGTCTGTGACTAGATTCACTCTTTTGCTATATTGGATGTCCAGTTTTTCCAGTCCCAGTTTTTGAAATAACTAATATTTTCTTCGTTGTATGTTATTTGATCCTGTGTCAAAGATCAGTTAATTATATTTAAAGAAGTTATTTTTGAGCTATCTATTCGATTTTATTGCTCTATTTCTCTCTCTCTCTCTCTCTTTTTTTTTTTTTTTTGCTAACACCACACAGTCTTTTTTTTTTTTTTTTTGCATTGAAATGTTCGTATCACTTTTATTTGTAACAGCCAAAAACTAGAAACACCATAGATTTCTATCAACACATGAATGGGTAAACAAATTTGGTTTATCTATACAATGAAATACCACTTAGGAGTAAAAAGTAAGTAATATAGACACATGTAACAACAAAAATGAATCACAAAATAATTATGCTGAATGAAAGAAGCCAAACAAAACAAGGATACCTACAATATGATTCCATATATATAAAACTAGAAAATTCAAACTAATTTGTAATGAAAAACAGATCAGTGGTTGCCTGTGGATGGGGTGGGGGAGAGTGTAGGGAGAGAGAGATGGGTGTCAAAGGGTCATAAGGAAATTGTTAGGGGTAATGGATACATTCATTGTTTTTATCATACTCTAGCATTATAGTAAGTCTTGAAGCTGGGTGGTGTCAGTCCTCCAACTTTGTTCTTCTCCTTCAATGTTGTATTGGTTCTTCTTAGTTTTTGCCTCTCCAAATAAACTTAAGAATCAGTTTATTGATACTAAAAATAACTTGCTGCAGTTGGGAAGATCCACTGGAGAAAAGATAGGCAATAGGCTACCCACTCCTGTATTCTTGGACTTCCCTGGTGGCTCAGCTGGTAAAGAATCTGCCTGCAATGTGGGAGACTTGGCTTCAGTCCCTGGGTTGGGAGGATCCCTTGGAGAAGGGAATGGCTATCCAACCAGTATTCTGGCCTGGAGAATCCCATGGACTGTAGCCCATGTGGTTGCAAAGAATTGGACAGGACTGAGCAAATATCACTTTCACTTTCATATAGATCTTAGAAATATTTTGTTTGATTTATACATAAGTGTTCTGTGTTTGAGGCTTATGTAAATGTTATTGCTCTTTTTATTTCAATTTTCACTTGTACATTTATGATATATAGGGAAGCAGACTTCTTTACACTAACCTTGTATCCTGCAACCTTGCTATAATCATTTATTAGATCCAGGAGTGAAAAGGAGTGGCGAGTGGGGACATTCTTCTATTGTTCTTGATCTTAGTGAGAAAATTCATTCATAGGTATTATGTCAGCTGGAGGCTTTTTGAAGATATTCTTTACCAAGTTTAGAAAATTATTTTGTATTCTTAGTTTGCTGAGAGTTTTTAATCATAGATAGTTGTTATATTTTGTCAAAGGTATATTCTGTATCTATTGATATGATAATGCAATTTTTCTTCTTTAGCTTGTTAATGTGATGAAACACATTAATTGATGTTCAAATGTTGAACCACACTTGCATAACTGGGATAAATTCACCTTGGTCATAGTGTGTAATTTTTTATACATACAATTTGATTTCCCAACATCATGCTGAGAAATTTTACATCAATGTTCATGAGAGATATTGGTATGTAGTTTTCTTTTATTGTAATATCTTTATCTGGTTTTAATTTTAGGATAATGCTGGCCTCATAAAATAGGTTTGGACATACTCTTTCCACTTCTATTTTCTGAAAGATATTATACAGAATTTGGTAGAACTCACCAGTAAACCCATCTGGACCTAGTGCATTCAGTTTTGGAAGTTTATTAATTATTGATTAAATTTCTTGAAATATATAGGCTGAAAAAAAAAGATATAGGCTGATTCATATTCTCTGTGACTTCTTATGAGTTTTGGCAAATTTTATCTGTCAAGAAAATTTTCAACTAAAGTTATCAAATGTGTAGACATAGAGTTGTTCATAGTATTTCTTTATTATCCTTTTAATGTTAATGAGCTCAGTAGTGACAACCCTGTCTTTCATTTCTGATATTAGTAATTTGTGTTTTCTTTTTTTTAAATTAGCTTTACTAAAGCCTTCTTGATTTTATATTTTTTCAAAGTATGCAGCTTTGGTTTTTATTGATTTTCCTTGTTGATTTTCTGTTTTCAATTTCATTGAGTTCAGCTCTATTTTTTCTCTCTTTCCCTCTGCATCTTTTCAATTTAATTTTCTCTTCATTTTCAAATTTTCTAAGATAGAGGCTTAGATCATTAATTTTAGATCTTTATTATTTTCTAGTGTTGTATTCAGTGAGGTAAACTTTTCTCTACACTTTCATTGCATCCACACATTTTAATAAATTGTATTTTTACTTTCTTTTAGTTCAAAGTAATAATAGTTGTTTTCTTTGACCTATGCATTGTTTAGGAAGATATGACTGTTTGTTTGTTTTATTCAAGTATAGTTTATTTACAGTGTTGTGTTAATTTCTGTTGTACAGAAAAGTGATTCATTTATATATACTCTTTCCATTATGGCTTATCACAGGATATTTAATATAATTCTCTGTGCTATAGAGTAGAACCTTGTTGTTTATTCCTTCTATATATAATAGTTTGTATCTATTAATCCAATCCCAAACTCCCAATCCATCCATCCCCTTCCCCACATCCACTTTGGCAACCACAAGTCTGTTCTCTATGTCTATGTCTGTTTTGTAGATAAATTCATGTAATATCTTAAATTCCACATATAAGTGATATCATATGGTATTTTGTTTTTCTGACTTACTTCACTTAGTATGGTAATCTCCAGTTGCATCTATGTTGCTGCAAATGGCATTATTTCATTCTTTTTTTATGGCTGAATATTATCTCATTGTATGTATGTACTGCATTTTCTTTATCCATTACACTGTTGATGGATATTTGCATAGTTTCTTTGCCTTGGCTACTATAAATAGTGCTGTTATGAACATAGAGGTGGATGTATCTTGTTTAATTATATATGCTCAGGAGTGGGAATGCTGGATTATATGGACTTTTCTTAAATGATTTTTTGAAGAGCCTCCATATTGTTTTCCATAGTAGCCTCACAAACTTACATTCCCACCAACAGTATAGGAAAGTTCTCTTTCTTCCATACCTCTCCAGCATTAGTTATTTGTAACCTTGTTAATGATGGCCATTCTGATCAGTGTGAGATGATACCTCACTGTTGTTTTGATTTTCATTTCTCTAATAATTAGCAATATTGAGCATCATTTCATGTGCCTGTTGGCCATCTGAATGTCCTTTAAAGAGATATCTATTTAGGTCTTCTGTCTATGTTTTATATTGAGTTGTTTTGTTGTTGTTGTTGTTGCTGCTGTTAAACTGTATGAGCTGTTTGTATATTTTGGAAATTAAGCCTTGTCGGTGGCATCATTTGCAAATACTTTCTCCCATTCCATACAATGTCTTTTCACTTTGTTTATGGTTTCCTTTTCTGTACAAGAGCTTGTAAGTTGGATTAGGTCCCGTTTGTTCCTTTCAGCTTTTGTTTGTATTGATATTGCCACAAAAACAGACATATGGGTCAATGGAAGTGAATAGAGAGCCCAGAAATAAAACCAAACACCTATAGTCAATTAATCTTCAACAAAGGATGTAAGAATATAAAATGAGAAAACTGCAGTCTCTTCAGCAAGTGATGCTAGGAAAGTTGGTTAGCTGCATGTAAATCAATGAACTTAGAATACACCCTCTTACTATACACAAAAACAAACTCAAAATGACTTAGAATCTTAACTACAAAACATGGCACCATAAAACTAAAAGAAAATATAGGCAAAACATTTTCTGACCTAAGTTATACCAATGTTTTCTTGGGTCAGTCTCCCAACTCGATTGGTACCTCTCTTTTAATGTGTCCAATCTCACCATATTTCCATATTTCTTCAAAAGTATTATTGTTGAAACAAGAAATTTATCAATTTTATTGTTCTTTTTGAAGGAGCATATTTGGTTTTCTTGTTATTATTATTATTTTTTTTTAATCACACTGTAAGGTATGTGGGATGTGAGATCTTAGTTCCTCTACCAGGGAACAAATCCACTTTCCTTGCAGTAGAACTGGGAGTCTTAAGCACTGAGCTGCTGAGGAAGTCCCTATCTCTATTAATTTCATCTTCTCTATTCCATTGATACTGAACAAATTTTTATTATAGTTTCTTTTTCTCTACTTACTTTGGATTTAAATTTCTCTTCTTTATCTAGATTCCTAAAGTAAGAGCTTAGATTATTGGTTTTAGATCTTTATTCTTTACTAATATAGGAAATCAATGCTATATATCTCCTTATAATCACTACTTTCATTGCATTTTCCTTATCATTTATCAAAATATTTTTAAAGTCTCTTGAAATTTTTTCTTGGATCAAAGTGTTGGTTGTTGTTCAGTGGCATGTGTCTAACTCTTTGTGACCCCATTGACTGCAACATGCCAGGCTCCCCTGTCCTTCACTATCACACAGAGTTTGTTCAAAATCATGCCCATTGAGTCAAGGATGCCATCCAACTTCTCTTCTTCTGTTGCCCGCATCTCTTCCTGCCCTCAATCTTCTCCAGCATCAGAGTCTTTTCCAATGAGTTGGCTCTTCACATCAGGTGATCAAAAGTATTGGAGCTTCAGCTTCAGCATCAGTCTTTCCAATGAGTATTCAGGACTGATTTCCTTCAGGATTGACTGGCTTGATCTCCTTTCTGTCCAAGGCACTCTCAAAAGTCTTCCCTAGCAACATAACTCAAAAGCATCAATTCTTAGGTGTTCAGGCTTCTTTATCCTCAAACTCTCACATCCATACATGGCTACTGGAAAAACCATAGCTTTTACTATATGGACTTTTGACAGCAAAACAATGTCTCTGCTTTTTAATATGCTGTCTAGGATTGTTATAGCTTTTCTTCCAAGGAGCAAGCATCTTTTAATTTCATCGCTGCAGTCACCATCTGCAGTGATTTTGGAGCCCAAGAAAATAAAGTCTGTCACTTTTTCTGTTTTTTCTCTACTTGCCATGAAGTGATGGGACCAGAGGTCATGATCTTACTTTTCTGAATGTTGAGTTCTAAGCCAGCTATTTCACTCGCCTCTTTCACTTTCATCAAGATGCTCTTCAGTTCCTTTTCCCTTTCTGCCATTAGTGTGGTATCATCTGCATATCTGAGGTTATTGCTATTTCTCTCAGCAATCTTCATTCTAGCTTGTGCTTCATCCAGCCCAGTATTTCACCTGATGTATTCTGTATATAAATTAAATAAGCAAGGTGACAATATACAGCCTTGAGGTACTCCTGTCCCAGTGCTGAGCCAGCTTATTGTTCCTTGTCCGGTTATAACTTTTGCTGCTTGACCTACATACAGGTATGACCAATGTGTCAATTAGAAATCTTTATTTAACGTACAAGAATTTGGGGATATTTAACGTACAAGAATTTGGGGATATGTCAGCTATCTTTCTATTGTTGATGGTCTTCCCTGGTGGCTCGGTAGATAAAGCATCTGCCTGCAATTCAAGAGACCCAGGTTTTATCCCTGGGTTGGGAAGATCCCCTGAATGACTACCCACCCCAGTATTCTTGCGTAGAGAATCCCACAGACATAGGACCCTGGTGGGCTACATTCCGTGGGGTAGCAGAGTCAAACACAACTGGGTGACTAATATACACACTTTCTACTGTTGATTTCTAGTTTAATGCTATCATATCATAGTCTTTTACATGCATTAAATTACGTATAACATTATATTGGTTTCAAGTGTACAGCATAATGATTTGGTATTTGAATATATTTTGAAATGGCCACCACAATAAGTCTAGTTAACATACGTCACCATACCATATATATATATATATATATATATATATATATATATATATATATATATATATATATTTTATGGTGAGAACTTTTAAGCTATAGAGAGCTACTCTCTCTATATTTTAATCATGTAAATTATATTCAATAGCAGTATTAATAAACAGGAATTTATTAACATCTTAGGGACATCAACCAGTCCATTCTAAAGGAAATCAGAGCTGAATATTCAATGGAAGGACTGATGCTGAAGCTGTAACTCCAATAGTTTGGACACCTGATGTGAAGAACTGACTCATTTGAAAAGACCCTGATACTGGGAAAGACTGGAGGCAGGAGGAGAAGGGGATGACAGAGGATGAGATAGTTGGATGTCATCACCAACCCAATAGACATGAGTTTGAGTAAACTCTGGGAGTTGATGATGGACAGGGAAGCCTGACATGCTGGAGTCCATGGAATCACAAAGAGTTGGACATGACTGAGGGACTGAAATGAACTGAACTGAACAGAGGAACATCATGTCATCTCTGGATTCCAGTTATTCCATCTCAAAGCATCTAAAAGTTTCCTTCAGTTTAATTTTGAAATTTTCATATTTTAGTTCATACTTTTAAAAACTAATAAAGGTAATAAGTCAGACACAGCTTAGCGACTGAACAACAAAAGGGTAATGAAATTAAGTAATCTTTCTTCTTGCATTCTAAATTGAGTCTATGCATTTTCTCTTAGTTAGTTTTTATTAGTCATACTACAATAACAAGTAACTCAATATTTGTTGCTTAAAAAACAATGTGTATTATTATATTAGCTCATGATTAATGTTGCTTGCAGAAATGTATAACCCTTTTAGGAAAAAGGAGAGTAAACATTTGGAGACAATAATGCAATTGTGTGTATGTGTGTGTGTGTGTGTGTGTGTGTGTGTGTGTGTGTATCTGTGTGTGCTCAGTCCTGTCTGACTCTTTGCAACTCCAAGGATCGTAACATACCAGGCTTCTCTATCTATGGAATTTCCAGGCAACAATACTAGAGCAGTTTGCCATTTCCTAGTCCAGGGAATCTTCCCAATCTAGGAATTAAACCAGCGTCTCTTGTGTCTCCTGCATTGGCAGCAGATTGTTTACTACTGAGCTACCTGAGAAGCCTAACAATGCAATTTATTGTGAAGCCAGAATTCAGCAACATGTGAACCATGGAATTCCAGATGCTCAAGCTGGTTTTAGAAAAGGCAGAGGAACCAGAGACCAAATTGTCAACATTAGCTGGATCATCAAAAAAGCAAAAGAGTTCTAGAAAAACAATTATTTCTGCTTTATTGACTATGTCAAAGCTTTTGACTGTGTGGATCACAATAAACTGTGGAAAATTCTGAAAGAGATGGGAATACCAGACCACCTGACCTAATTCTTGAGAAACCTGTATGCAGGTCAGGAAGCAACAATTAGAACCGGACATGAAACAACAGACAGGTTCCAAATAGGAAAAGTAGTATGTCAAGGCTATATATTGTCGCCCTGCTT
Organism: Bubalus kerabau; assembly: GCF_029407905.1. Classification (NCBI taxonomy): domain Eukaryota; kingdom Metazoa; phylum Chordata; class Mammalia; order Artiodactyla; family Bovidae; genus Bubalus; species Bubalus kerabau. The sequence continues at coordinate 55,054,871 of NC_073647.1, read as the reverse complement.
ATTTAACTTCTATGCAGAGTACATCATGAGAAGCGCTGGGCTGGAAGAAGCACAAGCTGGAATCAAGATTTCTGGGAGAAATATCAATAACCTCAGATATGCAGATGACACCACCCTTATGGCAGAAAGTGAAGAAGAACTAAAGAGCCTCTTGATGAAAGTGAAAGAGGAGAGTGAAAAAGTTGGCTTAAAGCTCAACATTCAGAAAACAAAGATCATGGCATCTGGCCCCATCACTTCATGGGAAATAGATGGGGAAACAGAGGAAACAGTGTCAGACATCATTTTCTTGGGGTTTCAAAATCACTGCAGATGGTGATTGAAGCCATGAAATTAAAAGACGCTTACTCCTTGGAAGGAAAGTTATGACCAACCTAGATAGCATATTGAAAAGCAGAGACATTACTTTGCCAACAAAGGTCTGTCTAGTCAAGGCTATGTTTTTTCCAGTGGTCATGTATGGATGTGAAAGTTGGACTATGAAGAAAGCTGAGCACCGAAGAATTGATGCTTTTGAACTGTGGTGTTGGAGAAGACTCTTGAGAGTCCCTTGGACTGCAAGGAGATCCAACCAGTCCATTCTAAAGGAGATCAGTCCTGGGTGTTCATTGGAAGGCGTGATGCTGAAGCTGAAACTCCAGTACTTTGGCCACCTCATGCAAAGAGTTGACTCATTGGAAAAGACTCTGATTCTGGGAGGGATTGGGGGCAGGAGCAGAAGGGGACGACAGGATGAGATGGCTGGATGGCATCACCGGCTCGATGGACATGAGTTTGGGTGAACTGCGGGAGTTGGTTATGGACAGGGAGGCCTGGCATGGTGCAATTCATGGAGTCGCAAACAGTCAGACATGACTGAGTGACTGAACTGAACAGAACTGAGACAGCATATTAAAAAGCAGAGACATTGTCAACAAAGGTCCATCTGTTCACGGCTATGGTTTTTCCAGTGGTCATTTATGGATGTGAGAGTTGAACTATACAGAAAGCTGAGCATTGAAGAATTGACACTTTTGAACTATGGTGTTGGAGAATACTCTTGAGAGTCCCTTGGACTGCAAGAAGTTTCAACCAGTCCATCCTAAAAGAGATCAGTCCTGGGTGTTCATTGGAAAGACTAATGTTGAAGCCAAAACTCAAATACTTTGGCCACCTGATGCAAAAAGCTGACTCATTTGCAAAGACCCTGATGCTGGGAAAGTTTGAGGGCAGCCAGAGAAGGGGATGACAGAGGATGAGATGGTTGGATGGCATCACTGAATCAATGGACATTAGTTTGGATAAACTCAGGGAGTCCATGATAGACAGGGAGGCCTGGCATGCTGTGATTCATGGGGTCCTAAAGAGTCAGACACAACTGAAAGACTGAACTGAAATGAACTGTCCTCTGTATTTGAGGAAACTGCAGATTTGTCTTAGAGAATTAAGGTTATATACTAAGGTTTATTCTACTTATATTCAAAAGGAAATGTATGTATAAAAGAACTCATTCATTTTTTTCTAACAGTTACTTAGAAAAGAATTTAAGTACCATAATTCCAGAATATATTGGAAACTATCCTACAGAAGAGTCATGTGAAAGAATCAGGAATATTGCTCAACACATGAGACCAACTTACCTACAATCATTGTGAACCTGATTTTAGAATTTATGTCTCAGTGTATTTCTGAAGTATTTTACTTTTGTTTAAAATAACCAAGTTCCTACTTCTTAGCTTGTATTTTGACTCCTCAGACTTTATCCCTTTTTGCCTGAAATTACTTCCACAAGCATTTTTCACAGGCCTCTCATAACTGAAATCTATCAGAAAACCCACTGCTAAATTGTCATCTTTTAAAATATCAGCTTCAAACTCAGTAGAATCCAGAGTTTGCCATCCTTCTGCTTTCCATGAGCTTTTTCAATTATACAACTTACGTAAATGTCTTCTAGTTCGTTCAAATTAATGTCGTTGTATATATATTAATAATAACTTCAAATTCTAGGTTTGCTTTGTTTCATTATAGCCACACATATGAAGTGACTGCTATTTCCATTTTCCAAATTAATCCTTACTGCTTATCAATACTTCTAATTAAATATTATTTTCAAAGTAATGAAAGTGCCAAGATGAAGAAATGTATCATTTATGATCATCTCTACCATATAATCATTTTTTATGTGTGCCAAAATCTTATTATTTTATGTATGCCAAATCTTCCAAAAAAATTAAAAAGGAAAAGCAAAGAAAAATTAACAAAAATAGACATAAAATTTAAAATAATTAACCTTAGCATTACTACTAATACTTCTTCAAAAAAAAAAAAAGGAAATAAAATTGTTGAGTATCTAATATGTCCTTGAAAACTTTGATAGAAACTAGAAGTGTGAAGATGAATGCTGACAAGGTCTGTTGCACTCAAGGAGATATACAACTGAAAAATTTAGTTCAATTTGATAAATGTTCTTATGAAATCATGCACAAAAATGCCATTAAAATATATAAAGCTTATAACTAATTCTGCCCAGGAAATTGGGGAAAGTTTCACAGATGAGAGGACAACTTATTGATCAATTTTCTCTCCCTTGCTTCTTTTGATTTTACTGCCTATTCAAACCACCCACGCAACTTTGTGGTCTCCCAGTCTATACTTCCTCATTTCAATCAATAGCTAGAAACCTTGGACTGATCCTTTACTCATTATTCTCCCTCAACCCCAGATCCCACCTTTCAGCAGTTCATGTTACCTTTATCTCTCAAACATATCACCATTCCATCCACTTCTCTCAACATTTATTACCACCATCCTATTTCAAGTACCATCATCTATCTATCTTCTGAATTACTGCAATAGCTTCCAAATGGATTTTCCCACTTCCACTATTGACCATGAACAATTCCTTCTCCACAAAGAAGCTATTAGTCATGACACAAAGCTGCTATGACAAAGAAACTCCAAAGTACAGTATCTGTATTTCTCTTTCATGTAACACTTCAGGTGTAAGCAGTCCAAGACTGGAACACCAGCTCTGTGTTCTCAATATTTAGCTTTCATCTCTGGGCTCAAAACAGTGTCTCCAAGTTTTTATCAGATGCCAGAGAATAGGGAGGAAAGAAACAGCTCAGGGAAGTGAATGCTCATTCCTTTTAAGAAGAAGTCCTAAAAGTGACCTATATTATATTACCATTTCCATGGGCCTGAACTTAGTCATATGGACACATCTAGATGTAAGGGAAGTTGGGAAATCAAAATTTCATTAGTTGACTCTAGCCCAGTCAAGTTTTTGTTATTTAAAAAAATGGAGGAATAGATATTGTGAGACAGCTAACAATCTGATGCTTTGACCTTTTAAAAACAAAAACAAAAATTACACCATGTTACTTCCCTGTTTAAAACATTCTGTGGTTTCTTTTCACTGTATTATGGAACCCTATTTGTTTCATTAACGACACTTACTAAAAGTTGTAATTGTATATTTATTCATATACTTTTTATTGTTTTCCATTTCCTCTAGTTCAGTTCAGTCAGTCAGTCATGTTTGACTCTTTGCAACCTTATGGACTGCCCACGTGAAGCTTCCCTGTCCATCACCAAGTCCTGGAGCTTGCCTCAAACTCATGTCCATCGAGTCGGTGATGTCATCCAACCATCACATCCACTATTGTCCCCTCTCCTCCTGTCTTCAATCTTTCCCAGCATCAGGGTCTTTTCTAAAGATTCAGTTCTTCTCATCAGATGGCCAAAGTATTGGAGCTTCAGCTTCAGCATCAGTTCTTCCAATGACTTTTCAGGACTTATTTCCTTTAGGATTGACTCGTTTGATCACCTTGCTTTCTAAGAGGCTCTCAAGAGTCTTCTTCAGCACCACAACTCAAAAGCATCAATTCTTCAGTGCTCAGCTTGCTTTATGGTATAACTCTCACATCCATACATGACTACTGGAAAAAACATAGTTTTGACTAGATGGGCCATTGTTGGTAAAGTAACATCTCTGCTTTTTGATATGCTGTCTAGGTTGGCCATAGCTTTTATTTCAAGAAGCAAGTGTCTTTTAATTTCATAGCTGCAGTCATCATCTGCAGTCATTTTGGAGCCCAAGAAAATAAAGTCAGTCACTGTTTCCACTGTTTCCCCATCTATCTGTCATGAAGTGATGGGACCAGATGCCATGATCTTAGTTTTTTGAATGTTGAGCTTTAATCCATAGAACACTATGGATTAAAATAAAGATTTAAATTTTTCCAGAGATAATAGTAAAGAAACAAAAAAACAGACAGCAGATTGTGTCATTCAGGATATGCCCTGACACTTACAACTAGGCTGTGCCATTTTCCTATTAAAAATAATGTCACTAAATATTAACCTCAGACAAGGTTACTTCGGGACCTTGAAAAATGAGATAAAATAAGACTGCTTCATAATTTTTTCTAAACAAAGAACAACAAAAAATGGGGGGAGGCACTACAAAACTAATAAGTAACATAAAATTCTTCTCTTGATCAACATGAATGAGTGCCTCTTCTTTAGCAATTATAATGTTAACCCCATTCTAGTCTCTATTCCTATAAATAAAATTTATTGATATATGCAATCTTACAAATGATCTCACATTACAGTAGTAGTCAGTATATAATTAAGCTCCATTTTGTTAGAATTTCCTCCAAATCACCCAGTCAAAGCCCAATTCCTATATTCAGTAAATTTTTTTTTTTGCATCTGCTTACTCAGACACCCCATAATTCTCCATGGTGCGTATTTTCCCTCACTGCAATGAGTAATAGATACCACTTGTTCAGCTATAAATAAGTTCTTGGTTGTCTGGCTGAGTAGAATTGAAAGCAGATAGAGTACTTTCAAATGAGTAAAAGCTTTACTGAAAGCTAATTCACTGCTACTAACAATGGAATACTTTCCCCAAATTGTTTGGAAAAAAGAAAGTTAATACTTGAGTTCTGACCAAGTAAGAATATGTTTTAACAATAAGAATGGCATAAACACATTTCAAAAAAAATAAAACTATAGGATATAGTTTTATAATTAACATTAAAAGATATTCTAAAGGAAAGTGACCCGGGTAGAAGGTCTGAGATAAAAGGAATCAGAAGCAGCTTAAAGGATATCATAAACTTGTGAGATGAAATAAACATTGACTTATAATAGTAATTTTTGATCTTGAAAAGAGAGAATGAGAAAGAAAGACATAAAAGAAATAGCTTACAAGCTGGGAGGTGTTTTTGATGGAGTTTAAGTTACACTGGGTTACTTGATTTTCCAAGAAGAAAGAAAAAGCACAGGATAACTTTAGACTCTAATAACTTAGGTAGGTTTGAGGGATTATTATTAATATCAAGTGCAAGTGTTCTTTTTTGTTTGATGTAGAAGTTCCAGAATTAGATTGTGGTGAGAAGTTGCACATCATTGCTAATGTACTAAAATCCACTGAATTGCACACACTGTAAATTTTTAAAACAGTAATTTGATGACAACTTATTTTTATTATAAAATAAAAAAATATATTTTTCCCCCTATAACTGTTTATTAGAATGTGAATATATTCCAAATCAGTAACTTAAAAAAAAATCAAGTTACAGAGCATGCATAAAATACAAAGTAGCGATTTACAAGGAGATAGTAGTATCTTCATAACCAATACACCAAAATAATAAAAGGGCTACAGAGGAAAACTAAATAGACTGACCACAGCAATGCCTTCCGCGCGCCCCACACGTCATGAGCACCACAAAAGACAGATTAACTATGAAACATAGTAATCTAGGCAAGCCCACACACATGTATATTTGGGAGATATTCCACCATCCTGAATCGTATCACTTTAGTTGACACAACTTTCAGAACACTTCAGAGTTAAGTGCTTAATATTATCCACAAAAAAATAAAACTAAATATTAGTGTGCACATTTCAGAATGAAAAATGAGTTGCTCCATTGATTTCAATAATGTAGTGGAAGAAAACTTTCAGGTTTGTACAATGCCTAATGCATTCTATTTAAACTCAAGGTACTATTTCATCTTATATACTAAAAGAATACATGCCTTTTAAGTGGTACCACTTGAGCAGAAATTAACCTCTCTTGTATTCTTTAACATACTGAAACCAGATATTTAACTGGACTATATTCCATAATATACTACAAAACTCAAAAATCAGCATTGTTAAAATAATTATCCATGCCTGCTGGTGGCTATGGTGATAAAACTAGGTTGCATTTACTGGAAGGTTTTAAGACAAAATTAACACTTTGCCATCAGAGACTAAGCGCATTAAACCAGTTATTGCCTGAGCAATAAAATGCCACATAATATACTGCTGGGAAATTAGAGAAGTTAAATGACTTGGGCTGCCTGATCACTGTAACAAAGGCACCTCAGATGGAATTCCACCAGTCTCTCCGGTTCCCAGCCTGCCAGGCAGCATTGTGTGACTTATGGCCCCATAACCGTGCTACTACTGAAATCATCACAGTCTTTTGTGTTTATTAAGATAATTCTTGTCCAGAAAAAAGTGTTCCCCCCTCTCTAATCAACTTTGATGTTTACAAAAATTAAAAAACAAAATTTACTAAACTACATAATCCTATTAAGGCATTTTAGAAATTGACTTCCAGATACATGGGGAACACATGTATACCTGTGGAGGATTCACTTTGATATTTGGCAAAACTAATACAATTATGTAAAGTTTAAAAATAAAATAAAATTAAAAAAAATAAAATAAAATTGGAAAAAAAATAAAATAAAATAAAATAAAAATATGTATCCTAGATTAAAAATTCTACTTTTCAGAAAGATACAAACTATTGATTCTAACTCGAGAAGAAATAGAAAATCTGACCAGATTTATAAATAAAGAGCTTGAATTAGTCATGTAAAATATTCCTACCAATAAAGCCTTGGAGAAGATGGCCTTATTGCCGCATTCTCTCCCCTGGAGAAGGGCATGGCAACCCACTCTAGTATTCTTGCCTGGAGAATCCTTATGGACAGAGGAGCCTGGTGGGCTACAATCCATGCCGTCACAAAGAGTCAGACACGATTGGGCAACTAAGCACAGCACATCAAAAACTTTAAAAGAATACTACCCATCTGTCACAAAATCTTACAATAAATAGTATAGAATATTTCTTAACTTATTATATGAGTCCAATAATGATTCCAAACCCAGACAAATATATCACAAGAAAACTACAGATAAATATTCCCTATGAAAAATAGGTGCAAAAATTTTCAGTGAAATACTCGCCAACTGAATCCAGCAGCAAATAAAAAGGATTTTTACCATGATCAAGTTGGACTTATCCCAGGAATGCGAAGTTGGTTTATTATTCAATAAATCAATTAATGGAATTTATCATAATAACAGAATTCAGGAAAAATCATACGATCAATTCAATAGTTGCAGAAAAGCATTTGAGGAAGTCTAGCACTCTTTCACAAAAATAAGACTCAATCAAGTAGGAACAAAAAGTAGCTTCATGTCCCTGATACATGGTATCAACAAAAATTCCACTAGAAACTTTATACTTAATGTCAAAATACTGAATGTTTTCTTCTTAGGTTCAGGAATTAAACAAGATGCTTACTTTTGCTACTTCCATTCAACACTGTACTGCAGGTTGTAGCCAGAAAAATTAGACAAGAAAATGAAATAAAAACATACAAATTGGGAAAGAAGAAGTAAAACTATATTTGCAGATAACATGATTTTGTACAGAAAAACCTAAAGAATCAACTAAAAAACTATTAATATTAGAACAAGATTGCAAAATACAAGATCATTATACAATAAACTTAATAAATATAAATAAATAAATAATATAATGAAAGTTCTACTTTTCATATTTTTAACAATACAAGGAGAGCTACTGCCACTGTATCCATTCTACATTGCACTGGATGTGCTAACAACTGAAGTAGGCAAAGAAAAAGAAAGGCATGAGAACTGGAAAAAAGGATGATACCGAATTTGTGTTTATAAATTCTATTATAATTAAGGCTTTGTCAAGGTTGTTGGATAAAAATCAATGTAAGTATGAGTTGCAAATTTGCTAGCAACAAACAAAATATGCAACTTAAAAGAAAGCCCTCAAAATAACATTCAGATGTCAATCATGTATGGGTATCTTTAAAAGTGAAAACCTCTAGAAGGAATTTTTTTCTCTTATTAGTAAAAGTCATACATAACTCAATAGAGAGCTGTATCATATATTTGCCAGGAAATCTCAGTACTATAAAAATGTCAATTGTTTCCCAAATTGATGTATAAATTCCATGAAATACCATATATCTTCCAATAAAACTTCCTTGCAGAAGTGAAAATCCTATTCTAAAATTTAACAGGATATGCCATGGGTCAAGAAGAGTCATCTTTATCAAAAAAGGAGAACAATATGGAGGATGTGATCTTGCTATATACTAAGACTCATTATAAAATTATAGTAATTAAGACAGTGTGATAATTACACAGAGATAGACGAGTAGGATAGAATACAACTCTATCCAGAAGCATATTCTTACATATATGGACACATGTATGGTGCATTTTGAATAAAAACTAGGGGAAAAATAGTGTATTTTTCAGTAAATGCTTTCAGGGCAATTCATATACACATAAAAAGGACTCCAACATGTAGTCAGACACAGCAATGAAGTGCAGGTAGATTAAAATCTCAAATCTGAAAAGTAAAATTTTGAAAAGTTTAGGAGATAAAAAATAATTTCATAATGATCATAAGGCAGGCAAGGATTTCTTAAACAAGACACACACACACACACACGTAATACAAAATGTTGCTAGACTCATCATCACTAAAAATTAAGAACATCTGTTCATCAAGTTATATCATAAAATGAGTAAAGTATAAGCTCAAGCTTGGTAGAGTTATTGGTAACATATAAAATCAACAAAGGGTTAATATGAAAAATGTGAAAGTAACTTCAACAAAGACAAAAAGACAGCTCTGTAGAAATATTGGCAAAACTATTAGAATCAATGTTTCATAAAAAAGAAAACCCAAATAGCCAATAAACTAGGGAAAATGTACTCAACTTCATAAGTGATCAATCAGTTCAGTTCAGTTGCTCAGTCATGTCCGACTCTTTGCAACCCCGTGGACGGCAGCACACCAGGCCACCCTGTCCATCACCAACTCCTGGAGTTCACTCAAATTCATGTTCATAGAGTTGGTGATACCATCCAACCATCTCATCCTCTGTTGTCCCCTTCTCCCACCTTCAATCTTTCCCAGCATCAGGCTCTTTTCAAATGAGTCAGCTCTTCACATCTATGCCAAAATATTGGAGTTTCAGCTTCAGCACCAGTCCTTCCAATGAATATTCAGGATTTATTTCCTTTAGGATTAAATCTTCTTGCAGTCCAAGGAACTCTCAAGAGTCTTTACCAGCAACACAGTTCAAAAGCATCAATTCTTTGGTGTTCAGCTTTCTTCATGGTTCAACTCTCACATCCATACATGGCTACTGGAAAAACCATAGCTTTGACTAGACGGACCTTTGATGGCAAAGTAATGTCTCTGCTTTTGAATATGCTGTGTAGGTTGGTCAGAACTTTTCTTCCAAGGAGTAAGCGTTCTTTTTATTTTGTGGCTGCAGTCACCATCTGCAGTGATTTTGGGGCCCCCCAAAATAAAGTCTGTCACTGTTTCCACTGTTTCCCCATCTATTTGCCATGAAGTGATGGGACCAGATGCCATGATCTTAGTTTTCTGAATGTTGATTTTTAAGCCAGCATTTTCACTCTCCTCTTTCATCAAGAGGCTCTTTAGTTCTTCTTCACTTTTTGCCACTTTTGTCATCTGCATATCTGAGGTTATTGATATTTCTCCCAGAAATCTTGATTCCAGCTTGTGCTTCATCCAGCCCAGCGTTTCTCATGATGTACTCTGCATATAAGTTAAATAAGTGGGGTGACAATATACAGCCTTGACGTACTTCTTTCCCTATTTGGAACCAGTCTTCTGTTCCATGTCCAGTTCTAACTTCTGCTTACTGTCCTACATACAGATAAGTGATCAGGCAAATACAAATTCAAACTAACAAAAAATAGCACTGCAGTTCTATTAGACTGGCAAAAACTATGAAGCCAGTCTATATCAGATGCTAACAGGGATGTGCTGCAAAGAGATGTTTCATATAACATTGATTGGCATCTAAGTTGGCACACTGTGTGAGATAATTGGTTATGAATCTCCCCAAGATATGCAGATCCTATTATCCAGTTATCTCACTAAGGGGAAAATATTTTTAAAACTCTCATATGCACTGGGAAATATATTAGTATCTACATGGTGTCATTTTTCACAATAAGCAACATGATGATGGAAGAAATTTTCACATATTGAGGTCAGTAAGAGGAAACCATTCTGGCTTATGCATGATTTGACTGGAACAGGCAGGTCAAATTGTGTGCTAAGGCAGCTTGACTTTTATGCTAAGTCATGTCTGACTCTACGACCCTATGGATTGTAGCCTGCCAGGCTCCCCTGTCCATGTAATCCTCCAGGCAAGAATACTGGAATGGGTTGCCATTCCCTTCTCCAGGGGATTTTGCCAACCCAGGGGTTGAACCTGCGTCTCTTAAGTCTTCTGCATTAGCAGGCAGGCTCTTTACCACTAGCTCCACCTAGTGGGAACAAGAGAATGCAGTATCCAGATAATGTCCACTTTGAAGTTAAACTACTCCTTTCCTGTGATGCCCTTTCTAGTACTCCTTGGAAGATAAGATTCCTTTCCCAAATGCCAATGTAATGCTAACTCATTGTGTTCATGCTAATCTGTTTCTTCTGAAATCTTAAAAGAATATATCCCTGTCATGCTTGATGTCCTTTGCTCTGAAAAAATATAAAATTTTCCTGAAAACCATGTTTCTCTGGAACATTTTCTCAGTTATTTGAGAGGTTGTTTTCTGGGCTATAGACTCTGATAAGATCTTAGATAAAACTGAACTTGCAACACTCTAGTGAATTTTTCTTCCAGTCAACAATGAAATAATCCAAGTATTCGTTAGTAGTATAACTGGCAAACAGAACATTATAGAGCAATGAAAATAGAAGAACTGAAATTGTGTGGAATATGGGTGAATTTCACAAGCATAATGCTAAGCAAAGTAAGACAAACACAAAACAGTGTATAATGTATGATCCCCATTATATACATTTCAAAGATAGAAAAAATAATCTAGGTTATATAGTGATACCTACATAGATGATTAATCTTTAATGAAAGAAAGTGTATTATTATTATGAAAATTGGGCTTCTTGTTTTCTCTAAGTAGGAGAGAAGCTTATTTGGTTGACTGAGGGTGAATGTGAAGCTTCTGAAGTACTGGCAATATTCTGTTTCTTGACCAGAATATGGTTATATCAGTTTTCACTTTATAAATGTTAAGTTGAACATATAGGTTGTATGCCCTCTTTTGTACAGTACTCTTGCTTGTAAAATCCCATGGATGGAAGAGCCTGGTAGGCTACAGTTCATGGGGTCACAAAGAGTCAGACCCGACTGAGTGACTTCACTTTCTTTCTTTTCCTTTTAGAAACTGCAACTCTACTTATTCTTGTGTACTCTTGACCACATTCTTATTATCTCCTAATTTTTATCCACCAGTTATCTGCCTACCCACTCACTCACTCACTGTGTTTTTAGTCCCTCAAGTGGTACCTTATGATTTTCAAATATGATGTCTCTTCAGCTTTAAAACAATATGAACAACAGCTACAATAGTAGCAATAATAAAATATTATTGTTTCTGATTTTGGTTATTTCTCCAAATCATGCTATACTACTATCTCTATTTACTACAGCTTTGTTTATATGTTCACTGATCTCTTGAAAGTATTTTTTTCAAAGATAACCAATGATAGAAAAAAACAAATTCCATGGCTTTTTTAGTGTCTTTAAAAATCAGCATTTTATTCATTTGTGTACATATACATACATGCATGCGTGTGTGCATGCTAAGTCGCTTCAGTTATGTCCTCTGTATGACCCCATGGACTGCTGCCCACCAGGCTCCTCTGTCCATGGGATTCTGTAGGCAAGAATACTGGAGTGGGTTGCCATGACCTCATTCATGGGATTTTCTTGACCCAGGGGATTGAACCCGCATCTCCTACATCTCCTGCATTGTCAGGTGAGTTCTCTACTACCAGCACCACCTGGGAAGCCCATACACATACACACATAAATACAAATATATATATATATATATATATATATATATATATATATTGACTTACCTGGTGGCATTACATCTTTACATACTAAATATTTCTGAAAAGGCATGATGTAAAGAAATCTAATTCATTTTTATTCAAGCCAGTGTGTATTAAACTGATTAGATTCTTGTACAAACATGCAGCAGAGACCCATTAATATCCCAGTGCATTTCAGAAATACTAATCTAAGAGTTATCCTATTTTCAAGTGAATATAAATTCTTGGTTATTAAATATAATCCATTGTAAATAAGCATGTATTTAATTATTGGTATTCAATCAGGATTGTGTAATGCTGAGATGCATGGCAGTAATTGTGCAACATAAGAACAAAGTACAAACTGTGTTTAGTACTGCCTATTATATAGGGAGCAGAGTAAAAATGAAGCAATTAATAAGCCCTTAATATCAATAGTATGTGCATTCAATAACATCTTATTAGAATATTAGGTAAATCACAAAGTGTCTGTCACTCTGGTAGCTTGGAATGGTAGTTACCACCCATACCCAGGATAAAGCTTGCTTATGAGTGTGTGTTAGTCACTCAGTTGTGTCCGACTCTTTGCAACCCCTCTTTGCAACCTGCCAGGCTTCTCTGTCCATGGAATTCTCCAGACAAGAACACTGGAGTGGGTTGCCATTTCCTTCTCCAGTTGCCATTCCCTTCTTCAAAACTTGCTTACTTTATGTCCATCAGACATTAGTCTTTACTGAATCATATGTGTCCCCTTTCAAAAAAAAAAAAAAAAAAAGGATTTCAATATACCTTCACATCTCCTGCATATCTTGGACAAGTTAAATAGCCTCTCAGAGATTCATTTTCATCATCTGAAATGTGAGAATAATAAGAGATCATATCTCAAAATATTGTTTTAAAGATTTACTTTTGTAATACACATAATACACATTATGTCATAAAATAGTTCTGGACCTCTAAGTAAGTGCTGAGTGAATGTTAGCTAAAACTAACAGCAGTAGCAGAATCATCAATAGGTAACTAATTCCATGGCCCATTCCTAATTTCTATAAACTGGGGATAATCTGAGTTATGGAGTAAGAGTGAATGACACAATATTAACATAACTTAACATTAACATTAATATTAACATAACATTAACACAACATTAACATTAACATAACTTTGATATTTCCCCAGACTAAATGATCCTACAATATTGTTTCCTAATTTGCAACCTTGATCTTGTCACTCCCTACCTCATGATATGGCCTCCCATCTCTTTCAAACTAAATGACAAACTTCTTTGGTTTATCACAGCATTCTATGTGATACAGACTCTGCCTCAAATCTAAATTTCACCCTTAGGTATCACCATTTTTCTACTTAAACCCTCTTCTATAGGCATTTTTTTTCTGATAAGTGCTTTCCAAATGTCTCTTGGGTGTGTTTGTTGCTTTTTTGTTTTTGTTAATAAACTTCTTCTTATATCTCATACATTTTCTTTAACTGACATAGTCCCACTCCTTAAGATTCCACAGCAATTAGTAAAATGTTCTTTATTGTGCACCATCCATTTATTCTTTCATTCAACAAATATTGACAAACAATACTATGTGAGAATTCTGCTGTAAACACTAGAGACACTCTTCACAAAATAAAAACTCAAATGGGAAATATAATCATTTACAAATCACTACAAGTGTGATGCATGTTTAAAAGAAAGGGAAACATTAGCTATAAAAATGTATAACAAAGGGGCAAACACACTAGCAATAAAATTTTTCCTGCAAAAAGCCATATTTTAGCAGAGTGAGTTGGAGTAAAAGTTCCAAAGGATTTAGCAAAATGGAGCTGGTATTGTGGGTGGGAGTGGAGAGTTGAGGTCTTCTAGCCAGAGAGAACCACATATATGAAGGCTGTAAGTCAAAAAGAGTAAAACATTTGTTAGACTAAAAGATATTCAGTATGGCTATAATAGATGTGATGAAGGAGAAATATTGGGCACTAATAGAAAATATGGGCTTCCCTGGTGGCTCAGTTGGTAAAGAATCTGCTTGCAATGTGGAACACCTGGGTTCGAACCCTGGATTGGGAAGATTCTCTGGAGAAGGGCATGACAATCCACTCCAATAATCTTGCCTGGAGAATTCCATGGACAGAAGAGCTAGAGACTGTCCCTGTGGTTGAAAAGAGTCGAACATGACTAAGCAACCAAGCACAGCACACACAGCACAAGAAAAAATACAATATGTGCAGGGGCTTCCCTCATAGCTCAGTTGGTAAAAAATCTGCCTGCAGTGCAGGAGACCACAGTTCGATTCCTGGGTCAGGAAGATCTGCTGGAGAAGGGATAGGTTGCCCACTCTAGTATTCTTGGGTTTCCTTTGGGGCTCAGCTGGTAAAGAATCTGCCTGCAATGCGGGAGACCTGGGTTCAATCCCTGGGTTAGGAAGATCCCCTGGAGAAGGGAAAGGCTACCCACTCCAGTATTCTGGTCTGTAGAATTCCATGGACTATATAGTCCATAGGGTCACAGTCAGACACGACTGAGCAACTTTCAACTTTCACTTTTCACTTTCACTGAAACAAAAGAGACATTTTGTCATAATAATTGTGTTAGGTTTGCTGTGTGTTAAAATAGTGTATATTAGATTAGGAAGTATGCCAGTTATCTTTGTTTCTGAAAACTTTCAGTGAAAAATCACACACACACACACACAGATATATACATATATATATATATATATATATATATATATATATATATATACACACACATATATATGTATATAATTCTCATTTGGAAATTCTGTAACATACAGATAATTCATCTCCTTGGACTTTAAAAAAATTTTTACAAATTATGCCTTTGTTCATGGAATTTCAGGTTTCATATATTAAATATAAAGAATGTGACCAGATTTAGACACTAAGTTTTTGTTTGTTTGCTTGTTTGTTTTATTTTAGAAATATCTATGTAAGGATTTTAATAGGTTTACTGTGTTTTTGTACTTGTTGAAAACTAGTTCAACTAGTCTAATTCTACTAGTTGAAATGCATATAAGTTTAAATCCTACAGAGTTTAAATGAAAAAAAGAATTATCAGAAATTCAGATAGAAAAACACAGTCTTTTTTTTTTAATTTTATTTTATTTTTAAACTTTACATAATTGTATTAGTTTTGCCAAACATCAAAACGAATCCGCCACAGACACAGTCTTAAGGGATATTCGCAGGATTATTGGAGAATTAAAAAATAATTCCACTTTCTTATAAATAGAATTCTTTTTTCTAGTACTCCCGGGACAATGTACTGCCCCTCCCCTTCACCTCCACCAGCTCCTCAGCCCAGCCACTCCTGCTTCCCCTGCCTACTATCACATCTAAGTCCTCACACTGAATGCCACTTCCTCCATGAAGACTTCTTGCTTACTCCCCTCCTAGAATTGTTTTTTTTTAATTGAAGTGTAGTTGATTTACAGTTTTGTGTTAGACTCTAGTTTACAGCAAAGTGATTCAGTTATATATATTCTTTTTCAGATTCTTTTCCATTATAGGTTATCACAGGATATTCCCTGTAGGATTAAAATCCTTAGTGGGATTTTATTTTTAACTTAAGCATTTAATTTTAAAGGTCTTGAATGTTTCAGCCATAGGAAATATTGCATAATTTAATTGTTTGATCATTTGTGTGTAAGAAACATTTTGTCACAAGCCTCAGTTATATTTGTTTTGTAGCATTCCATGTTATTGTTCAAAGAGCATATTTTTCCTTGTGAAAGTTCAGTCTTCAGTTATGGCCATTTGCTTATGATCCATGGCCTTGCCTTAATTGACATTAATTGCTTTCTGTTTTTTTTAATAAGGCAAAGAAGAAATTCAATAGAAAGTAAAGTCAAACAATATAATTTGTGTGGAAGTTGGTGCCTTGTTTGTGACTTGTGAGATAGTTAAGATGGTTTTATGTGATCAATTGGTAGAATAGTGATTTTCTGAGAGAAGGAAATATGCAATCCATAGTCCCTAGAGACCAAACAGAAATGACCCTATAAGGGCAAACGTGTTTTTATCCAAACAATGCAAAATTCTTTCAAAATGCAGAGGGAAGGGACTGCAGGTTTATCTTGCTTTGCTTTATAAACCAAATCACTCATTTAGAATTTCCATATACACTTTTAACAAGTTGCCTATGATTTGCCCGCAAAATTCTTAAAGATATAGTTGCCTCTTCAATTATACAGATATCCATTGTATTTGACTTGTATTTGAGAAGAAACCATTTTTATATTTAAACAACGTGAAATAGCTCTTAAAATTTTATTTCTATTCTAACTAATAAAATAGGATAAAGGCAGAAGGTGAAAATATTTTTATATGTAGAGTAAAAGACAATAATGTTTCCTACTAGAGGTTCCTTAATAGTATTTGAGATATGACTGCATTGCACTGATTGAATGCCAGAGGGTTTTTTTTTTTTTGGTAATATCACATTATATTTTGAAGTCTTATTTACTGAGGCATAACTTATATTGAGTAAAATTCATCCTTTTTAGTATGCAGTTTTATGAACTTGAAAAATGCATATGACAGGCAAAGTCAAGATACAGAAGCTTCATCAAGGAGAGCAATTCCATCCTATACCTTTCTAGTCAACCCTTCCCAACATGCCAGCCTCTGACAACCACTGATAATGTTCTATCCTTACAGTTTTACCTTTTACAAAAATGCTATATAAATTGTATTTATAATATATAGCTTTCTGAGTCAGACTCTTTCACTTGTATAAGGCATTTGAGAGTTCTATGTGATGTTTTGTGTATAATTAATTCTTTCCTTTTTTATTGAGAATCTTTCTATCATGTGAAGTTATCACTGTTTATATAGTCATCAGTTGATGCAGTTACAAGTGTTTTCCACTTTTAACTGATTGATACTAAAACTGCTACAAATATTCACATACAAGTTTTTGTATGAACATAAGTTTTTATTTCTCTTGGGCAAATACCTAGAAGTGAGATTGTAAGCATAGGTAATGTATGTATTACATTATGTAAAATATGCATATATAACAATATAAGAGACTGCCAATCAGTTTTCCAAACTGACTATATCATTTTTTCATTCCCATTAGGAAAGAGAGACTTCTAGTTGTTCCATGTCTTTACAGTTTGGTATTCAGACTTTTATTAGACATTCTAATAGGTTTGGAATGATATCTCATTGTGATTTAATTTGCATTTTCCTAACTGGGGCTTCCCAGTTACCACTAGTGGTAAACAACCCACTTGCCAATGCAGGAGACACAAGAGACACAAGTCGTAAGACATAAGAAAGGCATGGCAACCTACTCCAGTATTCTTTCCTGGGGAATCCCCATGAACAGAGGAACCTGGCGGGCTACAGTCCAGACACAACTAGAGTCAGACACAACTGAAGTGACTTAGCATGCACACAATGATTAATTGTGCTGCATACCTTTCATGTGGCAATTTGCTATCCATATACTTTACCTGGTGAAGTGCCTATCCAAATTTTTACACATTTTTTATTGGCTTTTCAAAAAATTATTATCTGTTGAGAGTTATTTTCTGTTCTGTTAATTCTTTGTCTAATATGTGAATTGCAAATATTCCCTTTTACACTTTTGTATAAGTAAAAAGAAGAAGTTTTAATGTTGATCAAAGATGATGTTTTAACTAAGAAAATTTTGCCAAGTCAGGCCCTCAAATGTTTTTACCTCTGTGTGTGTGTGTGTATGTGTGTGTGTGTGTGTGTGTGTGTTAACATGTTTGGTAACTAGGATCCATTTTTGTGGTAAATTTTGTATATGATGTGAGGTGTGTGTCTAGCTTTAGTTGCATTTTTTTTGACGAGATATTTATTAATATTTATCATTTTAGTGAAAACACTATTCTATGTTGATCGAATTGTTTTTCTATCTTTTTAATACATATATGTGTGAATTTATTTTTTGGCTTTCTGATCTCTTCCACTGATATATGCATTAATCATTTGTTCAATACCACTTTGTCTTGATTACTGTAGATTTATGTTACCTAAAATCAGGTAGTATGAGCCCTTAATCTTTGTTTTGTTTTGGCCATTTTACTTTCTCTGTTTTTCCATACAATTTTTGAATCAAATGTGATTCAACTAAATTTTCTACTTAGAATTTGATTAGAATTGCATAACATCTGGACATCACTATTGAGTATTTTCCATGAAAATGCTATATTTCTATTTATATAAATTTTTGAAAATCTGTGTTTTGTAGATTTCACCATACATACTTTGAACATAATTTTTTAAAATGTATACTTAGAATTTTGTTTTTTTGTTTTTAGGTGTTAGTTTAATGGCACTTTTACTTTAGTTTTATTGAGATATAATTAGCATATAATATATTGTATAAGTTTAAAGTGTAAAATATAATTTGATACTTGTACATATTATGAAATGTTTCCTAGAATAATTTTAGTTTAATATCCATCATCTTGTACATTATACTTTTTTCTTGTCAGGAGATGTACTGTCAATTTTCAAATATGCAGTATAGTACTGTTAACTGTAGTCAACATGATGCACAGTACATACTCAGAATTTGTTAATCTTATAATGGGATTCTTGCATCTTTCTCCTACACCCCAGCCTCTGGCAAATACCTCATATGTTTTCTGTTTCTGTGAGTTTGTTTTTTTAAGATTCCACATATAAGTGAGCTCATATAGTACTTGTCTTCCTCTGTTTGACTTAATTCTCTTAGTATAATGCCCTTGTGCTTCATCTGTATTGCTGCAAATAATTTCCTTCTTTTTTGGATATATATACATATATTATATATATATATATGTATGTATCATATGTATACATGATATATATGTATATATGTGTGTATCATATGTATACATGATATATATGTATATATATATGTGTATCCTATGTATACATGATATATATATGTATGTGTATGTGTATATATATATATGTATAGTCACATTTTCCTTATCCATTTATTCCTCAGTGAATATTTAAGTTGTTTTCATGTCTTAACTATTGCAAATAATATTACAGTAAATATGAGAGTGCAAATATCTCTTCAATATAGCTCTTTTATTTCCTTCATATACCCAGAAGTAGAATTGATAGATCTTATAGCAGTTCCACTTGTAAAATTTTAAATCCTCCATACTATTTTCTATAGTAGCTGCATCAATTTACATTCCTACCAACAAGGCACAAGGGTTTACTTTTCTCCACATCCTCTCCAGCAATTGTTTTCTCTTGTCATTTTGATAATAGACATCCTAACAATTGTGAGCTAATATCTTATTGTGTATTGTGACTTTGATTAATATTTCTCTCATGATTAGTGATTTTGAGCACTTTTTCATATACCTATTGATTATTTGAATATTTTCTTTGAAAAAGTTTATACCCAGGTCCTTTGGGCAGATTATTTTTGTTTGTTTGCTTTTTTATTTTTTGTTCTTTTTGGCTGTGGTTGGAAAATATAAATACTTTCTCCAATTTTGTAGGTCATCTTTACATTTTGTATATTGCTTTTTGATATATAGAAGGTTTTTGATAGGATATAGTCTTGTTGAATTTTGTTTTTATTGCTTGTGTCATATCCAAAAAATTGTTCCCATGACCAATGTCAAGGAGCTTTCTTCTTATACTTTTCTTCTAAGAGTTTTATAGTGTCAGGTCTTACTTACACTATAAATTTTAAGTTAATCCTTGTGTTATAAGAAAGGGGCCTAGTTTCATTCTTTTGCATGTGAATATCCACTTTTCCCAACACTATTTATTGAAGAGACTGTATTTTTTCTCCATGGAGTGGTTTTAGCTCCCTGTTAGATATTAGTTGACTATATATATATTGCTGAGTTCCCAATTTCCTTCTATTGGTTAATCTATCAGATTTCATGCAATACTGTACCATTTTGATTGCTATAGCTTTGTAATATAGTTTGAAATAAGGAAGTGTGATGCCTCCAACTTTCTTATCCCTCAGGATTATTTTGGTTATTCAGGGTTTTTCTGTGATTCCAAACACATTTTAAAGATGTTTTTCTACTTCTGTAAAAGATCCCATTGGAATCTTGATAAAGATTGCAATGAATCTATAGATGGTCCTGGGTAATATGCACATTTTAAAAGTATTAATTCTTTAATCCATGAAACTGGGATATCATTTCATTTATTTGTGTCTTCTAAGATTTCAACCCTGAAGAGTTTTCACTGTACTGACCTTTATCTTCTCATTTAAATTTCTTTCTAAATATTTCATTCTTTTTGATGCTATTGTAAACAAAATGGGTCTTTTTTTTTTAATTTTTTTTGCAGATAATTTCGTGTGAGTGTATTGAAATGTCACTGATTTTTGTAAGTTGATTTTGTATCCTGCAACTTCATTTAATTTGTTGATTACATTTAATAGCTTTTTGGTAGACTTTCTATATATTTAATCATATAATCTGCAGAGATTTTACTTCTTCCTTCTTGATTTGGATGACTTTCATTTCTTTTTCTTGCCTAATTGCTCTGACTAGGCTTTCAAATACTATGTTGAATATAAGTGATGAATATAAGCATCTTTGTATTGTTCTTGATATTAGAGAAAAAATTTCAACTTTTCACTATCGAGCATAATGTTATCTATGGGCTTGTCTAAGTAAATAATCACAACTTTGGTTAAGCAACACAATTTATTTCTTCTGTTCCCATCTATTTTATTTATCCTTATTGAACTGGATAAGACTTTCAGTACAGTGTTGAGTAGGAATGATGAAAATAGACATTCCTGTATTATATCCAAAAGGGGGAAAACTTTCCATTTTTGAACGTTAAATTTGATGTTAGTTACAAGTTGTTGTAGATGCCTTTATCACCTTAAAGATCTTTCTGTGTATTTTGCTTCCTGAAACTTATATCATGAATGCATTTGAACTTTTTCAAGTGATTTTCCTAAACCAATTGTGTGGAGCTCTTGGTTTTATGTTTAATGCATTGATATGCTGATTTATATTAATTGATTTTTAACAAATATATTGAGGTATAGTTTATGAATCACAAAATCTACTATTTTCTAGTGTAGTTTAATGATTTTAAGTAATTTTTCCAAATGGTGTGACCATCATCCTATATCTGCTTTAAAACATTTTCATGCTCATATATCATGCCTTAATATATATGTAACCAGGTGGTGGATGCAGTGGAGGCAGAGGGACACCAGGCGACACAGGTGGCTGGATCCCTGGAGACAGGGGCACCACAGTGGGGTTGCCTTGCATGTGAGAGGCTCCTGGAGAAGCTGTGGCAGCTGGATGTTGCTGTTTCCATGAAAGAATGGACCGTGGGACAGTGCTGGTGGTGGTAGTCCTTGTATTTTGCCACCCTGGCAAGGGGGTTCTGGAAGCCATACTGCTGCTGGATGGAAGGGGTGTCAGAAGCTGCAGTTGGTGTTGGCATGGGGGAAGAGGACCAGAGAGATGCAACAGCAGTGGGCAGTGTCATCATATATTTTCCTTGATGCAGGCAATAGGCCCCAGAGTCCACAAGTGTACTTTCCAGGTATCATCTGAATTTTACTCTGAGCTAACTAAGGGTCACCAGCCTCCACACTTCATACACACTGTGGTAATGTTGTGGGTCTCCAAGCTCTGCCAGGGTCTAAAGATTCTGTTATCATCTTCGCAAAGGGTCCCGTTCAAGCAAGCCTACTCTCGAAGCTGCACCTTCTGTAAATCATTCTGGTCCTCAGGGATATCTATACCTTGCTTCAGGATGTTTCTTCTCTACTGCTATTTTCACATTCTCCATGGTATTGGCAGTCACCAGGGTGAGAAGGGACTCATCTCCTCCTGGCAGCATCTGGCTATCTTTAATCCTTACTTTCCCTTCTTTCACAGAGCCTTTCCCTGCAATCAAGATCTTGGCATTACATTCCTTCTCTATGTTCTTCAAGGTATTCCTTCTGGGCCCACTTAGGAGCCACACAAAGCTGATTTCCAGATACTCATATTGTGGGATCATTACTTTATTGCACACACATGTTGCTGGAGGTTTTTAATCTGCAAGAGGCTTGAAATCAGGGTTGAGGGAAGCCATTTTGGCAACAATATTATTTTGCTCCTCCTCAAGCTTTTTCTGGGTGTGGAAGTCAAGAGTGTTAAACCTCTTTCCCCTCACAATTGTAGATGGGCTCTGGGGAAGGGGACGTGTCCCCCAGGTTAGAGGAGATGCCCAGGTCTCCTGTGTGCAGTTTACAAGTCAGGGCTTCTAGCTACAGTTGCACTATATAAGCTTTTTCTTGTTCCCAAGTAAGTACAGGGGAGATAAATGTAGGCATTCCTGGAATCACATTCTTGTGATTGTGTGTTCCATTGTGTTTTGGTTCCTGAAGCTCCTCTTCCACTTCTTACTGGGGAAGCCCAGAGGTGGCTTCTGAACTTTGCGAATCTTCTGAAGAGAGCCTTTTGGAGCCCACCACCTGGATTGGGCCAGGCCTAGGCAAGAGATTGGAATTTGTGGCCTCTAATTGGTGGAGCTTTAGCCCTTCTGATGGGTGTTGGGACTGGACTGACCTTTAGGCCAGGCGAGGAAATGGCACTGAACCTGAAGAGCTGGGAGGTGCTGCAGGGTGCACTTCATTTGTTACTGCAGATGCCCATTTAAAATTAATCCCTATTTTCATTCATCTGTGAATTTGACTTGTCTGGATATTTCAAATTAATGTAATCATGTAGCATATGGTCTGTTGTATCTGGCTTCTTTCACTTAGCATAATGTTTCCAAGGTTCATCCATGTTGCAGTTTGAATCAGTACTTCATTTCCTTTCATGTCTGTGTAACATTCAATTGGACCCATATAACACATTTGCTTATTCATTCATCAGTTGGTAAATGTGAATATTTTTTCACCTTTTAGCTATTATGATTAATGTTGCTACAAACATTGATATATAAGTGTTTTCATGAACACATGTTTTTTATTTATCTTGGCTATATACCTAGGAGCAAACTTTCTGAGTTATATGGTTATGATATGTTTAGCTTTTTGAGAAACTGCAAAATTGTTTTCTGCAGGGGGTTATACAACTCTACATTGCCACCAACAACTTTATGAGGGTTTCATCTTTGCCAACATGTGTTAGTGCTTCTCTTTTTGATTGCAACCATCCAAATGGTTGTGAAGAAGTATCTCATTGTGATTTGTAGTTGTATTTCCCAAATAATTAATGGCATTGTCTTTTCATGTGCTTATTGGCCATTTGTTTATTTTCTTTTGATAAATGTCTATTCAAATCCTTTGTCCTTTTTAAAACTGAGTTGCTTTTTATTAGTTGTGAATTTTTTAACATATTCTAGATACTAGACTTTTGTTAGACATGTGGTTTGAAAATTTGTTCTCTCATTTTTTCAGTTGTATTTTTGCTTTACCATGTTCTTTGAAGCATGAAAGTTTTAAATTTTTATTGAAGTTGATTTATGTAAAAGTTTTAAATTTTGATTAAGCCAAATTTATTGTTTCCTTTGTTGCTTGTATTTTAGATGTCATATCTAAGAGTACACTGCTCTGTCCAAAGTCACAACAACCCATAAGGTTGTTTTCTAGCAGTTTTCTATTTTAAGGTCTTACATTTAGGTTTTGATCCATTTTAAAGTGAGTTTTGTGTAAGATATAAAGTGTCAGCACCATTTGTTGAAAAAGATGATCCCTCCCCCACACCTCCACTGAACTGATTTTAATCAATTGGATTTAAACATGAGGGCTTGATTTTTGAAATTTTAATCCTTTATGGCTTCCTCCTTTAGCCTCATTGTTATTATTTTTGTTGTACAAGTTACATGTTCATACATTATAAGCCCTTCAACATAGTTGTATTAAAATAACTATGACTTTAAGGATTACATTTTAATTCAGACATGAGAAGCAAATAATTATGAATGAAAATACATTTATGCTTTTTTTATAGTTACCTATTAATATATAACTACCTTCAGTTGTGTTCTATACTTCTTCACATGAATTGGAATTACTGTCTTGTGTCCTTTAATTTCAGCCTGAGATATTCACTTTAGTTTTCATGTGGGCTGGGCAGATCTGCTAAGAATGTATTCTCTCAGCTTTTGTTCATACATTATTCTTTTTTCATTTCTGATATACATTTATACTAGATATAGAATACTTGGTTCACAATCTTTTTTTCTTTCAGCTCTTTTAATATGCCAATCTTGAGTATGTTTGAATGTGATGTTTATAGGTGTGATTATCTTTTAGTTTATCATAGTTGAAATTTGTTTCCTGGATGTGTGAATAAATATAAATGTTTTTCATCAAATTTAGGAATTTTTCAGACATCACTTCTTCAAATATTTTCCTGTCCCTTTGATTTATCTTCTAGAACTCTCATTACCCATAAGTTGACACATAAACATTGTCTTGCATTTCTCTGAGGCTCATTCTTTCTTATTCCTAGTTGTTTCTGATGTTGAACTCCTTTAGTGAATTTTTCATTACAATTATTGTTCATTTAAACTCTAGAATGAAATTTTTAAACATTTTCTATATCTTTATTGATATTCTGCATTTGATGAGATGTTATTCCTATTTTATGAGAAGTACATCTAGCGTTCATAGCTAACACTGTAAAAACTGAAGGGTTTCAAGGTAACTATGGAGCTAGAGTTGAATCCAGTCCCATCCATTCATGGCAAATAGATGGAGAAACAATGGAAACAGTGAGAGACTTTATTTCTTGGGCTCCAAAATCACTGCAGGTGGTGACTGCAGACATGAAATTAAAAGATGCTAGCTCCTTGGAAGGAAAGCTATGACAAACCTAGAAAGCACATTAAAAAGCAGACATTACTTTACCAACAAAGGTCAGTCTAGTTAAAGCTATGGTTTTTCCAGTAGTCATGTATGGATGTCAGAATTGGACTATAAAGAAAGCTGAACACCAAAGAATCGATGTTTTTGAACTCTGGTGTTGGAGAAGATGTTTGAGAGTCCCTTGGACAGCAAGGAGATCAAACCAGTCAATCTTAAAGGAAATCAGTCCTGAATATTCATTGGAAGAACTGATGCTGAAGCTGAAACTCCAATACTTTGGGCATCTGATGTGAAGAACTGACTCATTGGGAAAGACCTTAATGCTGGGAAAGATTGAAGGCAGGAAGAGAAGGGGACAACAGAGGATGAAACGGTTGGATGGCATCACGAACTCAATAGACATGAGTTTGAGCAAGCTCTGGGAGTTGGTGATGAACAGGGAAGCCTAGTGTGCTGCAGTCCATGGGGTCACAAATAGACACGACTTAGAGACTGAACTGAACTGATAGAGCTATACGAGGGGATGAGAAGAGATTAAGTAAAAATATTACAGAACTTGCTTTTCTTAACAAGGTTCAACAGTTTTTCTTCAATACACTTAAAACTGTTGTGTTTAATTTAAAGAATTTTCAAAAAGCTGATTTCACAATGCTAGTATTTTCATTGCTTTTAGGGAAGAATGGATACACAGACTTCCTTATTCTCCCTTTTAGGAGATATCTCATACAGTTTGATATTTGAATGTTGAACTAACTTTGTATTCCAGGGATAAACTTCACTTCATCTTAAGTTATTATCCTATTTCTGCATTAATAATGTGACTTAATAATATTTGTTGTGTATTTCTGTGTCTGTATTAGTGAGATATATTTGCTTATAACTTTGATTTAATGCTTTTGTTTAGTTATAGTCTAAGGGAAGAGGCAAGGGTCAGCAGTGGCCTGCCACAGGGACAGGAGCTCTGGTTGTAGCAGACCTGGGTGACACAGCATGTGGTATAAGTCCTCTTGGAGGAGGTTGCCATGAGCCCTACCACAAAGCCGCCATAAAGTTCTAGGACCCACAACAGATTTCCAAACCTGGGGATACAGCAAAGGGACTAAGAACCCCCAGCGAATTTGACTTTGGAGGTCAGTGGGATTTGATTACAGAACTTCCAAGGGACTGTGGATAAAGAATCTTGGAGAGCACAAATAAAACCTTGTGCACACCAGGAGCCAGGAGAAAGGAGCAGTGTCCCAAGAGACTGAGTCAGGCTTGCCTGTGAGTGTCCGAGTCTCAGGTGGAGGCATGGGTCCACAGTTTGGCCTCAGGCCAAATAATAGAGAGGGAACAAAGCCCCACCCATCAACAGAAAATTGGATTAAAGATTTACAGAGCATGCCCCCCCCCCCATCAGAACAAGACCCAAGTTCCGCCACAGTCTTTGTCTCTCATCAGGAAGCTTCCATAAGCCTCTTAAGCTTATTCATCAGAGGGCAGACAGAATGAAAACCACAACCACAGAAAACTAAACAAACTGATCACATGGACCACAGCCTTGTCTAACTCAATGAAACTATGAGCGATGCCATGTAGGGCCACCCAAGACGAACAAGTCATGATGGAGAGTTCTGACAAAACATGGTCCACTGGAGAAGGGAATGGCAAACCACTTCAGTATTCTTGCCTTGAGAACACCATGAACAATATGAAAAGGCAAAAAGATATGACACTGAAAGATCAACTCCCCAGGTGAGTAGGTGCCCAATATGCTACTGGAGATTAGTGGAGAAATAACTCCAGAAAGAATGAAGAGACGGAGCCAAAGTGAAAACAACACCCAGTTGTGGATGTGACTGGTGATGGAAGTAAAGTCCAATGATATAAAAAAACATTACTGCATAGGAACCTGGAATGTTAGCTCCGTGAATTGGTAAATTGGAAGTGGTCAAACATGAAATGGCAAGAGTGAACATCAACACTTTAGGAATCAGTGATGTAAAATGGACTGGAATGGATGAATTTAACTCAGATGACCATTATATCTACTACTGTGGGCAAGAATCCCTTAGAAGAAATTGAGTAGCCTTCATAGTCAACAAAAAAAAGCACTACTTGGCTGCAATCTCAAAACTGACAGAATGATTTCTGTTCGTTTCCAGAGCAAAGCATTCACTATCATAGTAATCCAAGTCTATGCCCCAACCATAAATGCCAAAAAAGCTGAAGCTGAATGGTTCTATGAAGAACTACAAGACCTCTAGAACTAACATAAAAAAAAAAAAAGATGACCTTTTCATCATAGGGAATTGGAATGCAAAAGTGGGAAGTCAAGAGTTACCTAGAGTAACAGACAAGTTTGGCCTTGGTGTACAAAATGAGGCAGGGCAAAGGCTAACAGAAATTTGCCAAGAGAACACACTGGTCATAGCAAGCATCCTCTTCCAACAACACAAGAGACAACTCTACACATGGACATCACCAGATGGTCAATACCAAAATCAGATTGATTATATTATTTGCAGCCAAAGATGGACAAGCTCAATGCACTCAGCAAAAACAAGGCTGGGAGCTGACTGTGGCTCAGATCATGAACTCCTTATTGCAAAATTCAGGGTTAAATTGAAGAAAGTACAGAAAACCACTAGAACATTCAGGTATGACCTAAATCAAATCCCTTAATATTATACAGTGGAAGTGATAAATATATTCAAGGGATTAGATATGATAGACAGAGTGCCTGAAGAACTATGGATGGAGGTTTGTAACATTGTACAGGAGGCAGGGATCAAGATCATCCCCAAGAAAAACAAATACAAAAAGGCAAAGTGGTTGTCTGAGGAGACCTTGCAAATACCTGAGAAAATAAGAGAAGTTAAAGGCAAAGGAGAAAAGGTATACCCATGTGAATAGAGTTCCAAAGAATAGCAAGTAGAGATAAGAAAGGCTTTGACAGTGATCATAAAAAGAAATATAGGAAAACAACAGAATGGAAAAGACTAGAGATCACTTCAAGAAAATTAGAGATACCAAGGGAAAATTTCATGCAAAGATGGGCACAATAAAGGACAGAAACTGTATGGACCTAACAGAAACATAAAATATTAAGAAAGGGTGGCAAGAATACACAGAAGATCTATACAAAAAAAAAAAAAAAAACAAACCTTAATGACCCAGATAACCACGGTTGTGTGATCACTCACCTAGGTCAGTGATCACTCACTCTAGAGTCAAACATCCTTGAGTGTAAGTAGGCCTTATGAAGCATCACTACAAATAAAGCTAGTGGAGGTGACAGAATTCCAGTTGAGCTATTTCAAGTCCTAAAAGATGATGCTATGAAAGTCCTGCACTCAATATGCCAGAAAATTTGGAAAACTCAGCAGTGTCCACAGGACTGGAAAAGGTCAGTTTTCATTGCAATCCCAAAGAAAGGCAATGCCAAAGAATGTCCAAACTACTGCACAATTGCACTCATCTCACATTCTAGCAAAGTAATGCTCAAAACTCTCCAAGAAAGAATTCAACAGTATGTAAACTGAGAACTTCCAGATGTTCAAGCTGAATTTTTTAAAGATAGGAACTAGAGATCAAATTGCCAACATCCATTTGTTCATAGATGGAGCAAGAGAATTCCAGAAAAAAAGTCTGCTTTATTGAATAAGCCAAAGCCTTTGATTGTGTGGATCACTACAAACTGTGGAAAATTCTTAAAGAGATGGGAATACCAGACCACCTTATCTTCCTCCTGAGAAATCTGTATGCAGGTCAAGAAACAACAGTTAGAACCGGACATGGAACAACTGACTGGTTAAAAATTGGGAAAGGATTACATCAAGGCTGTGTATTGCCACCCTTCTTATTTAACTAAGATCATGGCATCCTGTCCCATCACTTCCTTGCAAATAGATGGGGTAACAGTGGAAAGAGTGACAGATTTATTTTCTTTGGCTCCAAAACCACTGCAACCATGATGACTGCAAAAATGAAACTAAAAGATACTTGCTCCTTGGAAGAAAAGCTATGACAAACCTAGAGATCATATTAAAAAGCAGAGACATTACTTTGCCAACAAAGTCAAAGCTATGGTTTTTCCATTCTTCATGTATGGATGTGAGCGTTTGACCATAAAGAAAGCTGAGTGCCGAAGAATTGATGCTTTTGAACTGTGGTGTTGGAGAAGACTCTTGAGAGTCCCTTGGACTGCAAGGAAATAAAACCAGTCCATCCTAAAGGAAATCCGTCCTGAATATTCATTGGAAGGTCTGATGCTGAAGGTGAAACTCCGATACTTTGGCTACCTGATGTGAAAAACTGACTCCTTGCAAAAACCCTGATACTGGGAAAGATTGAAGGCAGGAGGAGAAGGGGACTACAGAGGATGAGATGGTTGATGGCTTCACCAATCTGATGGACATGAGTTTGAGCAAGCTCTGGGATTTGGTGATAGACAAGGAAGCCTGGTATGCTGTAGTCCATGGGGTCACAAAGTGTCAGACATGACAGAGGGACTGAACTAAACTGTTGTCTGCATGAAAGCAGCTTTAAATCTTTGCTCTCTTGTGTGGTGCAGAACATTTTTAGAGTTGATACTACTGTCTTTTCAAGGATGGGTATACTTCATTAGTGAGGCCTCCTCTGTCTAAAGTTTTCTTTATTGGAAAATGTGAGATAATAATAAATACATGCATTGATCTAGACCTCTGGTACCTGAAGTAGAACTGCCAAAACCTTTGTAATATCCTAAGTTATAAAAGCACTAGGAGCATCTTTTGTTCTAATACTTTGGTCTTTGACTCTTATTCTTGACACAGAGTTCCTAAATCCCTTGGAATTCCCTGGGTGATAGTAGTGCTTTTATCCTTTATTATATAATGAACTGTTAGATGTAAGTGAATGCTTCCCTGAGTTCTGTGAGCTCTTCTATCTAATAATCAAATCTGAAGAAAAGGAGGTCATGGGAACCTCTGACTTGAAACCAAATTAGACAGAAGTTGTAGATAACATGGAGACCTACTACTTGTCATTGGCACCTGAATTGGAGTGCAGTATCACAGCATTGAACTCTCAACCTATGGTATCTGACACTGTCTTCGGGTAGATAGCGTCAGAATGTAGTTAAATCAAAAAATATTCAACTGATGTCACAGAGAATTGCTCGCTGTGGGAATGAAACTCACACATCAGATGTCAGAAGCATTGTTTGATAGTAGTGTGAGAATAAATGAGAAACACACATGAGAAGTGAGCTTTTTTTTTTTTTAATTCAGAAATCTTTTTAACTATAAATTTAAATCATCAATTTATCTATCTCTTCTTGACTGTCATGTGGTAGTTGCTGCTGCTGCTGCTAAGTCGCTTCATTCGTGTCCAACTCTGTGCAACCCCATAGAATGCAGCCCACCAGGCTCCCCCGTCCCTGGGATTCTCTAGGCAAGAATACTGGAGTGGGTTGCCATTTCCTTCTCCAATGCAGAAAAGTGAAAGTGAAGTCACTCAGTCGTGTCCGACTCTTAGCAACCCCATGGACTGCAGCCTACCAGGCTCCTCCGTCCATGGGATTCTCCAGGCAAGAGTACTGGAGTGGGTTGCCACTGCTTTCTCCAATGTGGTAGTTATCTTTCACCAATTTATACATTTCTTATCATTTTGTCAAATTTATGGGTTAATGTTATTTGTCTCTTTTTGTGGATCAGTTTGGGTAGAGAATTATCAATTTTATTAATATGGTGAAATAGTCCACTTTTGTTTTCATTATTTTGTCCATTCATTTTTGTTTTCAATTTTTCAATTTCATAAATTTATCCTCATCATTATTACTTTCCTTGCCCTGTTTCCTTACGGTTCAAAATACTCTTTTCCTTTTGCTTTCTTATGTTGGAAGTTTAGATAATTGATTTTAGACCTTCCTTATTTTCTACTACAGATCTTCCTTGACTTATGATGGGACTAAATCCCAATAAATTTATTGTAAATTAGAAATGTTGTAAGTAGAAAGTGCAAAATACAGTTAATGTGCCTAAGGTACCAAACATTAGTTCAAGCTACCTTCCTTAAACATACTCAAAACACTTAAATTGGCCTACAGTTGGGTGAAATCATTTAGCACAAAGACTATTTTACAATAAATCATTAAATAGCTCTTGTAATCTGTTGAATGTTGTGCTGAAAGTGAAAAAAAAATGGTTGTACAGGTACAGAATGATTGCAAGCAATTTCTAGTTTAATTCCTCTGTGGTTAGGAACATACTTCATATGATTTCAATTCTCTAAATTTGTTGAGTTTTGTACTATAGAACATAGTTTGCTCTATCTTGGTGAATCTTCTATATGCATTTTAAAATAATCTCTATATTCTAAGATATAGTGTTTGTAAATGTCAAATTGGTAGATTATGTTTTGGGAGTTTTTTTTTTTGTCTTGTTCCATGATTACTGAAAGAAAAGGATTTGTTTCCAAAATAATTGTGAACTATCCTATTTCTCCCTTTTAGTTTGCTCAAATTTTTCTTCATGTATTTTTAAATTCTGTTAGATGCATATACATTTAAGATTGCTATGTCATCTTGGAAAATCAATCTATTTACCATGAGGTAATGTCTCTCTTCATCCCTGGTATTTTTATTGTTCTGAAGTTTACTTGTCTAAGATAGCCATGTTAGTTTTCTTTTTGATTAATTCATGCGTGACATTGATTTTTTTTTAAAACCCGCTCATATTTAAAATAGTTTCCTTATAGACAGAATATAGTTGTATCTTTTCTTTACAATATTCTCTTTGCCAATGTCATTAATTTATTTGTTTAAACCATAATTTGGCAAGCATTTTTTTTAATAAAGGGACAAACAATAAATATTTAAAGTTTGCAGTTCTTATAACTCTTTCCAAAATACTTAATTCTACTGTTATTCCATGAAAGCAATCACAAAAATAGGTAAAGGTGTGATCATAGATGTGTTCCAAAAAAACTTTGTTTACCAAAATACACACCAAACAGATTTATCCTATGGGCTGTAGCTTACCAATTCCTGATTTAGAACATTTACACCTAATGTCATTATTTTCTTTTATTAGTATGGCTGACATTAAACCAACAGGATCCTATATGTTTTCTCTTCATTGTATCTGTTCTATATTTCTTTTTTTCCCCCTCTTTTTATGCCTGCTTTTGGATTGAGTGTTTTTATTATTGCATCTTATCTCCAGTAGTGACTCATTATTTGTAAGGTTTTTTAATATTTTGAAGAATTATTCTGATGTTTGCAATCATATCTTTAATCACATATACTTTCAAAAATATTATACTGTTTTACAGGTACTGTATGGATCCTTTGACAATATGCTTCTAACACCACCCCCCTATATTTTGTGATTTTACTGTTGCATATTTTATCCTTATGTGAGACATGAACCTACAACAGATTGCTACTACAGTTTTTCCAGTAATCATGTATGGATGTGAGAGTTGGACCATAAAGAAGGCAGAGTGCCGAAGAATTGATGCTTTTGAACTGTGGTGCTAGAGAAGACTCTTGGTAATCTCTTGGACTGAAGGGACATCAAACCAGTCAATCCTAAAGGAAATCAAGCCTGAATATTCACGGGAAGGACTGATGCTGAAGGACTGATGATCTAATACTTTGGCCACTGATGTGAAGAGCCCACTCATTGGAAAAGAACCCATTGCTGGGAAAGATTAAGGGCAGAAGGAGAAGCGGGTGACAGAGGATGAGATGGCTAGATATCATCACTGACTCAATGGACATGGATTAGAGCAAACTCCTGAAGATAGTAGAGGACAGAGAAGCCTGGCATGCTGCAGTCCATCGCATGGCAAAGAGTCAGATATGGCTTAGCAACTCAACAACAACAACAGTAAAATATCTTCTTGAAGAAGGGATCTCTGGAACTGTGGTTTGAATATTTTCATTATTTTCAGAAAAATCTTGACCAATATGTCTCCAAATATTTCTTTCCAGCCCATTTACTGTCAATTCTCCTCTTGTGTTCTAATTATCTGTATGTCAGATAATTTGTCTCATAATTATGTCTCAGATAATTATTGCCTCATAGCTCTTGGGCACTCTATTCTCTCTCTTTTTCAATGTTTCCTATGTTTTATTGGGTAATTTATATTAACCCATTTTCAAGTTTACTAATGCTATCCATAGGGGCTTACCATAGAATGATTCTTCGTTGATCTCAGGATCCCTATGTATGAGACACAAAGCTCTTTCTCCAAACACATCAATTCAGTATTTAATAGATTTTTAAGCAAATATTTATTAAGCTCCTACTGTCTATCAGGCAAGGTGTCTATCAGGGTGCAAGGTATTAGACATCAGTGAGCTAACGAGGCATAGTTGCTGCCCTAATGAGCTTAAATCTAGTGACATAAACTGAAAATCAAATAATCATACTAATGAATGTCTAATAACAAACAGAGGGAAAATAGCTGAATAAATATAGCACCATGAGAATCTATAGTGAAGTAATCTGACCTAGACCTGAGGGATGTAGATTTGAGGGTACAAATGAGGTTAACTAGGGAAATACTTTTGACAAAGTTGTATTTGAGTTGAGCTCTGAAGAATGAAAAGATGTCTATAAATGATTACTGGGAGCAGATGGATGTGTGAAAAACTGTGAAACAAGCTAATAGCATACACAAATGCCTTATTTTGAGACACAGTAAAAGCACATTTAAATAACTTAAATGTGGGATGAGGAGAGCAAGGGAGACTGTGGTTTGAGATAAGACTGGAAGAATAGGTAGAATCCAGACCATACAAGGCCATATAAACTATGTTAGCTTTTGTCTGTATTTTAATAGCAGTTTGAAACTATTTAGGGATTTTCAGTAGTGAGTTACCTAAGGAGATTTGCATTTTCTTAATATCATTTTGGCTTCAGTGTTATGAAAAGCGTAGAAAGGTCTTGAACAGAAGTCAGGAGTTAGAAGATTGCAGTAGTAACTCAAGAGAAATTTTTTTAGTAGTTTAGAATCAGGAAGAGATATGGAAATGGAGAATGAGAGACATGGATGTGTCTGAGAGATATTGGGAGGTAAACAGGATTTGATGACATTGTGGAAGAAGGAGCAGAGAGAGAAAATTAGTTGTCAGGGCTAACTCCTATATTTCTAGGTTTATGGTGGTATCCATCAAATCAAATAGAGAATGATGAAAGAAGATCATGTTCAGGCATGGAGGATCACCCAGTTTCATCTTGGTCCTGTAATATTTTGAATTTCCTTAGAAACAACCTAGAGGATATGCTAGTTAGATAAATGCATTCTTAAATATGGATTACAGAAGAAAGTCCTATGATGAAGATAAAGATTTGAGAATGGACAGCATATAAATAGTTAGGACAGTTGCAGACCTAGAGAGTTTGCCTGAGAGAATATAAAATGAGAGAATAAGAGGGCCTGCCATTCAAAGTGGATGGACTGCAATATTGACTTAATGGATAGAGAAAATGAGCCTGCAATGAAGATAGAAAAGAAGTGAACTGTTAGGGAAATGGAAATTCCCTAAAGTTAGAAAAGAGGGGCTGCTCTGTGTGGTTTTTGTTTGGAAGACAAGGGACAAGAATATTTCATAATGTAAAGTGTAGTCAGGAGAATCAAATTCTGCTAAGAAGTCAAGAAAGATGAAGACTGAGAAATGTTTATTAGAGACACAAAGTCACTAGTGACCACAGAACAGAAGTTTAAATTGAATGATAAAGACAAAAATCAATTATATTCAATTAAGGAATAGAGGAGACTAGTTGTTAATAGATGAAAAAAGGGTGGTAGCTTAAGGAAATACATAATTTAAAAAGATTGTTTTTAATAGGCAAGGTCTCTTCTCATTGAGTGAATAATAAAAATACTTTTTAATGCTGAAATAATAATATTCATGATTTTGTAGACATGGATTTTTGGCTAAATACACTAAAGAAAGAGGCAATATATAGAAAAAGCTTCTGTGAGAGAGCAGCATTATTGGTCAATAAGGCATGGGTATGTGTGTTTTTGGTCACTTTCTTTCCTGTAGTCCTTAGGTCTCAGCTTTCCACCTCAACAGAGTCAGTTACCATTCCATCCACCAAAACTCTGTCAACACTTCTAAAATGCTGTTGTCTATTTCCTCCTTTTCTATTTTATTTGTCCTTGTAAATTGAAACTTTTTGTACCTTCATTGTAATGTTTCATAAGGGCATGTTTTACCATATTAGCTAGAAATTTGCTTACATTTTAAGACCTGAGCAGTCATTTCTAAAAAGTGTTCTTAAGTATAATTTGACAAAATAGTACTTTTTAAAGTAGTATATCTTTTATTTATTTATTTATTTATTTACTTTACAATATTCATTTCAGGTGACTGCAGCTTCATGACTTTTTAACCAACAATTTGTGCATCCTTCTGTCAAATATTACAGAACTGTTGAAGGTACTCCTTAAAAAAGTCATTTTACCTAATTGTTTTTTTTATAGTTGGATGCTTAATTGATTCGAATACATTAGCAACTTTTTGTAAATCAAATTAATAGCTCCACTAAAAATTGATATCATTGTTACACCAAATAAATTAATGCTTTAGTCGTATAACTTGTTGGAGAAGAAAATGGCAACCCACTCCAGTATTCTTGCCTGGAGAATCACAGGGACAGAGGAGCCTGGTGGGCTGCCATCTAAGGGGTTGCACAGAGTTGGACATGACTGAAGCGACTTAGCAGCAGCAGCAGCAGCATATAATTTGTATTCAAATAACTTACAAATAATACTAAATATACAGAATGAAAGAACAACTTCAAAATATGTCTCTTGAGAGGTATTTGAATTTCATTTGTCTGTTACAATTTGAAACAATTCAATGTGTTAGAGCTGAAAGTGAAGTTCATATGACACTAAAACTGCTAGAGATCTATCAATGCATTTCAAAAGACAGCATATTCTAAACATGTACTTTTGCAATGACATGCCAATCGATGAGAAATCAGTTTAAGTTTCCCCCCCCCCATTTAAATTTCTGTGGTAGGATTGAATAGACATTTTTATGAAGTCGATTTTTTATGGCTTGATTTAGAGTGAATGACAGAGTAGATAAATACACACAAGTACAGTAAAAATGCACATAAATGCAAGGGAAATAATAATGTTTTATTGTATTTTCAAGAAGAAATGGAGAATAAATTCTTGCAGATTGGCCCTTTAGGGAAATTTACAATAGTAATTAAAACATTTAGTTACGTGAATTTGACCTTTCTTCAGCTTTATATATATATATATATATATATATATAGAGAGAGAGAGAGAGAGAGAGAGAGAGAGAGATTGGGTGCAATTTTACATCATTATCCAGAACAAACAAGTATACAGTCCTGTTTTCTTACTTCTTTCTTATTTGAATATAGGTTTACAAATATGTTCCACTAAAGCTCAAGAGCAATCCAATCCATGATACATGTGAGTCTTCCTTAATCTTAGCAAATAAGACTTGATCATCAGGGAGGAGGTGTAAATCCTGAGGCTTAAAAACAACAAAGGTAAAAACAAAAACAAAACCAAAAAACAGCCTAGGACAACCTGCAAACACTGAGTCAATACACTTTCCCGACAGGTACATTCTAAGAGAGTGAATGATCCTCAGGCTTCTATTCAAAGTGAGGATGAAGTAGGATGGCTGAAAAGAAGAAAGACAAAAGAAATGCTAAAAAGTGTAGGGAAGCAAGTCCTTTCTGTGGCAAATTAGGTCACACTAACAAGCAGCTCTGCTGAAGAAAATCAATATTCAGCACATAGGGCAGTCATGGTCATCCAGGGTAATGATTTTAGAATGTAGTCTGAAAGATTGACAACCTTTCCTGAATTCAACTGCTAACCTGACTAGACTTCTAATCATAGTCTGCTCTCCTAAATTCCTTATCAGTATGTTTTGCCCAAGTCAGGAAACCAAGTACTCACTTGCACTGTACCAGTGAGTGGCTAAAGTAGAAAAACTGGTCCCCAACATAAAGCCTTAACAGCTCCTTCTAAGGCATGATTAGATATGCACACATTTTATGCATCTTATAAAAATCCAGATGCTTCAAACATTATTGTAACAACTTGTTTTTTTTTTTTTTGTAACAACTTGTCGAGTAAGATATTTTAAAAAGTGAGATTGAGCCAGATAAAGCATTAGCTATAGGAGGTAAACTTGACAAGTACAGTCCAATAATGTAATGTAGTTTATAATTACTTGGTCATATATTTTCATTGACTCTTGAAATTAGGATTTGTCACAGTTTTGCCAATTTTGGATTAGAAATACATGCATGAGATTTAGTTTTTAATTATAACAGACAGAATATTATATTATTATTCAAGGCAAAGAGATACAAAAGCAAAGGTTTATTTTGTTAAATGGGAAATGGTGCTTATTAAACCCTTCTCTTGGAGATTCATAATATGTGAAATTAGCATGTTAATACACTGAGAAGTCCTACAACTAAAGAAACCCTGTTTAAATTGCTTCTAAATCATCGTACTTGCACAGATAAAGATTTTCTACATCATAGCAGTTTTTGTTGTTGTTGTTGTTTGTTTTTTAATGCCAGCTAGGATGGTCCAAAATAAATCAAATGCTTCTCATCTACCTACTTTGCAATCAGGATTTCCTGGAATAATATTAAGTAATATATGAAAAACTCATGATAGTCATGATAGTATAGCTAGATTTTTAAAACTCTGCCAAAGTTATTTTCAGGAACAATTTTGCCTGATATTGACATAGCACTGAATTTTAAATGCATTAGCCAGTGATGAAACATTTTATTTTCATAAGCTTTAATATAAAGCTCAGTGGTTCTTTCAACTATTAGATTTTATGAATTTATCACAGACTCCAAGAACAATTTTTGTAGGACTATTGCCTCTAATCTTTTATCATCCTCCTTAATAACTATGGCAGACTCCGTATTTCATGTGACTGGATTAGCCTTGGTTAAGGGAAGTTCAAGGTCTAGATGTTTGTATTCTACCAAGGTTTTCTGTATTGAACCTGTAATACCTACCTTTATACAGAGATATAACAATAGACAAGACAGAAACCTGTAGAGTGTTATTTGCTGTCGTGTCTGACTCTTTGCAACTGACTGTAGCTTACCAGGCTCCTCTGTGCATGGAATTCTCCAGACAAGAATACTGAAGTGGATAGCCATTCCATTCTCCAGGGGATCTTCTCAACCCAGGGATTGAACCTGGGCCTCCTGAATTGCAGGCAGATTCTTTACCATCTGAGCCACCAGAGAACATGTATATAAAACAATTATTAGCCTTTATTTTTTTTTGTATTATTTATTTATTATCTATTTTTAAAATTTATTTGTTAGCCTTTAAATTAAGGTTAGCATATACTTTATCTCCCAAAATTTGACATCTTTGAGTAATAGAGGGTATATTAAACATTAAAGTTCTGACCTGTCTATCATTTGGCTCACAAAATGGAGTAACAGACCTCTATGTTAGTGGTGATTTTCCACCAAAAACTCCCGTTTCATTTTTATAAGTAAAAAAAAAAAAAATCAGTTCAGTTCAGTTCTGTTGCTCAGTCTTATCTGATTCTTTGCGACCCCATGAAATGCAGCACACCAGGCTTCCCTGTCCATCATCAACTCCTAGAGCTTGATCAAACTCCTGTCCATGGACTTGGTGATACCATCCAACCATCTCATCCCCATCCCCTTCTCCTCCTGCCTTCAATCTTTCCCACTATCAGGGTCTTTTCCAATGAGTCAGTTCTTCACATCCAAAGTATTGGAGGTTCACCTTCAGCATCGGTCCTTCCAATGAATACTCAGGGTTGATTTCCTTTAGGACTGACTGGTTTGATCTCCTTGTAGTCCAAGGGACTCTCAAGAGTTTTCTCCAACACCACAGCTCAAGAACACCAATTCTTCGGTGCCCAGTTTTCTTTATCGTTCAACTCTCACATCCATATGTGACTACTGGAAAAACTATAGCTTTGACTAGACTGACATTTGTTGGCAAAGTAATGTCTCTGCTTTTTAAAATGATGTCTAGGTTTGTCATAGCTTTTCTTCTAAAGAGCAAGTGTCTTTTAATTTCAAGACTGCAGACACCATCTTCAGTGATTTTGGAGCCCAAGGAAATAAAATCTGTCAATCTTTCCATTGTTTCCCCGTCTATTTGCCATGAAATGATGGGACTGGATCCCATGATCTTAGTTTTTGGAATGTTGATTTTTATCCAACATTTTCACTCTCCTCTTTCACTTTCATCAAGAGGCTCTTTAGTTCCTCTTCACTTTCTGCCATAAGGGTGGTGTCATCTTCATATCTGAGGTTATTTATACTTCTTCTGGCAATCTTGATTCTAGCGTGTGCTTCATCCAGCCTGGCATTTTGCATGATGTACTCTGTATATAAATTAAATAAGCAGGGTGACAATATATACCTCACACGCTCCTTTCTCAATTTAGAACCAGTCCATTGTTCCATGTTCAGTTTTAATTGTTGCTTCTTGACCCGCATACAGATTTCTCAGGACGCAGGTAGGTGGCCTGGCATTCCCAGCTCCTGAAGCATTTTCCACAGTTTGTTGTGACCCGCACAGTTAAAGGCTTTAGCGTAGTCAATGAAGCAGAAGTAGGTGTTTTTCTGGAATTCCCTTGCCTTTTATATGATCCAGCGGATGTTTGCAATTTGATCTCTGGTTCCTCTGCCTTTTCTAAATCCAGCTTGAACATCTGGGCGTTCTTGATTCACGTACTGTTGAAGCCTAGCTTGGAGAATTTTAAGCATTACTTTGTTAGAGTGTGAGATGAGTTATTAAAAAAAAAAATTGGAGGGGGTAATATATCTGATTTAAAGTGTTGTGTTAGTTTCATGTATACAGAAAAGTGATTCAGCTAGATATATACATGTAATTTACTCATTTTAGATTCTTTTTCTCATATAGATTACCACAGAATATTAAGAAGACTTCCCTGTGCTATAGAGTAGGTCCTTTTTGGTTATCTATCTTATATACAGTAGTGTGTGTGTTTATCTGAAGCTTCTGATTTATCCCTTCCCCCACGTTTCCTGTTTGGTTACCTTAAGTTTGCTTTCAACATCTGTAAGTTGTTTCTGTTTTGTAAATAAGTTCATTTGTTTCTTTTCTTTTTGTGAATTCAATTCCACAAATGATGGTTGTCATATGATATTTGTCTTCGTCTGACTTACCTCACTTAGTATAATAATCTCTAGTTCTATCCATTTTGCGGCAAATGGTGTTATTTCATTCTTTTTATGGCAAAGTGATATTTCATTGCATATATGTACCACATCTTCTTTATCCATTCCTCTGTTGATAGATATTTAGATTGATTCCATGTCTTGGCTATTGTAAACACTGCTGCAATGTACATCAGGATGCATGTATCCTTTCAAATTATGATTTTCTCCAGATATATGCCCAGGAGTGGGATTGCAGGATCATATGGTGGCTCTGTTTTTAGGGAACATCCATACTGTTCTCCACAGTTACTGTACCAATTCACATTCCCAAACACTGACCTTAGGCAGAGAGTTCTCAATGTTTTGAATAAGATCTATCCTTTTTGGCAGAGACTTAGAGATTCTTGTCCATATGACCCACTTTCCTCCTAGTCATAAATTCTATACCACTCCACAGGAATAGAGATTGGGGTCCCTCACTTTTAGGGATGATAATCCAGTTCTACAAGTAAGTATGGTGGGGAGTGAATGAAAATTCTTCATCTACTTGGCTTGCCCTTCTGACATGGAACCTCGACCATATAAGAACGTTAGGACAGAAGTCCACAGTATTCTCAGCTTGCTATAGCTGCTTACTTGAAAGTAAGTTTGTACAATATGTGGCTGGGGGACAGAGAATGAATAGTGCATATTGCTTGTCTCTCCCAGGGTTGAACTGTAGCTCCATACTGGAAGTAGGCAAAGAGAGAGCTTGTCTTCTTGACTGCACACACATCCAGAGTAGTGTTGTAGAGTTGCTGGGAGTTGAAGAGTACAGCTGTATATGAAACTCAGTGTGTAATCTTTCAGACCCAACTACAGGCAATGCAAAGCCTTTGCTTGGCAGACCACATGGGAGGAAAGCTACCCTCCCCACCTGAGATGTGGTGCACTGTCAACAGATTACAGTGTAGAGAGTTTCAATCAAGGACTAAGG
Source organism: Bubalus kerabau (assembly GCF_029407905.1). Lineage (NCBI taxonomy): Eukaryota > Metazoa > Chordata > Mammalia > Artiodactyla > Bovidae > Bubalus > Bubalus kerabau. The sequence continues at coordinate 55,013,669 of NC_073647.1, read as the reverse complement.
TAACCCCTGGGTCAGCCATGCTCATATACATATATGCCTTCCTAGCCAAGGTGCCTCCATTCAGAGACTTTCATATCTGGGGACCTCCACTGAGGCACTTTTCAGGCATTTCTGCTAAGACCTCCTTGTAAGGCTTCTTTGACTTAGATATTTTTTTCCCTTCACTGACCCAGTACTTTTGACATTTGACTCATTCCTAGACTTTCCCCTTCTTCTGAGCCAAAGTTCTCAAGGTCCATAAAGTAATAGGAATGTTTGGTTCAGGGATCTTTGGAAGAGAAATGATTCCCATCATTCCCATTACTTGCACTGCATGCCATCTAACTGATGCTCACCCTGTATACTTCCCTGGGAAAAAATGGAATATCAGGGAAGCAGCACATTTTTCCTTTATCTCTTGTCTGCACTACTACAGTAAGTGAATAAATGATTATTACTTTCAGTTTGACTCTTTGTCCTAATAGACCACCTAAACACCTGGTAGGTGGTGAGTAATGGAGCAGAAGGTCATGGCTCAAATGTCAGAGTTTCATGTTTTTTCTTACTGAGATTTAGTAAATTTTCTCACAAGAAAGTTTTCCATTTTCTATATGCCCTTAGGGCAATTTCCATAGATTTTAAATGAATGTTTTCTATAATTTTTACCAAATAGGTAGTAGTTTTGCTGGAGAGAGAGTCTAACTCCATCACTCCAGAAGTTATATTTAAATTCCTGAGCTATATTCTTGCTAAAGTGATAATTATGTTACTGCTGCACATGCAAATTGTTCTCTTAAAAAAAAAAAAAAAACTTTGGAAATTCTCAAACCAAAAAAAAAAAAAAAGGGACTTAATGTCAAAGATAAAGCAAAATGGAATTGTTTGAGCTTGTTAAAGTTAAGTAAATCTATAATTAATTCAGAAAAAAAAATTAAATACAAAATGAAGACCAGACTTGGAAATTTCCTTAGCAGATAAAACCATTTAAGCCACATGAGCAAAACTAAAGGTAACCTGTTTCATGAATATAAGTGAAACTTAGGCAGGGAACTTAAGTCATCTTTCTAAAAATGGTATAAGATATTGATTTTTCCATGGTCAGAATACTGGAGTGTGCACCCTTTCCCTTTCCCAGGGAATCTTCCCAACCCAAGGATTGAACCCAGGTGTCCTGCATTTCAGGTAGATTCTTTGCCAGCTGGACCACAAAGGAAGGCCAAGAATACTGGAGTGGGTAACCTATTCCTTCTCCAGCAGATCTTCCCCACACAGGAATTGAACCAGGGTCTCCTGCACTGCAGGTGGATTCTTTTTTTTATTATTATTATTTTTATTATTATTATTGTTTTTTTTTTTCAATTTACAATATTGTATTGGTTTTGCCATACATCAACATGCATCCGCCATGGGTGTACACATGTTCCCCATCCTGAATCCCGCTCCCACCTCCCTCCCCATACCATCCCTCTGGTTCATCCCAATGCACCAGCCCCAAGCATCCTGTATCCTGCATCGAACCTGCAAGTGGATTCTTTAACTGAGCTATGAAGGGAGCCTGATTTTTCAAAAATCATTTATTTATTTGGCTGCACTGGGTCTTAGTTGCAGCAAACAGGATCTTTGATCTCTGTTGCAGCATGCAGGATCTTTACTTGGGGTATGCAAACTCTTCCCTGGTGGGTCAGACTGTAAAGAATCTGCAAGCAATGTGTGATATCTGAGTTCAATCCCTGGGTTGAGAAGATCCCCTGGAGAAGGAAATGGCAACCCACGCAGGTATTCTTGCCTGGAAAGTCCCAAGGACAGAAGAGCCTGGTGGGCTACAGTCCATGGGGTTGCAAAGAGTCAGACATGATTGAGTGGCTAATAATACACACACACACACACATGCAAAATTTTAGTTGTAGCATGTGGGATCTGGTTCCCTGATGAGGGATGGAACCCAAGCTTTCTGCATTGGTGCAGGGAGTCTTAGCCAGTGGACCACAAGGAACGTCCCAAGATGATGATTTTTAACCAATTCCCTACTGTCTGGAAACCCTCGCTATAACAACCAATCATAGTAAAGGTTAAACAACTTCCTCATTTTCACTTCATAAGTCATCCTGTAACATCATGCTCCTGAGCTTCATATCAGTTTTAAATTTGAATGCTACTGGTTGGTGAACTGTTCTTTTATGCACACTAAACTCTTACTATTTATTGGCTTGGTGGTTTTAATTTTGTATTTCTGGATTTCTGACAGGCTAATATATACATTTATGTGTTGTTGCCCTGAGGTAGTAAGAGGGCAAAGGACAGTGGTATTCCATGAAACTATTGCTACATATGAGAATATACATGATCCAAAGTGTAGGTAACACTAATATGCATGCTGTGCATTAAAATAGATTCTCCTTACATAGTCCAAAAATGTTTTCAACACCTTCAAGAGTTATTTTTAATGACACATTTGAAGTTGTTTGCCAGTACACCAAAGGGAAGTGACACTCCTTCCCACAAATAAAAACACATTAGACCTTCTTCCAGAGCTACTGAGATTGAATGTCATTTGCCAACTCCACTGCATTGTGATGTTTTTGATGAAATAAGGAGACTATGTTTTTATCCATCCAAAATTTTCTGGATGAATCACAGTTTATGTATACATTTACTGACTGAAGGACATCTTGATTATTTTCAGGTTTTGGAAATTACAAATAAAGCTTCTGTCAGAATCCAAGTGAAGATTTTTGTGTGGACATATATTTACAGCTAATTTGGTAAATAGCAAGGAGTGAAATTGCTGGATCATATGGTAACTGCCCAGCTGACTTCCAAAGTAGCTATGTCGTCCCATATGGATTCATTTTGATATTTGGCAAAACTAATACAATTTTGTAAAGTTTAAAAATAAAATAAAATTAAAAAAAAAAATCAATGAGAGTTCCTATAGTTCCACATCCTCACCCACATTTGTGGCTGACAGTGTTCTGGATATTTTGCCATTCTAATAGCTATATAGTGGAAAAGGAAATGTCAAACCACTCCACTATTCTTGCCTGGAGAATCCCATGGACAGAGGATCCTGGTGGGCTGCTGTCCATGGGGTCGCACGGAGTTGGACATGACTGTAGTGACGTAGCAGCAGCAGCAGTAGCAGCAGCTATATAGTGGCATCTCATTGTTGTTTTAACTTTCAATTCCTTAATGACATCTCATGTGGAGCCTTTTTTGTAAAGTTATTTGCCCCCTGCATATCGTCTCTGGTCTTTCCTTCATTTTTCCCCCCTCCAAATTTTGTCACTTAGTTTATCCCACTCATATTAAAAACATCTATATTTTACATGTACATACTACAATCTTCTGATGATTAACTTCTGATTCTTAACTGTGTAATTAGGCCTTTACTGTCTGCAAAACTCCTCATTATGTACTTGGGAACACTGGTTTCCTAGCAGTGCTGGCTCCATTCCTCTAAAAAGTAGAAAAGTCCCATATTCATGATTTTTTTTTAGCTTTCTCAAATTATAGAATTGTGTGTTATTGGAGGCCAACATGGATGACTCTTCAGCGTTTTTAACTTAATTCTATTTGATCATGAAATTTAAGATATACATCTTAAATTTTGTTTTCAAAGAGGATAATAAATTAAATACGAACTATTGAAGTTTTTGTGGAATATTAAAGTTGAATAGTCACAAGACTATTGAAGTTTATTTTTTAATCACCCAGCATAGGCTCTTTTTCTTCCCCTCTTCAACAATGGTCTCCTAAGATTCAATCTTCAACATTTTCACACATATAAGTTTCACATCTCCATTTCTGAGCAGTCTCATGTTTCTTGGGAAGAATAAATAGAAATGCAAGAATTATGCTGCCAAAATTGTTCTAAGTAATCATGGATAGTGCTTCAGTAAATGTTTGTTGACATAATCCTTTTCAGGTATCTAGAAATAAAAGATGGGAAAAAATGCAGTCACCAGCAGGTTTGGATGATGAGTGAGAAATTACTATAGATGAGCTCTATACATTCATCAGCAATTTCCAGCAGTTCCTGCAATGAACAGAACTAAAATAAATATCCTTATATCAACTGCTAGCTTGATATCTCTCTTGATAGTTTTACGTGATTTCAGCAGCTATGCAGTGCTGGCACAGCAAGTGGCAGCTGTGCAGTGCTTGAGTGGTGAGTGGCGGAGAGGAGATACCTCACGTCCAAGGTCAGGAGCAGTGGCTGCACTTCTCTGGACCAGCTGTGTGGAGATACACCATGTCCAAGGTCAGAGAAACCCCAGTAAGACGGATGGCACTGGGGCAGCTGTGAGGAGATACCCCAGTTCCAAGGGCAAAGGAGAAGTCCCAGAGAGAAGGTAGGAGGGGCGAATTCATGTTGAGAATCGAACCCCATTACCACCAGAGACACTGAGAGAGCTCAAACAAACCTTGTGCACACCAGAACCCAGGGATTCCACAGAGACTTAGACAGAACTGTGTTTGAGCATCTCCTGTGGAGGCACTGGTCGGCAGCGGTCTGCCGCAGGGACAGGGACTCTGGGCTTGGATATGACATAAGTCTTCTTGGAGGAGGTTGCAATTAACCCCACCATAGAGCTGCCAGAACTTACATAGTAATGGGAAATAAACTATTGGAGGGAACAACAGAGCTTTGTGAACCAGGAAACAGGAGAAAGGAACAATGACCACCCAGGAGACTTACCTGTGGGTGTCTGGGAATCTCCAGTGAAGAAGTGGGTTGGTGGTGGCCTGCTGCAGGGTTGGGGGCATGGACTGTTTCAGTAAATGCTTGGGATCTTTTGAAGGAGGTCACCATTATCTTCATTACCTCCACCATAGTTTCAGTTCAGTTCACTCACTCAGTCGTGTCCAACTCTTTGCAACCCAATGAATTGCAGCACGCCAGGCCTCCCTGTCCATCACCAACACCTGGAGTTCACTCAGACTCACATCCATCGAGTCGGTGATGCCATCCAGCCATCTCATTTTCTGTTGTCCCCTTCTCCTCCTGCCCCCAATCCCTCCCAGCATCAGAGTCTTTTCCAGTGGGTCAACTCTTTGCATGAGGTGCCCAAAGTACTGGAGTTTCAGCTTTAGCATCATTCCTTCCAAAGAACACCCAGGACTGATCTCCTTTAGAATGGTCTTGGTGGATCTCCTTGCAGTCCAAGGGACTCCCAAGAGTCTTCTCCAACACCACAGTTCAAAAGCACCAATTCTTTAGTGCTCAGCTTTCTTCACAGTCCAACTCTCACATCCATACACGACTACTAGAAAAACCATAGGCTTGACTAGATGGACCTTTGTTGGCAAAGTAATGTCTCTGCTTTTGAATATGCTATCTAGGTTGGTCATAACTTTCCTTCCAAGGAGTAAGCGTCTTTTAATTTCATGGCTGCAGTCACCATCTGCAGTGATTGTGGAGCCCAGAAAAATAAATTCAGATACTGTTTCCTCATGTATTTACCATGAAGTAATGGGAACAGATGCCATGATCTTCATTTTCTGAATGTTGAGCTTTAAGCCACTTTTTCACTCTCTCCCATCAGGAAGCTTTCATAAGCCTCTTATCCTTTTCCATCAGAGAGCAGACAGAAAATCTGCACTCAGATTTTTTTCACAGATTGTGAAAATCACAATCACAGAAAACTAATCAATCTAATCACATGGACCACAGCCTTGTCTAACTCAATGAAACTAGGAGCCATGCCGTGTAGGGCCACCTAAGAAGGATGGGTCATGGTCGAGAGTTCTGACAAAACGTGGTCACTAGAAAAGGGAATGGCAAACCACTTCAGTATTCCTCCACTGAGAACCCCACGAACAGTATGAAAAGGCCAAAAGATAGGGCACTGAAAGATGAACTCCCCAGGTCAGTAGGTGCCCAATATTCTGCTGGAGATCAGTGGGGAACTAATTCCAGAAAGAATGAAGAGACAGAGCCAAAGCAAAAACAACACTCAGTTGTGGGTGTGGCTGGTGATGGAAGCAAGGTCTGATGCTGTAAAGAGTAATATTGCTTAACAACCTGGAATGTTAGGTCCATGAATCAAGACAAATTGGAAGTTATCAAAAGAGATGGCAAGAGTGAACGTCGAGATTTTAGGAATCAGTGAACTAGAATGGACTGGAATGGGTGAATTTAGCTCAGATGACCATTATATCTACTACTGTGGGCAAGAATCCCTTAGAAGAAATGGAGTAGCCATCAGAGTCAAGAAGAGTCAGAAATGCAGTACTTGGATGCAGTCTCAAAAGTGACAGAACAATTTCTGTTCATTCCCAAGGCAAACCATTCAATATCACGATATTCCAAGTCTATGCCCAGATCAGTAACGCTGAAGAAGCTGAAGTTGAACAGTTTTAAGAAGATAAAGAAGATCTCTTAGAATTAACACCACCCCCCAAAGATGTACTTTTCATTATAGGGGACTGGAATGCAAAAGTAGGAAGTCGAGAAACACCTGGAGTAACAGGCAAATTTGTCCTTGGAGTACTGAATGAAGCAGGACAAAGGCTCACAGAGTTCTGCCAAGACAATGCACTGGTCGTAGCAAACACCCTCTTCCAACAACAGGAGAGAAGACTCTACACATGGACATCACCAGATGGTCAACACTGAAATCAGATTGATTATATTCTTTGCAGCCAAAGACGGAAAAGCTCTATAAAGTAAGCAAAAACAAGAATGGGAGCTGACTGTGGCTCAGATCACGAACTCCTTATTGCCAAATTCAAACTTAAATTGAAGAAAGTAGGGAAACGACTAGACCATTCAGGAATGACCTAAATCGAATCCCTTTCAATTATACAGTGGAAGTGATAAATAGATTATGGGATTAGATGTGTTAGACAGAGTGCCTGAAAACTATGGAGGGAGGTTCCTGACATTGTATCGGAGGCAGTGATCCAGACCATTCCAAGAAAAGCAAAAAGGCAAAATGGTTGTCTGTGGAGGACTTACAAATATCTGTGAAAGGAAGAGAAGGGAAAGGCAAAGGGGAAAAGGAAAAATATACCCATTTGAATGCAGAGCTTCAAAGAATAGCAAGAGATAAGAAAGACTTCCTCAGAGATCAATGCAAAGAGATAGAGGAAAGCAATAGAATGGGAAAGACTGAAGATTTCTTCAAGAAAATTAGAGATACCAAGGGAACAATTCATGCAAAGATGGGCTCAATAAAGGACAGAAATGGTAGGGACCTAACAGAAGCAGAAGATATTAAGAAGATGTGGCAAGAATACACAGAAGAACTGTACAAAAAAGATCTTCATGACCCAGATAATCATGATGGTGTGATCACTCACCTAGAGCCAGGCATCCTGGAATGTGAAGTCAAGTGGGCCTTAGGAAGCATCACTACAAACAAAGCTAGTGGAAGTGATAGAATTCCAGTTGAGCTATTCCAAATCCTAAAAGATGATGCTGTGAAAGAGCTGCACTCAATGTGCCAGCAAATTGGAAAACTCAGCAGTGGGCACAGGACTGGAAATGGTCAGTTTTCATTCAAATTCCAAAGAAAGGCAATGCCAAAGAATGCTTAAACTACCACACAATTGCACTCATCTCAGACGCTAGTAAAGTAATTCTCAAAATTCTCCAAGCCAGGCTTCAGCAATACATGAACCGTGAAATTCCAGATGTTCAAGCTGGATTTAGAAAAGGCAGAGGAACCAGAGATCAAATTGCCAACATCCGCTGGATCATCAAAAAAGCAAGATAGTTCCACAAAAACATCTATTTCTGCTTTATTGACTATGCCAAAGACTTTGACTGTGTGGATCACTATAAACTGTGGAAAATATTGAAAGAGATGGGAATACCAGACCACCTGACCTGTCTCTTGAGAAACCTGTATGCAGGTCAGGAAGCAATAGTTAGAACTGGACATGAAACAACAGAGTGGGTCCAAATAGGAAAAGGAGTACATCAAGGCTGTATGTTGTCACCCTGCTTATTTAACTTATATGCAGAGTACATCATGAGAAATGCTGGACTGGAAGAAGCACAAGCTGGAATCAAGATTGCCAGGAGAAATATCAATAACCTCAGATATGCACATGACGCCACCCTTTTGGTAGAAAGTGAATAAAAACTAAAGAGCTTCTTGATGAAAGTGAAAGAGGAGAGTAAAAAGGTTGGCTCAAAGCTCAACATTCATAAAACAGTGATCCGGTCCCATCACTTCATGGCAAATAGATGGGGAAATAGTGGTAGACTATTTTTTTGAACTCCAAAATCACTGCAGATGGTGACTGAAGCCATGAAATTAAGACTCTTACTCCTTTGAAGAAAAGTCATGACCAACCTTGGCAGCATATTAAAAATCAGAGACATTACTTTGCCAACAAAGGTCCGTCTAGTCAAGTCCAAGGTTTTCCAAGTTGTCATGTATGGATGTGAGAGATGGACTATAAAGAAATCTGAGCATAGAATAATTAAAGCTTTTGAACTGTGGTGTTGGAGAAGACTCTTGAGAGTCCCTTGGACTGCAAGGAGATCCAACCAGTCCTTTCTAAAGGAGATAAGTCCTGGGTGTTCATTTGGAGGACTGATGTTGAAGCTGAAACTTCACTATTTGGGCCACCTGATGCAAAGAGCTGACTCATTTGAAAAAAAAACCCTGATGCTGAGAAAGTTTGAAGGCAGGAGGAGAATTTGACAACAGAGGATGAGATAGTTGGATGGCATCACCGATGCATTGGAAACACATTTGGGTAAACTCTTCAAATTCATGATGGACAAGGAGGCCTGGCTTGCTGCATTCCATGGGGTCACAAAGAGTCAGACACGACTGAGCGTCTGAACTGAACTGAGAACATGATATCTACTCATCACTTGGTCTTATATCTATCCTGTGATGGAAGAATATCTTCAAGAACTAGCTTTTAAACTTAGTTGACCTAAATTCTTATTGAAAAATGTATCACACATGTCAAGCAGTGTACATATACATATGTAAAAAAAATACCAAAAATGTCTTACACTTGCTATGAACAAGGCACTCTGATGTATTTTAGTCTATTCAATTTCCTTTGAAAAAAATGTTGATCATGACAAACTCAATTATTTTGATTACTCACCATTGGGTTTCCAATAGTGATTTTGTATTTTAAGAGATTCTTAAGAATACATATATGGCAGAATATCAACATAAAAAAAAAATTGCAATTCTTCTATGGGTGATATATCTTTTCTGTTTCATTTGTTATTACTATTTTTAAAAATTTGGCCTTTCTTATTAGTATTTCATTATATCTCAGTGTGATTTTATGTGCATTTTCCTAGTGGATGATGATATTTACCGTCTTTTAATGGAGATCCGACTAGTCCATTCTAAAGATCAGTCCTGGGTGTTCTTTGGAAGGAATGATGCTAAAGCTGAAACTCCAGTACTTTGGCCGCCTCATGCGAAGAGTTGACTCACTGGAAAAGACTCTGATGCTGGGAGGGATTGGGGGCAGGATGAAAAGGGGATGACAGAGGATGAGATGGCTGGATGGCATGAGTGACCTCCGGAAGTTGGTGATGGACAAGGAGGCCTGGTGTGCTGTGATTCATGGGGTCTCAAAGAGTCGGACATGACTGAGCAACTGAACTGAACTGAACTGAATGTGTTTCTTTGCAATCATTATATCTACTTAGAAGAAATGTCAGTTTTTAATTTTTATGATCCAGTTTATAATTATTTTTCTTTTTGTAGGTTGTGTTTTGGTGTCCATTCTAAGAATTCCTCATTACCCCTAGATCCTGAAGATGTTTTGCATAGTTCTTTTCCTAAAATATTTATAGTTTTATATTTTTTACTTGAGTTCATGACCCATTTTTAAAAATTTCATCTTGTATAAGATGTGAAGTTTAGATACATGTTCATTTTTTCCTAGTGATGTCCAGTTTCTATGTACTATCTGTTGACAAGGCTACCCTTCTTCCATTGAACTGCTCTTGCAGCTTTTTTTTTTTTTTTTAAAGATCATTGGGTTGAGCATATTTGTGTGGATCTACTTCTGGATATTCCATTATCTTCTGTTGATCTATGAATCTGTCCCTTCATTATATCACACTATTTTAAATATTGTAGCTATAGAATAGAATTTAATATCAAGTTAAATGCTTTTACCCACTTTCTTCTTCCTTGTCAATATAATTTTATCAATGCATAAATGCAGAGATAGATATGGGTAGAATTGGCATCTTTACAATGTTAAAATTTCCAATACATGTCTCTCAATTAATTTAGGCCTTCTTTGATTTTTTTCATCTATATCTATCATTTTCAGTATTTTCAGTGTGTATTATATGATACTTCTTTAAATGTTTGATATAATTCCCCAGTGAAATCATCTCAACTTAGAAATTTCTTTTTTGAGAAAATTTAAATTATAATTTCAATTTTATTAATGGTTAAAAGCTATTTATGTTGGCTACTTTATCTTTGTGAAATTTGTAATTTTCTGGTTTTCGAGAAATTCAATGTCAAATTTATGAAAATGATATTGCTTGTGGCATTCTGTATTTATTTTTTTTCCATTAAACTATGTTACCTGTTTATTCAGAAAGTAGGTAGAGTGATAATGAAAAGAAAATGAGTAAAAAGGTGCAATACATCTTTTAAAAATTGAACTATAATCCATTCTATATTCTTGCCTCCTTTGTCAAAGATAAGGTGTCCATATGTGCATGGATTTATCTCTGGGCTTTCTATTTTGTTCCATTGATCAATATTTCTGTCTTTGTGCCAGTACCATACTGTCATGATAACTGTGGCTTTATAATAGAGCCTGAAGTCACGTAGGTTGATTCCTCCAGTTCCATTCTTCTTTCTCAAGAGAGCTTTGGCTATTCGAGGTTTTTTGTATTTCCATACAAATTGTGAAATTATTTGTTCTAGCTCTGTGAAGAATACCGTTGGTAGCTTGATAGGGATTGCATTGAATCTATAAATTGCTTTGGGTAGTATACTCATTTTCACTATATTGATTCTTCCAATCCATGAACACAGTATATTTCTCCATCTATTAGTGTCCTCTTTGATTTCTTTCACCAGTGTTTTATAGTTTTCTATAATAGGTCTTTAGTTACTTTAGGTAGATATATTCCTAAGTATTTTATTATTTCTGTTGCAATGGTGAATGGAATTGTTTCCTTAATTTCTCTTTCTGTTTTCTCATTGTTAGTGTATAGGAATGTAAGGCTGTGATCCAAAAGTCTACAAGCAATAAATGCTGGAGAGGGTGTGGAGAAAAGGGAACCCTCTTACACTGTTGGTGGGAATGCAAACTAGTACAGCCACTATGGAGAACAGTGTGGAGATTCCTTAAAAAACTGGAAATAGAACTGCCGTATGATCCAGCAATCCCACTGCTGGGAATACACACTGAGGAAACCAGAAGGGAAAGAGACACGTGTACCCCAATGTTCATCACAGCACTGTTTATAATAGCCAGGACATGGAAGCAACCTAGATGCCCATCAGCAGATGAATGGATAAGAAAGCTGTGGTACATATACACAATGGAGTATTACTCAGCCATTAAAAAGAATAAAAATTTGATAAGAATAAAAATAAAAAGAATAAAAATTTGAATCAGTTTTAATGAGGTGGATGAAACTGGAACCTATTATACAGAGTGAAGTAAGCCAGAAAGAAAAACACCAATACAGTATACTAACGCATATATATGGAATTTAGAAAGATGGTAACAATAACCCTGTGTACGAGACAGCAAAAGAGACACTGATGTATAGAACAGTCTTATGGACTCTGTGGGAGAGGGAGAGGGTGGGGAGAATTGGGAGAATGGCATTGAAACATGTATAATATCATGTATGAAATGAGTCACCAGTCCAGGTTCAAGGCACGATACTGGATGCTTGGGGCTGGTGCACTGGGATGACCCAGAAGGAGGGTATGGGGAGGGAGGAGGCTTCAGGATGGGCAACACATATATACCTGTGGCAGATTCATTTTGATATTTGGCAAAACTAATACAATATTGTAAAGTTTAAAAATAAAATAAAATTTTAAAAAATTGAACTATAGCAGATTGTCAAAGAATAGTCAACCTACCACACAATTGCACTCATCTCACAAGGTAGTAAAGTAATGCTCAAAATTCTCCAAGCCAGGCTTCAGCAATACGTGAACCGTGAACTTCCTGATGTTCAAGCTGGTTTTAGAAAAGGCAAAGGAACCAGATATCAAATTGCCAACACCTGCTGGATTATCGAAAAAGCAAGAGAGTTCCAGAAAAACATCTATTTCTGCTTTATTGACTATGCCAAGGCCTTTGACTGTGTGGATCACAATAAACTGTGGAAAATTTTTAAAGAGATGGGAATACCAGACCACCTGACCTGTCTCTTGAGAAACCTGTATGCAGGTCAGGAAGCAACAGTTAGAACTGGACATGGAACAGACTGGTTCCAAATAGGAAAAGGACTGTGTCAAAGCTGTATATTGTCACCCTGCTTATTTAACTTCTATGCAGAGTACATCATGAGAAACACTGGGCTGGAAGAAGCACAAGCTGGAATCAAGACTGCTGGGAGAAATATCAATAACCTCAGATATGCAGATGACACCACCCTTATTGCAGAAAATGAAGAGGAACTAAAAACCCTTTGATGAAAGTGAAAGAGGAGAGTGAAAAATTTGGCTTAAACTCAACATTCAGAAAATGAAGATCATGGCATCTGGTCCCATCACTTCATGGCAAATAGATGGGGAAACAGTGGAAACAGTGTCAGACTTTATATTTTGAGGCTCCAAAATCACTGCAGATGATGATTGAAGCCATGAAATTAAAAGACACTTACTTCTTGGAAGGAAAGTTATGACCAACCTAGATAGCATATTAAAAAGCAGAGATATTGTTTTGCCAACAAAGGTCAGTCTGGTCAAGGCTATGGTTCTCCCAGTAGTCATGTATGGATGTGAGAGTTGGACTGTGAAGAAAGCTGAGCGCTGAAGAATTGATACTTTTGAACTGTGGTGTTGGAGAAGACTCTTGAGAGTCCATTGGATTGCAAGGAGATCCATCCAGTGCATCCTAAAGGAGATCAGTCCTGAGTGTTCATTGGAAGGAGTGATGTTGAAGCTGAAACTCCCATACTTTGGCCACCTCATGTGAAGAGTTGACTATTTGGAAAAGTCCTTGATGCTGGGAGGGATTGGGGGCAGGAGGAGAAGGAGATGACAGAGGATGAGATGGCTGGATGAAATCACCGACTCGATGGTAATGAGTTTGGGTAAACTCAGGGAGTTTGTGATGGACAGGAAGGCCTGGCGTGCTGCGGTTCATGGGGTTGCAGAGTCGGACATGACTGAGCGACTGAACTGAACTGAATATTGTGTTAGTTTCAAGTATAAAGCAAAGTGATTCAGTTATATTTTTTCATATTGTATTCCATTATAGGTCATTACAAGATACTGAATATAATTCCCTGTGCTATACAGTAAACAATATTTGTTATCTGTTATATGTATAGTACTATGTTAATCCTATACTCCTAATATGTCCCTCTTTTCCTCCCTATCCCCATTGATAAGAATGTTTGTTTTCTACGTCTGTTAGTGAGTCTGTTTCTGGTTTGTGTATATAGATTTATTTGCATTAATTATTAAATACCACATAAAGTAATATCACATCTGTAGTGCTTTATTGTGGACATATTTTTAATGATAAGTTAGGGAAAAGTGTGGTGAAATTTTTATTGAGATATATTTTATATGTTGTTGTTCAGTCATTAAGTCGAGTCTGACTTTTTGTGACCCTGTGAACTGCAGCACACCAGTCTCCTCTATCTTCCACTATCTCTCAGAGTTTCCTCAAATTTATGTCCATTTCTGATGCTACCTAACCATTAAATTCTCTATGACTCCTTTTTCCCTTTTCCTTCAATCTTTCCCGGTATCCAGGTCTTTTCCAATGAGTTCACTCTTGGCATCAGGTGGCCAAAGCATTAGAGATTTTACCTCAGCATCAGTCCTTCCAATGAATATTCAGGGTTGATTTCCTTTAGGATTGAATGGTTTGATCTCCTTGCTGTCCAAGAGATGCTCAAGAGCCTTCTCCAGCACCATAGTCCTAAAGCATCCATTTAGTTCAGTGTTTTTTATAGTTCAAGTCTCATATCCATACATGACTATTGGATAACCCATAGCTTTGACTATACAGACCTTTGTTGGCAAAATGATGTCTCTGCTTTTTAATACACTGTGTAGGTTTGTTAAAGTTTTCATTCCAAGGAACAAGCGTCTTTTCATTTACTGGCTGAAGTCATCATCAGAAGTGATTTTGGAGCCTGAGAAAATAAAATCTGCCACTGTTTCCACTTTTTCCCCTTCTATTTGCCATGAAGTGATGGGGCAGGATGCCATGATCTTAGTTGGTTTAGTGTTGAGTTTATAATTGATATACAACACTGTAATAGTTACAGATATACAACATAATGATTCAATATTTGTATATATTGCACCACAATAAGTGGAGTTAACATCTATTACTGTGCATAATTACAGAATTTTTTCTTGTACTGACAATTTTAAGATTTATTCTTAGAGCAACTTTCAAATAGGCAATACAGTATTACTAACTATAGTTGCCATCCTGTGCATTGCATCACCATGATTTACTTATTTTATAACTGGAAATTTGTACTTTTTACCCCCTTCAACCATTTTGGCCGTCCACCTATCCTCTCACTTCTGACAACCACCAGTTTGTTTTCCTTAAATATGAGCTTATTGTCTGTTTTGTTTTGATTCCACATATAGTTGAGATCCTACGGTTCTTGTTTTGACTTATTTCACTTAGTGTAACACTCTCAAGGCCCTTCTATGTTGTTGCAAGTGGCAAGATTTAATTATTTTTAAAAGCTGAATAATATTCCTCTGTGCATGTGTATCTATATATGTGTATCACATTTTTTTCATCCATTCATCTATCAGTGGCTGTTGTAAATAATGCTGCATTGAATTTGGGATTGCATATTTTTGTTCAAGTTGGTATTCTTGTTATTTTCATATATATACCCAGCAATGGAATTGCCAGAGCATACAGTGGCTCTATTTTAATTTTTTGAGGCACCTCCATATTGTTTTCCATAATGGCTGTACTAATTACCTTTGCATCAAGAGTGTACAAGGGTTTCCTTTTTTCTATATCTTCATCAATACATTATTCTCTATTCTTTTGATAATCACTGTTCTGACAAGTATAAGGTTATATCTCATTGTGATTTTGATTTGCATCTCCTTGATGATTAGAGATTGTTGAGTATATTTTCATGTACCACTTGTTGCTAGAGGTTTGTCAATTTTTGTTGCATTGATTTCCTCTACTATTTTCCTGCTTTTATTTTCACTGATATCTCCTGTTGTCTTTATTGTTTCTTTAATTCTTCAAGAATTTTCCAACATATATTTAGGAAATACAGTGTATTTCCATGTACTGTTTAGGATTATGTTGTTTTTGTAAAATTTCCTTTTTTTTTTCCTGCTATTGATTTCTAGTTTGATACCATTATGGACAAAGAAATAATATACAAATGTGTATTCTGCTGTTGTTGAGCAGACTGTTCTTTAAACATCAATAAGATTCTATTATTTGATGTGTTTCTGGGTCATTTTATATTTTTGTTGATTTTTCTCTTTAGTAGTTCTATTAATTGCAGAGAATGGGGTGTTGAAGTCATCATCTACAACTGTGAATATTTCTGCTTTCAGTTCTATCAGTTTTTACTGATCTATTTTGAACCTTCATTGTTTGTTGCACAGACATTTAAGATCATTGTACCTCTCTCTGGTATGGTATATTGATCATTTTTATCATTATGTAATGTTCTTCTTTGACTGTAATTATTTTTGTTGTTGCTCTAATGTCTACTTTATCTGATAATAATATAGCCATTCCTGCTTTATTTTGATTAATGTTTACGTGGTACAGGCATACCTCATTTTACTGTACTTCTTTTTATTTAACTTCACAGATATCATGGTTTTTACAAATTGAAGACTTGTGGCAAGCCTGCATTAAACAATCCTATCGATACCATTTTTATAACAAGATTTTTTCACTTTGTATCTCTGTGTCACATTGTGGTAATTTTTGCAACATATACATTTATTATTATTATATTTTAATGGTATTCTATTATCAGTGATCTTTGATGTTACTATTTTAATTATTTTAGGGTGTCAGAAAGTGTGCCCACATAAGATAGCTAACTTAATAAATGTGTGTGTTCTGACTACTCCACCAACTATCTATTCTCCCATCTCTCTCATTTTCCTCGGCCTCCATATTCCCTGAGACACAGAAATATTGAAAATAGACCAATTAATAGCCCAATGTTGTTGCTGTTCAGTCACTAAGTCATGCCCAACTCTTTGCAATCCAATGGACTATAGCACTTCAGGTTTTACTATCCTTCACTAACTCCCTGAGTTTGCTCAGATTAATATCCATTGAGTTGATGATGCCATCCAACTATCTCACCCCCTGTTACCTTTGAACCCTCCTACCCTCAGTCCTTCCCAGCATCGGGGCCTTTTTTTAATGAGTCAGTTCTTTACATCAGGTGGCCAAAGTATTGGAGCTTCAGCTTCAGCATCTGTCTTTCCAATGAATATTCAGTGTTGATATTCTTTAGGATTGACTGGTTTGATCTCCTTGCAGTCCAAGGGACTCTCAAGAGTCTTTTCCAACACAACTTTTCAAAAGCATAAATTCTATGGTGTTCAGCTTTGTTTATGGTCCAACTTTAACATCCATACCTGACTACTGGAAAAACCATACCTTTGGCTAGACAGACCTTTGTTGGCAAAGTGATGTCTCTGCTTTTTAATACACTATCTAGGTTTGTCATAGCCTTTCTTCCAAGGAGCAAGGGGCTTTTAATTTCATAGCTTAGGTCACCATCCACAGTTATTTTGGAGCCCAAGAAAATAAAATCTGCCACTGTTTTCACATTTTCCCCATCTATTTGCCATGAAGTGATGGGCCCAGATGCCATGATCTTAGTTTTTTGAATGCTGAATTTTAAACCAGCTTTTTCAATCCCATCTTTCACCCTTATCAAAAGGCTCTTCAGTCCCTCTTCACTTTCTGCCATTAGAGTGGTATCATCTGCATATTTGAGGTTGTTATTTCTCCAAGCTATATTAATTCCAGCTTCAGAATTATCCATCCTGGCAGCATTTCCCATGATGTACTCTACATATAGGGGTTTCCCAGGTGGCTCGGTAGGTAAAGAATCCACCTGCAATGCAGGAGTTCCAGAGGATGCAAGTTTGATCCCTGGGTCTGGAAGATCCCCTAGAGGAGGACATGGCAACACACTCCAGTATTCTTGCCTGGAGAATCCCATGGATAGAGGAACCTGGTGGGCTACAGTCAATAGGGTTGCAAAGAGTCAGACACAACTGAGGCAACTGAGCACACATACATTCTACATATAGGTTATATAAGCAGAGTTGCAATATACAAACTTGCTGTACTCTTTTTCCAATTTTGAACCAATCCATTGTTTCATGTCTTGTTCTAGCTGTTGCTTCTTGATCTGCATACAGGTTTCTCAATAGAAATGTAAGGTCTTGTTCTAGCTGTTGCTTCTTGATCTGCATACAGGTTTCTCAATAGAAATGTAAGGTGGTCTGGTATTCTCATCTCTAAGAATTTTTCATGGTTTGCTGTGATCCACGGTCAACAGCCTTCATGTAGTCAATGAAGTAGAAGTAGATTTTTTGGAATTCACTTGTTTTTTCTATGACCCAATTGACGTTGGCAATTTGATCTCTGGTTCCTTTTCTAAACCCAGCTTGCACAACTGGAAGTTCTTGGGTCACATACTCTTGAAACCTAGCTTGAAGATTTTTGAGTATTACCTTGATAGCATGTGAAATGACCAAATTGTCTAGTAGTTTGAACATTCTTTGGCATTACCATTTCTTTGAAATTGTAAGCAAAACTTGACCTTTTCCAGTCCTGTAACTATCACTGAGTTTTCCAAATTTGCTGGTATATTGAATGCAACACTTTAGCAATGTCATCTTTTGGGATTTTAAATTGTTCAGTTGTCATTCTATCACCTGCACCAGCTTTGTTGATAGTAATGCTTCCTAAAACCCACTTGATTTCACCTTCCAGGATGTCTGGCTCTAGGTGAGTGATCACACTACTGTGGTTATCTGGGTCATTAAGACTTTTTTTTTTTTTTGGTAGTGTAAGTCCAACTTTATTTTTATTTTGCAAAATTGTTTTGGTCATTCTTGGCTCTTTAGCATTCCAAATAAATTTTTATTTATTTATTTATTTATTTTTTAAATTTTTTGTACAGTTTTTCTGTGCATTCTTGCCACTTCCTCTTAATCTCTTATCCTTCTGTTAGGTCTTTGCCATTTTTGTCTTTATTTTGTCCATTTCTGAATGTAATATTCCATTGATATCTCCAATTTTCTTGAAGAGATCTCTAGTCTTTCCCATTCTATTGTTTCCATCTTTTTTTTTTTTTTTTGCATTGCTCACTTAAAAAGTCTTTCTTAGCTCTCCTTGCTATTCTCTAGAACTCTGCATTAAGTTGGTTATATATTTCACTTTCTTCTTTGCCTTTCACTTTTCTTTTCTCAGTTATTTGTAAGACTTTCTCAGGCAACCATTTTGCCTTATCATATTTCTTTTTCTTTGGGATGGTTTTGGTCACCACCTTCTTTACAATGTTACAAACTGTCCATAGTTCTTCAAGCACGCTGTCTATTAGATGTAGCCCCTTGAATCTATTTGTTGCCTCTACTGTATAATCCTAAGGGATTTAATTTAGGTCATACCTGAATGGTCTGGTGTTTACCCCTACTTTCTTCAATTTAATCCTGAATTTTGCAGTAAAGAGCTCATGATCTGAGCCACAATCAGCTTGAGGTCTTATTTTTGCTGATTGTATAGAGCTTCTCAATGACCTCAAAATATTCACAATAAAAAGAAGAGTTGTACAGCTCTCACTTTAAATCAAGAACTAGAAATATGCTTGGTGAAGAAGGCATGTAAAAAGCCAGGGTAGGTTGAAACCTAAACCTCTTGAACCAAACAGCTAGCCAGTTCAGCTAGTTGTGAATGCAAAGGAAAAATTCTTGAAGCTAACTAAAAATGACATTCCAGTGAATACATGAAGGATAAGAAAGCAGAATATCCTTATTCTTGACATGGAGAAAGTTTTAGTAGTCTAGTTAGAAGAACAAACCAGTCACAACATTCCCTTGAGCCAAAGTCTAATCCTAAGCAAGCACTTAACTCTATTCCACAAAGAGGTTCAAATGTCTACATTCAAAGGAATTTGGAAATTGATTCTAACCCTCATGGATGACTTTGAGGGATTCAAGACATCCGTGGAGGAAGTAATTGCAGATGTGGTGGATAGCAAGAAAACTACTGTGAATAAGTGATAGTCACTCAGTCATGTCTGACTCTTTGTGTTCCCATGGACTGTAGCCTACCAGGCTCCTCTCTCCATGGAATTCTCCAGGCAAGAATCCTGCAGTGATGCCAAAAACAATTCCGAGTCATAGAACTTAAGGAAGTCATCTTTTGTCTTCAGACAGTCTCCAGAATTGTCTGAATAGGAGGAAGATAGCATTTGCTACAGTCTTACCCTTACACCACTCATATACACTCATGTCTCACTTAATGTACACTCTGTCTTATCACTGATCATTTACAGTAGTTCCCAGTTGTAATTCCTTGACGAAAAAAGGAATACAACAGAAGGGTAAATGGGATAACCATTAGTACCTGATGCTATAATTTTCCTAATATTATTCTTTTGCTTTACCATAAATTCTAGATTTTCTTTCCCTATCTTCAGAATACAATCCTGGTCTGAGTTGTCTGCCAAGTTGAGAGACCTAGACCTTCATCTCTATAAGATTTAAGCCTTCTGGATACCTTGTTCTTATCAGTCTGTCATTGCTACCATTTTTCTCTTCCTATTAATATCCAGTATGGAAGCACAAAATGGAATCTGAATGACTATCCCCATTATGGGACAGTAATCATAGCTCTTTGTGAAATTACTTTCAATTACCACTACTGGTATGTAAGACTTTCTTTTGCTACTGTTCTACTTGTAGGAGAAACCCAAAGAGACCCATTTCAGCCATAGATTTTGATTTTATAGGCCTCTTCTTGTGTTCACTAATGGAAGCTCCTTCTGTGGGAAGCAGGGACCATGGAACCTAAAGTTGCTGGAAAAGAAATAATACATTCCTCAATGCTGGCGAGTGTGCCATTTCTACTCCTACCATTTTGTTCCTAAATCATTGTGTTCTATCTTTAGGGGAACAGCACGATAAAATTTACATTAGCTTAAGGGATAAATTATATCCTGAAGAAGAGTATAACATCTGAGATTATTTCCAAGCCAGTACCTTAGTCGCACCATCAAGAGATTGTTTCAATGTTCCATAAGGCTGGAAGCTTCTGGGTGATATAATATATGGTATAAGCGATGAATTCTTTGATCATGTGCTAATTGTGGCAGCATTTTTGCTAAAAACAAATAAACAAACAAGCAAACAACAACAAAACTGTCCCCTTGTTCCAAGGTTGTATTATGTGGAGCTCAGGGTGGGTAAATTTGACACTCTGTGAGTCCCTGAATAGTAATGCTAACAGAAACAGTATGAACATCCATACTAAGAATTCATGTCACTCTTAGTAAGGACCATCCTCTCTTGTGGAAAGAGTTTAATGTAATCAACTTCCCACCATGTGTCTGGTTGTTGTTCTCTTTGAAGGGCTTACTATATTAAAAGCCCAGCCTCAGTCTTTGCTGTTTACAGATCAGATATTTAGCAGTGGAAATAGGTAAATCAGCCTTGATGAGATTGAGTCCATGCTTTTGAGCCTGTGCATAAATGCCACTTTTGTTACCATGTGTCATGGTTGTATAGCAACCCCTCCCCCAAAATATATGCCCACATCAGATTCCTAGAACCTGTAAATATTACATTATTTGGAAAAATGATCTTTGCATATGCAATTAAGATAAGGAACTTGAGATCAGTGTGAATTATCTGTGTGGGCTCTGAATTCACTGACAAGTTTGTTATGAGACACGCAGTAGAGACATAGACAGGGGAGGAGGAGGCAATGTGAAGGAGGCAGAGATAGAAATAATGCAGCAACACACCAGTGAAAGCCAAAGATTGCCAGCAGTCACCAAAGGCCATGAAAGAGGTACAAAATCAATTCTTTTTTTTTTTTAAATTTTATTTTATTTTTAAACTTAACATAACTGTATTAGATTTGCCAAATATCAAAATGAATCCGCCACAGGTATACATGTGTTCCCCAATTCTTATCCAAAGCTTTGGGAGAGAGGACAACCTGGTTGATATCTTGATTTTGGACAGCTGATCTCCTTAATTGTGAGAAAATAAATTTCCATTGTTTTTAGCCGCCAAATTCGAGGTGATTTTTTAAGGCTGGCCTAAAAAACCTATACTATGATTACTGTATTCATAATTTCATTCTCTAAGCCATTGGGTGGGAGAGAAGATAAACTAGAAGAAATCCACTAAAACAGTCATTCAATCCACTTGGTTGCTCAATGCCTCCTGTACAGTGGTCTCAGGTGAGCATTGACTTGAGACAATGATCTGCACACTTTGTTCCTACTCCTGTAGTCTCAGTCACATTTATCTCTCTCCGACTTCATGATCTTCAATCTTCAAATCTTGCTCATTCCAGACTTCCAGTGATCAGCCAAATGATTCCTCCCTACTTTGGTGGAAAGAGTGCCCTCTGGAGCCTGCTGAGGAAGATGTTAAGTTTTATGGTCTCCCATAGTTAATCCCTTCTAGCATGTCCATCATTTTTTGGCTTCTAACTCCTTCACTGATGCCTTGGCAAGGCAGTTCAGACATATATACCTCATTTTCAGTGGAGAATCTTTTCTTTATTCACATTGATCATAATCCACATAATTTATAAATGTGATATGACTGCTGTCCCCTGAATGGCTCCCATGGTTAGACAACACCTCAAACAGAGTTACAGGAAGACCTTAATGTGTCTAGAAATTATTTTCAAGGATTTGGGTCAGGGCACTAGCAGCACCTGCTACAAATGTCAAAGATTAAATTACAAGTAATAGGTTCAAATACATCTTGATTAGAATCCTGACTTTATTTGTTGTTTTCTGTTGTTGTGGTCATTTTTGTTTGTTCATTTGTTTTTCAGCCATGCTGTGGCTTGTGTGATCTTAATTCCTGACCAGGACAAGGACTGAATCTAGTCGTTCAGCAGTGAAAGCACAGAGCCATAACAACTGGAAAGTCAGGGAATTCCCCTGGTTTTACTTGTTAACAGCTCGGTGATCTTGGGCCACTCCTTTATTCACCTGAGCCTTTATTTCCACATTGAACATAAGTAATTCAAAATAATTTGCTTTATAATTTGATAGGAAAATTAGGGTAAAGTAAATGAATTGCTTAACACAATGCCCAGCACAAAGCTAAAAACCATTGCAAATGAAACCAAAAAGTCCTAATTTATTTGACTCCAAGGCCTATTTTTTGAAGAGGGTTAACAGAAGTCATGTTATACAGCACCATGCTTCCATATTCTGTTATTCCAAGATAAACTTTTAGGATTTTAGTTCCCTGACCAAGGATTGAACTCTGGCCTCAGCAATGAAAGCATAGAGTCCTAACTACTGGATGGCAAAGGAATTGCCAGGTTAAAGTCAGCTTAAATGTAACACTGAAACTTGGTAATAATTTCTGATGGATTAATACACAAATAGCATTCAGTTCCTGAAAAACTATATATTCCCTCAAGCATTTAGAAATGGGATTTCTATAAGTTCCTTACTGAAAACTTCTTTCAAGTGTCCTAACAAATATTTAATTGATTACACTTAGACATCATCTGATTAATATGCTATGCTTTGCACTTAAAAATACATATGAAGAAGTGACTATTTGCAATTCTTAATTCTGAATTCCACAATATTTTTTCTAATTGACATATCTTATGTCCTCCATTAACTTAAATAGTTCAAAGGACTGTTTATGTTGCAAGAGATTTAGAAATGCTTTACGTTGGGCTTGGTTTTCTGTCACTTTAAGTTAGGAAGCAATTAACAAATGACCTCTATTATGACCTCTATTTCTCTTCCAGGCAGTTCACATTAAAATTCACTACTGGATTGCAGATGACTCTTGTCACCTTGGGAAACTATTAAACCAATCAATTTCCTCCCCAAGGTTGGCATTAACTACTGACATTTTAAGTGCCCAACAATATTGACCATCCTTGTAATGCTTAAAAATTTTGTCTAAAGCCATTCATGGCCTGCTTTTGTGTGTTTAGAATGGGATTAGATGAAGTTTTCTCACCAGTGGTGTTATTCTCTTCCACATCTTGCTGATTTGGGGCATACTTTTATAAAATGCTGCTTCTTCTTATGTACCTCTCATGTCTTGGAAAAAAAAATAAGGGTAAATATAGGTTCCCAAAAGCTTGATTACTGCATTACCTGTAGCAAGTTACTCAAGCTCTCTGAGCTGCAATTTCATTTTTTTTTAAAGTAGATATAATCATGAGCTTATGTTAAGACTAAATTAAATAGCATATGTGAAGAAACAACAAAATTTGCATTTAATCAAAAACCAAAGTGAAACATTGGCTACACTGTTCCAGGGGGTCTGTTCACCAGAAATAGCATAAGATTTAATGCTGATAGTCTCTGCAGTCTAATCCCTGACAGTAGCACATGAAATAATTAGTCTGACTTTTTAAACTCCTTCTTTTAGGCAAATAGTTTAGTATTAACTGTATCCCTTTCTGTTGGACAAGAAAAAGACTTGAAAATATGAGGTCAAAATTGCTAGGAGGCTCAATGTGCTTTTCTACTCACTTCCCTGACCTCTTCCTGTAGAAACAAACATATAGGATTCCTAATATAGCAAAGAAATTGCAATTATCACATGGACTGGGAAAATTTTTTTCCTGTAAAGGCCAGGGCTTGAAATTCCAATTGATGTTCAGTTGCCAAGTTGTGTCCAACTCTCCATGATCCCACGGACTACAGCACACCAGGCTTCCCTGTCCCTCATCATCTCCCAGAGTATGCCCTTGTTCATGTCCATTGCATCGGTGATGTCATCCAACCATATCATACTCTGTCACCTCTTTTCCTTCTGCCTTCAATCTTTCCCAGCATCAGGGTCTTTTCCAATGAGTCAGCTGTTCACATCAGGTGGCCAAAGTATTGGAGTTTCAGCTTCAGTGTCAGTTCTTCCAATCAGTATTCAGAGTTGATTTCCTTTAGGATTGACTGGTTTAAAATTCCAATAGGGGCCATCTATTAGGGTTTTATTTAAATAAGACAGACAAATTATATTTGACACAAATAAAAATGCATATTATATGTCTGTGTATAACTTTTCTTCCTGTAGAATTATTTAGATGTTAAAGAGTGTGCAGGTCTTTGTACATATATTAATTTGCACATAAAATATTAAGATTCACAAACAACATGTACATTAATTAAGAGTGTTTTGCACTCTTTGTGTGCTCAGTGCCATGCCAGAGCTTTGGAGTATGCAAAAGAAATATGACATAGTTTTCTACCAAAGAGAATGAAAACTGGTTTCAGAGATCAGACTAGCATACACAAAGAAATCAACACATAAAAAGGTAAACTAGCTCATAATCATGTGCTCAATCATGCACAGAGCAGATTATAAATTCTTGACAAAAAGGATATGATTTAAAGTGTGGCTAGTTGGGAACTGTTACATGGAAGATATGTGTCTTAAGGTCAAAACTTTGGGAGACATTTACTTTAGACCTTGGTTACATCTTTAGAAATATAGGGGTGGAGTTCTCTTCAATGACTGTTTAATATTATTCTTTCCACAGACAACCCTTATGTCCCAAAACATCCAAAGAAATATAAATCACATGGAACAAGTTATTTCTGGAAACTTCATGGGTACCATAATGATTGTATGTATAAAAATATTTTTTAAAATACTACTGATTCATTTTAATCTGTTTGTTGAAGACATACTCTGTATTTTTCAGCATATATGAAAAAATATCTACATACTAAAATATTTTTCACTGTAT
The DNA here is from genome assembly GCF_029407905.1 of Bubalus kerabau. Taxonomy (NCBI): domain Eukaryota; kingdom Metazoa; phylum Chordata; class Mammalia; order Artiodactyla; family Bovidae; genus Bubalus; species Bubalus kerabau. Next base: position 54,988,556 of record NC_073647.1, on the reverse strand, counting down.
CAGCATAAATTTTGGATTTAAGCTCATAAACCATTTATAACAAATATGTGTATTTTGAAGTAAGTATTGTTTTTGAACTTTGAATTGGGTTCCTGAAAAAGGTGATGAAATGATATCAGTCTAAAATTGTTTCATAGGGAGGAAAAATACTATAACGAAGGGCCGCATCCCCAATCATGGGTTCTCATTCATTCAATCATTCAGTCATTTACTTATTAAACAATCTCTCTCATGTCAGTGCCATGCTAAGTGCTAACCATACAGTAATGAATGAAACAGACCTTATTCCTGCCCACATGAGGCTTAGTCTAACGGGGCAGGCAGACATTAAGCAAACAAATAAATGTAGAATTGTCAATTGCTATTTGTTATTTAACAAAAAGAGCTGAAAGAGACACTGAAAGAGACAATGGAGACAAGCTAGACTGCCCCAGAGAAGGCTTCTTATAGGAGATGATTTCTAAAAGAAATTAACCATATTAAAAGCCTGTGAGTGAACATTCCGTCCAGAAGGACCAACATGTACATATTCAAGAAGCAGAAAAACTGCTGTGGTTCAGGCACATAAAACTAAAAAAAAAAAGAGAGAGTGACATCAGATGAGGTTGAAAAGGCAGCAGTGGCTAAAACCTTAGGGGGGTTCCTGTAGGCCACTAGACTTTATTCTAAGTGCATTAAATGATGTGTTGAGTTTGAAGAGGATGATGATATAATTTTATTTACATGGTATAAAGATTATTTTTGCTTATTTGTAGAGAAAAATTAGAGGTGTGTGAATAATAAAATGCATAAGCCCAGTATTTGTTTGCATATTAAATAAACTAAAAATGATGTGCCTTTATTTCACATGAAATAAAACTTTCACAATTATGTATGTTATGTATAATATCATATATGAAACGAGTCTCCAGTCCAGGTTCGATGCATGATACTGGATGCCTGGGGCTCATGCACTGGGATGACCCAGAGTGATGGTATGGGGAGGGATGAAGGAGGAGGGTTCAGGATGGGGAACACATATATACCTGTGGCAGATTAATTTTGATATTTGGCAAAACCAATACAATATTGTAAAGTTAAATAAAATAAAATTTAAAAAAAATGGGACAGGACAGGACAGTGATAATTGGAATGTAAAGCTGATAAAAGTAGAGGCTTCATTTATCTTATCTTTCATAAGTAGTACTTACTTAGTACTAAGTATATAGTAATTGGTAAAAAAAAATATTGACAAATTAATTAATTCATGGATTAATGAATAAAATAATTTTTGTTTACTGTGGCTTATATAACTGATTTCTGAAAGAATGACTATTACTTGGACAAGAACTGGGGCTTCTCAGTATAGGAGAATTTAATAAAATACTATGCCAGAGTCTGAGATCCAGTAATAACTACACAATTAACGATTCTATAAATGGAAGAAGATAGTATATAATACTGCAATGAATAATATAATTTGCATGCTGCTTGTTAAAAACAAAATAAATAGTAAAATGAGTATAATCGGCAAAGCATTATGAACAGTATATTATTATGAGGTGGATTATGACTCTGAAATGAGAACTGATTGTAATGAGATCAGAAGATTACAGCAACGAAAAAATTAAAAGCATAAGAGTTTCCTTCAGTACAATTCAGTTCAGTCCCTCAGTCGTGTCTGACTCTTTGCAACCCCATGAATCGCAGCACGCCAGGCCTCCCTGTCCATCACCAACTCCCAGGGTTCACTCAGACTCACGTCTATCGAGTCAGTGATGCCATCCAGCCATCTCATCCTCTGTTGTCCCCTTCGCCTCCTGCCCCCAATCCCTCCCAGCATCAGAGTATTTTCCAATGAGTCAACTCTTCGCATGAGGTGGCCAAAGTACTGGAGCATCAGCTTTAGCATCATTCCTTCCAAAGAAATCCCAGGGCTGATCTCCTTCAGAATGGACTGGCTGGATCTCCTTGCAGTCCAAGGGACTCTCAAGAGTCTTCTCCAACACCACAGTTCAAAAGCATCAATTCTTCAGCACTCAGCTTTATTTATAGTCCAACTCTCACATCCATACATAACCACAGGAAAAACCATAGCCTTGACTAGATGGAACTTTGTTGACAAAGTAATGTCTCTGCTTTTTAATATGCTGTCTAGGTTGGTCATAACTTTCCTTCCAAGGAGTAAGTCTTTTAATTTCATGGCTGCAATCACCATCTTCAGTGATTTTGGAGCCCAAAAAATAAATTCAGCCACTGTTTCCACTGTTTCCCCATCTATTTGCCATGAAGTGACGGGACCAGATGCCATGTTCTTAGTTTTCTGAATGTTGAGCTTTAAGCCAACTTTTTCACTCCCCTCTTTCACTTTTATCAAGAGGTTCTTTAGTTCTTCTTCACTTACTGCCATCAGGGTGGTGTCATCTGCCTATCTGAGGTTATTGATATTTCTCCCGGCAATCTTGATTCCAGCTTGTGCTTCCTCCAGTCCAGCGTTTCTCATGATGTACTCTGAATATAAGTTAAATAAGCAGGGTGACAATATAGAGTCTTGATGTACTCCTTTCCTAGTTTGGAACCAGTCCATTGTTCCATGGCCGGTTCTAACTTTTGCTTCTTGACCTGCATACAGATTGCTCAGGAGACAGGCAAGGCAGTCTGGTATTTCCATCTCATGAAGAATTTTCCACCATTTCTTGTGATCCACACAGACAATAGCATTGAAAGCAAGTGAAAGTGAAATTCGTTCAGTTGTGTCTGACTGTTTGCAACCCCATACAAGTCCATGGATTTCTCCAGGGCAGAATACCGGAGTGGGTAGTGTTTCCCTTCTCCAGGGGCTCTTTCCAACTCAGGATCAAACCCAGGTCTCCCACATTGCAGGTGGATTCTTTACTGCTAAGTCGCTTCAGTTGTCTCCAACTGTGCAACCCCATAGACGGCAGCCCACCAGGCTCCCCCATCCCTGGGATTCTCCAGGCAAGAACACTGGAGTGGGTTGTCATTTCCTTCTCCAATGCATGAAAGTGAAAAGGGAAAGTGAAGTCACTCAGTCGTGTCAGACTCTTAGCGACCCAATGGACTGCAGCCTATCAGGCTCCTCGGTCCATGGGATTTGCCAGGCAAGAGTACTGGAGTGTGTTGCCATTGCCTTCTCCAGATTCTTTTTTTTTTTTTTTTAATTTTATTTTATTTTTAAACTTTACATAATTGTATTAGTTTTGCCAAATATCAAAATGAATCCACCACAGGTATACATGTGTTCCCCATCCTGAACCCTCCTCACTCCTCCCTCCCCATTCCATCCCTCTAGGTCGTCCCAGTGCACCAGCCCCAAGCATCCCGTATCGTGCATCAAACCTGGACTGGCAACTCGTTTCATACATGATATTTTACATGTTTCAATGCCATTCTCCCAAATCTTCCCACCCTCTCCCTTTCTCACAGAGTCCATAAGACTGTTCTATACATCAGTGTCTCTTTTGCTGTCTTGTACACAGGGTTATTGTTACCATCTTTCTAAATTCCATATATATGCGTTAGCATACTGTATTGGTGTTTTTCTTTCTGGCTTACTTCACTCTGTATAATAGGCTCCAGTTTCATCCACCTCATTAGAACTGATTCAAATGTATTCTTTTTAATGGCTGAGTAATACTCCATTGTGTATATGTACCACTGCTTTCTTATCCATTCATCTGCTGATGGACATCTAGGTTGCTTCCATGTCCTGGCTATTATAAACAGTGCTGCGATGAACATTGGGGTACACGTGTTTCTTTCCCTTCTGATTTCCTCAGTGTGTATGCCCAGCAGTGGGATTGCTGGATCACAAGGCAGTTCTATTTCCAGTTTTTTAAGGAATCTCCACACTGTTCTCCATAGTGGCTGTACTAGTTTGCATTCCCACCAACAGTGTAAGAGGGTTCCCTTTTCTCCACACCCTCTCCAGCATTTATTATTTGTAGACTTTTGGATCGCAGCCATTCTGACTGGTGTGAAATGGTACCTCATAGTGGTTTTGATTTGCATTTCTCTGATAATGAGTGATGCTGAGCATCTTTTCATGTGTTAGCCATCTGTATGTCTTCTTTGGAGAAATGTCTATTTAGTTCTTTGGCCCATTTTTTGATTGGGTCATTTATTTTTCTGGAGTTGAGCTGTAGGATTTGCTTTTATATTCTCGAGATTAGTTGTTTGTCAGTTGCTTCATTTGCTATTATCTTCTCCCATTCTGAAGGCTGTCTTTTCACCTTGCTAATAGTTTCCTTTGATGTGCAGAAGCTTTTAAGGTTAATTAGGTCCCATTTGTTTATTTTTGCTTTTATTTCCAATATTCTGGGAGGTGGGTCATAGAGGATCCTGCTGTGATGTATGTCAGAGAGTGTTTTGCCTATGTTCTCCTCTAGGAGTTTTATAGTTTCTGGTCTCCAGATTCTTTACTAGCTAAGCCAAAAGGAAGCCCAAGAATACTGGAGTGGGAAGCCTATCCCTCATCCAGCAGATCTTCCCGACCCAGGAATCTAGCCAGGATGTCCTGCAATGAGGGCTGGTTCTTTACCAACTGAGCTATCTGGCGTAGTCAATAAAGCAGAAGTATACGTTTTTCTGGAACTCTCTTGCTTTTTCCATGATCCAACAGATGTTGGCAATTTAATCTCTGGTTCCTCTGCCTTTTCTAAAACCAGCCTGAACATTTGGAGGTTTTCGGTTCATATACTGTTGAAGACTCGCTTGGACAATTTTGAGCACTACTTTGTTAGTGTGTGAGATGAATGCAGTGGTTTGAACATAGTTTGGCATGGCCTTTCTTTGAGGTTAGAATGAAAACTGACCTTTTCCTGTCCTGTGGCCACTGCTGAGTTTTCCAAATTTGCTGGCATATCGAGTACAACAGTTTAATGGCATCATCTTTCAGGACTCAAAATAACTCAGCTGTAATTCCATCACCTCCTCTTACTTTGTCTCTAGTCATCCTTCCTAGAACCCATTTTACTTCAGACTCCAGCATGTCTGGCTCTAGGTGAATGATCATACAATTGTAGTTATCTGGGTCATTAAGATCTTTTTTGTATAGTTATTCTGTGTATTCTTGCCACCATTTAAAAATATCTTTTGCTTATAACCCAGCAATCCCACTGCTGGGCTTATACACCGAGGAAACCAGAATTGAAAGAGACACGTGTACCCCAGTGTTCATTACAGCACTATTTATAATAGCCAGGACATGGAAGCATCCTAGATGTCCATCAGCAGACGAATGGATAAGAAATATGTGGTACGTATACACAATGGAGTATTATTCAGCCATTAAAAAGACTGCATTTGAATCAGAGGTGGATGAAACTGAAGCCTATTATACAGAGTGAAGTAAGCCAGAAAGAAAAACACCAATACAGTATACTCATGCATATATATGGAATTTAGTAAAATGGTAAGGATAACCCTGTATGCGAGACAGCAAAAGAGACACAGATGTGTAGAACAGTCTTTTGGACTCTGTGGGAGAGGGAGAGGGTGGGATGATTTGGGAGAATGGCATTGATGCATGTTTAATATCATATAAGAAACGAATTGCCAGTCCAGGTTCGATGCAGGATACAGGATACTTGGGGCTGGTGCACTGGGATGACCCAGAGTGATGTTATGGGGAGGGAGGTGGGAGGGGGGTTCAGGATTGGGAACACATGTATACCCGTAGTGCATTCATGATGATGTATGGCAAAACCAATACAATATTGTAAAGTAATTAGCCTCCAATAAAAATAAATAAAAAATAAAAATAAAAATATCTTCTGCTTCTGTTAGGTCCTTGCTATTTCTGTCCTTTATTGTGCCCATCTTTGCATGAAATATTCCCTTGGTATCTCTAGTTTCTTTGAAGAGATCTGTAGTCTTTCCCATTTATTGTTTTCCTCTATCTCTTTGCATTGATCACTGAGGAAGGCTTTCTCGTCTCTCCTTACTATTCTTTGGAACTCTGCATCCAGATGGGTATATCTATTCTTTTCTCCTTTGCCTTAACTTCTCTTCTTTTCTCAGCTATTTGTAAGGCCTACTCAGATAACCATTTTGCCTTTTTGCATGTTTTTATTTAAATTTATTTATTTTAGTTAGAGGCTAATTACTTTGCAATATTGTACTGGTTTTGCCATACATCAACATGAATCCGCCATGGGTGTACACGTGTTCCCAATCCTTAACCCCCCTCCCACCTCCCTCCACATACCATCCCTCTGGATTATCCCGGTGGACCAGCCCCAAGCTTCCTGTATCCTGCATTGAACCTGGACTGGCGATTCGTTTCTGATATGATATACATGTTTCAATGCCATTCTCCCAAATCACCCCCCCCCTCTCCCACAGAGTCCAAAAGACTGTTTTTCTTTGGAATGGCATTGATCACTGCCATCTTGTTCTGTGCCCATCATTAAACACAAAACTCACAAAAAATCTCCATTTTAAAGGTAGGAAATAAAAATATTTCAAGACTTTTATGGTTCACTCTTAGAGCCAATGCAAGCAGTTAGTATGGTCCCTGGCATTAATTTATCAGTATCATTGCTCCCACCACTCAAAAATGAGATTCTACAGTTTGATGGGTCTATCCTCCAAATGGAAATGTGCAATATGAAAGCACAGAAATTGAGGTCACATTCATAGCATCAGTGATTTATGAACTTATGCTTACATCTACTACACAGTATTGGGTCATGTTCTAATTTCTTTGCTCTGACTTGCCTCTGTTTCTCTAAACTATCTTCAGCAGTGAAAGATGCTAAAATTTACATTGTTTAAATGTTTATAAACAAACAAACACTCATTTTACAGTATCCCCTACTCTAAATAAAGTTCTGCCCATAATATAATTCTTTGCCTGGAAAAGCAACATCTTCAGGCTTTGATCGGATCTGTTTTTAATATCTGGAAATTTTTCTGAATTATAATAAACTGATAATGACGTATGCCTTGTATTTATCTACTCATAGATTAAGTCTCCTTACTTGTTTTCAATAGGTCTTATTCCCATATTGCCTTACCTTTAGCAACTTTTCCATACAATGCCCAGATAAGAAGGTATTTGGAAAAACTCTCCTCAGAACTATGTTTATATATACTAAATTGTCTTTTCAGTATTTTATATTACGGATTCTCTCTTATAACCTATTTCAGGAAAAATTGTTGGAATGACTTTTGGGGAATAAGAATAAATAATTAAGATGTAGCTTCACTTTTAGTAAATTTCATCATATACATATGATTTAGTTGTATAATGGTTTATATCCTATTTGTGTACTGGAGGCTAAACTGCACAAAATTCATGGGGTGTGTAATTTTATATTTTTAAATACAGTAATTAGAAAATTGTTTAAATAAAATTATGTGTGCTATTTGCATTCTAAAACAGAATGATCTTGGTTACAACCAACAAATAAGTTGTTCAAATGTCTCAGCTGAAAATGAGTTAAAAATCACTAAAAAGCTAGATTTGTGTTTTAAATTTATATAAAATCAACAATGAAATAAAACTAAAGATGCAAATTAGCGATTATTTGTGTGTGTGTGTGTGTGTGTGTGTGTGTTTTGTTTTGTTTTGTTTTCCTTTGGGCCATGCAGCATGTGGGATCTTAGATCCATTACCAGAAATTGAAACCATGCCCCTAAGTGGAAGCACAGAGTCTTAACTACTGGACCACCAGAGAAGTCACTTTTTTGTGTGTTTTTGAATAGACCAAAGAACCTAACTTTTAAGCATTGTTTTTTTAGAGTCAAGAATAAAAGAAGAATTATTAGTGCAGAATCTAGATACAAATGGAGCATCAGTGGGTCAAAAGCCAAGAAAATTAGGTAAATAAGTAGATAGATTAAAAAGTAAGCAGTGCGGCTAAGAAACCCAAATGTAGAAGCTGAATACCTTAAACAAAGTCTTGTAAGAGGACAGTTGGTCAACAAATTGGTTCAACTCAGTCTTGAGCATACAAAATCATGATAGAGTTAAGGACAAAACTAATTAGAAATGTAAGTAACTTAGAAGATCAAGTTAATGAGGATAAGCTAAAAGGATACATAACAGAGTTACATATAAAACTGAAAAATACTGAAGGTGAGGATGAAAGAATATCAGTATATATAAGGTGCATGCATGCATGCTTAGTCACTCAGTTTTGTCTGAGTCTTTGAAACTCCATGGACTGTAGCCCTCCAGGCTGCTCTATCCATGGGATTATCATGGCAAGAATACTGGAGTGGGTTGCCATTTCTTCCTCCAGGGTATCTTCCCAACCCAGGAATCAAACCTGAGTCTTCTGCAATTCAGGTGGATTCTTTACCACTGAGCCCTCTGGGAAGGTCATTGAATGCAAGGTAACCTATCACAAATAAAAATTAAAAATGGGTTATATTCTTCTGTGTACAATAAAGATTGAGCTATGAAGAATGAATTATTAGAAAGGAATAAATCATTTCCAAAACCTAGCAAATGCTTTTGTAAAGTCACCACACTTTTGCTGGTAGAATACTTTTTAGCCTCTCCATCCATATAGCTCAGTGTTACATGAAGGATAGAATATGGAAAGCGTGTTAAATCTCTTGATTTAAAATTTCTTGGTAAGGGTCCAGGAATATGCATTTCAATAATTCTCAAGATTCTGACACATACTAAAGTTTAAGAAACAACACCTACCTACATTTCCTTAATATACTTAATTTAGATTTCAATAGTGATGACCATCGATCAACAAGGTTTGAGCAGAGGAATGACATAATAAGGTTTATGGTCTCCATGTTGAAAATAGTTTGTAGGGGCAAGTGTAGAAACAAAGAGACCAATGTGGAACCTACTGTAGTAATCAAAGTGAGAAATGATGGTGGATTGGATGTGACAGTAATGGTATTGTCCTTCTTGGTTTCAAGTCAAACTGGTCATCCAATTCAATTTGCTAAGATAAACGCACCCAATGGTAATAGTCAGTGATCTCTTGGTTACACATTGCAAATCTGTAAGAGAAACAAAAAGTAATTCATTGGCTCATGCAACTGAGAAGTCAAAGAATAAAATTTTCAGGTATAAAACTATGCTGTCAACTGTCTCAGTCTACCACTTGCTCATTTTTTATTTCTACCTCATAGCTCTACATTTTGTGTTAACCCACTTCTTTTATTAAAACGAGGTTTCTCTGTGTGGTAATGGAAGTTGGGAGATAATATATCTGCACATAGATCCAGGATTATGTGTTTCTAGCCTGCAATCCCAGATAAAGTAGAAAATATTATTTTCCTGTATTTACATAAAAATTTGAGGAAAATACTTGATTGTTCTGGGTGCCTTTCTTTGGGAAAATTATTGAGGCCAAGGAAATAGGTTATTATAAATTATCAGAACTGAGTAAGTCAGATGGTCATCATTATCATCAGGGTATTAGGTTCTATTTTGTCAACACAGTTAAAACCACAGCATGGGTAAGGGGTAGTTCCCCACAGAATGAAGTTAATTTACTATAAAAAGTGGAATAAATGCTGAACAGATTAAAAATCATGAGACGTTCACTATAACTTGTTTTAAGATTGAGAATTATGCTTGTGTATTAGCAAAATTATCCTTCAGTTTCCTTTGTAGAAGACATTTTCCACTTTAGAAAATTGTCACACCTATAATAAAGAATTTATTATTATTATTTTAATAGAAGAAATAAGTCACAACTGTAATATACTATATCCAAAAATGATACTAGTAATTAAAAAAATTATAAAGAAATAAGTCACAACTGTAATATACTATATCCAAAAATGATACTAGTAACTAAAAAAATTATAAAAATTACTGTGGTCAGGCAAGTGATCATAGAAACAGCATTTGGCTGCTTAATTAACACTTATATTATGTTACTTCTTTTTTATAATAATTAATTCATTAGTCATTGTACTGGAGCAGTTAAAGAAACTAATTACTTTAAATTTTCATGCCTACAAATGAATGAAATGCATTGTGGCTATTATTGAAATTTATTTTCCCTACAATAATGCAAATAGTATGCCACTTCATTTTCTTTGAAATGAGAAAGAAAACAAAATATGATTTTTAAAAATAACAAACTGATAATCTGTTTAGAAATCTATTTATAATGAAAGAGCAAGACTCTGAGAGAAAATGTTGATCACAATCCTTTTTCAGATTAAACATGTAAATTCTAAGTATAACATAAACTATAATTTAATTCAATGAATCAAATATTTATAAAATCCATTTACTGATTTCAAACAAGATAAGAGAAAATAGTGGGTTCACAGTACAGAGATTTTGGTTCTAGTTTTAGCTCTAGATAGGCAGGGTTCTAAAATGGCCTAATTTTTCCCCTCTCTAATCCCTGAAGCATTTCGATATTATGAGAGCTCAACCTTGTTATTATTTTGCTATATGGCACAGCTGGTTTTTCCAGGTGGTGCTAGTGGTAAAGTAGCTGCCTGCCAATGCAGGAGACATAAGAGATATGGGTTCATTCCCTGTATCAGGAAGATCCCCTGGAGGAGGGCACAGCCACCCACTCCAGTATTCTTGCTTGAAGAATTACATGGACAGAGGAGCCTGGCGGACTATAGTTTATAGGGTCACAAAGAGTCGGACATGATTGAAGCAACTTAACAGGCACGAACTCATGGCACAGTTGACCTGAAGATAGGGGGAATATCCTTAATTGTTTAGGTAGGCCCAATGTAATCACATGCATCCTTAAAAACAGTTTTCTCTAACAGAGGAAGAGGTTGAAAAAACAGAACTTGATGTTCTGCTTCTGCTTTGAAGATGGAGAAGATGTTAGAAAGAAGGTGTGTAGCCTGTTGAGTGGAGAGCCAGTCTCAGTTGGCAGTCAGGAAGGAAACAAGGACCTCAGTTCTACAACCACAGAGAATGAATTCTATTATTGACCTGAATAAACTTGGAAGCGTATTTCCCCCCCCCCTAAGGCTTTAGATAGGAGACTAGACCTGCCTGCATATTGATTTCAGTCTTGTAAGACCCTAAAGAAAAACTCCAATTGAACCCACCTGGATTTCTGATATACAGAAACTGTGATATAATAAATGGGTGCTATTTTAAGCTTATACATGTGTTATAGCTACAGAAGAAATCTAATATAGCTGCTGAGAGGTGAAGTGAGTTAAGGTCTGTGGATCTCCATTTCCACTCCTGTTAGGTGAACTAGTTGGACTACATTTTTATCAGCTAATCAGGTGTTTCATGGAATAATATTCTGGGAGATGTTAATGACTCAAATTTGAAAATATATATGTTTGTGCATGCATGCTCAGTCACTTCAGTCATGTCCTTTGTGACTCTATGGACTTTGTCTGCCAGGCTCCTCTGTCCATGAGATTCTCCAGGCAAGAATACCAGAGTGGGTTGCCGTGTCCTCCTGTAGGGGATCTGCATGACCCAGGGATCAAACCAGCATCTCATATCTCCTGAATTGTAGGCATGTTCTTTACCACTGAGTCACCAAGGAAGACCCATATGTGTCTAATGGTCAAATAAATTTAGCAACTCTATCATAACAACGGAGAAGGCGATGGCACCCCACTCCAGTACTCTTGCCTGGAAAATTCCATGGATGGAGGAGCCTGGTAGGCTGCAGTCCATTGGGTCGCTAAGAGTTGGACACGACTGAGTGACTTCACTTTCCCTTTTCACTTTCATGCATTGGAGAAGGAAATGGCAACCCACTCCAGTGTTCTTGCCTGGAGAATCCCAGGGACGGGGGAGCCTGGTGGGCTGCTGTCTATGGGGTCGCACAGAGTCGGACACGACTGAAGTGACTTAGCAGCAGCAGCAGCTATCATAACAAAAGATTCTGAACAGTCCTTCGTTTTTTAAAACAACTTCATTTTTATCCATGAGTATTTTAGTATCTTTAGCACACATATAAACCAATATGAATTCAATATGGAGAAATTCAGAACAAGAAAATTGCATTTTCTCTTTCTATAATTATTTTCCATTATAATAATGGATGAGTATTGTATAGGAATATGTATAGTAAATATTTTAAAACTTTTTCTGAAAAAACTAAGTCTCAGTTTCAAATATCTCTCTTGCTTCCACTAAATGTTATTTCATATATTATAATTTTTTAGTCAAAAAGGCATCTTGACCAATGATGACACTTTACAAATATTCATCACTTGACACATTATATTACACTCTGCTTGAAGAGAAAGAGCATATTATTAGATAATGTATATTAAGATTTATATTTGTAGCCATATTGCACTATTTGTATTCATTTTCTATTTGAAGCCTATCAAGAAGATTCCTAAAACTGTATCCTCTATCTTTGCTAATTATTTTTTATTTATTTTTTGCCAATATATATCCTTCTTGTCATTAAAAACTCAATACAAATAGTACTCTTAAAGAAATAATCTGACTGTCTAGAGTAACATACCCATACTTTTAACCAACCTGTTTTAATTCTATGTATACACAAAGAAAATGGATCTTAGCTATTTTGATAACTACTTCTGAGTAATCTAGTCACAAGAGTATCTTCTTTTGCAAATCTGACCTTAGACATGATATTTTCTTCTGCTTTACTAGGCAGTAGCTAATCTTATTTAGAAACTATGAATGCCTAGATTTTTAAATCAACATATATTTTTAAATTGCAGGATAATGTGAAGATAAATGAATTTAAAGGTGTGAATTCCTTTTAAAGTTTTTTCAAAACTCAAGTTCTATATACCTTCTTCACCTGACCAACTTTGACAGTTTAATCAGAAAGCTGCCAGCACATATTACAAAATGCTACTAATTTTTTTTTCAAAAATGCTTTCTAACAAATAAGTTGTCAAAAGAACATCCAGATAATTTTTTGATACTGTCTCAGAGTTTCAGTGTTGAGTTCCACAAACCTTATTATGAGTTAAATGTTGACAATCCATTTATATAAAATAACTTTTTAAATTTTATAATTGATTTTTAACATTAGCTGTGAAATATGGTTCATTAAACAAACTTGCCTTCCTCATGTAAAACAGCTTGATGGACAGCACTCAGATGGAAATATTAAATCTAATTCTTGCCAAATAACCCATTGTGAGATTTGACTAAGTCAGTACACTTTTCTGGGTCTTGGTTTCTCATGTAATAATGACCTCTAAGTGTCTTTCAATGCCTAATTTTCTAGAAATAGAAATTAGAATAGAAATATAAATTATTGTTTGAAATGACAACATGCTTGAATTTCTGTGGTCAAAAATATTTGTTGCTCTTATCTAGCATTTCACTACTGAGATCAAGCATTATTTTATACTTTTTACCCACAGAGATATATACAAGTATTACAGATAATGTAAAATGTTTATAACATATGTAGCAACTACATATGAAAAAATAATTTGCAAGAGTGTTAATTGTGTCTCCAGTTTGAAATATTATATTCTTATTGTTTTATTAAGAATATTTATATTGCTTACAAGTAGCATTATTAGTCCCTGCTGATATCAGTCAGAACTAGTTAATTTCAATCAGGACTGATTTTTCTTTCCACCATACTCCCATGGCATTTTGTATCTCTATTGTTGTATTAATTTTAACCTTTCATGACTTAGAGATATTTCTGTATAAAAAGCCTCTTACTGAAGGTGAAAGAGGAGAGTGTAAAAGCTGGCTCAGCTTTTTAAAACTCAGCATTCAAAAAATGAAGATCATGGTTTCCAATTCCATCACTTCATGGAAAATAGTTTGGGAAACAATGCAAACAGTGACAGACTTTATTTTCTTGGATTCCAAAATCACTGCAGATGGTGACTGCAGCCATGGAAGAAAAGCTATGACAAACCTAGACACCATATTAAAAAGCAGAGGCATTACTTTGCTGACAAACGTCCGTCTAGTCAAAGCTATGGTTTTTCCAATTGTCATGTATGGATGAGAGAGTTGGAACATAAAGAAGGCTAAGCACCAAAAGACTGATGCTTTTGAACTGTGACGTTGGAGAAGACTCTTGAGAGTCCCTTGGACTGCAAGGAGATCAAACCAGTCAATCCTTAAGGAAATCAGTTGTGAATATTAATTGAAGGACGATGTTGAAGCAGAAGCTCCAGTACTTTGGCCACCTGATGTGAAGAGCTGACTCATTAGAAAAGACCCCGATGCTGGCAAATATTGACATCAGGAGGAGAAGGGGATGATGGAGGATGAGATGGTTGGATGGTACCAATAACTCAAAGGACATGAGTCTGAGCAAGCTCCGGGAGATGGTGAAGGACAGGTAAGCCTGGTGTGCTGCTGTCTGCTAAGATTAATGTTTCCACTTTTTCACAAACGAAAAATAAAGCACAGTGGTTATGTTACTTACCCAAGATCACGTAACTGATTAATATGAGAAGTTCAATGAAGCAATGTGAGAATTTTAAAATACTTATTATTTTAAAGAGTTATACATCCCTTTGTACAGATTTGATAATATAGACAAATCAAATGAACAGTCACTAACGATGATAGCAAGAAAGCATGAAGAATTGGAGAGCTAGGTTTTGCGCCTGTGTGATTTTAAAAGCCATCACCAAAGGAAAAAAAAAATATATATATATATGTGTGTATATATATATATATATATATATATATATTATATATATATTTTGATTCAGCATTAAAGAAGGCACAAAAATAGAGCAGTAGGGAGCAAATTGACATTAGTGAAGTGATTTTCTTTTTTCCAGTGGGATAATACACTTTAACATTTTTCTTGCAAAGCATTTTAAAAAACCCTATAGATAAAGTTGTGTGACATTTTGTATCCAAGATTCCTATTAAAGGCCAAGCCAACAACTGAAAGCAGAAGAAAATGTCAATCCCTTAGGAAAAAAAAAAAAAAAAAAAAAGGCATTCAAAGCCAAGGCTAGAATGCAAGACCACCATTCACCATTCACCATTCATTTTGTACATGTGTGCAACCTGACTTACCTTTCTTTGAAAATAACTAGACTAGATGAAATACACTTATAAAAAAAAGAACCTAAAATCATCCATAAGCTGATAAGAAACCAGGAATTTTCAAATTCTAGAAAATAATTAAAATCATAGAAATAAGCCTGCTATCAGGATATTTGCTATACCAGAGGAACTTGTACTTCTATTTTTACTGACTTATAAGGGGAAAAACGTACAGGAATAAAGCCTAGAACCACCAGAACTTGGAGTCTGACACAGCAATTATTCCCACTCTAAATAAATTAAGATTCCCAAATGTTCCATCCTTAGTATAAAATATATACTAGAAATAAACCTCTACTTGCCAGGGAATACAAAGGAAACTTGCATGTCTTGAACCAGTATGCTAACTGAAATGAAAAATTATGCTTCTTCTAATGATTTATAACAGCAAGCCCATCATCATGTGGCCTTGTAACCTAAATTTTGAACTACCTGGGTGGTTCAAAAAATATCATTTGGAATTTAATTTTTTTTTTTTTCTGACTGGGTAATGTTTTCATTCTGGTGCTTGGCAGGATCAAGTCCAAATCTTCTTTGGAAGAATGAGAGGCTAAAAGACAGAAATATTATTACAAAAATGTCAGAGTTTTAGAAGCTGAGAAAAGAGAGGATGTGGCAAAGGAAATACTTAAAGGGAATATGACTGATACATCCACTAAACTGATGAAAGAAAATCATCTACAGATTCAGACAGCCTAATGAGTCCCAAAGATGATAATTAAAGGAAATATACAATTCAGGCTATTAAAAAAATGTAAGTACAAAGAACCTGGTTAATTCAACAAGCGAATTGTAGGAAAAAGGATAGAAGGACCTACATATTAAAATGGACTTAAGAAACATTATCAACCAGCTATATATATGGTTGTTGTTTGATGCTGATTCAAATTGTTTAAGAGAAGAAAAACACATTTCAAAGACAACCTGAGAAACTCCAAGCTCTTGCACTCACTGAGAAAATATTGAGAAAATATTATTAAAATTTGCATCCGTGAAAAAGTTACTATGATTTTATAAAAGAGCACTTACCTATATATGTTAACTTTATTTTATAAAATGTTAATTCGAATTTGCTTCAAAATAATAATGTTGAATGGTGATGGTGGTTGTTACAGGTCTAGGTGAAGCAAGGTTAGACATAAGTTGAGATATATTGGCAGGGGATGATGTTTATACATAGAAGTTAATTAAACCATTTTCTCTGCTTTTCATATGTTAGGAAATTATGCAAAATAAAAAAAAATTAAGCATAATTGTAAAACTGGACATAGAATGAAACTGAAGAAAAACCACCTCTCCCATGCAAAAAGGGATCTTAAAGGCAGTCATAAAAAACATAGAATATAATTTTTTTTAAAGAAATGATGTATAGCTGACTTCTCAAGAGCAAATATGAAAGCCAGAATATTGAAGAATAATATCATCAAAATTCTGAGAGAAAATAATTATAAATTAAATTTACATGTTAAGTGAAAGTCTTTCAGAAGCAAGGGGTAAATTAAAGATATTTACAGAAGGTTTTTTTCAAAAAAGAGGCTCTATTGGAAACTCTGCTGCTGCTGCTGCTTCTGCTAAGTCACTTCAGTCGTGTCTGACTCTGTGCGACCCCATAGACGGCAGCCCACCAGGCTCCCTTGTCCCTGGGATTCTCTAGGCAAGAATACTGGAGTGGGTTGCCATTTCCTTCTCCAGTGCATGAAGGTGAAAAGTGAAAGTGAAGTCGCTCAGTCGTGTCCAACGCTGAGCGTCCCCATGGACTGCAGCCTGCCAGGCTCCTCCGTCCATGGGATTTTCCAGGCAAGAGTACTGGAGTGGGGTTCCATCGCCTTCTTTGATTGGAAACTCTAAGTGATTCAGTTAGGCAAAAAAAGGAATGATCCCAAATACAATATGACAAATATGAAGGTAATCTATGTGAATATGAAAACTGATGGCATAAAATGAAAATATCACCTATGATTTTTTTTTTAATTTTATTTTTTAACTTTACAATATTGTATTGGTTTTGCCATATATCGAAATGAATCCGCCACAGGTATACGAGAAGGGAGAACAATGTATAATTTAAGTACAAGAGATCAAATCATATAAATTAGGGTATTATCACAATTAAAGTTCTCTAAGATTCTAGTACTGACATGGAGGAAACTTAAAATGAAATATTTTTCACAGGCCCAACTAAGTCTGTGCCTTGGTGGAGTAACGGAGAACCTGAACCTAAGTGGCATAGATCTTGGAAGTGCACACAACCCAGGGCCCACCTTAGACAATTCTCCAGCATAGCAACCTGGAGCCTGAGCGATGTAGACCGAGAAAGCACACACACCATGAGTGGAACAAACCCAGTGTGGCCCAGACAGTGAGCACTTCCCAGACTCACCAGTGATATTTGTTTGCAGTGTTCATCCCTCCCCGCAGCACAATTGAACAAGTGAGCCTAAATAAATGATCACCTTCGCCCCCTTGTGTCAGGGTGGAAGTTAGATACTGAAGAGACTTGCAAAAAGAGGAAGCCAAAATAAACAAAGAAGAGGGAATGGCTTTGGAAGTGACAGGTGCAACACATTAAAACCCTGTAGTTAGCACTGGCTACTTTGGAATGGACCTATAGAATTGAGAAGAAGTATAAGGTGGAACAAGGAACTATCTGAAACTGAATTGACCACACACTTCCCTCAACAGTTCCACAGAAATTCTTAGATATACTTTACTATTATAATTTTTTTTAATTTTAAAAATACTTTATTACTTCTTTATTTTCATTTTTAAAACATACTATTTCCTTGAAAAAAGACACTCTTTTTAAAGAAAATTTCATTTTTTTCATATAATTTTTGCAATTTTTTTTTAATGTTGAATTTTTGAGAGTATAACCTCTACTCTAGATTATTAATCTTTGAGTTTTGGTATTTTTATCAATTTGGTACCTTTAAGAATCCAATCTTCGGTACCCATTTTTACTTAGGGAGTGTGATTACTGGCTTGATTGCTCTCTTCCCTTTTGATTCCCCCTCCTTCTCCTCCTGGTCCCCTCTATCTCCCTCCTCCCTCTTCTCTTTTTCATGTAACTCTGTGAACCTCTCTGGGTGTCGCTCACTGTGAAGAGTCTTTTCACCATTAACCTAGATGTTTTATCATTGGTGTTGTATGGATGGAGAAGTATTGAGGATACTATATGAATAAGACTGAAAGCCAGAGGCAGGAGGCCTAAATCCAAAACTTGAGAACACCAGAAAACTCCTGACTCCAGGAACCATTAATCAACAAAAGCTCATCCAAAAGCCTCCATACCTACACTGAAACCAAGCTCCATCCAAGGGCCAAAATGTTTAAGAACAAGACACATCAAGCTAATTCTACAACAACGCAGGAACTGAGCACAAAAATACACGCAGGCAAAAGTCACACCAAACCCATGGACAACTCAAAACTCACTAATGGACACTTCATTGCACTCCAGAGAGAAGAGATACAGCTCCACACACCAGAATATTAATGCTAGCTTCCCTAACCAGGAAACCTTGACAAGGCACTTGTCCAACCCTACCCACAAGGAGGAACCTCCACCATAAAGAGGAACAAAAAACTTCCAGCCTACAGAAAGACCACCCCAAACACAGCAACATAAAAAAAGATTAAAAGACAGAAAAATATTCAGCACGTAAAGAGGAGAGTGAAAAAGTTGGCTTAAAGCTCAACATTCAGAAAACTAAGATCATGGCATCTGATCCCATCACTTCATGGGAAATAGATGGGGAAACAGTGGAAACAGTGTCAGACTATATTTTTGGGGGCTCCAAAATCACTGCAGAGGGTGACTGCAGCCAGGGAATTACAAGATGCTTACTCTTTGGAAGGAAATTTATGATCAACCTAGACAGCATATTAAAAATCAGAGACATTACTTTGCCAACAAAGGTTCGTCTAGTCAAGGCTATGGTTTTCCCAGTGGTCCTGTATGGATGTGAGAGTTGGACTGTGAAGAAAGCTGAGCACTGAAGAATTGATGCTTTTGAATTGTGGTGTTGGAGAAGACTCTTGAGAGTCCCTTGGACTGCAAGGAGATCCAACCAGTCCATTCTGAAGGAGATCAGCCCTGGGTGTTCATTGGAAAGACTGATGTTGAAGCTGAAACTCCAATACTTCGTCATGCCAAGAGTTGACTTATTGGAAAAGACCCTGATACTGGGAGGGATTGGGGGCAGGAGGAGAAGGGGACGACAGAGGATGAGATGGTTGGATGGCATCACTGACTCGATGGACATGAGCTTGGGTAAACTCCGGGAGTTGGTGATGGACAGAGAGGCCTGGGGTGCTGTGATTCATGGGGTCGCAAAGAGTCAGACATGACTGTGTGACTGAACTGAAAGGAAAATGATAAAAGCACACCAAATCAAACAAGAGGAGGAGATAGGTAGTCTACCTGAAAAAGAATTCAGGATAATGATAGTAAAAATGATCCAAATTTTTGAAAATAAAATGGAGTTACAAATAAATAGTCTGGAGACAAGGATTGAGAAGATGCAAGAAAAGTTTAAACAGTACCTAGAAGAAACAAATAATAGTAAAGCAATAATGAATAGTGCAATAAATGAGATCAAAAACACTCTGGAGGAAACCAAGAGGAGAATAACTGAGGCAGAAGACAGAATAAGTGAGGAGGAAGTTAGAATTGTGGAAATGAATGAAACAGAGAGAAAAAAAAAGAATTAAAAGAAATGAGGACAACCTCAGAGACCTCTGAGACAATGTTAAATGCCACAACATTCTAATCATAGGAGTCCCAGAAGAAGACAAAAAGGAAGGCCATAAGAAAATACTTCTTTTTTTTTTTTTTAATTGTTAAGGTTTTTTTTTTTTTTAATTTTATTTTATTTTTAAACTTTACAATATTGTATTGGTTTTGTCAAATATGGAAATGAATCTGCCACAGGTATACATGTGTTCCCCATCCTGAACCTTCCTCCCTCCTTCCTCCCCGTACCATCCCTCTGGGTCGTCCCAGTGCACCAGCCCCAAGCATCCAGTATCATGCATCGAACCTGGACTGGCAACTCGTTCCATATATGATATTATACGTATTTCAGAATTGAAGGAGACACGTGTACCCCAGTGTTCATTCCAGCCATGTTTACAATAGCCAGGACATGGAAGCAACCTAGATGTCCACTGGCAGATAAATTGATAAGAAAGCCAGGTACATATATACAATGGAATGTTACTCGGCTATTAAAAGGAATTCATTTGAATCAGTTTTAATGAGGTGGATGAAACTGGGGCCTATTATAGTGGGTGAACTAAATCAGAAAGAAAAACATCAATACAGTATATTAATGCATATATTTGAAATTTAGAAAGATGGTAAAAAAAAAAAAAAAAAAGAAAGATGGTAATGATGACCATTCCAGGAGGAGCAACCTCACCTCCAAGGAACACTGGCTGCACGGGCACAGGAGAGCCTAGAGGAGCTATTCCACGTTTAAGGTCAGAAGGGGTGGCGGTAAGGAGATACCTCTCGTCCAAGGTAAGGAGCAGCAGCTGCGCTTTGCTGGAGCAGCCATGAAGAAATACCCCACATGCAAGGTAAGAGAAACCCAAGTAAGACAGTAGGTATTGCAAGAGGGCATCAGAGGGCAGACACACTGAAACCATAATCACACAAAACTAGTCAATCTAATCACACTAGGACCACAGCCTTGTCTAAATCAATGAAACTAAGCCATGCCCGTGGGGACACCCAAGATGGGCGGGTAATGGTGGAGAGGTCTGACAGAATGTGGTACACTGGAGAAGGGAATGGCAAACCACTTCAGTATTCTTGCCTTGAGAACCCCATGAACATTATGAAAAAGCAAAATGATGGGATACTGAAAGAGGAACTCCACAAATCAGTAGGTGCCCAGTAGGAGATCAACAGAGAAATAGCTCCAGAAAGAATGAAGGGATGGAGCCAAAGCAAAAACAATACCCAGTTGTGGATGTGACTGGTGATAGAAGCAAGGTCCAATGCTGTAAAGAGCAATATTGCATAGGAACCTGGAATGTCAGGTCCATGAATCAAGGCAAATTGAAAGTGGTCAAACAAGAGATGGCAAGAGTTAATGTCAACATTCTAGGAATCAGCGAACTAAAATGGACTGGAATGGGTGAATTTAACTAAGATGACCATTATATTTACTACTGCAGGCAGGAATCCCTCAGAAGAAACGGAGTAGCCATTATGGTCAACAAAAGAATTTGAAATGCAGTACACGGATGAAATCTCAAAAACGACAGAGTGATCTCTGTTCCTTTCCAAGGCAAACAATTCAATATCACAATAATCCAAGTCTATGACCCAACCAGTAATGCTGAAGAAGGTGAAGCTGAACGGTTCTATGAAGACCTACAAGACCTTTTAGAATTAACACCCCAAAAAGATGTCCTTTTCATTATAGGGGACTGGAATGCAAAAGTAGGAAGTCAAGAAACATCTGGACTAACAGGCAAATTTGGCCTTGGAATACAGAATGAAGCAGGGCAAGGACTAATAGAGTTTTGCCAAGAAAATGCACTGGTCATAGCAAACACCCTCTTCCAACAACACAAGAGAAGACTCTACACATGGGCATCACTAGATGGTCAACACCGAAATAACATATATTATATTCTTTACAGCTAAAGATGGAGAATCTCTATACAGTCAACAAAAACAAGACAAGGAGGGGACTGTGTGTCAGCTCATGAGCTCCTTATTGCCAAATTCAGACTTAAATTGAAGAAAGAGGGGAAAACCACTAGACCATTCAGGTATGACCTAAATCAAATTCCTTATGATTATACAGTGGAAGTGAGAAATAGATTTAAGGAACTAGATCTGATAGATAGAGTGCCTGATGAACTATGGACTGAAGTTTGTGACATTGTACAGGAGACAGGGATCAAGACCATCCTCATGGAAAAGAAATGCAAAAAAGCAAAATAGCTGTCTGGGGAGGACTTACAAATAGCTGTGAAAAGAAGAGAAGTGAAAAACAAAGGAGAAAAGGAAAGATATAAGCATCTGAGTGCAGAGTTCCAAAGAATAGCAAGAAGAGATAAGAAAGCCTTCCTCAGTGATCAATGCAAAGAAATAGAGGAAAACAACAGAATGGGAAAGACTAAAGATCTCTTCACAAAAATTAGAGATACCAAGGGAACATTTCATGCAAAGATGGGCTCGATAAAAGACAGAAATGGTATGGACCTAACAGAAGCAGAAGATATTAAGAAAAGGTGGCAAGAATACACAGAACTGTACAAAAAGATCTTCACAACCCAGATCATCACGATGGTGTGGTCACTCACCTAGAGCTGGACATCCTGGAATGTGAAGTCAAGTGGGTCTTAGAAAGCAAAACTACCTTTCTAAATTCCATATATATGTGTTAGTATACTGTATTGGTGTTTTTCTTTCTGGCTTACTTCACTCTTTATAATAGGCTCCAGTTTCATCCACCTCATTAGAACTGAGAAAGATGGTAACAATAACCCTGTATATGAGACAGGCAAAGAGACACTGAAGTATAGAACAGTCTTTTGGACTCTGTGGGAGAGGGAGAGGGTGGGATGATTTGAAAGAATGGCATAGAAACATGTAAAATATCATATATGAAACTAGTCACCAGTCCAGGTTCGATGCATGATACTGGATGCTTGGGGCTGGTGCACTGGGACGACCCAGAGAGATGGTAAGGGGAGGGAGGAGGGAGGAGGGTTCAGGATGGGGAACACGTGTATAACTGTGGCAGATTCGTGTTGATATATGGCAAAACCAATATAATATTGTAAAGGTAAAAATTAAAAAAAAAAAAAAGAAAGCATCACTACAAACAAAGCTAGTGGAGGTGATGGAATTCCAGTTGAGCTATTTCAAATCCTGAAAGATGATGCTGTGAAAGTGCTGCACTCAATATGCAAGCAAATTTGGAAAACTCAGCAGTGGCCACAGGACTGGAAAAGGTCAGTTTTCATTCCAATCCCAAAGAAAGGCAATGCCAAAGAATGCTAAAACTACCACACAGTTGCACTCATATCACATGCTAGTAAAGTAATACTCAAAATTCTCCAAGCCAGGCTTCAGCAGTACGTGAACTGTGAACTTCCAGATGTTCAAGCTGGTTTTAGAAAAGGCAGAGGAACCAGAGACCAAATTGCCAACATCTGCTGGATCATTGAAAAAGCAAGATAGTTCCACAAAAACGTCTATTACTGCTTTACTGACTATGCCAAGGCCTTTGACTGTGTGGATCACAATAAACCGTGGAAAATTCTGAAAGAGATGGGAATACAAGAGCACCTGAACTGTCTCTTGAGAAACCTATATGCAGGTCAGGAAGGAACAGTTAGAACTGGACATGGAACAACAGACTGGTTCCAAATAGGAAAAGGAGTATGTCAAGGCTGTATGTTGTCACCCTGTTTATTTAACTTATATGCAGAGTACATCATGAGAAATGCTGGACTGGAAGAAACACAAGCTGGAATCAAGATTGCCAGGGGAAATATCTATAACCTCAGATAGGCAGTTGACACCACCCTTATGGCAGAAAGTGAAGAGGAAGTAAAAAGACTCTTGATGAAGGTGAAAGAGGAGAGTGAAAAAGTTGGCTTAAAACTCAACATTCAGAAAACTAAGATCATGGCATCCGGTCCCATCACTTCATGGGAAATAGATGGGGAAACAGTGGAAACAGTGTCAGACTTTATTTTTCTGGGCTCCAAAATCAATGCAGATGGTGACTGCAGCCATGAAATTAAAAGATACTTACTCCTTGGAAGGAAAGTTATGACCAACCTAGATAGCATATTGAAAACCAGAGACGTTACTTTGCCAACAAAGGTCCATCTAGTCAAGGATATGGTTTTTCCAGTGGTCATGTATGCATGTGACAATTGGACCTTGAAGAAAGCTGAGCACTGAAGAATTGATGATTTTGAACTGTGTTGTTGGAGAAGCCTCTTGAGAGTCCCTTGGACTGCAAGGAGATCCAACCAGTCCATTCTAAAGGAGATCAGCCCTGGAATTTCTTTGGAAGGAATGTTGCTAAAGCTGAAACTCTAGTACTTTGGCCACCTCATGGGAAGAGTTGACTCATTGGAAAAGACTCTGATGCTAGGAGGGATTGGGGGCAGGAGGAGATGGGGACGACAGAAGATGAGATGGCTGGATGGCATCACTGACTCGATGGACATGAGTCTCAGTGAACTCCAGGAGTTGGTGATGGACAGGGAGGCCTGGTGTGCCCGATTCATGGGGTCGCAGAGTCGGACATGACTGAGCGACTGAACTGAACTGAACTGAATGATGACCCTATATGCAGACATCAAAAAAGGCACAGATGGAAAGAACAGACTATTGGACTCTGTGGGAGAAGGCGGGGTGGGATGATTTGAAAGTATAGCATTGAAACATATGGCCAGTCCAGGTTTGATGCATGTGCCTGGGTGGTCATGGCTGTTGCTCTGGGATGATCCTAACAGATTGGATGGGGAGGGAGATTGAGGGGGGGTCAGGATGGGGAACACATGTACAGTCATGGATTATTCATGTGAAAGTATGGCAAAACTACCAGAACATTGTAAAGTAATTAGCCTCCAATTAAAATAAAAATAAATTAATAAAAGTGATAGAGGGACAGTCCTAAGATGGCAGAGGAATAGGACGGGGAGACCACTTTCTCTCCTACGAATTCATCAAGAGAACATTTGAACACTAACTAAATTCTACAAAATAACTTCTGAATGCCAGCAGAGGACATCAGGCACCTAGAAAAGCAGCCCATTGTCTTCAAAAGGAGATGGAGAAGTCTTGAGGCTATTGTAAAAATAAGGCTGAAAACCAGAAGCAGGAGGCTTAATTCGAAATCCTGAGAACACCAGAGAACTCCTGACTCCACGGAACATTAATTGACAGGAGCTCATCAAATGCCTCCATATCTACACTGAAACAAAGCACCACCCAAGGGTGAACAAGTTCCAGAGCATGATATACCACGCAAATTCTCCAGAAACACAGGAACATAACCCTGAGCTTCAATATACAGGCTGCCCAAAGTCACTCCAAACCCAGTTACATCTCATAACTCATTACTGGACACTTCATTGCATTCCAGAGAGAAGAAATCCAGCTCCACCCACCAGAACACCGACACAAGCTTCCCTAAACAGGAAACCTTGACAAGCCATGCATAGAACCCCACCCACACCTACGAAACATCACAATAAAGATAACTCTACAAACTGCCAGAATACAGAAAGGCCACCCCAAACACAGCAATATAAACAAGATGAAGAGACAGAGGAATACCCAGCAGGTGAATGAACAGGATAAATGCCCACCAAACCAAACAAAAGAGGAAGAGATAGGGAATCTACCTGATAAAGAATTCTGAATAATGATAGTGAAAATGATCCACAATCTTGAAAACAATATGGAATCACAGATAAATAGCCTGAAGACAAGGATTGAGAAGATGCAAGAACGGTTTAATAAGGACCTAGCAGAAATATAAAAGAGTCAATATATAATGAATAATGCAATAAACGAGATTCAAAACACTCTGGAGGGAACCAACCGTAGGATAACTGAGGGAGAAGATAGGGTTAGTGAGGTAGAAGGTAGAATGGTAGAAATAAATGAATCAGAGGGGAAAAAAGGAAAATGAATTAAAAGAAATGAAGACAATCTCAGAGACCTCTGGGGCAATGTTAAAGGCCCCAATGTTCAAATCATAGGAGTCTCAGAAGAAGAAGACAAGAAGAAAGACCATGAGAAAATACTTG
The DNA here is from genome assembly GCF_029407905.1 of Bubalus kerabau. NCBI lineage: Eukaryota > Metazoa > Chordata > Mammalia > Artiodactyla > Bovidae > Bubalus > Bubalus kerabau. Next base: position 54,962,785 of record NC_073647.1, on the reverse strand, counting down.
AGGAGATAATAGTTGAAAACTTCCCTAAAATGGGGAAGGAAATAGTCACCCATGTCCAAGAAACCCAGAGAGTCCCAAACAGGATAAACCCAAGGCAAAACACCCCAAGACACATATTAATCAAGTTAACAAAGATCAAACACAAAGAACAAATATTAAAAGAAGCAAGGTAAAAACAACAAATAACCCACAAGGGGATTCCCATAAGGATAACAGCTGATCTTTCAATGGAAACTCTTCAAGCCAGGAGGGAATGGCAGGACACACTTTAAGTGATGAAATAAAATAATATATAGCCCAGATTACTGTACCCAGCAAGGATCTCATTCAAATATGAAGGAGAAATCAAAAGCTTTACCGACAAGGAAAAGCTGAGAGAATTCAGCACCACCAAACCAGCTCCCCAACAAATGCTAAAGGATCTTCTCTAGAAAGGAAACACAAAAAGGGTGTATAAACTCGAACCCAAAACAATAAAGTAAATGGCAATGGGATCATACTTATCAATAATTACCTTAAAGGTAAATGGGTTGAGTGCCTCAACCAAAAGACAATACTGGCTGAATGGATACAAAAACAAGACCGCCATATGTGTTGTGTGCAAGAGACCCACCTCAAAACAAGGACACATATAGACTGAAAGTGAAGGGCTGGAAAAAGATATTCCACGCAAACAGAGACCAAAAAAAAAGCAGGAGTAGCAATGCTCATATCAGATAAAATAGACTTTAAAACAAAGGCTGTGAAAAGAGACAAAGAAGGACACTACATAATGATCAAGGGATCAATCCAAGAAGAAGATATAACAATTATAAATATATATGCACCCAACAGAGGAGCACCACAATATGTAAGACAAATGCTAACAAGTATGAAAGGGGAAATTAACAATAACACAATAATAGTGGGAGACTTTAATACCCAACTTACACCTATGAATGAAAGAAAGTGAAAGTGAAGTCACTTAGTCATGTCCAACTCTTTGCAACCCCATGGACTGTAGCCTACCAGGCTTCTCCGTACTTGGGATTCTCGAGGCAAGAATACTGGAGTGTGTTACCATTTCCTTTTCCAGGGGATCTCCCCGCCCCAGGGATCAAACCCACGTCTCCGGCATTGGAGGCAGACGCTTTAACCTCTGAGCCACCAGGGAAGCCTATGAATAGTTAGACTAAATATAAAATTAACAAGGAAAAACAAACTTTAAATGATACAATAGACCAGTTAGATGTAATTGATATCTATAGGACATTTCACCCCAAAACAATGAATTTCACCTTTTTCTCAAGCACACACACAACCTTCTCCAAGATAGATCACATCCTGGGCCATAAATGCGCCCAACATAGGAGCACCACAATATGTAAGACAAATGCTAGCCTTGGTAAATTAAAAAATTTGAAATCATTCCAAGCGTCTTTTCTGACCACAATGCAGTAAGATTAGATCTCAATTACAGGAGAAAAACTATTAAAAATTCCAACATATGGAGGCTGAACAACACGCTGTTGAATAACCAACACATCACAGAAGAAATCAAAAAAGAAATAAAAAATATGCATAGAAATGAATGAAAATGAAAACACAACAACCCAAAACCTGTGGGACACTGTAAAAGCAGTGCTAAGGGGAAGGTTCATAGCAATACAGGTATACCTCAAGAGACAAGAAAAAAAGTCAAATAAATATCCTAACTCTACACCTAAAGCAAATAGAAAACAACAACGAAAACAACAACAACAAATGAAGAACCCCAGGGTTAGTAGAAGGAAATAAATCTTAAAAATTAGGGCAGGAATAAATGCAAAAGAAAAACAAAAGAGACCATAGAAAAAATCAACAAAGCCAAAAGCTGGTTCTTTGAGAGGATAAATAAAATTGACAAACCATTAGCCAGACTCATCAAGAAACAAAGGGAGAAAACTCAAATCAATAAAATTAGAAATGAAAATGGAGAGATCACAACAGACAACACATAAATACAAAGGATCATAAGAGACTACTATCAGCAATTATATGCCAATAAAATGGACAGCTTGGAAGAAATGGGCAAATTCTTAGAAAAGTACAACTTTGCAAAACTGAACGAAGAAGAAATAGAAAATCTTAACAGACCCATCACAAGCACAGAAATTGAAACTGTAATCAGAAATTTTCCAGCAAACAAAAGCCCAGGTCCAGATGGCTTCACCGATGGCAATGGCACCCCATTCCAGTACTTTTGCCTGAAAAATCCCACGGAAGGAAAAACCTCGTAGGTTGCAGTCCATGGGGTCGCTTAGAGTCAGACACGACTGAGCGACTTCACTTTCACTTTTCACTTTCATGCACTGGAGAAGGCAATGGCAACACACTCCATTGTTATTGTCTGGAGAATCCCAGGGAAGGGGGAGCTTGGTGGACTGCCATCTATGGGGTCGAACAGAGTCAGACATGACTAAAGTGACTTAGCAGCAGCAGCAGCAGATGGCTTCACAGCTGAATTCTACCAAAAATGTAGAGAAGGGTTAACACCTATCCTACTCAAACTCTTCCAGAAAATTGCAGAGGAAAGTAAACTTCCAAACTCATTCTGTGAGGCCACCATCACCCTAATACCAAAACCTGATAAAGATGCCAAAAAAAAAGAAATGCAAAAATCCTTAACAAAATTCTAACAATCAGAATCCAAGAACACATTTAAAAGATCATACATCATGACCAAGTGGGCTTTGTCCCAGGGATGCAAGGATTCTTCAATATCCGCAAATCAATCAATGTAATACACCACATTAACAAATTGAAATATAAAAGCCATATGATTATCTCAATAGATGCAGAGAAAGCCTTTGACAAAATTCAACATCCATTTATGATAAAAAAATCTCCAGAAAGCAGAAATAGAAGGAACATACTGCAACATAATAAAAGCTATATATGACAAACCCACAGCAAACATTATCCTCAATGGTGAAAAATTGAAAGCATTTCCTCTAAAGTCAGGAACAAGACAAGGGTGCCCACTCTCACCACTACTATTCAACATATCTTTGGAAGTTTTGACCACAGCAATCAGAACAGAAAAAGAAATAAAACGAGCCAAATTGGAAAAGAAGTAGTACAAATCTCACTGTTTGCAGATGACATGATCCTCTACATAGAAAACCCTAAGACTCCACCAGAAAATTACAAGAGCTAATCAATGAATATAGTAAATTTGCAGGATATAAAATCAACACACAGAAATCTCTTGCATTCCTATAAACTAATAATGAGAAAATAGAAAGAGAAATTAAGGAAACAAATCCATTCATCATTGCAATGAAAAGAATAAAATACTTAGGAATATATCTACCTAAAGACTCTAAATACCTACATACAGAAAACTATAAAACACAGGTGAAAGAAATCAAAGAGCACACTAATATATGGAGAAATATACTGTGTTCATGGATCGGAATAATCAATATAGTGAAAATGACTATAGTACCCAAAGCAATCTATAGATTTAATGCAATCCTTATCAAGCTACCAACGGTATTTTTCACAGAGCTAGAACAAATAATTTTACAATTTTTATGGAAATAAAAAAACCTCGAATAGTCAAAGCAATCTTGAGAAATAAGAATGGAACTGGAGGAATCCACCTGCCTGACTTCAGGCTCTACTACAAAGCCACAGTCATCAAGACAGTATGGTTTTTTGTACAAAGACAGAAATACAGATCAATGGAACAAAATAGAAAGCCCAGAGATAAATACACGGACCTATGGACACCTTATGTTTGACAAAGGAGGCAAAAACATACAATGGAGAAAAGACAATCTCTTTAACAAGTGGTGCTGAGAAAACTGGTCAACCACTTGTAAAAGAATGAAACTAGAATACTTTCTAACACAATACACAAAAATACACTCAAAATGGATTAAAGATCTAAACTTAAGACCAGAAACTCTAAAACTCCTAGAGGAGAACATAGGCAAAATACTCTCTGACACACATCACAGCAGGATCCCCTATGACCCACCTCCCCAAATATTAGAAATAAAAGCAAAAATAAACAAATGGGACCTAATTAAAATTAAAAGCTTTTGCACAACGAAGGAAACTATAAACAAGGTGACAAGACAGCCTTCCAAATGGGAGAAAATAATAGCAAATGAAGCAACTGACAAAGGATTAATCTCAAAAATATACAAGCAACACCTGCAGCTCAATTCCAGAAAATTAAATGACCCAATAAAAAAAAAGGGGGGGCAAAGACCTAAACAGACATTTCTCCAAAGAAGACTTACAGATGGCTAACAAACACATGAAAAGATGCTCAACATCCCTCATTATCAGAGAAATGCAAATCAAGACTACAATGAGGTACCATTTCATGCCAGTCAGAATGTCTGCGATCCAAAAGTCTACAAGCAATAAATGCTGGAGATGGTGTGGAGGAAAGGGAACCTTCTTACACTGTTGGTGGGAATGCAAACTAGTACAGCCACCATGGAGAACATTGTGGATACTCCTTAAAACCTGGAAATAGAACTGCCATACAACCCAGCAATCCCACTGCTGGGCATACACACTGAGGAAACCAGAATTGAAAGAGACATGTGTACTCCAATGTTCATTACAGCAGTGTTTATAATAGCCAGGGAATGGAAGCAACCTAAAAGTCCATCAGCAGCTGAATGGATAAGAAAGCTTTGGTACATATACATAATGGAGTATTAGCCATAAAAATGAATACATTTGAATCAGTTCTAATGAGGTGGATGAAACTGGAGCCTATTATACAGAGTGAAGTAAGCCTGAAAGAAAAACACCAATACAGTATACTAATGCATATATATGGAATTTAGAAAGATGGTAACGATAACCCTGTATGTGAGACAGCAAAAGAGACACGGATGTATAGAACAGTCTTTTGGACTCTGTGGGAGAGGGCGAGTGTGGGATGATTTGGGAGAATGGCATTGAAACATGTATAATATCATATGTGATATGAATCACCAGTCCAGGTTTGATGCATGACACAGGGGGCTTGGGGCTTGTGCACTGGGATGACCCAGCTGAATGGTATGGGGAGGGAGGTGGGAGGGAGGTTCAGGATTGGGAACATGTGTACACCTGTTTCAGATTCATGTTGATGTATGGCAAAAGCACTACAATATTGTAAAGTAATTAGACTGCAATTAAAATAAATACATAAAAATAAAAAGAATAAAAGGAAATATTTTTATATTAGTAATTTAAATATTACTGATAATCCTAGGGTAACTATTAAAGAATAGAATTTGTACAATTTTCAAACTAAAAGGAAGAAAACATAAATAGAATGAAAAATTTTAAAAACTGTAAAGAAGAGAAAATAAACATAAAATATAGTGGTAGATATAAATCTAAATATGTATGTCATTACAAAAACTAAAAAGAATAATTAGCTAGAATAAAGAAATATTCAGATCAGAATATATATTCAATTTACACAGAACACTTCTAAAACACGGATTTTGAAAGTTTTAAAGTAAATTTAGAAAGAAAACATTAATCTAGAAGAAAGTGAATCAAGACGGCAAAGTAAAAGGATGTTGAATCCACCTCTTCCCATGAACACATGAAAAATACATCTACACGTGGAACAATACTCATTGAAAACTAACTGTTCACTGGCAGAAAGACTCTTGGACAACGAAGGCTGTAAGAAAGTTCAGTTTAGTTCAGTCACTCAGTGGTGTCCAACTCTTTGAGATTCCAAGGACTATACCAATCCAGGCTTCCCTGTCCATCACCAACTCCTGGACCCTGCTCAAATTAATGTCCATCAAGTCGGTGACACTGTCCAATCATCTCATCCTCTGTCCTCCCCTTCTCCTGACTTCAATCTTGCCCAGTTTCAGGGTCTTTTCCAAAAGTCAGTTCTTTGCATCAGGTAGCCAAAGTATTGAAGCTTCAGCTTCAGTATCAGTCCTTCCAGGGAATATTCAGGACTGATTTCCTTCAGGATTGACTGGTTTGATCTCCTTGCTGTCCAAGGGACTCTCAAGAGGCTTCTCCAACACCACAGTTAAAAAGCATCAATTCTTTCATTCTTAGCCTTCTTTAAGGTCCAACTTTCACATCCATAAATGACTACTGGAAAAATTATAGCTTTGACTAGACAGACCTTTGTCAGCAAAATAATGTCTCCGCTTCTTAATATGGTGTCTAGGTTTGTTATACCTTTTCTTCCCAGGAGCAAGCATCTCTTAATTTCATGGCTGAAGTCACCATTTTCAGTGATTTTGGAGCCCAAGAAAATAAAGTCTGTCGCAGTTTGCTTTGTTTTCCCATCTATTTACATGAAGTGATGGGACTGGATGCCATGATCTTAGTTTTCTCAATGTTGAATTTTAAGCCAGCTTTTTCACTCTCCTCTTTCACTTTCATCAAGAGGTTCTGTGAAATAGGATACCTAAACAAAGAAGGCAGACAATAACTATTGTCAACAAGTATGTGGAGAAGTTTGAAACAACATATCCTTCTTGTAGTAATGTAAAATGATGCAGCTGCTTTGGAAAACAGATATTATATGTATATATATACATGTGTGTGTGTGTGTGTTTAAAACCTTATAATATATTACATTATAAAACATATATGTGTATACACACACACATTACCTTATAACTCAACAATTCCACTCCTAGATATATACCCAACAAAATTGAAAATATATGATGACACAAAACATATAAATGGATGACTGTTATAACATTATTCAAAATAACCACCCCCACAGTGGAAACAAACCAAATGGCCATCAGCTGCTGAAAGGGTAACCAGAATATGGTATATACATACAATAGGATATTTTTCAGCCTTCAAAATAAATAAAATTCTGATACATGTTACAAATCATACTAAGTTAAAGAAGCTGGACACAGTTAATGAATAATTCTATTCATATGGAATATCCAGATTAGGTTAAGCAAACTTATAGATGAGAATCTGTTTATAGTGGTTTCAAGGGGCAGAGGAATTTGGAATGACTGCTAATGTGTATGAGATTTTTTTGTGGGGAGTGATGCCTTTATTTTATTTTTATTTTTTTAATTTAAATGTATTGGTTTTAATTAGAGGCTAATTACTTTACAATATTGTATTGGTTTTGCCACACATCAACATGAATCCAGCACGGGTGTATATGTGTTCCCCATCCTGAACCCTCCTCCCACCTCCCTCCCCATACCATGCCTCTGGGTCATCCCAGTGCACCAGCCCCAAGCACCCTGTGTCATGCATCACACCTGGACTGGCGATTCATATCACATATGATATTATACATGTTTCAATGCCATTCTCCCAAATCATTCCACCCTCACCCTCTCCCACAGAGTCCAAAAGATGGTTCTATACATCTGTGTCTCTTTTGCTGTCTCACATACAGGGTTATAGTTACCATCTTTCTAAATTCCATATATATGCATTAGTATACTGTATTGGTGTTTTTCTTTCAGGCTTACTTCACTCTGTATAATGGGCTCCAGTTTCATCCACCTCATTAGAACTGTTTCAAATGTAGTCTTTTTAATGGCTGAGTAATACTCCATTGTGTATATGCACCAAAATTAGAAAATAGTTTTATTCTATTTTGTGATGGTTACATAATTTTGTGAATATACTACTGAAATCACTTTATTGCATACTTTGAAAGGAAATTTTAGAATACATAGATTATGTTTCAATCAAGAAAAAAAGAGAATTGCAAGCATGAAGTAAACTTTTGAATATGAAATGTATTTAATTTTCCAACTAATAAAACATGAAGCTCATTTTGTTTCACTAATGAAATCTGTAAAACATTGAAGAACAAATGAATGCAGTGTTTTGCAAGTTCTGTCAAGGTGTAGGAACAGAAGGAACAATCTCCAATTCATTTTATAAAGCTAGAATTACATAGATAAAAAACATGAAAATGACAGTATTAAGAAACTATTGTCCAATCTCACTTATGAAAACAGAAAATATTATGGAAAAATCATACACAGGAATTCTCTAGTGGTCCAGTGGTTAGGATTCAGAAATTTCACTGCCATAACCTGGGTTCAATCCCTGGTCAGGGAACTAAGATCCTCCAAGCTACATTGTGTGGACAAAAATAAAAATATTTGTGTGTGTGTGTGTGTGTGTGTGTGTGTATGAATTCTATGGTCCATAAAAAAGAGAATATATCATTATAGCTTAACCCAAGAATTCAAGCTTTAATATATTCAAAAACAATATAATTAACCATATTATCAAGCAAAAGGGAAAAGATCACATGATCAGTTCAATAGTTGAAGAAACATAATTTAATAAAATTAGATATTCAACAGTACAAAACAGTAAAATAATATTTGAAAATTAAAAATCATTTAGGAGATCAGGGAATTCCAGTGTGGAATGTAGTGTTTTATAAAACAATCTATACCCACACACATGGAATTCCTTGGCCATCCAGTTGTTACGACTTCATGTTTCCACTACTAGAGGCCTGGGTTCAATTCCTGGTCAGGGAAATAAGACCTAGCAAGTTGTGTGACACAGACAAAACACACAAACTCATACACACACACACACACATACACACCCTACAATCAAATAATTTTGGCAAGAATATAAAATAGACAAAAGGTCAGTCTCTTTAACAAGTGATGTTGGGAAGGTTGGACAGCTGTATATAAACTAATGAAATTAGAACACACCCTCACATCATACACAAAAATAAACTCAAAATGGCTTAAAGACTTAAATATAAGACATGACACCACAAAACACCTAGAATAAAGAACAGGTAAAACATTATCTGACATAAATCATGACATTGTTTTTTTAGGTCAGTGTCCTGAGACAAAAAGAGAGAGAGATAAATAGAGAAAATAAGCAAATGGGACCTAATCAAATTTACGGACTTCTGTAAGAAGTCTGTATAGAAAAGAAAACCATAAAAACTACAAAAAGACAATCTACAGACTGGGAGAAAATATTTGTAAATGATGCAACTGACAAAGGCTTAATTTCCAAAATATATAAACAAACTTATACAACTCAGCAACAACAACAGCAATCAAAGAATGCACAGAAAACCTACACAGACATATCTCCAAAGAAGACATACAGATAGTCAACACTCAAATGGAATGATGCTTAACATCACTAACTATTAGAGAAATGCAAATAAAAACTGCAATTAGGTACCAGCTCACACCTGTCAGAATAGCCATCATTAAAAAGTAAAATACTGGAAAGGGTTTGTAGAAAAGAGAACCCTGCTACACTATTGGTGGAGATGCAAGTTGGTGCAGCTTCAATGGAAACCAATATGGGGGTTCCTCAGGAAACTAAAAATAGACTTAACACATGATCCAGCAACCCCACTCCTGGGCATATATCTGGACAAAAATATAATTTAAAAAGGTACATGCACCACTATATTAATAGCAACACTATTCACAATACCCAAGACATGCTGCTACTGCTGCTGCTAAGTCGCTGCAGTTGTTTCCGACTCCTTGCGACCCCATAGATGGCAGCCCACCAGGCTCCCCCGTCCCTGGGATTCTCCAGGCAAGAACACTGGAGTGGGTTGCCATTTCCTTCTCCAATGCATGAAAGTGAAATGTGAAAGTGAAGTCACTCATTCGTGTCTGACTCTAGCGACCCCATGGACTGCAGCCTACCAGGCTTCTCCATCCATGGAACATCCTATGGATAAAAAATATGTGATATATATATATATATATATATACACACACACAATGAAATAATATATATGTATATACATTATACATTATATATATATATATATATATATATATATATATATATATATATAGTTTGCAGAGCAGCAATGAAGACCCATAGAGAATAGACTTATGAACAAGGGTTGGGGAGAAGAAGGCGAGAGTGAGATAAATGAAGAGGGTAGCATGGATGCATACACACCAACAAATGTAAATAGATGGGAAACGGGAATTTGATGTATGACTCAGGGAAATCATACTGGGGCTCTGTAATAACCTAGAGGGGTGGGGATGGGTGGAAGATGGAATGGAGATTCAAGAGGGTATTTACACCAATGCTTAATTCAAGTTGATGTATGACAGAAATCAAATCAATATTATAAACCAATCATCAATTAAAAATAAATCAATAAATATTTTTTTAAATATGGTATATATATATATATATATATATACACACACACACACACACACACACTGGAATATTATTCAGCCATAAAAAAGAATGAAATAATGCTGTTTGCAGCAATATGGATGGACTTAGAGATCATTATCTGAGAAGGCAATGGCAACCCACTCCAGTACTCTTGCCTGGAAAATCCCATGGATGGAGGAACATGGTAGGTTGCAGTCCACGGGGTCGCTAAGAGTCTGACATGACTGAACGACTTCACTTTCACTTTTCACTTTGATGCATTGGAGAAGGAAAATGACAACCCACTCCAGTGTTCTTGCCTGGAGAATCCCATGGACGGCGGAACCTAGTGGGCTGCTGTCTATGTGGTCGCACACAGTTGGAAACGACTGAAGTGACTTAGCAGCAGCAGCAGAGATCATTATACTAAGTGAAGTAAAAGACAAAAACTATATGATATCACTCATGTGTGGAATCTAAAATATGACACAAATAAACATATCTATTATGCAAAATTAAAACAGACTCATAGACATACAGAACAGACCTGTGGTTGCTACGGGGGAGAGGGTGTGGAGGAGAGATGGTCTGAGAGTTTAGGACTAGCAAATGAAAATTGCTATATATAGAATGGATAAATAGCAAAATCCTACTGTATAGCACAGGGAGCTATATTCAATATTCTGTGATAATACATAATGGAACAGAATATTTTAAAAATTATACATATATATACTAGAATCACTTTGCTGTTCAGAAGGAAACTAACACAGCATTGTAAATTAACTATACATCAATAAACAGAAAATATTAAAAAAAAAAAACACATGTTGCCAACAAAAGCATGAAATAACCTCATTGAAGCAAGTGTGTGTGGGGGGGAGTAGTTTTAACCTAACTTTGGGAATGAGTAGATTCTGTAAGACTAAAGATAAAAGAACTGAATATTAGCACCATGAAGGCAATGGCACCCCACTCCAGTACTCTTGCCTGGAAAATTCCATGGACGGAGGAGCCTGGTAGGCTGCAGTCCATGGGGTCACTAAGAGTCGGACACGACTGAGCAACTTCACTTTCACTTTTCACTTTCATGCATTGGAGAAGGAAATGGCAACCCACTCCAGTGTTCTTGCCTGGAGAATCCCAGGGACGGTGGAGCCTGGTGGGCTGCTGTCTATGGGGTCACACAGAGTCGGACACGACTGAAGTGACTTAGCATTAGCATGTAGATAATGTTGTTTCCCACTAAAGAATGGGTTATCAATTCTGATATTGATATACCTGTGTACTGGAATTGAACAAGTACATAATTGCAATGCAAATGCCAGGAGCCAGGTTTCTCACTATTGGAGTGAAAGTTTACAAATAAGCAAAAGAAAGGAAAAGGCTAGAATTTTCTATGTGGTAATGAATTAGATTTTGAAGCATAAGTTATGAACTCATAAGTTTAATATAGCTATGCATGGTTACATACAAAAGTATATATATATATATTAGTATGTACACACAAATTTCCTTGCTCTGTCAGGTGAGACAGCCAGGAAGTAGTAATACTATCATAGTAACACCTAATGCCACATCTTGGTTTCTAATACAATTCTCCAAGAACATTTGTATGAATATTTGATTAGTGTCCTTTGTGGAATACACATTCTATGAAAGCAAGAATTGTGTTTTACATATCATTATATCTTTACCAACTAGTGCAGTCTGACCCTTAATAAGCATTTGAAAATATTTATTGAATGTATGAATGAAAGAAATGTTTATAGAAATTTTAACTATCCTAAAGCATGACCAAAGTATGTTTCTTAAGAGCAGTAATAATGCATTTATCTGTATGTATAAACCCTTTCATTTGAATTTTGTTTGGTATATATGACTACTTGGGAAATACTTGCTGTTTTTAGAAAAATTAGTCCATTGCCTATCTCATAAGAACTCCGAATTCTGGTAAGTCATTAAATAGAAAATAAAGATTAAGAAGAATTGCAAAGAAAGAAAAGAGTATTAGCAAAGAAGGAAGTATCAGTTAATTCACAGAGCATACAACAGTAATGTAGAAGACAGAGATATTACTTAAAGGACTCAGATGTCTATAGAGGAGAACATAGAATATGCTTTATACACATGGAAATTATATTTTCACAAAATCTACAAAAATATATCCTCATAAGTGTCAACTGGAAAAAGAAATGCACAACCTATAAGTTGAGAAGTATATTTTATCTGATGGAGTTTCTGAGGACTTAAGCCCAGAAGGCAGACTCTCAGCTCTGAGGGGCTGTTCCAAAGAGGTAGGAGAGGAGCCGATACATAAGAGTTTTACAACAAAAATCAGGTAGTTGGAACATGGAAGATTACTGTTAATTAAATGAAGCTGGACATCTCAAGCTAATGAATTTAACACTTTTCTAAATATGGGAAGATGCAAGAGTCTGGGCTCATTGAAATCATTCCTTTGATAGCCACCTCAGCTATCTGGGACCAGTATTCTGTGTTTTCTCATCTTGAATCCATAAGGGTGCCCCATGGGGTGAGCTGTGGTGACTGAGGACTTCGTGGCCACAATATCATTTGTTTACTTACATGGCAGGTGATATTCTTCGTCCACAGAAGCATCACAGATGTTTCCTGTAATGTAATAGTTAAAAGAGATCAATTGATAATTATTTTTGATTCCAAAGAAGCACCCCTAAAAACTGCTGCATACCCTCTCAATGCCCAATCACATACTTACCATTTATGTGCACACCAGCCAGATTTCTAATAACTAGGAACTGTGACTCACTGCTGAGGGTTTTCTCTGGCTTCTCCAAATCACTTCTGAAAATGTAGAGTAAGAAATAAATTCGAAAGAGTTATCAATAAAAGCCCCCATGTGTAGTTCTCAACCAATGACTGGCTTATGAATAAAACCCTACCTTCCTCTCCCTTTGGATAGAGTAATCCTGAAATTCTACACTGACTCTCAGAGTTCTAATTGTGATCATTGATCATGTTGAATGAAAATTTAAAAAAGCACAACCTAAAAATTGAGAGTTGTATTTTATTCAGGGGACAAAAATGAGGGGTAAGCTTGGGACACAGTGTTCCAAAGAGGCAAGAGAAGGAGCCAGGATACTCAGGAATTTTTACAACGAAGACCAGGTAGTCCAGAATATCAAAATATTACTGTTAATTAAAGAAAATTAGATATCTCAAGTTAAGGAATTTAGCATTTTTCTATGTATGGGAAGATGCAATAGTCTTGATCATTGAAATCATTCCTTTGATATCACTTCAACTATCTGGTGGCAGTAACCCATCTCTTCTCATCCTGAATCCCCTGAGGGAGAACCAGTGGGTTGGCTGCAGCAGCTGACTGCTAGATGAGGACGGGTGAGATCCTCCATCCTGAGTCCCTCAGGGCTCAGCAAGAGGATGGCTGTAATGCAATGGTTTGATGGGTGCAACATTCTGTGTTTATTGAGACAAGCAATATTTTTTCATCCACAGTAACTGGCTTGAAAATGCATCATCTTAATGACTTCTTTCATTAATTTTATTTTCTCTGTCTCATTTGTTTGCTCCCTTACCAGAATTTATGGAGATCACCAACAAAATAAACTACTTGCCCTTGAATCCTTGTCTCAGGTCTTCTTTTGGAAGAACTGAAACTAAGACATTCTACTTGAAGCTATGATAGCAATTTTATGTTTGAATAGAGTTTTGTTAACTGGGTGGGATTTCACCAGGTGAATCAGATTTGGCAAAGTTATTCCATGCAGAGGGAACAGCATGACAAAAAAACACAAATGTAAAACAGTGTATGTTTGATAAACATTTTTAAAGCTAAATAAATATAGAGTTCTGTTAGATAATAGCAGGAATTAAGTGGTGAAGTATTCTGATGCTTAAAGTGAAAGTCGATCAGTCATGTCCGACTGTTTGCGACCCCATGGACTATACAGTCCATGGAATTCTCCAGGCTAGAATACTGGAGAGGGTAGACTTTCCCTTCTCCAAGGGATCTTCCCAACCTTGATCTTCTGCATTGCAGGTGGAATTTTTTTTTTTTTTTTTTTTTTTTTTTTTTACCAGCTGAGCCACAAGGAAAGCCCAAGAATACTGGAGTGGGTAGCTTATCCCTTCCTCAGCAGATCTTCATGACCCAGGAATTGAACCGGGGTCTCCTACATTGCAGGTGGATTCTTTACAAACTGAGCTATCAAGGAAGCCTTACAGACTAAGTAAATCAGATTTTAGCCTATAGATAATGAAAGCATTTTCATACTCAGACAGGCACTATCTTCAGATTTTCTCATCTCATGGGGGAGATATTGTAACATTCACAACTACAATTTTTCTTGAGAATATTTCTGAGCTTTATAGTTTCAGCATGTGACTCTTTTTCTTGAAATTCCACTAAAATAATTTCTGAAAGTTAATAGAGAGTATTTAGTCAAGCAATTAATGTAAACCCCATATAAGATTGGCTTAAACAGGATTCATCATTTTTAAAATGACATAAAAATGATGTGAATGACAAACAAATAAGTCTGTTACATCGTGTAAAAGTGATAGGGTAATCTATATTAAAATAACTGATTAAATTATACATGAAACCAATTACAACTGCCTGTGACATATAAACCATCAGACACCAGTGTTAGCAATATTTTAGCAAGTTTTTTCTTAATGACCTTGAAGGATATTGACATTCCTGTTTCATTGTAACAAAAGTAGCGTCTTTCAGGTCAATGACCCCCAAAACCCTTTAGTTGGTGATATTTCAGTCTACCTCAGGAGCTGTTAATTCAATAATAAACCAGTTATTTGCACATTTTTTTTTTAAGAAAAGGTTTAAGAGTATACCAGGGTCAGAAAGAAGGCGGGGGGACAGTAACTGCATTTGTTGTCCAGTGTTCTTTGCAGGGAAGCTTGACAACAGCTATCTCATGGGCAACAGAGAGGTCATTGCCTGTAGGGTTGACAGAGTGGAAGGCAGTCCTTCTATTGTTTACCCTAGTACAGGAGCCTATATAATAAACCATATGCCTAAGGCTTTCAGAATACAAGATTTTTTATAGCAGAGTTGGACTATTTCCTTGGGGCCCCAATTTCTGAATTCAAAACCAAATAAATTATATATTAACCCTAAAGTTTAACAGACACTTGGTTTTTAAAATCTTTTATTTTATTTTATTTATTTTTAATTTTATTTTATTTTTTAAATTTTACATAATTGTATTAGTTTTGCCAAATATCAAAATGAATCCGCCACAGGTATACATGTGTTCCCCATCCTGAACCCTCCACCCTCCTCCCTCCCCACACCATCCCTCTGGGTCGTCCCAGTGCACCAGCCCCAAGCATCCAGTATCGTGCATCGAACCTGGACTGGCAACTCGTTTCATACATGATATTTTACATGTTTCAATGCCATTCTCCCAAATCTTCCCACCCTCTCCCTTTCTCACAGAGTCCATAAGACTGTTCTATACATCAGTGTCTCTTTTGCTCTCTCGTACACAGGGTTATTGTTACCATCTTTCTAAATTCCATATATATGCATTAGTATACTGTATTGGTGTTTTTCTTTCTGTTGGTGTTGTTCTTCATTCTGTATAATAGGCTCCAGTTTCATCCACCTCATTAGAACTGATTCAAATGTATTCTTTTTAATGGCTGAGTAATACTCCATTTTATATATGTACCACAGCTTGCTTATCCATTCATCTGCTGATGGACATCTAGGTTGCTTCCATGTCCTGGCTATTATAAACAGTGCTGTGATGAACATTGGGGTACACGTGTCTCTTTCCCTTCTGGTTTCCTCAGTGTGTATGCCCAGCAGTGGGATTGCTGGATCATAAGGCAGGTCTATTTCCAGTTTTTTAAGGAATCTCCGCACTGTTCTCCATAGTGGCTGTACTAGTTTGCATTCCCACCAACAGTGTAAGAGGGTTCCCTTTTCTCCACACCCTCTCCAGCATTTATTACTTGTAGACTTTTGGATCACAGCCATTCTGACTGGTGTGAAATGCTACATCATAGTGGTTTTGATTTGCATTTCTCTGATAATGAGTGATGTTGAGCATCTTTTCATGTGTTTGTTAGCCATCTGCATGTCTTCTTTGGAGAAATGTCTATTTAGTTCTTTGGCCCATTTTTTGATTGGGTCATTTATTTTTCTGGAGTTGAGCTGTAGGAGTTGCTTGTATATTCTCGAGATTAGTTGTTTGTCAGTTGCTTCATTTGCTATTATCTTCTCCCATTCTGAAGGCTGTCTTTTCACCTTGCTAATAGTTTCCTTTGATGTGCAGAAGCTTTTAAGGTTAATTAGGTCCCATTTGTTTATTTTTGCTTTGATTTCCAATATTCTGGGAGGTGGGTCATAGAGGATCCTGCTGTGATGTATGTCAGAGAGTGTTTTGCCTATGTTCTCCTCTAGGAGTTCTATAGTTTCTGGTCTTACGTTTAGATCTTTAATCCATTTTGAGTTTATTTTTGTGTATGGTGTTAGAAAGTGTTCTTGTTTCATTCTTTTACAAGTGGTTAACCAGATTTCCCAGCACCACTTGTTAAAGAGATTGTCTTTAATCCATTGTATATTCTTGCCTCCTTTGTCAAAGATAAGGTGTCCATATGTGCGTGGATTTATCTCTGGGCTTTCTATTTTGTTCCATTGATCTATATTTCTGTCTTTGTGCCAGTACCATACTGTCTTCATAATTGTGGCTTTGTAGTAGAGCCTGAAGTCAGGTAGGTTGATTCCTCCAGTTCCATTCTTCTTTCTCAAGATCGCTTTGGCTATTCGGGGTTTTTTGTATTTCCATACAAATTGTGAAATTATTTGTTCTAGCTCTGTGAAGAATGCTGTTGGTAGCTTGATAGGGATTGCATTGAATCTATAGACTGCTTTGGGTAGTATACTCATTTTCACTACATTGATTCTTCCAATCCATGAACATGGTATATTTCTCCATCTGTTAGTGTCCTCTTTGATTTATTTCAGCAGTGTTTTATAGTTTTCTATATATAGGTCTTTAGTTTCTTTAGGTAGATATATTCCTAAGTATTTTATTCTTTCCGTTGCAATGGTGAATGGAATTGTTTCCTTAATTTCTCTTTCTGTTTTCTCATTATTAGTGTATAGGAATGCAAGGGATTTCTGTGTGTTGATTTTATATCCTGCAACTTTACTATAGTCATTGATTAGTTCTAGTAATTTTCTGGTGGAGTCTTTAGGGTTTTCTATGTAGAGGATCATGTCATCTGCAAATAGTGAGAGCTTTACTTCTTTTCCAATTTGGATTCCTTTTATTTCTTTTTCTGCTCTGATTGCTGTGGCCAAAACTTCCAAAACTATGTTGAATAGTAATGGTGAAAGTGGGCACCCTTGTCTTGTTCCTGACTTTAGAGGAAATGCTTTCAATTTTTCACCATTGAGGATCATGTTTGCTGTGGGTTTGTCATATATAGCTTTTATTATGTTGAGGTATGTTCCTTCTATTCCTGCTTTCTGGAGAGTTTTTATCATAAATGGATGTTGAATTTTGTCAAAGGCTTTCTCTGCATCTATTGAGATAATCATATGGTTTTTATTTTTCAATTTGTTAATGTGGTGTATTACATTGATTGATTTGCGGATATTGAAGAATCCTTGCATCCCTGGGATAAAGCCCACTTGGTCATGGTGTATGATCTTTTTAATGTGTTGTTGGATTCTGATTGCTAGAATTTGTTAAGGATTTTTGCATCTATGTTCATCAGTGATATTGGCCTGTAGTTTTCTTTTTTTGTGGCATCTTTGTCAGGTTTTGTTATTAGGGTGATGGTGGCCTCATAGAATGAGTTTGGAAGTTTACCATCCTCTGCAATTTTCTGGAAGAGTTTGAGCAGGATAGGTGTTAGCTCTTCTGTAAATTTTTGGTTGAATTCAGCTGTGAAGCCATCTGGACCTGGGCTTTTGTTTGCTGGAAGATTTTTGATTACAGTTTCAATTTCTGTGCTTGTGATGGGTCTGTTAAGATTTTCTATTTCTTCCTGGTCGAGTTTTGGAAAGTTGTACTTTTCTAAGAATTTGTCCATTTCTTCCACGTTGTCCATTTTATTGACATATAATTGCTGATAGTAGTCTTTGATGATCCTTTGTATTTCTGTGTTGTCTGCTGTGATCTCTCCATTTTCATTTCGAATTTTATTGATTTGATTTTTCTCCCCTTGTTTCTTGATGAGTCTGGCTAATGATTTGTCAATTTTATTTATCCTTTCAAAAAACCAGCTTTTGGTTTTGTTGATTTTTGCTATAATCTCTTTTGTTTCTTTTGCATTTATTTCTGCTCTAAGTTTTAAGATTTCTTTCCTTCTACTAACACTGGGGTTCTTCATTTCTTCCTTTTCTAGTTTCTTTAGGTGTAGAGTTAGGTTATTTATTTGACTTTTTTCTTGTTTCTTGAGGTGTGCCTGTATTGCTATGAAGTTTCCCCTTAGGACTGCTTTTACCGTGTCCCACAGGTTTTGGGTTGTTGTGTTTTCATTTTCATTCGTTTCTATGCAAATTTTGATTTCTTTTTTGATTTCTTCTGTGATTTGTTGGTTATTCAGCAGCGTGTTGTTCAGCCTCCATATGTTGGAATTTTTAATAGTTTTTCTCCTGTAATTGAGATCTAATCTTACTGCATTGTGGTCAGAAAAGATACTTGGAATGATTTCTATTTTTTTGAATTTACCAAGGCTAGATTTATGGCCCAGGATGTGATCTATCCTGGAGAAGGTTCCATGTGCACTTGAGAAGAAGGTGAAATTTATTGTTTTGGGATGAAATGTCCTATAGATATCAATTAGGTCTAACTGGTCTATTGTATCGTTTAAAGTTTGTGTTTCCTTGTTAATTTTCTGTTTAGTTGATCTATCCATAAGTGTGAGTGGGGTATTAAAGTCTCCCACTATTATTGTGTTATTGTTAATTTCTCCTTTCATACTTGTTAGCATTTGTCTTACATACTGTGGTGCTCCCGTGTTGGGTGCATATATATTTATAATTGTTATATCTTCTTCTTGGATTGATCCTTTGATCTTTATGTAGTGACCATCTTTGTCTCTTTTCACAGTCTTTGTTTTAAAGTCTATTTTATCTGATATGAGTATTGCTACTCCTGCTTTCTTTTGGTCCCTATTTGCATGGAAAATCTTTTTCCAGCCCTTCACTTTCAGTCTGTATGTGTCCCCTGCTTTGAGGTGGGTCTCTTGTAGACAACATATGTAGGGGTCTTGTTTTTGTATCCATTCAGCCAGGCTTTGTCTTTTGGTTGGGGCATTCAACCCATTTATGTTTAAGGTAATTACTGATAAGTATGATCCCGTTGCCATTTACTTTATTGTTTTGGGTTCGAGTTTATAGACCGTTTTTGTGTTTCCTGTCTAGAGAATATCCTTTAGTATTTGTTGGAGAGCTGGTTTGGTGGTGCAGAATTCTCTCAGCTTTTGCTTGTCTGAAAAGCTTTTGATTTCTCCTTCATACTTGAATGAGATCCTTGCTGGGTACAATAATCTGGGCTGTAGGTAATTTTCTTTCATCATTTTAAGTATGTCTTGCCATTCCCTCCTGGCTTGAAGAGTTTCTATTGAAAGGTCAGCTGTTATCCTTATGGGTATTCCCTTGTGTGTTATTATGTCATGGAAATCACTGACTAATTTTGTTCCCTCTAAAACAAAATAAAATTAGTAGATATAATGCAAATTGATTAAAAAAAGTAATCCATATTTTTAAATAATGGTTTTGTTGTTGTTGTTGATGTGAGGATTAGAGAGTTTAGAGTTTCATTAACTAAGCCAATAGAAATACTAATGAGTAAAATATCTCTTCAAGGAATGGAATTGTTCAATAAGGTGACCATCATTCAACAATGTAAAATAGTGATTTTAAAATCTCTTCCACAGCTTTAAAAAGACTAATACATGACAAGCCTCTGTCAATATTAACATGTAAACAGATTTTTCTCTGAACAGTGCCACCCCATATTTTTCTTTTACTCTGCTTTGAGTTTGGTCATAAACAAATCTATATTTATTAATGGTAGAAAAATGTGCAACAATTACTACCTGCAATTGGCATTAAATGCATATTTAGGGGGAGAATATAAACAGTTCTGTTAGTATTTATCCATGGAACGAAAACTAAAAAGAACTTCAAATGAAAGCAGGTCAATCAAACTAGAAATTAGAACAAAGCTATTATGACTATATAAAAATAATGAATAAATTATTTTTGAAAGCTAAAGATTCTATGCAAACAATCTTTAAGATAGAACATTCAAATGCAGATAAAAGAAAAGAAATAGTGAGATAATAATGGTAAAAAGGAAAAAAATAGAATGGAAAGATGGGAAAAGAAAAGCTGAAAAGGCCTAACAAATTTCCTTTTCTAGAATTTTCTGCCTGATTTGCATCACACTTACCTTCTACTCAAGCAGAAAGATGACCCAACCTGCCCTTCAATTTAATAGTATAGTCAGCCCTCTGTATCTAAGGTTTCTGCATACAAGGATTTAGCTTACCACTGATTAAAAATATATTTTATTTTTCAATCCAGAAAGTTCCAGAAAACAAACTTTGAATTTGCGCAGGCCAGGAGCTATTTATACAGTGTTTACATTTTATTATATAAGTAATCTGGAGATGTTTAAAAGTATATACAGGGTATGTTTAGGTTATATGCAAATACTACAATATTATTTATAAGTCACGTGAGCATCCAGAAATTTTTGTATTCAAGGGCAGTGGTGGGATGGGGATGTCCTGGAACCAAATCCCTATTGAGGAAAGAGATAGCTGGGCTCCAGGCTAGGCATTTACAACTGGCCTCATGTTCATACCTCCTGGGATGAGAAGAAGATGCACTCCAGGCTGGACATTCATCACCAGCTCCCTATTTACATTTCTTGAAGCAAGAGGAAAATGGGCTCCAAGACTACATATTTATGGCTGAACTCCTATCTATATTTTGATATCTACACTTCCATATCAAAACCATCTACAGGAAAAGGGTAAATAACTGGACTTTGGGCTAAATTTTTATGGCAGGGACAGAGTGGGATTAACCTGTTAAAAGATTAGGTCACTCACTCCACATCCTTGGGAGTATGTGACTATACATGTGATTGCACATGCACAAAAGCCTACATGGGCCCAAAAAGGCAGGAAATGCCAGGACCATAGTACTTTGCCACTCCCTCCCATAAACCTTTCCTGTGGGATCCATCTTAACTGAGCAGTGTTTGCACACCTAGGGGAGTGTCCAGAGTCAAAAGAGCCATGGAGTCGAAACAATATGATTGGCCAAAAAGAAGACAAAGACCCAGAAGACGGCCCCCATTATAAAGGATTTAAACTTCCCAAAGCCATAACTCTTTCTATGAGTATGCCCATGTGTTTTTCCACATGTAACTTTTCTTTTCCAATAAAATTTTTATTTTTCTCTTTACTTTCTACTTCCTCCCCTGAATTCTTTCTTGACAAGACAGATAAGAGCTTGGGACTCAGGACCTTACAGGTGGCCCCTGTAGTCCAGTGGCTAGGACTCCCAGTCCAGGAACTAAAATCATGCTTCCAACTACTGCTTATTGCTGTTTGCTGCAAGCTGCCACTTACTGTTGTCTCTGTCCAAAATCACTGTGGATACAAAGTGATGACTGTACCTGAAATATGAACACAGAGTGTGGATAGGAGCTCTTAACAGGGAGTATGACTTTGAGTCTGGAATTATTTGGGACACAGAATCAATTATTTTTTAACCTTATTTATTTTACCCTTGACTTTCTCTGAAATAAATAATAATGAAGTGAAGTCATAGATGACCAATTGATTTTTCACTAAACAAGACTAAAGGGAGGTGGTCATTAGTATTTTCCATGTAACAGGAGAGAGATTAAAGTATTTTTTAAAGTAATATGTGGAAAGAAGAAAAGATTCTATTTTTCCAGAAATGGCACATTATTATCTTGCTTTTCAAAATTAATGAAATATTTTCTTTCCTGACTACTAGGATTTTTAATTTAATGAAGTGAGCATTGTCTTATCATTTTAAATAGACAGTTTAAAAGGAAGACATTTTGTAACATAAATATACTCAAAAAGTATTTAGATGAAAAAAAGTTTAGTCTTCCATAACACTCAGATAGCTTTGCTAAATTGAAGTAAAACAAGAATGGTTTTAAAAATTATACTTATGTGATATTGCTTAATTCATTTGTTGCAAATACACTTTGAAAGAGAGGCATTCTAATTTATGTTTTTAAAGTATTCAGGTTGTGATCAAATTAAATACAAATACAAATTAATCTAAAATTCCCAGTAAATAAATGCTGAGGTTATTATATGAAATCAACTGTCATATACATGGGGTAATGTCTCCATAAAGTTGTTTATCATCTCTCAGCAATAACAACTCATTCCACAAAATTGCTAAGTAACAATCACATAGCTATTTGTTACTGGTGAACACATTGACATAGACATTCAGTTAAATCATCCTACTAACAGAAATATCATTCAGAGAGACAAATGTTATTGGGTTTCACATTGTTTTGTTTACTTTCTATAATTCATCATGTTGTAATTCTTTACAATATAACAATTTGAAATGTTATTTGCATGCATATTTATAAAATAGAATTATGGAATAAGGAGGGTTAAGTGTTTGACACTGATAGCTATGTTTCTCTATCTTAAAAACCTTATTTTTCTTTTTACATGAAATCTGGAGAGAATAATCACATGTGTTTCAAAAGCTGCTAATGTGTCTCATTAGTGGAAATATTATTCCAAAATGGAGCTTTGAAAAAATAGCCTAATTTCACAAAAAGAGATGTTTCACAGAAAATGACATATTCCGTGATTGGCATCAATATTTATGTTCTCATATTACAGAAGAGGAATTTCATTCCTTCATTTAACCAAAACATATGGAATGCCTACTATGTGCCAGGCACTGGACTAAACACTAAGAATACAGTAATAAGGAATTCATGGTCCTTGCCTTTGCTTTTTAAAGCAAGAAATAGATTAATAATTAATTACACTAATGACAATTGTTATGGATATTTTGAATCATAAGTGAAGAATGCAAACAGAGCATCATGAGAGGGTATCTGACCTAGATTGAAAAGAGGGTTCAAATGCTTGGTTAAAGAAATGACATTTAAATTTGTATTGGAAAGGTAAACTGTAAAATGAATTGGTTAGTTAATGGATGAGGTGAAATGTTCCAGAAAAAGAGAATACACTAGAATGAAGTTATATGAGATGTATCATAGTAGAACTACAAGAAGGACTTAACAGCTCGAATAGAATCAGATCAGTTTCAGTGGGAGTGTTAGAGATGATGATAGAGATATTTAACAGCCAGATTCCATAGATCTTTACAGACCTAGATACATATGGTAAAGATAGTTCATATATATGTGAAAACAGAAGGCATTAAAAAGAAGGGGAAATACAAAACCAGATTTTTGTTTTAAAAGTTACTGTAGAGTTGGAATCTCTAAAAGATGGCACACTAGGAGCTTCCAGGCCTTAATTTCCCCATGGAAACGAAGAAGAAGAAGAAGAAGAAGAAGGAGGAGGAGGAGGAGGAGGAGAAGGAGAAGGAGAAGGAGAAAGAGAAGAAGAAGAAGAAGAAGAAGAAGAAGAAGAAGAAGAAGAAGAAGAAGAAGAAGAAGAAGAAGAAGAAGAAGAAGAAGAAGAAGAAGAAGAAGAAGAAGAAGGAAGAAAATAAAAAGACTGGCTAAAAAATAGCTTGATAGCAATTGTCAAAAGTGATGAAAGGTGTACAGCACCTCAAATAAACCCTTGGTAAAGAAAAAGCCAAAATGAAAATAGTAGAAAACTTCATGGTACTTTTATTTACCCTTGCCACATCATGTCCCCAGCATAGTACAGTGTAGTCTCAGGGAAGTGACAGTCTAGTTTCCAGTTCCCTCCACTGAATCACGAGGAGTATGTTTGACCTTATTCATGATATTCTTTCCATCAGGAAGCCTTCCAGACAAGAAAGAATATCATGAATAAGGTCAAACATACTCCTCGTGATTCAGTGGAGGGAACTGGAAACTAGCTTCCTGATGGATAGGACTCTATTTTACATAGCTCAGATCTCACAAAAGGATGGGCTTTAAAGCTTGAATCTCATGCTAGGAAAAACCACAGGAAGCAGCAACCATTACAAATGGAACCTGTAGCAAGTTGATAGGTCTATAGACATCTGTACCTTTTGCTGTGACCTCACATGGTGGAAGGAGTGAAGTTCTCAGGTCTCTTTCATAAGGGCAAGAAACTGATTCCTAAAGGCTCAGCCTCAATGACCTAATCATCTTCTAAAGTCGCCATCTTCTAATATAATCAGATTGGATATTAGAACTTCAGCATATAAATTTGAAGGTGGGAGCACACAAGTATTCATAACATAGCAACTTCCATACCCCACTTTCAACAGCTGGTAGAGCATAAAAACAGGCTCATAAGAAACCAGAGGACTTGGAGAGTATAGGATAGCATAATATGTATTTTTGTTAAAAGCACAACACATAAAACATTGTCCAGGATAGATCATATATTAGTCCACAAAACAAGTCTTGATGAATTTAAAAAAATTGAAATGATACCACATATCTTTTCTGATCACAGTAGAATTAATCTAGAAATCAGTAACAGAAAGGAAAGAGGAAAATCCACAAACATGTGAAAATGAAACAACATATATACCCTATTTCCCCTGTAAATTTTACAGGGGAAGTTATAAAATATCTTGAGACAAATTACAATGAAAACAAAGTACCAAAATTTATGAGAGACAGTAAAAAAATATGGTTTCAAGGAAATTATTGTTGAAGGGAATATCTTTGTTTTCAGATGGCATAAGCTTTTATATAGGAACCCTTAAAGTTTCCACACATAAAACTATTAAGACTAACAAATACAGTGAAGTTGCAGGACAGAAAATCAAATGCAAAAATTAGTTTTGTGTCTATGTAATGATAATGAGTATTCTGAATAAGGAATTAAAAAAACAATTCTATTTACAATAGCATTAAAAGGAATGAAATACTTAAGAATAAACTTAAGTAAGGAGGCAAAAGACTTGAAAACTAAAAACTAGAATATGTACTGAAAATTATTAAACCAGATAAATAAATGGAAAGATATCTCAAATTTATAAATTGGAAGACTTGGGAAGATATCAATATCACTCACAGCAATCTACAGATTCAGTAAAATACCTATCAAAATCCCAACAATGTTATCAGCAGAAATAGAAAATTTTATCCTAAGTTTTATATGGAATTTCAAAAGATCTTCCAAATCAAAATAATCTTGAAAGTGAAAATAAGGTTGGAGCTCTCACATTTCTAATTTCAAATTTTCTACAAAAATACAGTGTAGTACTGGTATAAAGAGAGACATATAAACCAGTGGAATAGAATATAGACCCAGAAATAATCCCCCAACATACATGTTCAAATGATTTTCAACAAAAGTGCCAAGACCATTAAAAACAGAAAGAACAATCCTTTCAAAAAACTGTTTTGGGAAAATTGGCTACCCACTGAAAAGGACTCTTACTTTATACAAAAATTAACTTAACATCGAAGCTATCATTGATATATTTAATGTCATAAAGTTTCCCCTTATTTTTTCTTTTAAGTGTTTTTTTAACTTTAATTCATATTTAATCTAAACTCAACATAGAGAAAAGATTAAATATGAGTTAAAGTTAAAAAACTCTTAAAATAAAAAATAAGGGGAAACTTTATGACATTAAATATATCAATGATAGCTTCAATGTAAGAACAAAATACAGGCAAAAAATTCAAAAAATAGATATATTGGACTTCATTGAAATTAGATTTGAAGAACAAAGGACATTATTAACAGAGTGCAAAGTCATTCATGAAATAGAGGAAAACTATGTGAAAATTGTATATTCAATAATAGTTTACTTTCCAGAATATACAAAGAATCTCTACATCTCAACAACAAGTATAGAACCAAATTTAAAAATGGGTAAAGATTTTGAATAGACATTTCACCAAAGAAAATATACAAATTTCCAGTAAGCACATGAAAAGATGCTCAAAGTCACTAATAATTAATGAGATGCAAATAAAAAATGACAATGAGATATCACTTCACACCTTTTAGGATAATTATCATAGGAAAAAATTAAGAAGAAAATAAGTGTTAGTGATGATGTCAAGAAACTGAAACCCTTCTGCATTTTTAATGGGAATTTAAAATCATACACTCTCTGTTGAAACAATATGGCATTTTCTTGAAAATTAAATGCAGTACTACCATATGATCCAGCAATTCTACTTCTAGGTATATATTCAACATAATTGAAAGCAGAGAGTTGAAAACACATTTGTACACCAATGTTCATAGCAATATTATAATAGCAAAAAGATGGAATCAACCCAAATGTCCATCAGTGAAAGAAAAAAAAAATGAACAAAATGTATATACATACAATGCAATAATTTTCAACCTAAGAAAATAATGAAATTTTGACACTTGCTACAACATGGATAAATCTTTACAAAATAAGCCAGGTACACAAGGACAAATATTGCACGATTCCAATTATATGAGCTCCCTCAGTTCAGTTCAGTTCAGTTCACTCGCTCAGTCATGTCCAACTTTTTGCAACCCCATGGACTGCAGCATGCCAGGCTTCCCTGTCCATCACTAACTCCTGGAGCTTTCTCAAACTCATGTTCATAGAGTCAGTGATGCCATCCAACCATCTCATCCTCTGTCGTCCCCTTCTCCTCCCACCTTCAATCTTTCCCAGCATCAGGGTTTTTTCCAATGAGTCAATACTTTGCATCAGGTGACCAAAGTATTGGAGTTTCAGCTTCAGCAACAGTCCTTCCAATGAATATTCAAAACTAATTTCCTTTAGGATTGACTTGTTTTGATCTCCTTGCAGTCCATCAAGAGTCTTCTTCAATACTGCAGTTCAAAAGCACCAATTCTTCGGTGCTCAGCTTTCTTTATAGTCCAATTCTCACATCCATACATGACTACTGGAAAAACCATAGCTTTGACTAGATGGACTTTTGTTGGCAGAGTAATGTCTCTGCTTTTTAATATGCTGTCTAGGTTGATCATAGCTGTTCTTCCAAGGAGCAAGTGTCTTTGAATTTCATGGCTGTAGTCACCATCTGCAGTGACTTTGGAGCCTGAAAAATAAAGTCTTTCACTATTTCCATTGTCTCCCTACCTATTTTCCATCAAATGATAGGACCAGATGCCATGATATTAGTTTTCTGAATGTTGAGTTTTAAGCCAATTTTTTCACTCTCATGTTTCACTTTTATCAAGAGGCTCTTTTCTAGAGCTCCCTAGAACAGGCAATTAATAAAGGCACAAAGTAGAATAGTAACTGTCATGGACTGGGAGTTATAGGTATAGAGTTTCAGTTTCAGGAAGATGAAAAAGTTCTGGTAACGGATGGTGGTTATACAACAAGGTGAATGCACTTAAGGCCAACAAACTGTATACTTAAAAATTGTTAAAATGGTAATTTTTTGTATTATGTATATTTTACCACAGTAAAGTGAAAGTGGAAGTTGCTCATTCGTGTCCGACTCTTTGAGACCCCGTGGACTATACAGTCCATGAAATACTCTAGGCTAGAATACTGGACTGTGTAATCTTTCCCTTCTCCAGGGGATCTTCCCAACCCAGGGATCGAACCCAGGTCTCCTGCATTGCAGGCAGATTCTTTACCAGCTGAGCCACAAGGGAAGCCACCGTAAAAGAACCCCCCAAAAATTACTGTGGCTGCAAACATGGAAAATTGATTTGAAGAAATAAAGGAATATTTAGAAACCATTTATAAGTCTATTTACTGTAGTCTCATGAACTTTTAGTTTGTAGTAGGGGCTAATTAAAATGGCTATTTCTGTAGAAAGTTTGCCAAAATTGTTATTTAGTACCAGTGGAAACATAGACCCCATACAGAGGAAGGTTACCAAGGGCATTAAGTTCATTGAGAAATGCAAAATTTTCACAAGAGGATAAAGATCAATGACCATTTTAAGAGGAATAAAATTGGATATGTAACTTAAAGCAAAGATCCCATAGAATGAATGCCTGTCAAATTAAAGAAAATAAAAGGAGGAATATTTATTGATGAAGGAGCACAAGCCAAGGACCTTGTGCCTCACAAAAGGGCACCTACACTTGTGACATGTATTAGGTGTTTTTAGTTTAATGTGAAGTGTGTCCAGTCAACATTTTCTAAGTAGGGGAGAGAGAAAAGGGGACTAATTATATGTTTCTGCACATTCTGGACAACAGCATTTTGATTTTATTTCATTATCATGGTATTTTCACATGCCTAGAGGAATTCTTTATATATCACAAGGTATTTATTTCTCCAATATTCAGGAGTCCTCAAGACCATCCTTACTTCTGGCACTAACTGAAAGTTTGAGGATTGTCAAGACTACCCTCAATTCAATTATTCCCTAGAAAAAGTGAAAGTGAAAATTACTCATTCGTGTCTGACTCTGAGACCCCATGGACTGTACAGTCCATGGAATTTTCCAGGCCAGAATACTGGAGTGGGTAGCCTTTCCCTTCTCCAGGGGATCTTCCCAACCCAGGGATCGAACCCAAGTCTCCCTCTGGAATGACTCATACAACTTGGAAAAGTTAATATGACCATGGTTATATGTAGTCTATTATAGTGAAAAATTATTGATTAAAATCAACAATAAGAAAAGACACATATGACAAGGTACAGGAGAATTCCAGGGATGGGTTTCCCTTTGTCCTCTCCAGTGGAGTCCTGTGGGCATTGTTAAATTCTCCTAGCATTGACGTGTGGCAATATATATTGAGTATTGTTGATCACGGAAGCTCTCCTAAGCCTTGATATTCAGACAATTTAGTAGGACCCTGGTTGACATTGTTGACTGCTTGCATGGATGACCTTAGTCTTCATACCCTCCAGAGATTGAGTTGATAGCACATGGCTTGAGCACCTACCACCCCCAAAATCATATTACTAGCATAAACTATCTGGTATGGCCTAAGGCTCTCAAATAAGCAAGGACACTCTTATCAGGCAGGACATTCTAATGACTTAGCCAGTACTTTCAAGAGCAAAGCCGAAACCTCTCTTTGTGCAAACCTCTTTTTGTACAAATTTCCCTTTGTCCATGGTTAATCATTTATGGAATATCTACATGAAAGAAAAGAAAACATAGAGTAACAGATTTGGCAATTGATTGGCAATAGATTAAGATACATATCCTTAGGCCACTGGTTCATTTCCGGCTCCAAAGAGGTGCTTAAACTTGGCTTCCCTGATACCTCAGTTGGTAAAGAATCTGTCTGCAATGCAGGAGACCCTGCTTAGATTTCTGGGTTGGGAAGATCCTCTGGAGAAGGGATAGGCTACCCACTCCAGTATTCTTGGGTTTCTCTTGTGTCTCAGTTGGTAAAGAATCTGCCTGCAATGAGGGTAAACCTAGGTTCAATCCCTGGGTGGGGAAGATCCCCTGGGGAAGGGAAAGGCTACCCACCCTAGTATTCTGGCCTGGAGAATTCCATGGACTGTATAGTTCATGGAGTCGCAGAGAGTCAGACAGGACTGAGCGACTGTCACTTTCACATCTTCTCCAGAAGAGGGCAGTATCAGATTTAAAAAGCATTCATCTAATTTTCCCTGGAGAAGGAAATGGCCACCCACTCCAGTATTCTTGCCTGGAGAATTCCATGGACAGAGGAGCCTGGCAGGCTACAGTCCATGGGGTGGCAAAGAGTCGGACACGACTGAGCCACTAACATTGAATATATCAAATTTAAAAGTTCTATGGGTTTAATAGAAGCAGGAAAGAAATAACAAAACCAAATTAAACAAATTGAAAAATATACTTACACCAAATACTCAGATAAAATGTGAGTATTCTTAATATAGAAAAAACTTGTTTCAAATAAGGAAAAGATAAATAACCTAATAACATTAACAATAATAAAAATTCTAATATTCAACAAACTATATAATACTCACTGGTTTTAGTGCTTCACATAAAATGTTTAATCTTCACAAAATACTATGAGGTAGTTATTGTTATTATCTTTTTCTTATGTATGAGAAATGGGAGGGAGAGCTGAGTGCTAGTAAATTATTTTCTCAGCAATAAACAGTAAATTTCTAAAAGAAATAAATCAAATGACTACTAAAATGACAAACTGTCCAAAGAAATACAAAATAAAATTATAATTAGAAAATCTTGTTTTCCAATTAGATACATGATGATGAAAACATTGATAACACTTAAACTTAGTAAGAATTTAATCAAGTAGGCCTTTTATAAACTGCTAAATGGAATATAGTGATAATACTATTAGAGTGCAATTTCACAAAAGCATCTTTCCCTGATGCTGGGAAAGATTGAGTGCAGGAGAAGAAGAAGGCAACAGAGGATGTGATGGTTGGATGGCATCACCAACTCAACTGACATGAGTTTGAGCAAACTCTGGGAGATAGTGAAGGATAGGGAAGGCAGTCATGCTGCAGTTCATGAGGTCACAAAGAGACAGACAAAACATAGTGACTGAACAACAACAACAATCTTACAAGTGTTATACATGAATATATCCATATTTCTAGCAATTTTACTTATTAAGCCTAAAGAATTAATCAGAAATGAAAATATTTGTTTACAAGGATATTCATTAAGGAAACTCGGAAAATATTGAAAAGCTGTATAGAATCTAGTTGGTCAGCCATAGGAGCCATTTGATTTAGCCATATTCTGGAAAACTATAGCCATTAATCATGTATTAATCCCTGAAAAGACCCAACATACAATATATAGTGATAAATAGCAGGATACAAAACAGTATACACTTTTTAGTATATACATATACACATACAAACATATACACATATATGCAAATATACATCTTATGCATAGATTAGACTGGATACAGATGTGGTAAGTACTAACAATGTCATCCCCTGATGGTAGACTTACAGGTGATATTCTGTGTACTTTTCTGTTTTCTCCAAATTTTCTCAAGTGAGAAAAATATGCTATGAAAAATTTTAAAGAAAAATAACAATTGCAAACTGGTAATTTCTTGGATTCAACTATTTGAAGTCAAAAGAATAGTCTGTTTCTGGTAAAATGACATAAGCTTGGTGTCTAGAAAAGATACAATTCATCAATAAATGGAACAAAAGAAAACCTATAATGCCATCTCTATGAATAAAGGAAGTATGGTTAAGAGTAGTATCTCTCTTACGGCTTTCCACTCTCTTTTTTAGGTGCAATCACAAGAGTTTTACTGTTAAATATCACTAGCATATTGCTATATTTCATTCCAGCCTTTATATTTTCAAATGCAAATTAATTTTAAGGAATTTTAATATAAAACTAATTTTTCTAATTTTATCTAATTTTATTTAATTGTATCTAATTTTATAATTTTATCAAAATTAGAATGTTACTCAATATACTTTTGTAGACTGAATTTATATACAGGTCTTCCCTGTAGCTCAAATGGTAAAGAATCTGCCTGCAATGCAGGAAACCCAGGTTCAATCCCTGGGTAGGGAGGAATTTATATATATAATATTATTATTTTCCCATGACTTGAAATATCTGAAAAATGATTAATTTATCATGACTGCATAATATTTATATCACTGAATTTAAATATTTAGGTGATTTTGTTAAATGTGTCTTTAAACCTAAACTGCCTTTTATTTTTCTTTAGATTATAACTAAAAATGATTAATATGTATTTTGAGATATGACAGAAATGTAAGGGAATGATGTCAAAACTCTTTTCCATTAACAGTCATATGTTTTCTCATATAATAAGACATAAGAGGAAACCTAGCCCATAAATTTCTCTCCAATCAGATTTCATCTTTTTAAGGTCCTTTTAAAAACACATATGCCCTTATATACTGAGTCACTAAATTTTCACACAAATAATTTAAGCATATGATTTTCTCCAAGACAGATTAACCTGGAATACCTTTTGAACTTGGGTAGGAAAAATGGAAACAGAAGAAAGAGTGACCCAGGGAGGCTGTCAGGCAAACTATTTACTTTATACATTTTACCAAGATTGACCCTCTTCATTAGCCTTCTACAAATAATTTGGTTCCTTCTGGAGTCAAGAAGGGCCATGTGGGAAAGCTAAAGAGAGAAGGGGGATACTCTGCACTATTAGTCTTAATATTTGCCTAATGCTAGCAGTGAAAGACCCTACACATTTTCATCTTTCTTTTCTTATACCTTTATTATGACACTTCTCTTGCTTTTTGAGACTAATAGGGGTGAAACTAAAACTAAATAAATTCACTTCTATATTCCACTCCCTAATTTAAAAAAAAAATCAGAATCCCACTATAGAAATGTTATCTGATAGACTGATTGTAGTCTGATTTTGAACTTCATATAATTTTACAAACCTCATTGCTGGAAATTACTTTTCTTTGTGCATCTTATTACTTTAATATGACACAAGAATAAAGTATTATAAAGCTTAACCATTATTAATTTATCTGAAATGAGTTAAAGTCCTCTCTCCCTTTTATCAAAGATTTGTATGTGCATTCTTTCAAAGAAATTATTTTATAGGTGTTCAGCGTGGTAACTATTCTTGTTGCTACCATCTTGCATGCATGCATGTTGAAAGCACTTCAGAAATAAAATTGCAGCGTTTTCCTATATAAAGATCAAATAATAACAATCCTCTTTACAATGGTTTGACTTTGGAAATAAATCCATTTTGTTTGCTGCTTAACAACTTGAAATCCTCTAGGTGTTTGTACATTGATTTTTTAAATCAATTGTTCAAGAGTCTTTCTAAATGAAAGATTGACTGATAGCTAAGTTTAACACCTATTTAAATCACTCTTCTAACACAGAACACATAATCATTTTCTTGCCTCTTGAAATCCAAGTAGTCCTCTAATAGTCTTTATCACATAAAGTCAAAAGACTTTAAAACAAGTTGCATTTGTGCACTTTGAGTTCACAAAACTTGATTTATTGCTTGTACTAAGTCCAATATTAGTGGTTGAATTCAATTTAGATTTGATTATATCTGTTTGCTGCCTCTGCATTTTATTCAGATGCTGCAGAGCAGGTTTTTATGGTAATAAATGATCATTGTCTTGAAGGTCTGTTCGTTCCTTGTGTAATTGTGGTATGCTAGTATTCTTGAAGTAGCAATACTGTATAATTGTTTTCCTATCTCTAATTCTGCTGCTTCTTAGGTGGGGAATGTTATTGCCATTGCCTCCAGGAAGGGAGAGTTACAGCAAGAATGAAGAAAGAGAGAAAGAAGAAATATTCAATTTTTTGGAATTTTAAAATCTTGGACTCATAAAACTTGAGTCACAGAAGATTGGTTGCTAATCTATTATTTTTCTTTCCATATCAGAAAAGACATTGGGAAATGGGGTAAAGATCAGAGGGAAAACACTAGGTGGTTCTTGGAATGAAGCTTTGTTTTTGTTATTTCCCAGACTAATTTTGGATCAGGATGGGAGGTAAGTGATCAATGTAGATTTGTGGTGATCAAGAGCAGAAGCAATATATGCAACTCTATTCAGTTAAATTTTGAAAAGGAAACAAGACCCCAAGGTTTTGTATCATTTACACTGTATGACAGTAGTAATGTACATCAGCACTATGAACTTGGACCTGTGTTCACAAAATCAAATGTATACAGTGATATGCTGGATAACAAAAATATGTAAGGTGAGCTTGTGTAAGACACTAAAGTGTGTTAAAGCTATGCTAAATTTAAAGCATATGTTCTATATAAAGTAGAAGTAGCTACCCAAATTCAGTCAGCTGTTGTCAGATAAGAATATATACTCAGTGTTGCATGCTGTTGCAATTTTGTAAAAGAAGATAAATCTGATTTCTTATGTCAAATATCTCAATTTTTAAAACACAATGTAAACCAAACAAATATATCCATGGGTGAGATGTGACTCATAATCCACCTCTATTTCAGGAATAATAGCACAAGTTGGTCTTAGAATATCTGGTAGCAATATGTGACAAGAAACAACCCTGAAATCTGCACAGACATGGTACAGAGAGCTAACAAATGTGAAGAATCCTTGTGGGGAGGTAGTTTAGAGAATGCAGCTGTGACCTACATGTTCTGATAGTGATACTGAATGTCTCAACATATGCCAACATAGAAAGATGATGCCAAAGACTTTTCTCCACATATATTGTCAAAATATAAGCCCCATAGAACTTTCACATAACTGGGAAAAAAAAGTGGGGTGCATTTTAAAAATTGACATTATATTATGATCATCCAGAAATACGGAACTTTAAAAATGCAGTACGTTTAATCACAGAAAAATAAAGGTATGTTTCTCACCCGAGTTTGAAGACAGTGATTAATATTGTCTATACAAAGAATAAATATCTATGTTGAATATGAGGTATTATCAAAAAGCAAATGGACACTTGGAAACATCCAGTTTCAAGATGACAAATTGGGGCATACTAAAATCTGTTGTCTCTCTCCCACTTGAAAACCAAATAAAATATGAGGTATCATAAAAATTAAATTAAAAAACTTTCCACACTTTGAAACAAAAAGTAAAGTTTCTGTGGAGCAGACATTGTATGGCCTCCCTAACAGAAGAAAAAATAAAGGGTGCTATAATGTATATGTATCATCACTACAATTAATATGGGAAACAAACATAGTTGCTAAAAGACAAATGTAGCCTAGAACATGTACAAGAGGATTATGCTACAGAAAAAGGAATCCAGAATTTAACAACAAAGATCTAAGCAAAACTGATTATTTGAAATGGACTCACTAAACTCAACAAATGGAAAACTAAACCTGAGGATATGTATGTATGTGTGTGTATGTATGTATATATATATATGTGTATATATATATAGAACTTAAAATTAGTAAATTTAATATCCTCACGAATTGGAGTAAATATTCGATATAAAAACAAATGGATATGAAACACAAACAATTAAAGAACTTGAAAAATTGAATTAAAACATCACCAGATGCCCTAAATAAACATGAAGTATCTAAAGGACAAAAAAACAAATAAAATTTAGGTGCAATATCATATTGAGGAATTCTGCTGTAATTTGGCAGAAAGGAATGGAGAGATTGAAAATATGTAATAAAAGCAGAGATACATGAAGACCAACTCCATAAGTTTTAATATTTATATAAAAGGAAAAATGGGAGGGAAAGAGATGGTTGGATAGCATCATCAATTCAATGGGCATGAGTTTGAGCAAACTCAGGGGACAGTGAAGTATAGGGAAGCCTGGTGTGCTGCAGTCCATGGGGTGGCAAAGAGTCAGACACGACTGTGTGACTGAACAGCAATAGAGGGGAGAATACCAAGAATGGAAATGACTCACCATTGAAGAAATAATGGTCAGTGATTTTCCAGGGGTTTCCAGAATTTAACTGAGAATATTTGCATATATTTATTTTTTGGAGAACTATGTTTTATTGGAGGCATTACTGAGATTTAAAATCAATCCCATACCTATACATACTTTTTAAATGAAATGCACTGTTAAACATGATAACAATTGTTGATGATAATGAAACAAACTTGGATATCAAAAGCAAAAAGTTAGTAAAAAAGCTATTCATCAATAAATTACACACACGCATGCATATGCACACACATACACATCTAAAGAATTAAAGAGTTAATAAATCTTGAAGGAAATAACAATATAGTTGAAAGTGAATGAAAAATCATATCTAAACTTAAAGGTCACATTTAAATTTTTAATATTCTTATTAATAGTTGCTTTTTAATTATTTTTTAACATTTTCTAGCTTATTGTACTGCAAGAATTCACTTTTACAATTTTCTTCTCATCATAAACTTAAGGCTATACATGAACAAATAGAAGCTAGGTATAAAGATAGGAAAGGAAAGGACTAAACTGTCACTATTTGTAGACAATCTGATCATTTACCTAAAAAGTTCAAGAATGTTAACATCTATCACATATTTTTTTAAAAATATTAAAGACCAGTAGATTTCACTTTAAGATCAAGTTGCAAGATCAATACTTCAGTATATGTGCCTGTCTTGCCAATTATTTGTTTTATAAAGGATGATCTACAAACCAGAAGTTGACAATTTTTTTTTTTTTTCCTGTAAAGGGCCAGAAGATAGATTTTTTAGACTTTGAGGGTCACAGTCTCAGTTGCAACTAATTACTTCTGCTGTTGAGGTACCAAAGCAGCGATAGACGATACAAAACGTATGACCACAGCTGCACTCCAATAGAAGTTTATTTTAAAAAGCCAGTGGGCTGGATTTAGCGCATAGGACATAGTTTGTCAATCCTTGCTATAATGCCTTTGAACATTTTTCTCGCTTCTAAAAAGGCAAAAACAAAAACAGTAGTTCCTCAATGCATACAAAATCACATCCAAACTCCTGAGAATGATATTTAAGTCCCAGCACATTCTGCTTCCAAATGCCTTTACAGTCTTGTTCCCTAGTACACCCCTTCTCTCCAATCTTGTCTACTCATATGTATTATATTCAGTATACTTCAACTCCTGAATTTTTGTCTTGCTATAAATATCCCTTGAATTTTCCTTTGATTCAGTTATTCTGTCATGCATTTGGAAAATATTTACTTAATGCTTGTTATGTCCCAGGTACTTTGCTAGAATTCTGAGAATAAAGTGCAGAAAAAAGTGACACTGTCTCTAGTTTCAAAAAGCTACATTTGAGTGTGATTTACAGATAAGCAAGCAACTGAAGAATCATATGATATATTCTATCATAGGACAATAAAAGATGTTAGGTGAACAAAGAAGTAAAGATATAAAAGGTTTGATTTTATCATTTTTCAATTGAGTTGATGTTTAGACCATATTGTTTTAAAAATGCATAGTTTGATTTCAAAGTTTATAAATCTTACAATTTTAATAAAACATACCCACATGCCTGAACTTTCAATAGAAAAGCAATTTCAAGAATAAACTTTAGCCATGTTAAGACCTTGATACATTGTCTATATACTGCAATTAAACTGTGTACAATATCAGCCTTTGTTGGTGGTATTCAGCTTTGATTTCTACTAAGTTTAATTTTTCATTAATTAAATTTCATTTTTTCATTTAAAATTTTTATTTTTAATTTCATGGATCAATGCTTGAAATCTAATTTAGTTCATACTCAATAATACATTTTATTATGCAAAAATAACTATTTTAGCTTTTGTCAATTTTCTTTTATATTGGTTAATGGTCACAGTCATAATCATTATATTTATTGATTATATTTCTTAAGGTTAAGACATTAAACAGTGGAATCCAAATATCCATAGGACCAGATGATTGGACCAAATCTTCCCAAGAGTATTCTAAATTGAGACCTGAGGATGAGCAAGAGTCTGCCAGGTAAAGGTAAAAATGTGGTTGGGGGTGGGGCATGTAAAGAGACTTCCAATCAAAGACCCAGAGGTGAATAAAAGAGTGATGTGTCATAAATTTTGGTACTGGAATTTTGCTTGTAATTTTTCTTTCACCTATTATTTTCTTCTTCTTCCCTACCTGTTAACATCATTAGCCTGTTATAAAACAAATTCAATTTATATTTGAAAGACATGACAACTATTATTTTTATTTGTCTAATGCATATATTGCATAAAAATAGATGTTCATGATTACTCCATAAGCTAAAGCAGATATTTGAAATATGCTAGAGATAGATAAGATTAAATGGAGAGCATAAGGTAGATGATCAGCCATGATTCTGGTAGGTTGTTATTAAGTAAACACAAAGAGGAGAAAGCCACATCATATTCAACATTTAATTTGCATGTGTCCTCTGCTCTAAATAAATATAATTAAACCTAAGTCTTCAATTTTGTGCATGGGGCTTTGAGTTAAATGATTGTTGTTATACTATTCTCTTTTCTTATTAAAATGAAGATGAATAAATACAGAACTCTTATCCTATGGTTAATGATTACTTTGGTGATCTCAATTAAATATCTTCTTTAAACAAGAATATAAGCACTACTACTCCAGTTCAATCTGAAGCTAAACTTGTATTGTGCTGAATGTGGTACTGTTAATAGAATTTTAATACATATAAGTGAATATCAAAGTATATTCAAATTCATTATTGTCCAAAGCCTATTATGATTGATGCTGACTTGTAAATGAACTAAATGGAAGATTCTATGTCTAAAATTTTGTGACAAGACAGGAGGGTTAGATAAAAAATTAAGTGAAATTTTATCATGTACTCAAATAGAATCAAACATTCTTTTTCATAGTTATCTTTTTTAAAGCCAAAACAGGCTATAAGTCCATATACAGGAAGGCTATGTTTGAATAAAGCAATGATCCTTTTTTTGTTATGCCCTCAAACTAGATGGAGTTCAGATATGCTATTTTGCTTTGACAGCTTGTAAACCCGAAAGAGGAGAGGGAAAAAGTTGGCTTAAAGCTCAAAATTCAGAAAACGAAGATCATGGCATCTGGTCCCATCACTTCATGGGAAATAGAAGGGGAAACAGTGGAAACAGTGTCAGACTTTATTTTTGGGGGCTCCAAAATCTCTGCAGATGATGATTGCAGCCATGAAATTAAAAGACGCTTACTCCTTGGAAGGAAAGTTATGACCAACCTAGATAGCATATTAAATAGCAGAGACATTACTTTGTCAACAGAGGTTCGTCTAGTCAAGACTATGGTTTTTCCATTGGTCATGTATGGATGTGAGAGTTGGACTGTAAAGAAAGCTGAGCGCTGAAGAATTGATGCTTTTGAACTGTGGTGGTGAAGACTCTTGAGAGTCCCTTGGACTGCAAGGAGATCCAACCAGTCCATTCTGAAGGAGATCAGCCCTGGGATTTCTTTGGAAGGAATGATTCTAAAGCTGAAACTCCAGTACTTTGGCCAACTCATGCGAAGACTTGACTCATTGGAAAAGACTCTAATGCTGGGAGGCATTGGGGGCAGGAGGAGAAGGGGACGACAGAGGATGAGATGGCTGGATGGCATCACCGACCCGATGATTGTGAGTTTGAGTGAACCCTGGGAGTTGGTGATGGACAGGGAGGCCTAGTGTGCTGCGATTCATGGGGTCACAAAGATTCGGACACAACTGAGCGACTGAACTGTAGATCACCTGGTCTACATCTTCTATATAGGACTGGTGGAAAATCCAATGATTTAAATAGCATAAAACCCTTTAGTGCTGTTCTCCCTTAAACTGTAGATTTAATAAGTGACTCTACAGCTTTGCTATATTCTATATGACTTCTGTACACATCCAGAGGACACTGCTTACTCTCCAACAACTTCTCTGAGCACTATAAGCTTTTGTGATGCACACTGTAGTCTTAAAATGGTATTTTCTTCAGCTTATATCACAGATCCCAGATGGTTTGACTTAATTCTATTTCACTGCTATCCTCTCAAGAGAAAATATTAAAGCAAAAGAATCCTTCATTAGAACCAAGGAGCAATTAAGTTCACAAGTAGAACAACACCACTGTAGTAGTCAGTTATATTTCCTCATGAATGAGTTTTTGAGTTAGAGTTAAATTTAAAATTAAAAGTATCTTGGCCCACATGACCTTCATGAGAAGCCTAGGAGTTCCTCATTTCTATAAGAAGAAAGAGCACAGTTCAGTTGCTCAGTCGTGTCTGACTCTTTGCGACCCCATGAATCACAGCACGCCAGGCCTCCCTGTCCATCATCAACTCCCCGAGTTCACCCAGACTCACGTCCATGGAGTCAGTGATGCCATCCAGCCATCTCATCCTCTGTCGTCCCCTTCTCCTCCTGCCCCCAATCCCTCCCAGCATCAGAGTCTTTTCCAATGAGTCAAGTCTTCGCATGAGGTGGCCAAAGTACTGGAGTTTCAGCTTTAGTATCATTCCTTCCAAAGAAATCCCAGGGCTGATCTCCTTCAGAATGGACTGGTTGGATCTCCTTGCAGTCCAAAGGACTCTCAAGAGTCTTCTCCAACACCACAGTTCAAAAACATCAATTCTTTGGCGCTCAGCCTTCTTCACACTCCAACTCTCACATCCATACAGGAAAAACCATAGCTTTGACTAGACGAACCTTTGTTGGCAAAGTAATGTCTCTGCTTTTGAATATGCTATCTAGGTTGGTCATAACTTTCCTTCCAAGGAGTAAGTGTCTTTTAATTTCATGGCTGCAGTCGCCATCTGCCAGACATCCTGGAATGTTAAGTCAAGTAGGCCTTAGAAAGCATCACTACGAACAAAGCTAGTGGAGGTGATGGAATTCCAGTTGAGCTCTTTCAAATCCTGAAAGATGATGCTGTGAAAGTGCTGCATTCAATATGCCAGCAAGTTTGGAAAACTCAGCAGTGGCCACAGGACTGGAAAAGATCAGTTTTCATGCCAATCCCAAAGAAAGAGCACAATATTGGTTATATTTGTGTATTAAATAAGATCTCTAGTTAAGATCACAACCTAAGAGCTATAAGACAATAGCTCTTATCTATTTATTTTAAAAATTTAATAGTACTTTTCTTCTTGAAATAGCCTTTGAAACCTAAAGGTGAGCATCTTCTATGCAGAATTGCTGCAGTATTATCCTTGCAGGGTTGCTGGTATTCCTGTTTCTGATTAAAATTTATGTTTTCTTTAAATAGCATGAAATATACTTTGCCAGACCTCTTTAGCCTTGGTTAGGAATGTATAACCACTGAAAAGTTTTCAGACAGGAGGCTGGTAATTAGGCATGGCTTGAAAAGCCAATCAAACTCAGTCTACCTTTGCTCCTAGGGAGAACCTGGTGATTGCCATTGCAGTGAAGGAATCTCAGATGTGAATCTGAAAAGCTTGCCTAGCTTTCATTATAATCAAACAGCAGGAATAATTACTAGATACAGCTTCTGGATTCAATTCATGAAATCTTTTGAAAAGAAAGCCTATTCTTAAGTAAATCCTATACTTAAGTAAAGCCTATACTTAAGTAAATAGAGAGGATAGTAACCTAGTGACAGAGGTTAACAGCCTAGAATTATTATATGATCAACACAACTCTAGAATATTACTTAATACTAGATAGTGGGTTTTGTTCCTTTTTTGTTGTTGTCTCTTTTCATCTCCTACTTCTTTGTCTTTCACAGCATCCCACAATAAAGTGAATTGCATTGCACCCATTTTAGTTACCATCGTTACATGTTTTGTCACAAACTTGCATGTTTTTTTCATTGGAAGACATGCCATGATTAATCCTTTGGGGAACAATACATTAAAAATTTACTAAGCTCTAAATCAGATGACACTGGTGTTTCTTGATACATTGTTGTTGCTGCTGTTGTTCAGTTGCTGAATTTTGTGCGACCCTTTGCAACCCCACAGATTGCAGCAAGCCAGACTTCTCTGTCCTTCACTATCTCCTGGAGTTTGCTCAAGCTAACGTCCATTGAGTTTTTGATGCTATCTAACCATCTCATGCTATGCCACTCCTTTCTCCTTTTGCCTTCAATCTTTCTTAGCATCAGGGTCTTTTCCAATGATTTCCTTCTTCACATCCGGTGCCCTAAATATTGGAGCTTCAGCTTCACCAGTAGTCCTTCCAATGAATATTCAGGGTTGGTTTCCTTTAAGATTGACTGATTTGATCTCCTTGCTGTCCAAGGGACGCTCAAGGGTCTTCACAGCACCACAATTTGAAAGCATCAATTCTTTGGCACTCAACCTCTTTTATGGTCCAACTCTCATGTCCATACATGACTACTGGAAAAAGCATAGCTTTGACTATATAGACCTTAGTCAGCAAAGTGATGTATCTGCTTTTCAACACGCTGTCTAGGTTTGTCATATCAGGTTGGTGTGAAAGTAATTGTGGTTTTGAATTGTTGAATTTTGCCATTTGATATTGGAATATAGTCTTAAATAAATGTGTTTATGTTATACATCATTTTAATGCAAATTTTTTGCTTTATGTCTTTTTGTGAATGGCATTACTTGCTGTTTATATTTATTTTAGAATATGGAAATGATGTTAGACAAAAAGCAAATTTGAGTGATTTTCTTATTTGAGTTCAAAATGGGTCATAAAGCAAAGAGACAACTCTCAACATCAACAATGCATTTGGCCCAGGAACCTCTAACAGACTTACAGGGCAGTGATGGTTCAAGAAGTTTTTCAAAGGAAATGAGAGCCTAGAAGATGAGGGACATAGTGGTTGGCAATCAGAATTTGACAATGACCAACTGAGAGCCATCATCAAAGCTTATCCTCCTATAACTATAAGAGAAGTTGCTGAAGAACTCAATGTCAGTCATTCTATGGTCATTCGGCATTGGAAGCAAACTGGAAAGGTGAAAAAGCTCTTGATGAATAGGTGCCTCATGAGCTGACCAAAAATAAATAAAGTAAAATAAAATGTTATTTGAAGTGCCATCTCTCTTATTCTATGCAACAACAGGAATTATTTCTTGATCAAATTGTGATGTGCGATGAAAAGTGGACCTTATATGACAACTGGCAATGACCAGTTCAGTGGCTGGACTGATAAGAAACTCCAAAGCACTTGCCAAAGCCAGACTTGCACCTGAAAAGGTCATGGTACCTGTTTGGTGATCTGCTGCCTGTCTGATCCACTACAGCTTTCTGAATTCCAGTGAAAATTTATATGTAAGAAGTATGCTCAGCAAATTGAAGAGATGCACTGAAAACTGCAATGCCTTCAGACAGCATTGGCGAACAGAATAGGTCAACTCCTTCTGCATGACAATACCTGACCGCAGGTAGCACAACCAACGCTTCAAAAGTTGAACAAATTGAGCTACAGAGTTTTGCTTTATCTGCCATATTCATCTGACCTTTTTCCAACTGACAATCACTTCTTTGAGCATCTCGACAAATTTTATACAGAAAATGCTTCCACAACCAGCAAGAGGCAGCAAATGCTTTCCAAGAGTCCATTGAACCCTGAAGCACCGATTTTTACACTACAGGAATAAGTTTTACTTTCCATTGGCAAAAATGTGTTGATTGTAATGGTTCCTATTTTGACTAATAAAGATGTATTTGAGCCTAGTTATGAGGATTTAAAATTCACAGTCTGAAACCTCAATTACTTTTCCACCAATCTAAATAGCTTTCCTTCAAGGAACATGTATCTTTTTATTTCATGGCTGCAGTCACTGTCCACAGTGATTTTGGAGCCCAAGAAGATAAAATCGGTCCCCATTTCCACTTTTCTCCATCCATTTGCCATGAAGTGATGGGACCAGATGCCATGATCTTAGGTTTTTTGAATGTTGAATTATAAACTAGCTTTTTCACTATCTTCTTTCACCCTCATCAAGAGACTCTTTACACGTGTTCCCCATCCTGAACACCCCTTCCACTTCCCTCCCCATAAGCCAGTACAATATTGTATAGTAATTAGCCTCAAATTAAAATAAATAAATTTATATTAAAAAAGAGAGAGAGAGAGACTCTTTAGCTTCTCTTCACTGTCTGCCACTAGAGTGGTACATCTGCATATCACAGGTTGTTGATATTTCTCCTGGCAAGCTTGATTACAGCTTGTATTTCATCCAGCTTGGTATTTCACATGATGTACTCTGCATAGAAGTTAAATAAGCAGCATGACAATATACAGCGTGATGTACTCCTTTCCCAATTTTAAGCCAGTCCATTGTTCTATGTGGAGCCAGTTCATGGTTCTAACTGTTGCTTATTGATACACATACAGGTTTCTCAGGAGACAAGTAAGGTGGTGTGATACTCTCATCACTTTAAGAATTTTTCACAATTTGTGCATATTAACTAAATTTACACTATGCATATCTATATATGTTTGCATCATTATAAATTAAATTATCATTAGTGTAGGTTATAAATGTCATAGATAGTTTAATTCTTTAGATGAATATCGATGTTCGTATGATCAGAATAAAAGTAAATATCATGTAAAAGTAAATTATTTTTGC
This sequence comes from Bubalus kerabau, assembly GCF_029407905.1. NCBI lineage: Eukaryota > Metazoa > Chordata > Mammalia > Artiodactyla > Bovidae > Bubalus > Bubalus kerabau. The sequence continues at coordinate 54,918,604 of NC_073647.1, read as the reverse complement.
ATATTTTATACAAATTGCTGTTTGTAAGAAGCTGGTCACTTTTGTGTAATGTTTGAGACTCAGTTCAACAAATATTCCCTGAGCATTTTGTGAAAGGAATGCAAAGATAAAAAAATAATTCTCAAAAAACATACTGAGTACTGTAAACTCTATACATATGATATGCTATTAAGATTGAAAAGAGATAAATTATATCCAATTAGGGGAATAAAAAAATTCATGGTGGAAATTTCATTTTACATGAATTCTGAAGGATTCACTGGCAATTGACACGTAGAAAAAGAGAGGGACATTTCACACAGAGGAAAAAGCTTGGAGGAGTGAAACCATGGTGAATGGTTAGCAACATCATGTAGTAAAATTTTGGAAAATACATTGGCACAAATTCGTGCTTGATTTTGAAAACCAGAGTGAGAGGTGTATAATGACTAGAAAGTATATAGGAAGCAATTGAATATGTTAGTTTGTTTGTTTTAATTTCAATTTATGTATATTAATTAGAGTCTAATTAGTTTACAATATTGTATTAGTTTTGCCATACTTCAACATGAATCTGCAATGGGTGTAACAGAAGAATGTTTTCAAAGTGTATTTTGGGACAACTAAATCTACAATCAATGAGTAACATTGATTGACAGAGAGAGACCCCAAAGGAAAGGGTCTGCAGGGAAGCAAAGGCAATAGTTCAGTCATGAAATAAAGAAAACATGAAATACAGTGGCTGCAGTGGGGGTACACTTGAGAAATGTTAAAGTAGTAAAAAATATATTGATCTGACAACTGATTGGCTGTAGAAGATGATAAAAGGGGAGAAATTAAATGATTCTGAAGTTTTGTGGATGCGGGAGGGCCTTGAGGAGCTATTCCACATTCAAGGTCAGGAGGGGCTGTGGTGAGGAGATATCCCTCGTCCAAGGTAAGGAGCAGTGACTGCACTTTGCTGCAGCAGCCATGAAGAGATATGCCAAGTCCAAGATAAGAGAAATCCAAGTAAGACACACTGAAATGATAATCACACAAAACTAGTCAATCTAATCACAATAGGACCACAGCCTTGTCTAACTCAATTAAACTAAGCCATGCCCGTGGGGCCACCCAAGACGGGTGGGTCATGGTGGAGAGGTCTGACAGAATATGGTCCACTGGAGAAGGGAATGGCAAACAACTTCAGTATTCTTGCCTTGAGAACCCCATGAACAGTATGAAAAGGCAAAATGATAGGATACTGAAAGAGGAACTCCACAGATCAGTAGGTGCCCAATATGCTACTGGAGATCAGTGGAGAAATAACTCCAGAAAGAATGAAGGGAAGGAGACAAGCAAAAACAATACCAAGCTGTGGACATGACTGGTGATAGAAGCAAGGTCTACCAAGCTGTGGACATGACTGGTGATAGAAGCAAGGTCTGATGCTGTAAAGAGCAATATTGCATAGGAACCTGGAATGTCAGGTCCATGAATCAAGGCAAATTGAAAGTGGTCAAACAGGAGATGGCAAGAGTGAACGTCAACATTCTAGGAATCATCGAACTAAAATGGACTGGAATGGGTGAATTTAACACAGATGACCATTATATCTACTACTGTGGGCTGGAATCCCTTAGAAAAAATGGAGTAGCCATCATGGTCAACAAAAGATTCTGAAATGCAGTACTTGGATGCAATCTCAAAAACGACAGAATGCTTTCTTTTCATTTCCAAGGCAAACCATTCAATATCACAGTAATCCAAGTCTATGCCCCAACCAGTAATACTGAAAAAGCTGAAGTTTAATGGTTCTATGAAGACCTCCAAGACCTTTTAGAGCTAACGCCCCAAAAAGATGCCCTTTTCATTATGGGGGACTGGAATGCAAAATTAGGAAGTCAAGAAACACCTGGAGTAACAGGCAAATTTGGCCTTGGAATACACAATGAAACAGGGCAAAGACTAATAGAGGTTTGCCAAGAAAATGCACTGGTCATAGCAAACACCCTCTTCCAACAACACAAGAGAAAACTTTACACATGGACATCACCAAATGGTCAACACCGAAATCAGATTGATTATATTCTTTGCAGCCAAAGATGGAGAAGCTCTATACAGTCAGCAAAAACAAGAGTGTGAGCTGACTGTGACTCAGATCATAAACTCCTTATTGCCAAATTCAGACTGAAATTAAAGAAAGTAGGAAAAACCACTAGACCATTCAGGTATGACCTAAATCAAATCCCTTATAATTATACAGTGGAAGTGAAAAATAGATTTAAGGGACTAGATCTGATAGATAGAGTGCCTGATGAACTATGGATGGAGGTTCATGACATTGTACAGGAGACAGGGATCAAGACCATCCCCATGGAAAAGAAATGCAGAAAAGCAAAATGGCTGTCTGAGGAGGCCTTACAAATAGCTGTGAAAAGAAGAGAAGCAAAAAGCAAAGGAGAAAAGGAAAGATATGTGAATGCAGAGTTCCAAAGAATAGCAAGAAGAGATAAGAAAGCCTTCCTCAGCTATCAATGCAAAGAAATAGAGGAAAACAACAGAATGGGAAGGAATAGAGACCTCTTCATGAAATTAGAGATACCAAGGGAACATATCATGTAAAGATGGGCTCGAAGAAGGACAGCAATGGTAGGGACCTAATAGAAGCAGAAGATAATAAGAAGAGGTGGCAAGAATACACAGAAGAACTGTACAAAAAAGATATTCACGACCCAGATAATCACGATGGTGTGATCACTCACCTAGAGTCAGACATCCTGGAATGTGAAGTCAAGTGGGCCTTAGAAAGCATCACTACGAACAAAGCTAATGGAGGTGATGGCATTCCAGTTCAGCTATTTCAAATCCTGAAAGATGATGCTGTGAAAGTGCTTCACTCAATATGCCAGCAAATTTGGAAAACTCAGCAGTGGACACAGGACTGGAAAAGGTCAGTTTTCATTCCAATCCCAAAGAAAGGCCATGCCAAAGAATGCTCAAACTACGACACAATTGCACTCATCTCACACACTAGTAAAGTAATGCTCAAAATTCTCCAAGCCAGGCTTCAGCAATACTTGAACTGTGAACTTCCAGATGTTCAAGCTGGATTTAGAAAAGGCAGAGGAACCAGAGATCAAATTGCCAACATCCGCTGGATCATCAAAAAAGCAAGATAGTTCCACAAAAACATCTATTTCTGCTTTATTGACTATGCCAAGGCCTTTGACTGTGTGGGTCACAATAAACTGTGGAAAATTCTGAAAGAGATGGGAATAGCAGACCACCTGAACTGTCTCTTGAGAAACCTATATGCAGGTCAGGAAGCAACAGTTAGAACTGGACAGGGAACAACAGTCTGGTTCCAAATAGGAAAAGGAGTACATCAAGGCTGTATGTTGTCACCCTGCTTATTTAACTTATATGCAGAGTACATCATGAGAAACGCTAGCCTGCAAGAAGCACAAGCTGGAATCAAGATTGCCGGGAGAAATGTCAATAACCTCAGATATGCAGATGACACCACCCTTATGGCAGAAAGTGAAGAGGAACTCAAAAGCCTCTTGATGAAAGTGAAAGTAGAGAATGAAAAATTTGGCTTAAAGCTCAACATTCAGAAAACAAAGATCATGGCATCTGGTCCCATCACTTCATGGGAAATAGATGGGGAAACAGTGGAAACAGTGTCAGACTTTATTTTTTGGGGCTCCAAAATCACTGCAGATGGTGACTGCAGCTGTGAAATTAAAAGACACTTACTCCTTGGAAGGAAAGTTATGACCAACCTAGATAGCATATTGAAAAGCAGAGACATTACTTTGCCAACAAAGGTCCGTCTAGTCAAGGCTATGGTTTTTCCATTGGTCATGTATGGATGTGAGAGTTGGACTGTGAAGGAAGCTGAGTGCCGAAGGATTGATGCCTTTGAACTGTGTTGTTGGAGAAGACTCTTGAGAGTCCCTTAGACTGCAAAGACATTCAACCAGTCCATTCTGAAGGAGATCAGCCCTGGGATTTCTTTGGAAGGAATGATGCTAAAGCTGAAACTCCAGTATTTTGGCCACCTCATGTGAAGGGTTGACTCATTGGAAAAGACTCTGATGTTGGGAGGGATTGGGGGCAGGAGCAGAAGGGGACGACAGAGCATGGGATGGCTGAATGGCATCACTGACTCGATGATCGTGAGTCTGAGTGAACTCCGTGGCTGGTGATGGACAGGGAGCCCTTGTGTGCTGCGTTTAATGGGGTTGCAAAGAGTCAGACACGACTGAACGACTGAACCGAACTGAACTGAAGATTTAGGTTAGAATTGCTAGGGAAATGACAGATCTGTGAATTAAAAAGGAAAGGAGAAGAAAGCTAGAGGGGAGGCTTTGAAGATGGATATTGAAGGAGTAATTCCTTTTTTCAACAAGTACTGTGCTTACATCTAACTGTTTGGGTTATAACATCAAGAGAAAAAATAATACTATCAAGGACTTTAGGAGACTGTGTTTTAGGAGACTTTAGGTATCTCTCACTGTCACCTTTATATTTATTCACTTAATAGAGCAGGAAACTTAACTAAATATATCTTGGTGTTATCTATATTAAAACAAAACAAAAACAAACAAACAAACAAACAAAACGGTGCTGTATTTGGAAGTTGTAGCTTCTTGAATCTAGAAAAGCTAGTTGCTATTAATCAACATGAACAGTGGATGGCAGTCCTCACTAATAATACAAATAAAGGCTCTTGATAAACTTAGACAGATTTGAAATAATACCCTAGGCAGTTGCCAATTTTAACAGCTAATAAGTTCACAAAGAAGAATTTAGAACAAAGATAGTGGCAGAATCAGAATGTCAAAAATAGCGAGATTGTTTGGTATCATCATGAATATGTGAACATGTTTAAGTTGATTTGACAATATTGTGCACCAAAAACAGCTTTGTAAGTTTTACTCCAGTTACTACTAAATGCTCATTCTTAGACCACAAATTAGATTCACCTTCTTTATCGTCATCTGAAACCCAGTCCTGGCTGAAGCTATAGCTAATGTGATTATAGTCTGAGGTGAATTTGCCTCAAGGAGAACTTTTTTTTTTTTTTGTCCTTCATGTATTTTATTTATGGTATTTTTATGCTGTGTTACTTTCTTAAATCACAATGAATGCATTCTGTTGTAGGACCCAGTGTCCTGACAATTTTGTTTTTCTTTCTTTTTTTTTTAATTTAAATTTATTTATTTTAATTGGAAGCTAATTACTTTACAATATTGTATTGGTTCTGCCACACATCAACATGAATCTGCCACAGGCGTACACGTGTTCCCATCCTGAACCACCCTCCCACCTCCCTCCCCGTACCATCCCTCTGGGTCATCCCAGTACACCAGCCCCAAGGATCCTGTATCAAACCTGGACTGGCGATTCGTTTCTTATATATCATACATGTTTCCATGAAATTCCCCTAAATCATCCCACCCTCTCCCTCTTCCACAGAATCCTAAAGACTGTTCTATACTCAAGGAGAACTTTTAAGTTTGCTTGATCTCATCCTCAAAAAGTAACTCTGGTGTTTTCTTTCCTGTTTGTTTAATCATCTTCTAATTTTATAACCAAGGTTCCTCCAAATGACAAATGATACATTTGTATATTTGATTTTCATGTCTGGACGGAACACTTAATATTAGGATGTTTTAGATAGTTTTATGTTTGTACACTGTATAAGCTTGAAGCAATGAAATAAAATTGTTTTGAATTTGAATCCCAACACTGCCACTAACAAGCTGAGTAAAGATGGCAAGTCAATTTTCTTTTTTTTTTTTTTTTTTTTTTTTTCTGAAAACACTTTTAAATTTTATTTTATTTTTAAACTTTACATAACTGTATTAGATTTGCCAAATATCAAAATGAATCCGCCACAGGTTTGGATCCACGAAATGATACCCTTTCATAGATTTGATGTAAGTTTTAAATAAAAGTATTTGTATATAGTGCTTCAGATGATATTAGACACATTGAATGCAATCAGTGAAATTAGTTATTTTTATTATTACCATTATCAATTTCTGTAATATCATATATTCCTTTTTCCTGAACATTTTATTAGATAAACAGCTAACCAAAAATATGTGTTACTGGTTTAAATTCTTAATTAACCTGTATCAGATTGTAGGGCAGTATCTTCAATTTAGAGGCAGTAACTAAGAAAACAAAACAATGACAATAAGGAAGAAATCATATGTATTTTTCTATCCCTCATATATTGTTAACTGAATGCTCTGAGCCTGCCTATCTGTTGTAGAAAGATGAAATACTGCTATTTCTGAAGAGCACATTCTTTCTTTAAATTAGGTCAGTTGCAGCTACTTTTTCTAAATTTCCTGCTATTTGGGGAGGCAATAAGATGAAATTCATTTTCTGAATTGTTTACCAGTGGGGCCTCTAGCTTGCAGAATATAAGTATAATAATTTCTCACATATGGATTCACTTAATATCTAATCCAACTTAAAGTTATACAGAAACAAACAATCAAAAATCTTAAGGTTTCTTTGGTCCATGCTTCTCAATATTAGTAAGAGCCACCATAATGCTTTTTCTGCTTAGAGATGATATTAAGGTTACAAGATTTGTATAAAGGCATCAAAAAATGCTTCTCCTTTCTGATTTAAAATTCTCACTGTCTCAGTAATGAGAGAGACTATTTGCTTAATGCTATGAAATCTTCTGTGGAAATAAGTGAATTTAGATGATAATGTTATAATCCTGGAGGGAAAAAAAAATATATATATATATTTTTTTCCTCCAGGATTATAAAATTCGAAGTGATATATATATATCACTTATGGGCTAAGTAAGGAGTCCAGAAACTCAGTGATGTGAATTTCTCTGTCCTAAAATGCAAAACTTTATGAGGAATACATACATAGGGAGTGTATTTCCTCAGGGCAAACACACAGTATGTTAATATAAGCATATAGATGTATGTGGCAATTATATGACTAAATTATACAAAAATGAAAATGTCCTGGTTTAAATTTTATTAAAGCTCTGAAAAGATTATTTTTTATACAGTTGAGGTAAGTGAGGGGTTAGCCTAGATTCCAATATCAAAACAAAACAAAACTAAATCCTTGAAATCTATGCTTACTACCCCAAGTCAGTTTTCAATTTCTGCCTTGCATAAGGTGAAGCTGAATCAGTGCTTGTCTAGGAATAATTTATTTTTGAAAAAGAAAAACTCTAAAATAATTAGTAAATGCTAAATTTAAATATGAAAAACTCCATGTAAGACTCCACATAAAGAAATTAAATGCTTCCTTTTTCCTCAGTGACACCTCCTCCAATTCAGTAGCATACAGGCAATAAAGCAAATAAAGGGTTAAAATATGTTCCTTCTGGTAATCTGTGATATATGTGAAAGTAGTTCTTTCCATGGTAAATACTTATAATTGTTAACTTTGTTAGGTTTGAAGGAAGGGTTCCAGATTCTCAATTTTGTTAGACTGTAATCCTATTACCACACGTGCTAATTTCTCAGGATAGTCCTGGTTTATAACCATTCTCCTAGAAACACCAATAGGTCAACTTTAACCCTCAAATTTCCTGGTTTGTGTAATAAATTATATGATCATAGGGTGTGCATTAGTCGCTCAGTTGTGTCCGACTCTTTGGGACCCCATAGACTGTAGCCTACCAGGTTCCTCTGTCCATGGAATTCTCCAAGCAAGAATACTGGAGTGGGTTGCCATTCCCTTTTCCAGAGGATCTTCCTGACCCAGTGATCGAACCCAGGTCTCCCACATTTTAGGCAGATTCTTCACTGACTGAGCTACCAGGGAAGAAATGAACATCATCCAAAACAAAGTTTCTCAGCAGTGTTAATTGTTTAAGGAGCAAAATAGACATATCATTTATTTTCCTATCTTACAGCACTGAGAAGTTAGTATTGGTGGTGGGCATTATGAAGATACTACATAGAACTCAATTAGGACTTCTGTGTGGGAAAAGATTTAGTGTACTGGAGCCTTAAATAAATATGGAGAGAACCCAAGGATCCTCTCATTTTCCATTTCAGAAAGCTATCAGACAATTCCTCAAAAAGAATCAAGTATAGAATTAGCATATGGCCTATCAATTCCACTCAAGGATATAAACTCAAAAGAATTGTAAGTAGGTACTTAAATATCCACACATAATGTTTATAATAACACTGTTCCTAATAGTCAAAATCCAAATGTACTTCAACTAATTAATGAATAAACAAAATGTGGCATATGTATCCAATGAGATATTGTTTGGCAATAAAAAATAAAAAAAGTAATGATACATGCTACAGCATGGATAAATCTTCAAATACTATGTGGGGTGAAATAAAGTTACATTTTTCTAATACAAATCATATGAAATAGCTTGGAAAAGCAAATTCATAGAGCCAGAATGTAGATTAGTAGTTGGCAGGGGCTGAGAGACGGTGAGGGAAGTTAGAGAGCTACTGCTAATATGTATGGTCTTTCTTTGGGGAGAGTGAGAAAAATGTTTCAGAATTAGAGCGTAGTGATATTTACTTAACTGTGGATATACAAAACACCACTGAACTGTACATTTTAAAAGAGTGAATGTTAGCCATCTGTATGTCTTCTTTGGAGAAATGTCTATTTAGTTCTTTGGCCCATTTTTTGATTGGGTCGTTTATTTTTCTGGAATTGAGCTGCAGGAGTTGCTTGTATAGTTTTGAGATTAGTTGTTTGTCAGTTGCTTCATTTGCTATTATTTTCTCCCATTCTGAAGGCTGTCTTTTCACCTTGCTTATAGTTTCCTTTGTTGTGCAGAAGCTTTTAAGTTTAATTAGGTCCATTTCTCCAAAGAAGACATACAGATGGCTAACAAACACATGAAAAGATGCTCAATATCACTCATTATCAGAGAAATGCAAATCAAAACCACTATGAGGTACCATTTCACGCCAGTCAGAATGGCTGCGATCCAAAAGTCTACAAGCAATAAGTGCTGGAGAGGGTGTGGAGAAAAGGGAACCCTCTTACACTGCTGGTGGGAATGCAAACTAGTACAGCCACTATGGAGAACAGTGTGGAGATTCCTTAAAAAACTGGAAATAGAACTGCCTTATGACCCAGCAATCCCACTGCTGGGCATACACACTGAGGAAACCAGAATTGAAAGAGACACGTGTACCCCGATGTTCATCGCAGCACAGTTTATAATAGCCAGGACATGGAAGCAACCTAGATGTCCATCAGCAGGTGAATGGATAAGAAAGCAGTGGTACATATACACAATGGAGTATTACTCAGCCATTAAAAAGATGGATGAAACTTGAGCCTATTATACAGTTAAGTAAGCCAGAAAGAAAAACACCAGTACAGTATACTAATGCATATATATGGCATTTAGAAAGATAGTAATGATAACCCTGTATGCGAGACAGCAAAGGAGACACACATGTATAGAACAGTCTTTTGGACTCTGTGGGAGAGGGAGAGGGTGGGATGATTTTGGGGAATGGCATTGAAATATGTATAATATCATATATGAAACGAATTGCCAGTCCAAGTTCAGTGCATGATACTGGTTGCTTGAGGCTGGTGCACTGGGACGACCCAGAGGAGGTTGAAGGGAGGGGGGTTTGGGATGGGGAACATGTATATACCTGTCGTGGATTCATTTTGATGTATAGCAAAACCAATACAATATTGTAAAGTAATTAACCTCCAATTAAAATAAATAAATTTGTATTTAAAATAAAATAAAATGTTAAAAAATAAAAATAAAAGAGTGAATGTTATGACATTTGTATTATAACACAAAAGCAAAAAAATAGGGCAATCAGAAATTATAGAAGATGAATTAATTTTGGAAACATTCCCTAGTTTTATATTTTTTGCCTTGCTTTTTGTGTTTTTGTGTTTTGCGATAATAATGATTATCAATAAAAAAAAAAATCCACTCCCAGTCTTTCTCTCAGGTCTAGGTGCTTGTCCTCAAGGTAGTTAGGAAGAACATAGTTGAAGAGATAGAATTTCAATCAGCATCCACACAGGGGCAATGCAGAAGCAAATCAAGAATAAATAACCAAGTGGTAATTTCCTGGTGGTCCAGTGATTAGGACTAGGCAGTTTCACTACCACGGGCCCATGGGTCAATCCCTGGCCAGGGAACTAAGATTCCATAAGCCGCATGGTGCAGGGGTTAAAAAAAAAAGAAAAAGCAAACTAGTTAATACCTAGACAAAAAATAATATAAGGAGTAGGTGTGAACCTAAGAAGTCCTACTCTAGGACTAAAATCACCAACCAGGGATGTGAGCAATATCTACAGTATTCTTAAATACTTAATGAAGTCATTAAGAATTTTCTCTGGCAACTAATGACTATTTGAGTCAAACCGGCAGAATGTTGTATCATGGCTGACATCTTCCAACATTTTAACAAGTCAATATTTCCTTTAAATTTAGCATCTTTTAGATGTGTGTAGGTTCCTAATAGGAATAATGCAATAAAAAAATCAGGACACAAATGACAACACAGTGGTAATCTAGACATTTGCTCATTGTTGCTGAGTATGAACAATTTGACCAGTAGCTATGACCCAGGCTGTGTCATTCACTATTATCTATTGCCTAGCTTTAAAAAAAAATCACAAATTCAGAGGCTTAAAATAATACTTGTATTTTTTCAGTTTCTGTGTCATGCAGTTTGCAAAAAACTGCTTAGTCGCTCAGTTGTGTCTGACTCTTTGTGACCCCATGGACTGCAGCCCTCCAGTCTCCTCTGTCCATAGGATTCTCCAGGCAAGAATACTGGAGTGGATTGCCATGCCCTCCTCCATAGGACTAAGCTGCCCCTTTTGCTTAGGGTCTCACAAGATTAAATCAAAATGTTCAAGGCTGCATTTTAATCTGAAGCTTCAACTGGGGAAGAATGCGCTTCCGAGCTCATTCAGATCATTGACTTATTTTATGTTTTGGCAGCTGTAGTGGTTTATTCCTGTATAGTGGGTTGAAACTTCTCTCAGATCCTAGAGTCTATTCCATGTAAGCCCCTAAAATGGTTATTTTTCCAAATCTAGCAATGAAGAAGCTCTAGAGTAAGTCAGCTAGCGAAACAGATTTTTTATGTAACCTAAATAATCACAAAAGTGATGTGTAATAGGTTGTGTCATATTCTAAAGATTGTAATCAAGTTACAGGCCCTACCCACATTCAGGGGAATAGAATTACACAAAGATGTGAACACCAAAAAGCAGGAGTCATGGAACCATCCTAGAATCTGTTCACCTAAAAATGATGACTGCTTTTTAAGTAATTTTAATGATTAATTTTTACAGCATTATATAAACCATGTCAAAATTTTATATTATTTGAAATAAATAAATTTTACATGTGTCCTTTATTCTACCTGCCAATCATGACCAAATAGAACCTTATGAAATTTTGGCAACATTTTCATCCTCTTATGAATCACAAAATATTCATATTCTTTTCATAATCAAATTGCAAAGAGTCGGACATGACTGAGCAACTGATCTGATCTGATCTGATGAATCACAAGTTAAGCCTGAGTATTTCTCCAGCATTGTTCAGACCTTTATCGGAATGTGGAGTTTATCTTGTGGTTGTGCAATGTAAGCAAGAAGTAGGAAGATGCCCAAAGAAAAACAGCAAAAAATGATTAAAGCAATTGAAAACAAATTCTAAAAGAAAAAGGAAGAGGATTGCAGCTACTTATTTCAAGAAAGGGAATGCTAACACAAAAGGGTGGCCTTATCAGCAATATTCCCATATGTGTTTAGTGAATAATTTTTATCTTGTGATGATAAAGCAGTAACAGATTTAAAATGGATTTTAAATCCCTTTATTCAGTGTGTGTGTTTGTGTGTGTAGTGGGGAGTAAATACATCAAACTTGCTAAAATGACAAATGTTTCATAGATGCTGTACATGTTCCAATGATCTTTTGGGTTCCCTTTAGAGATACTCCTTAAAAGGCACTGTGACTATTCACAGGGAAAAGGTCTGTGACTATCGCTTTGGTTCTGAAAATTACATGAAAGGAACATCCTAAAGAAATTTGTTTAAAGGCATATTAACCTCTTCTAAACATTTAAGAAGCTCGAGCAGTGTTATTGCAATGTGTTTGTTGATTTGACTTCTCTGAGTTCTGGCAGTATATTAATATTATCTTTAAATATTCAGTCTTACACAGTTTTCAACATACATATAAGTAGAATTATCCCAAAATTTATTATCCAGAATGAACATTTTTGAGAGTAAAAAGAAATTCAATTAATCATAGCAGTAGGATAACATGGAGAAATCAGAACTTGCCAAAGGAAAACTGGGAGGCATTATAACTTAGATCATATCCGACTGGCAATAATTAGAAGAATGATTAGGAGTGGATATTTAGCTTTTTCAGGCCCCAGGCAAGCTAGATTATAAACTCCTCATTGGCAAAAAGGAAGGTCTTAAACTTTGTACCCTCAGCATTTGAGTTCAGCAGAATAAAAATTGAATAAAAATAATTATAACAAGAACTTCCTATTGATTAGGCACTATTCTAAGTGCTTTACAAGTATAATATTAATGTGTTTAAAACCCTCCACAGTTCTCTGAGGTACTTATATTATCATTTCCATCTTAAATTAAGGAAACTGAAGTACAGAAATACTAAATAACTTGCCCAAGTTCCAGGAGTTGGAATTCAAACTCTTTCATCCCCTCTCACTTTTATTCTCATATTTTCATGTTATGTCTCTCTCTTTCCCTCTGTTACTCCCATCTTGTATATTTCCCTTCTCCACTCCCTCTCTTATACTGCTTCTGTCTATTTTATTTCTCTCCCCTTCTCTTGTTTAATCTCTTATGATTTTCTTCCAAGGTAGGTCCCTTTTAAAGAAGATTCTACTACCTAAGAAAAAAGATGGCTAAACCATCAAATTGAATGTTCACTAAGGTTTTTTTTTCTAGCTTTTAAATAATTAAACAAATATTATTTAGTGCTTCAGTTTAGTTCAGTTGCTCAGTCTTGTCCGATTCTTTATGACCCCATGAATCACAGCATGCCAGGCCTCCCTGTCCTTTACCAACTCCTGGAGTTCACTCAAACTCATGTCCATTGAGTCAGTGTTGCCATCCAGCCATCTCATCCTCTGTAGTCCCCCTCTCCTGCCCCCAATCCCTCCCAGCATCAGGGTCTTTTCCAATGAGTCAACTCTTCGCATGAAGTGGCCAAAGAATTGGAGTTTCAGGTTTAGCATCAGTCCTTCCAATGAACACCCAGGACTGATCTCCTTTAGAATGGACTGGTTGGAACTCCTGGCAGTCAAAGGGACTCTCAAGAGTCTTCTCCAACACCACAGTTCAAAAGCATCAATTTAGTGCTTACTACGTGCAAGAACCAATTCTAAAAGGTAGCACAATACAGAAAAATCAGGATGAATAGGAAAGTCTTAATACAAGGAGTGCATAATCTAATATAAGAATAAAAAATATTAGAATAACCAGGAGAGAGTTCACTCTTTTAGAGATTTTTCCAGCACTTGAACTCTTGGTGTATATCCAGTTAATATTGTTTTTGTATTAGTTCCTAACAAAGCAAAATACTAGCTAAGTTGCTCTTATTCCCTTGAAAGTGAAAGTCACTCAGTTGTGTCCAACTCTTTGTGACCCCATGGACTGTATAGTCCTTGAAATTCTCCAGGCTGGAGTGGATAGCCTTTCTCATCTCCAGGGGAACTTCAAAACCCGTGGATCAAACCCAGGTCTCCTACACTGCAGGCAGATTCTTTACCAGCTTAGCCCTGAGGGAAGCCCAAGAATATTGGTTTGAGTAGCCTATCTTTCTCCTGGAGTGGGTAGCCTATCCCTTCTCCAGCAGATCTTTCTGACCCAGGAATCGAACCAGGGTCTCCTGCATTGCAGGTGGCTTCTTTACCATCTGATCTACCAGGGAAGCCTTCTCTCATTCCCTTAGATAATAGTAGTTATCTTCTCCCCACTCTTCTCAACATTGACACACCTTACCTGATTTACCCAGTGCATATTTATTTATTGAGTGTCTGCTCTGTCAGGCATAATGCTGTGATCCTTAACATTTACCAGGCTATTTAAAATGATCTCTTTGCTTGTCTTTCTCTCCTATTAGATGAGTTCCTCTCCAATGACCCATAGACAAATAGAGGTGTGTAATGAAATATCCTGAGATTGCATGCAACAGTTTATGAATTTTGACATATGTTCATTTTCTGGAGAGAAATTCAATACCCTTCATCAGATTTTCAAAAGGGGCCAGGTGCCACAAGAGGTACCTTTACCTTACTTTGAATGTTGAATAGCTCAGTGTTAACCTAACAAACCCAGATTCAGACAGATCATCAATTAAATGTGTAATACATGGTAAATGATATGAGTCTTCTAGTTGGGTGTTCTCCTAGGTCTAATGTAAGAAATAAATGAACTGGTTTTTGTACCACTTGGTATAATTTCTAAGTACTTAGTATATGTACAATAAATATTAAGGAAAAATACAGTTTTTTTACACAGCAGGCACATTACATAGGTAATATGAGCATTTTTTTAAGGCAGGGTTTCCCAACTTTGACACAACTGACACTTTGGGAAGGATCATTCTTTGTTGCAAGGGGCTGGCCTGCACATTACTGGATACTTAGCCACATCCCATTAGATGTCAATAGACCACCCTTCCCGGTTCAGTTCAGTTCAGTTGCTCAGTTATGTCTGACTCTTTGCGACCCCCTGGACTGCAGCAGGCCATGCTTCCCTCTCCATCACTAACTTCTGGAGCTTGCTCAAACTCATGTTCATCAAATCAATGATGTCTTCCAACCTTCTCATCCTCTTCATCCTCTTCTTGTCCCCTTTCCTCCCACCGTCAATCTTTTCCAGCATCAGGGTCTTTTCAAACGAGTCAGTTCTTCACATCAGGTAGCCAAAGTATTGGAATTTCAGCTTTTACATCCTTCCAATGAATATTCAGGACTGTTTTCCTTTAGGATTGACTGGTTTAATCTCTTTGCTGTAGTACAGAATACTGGAGTGGGTAGCCTTTGCCTTTTCCAGGGTATCTTCCTGACCCAGGAATCAAGTTGGAGTCTCCTGCATTGCAGGCGGATTCCTTACCAAGTGAGCTATCAGGGAAGCTAGATCATAACATAGAACTTAATGCACAGACACATAGAAAAAATTTAAGAGAAGCACGTTACAGAAAGCATCAGCAAAGTAGAAAGGAGAAAGAAAACTAACATAAAGATGGTGTAAAGATTAACAGCAAGTGCTAAAAATCTAAGTAATACAACTAGCTACACTTTAGATACTTGAAGAGAAAAACAAAGTCATGTACAAAATGTCAAATAGAGTGGACAGATGCAGGGAGCCAGTGTGAGGTGCTCCACCCACAGAAAAGGTCATGAGAAAGGAGGCTCGACATACACAAAGGCAGGATCGAGCCTCAGGAGTCCCCCTGGAAATTCTCGAGCATCTACCCCAAAAACCAGAGTCTGCCTACTGTACTACTTTGTGCTCTCACCTACACCTCTGACTTTACGGGGGGCTGTCCCCTACCACCTCTTTTGGAGAAGGAGTTAACTTAGAGCTCCAGTTAATAATAATTCCTGGGCATGACAGGAGTGTTCCAAACTTACAAACTCCTCTGAAGGTTCTCTAGCCTGCCTGACAGGCTTGTCCAGCCACATGTGATTGCTCACAGCCTCCCAACCGTGAGAGGCACGAGACGCTTTAAACCTTCTAAAAACAGGTTTCTTAGAGAAGTTAGAAAACTATTAGTATAAGTATAGTGGGCTGATTAGAAATTGTATCGGTGAAGGGTTTTTCATTTGTTGAGCCAATGTTTGCTGCTAAGTCTCCACATCCCCTACCCTTACACACATTAATGAATATATAGAAGAAATAAGCATTAACCTTTGATATAAATCATGTTAGACCTTAGGCTAAGTAAATTCTTTCCTTAATTAAAACCCACTACACCCTCACCCTATAGGAATGTAACTTTATTTGGGTGGCGTCTGTTTTAAGAATAATCACCCCTGGAGAAATAAGTGTTGACTGACCGCTGTCACAAGGAGAGGGTCATAAATTGTCAGCAGGCCCCCCTGGCCAGAAGATGATGTAACACCCCTAAGACCTCTGTATACATTTGCATGAAGCACCTGACTTTAATAAAAGTCAGGACTGCTGACCCCACGTGACTTTTGTATAACACCTCAGTGTATAAAAACAGACTCTGGAAAATAAAGAATTGGGATCAGTTCCTCGAAATACTGGTCTCCCCATGTCTCTCTCTCTCAAACTCTGGCTGAGTTTCCATCTGGAGCGTGGAGCCCACCAAGCTTACCAATTTTGCCTGGGCTTCTTAGATCCGACCGGGGAGGCCTCAGTGTTTCCTCTCCTTCGGGACAATGGAAGGACGCCTGCGGCCTACGTAAGTGGTGCAAGCTTCTTGTTTTGAAGTTTTATTGGTTTCCCGCGTAAACCAAGCTACTCAGCCTCTTTTCTCCACTGAATTTTCCTGCTGAGCTATCCTTATTCTATTACTCTTTATATCTCTAATTAATATCTAATTAAAGCCAGTGTATTCGCCGACACCGTCTCTCCTTCGAATTTCCCTGGATCCACTGGGGCTGGACCCCGGCAGACAGAGACACTGCAAGGGATGTTAATTAGCATGTTGGTGGTCCCAGATAACTATGAGATTCAAAAATAGAATTTTCAACATCCAGAGAACAGAAAAATAGGCCTGACTTGGGGCAGATCTTAAAGTCATCTGGTCACTGAGCTAGTGCCTATAGAACAATCAACACTACATGTCTGTTTCATCTGTTCCCTCTGTACTTGGTAGAGAGTAGGTGTGTTAGTCAGGGTTCTCCAGGACCAGTAGGATATACATGGAAAAACAAAGTTCTTACATAAGGAATTGGCTCACAAAATTACAGAGGCTGGCAAGTCCAAAATCTTAAAGGTAGATCAACAGGCTGAAGACCCATTAGAACCAATGCTGCAGTTCCAGTCTGAAACCAGTAAGCTGGAAACCTAGGAAAATGGAAATTTCACTTCCAGTCTGAAGGTCATCTGCTATAGATCAAGAAACAGTCAAGGTTGCAGATGAAGCCTGAAAACAGTAAGCTAGAGATTGCTCTCTTGCTACAGAAAGGCTTGCCTTTTTGTTCCATCCAGGTCTCAACTAATTGGATGACCCCACCTACAACCCACCAGAGTTGGCTAAATCTGAGTGTTCTAAACCTTTCTAATTTTTTGGACAAAATTTCTAAAATCAAATTCTGTTGAAGTTCTTTTGACCTCAGCTAAATTTGGGATTTCTTTGCATTGATCGCTGAGGAAAGCAACAGAATGGGAAAGACTAGCGATCTCTTCAAGAAAATTAGAGATACCAAGGGAACATTTCATGCAAAGATGGGCTATATAAAGGACAGAAATGGTATGGACCTAAGAGAAGCAGAAGATATTAAGAAGAGGTGGCAAGAATACACAGAAAAAAAAAAAAGAATACACAGAAGAACTGTACAAAAAAGATTTTCACGACCAAGATAATCATGATGGTGTGATCACTCACCTAGAGTCAGGCATCCTGGAATGTGAAGTCAAGTGGGCCTTAGAAAGCATCACTATGAGCAAAGCTAATGGAGGTGATGGCATTCCAGTTGAGCTGTTTCAAATCCTGAAAGATGATGCTGTGAAAGTGCTGCACTCACTATGCCAGCAAATTTGGAAAACTCAGCAGTGGCCACAGAACTGGAAAAGGTCAGTTTTCATTCCAATCCCAAAGAAAGGCAATGCCAAAGAATGCTCAAACTACAACACAATTGGAGTCATCTCACATGCTAGTAAAGTAATGCTCAAAATTCTCCAAGCCAGGCTTCAGCAATATGTGAACCATGAACTTTCTGATGTTCAAGCTGGCTTTAGAAAAAGACAGAGGAAACAGAGATCAAATTGCCAACATTCGCTGGATCATGGAAAAAGCAAGAGAGTTCCAGAAAAAAAAAATCTATTTCTGCTTTATTGACTATGCCAAAGCCTTTGACTGTGTGGATCACAATAAACTGTGGGAAATTCTGAAAGAGATGGGAATACCAGACCACGTGAGCTGCCTCTTGAGAAATCTATATGCAGGTCAGGAAGCAACAGTTAGAACTGAACATGGAACAACAAACTGGTTCCCAACAGGAAAAGGAGTACGTTAATGCTGTATATTGTCACCCTGCTTATTTAACTTATATGCAGAGTACATCATGAGAAATGCTGGACTGGAAGAAACACAAGCTGGAATCAAGATTGCCAGGAGAAATATCAATAATCTCAGATATGCAGATGACACCACCCTTATGGCAGAAAGTGAAGAGGAACTAAAAAGCCTCTTGATGAAAGTGAAAGTGGACAGTGAAAATGTTGGCTTAAAGCTCAACATTCAGAAAATGAAGATCATGGCATCCGGTCCCATTACTTCATGGGAAATAGATGTGGAAACAGTGTCAAACTTTATTTTTCTGGGCTCCAAAATCACTGCAGATGGTGACTGCAGCCATGAAATTAAAAGATGCTTACTTCTTAGAAGGAAAGTTATGACCAACCTAGATAGCATATTGAAAAGCAGAGACATTACTTTGCCAACAAAGGTCCGTCTAGTCAAGGCTATGGTTTTTCCTGTTGTCATGTATGGATGTGAGAGTTGGACTGTGAAGAAGGCTGAGCACTGAAGAATTGATGCTTTTGAACTGTGGTGTTGGAGAAGACTCTTGAGAGTTCCTTGGACTGCAAGAAGATCCAACCAGTCCATTCTGAAGGAGATCAGCCCTGGGATTTCTTTGGAAGGAATGATGCTAAAGCTGAAACTCCAATACTTTGGCCACCTCATGCGAAGAGTTGACTGATTGGAAAAGGCTCTGATGCTGGGAGAGATTGGGGGAATGAGGAGAAGGGGACGACAGAGGATGAGATGGCTGGATGGCATCACTCACTCTATGGATGTGAGTCTGAATGAACTCCAGGAGTTTGTGATGGACAGGGAGGCCTGGCGTGCTGCGATTCATGGGGTCGCAAATAGTCAGACACGACTGAGCGGCTCAACTGAACTCCACTGAACTTAGGGATTCTTCAAAGGAACCCTTAAACATCCCAAAGAGAGATATTAAACTAAGCAGATTTATTTGGTATATGGAATTACATGGGAAATTTTATATTATCAAATGAGTAATACATCTTCTTGGGACTTCCCCAGTGGCTCAATGGTAAAGAACCCGCCTGCAATGCAGGAGCCACAGGAGACACAAGTTTGATTCCTGCCTTGGAAAGATCCCCTGGAGAACAGCATGGCAATCCACTCCAGTATTCTTGCTTGGAGGAGCCTGGCAAGCTGTAGTCTATAGGGTAGCAAAGAGTCAGACACTAATTTCACTTAATGACTGAACAACAAACACCACCTAGATTTTTAAAATTTATTTATTTTAATTGGAGGCTAATTACTTCACAACATTGTGGTGGCTTTTGCCATACACTCACATGAATCGGCCATGGGCACACACGTGTTCCCCATGCTGAACCTCCCTCCCACCTCCCTCCCCATCCCATCCCTCAGGGTCATCCCTGTGCACCAGCCCTGAGCCTTCTGTCTCATGCATCGAACCTGGACTGGTTACATATTTCACATATGATGATATACATGTTTCAGTACTATTCTCCCAAATCATCCCACGCTTGCATTCCCACCCCCCCCCAGAGTCCAAAAGTCTGTTCTTTACATCTGTGTCTCTTTCATTGTCTTGCATATAGTGTCATTGTTACCATCTTTCTAAATTCCATATATTTGCATTAATATACAGTATTGGTGTTTTTCTTTCTGACTTTCTTTACTCTGTATAATAGGCTCCAATTTCATCCACCTCATTAGAACTGATTCAAATACATTTTGGAGGACAATCTACTTTACTCAAATTGTACCAATTAATATGTTAATCTGTTGAGCACATCATGAGAAATACCAATCTGGATGAGTTACAAGCTGGATTCAAGATAGGTGGGAGAAATACTGACAACCTCAGATATGCAGATGATACTACTCTAATGGCAAAATGTGAAGAGGAACTAAAGAGTCTCTTGATGAGGGTGTAGGTGGATAGTGAAAGAGTCTTAACTAAATATTAAAAAAAAAAAAAAGACAACTAAGATCATGGCTTTCAGCCCCATCACTTCATGGCAAATAGTGGGGGAAAAGGTGGAAGTAGTGACAGATTTCCTCTTCTTGGGCTCTAAAATCATTGAGGACGGTGACTGCAGCAATGAAATCAGAAGATGTTTGTTTCCTGGCAGGAAAGCTCTGATAAACTTAGACAGTGTGCTGAAAAGCAGAAACATTACTCTACGGACAAAGATCCATATAGTCAAGGCTATGGTCTTCCCAGTGGTCACATACGATTGTGAGAGTTGGATCATAAAGAAGGCAGAGTGAGAAAGAACTGATGCCTTTGAACTGAGGTTCTAGAAAAGACTCCTGAGAATCCCTTGGACAGAACCAGTCAATCTTAAGGGAAATCAACCCTGTATACTTCTTAGAAAGGCTGATGCTGACGCTGAAACTCCAGTATTTTTGTCATCTGATGTAAATAGCTGACTCATTGGAAAAGTCCCTGATGCTGGGAAAAACTGAGGGCAGAAGGAGAAGAGAGCATCAGAGGATGAGATGGCTGGATAGCATCGCTGATGCAATGGACATGAATTCGGGCAAACTTTGGGAGATGGTAAAGGACAGAGAGGACTGATATGCTGCAATCCATGGGGTCACAAAGAGTCGGACATGACTGGGCAACTGAACAACAACAACCCTCATCACCCTCAGGGAAACAACCAGAATGCTGTTTGATCAAATATCTAGGCAGCCTGTAGTTCAGCCTGGTTGACATATAACATTAACCATCAGAGCATTATTATAGGGAAAAAAAAACTGTTTTAAAATAATTGCTTACATAGATATAACCTTAGATTGTGACTAAATTGTTTAATTCACTCTAAACAGGATAACCACACTAAACTCCTTAAGACTGATATAACTAACACCCAGATTTCTTCAATAGCTAAAGATAAAGCTAAAGGGAGGAGAAGGTATTTTTTTTTAATTTGAATAACAACAGTCAATCTTATTTATATAAATTTAGAGGTGGAATAAGTCTGATGAGTCACAAAGATTTAATGTAATAAATACAGAGCTCTGCATTTTGCTTCTTTAGCAGCTTTCCACATTGAATGGTAATTGCTAATCTGATTTTTCTAGTATTGCCATGACTTGCTTGAAATGCTTGATTTAGCTGTAAAGAATTTGCCTTGTTCTCTGCGGTAGTTTCCCTGTGACTATCTGTTTTTTATCAGCTGTAGGATTAAACCATTTGAGCTTGGCTTACACAAAATGTAATTCATCAATAAAGTTCTTTACTGATTTACCCATTTCTTCATTTGTGAAATGGAGGTAATTGTGTGCATTTTCATAAGGATGTTAATTAATGATTGTGCAGACATACATAACTTCTCAGAATAAATTTGTGATATAGTTTATTAAAAGACAGATGGACTGAAAGCATTATATGCATATGCAGTTTTGTTCTTAGAATATTAACCACATTTAATTTTTTTTTCTTAAGGGCAAGATTTCCATTCTTTGTTTAGACTTTAGATCTTCACTTTCTCTTGCATAAAAGGAAACTTTTATATTCATTATTCTATTGTTTGTAAGTATTGGATAAACTTTTGCAAAAAATTAGGCATTTGTTTAGACATTAAATACAACTGAATGTGCTGAAATTTCAAATCCTATTCTTTTACACTAAAAATTCTTTAATGATATAACATTTGTATTTCAATTACAAAACCATCTAAATAGTAACTAAAGGGATTCTACCTTATATAGGCTCTGTCTGTAACAAATTCTCGGTTAACGTGTTTTAGTGTAATTGGCAAGTACTAGGTTAATCAATATGCTGCTAAATATAGGGCATCAAAAACATTTGATACTCCAGTCTAAATGTAATAAAAATTAGCTGCACAGTGAGGTTGCAAATCTTGCAAAAGATGCAAAATTTTGTGAACGTTATGTCAGAGAGCCACATGAATCTTATTGCAAAACTACTGACAAACAAGGGCAAAACAAGAATCTGGCCAAGTAAGAAGAGAGAGTTTACATGGTTGTGAAACAGTAGGTGCTGCAAAAAGAATCAGCTTCAAAATAGTCATAGAGTTCTTTGGGAAACTATATAACATCAAATATTTTTGCAAGGATATATTCCTGATTGTTTTTTTTTTTTTTTTTTTTTGTCTGAAAGTGAAATGTAATTAAAAGGTGAACCATACTATGTTTTCAGCAATTATGTCAGAAAAAAATACAGATAAACAGTTACAAACTTGATATTGTCAAAAGAGACATTCAATAAGCATATTTTTATGAATAAAATTTTATGTTTCATTTTTATTGTAAGCTCATTAAAAAACAAACTTTACTTTCATTTTCTATCATTCTGACACATACCAGCCGATTGTGAACTCTGGATATAGGGTATGTTAGACACAGGGAAAATGTGGATATAGTGCATCTACAGTCCCTCAGATGACATCACCAATTACAAGCTATTTTTTGTGAAAAGGTTCATTAGCTTTAACATCCTTCACTATGCAGTGGCATAAATGAAAAAGAATAAAGATGCTTTCACAATCCAGACACTGCTATTGAGAGAAAATCTCCTAAACTAAGTTCCTGTGTTTTGTCAACTTTAGAACCAGATATTGAATATATTTTCAACTCGCTTCCCACTGTATTACCCTTTTAAAATGTCTACCTAAAAATGTTCATCATGTACTGTTGAATTATTAAAAAAAATGTTATGGGGTACAAAATATCAGTAGATCTTAATCTTTGCTGATTTTTTTTAAGAAAAGGAAACATATACCCATCTGAATGTAGAGTTCTAAAGAATAGCAAGGAGAGAAAAGAAAGCCTTCATAAGTGAACAATGCAAAAAAAACAAAAAACAAACAAACAAAAAAAAAAAAACAGAGGAAAAAAATAGAATGGGAAAGAGTAGAGATATCTTCAAGAACATTAGAGATTCCAGGGGAACATTTCATGCAAAGATGGGCACAATAAAGGACAGAAACTATATGGACTTAACAGAAGCTAAAGATATTAACTAGACAGAAGAGCTGTACCTAAAAGGTCTTAATGACCTGGATAAACATGGAATTGTGGTCACTCACCTAAAGCCAGGCATCCCAGAGTACGAAGTCAAGTGGGCCGTAGGAAATAGAACTACAAAAAAGATAGTGGAGGTGATGGAATTCCAGTTGAGCTATTTAAAATCTTAAAAGATGACACTGTTAAAGTGATGTACTCAATATACTAGAAAACTTGGAAAACTCAGTAGTAGCCACAGGGCTGGAAAAAGTCAGTTTTCATTCTAATCCCAAAGAAAAATAATGACAAATAATGATTAAACTACTGCACAATTGCTACTTCTCATTTCACATGCTAGCAAGGTAATGCACAAAATCCTTCAAACTAGGCTTCAACAGTATGTGAACCAAGAACTTCAAGATGTTCAGGTTAGATTTAGAAAAGGCAGAGGAACCAGGGATCAAATTGCCAACATATGTTGGTTCATAGAAAAAGCAAGGGGATTCCAGAAAATCATCTACTTCTGCTTCATTGACGATGCTAAAGCCTTTGCCCATGTGGATTACAAATTTTTAAAGAGATAGGAACACCAAATCATCTTACCGGCCTCTTGAGAAATCTGTGTGCAAGTCAAGACGCATCAGTTAGAACAGGACATGAAATAACAGAGTGGCTCAAATTTGGGAAAGGAGTACATCAAAGCTGGATCTTGTCACCCTGTTTATTTAATTTATGCAAAGTACATCATGTGAAATGCCTGGATGGATGAAGCATAAGCTAGAATCAAGATTGCCAGGAGAATATCAATAACCTCAGATATGCAGATGACGCAACCCTTATGGAAGAAAGTTAAGAGGAACTAAAAAGCCTATTGATGAAGGTTAAAGAGGGCAGAGAAAAAGCTGGCTTGAAAATTCACATTCTAAAAAACTAAGATTATGGCATCTGGTCCTATAACTTCATGGCAAATATATGGGGGAAAATGTAAATGGTGACAGAGTATCTTCTTGGGCTCCACAATCACCATGGATGGTGACTGCAGCCATAAAATTAAAAGATGCTTGCTTCTTGGAAGAAAATCTGTGACAAACCTAGACAGCATATTTAAAAGCAGAGACATCACTTTTCAAAAATGTTCTATATAGTCAAAACTATATGGCTGCATGGCACTGGATCAGCAGCTGTGCAGTGCTGGAGTGACTTTGAGGAGATACCTCACGTCCAAAGGCAAAGGAGAAGCCCAAGCAAGATGGTAGGAGGGGTGAAATTGCATTTAGAATCAAACCCCATACACTCCAGAGATGCTCAGAGGGCTCAAACATAACTTGTTTGCACCAGGAACAATAAAACCCACAGAGACTGAGACAGAAATGTGTTTGAGTGTGTCCTGAGGAGGTATGGGTCAGCAGTGGACTGTCTTGCTAAGACAGCTTTTATTGACATTAGGTTCTACTGATTTTTTTAGAAATAGAGCTGCTCCACGCTGAATCCACTGGTCTTGGTTGCCCCCACATGGAATGTTGATATTGATCACCACATGATCCCTTTCAGCACTTGTTTAAACAGACAACAATATGCACTCATCAGGAAAATACAGGCCATATGCAGCCTGTGGAATCCAGCCCATAAAACAAGGGAGGACTGACAGTACACTAGGAGAATCATGCTGATTTTCAGAAAGCCAATTTCCATCAAAACTGCATCCTTCCAGCAGTAAGCCACTGATCTTAACTTGAAGCTTTGCTTCTTGTAGACGACCTTTCCACGATGCCATAAATTTGAGGCTATCCACAGAACAGACCATAGCTCTTGCAGGTTCCTGGCGAATAACTTTGAGAAATGTGTCTGAATGTGCCATTATTTAAATTTTCCCTTGTTGAAGAATGTTTAGATTGTGCCTGAGTTTTCATTCATAATACTTTGAACAACTTTGTTCATTTTAAGTGATAGCCTAGGGCAAATGTTTCTGTGGGAATGATTGTTAAAGGTAGACCTGTTTGATCAAGGAGAATATACATTTAATATGTTTAGATTTAATGTCTGTGGTTATTTTAAAATAAATACATTAAAATTAAAATATTTTAAAGTACCAAAGCTGGTACTTTGAGAAGATAAATAAAAAAGACAAAACATTAGACAGACCAATCAGGAAAAAAATGAAAAATCAGATCAACAGACTAGAAATAAAAATGGAGAAATCACAACAGACAACACAGAAATACAAAGGATCATAAGAGACTACTATCAGCAATTATATGCCAATAAAATGGACAACTTGGGAGAAATGGACAAACCTTTAGAGAAGTATAACCTTACAAAACTGAACCAGGAAGAAATACAAAATCTTAACAGACCCATCACAACCACAGAAATCGAAACTGTAATAAGAAATCTTCCAACAAACAAAAGCCCAGGACCAGATGTCTTCATAGCTGAATTCTACCAAAAATTTAAAGAAGAGTTAACACCTATTCTACTCAAACTCTTCCAGAAAATTACAGAGGAAGGTAAACTTTCAAATACATTGGATGAGGCCACCAACACCCTAATACCAAAACCAGGAAAAGATACCACAAAAAGAAAACTACAGGCCAATATCACTGATGAACATAGATGTAAAAATTCTTAACAAAACTCTAGCAAACAGAATCCAACAACATATTAAAAAGATCTCACATCATGACAAAGTGGGCTTTATCCCAGGGATGAAAGGATTCCTCAATATTTGCAAATCAATCAATGTGATACAGCACATTAACAAATTGAAAGATAAAAACCATATGATTATCTCAATAGATACAGAGAAAGCCTTTGACAAAATTCAACATTCACTTATAAAAACCCTCCAGAAAGCAGGAATAGAAGTAACATACCTCAACATAGTAACAACTATATATGATAAACCCACAGCAAACATTATCTGCAATGGTGAAAAATTGAAAGCATTTTCCCTTAAGTCAGGAACAAGACAAGGGTGTCCACTCTCACCACTACTATTCAGTACAATTTTGGAAGTTTTAGCCACAGCAATCAAAGAAGAAAAAGAAATAAAAGAATCCAAATTGGAAAAGAGAATTAAAACTCTCACTGTTTGCAGATAACATGATTCTCTACATAGAAAACCCTAAAGACTCCACCAGAAAATTACTAGAGCTAATCAATGAATATAGTAAAGTGGCAGGATATAAAATTAACACACAGAAATCCCTTGCATTCCTATACATTAACAATGATAAAACAGAAAGATAAATTAAGGAAACTACCATTCACCATTGCAACAAAAAGAATAAAATACTTAGGAATAAATCTACCTAAAGAAACCAAAGACCTATATATAGAAAAGTATAAAGCACTTATTAAAGAAATCAAAGATGACACAATAGATGGAGAAATGTACCATGTTCATGGATCAAAAGAATTAGTATAGTGAAAATGAGTATACTACCCAAAGCGATCTGCAGATTCAATGGAATCCCTATCAAGCTACCAATGGTATTTTTCAGAGAACTAGAACAAATAATTTCACAATTTGTATGGAAATACAAAAAACCTAGAATAGCCAAAGCAATCTTGAAAAAGAATAATGAAACTGGAGGAATCAAACTGCCTGATTTCAGACTATACTACAAAGCAACAGTCATGAAGACAGTATGGTACTGGCACAAAGACAGAAATATAGATCAATGGAACAAAATAGAGAGGCCAGAGATAAATCCCTAGACCTATGGACACCTTATATTTGACAAAGGAGCCAGGAATATACAATGGAGAAAAGACAATCTCTTTAACAAGTGGTGCTGGGAAAACTGGTCAACCACTTATAAAAAAATTAAACTAGAACACTTTCTAATACCATACACAAAAATAAACTCAAAATGGATTAAAGATCCAAATGTAAGCCCCAAAACTATGAAACTCCTAGAGGAAAACATCGGCAAAACAATCTCTGACATAAATCACAGCAGACTCCTTTATGACCCACCTCCCAGAGTAATGGAAATAAAGTAGAAATAAGCAAATGGTGCCTAATTAAACTTAAAGCCTTTTGCACAACGAAGGAAACTATAAGCAAGATGAAAAGACAGCCTTCAGAATGGAAGAAAATAATAACAAATGAAGCAACTGACAAAGAATTAATCTCTAAAGTGTACAAGCAGCTCGTGCAGCACAATACCAGAAAAATAAACGACCCAATAAAAGAATGGATCAAAGAACTAAACAGGCATTTCTTCATATAAAACATACAGATGTCTAACACATAAAAGATGCTCAACATCACTCATTATCAATTCAGTTCAGTTCAGTCGCTCAATCATGTCTGACTCTTTGCAACCCCATAAACCACGGCACACCAGGCCTCCCTGTTCATCGCCAAAGCCTGGAATTTACTCAAACTCATGTCCATCAAGTCGGTGATGCCATGCAACCATCTCATCCTCCATCGTCACTTTCTCCTCCTGCCTTCAAACTTTCCCAGCATCAGGGTTTTTTTCAAATGAGTCAGCTCTTCTCATCAGGTTGCCCAAGTATTGAAGTTTCAGCTTCAGCATCAGTCCTTCCAGTGAACACCCAGGACTGATCTCCTTTAGGATGGACTGGTTGGATCTCCTTGCAGTCCAAGGAACTCTCAAGAGTCTTCTCCAACAACACAGTTCAAAAGCATCAATTTTTCGGTGCTCAGGTTCCTTTACAGTCCAACTCTCACATCCCTACATGACCACCAGAAAAACCATAGCCTTGAAAAGATGGACCTTTGTTGGCAAAGTAATGTCTTTGCTTATTAACATGCTGTCTAGATTGGTCATAACTTTCCTTCCAAGGAGTAAGTATCTTTTAATTTCATGGCTGCAATCACCATCTGCAGTGATTTTGGAGCCAAGAAAAATAAACTCAGCCACTGTTTCCACTGTTTCCCCATCTATTTGCCATGAATTGATGGGACCATGCCATGATCTTCGTTTTCTGAATGTTGAGTTTTAAGCCAACTTTTTCACTCTCCTCTTTCACTTTCATCAAGAGGCTTTTTAATTCCTCCTCACTTTCTGCCATAAGGGTGGTGTCATCTGCGTATCTGAGATTATTGATATTTCTCCTGGAAATCTTGATTCCAGCTTGTGCTTCCTCCAGCCCAGCATTTCTCATGATGTACTCTGCATATAAGTTAAATAAGCTGGGTGACAATATACAACCTTGATGTACTCCTTTTCCTATTTGGAACCAGTCTGTTGTTCCATGTCCAGTTCTAACTGTTGCTTCCTGACCTGCATATAGGTTTCTCAAGAGGCAGGTCAGGTGGTCTGGTATTCCCATCTCTTTCAGAATTTTCCACAGTTTATTGTGATCACACAGTCGAAGGCTTTGGCATAGTCAATAAAGCAGAAATAGATGTTTTTCTGGAACTCTCTTGCTTTTTCAATGATCCATTGGGTGTTGGCAATTTGATCCCTGATTCCTCTGCCTTTTCTAAAACCATTTTGGACATCTGGAAGCTCATGGTTCACATATTGCTGAAGCCTGGCTTGGAGAATTTTAAGCATTACTTTACTAGCATGTGAGATGAGTGCAATTTTCCAGTACTTTCACAGCATCGTCTTTCAGGATTTGAAATAGCTCAACTGGAATTCCATCACCTCTGCTAGCTTTGTTTTTAAAGTTACAAAATTGATAACAGCTACCAAAAAGCAAAGCTTAAAAATCAGATTTTAAAAATCTAGAGTAGAGGTTAAACTCTCAAAAATATAGTATTAAAAATACAAAACAAAATCAATCACAAATAATATATTATATATATATTTGAAATTTGCTTCAAAATAGTTTTTTTTGCAAGGTAATAGTAGATTATTAAAATGAAAATTAAATAATAACTTAAAAATAAAAAATATTAAAATTGAAATTATATTAGTAAAAATATTTCTAGGAATTTCTCTGGAGCTATTGAGGGCACTGTGGAGTCAAATCAGTTTCAGATAGTTCCTTGTTTCAGCTTATACTTTTTCTCAAGGTCTATAGGCCCTTTCCAAAACTTAGTCAATGTTAACTACATGGCTTTCATCTGTTGCCCTTGTCACTTTCAGAGTGGGTCCCTCTTCTTTTTTCTTTCGGCTTCCTCTGTTTGCAAGTCTCTTAAGTGTCTAATTTCTGCCCTGACACAAGGGGGTGAAGGGGGTCTCTTATTTAGGTTCAGCGGTGTTATGGGGAGGGAGAAGCATTGCAAACAAATATCACTGCTGTGTGTGGGGAGTGCTTGCACTGTATGGAACACACAGGGTTTGCCCCAGCTCATGGTGGCATATGCTTTCCGTGTCTACACTGCTCAGTATCCAGGTTGCTCTGCAGGGTCACTGTCCAAAGCAGGCCCTGCATTTCGTGCACTTCCCAGGTCTAAGCTGCTCAGGTTCAGGTTCTTCGGTACTCCACATTGGCACAAACTTGATTGGGCCTGTGTTTTGTGCCCTTCCCATGTCCGAGCAGCTCAGGTGACCAGGTGCTTGGCGAGCACACTGTCCCAGGTGGGTTGTGTGTCTTAATCACCTCCCTGGTCCCAGCTGCTCAGTTTCCTGGGTGTGCCATGAGAGTGCTGTCTCAGGTGTGCCCTGTGTCTCCTCTGGGGAGCTGAACTCAGACTGAAATCCTCCTGTCAGATGTCAATCATCCAGAATCTCAGGGAATCTTGATTAGCAACTGGGAGCCTGCTCACAGTTTGGTGGAGAATGCGATCTCTGGGGCCAAGATTGCCCCTTGCAATCCAGCTCTGACTGTAGCATGCCTGCCTCTCTGCCTCCGGTGGTGGGGGAGGGGGGGTGGAGGGTGGTCTGTATGCAGTCAGCTAACTTTCCTCTGGTATTCCCTCAATCTGCACCAGGCTACACCTTAGGCTGGAGTTTTCATGGGAAAGTTCTCTCTCTCTCTCTCTTTTTTTTTTTTCCCTCTCTCTTGCTATCTAACAGTTTTGGTTGCTGTCTCCTGTTAGCTCCTTCAGATTGTCCTCAGGATATTTAGTCCTGGTCCTTACCTTAAGCATGCACCCCCGCCCCTCCCTGTCCAGCCCCAACCGCTGGTGGCTGGCAGGAGCCTCTGGGCTACTTCTCTGCTGGGAGTTGCTGTTAGGCATGTATTCTGTGTTGTTGTTGTTGTTGTTTTTCTTCCTCCTGGTTATGTTGCCCTCTGAGATTGCAAAACTCCCCACAAACCCACTGGTGAGAGGGTTTCCTGGTGTTTGGAAACTTCTCCTCCTTCACGACTCCCTCCCCAGAATGGATCTCTGTCCCTACCTCTTTTGTCTCTCTTTATATCTTTTATATTCTGTCCTACCTCCTTTCAAAGAGAATGGGCTGCATTTTGGGGAACCTGGTGTCCTCTGCCAGCATTCAGAAGTTGTTTTGTGGAAGTTGCTAGGCATTCAAATGATCTTTTGATTAATTTGTGGGGGAGAAAGTTGTCTCCCCATCCTATTCTGCCATTTTAGTGTATCTTGCTAGTCGATTTTTAAATATTATATATATATATATATATATATATATGAAATATCAATAACCTCAGAAATGCAGATGACACCACCCTAATGGCAGAAAGTGAAGAGGAACGCAAAAGCCTCTTGATGAAAGTGAAAGAGGAGAGTGAAAAAGTTGGCTTAAAGCTCAACATTCAGAAAACTAAGATCATGGCATCTGGTCCCATCACTTCATGGGAAATAGATGGGGAAACAGTGGAAACAGTGCCAGACGTTGTGCAGTCACAATTTAATGGTGACTGCAACCATGAAATTAAAAGACACTTACTCCTTGGAAGGAAAGTTATGACCGACCTAGACAGCATATTAAAAAGCAGAGACATTACTTTGCCAACAAAGTTTCGTCTAGTCAAGGCTATGGTTTTTGCAGTGGTCATGTATGGATGTGAGAGTTGGACTGTGAAGAAAGCTGAGCACCGAAGAATTGATGATTTTGAACTGTGCTCTTGGAGAAGACTCTTGAGAGTCCCTTGGACTGCAAGGAGATCCAAACAGTCCATCCTAAAGGAGATCAGTTCTGGGTGTTCATTGGAAGGACTGATGCTGAAGCTGAAGCTCCAATACTTTGGCCACCTCATGTGAAGAGTTGACTCTTTGGAAAAGACCCTGATGCTGGGAGGAATTGGGGGCAGGAGGAGAAGGGGACGACAGAGGATGAGATGGCTGGATGGCATCACTGACTCGATGGACATGAGTTTGGGTGAACTTTGGGAGTTGGTGATGGACAGGGATGCCTGGCGTGCTAGGATTCATGGGTTCGCAGAGTCAGACACGACTGAGTGACTGAACTGAACTGAACTGAACTGAGACCTTAATAAAACAGAAACAAATTAAGATCAACTAAAATTTTGTACTTTATACTGTGTCTTTTTAAAAAATATGTCAACAGCCTCCCAGGTGGCACTAGTGGTAAAAAAAAAAAAAAAAAAAAAAAAAAAAAAAAAAAAAAAAAAACTTGCCTGCAAATGCAAGAGACATAAGAGAAGCAGTTGCAATCCCTGAGTAAGGAAGCTCCCCTGGAGTAGGAAAGGGCAACACGCTACTGTATTCTTGCCTAGAAAGTTCGATGGACAGAAGAGATTGGTGGGCTACAGTCCATAGGGCTGCCAAGAGTCAGACATGACTGAGTACACACAAAGCACACGAATTTGAATATCTTATATTTGTATTTTTTTGTTTTTCAGTCGCTCAGTTGTGTCTAATTCTTTGAGACCCCATGAATTGCAGCTAAACAGGCTTCCCTGTTATTCACTATCTCCCAGAGTTTGCACAAACTCATTTCCATTGAGTCAGAAATGCCATCCAACCTTCCCATCTTCTGACATCCCCTTCTCCTCATTCCCTCAGTCTTTGCCAGCATTAGGGTTTTTTCCAATGAATCAGATCATTGCATCAGGTGGCCAAAGTATTGGCGCTTAAGCCTCAGCATCAGTCCTTCCAATGAATATTCAGCACTGATTTCCTTTAGGATTGACTGGTTTGACCTCCTTGCTGTCCAAGGGACTCTCAACAGGCTTTTCCAGCACTAAAGTCCAAGCATCAGTTCTTTAGCTCTCAGCCTTCTTTATGATCCAACTGTCACATCTGTCCATAGCTACTGGAAAAATCATCAGTTCAGTTCAGTTGTGTCCCACCCTTTGAGAATCTATGGACGGCAGTACACCAGGCCTCCCTGCCCATCACCAACTCCCAGAGTTGACTCAAATTCACATCCATGGAGATGGTGATGCCAACCAACCATCAATTTTTCATCACTCATCGCTTTGGCACTCAGCTTTCTTTATAGTTCAACTCTCATATCCATATATGACTCCTGGAAATAGCATAGCTTTGACTGGTCAGAATTTTGCTTGTATAATAATGTTTCTTCATTTTAAAATGCTGTCTCAGTTGTTCATAACTTTTCTTCCAAGAAGCAAGCATCTTTTAATCTCACGGTGCAGTCACAATCAGCTGTGATTTTGGAGCCCAAAGCAAAGGTCTGTCACTGTTTCCCCACCTATTTGCCATGAAGTGATGGGACCAGATGCCATGATCTTAGTTTTCTGAATGTTGAGCTTTAAGTCAACTTTTTTACTCTACTCTTTCATTTTCATCAAGAGGCTCTTTAATTCTTCTTCACTTTCTGCCATAAGGGTAGTGTCATTTGCATATATGAGGTTATTGATATTTCTCCTGGCAATCTTGATTCCAGCTTGTGCTTCTTCCAGCCCAGCGTTTCTCAGGATGTACTCTACATAGAAGTTAAATAAGCAGGGTGACAATATACAGCCTTGACATAGTCCTTTTCCTATCTGGAACCAGTCTGTTGTTCCATGTGCAGTTCTAACTGTTCCTTCCTGACCTGCATACAGGTTTCTCAAGAGGCAGGTTAGGTGGTCTGGTATTCCCATCTCTTGAAGAATTTTCCACAGTTTATTTTGATCCACATAGAAAAAGGCATTGCAATAGTCAATAAAGAAGAAGTAGATGTTTTTCTGGAATTCTCTTGCTTTTTGATCATCCAGCAGATGTTGGCAATTTGATCTCTGGTTCCTCTGTTTCTTTCAAAATCCAGATTGGACATCTGGAAGTTCACAGTTCACATACTGTTGAAACCTGACTTGGAGAATTTTTATCATTACTTTGCTAGTAAGTGAGATGAGTGCAATTGTGTGGTAGTTTGAGCATTCTTTGACATTGCCTTTCTTTGGGATTGGAATGAAAATTGACCTTTTCCAGTCCTGTGTCCACTGCTGAGTTTTCCAAATTTGCTGGCACATTGAATGAATCACTTTCACAGCATCATCTTTCAGGATTTGAAGTAGCTCAACTGGAATTCCATCACTTCCACTAGCTTTGTTTGTAGTGATGCTTCCTAAGGCCTACTTGACTTCACATTCCAGGATGTCTGGCTCTAGGTGAGTGATCACACCCTTGTGATCATCTGGATTGTGAAGATCTTTTTTGTACAGTTCTTCTATGTATTCTTTCCACTTCTTCTTAATATCATCTGCTTCTCTTATCAGATAAATGGAAGTCAAAACCACAATGAGGTACCATGTCACACCAGTCAGAATGGGTGCTATCAAAAATTCTGCAAACAATAAATGCTGAAGAGGGTGTGGAGAAAAGGGAACCATCTTACACTGTTGGTGGAAATGCAAATTAATACAGCCACTATGAATAAAATTGTGGAGAGTCCTTAAACAATTGGAAATAGAAGTCCCATTAGACCGAGCAGTCTCACTGCTGGGCATACACACCAACCAAGGAAACCAGAATTGAAAGACATACATGTACCCCAATGTTCATCACAGCACTCTTTACAGTAGCTAGCACATGGAAGCAACCTAGATGTCCATTGGCAGGTGAATGGATAGAAAGCTTTGGTGCACATACACAATGGAATATTACTCAGCTATTAAAAAGAATGCATTTGAATCGGTTCTAATGAGGTGGATGAAACTGAACCTTTTTATGCAAAGTGAGGTAAGTCAGAAAGAAAAACATCAATACAGTATATTAACACACACACACACACACACACACACACATATATATATATATATATATATGGAATTTAGAAAAATGATAATGATGACCCTATATGTGAAACAGCAAATGAGACTCAGAGGCAAATAATAGACTTTTGGACTCTGTGGGAGAAGGTGAGGATGGGATGATTTGAGAGAATAGCATTGAAACATGTATATTACCATATGTGAAGTAGATCACCAGTCCAGGTTTGATGCATGAGACACAGTGTTCAGGGATGGTGCACTGGGATAACCCTGAGGGATGGGATGGAGAAGGAGGTGGGATGTAGGTTCAAGATGGGGGACGCATGTATAGCCATGGCTGACTCATGTCAGTGTATGGCTAAAACCAGTACAATATTGTAAAGTAATTAGCCTCCAATTAAAATAAATAAATTAATTAAAAAAAAAAAAACATGACTAGCCTCGCAATACAGTTGCTTGTGAATATTAGTTAACTTTGGTGGAGTTATAGATTTTTTGTGTGTGTGTTTCTCTATATTTTCATAATATTCTACAATGGTGGCTTAGTCACTAAGTCCTGTCTGACTCTTGTGACCCCCTGGCAGGAGTCCTGCCAGTCTCCTCTGTCCATGAGATTCACCAGGCAGGAATACTTCAGTGGGTTGACATTTCCTTCTCTGGGGGATATTCTACAATGGAGTTATTTTTATAAGCAGAAACAAATGTTTTAATAATCTAATTAGAAATGTCTCACTGAAGAAACTACAGGGGTAAGATGGCTTGAGTTTAGTTTATATTTATTTTTTTCTGTCTCTGTCATATATGAAGGTATCAAATATCCGTGTGTGTGTGTGTGTGTGTGTGTGTGAGTGAGTGAATGTATGGAAAGATTTCTCAGTCCTCTGCTTATCTATATCTTCATTCTATTGTGAGCGGAGTGAAATGGTAAAAGGAAGGCATCCTTTGGAAGGCTTTTGAATTTTCTCAAAACTAGAAGGGCAGAGGGCCAATGAAATGTAACTGAATATTGCCCTGCCTTTACTGTAAATAGATGGAGAAAATGGCATTTTTTAAAAACCTGTAATTTATAGTAGGAGTTTTGCTTTAACCAAGATATTTTGAATTGACAGTTGGAAAGCAGATATACCAAAGTTTTTTTTTTAATACTGTAACATGAAGAACAATGTTCTAATTAAGTACAGTGGCATAGGATACAAGAAAAGCTTGTTTTTAAGCAACTACAAGATAGGCTTCTAGTTCTTACAGATTGTTAAGGTTTTCCTGTACATCTCATGGAGACTAAATTTAGCTCAAAAAGCATAATGAAGTTATTGTCTTATATGTTTTGTTGTGAGATTCCCCCAGGCAACTCTATAATTAGTAGGTCAGCAAGGTAATATGAACACTGCTGAGTACCCAATAGCCATTCTTTTCTCACAGCTAGCAGAGTACCCACTAAATTCTACTTTGAACTGGATTTTTCAATTGGTCACAAAAATAGGTAGAAAATTCTGGTGAATTTTTATAGAAGAGAAATAACATAATATTCAAGACTGTTTCTGTGTTTCACTACATCACTCTGGTTTTGTGGCTCTCTCGTAGTTTTTATTACAATGTTAAATTACATTGGGTGCCTTAACATCACATTCTTACGTCAGGAAAACACACACACACACACACACTTCAATCTCTTACATTTTGGACTCAACTTTGAAATCAAATATGGAAAATATCCCTTTTCTCTCATAGATAATATTCTCTAAATGTGGGAGTAGGAGGATAAGGGCAAAAAGGGATAGGATTGAACAATTTCTAGGAGTAGCTGGCAGTTGATGGATGAATGGGATTTGGCTAAGAGTAGAGAGAAGACTGAAAAAGGTGCTGAAAGGCTACAAAGCCATGTGAAAAGGAAAGAGTTGGTGGAATAGGAGATATTTGGCCTAGAGGATAAACTACTCAGGAAGGGCATGATACTTGTATTAAAGAATTTTGAGATCTGTAATGTTGAAGAAGGAATAGACTTCTCCATGTACACTGTAATTAAGCTTAGACCAATGATGGGCATTTAAGCCAGAGACACAGTGTACTAGGGAAAGAGAGACAAAAAACAGATACAATACACTATTTTTATATAAATTAAAGTGTCATGAAATTAAATAATATTTTATATGAGAAAAAATTAAATAATAGAGACAATCAGGCAAACCTCTCAGAAGAGAATGTTTATGATGAGACCAGAAAGATGATACTCTAGCAAAGCACAAAGTTTTGGAACTAGAAGGAAGGGTGTATAGTATAACCAGAAGGAACAGTATCTACAAGTGCTCTATGGAGCAAAATAGTTTAGTGTATTTCTGAAACTAAAAGGCCTCAGTGGCCAGAGCATACAGTGCAAAGTAGAGAGTGGCAAGAGATGATGAAACAGAAATAGGCAAAGATCAGGTCATGCAATGCCTTGTAGGCAAGGATACAGAATTTGGAACTTTTTCCTAGGTGTTATAGAAATCCACTGAAGAGTTTTGAGCAGAATGATCAGAATCCACAATAAACTGGGAAACTTTTTCAAGAGATGGTAATACCAGACCACCTGACCTGTCCCTTGATAAACCTATATGCATGTCAGGAAGCAACAGTTAGAACTGGACATGGAACAACAGACTGGTTCCAGATAGGAAAAGGACTATGTCAAGGCTGTATATTGTCACCCTGCTTATTTAACTTCTATGTAGAGTACACCCTGAGAAACGCTGGGCTGGAAGAAGCACAAGCTGGAATCAAGATTGCTGGGAGAAATATCAATAACCTCAGATATGAAGATGACTCCACCCTTATGGCAGAAAGTGAAGAAGAACTAAAGAGCTTCTTGATGAAAGTGAAAGACTAGAGTGAAAAATTTGGCTTAAAGTTCAACATTCAGAAAACTAAGATCATGGCATCTGGTCCCATCACTTCATGGCAAATAGATGGGGAAACAGTGGAAACAGTGGCTGAGTTTATTTTTCTTGGCTCCAAAATCACTGCAGATAGTGATTGCAATCATGAAATTAAAAGATGCTTACTCCTTGGAAAGAAAGTTATGACCAACCTAGACAGCATATTAAAAAGCAGAGGCAGATTTCCAGCCTAAGATGGCAGAGGAATAGGATGGGGAGATCATTTTCTCCCCCACAAATTCATCAAAAGAACATTTGAACGTTGAGTATATTCCACAAAACAGCTTCTGAATGCCAGCAGAAGACATCAGGCACCAAGAAAAGCAGCCCATTATCTTCGAAATGAGGTAGGAAAAAATATAAAAGATAAAAAGAGAGACAAAACATGTAGGGACAGAGATCTGTCCCGGGAAGGGAGTCTTAAAAAAGATAGAAGATTCCAAACACCAGGAAACACTCTCACTGGTGAGTCTGTGGTGAGCCTTGGAAATTCAGAGGGAAACATAACCAGGAGGAAAAATAAACAAAAAATTAAAACCCACAGATTACCTACCCAACGGTAATTCCCAGAGGAGAAGCAGCGCAGATGCCTTCATCTGCCACTGGCAAGCGGGGGCTGGGCAGGGAGGCACAGGCTGCACTGCTTAGAGTAAGGACTGGGCCTGAATGCCCCGAGGGAAATCTAAGGGAACTATCTTGAGATAGCAAACCAGACTGTGGGATGGCTACCCTACAAAAAGCCCTAACCCAAGACACCACCAGACCTGCTCACAGAACAAATGACTGAGCAGAGCTAACCGGCTGCGGACCGGCCCATCCCCCACTGGGGACAGGCAGATGAGGGCAGCCAGAGCTGGAAGGGGACAATCACTACCCCAGAAAGGCATCATCTACCTTACTGCAAGCAGGCTTTGTTGCTAACTAAGACTTCTTGGGATTCTCGATGGTGTACATCCACCTGAGAAGGTGTGCTGGTTGTAAACACAGAAAACGGAGCGGTAGGGATGGGGGCGGCGATAAGTCACAGCTACCTCAAGTGCCAAACACCTGGTCACCTGAGCTGCTCGGACCTAGGAAGGGCACAAAACCCAGGCCCGACCTGGGAAGTGCATACAACCCAGGGCCGGCCTCAACAGTTCCTG
This sequence comes from Bubalus kerabau, assembly GCF_029407905.1. Taxonomy (NCBI): domain Eukaryota; kingdom Metazoa; phylum Chordata; class Mammalia; order Artiodactyla; family Bovidae; genus Bubalus; species Bubalus kerabau. The sequence continues at coordinate 54,880,364 of NC_073647.1, read as the reverse complement.
ACAGAACAACCTAGAGCCTAAGCAGTGTAGACAGGGAAAGCACAAACCCCATGAGCGGGGGCAAACCCAGTGTGGCCAAGACACTGTGAGCACTCCCCACAGACGTCAGTGATATCTATTTGCAGCGTTCCTCCCTCCCCACACCATGACTGAACAATGGAGCCTAAAAAAGAGTCCACTACTGCCCCAATGTTTCAGGGCCGAAATTAGACACTGAAGAGACCAGCAAACAGAAGAAGCAAAAAACAGAGGGAACCACCTTGAAAGTAACAGGTACAATTGATTAAAACACTGTAGTTAGCACTGACTACATAGATCTTGAGAAGTATAAGCCGGATCAAGGAACTATCTGAAAGTGAAGTACAGATGGAGACGTCTTGAGGCTACTGTAAGAATAAGCCTGAAAACCAGTGGCCTTGGAGTCAGGAGTTCTCTGGTGTTCTCAGGGTTTGAACTCCAAGAAACATTAATCGATAGCAGCTCATCAAACGCCTCCATACCTACACTTAAACCAAGCACCACCCAAGGGCCAACAAGTTCCAGAGCAAGACATAACATACAAATTCTCCAGCAACACAGGAACATAGCCCTGAGCTTCAATATACAGGTTGCCCAAACTCACTCCAGACCGATTGGCATCTCATATCTCATTACTGGACACTTCATTGCACTCCAGAGAGAAGAAATCCAACTCCGCCCACCAGAACACCGACACAAGTTTCCCTAACCAAGAAACCTTGACAGGTCAACCGTATAATCCCAGCCACAGTGAGGAAACTCCACAATAAAGAGATTCTACAAACTGCCAGAATGCAGAAATGCCACCCCAAACACAGCAATATAAACAAGATGAACAGGCAGAGAAATACCCAGCAGGTAAAGGAACAGGATAAATGCCCACCAAACCAAGTCAAAGAGGAAGAGATAGGAAATCTACCTGATAAAGAATTATGAAAAATGATAGCGAAAATGATCCAAAATCTTGAAAACAAAATGGAGTTACAGATAAGTAGCCTGGAGACAAGGATTGAGAAGATGCAAGAAAGGTTTAACAAGGACCTAGAAGAAATTTAAAAAGAGTCAATATATAATGAATAATGCAATAAATTAGATCAAAAACACTCTGGAGGGAACCAACAGTAGAATAACAGAATCAGAAGATAGGATTAGTGAGGTAGAAGATATAATGGTAGGAATAAGTGAATCAGAGAGGAAAAAAAGAAAAACGAATTAAAAGAAATAAGGACAATCTCAGAGACCTCTGGGACACTGTTAAATGCGCCAACATTCGAATCATAGGAGTCCCAGAAGAAAAAGACAAAAAGAAAGACCATGAGAAAATACTTGAGGAGATAATAGTTGAAAACTTCCCTAAAATGGGGAAGGAAATTATCACCCAAGTCTGAGAGATCCATAGAGTGCTAAACAGGATAAACCCAAAGTGAAACACCCCAAGACACATATTAATCAAATTAACAAAGATCAAACACAAAGAACAAATATTAAAAGAAGCAAGGGAAAAACAACAAATAACACACAAGGGGATTCCCATAAGGATAACAGCTGATCGTTCAATAGAAACTCTTCAGGCCAGGAGGGAATGGCAGGACATACTTAAAGTGATGAAAGAAAATAACCTACAGCCCAGATTACTGTACCCAGCAAGGATCTCATTCAATATGAAGGAGAAATCAAAAGCTTTACAGACAAGCAAAAGATGAGGGAATTCAGCACCACCAAACCAGCTGTCCAGCAAATGCCAAAGGATCTTCTCTAGACAGGAAACATAAAAAGTGTGTATAAACTCTATCCCCAAAAAATAAATGGCAATGGGATCATAATTATCAATAATTACCTTAAATGTAAATGGGTTGAATGCCACAACCAAAAGACAAAGACTGGCTGAATGGATACAAAAACAAGACCCCTATATATGTTGCCTACAAAAGACCCACCTCAAAACAAGGGATGCATACAGACTGAAAGTGAATGGCTGGAAAGAGATATTCCATGCAAATAGAGACCAAAAGAAAGCAGGAGTAGCAATAGTCATATCAGATAAAATAGACTTTAAAACAAAAGCTGTGTAAAGAGACAAAGATGGACACTACATAATGATCAAAAGATCAATCCAAGAAGAAGACATAACAATTATAAATATATATGCACCCAGCATAGGAGCACGACAATATGGAATACACGTGCTGTGATTCATGGGGTCGCAAAGAGTCGTACACAACTGAGCAACTGAACTGAACTGAACTGAACTGAACAAGTATGAAAGGGGTAATTAACAATAACACAATAATAGTGGGAGACTTTACTACCCCACTCACACCTATGGATAGATCAACTAAACAGAAAATTAACAAGGAAACACAAACTTTAAATGATATGATAGACCAGTTAGACCTAATTGATATCTATAGGACATTTCACCCCAAAACAATGAATTTCACCTTTTTCTTAAGCACACACACAACCTTCTCCAGGATAGATCATATCCTGGGCCATAAATCTAGCCTTGGTAAATTAAATAAATAAATAAATAAATCATTCCAAGCATCTTTCCTGACCACAATGCAGTAAGATTAGATCTCAATTATAGGAGAAAAACTATTAAAAATTCCAACATATGGAGGCTGAACAACACGCTGCTGAATAACCAACAAATCACAAAAAGAAATCAAAAAAGAAATCAAAATATGCATAGAAATGAATGAAAATGAAAACACAACAACCCAAAACCTGTGGGACACTGTAAAAGCAGTGCTAAGGGGAAGGTTCATAGCAATACAGGCATACCTCAAGAAACAAGAAAAAAGTCAAACAAATAACCTAACTCTACACCTAAAGAAACTAGGAAAAAAAACAAAAACAAAAACAAAAACGATGAACTCCAGGGTTAGTAGAAGGAAAGAAATCTTAAAAATTAGAGCAGAAATAAATGCAAAAGAAACAAAAGAGACCATAGCAAAAATCAACAAAGCCAAAAGATGATTCAATAAATAAAATTGACAAATCATTAGCCAGAGTCATCAAGAAACAAAGGGAGAGAAATGAAATCAATAAAATGAGAAATTAAAATGGAGAGATCACAACAGACAGTACATAAATACAAAGGTTCATAAAAGACTACTATCAGCAATTATATGCCAATAAAATGGACAACTTGGAAGAAATGGAAAAATTCTTAGAAAAGTACAACTTTCCAAAATGGAACCAGGAAAAAATAGAAAATCTTAACAGAACCATCACATGCACGGAAATTGAAACTGTAATCAGAAATCGTCCAGCAAACAAAAGCCCATGTCCAGATGGCTTCACAGCTGAATTCTACCAAAAATTTAGAGAAGAGCTAACACCTATCCTATTAAAACTCTTCCAGAAAATTGCAGAGAAAGGTAAACTTCCAAATTCATTCTATGAGGTCACCATCACCCTAATATCAAAATCAGACAAAGATTCCAAAAAAAAAAAAAAAAAAAAAGAAGAAGAAAATTACAGGCCAATATCACTGATGAGCATAGAGGCAAAAATCCTTAACAAAATTCTAGCAATTAGAATCAACAACATATTAAAAAGATCATACATCATGACCAAGTGGGCTTTATCCCAGGGATGCAAGGATTCTTCAATATTCACAAATCAATCAATGTAATACACCACATTAACAAATTGAAAAATAAAAGGCATATGATTATCTCAATAGATGCAGACAAAGCCTTTGACAAAATTCAACATTCAGTTATGATAAAAACCATTCAGAAATCAGGAATAGAAGGAACATATTTCAATATAATAAAAGCTATATGTGACAAACACACAGCAAACATTATCCTCAATGGTGAAAAAAATGAAAGCATTTCTCCTAAAGTCAGGAACAAGAAAAGAGTGCCCACTCTCACCATTACTATTCAACATAGTTTTGGAAGTTGTGACCACAGCAATCAGAACAAAAAAATAAATAAAAGGAATCCACATTGGAAAAGAAGAAGTAAAACTCACTGTTTGCAGATGACATGATCCTGTACAAAGCAAAACCTAAAGACTCCACCAGAAAATTACTAGAGCTAATCAATGAATATAGTGAAGTTGCAGGATATAAAATCAACACCCAGAAATCCCTTGCATTCCTATACACTAATAATGAGAAAATCGGAAGAGAATGTAAGGAAACAATTCCATTCACCATTGCAACGGAAAGAATAAAATACTTAGGAATATATCTACCTAAATAAACAAAAGACTTGCATACAGAAAACTATAAAACACTGGTGAAATAAATCAAAGAGGACCCTAACAGATGGAGAAATATACCATGTTCATATATTGGAAGAATCAATACAGTGAAAATGAGTATATTACCCAAAACAATCTATAGATTCAATGTAATCCCTATCAAGCTACCAATGGTATTTTTTGTGGAGCTAGAACAAATAATTTCACAATTTGTATGGAAATACAAAAAACCTCAAATCACCAAAGCAATCTTAAGAAAGAAGAATGGAACTGGAGGAATCAACCTACCTGACTTCAGGCTGTACTACAAAGCCACAGTTATCAAGACAGTATGGTACTGGCACAAAGAGAGAAATATAGATCAATGGAACAAATTAGAAAGTCCAGAAATAAATCCATGCACCTATGGACACCTTATCTTTGACAAAGGAGGCAAGTATATAGAATGAAAAAAAGACAATCTGTTTAACAAGTGGTGCTGGGAAAACTGGTCAACCACCTGTTAAAGAATGAAACTAGAATGCTTTCTGACGCTATACACAAAAATAAACTCAAAATGGATTAAAGATCTAAACGTAACACCAGAAACTATAAAACTCCCAGAGGAAAACATAGGCAAAACACTCTCCAACATAAATCACAGCAGGATCCTCTATGATTCACCTCCCAGAATATTGGAAATAAAAGCAAAAACAAATAAATAAGACCTAATTAAACTTAAAAGCTTCTGCACAAAGAAGGAAACTATAAGCATGGTGAAAAGATAGCCTTCAGAATGGGAGAAAATAATAGCAAAAGAAGCAACTGACAAAGAATTAATCTCAAAAATATACAAGCAACACCTGTAGCTGAATTCCAGAAAAATAAATGACTCAATAAAAAAATAGGCCAAAGAACTAAACAGACATTTCTCCAAAGAAGACATACAGATGGCTAACAAACACATGAAAAGATGCTCAACATCACTCATTATCAGAGAAATGCAAATCAAAACCACAATGAGGTACCATTTCACACCAGTCAGAATGGCTGCTATCCAAATGTCGACAAGCAATAAAATGCTTGAGAGGGTGTGGAGAAAAGGGAACCCTCTTACACTGTTGGTGGGAATGCAAACTAGTACAGCCACTATGGAGAACAGTGTGGAGATTCCTTAAAAAACTGGAAATAGAACTGCCTTATGATCCAGCAATCCCACTGCCAGGCATACATACTGAGGAAACCAGAATTGAAAGAGACACGTGTACCCCAATGTTCATCGCAGCACTGTTTACAATAGCCAGGACATGGAAGCAACCTAGATGTCCATCAGCAGATGAATGGATAAGAAAGCTGTGGTACATATACAAAATGGAGTATTACTCAGCCATTAAAAAGAATACATTTGAATCAGTTCTAATGAGGTGGATGAAACTGGAGCTTATTATACAGAGTGAAGTAAGCCAGAATGAAAAACACCAATACAGTATACTAAAGCATATATATGGAATTTAGAAAGTTGGTAACGATAACCCTGTATGCGAGACAGCAAAAGAGACACAGATGTATAGAACAGTCTTTTGGACTCTGTGGGAGAGGCCGAGGGTGGGATGATTTGGGAGAATGGCATTGAAACATGTATAATATCATATAAGAAACTGATCGCCAGTCTAGGTTCGATACATGAGATCGAATACATGAGATGCTCGGGACAGGTACACTGGGATGACCCAGATGGATGGTACAGGGAGGGAGGTGGGAGGGGAGTTCAGGATGGGGAACACGTGTATACCCATGGTGGATTCATGTGGATGTATGGCAAAACCAATACAATATTGTAAAGTAATTAGCCTCCAATTAAAATAAATTAATTTATATTAAAAATAAAAAAATAAACCAGGGACTACTTTGCCAACAAAGGTCCATCTAGTCAAGGCTATGGTTTTTCTAGTGGTCATGTATGGATGTGAGAGTTGGACTTTAAAGAAAGCTGAGCGCTGAAGAATTGATGCTTTTGAACTGTGGTGTTGGAGCAGACTTTTGAGAGTCCCTTGGACTGAAAGGAGATCCAACCAGTCCATCCTAAAGGAGATCAGTCCTGGGTGTTCATTGGAAAGTCTGATGTTGAAGCTGAAACTCCATTACATGGGCCACCTGATGTGAAGAGCTGACTCATTTGAAAAAACCCTGATTGTGGGAATGATTGAGGGCAGGAGGAAAAGGGGATGACAGAGGATGAGATGGTTGGATGGCATCACTGCTTCAATGGACATGAGTTTGGATAAACCCAGGGAGTTGGTGATAGACAGGGAGGCCTGGAGTGCTGCTGTTCATGGGGTCGCAAGTATTCAGACACAACTGAGCGATGAACTGAATAAAAATCCACTGAAGAGTTTTGAGCAGAATGATCAGAATGGGGAAATAGTGGAGTCAATAAGACTGCATTAGAAACTGTCAAAAAGTCTAGTCATGAAGATGAAAGGGCCTGCAGGTAGAGAAATGTCAGTGACTTTAACTACCATTTATGAACTTCAGCTGTGTACCAGGAACTCATGAACTCATGTGTGTGTGTGTGTGTGTGTGTGTGTGTGTGTGTGTGTGTATCTGTGAGTGTTTCTTATAGCAACCTAGGTAGTATCATTAATCTCTATCCAAAGTTCATACTCTCGTGAATTTGTTTCTAAAATCAACATATTTTCTGCTGCACCACACTGTCTCCCCAAGAGAGAAGAAAGAAAAAAAGAAGGGTCATCAAAGTGCAGGAGATATTTTAGAAGAAATTTGTTGATACTTGTTGACTGATTTGATTTGATGGAACTCTGAGAACACTAATATTTATTGAATCCTTAAGAAGGGCTTGTTACCTTGTTAAACTTTAACTTTAAACATTTTATTTAACCTTATGACAACTGTTTGATGAATATATTATCACCGTCTTATGGATTGGAAAATTTAGACTTACATCACTTATGTAAACGTTCATATCACATAGCTAATAAATGACAGAGACTAGGATTTTGATCAAGAAATGCTTGATTCCACATCCTTGCCCTAACATGTTATCACTCACATCCTTATAGAATAGTCCACTTTTTTAGTATCCTTACTCTGTCATAGGGGAAAGTTAAAATACAAAAATTGACTGAGGAACACATCACTAATAATTGCAAAATAGAAAGCATTAAAATATATACACAAGAGCTCACTTCTGAGAATATTTGCAATTCAATTCATAATTGCTCTCAAAATAGACTTTATTGTGTCCAAGTAGGACTAAAATTGCTTTGCAAACATTAAGATCATGATGATAATAAGTTCTATATGCCTGCAAAGATCCCATGAACATTATTCTCTAATCATCTGAGGGAAGGGGATGGAAAGTATCGCCAAAGATGTACTTGAAACTCCTACCATTAGATTTGTTAAAAAATAAATCTCCTTCACATTCTACTAATTAGAGACTCATTTAGGTTAACAATCTCCTTCTATAAAATGTAAATAGAAGGGTGCACCTCATTCATATATTAATCAACTGTCATACCTTGCTGTGGGCTTTTTGTGCCTTTGGGAATAAAATTGGATCCTTGATTAGGGTCAGAAAAGATGATGGAGTCCTTTTTTGTGTGGTGGAGAGAGTATTCAAAGCAAGCCTGGAGGATAGCAAGAAAGCAGCATACAGACATAAAATTTGGGATTGAGGAGAGGACACAGGAAGTAGGAGTGACAAAGACAAATTCTGTCTACTTTGCAGTATCAACAGTCAACATATCATTGAAAATCTGCTGTAGTTTGGAAAAGATCAAATTAAGAATTCTGAACAAATTTTTGAAGTCTTCAAATCTCAGCTTTGTTGGATAAGAAAAACTCCCTCCCCCTCCCCAACAGGCTTTCCATTTTAGCTTCTCCATTTGGTCTATTAATGCTAGTATAAACTAAGGAGACAGACAACAGTATTACTATCTATCTGTGCTACAACCTGCTTTGGGAGGAAAGAGGGAAAGAGAAAAACAATATTAAAGAGAAAATTTACACATATGCATTCCTCATCTAGTCTCTTTTTAGCTTCATCCTTATGTCTCAGTACATCATTAGGATTTTTTTCTTCCTGAGACTTGTAACACAATCTCATAAATATGAAGAATCAGCCAATAAACTGCACACCTAAGCACTGACTGAACCTGAAGGACAGGAATGTGTAGGGGTTGGTGAAATATTCATCAAGAAACTTAGTGCAGCTAAATTTTGATAAAAATGAACTAGTTAAGTTAAGTGAACTTAAATTAGCAGGCAGGGTGACCTAAGCCAGAGAAACCATAAGAGCAAATGTGAATTTGAGATTTCTTATAAGCTATTTGTGTAAGTGCCGAGGATTATTCATGTACATAGTTTAGAGGAATAGTTTGAGTGGTAAAGAAAATTTAAAAACAGTGGAGAGACAGGTGTAACAACATTGGAAGACCTTAAATGTCAGGCTATGGAATTTCTCTATGATAGTATAAGAAAGAGGGAATCAGTACAAATTCTTAAATTACGGATGAGGGGGATTTATGTGATGTTATCAGAAGAATGTAGAGGCTGGAGTTAATCCAGCTATGGAAGATGGGATTAGCATGGTATGTGTGGAAAGATAAATTATGAAATGAACTTAAGAGATACTGCAAAGAGACATTAATATAAAAAAAAATTATTTGTGGGTTACAAAGAAGAGAGAAAAGGTTACGAAAGGAACCTTCCCAGATTGTAAGCCTGGGAAAGAGAATAGCTTGTGCCAGTGAATGGAATGAAGACATTGAGTAAAGTTCTTTCCTATTTAGGGCTAGGCAGATACATTGTGCTAGTATCAAAGGAAAACAAAAGCAATAAAATTATTTGAAAAATAAGACATGAGGGAACAGCAAAATGATGGGAAATCAAGATGAGAAATGGGGATTTGAGGGTTAAGACAGAGAGTACTGCTGAGAACATATAGTAATATTCTTCTGTTTCAGTACTTGGACTGGCATTTCATTTCTCATATGATATTATACATGTTTCAATGCCATTCTCCCAAATCATCCCACCCTTGCCCTCTCCCACAGAGTCCATAAGTCATTAATTACCAACGTTTAACATTCTACAAACCTCTGTGGCAACACTGTCGTTCTTCTCCTTGAAATCACTCTGACTATTTAGAACATATGAGAGCATCTAAACTTAGAAATGGAGCATGCTAGTTATTTAGGGCACTAAATAGAAAAAAGAAAAATAGTTATCTGTTTATTCATAAAGTCTAGGCGTGTTTATGCAGCTGTTGTCATTTAGTCGCTCAGTAGTGTCCGACTTTTTGTGACCCCATGGACTATAACTTGCCAGGCTCCACTGTCCATGAGATTCTCCAGGCAAGATTACTGAAGAGAAAGTGAAAGTGAAGTCGCTCAGTCGTGTCTGACTCTTTGCGACCCCATGGACTGTAGCCTATCAGGCTCCTCCATCCATGGGATTTTCCAGGCAAGAGTGCTGGAGTGGATTGCCATTTCCTTCTCCAGGGGATCTTCCCGACCCAGGAATCGAACCTGCATTGCAGGCAGACGCTTTACCGTCTGAGCCACCAGGGAAGCCCCATTGGAGTTCCCACACTGGAGTGGATTTCCATTCCCTTCTCCAGGGTTTTATGCAGTATTAGTAGCATTATTCTATCAGATATTTGAATGGCATCTTTAAGGCTGGTATCTGGAACTTATTCTGAGAATATATTAAAGGTAGAGGCTTGTCAGTAATTTGTGATTGCTATAGCACCATTTTCAGAGCTAATTGAGGCCTTCCATTTTTTCCTTTCAATTGCATGATCATAATTAAAAATGGGAAAATATAATTATAATGTTGCTCCCTATTTTTCACATAATGATGATATAGTCTCCTTTCTCGAGATCCATTGGTTGAAATATTTATTTTATTTAAGATGGGAGTTTTTGATATAATTTTGTCTCAAAAGCCACTACTTAATTTTGGTTTTGTACAAAATGTAAAGAAACACATTAGTTACTAGAATGAAGTGTAATGCTCCTTGGTCAAATGGCAGACTGGTTGGTTGGTATGACTTTGGAAATTATTATCATATCCAGAGAAGAGAACTGACTTTGCTGACTCTGACTTATTATACTTAAAATTGTATGATGCAGATAAAGTAGACAATAAATTAATTTACTAGTGAAGAGTTTTTCTCTAAACAGATATGAAACTATATATCATAGTATATCTAACTGCCACCAAATTGAATATGTCTGAATATTCCTGGAGAAGAGAATGGGAGCCCACTCCAGTATTCTCGCTTGGAAAAATCCCATGAATGTAGAAGCCTGGTCTCAAAGAGTCAGATACAACTGAATGACTGAGCACAATATTCCAGAGGGATGGTATGGGGAGGGAGGTGGGAGGGGGGTTCAGGATTGGGAACACGTGTACACCTGTGGTGGATTCATGTTGATGTACAGCAAAACCAATACAATATTGTAAAGTAATTAGCCTCTAATTAAAATAAATAAATTTAAATTTAAAAAAATATTTGGGGAGGTTGATTGTTATTGAGCATTACAAAAAGAACTATTTATAAGGCAGTTTTAATGTGTTCCTGTTATTTTCCATGGGGCCACATAGATAAGTGAGATTAAATGCAAATACCTCTTTGGTCACAACATTTTTGAGTATGCACTTCTCATAATACATGATTCCAGATGCACTGCCCACTTGAAAGAAACAAAAATAGTCTATCATAACCAAATGACTTTGCATTTGATGGAAAATGCTGTGTGTCGGGGCAGGTAAGTTTATTTTCCCTTTGCCCATTTTCTTAAGTGTATGACAAATAAAGGAAACAACCCTGGAATTTAATTAGTAGGTCATAACTATTGTTTCCTCACCCATATGCATTTTCACAAGAAACATTGTGTACATCACTGTGACATTACAAAGTAAATTCTCTCTGTATTAAATATTTCATTGCTCAATCCACTGCATAAATTAAAAGTTGACTTTTTATTTTGTAATATGCTCTCAGCTTGAACAACAGCAACAAAAAACTTATGTGGAAGAAAGAACATTCAAATGAAATCAAAGAACAAGAATGGAATAGAAAGAAATCGACTTTTAAAAAACTAAGTCATATAAATGCTGCCACTTGTTTATTTTATCAAAATGCCAAATTGCAACCATCACTTCTGAATTCAAATGGTAGCTAAGAAATAAGTGCAATTTTAACTGCATTTGTAAAAGTTTAAACTTATTTATTGGTTACTAAGAAAATAGTTACCAAGTCTTCCCTGATAGCTCAATTGGTAAAGAATCCTCCTGCAATGCAGGAGACCCTGGTTTGATTCCTGGGTCGGGAAGATCTGCTGGAGAAGTGATGGGCTACCCACTCCAGTATTCTCGGGCTTCCCTCGTGGCTCAGCTGGTAAAGAGTCCGCCTGCAATGTGGGAGAACTTGGTTCGATCCCTGAGTTGGGAAGATCCCCTGGAGAAGGGAACGTCTATCCCCTCCAGTATTCTGGCCTGGAGAATTCCACGAACAGTCCATGGGGTCACAAAGAGTCGGACATGACTGAGCCACTTTCACTCTCAAGGAAATACTAGACTGCATCTTTTCATAGTACGTACTTGAGTTTTGCTTCATAGTATAGTTATTTTAAAAACAAATCTTGTATGGCAAAACCAATACAATATAGTAAAGTAAAAAACAAACAAACAAATCTTTGCCAATTCAATAATGAAAATATTGTTTGTCCATGTTCTTTACACATTATATACTACATACTATTTCAGAATAATAATTCCACATTATGATGAGTAAACTCCCTTTATTTAAGTCAGGAGTAACATACTTCTTTGGGTCGCACAGAGATCATGAGACTGGGCCCTTACAGATGGAAATATAACCCTACCCCATTACTTGCCTCTCTTCTGAATAACAAATATATAACTGTGGTATCATCATAAAGGCTGCTTATTGGCTTTTTATTTAGAATCCAAATTCAGACAAAGAATGGAACATTTAATTATGACTACAAATTAGAGTGTAAATGATATCAACATTAATATCAATATTAACAGCACAAATAAATTACAGGAAATTACAATTGACAGAAAAGGTGAGATCTGAAGTAGGAAGAAGTGATGGGAGAGCAGATTAGGGCTCTAATATCCTTTCTTACATTATGAGGAGCTACAACACATAAAGTGAAAATAATAAGAAGCAAATATTTATTAAGGATTACCAACATAGCCAACAGAAGAAATATAAATAATGCAACTATCAGGAATTGGAAGTGGAGGGGGGAGAGATAGGAGTAGTACTATTGATTTAAATCTGTTTCTCATATCATGGAGTCAACACATAGTGTCAAGGAATGATTGTGTATGCACATTTAGAGTATGGAGGTAACCACCAAAATAAAAACAGAATTTATTGAAAACAATTTTGGGGAATGAGAATTGAAGTGTGAACTGATTTTCCATTACAATATGATCTCTATTAAGTGTAATTTTCCATATATACTTGTAACTTTCATGAAAATACAAATTAAAATATGACATGATAACAATTATTGGGTATGCATTATGTGACAGATGCTTACATAAATTAATGACTTAATGCTTTCAGTAATATTATGAGTTGGTTTCTATTATTATCATTATAGCTCAGGGAAATAAATCTCAGAGAATATAGCCAAGAAATGGCATATCCAGGACTCAAACTTGCAGAGATTAACCAGTCAGTAACCATGTTATAGTACCAACATGTTATATTTACCAGCACCCAGATGTGTCCAGTGTGATAAGTAGAATTTTGCCCCCCTTGATCTTCATCTCTTTATGTTACTCCCATAGATATGGTATAATGAATATCACAAGAGACTTTTAAGAAGCTAAATATTACTAATCAGCCAATCTTAAAATAGGGGTAATATATTGGGTTATCCAAGTGATCCCAATATAAGCACATAGCCATTTAAAGTATAACGGGAAGATAGAGATGTTTGAAGAATGAGAATGGCTCAATATGTCATTACTAACTTGAAGACAAAGATAGCCTAGACGACTCTGAGCCCTAGATTTGAACTGCAGCCTTGGCAGACACCTTTATTTCAATATTATGTGACCTCAGGAGAGTATCCAGCCATGCTGGGTCAGAGTTCTCACTCACAGAACAGCAAGTTAATTAATGAGAGTTGTTTTAAATTGCTAAATTATTAAGTAATTTGTTATGGCACTGATAGGACATTATTACAACTAGTTATCTTTTATTACACTTTCAAATTACAACAAAGATCCAATTAGATCTAAACATTTATTTCAGCCCTTCCACTCTTCGGCTAACATTTACCTTAATGCTCACAATCCTTTCACACTGCCGGCCAACCTGTGAAAAGTTTACATATTTTTTCTTTAACTTCATATTGTCTAAATTGTGCTTATTGCACCACATATAATCCCTTAAGAGTCTTATGAGAGAAAATATTCTCTACCCTTTTCTATTTATATCATGCTTAATATGTTGGAAATTTTTTTATTGGACTAAATATTAATGATCCTACCTGGAAAACCAAATTCTCTGGATAGCAGTGATGTCATCAAAGAGATTAACAAAAAAAAAAAAAAAAAAAGAATGGAAATTACTTAAACTGAGTTGGCAATACTGTGAATTCAGTATATATCAGTCAGATTTTCTCTATAAGTGAATGAATAATGGAGAGTCCCTTGAGGAGCTGAGGGGAGGAATTATAGAATTTAAAGGACAAAACAAATGACAACTCAGTCTTAAAACAGAGAGTAACTTGCTTTAGATTTGATGGTATGCTGAGTCTATATTAGAACACTCATTAAGATTATTTTGTCATTAGACCAAGATGCGAGGCACAAAGGAGCTAAGAGCATAGAGTAACTGTTCCAAAAGCTAGATTGTCATTCTTTAGTAACAAAACAGGAACTGGTAGAGGGAAACTGTCAGTCTAATTCACAGATTCAGTTTGAATAGAAACTAATATGCTGTAAAATATATCTGTTTATAGTTTGATATCCCATAGTTTCTTTATTTTTCTTTGGAAAAGATTCTGTTGTCTTAATTTGCAGTTTGTTACAAAGACTTTTTTTTTTTAATCTGGTAAATTTTAATTTTAAAAGTTGCACAATGTTTGTTGTATGCATCTAATCATTCCCCACTCCTATAGAGGCCCTCCAGTTTATTCTCTTAATGCCTCCAATGGAAATGAAAGTTATCTTGGCTTTGTCATTGCTATAGTTGATGTCTCCTGCCATTAGCAAGGAAAGTCCACCATGTACTGAAAAATCCTACTAAAAGAAGGAGAAAATCTTTAACAACATGCATATCTAGGTGATTCCCTAACAGTCACAAAGTTTTGCAATATTTCGTGCAAACACATAATTTCTGCTTCTATTTCATCCTGCAAATTTCTGAAAAATTAAACATTAATCTCTAAGTAGGTGGCCAGAGGACCAATAATATAATTCTCTGTGCTGTCCTTTTTCAGGGGCCTCCAGCCTCTGAGATCTCATGCCTGATGATCTGATGTAATAATAATAGAAATAAAATACACAATAAATGTAATGGGCTTGAATTATCCAAAAATATATCTTGTCCTCACCCATGTCCATGGAAAAGCTGTCTTCCACAAAACCAGTCCCTGGTGCCAAAAAGGTTGAGGACTGCTGCTTTAAATAATGCTCTTGAAGCACACGTGTGTCCCAGCCAAAACTCATTTGCCTCTATTGCTTATCCTCATGTCTTTCTAGAATCCTGCAATCAGCCTGCTAGATATGATTTGTGCTTCACTTTGACACTTTTCCTACACGTGCTGAAAATTATTGAAATATTTAGCAGCATTCATGACCTAAAATTATTTCAAATAACATAATGACTTTCATCTAAATTACACCATGGATTATATACATGGGGGTGAGACCTAGATATCAGTTTGGTATATTTTAAACTCCCCAAGTGATTATTATGCATAGTGAACTTTGAGAATCATACCTCTAATTAAGTCAGTATTCCACAAATTGAAAATTTTCTTAAAATTCAGATCCTGATTCAGTAGGTCCTGAATGAGAATTGATATTATGCATTTCTTTTTAAAATTAATTTATTTATTTTGCTATTATGCATTTCTAACAACCTTCCTTATGACCAATACTGCTGGCTTGTTGGTCATACTTTAAATAGTAAAGGCTGAAAGCATTATGTCTAGATTTCAGACATCAATATTAATTGGCAGGACCTGGATCTCTGTGTCATTAATTTTCCCTTTTTCATGTTTCCATGAGGTAGTGCCCATTACCAGTTTTAAAAGGGTTACAGTTTTATAAGGTCACTTTCATCATTTCTGTCAGTCTTTTCATGCAGATCTTCCCAAGGAAGAAAGTGATTTTTTTGGTGAGACTGGAAAAAGAATCTGCGCTAATTCATTTGTCTTTCTCATTTAGAGTAGCCTGTTGCCCTTGGGATCTGAGATTTTTTTTACACATGTGTTAGGCAGTTGTGATTTATAGTGAGAGTGGAGATTAATTCTCACAGAAAACCTCATTCTGGCCTCAACTGTATTCTCACAACCTGCTCTACCAGCCCTTGTTTGTTTAACAATTTTGATTGCCTATCTTTCCTGTTGTTTTTTTCTTTCTACTGGTTTGGAGTAATATCCACTTTAAAAATAATTAGTCCTTTCCTCTTTCATTATACCTTCCACTTAGCCTGAGAATCAAATCATAGATTCAAATGATTTCTCCAATTAACCACAAAAGAGTTTTCTCATATATGTTAATAATCAGCTCGTGTTTTGCATATAGTTTTATTTTTTTCTCATCAGTGATTTAAATCTTTCCCTTTGAGAGATGAATGAAAAGAATGCTTCTTTGTGTGTGTGTGTGTGTGTGTGTGTATGTGTATATATATATATATATATATATATACATATAATACATGACTCTATGACAAGATTCCCCACACTTTATTCTGAGAGCTAAAAGAACAAAGTTTGGGAAACAAATTTTTTTGTGTCAAAATGGAGAAACATTGTATGACAATGTTAAACAGTTCTTTAGCACAGGACTTCATAAAGCATTTCAGAGGCTATCAAGTATTCTGGGGAGGACTATAAAACAGGGCATGCAAGCCCTCCACTTTTTTTCCTTGGAAGATATGTTAATATTTCTGGAACACTAATGTGCCAGGGAGTAGTCTGCTAATTACTAACAAAACATGAAAACGATGTCTCTTTTTACTTTAATTTGTCTTATTTCTGATTTTGGTATGAAGTGTTTGAATATCTAAAGTAACAAAAGTGAAAGTGAAAAGTGAAAGTGAAGTCGCTCAGTCGTGTCCTACTCTTTTCGACCCATGGACTGTAGCCCATCAAGCTCCTCCGTCCGTGGAATTCTCCAGGCAAGAATACTGGAGTGGGTTGCCATTTCCTTCTCCAGGGGATCTTCCCAACCCAGGGATCGAACCCAGGTCTCCCACATTGCAGGCAGAGGCTGTAACCTCTGCGCCACCAGGGAAGCAGTAACAAAGAAGAGGTCTAATTAAATCAAATTTATTAATATAGGCAGCAGAAATGCTGACTTTGTTTTGTTTTGCATAAACCCTGGTACTTTATCTCCACACTTAACCCTCTTACATTGTAAAAGGTTTTTTTTTTTTTTTTTTAATGTTTGGCAAATATGTTGAGGACATATACAAAGTAACAGTAAACCTATTAAAGTTAACTATTCAGTGTACTTCAAATATATAATAATTACAGCTTCAAAATTTACTCAGATTTACTTAGAATTTATAATCTAATAGACTAATAGCTGTGTCAAAAGGTTATAGGATGGTGAATTAAACAGATCTACTATTTAGGCAAATGGTTTCCTTAGTTTGGCTATCAAAAAGGCCTCCTTTCAGTGCTTTTGTGGAACTTTCTTTGATAGTTTTTTTGTATTCTCTCTTATTTACATCTCCATTTGGAGTAGTTCATTTTGAATAAGTGCTGCTTCTGCTTGCAGTGTCGTTTATGTGCTTACTTCTGCTCATTTGATTTTTTGAACATCTGGGAGAGATAATTCTTAAAATCCTATAATCATTTGGCTTTATTGCAACACTCCAAGTCACCTAATCTCACCCATGGTATAGAGAGATGTTTTTGATATGAGAGATATGAAATAGTTAATAGATCAAATACCTACAACTTCCTCTATTGACACCTTTGTTTTGGCAGATAGGTAACTGACACTGAATCTCTCTTGCCAACTTAAGTGTATGTCTTTTTACAAAACCCACTCTAAAGCATGACGTGTTACATAAAGATGTTGTCCTAAAAAGATAACACTTGATTAGTATTGGAGCATGGTAATAAGATCCTAGGGTGTCCTGCAGTGCAGAAAGCCTCAACACTTCCTTAGAAAGGCCCAAAGGCATACAGTTCTCACCACTACCTATGCATAATAAAAAGAAATAGAGCAATATAGCAATGACCCAGTTGACTTCTTTCTATAATCAAGCATGAATATAATGCATTAATTACAAAACTCTAAAAGATATGTTCCTTTTTAAAAACTCTTTATGACTTCTTTTGTAAAAGTAAGCAAAACATTTTTAGGTAAAGTAAAAGAATGATGTAAAACCTACTCTAACAGATACCAAATTGGAAGAGGAAAAACTATATATGTATTATACGTGCATATATATATATATATATGAAAATTTGGCATAGAAAAAGAGAAAAATCATCTTTCAAAAAATGAATTTAAAATAGGTCTGCATTTATATTTAAAGTTAGAAGCTTAGGCTATTCAATGTATTTTGTTAATACACTTTAGTACTTATTTGGAAAAATAAAATGCATGCTGTGTGTTTATATATATTGATATAAATTTACACATACATATATATTAATAAATATAATTAATAAATATGAAGTAAGAAAAGAAGGCTGGGATGGCACAGGAGCAGCGAAGAGGAGCTACCTCACGTCCAAGATCAGGGGTGGTGGCCAATAGGACCTACCCCATGTTCGAGGTCAGGGGCAGGGCCGAGAGGAGCAACCCAGCGTCCAAGGAGTAGCGGCTATGAGGGCACAGGAGGGCGTAAGGAGCTACTCCAGGTTCAAGGTCAGGAGGGGCAACTCGTCCAAGGTAAGGAACAGCAGCTGTGCTTTGTTGGAGCAGACATGAAGAGATACCCCATGTCCAAGGTAAAAAACACCCAAGTAAGATGGTAGGTGTTGTGAGAGGGCATCAGAGGGCAGACACACTGAAACCATAATCACAGAAAATTAGCCAATCTGATCACACAGACCACAGCCTTGTCTAACTCAATGAAACTAAGCCATCAAGATGGACGGTAATGGTGGAGAGGTCTGACAGAATGTGGTCCACTGGAGAAGGGAATGGCAAACCACTTCAGTATTCTTGCCTTGAGAACCCCATGAATAGTATTAAAAGGCAAAATGATAAGATACTGAAAGAGGAAATCCCCAGGTCGGTAGGTGCCCAATATGCTACTGGAGATCAGTGGAGAAATAACTCCAGAAAGATGAAGGGATGTATCCAAAGCAAAAACAATACCCCAAGGTGGATGTGACTGGTGACAGACGCAAGGTCTGATTCTGTAAAGATCAATACTGCATAGGAACCTGGAAAGTTAGGTCCATGAATCAACGCAAATTTGAAGTGGTCAAACAGGAGATGGCAAGCATGAACATCGACATTCTAGGAATCAGCGAACTAAAATGGACTGGAAAGGGTGAATTTAACTCAGATGGCCATCATATCTACTATTGTGGGCAGGAATCCCTTAGAAGAAATGGAATAGCCATCATGGTCAACAAGAGTCCAAAATGCAGTACTTGGATGCAATCTCAAAAATGACAGGATGATCTCTGTTTGTTTCCAAGGCAAACCATTCAATATCATGGTAATCCAAGCCTATGCCCCAACCAGTAATACTGAAGAAGCTGAAGTTGAACAATTCTATGAAGACCAAAAGATCTTTTAGGATTAACACCCCAAAAATATGTCTTTTTCATTATAGGGGGCTGGAATGCAAAAGTAGGAAGTCAAGAAACACCTGGAGTAACAGGCAAATTTGGCCTTGGAATATGGAATGAAGCAGGACAAAGGCTTAATAGAGTTCTGCCAAGAGAATGCGCTGGTCATAGCAAACACCCTCTTCCAACAACACAAGAGAAGACTCTACACATGGACATCACCAGATGGTCAATACCAAAATCAGATTGATTATATTATTTGCAGCCAAAGATGGAGAAGCTCTATACAGTCAAGAAAAAATAAGAAAGGGAGCTGACTGTAGCACAGATCATGAACTCCTTATTGCCAAATTCAGACTTGAACTGAAGAAAGTAGGGAAAACCACTAGACCATTCAGGTATGACCTAAATCAAATCCCTTATGAAAATACAGTGGAAGTGAGAAATAGATTTAAGGAACTAGATCTGACAGACAGAGTGCCTGATGAACTATGGATGGAGGTTCGTGACATTGTACAGGAGACAGGGATCAAGACCATCCCCATGGAAAAGAAACACAAAAAAGCAAAATTGCTGTCTGAGGAGGCCTTACAAATAGCTGTGAAAAGAAGGCAAGTGAAAAGCAAAGGAGAAAAAGGAAAGCTATAAGCATGTGAATACAGAGTTCCAAAGAAGAGCAAGGAGAGATAAGAAAGCCTTCCTCAGCTATCAATGCAAAGAAAGAGAAGAAACAACAGAATGGGAAAGACTACAATGCAAAGAAATAGAGGAAAAAAACAGAATGGGAAAGACTAGAGATCTCTTCAAGAAAATCAGAGATACCAAAGGAACATTTTATGCAAAGATGGGCTCGATAAAGGACAGAAATAGTATGGACCTAACAGAAGCAAAGATATTAAGAAGAGATGACAAGAATACACAGAAGAACTGTACAAAAAAGATCTTCACGACCCAGATAATCACGATGGTGTGATCACTGACCTAGAGCCAGACATTCTGGAATATGAAGTCAAGTGGGCCTTAGAAAGCATCACTACGAACAAAGCTAGTGGAGGTGATGGAATTCCAGCTGAGCTATTCCAAATCCTGAAAGATGATGCTGTTAAAGTGCTGCACTCAATGTGCCAGCAAATTTGGAAACTCAGCAGTGGCCACAGGACTGGAAAAGGTCAGTTTTCATTTCAATCCCAAAGAAAGGCAATGCCAAAAAGTGCTCAAACTACCGCAAAATTGCACTCATCTCACAGGCTAGTAAAGTAATGCTCAAAATTCTCCAAGCCAGGCTTCAGCAATATGTGAACCGTGAACTTCCTGATGTTCAAGCTGGTTTTAGAAAAGGCAGAGGAACTAGAGATCAAATTGCCAACATCCGCTGGATCATGGAAAAAAGCAAGAGAGTTCCAGAAAAACATCTATTTCTGCTTTATTGACTATGCCAAAGCCTTTGACTGTGTGAAAACAATAAACTGAGGGAAATTTTGAAACAGAAGGGAATACCAGACCACCTGACCTGCCTCTTGAGAAATCTGTATGCAGGTCAGGAAGCAACAGTTAGAACTGGGCATGGAACAACAGACTGGTTCCAAATAGGAAAAAGAGTACGTCAAGGCTGTATATTGTCACCCTGCTTATTTAACTTATATGCAGAGTACATCATAAGAAACGCTGGACTGGAAGAAACACAAGCAGGAATCAAGATTGCTGGGAGAAATATCAATAACCTCAGATATGCCGATGACACCACCCTTATGGCAGAAAGTGAAGAGGAACTAAAAAGCCTCTTGATGAAAGTGAAAGTGGAGAGTGAAAAAGTTGGCTTAAAGCTCAACATTCAGAAAACTAAGATCATGGCATAGTCCAATAACTTCATGGGAAATAGATGGGGAAAAAGTAGAAACACTGTCAGACTTTATTTTTTTGGGCTCCAAAATCACTGCAGATGGTGACTGCAGCCATGACATTAAAAGACGCTTACTCCTTGGAAGGAAAGTTATGACCAACCTAGATAGCGTATTCAAAAGCAGAGACATTACTTTGCCAACAAAGGTCCGTCTAGTCAAGGCTATGGTTTTTCCTGTGGTCATGTATGGATGTGAGAGTTGGACTGTGAAGAAGGCTGAGAGCTGAAGAATTGACGCTTTTGAACTGTGGTGTTGGAGAAGACTCTTGAGAGTCCCTTGGACTGCAAGGAGGTCCAACCAGTCTATTCTGAAGGAGATCAGCCCTGGGATTTCTTTGGAAGGAATGATGCGAAAGCTGAAACTCCAGTACTTTGGCCACCTGTTGTGAAGAGTTGATTCATTGGAAAAGACTCTGATGCTGGGAGGGATTGGGGGCAGGAGGAGAAGGGGACGACAGAGGATGAGATGGCTGGATGGCATCACTGACTCCATGGACGTGAGTCTCAGTGAACTCTGGGATTTGGTGTTGGACAGGGAGGCCTGGCGTGCTGCGATTCATGGGGTCGCAGAGTCGGACACAACTGAGCGACTGATCTGATCTGATCTGAGAGATATCTTGAAGAAAATTAGCAATACCAAGGGAACATTTCGTGGAATGATGGGCTCGATAAAGGAAAGACATGGTAGGGACCTAACAGAAGAAGATATTAAGAAGAGGTGGCAAGAATACACAGAAGAACTGTACAAAAAAGATCCTCACGACCCAGATAATCATGATGGTATGGTCACTCACGTAGAGCCAGACATCCTGGAATGTGAATTTAAGTGGGCCTTAGAAAGCATCACTAAGACAAAAGCTAGTGGAGGTAATGGCATTCCAGTTGAGCTATTTCAAATCCTGAAAGATGATGCTGTGAAAGTGCTGCACTCAATAGGCCATCAAATTTGGAAAACTCAACAGTGGCCACAGGTCTAGAAAAGATCAGTTTTCATTCCAATCCCAAAGAAAGGCAATGCCATAGAATGCTCAAACTACCACACAGTTGCACTCATCTCACACACTAGTAAAGTAATGCTCAAAATCTCCAAGCCAGGCCTCAACTATACGTGAACCTTGAACTTCCAGATGTTCAAGCTGGTTTTAGGAAAGGCAGTGGCAACCCACTCCAGTACTCTTGCCTGGAAAGTCCCATGGATGGAGGAACCTGGTGAGCTGCAGTAAATTGGGGTGGCGAAGATTTGGACATGACTGAACGACTTCACTTTCACTTTTCACTCCCATGCATTGGAGAAGGATAGGGCAACCCACTCCAGTGTTCTTGCCTGGAGAATCCCAGAGACAGGGATGCCTGGTGGGCTGCCATCTATGGCATTACACTCAGTCAGACATGACTGAAGCGACTTAGCAGAGGCAGCAGCAGAGGAACCAGAGATCAAATTGCCAACATCTGCTGGATCATCGAAAAAGCAAGATAGTTCCAGAAACACATCTATTGCTGCTTTATTGACTATGTCAAAGCCTTTGACAGTGTGGATCACAATAAACTGTGGAAAACTCTGAAAGAAATGGGAATACCATACCACCTGACCTGCCTCTTGAGAAACCTATACGCAGGTCAGGAAGCAACTTTTAGAACTGGACATGGAACAACAGACTGCTTCCAGATAGTAAAAGGAGGACATCAAGGATGTATATTTTCACCCTCCTTATTTAACTTATATGCAGAGTACATCATGAGAAACGCTGGCCTGCAAGAAGCACAAGCTGGAATCAAGATTGCCGGGAGAAATATCAATAACCTTAGGTATGAAGATGACACCACCCTTATGGCAGAAAGTGAAGAAGAACTAAAGAGCCTCTTGATGAAAGTGAAAGTGGAGAGTGAAAAAGTTGGATTAAAGCTCAACATTCAGAAAACGAAGATCATGGCATCTGGTCCCATCACTTCATGGGAAATAGATGGGGAAACAGCAGAAACAGTGTCAGACTTTATTTTTTGGGGCTCCAGAATCACTGCAGATGGTGATCGCAGCCATGAAATTAAAAGACACTTACTCCTTGGAAGGAAAGTTATGACCAACCTAGATAGCATATTCAAAAGCAGAGACATTACTTTGCCAACAAAGGCCTGTCTAGTCAAGGCTATTGTTTTTCCAGTGGTCATGTATGAACATGAGAGTTGGACTGTGGAGAAAGCTGTGCGATGAAGAATTGATGCTTTTGAACTGTGGTGTTGGAGAAGACTCTTGAGAGTCCCTTGGACTGCAAGGAGATTCAACCAGTCCATCTTAAAAGAGATCAGTCCATCCTAAAGGAGATCAGTCCTGGGAGTTCATTGGAAGGACTGATGCTAAAGCTGAATCTCCAATACTTTGGCCACTTCATGCAAAGAGTTGACTCATTGGAAAAAACCCTGATGCTGGGAGGGATTGGGGGGCAGGATGAGAAGAGGACAACAGAGGATGAGATGGCTGGATGGCATCACTGACTCGATGGACGTGAGTTTGGGTAGACTCCAAAAGTTGGTGATATACAGGGAAGTGTCGTGTTCTGGGATTCATGGGGTCACAGAGAGTTGGACACGACTGAACGACTGAACTGTACTGAACTGACACACACATATATATATGTATATATAATATATTCATAATCTTAGATGCTTTAAATGTGTAATTTTTAGTGCTCTAAAATCCATATATGTATACATATATGTGTGTGTGTGTGTGTGTGAGTGTGTCTGTGTGTGTGCTCTGTGCTAAGTAACTTCAGTCATGTCTGACTCTTTATGATCCTAAGGACTGTAGCCTTCCAGACTCCTCTGTCCACAGGATTATCCCAGCCAGAACAGTGGAGTGGGTTGTCATTTCTTACTCCAAACGATCTTCTGACACAGGGATCAATTCTACATCTCCTGCATCTTCTGCAATGGCAAGTGGGTTCTTTACTACCAGTGCCACCCGATAACCACGATGGTGTGATCACTTACCTAGAGCCAGACAACCTGGAATGTGAAGTCAAATGGGACTTAGAATGCATCAATATGAAGAAAGCTAGTGGAGGTAATGCAATTCCAGCTGAGCCATTTCAAATCCTAAGGTGATGTGTTAATGTGCTACACTTAATATGCCCACAAATTTGGAAAACTCCACAGAGGCCACGGGACTGGAAAAGGTCAGTTTTCATTCCAGTCCCAAAGAAAGCAATGCCAAAGAATAATCAAACTACCACACAATTGCCCTCATTTTATATACTAGCAAAGAAATGCTGAAAATTTTGCAAGCTAGACTTCATTAGTATGTAGACAGAGAAATTCCATATGTTCAAGCTGGACTTAGAAAAGGGAGATGAACCAGAGATCAAGTTGCCAAAATCTTTAGGATCATAGAAAATGCAAGAGAATTCCAGAAAAAAAATATCTACTTCTGCTTTACTGACTATGCCAAAGCCTTTGACTGTGTGGATCACAACAAACTGTGGAAAATTCTTAAACAGATGGGAATAGACAGACCACCTTAGCTGCCTTCTGAGTAACCTGTATGCAGGTCAATAAGCAATAGTTAGAACAGGACACAGAACAACAGATTGGTTCCAAATTGGAAGAGTACATCAAGACTGTATATTGTCTCTCTGCTGATTTAACTTATATGCAGAGAACATCATGCAAAATACCTGGCTGGATGAAGCAGAAGTTAGAATCAAGATTTCTGGGAGAAATATCAAGAACCTCAGACACACAGATGAAACTACCCTTATGGAAGAAAGCAAAGAGGAATTAAAGAGCTTCTTGATGAAAGTGAAAGTGGAGAGTGAAAAAAACTGTCTTAAAGCTCAACATTCAAAAACCTAATATCATGGCATCTGGTCCCATAACTTTATAAGAAATAGAAGGGGAAACAATGCAAAAAGTGAGAGACTTTTTTTTTCTTGGGCTCCAAAATCACAACAGATGGTGAATGCAGCCATGAAATGAAAAAAACATTTGCTCCTTGGAAGAAAAGCTATGACCAACTTAGACAGCATATTAAAAAGCAGAGACATTACTTTGCTGACAAAGGTCCTTATAGTCAAAGCTATGTTTTTTCCAGTAATCATGTATGGATGTGAGAGTTGGATCATAAAGAAAGTTGAGCACCAAGAAACTGATGCTTTTGAACTGTGGTGTTGGAGAAGTCTCTTGAGAATCCCTTGGACTGCAAGGAGATCCAACCAGTCCAACCTACAGGAAACCAGTCCTGAATATTCATTGAATGGACTAATGCTCAAGATTAGGCTATGATATTTTGGCCAACTGATGCAAAGAAATAACTCAGAAAAGACTCTGATGCTGGGAAAGATTGAAGTCAGGAAGAGAAGGGGATGATAGAGGATGAGATAGTCAGATGGCATCACCAAGTCAATGAACATGAGTTTGAGCTAGCTCTGGAAGTTGGTGATGGACAGGGAAGCCTGGCATGCTGCAGTCCACGGGGTTGCAAAGAGTCAGACAGAACTGATAGATTAAACTGACTATACATATATTCATATCATATAGTCATATATATATGAAAGTGAAGTGAAAGTGTTAGTAACTCATTTGTTTTGACTTTAGCTCATGGAATTTTCCAGGCAAGAATACTGGAGTGGGTTGCCATTCCATTCTCCAGGGGGTTCCCCCAGCCTAAGGACTGAACTCGAGTCTCCTGCATTGCAGGCAAATTTTTTTATTATCTGATACATTGGAGAAGCCTATATATATACACACAAATATCTCCAGGAAATAATTTCAGAAAAATACAAGAGAGAGAGGGGAAAAAAAGTTAAAAAAGAAGCAAGAAATTCATAAAATAACTAAAACTTTTAATAACATAGGCATGTATTCCCAATCTCCCTACTGTTAATATAAATGCAAATTAAAAACAGATAAAATTTTTCTCCTACCAAACTGAGAAAATTTAAAATCATAATTATATTTAGTACTAGAAAAAACAAGACCTAGTGCTGATTGTGGCTCTGAGCTCCTTATTTCAAAATTCAGGCTTAAATTGAAGAAAGTAGGGAAAAACACTAGCCCATTCAGATATTACCTATATCAAATCCCTTATGACTGTACAATGGAGGTGACAAATAGATTCAAAAGATTAGATCTAGTACACAGAGTGCCTATAGAACTATGGACAGAGTTTCATAACATTGTACAGTAGGTGGTGACCAAAACCATTTCAAAAAAAAAAAGAAATGCATGAAGGCAAAATGGTTGTCTGAATAGGCCTTACAAAGAAGAGAAGCAAAAGGCAAAGGAGAAAAGGAGATATACCCAACTGAATGCAGAGTCCCAGAGAATACCAAGGAGAGAGAAGTAAAGCCGTCCTCAGTGACCAATGCAAAGAAATAGAGCAAAACAATAGAATGGGAAAGACTGGAGATCTCTTCAAGAAAATTGGAGATATCAAGGGAATATTTCTTGCAAATATGGGCACAATAAAGGACAGAAACAGTATGGACCTAACAGGAGCAGAAGATATTAAGAAGAGGTGGCAAGAATACACAGAACTATGCAAAGAAAAAAAGGTCTTAATGACCCAGATAAACATGATTGGGTGGTCACTCATCTAGAGCTAGACATCCTGGAGAGTGAAGTCAAGTGGACCTTAGGAACCATTTATGTGAACAAAACTAGTGGAGGTGATGGAATTCCAGGTGAGCTATTTCAAATCCTAAAAGATGATGCTGTTAAAGTGCTGTGCTCAATATGCCAGCAAATTTGGAAAACTTTGCAACTGAACAAATGGCAGCTCTGTACTAACTCAACCACTCCCCATTTTCCCTTCTACCATTCCCTAGTAAACATTGTTTGCTTTCTGTCTTAGAATTTGACTATTCTGCTGCTGCTGCTGCTAAGTCGCTTCAGTCGTGTCCGACTCTGTGCGACCCCATAGACGGCAGCCCACCAGGCTCCCCCGTCCCTGGGATTCTCCAGGCAAGAACACTGGAGTGGGTTGCCATTTCCTTCTCCAATGCATGAAAGTGAAAAAATAAAGTGAAGTCGCTCAGCCGTCCAACTCCTAGCGACCCCATGGACTGCAGCCCACCAGGCCCCTCCGTCCATGGGATTTACCTAATATAGTGTGTATATATATAGTGTAATGACACAATCTTTATCTTTTGTGTCTGACATTTCAGTAAACATAATGTTTTCAAGGGTCATCCATGTTGAAATTACCTAGTTTTTTTAAAGGTGAACTAATATTATATTGCATTTGTATATTACATTTTGTTTATCCATTCATCTGTTGATAGGCATATCGGTTGTTTCTGTCTTTGGGGTCTTGTGAATAATGCTGCTGTGAACGTTTATATATTCTTTTACTCATACATAGCCACCCTAAATCCAGTAGCGTTTAGCATGTACTGTACAGGGCCAGATTATGCTTTTAGTTTGGAC
The DNA here is from genome assembly GCF_029407905.1 of Bubalus kerabau. Lineage (NCBI taxonomy): Eukaryota > Metazoa > Chordata > Mammalia > Artiodactyla > Bovidae > Bubalus > Bubalus kerabau. The sequence goes on along the minus strand of NC_073647.1, from coordinate 54,852,803 downwards.
AGTCATGGGAAACCTGGCAGTCCCTAGGGAAGACCTCTTTCTGCCCTTACATGTCATCAAGAGACCTTTATCTCTCACAGTTTAGCACTGTCCCCAACCTCTGCTGCTCCAGCCCTTTTTTGGATCTGCTCAACGGGACATGTGGGGCTTGTATAATCACTATGCATGCTTTGGGACATGAACTGTGGTGGAATGGCTGCTGTTAGAAACCTGGGCTGCTTCTTGGGAGTCGCTTGAGTAGGCACCAAATGGGTGCTGCCACTTCAGTTGGGTTCTACCCTAGGAATGGATTCTAGTTTCCAAGATTGAGTCTTTTCTCCTGTCTTGGCCACCCCAGATCCAGTGCTGTGCTGTGTCTGGAATTGATTGGGATAGGAGCATTCACTTGGTTTGGACTGGGACACACAGTGAGGTTGTTGTGTAAAACTCAGCAGCCTCTAGAATAGACCTCTCTCCACTCCACCTTCAGAGCTAGCCAGCGCATGCACAGTCTTCATGAGTGGAGTCCAGGTTTATCTCTGCCCTTTTATTTGCTGCAGTTACCCTCTAACCAACCTAGGGGCTTGTCTCCTTTGCCTAGGACCCCAGGACTGGGATGCACAGACTGTGGGTCGACCTACTCACTCCTCAGGGTGTTTCCACCCATGTAATCTCACTTTTTCTGGGAGTACCCTCCCAGGGGCACAGGTTCAAAGCCAAACAATTTTCTTCCCTTCTTACATGATTACATGTGCATTTTTCTTACAGCCTTGGCTGTACAGGCATCATTTTGCCAGTTTCCAGTTCATTTCAGAGAGAATTGTTTCACATGTAGGTGTATTTTTAACGTGTTCATAGGGAGAAGTGGCCTCCAAATTCTCTTACTCTGCTATCTTGATTTCCCTCCATGTCAACTTTATTTTAATAAGACTAATAATATTACAGGGGCCCAGAACATGAAAAATAAACAAAAAATCAATTAGAAAATCCAGAATTGTGTATTCAAATATATGTGTATTTGGTGTATGTGTATTGATCTCATTGTTTTTAATATAGAGTTTTTTTTTTTCCCATTTATAGAGACTATTAATTTTTCAGTCTGTATGTAGAGAGTTATTTAGAGAACCCTGAGTTAGTTATAATTGTATAAATAGGGTTTATATAAAACTATGTTTTGAAATAGTGGGGGTGTCAGATTGCTTTAGCATGCTGGAAACAATTGTCTTCTATGTTTTCTACATTATATCAAGTATTTAATGAGTGAAATAACATATTGTTGAATAGCATATTCAGAGAGAGGAGCTATAGAAACCATAATAACTGATGGAGCTTAAGGTATTTTCATTTATTATAATGTAAACTCCTTGAGGACCATTTAACTTGTCCTTATTTCTTGAGTGGGACCAATAAAGTATCTGCCATGTCTGTTGACAGAAAGAAGTGATGACTGACTTCAGTTTTTCCTTTCACCAAACTGTAATTATCTAATCACTCTAAGGCAGCATTCTCCAACTTTTTGGCACTAGGGACTCGTTTCATGGAAGACAATTTTTCCATGGACAGGGGTGCAGTGGGGGGGTGGAGGATGGTTCAACAGGTAATGAAAGCTCTGGGGAGCCACTGGAAAGTGGCAGAAAAAGCTTTGCTAACTGGGCTTTCACCTCCCGCTGTGCATCCTGGTTCCTAAAAAGCCAAGTACTTTGTACTGGTCCATGGCCCAGGGATTTGAGGCTCCTTCTCTAGGGTACTGTATGTTCAAGTGTAGTTCAATACACCTAGCATTAGGATCATCTGAATATCTTCTTTAAAATGCATGTTTCTAGGCCTTACTTCAGATCTACAGTTTTACTTCAGCTCTTCATATTTGAATCAGGATGAAGGAGAGGAGGTTCTTTTCTAGGATTCTGGATTTTAAAAATAATCCCCTATCTAATTATTATGTACTCTGCAAAGAGTTGGAAAACATGACTGATTAGAAGATTTATTTCTAAAAATTATAGCAACAAGGAAAAATACTTAACTTTCCAACTGGTAGGTTTCTTTGTTCATTTTGTGACATTTTGGTAGAGCTGAAGGATTGAATGCTCATTCTTTTCTGGCAGAAAATAAAGAGCAATGGAGGCTCACACATACATTCACACAATGATTGCCCTCAGCCAAACACAAATCAACTAGAAAGAATGAAAAACAAATCAAGACTGATTACACCTATTCAACACTTGACATTTTAATCAGAGTTGTTGGCAGCACAGTATTCTTGAGTATCCACGCTATTCTGCAGAATCCTGCATACCTCTGATTTCCTGAATACAGTTTTTTTCTTCTTCTTCTTCTTTTCTTTTAGTTATATGTCTGTGTTTTATGCTTCCGCAGTTGGTTCAGTGGTAAAGGATCCTCACGAATGCAGGAGACCCAAGAGATGCAGGTTCAATCCCTGTGTTGGGAAGATCTGCTGGAGAAGGAAATGGGAATCCACTCCAGTATTATTGCCCAGCAAATTCCATGGGCAGGGGAGCCTGGTGGGCTACAGTCCATGGGGTCACAAACACGATGGAGCACCCATGCAACCAAGCTGTGTTTTATACATGCATTTAAATACTTTAAACACATATTTAGATGTGTTAAAATAGTTTAAACATTTAAAAATCAATGAGTTTATTTATAAAACTACATTGGCATTATTTAATAATGCTTCATGGGTTTTTATTTTGACCCCAGTAATGTTTTTAACATTTGTGTTAAAATTTACACGATTATGTTAATATTGATAATTAGTTACACGTATTTGTGTTTATAATAAAAACCCATTTCATACACCTTAATCAAATATTACAACCTTCTTTTAGTTTTATGTCAAAAGTCAATGTAATAGTCTCCCTGAAGGAAAGGTCTTATTTCACACCTGTTTTATATCTTCCATGGAACAATAAAAATTTGGACTCAATAAATATTTGCTGAGTTGACTTTGCACCATTTTACTAAATAAGGACAGTAGTTTTAAAATTATGTGGTAAAATAACTGCAAAACATATGTGCAATACAAATAGACACTTTAACAGTACTCTTGACTCTACTATCCAAATTCAAAAGTTACTGCTATTTTCATTTTCTTGGTAAGATACTTTCTGCAAAAATTAAGATTCACCAGGAACTTAAAAATTCCTAAAGGTTGGCTAAGAAAGCCAGAGTTCCAGAGGAAGTCTACATTAATTATTTTCTTTTTAATTCAAATTTATTTATTTTAATTGGAGGCTAATTACTTTACAATATTGTATTGGTTCTGCCACACATCAACATGAATCCACCACTGGTGTACACGTGTTCCCCATCCTGAACTCCCCTCCCACCTCCCTCCCCATACCATCCCTCTGGGTCATCACAGTGCACCAGCTCCAAGGATCCTGTATCAAACCTGGACTGGTGATTCATTTCTTATATGATATTATACATGTTTCCATGACATTCCCCCAAATCATCCCACCCTTGCCCTCTCCCACAGAGTCCAAAAGACTGTTCTATACATCTGTGTCTCTTTTGCTATCTCAAATACAGGGTTATCATTACCATCTTTCTAAATTCCATATATATGTGTTAATATACTGTACTGGTGTTTTTCTTTCTGGCTTACTTCACTCTGTATAATAGGCTCCAGTTTCATCCACCTCATTAGAACTGATTCAAATGTATTCTTTTTAATGGCTGAGTAATACTCCATTGTGCATATGTACCACAGCTTTCTTATCCATTCATCTGCTGATGGACATCTAAGTTGCTTCCATGTCCTGGCTATTATAAACAGTGCTGCGATGAACATTGGGGTACATGTGTCTCTTTCAATTCTGGTTTCCTCGGTTTTTTTGAGGACTCTCCACACTGTTCTCCATAGTGGCTGTACTAGTTTGCATTCCCACCACGAGTGTAAGAGGGTTCCCTTTTCTCCACACCCTCTCCAGCATTTATTGCTTGTAGACTTTTGGATAGCAGCCGTTCTGACTGGCGTGAAATTGTACCTCATTGTGGTTTTGACTTGCATTTCTCTGATAATGAGTGATGTAGAGCATCTTTTCAGGTCTTTGTTACCCATCTGTATGTCTTCTTTGGAGAAATGTCTGTTTAGTTCTTTGGCCCATTTTTTGATTGGGTCATTTATTTTTCTGGAATTGAGCTGCAGGAGTTGCTTGTATATTTTTGAGATTAGTTCTTTGTCAGTTGCTTCTTAATATATACTCAGTCAGGGGTTAATGGATGTGTTATCTACATTGGCTATATTACCAGTCTACATAGCACCTGTGTTCAATAGTATTGAGAGAAGTTATGAAATTATAGGAAATGGTAGAAATCATGTTGTATGTTAAATGGGGAGTAAGTCAATACCAGCCTGTTACAGATTAAGATCATACAGTCACTTAAGTAACTAAAAAGTTTTCACAAATCTCAAACATTGGTGAGGATGTGGAGAAATTGGAATACTTATTAATCATTGTTAGGATTACAAAGCAATACTACCTGTTGTAAAACCACTTGTTGACTTATGAAATTAAGCATGCCTTTGTTATAATCCAGAAATTCCACTTCTAGGTATTTAGTCAAGATAAATGAAAAAATATAAACACAGAAAATCTTTGAATAAGAACATTCATGACACTATATTTCACAATAGCTCCCAAATCGAAACAACACACAGAGTCTTCTACAGGAGAGCAGATAAGCACATTGTGGCATATTCATTCATTAAAATATTATTCAGCATAAAAACAAATAATACAAAACAATGTGGATGAACATGCAAAAAGAGACAATTTAGATTAAAAAAAAACAAAAAACATTGTATTCATTAGTCCGTGATTCATTAATTAAAACTATAAACTACATTCCATCATATAATTTGCAAAAACATCCTTTCTTCACATCTCCTTCCAATTCCTACTTCTCAAGTATAGTATATTTTCCAGGCTAGTTTTTATGTGTAAGTCTGTGTGTGTTTCTGAGTCTTTGTGTGTGTCTTCAACCTGATAATGGAATCTGAATCTATATATTGCTCTAAAAATTTATTTTATATCTAAAATGTGTATACAATTAACATATTTTCTGTTTCACTGCATTAAAGTTCACTTCACTCTTTTCAAAGAGCTAAATTGCATAAAATATTTTCTGCATATAATATTTGATTTCATAATTGTCACATTAGTAGACATTTAGATTGTCACTGTTTTTTAGCAGAGGCAAACAAAACTGCAATAAATATCCTTGCAAATTTGTGATTACTTACTTGATCTGTGTAGGATAAATTCATAGAAGTGGCTTTGCTTAGTAAAACACAGTGCTTCTTAGAAACATTGATTGGTTATTGTCAAATTGCCCTTGAAAAGAAAATATCACTTTGTATTTTGATCAAAATACTCTTTTCCTCACACTTTGTTGTTCAATCACTAAATCATGCCCAACTTTTTGTGACCTCATGGGCTGCAGCATGCCAGGCTTCCCTATCATTCACTATCTCCTGGAGTTTGCTCAAACTCATGTCCACTGAGTCAATTATGTCATCCAACCATCTTGTCCTCTGTCTCCCCCTTCTCTTCATGCCTTCAATATTTTGTAGCATCAGGTACTTTCCCAATGAGTTGGCTCTTTGTATCAGGCGGCCAAAGTATTGGAGCTTCAACATCAATCCTTCCAATGAATATTCAGGATTGATTTCCTTTAGGATTGACTGGTTTGGTCTCTTTGCTGTCCAAGACACTTTCAAGAGTCTTCCTGACACCACAGTTTGACAGCATCAATTCTTGAGCACTCAGCCTTCTTTATGGTTCAACCCTCACATCTGTACATAACTACTGGACAATCCATAGCTTTGACTCTACAGACCTTAGTCAGAAAAAACCCAATCAGAAGTGAATAATTCAATAGCTGACGTAAAAAAGCACACTAGAGGAAATGAGACTAAGCAATCCAGAAGGAAGAATAAGTGGTCTGGAAGATAAAATAATAGAAGTCACCTAATCAGAACAACAGAAAGAAAAACACACTTTTACAAAATGAAAGAAGTTTGAGAGATTTCTGGGGAAAAAAAAAAAAAAAAGCTAAGAATTCCAACATTTGCATTAAAGGGGTTCCAAAAAGAGGAGAGAGAGAGGGACTGGGATCAAAAATATGTTTGAAATAATTATGGCTGAAAAGTTCCCAAAGCTGAAGAAGGAAACAGATATACAGGTACAGGACACATAGACGGTCTCAAACATGATGAACATAAACAGATTCACACAAGACATATCATAAACAAAATGGTAAAAAATTATAAATGAAGAGAGAATTGTAAAGGCATCACAGTGAGAAAAAAAGAATAATGTTAAAGGGAGCATCCATAAAGTTATCAGATGACTTATCTGCAAAAACATCCCAGGCCAGAAGAAAGCAGCATATGGGCTTGGCCCAAACATTCATTCAGGTTGTTCCAGAACCCAAACAAACACTTTGACCAATCTAACATATTCAAATTCCTGAAAGAGAAAAACCTACAATCCGGGTTAAAAGGGGTTAATATCCAAAATACATAAACAGCTCACAAAACTCAATATCAAAGCAAAAAACTCAGTTAAAAAAAAAATAGGCAAAAGACCTGAATAGGCATTTTTCCTAAGAAGACATATAGACGGTAACAAGCACATGAAAGGACACTCCTAATTATTAGAGAAATGTGAATCAAAACCAAAATGAAATACTGTCTCAAACCTGTCATAATGATCATCATAAAAAAAAAATTAAAAACAATGGATGCTGGAGATGGTATCGAGAAAGGGAAACATCCTACACTGTGGGTGGGAACGTAAATTGCTACAGCCAGTATGGAAAACATTGTGGAGGTCCCTCAAAAAACTAGAAATAGGACTACCATATGATTCAGACTTTTCATTTCTAACTATAAATGCAGAAAATAATAAAAACACTAATTTGAAAAGATATGCTGCCAAAACTTACACAAGACTGGGAAGACAGACTCTTGGAGGGCACAAACAAAACCTTGTGTGCGCCAGGACCCAGGAGAAAGGAGCAGTGACCGCACAAGAGACTGATCCAGACTTGCCCTAAGTGTCTAGGAGTCTCCGGGGAAGGCATGGGTCAGCAGTGGCCTGCTGCAGGTTTGAGGGCACTGAGTGTAGCAGTGTGTGCATGGGACCTTTTGAAGGAGGTTGACATTATCTTCATTACTTCCACCATAGTTTGGCCTCATGTCAAATAACAGGGAGGGAACACAGCCCTGCCCTTCAACAGAAAACTGGATTAAAGACTTACACTGCCGATCAGAACAAGACCCAGTTTCCCCCTCAGTCAGTCTCTCCCATCAGGAACATTCAATACGGCTCTTATCCTTCTCCATCAGAGGGCAGACAGATTGAAAACGACAATCACAGAAAGCTAACCAATCTGATCACATGGACCATAGCCTTGTCTAACTCAATGAAACTATGAGCCATGCCATATTGGGCCACCCAAGACAGAGGGGTCATGGTGGAGTGTTCTGACAAAACGTGGTCCACTAGAGAAGGGAATGGAAAACCACTTCAGTATTCTTGTCTTGAGAATCCCATGAACCAACCTAGACAGTATATTAAAAAGCAGAGACATTACTTTGCTAACAAAGGTCCGTCTAGTCAAAGCTATAGTTTTTCCAGTAGTCATGCATGGATGTGAGAGTTGGACTATAAAGAAAGCTGAGCACTGAAAAATGAAGCTTTTGAACTGTGGAGTTGGAGAAGACTCTTGAGAGTTCCTTGGACAGCAAGGAGACTGAACCCCAGTGTTCACATAAGCAGTATTTATATTTATGATAATATATCAAAGCAACCCACGTGCCCATCAGCAGAAATATGGATAAATAAAAAGTGGTATATTCGAATTAAATATTACTTAGCCTAAAAAAGAATGAAATTCTGTCATTTTCAGCAACGTGGATTGGCCTAGAGAATACTATGCTTTGTGAAATGTCAGACAAAGAAAGAAAAATAGTGTATTATATTACTTATATATGGAATCTGAAAAAAAAAAAAAAACAATGATTTTACATGTAAAACAGAAATAGCCTCACAGATGTAGGGAAAAAAAAAACAAAAAAAAAAAAACAAAAAAAAAAAAACTAGTGGTTACCAAAGGGGAGTGGGACAGGGGAGAGGCAAATTAGAGATATGGGATTAAAAGATGCTGACTACTATCTTAAACAGGGGGGAATACCAGATTACCTTACCTGCCTCCTGAGAAACCTTTATGCAGGTCAAGAAGCAACAGTTAGAACCAAGAAACAGAACAACAGACTAGCTCAATATTCAGAGAGGACTATGTCAAGTCTGTATATACATACTGTCACCCTGCTTATTTAACATATATGTAGAGTACATCATACGAAATGCCAAGTTGGACGAAACACAAGCTGGAATCAAGATTGCTAGGAGAAATATCAACCTCAGTTATGCAGATGACTCCATCCTTATGACAGAAAGCAAAGAGGAACTTAAGAGCCTCTTGATGAAGGTGAAAGAAGAGAGTGAAAAAGCTGGCTTAAAACTCAACATTCAAAAACCTAAGATCATGGCATCTGGTTTCACCACTTTATGGCAAATAGATGGGGAAACAATGGAAACAGTGACAGACTTTATTTTCATGGGTTCCAAAATCCCTTTGAATGATGACTGCTGCCACTAAGTTAAAAGATGTTTGCTCCTTGGAAGAAAAATTATAACAAACCTAGACATTGTATTATAAAGCAGACACATTATTTTGCCAACAAAGGTCCATATAGTCAAAGCTATGATTTTCCCAGTAGTCATGTATAGATGTGAGAGGTGGACCATAAAGAAAGCTGAGTGCCAAAGAATTGATGCTTTTGAACTGTGGTTTTGGAGAAGACTCTTTAGAGTCCCTTGGACTGCAAGAAGATTGAACCAGTCAATCCTAAAGGAAATCAACCCTGAATATTCATTGGAAGGACTGATGCTGAAGCTGAAGCTCCAATATTTTGGCTACCTACTATGAAGAACTGACTCATTAGAAAAGCCCCTGATGCGGGAAAACATTAAAGGCAGGAGGAGAACGGAATGACATAGGACAAGATGGTTGAATGACATTACTGGCTCAATGGACATGAGTTTGAGCAACCTCCAGGAGATGTTGAAGGACAGGGAAACCTGGCATGGTACACTCCATGGGGTTACAAAGAGTTGGATAAGACTGAGCTACTGAACAGCAACAACTACTATATAGAAAATAGATAAGCAACAAGGACATAAAGGTACAGGACAGGGAATTATACCCATTACCTTAAAATAATTTTTAATGGAGTGAAATTTGTTAAAATATTAAATCACTATGTTGTGTATCTGAAATTCATAAAGCATTATAAACAAACTATACTTCAATAAAAAAATTAAGCTTGGCATGATGCTTAAGAGTCCAGCAAGCAGAGACATTACTTTGCCAACAAAGGTTCGTCTAGTCAAGGCTATGGTTTTTCCTGTGGTCATGTATGGATGTGAGAGTTGGACTGTGAAGAAGGCTGAGCACCGAAGAATTGATGCTTTTGAACTGTGGTGTTGGAGAAGACTCTTGAGAGTCCCTTGGACTGCAAGGAGATCCAACCAGTCCATTCTGAAGGAGATCAGCCCTGGGATTTCTTTGGAAGGAATGATGTGAAAGCTGAAACTCCAGTACTTTGGCCACCTCATGCGAAGAGTTGATTGATTGGAAAAGACTCTGATGCTGGGAGGGATTGGGCGCAGGAGGAGAAGGGGACGACAGAGGATGAGATGGCTGGATGGCATCACTGACTCGATGGACGTGAGTCTCAGTGAACTCCGGGAGTTGGTGAAGGACAGGGAGGCCTGGCGTGCTGCGATTCATGGGGTCGCAAAGAGTCAGACACAACTGAGCGACTGATCTGATCTGATCTGATGCTTAGGAGTCCAGCTATATATGTGTTTATATGTTACATAAAATATTGTATGTAATATGCATCATATATATTAAAATATCACTAACAGCAACACTAATTAGCATCCTATCCAACTAGAGTACAAATTACTGGAATAATTAAAGCAAATAAAGAAGTTAGTTGATATGTAACAAGCATATAAAGATACATTTGGAGTGCTTGGAGGTGGGAATATATTTGCTGCTATGTATGATATAAAACATTTTCAATATGCAAATATATTAATATTCAAAGACTATCTCTTTTCAGTTTAGTTGCATAAGATCAACTCAGCAAATATTTACCAAGCTACAATATTTATTGCATTATTAAAAGTTGCAATAGGCATATGAATCAAGTTCTTTCAGAGAAATTACTGTAATTGCTTGTGTACAGTTAAAATGTCTATCCAAGTTGATAATTGAAACAATGAAAATAGATTCAAGGAACATGGAAGAAAATGTGGACCCTGTATTTCAGAAACAGGTAAAAGAAGATTAAATAGTAAGGAAAAGTATATTTTAGTTATAGTGTGTGCTATCAAATTAATATCTTTGTGTCTGACTTCTTAGATTCAGATAAATGAATTATTCCAAATATGGTTATATTTTCCTGTTGCTTATTTATTCAATAAGTCACTCCTTTAGTTAATAGTTACTTTTTGAGTGTCCACCACTTGCCTAGTATTGGTAACACACCAGTAAATAAAACCTGTGAAATATGTGCCCTCACGGAGATTACATTTTATTAGGGGATGATAGATATTAAGCAAATATATAATATGTCAGGTGGTGATGAATGCTAAAAGAAAAAAATAATGTTATTTTATATATAAAGAGAAGGAAATTTATCTCTGAGGTGACAGGTGTGTAGAGACTGGAATGGAATGAGGGCAAAAGCCATCTTGGGGGCTATGGACATATAATGGAAAAGCTCTGAGGTATGAAAATGCCCAAGGATTTGAAGAAAAAGAGAAGTCCCAGACAACTGCAGAGTTTAGCCTAGGCAATGATATTATATATATATATATATATATATATATATATATATATATATACACACACACACACACATATATGCATGTTTATAGAAATATATATATAGCTGTAGCCTGCCAGGCTCATCTGTCCATGGAGATTTTCCAGGCAAGAATATTGGAATGGGTTGCCATTCCCTCCTCCAGGGGATCTTCCCAACCCAGGGATCGAACCCAGGTCTCCCACATTGTAAGTGGATTCTTTACTGTCTGTATCACCAGGGAAGCCCAATGATATAGTCTAGCAGACTTACCACTTAGTGAGAAGCAAGAGAGACTAACAGTGTACTTTAAGAGGGGAGAACTCAAGAATTCATGTGGGTATGTGTCAAGTTTGAGATGTATATTACACATTACAAATAGAAATATTAAATCAATAGTTGAATAAAAGTCCAACTTTCAGAGGATATGGCTGAAGAAAAATACGTGTATCATTAATACATATCTGGTATTTAAAGTCACGTGCTGGATAAAATAAGAAATGAATGTAAACAGAGAAGAAAGAAAGTCCAGTGGCTCAACCCTAGGGTACTCCAATATTTGTGGGTCAGAAAGACAAAAAAGAATGACCATCCACTGAGGCAGGAAGATAACTATTATTTATGAGGCCAAAGGAGACAAGCATTTCCAGAATAGAGGACTGAATCTGGTTTAATGCTGTGATAAATTTGAATAAGATAAAGACCAAAAAATGACTCTTAGATTAGGGAGCATGAAGGTCATTATTAACTACAACAGCAGTAATTTCAGAGAAAATCTGATTGAAATGATGTCAAGTGAGACTATGCAAGAAAATAAAGGATTAGTCACTCAGTCGTGTCCAACTCTTTGCAACTCCATAGACTGTAGCTCGCCAGGCTCCTTTGTCCATGGGATTTTCCAGCCAAGAATCCTGGAATGGGTTGCCATTTCTTTCTCCAAAGAAAAACAAAGGCAGCATGTATAGACAATTCTTTCTAATAGGTTTGCTGTAAAGGAAACTGAAAGATGTCATGGAAGCTAGCTAGAAGGACATGTGAGGTCAAGGAAATGTTTTGTATTCATGAGACAAATTATAGTCTGTTTGTATGCTGATGGACTGTGAACTTCACAGTACGTGAAGATCACCATAGGTCAACTGTGAATTTCCAGATGTTCAAGTTGGATTTAGAAAAGGTAGAGGAACCAGAGATCAAATCATTCCAATCCCAAAGAAAGGCAATGCCAAAGAATGCTCAAACTACTGCACAACTGCACTCATCTCACATGCTAGTAAAGTAATGCTCAAAATTCTCCAAGCCAGGCTTCAGCAATACGTGAACCATGAACTTCCAAATGTTCAAGCTGGTTTTAGAAAAGGAAGAGGAACCACAGATCAAATTGCCAACATCCGCTGTATCATCAAAAAAGCAAGAGAGTTCCAGAAAAACATCAATTTCTGCTTTATTGACTATGCCAAGGCCTTTGACTGTGTGGATCACAATAAACTGTGGAAAATTCCTCAAGAGATGGGAATACCAGGCTACCTGGGCTTCCTCTTGAGAAACCTATATGTGCTGGTGTCCAGCCCAGGTGGATCCAGGAAATTTGAAGCAGGGACGGCGTCAGCGAGGATCAGGAAACAACTGTTTAATTAAACGTTAATTAAGGATATAAAGAGTGGTTAAATAAGGATAGCTCAGTGAAGAAATTCAGTGGAGAAAAGAGGCTGAAATAAGGATAGCTCAGTGAGGAAATTCAGGGGAGAAAAGAGGCTGAATAATTCAGCCAGAAGGTGAGAGAAAGAACGACATGGGGAGACCAAGTTTCCGTGAACAAGGCCCGCACTTTATTTTCCAAAGTAGTTTTTATACCTTAAGTTATGCATAGAGGATAACGGGGGAAGGGGTAGAGTCATGCAGTAAGCCAGGCTTTCTTCCTGCAAACTTATCATATGCAAAAGTTTAGGTGATTTGCATCATCTTCTGGCCTGGAGGCCTGTTAACATGTTAAGACACTTTCTTCAGAAAACTTATTTTTCTCTAAAGGTTATTAGTCAAGCGCCACCCTCCAAAAGCATTAGATAAAGTTGCATTCCTACAGAGCAAAGGTGTGGTGAGCTATAACAAGAAAAAGAATTAACTCAAGGGTCCAACGTTACAAACATTAAAGCTACTACTTACACCAATTATATTAATCAATACACTGCCAGGGACACAGCAGGTAAGGGATATGGAGACTTAGCAGCAAACATTGGCCCAACAAGTGAAAAACCCTTCACCAATACAATTTCTAATCAATCTTTTAACTGCTCGAAGGACTCTGTATTTAGACAGTTTAGAACTTCTCCTGCCTCTCACAGTTGGGAGGCTCTGAGCAATCACATGTGGCCGGAAAATCCTATTCAGGCAGGCTAGAGGACTTCCAAAGGAGTTTGTAGGTTGAAACACTCTTGTCACGCCCAGGAACTTTATTAACTGGAGCTATAAGTTAACTCTTTTTCAGAGAGAGGTGGTGGGGGACAGACCCCTGTAAAGTCAGAAGTGTAGGTGAGAGCACAAAGCAGAAAGTAGGCAGACTCTGGTTTTGGGGGGTAGATGCTCAAGAATTTCCAGGGGGACTCCTGAGGCTCGATCCCGCCTCTGCATATGCCGAGCCTCCTTCCTCATGACCTTTGCCAGGGGCGGAGCTCCTCTGGACATGGAACAACAGACTGGTTACAAATAGGAAAAGGAGTATGTCAAGGCTGTATATTGTCACCCTGCTTATTTAACTTCTATGCAGAGTACATCATGAGAAATGCTGGGCTGGAAGAAGCACAAGCTGGAATCAAGATTGCCGGGAAAAATATCAATAACCTCATATATGCAGATGACACCACCCTTATGGCAGAAAGTGAAGAAGAATTAAAAAGCCTCTTGATGAAGGTTAAAGAGGAGAGTGAAAATGCTGGTAAAAAAAATAAAATAAAATAAAAAATAAAAATCAACATTCAGAAAACTAAGATCATGGTATGTGGTCCCATTACTTCATAGCAATTATATGGGGAAACAGTAGAAACAGTGACAGACTTTATTTTTCTGGGCTCCAAAATCACTGCAGATGGTGACCACAGCCATGAAACTAAAAGACACTTACTCCTTGGAAGATAAGTTATGACCAACTTAGACAGCATATTAAAAAGCAGAGACATGACTTTGTCAGCAAAGGTCCATCTAGTCAAAGCTATGGTTTTTCCAGTAGTCATGTACAGATGTGAGAGTTGGACCATAATGAAAGCTGAGGGCTGAAGAATTGATACTTTTTAACTGTGGTGTTTGAGAAGACTCTTGAGAGTCCCTTGGACTGCAAGGAGATCCAACCAGTCCACTAAAGGAAATCAGTCCTGAATATTCATTGGAAGGACTGATGCTGAAGCTGAAACTCCAATACTTTGTTTTGGCCACCTGATGGGAATAACTGACTCATTTGAAAAGACTCTGATGCTGGGAAAGTTGAAAGGGAGAGGAGAAGGGGACAACAGAGGATGAGATGGTTGGATGGCATCACCAACTCAATGGACGTGAGTTTGAGTAAACTCTGTGAGTTGGTGATGGACAGGGAGGCCTGCCGTGCTGCAGTCCATGGGGTCTTAAAGTGTCAGACATGACTAAGCGACTGAACTGAACTGAAGTAACAGTAACTCCATTTTCCTTTAAAAAAAAAAAATCTACAGAATTGAAAGAGACACGTGTACCCCAATTTTCATCGCAGCACTGTTTATAATAGCCAGGACATGGAAGCAACTGGTAGGCTGCAGTCCATGGGGTCGCTAAGAGTCGGACACGACTGAGTGACTTCACTTTCACTTTTCACTTTCATGCATTGGAGGAGGAAATGGCAACCCACTCCAGTGTTCTTGCCTGGAGAATCCCAGGGACGGCAGGGCCTGGTGGGCTGCCATCTATGGGGTCGCACAGAGTCAGACACGACTGAAGCGATTTAGCAGCAGTAGTAGCAGCATGAAGCAACCTAGATGTCCATCAGCAGAAGAATGGATAAGAAAGCTGTGGTACATATACACAATGGAGTATTACTCATCCATTAAAAAGAATGCATTTGAATCAGTTCTAATGAGGTGGATGAAACTGGAGCTTATTATACAGAGTGAAGTAAGCCAAAAAGAAAAACACCAGTACAGTATACTAACCCATATATATGGAATTTAGAAAGATGGTAACAATAACCCTGTATATGAGACAGCAAAAGAGACACTGATGTACAGAACAGTCTTGTGGACTCTGTGGGAGAGGGAGATGGTGGGATGATTTGGGAGAATGGCATTGAAACATGAATAATATCATATATGAAACGAGTCACCAGTCCAGGTTCGATGAACAATACTGGATGCTTGGGGCTGGTACACTGGGACGACTCAGAGGGATTGTACGGGGAGTGAGGAGGGAGGAGGGTTCAGGATGGGCAACACGTGTATACCTGTGGTGGTTTCTTGTTGATATATGGCAAACGAATACAAGATTGTAAAGTTGAAAAATAAAATAAATAAATAAAAGATAATTAAATAAATGAATAAATACATAAATTAAAATATCAAAAAATCTACAAATTTAAACTTTCAGTGCACTTATATATTAAATGCAGTCACATACTACTCTGCTTTAACAACTACTCTTAATTACTGAAACATTTGTTTGCATTACTTTAACAGGGTGTGAAGAGCTTATTGCTTACCTCATATGCATCTTTATCACTTAATTATTGTCATATACAGATATGGATATTTGATCTGCAATATACTTCTCATGAACACTATGTAACGGAACTGAGTGACAGCTAAGTGAACTACCAGCAAAAGATCTAAAACAGGAAGCAATAGAACGATGCTAATTCAAGGCAACCAACAGACAGTGTTTGGAATGCCTTGCAGGAATGCGTCAGGGGATTTGAGCCGCTCATTATTTGTTTAACTTCAGAGTCTACATTGCTAAAAAGCTTATCTGTCTAAAATATGCACAACTAGTTTCTTTCCTTTGACTACCATCTAATCACTTCAGCAGTTTTGAAATGATACAAAAATCATTTCCGGGGATGCTTTTTCTCATGCAGAACAAGTAGCCAAATTATTGCACATTCTGTTTTCATAATCAAGTAACCCTATTCCGTGTTACCAAATGCAATCACAAAGCTGGTTGGCTTATAGTCTAATTATAGTATTGCACTCTTTCTCTCAGCACATATTTTAGGCCTTGGGCAAAATGTTGTATGTGCTGTCATAAGGAAGGTTTATTGAACTGAGTCATTAAATGTATTCTCAGTTATAGCATTATCAGCCTCAAATTTCATCTTTTCAATTAAAAGTGTCAATGTATGGTAAAACAAATATAATATTGTAAAGTAAAAAATAAAATAAAGTTTGAGGAAACAAACAAACAAAAAAGTTTTCATAAGAATTTCTGTGCTGTTTTCTTTATGTGGTTATTTTCAAAGAGAAGATGTATGTGGGTGACTAATTTAATATTTCCCTTAAGGCATTCTGTTGATTTTCAGCTAAAGATTGAATTGCATAAATATACATTAAGAATCCTGCTTAAGAGCAGCAGCACTTTGGAAATCTTATCTGACAGTCACTGAACGCTGAGCAACAGATACAGGAGACAGTTACTTCCTGATCAGTGTACATTCTTAGAGATTTGATCTGCATGATACCTACCATGATCTCTGTGTAATGGAGGTTTGCTGCAAACCAGTAAGTATCTAAAAAGATAACCCGTGAACGGTTTTTTAGTAGGGCAATAAATTGGATAGCTGGGACTGCTTATTTGCTGTTAGTAAGTAATTTAATTACTCTAGAAGTTACAGATTCAAAATTATAACAGAATAATTTATTTTAGTCATGCTCCATAGCTTAGATAGTTAAATAAGTACAATAATATTTGTTGACAACCAGATATTTTTTTGAAAAGAGGTGAACCTAAGAGAATCTGAAAAGTTCTTTTTCTATGAATTTATTCTGCTAAGGAATCATCCTGAAGAAACACCTAAAAATAAACCAATATACTGTTCTCATACTCTAGATCTAAATGGTTCAGTTCCTATCCCTAGAGAGGCTGGCAAATTAGAGACTCTTCCTCATACCTCATCTCAGTGTGAATCCCATCATAAAAACCTATTAATAAACAGCTTCCAGGAATAGAAACTAAAGTAACAGTACTCCTGAACTTTTCCTGTAGCATCATTTGATATCGTTACCTCTTACATAATGTGAACTTCCATTGGGAAACTATAGAAGGCATAAAAAGAAACTGATCTCTATGAACCTAAAAGACAGTGCCACTTTACTTTCCTTGCAGTTGGGTGATTAAAAACATGTATAACAAAACAGGCGTTTTATATAGCCTATCCTGAAGTTTGTAATTTGTTCTTCTTAATCCCCCGATTTTCTGAAAGGGAATTTTGAATTTGCACTTAAAATGGAGTCTGTAATTGGCATAAGGGTCTAATTACTAGCCCTGATCTGTTTTAAAATCAGGAAACAAATACTACCTATGAAATGGCATTTGACATAAAAATATATGTCACTTCTTACCAATTATGGTGATTACTGAAACACTGTTAGAAAGTCCAATAGATATATTATATTTCTATGAAATCTTTGTTTTACTACTTTCCAGGGTTCTATTTTTTTTTCCAAAACACAGACAAAATTTGTAGTGATGGTGTTTGGACTGTCAGCATCAGCAAAATTTGTTGCTCAGAGTTACAATGAATGTACTATAGCTTTACTAACAAATTGATGACATTTCTTTTCTTTTTTTTTAAATATAAATTTATTTTAATTGGAGGCTAATTACTTTACAATATTGTATTGGTTTTGCCATATATCAGCATGAATCCACTACGGGTGTACATATGTTCCCCATCCTGAACCCCCCTGCCACCTTCCTCCCCATACCATCCCTCTGGGTCATCCCAGTGCCCCAGCTCCAAGCATCCTGTATCATGCATCAAACCTGGACTGGCAATTCGTTTCACATATGATATTATACATATGTTGCTATTGTCCCAAATCATCCCACCCTCGCCCTCTCCCACAGAGTCCAAAAGACTGTTCTACACATCTGTGTCTCTTTTGCTGTCTCACATACAGGTTTATCATCATCATCTTTCCAAATTCCATATATATGTGTTAGTATACTATATTGGTGTTTTTCTTTCTGGCTTACTTCACTCTGTATAATAGGATCCAGTTTCATCCACCTCATTAGAACTGATTCAAATGTATTCTTTTTAATGGCTGAAGTAATACACCATTGTGTATATGTACCACTGCTTTCTTATCCATTCATCTGCTGATGGACATCTAGGTTGCTTCCATGACCTGGCTATTATAAACAGTGCTGCGATGAACATTGGGATACACATGTATCTTTCAATTCTGGTTTCCTCAGTGTGTATGCCCAGCAGTGGGATTGCTGGGTCATAAGGCAGTTCTATTTCCAGCTTTTTAAGGCATCTCCACACTGTTCTCCAAAGTGGTTGTACTAGTTTGCATTCCCACCAAGAGTGTAAGAGGGTTCCCTTTTCTCCACACCCTCTCCAGCATTTATTGCTTGTAGACTTTTGGATCACAGCCATTCTGACTGGCATGAAATGGTACCTCATTTTGATTTTGATTTGCATTTCTCTGATAATGAGTGATGTTGAGCATCTTTTCATGTGTTTGTTAGCCATCTATAGGTCTTATTTGGAGAAATGTCTGTTTAGGTCTTTGGCCCATTTTTTGATTGGGTAGTTTATTTTTCTGGAATCGAGCTGCAGTAGTTGCTTGTATATTTTTGAGATTAATTCTCTGTCAGTTGCTTCATTTGTTATTATTTTCTCCCATTCTGAAAGCTGTCTTTCCACCTGCTTATAGTTTCCTTCGTTATGCAGAAGGCTTTAACTTTAAATAGGCCCCATTTGTTTATTTTTGCTTTTATTTCCAATATTCTGGGAGGTGCGTTATAGAGGGCCCTGCTGTGATTTATGTCGGAGAGTGTTTTGCCTATGTTCTCCTCTAGGAGTTTTATAGTTTCTGGTCTTATGTTTAGATCTTTAATCCATTTTGAGTTTATTTTTGTTTATGGTGTTAGAAAGTGTTCTAGTTTCATTCTTTTACAAGTGGTTGACCAGTTTTTCCAGCACCACTTGTTAAAGAGATTGTCTTTTCTCCATTGTATATTCTTGGTTCCTTTGTCAAAGATAAGGCGTCCATAGGTGCATGGATTTATCTCTGTGCTTTCTATTTTGTTCCAATGATCTATATTTCTGTCTTTGTGCTAGTGCCAAACTCTCTTGATGACTGTGTCTTTGTAGTAGAGCCTGAAGTCAGGCAGGTTGATTCCTCCAGTTCCATTCTTCTTTCTCAAGATTGCTTTGGCTATTCGAGGTTTTTCTGTATTTCCATACAAATTGTGAAAGTATTTGTTCTAGCTCTGTGGAAAATATCATTGGTAGTTTGATAAGTATTGCATTGAATATATAGATTGCTTTGGGTAGTATACTCTTTTTCACTATATTGATTCTTCTGATCCATGAACATGGTCTATTTCTCCATCTATTAGTGTCCTCTTTGATTTATTTCAGCAGTGTTTTATAGTTTTCTATATATAGGTCTTTAGTTTCTTTAGGTAGATATATTCCTAAGTATTTCATTCTTTCCGTTGCAATGGTGAATGGAATTGTTTCCTTAAATTCTCTTCTGATTTTCTCATTATTAGTGTGTAGGAATGCAAGGGATTTCTGTGTGTTGATTTTATATCCTACAACTTCACTATATTCATTGATTAGCTCTTGTAATTTTCTGGTGGAGTCTTTAGGGTTTTCTATGTAGAGAATCATGTCATCTGCAAATAGTGAGAGCTTTACTTCTTATTTTCCAATTTGGATTCATTTCTTTTTCTGCTCTGACTGCTGTGGCCAAAACTTCCAAAACTATGTTGAATAGTAGTGGTGAGAGTGGGCACCCTTGTGTTGTTCCTGACTTTAGAGGGAATGCTTTCAATTTTTCACCATTGGGGATAATGTTTGCTGAGGGTTTGTCATATATAGTTTTTATTATGTTGAGGTATGTTCCTTCTATGCCTGCTTTCTGTAGAGTTTTTATCATGAATGGATGTTGAATTTTGTCAAAGGCTTTCTCTGCATCTATTGAGATAATCATATTCCTTTTATTTTCCAATTTGTTAATATGATGTATTACATTGATTGATTTGCAGATATTAAAGAATTCTTACATCCTTGGGATAAAGCCCACTTCGTCATGATGTATGATCTTTTTTATGTGTTGTTGGATTCTGATTGCTAGAATTTTGTTACGGATTTTTGCATCTATGTTCATCAGTGATATTGGCCTGTAGTTTTCTTTTTTTGTGGCATCTTTGTCAGGTTTTGGTATTAGGCTGATGGTGACCTCATAGAATGAATTTGGAAGTTTACCTTTCACTGCAATTTTCTGGAAAAGTTTGAGAAGGATAGGTGTTAGCTCTTCTCTAAATTTTTGGTAGAATTCAGCTGTGAAGCCGTCTGGACCTGGGCTTTTATTTGCTGGAAGATTTCTGATTACAGTTTTGATTTCTGTGCTTGTGATGGGTCTGTTAAGATTTTCTATTTCTTCCTGGTTCAGTTTTGGAAAGTTGTACTTTTCTAAGAATTTGTCCATTTCTTCCAAGTTGTCCATTTTATTGGCATATAATTGCTGATAGTAGTCTTTGATGATCCTTTGTATTTTGGTGTTGTCTGTTGTGATCTCTCCATTTTCATTTCTCATTTTATTGATTTGATTTTTCTCCCTTTGTTTCTTGATGAGTCTGGCTAATGGTTTGTCAATTTTATGTATCCTTTCAAAGAACCAGCTTTTGGCTTTGTTGATTTTTGCTATGGTCTCTTTTGTTTCTTTTGCATTTATTTCTGCCCTAATTTTTAAGATTTATTTCCTTCTACTAACCCTGGCGATCTTCATTTGTTTCTTTTCTAGTCACTTTAGGTGTAGAGTTAGGTTATTTATTTGACTTTTTTTCTTGTTTCTTGAAGTAGGCCTGTATTGCTATGAACCTTCCCTTAGAACTGCTTTTACAGTGTCCCACAGGTTTTGGGTTGTTGTGTTTTCATTTTCATTCAATTCTATGCATATTTTGAATTATTTTTTGATTTCTTCTGTGATTTGTTGATTATTCAGCAACGTGTTGTTCAGCCTCCATATGTTGGAATTTTTAATAGTTTTTCTCCTGTAATTGACATCTAATCTTACTGCATTGTGGTCAGAAAAGATGCTTGGAATGATTTCAATTTTTTTGACTTTACCAAGGCTAGATTTATGGCCCAGGATATGATCTATCCTGGAGAAGGTTCCGTGTGTACTTGAGAAAATGGTGAAATTCATTGTTTTGGGGTGAAATGTCCTATAGATATAAATTAGGTCTAACTGGTTATTGTATCATTTAATGTTTGTGTTTCCTTGTTAATTTTCTGCTTAGTTGATCTATCCATAGGTGTGAGTAGGGTATTAAAGTCTCCGACTATTATTGTGTTCTTGTTAATTTCCCCTTTCATACTTATTAGCATTTGTCTTCCATATTGCAGTGTTCCTCTCTTGGGTGCATATATATTTATAATTGTTATATCCTCTTCTTGGATTGATCTTTTGATCATTATGTAGTGTTCATCTTTGTCTCTTTTCACAGTCTTTGTTTTAAAGTCTATTTTATCTGATATGAATATTGCTACTCCTGTTTTCTTTTGGTCTCTATTTGCATGGAATATCATTTTCCAGCCCTTCACTTTCAGTCTGTATGTGTCCCTTGTTTTGAGGTGGGTCTCTTGTAGACAACATATATAGGGGTCTTGTTTTTGTATCCATTCAGCCAGTCTTTTTCTTTTGGTTGGGGCATTCAACCCATTTTACATCTAAGGTAATTATTGATAAGTATGATCCCATTGCCATTTACTTCATTGTTTTGGGTTAGATTTTATACCCCCTTTCTGTGTTTCTTGTATAGAGAAGATCCTTTAGCATTTGCTGGAAAGCTGGTTTGGTGGTGCTGAATTCTCTCAGCTTTTGCTTTTCTGTAAAGCTTTTGATTTCTCCTTCATATTTGAATGAAATCCTTGCTGGGTACAGTAATCTGGGCTGTAGGTTATTTTCTTTCATCACTTTACATATGTCCTGCCATTCCCTCCTGGCCTGAAGAGTTCTATTGAAAGATAAGCTGTTATCCTTATTGGAATCCCCTTGTGTGTTATTTGTTGTTTTCCCCTTGCTGCTTTTAATATTTGTTCTTTGTGTTTGATCTTTGTTAATTTGATTAATATGTGTCTTGGGGTGTTTCACCTTGGGTTTATCCTGTTTGGGACTCTCTGGGTTTCTCGGACTTGGGTGATTATTTCCTTCCCCATTTTAGGGAAGTTTTCAACTATTATCTCCTCAAGTATTTTCTCATGGTCTTTCTTTTTGTCTTTTTCTTCTGGGACTCCTATGATTCGAATGTTGGGGTGTTTAAAATTGTCCCAGAGGTCTCTGAGATTGTCCTCATTTCTTTTAATTCGTTTTTCATTTTTCCTGATTCATTTATTTCTATCATTCTATCTTCTAACTCACTAATCCTATCTTCTGCCTCCATTATTCTATTATTTGTTCCCTCCAAAGTGTTTTTGATCTAATTTATTGCATTATTCATTATATATTGACTTTTTTTTATTTCTTCTAGGTCCTTGTCAAGCCTTTCTTGCATCTTCTCAATCCTTGTCTCCAAGCTATTTATTTCTGATTCCATTTTGATTTCAAGATTTTGAATCATTTTCACTATCATTATTTGGAATTCTTTATTAAGTAGATTCCCTATTTCTTCCTCTTTGGTTTTGTTTGGTGGGCATTTATCCTGTTCCTTTACCTGCTGAGTATTTCTGTGTCTCTTCATCTTGTTTACATTGCTTTTTTGGGGGTGGCCTTTCTGTATTCTGGCAGTTTGTAGAGTTCTCTTTATTGTGCAGTTTCCTCACTGTGAGTGGGGTTGTATGGGTGGCTTGTCAAGGTTTCCTGGTTAGGGAAGCTTGTATCGGTGTTCTGATTGTTGGGGCTGGATTTCTTCTCTCTGAAATGCAATGAGGTGTCCAGTAATGAGTTATGAGATGTCAATGGATTTGGAGTGACTTTGGGCAGCCTCTATATTACAGCTCAGGGCTGTGTTCTTGTGTTGCTGGAGAATTTGTGTTGTATGTCTTGCTCTGGAACTTGTTGGCATTTGGGAGGTGCTTGGTTTCAGTGTAGGTATGAAGGCGTTTGATGAGCTCCTGTCGATTAATGTTCCCTGGAGTCAGGCGTTCTCTGGTGTTCTCAGGATTTGGACTTGAGCCTCCTGCTTCTGGTTTTCAGTCTTATTTTTACAGTAGCCTCAAGACTTCTGCATCTCCTTTTGAAGAAAATGGACTGCTTTTCTGGGTGCCTGATGTCCTCTGCTGGCATTCAGAATTTGTTTTGTGGAATTTACTCAGCGTTCAAATGTTCTTTTGATGAATTTGTTGGGGGAGAAAGTGGTCTTCCCGTCCTATTCCTCTGCTATCTTAGGACCGCCTCCAATGTCATTTATTTTCATTCACTGCTCTATCCACCAACCTTGTGAAGAAAATTACATTGCCCGTTACAGCATCATTTGACATTTTCTCAGAGAAGGAAGAATTACCACTGATTAGTATTTCATGGTAGAAGTGAGTAATGTCCTCAACACTATGCAATATCATATTCTTCAGAGAGTACTAGAAATAATTTTTGGAAAGAGACAAATATTTCTAAGTACTGCAAATGCCTGGATTTCTAGAAATATCTGAAATAGGCAATCAATTAACAAAGGCTCTGTTTGAACCTTCATATACTAAAAATTCAGAGTAAAAGTGTGAGAATTGCACAGTGGCAGTATCCTACCCAATTATGTTTATCCTAGGTGGGGTTATTGCTAATTGAAACTTTTCTCAAAGTAAAAGTGTGTCTGAAATAAAGAGCATCTGCAAACACTGCCCTTTCCCTATGTACATACTCGAGTAAAAAGGTGCTTAATCATTATAAAAGTACCCTGTACTTTTTTTTTTTTTTAATGCAAGCTAACATAATTGCCTTTTACTTAAATTGATTGTTTAGTGTATTTAGCCAATTTAACTTGTTAAATGTTTTAAATGTCTTACCAGAATTTCCAAATGTAGCTTCTTTGTTTCTATTTTCTTCTCTACCTTGAGAGGAATCCTTTCTTTATTATCCATTTCTTACTAGGAAGAACAAGCTTCTTTGAGGAGAAAATATATCCACAGTTCCTTTTAGTAACAGTTTCTCTAGAACAATAACCAATATAAAGATGAGGCAGGCAGATCTTTTAGGCCTGCTGCCACATGCTGTTTGTTTTATTCATGAGAGATTTCTGATTTTTTCTGAATATAAACTTGCTATCATGATCACTCATGGAAGTATTTAAAAAGCAAATTATTTCCACTTTTTCACTGAGTTATAATGTGCATATGCAGTAAGATACAAAAATTAATAATAGTATATTAAGTATAATAAATTAATATTAATATAATGAAAAGTAATATTAATACTGAATACTATACAGGTTGAAGAATTAGGAAAAATGACCATGCCCATATAATGATCACTCAGATCAAGATACAGAGTATTTTCAAAACCCCAGATCGTTCCTTCATCCCCCTTACATGTCAACTTCTCAGAGTTAATGATTATTCTGACATCTATCACTACAAGATAGTTTTTCCTATTCTTGATTACAGAAATTAAATTATATAATATTTACTCCTTTGTGATTGACTTCTTTCAGTACACATAATATCCGTGAGATTCATTCATGTCGTTGCATTTGCTAATAGTTCATTTCTCTTGATTATTTAGTATTCCATTGTGCGGATAAGCCTCAATATGTTTGTTCACCCACTAGTTAGTGGGCATTTCAGTTGTTTTGTTTTTTGCTATTTTGAATAAACTCCTGTAGATACACTTATAAATGTCTTTTGGTAGACTTATTCATTTTTCTTTGGTATATACCTGTAAATGGAACTGCTCATCCATCAGTTCAGTTCAGTTCAGTTCAGTCGCTGAGTCGTGTCCGACTCTTTGCGACCTCATGAATCGCAACACACCAGGCCTCCCTGTCTATCACCAACTCCTGGAGTTCACCCAGACTCAACTCCATCGAGTCAGTGATGCCATCCAGCCATCTCATCCTCTGTCATCCCCTTTCCTACTGCCCCCAATCCCTCCCAGGATCAGAGTCTTTTCCAGTGATTCAACTCTTCCCATGAGGTGCCCAAAGTACTGGAATTTCAGCTTTTGCATCATTCCTTCCAAAGAAATCCCAGGTCTGATCTCCTTCAGAATGGACTGGTTGGACCTCCTTGCAGTCCAAGGGACTTTTAAGAGTCTTCTCCAACACCACAGTTCAAAAGCATCAATTATTCAGCGCTCAGCCTTCTTCACAGTCCAACTCTCACATCCATACATGACCACTGGAAAAACCATAGCCTTGACTAGACGAACCTTTGTTGACAAACTAATGTCCCTGCTTTTGAATATGTAATCTAGGTTGGTTATAACTTTCCTTCCAAGGAGCAAGCGTCTTTTAATTTCATGGCTTCAGTCACCATCTGCAGTGATTTTGAAGCCAAAAAAAATAAAGTGACACTGTCTCCACGGTTTCCCCATCTATTTCCCATGAAGTGATGGGACCAGATGCCATGATCTTTGTTTTCTGAATGTTGAGCTTTAAGCCAACTTTTTCACTCTCCTCTTTCACCTTCATCAAGAGGCTTTTTAGTTCCTTTTCATTTTCTGCCATAAGGGTGGTGTCATCTGCATATCTGAGGTTATTGATATTTCTCCCGGCAATCTTGATTCCAGCTTGTGTTTCTTCCAGTCCAGCGTTTCTCATAATGTACTCTGCATATAAGTTAAATAAGCAGGGTGACAATATACAGCCTGGACCTACTCCTTTTCCTACTTGGAACCAGTTTGTTGTTCCATGTCCAGTTCTAACTGTTGCTTCCTGACCTGCATACAAATTTCTCAAGAGGCAGATCAGGTGGTCTGGTATTCCCATCTCTTTCAGAATTTTCCACAGTTTATTGTGACCCACACAGTCAAAGGCTTTGGCATAGTCAGGAAAGCAGAAATAGATGTCTTTTTGGAACTCTCTTGCTTTTTTGATGATCCAGCGGATGTTGGCAATTTGATCTCTGGTTCCTCTGCCTTTTCTAAAACCTGCTTAAACATCAGGAAGTTCACGGTTCACATATTGCTGAAGCCTGGCTTGGAGAATTTTGAGCATTACTTTACTAGCGTGTGAGATGAGTGCAATTGCGCAGTAGTTTGAGTATTCTTTGGCATTGCCTTTCTTTGGGATTGGAATGAAAACTGACTTTTTCCAGTCCTGTGGCCACTGCTGAGTTTTCCAAATTTGCACGCATAGTGAGTGCAGCACTTTCACAGCATCATCTTTCAGGATTTGAAACAACTCAACTGGAATTCCATCACCTCCACTAGCTTTGTTCATAGTGATGCTTTGTAAGGTCCGAGGCCAGGGATGGTGGCAGGGAGGACCAACCCCATGTTCAAGGAGCCGTGGCTATGGGGGCGCAGGAGGGCCTAGAGGAGCTATCCCATGTTTAAGGTCAGGAATGGCAGCGGTGAGGAGATACCCCTAGTCCAAGGTAAGGAGCAGTGGCTGCACTTTGCTGGAGCAGCCATGAAGAGATACCCCACCCCCAAGGTAAGAGAAATCCAAGTAAACCCGTAGGTGTTGCAAGAGGGCATCAGAGGGCAGACACACTGAAACCATACTCACAGAAAACTAGTCAGTCTAATCACACTAGGACCACAGCCTTGTCTAACTCAATGAAACTAATTCATGCCTATGGAGCAACCCAAGACAGGCGGGTCATGGTGGAGAGATCTGACAGAATGTGGCCCACTGGAGAAGGGAATGGCAATCCACTTCAGTATTCTTGCCTTGAGAACCCCATGAAGAATATGAAAAGGCAAAATGATAGGATACTGAAAGAGGAACTCCCCAGGTCAGTAGGTGCCCAATATGCTACTGGAGATCAGTGGAGAAATAACTCCAGAAAGAATGAAGGGATGGAGCCAAAGCAAAAACACAATACTCTGCTGTGCATGTGACTGGTGATAGAAGCAAGGTCCAATGCTGTAAAGAGCAATATTGCATAGGAACCTGGAATGTCAGGTCCATGAATCAAGGCAAATTGGAAGTGGTCAAACAAGAGATGGCAAGAGTGAATGTCAACATTCTAGGAATCAGCGAACTAAAATGAACTGGAATAGGTGAATTTAACTCAGATGACCATTATATCTATTACTGCAGACAGGAATCCCTCAGAAGAAATGGAGTAGCCATCATGGTCAACAAAAGAGTCCGAAATGCAGTACTTGGATGCAATCTCAAAAATGACAGAATGATCTCTGTTCATTTCCAAGGCAAACCATTCAGTTTCACAGTAATCCAAGTCTATGCCTCAACCAGTAACGTTGAAGAAGATGAACAGTTCTATGAAGACCTACAAGACCTTTTAGAACTAACACCCAAAAAAGATGTCCTTTTCATTATAGGGGACTGGAATGCAAATGTAAGAAGTCAAGAAACACCTGGAGTAACAGGCAAATTTGGCTTTGGAATATGGAAGGAAGCAGGGCAAAGGCTAATAGAGTTTTGCCAAGAAAACGCACTGGTCATAACAAACACCCTCTTCCAACAACACAAGAGAAGACTATACATGGACATCACCAGATGGTCAACACCGAAATCAGATTGATTATATTCTTTGCAGCCAAAGATGGAGAAGCTCTATACAGTCAGCAAAAACAAGACCAGGAGCTGACTGTGGCTCAGACCATGAACTCCTTATTGCAAAATTCAGACTTAAATTGAAGAAAGTAGGGAAAACCACTAGATCATTCAGGTATGACCTAAATCAAATCCTTTATGATTATACATTGGAAGTGAGAAATGGATTTAAAGGCATAGATCTGATGAGTGTCTGATGAACTATGGATGGAGGTTCGTGACATTGTACAGGAGACAGGAATCAGGACCATCCCCATGGAAAAGAAATGCAAAAAAGCAAAATGGCTGTCTGCGGAGGCCTTACAAATAGCTGTGAAAAGAAGAGAAGTGAAAAGCAAAGGAGAGAAGGAAAGATATAAGCATCTGAATGCAGAGTTCCAAAGAATAGCAAGACGAGATAAGAAAGCCTTCCTCAGCGATCAATGCAAAGAAATAGAGGAAAACAACAGAATGGGAAAGACTAGAGATCTCTTCAAGAAAATTAGAGATACCAAGGGAACATTTCATGTAAAGATGGGCTCGATATAGGACAGAAATTGTATGGACCTAACAGAAGCAGAATATATTAAGAAGATATATCAAGAATACACAGAAGAACTGTACAAAAAAGATTTTCATGACCCAGATAATCACGATGGTGTGATCACTGACCTAGAGCCAGACATCTTGTAATGCGAAGTCAAGTGGGCCTTAGAAAGCATAGTGCGCCGGTCACAGCCACGTCCGAGGTCAGGGGCGGCAGCCAGGAGGAGCTACCCCATGCTCATCCATAGGAAAGGCATATGGTTAAATTTAGTATACATTGTCAAATAGTTTTCCAAAGTGTTTGTATCATTTTACACTCCCACCAGCAACGTGTGAAGATTATAGTCTCTATACATCTTTGCCAAAACTGACCTTGTCAATATTTAATTTTAATCATTTTAGAGGGTGTGAAGACTGTGGCTTCATTTTGAAGCTCCATGATGAGGAATTATATTACCTTTTCATGTATTAGCCATGTGGATATCCTTGAAATATCTGTTCTAGTCTCTTGTCCATTATTAACTAGTTTGTCTTTTTCCTTATTGCTTTGTATGAATTCATTGTAAGTTCTGGATACAAGGTTTTTCTTGCCATGTGTACGTGTGTGTGGGTGGTGTGTGTCTGTGGAGAGAGAGATTTTCCCATTCTGTGGCTCACATATTTGCATTTTAACTTCATGTGTTTGTGAAAATAATCTTTCATGAATTTTGAATAACTTCTATTAAGTCTCTGTTTCCTAAGCCACAGAAATTGATATGCTATGAAAGATGCTTGCTTTTATTTTTCCCAGAAACATTTGCTTTCTACATAGCATGAGGGTTAGATCTGTAGACATTTTTGTTTCTATAATGGTAAACCTAATTGCTTACAACCAAAAGACAATAAACCTTTTCTTATCTCCCCAAGAGCTAACTGATTACAATCCTAGGTGGCAACCTGAATTAACAGAAAGGGTGATTACATAAACCAGATGCTTCTAAAGGAATTTATAACATTGTCTTAAGGTTTTACATTTCAGGAAGAACTAATCTTCCCCTAGAGGCTGATTTATGTATCAAATGGTTAAAGTAAGAGCATAGGGTGCTTCTTATTATTTTTACAAGGAGACTGAAAAGGAGGGGAGGAATAATTGCTTCTATTTCACTTTTTAAATGGGGAAAAGTATTATTTCTTCATCCCTTTCCAACAGTGATGCCACCACTTTTGGAAGATATTATTGATCAGGCTTTCATCATATCACCTTTTAGGGTGCTAGTTGAGGGGAACTGATGCTGCAATGTTTCTCTGTTTGTTTATTTCGTTATGGGTGAAGGACCTACTACTGTACAGCACATGGAGCTTTGCTCAATATTATGTAAAGATCTAAATGAGAAAATTATTTGAAAAAGAATAGATACATGTATATAGATAGATAGCTGAATCACTTTGCTGTACATGTGAAACAAACACAGCACTGTTAATCAACTATGGTGGTGGTGGTTTAGTCGCTAAGTCATGTCTGACTCTTGTGGCCCCATGGACTGTAGCCTGCCAGGCTCCTCTGTTCATGGAATTTTCCAGGCAAGAATACTGGAGTGGGTTGCTAGTTCCTTCTCCAGGGAACCCAGGGATCGAACACACATCTCCTACATTACAAGCAATCTCCTGCATTGCAGGTGGATTCTTTACCACTGAATCACCTATAGTTCAATATAAAATAAAAAGTTAAAAAAAAAAATGCCGAACTCTGATTCAGATGCTTGGTGTCTATTCAAGTATATAAAAATACATAACTGTGCACATAAGATAATATTTGAGTTTGTTCACAGTTTCTGACGTTATTATTTTTTAGATGTATTTTTCAATATGAATTTTGTGGTTGCCCTAGAAACTGCAGTGGTGGTGGTGGTAGTAGTTTAGTTGCTAAGTTGTCTCTGACTCTGTGAAGCTGTGGACTGTAGCCTGCCTTGGGCTCTGACCATGGGCTGTCCCAGGCAAGAATACTGGAGGGGATGGCCATTCCCTTCTCCAGGGGGTCTTCCCAACCCAGGGATAGAACCCTAGTCTCCTGCATTGCAGGCAGATTCTTTACTGATTGAGCAGTTTAATTAGTATTTTACCACATCACAAACAAGACAAAAGCTTGACAATATACTTACATTCCCTAACTTTTTGCCTGTTGTCATATATTTTATACCTACATATTTTATAAACTGCACAAGACATTTTAATTATTGTTTAGGAATTCAAGAGTCTTTTATGTTTACCTGTTTAAGTATTCCATCTACAAATCCATTTTGTCCATCATTTCCTCTCTTTTGCTATCTTAATTTTAGGTATTTTAAAATTCCTATATGGATCATCTCTGTGACTGCTATTATCTCCTGATTATCAATCACTTTCCTTCTTGTTTGCATGACAGAGATTATCTTATTGTGTGCCATGCATCATGTATAGGATAATTTACAAGTTCTGGATTATGTGTTCCTCTAAGGAGTGTTAAGTTTTGTCTTGGAAAATTAAATTATTGAATGATCACTTTGATTCTACTGAGGTTTGGTTTTAGAATTTATTTTTAGGAAAGAGATCAACTTATTTCATATTTCCTTTACTCTAGGGCTTAGAGTGTGATTCTTTCACTAAGATGTGGCTTTTCAGGAGTCTCATCGGAATGCCTTAAAGCATGCACCATCACTTTTGCATTCTGGCTAGGGGTGACTCTAACACTTTCCCAGCAATGTCTATCTCACCTTTGAAAATTCTGTACAACTCTTCAGTGTCCTCAGCAGTTATTTTCTGCTAGACTTCCTAGGGTTTCACCCTTAAATATACAGCTTAAGAACTGACCTGGACCCAAGGGTAA
The DNA here is from genome assembly GCF_029407905.1 of Bubalus kerabau. Classification (NCBI taxonomy): domain Eukaryota; kingdom Metazoa; phylum Chordata; class Mammalia; order Artiodactyla; family Bovidae; genus Bubalus; species Bubalus kerabau. Next base: position 54,821,613 of record NC_073647.1, on the reverse strand, counting down.
TTTTAAAACAGTTTTTTAGGACTCCTTCCCAGAAGCTCTGTCTTCCCAGGTACCCTGCTGCCAAGTCCCAACCACCTTACACACTATGAATATTTATCTCTGTTTCCTCTATCTAGTGAAACTTTCATTTTCTGCTTTGACTTAATATCCCTAAGCTGTTCTTTGTAAAATGTCATTTTGAAAATAACAGAGAAAGGTAGGGTAAATGTGAGGTTTACCTCATATACTGCCCTTCTCTTATGGATCATGGTTGTCCATTTACAAATGTCAGTTATGCCTAAATAGTTTTGTTAGTTTTTCAGCTGAAAAAAAATTGTTATGGTGTGAGAGTACGTCTCATACAAGATCTCAAAGGTTAATATGATTTTAAAATACAACAGTCTTTGAGTGACTTACAAACCTCTGAGTAACTAGTGAATGTTCCTTGAAGGAAAAATGTTTTTGCAGCTCATAAGGCTATGATGGAGTTTATGCAGTTTTAAAACATGAATTCAAGCAATACCTGTCTATATCCATTCTCAGTAATAAGGTTCCACCTAAGTTCATATAGTGTGGTTGAAATTCATACACCACAATCATGGGTAAGGGGAATTTCTTTTACAACTTTATTGATAAATATTTTATATAATATATAATTCACTAATTTAAAGTTTAAAATTCAGTGTTATTATTATATTCACCAAGTTGTGCAACCATCCCTACAGTTTAATGTTAGAGGATTTTCACTATCACCAAAAGAAACACCATATCTATTAGCAGTCTAACCCCATTCTCATTCTCGTCTACTTCCAGACCTGAGTATCCACTAACTGATTTTTTATCTCTACGAGTTTGCTTATTCTGGACATTTCACATAAACAGAATCATATAATACATGAATCTTTTGTGACTGGCTTCTTTTAGTTTGCCTAATGTTCTCAACATCTAAGGCTTTTCACAATTAGTTTATCTCCTATGTTTACATTTTATTAATTTATAGATATATGGAGAGACATAGATATAATTTACGTTAACAAAACCTTCCATTTTAAAGTGTATAATTCCATGAATTTTAGTATATTCACAATGTTGTGCAACCATTACCACAATCTAATACCGAAATATTACCATCAACCCACAAAGTAGACCCAGACTTGTTAGCAATTATTTCCAAATCCACTATTTCCCCATCCCCTGAAAAACAGTCATTTATCCTCTCTATACAGTCATTTGCTTATTATAGACATTTTGTAAAGTAGTGTGATATAATATTTGGTCTACTGTTTGTGACTTCTTTCACTTAGCATAGTGTTTTCAAATTTCATCCACAGTATAGCATGTATCATTAACTCACTTTTTAAAATTAAATAACACACCCTTGTATGGATGTACCACATTGTGTTTATTTTTTAATTAATTAATTAAATGCATTCATTTTAATTGAAGGCTAATTACTTTACAATATTGTAGTGGTTTCTTCCATACATTGACATGAATCAGACATGGGTGTACATGTGTTCCCTATCCAGAACCCCCCTCCCACCTTCCTCCCTATCCCATCCCTCTGGGTCATCCCAGTGCCCTGAGCACTCTGTCCCATGCATAGAACCTGGACTGAAGATCTGTTTCACATGTGATAATATATATGTTTCAGTGCTATTCTCTCAGATCATCCCACCCTCTCCTTCTCCCACAGAGTCCAAAAGACTGTTCTATGCATCTGTGTCTCTTTTGCTGTCTCACATATAGGGTTATACTTACCATCTTTCTAAATTCCATATATATGCGCTAGTATACTGTATTGGTGTTTTTCTTCCTGGCTTACTTCACTCTGTATAGGCTCCAGTTTCATCCACCTCATTAGAACTGATTCAAATGCATTCTTTTTAATGGATGAGTAATATTCCATTGTGTTTATAAATGTATTAGGTAATGGATATCTGTGCTCTTTCCACTTTTTGACTATAATGAATAATATTGCTATGATCATTCCTGCAGAAGTTGTTATGAACATGTGTTTTCAATTCTCTTGGGTCTATACTTATGAGTGACAGTTGCTAGTTCATGTGATAATTTTATGTTTAGTATTTTGACTAACTGCCAAACTTTTTTCCAAAGAGGCTGTACAATTTACAATCCCACAAGTAATGTGTGAGTGTTCCTGTTTCTATACCTCTTCACTAACACTTGTTATAGTTTACCTTTTTTTTTTATTTATAAATCATGTCATTTATCTGAAGACTCTTTTCTTACCATATACTCAAAAAAATCAGTACTGAGATCTTTATTATTCTAAGTTGTTCCCACCTTGATTTCCCTGGGGCAGTAAATATGGTTTAACATTAATGGCTAAATGATTACAGAAAAATAATCTACCTTACCAATAGGAAAACATAAAACAAAAATCATTTTAAAATATCCATTTTATGCATTGTTATTGTCTGTTGCTATAAGAAGAACTTCATACATTTAAAGTTTCCTTGTTAGATACATGAGTTATTCAAATTGGTGTACTTAAGACTGAGAAAAAGGCTTGGGTTTGCAGGGACCAAAACATCAAACTTAAAAATTCTGATTGGATCCAATTCCTATGCATGCTTTAAAATTTCATAGATAAGTTTGATTTGCTGTCAATATAGGAAAACACTGATGAACAGTGTGGTGATATGGGGGCCAGAGGAAATAGCTAAGTATATTTCCAAAAAAGGGCTTCTTATTTGAAGACATGCGAAATCTTTAAAAACATTACCTCTGACAATAACATAAGCAGGTTTACAGATGTTGCCAGTTTGCTGTCACTACAAAAGAAAGAAAGAAAAATCTTAAATACTATTAGCACCTGATATTCTTCTCTATTGACCATGGAATACAGAATACTCTTAGAACATTGCTTGTAAACCAAACTGCCTAGTTATATCTTAGTTCTGCCACTTATTAGCTGTATATGTACTTTGAGAAAGTTACCACACTGGGTCACATTTATTTGTTTGTCTTTTGTAAATTAGAGTAAAATTAAAATAATAATATATACTTCATGAAATTGCTGTTGTGATTGTTTAGTCTCTAAGTCATGACTGACTCGTGTGACCCAATGGACTGTCCTGCGAGGTTCCTCTGTCCATGGAATTTTTCAGCCAACAATACTGCAGTGGGGTGCCATTTCCTTCTCCAGGGGATCTTCCCAACCAAGGAGTAAAACTCGGGAATCCTGCATTGGCAGGCAGATTCTTCACTGCTGAGCCACCAGGGATTCCTTGTAAGGATTAGTTAATATATGTGAATGCTTAGTGCAGTATCTGACACTTACCTGCTAAATAAATGACTATTTTTCCTCTTGGAATAAAATATCTTACTCAATTCACATTGGATTGTAGATTCTCACAGATAAATCATTTGCAGAGTTGGAAATATGCATTCAATACTAATATTTTTTTAAAAAAATTCTTGATGCACTTGAAACACGCCATATCATTTCTTTGATAATTATAAGTTGAATCGATAGAAAGTTTTAATATGTTGAGAAGATATAGATGTTTATGTTATAAATATTGAATCTTAACAAAGATGATGGAAGGAAAACATCACAAGCATTTGTGAAAAAACATGACCCTTAACATGATATTTATTTTGAATGTTTCAATTTCAAAAAACAAGAGAAACATTAAATTTGGTTTCCCTAATCTTTTTCTTATTTAAATATAGTTGATTTAAAATATTTTGTTGCTTTCAGGTGTAATGATTAAATATTTTAACAGATCTTACTCCATTATAGGTAATGGGCAATAGGTATATTTCCTGTGCTATATAGTATATCCTTTTGCTCATTTATTTTATATATCACTTCAGTTCAGTTCAGTTGCACAGTCATGTCCAACTATTTGTGATCCCATGGACTGCAGCATGCCAGGCTTCCCGGTCCATTACCAATTCTCAGACATTGCTTAAACTTATGTCCTTTGGGTTGGTGATGCCATCCAACCATCTCATCCTTTGTCATCACCTTCTCTTCTGGCCTTTAGTCTTTCTCAACATCAGGGTCTTTTCTAATGAGTCAGTTATTCGCATCAGGTGGCCAAAGTATTGGAGCTTCAGCTACAGCATCTGTTCTCCCAATGAATATTCAGGACTGATTTCTCTTAGGATTGACTGGTTTGATATCCTTGCAGTCCAAGGGACTCTCAAGAGTCTTGTCCAACACCACAGTTCAAAAGCATCAGTTCTTCAGCTCTCAGCTTTATTTATGGTCCAACTCTCACATCCATAACTGACTACAGGAAAAACCATAGCTTTGACTAGCTGGACCTTGGTCACCAAAGTAACGTCTCTGCTTTTTAATATGATGTCTACATTTGTCATAACTTTTCTTCCAAAGAACAAGCACCTTTTAATTTCATGGCCGCAGTCACCATCTGCAGTGATTTTGGAGCCCCCCAAAATAACGTGTGTCACTGTTTCTATTGTTTTCCCATCTATTGGCCATGAAGTGATGGGACCGGATGTCATGATCTTAGTTTTCTGAATGTTGTGTTTTAAGCCAGCTTTTTTTTTTTCTCTCTTAAGCCAGCTTTTAAACTCTCCTCTTTCACTTTCAAGAGGTTCTTTAGTTCTTCTTTGCTTTCTGTCATAAGAGTAGTGTCATCTGCCTATCTGAGGTTATTGATATTTCTCCCAGCAGTCTTGATTCCAGCTTATGCTTCATCCAGCCAGCATTTTGCATGATGTCCTCTGCTTAGAAGTTTAATAAGTTATACACCCTTGATGTACTCTTTTCCTGATTTGGAATCAGTGTGTTGTTCCATGTCCAGTTGTAGCTGTTGCTTATTGACTTACATACATATTTTTCAGGAGGTAGGTAAGGCAGTCTCTTATTCCCATCTTTTGAAGCATTTCCCACAGTTTGTTGTGATTCACACAGTCAAAGGCTTTGAGATAGTCAATAAGGCAGAAGTAGATGTTTTCCTGGTAGTCGCTTGCTTTTTTGATGAATCTGTGGATGTTGGCAATTTAATCTCTGGTTTCTCTGCCTTTTCTAAATCCAGCTTGAACATCTGGAAGTTCACAGTTCATGGACTGTTGAAGCCTGGCTTGGAGTATTTTGAGCATTAATGTGCTAACGTGTGAGATGAATGCAATTGTGTGGTAGTTGGAAGATTCCTTGTTATTGCCTTTCCTTGGGATTGGAATGAAAACTGACTTTTTCCAGTCCTGTGGCCACTTCTGAGTTTTCCAAATTTGCTGGCATATTGAGTGCAGCACTTTCACAGCATCATCTTTTAGGATTTGAAACAGCTCACCTGGAATTCCATCACCTCCAAGAGCTTTGTTAATAGTGATGCTTCCTAGGGCCAACTTGACTTTTCATTCCAGGTTGTATGGCTCTAGGTGAGTGATCACACCATTGTGGTTATCTGGGTCATGAAAATCCTTTTTGTATAGCTCTTCTGTGCATTCTTGCCACCATTTCTTAATATATTTTGCTTCTGTTAGGTCCATACCATTACTGTCCTTTATTGTGCCCATCTCTGCATGAACTGTTCCCTTTGTATCTCTAATTTTCTTGAAGAGATCTCTAGTCTTTCCCATTCTATTGCTTTCCTCTATTTCTTTGCACTGATCACTGAAGAAGGCTGTCTTATCTCTCCTTGCTATTCTTTGGAACTCTGCATTCAAATGAATATATCTTTCCTTTTCTCCTTTGCCTTTCTCTTCTCTTCTTTTCACAGCTGTTTGTAAGGACTCCTCAGGCAACCATTTTGCCTTTTTGCATTTTTTTTTCCCTTGGGGATGGTCTTGATCACTGCCTCCTGTAGAATGTTATGAACCTCAGTCCATAGTTCTTCAGGCACTCTGACTATCAGATCTAATCCCTTAAATCTACTTGTCACTTCCACTGTATAATCACTTTTCTTGGTATAATATATAAAATATGAAAAATAAAAATAATACTGCAAATTAAAACTGAATTTATGATGGAGGATGATATTTGAGATGAATACCAAAGGTAAAGAGGAACAAAGAAAAATACATTAAAGTGTTCACATAGAAAAAGATAGATAAGGAAAATGGAAAATCATACATGCAGATAATTGCTGTTCAGAAAAAAAAAAAAAAAAAACATGGAAAAGAAAACTCAACTATAAAAAGGAATGCATTTGAGTCAGTTCTAATGAGGTGAATGAAACTAGAGCCTAATATACAGAGTGAAGTAAGTGACAAAGAGAAAAAGAAAGACAAATACTGTATCAGTTCAGTTCAGTTCAGTCACTCAGTTGTGTCCGACTCTTTGAGATCCTGTGAACTACAGCATGCCAGGCCTCCCTGTCCATCAACAACTCCCGGAGTTCACTCAAACTAACATCTATTGAGTCAGTGATGCCATGCAGCTATCTCATCTGCTGTGGTCACCTTTTCCTCCTGCCCCCAATCCCTCCCAGAATCAGAGTCTTTTCCAATCAGTAAACACTTCACATGAGGTGGCCAAAGTACTGGAGTTTCAGCTTTAGCATCATTCCTTCCAAAGAACACCCAAGGCTGCTCTCCTTCAGAATGGACTGGTTGGATCTCCTTGCAGTCCAAGGGACTCTCAAGAGTCTTCTCCAGCACGACAGTTCAAAAGCATCAATTCTTCAGCGGTCAGCTTTCTTCACAGTCCACCTCTCACATCCATGCACGACCACTGGAAAAACCATAGCCTTGGACTAAACGGACTTTTGTTGGCAAAGTAATGTCTCCACTTTTCAATATGCCATCTAGGTTGGTCATAACTTTTCTCCCAAGGAGTAAGCGTCTTTTAATTTCATGGCTGCAGTCACCATCCGCAGTGATTTTGTAGATCTCTTCAAGAAAATTAGAAATACCAAGGGAACATTTCATGCAAAGATGGGCTTGATAAAGGACAGAAATGGTATGGACCTAAGAGAAGCAGAAGATATTAAGAAGAAGTGGTAAGAATATACAGAAGAACTGTACAAAAAAGATCTTCATGATCAAGATAATCATGATGGTATGATCAGTCACCTAGAGCCAGACATCCTGGAATGTGAAGTCAAGTGGGCCTTAGAAAGCAGCACTATGAACAAAGCTAGTGGAGGTGATGGCATTCCAGTTGAGCTATTTCAAATCCTGAAAGAGGATGCTATGAAAGTGCTTCACTCAATATGCCAGCAAATTTGGAAAACGCAGCAGTGGCCACAGGACTGGGAAAGGTTAGTTTTCATTCCAATCCCAAAGAATGCTCAAAGTACCGCACGATTGCACTCATCTTACATGCTAGTAAAGTAATGCTCAAAATTCTCCAAGCCAGGCTTCAGCAATACGTGGACCGTGAACTTCCTGATGTTCAAGCTGGTTTGAGAAAAAGCAGAGGAAGTGGAGATCAAATTGCCAACATCCGCTGGATCATTGAAAAAGCAAGAGAGTACCAGAAAAACATCTATTTCTGCTTTATTGACTATGCTAAAGCCTTTGACTGTGTGGATCACAATAAACTGTGGAAAATTCTGAAAGGAATGGGAATACCAGACCACCTGTCCTGCCTCTTGAGAAACCTATATGCAGGTCAGGAAGCAACAGTTAGAACTGGACATGGAACACCAGACTGGTTCCAAATAGGACAAGGAGTATGTCAAGGCTGTGTATTGTCACCCTGCTTATTTAGCTTCTCTGCAGAGTACATCATGAAAAATGCCGGGCTTGAAGAAGCACAAGCTGGAATCAAGATTGCCGGGAGACATATCAATAACCTCAGATATGCAGATGACACCACCCTTATGGCAGAAAGTGAAGAGGAACTAAAAAGCCTCTTGATGAAAGTGAAAGTGGAGAGTGAAAAAGTTGGCTTAAAGTTCAACATTCTGAAAATGATGATCAAGGTCTTGTCCCATCACTTCATGGGAAATAGATGGGGAAACAGAGGAAATACTGTATATTAACACATATATATGGAATCCAGTACTTTGGCCACCTCATGCGAAGAGTTGACTCATTGGAAAAGACTCTGATGTTGGGAGGGATTGGGAGCAGGAGGAAAAGAGGACGACAGAGGATGAGATGGCTGGATGGTATCACCAACTCGATGGACATGAGTTTGAGTGAACTCCTGGAAAATGTGATGAACATGGAGGTCTGGCGTGCTGCGATTCGTGGGGTTGCAAAGAGTCGTACAAGACTGAGTGACTGAACTGAACTGATGGAATCGAGAAAGACTGGTAATCGTGATCCTACATGCATGGCAACAAAAGAGACACAGATGTAAAGAACAGACTTTTGGATTCAGTGGGAGAATGCGAGGATGGGATGATTTGAGAGAATAGCATTGAAACACGTATATGTAAAATAGATGATCAGTGCAAGTTCAATACATGAAGTATGGGACCCAAAGCCAGTGCTCTAGGACAATCCAAAGGGATGGGGAGGGGAAGGAAGTAGATAGGAGTTTTAGGATGGGGGAATACATGTGTATATATGATGATTCATGTTGATATATGGCAAAACCTACCACAATATTGTAAAATATTTATCCTCCAATTAAAATAAATTTTAAAAAAGATGTAATAAAGTGTTCTTTAAAATAAAGATGAAGCTAATATAATATCCAGTCCCATCACTTAATGGCAAATAAATGGGGAAACAATGGAAACAGTGACAGACTTTATTTTCTTGTGCTGCAAAATCACTGCAGATGGTGACTCCAGCCATGAAATTTAAAGATGCTTGCTTCTTGGAAGAAAACCTGTGACAAACCTAGACAGCATATTAAAAAGCAGAGACGTTACTTTGCTGACAAAGGTCCATCTAGTCAAAGCTATGGTTTTTCCAGTAGCCATGTATGAATGTGAGAGTTGGACCATAAACAAAGCTGAGTTCTGAAGAATTGATGCTTTTGAACTGTGGTGTTGGAGAAGACTCTTGAGAGTCCTTTGGACTGCAAGGAGATCCAACCAGTCCATCTTAAAGGAGATCAGTCCTGAAACTCCAATACTTTGGCCACCTCATGTGAAGAGCTGACTCATTGGAAAAGACCCTGATGCTGGGAGGGATTGGGGGCAGGAGGAAAAGGGGACAACAGAGGATGAGATGGCTGGATGGCATCACCGACTCGATGGATGTGAGTTTGAGTGAACTCCTGGAAATGGTGATGGACAGGGAGGCCTGGCGTGCTGTGATTCATGGGGTTGCAAAGTGTCGGACACGACTGAGCGACTGAACTGAACTGAATATTAAGAAAACTGTCAAAATAAGTAGCCATATTAATAAATAAAAGGAGAGTAAAATAGTAATAGGAAGATTCATTGATATCATAATGTAATCATTATGTTTAATGGTGAAACATGAGAGGCATTATCATTAAAGTCAAGAGAAGAAGCAAATGCACAATGGTATTTAACATTGTTTTCTAAGCAATCACTTACACAATTAAACAAGATAAATAAGCCTAAAGCCTAAATATCTTGAAAAAAAAAAGACTCATTAAGATTCAGGTTATCTAAGTAATACATAAATATTATAATTTTTGTATATGACAATAGCCAATTGGGATAGGCAATGCAAGAAAATATACCATTTCTAATAGCAGCAGGTCAAGAATAAACTTAACAATCATATTGTATCTATTTGAAGAAAATGTTAAAACTTTACTGGAGTAAAGTGAAATGAAGTGAAGGTTGCTCAGTGGTGTCTGACTTTTTGCGACCCCATGGACTATACAGTCCATGGAATTCCCCAGGCCAGAATACTGGAGTGGGTAGCCATTCCCTCCAGGGGATCTTTCCAACTGGAGTGATGGCAGCCAAATAAATGCTTCTCTGGGGGCTGTACTTCTCAATTTCCTTCACAGCAATTTTTTTTTAAAGGACTGTATGTGAAGAATATTAATTAATATCTCATCGTGTTCTCTCTCTGTTGATGTAAAATTTTCATAAAGCAAAACACATAAATCTCAAGTGTACAATTTTGACAATGCAACAAAATCACCACCAGTTCAAGAAATTGAAGATTTCTATCACCCTTGTAAATTCCCCTTCCAGTCATCCCCTCTCACTCATACACAATGACATTTCTTATTTATATTAATTTAAATGCATTTTCCAATTATTGAAGTTTACAGAAATGGAACCCTTTATTATATACATGCAGTAGATTTAATGTCTTTAGCAACATCCCCCCCAAATTCATATTCTGAAACTTAATTCTCAATATATGATATTAAATATCAGGTTATATATTCAAGTCTTTAATCTTGAGTTAACTTTTGTATATGGTGTAAGATAATGGTCCAGTTTCATTCCTCCAAACCCAGAGATGATTGGCTGAACTCTGTTTCAAAACAATACAGCTATGTAATAGTGGTTTTAAATTTCTGGAACAAGTACTCATAAAATGTACTAAGATAGCTCTGAAATTATGGAGCATACATAGAACAAGGTCTACCTTACATTTTTCCAATACCCAAGCATATTAAGCCTGTGCTTGCACCTTAAGATAGTGAAAAATTACTGAAATCAGTAGAGAGATGGATGCTTCCAACATGGCAAAACTTGAAGAACATCAAGTTATCCCTCCCTCACTTCAACATTCCTCTCCTGGTCTCTTCCCAAGGATGCCATACACATTTCAGTTTTCTCCTCCTCCCTTCATTCTCCCCCCACTACAGTTCCGCTTTTTTATGTTCATTTCTCTCTCCCTTCTCCTCTTCTTCTTCTTTTTTTTTTTTAATCTTCTCATCATCTCCCTAGAAGAATGTTTTCAATTTTTCCACTGACTTAATTTTGCCCTAAAGGAGTATGTTATTGTTAGCACAAGGAAATATAAACAGTACCAAGATCCAATAAGTCCATTGCCTTCTAAATGCATTTCTTAAGTAACTTTAAAAGTGGTTGAAAATCCTGTGGAAATTATATCCTAATAGAAACCTGCCTGTGGCTCTAATGTCACTTTGCCACATTATAATAATGGCACAATGTTTGTAATTGCTTTGTTATATAGGACTAAAATACTTATCATTAAAAGCATTCTTATAGTATTATTTGGAATTTGGCATTTTGTCTAGAAAAAAAAATTCATGTGGACTAAGAGGATATTTTAAGAAATATAAATAAATTTTAGAATTGCCTTCCTTTATGCAGCAATACTACGGAGAAGGCAATGGCAACCCACTCCAGTGTTCTTGCCTGGAGAATCCCAGGGATGGCAGAGCCTGGTGGGCTGCCGTCTATGGGGTCGCACAGAATCGGACACGACTGAAGCGACTTCGCAGCAGCAGCAGCTGCATGCAGCAATACTTATTCTGACTTGTAACTCTGTAATATACAGCAAAGCATTTTCTACTGCCACTTCAGTGTTTTAAAAAGTTTTCCCCTGAGCTCTCAAAGAAAAGGAATGTTATCACTGTAATTGGATAGTCTGTGACAACATGTTATAATTTCTTTATTAATCATGATCATTAATGTAGAGAAAATGAAACCTCAGTGTGTTTGAATTCAGTTGCCTTGCCAAAGTTAATTGCTCCTCAAGAGATGCTGACCTTGGGATGTGCTGGGAGTGTGAAAAAGAACAACTGCTGACTTTAGTATCTTATTTTCCAGTGAGTTAACATTTTTCATGTAAATAGCCCCAGTGTTCCTCTTAGATTAACAGATCAACTAATAATATGTTATGTTTTAAAAGAAGCAAGCAACAGGACAGTGGGAACATAACAGAAGAATATTTAAAGGACATAGACTCATTATAATAAACACATTTAAATGACAGCATCAGCTGTCACTTTGCCACATTATAATAATGTGGCAAATACACCAGAGTGTATTTACCTTTTTCTATACTATCCAAAATGAGTAGAGCATCAAGCTTAACATACAATAGTTTTCAATTTAAGTAACTTGTATGGTTTATTAATAAGAGGCCATTTTGTATTATCTTTCAGAATATATTTTAGGCATAATGTACTCTCACATAATAAAATCATTTTAGTACAACTAAAATTTCCAGAGAATCAGTATCTAGTTCCAATAAAAGTGTGCTTAAGACAACTGATACTCTAGAAGATTAGATGTTGTAAGGTACTTTCAGAATAATTTTTCCTCTAGCCTGTCTTCTCTAAAAAAACCTATTATCAAGTAAATCACCAAAGATTTACATACCTGAACTCTAATGCTATAATCCCCATAGAAATTATTATATTGATTTGCAATTTAGTATTATTACCATAGTTTTTTTTTTTTTTTTTTACTCACAGTCAGTATAAGATGTGTTTATTTAACATGCCTTTCTAATAGTTTTGGGTAAACTTCATGGATTCCACTGTCCATTATGTTATTCAATGCTCTCATGATGTACTCACGCAATAAATATATTTTTAATGTCAGTTCCAGAAAAAAAGTTATTTTAGTGTTATGCTTCATGTAACATGTTAATAAGAGGCATGAACCTGACACATGCTGTAATCTATGGAGTCGAAGAGAGTCAGACATGACTGAGTGATTGAACAACAATGAAAAAAACCTGACACATTTCAAATTTTGGAAGTGAGCACACTAAATTAAATAATAATAACAAAAGTATATATTCATGATATGAAACATTATATATTAAATATCTTAGTATGAAGCAAATTTATATGTGATGATTTAATTCATATTTAGATTTGGGGAAAAGAGAATGAGGGTTGGGGTGAAAGTTAAATAACAATTTTCAGATAATTAAATTACTAGTTGAAAGAGCCAGATCAAGCTCATCATTTTCAGTCTTCTTAATTACTTCAGTCTTCTTAATGAGACTTAAATCTACCAGTTGTTCATCTTGTTATTTCTGTGATAACTGAACTCTATATAGCACCCATTCTACCCCTACAACTCTGTAATATCCCCTTCACCTCTTAAAAACATGTTTCACAAAACAGAATTGGCTTCATAGATTTTCTGTCAGAAACTATAGAGACACTCAGAGAGTCAAGGAACTGAGAGAGAGTTCAAAATTTGGTTCATCTCTAAGCAGTGGTATGTTGGTAAATGTTTATCAAGAATGATTTTCTCAAAATATAAAGTCTTGATTTGTTGAGTTTTTTGATTTCTGTAGTGCAAATACTCACTCTGTGTCTAATTTTAAGCTATCAGTAAACAGTTGCCAATGAACTCAGCTGGGAAAAGATGGGTGCAATTGGAAATCAACTGCCTATTTTCTAGCTCCAGCATATCACTAGACAAAAGGGATCATCATTTAATCTAGGTACTCCTAGAATGATGACAGCCAGCAGATAGTGGTCACTTGGCAGCTTATTAAGCTGTTAATCATCTCTACTATTGTGTTCTTTCCATTTAACCTAGCTCCTGTTACAACCTATGTAAATTTCACTTTCTGCTATTTGGAGATGAAATTTGACTCAGTTCAGTTCAGTTCAGTCGCTCAGTCATGTCTGACTCTTTACGACCCCATGGACGGCAGCCCGCCAGGCCTCCCTGTCCATTGCCAACTCCTAGAGTTTACTCAAACTCATGTCCATTGAGTCAGTGATGCCATCCAACCATATCATCTTCTGTCGTCCCCTTCTCCTCCTGCCTTCAATCTTTCCCAGCATCAAGGTCTTTACAAATGAGTCAGCTCTTCACATTCATCTTCAGCATCAGTCTCAATGAATATTCAGGACTGATTTCCTTTAGGATGGACTGGTTGGATCTCCTTGCATTTCAAGGCACTGTTTGAGTGTCTCCTGTGTTTGAGTGTCTCCTGTGGAGGTATGGGTCAGCAGTGGACTGTCACAGGGGCAGGGGCTTTCCCACCATAGAGCTGCCAGAACTTACACAGGACTGGGAAATAAACTCTTGGTGGGCACAAACAGAACCTTGTGCACACCAGGACCCAGGAGGAAGGAGCAGTGACCCCACAATAGACTGACCCAGACTTGCCTCTAAGTGTCCAGGAGTTTCCGGCAAAGGCATGGGTCAGCGGTGGCCTGCTGCAAGGCTGGGGGCACTGAGTGTAGCAGTGCATGCATGGGACCTTTTGAAGGAGGTTGCCATTATCTTCATTAATATACCATAGTTTGAAGTGAAGTGAAAGTCGCTCAGTCATGTCTGACCCTTTGCCACCCCATGGACTGTATATTCCATGGAATTCTCCAGTCCAGAATACTGGAGTGGGTAGCCTTTCCGTTCTCCAGGGTATCTTCCCAACCGAAGGATCCAACCCAGGTCTCCTGCATTGCAGGCAGATACTTTACCAGCTGAGTCACAAGGGAAGCACACCATAGTTTGGCCCCAGGTAAATAACAGGAAGGGAACACAGCTCCACCCATCAACAGAAAATTGGATTAAAGATTTACTGAGAATGGCCCCTTCCATCAGAACAAGACCCAATTTCCCCCTCAGTCAGTCTCTCCCATCAGGAAGCTTCCATAGGCCTCTTACCCTTCTCCATCAGAGGGAAGACGGACTGAAATCCACAATCACAGGAAACTAAACAATCTGATCACATGGACCACAGCCTTGTCTAACTCAATGAAACTATGAGCCATGCAGTGTAGGGCCACCGAAGATGGATGGGTCATGGTGGAGGGTGGTGGTCATGGGACCACATGGATAAAATGTGTTCCACTGGAGAAGGGAATGGCAAACCACTTTAGTATTTTTGCCTTGAGAACCTCATGAACAGTATGAAAAGAAATTTGACTGGTTCATAGTAATTTTTTTTAAGTTCAGACATTCTGTCTTTGAAGGTCTTTAAGTGACCTTTTAGCATTCCCTTCTAAAATGCTCACCTGAACTTGCTTTTGTTATCCTTTAAAGCCTACGTAGAGCTTTTCATCTGATGACCAGTGAATCATATTTACTGGTCCATTTGCATTTCACTCTTGAACAGCAGGGATTTGAACTGTGAGGCATCCACTTATAAGCAGATTTTTTTTTTCAATTAATACATACTGTGTTTACGATTTAAGCTTGATTGAATCCATTGATGCAGAATCCATAGGTATGGAAGGCCAACTATGAGTCTTAGCATCAGAGGATTTTGGTATCTGTGGCAAGTCCTAGAACCAATCCCCAGCAAATGCCAAGGAATGACTACAGTTTGGCTTGATTTAGGAAGTTTGTTCAAGTTGTACTGGCTCTCACATTATTCACTGGCACTTTTATCAACTGCATGAGTAGAAAGCAATTATTTTCAGTTTATTTAAACTTTGTTATTAATACTTGGCCACATTTTGGTACATCCTATATATTTGGTCCTCTTCTTTGGACTCTCCAGTTTTCTTCCTTTCCTTTTCTTCTTTTCACTGTTCTTTACCTTCATTTCATTTATAAGGACCTACCTCTATTACTGTGGGAGAGGGAGGGGGGGAAGATTTGGGAGAATGGCACTGAAACGTGTATAATATCATATAAGAAACAAATCGCCAGTCCAGGTTCAATGCAGGATAGAGGATGCTTGGGGCTGGTGCAGTGGGATGACCCAGAGGGATGGTATGGGGAGAGAGGTGGGAGGGGGGTTCAGGATTGGGAACACGTGTGCACCCATGGCAGATTCATGTTGATGTATGGCAAAACCAATGCAATATTATAAAGTAATTAGCCTCTAATTAAAATAAATAAATTTAAATTAAAAAAAGAAACTGATTACAATTTTTCTAATAATACTTGACACCTCTACTTCACATACAAAGATTACACTATTGACCCACTACTATAGCATTGGTGAATATGATAGAAGTCAAGGTAAGAGGGGCCTGAGTTTAAATATCGCATTAGCAATGGAGCTTTGGGTTGATTGCTTAAACTGTTTGAGCCTTATTTCCCTTTTTTTGTAAAATACAAATACTATCTGCATTATGAGTTTGTTGTTAGAATGAAACAGTGTGTGTATCTTTCTTGGCCTGATGTAAGGGCTGAATAAATGACAGCAGGGATAGTATTGTAGTAATACAATAAATTATACCTTAATATTAGAAATAAATGTACATTACATAAGCTTTTAAAATATGTCACATTACTCTTTTTCAGTTATTTATATGAACTTTGGGGACCTGTTTGCTAGGACACTGGCAAGAGATCAAAGTATATTTTCTATGAAATCTCACCAGCAAAAATGTTTAAAATTAATGAATTATTGAGGATCTTGAAAATCATTTTTGAGACAAAATGAACACTTCTCAATCCTTTAATATAGTATGGTACATGTTTGCCCCCAGAAAGTTGTTGTTGTTCAGTAGCTTAGCCATGTCTGATTCTTTGAGACTCCATGGACTACAGCATACCAGGATTCCCTGTCTTTCACTATCTCCCTGGGTTTGCTCAAATTCTTGTCCATTGAGTCTGTGATGCCAACCAACCATCTCATCCTCTGTTGCCCACTTCTCCTCCTTCCCTCAATGCACCCTCAACTGCATCAGGGTCTTTCAAATGTGTTGGCTACTCATATCAGGTAGCCAAAGTATTGGAGCTTCAGCTTCAGAATCAGTCCTTACAGTGATTCAGTTCAGTTCACTTCAGTCACTCAGTAGTGTCCGACTCTTTGAGACCCCATGAATGGCAGCAGACCAGGCCTCCCATTCCATCACCTACTCACGGAGTTCACTCAGACTCTCGTCCGTCGAGTCAGTGATGCCATCCAGCCATCTCAACGTCTACCGTTCCCTTTTCCTCCTGCCCTCAATCCCTCCCAGCATCAGAGTCTGTCCCAATGAGTTAACGCTTCGCATGAGGTGGCCAAAGTACTGGAGTTTCAGCTTTAGTATCATTCCTTCCAAAGAAATCCCAGGTCTGATCTCTTTGAGAATGGACTGGTTGTATCTCCTTGTAGTCCAAGGGACTCTCAAGAGCCTTCTCCAACACCACAGTTCAAAAGCATCAATTCTTCAGCACTCAGCTTTCTTCACAGTCCAACTCTCACATTCATACATGACCACTGGAAAAACCATAGCCTTGACTAGACGGACCTTTGTTGGCAAAGAAATGTCTTTGCTTTTCAATATGCTATCTAGGTTGGTCATAACTTTTCTTCCAAGGAGTAAGTGTCTTTTAATTTCATGGCTGCAGTCACCATCTGCAGTGATTTTGGAGCCCAAAAAAATAAAGTCTGCCAATGCTTCGAATGTTTCCGCATCTATTTCTCATGAAGGGATGGGGCCAGATGCCATGATCTTCATTTTCTGAATGTTGAGCTTTAAGCCAACATTTTCACTCTCCACTTTCACTTTCATCAAGAGGCGTTTTAGTTCCTCTTCACTTTCTGCCATAAGGGTGGTGTCATCTTCATATATGAGGTTATTGATGTTTCTTCCGGCAATCTTGATTTCAGCTTGTGCTTCGTCCAGCCCAGCTTTTCTCATGATGTACTCTGCAGAGAAGCTAAATAAGCAGGGTGACAATACACAGCCTTGACATACTCCTTGTCCTATTTGAAACCAGTCTGTTGTTCCATGTCCAGTTCTAACTGTTGCTTCATGACCTGCATATAGGTTTCTCAACAGGCAGGTAAGGTGGTCTGGTATTCCCTTCTCTTTCAGAATTTTCCACGGTTTATTGTGATCCACACAGTCAAAGGCTTTGACATAGTCAATAAAGCAGAAATAGATGTTTTTCTGGAACTCTCTTGTTTTTTTGATGATCCAGCGGATGTTGGCAATTTGATCTCCAGTTCCTGTGCCTTTTCTAAAACTAGCTTGATCATTTGGAAGTTCATGGTTCACGTATTGCTGAAACCTGGCTTGGAGAATTTTGAGTATTACTTTACTAGCATGTGAGATGAGTGCAATTGTGTGGTAGTTTGAGCATTCTTTGGCATTGCCTTTCTTTGGGATTGGAATGAAAACTGACCTTTTCCAGTCCTGTGGCCACTGCTGAGTTTTCCAAATTTGCTTGCATATTGAGTGCAGCACTTTCACAGCATCATCTTTCAAAATTTGAAATAGCTCAATTGGAATGCCATCACCTCCTCTAGTTTGTTTGTAGTGATGCTTTCTAAGGCCCACTTGACTTCACATTCCAGGATGTCTGGCTCTAGGTAATTGGTCATACCATCGTGATTATCTTGGTGGTGAAGATCTTTTTTGTACAGTTCTTCTGTGTATTTTTGCCACCTCTTCTTAATATCTTCTGCTTCCGTTAGTCCATACCATTTCTGTCCTTTATCAAGCCCATCTTTGCATGAAATGTTCCCTTGGTATCTCTAATTTTCTTGAAGAGGTCTCTAGAGTTTCCCATTCTGTTGTTTTCCTCTCTTTCTTTGCATTGATCACTGAAGAAGGCTTTCTTATCTCTTCTTGCTCTTCCTTGGAACTCTGCATTCAGATGTTTATATCTTTCCTTTTCTCCTTTGCTTTTCACTTCTCTTCTTTTCACAGCTATTTGTAAGGCATCCTCAGACAGCCATTTTGCTTTTTTGCATTTCTTTTCCATGTGGATGGTCTTGATCCCTGTCTCCTGTACAATATCACGAACCTCCGTCCATAGTTCATCAGAAACTCTACCTATCAGATCTAGGCCCTTAAGTCTATTTCTCACTTCCACTGTAATTTCATAAGGGATTTGATTTAGGTCATACCTGAATGGTCTAGTGGTTTTCCCTACTTTCTTCAATTTAAGTCTGAATTTGGCAATAAGGATTTCATGATCTGAGCCACAGTCAGCTCCTGGTCTTGTTTTTGTTGACTGTATAGAGCTTCTCCCTCTTTGGCTGCAAAGAGTATAATCAATCTGATTTCGGTGTTGACCATCTGGTGATGTCCACGTGTAGAGTCTTCTCTTGTGTTGTTGGAAGAGGGTGTTTGCTATGACCAGTGCATTTTCTTGACAAAACTCTATTAGTCTTTGCCCTGCTTCACTCAGTATTCCAAGTCCAAATTTGCCTGTTACCCCAGGTGTTTCTTGACTTCCTACTTTTGCATTCCAGTCCCCTATAATGAAAAGGACATCTTTTTTGGGGTGTTAGTTCTAAAAGGTCTTGTAGGTCTTCATAGAACTGTTCAACTTCAACTTCTTCAGCATTACTGGTTGGGGCATCGACTTGGATTACTGTGATATTGATTGGTTTGCCTTGGAAACGAACAGAGGTCATTCTGTCAATTTTGAGATTGCATCCAAGTACTGCATTTCAGACTCTTTTATTGACCATTATGGCTACTCCATTTCTTCTGAGGGATTCCTGCCCGCAGTAGTAGATATAATCTTCATCTGTGTTAAATTCACCCATTCCAGTCCATTTTAGTTTGCTGATTCCTAGAATGTTGACGTTCACTCTTGCCGTCTCCTGTTTGACTACTTCCAATTTGCCTTGATTCATGGACCTGACATTCCAGGTTCCTATGCAATTTTGCTCTTTACAGCATTGGACCTTGCTTCTATCACCAATCACATCCACAACTGGGTATTGTTTTTGCTTTGGTTCCATCCCTTCATTCTTTCTGGAGTTATTTCTCCAGTGATCTCCAGTAACATATTGGGCCCCTACTGACCTGGGGAGTCCCTCTTTCAGTATCCTATCTTTTGGCCTTTTCATACTGTTAATGAGGTTCTCAAGGCAGGAATACTGAAGTTGTTTGCCATTCCCTTCTCCAGTGGATCACATTCTGTCAGACCTCTCCACCGTGAACTGCCGGTCCTGTGTGGCCCCATGGGCATGGCTTAGTTTCATTGAGTTAGACAAGGCTGTGGTCCTAGTGTGATTATATTGACTTGTTTTCTGTGATTATGATTTCAGTGTGTCTGCCCTGTGATGCCCTCTTGCAGCACCTACGTTCTTACTTGAGTTTCTCTTACCTTGAACATGGGGTATCTCTTCATGGCTGCTGCAGCAAAGTGCAGCCACTGCTCCTTACCTTGGACGAGGGGTATCTCCTCACGGGCAACCCTCCTGACCTTAAATGTTTGGGATAGCTCCTCTAGGCCCTCCTGCACCTGCACAGCCACCGCTCCTTGGATGTGGGGTGGCTTCTCCCACCTGCTGCCCCTGACCTCGGATGTAGGGTAGCTCCTCTCAGCTGCTCCTGCGCTGTCGCAGCCTGGCATTCACTATACTATCTCTCTAGCTTTAATCACACCAAAATGCACTGACTCTTTCACTTCTTCTACCAACATGTGTATAGTTGTGGCCTCTCCAGTATATATTTCTGTAGATTGGCTTTGGTGTTTACACGTGCCCCAGTGGTGCTATACTAAATTAAGCAGGTCCTTTTGGACACTATTTTTTTTTTTTTACCTTGAAAATTGTTTCAAGAGCCTACCCATATTAGAATGACTTGTAAACTTTTGTTTATAGATAATTAATAACACTTGAAATGTTGGCTCTCATTGATCCCCAAATCACTTGACCATTCTATTGTTTCTATTGGGGAGGAGGAAATTTTCCTCTTCCCTTCTAGGTCCTAGGAATTAAATTGACATGAGACAGATTTGTAGGATGAAATAAAATAAAAGTTTAATAACATGTATACATCAGAGAGGGCTTCCCAGGTGGTAGTAGTGTTAAGAACAGCACCCCACCCCCTGCCAATGCAGGAGAAATAATAGACATGGGTTTGATCCCTTGATAGGGAAGATCCACCAGAAGAGGGCATGGCAACCCACTTCAGTATTTTTGCCTGGAGAATCCCATGGACAGAAGAGCCTGGCAGGCTATAGATCATAGGATGACAATAAGTTGGATATGAGAAGTGACAGAATACATACAACCATACATAAGAGACCCAGGAGAACTGAGCAACACATCAAAATGGTTGAAACATTCACCTTGAATGCTATCTTAAGCTAAAAACAAAAGAGGATGTTGAAGGGAGTGGTTTGGTACTTCAAAGGAGATAAAGACAAATCAGACAGAGATGGCAAAGCAAATGTGTGGCTTAAAAAAATGCTTGCTGGGTCATTCAGAGATACGGGACACAGAGTGGTCTTGATCTTTAAGAGTTTCTCCACACTATACCTAAACCATATTCTTTGCAGGTATCCCTAGTGATAGCTCTATTCTTGTAATAAGCCATCTGTCTAAATTCTTCAGGCATTTGTCAGTTCAGTTTAGTTCAGTCGCTCAGTCATGTCTGACTCTTTGCGACCCCATGAATTGCAGCACGCCAGGCCTCCCTGTCCATCACCAACTCCCAGAGTTCACCCAGACTCATGTCCATGGAGTCAGTGATGCCATCCAGCCATCTCATCCTCTGTTGTCCCCTTCTCCTCCTGCGCCCAATCCCTCCCAGCATCAGAGTCTTTTCCAATGAGTCAAGTCTTCGCATGAGGTGGCCAAAGTACTGGAGTTTCAGCTTTCGCATCATTCCTTCCAAAGAAATCCCAGGGCTGATCTCCTTCAGAATGGACAGGCTGGATCTCCTTGCAGTCCAAGGGACTCTCAAGAGTCTTCTCCAACACCACAGTTCAAAAGCATCAATTCTTTGGCATTCAGCCTCCTTCACAGTCCAACTCTCACATCCATACATGACCACAGGAAAAACTATAGCCTTGACTAGACGAACCTTTGTTGGCAAAGTAATATCTCTGCTTTTGAATATGCTATCTAGGTTGGTCATAACTTTCCTTCCAAGGAGTAAGCATCTTTTAATTTTATGGCTTCAATCACCATCTGCAGTGATTTTGGAGCCCCCCCAAAAAATAAAGTCTGACACTATTTCCACTGTTTCCCCATCTATTTCCCATGAAGTGATGGGACCGGATGCCATGATCTTCGTTTTCTGAATGTTGAGCTTTAAGCCAACTTTTTCACTCTCCACTTTCACTTTCATCAAGAGACTTTTTAGTTCCTCTTCACTTTCTGCCATAAGGGTGGTGTCATCTGCATATCTCAAGTTATTGATATTTATCCTGGCAATCTTGATTCCAACTTGTGGGTCAAAGTTTCTTCTGGAGTCTTATCTCTGGGCCTCAGTTGTTTTCAGCTCAAAATAATCTGCACACCAGAAATATTTTATCTTGGTAAATTCTGTTCCCCTACATTTCTTAAGAAATGATTCAGAAACCCATGGCATTAATAAAATAATGGTGGTGGTGGTTTAGTCGCTAAGTTGTGACCAACTCTTGTGACATCATGGACTATAGGCTACCAGGCTCCTCTGTTCATGGAATTTCCCAGGCAAGAATAATGGAGTGGCTTGCCATGCCCTCCTTCAGGGAATCTTCCCGACCCTCCTCCAGGGATCGAATTCATGTCTCCTGCATCACAAGCAGTATTTTAGCATTGCTGGCAGATTCCTTACTGCTGAGCCACCAGGAATTCCCAATAAAGTAATAGTTACCCTGGAAGACCTGATTTTTCAGCTCAGGAATTGCTACAGGTCTGGCCTGGTCTCTCAACCCTTTTTTCCTGATCCCAAACATTTCTTAACAGTCCTCTTTACTGTCCACCAATCACTACATCTGTATCAAGATCATATTTTTCTCAAATAGTTTCTAGTTAGTAACCTTGAATTTAGTCACTCAGATTTTGGACCTGCTGTTTGAATTATTTTGTTTCAATGTCCTACTTAAATTGGAGCACTTGGTGACTTAAATTTAGAAATGTTCCCAAGATCAGCTCCCACGAACTTTATTCTTGACCTTTGGTCTTATCATTAACACATAACGGATTTAAAATAGTCATATAGAACTTTGGGGGAAAGGGTATAAAGCAAACTACATAATGGCAAAAAGTATACCTGGCTACTTTTCCAAGTAAAATTTATAAGGAATGTAATAAGCATAGCTTTACTAAAATTTCAAAAAAACCCCACAAAACCTCTGTTTTAGCCATAAAGTGAATATTTTAGCCCAGTATTAATATAATTATGGAAAAATTTTGTAGTTAACACAGACTACCTGAAATTATGAAATCTTAAATATCTGTTATATTGGATTAACGTGAAAAATTATTTGGATGAATAAAGCATGACTTACATTTGGAAATACTTATCAGCAATTATCATATTTAACATATCTCTTATTAAGGAATAGTCAAATGCAAAGTAATTTGCAACAGATGGAGTGTGTACTCAAAAAAGAAGCATTTATTTAAGAATATGTTTTTTTTTTAATATTCTTTCCCAATGAACTTTCAGGTCGAATCAATATAAATATTCATATTTAATAAACTTCCCTGAAAGACCACTTTAATGAACAAAATCTTTTTACAGAACATACTATTATATGCTGATAAATTCTTCATTGATTTAGATTACAGGGTAGGCTTGGAAGAGTTGGCAAAAAAATGCAGGGCTATTAGTTGTTTTTTGGGTTTGGAAGGTTTACAAACTAATTCACTTCCCTCATTTACTTCTCTGTGAAGAGTTTTAATAACATTCACAGAAGCTCAGCTACTCAAGAATATATAATGTTTGCTTGATTGATGACTGACTGAGGAAAGGTAACTAATTTCAGGCATATAACAGTCTGTTTAAAGATATGGAGACCTAAAATATTAAGAAAATTTCTCTGAAATGATACAAATAACATGTGGATAGAATTTTTCCTCATTGTTTTATTTTCTATTTCCATTTGCTAAAACAATTTTCTACTCTTTTCCTTAGTTACATATTTTATGCTACTCACTCAGTGCACATAGATGGCAAAATGATCACTCTGAAAGCATTTAGTAGATTCAGCATTACCTCTTTTTTTTTTTTTTTTTTTTTTTTTTTTTATCTTATTTTAGCCTTCAGTTCAGTTCAGTCGCTCAGTCGTGTCCGACTCTTTGCGACCCCATGAATCGCAGCATGCCAGGCCTCCCTGTCCATCACCAATTCCCAGAGTTCACCCAGACTCACGTCCATGGAGTCAGTGATGCCATCCAGCCATCTCATCCTCTGCCGTCCCCTTGTCCTCCTGCCCCCAATCCCTCCCAGCATCAGAGTCTTTTCCAATGAGTCAACTCTTCACGTGAGGTGGCCAAAGTACTGGAGTTTCAGCTTTCTCATCATTCCTTCCAAAGAAATTCAAGGGCTGATCTCCTTCAGAATGGACTGGTTGGATCTCCTTGCAGTCCAAGGGACTCTCAAGAGTCTTCTCCAACACCACAGTTCAAAAGCATCAATTCTTTGGCATTCAGCCTTCTTCACAGTCCAACTCTCACATCCATACATGACCACTGAATTGAACCAGGATCTCCTGTATATAGCCTTGAGTAGATGGACCTTTGTTGATAAAGTAATGTCTCTGCTTTTTTTTTTTTTTTTAATTTTATTTTATTTTTAAACTTTACATAACTGTATTAGTTTTGCCAAATATCAAAATGAATCCGCCATAGGTATACATGTGTTCCCCATCCTGAACCCTCCTCCCTCCTCCCTCCCCATTCCATCCCTCTGGGTCACCCCAATGCACCAGCCCCAAGCATCCAGTATCATGCATCGAACCTGCTTTTTAATATGCTGTCTAAGTTGGTCGTAACTTTCCTTCCAAGGAGCAGGCGTCTTTTAATTTCATGGCTGCAGTCACCATCTGCATTGATTTTGGTGCCCAGAAAAATAAAGTCAGCCACTATTTCAGCATCTGTTTGCCATGAAGTGATGGGACTGAATGCCATGACCTTAGTTTTCTGAATGTTGAGTTTTAAGCCAACTTTTTCACTCTCCTCTTTCACTTTCATCAAGTGGCTCTTTAGTTCTTCTTTACTTTCTGCCATAAGGGTGGTGTCATCTGCATATCTGAGGTTATTGATATTTCTCCCAGCAATCTTGATTTCAGCTTGTGCTTCCTCCAGCCCAATGTTTCTCATGATGTACTCTGCATATAAGTTAAATAAGCAGGGTGACAATCTATAGCCCTGATGTACTTCTTTTCCTATTTGGAACCAGTCTGTTGTTCCATGTCCAGTTTCAACTGTTGCTTTCTGACCTGCACACAGGTTTCTCAATAAACCTGTTTTTATGTTGTCTGGTATGCCCATCTCTTTCAGAATTTTCCACAGTTTGTGGTGATCCACACAGTCAAAGGCTTTGGCATAGTCAATAAAGCAGCAATAGATGCTTCTCTGGAACTCTCTTGCTTTTTCAATGATCCAGCAGATGTTGGCAATTTGATCTCTGGTTCCTCTGCTTTTTCTAAAACCAGCTGGAACTTCTGGAAGTTCATGGTTTATGTATTGCTGAAGACTGGCTTGGAGAATTTTGAGCATTTCTTTACTAGCGTGTGAGATGAGTGCAATTGTGCAGTAGTTTGAGCATTCTTTGGCATTGCCTTTCTTTGGGATTGGAATGAAAACTGATCTTTTCCAGTCCTGTGGCCTGGAAAACTGCTGAGTTTTCCAAATTGATGGCGTATTTAGTGCAGCTGTCGGGAGCCGCGTTAGGCATTACTGACAAAATGGAGGCACGGCCCCAACCCCCTCTCCTCATATCACAGGCACGACCCCGGGATGAAGGAGTTAGGCCTTGTGATTCTGACTTGTTCTTTCTTTTTTTCAGTTGAGTTGGCTGGAAAGAATGTTAAAGTGCTTAAGAGAAGCATGAGAAAACACAAAGCCTTCTGCAGTTGTGCCCAGAAAATAATCTATAAAGTAACCATTGACATTTGTTCAAGGATCTTTACAAAGAATGTTCCAGGATGAGCATGTAGGCTGAAGCTTGAGTCCATAGGAAGGATTGTTTTCTGAGACCTGTTTGTGAGGGAAATATTTATGGCAAAAGAAGTTTGCTGAGTTTAGGGTTTAGGAATATTTAAGAATAGTTAGAAGCCTTTTTAGGAGATAGTGGTCTTAAGATGCTAGGGGATTTAGAAAGATAAGAAACAAACTGAGGAATGTGGCATTAATTACAATGTAATCACAAGTTAAGTATAGTTCATTTAAGAGAAAGTAGATAATAGACAGTAAAGCCGATTCTGAGAGAATTGCTGAAGCAGGAACTCTGTTTGAAGGACAACAGTGATTTCTGGAGACAATAAAACTGGGTAGGGAAAACTTAAAATGTCAAACCTCTGACCTAATGCTTTTGTCAAAGCATAAAAGAAAACCTGAAGCTTGAAATAAACATGTAGTTCTGTACTATGAGTCAGAGGCCAAGTCATCATCTGCTGACACCGCTCACCCCTTCAGGCTGACTCCCTGGCTGCTGGAGCTGAACTCTGGCAAACACTTTCACAGCATCCCCTTTCAGGATTTGAAATAGCTCAACTGGAATTCCATCACCTCCACTAGCTTTGTTCATAGTGATGCTTCTTAAGGACCACTTGACTTCACATTCCAGCGTGTCTGGCTCTAGGTGAGTGATCTCACCATCGTGATTATCTGGGTCGTGAAGATCTTTTTGGGTAGTTATTCTGTGCATTCTTGCCAACTCTTCTTAATATCTTCTGCTTCTGTTAGGTCCCTACAATTTCTATCCTTTATTGAGCCCGTCTTTGAATGAAATCTTCCCATTGTATCTCTAATTTTCTTGAAGAGATCTCTAGTCTTTCCCTTTCTATTATTTTCCTCTATTCCTTTGCATTGCTCACTTAGGAAAGCTTTCTTATCTCTCCTTGCTATTTTTTGGAACTGTACATTCAAATGGGTATATCTTTCCTTTTCTCCTTTGCTTTTCCCTTCCCTTCTTTTCACAGCTATTTGTAAGGCTTCCTTAGACAGCTATTTTGCCTTTTTTTTTTTTTTCTTGGAAATGGTCTTGATCCCTGTCTCCTGTACAATGTCATGAACCTCCATCCATAGTTCATCAGGCACTCTATCAGATCTAGTCCCTTAAATCTATTTCTCACTTCTACTGCATAGTCATAAGGGATTTGATTTAGGTCATACCTGAATGGTCTAGTGGTTTTCTCCACTTTCTTCAATTTCAATCTGAATTCAGTAATAAGGAGATCATGATCTGAGCCACAGTCAGCTCCCTGTCTTGTTTTATCTGACTGTATAGAGCTTCTCCATCTTTGGCTGCAAGGAATATAATCAATCTGAATTTGGTGTTGACCACCAAATTGTGTTGTTGAAAGACGTTGTTTGCTATGACTAGTGCGTTCTCTTGACAGAACTCTGTTAATCTTTGCCCTGCTTCATTCTGCACTCTAAGGCCAAATTTGCATGTTACTCCAGATGTTTCTTGACTTCCTACTTTTGCATTGAAATCCCCTATAATGAAAAGGACATCTTTTTTGGGTGTTAGTTCTAGAAGGTCTTGTGTGTCTTCTTAGAACTGTTTAACTTCTGCTTCTTCATTATTGCTGGTCAGGGCATAGACTTGAATTACCATGATATTGAATGGTTTGCCCTTGAAACAGAGATCATTCTGTCATTTTTGAGATTGCATCCAAGGACTGCATTTTGGTCTTTTGTTGACTATAATGGCTACTCCATTTCTTCTAAGGAATTCCTGCCCACAGTAGTAGATATAATGTTCATCTGAGTTAAATTCACCCATTCCAATCCATCTTAGTTCAGTGATTCATAGAATGTCAATGTTCACTCTGGCCATCTCCTGTTTGACCACTTGCAATTTGCCTTGATTCATAGACCTAACTTTCCAGTTTCCTATGCAATATTGCTCTTTACAGCATTTAACCTTGCTTTTATCACCAGTCCCATCCACAACAGGGTATTGTTTTTGCTTTGGTTCCATCCATTCATTATTTCTGGAGTTATTTATTCACTGATCTCCAGTAGCATATCGGGCACCTACTGACCTGGGGAATTCCTCTTTCAGTATCCTATATTTTCGCCTTTTCATACTGTTCATAGGGTTCTCCAGGCAAGAATACTGATGTGGATTGCCATTCCCTTCTCCAATGGACCACATTTTGTCAAACCTCTCCCCCATTACCTGTCTGTCTTGGGTGGCCCCACACTTCATGGCTTAGTTTCATTGAGTTAGAAAAGGCCGTGGTCTGTGTGATCAGATTGGCTGGTTGTCTGTGATTGTGGTTTCAGTCTGTCTGCCCTCTGATGCCCTCTCTCAGTGCCTACCATCTTACTTGGTTTTCTCTTACCCTGGACGTGTGGTATCTCTTCACGGCTGCTCCAGTAAAGCACAGCTGCTGCTCCTTACCTTGGACGTGGGGTAGCTCCTCTCGGCCACTGTCCCTGACATTGAACGTGGGGTAACTCCTCTCAGCCACTGCCCCGACCTTGGACGTAGGGTAGCTCCTCTAGGCTGCACTTCTGCACAATTACAGCTGCTGTGCCCTACTTCCTATTATTCTGCTTCCCCCTTCTCTTTTCCCACTGGTAACCACTAGCTTGTTCTCCATATCTGTGACTCTGCTTCTGTTTTGTTATATTCATTTTTTTGTTTATTTTATAGATTTTGCATATAAGTGACAAAATACAGTATTTTTCTTTATCTGATTTACATACTTCGTACTTTTAAAAAGACCACTATGTCCATATAGATATAATGTGACTTAATCACCCAATATCTGTAGACATGAGTTTGAGTGACAAAGTCAAAGGAAAGAAAGTGAATGTGTTAATCATTTAGTTTTGTCCAACTCTTTTGGTCTTTGTGACCCCATAGACTCTGCCAGACTCCTCTGTCCATAGAATTCTCCAGGCAAGAATACTGGTTTGGGTAGTCCTTCCCTTCTCCAGGGGATCCTCCTGAACCAGGGATTGAACCAGGATCTCCTGTATCACAGACAGATTCTTTACCATCTGAGCCACCAGGGAAGGTGCTTTAATACAGCAATGACAAATGCAATCAGAAAAGTTAGAGCCTAAATACAACTTTAACCTTACTAAAGAAGGCTGCAAACACTGATTTCTGTCAAATATAAATTATAACCTTGAGAGGTTTCCAATAAATTTTAAACAACCAGAACAGTAACTCAGTAACTAGAATGAGATTTGTTTTGTGACTTTTTAAAATAACCTAAAATATTATTTGCACTATGAAGAAATAGTTCATTTGTTCTTACTCAAAATAGATTTGTTGACCAAACTAAACTTTCTTTTGATAAAATGATTTCTACTGTGTCCTTTGTTTGATTAAATATTTGTTTATTTGGCTCATTTAAGATGGCATCTGTGAGCATTATGTTCCTTACTCAAATACTGAAATTATTACTCTGTTTCAAGTAGTACAGATATCATGATTAAAAAGAAAGGAGATATACATTTCATATTACTATGATCTAAGCAAAGATAAAATATTTTCTACTTGGTTTCTATTACCTTAATGATAAGTATGGGTAGTTATTATTAGAATTGTCTAAATCATAGTGAAAATGTAACTTCTCTGTGTAGAACTTTATTCATCTAGAACATAGAAATCATTGACATATTTTTGAAACATATAGTTTATTGTATAGTTCTATAAATGGTTAAATATGTTTTATTGATGTGCACATTAATTATAAAATGAATCAGCTAGAGAAAAGTATATGTAAGTGCCATTTAACTGAAAAGTTTTATTAATGAAAATGAGTCAAATTTTCCATATAAAAGCTTATCTTTTCTCAGGTAGATCATCACTGACCTACTAATGTAATTACATAAGTCGAACTTAATTTTATGTGTTAGTTTAATTAAATTAGTTGTTAGATTAGCAGGTAAGATGATGAGCTGTTTATAAGTCTTAAATCTATTTATAAATTTCCAAAGATTGATACAACAGTGAAGAATATATTACCTCTTCTTATGTACATTTTTTTACCAGTATAAGGTTTGTGATGAAACATAGGTATACCCTATGGTATCAAAAAGACAAAATTAGGCTTCAAATTGGCAACAATATGAACTGTTTGCAGTAGATTTTCTTATTTTATATTAGTTAATATTTGTTAACTACCAAAGTTTTAAGAAATTTTTCTGATATATATTATGATTGTCTTAAAGAAAGATAAATGGTGACAGTGGAGTGATTTTGGAACTGTTATCTAAACAAGGATCACTCCAGCATGTCAAAGACAAAAGTCATTGAAGTCCTACCTCTGAATACCTAGAAGTTATCATAATACAGATATCAAGTCACTAGTATACTGATAAGTTCAATTCAATTCAACAAATATCTATTATGCAACTACTACATACCAGGTAGGCTTCACAGGTAGCTCAGTGGTAAATAATCCGCCTGAAATGCAGGAGCCATAAGAGAGGGGGATTTGGTCCCTGGGTCAGGAAGATCCTCTGCAGGAGGGCTTGGCAACCCACTTCAGTATTCTTGCCTGGAGAATCCCATGGAGAGAAAAGCCTGGTGGGCTACAGTCCATAGGGTCACAAAGAGTCAGACAGAACTGAAGTGGCTTAGTGTGCATGCACACATGTACCAGCTCCTTTTCTGGGTATTAAGCATACAATGATAAACAAACTGGTTCATTTCCTCAAGGAAACTATGTCTAATGGGAGAAAGAGAATCTTATCCAACACAAACTTCATCATTACCATTAGCTGGTGATGGCTTTAGAGCTTGGAGATGGAAGACTGCTGAAGAGATTTGTTATTAGCTGCACTGGTAGTAGAATCTAAGCCATGCTACTTGGCAACTGGTGGAGACCATGCATGTCTTTATAAATTACTTACACATAAAAATGTTACACTGTGTACTCAATGAGACTATATACCTTTTACTTTTTGATGATTTTTCTTGAGTATTCAAAAGTGCTTTGTAAAAACTATCCTTTATTGATTTGAATAATACTACCCTTCCTTTTTCCAACTTAAAAAAAAAGGAAAAGCTAAAAATAGGCAGTTAATCCATAAGAATTATGGAGAAGAAACTGAATTGACTGAAACATTGTTACATTTGGATATGAATATGTCCTACTTCCACAGGTAGTGAATGTTTAAAACAAACACAGAAATTATATAAATTATGACTGTAGTCAAAGACAATTTTAAATATTTCTGCTGCTACTGCTGCTAAGTTGCCTCAGTCGTGTCCGACTCTGTGTGACCCCATAGATGGCAGCCCACCAGGCTCCCCCTTCCCTGGGATTCTCCAGGCAAGAACACTGGAGTGGGTTGCTATTTCCTTCTCCAATGCATGAAAAGTTAAAGTGAAGTTGCTCAGTCGAGTCTGACTCCTAGTGACCCCATGGACTGCAGCCTACCAGGCTCCTCCATCCATGGGATTTTCCAAGCAAGAGTACTGGAGTGCGGTGCCATTCTAGCCATGCTATAATCATAAGTAATAACTTTCTTATCTCAACATAAAAGACAAAAACTTCCATTAGGTTTCTCTACCTAGGCATTATTGATATTTTGAGCCAGGTAAGTCTTTGTGTTGAGATGGGTGGCTATTTAGTGCATTATAAGTTGTCAATCCATGTTCCTGACATTTACCCATGATATATCAGTAGTTCTTCCTCAGTTTTGATAATCACTGACTTTCCAGATATTGCCAGATATCCCTCAGTGAGGAGAGAGATATTATGTCCCTGTGAAAGCCACTGTGTTTCAGGGCACCATGTATAATTACAGTGGACTAGAAGCATTCCCTCTAGGATCAGGAACAAGACAGTTATGTCCATTCACACAACTTCAATACTGGACCAGAGATCTAGTCAGTGCAGTCAGATAGGAAAAATAAATAAAAGGTATCCAGATAGGAAATAAGTAAAAGCCGTCTTTACTTGCAGATGACATTGTCATCTAAGTAGTAAATCAAATGAAATGTATAAGAACACTACTAGAACAAATAAGTTAATTTAGAAAAGATACCAATCAGTGCACAAAGACCAATTGCGGGAATCTCTTGGTGGTCCATTGGTTAGGACTTTTCACTTTCACTGCTGTTGACACTGATTCAATCCCTGGTCAAAGAACTAAGATTCTGCAAGCCACTGGGCATGGTCAAAAAACAATTGATTGTATTTCTATACAGTAGCAGTTAATATAAATATGAAATTAAGAAATTATTTCTGATTCTGGTCCAAGATGGAGGTTTTTGAAAACTCTGAATGTACCTCCTCCTATGGATTTATTAAATTAACACTTACATATAGACTCTGCTCCAGCCAGCCTGTTTAAGATTCCTGGGACACACAGTCTATACAGGGGAAGTTCCTATACAAGACCACACCTTTAAGACAAGGAGAGGTAGCTGTTTTAGCTAATTCATAAGATCAGAACAAGAATATCAAACAAAATGAGGAGACAGAAAAACATGTTCCAGGCAAAAGGACAAGATAAAACCCCAGAAAAACTCCAAAGAAAGAGAGATAACCAATTTACCCAATAAAGTGTTAAAAGTCATGATTATAAAGATGCTCAGTGAATTAGGAAGAGGAATGCAAGGACAGAGTGAGAGCTTCAAAAAAGTGTAAGAAAATAGAAGAAAGAACTTATCAGACTTGAAGATTACAATAAGCAAATGAAAATTACACTAGAGGAAATCAACAGAAAGTTATATGATACAGGAAAGTGGATCAGTGATAGAATAGTGGAAATCACCTAGTCAAATCAGCAAAAAGAAGGAATCATTAAAATAATAAGAATTGTTTGAGACCTCTGACATTAAACATACTCCACGTTATAGAGGTCCCAGAAGGAAGAGAGAGAAAATGGTAGAAAACTTACTTGAAAAAAATATGACTGAAAATTTCTCTAACTTAGAGAAGGAAGCAGATATTCATGTCCATGAAACACAGAGAATCCCAAACAAGACGAACCCAAAGAGGTCCACAAAAAGACATATCATAATTAAAATGGCAAATATTAAAGATAAAAATAGAATTTTAAAGGCAGCAAGAGAAAAACAATGCATCTCTATAAGAATGTCAGCTGTTTTTTTTTTTTTCAAAAGAAATATGTGGGCCAGGAGGGACTGGCATGATATGCTTTAAGTGATGAAAGGAAAAAGTGTTACAACCAGTAATATTTACTCAGAAATGTTATTAATATCACTAAGAATTGAAGGAGATATAATCTTTCCAGATAAGCAAAATATGAAGGAGTACATCATCACTATAATAGCCTTACAAAAATGTTAGAGTCTTCATTAAGCAGAAAAGACCAAAACTAGAAAAAAGAAAAAAATCTCAGTGATTAAGGCAAATATGGCATCACGGACTCAATGGACATGAGTTTTAGCAAGCTCTGGGAGATGGTGGACAGGGAAGCCTGGCATGTCTCAGACCATGGGGTTGCAAAGAGTTGGACACTACTGAGTGATTGAACAAACAAATAAAATAGAAAAAGCAATGGATAAGCCACTTAAAAATCTAGTATAAAGGTTAAAAGATAAAAGTAGTAAAACCAACTATAGCTGTATTAAGCAATTAAAGGAAATACAAAATGAGATGGAAAATATGATGTCAAAAATAAAATGAGAGGTAATAAAAAGGTAGAATTTTTAGAATGCATTCAAACTTAAGTGACTATCAGCTTAAAATATACTGCTATGCATATGTAGGCCAATATTTATGAACCTCCTTGTAATCACAAACCAAGAGCACACAATAAATACACAAAAATGCAGAGAAAAGAACCTAAATGTAGCATTAAAGAAAATAATCAAATAACAAAGAGACCAGAGAAAAGAAAGAGAAGAAACAAAAAAAGAAAGAAAGAAAACAATGAAAAATGTCAATAAGTACATACCTATCAATAATCACTTTATAAGTAAATGTACTGAATACTTTCATGAAAAGACACAGAAAGGTTGAGTGGATACAAGAACAAGACTCATACATATGCTGCATATTAGAGACTCGCTTCAAATTTAAAGATGCACACAGACTGAAAGTGAAGGTTAAAAACAAGTGTTCAATTCAAATGGAAACAAATAGAAAGGGTAGTACCACTTATATCACACAAAATACACTTTAAAACAATGAGTATAACAAGACCTAAAGAACTGATCAAGGTTTAATTCAAGAAGAAGATATAGCAATTGCAAATGTATTAATATATGCTCCCAACATGGGATCATATATGTTTACAACATGCTCCCACAGAAAGCAAATATTAACAGATAAAGGGAGAAATTGATAGTAACACAATAAAAGTAGAGGACTTAAACATCCCACTTATATCAATGGACATATCATCCAGACATAAAATCAATACAGAAAAAATGACTTTAAATGACATTTATATTAGATCAGATGGAATATATATAATCTCCAACTGTGGAACATTCTTAAAGAGATGGGAATACCAGGCCATCTTACCTGTCTCCTGAGAAACCTGTATGCAGGTCAAGAAGCAACAATCAGAACCAGACATGATATTCAAAAGCAGAGACATTACTTTGCCAACAAAGGTCCGTCTAGTCAAGGCTATGGTTTTTCCAGTAGTCATGTGTGGATGTGAGAGTTGGACTGTGAAGAAAGCTGAGCGCCGAAGAATTGATGCTTTTGAACTGTGGTATTGGAGAAGACTCTTGAGAGTCTGTTGGACTGCAAGGAGATCCAACCAGTCCATTCTAAAGGAGATCAGTCCTGGATGTTCTTTGGAAGGAATGATGCTAAAGCTGAAACTCCAGTACTTTGGCCACCTCATGTGAAGAGTTTACTCATTGGAAAAGACTCTGATGCTGGGAGGGATTGGGGGCAGGAGGAAAAGGGGACGACAGAGGATGAGATGATTGAATGGCATCACCGACTCAATGGATGTGAGTTTGAGTGAATGCCAGGAGTTGGTGATGGACAGGGAGGCCTGATGTGCTGCAGTCCATGGGGTCACAAAGAATCGGACAGGACTGAGCAACTGAACTGAACTGATGGAACAACAGACTGGTCCCATATGGGACAAGGAGTATGTCAAGGCTGTATATTGTCACTCTGCTTATTTAACTTCTATACAGAGTACATCATGCGAAATGCCGGGCTGGATGAAGCACAAGCTGGAATCAAGACTGCCAGGAGACATATCAATAACCTCAGATACGCAGATGATACCAACCTCATGGCAGAAAGTGAAGAAGAACTAAAGAGCCTCTTGACTAAAGTGAAAGAGGAGAGTGAAAAAACTGGCTTAAAGGTCAACATTCAGAAAACTAAGATCATGCCATCTGGTTCCATCACTTCATGGCAAACAGATGGGGAAACAGTGGAAACAGTGTCAGTCTTTATTTTCTTGGGCTCCAAAATCACTGCAGATGGTGAGTGCAGCCATGAAATCAAAAGACGTTTGCTCCTTGGAAGAAAGGTTATGACCAACCTAGACAGCATATTAAAAAGCAGAGACATTACTTTGCCAAAAAAGGTCCATCTATTCAAAGCTATGGTTGTTCCAGTAGTCATGTATGGATGTGAGAGTTGGACCATAAAGAAAGCTGAGCACCAGAGAACTGATGCTTTTGAACTGTGGTGTTGGAGAAGACTTTTGAGAGTCCCTTGGACTGCAAGGGGATCAAATCAGTTCATCCTACAGGAAATCAGTCCTGAATATTCATTGGAAGACTGAGGCTGAAGCTGAGACTCCAGTATTTTGGCCGCCTGATGCGAAGAACAGACATTGGAAAAGATCCTGATGCTGGGAAAGATTGAAGGCAGAAGAAGGGAACGACAGAGGATGAGATGGTTGGATGTCATCACCGACTCGATAAACATGAGTTTGAGCAAGCTCCGGGTTTTGGTGATGGACAGGGAAGCCTGGCGTGCTGCAGGCCATGGGGTCACAAAGAGTCAGACAGGACTGAGCAACTGAACTTAAACCTGAATATGGCTCCATCCCAAAGCAGCAGAATACATATTCTTTTCAACTGAAATAGCATAGGATATCTAATAACATGGCTGCAATAAAATAGGCACTATCAAGTACTGGTATGTATGTGAAATAACTAAATCTCTCATACAACCCTCATGTACTATGTTAAATGGTACAACTACTGTCAAAAAAATTTAGTGATTTCCTACAATGTTAAACTCACTATATGATCAAGCCATACCACTCATAGGTATTTACCTACAATCAAAGAAATAAATATTCACTGAATGATTTTTACATGAATACATATAGCAGCTTTACTTTTAAGAACCAAAAAGTGGAAATAACCTAAGTATTCATCAACAGGTGAAAGAATGAACAAACTAGCATATCCATACAATAAAATGTTAATTAGCAATAAAAAGGAAGAGAATATTTGTACAAGCAACTGCATGAATAAATCTTAAAATAATTATGATGAGTGAAAGAAAATAGGAAAAAGTGGTATATGCAATTATATCATTTACATGAAACTCTGGAGTAACAAAGGTCAATAAAGTTATTATATATTAGACATATTTAATACATAGGCAGATTTATACAGGTATAATTAACACACAATAACCTGAAAAAATTTAATATTTTATTTAGATTTTTAATTACATATGTGTATATATGCACATATGATATGTTAATATTGCCTGAGTTTCCAAAGCATAGCAATATGGATCAACATTCCCTATTATTATCATTATAGAGAAACTCAAACTATATGGAGTTAATTAAGCAGAGACTATTTGCCGAGTATAGGGTGGTGTTGTTATATTTTTTTTCTGTTGAAAGTGGTACGATGCTGCTGCTGCTGCTCATGCTACAGTTTATGAAAGTTGATGCAAAGAACTGCTATTAATTAAACATAGACATAATTTATTTTAAAATTTCATGGTAGGTTGAATTCCATTGGCTTTACTCATAAGAGGCAATAATAGAGATTACTGGTGTACTATTAAATGTATTTTCAGGGAATTGGGTGCAATCTTGAAGCCCTGAAGGCATTTCCTATGCATTATAAATTATATGGTAATGTTATCAATTATTTGTAAAAATGACTCAGTTTTCCACTAAAGCAAAAAATAAGCAATCAATACACACAATTGGATTCATAAATTATATTTTCCTTTAAAATTGACATTTGAAATATTTCTATTTCGTTGATAATCAGTTATATACTGTTTTAACTAGTGAAATGTGAAGTTTAAGATTGGAGCAATAAATTTACTCCCAGATTTTATGATCAACCCATTGAAGGACTTTTTCTTTCTCAATGCAACTATTTCTAATTATGATTGCTGGAATATTATTGGATTTAGAAAATATGAATAAATAATGAATAAACCTAATAATAAAAGCTGGGCATAAAAGAAAATGCATCTTTGCTGTGATCCTATTATTGCAGAAGGAAAAGGTCAGGCAGCATCCAATCTGAAGACTTCTTCCTTTTTTTCCCCTCTTATATAGTGAGTTCTCCCTTCACAATTCTCTCAATTACTACTTATAGACCCACACATAAAGATGTACATACATGCAACATGCACACTTGCATACATACTTACTGAAGAAGACTGTTACACAAGGACTCTAAAAACTATTTTAAAGTTTGTTCACTGAACAAGAATCCTGTAATCAAGCAGAAAGAGCATCTGAAAATCAAACTGCTCTGTTCACTTAACACTGTGCTCTGGTTAAGGATTGCATCTGCTCTAGGCAAGATGTGGCTTTTTCTATTTCTGCACAGAAGCCCAAGTGGGCTAGCAGCAGCTCTGATGGACATGACAGACTTACAGTCATCATGGTTAGAAAGAAAGAAAATAACTCTTTATTCATGGTAAACTGACCCCAATGATGAGATTTACCCTTTGAAAATACACAAACCAAAATGAATTGAGATTTATTGGTAAGACTATGGATACATGTGTGGAAGAGTAGGAAATCACCATAACAATCACTGTGGAAAGCTGGAGATACATAAAGAACCCTCAACTGAGTTATACTGTAATTCATTGCTCCAAGTTCCAATGTTTCTCTAAAGATGTGGTGTTTTTATATATTAATCCTGTTTTGGTTTTGCTGAGCTTATAGCACATGTGTGTTGCCCTGTTTTGATAAAATTTTCAAATTTTTCATTCAATATTTCCTGAAATATTTCTGACCCCATTTAAACTTTCCTCTCCTTTTGGGATTTCAATTACATATATGCTAGGCTGACTGATACTAAACATAACTGAAGCTCTGTCAACTTTATATTTCAATCTTTTTTATTCCTTTTATCTGTGTCAATAGTTATTATTGTCCTATATTTAAGTTCACTCATTCTTTATCTTGACTAATCAAATTTTAACCTCGTCCAAAAAATTTTGTTTCAGAGAGTATTTTTTTTTAGTTCAATGATCTCTATTGCTTTTTACAGTTTCTATATCTCTCCTGAAATTTTGCACCATTTTGCCCACTAAATCAACTTTTTTTTTTACTTTACAATATTGTATTGGTTTTGCCATACATCAACATGAATCTAAACCAACTTTTAACATATTTATCATAGTTATATTAAAGTCCTTGTTTGCTAAATCTAAGATGCCCGAGGTTATGTTTCTATTAACTGTTTTTCTCTTGACCATGGCTCACATTTTCCAGCTTCTTTGCCTGACTACCAATGTTACTGTGTACAGGACGTTGCAGATGATATATTACAGAGACTCTAGATTCTGTAATGTTTCTCTGAAGTGTATTGAATTGTAATTTAATGAACCAACTTGGCCTTATGGAGGCATGGATTTAGGTTTTGTTAGGAGAATCCCAGGGACAGGGGAGACTGGTGGGTTGCTGTCTATGGGGTAGCACAGAGTCAGACACAACTAAAGCGACTTAGCAGCAGCAGCAGGGTGGACTTATTTTGGCTTTATACTCTTTAGGATATACGTTATACTCTCTGAACATTGTCTATATTTCTTAAATATATCCTTCT
The DNA here is from genome assembly GCF_029407905.1 of Bubalus kerabau. NCBI lineage: Eukaryota > Metazoa > Chordata > Mammalia > Artiodactyla > Bovidae > Bubalus > Bubalus kerabau. Next base: position 54,783,131 of record NC_073647.1, on the reverse strand, counting down.
GGATTTTCAATGGAAAACCAAAGATTTTTACCAAGCCTCTTTAACTCATTGTATTTTGAATTCCAAACTTTGATTTTCAAATTAAAACAGATGCTAAAATCTCTTTTCCGTTCTTGCATATATCATCTGTTCTTTTCCACTACTTTATTTGAAGTCTTATTTTTTGCATGAAAGTTTAATTTCAGCAAAATATTTGAAGGGAATTTAATTGGGAATTTTGAAGGCTCCACTTCTGTCTCCTTTCTTTCTAGAATATCTTTTCTGTTTCCACACGAAGTCTGTTGTCTCACCCTATTAGAACCCCATCTCCCAAGTATGTGAGAACCGGGGATTCATCTAAAGGGAAAAGCTTTTAGTAGATGTGGATCTCACTTAACTGGCTTCACTGGTTTAAGAGTTGAATTTTCTTCAGTCTCTGCCTGTTCTTGGTTATTTTTCAATATTTTCAAGCTACTGATGTTATTGTTTTCATTTTGCTGTAAGTCTACAGTTATTATTGCTATGGAGAAATAAGATACTAGAAGTTGGGAATCTCTGTTTTATGTCCCATCAAATTTAAAGATGAACTCATTATTCTGACAAAAAAGAATTCTTAACTGGAATACTATCAACTCTGACACCATCTCTTCTTCAGTTCACTTCAGTCGCAGAGTCATATCTGACTCTTTGAGACCCCATGTATCTCAGCACGCCAGGCCTCCCTGTCCAACACCAATTCCTGGACTTTACTCAAACTCGTGTCCGTTGAATCTGTGATGCCATTCAACCATCTCATCCTCTGTTGGCCCCCTCTCCTACTGCTTTCAGTCTTTCCCAGCATCAGGGTATTTACAGATGAGTCAGCTCTTTGTGTCAGGTGACCAAATTATTGGAGTTTTTGTCTCAGCATCAGTTCTTACAATGAATATTCGGGACTGTTCCCTTTAGGATGGACTGTTTGGAGCTCCTTGCAGTCCAAGGGATTCTCAAGAGTCTTCTCTAACACCACAGTTCAAAAGCATCCGTTCTTTGGTGCTCAGCTTTCCTTACAGTCCAAGTCTCACATCCATACATGACTACTGGAAAAAACATAGCCTTGACTAGATGGACCTTTGTTGGCAAAGTAATATTGATACTTTTTAACATGCTATCTAGGTTGATCAAAACTTTCTTTCCTAGGAGTAAGTGTCTTTTAATTTCATGACTGCATTCACCATCTGCAGTGATTTTGGAACCCCCAAAAATGAAGTGTGCCACTGTTTCCACTGTTTCCCCATCTATTTGCCATGAAGTGATGGGACCAGATGCCATGATCTTAGTTTTCTGAATGCTGAGCTTTAAGTCAACTTTTTCACTCTCCTCTTTCACTTTCATCAAGAGGCTCTTTAGTTCTTATTTGCTTTCTTCCATAAGGGTAGTGTCATCTGTATATCTGAGGTTACTGATATTTCTCCTGGCAATCTTGATTCCAGCTTGTGCTTCATCCAACCCAACATTTCTCATGATGTGCTCCTCATATATGTTAAATAAGCAGGGTGACAATATATAGCCTTGACATACTCCTTTCCCTAATTGGAACCAGTCTGCTTTTCTATGTCCAGTTCTAACTGTTGCTTCCTGACCTGCATACAAATTTCTCAAGAGGCAGGTCAGGTGGTCTGGTACCCTCATCTCTTGAAGAATTTTCCAGAGTTTATTGTGATAAACAGAGTCAAAAGCTTTGAGATATTCAGTAAAGCAGAAATATATGTTTTTCTGAAACTCTTTTTTTTCAATGATCCAGCAGATGTTGGCAATTTGATCACTGGTTCCTCTGCCTTTTCTAAAACCAGCTTGAATGTCTGGTAGTTCACAGTTCAGATATTGTTGAAGCCTCACTTGGAGAAGTTTGAGCATTAGTTTACTAGTGTGTGAGATGGGTGAAGTTGTGTGATAGTTTGAACATTCTTTGGCATTGGAATGAAAACTGACCTTTTCAGTCCTGTGGCCACTGCTGAGTTTTCCAAATTTGATGGCATATTGAGTGCAGCACTTTCACAACACCATCTTCTAGGATTTGAAATAGCTCAACTGGAATTCCATCACTTCCACTAGCTTTGCTCTTAGTGATGCTTCCTAAGGCCCACTTAACTTCACATTCCTGGATGTCTGGTTCTAGGTGAGTGATCACAGGATCATGATTATCTGGGTTATGAAGATATTTTTTGTACAATTATTTTTTGTATTCTTGCCACCTCTTCTTAATATCTTCTGCTTCTGTTAGGTCCATAGCATTTCTGTCCTTTATCGAGCCCATCTTTGCATGAAATGTTCCCTTGGTATCTCGACTTTTCTTGAAGAGATCTCTAGTCTTTCGCATTCTACTGTTTTCTTCTATTTCTTTGCACTGATCACTGAGGAAGGCTTGCTTATCTCTCATTCTATTCTTTGGAATTTTGCATTCAAATGGATATATCTTTCCTTTCCTTTTCTCCTTTGCTTATCCCTTCTCTTATTTCACAGCTGTTTATAAGGCCTCCTCAGACAGCCATTTGCTTTTTTGCATTTCTTTTTCTTGGGGATGATCTTGATCTCTGTCTTCTGTACAATGTCTCGAACCTCCATCCATAGTTCATCAGGCATTCAGACTATCAATCTAGTCCCTTAAAACTATTTCTCACTTCCACTGTATAATCGTAAGGGATTTGAATTAGGCCATACCTGAATGGTCTAGTGATTTTCCCTAATTTCTTCAATTTAACTCTGAATTTGGTAATAAGGAGTTAATGATCTGAGCCACAGTCAGCTCCTGGTCTTGTTTTTGCTGACCGTATAGTGCTTCTCTATCTATGGCTGCAAAGAACATAAATCAATCTGATTTAAGTGTTGACCATCTGGTGATGTTCATGTGTAGAGTCTTCTCTTGTGTTGTTGGAAGAGGGTGTTTGCTATGACCAGTGCACTCTCTTGGCAAAACTCTATTAGCTTTTGCCCTGTTTCATTCTGTACCCCAAGGCCAAATTTGCCTGTTACTCCAGGTTTTTTTTTTTTTTCCACTTCCTACTTTTGCATTCCAGTCCCCTATAATGAAAAATACATCTTTTGGGGGGGCCGTGTTAGTTCTAAAAAGTCTTGTAGGTCTTCATAGAACCATTCAACTTTAGCTTCTTCAGCATTACTGTTTGGGGCATAAGCTTGGATTACCGTGGTATTGAATGGTTCGCCTTGGAAACAAACAGAGATCATTCTGTCATTTTTGGGATTGCATCCAAGTACTGCATTTTGGACTCTTTAGTTGGCTCTGATGGCTACTCCATTTCTTCTAAGGGATTCTTGGCCACAGTAGTAGATATAATGGTCATCTGAGTTAAATTCACCCATTCCAGTCCATTTTAGTTCACTGATTCCTAAAATGTTGACTTTCGTTTTTGCCATCACTTGTTTGACAGCTTCCAATTTGCCTTGATTCATGGACCTAACATTCTAGGTTCCTATCCAATATTGCTCTTTACAGCATTGGACCTTGATTTCATCACCAGTCACATCCACAACTGGGTGTTGTTTTTGCTTTGACTCTGTATCTTCATTCTTTCTGGAGTTATTTCTCCACTGATCTCTAGTAGCGTATTGGGCACCTACTGACCTGGGGAGTTGATCTTTCAGTGTCCTATCTTTTTGCCTTTTCATACTGTTCATGGGGTTCTCAACGGAGGAATACTGAAGTGGTGTGTCATTCCCTTCTCCAGTGGACCACATTTTATCAGATCTCTCCACTATGACTTGTCCTTCTTGGGTGGCCCTACACAGAATGGCTCATTGTTTCATTAAGTTAGACAAGACTGTGGTCCATGTGATTAGATTGGTTAGTTTTCTGTGATTGCAGATTTTCAGTCTGTCTGCCCTCTGATGGAGAAGGATAAGAGGCTTATGGAAGCTTCCTGATGGGAGAAACAGATTGATAGGGAAACTGGGTCTTGTTTTGATGGGCAGGGCCATGCTCAGTAAATCTTTAATCCAATTTTCTGTTGATGGGTGGACCTGTGTTCCTTCCCTGCATGGCCCTGGAGCAGCAAGTGGCCAAAAGGACATACCCCATGTCTAAGGTCAGGAGCAGCATCTGTGCTTTGCTGGACCAGCCATGAGGAGATAACATATGTTCAAGTCAGAGAAACACCAGTAAGAGAGTAGGTGCTGAAGCGGCTGTGAGGAGATGCCCCATGTCCAAGGGCAAAGGAGAAACCCCAGCAAGATGGTAGGAGGGGCAAATTCACATTTTTTATCAAACCCCATTCCCACCAGAGATGCTCAGAGGGCTCAAACAAACCTTGTGTGCACCAGAACCCAGGGACCCCATAGAGACTGAGACAGAACTGTGTTTGAGTGTCTCCTGTAGAGGTATGGGTCAGCAGTGCACTGCCACAGAGACAGGGGCGCTGGGTGCAGCAGACTGGGTATGACATAAGCCCTCTTGGAGGAGGTCACCATTAACCCCACATACAGCTGGCAGAACTTACACAGGGCTGGGAAATAGACTCTTGGAGGGGACAAACAGAACCTTGTGCACCAGGACCTAGAAGAAGGAACAGTGACTCCGCAAGAGACTGACCCAGTCTTTCCTGTGAGTGTCCAGGAATCTCCAGTGGAGGTGTGGGTTTGTGCTGGCCTCCTGCAGGATTGGGGGCATTGAGTGTAGCGGTACATACATGGGATCTTTTGAAGGAGGTCACCATTATCTTCATCTCTTCTTACACTCCATTTAATTTTTTCAAGTCCAGGAACACTGGTTCCTGCCAGTTCCTTTTTTTTTTTTTTTTTTAAATTTTATTTTATTTTTAAACTTTACATAACTGTATTAGATTTGCCAAATATCAAAATGAACTGCCAGTTCCTTGAATAGAATAAAACTTGAGCTTGCCTCTAAGTTGCCTTCAGCACTCAATCATTGGACACTGGCATGATTAACACCTTTCTTCCTTCAGATTTTACTCAAGTGCATCCTCTTCAGTAGGACTTTCCTTAATCACACTAAATAAATGTCAGCTCTCACATGAACTTTTTATCTTCCTTCTCTGCTTCTTTTTATCTTTGCCTTTATCAATATCTATTATCTAACATGTTTGTGCATTATACAGCCACATAATATATTTCTTAAATTTACAGTAAGTTCCCTAAAGATTAACCTTTAAGTTGCAAACTTTCAAAGATGAAAACATGCTACTACCCAGATATCACTGGATCATTTTTTTAAAGAGGGTAGATAGAACCGAATCCAGCAAGGAACAAAAACCTGTGGCATCACATCAAGCATGTATGAAATTGCAGCTTGCCCTCCGTCTTCTTTTGCTAATGATCCTTCAGTTCTACCATCTCATAAACTTCCCTCTCACCTCCAGTCAGTAACTCATCTTACCTGTTCACTTGATGCCAGCCCCTGTATGCCAGCTGTTGTACTGTACTAGTGCAATTTTCAAGGTACTGAAGAAAAGAAAGAAAGAAAGAAAGTCACTCAGTCGTGTCTGACTCTTTGTGAGCCCATGGACTGTAGCCGACCAGGCTCTTCTGTCCATGGGATTTTCCATGCAAGAATACTGGAGTGGGTTGCCATTTCTTTCTCCAGGGGATCTTCCAGACCCAGGGATTGAACCCGGATCTCCCACATTGTAGGCAGACACTTTACCATCTGAGCCACCAAGGTACTATACTATAAGATTAAAGATGCTTTCTTTCTTTCTTTTTTTTTTTTTTTAATGCAGTATTTGTGTGAAAAGCATTATAAGACTTATTGCAGTACAGTGTTATATAGCTGATTGTGTCAGTTGGGTACCTAGGCTAACTTTGTTGGACTTACAAACAAATTGGAGTTACAAACATGCTCTCAGAATGGAACTTGTTCATATGCAGGGGATTTATTTATTTATTCATTTATTGTCCCTCTTTTATAAAATAAATCCTCTGATCGCAAGGATTTGTTCTTATGGTTTAGTTTACTGCTATGTCTCCAATAGAATTCCCTGGTGGCTCAGACAGTAAAGAATCTGTCTGCAATGTGAGAGAACTGAGTTCAATCCCTGGGTTGGCAAGATACCCTGGAGAAAGGAATGGCAACCCACTCCAGTATTCTTGCCTGGAGAAATCCATGGACAGAGAAGCCTGGAGGGCTATAGTCCATGGGGTCACAAAGATATGACTGAGTGACCATCACTTTCACTTTCTTTCCCCAGTACCTTCTGTATTCCCAGTGTTAAGAAAAGTTTATGAAACAGAGAAGTTACTAAAAAATATTTTAACTCAGTTAATTAATTAATGAACAACACCATGTTCATTATCTATTACTGCATTAGCATGTTTTCAAAAGTTAACCTGTTAGGAGGGGACCAGTACTTTCTACTATATTCCTTGCTTAAAGCCACACATTTGCAGGCAATATAATACAGAAAGTTAAGGCCTGAATTTGACAGAATAGATTATTCTGGTATACTTTCCAAATTTATAAGAAATTTCTTCTTTCATTTAACTAAATAAATTTCCATCTTTATTATTACTGAAAATGTGAGAGGTAATAAAACTAAGCATGTAAACACATATATCTGTACATGTGTTTAATGTGTTTGATTAAATGTTTATACAGAGTCTAGAAAATAGTATATTAAGTGAGCCAGATAAATTTATGATACAGCTACTATTTTCCCATTACAATATAAAGTTAACATTGACTCTCATTAGATATTCTGCTCATGTAATTTGCACAGCTCAAAGGATTCTAACTTTAGAAAAGATATATCTACCACCTTACTTTTCTTTACAGTTTTTTTTTTTCCCCAACAAATATAAACAATACTTTTTTAAATGAATAGAATTTTTCTTCAAGATGTCTAGACTGAAAAGTGACCATTTGGGGTAGGTAGAATAATAAAGTGGCATCAAGTTTTAATTTTAAAAGATTCAGTATTCAGTGTCTTTGGAAGAAAATACTCTCCTTTTCAATCACTTTGGTACTTCAGATGCGATTGACAGTTTTCTTTTAGAGTCCATACAGCACAGAATATATAAAGTAGACTAGACCAACATGCTACTATTATTTTTGACTGGAAAAAGCACATCTAGCAACAAATAAGAATTGATTGTCCTTTATGTACATGAAACATGATAGATGACCCTGTGGAATATACATTCCAAATGATCACTGGTGATTTAATTTTGACACATAATTTATTTTGATTATGTTTATAACTCTTGGGAAATGTGTTTCTACTTCTTACACTATTGAATAACTTGCTGGTAATTGATAAGAAAATCTAAACCCCATTTTAGGAAAGAAGGAAAGAAAATGCAGCTGATACACTATTTTGCTTCTTATAAAATTATGAAAACTTTATTTTCTTTGTTTTAAATCAGAGGGCTTATTTATAAAGTTTATAATTATAGATATAAGTATGACATTTTCTTTCTTTCTTTCTTCTGACTGTTTTCATAGCTCAAGATTGACAAATATATTGTTCATGACAATTTTAATATGGGGGCTAAATTATTATAGAAGAAGTCTGAATGAATAGGCTTGAATTCTCATCAGTGAAGGAACACAGAGAGAAAGTTTTAGCATATGCATTGTAAGATTGAACCAATTGCAATGAGTAAAAGAAAAACCAATATTCTTTGAAGACATTGCAAAAAAACTCTGTAAGGTAAACTTGCCTCTAACTAGAAAGTGAAATGATTTACTTCTATATCTCTAATTTAATTACTTCTTGTCCCTGCTTGTTTTAAGTTTTAACACTTTTTCTATACATTTATAATCCAACTTATTAGTTAATTTTACATGTTAGGAATCAAAGAAAAAAGGTAAAATCCAAGGGGAGAAAAAAGGGAATAAAATAAGAACTGATAAATTAAAAAGCTTACCTTTAGTTAGTCATTGCTGTTTACAAGGTAGATTACTGAAAGCTTTACATGAAATATTTCATTTAATACTGACAAAATCACTATGAAGTAGGTGATACCACTACTTTCATCTAGAAGAGAAAACTTGGAGAGGTTAGATATCTTACCAGAACTGTATAACTACCAAGCAGAACAACTTGAATCCTGGACTGACTTTTCTGTGTGCACTGTGAATGTGTTTACGCCTGTATACATAAGAGTATGTGTGTGTGTGTGTGTTTTAAAAATAAAATATCACACATAGAAGTCATCTGCCATTTGAGGTTACCCAACATCTTTTGAAACCCATCTTTACATTTTAATAGGTTCCCATTTATTGGCTTTCACCTTTCCAAAGTGGAATTCAAAACTCTTAGTTTCTTGATCTCCCTTTAAACTAGGCTGCACTTAAATGATTTTGCAGATACACGAACTTGAGAGCCTAATTCATAATCAAGCAGCATGACGAAAGATTCTGAGTTGGCCAGTCTCTGAGGAGGCCATGTATTGCTATGGCCTAAGTCATGACAGACTCATCCAGTTTTGTACATCAGTTATAGTGGTTTCAATAGATTTGAGAACCCAGAAACTGGAATATGGACAAGAACACTGCTGGCAACAGCAGAAGTTTCCTCATCAGTCCAGTTATTCAGTGTGATTCTTAATATTGTGACTGGAAGTTTACCTTCAAGTCTACTTTTCTGGCACTACTAAAATTCTATGAACTCTGTTCAGTTCAGTTCAGTTCAGTCACTCAGTAGTGTCTGACTCATTGCGACCCCATGAATTGCAGCACGCCAGGCCTCTCTGTCCATCACCAACTCCCGGAGTTCACTCAGACTCACGTCCATCGAGTCAGTGATACCATCCAGTCATCTCATCCTCTGTCGTCCCCTTCTCCTCCTGCCCCCAATCCCTCCCAGCATCAGAGTCTTTTCCAATGAGTCAACGCTTCACATGAGGTGGCCAAAGTACTTGAGTTTCAGCTTTAGCATCATTCCTTCCAAAGAAATCCCAGGGCTGAGATCCTTTAGAATGGACTGGTTGGATCTCCTTGCAGTCCATGGAACTCTCAAGAGTCTTCTCCAACACCACAGTTCAAATGCATCAATTCTTCAGCACTCAGCTTTCTTCACAGTCCAACTCTCACATCCATACATGAACACTGGAAAAACCATAGCCTTAACTAGACTGACCTTTGTTGGCAAAGCAATGTCTCTGCTTTTCAATATGCTATCTAGGTTGGTCATAACTTTCCTTCAAAAGAGTAAGTGTCTTTTAACTTCATGGCTGAAATGACCATCTGCAGTGATTTTGGAGCCCCCAAAAATAAAGTCAGCTACTTTTTCCACTGTTTCCCCATCTATTTGCCCTAAAGTGATGGGAAAAGATGCCATGATCTTAGTTTTCTGAATGTTGGGCTTTAAGCCAACTTTTTCACCCTTCTCTTTCACTTTCATCAAGAGGCTCTTTAGTTCTTCTTCACTTTCTGTCATAAGGGTGTTGTTATCTGCATATCTGAGTCACATTGGGAGTCATCAAAAGGAGTACAAATAATAAATGCTGACAAGGATGTGGAAAAGGGGGAACCCTAGTGCACTGTTGGTGGGAATATATATTCGTGCAATCATTTTGAAAGCAGTATGGAGGTTTCTCAAAATACTAAAAATAGCACTATAATTTAATCCAAAAATTCCACTTCAGGGTACATACTCAAAGAAAGGAAAACACTAATTTGAAAAGATAAGTGCACTCCAGTAATCATGGCAGCATTATTTACAATAGCCAAATAGGGAAGCAACCTAAGTGTCCATCAAAATATGAATGGATAAAGAAATTATGTTATATATATATGTATAATGTACATATTTATATAGACACAATGAAACAGCCATATAAAAATAACAAAATTTTGACATTGCAACAACTTGGAAGGATGTGGAGAGTATTATGTTTAGTGAAGTTAGAGAAAGACAAATGTTTTTACATTGCCACTTATATGTAGAATCTAAAAAAAAAAAAAAGAGAATAAATATAACAAAAATGGAAACTGACTCACAGAGAACAAACTAGTGGTTACTAATGGAGAGAGAAAAAGAAATAATGTTATCTCATGGTTAAGGGGTATTTCTTTTTCTTTTTTCTTAATATAAATTTATTTATTTTAATTGGAGGACAATTACTTTTAAACTTCAATGAACCAGAGTGAGTACTGATCATTTAACTTAAGTTCTTCTTTAATAAAGTGTTGAAAAGTGAAAGTGAAAGTGAAGTCACTCAGTCATGTCCGACTCTTTGCTACCTCATGGACTGTAGACTACTAGGCTCCTCCAACCATGGAATTTTCAAAGCAAGAGAACTGGAGTGGGTTGTCATTTCCTTCTCCAAGGGATCTATCAGACCCCACCCCCCCACCCCCACCTATTGAACCCGTGTCTCTGCATTGCAAGCAGACACTTTTACTATCTGAGCCACCAGGAAAGCTAAGTGTTATAGTTATTTAATTTTAATATTTATCATTGCCATTATGAACTGCTGGAAAATACACCCTAATGTCACAGAAATATTGCATCGTTTATTGTAAGCATAATAAAAATTTCGTGAGTATTTTAAAATAGCAAAAATTTAAAGAGGAGGTTCTTATTTTTAAGGAGATAACTTATCATACACTTAAGAATAGAATTGTTCTAAAACTTAGACACAATATTCTCTGCTCTAATTCTGACAAAAGTCCAGAAATATAATATTTAACATGCATTTATTTAGCAAATACTACAAAATTCACTTATTTTTAATCAACCTGGGGTTAATCCTAACACTGGTATCCTTATTAAGACTAAGAATGTAGACATGTGGTGGGAAAGCAACTTCATTTCAAGGTACTTAAACTACTTTACAAATAGGATCCTATGGTTGGCAAAAAGAAGGCAATAACTTTGATAATGATAACAGGTTCACTGTAAAACATTATGGAAAAGACACACAAAATAAGTTGAAATTCCAAGCTTGTTGTTGTTGTTGTTGAGGTGCTAAGTTGTGTCAGACTCTTTGTGACCCCAGGAACTGCAGAACATCAGGCTTCCCTGTTCTTCACTATCTCCATGAGTTTGTTCAAATGCCTGTCCATTGAGTGATGCCATCCAACCATCTCATCTTCTGTTGCCCTCTTCTCTCCTCTTGCCCTCAATTTTTCCCAGCATTAGAGTCTTTTCCAAACAGCTGGCTCTTCACAGCAGGTGCCCAAAGTATTGGAGCTTCAGCTTCAGTATCAGTCCTTCCTATGAATATTCAGGGTTGATTTCCTTTCGGATTGATTGGTTTGTTATCCTTGCTATTCAAGGGACTCTCAAGAGTCCTCCAAGCTTCTTAATGCTAATTTAGTACATCAATGTACTAAACAACTTTCACCCCGGACTTACATTGATTATCTCTTTTCTTCCTAGCCAGGTCAAAATAATTGAGCAGTTGACAAGTACATGGTTGCCCAGTTAGAATGTCATGTTTTAAAATAAAATATATAGAAAAAAAAAAAAAGCCAAAAAAAGAATTAGAATCTGAGTATTGCTCATAAGTAAGTTGTGTGTGGATAACATCACAAAAGTGGGGTACATTATGATTTTTTTTTAATCATTAAGGGCAATAATGACATATTAAGAATAAAATCAGCAGAATTCCAAATAAGAAACAGTGAAGGATTGATAGAAAATCATCATTTTTACAACTATTATAGTAATAACTGATTCAGGAAAATTCAAATAGATTCTAATTGTTTTATTCATGAGAGTATGCTGGGGGAAAATGTGTATGCTCTCAAAATCTTTCTATAGATTTCTTATTAGCTAATTACAAAGGGGAAATATGTATCTCTATGGTGAAGAAAGCAGTCAGATACAACTTTGTGGTAAAGAAGTACTTTAAGACCATGAAAAGAATCTTGTGCTGATTCTGGTAATAAATAAATGTCAATGTCTACTCAACTGAGCCTGAAGACTACCCCCATCAAATGACTGCAGTGTAATTGACATGGATGGAACGGTTAGTTATTCTGCTATGACCTTCATATTTTTTCAAAATGCTTGTAGTTGTATTTTTTTAGTTGATTTATTATATTTTATTGAGCACACCTCAGGAAGCCTCAGTTGATATTCATCAGCCATAGAGTCTGTAGTGTCAAAAAGATTTCAGTTATAACATGTCTAAAAGCCTTAATTCTGCTTTTATAGTTATGTTGACATTTGAGGAAAGCATCATAAAATAAAGAGCCCTATTGAGATAAACACATGCTGTCTTCTGGAGTGTTAAACTATTGGCAAGGATAACTTCAACTAAATAACTACAGCAGTTGGGCCCAGCATCAAGCATATGTGCAGTGCCCCTTTTACATACCCTTCATTGATGGTTGTTGTTCAATTGCTATGCCAGAGGTGTTTTTTTTTTTTTTTTCCTTTTACAGTAAAACTTGAGGATAGGTTTATGTAGCTATTAGACTACTGATACTAATAAGTTATTTTTGGATTTTGTTTTCATTATTATTCCTCAGCATTTGAAGATCAGAGTTCCTTCTTATGGAAATGATCATAAAAGCTACTGTAATCTTTTTGCTCTATAAAAAACATTCATTACCTTTGAAACTTTGATTGTCTTTTACTTCTATTAAACAGGACATCTTGTTAGACAGACAATCTGAGAGTTTCTTCCCCACTCTGTGAAAACTGTCTCTCCAACATTCAGTGGAGTCCTATGGTCTAAAAGTAAAGACAGGAAGAGTGTAAAAGAGAGAAATTGTTTATGCAAGGTGAACCAATGTCAATACAGAAGTTAGTCACTACCAATACAATATTGTAAAGCAAAAAAAAAAAAATCATAAAAAAATAAGTTAGTCACTATAAAAATGTATGTCCTTGGGTTATTTACCTCATTAATTCATCTAACATTATTATTATTAAAAAATGACCAGAATATTTACTGCTAGCAATAAGTCTTAGCATTGAGCAATAATTGCTATATGCCAGTTTATATGTATTCTCATTTAATCCCACAAAAATAAAAATAAAAAAAAAAAACTATGAGGATATGCTATCATTAATCTTAGTTTACAGATGAGGGATTTAAAGTTAGAGAGCTTTGGTAATTATTAAATAAGTAGTGGAGCAAGGCCTAAAATATTGCAGTATAAATTCAAACCTTGTGTGTTCTGTCTCTATGCACTGTAGATTTTTGCAAGAATACTCACATTTTAGCAGCTTACTTTCCACTTACTATGTGAGTAGAGCTACAAAAGACTAATACAGACATGAATTTCAACAACAGTAATATTGGTAATAATAGCTAACAAAACTGAATACTTGAAAATTGTCATCTAATATATTCATAGTTTTATCAACTAGCTGCTGTCAATTTCTTTTAAAAAAGTATATACTTGGAACAATAACATATTAAGTTTGCCACCTGTTATTGTGATTTTTGTGTGAATGCAAAGCAAGAAGCACACTAGTAATAAGTATCAGGATAGTTTAATATAATATTCTTTATATTTGATAGATAAAGATTACAGAAACTAAGCAAGTTAATAACAGAACTGAATAATGATATAAGGATGATCTAATACAGCTTTTATCTAGGTGGTATGAAATGTGAATAGATGGTATAACATATAAAAAGAGTTTCATGGCCAAATATATTTGGGAAACATAACTAAGTTAAATGATTTTGTAATTGCAGAAATTCATAGACCATTAATGTGTATTATGAAACACCCAGAAGTAGACTGACTAAGCAGTGCTTCCCAGAAATATTTGATAATATTTTTGTTTTTTATAAAATATCTTGAGTACCACTGAACACTGAAAAAAATACATATGTTTCTCTACAACCAGAAAACAGAATATACCTTCTTTTCAAGTGGCCATAGAATACACATATATAAGTAGCCATGTAATAGGCAACAAAGAAAATATCAATAATTTTCAAACAAACAAAAAAAAAACAGGAAAAAGAAAATTCATATTTCAGATTTGCAGATAAGTATGTTGAATTGATTTCATGCAGCTACTTTTACTTCTTCCCAGTCCCCATTTTCCCTTACTGCCAAAATGTAAAGTATAATTTTCTAAGCTCTAAACACAAAAAAAACTAGAAGGAAGATGAATGAGTGATAAGTGACTTAGTAAACCAGAGAAAACTGAATCCAGGCCTACAGGTGAGGAAAGCCTAGAGCCAACTCAGTCAACAAGCAGAATCCTAAAATACTCAGGAATTGGCAGCAGCAAAAGCTTTTGGAAATGGAGAGGGAGAGGACTGTAAAATAGGATAATCTGACAATTTGTTTTAGAAATAGAATCCCAAATCATGTTTCCCATCCTAGTAACAAAAACAGAAGTTTTTCTTTTTTTTTTTTTTTGGAAGAGCTAAACCAGACACCTTCTCGATTGGGGAACATTGAGAACAATTGTTTGGGATTAGCATACTGAAAATTAAGAGGTTTAAATGAATATTTGCTTCTTGGGTGCTGAACCATGCCCCTCCCAGATGCTTTAACCCCTCTTTGGCTCTCAGATGCTGGCAACCACATTCATGTGTAAGCAGGAAATTTGAATGCTTTCTCTAGAGAAGTCAAAACTGCCCTAAGAGCAAAGAGAAATAATGAAATCAGTAGTTCCAGGAAATAAGCCCAGCTAGCAGTTGTGCCTAGAACTTCAAATCAAATGTTTTAGTCTCCATTCTCAATTAATGAGCAATTAATTGTTACAAGATATTTGAGGAAAGTCTCCAAGAAGACCAAGTAGGGAACCAATACAACTTGGAGGAAATGGTGATTGTTTAGAAACTAAAAATCTGAAAGAAAAAAAAAAAAAAAAACACTATTAAAAAAAGGGACATTCCGATTTTTTTTTAATTTAGATAAGTTTTTTAAAATGATATATAGCAAAATTTTTTTAAAGCTTGAAGATAAAATCACCCAGAAAAGAGAGAAAAAGAGAATGAGATGGAAATTTGGAGAAAAAATAATATTAGAAAACAAATCCAGGAAGTATAATATCTGAAGATAGAAAATCTGGAATGATAGCAGAGATAAAATGGCGGTGGGGAAATAATCACACCAAAAAATCAAAATTATTTTCCATAAATGAAAGACATCATCAAAAGGGGCTGCCAGGTATGCCAAACATTTGAAGTAAAATATAAATAAAATACACTAAAATCAAAGCAAAATTTTTACTAACTTTCAGAAAGAGAGGGAGAAGTCAAGTACAAATTATTGAGTCAGAATGACATTTAATTTCTTAACAGTAGCATGAGAAACTAGAAGACATTGTGATTACTTACCACAGAGAAACCATCAGTTAAGATGAGGTTAGAAAAAAAGTCATTTTCCAACATTCATGGTCACAAACAACTATCTCATAAATAATTTCTCAGGAGACTACTGGAAAATATGCTCAATCAAAATGAGGGGGGAAACGTTAAAAAAAAAGGAATATGGAACACAAGATATTGGAGAGCCAAAATGAAAGAGAGTGATGAAAGAAATCTCAAGGAAAACGGTGAAAGAAAGTCCCACAATGACTGCTCAGAAAAAATGAAGAGATCAACTTAGTCTATTTTGAGGCATGTGAGAAAGCTCTAGGAGACTGTTCTCTGCAAAGAAGAAATAAATAGAACACCAGGTGTCTGAATATATTGAAAAGATATTCCTTTTAAAATTTGTCCATAATTTAAGTTTTGAAGGAAAAAAAAAAAAAAACAATGATACTGTACTAAATGACTTAGTTCTAGCATCATCATAGTCTTGGTAAAGTATGAACTGAATATGAATCAAGCACAAATTATGATATAACTGTATTTAGAATGATCAGGAAGTTACATGTGAGTGATGAGTGTGTGATGAGGAAAGATAATCCTTATCTTTCATAGTGGAAATTCAATAAAAAATACTTAAAATTGAAAATTTAAGAAACAAAAATGAAAGTATTTTATTTAGAAATATAGAGGTAAATACCAAAACAATCAGCTAAAGAAGTTAAAAGTTAAAAAAAAAAAAGTTTAAAGAAGAGTAACTGAGTGGAGGGGACATGAGACTATTGTTAAATTACTCACTTTAAACAAATCTTGGGTAAGTATTAGATAGTGTGTATAAGTAATTGTTTAAAATAAACATTACATTAAAATAACATGTTCCTGTTTTAAGGAATCTCCACACTGTTCTCCATAGTGGCTGCACTAGTTTGCATTCCCACCAACAGTGTAAGAGGGTTCCCTTTTCTCCACACCCTCTCCAGCATTTATTACTTGTAGACTTTAGGATCGCAGCCATTCTGACTGGTGTGAAATGGTACCTCATAGTGGTTTTGATTTGCATTTCTCTGATAATGAGTGATGTTGAGCATCTTTTCATGTGTTTGTTAGCCATCTTTATGTCTTCTTTGGAGAAATGTCTATTTAGTTCTTTGGCCCATTTTTTGATTGGGTCATTTATTTTTCTGGAGTTGAGCTGTAGGAGTTGCTTGTATATTCTCGAGATTAGTTGTTTGTCAGTTGCTTCATTTGCTATTATCTTCTCCCATTCTGAAGGCTGTCTTTTCACCTTGCTAATAGTTTCCTTTGATGTGCAGAAGCTTTTAAGGTTAATTAGGTCCCATTTGTTTATTTTTGCTTTTATTTCCAATATTCTGGGAGGTGGGTCATAGAGGATCCTGCTGTGATGTATGTCAGAGAGTGTTTTGCCTATGTTCTCCTCTAGGAGTTTTATAGTTTCTGGTCTTACGTTTAGATCTTTAATCCATTTTGAGTTTATTTTTGTGTATGGTGTTAGAAAGTGTTCTAGTTTCATTCTTTTACAAGTGGTTGACCAGAGTTCCCAGCACCACTTGTTAAAGAGATTGTCTTTAATCCATTGTATATTCTTGCCTCCTTTGTCGAAGATAAGGTGTCCATATGTGCGTGGATTTATCTCTGGGCTTTCTATTTTGTTCCATTGATCTATATTTCTGTCTTTGTGCCAGTACCATACTGTCTTGATAACTGTGGCTTTGTAGTAGAGCCTGAAGTCAGGTCCAGCAATCCCACTGCTGGGCATACACACTGAGAAAACCAGAAGGGAAAGAGACACGAGTACCCCAATGTTCATCGCAGCACTGTTTATAATAGCCAGGACATGGAAGCAACCTAGATGTCCATCAGCAGATGAATGGATAAGAAAGCTGTGGTACATATACACAATGGAGTATTATTCAGCCATTAAAAAGAATACATTTGAATCAGTTCTAATGAGGTGGATGAAACTGGAGCCTATTATACAGAGTGAAGTAAGCCAGAAAGAAAAACACCAATACAGTATACTAACGCATATATATGGAATTTAGAAAGATGGTAACAATAACCCTGTGTACGAGACAGCAAAAGAGACACTGATATATAGAACAGTCTTATGGACTCTGTGGGAGAGGGAGAGGGTGGGAAGATGTGGGAGAATGGCATTGAAACATGTAAATATCATGTATGAAATGAGTTGCCAGTCCAGGTTCGATGCACGATACTGGATGCTTGGGGCTGGTGCACTGGGACGACCCAGAGGGATGGAATGGGGAGGGAGGAGGGAGGAGGGTTCAGGATGGGGAACACATGTATACCTGTGGCGGATTCATTTTGATATTTGGCAAATCTAATACAGTTATGTAAAGTTTAAAAATAAAATAAAATTAAAAAAAAAAAAAAATAACATGTTCCTTTTCTTCCATAAATCTAGAATAAATAAAGTAGAAATAAACAACAACAATAATCCATGAACCTACTTACATGTAGGCAGTTCTTTTGCCCTTTTCCTTTTTGTCTATGTGTGTTCTGCTTAAACCTTAATTGTAAAGATGAGATCACTAGGTAATGCTTAACTCCTGACTTCAGCTCTACTAAATGTACACAATGCCTTGCCCAACATATTGATTCCTTTCTTGGATTAAAAGAAATAAAAATGAATAATTAAGTAGTTAAAGAATGAACAGAAATTCAACAGTAACAGAAATTCAAATGCACTGCACTAAACAACTCAAGGGTATGATGAGATAAAAATCATTACAGATTTATATAGAAAACAATGCAAAGCTTTACTTCAGAACTTACATCACTGTACAAAGTCAGAGGAAATTTTATAGTCTTAAACATTTGAATTAGTAAGAAGGCAAAAATAAACATTCATTCAAGAAGCTTTAATAAGGAAAAAAAATTAAATAAACCTAAAGAAATCAAAAAAAAAATCAATAAAGGACAAAAATCATGTCAGAAAACAAAAATACAGTATAGCTGAAACAATATAAAATCTGATAATTTAGAAACGCATATGAGAATACATCATAAAGCCTTATGCTATTATAATTTAAAACCTAAGTGAAATTGAATTTTTACCAGGTAAATATGAACTACAAAAGTACCTTAGGAAGATGTAGGATCCCTAAATACACTTGCAACAATGGGAATGATTAAGAAATCAGTGAAAAGTTTACTTTCACTGCTGCTGCTGCTGCTAAGTTGCTTCAGTTGTGTCCGACTCTGTGCAACCCCATAGAACACTGGAGTGGGTTGCCATTGCCTTCTCTGACATAAAGACTAGCTGGCTTAATAAGAAGTTCTTTAAAACTTTAAGGGAAAATATATTTCTGATGTTTATAAAGCCTTCTATAACAAATAAGAGATAAATCTTTCTATTTCTTTCTTAAATGAAAGCAGTATAATACAACTGCCAAAATCTGACAGAAATAACAAAGATAGATTTTATGCAATCTTATCTATTATTGCAAAATTACTGTCATTTTCCAATGTCTCCTTTAATATATAAAGAAGAACTACATTATGTTTATGAGTAAAATAACAAAAGCATCTAAATTAGAGTAAGACAGATTTAAAGGTTGCTTGATATATTCCTAATTATTTAAAATAAACTGTGCCTACTGAATAGGATCTCTAGATATAGCATCAATAATCTCAATTTCTAATAAGGAAAGAATTAATTTTGATGCCCTATGAAGTTTGAAGTCTATTATATTACAGTGTGCATTAAATTTACAATACACTACAATAACATATATACAGAATCATGAAAAATAAAATATACATCAGCAGTCTCTAAAAGAAGTTTCTTAAAGTAGATGTAAAGCTTATATTGTCTTTTATGTACATAATCATTCTAATTTCAAAAAATATTTCTCTTAGAATTTTGTTCTGGAAATAAAGTACTATAAATCAATCAGATAAGACAATAAAATATGATATGGAAGGCTTCCTAAGACATCAGTACAAAGAGATAGAGTAAAACAGTAGAATGAGAAAGACTAGAGATCTCTTCAAGAAAATCCAACAGCACATTAAAAAGATCATACACCATGACCAAGTGGGCTTTATCCCAGGGATGCAAGAATTCTTCAATATCCACAAATCAATCAATGAAATACACCACATTAACAAATTGAAAAATAAAAGCCATATGATTATCTAAATAGATGCAAAGAAAGCCTTTGATAAAATTCAACATCCATTTATGATAAAAACCCTCCAGAAAGCATGAATAGAAGGAACATATCTCAACATAATAAAAGCTATATATGACAAACCCACAGCAAACATTATCCTCAATGGTGAAAAATTGAAAGCATTTCCCCTAAAGTCAGGAACAAGACAAGGGTGCCCACTCTCACCACTACTACTCAACATAGCTTTGGAAGTTTTGGTGACAGCAATCAGAGCAGAAAAAGAAATAAAAGGAATCCAAAATGGAAAATAAGAAGTAAAACTCTCACTGTTTGCAGATGACATGATCCTCTACATAGAAAACCCTAAAGACTCCACCAGAAAATTACAAGAGCTAATCAATGAATATAGTAAAGTTGCAGGATATAAAATCAACACACAGAAATCCTTGCATTCCTATACAATAATAATGAGAAAATAGAAAGAGAAATTAAGGAAAGAATTCCATTCACCATTGCAACAAAAAGAATAAAATACTTAGGAATATATCTACCTAAAGAAACTAAAGACCTATATATAGAAAACTATAAAACACTTCTGAAATAAATCAAAGAGGACACTAATAGATGGAGAAATAGACCATGTTCATGGATCGGAAGAATCAATATAGTGAAAATGAGTATACTACCCAAAGCAATCTATAGATTCAATGCAATCCTTATTAAACTACCAATGATATTTTTCACAGAGCTAGAACAAATAATTTTGCAATTTGTACAGAAATACAAAAAAAAAACCTTGGATAGCCTAAGCAATCTTGAGAAAGAAGAACTGGAGGAATCAACCTGCCTGACTTCAGGCTCTACTACAAAGACACAGTCATCAAGAGAGTTTGGCACTGGCACAAAGACAGAAATATAGACCACTGGAACAAAATAGAAAGCCCAGAGATAAATCCATGCACCTATGGACACCTTATCTTTAACAAAGGAGATAAGAATATACAGTGCAGAAAAGATAATCTCTTTAACAAGTGGTGATGGGAAAACTGGTCAACCACTTGTAAAAGAATGAAACTAGAACACTTTCTAACACTATATACAAAAATAAACTCAAAATGGATTAAAGATCTAAACATAAGACCAGAAACTATAAAACTCCTAGAGGAGAACATAGGCAAAACACTCTCTGACATAAATCACAGCAGGATCCTCTATGACCCACCTCCCAGAATATTGGGAATAAAAGCAAAAATAAACAAATGGGACCTAATTAAACTTAAAAGCTTCTGCACAACAAAAGAAACTATAAGCAAGGTGAAAGGACAACCTTCAGAATGGGAGAAAATAATAGCAAATGAAGCAACTGACAAACAACTAATCTCAAAAATATACAAGCAAATCCTGCAGTTCAATTCCAGAAAAATAAACGACCCAATCAAAAAATGGGCCAAAGAACTAAATAGACATTTCTCCAAAGAAGGCATACAGATGGCTAACAAATACATGAAAAGATGCTCAACATCACTGATTATCAGAGGAATGCAAATCAAAACCACTATGAGGTACCATTTCACACCAGTCAGAATGGCTGTGATCCAAAAGTCTACAAGCAATAAATGCTGGAGAGGATGTGAAAAAAAAGGAACCCTCTTACACTGTTGGTGGGAATGCAAACTAGTACAGCCACTATGGAGAACAGTGTGGAGATTCCTTTAAAAAACTGGAAATAGAACTGCCATACAACCCAGCAATTCCACTGCTGGGCATACACACCAAGGAAACTAGAATTGAAAGAGACACGTGTACCCCAGTGTTCATCACAGCACTGTTTATAATAGCCAGGACATGGAAGCAACCTAGATGTCCATCAGCAGATGAATGGATAGGAAAGCAGTGGTACATATACACAATGGAGTATTACTCAGCCATTAAAAATAATATATTTGAATCCGTCCTAATGAGGTGGATGAAACTGGAGATTATTATGCAGAGTGAAGTAAGCCAGAAAGAAAAACACCAATACAGTATACTAATGCATATATATGGAATTTAGAAAGATGGTAACAACAACCCTTTATGTGAGACAGCAAAAGAGACACAGATGTTTAGAACAGTCTTTTGGACTCCGTGGGAGAGGGCGGGGTGGGAGGGATGATTTGGGAGAATGGCATAAAAACATGTATAATATCATATAAGAAACGAATCACCAGTCCAGGTTCGATGCAGGATACAGGAAGCTTGGGGCTGGTGCACTGGGATGACACAGAAGGATGGTATGGGGAGGGAGGTGGGAAGGGGGTTCAGGATGGGCAACACATGTACACCTGTGGCAGATGCATGTTGATGTATGGCAAAACCAATATAATATTGTAAAGTAAAATAATAATAATAATTTAAAAAGACAAAAAAATAAAGTACATTTCTAAAACAAAACAAACAAAGAAATAATAAAATAAATGAAGAGTTCTCCAAAAAAAAAAAAAAAGAAAATCAGAGACACCAAGGGAACATTTCATGCAAAGATGGGCATAATACATGACAGAAACAGAGAAACAGTATGGACCTAACAGAAACAGAAGATATTAAGACAAGGTGTAAAGAATGCACAGAACTATATAAGCAAGATCTTAAGGAGCCAGATAATCACGATGGTGTGATCACTCACCTAGAGCCAGACATCTTGGACTGTGAAGTCAAGTGGGCCTTAGGAAGCATCTCTATGAACAAAGATAGTGGAGGTGATTGAATTCCAGTTGAACTATTTCAAATCCTAAAAGATGATGCTGTGAAAGTGCTGCACTCAATATGCCAGCAAATTTGGAAAACTTAACAGTGGCCACAGGACTGGAAAAAATCAGTTTTCATTCCAATCCCAAAGAAAGGCAATGCCAAAGAATGTTCAAATTACTACGCAATTGCATTCATTTCACATGCTAGGAAAGTAATGCTCAAAATTATTCAAGCCAGGCTTCAACAGTATGTGAACTGAGAACTTCCAGATGTTCCAGCTGGATTTAGAAAAGGCAAAGGAATGAGAGATCAAATTGCCAGCATCTGTTGGATCATAGAAAAAAAAAACAAGAGAATTCCAGGAAAACATTTACTACTGCTTCATTTACTGCACTAAAGTCTTTGACTGTATGGATCACAACAAACTGGAAAATTCTTCAAAAGTTGGGGATACCAGACCACCTTACCTGTCACCTGAGAAACCTCTTTGCAAGTCAAAAAGACACAGTTAGAACCGGACATGGAAAAATGACTGGCTCCAAATTGGAGTACATCAAGGCTGTATCTTGTCACCCTGTTTATTTAACTTCTATGCAAAGTACATCATGCAAAATGCCTGGCTGGATGAAGCACAAAATGGAATCAAGATTGCTGAGAGATATATCAAGTAACCTTAGATATGCAGATGACAGCACTTTTGTGACAGAAAGCGAAGAGGAACTAAAAATCCTCTTGATGAAGGTGAAAGAGGAGAGTGAAAAAGCTGGCTTAAAAGTCAACATTCAAAAAACGAAGATCATGGCATTCAGTATCATCACTTCATGGCAAATATATAGGGAAAGAATAGAAATAGTGACAGACTTTATTTTCTTGGGTTCCAAAATCACTGCAGATGCTGACTGCAGGCATGAAATTAAAAGACGCTTGCTCCTTGGAAGAAAAGTTATGACCAACCTAGATAGCATATTAAAAAGTAGAGACATTACTTTGCCGACAAAGGTCTGTCTAGTCAAAGCTTTGGCTTTTCCAGTAGTCATGTATGGATGTGAGAATTGGACCACAAAGAAGGCTGAGCACCAAAGAATTCATGCTTTTGAACTGTGCTGTTGGAGAAGACTGTTGAGAGTTCCTTGGGCTGCAGGGAGATAAAACCAGTCCATCCTAAAGGAAATCAGCCCGAAATATTCATTGGAAGGACAGATGCTGAAGCTGAAACTCTAATATTTTGGCCATCTGATGTGACAAGCCCACTCATTAGAAAAGACCCTGTTGCTAGGAAAGATTCAAGGCAAGAGAAAAAGGGGACAACAGAGGATGAGATGGTTGAATGGCATCACTGACTCAATAGACATGAGTTTGACCAAACTCCAGGAGATGGTGAAGGACAGGAAAGCCTGGCAAGCTGAAGTCCATGGGGATCTCAAAGAATCAGACATGACTGAGCAACTGAAGAATAACAGCAATAATGGAAGCATTGGGAAAAGGTAGAAGTAAAATTATCATTTTATGCAGATGCTATGATTGTATTAAGGAAACCTTAGAAAATCTATTTCAGAAACAATTTGAAGCAATACAAATCTTTAGAAAGCCATTCATAAATTTAATATACACAAACTGATAGCTATTTTATAAACCAGCAGTAGTCATTTAAACATAAAATAAAAGATGATAATATGAAAAACAAAACATAAAATATTTAGGAATGTATTCAAGAGGAAATGTTTAGGACCAATTTGAATAAAACTTTGAAACTTACTTATGCCTGCTAAAAAAAGAAAAAAAAAAAAAACTTAAATGCAGAGATATATATCCTTCCTTAGATAAAATGGACATTAAGTGTATCAATTCTCTTTAGTTAATCAACAATTCCAATGCAATCCCAAGCAAAATCCTAATTATGATTTTAAATATCCTGAGGAAATTAAACTAAAGTTTATCTGAAAGAAGGAAATATCAAGAAAATTCTGAAAAAATAAGTCTCGCCCTACACTCCTTTCTGTATAAACCTTCCATTTGTACAAATCCTCAGATTATCTTCCTATTTGCCTAATGGATCAGCGCCTGATCCATGGATCACTTAATAAAGTCAATTAGATCTTTAAATTAACTTGGATAAATTTTTCAGATCAGATCAGATCAGTCGCTCAGTTGTGTCCGACTCTTTGTGACCCCATGAATCACAGCACGCCAGGCCTCCCTGTCCTTCACCAACTCCCGGAGTTCACCCAGACTCACGTCCATTGAGTCAGTGATGCCATCCAGCCATCTCATCCTCTGTCGTCCCCTTCTCCTCTTGCCCCCTATCCCTCCCAGCATCAGAGTCTTTTCCAATGAGTCAACTCTTCGCATGAGGTGGCCAAAGTACTGGAGTTTCAGCTTTCGCATCATTCCTTCCAAAAAAATCCCAGGGCTGATCTCCTTCAGAATGGACAGGCTGGATCTCCTTGCAGTCCAAGGGACTCTCAAGAGTCTTCTCCAACACCACAGTTCAAAAGCATCAATTCTTTGGCGCTCAGCCTTCTTCACAGTCCAACTCTCACATCCATACATGACCACAGGAAAAACCATAGCCTTGACTAGACGGACCTTTGTTGGCAAAGTAATGTCTCTGCTTTTGAATATGCTATTTGGTTGGTCATAACTTTCCTTCCAAGGAGTAAGTGTCTTTTAATTTCATGGCTGCAGTCACCATCTGCAGTGATTTTGGAGCCCAGAAAAACAAAGTTTGACACTGTTTCCACTGTTTCCCCATCTATTTCCCAAGAAATGATGGGACCGGATGCCATGATCTTCGTTTTCTGAATGTTGAGCTTTAAGACAACTTTTTGACTCTCCTTTTTCACGTTCTTCAAGAGGCTTTTGAGTTCCTCTTCACTTTCTGCCATAAGGGTGGTGTCATCTGCATATCTCAGGTTATTGATATGTCTCCCAACAATCTTGATCCCAGCTTGTGTTTCTTCCAGTCCAGCGTTTCTCATGACGTACTCTGCATATAAGTTAAATAAACAGGGTGACAATATACAGCCTTGATGTACTCCTTTTCCTACTTGGAACCAGTCTTTTGTTCCATGTCCAGTTCTAACTGTTGCTTCCTGACCTGCATACAAATTTCTCAAGAGGCAGATCAAGTGGTCTGGTATTCCCATCACTTTCAGAATTTTCCAGTTTATTGTGATCCACACAGTCAAAGGCTTTGGCATAGTCAATAAAGCAGAAATAGATGTTTTTCTGGAACTCTCTTGCTTTTTCCATGATCCAGCAGATGTTGGCAATTTGATCTCTGGTTCTTCTTCCTTTTCTAAAACCAGCTTGAACATCAGGAAGTTCACAGTTCACATATTGCTGAAGCCTGGCTTGGAGAATTTTGAGCATTACTTTACTAGCATGTGAGATGAGTGCAATTGTGCGGTAGTTTGAGCATTCTTTGGTGTTGCCTTTCTTTGGGATTGGAATGAAAACTGACCTTTTCCAGTCCTGTGGCCACTGCTGAGTTTTCCAAATTTGCTGGCATATTGAGTGCAGCACTTTCACAGCATCATCTTTCAGGATTTGGAATAGCTCAACTGGAATTCTATCACCTCCACTAGCTTTGTTTGTAGTGATGCTTTCTAAGGCCCACTTGACTTCACATTCCAGGATATCTGGCTCTAGGTCAGTGATCACACCATCATGATTATCTGGATCCTGCAGATCTTTTTTGTACAGTTCTTCTGTGTATTCTTGCCATCTCTTCTTAATATCTTCTGCTTCTTTTAGGTCCATACCATTTCTGTCCTTTATCGAGCTCATCTTTGCATGAAATATTCCTTTGGTATCTCTGATTTTCTTGAAGAGATCTCTAGTCTTTCCTATTCTGTTGTTTTCCTCTATTTCTTTGCATTGATCGCTAAAGAAGGCTTTCTTATCTCTTCTTGCTATTCTTTGGAACTCTGCATTCAGATGTTTATATTTTTCCTTGTCTCCTTTGCTTTTCACTTCTCTTCTTTTCACAGCTATTTGTAAGGCCTCCCCAGACAGCCATTTTGCTTTTTTTGCATTTCTTTTCCATGGGGATGGTCTTTATCCCTGTCTCCTGTACAATGTCATGAACCTCATTCCATAGCTCATTAGTCATTCTATCTATCAGATCTAGTCCCTTAAATCTATTACTCACTTCCACTGTATAATCATAAGGGATTTGATTTAGGTCATACCTGAATGGTCTAGTGGTTTTCCTTACTTTCTTCAATTTAAGTCTGAATTTGGCAATAAGGAGTTCATGGTCTGAGCCACAGTCAGCTCCTGGTCTTGTTTATGCTGACTGTATAGAGCTTCTCCATCTTTGGCTGCAAAGAATATAATCAATCTGATTTCGGTGTTGAGCATCTGGTGATGTCCATGTATAGAGTCTTCTCTTGTGTTGTTGGAAGAGGCTGTTTGTTATGACCAGTGCATTTTCTTGCAAAACTCTATTAGTCTTTGCCCTGCTTCATTCTGTATTCCAAGGCCAAATTTGCCTGTTACCCCAGGTGTTTCTTGACTTCCTACTTTTGCATTCCAGTCCCCTATAATGAAAAGGACATCTTTTTTGGGTGTTAGTTCTAAAAGGTCTTGTAGGTCTTTATAGAACTGTTCAACTTCAGCTTCTTCAGTGTTACTGGTTGGGGCATAGACTTGGATTACTCTGGTATTGAATGGTTTGCCTTGGAAATGAAGAATTTCCATTACTTGCAACTGAAAGCTTTCTGAGTGATGC
The DNA here is from genome assembly GCF_029407905.1 of Bubalus kerabau. Lineage (NCBI taxonomy): Eukaryota > Metazoa > Chordata > Mammalia > Artiodactyla > Bovidae > Bubalus > Bubalus kerabau. Next base: position 54,756,332 of record NC_073647.1, on the reverse strand, counting down.
ACATATACTATCAATATTTAATATGTTGTTTCATAACAACATTTCCAACTTTGTTCCTTGGGCAAAACTAAATTCCATTTGAATCTAACATTTACTTCCAAAAAAGAAATCATAATATGTTATTATAAAATATGGACACGAGATACCTTTACAAATTTAGTGCTAGATGCATGTAAGGAATTCCAGTTATTCCAAACAGTAGAATTTCAGAATCAGTACAAAAATTAATTATCCTTCATATTTTGAATGGGTCATCAATGAGGTACAGAAATGGAGGTCTCTGCTCTTGAATAGGCATTTTTGTCAGTTTGATTAGATGTTTTAGTCCTATCCAATTTCTCTGAGATGATGCACTATGAATGGTGCATGATATACACCATGCTCCCACATCCCACAAAGAGGTACTCTTTGGGAGGTTTGAATTGCAATCATATGCAATTAAAAATAATGTTGTTATAAGTTTTACTAAATGCTCTTTGAATTCAAAACACAAATATTTTACTACAAATGTTATTAAAACCCTAGTTCTTATATTTCTTACTAATGATAAATTATAGATGAGAAATAAGGAGGATTAACCAGATACAGTCATTAGATGCTTAGCAACCTAAAACATTTCATTAATGTTTTCAGAGACTAGTAGTATTTGCTACTGTTCTCTTGTGAATTTAGCTTTATTTTTATTTTACAACATTCAACATATATTCTATTTCTTCAAAAGACCCTTTTCTTGAAATTGCCTCATCATGAAACTATTGAAATTTGCAAAGGTGTGTATCCAACTTGAATTGTAAACAGAAAAGAACTGAAATCTTTGTGCAAAATAAGAGGTTATAGTATAATAGATATACTTACTGGAAAGGACAACTTTCTTAATCTAATATATGAAAATACTGAAGAAAGAATTATTAGACATGAAATGAAGAGAGTATATCTCATTTGGCAAATAATATATTTAAATTACTTCATCCATTCTAAATATATTTATTAAATATATATGTAGTGATATGCAATGAACCAACCAATTAAGACAATGCCTCTGCCCTTATAGAAAGAAAAAGATAATGGGAAGTTCATACATTAACCAAATAAAACAACTACATAATATAATTACAAGAATCAATATCTTGTTTGCAAAACACAAAAACAAAAATATAAACAAATCTAGAAGTAAATCTAAGCATCATCCAAATGTGTTTCTCCATAAGTTATTAAGGATAATCAGAGAATGTTATAGCCAGAAGAGAATTATAAATTCAACTTGTCTGTCTTCTTTTACTAAGGTGAAAACTGGCATAAGAAAATCAAACAATTTGTTCCAAGGTTGCCTAGCACTAGCAGAGATAAGACTATATAACTAGGTTGTTTTAATCCTAGTCTAATATTCTTTCTATTATATTATGCTGCCATAATGGACATTTAGATGAATATTGGTAAGTCCCTTTTTCATGTTCAGGAAATATGTATTATTAGGAAGATAACGTCTAATATTTTATTAATGTTTCCATCTTCTTATATGGGGTTTATGCAAAAGAAGAACAGAACATTTAACAAAATCATGGACTGTAAATTTTTACTTCCTTCAAGGTTTTACTTCAATTGCAAGGGGCCTATATAGGGATAAGCATGCATCTATTTATACTGAAGGATTTCCTTGTAGGCTAATTAATTCCTGCAAGGATTTTTTTTTTTTTTTTTTTTACCAGAATAGGCTCTCAATGAAAAAAAAATAAGCTCATTGAAAGGCTAATGTTTTTTTCAGGAATCAACTTAGATTATAAATCAACAGGTTAGAGCTTATATTTCCTGAACCACCTCAAGGTTATCAGTTGTCAATAGATTCAAAATTTTTTTAAATATCTGTGCTGATGGAAAAAACCTTGGACACAAATCATATCGAAATCACTTGTGCTCAGATGTGGAATGTGCTATGAGAAGGCAGAACTTCTGTTAATCTGTCTCACTGGTAAGGAGGTACAGCCTGAATGGCACATTATAGAGATAAATTCTGACTCAGATATATACAGGAACTGCAATCAAGCTAAAAAAAAAATTATTGCTTTATAAAATGTTAGATTTGGTGTGTTCATTACAAGTAAATAATTGAAACCCTCTGAAGAACTTCAAGGTTTTATATGAGTCAGGGTTCTCAAGAGACACAGAATCAATAGGATTACATAGATCCAGTAGGATATTAATTTATTTAGAGGTATACCAGACCACCTGGCGTGCCTCTTGAGAAACCTATATGCAGGTCAGAAAGCAACACTTAGAACTGGACATGGAACAACAAATGGTTCCAAATTGGAAAAGGAGTACGTCAAGGCTGTATATTGTCACCTAGCTTATTTAACTTATATGCAGAGTACCTCATGAGAAACGCTGGGCTGGAATAAGCACAAACTGGAATGAAGATTGCCGGAAGAAATATCAATAACCTCAGATATGCAGATGATACCACGCTTATGGCAGAAAGTGAAGAGGAACTAAAAAGCCTCTTGATGAAAGTGAAAAAGTTGGCTTAAAGTGCAACATTCAGAAAACTAAGATCATGGCATCTGGTCCCATCAGTTCATAGGAAATAGATGGGGAAACAGTGGAAACAGTGTCAGACTTTATTTTGGGGGGCCCCAAAATCACTGTCGATGGTGATTGCAGCCATTAAATTAAAAGACGTTTACTCCTTGGAAGGAAAATTATTGCCAACCTAGACAGTATATTGAAAAGCAGAGATATTATTTTTCCAACAAAGGTCCATCTAAGTCAAGGCTATGGTTTTCCAGTAGTCATGTATGGATGTGAGAGTCGGACTGTGAAGAAAGCTGAGTGCCGAAGAATTGATGCTTTTGAACTGTGGTGTTGGAGAAGACTCTTGAGAGTCCTTTGGACTGCAGGGAGATCCAATCAGTACATCCTAAAGGAGATCAGTCCTGGGTGTTCTTTGGAAGGAATGATGCTGAAGCTGAAACTGCAACAATTTGGCCACCTTGTGCGAAGAGTTGACTCATTGGAAAAAACTCTGATGCTCGGAGGGATTGGTGGCAGGAGGAGAAGGGGACAACAGAGAATGAGATGGCTGGATGGCATCACCGACTAGATGGACATGAGTTCGAATGAACTCTGGGAGTTGGTGATGGACAGGGAGGCTTGGTGTCCTGTGATTCATGGGGTCGCAAAGAGTTGGACACGACTGAGTGACTGAACTGAACTGAACTAGGTGATTTACATTTTCAAGAGATGGTTGTTGTTGTGCTAAGGGCAACTACAAAGGGAAAAAAAAAAAAAGCTGTACACTAAACATTCTAAAGCATAAGAGTTTTGTAAAACATTCCTGAATAGAAAGCTGAGGAGAGGAAGTATCTTAGGACTTTATAACTCTGTGCCTTTTATATCAGACCAGAGACTTTGATGACTGATGTTCAGGGTGAGGCATTAGTAGGACAAATAGAGAAATAGTATAATCCTCTCAGACACAGCCAGAGCATCTCTCTGTGATGATAAAGCCTTCCCTTTGTTTCTTGCCCTGCTGACCAACATGTCATTATTTAATTTAAAATTCCCTCTGCCTGCCTAGCTTTGTAGCCTGGACACAGCTGTCAAAGTGTGAAAGCAAGGTTGTGGTTCGTTATGTTGCCACTGCTCTATGATTTCTTTCCTTCCCTCCCTCACCAATTTTAACTCCTGAGTCAATACAGTATTTTTAAATATTACTCATATCATAATTCTTAGTGATTTATTGAAGGTTTTGGTTTCTGTGTTTCTGAGCTTCCCCTCCTCTAATGATCTTGGTCCACCAACTCTGAGGGATTCCCTTCCAAAACTCTAAGGCCACACCCACAGGTGAACATAGTGAAAAATAAAAGCACACATCTATGTTGATTAGTCTCACTTTAAATTCATGACCACTAACCTCAAATGTTTCCCTTTAATCTCTCTCTAGTATCTTCCTTTATTGCATTCCCTATTCCATTCTACTAGATGGCCATTATAGTTTCTTGTTTTCACACCCCCAAAATTTTTTTCATGCTCCTCAATCCAATGTAATGACAATTCCTTGATCACCGAGAAAATCAGAACAATAAGAAAAGCAGTTTCTCATGTCCCTCCAACACCTGTCTGTATGTGTTTGTGCACATATATTCTACCTAGAAAGGCTATTACTATAGATTAACTGATCATGATCTTATTTAAGTTCAGCTCCTCTACTTAGAATTCTCATTCCTTTTCACACGTTTAGCATCATTTCACTAATTCTTAATTCTCTCTCACATTAGTAATTTTTCCCTCTCTATTGGATCATGTCCATCAGCATATAAGTGTGCTGCATTTACTCTCTGCTTTAAAAAAGTGCATCTTAACTCTTCAGCATCTTTCTGTGATTGCATGCGTGCTCAGTCTCTTCAGTTGTGTCTGACTATTTGTGACCCCATGGATTGTAGCCCACCAGGCTCCTCTATTCATGGAATTCTCCAGGCAAGAATACTAGAGTGGGTTACCATGCCCTTCTCCAGGGGCTCTTCCGGACCCATAACTGAACCAATGTCTCCTGAATTGCAGGCAGATTCTTTACCATCTGAGCCACCAGGGAAACCCCTCAGCATCTTTCTGCTCCCTTTTAAAGTAAAACTTTTCATGAGTTGTCTGTACCTTCCATCTCCTAAATTCTCTTCACCCATTTTCTGTGTTTTCCAATCAGACAATTGCTTCCAATCACTGTACTGAAAATAGCTTTCATCGAGGGCCCCAATAGCTCCATATTACTAAATATAATCTTCATCTTTCTTAATCTACCAGTAGCAATTCCTTTTTTTCACTTTGTTTCCATTACATCACACAATACTTGTTTTCCTCCTCCAAACTCAATTTTCCTTCTTGGTCTCCTTTGTATTTCCCTCCACATTTACCTATATGACCCAAGATCCACACTTTAAACTTCAACTCAATCTATTGTCATTAAAGTGGTCTCCTCTGGTATCATGCCTTTAAAGACCACCCTAAGACTTCATCTATAAAATAAAAGTCTTGTGATCCTTACCTATGAATTCCTGACATATATATCCTAATTCCTTCCTGATGTTTTATTCCTTTTAATGTCTACTGTGCATCTCAATCCTAATATGCCTAAGATTAAACTTCTGAATTCCACTCTAGATTTATTCATCACATAATGTTCTTGATCTCAGTAATAGAAACTCCTTCCTGCGCAAATCAAAATTTTTAGAGCTGTCTTTAATGTTTCCTTTTCTTTATTTCCTCTTACATTCCATATCAGATCACCAACAATCCTCTTGATGCTATCTTCAATTTGTATCCAGAATCTGATCACTTCTCACCATCTTCACTGCTGTTCACCTTAACCAAGCCCTATCATCCATCATCTGGTCAATTGTAGTATTCTTATTTTAGAGCTTCCTGGTTCTGTGCTTTAGCCCTTCAGTTTATCTCAACATAATAGCCTGGATATATCTAGCTAAAATCCAAGTCAAACCATGTAACAACATTGTTCATTGCTGTACATGATTTGGCTCTCAAATTCCTCTATGAACTTCTCACCATACTGGCCTCCTCACTGTTCATTGAAAATGCCAAGTAGATCTCAAGGATATCACATATGCTATGCCTTCTGCCTGAAATGCTCTTTCCCGATAAAACATAGTTTTCTCTCTCATTTTCTTCAAATATCTATTCAAATGTTCCCAAACTACAGATGATTTCCCTAGTCACCATATATAAAATAGCAATGTCATCCACATCTAATCATACATCTCTGCTCTTTGCTCTGTTTTTCTCTGTAGCACTTATCATCATTTAGCATATTTTATATTTACTTGCTTATTTGTTTATTCCTCTCCATCACCATTAGAATGCAAATTTCATTAGGGCTGAGCCTTGATTTTGTTAAGTGCTTTATGCTCACTGTGTACCACTTCAGTGGCTCTGTTGTTCAAAGACTTTACAGTTGACCCTTGAACAACATGGATTTGAATGGTTTAGGTCCACTTATACACAGTTTTTTTAAAGTAGTACATGACCCGAAGTTGGCTGATTCCACAGATGCAGAACAGAGAATATGGAAGAGCTGTGTACACAAAGGGCTGGCTGTAAGGTATAAGTGGATTTTCCACTATGCATCAGTTTGATGCCTCTAATTACTGTTTTTTTTTCAAGGGTGAACTGCATACTCACTATCTTTTTTGGAAATATTTTTTTATGTTTAACATTTTTTTAAATTGTTAGATGGTATTGCCCTTTTCCAGCTGTGGGATTGGTCCTAGAGGTGATATTTACTCTTGTGAATACCATACATGTAATATCTTTTACTTTTGTATTCCAACATGAATGAAATGAAGAAATTCAACTCAAATGTCTTTTCCCTGTAGTTAGTTCACAAAACCATTCAATCGGCCTATCTTCTTCTTTTCTTTATTCCTCTATAAAAACTGAAAATGATTTTTTTCTTCAAGTAAAACACATGATCTTTTTTCTGTATATTCATTTTTAAGTCCTTTGAGAAAATATACTCATCTCCACATTGTTCTTTACATTAAGAATACTTTTTAAAAGGTAATTTTCCACTCAGAGGCTAAATTTTAGGAGTGAGACTGTTTCCAGGTTCTTGAGTGTTCTAGGTTATCAAAGCACATACATACAGATACACACATATGCTGTATTTCTCTCTCTCTCTCTCTCTCACACACACACACACACACACACACACACATCACAAATACTAAGATTACACTTGGAATGGCTAACTGCCATACCTTCATCCTCCCACACTGGTGCTGCTTGTTCTGGCTGGAGGGAACCAATCTGAGTCTCCTGGGAATAATTACTGTTGGAAACTGCTGATCACATGAACTTTACCTTTTTCTAATTTTTTATCTTTCTGGTGAGTTTCAGAGATTGTTTTAAGGTGGAAAGAAATTCAATTCCAAAGTTATTTTTAATTACTAGCTTAAAAATATCTTTGCTTCAACTCTACCAGTTCTAGGTAGCATCATAGTAATCAGGCTGTGTGGTGCTTAAGTGGTGGCTGCACAGTGCTCTAGTGGCTGTGAGGAGATACCCCACATCCAAGGGCAAAGGAGAAGCCCCAGTAAGATGATTGGGAAGTTTCTACTCAGCTGTCTTCAAGATCACTCCTTCCTTCCTTGACTGTGCTGAAATCATCAAGGGCAGGAGATATTCCATGTCTGCTGTTAGGCACTCTTAGGTGGCTGCATGGTGCTGGAGTGACTTTGAGGAGACACCACATGTATAAAGGCAAAGGAGAAGCCCGAGCAAGATGGTAGGAGGGGCAAAATCACGTTTAGAATCAAACCCCATACACGCCAAAGATGCTCAGAGGGCTCAAATATACCTCGTGTGCACCAGGACCCAGAGACCCCACAGAGATTAAGACGGAACTGTATTTGAATGTCTCCTGAAGAGGGACATGTCATCAGTGGACTGCTGTGGGGGCAGGGGCTCTGGATGATGTAGACCTGGGTAAGACATAAGCCCTCTAGGAGGAGGTCACCATTAACCCACAATAAAGCTGTCAAAACTTACACAAGACTGGGGAAATAGATTCTTCCAAGGCACAAATGGCACCCCACTCCAGTACTCTTGCCTGGAAAATCCCATGGTTGGAGGAGCCTGGTAGGGTGCAGTCCATGGGGTCACTAAGAGTCGGACACGACTGAGCAACTTCACTTTCACTTTTCACTTTCATGCATTGAAGAAGGAAATGGCAACCCACTCCAGTGTTCTTGCCTGGAGAACCCCAGGGATGGGGGAGCCTGGTGGGCTGCCATCTATGGGGTCACACAGAGTTGGACATGACTAAAGTGACTTAGCAGCAGGGCACAAACAGAACCTTGTGTGCACTAGGACCCAGGAGAAAGGAACAGTGGATCAACAAGAGACTGATCCAGACTGGCCCGTGAGTGTCCAGGAGTCTCTGGCAGAGGCATGGGTGACAGTGACCTCCTCCAGGGTTTGGGGCACAGAGTGTAGTAGTGATGGGACATTTTGAAGGAGGTCACCACTATCTTCATTACCTCCACCATAGTTTGGCCTCAGGTCAAATAAGAGGGAGGGGACACAGCCCAACCCTTCAAAAGAAAATTGGATTAAAGATTTACTGAGCATGGCCCTGCCCATCAGAATAAGACCCAGTTTTTCCCCTCAGTCAATCTCTCCCATCAGGAAGCTTCAATAAGCCCCTTATCCTTGTCCACCTGAGGACAGACAGACTGAAAAGCATAATCACAGAAAACTAATCAATCTAATCACATGGACCACAGCTTTGTCAAACTCAGTGAAACAATGATCCATGCCACATAGGGCTACCCAAGACAGATGGGTCATGGTGAAGAGTTCTGACAAAATGTGGTCCAATGGAGAAGGGAAAGGCAAACTACTTCAGTATTCTTGCATTGAAAACCCCATGAACAGTATGAAAAGGCAAAAAAAAAAAAAAAAAAGACACTGAAAGAAGAACTCCAGAGGTCTGTAGGTGCCCAATATGCTACTGGAGATCAGTGGAGAAATAACTTCAGAAAGAATTAAAAGATGGAGCCAAGCAAAAACAACACCCAGTTGTGGATGTAATTGGTGATGGAAGCAAGGTCTGATGCTGTAAAAATCAATATTGCATAGGAACCTGGACTGTTAGGTCCATGAATCAAGGCAAATTTGGAAGTGGTCAAATAGGAGATGGCAAAAGTGAACGTCAACATCTTAGGAATCAGTGAACTAAAATGGACTGAAATGGGTGAATTTAACTCAGATGACCATTATATCTACTACTGTAGGCAAGAATCCCTTAGAAGAAATGCAGTAGCCATCAGAGTCAACAAAAGATTCTGAAATGCAGTACTTGGATGCAATCTCAAAAACGACAGAATGATCTCTGTTCGTTCCCAAGCCAAATCATTCAATATCATAATTATCCAAATCTATGCCCTGAGCAATAATAATGAAGAAGCTGAAGTTAAACGGTTCTATGAAGACCTACAGGACCTTCTAGAACTCACACCCAAAAAAGATACCCTTTTCATTATAGAGGACTGGAATGAAAAAGTAGGAAGTCAAGAATTACCTGGAGTAACAGGCAAATTTGGCCTTGGAGTACAGAATGAAGCAGGGCAAAGGCTAATAGAGTTTTGCCAAGAGAACGCACTGGTCATAGCAAATACACTGTTCCAACAACACAAGAGAAGACTCTACACATGGACATAACCAGATGATCAAAACCGAAATTAGATTGATTATGTTCTTTGTAGGCAAAGATGGAGAAGCTCTATATAGTAAGCAAAAACAAGACCAGAAGCTAACTGTGGCTCAAATTAAGACTTAAATTGAAGAAAGTAGGGAAAACTACTAAACCATTCAGTTCAGTTCAATTCAGTCTCTCAGTTGTGTCCAACTCTTTGTGACCCCTTTAATTACAGCACGCCAGGCCTCCCTGTCCATCACCAACTCCCGGAGTTCACTCAAACTCACGTCCATCGAGTCAGTGATGCTATCCAGCCATCTCATCCTCTGTTGTCCACTTCTCCTCCTGCCCCCAATCCCTCCCAGCATCAGTCTTTTCCAATGAGTCAACTCTTCGCATGAGGTGGCCAAAGTACGGAGTTTCATCATTCCTTCTAAAGAACACCAAGGACTGATCTCCTTTAGAATGGACTGGTTGGATCTCCTTGCAGTCCAAGGGACTCCCAAGAGTCTTCTCCAACACTACAGTTCAAAAGCATCGATTCTTGGCGCTCAGCTTGCTTTATAGTCCAAATTTTACATCCATACATGACTACTGGAAAAAGCATAACCTTGACTAGATGGACCTTTGTTGACAAATGTCTCTGCTTTTCAATATGCTATCTAGGTTGGTCATAACTTTCCTTCCAAGGAGTAAGCGTCTTTTAATTTCATGGCTGCAATCACCATCTACAGCGATTTTGGAGCCCCCCAAAATAAAGTCTGACACTGTTTCCACTGTTTCCCCATCTATATGCCATGAAGTGATGGGACCAGATGCCATGATCTTCGTTTTCTGAATGTTGAGCTTTAAGCCAACTTTTTCAGTCTCCTCTTTCACTTTCATCAAGAGGCTTTTTAATTCCTCCTCACTTTCTGCTATAAGGGTTGTGTCATCTGCATATCTGAGGTTATTGATACTTCTCCTTGCAGTCTTGATTCCAGCTTGTGCTTCTTCCAGTCCAGGATTTCTCATGATGTACTCTGCATATAAGTTAAATATGCAGGGTGATAATATACAGCCTTGATGCACTCCTTTTCCTATGACCTAAATCAAATCCCTTACAACTACACAGTGGAAGTGAGAAATAGATTTAAGCAATTAGATCTGATAAACAGAGTTCCTGAAGAACTATGGACTGAGGTTCGTGAACTTGTACAGGAGGCATGAATCAAGACCATCCCCAAGAAAAAGAAATTCAAAAAGGCCTCTGAGGAGGCCTTACAAATAGCTATGAAATGAAGAGAATCTAAAGGCAAAGGAGAAAAGGAAAGATATACCTATTTGAATGTAAAGTTCCAAAGAATAGCAAGGAGAGATAGTAAAGGCTTCTTCAGTGACTAATGCAAATAAATTCAGGAAAAATTAGAATAGGAAAGACTAGAGATCTCTTACAGGAAATGAGAGATATCAAGGGAATATTTCCTGTAAAGATGGTCACAGTTAAGGACAGAAATGGTATGAACCTAACAGAAGCATAAGATAGTAAGAAGAGATGGCACACAGAAGAATTATACAAAGAAGATCTTCACGACCCAGATAAACATGACTGTGTGATGACTCACCTAGAGCCAGACATCCTGGAATATGAAGTCAAGTGGGCCTTAGGAAGCATCACTTGAGCAAAGCTAGTGGAGGTGATGGAATTCCAGTTGAGCTATTTCAAATCCTAAAAGATGACGCTGTGAAAGTGCTGCACTCAGTATGCCAGCAAATTTGGAAAACTCAGCAGTGGCCACAGGATTGGAAAAATCAGTCTTCATTCCACTCTCAAAGAAAGGCAATGCCAAAGTATGATCAAACTAGCACACAGTTGCCCTCATCTCACATTCTAGCAAAGAAATGCTCAAAATTCTCTAAGCCAAGCTTCAGTAGTACATGAACCATGAAATTCCACATGTTCAAGGTGGATTTAGAAAAAGCAGAGGAACCAGAGATCAAATTGCTAACATCAGTTGGATCATTGAAAAAGCAAGACAGTTCCTGAAAAACATCTACTTCTGCTTTATTGACTATGCCAAAGCCTTTGACTGTGTGGATCACAAAAAACTTTGGAAAATTCTTCAAGAGATGGGGATAACAGTCCACCTGACCTCCCTTCTGAGAAATCTGTATGCAGGTTAAAAAGCAACAGATAGAACTGGACATGGAACAACAGACTGATTCCAAATCAGGAAAGGAGTACAACAAGGCTGTATATTGTCACTTTGCTTATTTAACTTATATGCTGAGTACATCATGAGGATAGCTGGGCTGGAAGAAGCACAAGCTGAAATCAAGATTGCTAGGAGAGATATAAATAACCTCAGATATGCAGATGACACCACCCTTACGGCAGAAAGTGAAGAAGAACTAAAGAGCCTCTTGATGAAAGTGAAAGAAGAAAGTGAAAAAGTTGTCTTAAAGCTCAACATTCAGAAAACGAAGATCATGGCATCTTGTTCCATCACTTCATGACAAATAGATGGGGAAACACTACAGACAGTGACAAACTTTATATTTTGGGGCTCCAAAATCACTGCAGATGGTGATTGCAGCCATGAAATTAAAAGACGCTTGCTCCTTGGAAGAAAAGCTATGGCCTACCTAGACAGCTTATTAAAAAGCAGAGACATTACTTTGCCAACAATGTTCCATCTAGTCAAAGCTATGATTTTCTGAGTAGTCATGTATGGATGTGAAATTTGGACTACAAATCAAGCTGAGCACTGAAGAATTGATGCTTTTGAACTGTGACGTTCGAGAAGATTCTTGAGAGTCCCTTGGACTGCAAAGAGATCCAACCAGTCCATCTTAAAGGAAATCAATCCTGAATATTCATTGGAAGGACAGGTATGAATCTGAAACTCCAATACTTTGGCCACCTGATGCGAAGAACTGACTCATTTGAAATGTCTGTGATGCTTGGAAAGATTGAAGGCCAGAGGAGTAGGGGATGATGGAGGATGAGATGGTTGGATGGCATCACTTACTCAATGGACAAGAGGTTGAGTAAATTCCGGGAGTTGGTGATGAACAGGGAGACCTGGTGTTCTGCAATCTATGGAGTTGTAAGGAGTTGGACATGACTGAGATACTGAACTGAACTGAACTCAACCAGGGATTAGAGAAAAGCCTGATACTTCTTGCTTTCTCTCCTCCAATAATCATTTCTCAAGTTTTCAGCTCTTTGCTACTTTTTCTTCTCTAGATAATGCTTAGAAAGCATACCTATTCTCATATAAGGTTTTGCTGCACAGATGTTCTACTATTAGATTGAGCTTGCTAAGTACAGATCTAAATGAATCATTGTCAGTAACACCCTCAGTTTTCCATGTAGAAGAAATGTCCTTCTATGTCTATAAATTAGCATCAACATTTACTCACTTTTTCAGATTGGAAATGTTGAAGTCTTTCTTTCCTTTTAACTAATATTTATTGAGCATTTATTATTGCAAGACACGGTGAAAAGACCTGGAAATTTTGTTTACTTAGGCCTGTTCTTTTTAAAAAAATGTCCCCTATATTTGTTTGACCTCCCCAGTGTTCATCAGTCTTTCATTCCCAAATTAGTCTCAATCTCTCTAATGTAGTGCTTCATAAGTGTTTTCTTAGTTGTGTTTTGGATAAAACTTTCAATTCCCCTTCACTGGCAGTTTGATAAGTCCCCACCCCAATCTCTTCCCTTATCTATATTTTTGAGATTAATCCCTTGTCAATTGCTTCATTTGCAAATGTTTTCTCCCATGCTGAGGATCTTCTTTTCATTTTGTTTATGGTTTCCTTTGCTTTTAAGTTTAATTAGCTCCCATTTGCTTATTATAATTTTTATTTTTATTACTCTGGGTGAATTACCTACCAAAGGAGTCAAAAGACCTGTACTCACAAGATACTGATGAAAGAAATCAAAGATGACACAAAAAGATGGGTGACATACCATGTTCTCTGGTTGAAAGAATCAATACTGTGAAAATGACTATACCACCCAAAGCAATATACAGATTCAGTGCAATTCCTATCAAATTACCAGTGGCATTTTTCACAGAATTAGAACAAAAGTTTTTATAATTTGTGTGGAAATATAAAAGACTGCAAATAGCCAAAGCAATTTGAGAAAGAAAACCAGAGCTGGAGGAATCAGGCTTCCTGACTTCAGACTATCCTACAAAGCTACAGTCATCAAAACAGTATGAAACTGACACAAAAACAGAAATACAGATGAATGGAACAGGATAGAATGTTCGGAGATAAACCCATGCACCTAAAAGTCATTTAATCTAGACAAAGGAGGCAAGAATAAACAATGGAAAAAAAATCTCCTCAATAAGTGGTGCTGTGAAAATTGGACAGCTAAATGTAACAAAAATTAAATTAGATCATCCCCTAACATCATACATAAAAATAAACTCAAAATGGATTAGAGATCTGAAATGTAAGGTCAGATACTATAAAATTCTTAAAGGAAAATGTAGGCAGAACAGTCTTTGATATAAATAGGGGTGAGAAACCTTTCTAAACTCAAGCTGCTGGAATGGCCCCCTCATCCAAAATTTAATTCACAGACTCCTTAAGGATTTAATCAAGGATAAATACAAATTTTAAAAGTTTTTTACAAAAGTAGCAAGGCCTTAGTTATCTGAGAAAATGAATTTAATTTATTCATTTAATTGTACTGTTATTTATAAACTAGTAAGTTTATATTGTAATAATTGATTCATAACTACGCTTTGAAGTGAAGCTATGAGATCTCTAGTTACATCTGTTTATAAGCCTGTGTGCACATTATGCACATGTTTCTACATTTATATGGTATTATTGAATTTAAATTTATAAAAGATCTCTATTTCATTGACTTAAAAGTCAGTAATTACAAACGAATTAGCTTCCCTGGTGGTTCAGATGGTAAAACGTCTGCCTGCAATGTGGGAGACTGGGGTTCATTTCCTGGGTTGGGAAGATCCCCTGGAGAAGGAAATGGCAATCCACTCCAGCACTCTTGCCTGGAAAATTCCATGGATGGAGGAGCCTGATAGGCTACAGTCCATGGGGTTGCAAAGAGTCGGACATGACTGAGCGACTTCACTTTCTTCCTTTCTTTCAGACTGAATTTCAAGTTCACGTGATTTAAGAAATATTTGCTGCTACTGCTAAGTTGCTTCAGTCGTGTCCGACTCTGTGCGACCCCATACACGGCAGCCCAGCAGGCTCCCTCGTCCCTGGGATTCTCCAGGCAAGAACACTGGAGTGGGTTGCCATTTCCTTCTCCAATGCTTGCAAGTGAAAAGTGAAAGTGAAGTCGCTCAGTTGTGTCCGACTATTAGCGACCCCATGGACTGCAGCCTACCAGGATCCTCTGTCCATGGGACTTTCCAGGCAAGAGTACTGGAGTGGGGTGCCATTGCCTTCTCCCAAGAAATATTTAGTATTAATTTAATATCTGGTGTTAAAGTTAGTTTAAGCTTGTTGGTTTAATTGGTACAGACATCTCTGTGGAAACATTGACATTGAATATTGTAGTTTTTTTGTACTTTGATTTACTAAATATTAATAGTTTCATTTTATGTCTGTTGCAGACTTAGCAAGAAAAATTAACTTGGTAAGATGATATTTTCATGAATTATAAAATAGAAATAAATGAGATAAGAATTTTTGGTTAACTATTTAGGAATAATTATGTTTGAAGTATGTGCGTCAAATAATTTCTCCAGAAATTTTTATTAATTTGAAACTTTTGATTTTTTCTACTTTAATTTAAATGATGGGAATCAACTGAGCATCTAGACCATTTCAAATAAGTAAAATACTGGAACATTAATTGATAAACAGTCCTGAATTTACCTACTTTTGTCTTCTTATGAGAGAAAAACTAAAGATATTTGGGTTTATTATGCACACATTTTGTACCACATGGAGAAAAAAAAACTATACTACAGAAAATATATGGTTCTGCAGGTGATGAAATATGTTCATAAGTTTGCCAAATCAGGAAATGGTGGTGTGACAAATAGTTCACAATTAATTGCTTCTTGGTTTTAATTTCTTGCTTCTTTGGGTTAAAATTGTAATATATGTAATTAAAACTATAGAGATAATAAGGGAAACATTTCAGGAAGCAAGGAAATTAGAATGTGTACTTTCAATAAAAGAAAAGGGTATAAGGAATAGAACTTCATTTTGTTAAGGAAAAATAAATTAATTTTGTCCTGGAGAGAAAGGAAGAAAGAAAACAAGTAGGACAATTCTGAATGTGAAAAGAGGGTTTGTGGTAAAGGAAACCAAGAAAAGTTTTGTACATGGTGAAGACTGATTAAGATTAAAATAAACTTAATGGAGTAAGCAAATTTTAATATTAAAAGTAAGCTGGCACAAAACTAGAATTTGGTTTTTCCCTCTGTGTTAAAAGTTTCTTGGAATATTAATCTACTTTTAGATTGTAAAGTTTCCCTACCTCCTTTTGAGTAGTCTGTTCAAAGTGAGTGAAGTCGCTCAGTCCTGTCCAACTCTTTGCGACCCCATGGACTGTAGCCTACCAGATTCCTCCGTCCATGGGATTTTCCAGACAAGAGTACTGTAGTGGGTTGCGATTTCCTTCACCAGGGTATCTTCCCAACCCAGGGATCAAAACCGGGTCTCCTGCATTGTAGACAGACACTTTACTGTCTGAGCCACCAGTCTTTTCAAAATGATCCACATAAAGATAAAAGTATTTTATTGTCACTTTGGTTGAATGAGTAAGCATTGTTTTACAGTGACCTACGACTGCAGATGGTGATTGAAACCGTGAAATTAAAAGACACTTACTCTTTGGAAGGAAAGTTATGAACAACCTAGATGGCATATTGAAAAGAAGAGACATTACTTTGTCAACAAAGGCCTGTCTAGTCAAGACTATGGTTTTTCCAGTGGTCATGTATGGATATGAGAGTTGGAGTGTGAAGAAAGCTGAACACTGAAGAATTGATGCTTTTGAACTGTGGTGTTGGAGAAGACTCTTGAGAGTCCCTTGGACTGCAAGGAGATCCAACCAGTCCATTCTAAAAGAGATCAGCCCCGGGTGTTCTTTGGAAGGAATGATGCTAAAGCTGAAACTCCAGTACTTTGGCCACCTCATGTGAAGAGTTGACTCATTGGAAAAGACTCTGATGCTGGGAGGGATTGGGGGCAGGAGGAGAAGGGGACGACAGAGGATGAAATGGCTGCATGGCATCACTGACTCAATAGATGTGAGTTTCAGTGAACTCTGGGAGTTGGTGATGGACAGGGAGGCCTAGTGTGCTGCCATTCATGGGGTCGCAAAGAGTAGGACACGACTGAGTGATTGAACTAAACTGAACTGATGATCCTGTTTGACCAAATGTTTTAAAACCTTTTGATATCTTTGGCAAACTTTACCACGTCAAATTCTAAATGAAATTCTTTTGACCTCTCTCTGATTTTGGGATGTTTCAATGGGCCCCTGAGCGATATTAAACTAATTAAGTTTATTTGGGATTTGGTTAAATTACACAGGATACATTGTCTAATAAATGATGATAAAACCTTCTTAAGTTATATTGTATAGGCAATGTCATTAATATAAATACCCTGAAAGTTTTATGCAATTAATAAAAATCTGGTATGCCTTTCTAAAATGTTATCAGTCATAATTCTAGTTTTATCTTAAAATGTTATATGTCACAGAGATAACCAAGTTGTCAACTGCCTTATAACCAGACCTTTAACTGTACCATTTTAAGTATTTTGCCGTTTTATAGACAGTGATTATTTTACACTGATGCTTTTATAAAAGCATCAAGAAGATACATAAAAAGGAAATATTGACAAATATAAGTTTCTAATGACTTTTAGATGGTACCACTGAACTGAGTAAAAAAAAAACTCATAAAATGCTAATGAAAAGCCTGATGATTTTAGATCAACAGGAATTAATTACATGAGAGAATAAACTGATAAATGTGATTTATAATTTTAGGACATTTTATCTGAAATATTACTGGCATTTTATGTTTGCTTTTCAGTAAGTGTTTCCTCTTACACTAACTATGACCTACAACAAGTTGATGATGTATATCTTCATAAGCAAAGATGAAATATTTATTTTTCTCTCTCTACTTGAGCCTTCTAGAATTTGGCATCACCAGTTGACTCCCCTCTGGACTTGATGGCTTACTGCAACTAGATTACAACTAGTTATATTAATCACTGTTTTAATTTGTTCTCTTTATTTGTTTTCAAATTGTTTATGATTTGTGTCTCTCTCTGCTCTACTATGATCTTGTAAATGTTACTATATTTCTTATATCCTATCTATTTTATAAGACTGTTGTCTCTTGCATTGCTCAATGTGTTCCCCATCCTGAACCCTCCTCCCTCCTCCCTCCCCATTCCATCCCTCTGGGTCATCCCAGTGCACCAGCCCCAAGCATCCAGTATCGTGCATCGAACCTGGACTGGCAACTCGTTTCATACATGATATTTTACATGTTTCAATGCCATTCTCCCAAATCTTCCAACCCTCTCCCTCTCTCACAGAGTCCATAAGACTGTTCTATACATCAGTGTCTCTTTTGCTGTCTCGTACACAGGGTTATTGTATGTCCATCAGCAGATGAATGGATAAGAAAGCTGTGGTACATATACACAATGGAGTATTACTCAGCCATTAAAAAGAATACATTTGAATCAGTTCTAATGAGGTGGATGAAACTGGAGCCTATTATACAGAGTGAAGTAAGCCAGAAAGAAAAACACCGATACAGTATACTAATGCATATATATGGAATTTAGAACCAGTATTTTTTGCCTCCCAAAATGTACAAAGTACATTTGGAATGTTACTTTTTCAAGAAAAAACAATTATACCTTATAAAGATTACATAGATGGCTTCATTAAAATGAGTTTTTGAAAATGAAGGTCCAAGGTTTTCTTCCATTAATATGAAGATTTTCATAGACAGAGGGGGACACTATAATATGTAATTAGCCATTGTGAAAAATAAAATGGTATTTAGTAATTAAAGATGAATGTGAAATAGCCATGATATCCATTTCTTATTCAGATGGCAGATACATATTGCATTTTGCAAAGTTCATTTTTTTTAAAATATTACCTAAAAACATACAAATTCTTGTTTCATTGACATGTAGCTCTTTGGCACACTATAATGAAAACTAAATGTTAAGACTAAATGACATAAACCATTAAAAATGGATTAATCAAATTACTTTTTATGTTGTTTGGGTCTTTATATTTGCCCTAATAATATTCCAAGTATTTACTTTATACTTAATGAAATGCAGTGATATCAGAGTATTATTGATTTTGTGCTTGAAAGTTTGGCCTCAGTGTAATTTTTATGCATAACAGTTATAGAGAAAGCAAATTGTTCACATTATATTTCATTATATTCTACTAGAAAATCAATGCCTTATGCATGTTGCAGAATATTTTTTTCATAGTTCAACTACTTTATGAAGTTGTCTTTGACTTATAAAAAATTATTGACTAAATGAAAATGTGCATTGTCATTTGCTTTTATAAATAGTACTTTTAAATTTCTGGAGCATCTAGTTATATTTAAAGGAAGTTTTCAGTCACTGCTCCTACACATTGAGGTCAGAGTGGGAATAACTGTGGTTTTTATTTTGAAATAGAACTTCAACCAAATTTATTAAAATCTTAGGCAATTAACTGAATTATTCAACAAATTTGACTATGGAGATGAGAAGACAGAGTAATTTACTTATGCTAGTAAGCCAAAATTGTTTTGCCTCTCCCTACCTAGATTACACTTCTGTCATAGGGCTGTGTCTTTTGGGATATACATCCAGGTCACAGGTCTTTTGGGGTATACATCCAGGTCACAGAAAGGTAGTGAAAGTGAAAGAAAGTGAAGTTGCTCAGTTGTGTCCAACTCACAGAAAGGTAGTTGCCTACAAAACACTATTTGATTGACAGTAAAATGATATTTTTGTCTCTAAGTAAAAATTGTCTGTCTTTCTACCTGGTAAATTTAAGTTTTATCCCTTGAGTAAAATATTTATTTCCAACTTATAATGTTTAAAATGGTGCTTTTTAGGTAGCTCAGTGGTAAAGAATCCGCCTGCCAATGCAGGAGACTTGGGTTTGATCCCTGAGTCAAGAAGATTCCCTGGAGAAAGAAATGGCTGCCCAGTCCAGTATTCTTGCCTGGGAAATCCCATGTCATAGCTTGAGTGATCTTAATTAGTTTATATGATGAAATTTATATGATTTATTTAGGTTATAAAATGCTTTCTTCTGTGATGTAAAAAGATCAAAGTTCTATAGAAACTAGACTGTTGACTGTAACTTGAACAGTTCAGATTTCTTGTCTAATTCTTCATGACACAAGACTACAGCATATTTCCCTGTATCTTTCCAGTAACGTTCATCATTGAAGACAATCTCATATGTCTTTCTACCGTGCAACCTTTAGAATCCTGGAAGAAGTGAACTTTTCATATAATTGAAGCTACAACTTTATTCTACAGTTTTCTTTACTGTTTAAGTCATTTGGGGTGGGAATTTTGAGTGAATGACATAATTTTCTGTCTCCTTTTAAACACAAGACACTGAAACTAAATTCAGTCCCCTGCTGCTGCTGCTGCTAAGTTGCCTCAGTCGTGTCCAACTCTGTGCGATCCCATAGATGGCAGCCCAGCAGGCTCCGCTGTCCCTGGGATTCTCCAGGCAAGAACACTGGAGTGGGTTGCCATTGCCTTCTCTAATGCATGAAAGTGAAAAGTGAAAGTGAAGTTGCTCAGTCGTGTCTGACTCTTAGCGACCCCATGGACTGCAGCCTACCAGGCTCCTCTATCCACGGGACTTGCCAGGCAAGAGTACTGGAGTGGGGTGCCATTGCCTTCTCCGAAATTCAGTCCCCTACCACCTATTAATTTCTATAATCAATTTTTAAAAGTATTTTAGTAAGTTTTCTCAGGTTTTAACAAAATAGATCAAAGTTCAAACAAACCACAGAATAACGCCTACCTCCAAACCAGAAAGCCAGGTGTGAACTACCACTGACTGAAAACTTTCTTTGGATATAGTTATGTCAGAAAAGTGCGTAATTCCCTTGGTTCTGTATTGGTGCAGCAAAGATTTGAAATGGTGGACCAGTGTTACAGCTCGGTTACAGCTCAGAGTTATGTTTGGCAAAAGATAGTACACCCTTGAGGAGTGAGGGCAGGCTGACTGCTAATGAGAGGCCTCAGTCTGGCTTGGCTTCCTCCCCCACTTGTCTCCTTTCCCGCTTGTCTGACCTTATGCAAATTGGGATGGCCAAGAAGGGGGCATGTTTGTTTCATCTGAAGTTCTCACTCCTGTCTGTGGATTTTCTTTTGTTCCATTTTCACGGGTTTTTCCCTTTCTTTATCTTTTAGCCACCACCATTTTGGGCTCCACAATTTCCTATTCTAACTACCTAACAGTTATGAAACAGTTAATTCTTAGCTAGGTTGATAAGAAGTCTGAGGTCCTCAAGAAGGAGAAAGGGGTCTGGGGCTCTCAGGATAAGAAAAGGACAAATCTTAGTCATATAAGTCACATTCTTCTTTAAGCCCAGAGTATACAACAAAATAACTCATCTTGTTTAAGGATAAGTTTTTTATTAAACTTAGTACAGATGATTATATAACAACAATTCATACTGCTGTAGGATGTTTCTCTCCCCCCCCCCACCCCCGTGGTTCTTTTTTTATTTGTTTGTTTGTTTTGTTTTCAGTTTGATTTATTTATTTATTTTATTTTTCAATATTGTATTGGTTTTGCCATACATTGACATGAATCCACCATGGGTGTACATGTGTTCCCCATCCTGAACCCCTCTCCCACTTCCCTCCCCATCCCATCCCTCTGGGTCATCCCAGTGCACCAGCTCCGAGCACCCTGTATCATTCATCGAACCTGGACTGGTGATTAGTTTCACATGTGATAATTTACATGTTTCAGTGCCATTCTCCCATATCATCCTGCCCTCGCCCTCTCCCACAGAGTCCAAAAGACTAAGAACCTTCGAACTAATCCTATCATCTTACAGTGTACGTTGCGGGAGTGGGTCTGGTAAGATATTTCTATCGTTTGTTAGAATCTCATTATCTTAAAATGTAAATTGTCTCCTTTATAACATGGAAACATTCTTTTGATTTACTGTAATGACCAATTGAAAAGTATATATCTCCTTTGCTAAGACTAGCGAGGGGTTATTCTCTGGCCCCCTTCTGATGTCAGTGTCAGAAGCTTTCTCTGTTATTTTTCACTATAATAAAACTTCTGCCACACAAAAGCTCTTGAGTGATCAAGCCTTGTCCCAGGCCCCAAAGTTAAATCTTCTTTGGAGAACACGAATCTAACAACGTTCACAGTAAGCTATCAGTTAGTTATTGCTAATGGTATAAAATTGCCATTTTTAAGATCACTTAATTTTTGTAAATATATTCATAGTATATGAAGATATATTGATTCTTATATATACACTATCTACTGCCCCAGTGAATCCTGCTTACTTTTTTGTTGTGATTGTTCTTTTATCGGAGAAGGCAATGGCACCCCACTCCAGTACTCTTGCCTGGAAAATCCCATGGATGGAGGAGCCTGGTAGGCTACAGTCCATGGGGTCGCTAAGAGTCAGACACGACTGAGCGACTTCACTTTCACTTTTTCACTTGCAAGCATTGGAGAAGGAAATGGCAACCCACTCCAGCATTCTTGCCTGGAGAATCCCAGGGGCAGGAGAGCCTGGTGGGCTGACGTCTACAGGGTCACACAGAGTCAGACACAACTGAAGTGACTTAGCAGTAGCAGTTCTTTGATTGTTAAGCATATGCTTATTAAGAACCTACAGACCACAAGGAATAGCAGACAAATTAAACAAGATCAGTTTACTCAGTAAACTTGCAGAAATTTGGAGTTTCCTACTTTTCTTTTCTTTCTATCAATCTTTCCTATATCCTCTAGATAGATACTCAAAAATGTGCTCAAAGAAAATTCCTTGTTGAATTCCAAATTACACAGGACAGCAAAGGAGGAAAAGTTTCAATTCAGTTCAGTTCAGTCGCTCAGTTGTGTCTGACTCGTGGCGACCCCATGAACCACAGCAAGTCAGGCCTCCCTGTCCATCACCAGCTCCCGGAGTCCACCCAAACCCATGTCCATTGAGTCAGTGATGCCATCCGGCCATTTCCTACTGCCCTCAATCTTTCCCAGCATCAGGGTCTTTTCAAATGAGTTAGCTCTTTGAGTCAGGTGGCCAAAGTATTGGAATTTAAGCCTCAGCATCAGTCCTCCCAATGAACACCCAGGACTGATTTCCTTTAGGATGGACTAATTGGATATCCCTGAAGTTCAAGGGACTCTCAAGAGTCTTCTCCAACACCACAGTTCAAAAGCATCAATTATTTGGTGCTCAGCTTTCTTCACTGTCCAACTCTCACATCCATACATTACCACTGGAAAAAACATAGTCTTGACTAGACAGACCTTTGCTGTCTAAGTAATGTCTGTGCTTTTTAATATGTTTTCTAGGTTGGTCATAACTTTCCTTCCAAGGAGTAAGCATCTTTTAATTTCATGGCTGCAATCACCATCTGCAGTGATTTTTGGAGCCCAGAAAAATATAGTCAGCCACTGTTTCCAGTTTCCCCATCTATTTGACATGAATTGATGGGGCCGGATGTCATGATCTTAGTTTTCTGAATAAGCAGTAAAAAATATCTTTAGTACCTGTGATCAGATTCAATTTAAAAAAAATGAAGCAATATATGTTGATGAAAAAACTATATTAAGTAACTAATGTCCTGCTGATTACAAAAAGGATTTGATGTCTCTGTCTCTCTGTCAATTCAATTCATATTCTCTTTAAAAGGCTGAAAAATCAATCAAAGCACACAAGGTTGACTTTACCATTTCCATTATCTTTACAATCCAATTGAATCAGATACTCACCAAATTATTAGTCAACATCGAACCTTCATGGTATCTGATTAAATGAATTTGGATGCAATGGTCATCCAGATTTACTATAAACAGAGCACTCCATTAAGTGTGTTATCATTGATATGGTGTCTGGGGCAGTAATATATATCCTGATCTTATTAGCTTCCACCTGTAAAGAACAATATTGGATAGAATCTGGAATGTTAGGTCCATGAATCAAGGTAAACTGGACGTAGTTAAGCAGGAGATGGCAAGAGTGAACATTGACATCTCAGGAATCAATGAACTAAAATTAACAGGAATGGTCAAATTTAACTCAGATGACCATTATATCTACTACTGAGTGCAAAAATCCCTTAGAAGAAATGGAGTAGTCCTCACAGCCAACAAAAGAGTCTGAAATGCAGTACTTGAGTGCAATCTGTTAAACGACAGAATGATCTTGGTTCATTTTCAAGACAAACAATTCAATATCATAGTAAACCAAGTCTATGCCCCAACCACTAATGCCAAAGAAACTGAAGTTGAACGAATCTGTGAAGACCTACAAGACCTTCTAGAACTAACACCAAAAAAAGATATCCTTTTCAATAAAGGGGGATGGAATTCAAAGTAAGAAGCCAAGAGATTCCTGGAGTAACAGACAAGTTTTGCCTTGGAGTATAAAATGAAGCAGGGCAAAGGCTAACAGAGTTTTGTCAAGAGAATGCACTGATCATAGCAAATGCCCTCTTCAAACAACACAGGAGACAAATTTACACATGGACATCACCAGATGGTTGATACCAAAATCAGATTAATCTTTGTGGACAAAGGTGGAGAAGCTCTATACAGTCAACAAAAACAAGACCTGGAGCTGACTGTGGCCCTAGTCATCAGCTCCATATTGTAAAATTCAGACTGGAATTTAAGAAAGTAAGGAAGACCACTACACCATTTTAGCACGACCTAAATCATGACCTTTATGATTTTTCAGTGGAGATGAATAAAATCTTTAATTGATGAGATCTGGTAGACAGAGTGCCTGAAGAACTATAGACAGAGGTTCATAATACTGTACAGGAATCATTGACCAAAATCATCCCCAAGAAACACAAATGTAAGATGGCAAAGTGATTGTCTGAGAAGACCTTGCATACAGTTGAAAAAAACAAGAGAAGCAAAAGACAAAGAAGACAGGGAAATATGTACCACACTGAATGCAGAGTACCAGAGAATAACAAGAAGAGATAAGAAAGCCTTCCTAAGTGAACAATGCAAAGAAATAGAAGAAAACAAAAGAATGGGAAAGACTAGAGATCTCTTTAAAAAAAATTAGAGATCCTAAGTGAACATTACAAACTCCTAGATACTGAGATCAGATTGAGAGTGAGTGAGTGAGTGAAGTCGCTCAATCGTGTCCGACTCTTTGCGACCCCCTGGATTGTAGCCCACCAGGTTCCTCCATCCATGGAATTCTCCAGGCAACAGTACTGAAGTGGGTTGCCATTTCCTTCTCCAGGGGATCTTCCCGACCCAGGGATCGAACCTGGGTCTCTTGGATTGCAGGCAGACACTTTAACCTCTGAGCCACCAGAGAAGCAGCATTGGGCTTCCCTGGTGGCTCAGACGGTAAAGCGTCTGCCTGCAATGTGGGAGACCCAGGTTCGATCCCTGGGTCGGGAAGATCCCCTGGAGAAGGAAATGGCAACCCACTCCAGTACTGTTGCCTGGAGAATTCCATGGATGGAGGAACCTGGTGGGCTACAGTCCATGGGGTTGCAAAGAGTTGGACACGATTGAGCGACTTAACTTTCACTAAGGGAACATTTCATGCAAAGATGGGCAAAATAAATGACAGATATATCAAGGACCTAAGATAAGAAGAAAGAGATTAAGAAGTGGTAAGAATACACTGAAGAACTATACAAAAATTGTCTTAATGACCCGGGTAACCATGATGTCTGGCTCTAAGTGGGTGATCACACTATCGTGGTTATCTGGGTCTTTAAGGTCTTTTCTGTATAGTTCTGTGTATTCTTGCCACCTTTTCTTAATATCTCCTGCTTCTGTTAAGTCCATATCCTTTCTGTCCTTTGTCATGCCCATCTTTGCATGAAATGTTCCCTTGGTATCTCTAATTTTCTTAAAGAGATCTCTAGTCTTTCCCATTCTATTGTTTTCCTCTATTTCTTTGCATTGTTCACTTAGGAAGGTTTTCTTATCTCTCCGTGCTATTCTTTGGAACTCTGCATTCAGATGGGTGTATCTTTCCTTTTCTCTTTTGCCTTTCACTTGTCTTATTTTCTCAGCTATTTTCAATACTTCCTCAGACAACCATTTTGTCTTTTTGCATTTCTTCATCGTGGGGATGGTTATGATCACTGCCTCGTGTACAATGCTATGAACCTCCATCCATAGGTCTTCTGGAACTCTGTCAGATCTAATTCCTTTAATCTATATGTCACTTCCAGTGTATAATCATAAGGGATTTGATTTAGGTCACACTTGAAAGGCATAGTGGCTTTCCCTCCTCTCTTCAATTTAACTCTGAATTTTGCAATAAGGAGTTCATGATCTGAGCCATAGTCAGCTCCTGATCTTGTTTTTGCTGTCTGTATAGAGCTTCTCCATCTTCAGCTGCAAAGAATATAATGAATCTGATTTTGGTATTGACCATCTGGTGATGTCCATGTGTAGAGTTGTCTCTTGTGTTGTTGGAAGAGGGTGTTTGCTATGGCCAGAGTCTCTTGGCAAGACTCTGTTAGCCTTTGTCCTCCTTCATTTTGTACCCCAAGACCAAACTTGCCTGTTTCTCCAGGTATCTCTTGACTACCTACTTTTGCATTCTAGTCCCCTATGATGGAAAGGTTATCTGTTTTTGGTGTTAGATTTAGAAGGTCTTGTAGATCTTCAGAAAACCATTTACTTCAGTTTCTTTGGCATTAGTGGTTGGGGCATAGACTTGGATTACTGTGATTTTGAATGGTTTGCCTTGGAAACGAACAGAGATCATTCTGTCGTTTTTGAGACTGCACCCAAGTATTGCATTTCTGACTCTTCTGTAGACTATGAGGGGTACTCCATTTCTTCTAAGGGATTCTTGAATGTATTAGTAGATATAATGGTTATCTGAATTAAATTTGCACACCTCGGCTCATTTTAGCTCACTGGAGCAGAGATGCAAAAATTTTGAGGCAAAGTGCAGTGTGTATACCTTTGCTTGGCAAAGCAATAAAGCTATCCTTTTCTATTTCACCCAAAATTTTGTCTCCAGTATTTGATTCAGCACCAGTGTACAGAAAGGCCAACTTTTCAGTAACAATGTCTCATTTAGTGAAAGAGAAACTGATAGGTAAGAATTGTATTTATTTAAAGAGGAACACTCCATAGACAGAGTGTGGGCCATCTTAGAAGGCAAGAGGCCCCAGAATAAGGGGTGGTCAATTTTTATGGGCTAAGTAATTTCACAGGCTAATGAGTGGAGGAATTATTCCAACTATTTCAGGGAAGGGACAAGGATTTCCAGGAACTGGGCCACCATACTCTTTTTTACCCTTTGTGGTTTGCCTCAGAACTGCCATAGCACTGGTGGGTGTGTCATTCAACTAATGTATTACAATGAGCTTATAATGAAGCTCTGGGCCTACTGGAAGTCAAGTCTTCTGCCATCCTGGACCTAGTTGGTTCTAACCAGTTTTTGTTGGCTCAGCTGGTAAAGAATACGCCTGAAATGCAGGAGACCTGGATTCGATCCCTGGGTTGGGAGGATCCCCTGGAGAAGGGAAAGGCTAGCCAGTCCACTATTCTGGCCTGGAGAATTCCATGGACTGTATAGTCTATGGGGTTGCAACGAGTCAGACATGACTGAGCGACTTTCACTTTCACTTTCATGTTTATGTCAGGGATTCCCTGATGGTTCAGTGGTTAAGAATCTGCTACCAATGCAGGAGATATACAGTTTGATATCTGGAAATGGCAACCCAATCCAATATTCTTTCCTGGAGAATTCCATGAACAGAGGAGCTTGGTGGGCTACGTCCATAGGGTGGCAAAGAGTTGGACATGACTAAGTGACTAAACAACAACATGGCTATGTCATTCCTTTTAGTTTGTGTCCTGCCCCCTTCCCTCCTGTTTCTTAGTGCATGATGAGGGCTCAGTTGCTCATTTGTATCTGACTCTTTGTGATCCCATGGACTGTAGCCCATCAGGCTCCTCTGTCCAAGGAATTTTCCAGGCAAGAATGCTAGAGTAGGGTGCCATTTCCTGCTCCAGGGGATCTTTCTGACACAGGGATTGAACCCATGTATCCTGCATTGGCAGGAGGACTCTTTACCACTGTGAGACCTGAGAAGCTGTTTCATAATGATGTACCACCAAAAAAAAAATTTTTAATGATCTATCAGCCGATAACTTGATTATAACCAACCTCAATTTCATTAAAAGCAGAAAATTAAAATCCATTTGATTTGCAAAACAATTTACTTCATAGTCTTTAGTGTCCTTTACTTTCCCAATAGCAATATTGAAAATCGTTATTGGGTGCCCCAAATGCTTTATACTCTGAGGCACTGTCCCAAAGCAAGATCCCTGGTAAAAGAGGATTATGTCTTTCTTCTATATGTAGAAGGGGAGATACAATAATGACAGTGAGAGAGTAAAGCCTCTGTGACATTTTCCTTTTGGATACAACAATTTTAACAAATAATATTTGTTACTTGAAATCCAGAATTTGATTATTTTGAAACTATTAGAGTGTCTTTATATAACTCCAAGGGCACATGTACCCCAGTTTGAAGACTGTTGATGTGTGGAATGTTGAATCCTAAAGCTTTTGATAAAGTCCCTTAGTAATGTGAATATCTGTAGATAAGCTTGTGATTTCAAAAGAACCCAGTTTCCATTTGTTCACATATGAAATTTGAAACAAGGTAAATCTACTCCCCCTGTGGATTGTTTTGTTTTGATGATTTATAAAGTCAAGAATAGAAAAGGAAATGTCATTTTTTTTTCTCTCCAAATGATGTCTTTCATTTCTCACAGCATGCCACATGCATTCTAAAGCATTTTTAAATGATAGCATGCAAGACAAACAAGAGAAAGTATTGAAAGTACAGAATGAAATTCTTGAGAAAAATTGAGAGAAAAGAAGGTGCATGGGATAGTTACTATATTTTTTATATTCATTCATTTGTTCATTCATTCAGCAAATATTTATTGAGCATCTTCTATACATAATGTACCTTTCTAAGAACTTGGAACATTGCAGTGTACAAAAGGACAGAGATCTCTCTTTTCGTGCAGCTTATGTTCTAGTGAAGAGAGGCAGACAATAATCAATAAGCATAATAAAAATCTATTTTATAGTGAGCTAGAAGAGAATAATTGTGTTACAGCTAAAAACGTAACGGCTTTAAGGGGGATTTCAACTGGGGAGTAAGGGAGTTCTGGGTGAGAGTGGAAGGAGCAGACAGTGAAGGGCTTTGTAAGACACTGTGAGGGACTCCTAACTTTATTTTGGCTAAATGGGGAGACATTATACATTTTCATTTGTTTTATATTATATCCTTTGGATTCCCTGGTAGCTCAGCTGGTAAAGAATCCACCTGCAATTCAGGAGACCCCAGTTCGATTCCTGGGTCAGGAAGATCCACTGGGGAAGGGATAAGCTACCCACTCCAGTATTCCTGGGCTTCCCTTGTGGCTGAGCTGGTAAAGAATCCACCTGCAATGCAGGAGGCCTGGGTTCGATCCCTGGGTTGGAAAGATCCCCTGGAGAAGGGACTGTCTATCCACTCCAGTATTCTGGCCTGGAGAATTCCATGGACTGTATAGTCCATGGGTTCACAAAGAGTTGGACACTTTCATATTTTGTTCTTAGCACTGAAGTGGCATGTTTAGATCATGACATGACATGATCTAAAATGGTCGTTCTGTCATTCCTAATTTGTTTCCTTTTTAAGAAATTGAAAAATCCGAATCAATGATATTTATGCAAATAAAGGAATACTGAGAATGAGTTATTTTCAGTTCTATCCTCTAAACTTTCAAAGAACATTCATTAAGAAGTGTTGATTGAAATCCACTATATGTCAGACACTGTAGCAAATACCAGTGGTCAGTATCAACAAAAAATGCACAAACGTCTCTGTGCTTAGTCATTCAGTTGTCCCCAACTCTTTGCGATCCCATGGATTGTAGCCCACCAGACTCCTCTGTCTGTGGGGATTTTCCAGGCAAGAATACTGGAGTGGGTTGCCATGTTCTCCAGGGGATCTTCCCAACCCAAGGATCAAACCCAGGTCTCTCACATTGTGGGCTGTTTCTTTACTGTCTGAGCCACCGGAGAAGCCCTCTAACTAGAGACAAACGTCTCTAGTTATGTTTTATTTGGGGACTTTATGGAGGACTATAGCCTGTAGGACTTCCCTGATGGCTCAGAGGGTAAAGCGTCTGTCTGCAATGCAGGAGACCCGGGTTCGATCCCTGGGTGAGGAAGATCCCCTGGAGAAGGAAATGGCAACCCACTCCAGTACTATTGCCTAGAAAATCCCATGGACGGAGGAGCCTGGTAGGCTACCGTCCATGAGGTCACAAAGAGTCGGACATGTCTGAGTGACTTTACTTCACTTCTTCATAGCCTGGGAGATAGCCTCTCAAATAGGGCTGAGGGATTTTTCCAAAGAGTTGATGGAAGAGCCATGATATACAGTGGTTTCACTGACCAAAAAAAAAAAAAAAAAAGTAGCCAAATATCAAAAGAATACTGCTAAAGACAAAAACCAAACATCTCAAGATAGTGATTTTACTGCTTTTCTATTTATGAAAAGATGCAAAAGTCTGGGCTTATTGAAATCATTCCTTAGATATGCATCTTAACTATCTAAGGCCAGTATCCTAGTTTTCTCCTTTCTGAATTTCCCTCAGGGTGTACCATCAGGGCATCTGCTGTGTCTGATGGCTTGATAGCCAATAACATTTTTTGTTTACTGTAGTGACAGGCAACATTTTTTTTTTTTTTGTCCCAAAAAAGAAAAGACATGGGATTCTTTCCCTGAAGGAATTTATAGTCTAGTGGGGGAAACAGATGTAAACACACATGAACCAAATTATTTAGAGGAGCTTTCATGAAGAAGGAATTCAAGGATTCTACAAATTTGAGTGATGCCTTGAAAATAGACCCACAAAATATTTATTTGAGGAAAATATTTTATTAATTTTGGCAATATAGAGATACTTAGGTTTGTGTGACTCATAGTCTTTAATGTGGCATAGAAAAGTATAGGAGCATATATACTAACATTTTCTTGATTTGGACTTTACTGTGATGATTTATTCATTCCATCAATACTTGTTAAAATATCTATAACATTGCAGATATTTAAAGTATAGTCATTTTCCCCAAAATTGGAGTCACATAGAACACTATTCTAAAAGGTATTGATTGTACTGTGATCAAAAAGTTTGGGATATGCTATTTTCTATATCTCTTTCTCTTAAAAAGGCAGTGTTCACTACTAAATTAAGGTCTTCCAGATATCTGACAATAAGGAAATTTGTTTAAAAGTGTTTATCTGAGTGCTTCCTAAACTTATGGAAACTTGACACAACTCTTTCTACAGAACAGTATTTGGCAGTACACAAGTCTGGAAATTTCTGAGGTTGATAAAATATTTTCTGTCCTAACTACCTATCTTAGGCTCACTGTGCAATTGTGTGTGTGTGTGTGTGTGTGTGTGTGTGTGTGTGTGTGTGAATGAAAAATGAGAGAGGTAGAGGTGGTAGGTATAAACTAAAATCCATTAGATAAGTTGCATTAAAGGTCAGGGACTACTAATTACAAAAATAGCTTGACTCCAGCTTTAGGATATCCTAGGATGCTATTATATTGTTTTAGAAAAAATCTTAAAATAATATATATTTTTTAAAGATCATGATTTCTTTACTGACTTCCCAGGTGGCTCAGTGGTAAAGAATCCGCCTGCCAATGTAGAAGATGCAGATTTGATTCCTGGGTTGGGAAGATTCCCTGGAGCATGAAATGATAATACACTTTAGTATTCTTGACTGGAAAATCCTGTGGACAAAGGAGACTGGTGGGCTATAGTGCATCAGGTCACAAAGAGTCCAACATGACTTAGGAACTGAGAACGCATGTGCACACCATGTGTTTACAAGAAAAAAATCCCTTCTGTCCTAGATGGCTGCATCAGTTATTTTTTAAACCAACTGTTTGTAGGGGCTAAAATATACCAGCCAGACAGCATTGTGCCTATGCCAGGAAATAAAAAATATTGAGTTCTAAAATGGATTTATTCAATTCTTTGTTGGTATCTTGGGTGCATTCCTTCAGGAAAATTATCACTATTATCTTTTCTAACAGACATCCTGGAATGTGAAGTCAAGTGGGCCTTAGAAAGCATCACTACAAAGCTAGTGGAGGTGATGGAATTCCAGTTGAGCTATTTCAAATTCTGAAAGATGATGCTGTGAAAGTGCTGCCCTCAATATGCCAGCACATTTGGAAAACGCAGCAGTGGCCACAGGACTGGAAAAGGTCAGTTTTCATTCCAATCCCAAAGAAAAGCAATGCCAAAGAATGTTCAAACTACCGCACAATTGCACTCATCTCACACACTAGTAAAGAAATGCTCAAAATTCTCCAAGCCAGGCTTCAGCAATACATGAACCGTGAACTTCCAGATGTTCAAGCTGGTTTTAGAAAAGGCAGAGGCCCAGAGATCAAATTGCCAACATCCACTGGATCATCAAAAAAGCAAGAGAGTTCCAGAAATACATCTATTTCTGCTTTATTGCCTATGCCAAAGCCTTTGACAATGTGGATCACAATAAACTGTGGAAAATTCTGAAAGAGATGGGAATACCAGACCACTTGACCTGCCTCTTGAGAAACCAATATGCAGGTCAGGAAGCAACAGTTAGAACTGAACATGGAACAAACGACTGGTTCCAAATAGGGAAAGGAGTATGTCAAGGCTGTATATTGTCACCCTGCTTATTTAACTTATATGCAGAGTATATCATGAGAAATGCTGGGCTGGAGGAAGCACAAACTGAAGTCAAGATTTCCGGGAGAAATATCAATAACCTCAGATATGCAGATGACACCACCCTTATGGCAGAAAGTGAAGAGGAACTAAAAAGCCTCTTGATGAAAGTGAAAGTGGATAGTGAAAAGTTGGCTTAAAGCTCAATATTCAGAAAATGAAGATCATGGCATGTGGTCCCACCACTTCATGGGAAATAGATGGGGAAACAGTGGAAACAGTGTCAGGCTTTGTTTTTGGGAGCTCCAAAATCACTGCAGATGGTGATTCCAGCCATGAAATTAAAAGATGCTTACTCCTTGGAAGGAAAGTTATGACCAACCTAGATAGCATATTGAAAAGCAAAGATATTACTTTGCCAGCAAAGGTCCATCTAGTCAAGGCTATGGTTTTACAAGTGGTCATGTATGAATGTGAGAGTTGGACTGTGAAGAAGGCTGAGTGCTGAAGAATTGACGCTTTTGAACTGTGGTGTTGGAGAAGACTTGAGAGTCTCTTGGACTGCAAGGAGATCAAACCAGTCCATCCTAAAGGAAATCAGTCCTGAATATTCATTGGAAGGACTGATGCTGAGGCTGAAACTCCAATACTTTGGCCACCTCATGAAAAGAGTTGACTCATTGCAAAAGACGCTGATGCTGGGAAAGATTGAGGGCAGGAAGAGAAGGGGACGAGAGAAGATGAGATGGTTGGATGGCATCACTGACTTACGCACATGAGTTTGGGTGAACTCCAGGAGTTGGTGATGGACAGGGAGGCCTGGCATGCTGTGGTTCATGTGGTCACCAAGAGTCAGACACCACTGAGCAACTGAACTGAACTGAACAGTAAATAAATTTGAAGTTTAAAAAAGAGTTTAGTTGTAGTTGATTAATTTTTACACCAATATATTGACTTTTGTCTGGCATAACTATCATTAAACTACTCAAAAGCCTTTCTTTAAGAAAAAGAATCTTTTGAAGTCAGTTTTTAGAAGTCATATCTCTGTCTCCATCCTTGCTTCTCTTCAATCCATTGTCTGCCCCTCAACCTGACCAGAGCCTTCTAAAATTTTAGCTCTGTAAATGCATCTTCTTAAAACATTTCAATACCCCTCCCTTTATCCACAGAATTATACAAACTTCCAACATAATTTACAGGAATCCTGCAGAGCAGGGACCTATCTACCTCATTATCTCTATCTCTTATCACTCCCCAATTTTTAACTTTCCTTTGGCCACCCTGAAGTGTATGGAGTTCCTTCTATATTCTACAAGCTCTCACTTTTGACTAAGCTATTCCTTCTATTTTGTATACTTCTTTAAAAAAAATTAAGTCTTTGTTGAATTTGTTACATTGCTTCTGTTTACGTTTTGATTGTTTTTCTCGAAGCAAGTGGGATCTTAGCTCCCCGACCCAGGATCAAACGCATGCCCGCTGCATCAGAAAGTGAAGTCTTAACCACTGGACCACCAAGGAAGTACATTTTGTACACTTTTATTACTATCTTCTCTTCATCTGTTTAGTCCACACATACTCAATGTTATCTTTTAAGATGTCACTTCTTCAGAGTATCTTTCTATAACCTCTAAGACTAAGTAAGCTAAATGTTTTTCAAAAGTACTCCCATAGCATTTTTTTGAAGCCCCCCTATTTTGTAGCTATCACATCCTACTGAAATAGTCTATAACTAATACAAGCTTAATAATTATTTGAGAGAGTAAAATAAGAACCACAATGTATGTTTCAACTAAATAAGACAAAAAGGATAATATTCTATTTCTTAAACTTAAAGCACTTCTTTTAAGTGGTTATTTACATTTCAAACTCACTGTTGCTTAATTGAATTTAGCCTCCTGATAATTTTTTCCAATACCATTAAGACAGAATACTGATTTATACATAGACTTCTTAAGGGGAATGCATACACTAATTATTTTGCTTCCTTTTTGGAAAGAGGCTGAACCTCAAAGGAAGAAATATAGAGTAGAATTTTGAGGATTTGGCCAATAGCACATTAATCTACTCCAATGATCAGATTGCTAAGAATTTTAGCATGTTTGAGGCTGGCAGAGAAAGAATTAGGATATGATTGTACAGAATCTTGATGTATACTCATAAATTTTATACTTTTCTCACAGGGGCATAACATGACTGAATAAAAACTCAACACTGGTATTTCACTAGAGCAACATATGTGTGTATTCAAACATCAATTAAATCCATCATTTTCATTTTCATCCAATTCTGTTCTTCTTCCTGTCTTTCTTATTATGGTTAATAATGTCATCATTTAAGCTCTATAAACCTCCACATTAGACTTATTTTTCTCTCATGACTAACATTCAGTTGCTTTGTAAAGTCCTGTCAATTATACTTATAAAGCAACCAATTTTCTTTCATCCCTATACTTACTGTCCTATTTCAGACCTTTATCTTCTCTTCAATGATTTTCTAATTGACTATCCTACCTGAAGACTTACCCCATCAAACAAACTCATCCTTCATAACATAATTGTAAAGGGAGTGTTCTCTGGAACCATAGGGCCAGAGTTTATTACCCTGTTTCTGTCACTTCAGATCAGATGAGATCAGATCAGTCGTTCAGTCATGTCTGACTTTTTGCAACCCCATGAATCGCAGCATGCCAGGCCTCCCTGTCCATCACCATCTCCCGGAGTTCACTTAGACTCATGTCCATCGAGTCAGTGATGCTATCCAGCCATCTCATCCTCTGTCGTCCCCTTCTCCTCTTGCCCCCAATCCCTCCCAGCATCAGAGTCTTTTCCAATGAGTCAACTCTTCGCATGAGGTGGCCAAAGTACTGGAGTTTCAGCTTTAGCATCATTCCTTCCAAAGGAATCGCAGGGCTGGTCTCCTTCAGAATGGACTGGTTGGATCTCCTTGCAGTCCAAGGGACTCTCAAGAGTCATCTCCAACACCACAGTTCAAAAGCATCAATTCTTCGGCGCTCAGCCTTCTTCACAGTCCAACTCTCACAACCATACATGGCCACAGGAAAAACCATAGCCTTGACTAGACGGACCTTTGTTGGCAAAGTAATGTCTCTGCTTTTGAATATGCTATCTAGGTTGGTCATAACTTTCCTTCCAAGGAGTAAGCATCTTTTAATTTCATGGCTGCAGTCACCATCTGTAGTGATTTTGGAGCTCAGAAACATAAAGTCTGACACTGTTTCCACTGTTTCCCCATCTATTTCCCATGAAGTGATGGGACCAGATACCATGATCTTCGTTTTCTGAATGTTGAGCTTTAAGCCAACTTTTTCACTCTCCACTTTCAGTCTCATCAAGAGGCTTTTTAATTCCTCTTCACTTTCTGCCATAAGGGTGGTGTCATCTGCATATCTGAGATTATTGATATTTCTCCTTGTAATCTTGATTCCAGCTTGTGTTTCTTCCAGTCCAACGTTTCTCATGATGTACTCTGCATATAAGTTAAATAAACAGGGTGACAATATACAGCCTTGATGTACTCCTTTTCCTATTTGGAACCAGTCTGTTGTTCAATGTCCATTTCTAACTGTTGCTTCATGACCTGCATACAAATTTCTCAAGAGGCAGATCAGGTGGTCTGGTATTCCCATCTCTTTCAGAATTTTCCACAGTTTATTGTGATCCACACAGTCAAAGGCTTTGACATAGTCAAGAAAGCATAAATAGATGCTTTTCTGTAACACTCCTGCTTTTTCCATGATCCAGCAGATGTTGGCAATTTGATCTCTGGTTCCTCTGCCTTTTCTAAAACCAGCTTGAACATCAGGAAGTTCACGGTTCACATATTGCTGAAGCCTGGCTTGGAGAATTTTGAGTGTTACTTTACTAGTGTGTGAGATGAGTGCAATTGTGTGGTAGTTTGAGCATTCTTTGGCATTGCCTTTCTTTGGGATTGGAATGAAAACTGACCTTTTGCATTCTTGTGGTCACTGCTGAGTTGGACAAGTTATTTAAACTCTTTGCACCTCATTATCCTTATCTAAAAGATAGGAATCACAGTAATGTATATTTCACTGGTTTATTCTAAGTACAGAAATACATAGCACATAGAATTGTGCCTGGCACACAGCAAATGTTGCATATGCATGAGCTAGTGACAGTAGTAATAGTAATAAAAAAAAATCTGACCCTATTAGTCCCCTGCTTATATATTCTTGCTATTTCTTCATTGCCTAGGTCCACTTTTCTTGACATGGTACATAAGGCTTTTCACAAACTAAAACCAGCTGATGGATTCCATCTCTATTTCTAGCTACCAAAGAGTCTATATTCTAGCCACACTGAACCACTTGACATTGTCTGAACTAAACAGAAAATTGGCAGAACTCTACATTTCTAGAATGTCATCTGGAAAATACTTATCTATCCTTAAATATTCTCCTCTAGCATTGCCTACTATCTATAAACTTAGCTTACTTTGAAACAATATCTATTTTTTTTTGCATCCTCCACAATACTATTTTATACGTTCTTCTAACATTTCCATGGGGTTACAAACAGTTGGACATGACTCAGTTTGAATGCACACACAATATTTATTTAACAGATTATTTAACAAATATTTCAGTTCAGTTCAGGAAATTAATTATCCTGCAGGAACTAAGGCCCTGATCCAAGAGGGGGATGGTAACTACATGCTAAGACCCTACAGTGGTCAGAACCAGAAGGCTGATGATTGAGGTTTCAGGAACACCACCCTGTTACCTCAGCCAGTTCAGTTCACTCAGTCATGTCCAATTCTGTGATCCCATGGATTGCAGCATGCCAGGCTTCTCCATTCATCACCAACTCCTGGAGCTTGCTCAAACTCATGTCCATTGAGTCAGTGATGCAATCCAACCATCTCATCCTCAGTTGTCCCCTTCTCCTCCTGCCTTTAATCTTTCCCAGCAACAGAGTCTTTTCATATGAGTCAGTTCTTTACATCAGGTGGCCAAAGTATTGGAGTTTCAGCTTCAGCATCAGTCCTTCCAATGAATATTCAGGACTGATTTCCTTTAGGATGGACTGGTTGGATCTCCTTGCAGTCCAAGAGACTCTCAAGAGTCTTCTCCAACACCACAGTTCAAAAGCATCAATTCTTTGGTGTTCAGCTTTCTTTATAGTCCAACTCTCACATCCATACATGACTACTGGAAAAACCATAGCTTTGACTAGACAGACCTTTGTTGGTAAAGTAATGTCTCTGCTTTGTAATATGCTATCTAGCTTGGTCATAGTTTTCTTCCAAGGAGCAAGTGTGTTTTAATTTCATGGCTTGCAGTCACCATCTGCAGTGATTTTGGAGCCCAAGAAAATAAAGTCACTGTTTCCATTGCTTCCCCATCTATTTGCTGTGAAGTAATGGGACCAGATGCCATGATCTTAGATTTTTGAATATTGAGTTTTAAGCCAGCTTTTTCACTCACCTCTTTCACCTTCATCAAGATGCTCTTAAGTTCCTCTTCGCTTTCTGCCATAAAGGTGGTGTCATCTGCATATCTGAGGTTATTGATATTTCCCCGGGCAATCTTGATTCCAGCCTGTGCTTCATCCAGCCTGGCATTTTGTATGATATACACTACGTAAGCAGGGTGACAATATATAGGTTAGATATACTCCTTTCCCAATTTGAAACCAGTCCTTTTTTTCATCTCCAGTTCTAGCAGTTGCAACTTGACCTGCATACAGATTTCTCAGGATGCAGGTAAGGTGGTATGGTAGTCCCATCTGTTTAATAATTTTCCACAGTTTGTTGTTATCCACACAGTCAAAGTCTTTAGCATAGTCAAGAAAGCAGATATAGATATTTTTCTGGAATTCTCTGGCTTTTTTTTTTTATGATCCAACAGATGTTGGCAATTTGATCTCTGGTTCCTCTGCCATTTCTAAATCCAGCTTGAACATCTGTAATTTTTCAGTTCGCTTACTGTTGAAGCCTAACTTGGAGAATTTTCAGCATTATTTTGCTAGCCTGTGAGATTAGTGTAATTTATCAGATGCTTATTACATGCCAGGCACTTTTGCAGCATTAATTAAAAGAAAATCTTCTCCATTATTCTTATGGTGATACATATAATTAATAAATATGTAATTTGATGACAGTTTCTACAGAAATATATAATACAGAGTGAACAGGGTATGGGATATTAGAAGGCGGAATGGCTATTTTATAGGATGGTCATACAAACAAAAAAATTGAAATGCTGCTGATCCATTGAGTAGGATAGTTACTGAGATCTGACCATTGCTTTCGCCCCTTTGCCACTCATATTTTACTAGTTAGTTACCTATGTGTCTTTCCCACTAGAATATGAGGTCATCTAGATACTTAAAATAAGTGTCTGTTAGGTGGTAAATACTCAGAAAAAACATTGATTAAATTGAACTGAATCAATGTGCCATTTGAGTGTCTCATTGAAAGCTGTTGTCACAGAAGCAAAGGTATTTGTCATAATTTTGAGTTAGTTTGAGATATGTATACTCTAGGCCAAACTTACCCAGGATAAAGAATAAAATTTAAGAGATGGGGCATTTGGATTCAACTGTGTGACCCAGAACACGATATTCACAACTTTTATATATTTTATGAAAATATAATAGGATAAGCTGTGTTGCAACTAAGATTTTTCAATCTCTACTAGTAGTTTGAGAAATAAAGCTTCCAGGTTTATTAAAATAGTCCAAAGGTTAATTGCAAGGGCTACCTGCTTAATAATGTTAAATATTATCTTCTTCAACTAGATTGTACCATCTTTTTATCTTAGCAAGATAAAGAAATACATATTGTATTGAGAGGTTTATACTTTATGTAGTCTATTTTTCTGTTGTATATTAAACCAGAGATTGGAAGCACTGGCCAGATCAGAGATATTTGCACTCTGAATTATCAAGCTTCTACAGTTCT
Source organism: Bubalus kerabau (assembly GCF_029407905.1). Classification (NCBI taxonomy): domain Eukaryota; kingdom Metazoa; phylum Chordata; class Mammalia; order Artiodactyla; family Bovidae; genus Bubalus; species Bubalus kerabau. The sequence goes on along the minus strand of NC_073647.1, from coordinate 54,717,223 downwards.
TAAAAGCTTAAACATAGACAGTCATCTTATCTTTCCTTACCAAGATTTCTGGAGATTCATGTCTAACTTTTGTAGGCCTGACTACTTTTCTAGCCTATTTAGAATATCATCTCAAACTGGTAACAAAAGCTGTAACACACTGGGTTTACTTTTCAAATCCTTAGGACACAGATTTTTTTCTTATTCACTAGTAAAGTACGATTTTCTCCAGGGCAGGTCTTGCCCTTATGTTAAACCTCTGTGCTCTGGCTTTCAGATAATATTTTTATTTTGAAGAAAATTTTTAAAATATCAAAAATATATTATGCTCAACGCAATTTCCCTCTTACTTTATTTGCTACTTGATATTGATAATTTTCTTTAATGGTTAAAACTAGATCAAATCAAGGGGGTTTACTTGTAAGGTGAGTGCAGAGAAAAAGAGAGTTAGCCAGGCAGTCAGGCACAAAAAAAAAATTTATTGGAGGGAAAAGAGAGAGTGACTGACTCTTAAGGAGAACCAGCATTCTCCCTTTCTGACAGTCCTTCTTATACCCCATCAATGAAAAATTCTTTGAAGGGATGGTCACATAGCTGGAGGCCTGGAATCTGGTGGTCTCACAGCTTTGAGAAGATAGGCGCCAGTGAGATAATAGGATGTCATTTGGGCAATTTGGAAGAGGGAGGCAGAGGAGGGGGTGCCATGGAAGGGCAGCAGTTCCAGTTCGATGACAGCAGGAACACCTTCTTCTACTTCCTCACCTTCTTCGTGGGGCTCATCATGACCTCAGCCACATACTACCTCTGGTCCCGAGATGAGAATGCAGAGCAAAATCGACTAAAGAATATCAGAAAAGTATATGGAAGATGTATGTGGTACTGTTTATGGTTGTTAAAACCCCAGCCAAATATTATTCCTACAGTAAACAAAATAGTTTTTCTTGCAGGATGGGCATTGTTCTTATTCCTTGCATACAAAGTTTCCAAAACAGACCGAGAATATCAAGAATGTAATCCTTATGAAGTATTAAATTTAGATCCCAGGGCAACTGTAGCAGAGATTAAGAAACAGTATTGTTTGCTGTCTCTTAAATATCATCCAGATAATGGAAGTGATGAAGTTATGTTCATGATAATAGCAAAAGCTTATGAACTTTTAACTGATTAATAATCCCAGAAAAATTGGGAAGAGTTTGGAAATCCAAATGGGCATTAAGCCACAAGCTTTGGAATTGCCATCCCAGCTTGGATCATTGACCAGAAAAATTCAATATTGATTTTACTTGTATATGGATTGGCATTCATGGCTAGCCTTCCAGTTGTTGTGGGCTCTTGGTGGTATTGCTTAATAAGTTATAGCAGAGACCGGATTCTCATACGCACAACACAGATTTACACCTACTTTGTTTATAAAACTTGAAATATGGATATAAAACATCTTATCATGGTTTTGGCTGGAGCCTCTGAATTTGATCCTCAGTATAATAAATATGCTACAAGCAGACCAACAGATAGTATTTTAATACCTCAGCTCATCAGAGAAATTGGCAGCATTAATTTAAAGAAGAATGAGCCTCCACTTACCTGCCCTTATAGCCTGAAGGCCAGAGTTCTTTTACAGTCTCATTTTGCTAGAAAGAAAATTCCTGAGACACTTGAAGAAGATCAGCAATTTATGCTAAAAAAGAAATGTCCTGCCCTACTTCAAGAAACGGTTACTGTAATCTGCCAGCTAATAATAATGGCCAGGAGCCGTGAAGAAAGGGAGTTCCGTGCTCCAACTTTGGCACCTTGAAAACTGCATGAAACTTTCCCAGATGGCAGTGCAAGGCCTTCAGCAGTTTAAGGCTCCCCTTCTGCAGCTGCCTCACATTGAAGAAGACAATCTTAGAAGAGTTTCTAATCATAAAAAGTTCAAAATTAAAACTATCCAGGATTTGGTGAGTTTAAAAGAATCATATAGTCACAATCTGTTGCATTTCCTTGAAGATGAAAAATTCTCTGAAGGGATGATCACATAGCTGGACATCTAGAATCTGGTGGTCTCGCAGCTTTGAGAAGATAGGCTCCAGTGAGATAACACGATGCCATTTGGTCAGTCTCACAGATCACTGTGGTTTATTCTTTGCAAGGTCGACATAATGAACCATCTTATCGATGAGACCATATATGGGCCTTATCATTAATCTTATAGAAAACATTTATAAAGGTTTTGGTGTCATGATTAGAACTAGACCTTTGAGCAAAATTTGCAGCAGTAATGAATTTACTCAAATTTCAAATCTTGTCCATTAATGTTTGGTCTAGTAATGTCCTAGTTGGTTTTCCATTTGCCTATAAACTCAAAGTTTATTTTTATTTTTATTGCCTTTTAATCACAAAAGTAATATATATTCACTGCAGAAAATTTGGAAAATTCCAAGAAATAGAGAAAATAAAAATGACTTAAAGATGTCAACTTATTAACATTTTGATATACCATCATAATGTTTGTTCTGTGCAGTTTAAACAAATTTTCGAAAAAATGCAACTGTGATCATACACATTATTTTTTTTGCAACACATTTTATCTTAATAAACAATCTTATGTCACTAAGCATTTTCAAAAATGGATATTTGTGGTGATTTTAAGGTCCTGTTATTACATATTAATATAGTATGCATAGGGGCTTCCCAAGTGGTTCTAGTGGCAAAGAACCCAACCTGCCAATGCAGGAGACACAAAAGACGCAAGTTCGATCCCTGGATCAGGAAGATACTCTGGAGGAAGGCATAACAACCCTCTCCAGTTGTGAGATTCTCCATGGAGAGTCCCATGGACAGAGGATCCTAGAGGGCTACAGTCCATAGGGTTACAAAATCAGACACAACTGAGGAACTTAGCACACAACACAGCACATAGTAATAGTATGCATACTTCATTTAATCTCCTGATATTTAGGCTTTATTATTATTTCTATTTTTTACTATTGTAAGTTATAACAGCTAAGTCTTAAAATATCATTCTTCATTGACTTCTGTAAAGGGATTAATCTGTATAATTTATTAAGGATTAGTTCAGAAGTCCTCTATGAATTAAAGCACTATTCTTGGACTTGTTATTGTCATTGTCGACTTTTATATAATTCATAGAGATGAGAGATTTATAGAAGTTGTTCAAATTTTTAGATGCATTATTGTAAAATATTTTGCTATGCATTTTTTTTAATTTTAAGTGTTTGTGTTTGACTTTTAATCTTTTGCTGATGTATAAGTTTGTATTTAGTCTCCAATTGGCCCTGTATTTGCCAGGGGAAACGAAAATAGGAAAAATAGTTGAGATGGTATTGGGAGAGGAGATAAGAAAAAAGGAAAATGCAAGGATTGTGGTTTGTTGGTTTATAACACTATACAAAGAATCCTAAAAGATATACATTTAAAAAGCCTTCAAACTTTTGAAACGAAAAGTTTGCTTTTAAGTATTTCTTGTAGCTACATTCTTTAAGATGTGAACAAAGGAACTTTTCTTTTCCTCAAAGTTTATTTTGGATGATTGTGTAATGGAAAGATCATTTAATTGATCATTTAACAAACACATTTAATAATTTTGCCTATGTTTTCTTATAAGGAGAGAATAACAATATTTTCCTACCATATGCTATGCATTTTGCTATTCTCTTTATATTTTTTATTTTATACAAACCTTGCAACAGTTCTATGAGGCAGATACAATTATTATGAGTTTCAGTTGAAGAGGATGAGACCACATTACAGAAATTAACTTACCAGAGATAACAGAGATAGGAAATTGCCCTTTAGCAGTTTGAGCCCAGTGCTAACTCCAAAGAATTGTCAGTTAAATTGTTCTTCTCCACAGTGTACCCAGAATATACTGGTCAGGTCAATGAGATCCAGTCTATGTAGCAATTATAAATTATCATTACTACTACTATATTGGCTTTCCAGTTTAAATACTTAGAATTTGTTTAAGTACACAGTAATTCTAGGATACTAGCAAAGTAATATTCTACACTTACTAGTCTGAAAATTAGAACATAGACTGGGATTAATTCACCCAAGTAGTTGTCATTTTATAAATCCCCTGTATTTGGTATCTAGTTACTTATTCCTAGGGATAATTCAGTTACCCCCAAAACTTTCTTCTCAAATATAACTGAGAAATAGGGAATATCTTTCCTAAATAACCACAGTTTCAAATGCAAATCAAAGAGCCAAGAGCAGCAGTTCATTTCATTGTGACTCAAGGGGAGATTTCTCTCCAGAGAGACAGTCAAAGCCATCACAGTGTAAACAAGATTGTGCAGTATCTGCCCTAGTCAAGAAATTGAACTGGTCTAGAAAGCAAGGTTTTCTTCTGTACATCACTCTAGCAGTCGCAGAAAAGCAAATCAGCACAGACATCTTGAATTTCCAAATTAACATACAGAAAGTATTGGTTGGCAAATGTTTAACAAAGAGCACAAATAAAATAACTTTCTTTTTTCTTTTTCAGATTCAAGTCAAATCATTAATTCATTTTTTTTTTTTTTTTACCTGATAGGTTGTGTTGGTCTTCTCAAACCAAAGAAATGTTATTGTCTCCTAAAATTTATATTTATTTCTCATAGCACCCCCAAAAGTGATTAACTGCAAAGGAATGCTATCAAACAACAATAATTTTAAAGTCTTAGTAAGTTCAATTAAATGGTTATAACAGTCTGATTTTGTTATTCTTTGGTAACCAGTACTGGATGATCTGGAAAAGGAAAAGGCAACTCACTTATTGGATGATCTTCAATTCAGTTCAGCAAGTAACTTTTGCATAGTAAAGCAAAGATTGAGTTATCTTGATAATTACAAAAAACATTGGCCTATTTGGTATTTGTGCTAAATTGGTTAACCAGCTTTTCCTTATTGCCTTCTAAACTTTAAGGCTCTAAAAAAAAAAAATCATTTTTCTGGATAAATATATCCATATTTCTAACTTTCAATGTTTATCAGTTCAGTTCAGTTCAGTTCAGTCGCTCAATCGTGTCCGACTCTTTGGGACCCTATGAATTGCAGCACGCCAGGCCTCCCTGCCCATCAATAACTCCCAGAGTTCACTCAAACTCACGTCCGTCGAGTCGGTGATGCCATTTAGCCATCTCATCCTCTGTTGTCCCCTTCTCCTCCTGCTCCAATCCCTCCCAGGATCAGAGTCGTTTACAATGAGTCAACAATTCACATTAGGTGGCAAAGTAGTGGAGTTTCAGCTTTAGCATCAGTCCTTCCAATGAACACCCAGAACTTATCTCCTTTAGAATGGACTGGTTAGACGTCCTTGCAGTCCAAGGGACTCTCAAGAGTATTCTCCAAAACCACAGTTAAAACGGATCAATTATTCGGTGCTCAGCTTTCCTCACAATCCAAATTTCACATCCATACATGACCACTGGAAAAACAATAGCCTTGACTAGATAGGCCTTTGTTGGCAAAGTAATGTCTCTGCTTTTGAATATGCTATCTAGGTTTGTCATAATTTTCTTTCCAAGGAGTAAGCATCTTTTGATTTCATGGCTGAAATCACCAACTGCAGTGATTTTAGAGCCCCAAAAAATAAAGTCTGGCACTGTTTCCAGTTTCCCCATCTATTTCCCATAAAGTGATGGGACCACATGCTATGATCTTCGTTTTCTGAATGTTGAGCTTTAAGCCAACTTTTTCACTCTCCTCTTTCACTTTCATCAAGAGGCTTTTTAGTTCCTCTTCACTTTCTGCCATAAGGGTGGTGTCATCTGCATATCTGAGGTTATTGATATTTCTCCCAGCAATCTTGATTCCAGCTTGTGCTTCCTCCAGCCCAGGTTTCTCATGATATACTCTGCAGAGAAGTGAAATAAGCAGGGTGACAATACACAGCCTTGACACACTCCTTTTCCTATTTGGAACCCGTCTGTTGTTCAATGTGCAGTTCTAACTGTTGCTTCATGACATTAATAAAGGTACTTCAAGAGGCAGGTCAGGTGGTCTGGTATTCCCATCTCTTTCAGAATTTTCCACAGTTTATTGTGATCCATATAGTAAAGGCTTTGACATAGTCAATAAAGCAGAAATAGATGTTTTTCTGAAACTCTCTTGCTTTTTGATGATTCAGTGGATGTTGGCAATTTGATCTCTGGTTCCTCAGCCTTTTCTAAAACCAGCTTGAACATCTGGAAGTTCACGGTTCATGTATTGCTGAAGCCTGGCTTGGAGAATTTTTAAGCATTACTTTACTAGCATGTGAGATGAATGCAATTGTGTGGTAGTTTGAAAATTCTTTGGCATTGCCTTTATTTGGGATTGGAATGAAAACTGACCTTTTCCAGTCCTGTGGCCACTGCTGAGGTTTCCAAATTTGGTAGCCTATTGAGGGCAGCACTTTCACAGCATCATCTTTCAGGATTTGAAATAGCTCAACTGGAATGCCATCACCTCCACTAGCTTTGTTCCTAGTGATGCTTTCTAAGGCCCACTTGACTTCACATTCCAGAATGTCTGGCTCTAGGTCAGTGATCACACCATCGTGATTATCTTGGTCGTGAAGATCTTTTTTGTACAGTTCTTCTGTATATTCTTGCCACCTCTGCTTCTGTTAGGTCCATACCATTTCTGTCCTTTATTGAGCCCGTCTTTGCATTAAATCTTCCCTTGGTATCTCTAATTTTCTTGAGGAGATCTCTAGTCTTTTCCATTCTGTTGTTTTCCTCTATTTCTTTGCATTGATCACTGAGGAAAGCTTTCTTGTCGCTCCTTGCTATTCTTTGGAACTCTGCATTCAGTGCTTATATCTTTCCTTTTCTCCTTAGCTTTTTGCTTCTCTTCTTTTCACAGCTATTTGTAAGGCCTCCCCAGGCAGCCATTTTGCTTTCTTGCATTTCTTTTCCATGGGGATGATCTTGATCCTTGTCTCCTGTGCAATGTCATCAACCTCAGTCCATAGTTCATCAGGCACTCTATCTATCAGATCTAGGCCCTTAAATCTATTTCTCACTTCCACTGTATAATCATAAGGGATTTGATTTATGTCATACCAAAATGGTCTAGTGTTTTTTCCAGTTTCTTCTGTTTACATCTCAATTTGGTAATAAGGAGTTCGTGATCTGAGCCACAGTCAGCTCCTGGTCTTGTTTTTGCTGACTGTATAGAGCTTCTCTATCTTTGGCTGCAATGAATATAATCAATCTGATTTTGGTATTGACCACCTGTTGATGTCCATGTGTAGAGTCTTCTCTTGTGTTGTTGGAAGAGGGTGTTTGCTATGACCAGTGCGTTCTCTTGGCAAAACTCTATTAGCCTTTTCCCTGCTTCATTCCATATTCCAAGGCCAAATTTGCCTGTTACCCCAGGTGTTTCTTGACTTCCTACTTTTGCATTCCAGTCCCCTATAATGAAAAGGACATCTTTTTTGGCTGTTATTTCGAAAAGGTCTTGTAGGTTTTAATAGAACCTTTTAACTTCAGCTTCTTCAGCATTACTGGTTGGGACTAGACTTGGATTACTGTGATATTGAATGGTTTGCCTTGGAAACGAACAGAGATCATTCTGTCCTTTTTGAGATTGCATCCAAGTACTGCATTTCAGACTCTTTTGTTGACCATGATGGCTACTCCATTTCTTCTAAGGGATCCTTGCCCACAGTAGTAGATATAATGCTCATCTGAGTTAAATTCACCCGTTCCAGTACATTTTAGTTCACTGATTCCTAGAATGTTGATGTTCAGTCTTGCCATCTCCTGTTTAACCACTTCCAATTTGCCTTGATTCATGGACCTGACATTCCAGGTTCCTATGCAATATTGCTCTTTATGGCATCAGGACGTCTTTCTATCACCAGTCACATCCACAAGGGGTATTATTTTTGCTCTGGCTCCATCCCTTCATTCCTTATGGAGTAATTTCTCCACTGATCTCCAGTAGCATATTGGGCACCTACTGACCTGGGGAGCTCCTCTTTCAGTATCCTATCATTTTGCCTTTTCATACTGTTCATGGGGTTCTCAAGGCAAGAATATTGAAGTGGTTTTCCATTCCCTTCTCCAGTAACATTCTGTCAGACCTTTCCACCATGACCCGTCCATCTTGTGTGGCCCCACATGACATGGCTTAGTTTCATTAAGTTAGACAAGGCTGTGGTCCGTGTGATCAGATTGACTAGTTTTCTGTGATTATGGTTTCAGTGTGTCTGCCCTCTTATGCTCTCTCACAACAACTACCTTCTTACTTGGGTTTCTCTTACCTTGGACATGGGGTATCTCTTCGCTGCTGCTTCAGCAAAGCACAGCCACTGCTCCTTACCTTGGACGAGGGGTATCTCCTCATGGCCACCCCTCCTGACCTTCAATGTGGAGTAGCTCCTCTCCACCCTCCTGCAGCCGCACAGCCACCTCTCCTTGGATGTAGGGTTGCTCCTCTTGGCCGCCGCCCCTGGCCTCAGGTTTGGGGTAGTTCTTCCCGGCCGCCGCCCCTGATCTCGGACCTGGGGTAGTTCCTCTCGGCCACCACCCCGACCTTGGGCGAGGGGTAGCTCCCCAAGGCCACACTTCTGCATTGTCCATCACAGCCGGCTGTCCTTAGTTAGGACAACAACACAGAGCATCCTATGGTATATAATGCTCCTAAAGGTAGATACACTATCAGATGCATCTGAGGCTCCAGGTAAAACAAAGGTGAAATCTTTCATTATTCCCCTCTGCTATAATCTATATATGCTTAATAATAGCTTAAGACATTTGTCTTCAGTTCAGTTCAGTTGCTCAGTCTTGTCCGACTCTTTGAGACCCCATGAATCACGGCACGCCAGGCCTCCTTGTCCATCACCAACTCCCGGAGTTCACTCAGATTCACGTCCATCGAGTCAATCATGCCATCCAGCCATCTCATCCTCTGTCGTCCCCTTCTCCTCCTGCCCCCAGTCCCTCCCAGCATCAGAAACTTGTCCAATGAGTCAACTCTTCGCATGAGGTAGCCAAAGTACTGGAATTTCAGCTTCAGCATCATTCCCTCCAAAGAAATCCCATTTGTCTTACAGTTTGATTATTATTGAGATGAGCATAATCAGAAGTCTCTCTCAAATGAAATATTATTATTCAAAAGATTTAGTCTTAAATATAAAATCGTATTTATTCCCTGTTCATCCTATCCTGCTATTAAACTGTGGTTCAAAAATAACATCATAGAAGTCAGGAAATGTCTATTTATGCAACGTGCATTTTTGACAAGTGGTATATTTACAAGTATATTTGTCAGGCTTGTAACACTACTTAAAAATCGTATTTTTCATTTGTCTTAAAAGACAAATCCTCATATCAGTGTAAAAGTTACTTTGCACATATTAATACATAAACACTGGCTTATAGAACATAAGCTACACTTTTGAAATGTAAACCCACACAAAACATCATGAGTTCTACAGAATTTGAATAAGTACATTTCAATAAATTTAAGCCTAACATATCATTTTTATTTATTTATTTAAATTTAATTTTATTTTTAAACTTTACATAATTGTATTAGTTTTGACAAATATCAAAATGAATCCGCCACAGGTATACATGTGTTCCCCATCCTGAACCCTCCTCCCTCCTCCCTCCCCATTCCATCCCTCTGGGTCGTCCCAGTGCACCAGCCCCAAGCATCCAGTATCGTGCATTGAACCTGGACTGGCAACTCGTTTCATACATGATATTTTACATGTTTCAATGCCATTCTCCCAAATCTTCCCACCCTCTCCCTCTCCCACAGAGTCCATAAGACTGTTCTATACATCAGTGTCTCTCTAACATATCATTTTAATGTTCAGCTCTGTCTTCCTAACACAGAAATTATGAATAATCCTTTGGAAGGTTAGTTAACATGTTTTTGTCACTGTCTGGAGGAATCCAGGTAATTGTTGAATAGAATGTGTGACTGGAAGGCAGCATATATTAGTCACTTTTGACAATTTAACCATAAAGACAATATTATTTCTATCTAGGATGTAATAACTACGAAGCTGGGCTTCCCAGGTTGGTAAAAAATCCGCCTGCCAGTGCAGGAAACACAAAAGACAAGGGTTCAGTCCCTGGGTCTGGTCGATGCCCTGGAGGAGGAAATGACAACTTACTCCACTATTCTTGCCTGGAAAATTCTATGGACAGAGGAGCCTGGAGGGCTACAGTCCATGGCGTAGCAAAGAGTTGGATACATACCACTGAGCACAGCTCACTCACAACAACCAATTATTGAATATTTACTATGTGCCAGGCACAATACTAGGCATTTTTCACATTTTATTTTTAGATAAGAAATAAGAAAACTTTATAAAATGGATATTATTATCCCAGGAAAGATATAAACATCTGAATGCAGAGGTCCAAAGAATAGCAAGAAGAGATAAGAAAGCCTTCTTCAGCCATCAATGCAAAGAAATAGAGGAAAACAACAGAAGGGGAAAGACTAGAGATCTCGTCAAGAAAATCAGAGACACCAAAGGAACATTTCATGCAAAGATGGGCTCGATAAAGGACATAAATGGTATGGACCTAACAGAAGCAGAAGATATTAAGAAGAGGTGGCAAGAATACACAGAAGAACTGTACAAAAAAGATCTTCATGACCCAGATAATCATGATGGTGTGATCACTGACCTAGAGCCAGACATCCTGGAATGTGAAGTCAAGTGGCCCTTAGAAAGCATCACTACAAACAAAGCTAGTGGAGGTGATAGAATCCCAGTTGAGCTATTTCAAATCCTGGAAGATGATGCTGTGAAAGTGCTGCACTCAATATGCCAGCAAATTTGGAAAACTCAGCAGTGGCCACAGGACTGGAAAAGATCAGTTTTCATTCCAATCCCAAATAAAGGCAATGCCAAAGAATGCTCAAACTACTGCAAAATTGCACTCATCTCACATGCTAGTAAAGTAATGCTCAAAATTCTCCAAGCCAGGCTTCAGCAATATGTGAACCATGTACTTCCTAATGTTCAAGCTGGTTTTAGAAAAGGCCGAGGAACCAGAGATCAAATTGCCAACATCCGCTGGATCATGGAAAAAGCAAGAGAGTTCCAGAAAAACATCTATTTCTGCTTTCTTGACTATGCCAAAGCCTTTGACTGTGTGGATCACAATAAACTGGAAAATTCTGAAAGAGATGGGAATACCAGAGCACCTGATCTGCCTCTTGAGAAATTTGCATGTAGGTCAGAAAGCAACAGTTAGAACTGGACATGGAACAACAGACTGGTTCCAAATAGGAAAAGGAGTAGGTCCACGCTGTATATTGTCATCCTGTTTATTTAACTTATACACAGAGTACATTATGAGAAACGCTGGACTGGAAGAAACACAAGCTGGAATCAAGATTGCTGGGAGAAATATCAATAACCTCAGATATGCAGATGACACTGCCCTTATGGCAGAAAGTGAAGAGGAACTAAAAAGCCTCTTGATGAAAGTGAAAGAGGAGAGTGAAAAAGTTGGCTTAAAGCTCAACATTCAGAAAACGAAGATCATGGCATCTGGTCCCATGACTTCATGGGAAATATATGGAGAAACAGTGGAAACAGTGTCAGACTTTATTTTTGGGGGCTCCAAAATTACTGCAGTTGGTGATTGCAGCCATGAAATTAAAAGACATTTACTCCTTGGAAGGAAAGTTATGACCAACCTAGATAGCATATTGAAAAGCAGAGACATTACTTTGCCAACAAATGTTCGTCTAGTCAAGGCTATATTTTTTCCTGTGGTCATGTATGGATGTGAGAGTTGGACTGTGAAGAAGGCTGAGCGCCGAAGAATTAATGCTTTTGAACTGTGGTGTTGGAGAAGACTCTTGAGAGTCCCTTGGACTGCAAGGAGATCCAACCAGTCCATTCTGAAGGAGATCAGCCCTGGGATTTCTTTGGAAGGAATGATGCAAAAGCTGAAACTCCAGTACTTTGGCCACCTCATGAGAAGAGTTGACTCATTGGAAAAGACTCTGATGCTGGGAGGGATTGGGAGCAGGAGGAGAAGGGGACGACAGAGGATGAGATGGCTGGATGGCATCACTGACTTGATGGATGTGAGTCTCAGTGAACTCTGGGAGTTGGTGATGGGCAGGGAGGCCTGGCGTGCTGTGATTCATGGGGTCACAAAGAGTCGGACACGACTGAGCGACTGATCTGATCTGATTTTACAATGCTAATTGACAGAACAATTATATGAATCCAGGTTTAGACACAGTGCCTACATTATCAGAATTCTACAATAAGCATAATCTAAATCAAAGAAATCTCCAACCAGTGATAATACATGTCGTTTAACTTGAAAGAACATGTTTATTTACAGGGTGGTTGCAAAGTGATGTAGCCAGTTCTCCATTCGTTTGACAAATATTCACAGCACTGTTTGAATGCACAGATCTATTGGTTACATAAAATCTTTGGATATACCCAGAAACTTCTGAACCTGATTTTTATGTCTATTAGAAGACACCTAAATGCAGAGTTGAGCAAAATGAATAAATAAAAGGTTAAGTTTCATATAAATTATGAAATTATTGATACAAGATGAACCTAAGGAGTCCAGCACACCAGCTGGAAGTAGTGTTGATAGATAGGTGTGTGATAAAGTAGGCACTGGGCTTCATCTAGAGATGCTGTATGGATGATTCTTCTAAAGCAGTTGTTCCTAACCTTTTTTTTTTTTTTTTTTTCCCCTTATGGAATCTTTTGAGAATCTAAGAGCTATGGACTCTTTCCACTGGGGAAAATATGCAAATATACAGAATTTTAAATAACATTACAAGGAGTGTATTGCCTTCCCAGGTGGCTCAGTGGTAAAGAATCTGCCTGCCCGTGCAGGAGCCACAGGAGACACAGGTTCAATCCCTGGAGGAAGAAATGGCAACCCACTCCAGTATTCTTGCTTGAGAAATTCCACAGATAGAGGAATCCAGCAGTCTACCATCCATCAGGTCCAAAAAGAGTCAGACAAGAATGAGCGACTGAACAAGAACATGAGCCCACAAGGAGTTCATAGCCCTTCTGAATCCCATTTATGCCCTGGTAATATAGACTTAAGAATTCTTACTGTAGAAACCTCTCTGGTGGTCCAGTTGTTAAGGCTCTATACTTCCACTGCAGGGAGCATGGGTTCAATCCCTGGTCAGGGAACTAAGATAAAGCCAAAATAAAACCTCTTACTGTATAGCTCTTTTCTTCAGACACTTTCTTTGCAACAAGGATACTTGGACTTATTTGAAATAATAATATTTAACAATAATTAGAGCCTTTGCCTATCAATCTCATTAACAGAAAGATATTTTTACTTTATTATCATTATTATTTCTGAAAGGCATAGCTATCACAACACAAAGTTAAAATTGTATGTTGCGTAAGCCTAAGAAACCAGTTTAGGATAGTTCCTAAGTCTTCTTCTTGTCTCTGATAATGATTTCCCTCATTTTACTTGTAAGTATATTGTCATCTCCTAATCTCAGCTAGTTTGCTATACATAAAAGAGAAAGTATTCTATTCTACCTTCAAAAATATTGTGCAATCAACACATTTTCTTTAATCCAAAACATCGATTTTAATGTCTACTTAGCTTTCAGTCATTTCAGTCGCTCAGTTGTTTCCTACTCCTTGCAACCCCATAGACAGCAACATGCCTGGCTTCCCTGTCCATCACCAACTCCCAGAACTTGCTCAAACTCATGTCCGTTGAGTCTGATGACATCCAACCATCTCCTCTGTATTTAGTTTTATTTTTTTTAATTTAATTTTATTTTTTAAACTTTACATAACGGTATTAGTTTTGCCAAATATCAAAATTTTAAATATGGACAAATTAGTCTGGTTAAATAGAAAAAATGCAAAAAATGCAAAAAATAAAACCAATTTAATATAATGTGAATAATATGCTCTATGAATTGTTCACCTCATGAGCCACGAATGTGAGCTCTAGCTAAGATTCAAGGGTTAAGAAATTCACACGATGGGATAGAGACATTTGTAAAGAGTTTGACAGCTATGTGTGAGATAAAAGATACTCACAGCTGCTTTAGTTTTGCTCAAGAACATAAATATGTCTATGAAATAACACTATAGGGGGACTCCAGGTAGATGCAGTCTATCTAGGTGTTAAAGGTCAAACGCTCAGAAGAGCAATTTTCCACTAAAAGTGTCTTAGTTTGATTGAGACACTCAGAACTTTGGTGAGACAGTGGTACAAGTTTTCTCCGTGTTCTCATTATATATATAGAGTCAGAATGAGAATCAAGGTGAAAAATGTGATTCTTGAACAAAATTCAGTATTAAGATGCTCATTTCAGCATTATGATTCAGACTATTTTAGGCAAGTTATTTTCCCAAATGTTCTAGACACAGGAATAAAAGCCCACGATCTGCAGATATGTTTTGTTTAGCTTGTACAATATGCTTTGATGAACTTGAATGCCCTTAAATGTGCATTCACTCTCAATTTATCTCAGGCCCCACCACCATCTTATCACTTTATTCTCTCTCCTTCACCTTTTATGGTTATTTTCTTGGGCGTTGAAAGCATTTGAGTTTGAGACCCTATAGCTAGAGTGGAAAAATAATTATTAACACTTTCCTGATATAAGGATTTTTATTTATATAAGGATACTTATTTATTTTGTAGCTAAAATACTTTACCTAAATATGAAATTGTGAATTAGAGCTGCAGGTGGGTACAACTCAAATGCTAATGAGGTGATCAGTCAGACAACAAATATTTGTTTAGTGAGTGACCATTATTTGCTAGGCAACCCCAGGCATGGGGATAACATGCATCAAAGAGATATGCATGGTTCCTGTCCTCATGGAGTATCCAGTGTGGCAGCAAAGCTTTCAATGTAGAATCGCTGAAATGATTAGAGAAAGCCTTAATAAGAAATCCAAAGTACATTTATAAGAAAAAAAATGCAAAAACTTACTGAGATATAGAAGCTACTTTGAGAGAAATACTATGGTCTGATTCAAGAGGAATGAATATTGCAAAAATATGACTTCTTCTCAAATTTATTGCAGCTGTAATACAATCCCAATCAAAATTTAAATAAAATTTTTATGTATTTTGACAAAATGATTCTAAACTCCACATAGTACAGTGAACAGATAATATAAAATAAAAATTTAAAAAGTGACAGCATCATCAAAACATATTATAAAACTACAGTGAAACAGAGTAATAAAACTCTTTTTATAATATTCAATTCTTGATAAATGAGGCATCACAAATTTTAGGGTAAAAAAAGAATCATTTCAGAATGGTACTGTGATGATTGGTTAACTGTAAAGACAAATGATGTTACATTTTCTTCTCATACCATATATCACAATGAAAATCCAGATGGTCTAAACAGTTGAATTGTAAATCATCTAAATATAACTGGAAAATATAAAACATATAGAAAAACAAGTCATAAAAAAAGAAACTGAACATTAACCCACCATCTGAATAGGAAGAGCACTATTTTTCTAAGATTAAAAACAAGGCAAGAAAGGAAAATGAATAGATTGGACTATACAGAAATTAAATTTCTGATTCTTAGAGAAGATAATTTATTAAGATAAAAAAACTGTGAAAACAAAAATGTTATAATAAATATTATATTAAAACAAAGAATGAAAATCTTAGCTTATATATGCATATAAATTCATGTATGTATGTATGTATATATATATATATATATATATATATATATATAAGCACTGAAGGCCTCAATAGACAAATGAGCAAGAACATAAATTGATAGAATGTAAAATGTGAATGGGTAAATAAGATAAGAAAACACTTTCAACTTCATTATCAGATAATTACTAATTGGATGTACTTGTTTATTAATTTAACAATATTTTTCTGGTGAAAATATTCAAGCATGGATTCAATAAAAGAAGATACACATTTTTGCTATATTCATTGGAAGGACTGATGTTGAAGCTCCAATACTTTGGCCACCTAATGCAAATAGCAGACTCATTGGAAAAGACCTTGATGCTGGGAAAGGTTGAGGGCAGGAAGAGAAGAGGGTGACAGAAGACGAGATGGTTGGATGGCATTACCAACTCAATGGACATAAGTTTCAGGAAACTCAGGGAGATAATGAAGGACAGGGAAATCTGGCATGCTGAAGCCCATGGGTTCACAAAGAGTTGGACTTGACTGAATGACTGAATGAATGACAACAAATAAACTGGAACAATCTTTCCATAAGGCAGTTTGTCAATATGCATTAAGAACGATAAAAAGGTTCATATGTTTGACATTTTGCATTATGATATAGAGGCCTATAAAAAAAAGATCAAATTGCCAACATCTGTTGGCTCAAACATAAAGCAAGAGAATTCCAGAAAAGCATCTAAATCTGCTTTACTGATTACTCCAAAGCCTTTGACTATGTAGATCACAACAAACTGGAAAATTCTTCAAGAGATGGGAATACCAGATCACCTTACCTGCCTCCTGAGAAATCTGTATGCAGGTCAAGAAGCAACAGTTAGAACTGGACATGGAACAACAGACTGGTTCCAAATTGGGAAAGGAGTATGTCAAGACTCTATATTATCACCCTGCTTATTTAGCTTATGTGCAGAGTGCATCATACGAAATTCCAGCCTGGATGAAGCACAAGCTGGAATTAAGATGCAAGGAGAAATATCAATAACCTCAGATATGCACATGACACCACCCTTATGGCAGAAACTGAAGAGGAAGTAAAGAGCCTCTTGATGAAAGTGAAAGAGGAGAGTGAAAAAGCTGGCTTAAAACTCAGTATTTGAAAAACTAAGATCATGGCATCTGGTCCCATCACTTCACAGCAAATAGATGGGGAAGCAATGGAAACAGTGAGAGACTATTGTCTTGGGCTCCAAAATCACTGCAGATGATGACTGCAGCCATGAAATTAAAAGACACTTGCTCCTTTGAAGAAAAGCTATGACCAGTATAGACAGCATATTAAAAAGCAGAGAGATTACTTTGCCAACAAAGGTCCGTTTATTCAAAGCTATGGTTTTTCCAGTTGTCACATATGGATGTGAGAGGTGGGCCATAAAGAAAACTGAGTGCTTAAAAATTGATGCTTTTAAATTGTGGTGTTGGGGAAGTCTCTTGTGAGTTCCTTGGATGGCAAGGAGATCAAACCAGTCAACACTAAAAGGAAATCAATCCTGAATATTCATTGGAAGGACTGATGCTGAAGCTGAAACTCCAATAATTTAGCCACGTGATGTGAAGAGCCAACTCAGTAGAAAAGACCCCGATAATTGCAAAAGATTGAAGGCAGGAGGAGAAAGGGACAACCGAGGATGAGATGGTTGTATGACATCATTGACTCTATGGACATGAGTTTGAACAAGCTCCAGGAATTGGTGATGGACAGATAGGGAAGCCTTGTGTGGTGCAGTCCATAGGTCCACAAAGAGTCGGACACGACTGCGTGACTGAACTGATGGAAGCCTATTGGGGCTTCCCAGGTGGTGCTAGTGGTAAAGGACCCACCTGCCAAGAGATGTGTGTTTGATCACTGGGTTGATAAGATCCCCTGGAGGAGGGCATGGCAACCCACACTGGTACTCTTGCCTGGAGAATCCCCATGGACAGAGGAGCCTGGTGGGCTGCAGTCCATAGGGTCTCACAGAGTCAGACATGACTGAAGCAACTTAGCATGCACAGAAGCCTATATTAAGGAACTAAACAGCAACAAAGGAAATCATCAGAGATGCTAGGATTAATTCCTCAAAGATGTTCTTTGATCCACAGTATATAATAGGAACACACTGGAAAGAGGAAAAATATTCAGTGAAAAGAAAATTCAGGTAAGTTATAGAACATTATATAATCATTAAAGTATTTTGCAAAGAGTTTTTAGTAACTTGGAAATAATGGCTAAAGTAATACCTAATAGTAATTATTGCATGCTGATGATGTTCCAGGCATTTTACTATGGGCTTGAAATACATTATTTCATTAAAGAAAAAATAATTTAATGGAGTTCAGGGAGTTGAGGAGGGGAGTTGAATACAAAGTCAATATGGTATAACCTCAAAAATATTACATACATATAGGGAAAAAAAGACTGAAAGAATATATGCACAGATACATTCCCAATATTTCTGGTTGATTTTTTATTTTTTTGTACTTCATTACAGTTAGAATTTTCTTAAAGAAATAGTTATATATTAACATAATCAGAAACAATACATAGAGATAATGACCATATAAATGTGATACCTCAGTAAAGAGACCTGCTTGACTCTGTTTCTTACCCTCTCTTATGCTCTGATACTTTCATCCTTAATTCATGCCCAACTACATCTATGTAGCAGAATTGAAGAGGTCAACTGTTATGCTTGCCTTCACACAATGTAGAGATTTATATTATATAATTTATTTTTGAATGTAATATAAACTGAATTAGTTAATAGCTTATATGTGCTGTGCTGTGCTGGCTCTTCAGTCATGTTCGACTCTTTGTGGCCCTACCAACTGTAGCCTGCCAGGCTCCTTTGTCACTGGGATTCTCCAGGCAAGAATACTAGAGTGGGTTGCCATGCCCTCCTCCAGGGGATCTTCCTGACCCAGGGATAGAACCCTCATCTCTTAGGTTTCCTGCATTGGCAGGCAGGTTCTTTACCCCTAGTGGCACCTGAGAAGCCCCAGTTAGTTTATATATGTAAGTAGTAAAAAAAGTCAAGTAAATGAATTTGATTCTGGAT
This sequence comes from Bubalus kerabau, assembly GCF_029407905.1. NCBI lineage: Eukaryota > Metazoa > Chordata > Mammalia > Artiodactyla > Bovidae > Bubalus > Bubalus kerabau. Next base: position 54,698,535 of record NC_073647.1, on the reverse strand, counting down.
ATTCAAATTAAACAAATTAAAATTAAGAATATGTAATCCAGTTGCATTCATAGATGCAGAAACAGTGGAAACAGTGACAGGCTTTATTTTGGGGGGCTCCAAAATCACTGCAGATGGTGACTGCAGCCATGAAATAAAAAGACCCTTGCTCTTGGAAGAAAAGTTATGACCAACCTAGACAGCATATTAAAAAGCAGAGACATTCTTTGGTCCGTCTAGTCAAAGCTATGGTTTTTCTAGTAGTCATGTATGGATGTGAGAGTTTGACTACAAAGAACACTGAGCACCAAAGAATAGATGTTTTTTAACTGTGGTGTTCATGCTGTTCATTGGGTTCTCAAGGCAAGAATACTTAAGTAGTTTGTCATTCCCTTCTCCAGTGTAGAATCCAGGTAGCTCAAACTACTGCAGAATTGCACTCATCTCACATGTTAGTAAAGTAATGTTCAAAATTCTCCAAGCCAGGCTTCAGCAATACGTGGACCATGAACTTCCAGATGTCCAAGCTGTTTTTAGAAAAGGCAGAAGAACCAGAGATCAAATTGCCAGCATGTACTGGATCATCAAAAAAGCATGAGAGTTCCAGAAAAACATCTATTTCTGCTTTATTGACTATGCTGAAGCCTCTGACTATGTGGATCACAAAAAGCTTTGTAAAATTCTTCAAGAGATGGGAATAACAGTCTACTTGACCTGCCTCTCTAGAAACCTGTATGCAGGTCAGGAAGCAACAGTTAGAACTGGACATGGAACAATAGACTGGTTCCAAATAGAAAAAGGAGTACATAAGGCTGTCTACTGTCACCCTGCTTATTTAACTTATATGCAGAGTACATAATGAGAAACACTGGGCTGGAGGAAGCACAAGCTGGAATCAAGATTGCTAGAAGAAATATCAATAACCTTAGATATGCAGATGACACCACCGGTGGTGTCATCTGCATATCTGAGGTTATTGATATTTCTGACCTAAAGATCCTCTTGATGAAAGTGAAAGAGGAGAGTGAAAAAGCTGGCTTAAGCTCAACATTCAGAAAACTAAGATCATGGCACATGGTCCCATCACTTCACAGCAAATAGGAGGGGAAACAGTGTAAATAGTGACAAACTTTATTTTGGGGGGTTCCAAAATCACTAAGTGGGGCAGCAGCTGCGACCGGCACACTAAGCACAGCTGAAGAGGAGCTACCCCACGTCCGAGGTCAGGGGCAGAAGCCAGGAGTGCCAGGCTGCAATGGTGCAGGAACGGCCCAGAAGAGCTACCCACGTCCGAGGTCAGGGGTGGCGGCCGGGAGGAGCTACCGCATGTCAGGGGTGGCCGCCGGGAGGAACTACCCCATGCCTCCACGCCCGAGGCCAGGGGCAGCGGCCGGGAGGAGCCACCCCATGTCTGAGGCCAGAGGCGTTGGCCGGGAGAACCAACGCCATGCCCGAGGCCAGGGGCAGCGGCTGGGAGGACCAACCACAGGTCCAAGGAGCGGTGGCTGCACAGGTGCAAGAGGGTATAGAGAAGCTATCCCACGTTGAAGGTCAGGAAGGGTGGCGGTGAGGAGATACCCCTCATCCAAGGTAAGGAGGAGCAGCTGAGCTTTGCTGGAACAGCCATGAAGAGATACCCCACACCCAAGGTAAGAGAAGCCCAAGTAAGATGGTAGGTGTTGCAAGAGGGCATCAGAGGGCAGACACACTGAAACCATGCTCACAGAAAACTAGTCAATCTAATCACACTAGGACCACAGCCTTGTCTAACTCAAAGAAATTAAGCCATGCCCGTGGGGCAACCCAAGACGGGCGGGTCATGGTGGAGAGATCTGACAGACTGTGGTCCACTGGAGAAGGGAATGGCAAACCACTTCAATATTCTTGCCTTGAGAACCACATGAACAGTATGAAAAGGCAAAATGATAGGATACTGAAAGAGGAACTCCCCAGGTCAGTAGGTGCCCAATATGCTACTGGAGATCAGTGGAGAAATAACTCCAGAAATAATGATGGGGTGGAGCCAAAGCAAAAACAATACCCAGCTGTGGATGTGACTGGTGATAGAAGCAAGGTCTGATGCTGTAAAGAGCACTATATTGCATAGGAACCTGGACTGTCAGGTCCATGAATCAAGGCAAATTGGAAGTGGTCAAACAAGAGATGGCAAGAGTGAATGTTGACATTCTAGGAATCAGCGAACTAAAATGTACTGAAATGGTTGGATTTAACTCAGATGACCATTATATCTACTGCTGCAGGCAGGAATCCCTCAGAAGAAATGGAATATCCATCATGGTCAACAAAAGAGTCCACAATGCAGTACTTGGATGCAATCTCAAAAATGACAGAATGATCTTTGTTCATTTCCAAGGCAAACCATTCAATATCACAGTAATCCAAGTCTATGCCCCAACCAGTAACGCTGGAGAAGCTTAAGTTGAATGGTTCTATGAAGACCTACAAGACCTTTTAGAACTAACACCCCCAAAAAATGTCCTTTTCATTATAGGGGACTGGAATGCAAAAGTAGGAAGTCAAGAAACACCTGGGGTAACAGGCAAATTTGACCTTGGAATACGGAATGAAGCAGGGCAAAGACTAATAGAGTTTTGTCAAGAAAATGCACTGGTCATAGCAAACACCCTCTTCCAACAACACAAGAGAAGACTCTACACATGGACATCACCAGATGGTCAACACTGAAATCAGATTGATTATATTCTTTGCAGCCAAAGATGGAGAAGCTCTATACAGTCAACAAAAACAAGACCAGAAATTGACTGTGGCTCAGATCATGAACTCCTGATTATCAAATTCAGACTTAAATTGAAGAAAGTAGGGAAAACCACTAGACCATTCAGGTATAACATAAATCAAATCCATTATGACTATACAGTGGAAGTGAGAAATAGATTTAAGGGACTAGATCTGATAGATAGAGTGCCTGATGAACTATGGAAAGAGGTTTGTGACATTGTCCAGGAGACAGGGATCAAGACCATCCCCATGGAAAAGAAATGCAAAAAAGCAAAATGGCTGTCTGGGGAGGCCTTACAAATAGCTGTGAAAAGAAGAGAAGGGAAAAACAAAGGAGAAAAGGAAAGATATAAGCATCTGAATGCAGATTTCCAAAGAATAGCAAGAAGAGATAAGAAAGCCTTCCTCAACTATCAATGAAAAGAAATAGAGGAAAAGAACAGAATGGAAAAGACTAGAGATCTCTTCAAGAAAATTAGAGATACCAAGGGAACATTTCATGCAAAGATGGGCTCGATAAAGGACAGAAATTGTATGGACCTAACAGAAGCAGAAGATACTAAGAAGAGGTGGCAAGAATACACAAAAGAACTGTAACAAAAAGATCTTCACGACCCAGATAATCACGATGGTGTGATCACTGACCTAGAGCCAGACATCCTGGAATGTGAAGTTAAGTGGGCCTTAGAAAGCATCACTACGAACAAAGCTAGTGGAGGTGATGGAATTCCAGTTGAGTTCTTTCAAATCCTGAAAGATGATGCTGTGAAAGTGCTGATGTCCAGCCCCAGCTGATCCAGGGAATTTGAAGTGTGGACGGCGTTGGCGAGGATCAGGATACAATAGCTTCTATTAGATATTAATTAGAGACGTAAAGAGTAATAGAATGAGGATAGCCCAATAGGAAAATTCAGTGGAGAAAAGAGGCTGAGTAGCTTGCTTTACGCGGGAGACCAATAAAACTTCAAGACAAGAAGTTTGCACCACTTACGTAGGCCGCAGGCGTCCTTCCTTTCTCCTGAAGGAGAGGAGACACTGAGGCCTCCCCAGTCGGATCTTAGAAGCCCAGGCAAAATTAGTAAGCTTGGTGGGTTCCACGCTCCAGATGGAGACTCAGCCAGAGTTTGAGAGAGAGAGACATGGGGAGACCAGTATTTCTAGAAACTGATCCCAATTCTTTATTTTCCATGGTCTACTTTTATACACTGAGATAATATGCAAAAGTCACGTGGGGTCAGCAGTCCTGACTTTTATCAGTCAGGTGCTTCATACAAATGTATACAGAGGTCTTAGGGGTGTTACATCATCTTCTGGCCAGGGGGCCTGCTGACAATTTATGACCCTCTCCTTGTGACAGCAGTCAGTCAACCAGGACACTTATTTCTCCAGGGGTGATTATTCTAAAAAAAGACTCCACCTTCCGAAGGTACCAGATAAAGTTACATTCCTATAGGGTGAGGGTGTAGTGGGTTTTAATTAAGGAAAGAATTTACTTAGCCTAAAGTCTAATGTGATTTATATCAAAGGTTAATACTTATTTCTTCTATATATTCATTAATGTGTGTAAGGGCAGGGGATGTGGAGACTTAGCAACAAACATTGGCTCAACAAATGAAAAACCCTTCACCAATACAATTTCTAATCAGCCCACTATACTTATACTAATGGTTTTCTAACTTTTCTAAGGAACCTGTTTTTAGAAGGTTTAAAGCATCTCATGCCTCTCACAGTTGGGAGGCTGTGAGCAATCACATGTGGCTGGACAAGCCTGTCAGGCAGGCTAGAGAACCTTCAGAGGAGATTGTAGGCTAAAACACTCTTGTCATGCCCAGGAGTTTTTATTAACTGGAGCTCTAAGTTAACTCCTTCTCCGAAAGAGGTGTTGGAGGACAGCCCCCCATAAAGTCAGAGGTGTAGGTGAGAGCACAAAATAGCAAAGTAGGTAGGCTCTGGTTATGGGGGTGGATGCTCAGGGATTTCCAGGGGGACTCCTGAGGCTCAATCCCGCCTTTGCATATGTCGAGCCTCCTTCCTCATGACCTTTGCCATGGGTGGAGGTCCTCCCGGCGGCTTCCCACATGAAAGTGCTGCATTCAATATGCCAGCAAATTTGGAAAACTCAGCAGTGACCACAAGACTGAAAAAGGTCAGTTATCATTCATATCCCAAAGAAAGGCAATGCCAAAGAATGCTCAAACTACCACACAATTGCACTCATCTCACATGCTAGTAAAGTAATGCTCAAAATTCTCCAAGCCAGGCTTCAGCAATACATGAACCGTGAACTTCCTGATGTTCAAGCTGGTTTTAGAAAAGGCAGAGGAATCAGAGGTCAAATTGCCAACATCCACTGGATCATGGAAAAAGCAATAGAGTTCCAGAAAATCATCTATTTCTGCTTTCTTGACTATGCCAAAGCCTTTGACTGTGTGGATCACAATAAACTGTGGAAAATTCTGAAAGAGATGGGAATACCAGACCACCTGACCTGCCTCTTGAGAAACCTGTATGCAGGTCAGGAAGCAACAGTTAAAACTGGACATGGAACAACAGACTGGTTCCAAATAGGAAAAGGAGTACATCAAAGCTGTATATTATCACCCTGCTTATTTCACTTCTCTGCAGAGTACATCATGAGAAATGCTGGGCTGGAAGACGCACAAGCTGGAATCAAGATTGCCAGGAGAAATATCAATAACCTCAGATATGCAGATGACACCACCCTTATGGCAGAAAGTGAAGAGGAACTAAACAGCCTCTTGATGAAAGTGAAAGAGGAGAGTGAAAAAGTTGGCTTAAAGTTCAACATTCAGAAAACAAAGATCATGGCATCCGGTCCCATCACTTCATGGGAAATAGATGAGGAAACAGTGGAAACGGTGTCAGAATTTATTTGTCTGTGCTCCAAAATCATTGCAGATGGTGACTGCAGCCATGAGATTAAAAGATGCTTACTCCTTGGAAGGAAAGTTATGACGAACCTAGACAGCATATTAAAAAGCAGAAACATTACCTTGCCCACAAAGTCTTTCTAGTCAAGGCTATGGTTTGTCCAATAGTTATGTATGGATATGAGAGTTGGACTATAAAGAAAGCTGAGTGCCGAAGAATTGATGCTTTTGAGCTGTGGTGTCAGAGAAGACTCTTGAGAGTTCCTTGGACTGCAAGGAGATCCAACCATCCATCCTAAAGGAGGTCAATCCTGAGTGTTCATTGGAAGGACTGACGTTGAAGCTGAAACCCCAATACTTTGGCCACCTGATGTGAAGACCTGACTCATTGGAAAAGACCCTGTTGATGAGAGAGATTGAGGGCAGGAGGAGAAGGGGACTACAAGGGATAAGATGGTTGGATGGCATCACCACCTCAATGGACATGGGTTTGGGTGGACTCCGGGAGTTGGTGATGGGCAGGGAGGCCTGGCGTGCTGGGATTCATGGGGTCACAAAGAGTTGGACACGACTGAGCAACTGAACTGAACTGAACTGAACTGTGGTGTTGGAAAAGACTCTTGAGAGACCATTTGACAGTAAGGAAATCCAGCCAGTCTATTATAAAGGAAATCAGTCCTAAATATTTATTGGAAGGACTGATGTTGAAGCTGAAATTTCAACACTTTGGCCACCTGATGTTAAGAACTGTGTCATTTGAAAAGACCCTGATGCTGGGAAAGATTGAAGGTAGGAGAAGAAGGGGATGAGAGAAGATGAGATAGTTAGATCGCATCACCGACTCAATAGACATGAGTTTGAGTAAACTCTGGGAGTTGGTGGTGTACAGGGAGGCCTGGCATACTGCAGTCCATGGGGTCGCAAAGAGTCAGACATGACTGAGTGGCTGAACTGAACTGATCTGAATCCTGTTACATTCATATTAGGAATATGCATACATATCTCATACATATTCAATACTAATAAGATAAAATTCAGTTATATTCATGAGAAACAAGTTCCCAACTAACTTGTGACAGTTAATCTACATGGAACAGCTTCTCAGCTTCCCACTTATTTTATTAAATTTAAACTATAGTGAAGTTTCCTTAGGGATAGCAAATTACATCTGCTTTTTGATGTCTTCTTTTTGATCTGCTCTAAATAATAAGTCCCTACAGTATATCTTATTATTGAATACACTGATACAAATCTGTCACGAGAGTCTATCAAGATTAAAATATGTGCTTTCCACAATTTCATCTAAAACACCACTTTCAATGTCCTAAAAAAAAATTATGGACACAAAAAACTGTTTTCCAAAATTCGTACACTCAAGATTTTTCTTTAAACTTTATTATATAATAGATTCAGTAACTTTCCCACTTTGTGAATTTTAATAGATAGTTGTTTTTACTTGCTACAAGTATATGCAACTTATTTCTATATCTATAGATATGATACCTAAAAAGAAAAATCTTGGTACACCCAAATCAGATAATCCAAGTTTACATGATGAAAAGATATATCTATCTTTCTTAACTCTGTTCCCAGTATTCTAGAACCTCTGTTTGACTGACTTCTTGATGTGAATGTGTAGAACCTACTTGCTTGCATCTTTCCAGTCATTGGAGAAGTGTAGCTTCTAGACATTGAATTTTAGCACTTCAGTACACATGGCCAACATACTGATTCATCTTGATATATAGTCATTAGTAACTTCTTTTTCAAGAACATTTTGCTCTCTGATAAAATCTGGAGAAAAAAGATACTACTATTAAATTCACATTAAAAAAAAAAATTAAGATAATTTTCATCCTTGAAACATTGCACATAAGTTAAGAAATATATCTTCCATCCATTAATCCATTTTTTCTAGATCTTTTTAATTCATTTTTCTATCTGTCATGGTTCATTTTGAAATAAAACAACAAGTAAGTAATGATATGGCATCAGTATTGTGCAGGGGAAATCTGGCTAAAACTGGGCAGGCTGTGCATTGCTGCACCATATTCTAGAATCTGAAGCTCTATTTACAGTCTTTACTTACTCTTATTGGTGTTCAGATATATTTAGGAGGACCTGAAATCCTGACTCAAGTTAGTCACATACACAAAAGACCTGCTAAACAACAAAATTCCAAATTATTAATTACCAGTGATGAAATAATGACACAGGAAATAAATATATAAATAAACACTATATTAATTCATTACCCCCAAATGTCCCTGTATTCTGTACATTTTTTCTCCAGTAGTTCGCCAAACATTGGAAGTTAAATCATATTAGGTTATTATCTGAGTATAGAATCAGACAAAAGGAGTTAGATGAATCAATATTAAGTGATAAGAGTTCAATATAATTTAATATATCCTTGCAAATGGAAGCAGAAATTCTCAAAGTCTAATGACTAAGATTCTCTTTTTCTTTGTTGTTCAGTCTCTCAGTCATGTCTGACTCTTTGCGACCCCATGGACTGCAGCACACCAGGCTTCCTTGACCTTCACTGTCTCCCAGAGTTTGTTCAGACTCATATCCATTGAATCAGTGAAGCCATTCAACCATCCAGGTTGGACCAGTGTTAGCCCCTATGGCTCACCATTTTATACAGTTATAATTTCCATATCCATAAGTGTTGATCTTAGGGTTGAAGATCAGTAGTTAAATAGAGTGGGAGGCACTCACTATAACATATATTTCCTTGCTACTATGCATATTTCCTGTTGTCATCAGCATTATCAGTCAGTGTCTGGTCAGGGAAATATAAATCACCATAGTATCAATGAAAAATTAATCCGTTGATCTAAGAAAGAATTGGAAAATTTTATTCAAACTAAATTTGAGGATTATAACTTAGGAAGAGCATCCCAGAAAGTTCTGAGCTCTGTTCCATGCATTAAAAGTCAAGACAAAGCTATAAGCTTTTTGAGATAGAGGGCTATACACTAAATGAGATATCATTGACAGTTTACACAACCCAGATCTAAGTGTCATCATGGTGGGTCATGTGACTTCTTACAAGATTCAGAAGAAATGTGGTCTTTTAATAAGTTGTTAACACTGGGAGAATGCTGCTCTTTATGATTGAGCAGGTATTTCTGCCAATGGGGGAGATGTGGTTGATGCATAGTGCATATACACAAAGTACAGTGAGGGGAGAGAGGAGGCCAAAAGGCAGAGAAAACTTTTGTGTTTAAATCTTTCTTGTTTTTCCCTAAAATATGAAGTTTATTTCACAATAGCTTTTTCAAACAATGGAAATTCAATTTAGAGACTTGACACCAAGTGTTAAAAGAACTGAAAACCACAAAGGGCTCTAGGTAACACCATTTTGCTTCTCTAGTGTGTTAGTTACTCAGTCATGTCCGACTCTTTGCAACTCCATAGATTGTAACCCACTAGTTTCCTTTGTCCATGGAATTTTCCAGGCAAGAATACCAGAGTGGGTTGCCATTCCCATCTCCAGATTATCATCCTGATGCAGGGATTGAACCTGGGTCTCCTGTATTGCAAGCAGATTTTCTACCTCTGAGCCACCAGGGGAGCCTAGGGATAAATTGGTTCTTCTAACCTTGGATTATTAGTGTGGGATGGAGGAATGCGTTTTTACAGTTGCAATGTCTCTGCTGATTTTTCTTTTGGCATATATATCCAGTTATTACAATATATTTTGTAATATGACAGCCACCTATTATCAAGGTATGAACTGAAATACTTTCCAATTAAAATCAATTTGATCATAAGGCAGGTCTATTTCCAGTTTTTTAAGGAATCTCCACACTTCTCCATAGTGGCTGTACTAGTTTGCATTCCCACCAACAGTGTAAGAGGGTTCCCTTTTTTCCACACCCTCTCCAGCATTTATTGCTTGTAGACTTCTGGATCGCAGCCATTCTGACTGGTGTGAAATGGTACCTCATAGTGGTTTTGATTTGCATTTCTCTGATAATGAGTGATGTTGAGCATCTTTTCATGTGTTTGTTAGCCATCTGTATGTCTTCTTTGGAGAAATGTCTATTTAGTTCTTTGGCCCATTTTTTGATTGGGTCATTTATTTTTCTGGAGTTGAGCTGTAGGAGTTGCTTGTATATTCTCGAGATTAGTTGTTTGTCAGTTGCTTCATTTGCTATTATCTTCTCCCATTCTGAAGGCTGTCTTTTCACCTTGCTAATAGTTTCCTTTGATGTGCAGAAGCTTTTAAGGTTAATTAGGTCCCATTTGTTTATTTTTGCTTTTATTTCCAATATTCTGGGAGATGGGTCATAGAGGATCCTGCTGTGATGTATGTCAGAGACTGTTTTGCCTATGTTCTCCTCTAGGAGTTTTATAGTTTCTGGTCTTACGTTTAGATCTTTAATCCATTTTGAGTTTATTTTTGTGTATGGTGTTAGAAAGTGTTCTAGTTTCATTCTTTTACAAGTGGTTGACCAGAGTTCCCAGCACCACTTGTTAAAGAGATTGTCTTTAATCCATTGTATATTCTTGCCTCCTTTGTCAAAGATAAGGTGTCCATATGTGTGTGGATTTATCTCTGGGCTTTCTATTTTGTTCCATTGATCTATATTTCTGTCTTTGTGCCAGTACCATACTGTCTTGATAACTGTGGCTTTGTAGTAGAGCCTGAAGTCAGGTAGGTTGATTCCTCCAGTTCCATTCTTCTTTCTCAAGATCGCTTTGGCTATTTGAGGTTTTTTGTTTTTCCATACAAATTGTGAAATTATTTGTTCTAGCTCTGTGCAGAATGCTGTTGGTAGCTTGATAGTGATTGCATTGAATCTATAGATTGCTTTGGGTAGTATACTCATTTTCAGGATGGAATGGGGAGGGAGGAGGGAGGAGGGTTCAGGATGGGGAACACATGTATACCTGTGGCGGATTCATTTTGATATTTGGCAAAACTAATACAGTTATGTAAAGTCTAAAAATAAAATAAAATTAAAATTAAAAAAAAATCAATTTGAAAACGATTATCAATTTCCAAAGGTAATATTCATTGTCTTGCTGCTAAGTTGGTAGTTAAAAGTTTGGGAATATAATATTAGCTATAAAGAAGATCCTTTATCACATAAAAGAAAAACTCACATAACCTTTGGTCTTTATGACTTCATTACACAAAGATCATTTTTTGGAAGATGGGCATTTTATAATGGATAGCAAGGCTCAATAACTGAGCAATAGGCTTGAAAATTCTGGTAGGTAGCTTTAAGCTTTTATTTTGGCTAAATACTGACAATCCACCCCAGTTTTCTTGCCTGGAAAATCCCATGGTCAGAGGAGCCTGGTGGGCTACAGTTCATGGATTCTCAAAGAATCAGACAAGACTGAGCAACTGAGCACACAAATACTTTACTAAGTGACATTACCAGTTATTTTTAAATGTGCATTAAGTTAGATGAGGATGTCAGAAAAAAAATTTTAAATATGAAGTCTATAGTTATTTCTACCTTTCATTCTCATACTCACAAATACTTTGGACAAAATTAGAAAGTGTCTCAGAAGACAATTTTGTTTCTGAGATAGTTTTTTTTTCATTTATAAATGATTATGTATAATTTCAAAATAAAGTCTAAAAGATTTGGAGCTTTGCCTTTAATTGTTTTGTAAGTAGCCTAATAAATCTTGCAAGGCATGAATTTGATACCTTACAGTTTACCAATCTCAAAGCTTAAGGACATCTTATGGCAGGGATTGGAAACTCAAGTGCCTAAAGGAGTGAAACAAGTGTACTGAGTTAATAAAGCTATCAAGCACAGCTTTGTGTTTTTGTCCATAGGTGCAGATCTGCCAATTGTCCATGAGAAGTCAAAAATCCAAATACATATATAAAATCTCATGGTTTTTAAATGATAAAAAAGTCTAAAGTATTTTTTAAGCAGTATAATAAATAAAGTATATTTGGTGGTTTGGATTTGGCCCACCAGCTACCAGTCACTAACTGTTGATAATGTACAGGAATAGGGATGCAGTAAGTAAACCAATAGCTCATGTCCCCAGGTGTCCTCCCTCAGGGACCATTATTTTGAACTGGCAATAAGCCTCTTGCATTACATGAAACCAATACTCACTACATAGCAGATATTATGATAGGTATTTCATGTGCATTATCTTATTTAATACATGATTCTTACTCATTAGTAGTTATTGTCTCTGTTTTACATATGAAGAAACTTAAAAGACTATACAATTTGTCTTGTGCAAGTAATAAAATAGCAGTAATAAAGTAGCAGAAAAAAAGACTCAAGCTGGATTTGACTGATTCCAAAGATTACATCTTAATGACTCTACCATACTAGCTTTTAAAAACCCCAGGGTTATGATACACAAAAGCCTTACAGATCAGGATAAAAATATTCTGAGCTGGCTGGAAGGAAGGTGAATGATGAGAAAATGGTTGTAAGGAAGAAGAGTAAACAGAAGGAGAAGTAAACAGAAGTGTGATTTCAACATCATCACCTATAATCTTTATTTTCCACTCACCCAATTTTATCAGAGACCTAGAGACTCTATCAGTTACCACTCTCCTCCTTGTATCTTTGACTTCTTTCTCTATAATCTCCATCAACATTCAATGCCTACTCTCTCTTACTAAATGAAGAATGATAGTAACAATAACACCTTTGACTCTTCTCCTTCAGCTACAGCTCTATCTCCTGTCCTTCATAGCCAAACTTGTAGAATTATCTATTTGTGTTCTTTGTTTCCATTTCCTCACCTATTATACATGATTTAACCCATTTAGTTGATTTTTGTTCCCATTTTTCCACCAAAATTTCTCATACTAAATTTACCAATGACATTTATATCACTAAATTCAATCTAGTTGCTCCAGTTTTGACCTCTAAGCATTTGACAGCATTTGATATAACACTGTCTTCACAAGATATTCTCTTCCCTTGACTTCTATTTCCTGAACTTCCTCTTCTTTGTCTGTCCTTCTTAGTGCCTTTTGCCAGTTCATCCTCTTCTTTTAGATATGACCCTTAATTGGTAAATTACCTCAAGACTCTATGTTAGGCTTTATTTTCTTCATACACTCACCATTATTCCTTGGCCATCTCATCTACTCTCATGGCTTTATACACCATCTATATGTTGATATATCTCAATATCATACCCCAAGTTCACCTTCCTTGATTAGTATGCATAACTGCCTACTTAACATTCCTACTTGGATAATTCATGTAGATCTCAAACAGACAAAACCAAAATTTAACAGTTCATCTCCTTCATGTTATTTTCCTCCTAAATCTTTCCCAACTATGGAAATACATAATTATTCATCAAATTTGCTTGAACCAGAAACCTGAAAGTCATCCCTGATATCACCTCCTATTGTTATACTCCTTACAACAAATTACTCAACCAAGTGCTATTGATTCTATTTCTGAATTATTTCTTAACACTGTCCATTTATCTTAGCCCACACTAACAGCAGTCTAGTCTAAGCCACTTATCCCTCACCTATTCAATAGGCCTCAATTCGTATCCCTGCATCCATATGCTTTTTGTTTATTGCTATATTATTTATGTTTTCATGATTGATAAGATCAACCTCATAAGATTATACATACCTGAACATTTATACAAAGATAAGTAACAAAGGTAGCATTAAACTAACCACTTCCAATTAGACTTCTTGCCTTCCAATTAGACTTCTGTCTCCTAATTTTTAAAAAGACACAGAGCATTAAGTCATCTAGTAGGAGAAGTGAAGTAGTGTATGTCTGTGGATCTCTACGTTAAAGGCGAGAGCTTCAAGGTATCACTCTGTCAAGTCTCCATTATATTGGCCTCAGAAACCTTAGTGGGAGAAAGAACAAGCAATAGAGTTAACTAACAAGTAAGGCCACCAAAACTGTAATTCATAGACTTGGGAGGCCATGTTTCAGCCGTTAAGAGAATATGTATCTGAAAGTGATAAGGAAGCCTGACACAGCCTGCAGGAATAGGGGAGAGTACAATGGCAGCGGTGAAACTGAATCACACATCTCAGGATACAATTTCTTTAGGATAAATCTTTATAATTGGAATTTATGGGTCAAGTGTATGTGATTTATAAGGTTTTTGTTAATATTACTAGATTTTCATCGAAAAAGTATGTGGTAATTTATAATCTCACCCGGAGAAGGCGATGGCACCCCACTCCAGTACTTTTGACTGGAAAATCCCATGGATGGAGGAGCCTGGTAGGCTGCAGTCCATGGGGTCGCTAAGAGTCAGACACGACTGAGCGACTTCGCTTTCGCTTTTCACTTTCAAGCATTGGAGAAGGAAATGGCAACCCACTCCAGTGTTCTTGCCTGGAGAACCCCAGGGACGGGGGAGCCTGGTGGCTGCCGTCTATGGGGTCACACAGAGTCGGACACGACTGAAGTGACTTAGCATAGCATAGCATAATCTCACCAGTAGTATATAAGAATATCCATTTCACATATAATATTTGAAACTAAGCAACTGAGTAAAAATAAATTCTTGCCTTTTGCTCATGGCTATGGTTTCACTGACTATATTATTTTATCTCCAGCTATTCTTAAAAAATGCTGTTATTTTTTGCTTAGCTATAGTCTTACGACCATTTCCATATAAAGTAATGGAGAAATAAAAGCTGTCATTTTTGAATGATCACAATATTTCATGTACTATTGTGAAGTATTTCATTAACTTAAAGAATTATCAAAATAGCCTGGGAAGAAGAAATAAAGCTATTTTCCCACAATCTCTGATAGTAACTGGTAGAGCAAGAATATCAACTTGGATAGTCAGACTCCAAATCCTGTGCTGTGAAGCACCGTACTATACTACTATCAGTTTCTCTCTTTCATTATGAAAAATGTAATTATATGATCAATGGGAAAGTCTATCTATATTCAAATATTTATTATTAAATTGTTTCAGTCCTTGGGCCTATTATAAATTAAATTTGCTCTATAGTAGATGTTCATAGTAACTAATACAAATCAAGAAAAGCTGAATGGTCACACTATTTCTAAACAAATAAATTCATCTTCAGTTTTACATATAATTTCCATATAGTTCCTATTTTAAGATATTATTTATTGCCTGTGGCAGTTATTTATATCATTTGATAATTCTAAATTGTCCCAATTATAATTATGAAAATCACATAGACAAATATTTGGATATATTTATAATGGGGATTGACAAAGTAGTTTCATCAATATTACCATACACTACTAAATTACTTTCAACAATTAATTTTAAGACTTTATCCAGTCTCAAGCATTATTGTCCTTATATTGCTAATATATGCTAGAGCTTTTTGGTTTTAAACTGACAATAGTGATGACTAGCATATCTATAATATTTTCCCATACACTGTTTTACTCTCCATACTAGCCCCCTGAGGTATGTCTATTATTGTTATTATCTTAATCATTATAGACAAGTGATTCCTTAGGCGATTCAGCTAATGAAGTGATAAAACCAAGGTTTAAATTCACTCTTTCAAAGCCCAAGCTCTTTCTTCAACAAATACCTGCTTTTCCTCAACATTTTAAGGAGCTGGCCACCTCATGCGAAGAGTTGACTCATTGGAAAAGACTCTGATGCTGGGAAAGATTGAGGGCAGGAGGAGAAGGGGACGACAGAGGATGAGATGGCTGGATGGCATCACAGACTCGATGCACATGAGTTTGGGTGAGCTCCGGGAGTTGGTGATGGACAGGGAGGCCTGGAGTGCTGCGATTCTTGGGGTTGCAAAGAGTCGAACATGACTAAGCGACAGAACTGAACTGAACTGAACAAGCAACAAAATAATCAAATATGAAGCAAAAGAGCTGACTAATGATGAATCAGTAAATCAAATTTCAATCACTAACTAATCCTCAGATGACCTCAGACATGGTGGCATGGTAGATTATGAGAGTTTTACTTGAGGGCATGCTGTGTTCCTTCTCCAACAAGAACACCTACCTCACTGTGTGATTCAATTGGAAATGAGGACAGCAGCCAGTATTAATCAAGCTGTAGATAATTTTTTTTTTCAGCTTGCTTTTTCTTCAAAGTAGAGCGATTTCCTTGGTCATTTCTTTGTTCTTTTTTCTGCATTATATGATTGCCTTTGGGGCACTACATACTGAAGAATTGTTATTGAATTGGGCATAAGCTCTTAGTGCAATGTTTTCAAACCAACAGACCATTACAGATTAATATTTGTTTCAGATTTAGTGATCAAAGAATGACACTGAACATTTAATACATTTTCTTTGGTTGATTGTTCCTAATACCTATAGTTCCATAAGTGGCTGGCTGTATATTGCCTGGATAAAAAGAACTTTAGAACTGGACAAGAGCTTAGGGAGTACCCAATACTTCATATCTGCAACATTATTACTCATATCTAATATTGTGTATGAAACTAATATTTGATTTTGTCTTTTATTTTAACTGTCATTTGAGATAAAGTTTTGGAAATTTTCTACTTCATCAAAAATAACTATAAGAAATATGTATGGAACTGAATAAAACACTCAGGACAGTGGTTATACAAATTTATTACAGTAATAAATTTTACAACTTTTTTGTGATTTTGATTTAATCAAATTTTGCTAAAACAAAATATATAAACTCTTTTTATAAAGTGCATTCTATTTTAGAATATGCATACAAAATAAGGATAGTATTAAAAAAAGACCTTGAAATCATCTAGTTGAAGAGTGTTCAAACTTTTTTTCCTATCTCAATGTTTTTGGCAGTGATTCTCAAAAACTACCACACTTCTCCACAGTGCTAATCATAGGGAAATGCAAGTCAAAACCACAAGGAGAAATCAACTCACATTTGTTAGAATGGTTATTGTCAAAATACAAGAAATAATTTCTGGAAAGGATGTGGAATAAAAGAAAGCCCCACCCATCAACAGAAAATTGGATTAAATATTTACTAAGCCTAGCTCCACTCATTAGAGCAAGACCCAGATCCCACCACAGTCAGTCCCTCCCATCAGGAACTTTCCAAAAGCTTTTTATCCTTATCCCTCAGAGGGCAAACAGAGTGAAAACCAAAATCACAAAAATATAACCAAACTGATCACATGGCTCATAGCCTTGTCTACTCAATGAAACTATGAACCATGCAATGTAGGGCCACCCAAGATGGATGGGTCATGGTGGAGAGTTCTGACAAAACATGGTCCACTGAAGAAGGGAATGACAAACTACTTCAGTATTCCTCCCTCCCATGAACCATATGAAAAGGCAAAAAGATAAGATAGTCTTCCAAGGTGATCATGCAAAGAAATAGAGGAAAACAATACAATCAAAAAGACTAGAGGTCTTTTCAAGAAAATTAGATATACCAAGTAAATATTTCATGCAAATATGGGCAAAATAAAGGACATAAATGGTATGGACCTAACAGAAGCAGAAGATATTAAGAAGAGGTGGCAAGAATATACAGAAGAACTGTACAAAAAAGACCTTCATGACCCAGATAACCACGATAGTGTGATCACTCACCTAGAACCAGACATCCTGGAGCCCGAAGTCAAGTTGGCCTTAGGGAAGAATCACTATGAACAAAGCTAGTGGAGGTTATGGAATTTCAGCTGAGTTATTTCAAATCTTAAAACATGATGCCGTGAAAGTACTGCATTCAATATGCCAGGAAATTTGGAAAACTCAGCAGTGGCCACAGGACTGGAAAAGGTCAGTTTTCATTCCAATCCCAAAGAAAGTCAATTCCAAAGAAAGACCAAACTACCACACGCTTGCACTCATCTGACACACTGGCAAAGTAATGCTGAAAAATTTCCACGCTAGGCTTTAACAGTACCTGAACCATGAACTTCCATATGTTCAATCTAGATTTGCAAAAGGCAGAGGAACCAGTGATCAAATTGCCAACATCTGTTGTATCATAGAAAAGGCAAGAGAATTCCAGAAAAACATCTACTTCTGCTTCATTGACTAAACTAAAAACTTTGACTGTGTGGATCACAACAAACTGTAGACAATTCTTCAGTTCATTTCAGTTGCTCAGTCATGTCTGACTCTTTGCGACCCCATGAATCACAGCACGCCAGGCCTCCCTGTCCATCACCAACTCCCGGAGTTCACTCAGACTCACGTCCATCGAGTCAGTGATGCCATCCAGCCATCTCATCCTCTGTCGTCCCCTTCTCCTCCTGCCCCTAATCCCTCCCAGCATCAATGTCTTTTCCAATGAGTCAACTCTTCGCATGAGGTGGCCAAAGTACTGGAGTTTCAGCTTTAGCATCATTCCCTCCAAAGTAATCCCAGGGATGATATCCTTCAGAATGGACTGGTTGGATCTCCTTGTGGTCCAAGGGACTCTCAAGAGTCTTTTCCAACACCACAGTTCAAAAGCATCAATTCTTTGGCGCTCAGCTTTCCTCACAGTTGAAGTCCCACATCCATACATGACAACAGGAAAAACCATAGCCTTGACTAGATGCGCCTTTTTTGGCAAAGTAATGTCTCTGCTTTTCAATATGCTATCTAGGTTGGTCATAACTTTCCTTCCAAGGAGTAAGTGTCTTTTAATTTCATGGCTGCAGTCACCATCTGTAGTGATTTTGGATCCCAAAAAGATAAAGTCTGACACCATTTCCACTGTTTCCCCATCTATTTCCCATGAAGTGATGGGACCAGATGCCATGATCTTTGTTTTCTGAACGTTGAGCTTTAAGCCAACTTTTTCACTCTCCACTTTCAGTCTCATCAAGAGGCTTTTTAGTTCCTCTTCACTTTCTGCCATAAGGGTGGTGTCGTCTGCATATCTGAGGTTATTGATATTTCTCCAGGCAATCTTGATTCCAGCTTGTGTTTCTTCCAGTCCAGCATTTCTCATGATGTACTCTGCATAAAAGTTAAATAAGCAGGGTGATAATATACAGCTTTGATGTACTCCTTTTCCTATTTGGAACCAGTCTGTTGTTCCATGTCCAGTTCTAACTGTTGCTTCCTGATCTGCATACAGATTTCTCAAGAGGCAGGTCAGGTGTTCTGATATTCCCACCTCTTTCAGAATTTTCCACAGTTTATTGTGATTGAGATGGGAATATGAGACCACCTTACCTTCCTCTTTAGAAACCTGTGTGCAGATCAAGAAGCAACAGTTAGAACCGGACATGGAACAAGGGACTGGTTCCAAATTGGGGATGTAGTACGTCAAGTCTGTATACTGTCACCCTGCTTATTTAACTTCTAGTGCTTCCCTGAAAGCTCAGTTGGTAAAGAATCCACCTTCAATGCAGGAGATCCCAGTTCAATTCTTTGTTTAGGAAGATCCGCTGGAGAAGGGATAGGCTACCCACTCCAGTGTTCTTGTGCTTCCCTTGTGGCTCAGCTGGTAAAGAATCTGCCTGCAATATTGGAGACCTGGGTTTGATCCCTGTGTTGGGAAGATCCCCTGAAGAAGGGAATGGCTACCCACTCCAGTGGATTCATGGGGTTGCAAAGAGTTGAACATGACTGAGCCACTTTCACCTTCACTTATTTAACTTCTATTCCCAGTACATCATGTGAAATGCAGGGCTGGATAAAGCACAAGCTGGAATCAAGATTCCCGGAAGAAATATTGATTACCACAGACATGCAGATGGCACCATCTTATGGCAGAAAGTGAAGAGTAACTAAAGAGCCTCTTGATGCAAGTGCAACAGGAGAGCGAACAAGCTGGCTTAAAACTCACCATTCAAAATACGAAGATTATGGCATTCGATCCCATCACTTCATGACAACTAGATGGGGAAACAATGGAAACAGTGAGAGACTTGATTTTCTTGGGCTCCAAAATCACTGCAGATGGTGACTCCAGCCATGAAATTAAAAAAAAAAAAAAAAAAAAAAAGCTTGCTCCTTGGAAGAAAAGCTATGGCCAACCTAGACAACATATTCAAAAGCAGAGACATTACTTTGCCAAAATGGTCTGTCTATTCAAAGCTATGGTTTTTCCAATAGTCATGTATGGATGTGAGAGCTGGACTATAAAGAAAGCTGAACACCTAAGGACGGATGCTTTTGAACTCTAGTGTTGAAGAAGACTTTTGAGAGTCCCTTGGACAGCAAGGAGATCAAACCAGTTAATCCTAAATGGAATCAGCCCTGAATATTCATTGGAAGGACTGATGCTGAAGCTGAAGCTCCAATATTTTGGCCACCTGATGTAAAGAACTGAGTCATTGGAAAAGACCCTGATGCTGGAAAGATTGAAGGCAGGAGGAGAAGGAGACAACAGAGGGTGAGATGGTTGGATGACATCACCAACTCAATGGACATGAGTTTGAGCAAGCTCTTGGAATTGGTGATGGACAGGGAAGCCTGACGTGCCTCAGTCCATGGGGTTGCAAAGAGTTGGACATGACTGAGGGACTAACACAATAGAGAAACAAATGGAAAAGTGGTGTTACCTATAGACTTTGTGGTTTTCAGTTCTTTCAACACTTGCTATCAAGTCTCTAAATTTAATTTCCACTGTTTAAAAAAGCTATTGTGAAATAAAATTCATATTTTAGGGCAACACAAGAAAGATGGCTGGATGGCATCCCGACTCAATGGACATAAGTTTGAGCAAGCTCCAGGAGTCGGTGATGGACAGGGAAGCCTGACATGCTGCAGTCCATGGGTTTTGAAAGAATCTGACATGAATGAGCAACTGAACTGAACTGTACACTTTTGGTGGGAATGTGAATGGTACTGCCATTATGAACCACAATATAGAGTTTTCTCAAAAACTGAAAACTAGAGCTACCATATGATCCAGCAATTTTACTTCCAAGTATGTACCCAAAGGAGATGAAACTACTATCCTGAATAAATATCTGCACCCATATGTTCATTGCAACATTATTTACAATAGTCAAGACATGGAAACAACTTGTATCCATTGATGAATGAGTGTTTCTTATTTTAAAGTATACACACAGAGAGGAATACTATTTAGCTCATAAAAATAAGGAAATTCTGTCATTTGCAACAATATGTATGGACTTTAAGGGCCTTATTCTAAGTAAAATAAATCAGAGAAAAACAAATACTTTTGATATCACTTATATGAGGAATCTAAAAAAAAAAAAAAACAAAAAACAAAACAAAACAAAAAAAAACACACACACACACAAAGCATAAGAACAGAACAGATTGGTAGTTGCCAGAGACAAGAACTGGAGTGAGGATGAAATGAGTAAAGGTGGTTGAAATATACAAACTTCCATTTATAAGATTAATGATTCTGGGGATATAATGTCCAGCATGGTGACTACAATTAAAAATACTGTTATGTAAAAGCTCCCATCACAAGGTAAAAATATTTCTAACTATGTGACATGATGAATATTAACTATATTTATTGTAGTAATCTTTTCACAATATGTACATACATAAAATCCTTATAAAGTACACCTTAAACCAATACAATATTATATGCTAATTACATGTTGAGAAAACTGGGAAAAAATGGCAATCAAAGTAACAGATAAGGTCATAATAGACTGTCAAAAAGTTAAACTCAAATACAACAGCCTAGTAAACATGACACTGATTTCTTAAAACAGTCTGAAAATCTTTAATGATTACTCCCTGTCTGCTTGTTCAGGCAAGTAAAACTCACTGATGGCCCAAATGCTAAATCTGTATTTATCTATCTCTCTTCCCCATGTCATTTTTTTCTCTGTGGTGTAAACTGCCTAAACAATTGGATTTTAAGAGATACTTAGCCAACTTATAATTTAAAATACATATATTAAAATAGCTAAAGAACCCCATATTTTTGGTGAGAAAGTATCAGAGGCCATGATTCTGAGGGGGAATGCCATTTAGGTACGTATTTTGAAAAACTTCAAGGTACTTCTGATACATCCCCTGAAGTGTTATAGCCAGTTTCCACATAAGAATCAAAGATTTAGTTTAACTTCCTTAATTTTTTGAACTAGAAACAAGAGGTTCAGAGAGATGAAATGATTTACTCAAACAGCTGTTTTTTGAAAATCAGAGTTAAGCCCTTTTCAATATACCATATTGAAACTCCCTATTCAGGTATTCATGACTCACAAAAGCTATTTCCTATCCTCCCCAATGCTGCATATTCTTTAGTAACCACTATGGTTTGGGTCAGATTTTGATAAATCACGTATATTAGAAGAGGATACAGTCTCCCCAGAGCAGAAGACTAATCTTTATCAGCCTAAGTCAATTACTGTTATTTGATTCACTTTAATCATTCATTCGGAGAAGGCAATGGCACCCCACTCCAGTACTCTTGCCTGGAAAATCCCATGGGCGGAGGAGCCTGGTAGGCTGCAGTCCATGGGGTCGCTAAGAGTCGGACATGACTGAGCGACTTCACTTTCACTTTTCACTTTCATGCATTGGAGAAGGAAATGGCAACCCACTCCAGTGTTCTTGTCTGGAGAATCCCAGGGACGGGGAAGCCTGGAGGGCTGCTGTCTACCAGGGGTCGCCCAGAGTTGGACACGACTGAAGTGACTTAGCAGTAGCAGTAGCAATCATTTATTGGCAAAGTCACAGTCAATGAGCCAGATGGAAAATTGTACACAGGTAGCTTTTGGGAAAGTTGTTCTCACTCTTAACAAGGATCATAAGGAAATTTGAGGATATATTAATATCTGCAGTTGCAGCAGCCATTCTGTATTTCAAATAAAAGCCTAAAGACAAAAGCCAATATGGTAAAAAAAAAAAAAAAATTGAAGATCGTAAAAATATTGAAGAATATGGATTTTTTTTTTTGCAGACATTGTAGAGTCACTGAACTAACCAATCTTGAAACCACCATATTTCCAGATTTCTTGTTTAGTGAATTAATAAATCTCTATATGATTTACACATTATCTGACATAAGTCTTCTGTGCTTTACTATTTAAGGCATCTTGAATTGGGTTTTTTAGTACTTGGAGTCAAAATAGTTTTGAATACACAAGCTCCAATACTTTGGCCACCTGATGTGAAGAACTGACTCATTGGAAAAGACCCTTATGCTGGGAAAGACTGAGGATAGGAGGAGAAGGGGCGACAGAGAATGATATGGTTTGATTGCATCACCAACACAGTGGACGTGAATTCGAGCAAACTCCGGGAAAAAGTGAAGGACTGGTAAGTGTGGCATGCTGCCATTCATAGGGTTACAAAGAGTTGGACACTACTGAGCAACTGAACAACAAATTAGAGGGTTAGAATGTTTATTTGTACTTTAAAAAAAAGAAAAAGAAAAGAAAACAATTCTGCAATGCAATATGGTGGAGGGAGAGGACAGTTAATATTAAAGACTAATTAATAAAGACCTTGTTGACTCCAGTTTGGGGTGGGGAATGACTTGGGAGAATGGCATTGAAACATGTATAATATCATATAAGAAACGAATCTCCAGTCCAGGTTCGATGCAGGATATAGGAAGCTTGGGGCTGGTGCACTGGAATGACCCAGAGGGATGGTATGGGGAGGAAGGTGGGAGGGGGGTTCAGGATTGAGAACACGTGTACACCCGTGGCAGATTCATGTTGATGTATGGCAAAACCAATACAATATTGTAAAGTAATTGGCCTCTAATTAAATACATAAATAAAACAAAAAAAATCATTTTTTTTTCAATCAAAACAGTGGAGCAAACAGAAATGAAAGTAACTGGAAACCACCATCACAATATCGATTATCTATTGTTTATATTTCCAAATGCCCTGCATTTCTGTAGGTCTTGGACTTACTGACATCACACTGAATTAATTAAAACAAGATATCCTGAAAGAAAAAAGACCTTTTAATTTAATATGTGTTCCTTTTGAGAGAACATGAGAACTCCAAGAAATAGCTCCTTTAATATAATTTTAATGCTAACAGCAAAGAATATCAATGAGATCTGCAAAGGTTATACTTTTAGGTTTAGTACTGTTGCTTATCATTATTAAAGTAAAATGAATCTCTATAAAATTTTAATTTTATGCTTAATTGGCATTTTGAAATTTTAAAATTTATCTTCATTACCTTGTATTGCTATGCATCCTTATCCTCACATCTGGCTAAAATAGCCTTGAAATTCGTATACTTCTGTATTTTGTCTTGTTAGTTCTATGCTTGAATAGATATGCAAATATATAATCTGAGATCTGTGAAACTCTTTGCTTCTTCTGTTCTTCCAAGTTGCACTTGAATTATCCAAGACCATAGAGAAAACATCTGAGAAAGATCACAAAACCTTTTCAAATCCGTGAGCTACACAGGGAATCTCATGACTCATATGCACCAACATAATATCCAGAGCCTCCAAATTTTCTCTCTTGTAAATATAAACTCTTCTAAATTATAAGATATTGTATAGAAGTGGCTGCAAAAAGTGAGCATACCTACCCTGGAGTATAGACTCTACATTGATAGTGTGATTGAAATGTGCCAGAAAGAGGCTACAACCACCCTAATATCCCTCTATTTGCTGACATAGGATCTAAAACATCACTGTTACAATAGTTATTGCTGATAACTATTCTCTTTCTTAAAGCCGAAAATTATAAATTAACAATATAGACATTAGTTGATCAGTAGCTAAAATAAAGAATAAATGAGAGAAAAATAATGTGTATCTATATATATATATATATGTACACACATTTATATTATATATATATAATTGAATCACATTTCTATACAATAGAAACTAACACATAATTGTAAATCAACTACCAGTTCAGTTCAGCTCAGTTCAGTCATTCAGTCGCTTCCGAATCTTTGTGACCCCATGAATTGCAGCACGCCTTGACTCCCTGTCCATCACCAACTCCCAGAGTTCACTCAAACTCACATCCATTGGGTCAGTGATGCCATCCAGCCATCTCATCATCTGTCGTCCTGTTCTCCTCCTGCCCGAAATCCCTCCCAGCATCAGAGTCCTTTCCAATGAGTCAACTTTTCACATGAGGTGGCCAAAGTACTGGAGTTTCAGGTTTAGCATCATTCCTTCCAAAGAACACCTAGGGCTGATCTCCTTCAGAAAGGACTGATTGGATCTTCTTGCTGTCCAAGGGACTCCCAAGAGTCGTCTCAAAGAATACAGTTCAAAAGCATCAATTCTTGGGCACTCAGCTTGCTTTATACTCCAAATTTTGCATCCATACATGACTACTGGAAAAACCATAGCCTTGACTAGATGGACCTTTGTTGGCAAATGTCTCTGCTTCTCAATATGCTATCTAGATTGGTCATAACCTTCCTTCCAAGGAGTGAGTGTCTTTTACTTTCATGGCTGCAATCACCATCCACTGTAATTTTGGAGCCCAGAAAAATAAAGTCTGACACAGTTTCCCCATCTATTTCCCATGAAGTAATGGGACCGGATGCCATAATCTTCGTTATCTGAATGTTGAGCTTTAAGCCAACTATTTCACTCTCCACTTTCACTTTCATCAAGAGGCTCATTAGTTCTTCACTTTCTGCCATAAGGGTGGTGTCGTCTGCATATCTGAGGTTATTGATATTTCTCCCGGCAATCTTGATTCCAGCTTGTGGTTCTTCCAGTCCAGGATTTTTCATGATGTACTCTGCATATAAGTTAAATAAACAGGGTGACAGTATACAGCCTTGACGAACTCCTTTTCCTATTTGGAACCAGTCTGTTGTTCCATGTCCAGTTCTAACTGTTGCTTCCTGACCTGCATATAGGTTTCTCAAGAGGCAGTTTAGGTGGTCTGGTATTCCCATCTTTTTCAGAATTTTCCACAGTTTACTGTGATCCACACAGTCAAAGGCTTTGGCATAGTCAATAAAGCAGAAAGAGATGTTTTTCTGGAGCGCTCTTGCTTTTTCCATGATCCAGTGGATGTTGGC
The DNA here is from genome assembly GCF_029407905.1 of Bubalus kerabau. Classification (NCBI taxonomy): domain Eukaryota; kingdom Metazoa; phylum Chordata; class Mammalia; order Artiodactyla; family Bovidae; genus Bubalus; species Bubalus kerabau. Next base: position 54,673,058 of record NC_073647.1, on the reverse strand, counting down.
AATTTGATCTCTGCTTCCTCTGCCTTTTCTAAAACCAGTTTGAACATCTGGAAGTTCACAGTTCACTTATTGCTGAAGCTTGGCTTGGAAAATTTTGAGCATTACTTTACTAGCATGTGAGATGAGTGCAATTGTGTGGTAGTTTGAGCATTCTTTGGCATTGCCTTTCTTTGGGATTGGAATGAAAATTGACCTTTTCCATTCCTGTGGCCTCTGCTGAGTTTTCCAAATTTGCTGGCATATTAAGTGCAGCACTTTCACAGCATCATCTTTCAGGGTTTGAAATAGCTCAAGTGGAATTCCATCACTTCTACTAGCTTTGTTCATAGTTATGCTTTCTAAGACCCACTTGACTTCACATTCCAGGATGTCTGGCTCTAGGTCAGTGATCACACCATCGTGATTATCTTGATCCTGAAAATCTTTTTTGTACAGTTCTTCTGTGTATTCTTGCCACCTCTTCTTAATATCTTCTGCTTCTGTTAGGTCCATACCATTTCTGTCCTTTATCGAGCTCATCTTTGCATGAAATATTCTTTTGGTATGTCTGGTTTTCTTGAAGAGATCTCTAGTCTTTCCCATTCTTTTGTTTTCCTCTATTTCTTTGCATTGATCGCTGAGGAAGGCTTTCTTTTCTCTCCTTGCTATTATTCAGAACTTTGCATTCAGATGCTTATATATTTCCTTTTCTCTTTTGCTTTTTGCTTCTCTTCTTTTCACAGCTATTTGTGAGGACTCCCCAGACAGCCAGTTTGCTTTTTTCCATTTCTTTTCCATGAGGATGGTCTTGATCCCTGTTTCCTGTACAATGTCACAAACCTTCATCCATAGTTCATCAAGCACTCTATCTATCAGATCCAGGCCCTTAAATCTATTTCTCATTTCCACTGTATAATCATAAGGGAATTAATTTAGGTCATATCTGAATGGTCTAGTGGTTTTCCACATTCTCTTCAATTTAAGTCTGAATTTGGCAATAAGCAGTTCATGATCTGAGTCACAGTCAGCTCCCGGTCTTGTTTTTGCTGACTGTATATAGCTTCTCCATCTTTGGTTGCAAAAAATATAAGCAATCTGTTCTATACATCTCTGTGGGAGATGGAGAGGGTGAGTTGATTTGCGAGAATGACACTGAAACATATATAATATCCGTTATGAAACAAATGGGCTGTCCAGGTTTGATGCATGATAAAGGATGCTTGGGGCTGGTGCACTGGGATGACCCAGAGGGATGGTACAGGGAGGGAGGTGGGAGCGGAGTTCAGGATGGGGAACATGTGTATACCTGTGGTGGATTCATGTTGATGTATGGCAAAACCAATACAATATTGTAAAGTAATTTAAAATAAATAAATAAAAGAATAGAATCAATCTGAGATGGCCATGTGTAGAGTCTTCTCTTGTGTTGTTGGAAGAGGGTGTGTGCTATGACCAATGTGTTCTCTTGGCAAAACTCTATTAGCCATTGCCCTGCTTCATTCCATATTCCAAGGCCAAATTTGCCTGTTACCCCAGGTGTTTCTTGACTTTCTACTTTTGCATTCCAGTCCCCTATAATGCAAAGGACATCTTTTGGGGGTGTTAGTTCTAAAAGGTCTTGTAGGTCTTCATAGAAGCGTTCAACTTCAGCTTCTTCAGTGTTACTGGTTGGGGCATAGACTTGAATTACTGTGATATTGAATGGTTTGCCTTGGAAACGAACAGAGATCATTCTGTCTTTTTTGAGATTGCATCCAAGTACTACATTTCGGACTCTTTTGTTGACCATGATGGCTACTCCATTTCTTCTAAGGGATTCTTGCCCACAGTAGTAGATATAATGGTCATCTGAGTTAAATTCACGCATTCCAGTACATTTTGGTTCAGTGATTCCTAGAATGTTGGCATTCAGTCTTGCCTTCTCCTGTTTGACCACTTCCAATTTGCCTTGATTCATGGACCTGACGTTCCAGGTTCCTATGCAATATTGCTCTTTGCAGCATCGGACCTTGTTTCTATCACCAGTCACATCCACAATTGAGTATTGTTTTTGCTTTGGCTCCATCCCTTCATTCTTTCTGGAGTTATTTCTCCACTGATCTTCAGTAGCATATTGGGCCCCTACTGACCTGGGGAGTCCCTCTTTCAGTCTCCTATCATTTTGCCTTTTCATACTGTTCATGGGGTTCTCAAGGCAAGAATACTCAAGTGATTTGTCATTCCTTTCTCCAGTGGACCACATTCTGTCAGATCTCTCCACCATGACCTGCCCGTCTTGGGTTGCCCCATGGGCATGGCTTAGTTTCATTGAGTTAGACAAGGATGTGGTCCTAGTGTGATTAGATTGATTAGTTTCCTGTGAGTATGGTTTCAGTGTGTCTGCCCTGTGATGCTCTCTTGCAGCACCTACCATCTTACTTGGGTTTCTCTTACCTTGGGCGTGGGGTATCTCTTCAGGGCTGCTCCAGCAAAGCACAGCTACTGCTCCTTACCTTGGACAAGGGGTATCTCATCACCGCCACCTTTTCTGACCTTCAACGTGGGATAGCTCCTCTAGGCCTTCCTGTGCCCATGTAGCCACCGCTCCTTGGATGTGGCAGTTGTGACCGGCACACTTAAGCGTGGGCAGCTGCGATTGGCACACTGAAGCACGGGTGGCAGCCACCATTACTCAGCCATTAAAAAGAATGCATTTGAATCTTCTCTAATGAGATGGATGAAACTGGGGCCTATTGTACAGAGTGAAGTAAGCAAGAAAGAAAAACACCAATACAGTATACTAACGCATATATATGGAATTTAGAAAGATGGTAACGACAGCCCTGTATGCGAGACAGCAAAAGAGACACAGATGTATAGAACATTCTTTTGGATTCTGTGTTGGGAGAGATGATTTGGGAGAATAGCATTAAGACGTGTATAATATATAGGAAATGAGTCACCAGTCCAGGTTCGATGCAGGATACAGGGAGCTTGGGGCTGGTGCACTGGGATGACCCAGAGGGATGGTATGGGGAGGGAGGTGGGAGGGGGTTTCAGGATGGGGAACACGTGTACACCTGTGGTAGATGCATGTTGATGTATGGCAAAACCAATACAATATTATAAAGTAAAATAAATAAATAAATAAAAATTAAAAAATAAATAAAACCAGCTTGAACATTTGGAAGTTCACGGTTCACATATTGCTGAAGCCTGGCTTGGATAATTTTGATCATTACTTTACTAACGTGTGAGATGAGTTCAATTGTGCGGTAGTTTGAGCATTCTTTGGCTTTGCCTTTATTTGGAATTGAAATGAAAACTGACCTTTTCCAGCCTTGTGGCCACTTCTGAGTTCTCCAAATTTGATGGCATGTTGAATGCAGCACTTTCACAGCATCATCTTCCAGGATTTGAAATAGCTCAACTGGAATTCCATCATGTCCATTAGCTTTGTTCATAGTGATACTTTCTAAGGCCCACTTAACTTAGTTTTCTGAATATTGAGCTTTAAGACAACTTTTTCACTCTCCTCTTTGTTGTACATCAACGGTAGCTACATCAATTTACATTCCCACCAACAGTACACATGTTCCTTTTTCTTCACATCCTTACTAACATTTATTTGTCTTTTTGATGTGAGTCTCGTTTAGGCAGTGTGTATATATATATATATATATATATATATATATAGTCTCGTTTTTGTATCCATTCAACCATTCTATGTCTTTTGATTGGAGGATTTAGTCCATCTACATTTTCAATGATTATTGATACACATGTACTTTGGCCGTTTTGTTAATTATTTTGGTGTTGTTTTTGTAATTCTTCTTTGTTCCCTGACCTTGGAGAAGTGGGTTTACGCAGAAGATGTTCTATATTCCTAACAGTGTACTCCTTTCTGGTCACCAGAGCTGTATGCTCTCGTTGTACCCCTTATATGTGTTGCATGGGCCCTTCTTTTGTGGCAGGTTGACTACTGTGGTCAGTCTATTAGGAATTTCTGGCCCCTGGTCCTGAGTTGTGTAGAGACTGTTAGCTATTGGTGAGTAGGAACCGGGTCTCAGGTAGGTGGTTGTGGATCTGGGGCCCTAGATATAGTGTAGGCCTCCTGCTGGGAGTAGCTGGTTCCTGACACAGCCGGTTACAGGGCCTGGGGTATCCCAAAGCTGCTGCCATCCCATTGGTGCATGGGGCTGTGGCCCAGGGAGTCTCTGGGCTAGTGTCTAGCACCAGCTCACTGGTAGGTGGGAGCTGGTTTCTGGGGAAGCTTTGAATTCTGGGGGTCCTAAGGCAGATGGTGGGTGGGGCTGTTTTGCTGCCCAGCTAGCTGATTGGCCTGAAGTGTTCTGGTGACGGTGCTGGGAAAGTCAGATTCTTTCACTAAAATCTAGAGGGATGGTTCCAAAATGGAGTTTGTTACCACCAGTACCCCATTGTAGAACTATCTCCCCAGAATGGTTGCCACAAGTGTCTATGTCACCAGGGTGAGTTCTGGTTGACTGTTGCCTCCTTAGGAGACTCTCAAAGAGACCCAGAGTCCTTTCAAATTACTGCTATTTTCTAAGTCAGATTATGTGAGATTCTGTGTCCACTTTATAAGAATGGAGTTTCTATTTGCTACAGTTCCCTACCTCTCTTGAAAGGAAGCCCCACTAGCCTTCAAGCCAAGGTATTCTGAAGGTTCACCTTCCAGGTTCAGGCCCCCTAAGCTGGAAACTCCATTGTAGGGTTTGGATCCTTCACTCCTTGGGGGGACCTCTGCAATTATAACTATTATTCCACTTGTGGGTCACCCACCCAGTGGTTTGTGTCTCGACCCTACCATGACTCTGCTCCTCCTACCCATCTCATTGTGGTTCCTTCTTTATGTCTTTAGTTGTAGATCTTCTTTGCCAATATTCAGGTCTTTCTCATCAATACAGCAAGTCACCTACATATGAACAAGGTCCATTCCAAGAGTGCCTTTTTAAGTCCAATTTGTTCATAAGTCCAACAAAGTTAGCCTAGGTATCCAACTAACACAATTGACTATATAACACTGTACTGTAATAGGTCTATAATACTTTTCATACAAATAATACATAAAAAAGAACACAAAAAATAAAGCATTTTTAATCTTACGGTACAGTACCTTGAAAAGTACAGCATTATATTACAGCAGCTGGCATGTGGAGCTGGCATCATGTGGACAGGCAAGAAGAGTTACTTACTGGAAAAGGGAGAAGAGATGGGAGATGTTAGATCTGAAACATTGTCAGAAACAGGACATGGGTGGCAAACTGCAATTTAACTCACACCTGATGTTGATGGAATGTGTATCCTCATCTTTGAAATCTTGTAGCTTAAAGGTTCAAGTGTAGGAGACTTACTATAGTGATTTGTAAATAGTTGCAATTTTGTGTGCCTGTGGGAGGAGGTGAGCTCAGGGTCTTCCTACTCCACCATCTTGGCCATTCCTTAGTATCTCAATAGACTTTTTTTAATTGACAAAATCAACATCTATTCATTATAAAATATCTCAAGTAGTAACAGAAGGAAATTACTTCAATATACTAAAGGCCATATAGGAAAATATCACAGTTAACATCATTCTCAAAGGTCAAAACCTGAAAGTTTTTCCCCTCAACATCAGGAAACAGACAACGGTGCCCACTCTAAGCATTTCTATTGAATATAGTACTAGAAGTCTTAGCCAAATAAATTAGAAGTCTTAGCCAAGAAAGGAAGAAGTATAATTACCTGTTTTTAGATGACCTGATCTTTTAAGTAGAAAACCCTAACAACTCAAAATAATATGTTAGAAATAATTTAAAAATTAAAAAATTTTGAAGAACATAAAATAAACATTTAAAGACCAGTTGAGCTACTGTACACTAACAAGTAACTATCTAAAAAGGAAATAAGAAAAAAATAATCCCATTGGCAATAGCATCAAAAAGATTAAAACATTTAGAACTAAATAACCATAGAGCTGAGAAACGTGTATAGTGAAAATTATAAAATGCTGGCAAAAATTATTTTAAAGATAAAAATATATAGAAATAACCTATGTTCATGGATTTTGAATATTAACATTGTTAAAATGTCCATACTACATAAAGCAATCTACATTTTCAATGTATCTGTATCATCACCCCAATGGCATTTTTACAAAAAAAAAAAAAATATATATATATATATAATTCATATAGAAGCATAAAGGATCCTGAATAATTAAAACAATCTTGAGAAAGAAGAGCAAAGTTTGAAGCATCTTCTGATTTTGAAATAAATTATGAAGATACAATAATTTAAACAATATATTACTGACATGAAGACAGACAGATAGACCACTTGAACAGAATAGAGTCTCCAGAAATAAGCCCATGCATACACAGTCAACTGATATTTAGCAAGAGAGCCAAGAAATTACAGTAAGAAATGACAGTCTCTTCAACAAATGGTGCTAAGAATACTGGATCAGATCAGATTAGTCGCTCAGTCCTGTCCAACTCTCTGCGACCCCATGAATCACAGCACACCAGGCCTCCCTGTCCATCAAAAACTCCCGGAGTTCACCCAGACTCACGTCTATCGAGTCAGTGATGCCATCCAATCATCTCATCCTCTGCCGTCCCCTGCTCCTTCTGCCCTCAATCCCTCCCAGCATCAGAGACTTTTCCAATGAGTCAACTCTTCGCGTGAGGTGGCCAAAGTACTGGAGTTTCAGCTTTAGGATCATTCCTTCCAAAGAAATCCCAGGGCTGATCTCCTTCAGAATGGACTGGTTGGATCTCCTTGCAGTCCAAAGGACTCTCAAGAGTCTTCTCCAACACCACAGTTCAAAAGCATCAATTTTTCGGCACTCAGCCTTCTTCACAGTCCAACTCTCACATCCATACATGACCACAGGAAAAACCATAGCCTTGACTAGACGGACCTTTGTTGGCAAAGTAATGTCTCTGCTTTTCAATATGCTATCTAGGTTGGTCATAACTTTCCTTCCAAGGAGTAAGTGTCTTTTAATTTCATGGCTGCAATCACTATCTGTAGTGATTTTGGAGCCCAGAAAAATAAAGTCTGACACTCTTTCCACTGTTTCCCCATCGATTTCCCATGAAGTGATGGGACCAGATGCCATGATCTTCGTTTTCTGAATGTTGAGCTTTAAGCCAACTTTTTCAATCTCCTCTTTCACCTTCATCAAGAGGATTTTTAGTTCCTCTTCACTTTCTGCCATAAGGGTGGTGTCATCTGCATATCTGAGGTTATTGATATTTCTCCCAGCAATCTTGATTCCAGCTTGTGTTTCTTCCAGTCCAGCGTTTCTCATAATGTACTCTGCATATAAGTTAAATAAACAGGATGACAATATACAGCCTTGACATACTCCTTTTCCTATTTGGAACCAGTCTGTTGTTCCATGTCCAGTTCTAACTGTTGCTTTCTGACCTGCATACAGATTTCTCCAGAGGTAGATCAGGTGGTCTAGTATTCTCAACTCTTTCAGAATTTTCCACAGTTTATTGTGATCCACACAGTCAAAGGCTTTGGCATAGTCAAAAAAGCAGAAATAGATGTTTTTTTCTGGAACTCTCTTGCTTTTCCCATGATCCAGCGAATGTTGGCAATTTGATCTCTGGTTCCTCTGCCTTTTCTAAAACCAGCTTGAACATCAGGAAGTTCACGGTTCATATATAGCTGAAGCCTGGCTTGGAGAATTTTGAGCACTACTTTACTAGCGTGTCAGATGAGTGCAATTGTGCGGTAGTTTGAGCATTCTTTGACATTGCCTTTCTTTGGGATTGGAGTGAAAACTGACCTTTTCCATTCCTGTGGCTACTGCTGAGTTTTCCAAATTTGCTGGCATATTGAGTGCAGCACTTTCACAGCATCATCTTTTAGGATTTAGAATGGCTTAATTGGAATTCTATCACCTCCACTAGCTTTGTTCGTAGTGATGCTTTCTAAGGCCCACTTGACTTCACATTCCAGGATGTCAGACTCTAGGTCAGTGATCACACCATCATGATTATCTGGGTCATGAAGATCTTTTTTGTACAGTTCTTCTGTGTATTCTTGCCATCTCTTCCTAATATCTTCTGCTTCTGTTAGGTCCATACCATTTCTGTCCTTTATCGAGCCAAGGCCTTACAAATAGCTGTGAAAAGAAAAGAAGCGAAAAGCAAAGGAGAAAAGGAATGATATAAACATCTGAATGCAGAGTTCCAAAGAATAGCAAGAAGAGATAAGAAAGCCTTCTTCAGTGATCAATGCAAAGAAATAGAGGAAAACATCAGAATGGGAAAGACCAGAGATCTCTTCAAGAATACTGGATATCCACATGCAAAAGAATGGATTCAAACTTTATCCTACAATATGTAGAGATCAAATCAAAATGAATTAAGGACTTAAAATAAGACCTGAAACTGTAAAACTCCTAGAGAAAAAATTGGAGAAAACTTCTTGAAGTTGATCTCTCAATGATTTCTTGAATACAACATCAAAAGCATGAGAAACAGAAGCAAAGCTAATCATTAAACGAATACTATTTCTAACTAAAATGCTTCTCTAGAGTAAAGGAAATTATCAGTTTGTAATGGAAACCTACAGTATGGCAGAAAATATTTGCAAATCATATATATCTTATAATGAGTTAATACCCAAAATATATAAGGTATTCATACAAAGTAAATAGCAAAAACAAAACAAAAAAAAACAAAAAACAAAAAACAAGAACAACCACAAAAAACTAAAAAGGCAAAGGACCTGAATTGACATTTCTGCAAAGAAGACATACAAATGGCCAACAGGTATGTGTAAGTGTGTTCAACATTATTAATCATCAGGGAAGTGAAAATGAAAATCACAGATACTACCTGACACTGTTTAAATGGTGATTACCTGAAATAAATGAACAAATAAAATGATATAAAAATTGTTGCTGAGGATGTACAGAAATTGGAATCCTTGTGCCCTGTTACTGGGAATGTAAAATGGTGCAGCCACTATAAAAATAGTATATTTTTTACACAAAAAAAATTAAAAATAGTACTACCATATGATGTAGTAATTCCACTTCTAGGTATATTTACAAGAAATGAAATCAAGATCTGAAGAGATATCTGTACTCCCATGTAGTTTGCAGAGCTATCCACAATAATCAACATATGGAAACAACACAAGTGTCTATTTAGATGAGTGGATAAAGAAAATGTGATATATACATACAATGGAATATTATTTAGCCTTCAAAAGAAGGAAATTCTGTCATACAAAATGACATAGATTTATCTCAAAGATATTATGCCAAGTGCAATAATCCAGAAGCACATGAACAAATATTATGTGAGGAATTCAAAATAGACTCATCAAAGCAGAAAGTATAATGGTCTTTCTGGAAGCTGAAGAGAGGGGCAAATAGGGAGTTGCTATTAAATAGGTATAAAGTTTCAATTATATAATTGAGTTCTACCAATCTTCTTCAAAAAATAATTTAACAATATGCCTATAGTTTAATAATATGTATTGCACACTTAAAATTTTGTTAGGAGGGTAGGTATTATTTTAAGTTATACTTACCACAATAAGGTAAAAAGAAAAAAAAAATCGTCAGTTGAATGCAAAGTGAGTTGTAAAATACAATTTGACAAATTTTGGCCACTAAATCAGGAATAAAGTAATGGTGTCATTTCTCATCATTCCTATTCAGCATTATAATGGAAGTCCTAGCTAATATAATACAGAAAAAAATAAAGAAAAATTATATAGACTGTTAGGAAGAAATAAAAAATATTTTTCTTTGCAGATGATATGATTATCTGTGTAAAGAATCACATGAATCAACAAAAAATGTCTTGGAACTAATTAGCATTTAAGAATTACAACAAGGTTGCAGAATACAGGGTTAACATACTAAAGTCAATCATTTTTCTGTATACCATGAACAAATTGAAATTTGAAATTAAAAATATGATACCAAAATCAACCCTGAAAGTTCACTGAAGAACTGACGTTGAAGTTGAAGCTCCAGTACTTTGGCCATCTAATGTGAAGTGCCAACTCATTGGAAAACATCCTGATGCTGGGAAAGATTGAATGCAAAAGGAGAAGGGGGGTGACACAGAATAAGATGGTTAGATAGCTAGCATCACTGACTCAATGGATGTGAGTTTGAGCAAACTTCACGAGATAGTGAAGGACAGGAAAATCTGGCCCACTGCAGCCCATGAGGTCACAAAGAGTCAGACATGACTTAGCAACTGAACAACAACAACAATAATATACAAAACATTGAAATACTTTGGTATAAATCTAACAAAATATATACAAGATCTACATGAGAAAAACTATAAAACAAATGAAAAAATTTAAAGATCTAAGTAAATGAAGAGATATTCCATGTTCATGGAGAGAAAGGCTCAATATTTCTAAGATTCCAGTTCTTTCCAAATTGATTCCTAGATTCAACACAATGCAATCAGTCTCATTAAGTTATTTTGTGGATATGCATATTGACAAATTGACTCTGAAGTTTATATAGAAAGGCAAAAGACCCTGATTACCAACACAGTGTTGAAGGAGAACAATCAAAGAGTGCTATGGTCTGAAATATTTGTCTCCTCAAAATTCACATGCTGAAATCCTAATTCCAAATATGATGGCGTTAGAAAGTGGGGCCTTTGGGAGATGATTAGATCATGAGGATGGAGCCCTTATGAATAAGGTTAATGCTGTTATAAAAGAGATTTCCTAGTGCTCCATAGCCCCTTCCACTATGCTACGAGGAAATGAAAAGTCTATAACCTGGAGAGGGTGCTCACTACAACCTGATTATGCTGGGGCCTTGATCTTGGACTTCTAGCCTCCAGAACAGTGAGAAATAAAAGTCTGTTTATAAATTACCCAGTCTATAGTATTCTGTTATAGAAGCTCAAACAGACTAAGAGAGAAGGCTAACACTACTTAATTTTAAGACTTTAAAAGCTACAATAATGAACACAGTGTTGTATTGGTGGTGGTGGTGGTGGTGTGTGTGTGTGTATTCAGTCAGTCAGCTGTGTCTGACTCTTTGGGACACCATGGTATTGGTGGAAGAGTAGACAAATAGATCAGTGCAACAGAAAGACACACACACACACACACATATATATATATATATATTACACTGAAATGTGGCCAATTGATCTTTGAAAAATGAGCAAGTAAATTCAGTGGATAGTAGTAGTCTTTTAAAATAAATGATGTCAGAACACTTGGGAATACTTAGGTTAAAAAAAAAAGTATCTAGACACAGACCTTACACATTTCATGAAAATTAACTCAGATTGTATCATAACTTTAAAATGAAAAACTAGCAAATAACATTGGAGAAAACCTAGATTTCCTTGGGTTTGGTGATGACTTTTTAGATATGACACCATACCATGAAAGAAAATACTGGATAAATTGAATTTTACACTATGAAAGACACCACTAAGAAAATAAAAATACAAGCCACAGACTGGAAGACATTATTTGCCAAATAAATATCTGATAAAGATCTTGTATCCAAAATATACAAAGAATTCTTAAAATTCAACAGTAAGAAAACTCAGTTCTTATGATAAATAATATAGAAAAGTGCTCAACATTTTGTCTCTTCAGGGAATTGCAAATTATAATAGCAATTAGATACCACTACATACCTATTATAATGGGTAAAATCAAAAATTCTAACAATACTAAATACTGGCAAGGCTGTGATGCCACAGGAATTTATTCATAGCTTGTAAGAGCACAAAATCATACAAGCCACTTAGGAAACAATTTGGCAGTTTCTTGAAATATTAAATATACTTTTACCATATGATCCAGCAGTCACACCCCTTGGTATGCACTCACTTAATAAGTTGACTACATGACCACAAAGAAACTTCCACACAGATGTCTATAGAAACTTTATTAAAAATTCCCCAAACTTGTAAACAAAGATGTCCTTCAATAGATGAATTGATAAGCAATCTGTGCTATAGTCACAATAAAAAGAAATGAGCTATCAAGCCACCAAAAAAAAAAAAAAAGACATGGGGAAAATCTGAATGCATATTGTTGAATGAAAGAAGTTAATCTGAAAGTTTTCATATTGTATGATTCCAACCATATGGCATTTCGGAAAGGCAAAACTATGAATACGGTAGAAAAAGCCATGGTTGTCAGGGGTTTGTTGAAAAGCAAAGGATGAATAGATAGAGCACTGGGGATTTTTAAGGAAGTGAAAATATTCTGTATGATACTGTAAAGGTGGATATATGACATCATACTTTTGTCCAAATTGACTCAATGTACAAGAAAGAGTGAACCTTAATGTAAACTATGAACTTTAGTAATACTATATCAATATTGGTTCATCAATTGTAATAAATGTAGCACATGAATGAAAGATGTTAATAATAGAGAAAACGGGGGGTGGGGGGGCGGGCAGATGGAGTAGCATACAGGTGCTCTCTATAGATTATGCTCGTTTTTTAGTAAGCCTAAAACTCCTCTAAAAAATAAATTATCTATTAATCTATCTATGGGCTTCCCCAGGGGCTCAACAGTAAAGAATCCGCCTGTCAATGCAAGAGACGCAGGAGGCCTGGGTTCGATCCTTGGGTAGGGAAGATACCCTGGAGGAGGGGATGGCAACCCACTCCAGTAGTCTTATCTGGAGAATCCCATGGACAGAGAAGCCTGGCAGGCTACAATCTATGGGGTCACAAAAAGTCAGACACAACTGAAGCAACTGAGCATGAATGTGTATATGTATATATATATATATATATATATATATATATATATATATTTTTTTTTTTTTTTTCCCTAGTGGGTCAGATGGTAAAGCGTCTGCCTGCAATGTGGGAGACCCAGGTTCGATCCCTGGGTTGGGAAGATCCCCTGGAGAAGGAAATGGCAGCCCACTCCAGTATTCTTGCCTGGAAAATCCCATGGGTGGAGGAGCCTAGTAGGCTACAAAAAGTCCCAAAGAGTCGGACACAACTGAGCGACTTCACTTTCACTTTCATACACTATGTGTGTGTGTATGTGTGTGTGTGTGTATTGCATTTTTTGGCTTCTTTAGATGATTAGCTATGATTTATCCTAAAATTTAGAGAGCAGTGTTTCCCTATTTCTTCTGGTTTTAAGACCATAAACCATTTTAATCAAGATGTTTTTATACGTCATCAGTCTCTTGGTTTAGCTGTTTATAGTCTTCTACAGGCCAATATGACAAATTTGGCAATCTTGAAATCTAAGCAAAAGGTTTATAATAATCAGTACTATATTTCCCTGTGTTTATTTTGCTCTGTTTGAGTATTATAAATGTGGCTATACTACTATTCTTTCGACATTTAGCTTTGTATTTCATGTCATTCAATATCAACTACAATGATCAAAAAGGAAAATAATCGGAATATCTTTTCAATTTTCCTTCCTCAATTTATGCATTTTGTCTCACATAATCATTAGTTAATATTTAAAACCTTTATAGGATTCACTTGATTATGACTCTTTTTTTTTTCTTTCAATTAACAAGACCATGATGAAAAATTACATGCTTTGGTCTATGGCATTGAATTTGAAGGGCTTTGTTTCTAATCTTGGTCTTTCTGCAAATGATCTTATTAACCTTGAACAAGAAACTTTTATTCTGTTTCTAACCTTCTGGGAAATACAAATGCCATGTACCTGGTAATTAGTGTCTACTTCATAGCTTTTCTATCCATAATACTTCTCAAAATAAAGCCTATAGAGATATGAATAGTCTTAAGTAACTTGTAATCTTGCTGCAGTCAGTTTTATTGTGTTTTGTGCATTATAGATAGGTCTTTATATTATCCTAACTATATGCTAGTGTCTCATCTATTTATTTTTTCCCTGCTGCTTTCCAAAATCAATTTGAGGTGTGGACAGGGAATGTTGTGAGTTTATTTCACTTTGGTCAGACTCGAGAGGACATCATTGTGCACTTACGGAAAAGATGCTATTGCTTGTGCTTAATTTTTTTTTAATGTTATCCTAGGATTAACTCAATAAGGAAAGGGGAAATGTACTTTTAAAATAAGATTGCCTGACATGCTCTAGAGCAAGAGTCAAACTCATACCTACAGAGATCATCAAGGTTTCAGCTATCCAGATATGTAACAATTTTGAGTAGTGGGACTGTGACAAATTGAGTCACAAGCCCCATGTAAAGGTAATATACACTACTCTATCCAAGTTGATTGCTTCCATGAATGTCAATATTATCGCATATTCTTATTTTTTCCAAACAAGCTGAAAATGCAATTTTAAAATTTAAAATAATAATATTTTTAATTTTAAGATAAATTATACAAATATTTGGGTCAAACCAAATAAACCAGTGAGCCAGATTCAAGTCATAAGCTAATTTCAGATTTTAATCTAGTTTCAGAATATTTTTTTTTAATTTAAAACACACATTTTCTGCTTTGAAGTATGAATATAATTGAGGCCTGTACAGTCACATAAATTGCTAGGCTGTAGCTACAGTGGAATGAGGACTGATTTCTCTATCTTACCGTATCTTTGTACTGGAAGAATTTCATAAAGAATAAAAAGAGCCTGAAGTTAACAATGATGGATTTTTAACATAAACAAATATCTAAAAGAAATTGAATGCTCCTGATGAAATATCAGATCAGATCAGATCAGATTAGTTGCTCAGTCGTGTACGACTCTTTGCGACCCCATGAATCACAGCACACCAGGCCTCCCTGTCCATCACCAACTCCCGGAGTTCACTCAGACTCATGTCCATCGAGTCAGTGATACCATCCAGCCATCTCATCCTCCGTTGTCCCCTTCTCCTCCTTCTCCCAATCCCTCCCAGCATCACATTCTTTTCCAATGAGTCAACTCTTCGCATGAGGTGGCCAAAGTACTGGAGTTTCAGCTTTAGTATCATTCCTTCCAAAGAAATCCCAGGGCTGATCTCCTTCAGAATGGACTGGTTGGATCTCCTTGCAGTCCAAGGGACTCTCAAGAGTCTTCTCCAACACCACAGTTCCAAAAGCATCAATTCTTTGCTGCTCAGCCTTCTTCACAGTCCAACTCTCACATCCATACATGACCACAGGAAAAACCATAGCCTTGACTAGACGGACCTTTGTTGGCAAAGTAATGTCTCTGCTTTTGAATATATTATCTAGGTTGGTCATAACTTTCCTTCCAAGGAGTAAGCGTCTTTTAACTTCATGGCTGCAATCACCATCTGCAGTGATTTTGGAGCCCAGAAAAATAAAGTCTGACACTGTTTCCACTGTTTCCCCATCTATTTCCCATGAAGTGATGGGACCGGATGCCATGATCTTCGTTTTCTGAATGTTGAGCATTAAGCCAACTTTTTCACTCTCCTCTTTCACTTTCATCAAGAGGCTTTTTAGTTCCTCTTCACTTTCTGCCATAAGGGTGGTGTCATCTGCATATCTGAGGTTATTGATATTTCTCCTGTCAATCTTGATTCAAGTTTGTGTTTCTTCCAGTCTAGCATTTCTCATGATGTACTCTGCATATAAGTTAAATAAACAGGGTGACAATATACAGCCTTGACGTAATCCTTTTCCTATTTGGAACAAGTCTGTTGTTCCATGTCCAGTTCTAACTGTTGCTTTGTTTTAATATAATTGATCCAAAATATGCAAGAATAGAAATGAAAAGATTTTCTCTCCCTGAGCCTCTATTCCTACTTCCCAGAAGTATCCATTATCAAGTCACTTACAGATCCTTTCAGAGATTTTATTTTTACAAATAGATTCCTATAATGCATTCTGCTTTGCCACTTAATTTCTCTTAATATCAATATTTATTGGCCATGTTCCATATCATAAAATATACATTTACTTTCACTCATTTTAATGGTATGCCACTGTATGCTTGTAACCATAAATTTACTAAATCAGTCCTCTTTTGATGGACATTATTTTTTATTAGTTTTTTTTTTCTTAATGATTACAAGTACAGAAATGCTATGCTGAAAATCATTTTATGTATATGTTGGCAGACTTTTGCCTGCATATATATAGGATAAATTCCTTACAGAAGGAGAGTATGCATTTTTAAAAAGATGCATGTTGCCAGATTGGGATTCAGAATAGGCTACAGAAATTTATATTCCTGGCACAGGTAGATGAGTGGTATTTCTTCACATTCATGCCAATATTTCAGAGTAATCTATCGGCCATGAACATTGTGTATGCCAGGGGCATCAATCTGTATGTCTTACATAGGGAATGAAGAAAATTATCTAATCCAGTGAATTGTTCAAATGAGGTCAGTTAGAATAGCTTCAAGTATTTAATCCTCTTTATGTCATGTGTTGATAGTTTTTTCCCACTGAACTCTGAATCAAGTAGAATAATCTTAGATAATCTCAATGGAAGTCACACATATAAACCTTCACAGATCTGTGCATGTCCGAATTTAATGCCTTTTGAATAAAATTAAAATTCAGAGGGAAACTGTAGGAATATCTTCTTCATAAAGGCAAAGAACATATGTAATTGTCATATGAAGATGTCTTAACAGCACTCTAATAAAATAGGCAAAGGACATGAAAGGAGAATTTCCAAAAGAAAAAATACAGCTGACAAGAAATATAAGAAATTATATTCACTCAGGTTAATAACTACAGCAACTCAAATCTACCATGTTTTACTTATAAAATTCTTAAAGGTGAAAATAATTGCTATTTCTCAGTGCTCATGACAATGTAGTGAGAAGATATCATAAATTGGTACAGCAAGCTGTAAAACTTCAAGCCTTTTCATTATCCAGATTTAACCTGAATTTCCCTAGGCTTCAAAGCCAACTGGAATAAGCAAGTCACAGTAGCATCATGACTCAAATTTTCTTGCCTTTAGGTTCTTACTTATTCAGATTTTTACTCCAGTTCACTGCATAATCTGTCTGTCCTCCACAAGCACTTCTGAGAGTTCCCAGGCAGTGTTTCTTATGCATTCAAAAATGAGAACATATGCTATATACATTTCCTCTTCTATCAGATTTCCACTGGAATTCCACCATATCCAATCAGTGTAGGAGGTAAATAACCACCATCTTCAAAGAATGCTCTGCTTTGTTTTCCTCCTTCTGACTCACTTCACTCTGTATAATAGGTTCCAGGTTCAACATATGGCAGAAACCAAAGCAATATTGTAAAGCAATTCTTCTTCAATTAAAAATAAATAAAATTTTAAAAAAAGGAAGAAAAAGAATGATCTGCTTTGGAGAGTGCTGCATATATTTTCAAGAAACAGGCTCCAGAACTCAGCAATAAAAATGATTATTTATAAAACTATTAGAAAATCATCCCATACTATGGATCCCCTCATCCTGCTATTATACCTTCTTATGATAAGGAGATGATGTTGAAAAGGAATTACTACAAAGAAGGCGAAGTATTTGTTATGTGATACAGACTTTGACCCTGGGAGTCAAGGACAGTTTTCCAAGAAGCACAATAGAGCATCCTAGTTTGGTTTTATGCACACATATCTAATTATAATTTTAAACTGGTTTAATTTTTATGTTGCTAACAATAGACTCTGATGTAACTAGGTTTATGTAAAAAATGAATCATGTTTAGGTCAAAATTAACAGCTTATATCTTCCTTTCACAGGAATATCAGAGGAAGGGTTTACTCCTTAATGCAATTTCGAAAAAAAAAAAAATGGCAAGATTGAGTACCGAGGAAAGCAGTGAGAAGATCAAATATAGAATTTAATATATGGAAATGCCTACAATAAATTGTCAGATACAGAAAAATACATTTAGATATGAAATTCATAGGTTTCTAAGATTTTCTGTTTGGTTAGTGACAACTCTTCTTTTTTGTTATATCATAGTAGATAATGATGGTATTTCCATCAGTGAAACTAAACTTAAAAGTATACTTGATAAATGTCTTGGCTCTAAAATTGAATGATCCAATAATTTTCAGGCCTAAGAAAAGTAACTCTAATCTTGAGTGATTTCTATCCCTTCCCCAAACCCACAAATCTGCTTGTAACTAAAATATTTGGGCCAAAACTGTTTGCAACTAGAATTAAAATTAAAATATAGGAATGTTAGAACCATTAAACTATTTTAAACTATTTTAATTTTTATATTCTTAAGCATTTTCTTATCCTTTCTGGGCCAGATGGAATTATCCTTGAAAAAAAATATGCAAAGGAAAGAAATCTTAAGAAGTAATTTTTTTTTGTAAACTACATGTAAGCTACCTTAGAAGATTATCTGGAATTCAATAGTTCTAATATTTTCTTACGATTAGAT
Organism: Bubalus kerabau; assembly: GCF_029407905.1. Lineage (NCBI taxonomy): Eukaryota > Metazoa > Chordata > Mammalia > Artiodactyla > Bovidae > Bubalus > Bubalus kerabau. The sequence goes on along the minus strand of NC_073647.1, from coordinate 54,654,796 downwards.
AGGATGTTTTAAAGGCAATAATTACAGTCCAGATGATTGCTTGTTAAGTCTTGCTAGTGCCAATTTCCAGAAATATTAACAAGAACCAAAAAATCATGTACTTAAGAGTGTAAAACTATAGAAAAGCAACTTATTTATATAAAGTTATACATTACAAGAGGGAAGGTAATGCTTACCTTACTATTGTTGTTAAAGTAACAACTGAAATCTAACCAATTACATTACTAATGGGTGGAAAAGTACAATGTGTAATTTGATAGAAGAAAGCCCTAATCATCCTGCTCCACGCTTAGCAAAAGTAGAGACTTGTACATCACAAAAGGAACTGACAAAAGAAAAGGTCTAAATATTTGGTGGAAGCCACAATTCAGTGGCATGCTTTGATTTTCTACAGATGAACTATATAAACCAGAAGAGCAATATCTAAGTTTGAGATTTCCCCCCCAACTTTCTGATACCTGTGTTTAAAATAGGGGATCAATGTCTTACCATTTTGCTGGGTTATCAGATATATTGAATAGGGCCTAGATGGGCTCAGTTTTATTATTAAAATAGTTCTTTTTTATTTATATGCATCCTTTATACCAAAGCCATTTTACACTTCTGCATTCCTATATACTGCATAAGTTAATGAATAGAGGGTATATCAGTCATACAAAGTTGCTTCTTTATTCTTGTCCTGATATTTTTACTAGATATCTTCTAAATCAAAATGGTAGGATATAACCACTCTATATAGCCTACAAAATAGGAAGGGAAACAGATCCACATTAATGTCCCTTAGTTAATACTTCTGCCAGATGGGTGATGTTGCACAGCAAATTGACATTATGTGTGCTGTGCTTAGTCGCTCAGTTGTGTCTGACTCTTTGAGACCCTGTGGATTATAGCCCACCAGGCTCCCCTGTCTGTGAGGTTTCTCAGGCAAGAATACTGGAGTGGGTTGCCATATCCTCCTCAGAGGATTTTCCCAACCCATGGATCAAACCCGTGTCTCGTGTCTCCTGCATTGGCAGGCGGGTTCATTTGCCACTAGCGCTACCTGGGAAGCCCAATCATACTGCAAAATTAAAGACAGCTTTTGTCAGGGCCTTCATGTGGAAATAACTTCCCACCAAAGGAAGTTAGCAAAGAAACATTTCTATGTCTAAAACATAAGTCAGAACACAAAGCAGCAAAGAGAATGCACACAAGGAAGGCAAGAAGCTAAATAAAGCTGGGCGACAACAAAGAGCAAATCCATATAAGGCCTGCATTTCACATATTTAAGGATACCATCTATGTTTAAAAGGCTTTTCCCTACTCTGGTACAACAAGCATTCCACTGTGTGAATAAGGCACTTGGGACACAGATGAGTGTGGTATGGTGTGTGCCTCAAGGATTTTACAGTCAAATCAGAAAAGATGATCAAAATCACATGGGATCAATAAAGAAGAATGCTGCTAACTATATGGTCCTTAGGAACACATAAAAGAGACATTTCTCCCCTGACTTGGCAGTCCAGGGAAAGCTTTCTAGAGTAGGTGATATCTTAGTGGAATCTTGAAAGATGAGCAAGAGTTATCCAGAAAGCAATTTAAAGTTAGATAGGGAGATGGCAGGCTTCCCAGGTGGCGCTAGTGGTAAAGAACCTGTCTGCCAATGCACAAGACATAAGGGACGTGGGTTTGATCCCTGGGTCAGAAGATCGCCTGGAGAAGGAAATAGCAACCCACTCCAGTGTTCTTACCTGAAGAATCCAATGGACAGAGGAGCCTGGCAGGCTACAGTCCATGAGATCACAAAGGGTCAAACACAACTGAAGCGACTAAGCATATAGGGAGATGAAGAAGTATGAGCAAAAAACAAAGATGAGAAAATCATAACATGTTTGAAAACCATAAGAAGTTTGAAATTAGATCATCAAAGATGAGACAGGGAAAGGTGAGATATAAGATTGGAGAAATAAGGAAATTTTTAACAACCTGGAATAGCAAGTGAAGAATGTGAGGTTTTATTTTGTAAGCAGTGAAAAACCCCAGAATTATCCTAAACACAGAGTAGTATGATCAGTTTTTGCATTTACCTATATTTGTATGATGATATGTTATTGTGGGAGGAGTTTGTAATTTCCTGAATTCTGTCTAGTCACAATAAAAATTTGAAGCAACAGACGGACCAGCATTATAGCTCTTGGATGGACCAGTGTCACAGCTCCATGTTACGGCTCAGTTTTATTCAAAAAGTAAAGGAAAATACATCCTCGAGGCGTGAGGGAATGCCAACCCAAAAGACGTGAAGAGAAGAAAGGCACCCAGCCCAATTTTGGCTCCTTTTCTTTTTCTTTTTTTTTTTTTTTCTCTTCCCCCTGGACCAGCCCTATGTAAATTGGGCTAGCCAAGTGTGCTATTTCTTTTACCTGAGGTCCTCACTCCAGTCCTTGGACTTCCTTTGTTCTATTTTTGCAGGATTTTCTCTTCCTTGTCTTTTAGCCACCACCATTGTGGACTTCTTTTTCCTATTCTAACTACTTAACATTCCCCCCTCAAGAGATAGGAGGCCCAATTCTTTGGGAATAGGGGCGTCCAGGTATTTCTGGCTACTTCCTGCTGCACTGGGATGGTGAGGGGCATTGGGCCACCCCTTCTTGCTAGTCTCAAGCCTGAGAGTCCAATAAGTCCTATAAGTGTCCATCTAAGGGTGAGTGATATTTTCCATGGTCAGCTATAGCTTTATATATCCTTTTTGAATTGGCACTGCGTGTTGTAGGTTGTAGGTTGTTGACCTGGGCAGAAACAAAAAGGGTTAGACAATTGATAACACATGGGGCAATCCTAAGACGCATCAATATGGTGATAACAATGACTAGTAGGGGCATTCAGTTAAGTTCAGTTCAGTTCAGTCGCTCAGTTGTGTCCTACTCTTTGTGACCCCATGTATAGTAGCATGCCAGGCCTCCCTGTCCATCACCAACTCCTGGAGTTCACTCAGACTCACGTCCATCAAGTCAGTGATGCCATCCAGTCATCTCATCCTTTGTCGTCCCCTTCTCCTCCTGCCCCCAATCCCTCCCAGCATGAGTCTTTTCCAATGAGTCAACTCTTCGCATGAGGTGGCCAAAGTACTGGAGTTTCAGCTTTTGCATCATTCCTTCCAAAGAAATCCCAGGGCTGATCTCCTTCAGAATGGACTGGTTGGATCTCCTTGCAGTCCAAGGGACTCTCAAGAGTCTTCTCCAACACCACAGTTCAAAAGCATCAATTCTCTGGTGCTCAGCCTTCTTCACAGTCCAACTCTCCCATCCATACATGACCACTGGAAAAACCATAGCCTTGACTAGACAGACCTTTGTCGGCAAAGTAATGTCTCTGATTTGAATATGCTATCTAGGTTGGTCATAACTTTCCTTCCAAGGAGTAAGTGTCTTTTAATTCCATGGCTGCAATCACCATCTGCAGTGATTTTGGAGCCCCCCAAAAAGCAAAGTCTGACACTGTTTCCACTGTTTCCCCATCTATTTCCCATGAAGTGATGGGACCAGATGCCATGATCTTCATTTTCTGAATGTTGAGCTTTAAGCCAACTTTTCACTCTCCACCTTCACTTTCATCGAGAGGCTTTTTAGTTCCTCTTCACTTTCTGCCATAAGGATGGTGTCATCTGCATATCTGAGGTTATTGATATTTCCCCCGGCAATCTTGATTCCAGCTTGTGTTTCTTCCAGTCCAGCGTTTCTCATGATGTACTCTGCATATAAGTTAAATAAGCAGGGTGACAATATACAGCCTTGACGTACTCTTTTTCCTATTTGGAACCAGTCTGTTGTTCCATGTCCAGTTCTAACCGTTGCTTCCTGACCTGCATACAGATTTCTCAAGAGGCAGGTCACATCAGGGGAATTAGCCAACTCCAAATTCCCCCTCACCAGGAGGAGGATCTCCCAAAAAGAGACTGTTGCCATCCCAAAAACTCTCCAGCTTGTTGTTTGAGACTCTATAGGGTATGAATTTTTTTTAAGGACTGTGAGACTTTCTTTAACTTAGCTGGAGGGATTCAGCCAGAAAGAACACATCTCATTCAAGATGGCTCAAGTCTCTACTTGTTCAGAGAACAGGAGATCTATCTCTTGTCTCTTCTGGAATACAATGCCTGCCAAGCTGTGTTGGCTCTTTAGAGCTGTCCTGAGAAATTTTGTCATTAGAAACTTAATTTTGGGGATGTTCATTAGAATTACACTCATTTGCAGTCCTGAATAGGTAGCTGAGATCTCCCAGGGGCTCACAGGTGTATTGAGTGTCCTCTTCTATTTTCTTCCATGGCTCGACTTTTCAGTAATGAATCCAGGAGTCGTGTCCTGGTACCTTGACTGATGTGGGGGTAGAAAGTATTACAGGGTAGAGGCCCTTCCATGTGGGCTGGAGATGAGCCTTTGGGGACCCATCTTTCAAGACTTTAATTAGAACTTGAGTTCCTTGAGCATATAGTGATGACTCCTTAAAATCGTTTGGGTCCTGGTTGACACCCCATAAGCGTATATCCTTTTGGAATTGCCCAATGGTCATGGTATAATATCAGAAGGTCTGGGTCTCTGGATCTAGGAAGAGGTCATTGACATAAACAAAAGGTCTCCCACATAGCATCTCACAAACACTAAGACCAACCTGTTCCTTAGGGGCAATACAGGTGCAGAGGAGAGCTATTTGTAAAGCCTCCTTCCATCCCAGAGACGTCTCCTGGGTTATTTTTTTATTGCTAATTTTAAGAATTGGTTGGCTCTTTCTACTTTTCCTGAAGACTGAGGCCTCCAGGCACAATGGAAATAATAAATAATGCCCAATGCTTTAGAGACCCTTTGGGTGACCTTAGAAGTAAATGATGTCCAATTGTCACTTTGTAATGACCTGGGCAAAACAAATCTTGGAATGATTTCATGAAGCAGGTTTTTTCCCACCTCCTCAGCCTTCTCAGTCAGGGTGGGAAAGCATTCAATCCATCCTGTGAATGTATTTATCATGACTAATAGGTATTTATACTCTTGAGAAATTGGCATCTGGGTGAAGTCCATCTGCCAGTCCTCTCCTTGGTAAGTCCCAAGTCTTGGACAGGTTGGGCCAGCAGTGGTCTTTGAGCTCCTTGAGGGTTGTTTAATTGGCAAGTGGGACAAGAGGAGGCCACTTCCCTTACAGTTGTTTGGAGGCCTGTTCCTCTGAAGAAACTTTCTAGCAATCTTTAGAGGGCCTTTTCACCTAAATGAGTGGTGGCATGTAAGGAGTTAACCAACTTTAATTGGAGGTTTCCAAGAAAAAAAAGATTCCTTTTGGAACCACCCCATATGACCTACTTGAAAGCCCTCAGTCTTAGTCTCACCTTCAGTATATGAAGGTGTTTCTGGCAAATTAGTCTGTGGAACTAAGCTAGCAACCCCTATTAGATCATTGTTCTATAACGCTGCTCTCTTAGCTGCCTGATCAGCTGCTTGGTTCCCTCATGCCACTTCCGTGCTCCCTTTTTGGTATCCTTTACAATGGGAGACTGAAACCTCAGTGGGCAGATGAACTGCCTCCAAGAGCCTAAGGATTTGATCACCATATTTGATTGGGGACCCTCAGGTGGTCAAGTGGCCTCTTTCTTTCCAAATGGCAGCATGTGCACGTAGTACCAGAAAGACATACTTGGAGTCAGTGCAAATGGTTGCTCTTTTTCGTTTTCTCAGCTCTAAAGTTCAAGTCAGGGCTATAAGCTCAGCTAATTGGACTGAAGCACCTGGTGGCAAAGGTTTAGACTCTATGGTCCCTAAATTAGAAACTACTGCATATCTGGGTCTTATTTTCCATCCAAGAAAAAGCTGCTTCTATCAGTGTACCAGATTTCCTCAGGATTGGTCAGAGAGTCTTCCGACAATCCCTCTCAGGGCTTTGTCCAGTGGTCCAAGGTTTCTAGGCAAGAGTGAAAGGGGATAGAGCCTTTGAGGGCAGTCAGGAGGGTGACAGGTTTAAGATCCTCACAAGGGGACACAGTCAGGCCTAGATTTTCCACCAATACTACTTGATATCTGAGGATTCTTTGATCAGACATCCGTAAATGATGTCTCCCATTCTAGAGTTGTTTCACTTGGTGCCTGGTAAAAATAGCTAGTTTGCCCCCAAGAGAGAGTTTTAAAGCATCTTCTATCTGGAGATCAGTGGAGAAATAACTCTAGAAATAATGAAGAGATGGAGTCAAAGCAAAAAGAGCACCCAGTTGTGGGAGTGACTGGTGATAGAAGCAAGGTCAGATGTTGTAAAGAGTAATATTGCAGAGAAACTGGAATGTTAGGTACATGAAGGCAAATTGGAAGTGGTCAAACAAGAAATGGCAAGAGTGAACGTTGAAATTTTAGTAATCAGCAAAATAAAATGGACTGGAATAGGTGAATTTAACTCAAATGACCATTATATCTACTATTGTGGAAAAGAATCTCTTAGAAGAAATGGAGTAGCCATCAGAGTCAACACAGGAGTCCCAAATGCAGTACTTGGATGCAATCTCAAAAACGACAGAATGATCTGTTCCTTTCCAAGGCAAAACATTCAATATCATGGTTGCTGCTACTGCTGCTGCTAAATTGCTTCAGTCGTGTCCAGCTGTGTGCAACCCCACAGACGGCAGCCCACCAGGCTACCCCGTCCCTGGGATTCTCCAGGCAAGGTTGCCATTTCCTTCTCCAATGCATGAAAGTGAAAAGTGAAAGTGAAGTCGCTCAGTCATGTCCAACTCTTCGCAACCCCATGAACTGCAGCCTACCAGGCTCCTCTGCCCATGGGATTTTCCAGTCAAAAGTACTGGAGTGGGGTGCCATTGCCTTCTCCGAATATTATGGTAATCCAAGTCTATTCCCCGAACAGCAATGCTGAAGAAGCTGAAGATGAACAGTTTTATGAAGATATACAAGATCTCTTAGAACTAACACCCCAAAAATATGTCATTTTCATTATAGGAGACTGGAATACAAAAATACGAAGTCAAGAAACACCTGAAGTAACAGGCAAATTTGGCCTTGGAGAACAGAATGAAGGAGGGCAAAGGCTAATAGAGTTTTGCCAAGAGAGCACATTGGTCATAGTAAACACCCTCTTCCAACAACACAAGGGAAGACGCTACACATGGACATCACCAGGTAGCCAACAACGAAATCAGCCAAAGAGGGAGATGGTCTATATAGTCAGCAAAAGTAAGACTGGGAGCTGACTGTGGCTCAGATTATGAACTCATTATTGCCAAATTCAGACTTAAAATGAAGAAAGTAGAAAAAACTACTAAAGCATTCAGATCAGATCAGATCAGATCAGTCACTCAGTCATGTCCGACTCTTTGTGACCCCATGAATTGCAGCACACCAGGCCTCCCTGTCCAACACCAACTCCCGGAGTTGACTCAGACTCACATCCATCGACTCAGTGATGCCATCCAGCCACCTCATCCTCTGTCGTCCCCTTCTCCTCTTGCTCCCAATCCCTCCCAGCATCAGAGTCTTTTCCAATGAGTCAACTCTTCACATGAGGTGGCCAAAGTACTGGAGTTTCAGCTTTAGCATCATTCCTTCCAAAGAAACCCCAGGGCTGATCTCCTTCAGAATGGACTGGTTGGATCTCCTTGCAGTCCAAGGGACTCTCAAGGGTCTTCTCCAACACCACAGTTCAAAAGCATCAATTCTTCGGCGCTCAGCCTTCTTCACAGTCCAACTCTCACATTCATACATGACCACAGGAAAAACCATAGCCTTGACTAGACAAACCTTTGTTGGCAAAGTAATGTCTCTGTTTTTGAATATGCTATCTAGTTTGGTCATAACTTTCCTTCCAAGGAGTAAGTGTCTTTTAATTTCATGGCTGCAATCAACATCTGCAGTGATTTTGGAGCCCCCCAAAAAATAAAGTCTGACACTGTTTCCCCATCTATTTCCCATGAAGTGATGGGACCAGATGTCATGATCTTTGTTTTCTAAATGTTGAGATTTAATCCAACTTTTCCACTTTGTTTTCTAAATGTTGAGCTTTAATCCAACTTTTCCACTCTCCACTTTCACTTTACTCAAGAGGCTTTTTAGTTCCTCTTTACTTTCTGCCATAAGGGTGGTGTCATCTGCATATCTGAGGTTATTGATATTTCTCCCGGCAATCTTGATTCCAGCTTGTATTTCTTCCAGTCCAGCATTTCTCATGATGTACTCTGCATATAAGTTAAATAAGCAGGGTGACAAAATACAGCCTTGAGGTCCTCCTTTTCCTATTTGGAACCAGTCTCTTGTTCCATGTCCAGTTCTAACTGTTGCTTCCAGACCTGCATACAAATTTCTCAAGAGGCAGATCAGGTGGTCTGGTATTCCCAACTCTTTCCGAATTTTCCACAGTTTATTGTGATCCACACAGTCAAAAGCATTCAGGTATGACCTAAATCAAATCCCTTATAATTATAGAGTAGAAGTGAGAAATAGATTTAAGGGACTAGATCTGATAGACAGAGTGCCTGATGAACTGTGGATGGAGGTTCGTGACATTGTACAGGAGACAAGGAACAAGACAATCCCCAAGAAAAAGCAACACAAAAAAGCAAAACGGCTGTCTGAGGAGGCCTTACAAATGGCTGTGAAAAGAAGAGAAGGGAAAGCAAAAGAGAAAAGGAAAGATATAACCATTTGAATGTAGAGTTCCAAACAATAGCAAGGAGAGATAAGAAATCCTACTTCACTGATCAATGCAAAGAAATAGAGGAAAACAGTAGAATTTTCCAGGAAAGACTAGAGATTTCTTCAAGAAAATTAAAATACCAGGGTAACACTTCATGCAATGATGGGCTAAATAAAGGACAGAAGCTGAAGATTTTAAGAAAAAGTGGCAAGAATACACAGAAGAACTGTACAAAAAGGATCTTCATGAACCAGATAATCAAGATGGTGTGATCACTCACCTAGAGTCAGACATCCTGGAATGTGAAGTCAAGTGGGCCTTAGGAAACATCACTACGAACAAAGCTAGTGGAGGTGATGGAATTCCAGTTGAGCTATTTCAAAACCTGAAAAATGGTGCTGTGAAAGTGCTGTACTCAACATGCCAGCAAATTTGGAAAACTCAGCAGTTTTCCAGGCTCAGTTTTCATTCCAATCCCAAAGAAAGGCAATGCCAAAGAATGCTCAAACTACTACACAATTGCACTCATCTCACACACTAGTAACGTAATGCTTAAAATTCTCCAAGTCAGGCTTCAGCAATACGTGAACTGTGAACTTCCAGATATTCAAGATGCTTTTATAAAAGGCAGAAGAACCACAGATCAAATTGCCAACATCCGTTGGATCATCGAAAAAGCATGATAATTCCAGAAAAACATCTGTTTCTGCTTTATTGACTATGCCAAAGCCTTTGACTGTGTGGATCACAATAAACTGTGGAAAATTCTGAAAGAAATGGGAATACCAGTCCACCTGACCTGCCACTTGAGAAATCTGTATGCAGGTCAGGAAGCAACAGTTAGAATTGGTCATGGAACAACAGACTGGTTCCACATAGGAAAAGGAGTACGTCAAGGCTGTATATTTTCACCCTGCTTTTTTAACTTATATGCAGAGTACATCATGAGAAACTCTGGGCTTGATGAAGCACAAGCTGGAATCAAGATTGCCGGGAGAAATATCAATAACCTCAGATATGCAGATGACACCACCCTTATGGCAGAAAATTAAGAAGAAGTAAAGAGCCTCTTGATGATAGTGAAAGAGGAGAGTGAAAAAGTTGGCTTAAAGCTCAACATTCAGAAAACTATGATCATGGCATCTGGTCCCATCATTTCATGGCAAATAGATGGGGAAACAGTGTCAGACTTTATTTTTTGGGGGCTCCAAAATAACTGCAGATGGTGACTTAAACCATGAAATTAAAAGCATATTAGACAGCATATTAAAAAACAGAGACATTACTTTGCCAACAAAGGTCCATCTAGTCAAGGCTATGGTTTTTCCAGTAGTCATGTATGGATGTGAGAATTGGACTATAAAGAAAGTGGAGCACCAAAAAATTGATGCTTTGAACTGTGTTGTTGGAGAAGATTCTTGAGAGGCCTTTGGACTGCAAGGAGATCCAACCAGTCAATCCTAAAGGAGATCAGTCCTGAATGTTTTTTGGAAGGACTGATGTTGAAGCTGAAACTCCAATACTTTGGCCCCCTGATCTGAAGACCTGACTAATTTGAAAAGACCCTGATGCTGGGAAAGATTGAAGTCAGGAAGAGAAGGGGATGACACAGGATGAGATGGTTGGATGGCATCACCGACTCAATGGAGATGAGTTTGCATAACCTTTGAGAGTTAACGATGGACAGAGAATATGACTGGCATGCTGCAGTCCATGGGATCATGAATAGTTGGGCATGACTGAGTGACTGAACTTATCTGCCCTGATCAGGATTGCAATAGCTGCAAGATTTCAAAGGCAGGGAAACATCTCTTCCCAATAATGGAGGAGGACACTTAGGAAGCACCTGAGAAACTGGTGGGAAAATATTTGTCCATCCCAGTAACAAAGAAGTACTTGGGTGAATCTTTTAGTAATTGTTTTTTCTGTAGCACTCAAAATGGTATAGGCATGGGAGAAGTCTCCGGAGTAGGAGGTCAGGGCAGTGTAGGTAGCCCCTGGGTCAACCAATAAATTCTCAGACCTACCTGCCACATCCAGTTGCACCCTTGGCTCTAGCCCCATGATGGTTATCTGTGACAGGCAGGCTGGCTGGAGTGGGCTGCTTCAGTCCTGTTGAACCATTGTGAGGGAAGGCTTGACACTTGACCTTAAGTTTCTTAGGTCCCGAGAACAGAGTACTACCCAATGTATCAATTGATGGCATTTTAGCAAGCTGTTTTAGGAGACCTGTCACAGTTTGGACATTCATTGGACAGGCCCAATGCCCCGCCTGTATACAGATTAGGCCTTTGCCTCATGCTTTGTCCTTCAAGGATTCGGGGTTTGCCATAGGGCTTCCCTGGAGGGCAGCCAGCATCTAGGCATGCCTTGTCTCTTTCTTTTTTCTCCCTTTCTTGAGCCTCGGCCTCCCTCTCCTATTCTCTGTTATAAAAGGTATTGGTGGCTGTCTGGACCATCTCATCTAAAGAAGAAGCAGGGTCCTGCTGCTGTAGGTGTTGTAACTTAATTCTGATATCTGATGCACATTGGAACAGGAATTTGTCCTTTAAAATCACCTGTCCCTCATAAGAGTCTAAGTCCAGATTGGTAAACTTTTTTAGGACCTCTTTTAGCCCTTCCAGAAAGGTGATGTGGTTCTTGTTGGGCTCCTGAATTATTGCTGAGAACCGGGCATAGCTGATTACTTTTTGCTGGGATGCTTTCAGTCCTGGTTTCACACAGATTAGAAAATGATCCCTACCCAGACGTGCTTAGTGTCATTATAATTCCAATTAGGATCTGAGGAGGGGACTGTAGTTTCCCCTAATGGGTATTTATTGCTTGATATGTGAAGCCCCATAGCATATCTTCAGGCTTCCTTTAAGACCTTAGCATGCTCAAGGTCAGATAATGTTTGACTAAATATGACCATGATGTCCTTCCATGTCAAGTCAAAGGCCAAGGTAATATGTTGGAATGTATCTATATATTTGCCTGGGTCATCTGTATAGCTTCCCATGTCTTGCTTATCTTAGTTCTAAGAGGGAGAAGGACTTATGGGCCCAGATTGGTCCGAATTTTCCTCCAGTTTCAACTAAGGGAAATACTTGAGTTGTCTTTTGTGGAGGGAGTGCTCCCCGATATGGGGGCACGTTTGGATACAAGGAAGGAGCACCAGGCACCTCGGGAGCCATGGGAGGTGACCCTTCATGGTGGGGTTCCTTCTCTTGGTTGTTTGTGCCTAACACCATTTGCCTAGTAGGCTCACTTTTAGGGCATACAACAATCCCATACTTAAGACAGAGTTTCTTCACATCTCTTAGTTGGAAGAAAATTTGAACGTAGGGAATCTCTGTCCATTTCCCTTGTCTTTTGCAGAATAAGTCTTTAGGATGGTATTGTAACTTAAACTCCCATCTTCAGGCCAGTGTTCTTGTCCCCCAGAGGATACCATGTCCATGCAGTGGCACAAAATAATTTTAAGCAACTTCTCCTTAGAGTTAAAGGATCAAACAGTTTCCAGTTATCAAGGATGCATCTCAAGTGCATCTGTTGGGAAGTGGATTGGTTATTTCCCATTGGAAAGACAGTGATGACAGGGAGGAAAAGAAAAAAAAAGAAAAAAGAAAAAACGAATAGGCCTCCTTCAATTTCAATGGGTGGACTTCCTTAGGGGTGAGTCATTTTGAAGCTTATCCTACCCAGTACTGTTGCAACCTGAGAGCCAGGTGTCCCGGTTCAGGGTGCATATCCCCAGGCAAGCTGAGGCATGACAGCCTCAGGGAGATTGAATCCCCAGGCAGGCCGAGGCAGGTCGGCCTCCTGGGACCCCTGGACTAGTGGATCCCTGAACAGGTTGAGGCATGACAACCTTTCGAGGACCAGGTCCCTAGGCAAGTCAAGGAAGGTCAAGCTCCTGGGACTCCCAGACTGGAATTGGGCATCCCCAAGGTCTCCAGCATGACCAGTGTTGGGTAGGATTAAGGGGTTGTAATTTTAACTCATTACCAGTTTATTCACCACAGATGGGAATAGATATCATGATGTAAAGCAATCCAGGCCTGGGCTGTGAGACTGGGAACTTGGTGGAGCAGCCATAAACTTTATCCTTTTATTGCTCTAAGGGAATGAAAGTTATTGATTTCCTCCCCAAGTCCTCCATAAGAGCAGTTTAGGGTGTTTCCAATAGTAAATATAATCTACGACTCAACACAATCCCAATCAAAATTTCAGAAATTTTTAATAAAATTGAAAAGCTGATCCTAAAATTAAAAAAAAAAATAGTAAACATTTCATTGTCATAGAACCACTTTAGGTAATAACAGAATTAATGACAAAGGAGTGGATAATCTGGTCCTGTTAGAGGCATTAAGAGTATTTTAATAACAAGCTGGGTGGAGCTATGTTGCCTACATGGGGCAGGGTGTTGGTTGTAGGAGTTAGTAAGTGACTTAAGAACAAATTGATAAGAAGCAACAGACCAGATATTCCATAAAAGTGGAGTGGAGATTTGATCTGGGAGTATGTTTGTAACTTTAGAAGGGTGATAAGGGTTTGGACCCAAACGGCCTGCAGGGCTAACTCCCAAAGTGGCAAACATTATCCCTGGAAGCCCAAATGCCCTTGAAGGAATGCCACCAACAGATGGACTTCTAGCAGGCATTGTGTGCCTGTCACCTGCCCTAGCGGGTTCACTGAAGGATGCTGTTGTTGCACATGTTGTAGGAAACATGGAAGATGAGGCCTAACTATCTAGAGGGATTGGATATTATATAGTATTTCCATCCTAAGGGCCAGCTATTTTCTGATTGTCCCTCCAGAAGATTGTAGAGGCAACATTGTGGGCATGCATGGGTCTCAGGAAAACAGCATGAAACAGGAGGGAAGGGGGCAGGGCACAACTTTTGAAAGAATGATATAGCCCAAGGGCATAACATGAACTGATTAAAATCAAATGGGTCCAAGATGACAAATCAAATTCAACTAAACCTTGATCCCCAATCTGTAAGCTAAATGACACACTCAGAGGTGGGAAGAACTGTGCTAAGGCACCGTCAAAAGACAGAAGAGTATGTTGTTCCCCAGTGGTTGGGATGATCTTCCCACTCGTTAGCATATGAATTCACCCAGCTTTTGAAAACTAGCCACGCCACATTCCATGGCCACAGCACTTGCTCTCTGTGATGGCCCACACCCTGTGGAATGTGCTCCTCTCTAAATCCAAACAAATCCACCTCTTACCTATCACTGTGTCTCTCACTGAATATTTGCAATGAGACATCAGAGCCTAAATGTCATTAGGTCCTGAAGCCAGGCACCATGGGTTTTGGCTGGGCTCAAGTCCCAGGAGAGAGAAGCTGAAGGACAGGAGGAAAAAACAGTGGTAAAAAATATGCAGAGGAATCCCCTTCATAACCTGCTGGAAAATCTGCTAAATACCTGACCTCTGCTCAAAGTTTTCATTAGCCTGATCCTTGGCACAAAGAAGATTAAGGACAGAAGAACCCCCACCAACTTGGGCAACAGCTACTGGGGCCCAGCAGATAGTGGAGCCTTTGGGACACACAAAGTCCCTCAATTGCACCCACTGCCACTCACCTATTTGCCTTCATTCTGTTAGGCATATGTCCTTCCACCATAGGAGCGAGGACCTCCTACCTTAACCGGAGGTCTTCTGGAATTTAAAACTGAGCCAAGTGAGCTTTCTGCTGAGTTTGTTTTTTGCTGTCCCAGTTTCCAGTATGCTGGGCTTTTTGTCGCTTTCCCTGTGCTGAGTTTTCATCATGTTCAGCTTCCACCACAGGAGCTTTCGCCAAGTTGGGCTCCTGTTGTGCTTGGCCTCCTCCTTGTGGGGATTGAGCGAGGTTGTTTTAGCCAGGTTAAATCCGAGAAATGGCACCATAGATATGGGGGAAGCTTGTTATTTCCTTGGTTCTATCTTGTCGCAACAAAAATTTGAAGCAACAGAGGGACCAGCATTACAGCCCTTGGATGTGTTAGGTAGTTAGAATAGGAAACAGGAGTCCAGAATGGCAGTGGCTAAAAGGCAAGGAAGGGAAAAGCCTGTGAAAATAGAACAAAGGAAGGTCAAAGGAAGGTCCGAAGACCTGAGAGAAGACCTCAGGTAGAACAAACAGCATTCCTGGCTAGCCCAATTTACATAGGGCAGGCTCAGGGGGAGGGAAAAAACATATAAAAAAGGGAGCCAAAGTTCTCTCTCTCTGTCTCTCTCTCTCCCTCGCGTTGGCGCACTTTCCTCTGTGTCTTTGGGTCGACATGCCCTTATGCCTCAAAGATGGATTTTCCTGCTATTTTATAAATAAAATAGAGATATAACATGGAGCTGTAACACTGATTTGTCTAGGAGCTATAACACTGTCTGTCCAAGACCCGAGAGCTGTGATGTGCTAAGGGCTTTAATGTCCGTCACTCCAAATCTTTGTTGTGATGAGACAGAACCCAGGAGCATACACTCGCCTGACATCTATGGTGTCATGACTCGGGTTTAACCTGGCTGAAACAACCTCAGCACGGCCCCTGCAAGGAGGAGGCCAAGCATAGCAGGAGCCCAACTCAGCTAAGCTCCCATGGTAGAAGCAGAACACGAAGAAAACCCAGCTCAGGAGAAGAGACAAGAGGCCCATCGTGCTAGAAACCGGGACAGCGACAAACAAACTCAGCAGAAAGCTCATGCGGCTCAGTCTCAGATTCCAGAAGACCTCTGGTTAAGGTAGGAAGTCCTCACTCCTATGGCTGGAGGGACATATGCCTAACAAAATCTTAATTCCTTTACAATCTCTTGTTTCTTGTTTCCTTGAGCCCCCCGCGAACAGGAGGGTGTCAGTGGGTGCAATTGAGGGTTTCTGGAGAGGCTACTCTTTGGTATGTCCCAAAGGCACTATCTGCTGAGCCCCAGTAGCTGTTACCCAAGCCAGTGGGGGTTCTTCTGTCCTTACTCTTCTTTGTGCCAAGGAACAGGCCAATGAAAACTGTGAGCACAAGTCAGATATTTAGCATATTTTCCGGCAGGCTATGAAGGGGATCCTTTGGCATGTTTTTCCCACTGCTTTTTCCTCCTGTCCTTCAGCTCTCTTCCAGTACTGGAGCCTGGCCAAAACCCATGGTGCCTGGCTTCAGGACCTAATGACATTCAGGCTCTGATGTCTCATTGCAAAAATTCAGTGAGAGACAAAGCCATAAGTAAGAGGTGGATTTGTTAGGATTCAGAGAGAAACTATACTCTTCAGGGTGTGGGCCATTGCTGAGGGCAAGGGCTAGGGCCATGGAATGATCCCTGGCTAGGTTTTGCTATCAAGGTGAATTCATATGCTGATGAGGGGGAGGATCATCCAAACCATTGTGGAACCTCCCCCTCCTCTGTCTTTTGACAGTGACTTAGCACAGTTCCTGCCACCTTTGGGTGTGTCATTTAGCTTACAGATTAGGGATCAAGGTTTAGTTGAATTTGACTTGTCATCTTGGACCCAGTTGATTTTAATTGGTTTATGTGATGCCTTTGTGCTATGTCATTCTTTCAAAGGTTATGCTCTGCCCCCTTCCCTTCTGTTTCATGCTCTTTTCCTGAGCCCCATGCAGGCCCACAATGTCACCTCTACAATCTTCTAGAGGGACAACCAGAAAATAGCTGGCCCTTGGGGGGGAAATACTGCATAATATCCAACACCTCTAGATATTCAGCTCTTCATCTTCCATGTTCCCTACAACATGTACAACAGCAGCATCTCTCAGTGAACCTGCTAGTGTAGGCGACAGACACACAATGCCGGCTAGAAGTCCATCAGTTAGCATCCCTTCAAAGGCAATTGGGCTTCCAGGGATAATGTTTGCTACTTTGGGAGTTAGCCCTGCAGGCCGTTTGGGCCCAGACCCTTATCACCCTTCTCCTAAAGTTACAAATATACCCCTGGATCAAATCTCCACTCCACTTTTATGGAACATCTGGTCTGTTGCCTCTTAACAAATTTGTTCTTAAGCCAATTACTAACTCCTACAATCAGGACCCTGCCCCCGTGTAGACAACATTGCTCCACCCAGCCTACTATTAAAATACCTTAATGTCCCTAACAGGGCCAGATAACCCACTCCTTTGTCACTACTTCTGTTATTACCTAAAGTGGGTCTATGACAACAAAATGTTTATCATTGGAGACACCCTAACCTGCTCTTATGGAGGACTAGGGAAAGAAATCAGTGACTTATAATCCCTTAGAACAGTAAGAGAATAAGGCTCATGACTGTTACACTGTTTCCCAGTCTCAGGGCACAGGCTTGTATTGCTTTACATCATATCTATTCCCATCCAGGAAGAACAAACCAGCAATGAGTTAAGATTACAACCCCTTAATCCTACCTAGCTCTGGTCACGCTGGAGACCTGGGGGGCACCCAACTCCAGTCTGGGGGTCCCAGAAGGTCAACCTGCCTTGACCTGCCTAGGGATCTGGTCCTTGAAAGGTTGTCATGCCTCAACCTGCTCGAGGATCCGCCAGTCCAGGGGTCCCAGGTGATCATCATGCCTCGACCTGCCTGGGGACCCAATTCTCGGGAGGCCATCACGTCTTGACCTGCCTGGGGATTCGATCTCCAGGAGACTGTCACACCTCAGCCTGCCTGGGGATCTGCATCCTGACCCGGGGATGCCTGGCTCTCAAGTTGCAACAGTATTGGGTAGGATAAGCTTCAAAAAGACTCACCCCTGAGGAAGTCCACCCATGGAAATAGGAGGCCTATTCGTTTTTTTTCTTTTTCTTTTTCTCCTTGTCATGACTGTCTTTCAGATGGGAAATAACCAATCCACTTCCCGGCAGACACCCTTGAGATGCATCCTTGATAACTGAAAGCTGTTCGATCCTCTAACTCTAAGGAGAAGTCGCTTAAAATTCTTTTGTGCCACTGTGTGGCCACAGTATCCACTAGGTGACAAGGAACACTGGCCTGAGGATGGGAGTTTAAATTACAATACCATCCTGCAATTAGAATCACTCGGCAAAAGACAAGGGAAATGGTCAGAGATCCCCTATGTCCAAATTTTCTTCTGACTAAGAGATATGAATGAACTCTGTCTTAAGTATGGGATTGTTGTATGCCCTATAAGTGAGTCCACTAGGCAAATGGTGTTAGGCACAGGCAACCAAGAGAAGGAACCCTCCATAAAGGCTCACCTCCCATTCCCCCAAAGAGACTGGAGCCTTCCACAGCTCCCGAGATGCCTGGTGCTCCTTCCTTGTATTCAAACGTGTCTCCATATCTGAGAGCACCTCCTCCACAAAAGCCAGCTCGAGTATGTCCCTTAGTTGAAACTGGAGGAAAATTCAGACCAACCCGGGTCCATAAGCCCTTCTTCTTCTTAGAACCAAGACAGATAAACAAGATGGAAGCTAAACAGTTGACCCAGGCAAATATATAGATACATTCCAACATATTACCTTGGCCTTTGACTTGACATGGAAGGACATCATGGTCATATTTAGTCAAACTTTATCTGACCCTTAAATTCTAGGGTCTTAAAGGAAGCCCGGAGTTATGCAACAGGGCTTCACATGTCAAGTGATAAGTATCCAGTAGGGGAAACTGCAGTCTCCTCCTCAGATCCTAATTGAAATTATAATGACCCTAAGCACATCTAGGAAAGGGATCATTTTCTAATCTGTGTGAAGGCAGGACTGAAAGCAGCCCAACAAAAAGTAATCAGCTATGCCTGGTTCTCAGCAATAACTCAGCCCAATGAGAACCCCATTGCCTTTCTGGAAAGGCTAAAAGAGGCCCTAAAAAAGTTTACCATTCTGGACTTAGACTCTTACCAGGGACAGGTGCTTTTAAAGGACAAATTTCTGTCCCAATGTGCATCAGATATAAGAATTAAGTTACAACAGCTACAGCAGCAGGATCCTGCTTCCTCTTTAGATGAGATGGTCCAGACAGCCACCAATACCTTTTATAACAGAGAACAGGAGAAGGAGGCCAAGGCCCAGGAGAGAAAGAGAAGGAAAGAGACAAGGCATGCCCAGATGCTGGCTCCCCTCCAGGGAAGCCCTATGACAAACCCCAAGTCCTTGAAGGACAAGGCACGAGACAAATGCCTAATTTGTAGACAGTCAGGGCATTGAGCCAAAGAGTGTCCAAACTGTGACAAGTCTCCTAAAACTGCTTGCTACAACTGGGACACTGGGCAGCACTCTGCCCTTGGGACCCAAAAGCCTCAAGGTCAAGCACCAAGCCTTCCCTCTCGATGGCTCAAGGGGACTGAAGAGGCCCGCTCCAGCCAGCCTGCCTGTCACAGATAACCATCACGGTGCTGGAGCCAAGGGTGCAATTGGATGTGGCAGGTAGGTCTGAGAATTTCTTGGTTGACCCAGGGGCTACCTACACTGCCCTGACCTCCTACTCCGGAGACTTGTCCCAAACCTGTACCATTTTGGGTGCTATAGGAAAAACAACTACTAAAAGATTCACCCAAGTGCTTCTTTGTTGCTGGGATGGACAAATATTTTTCCACCAGTTTCTGGTGGTCCCTGAGTGTCCTACTCCCTTAATTGGAAGAGACATACTCACTAAACTGGGGACCACCCTTGTGATGGGAAGTGTTTCAGCCCCTGGAGCCCTACAGCTCCTGGTTACTACTGAAGAATTCATTACACATTCTCCAATAGAGAGGGACCAAAAACTATGGGAAGACAAAATTAAACCCCAGGTGTGGGACCAGGGGATTCTTGGACAAGTCAACCAGGCTGAACCGGTCATTATTGTCCTCCGAGATGCCACCCGGTTTCCTAACTGGAAACAATATCCCCTCAAAAGAGAGGCTTGGGAGGGACTACAGTATTGAATAAATGAATTCCTTGCTTGTGAGCTATTGGTCCCCACCAATTTGCCACGTAACACCCCAATCGTCTCAGTAAAGAAAACGGACGGACCCTGGTGAATGGTTCAAGATCTCTGGATCATAAATGAAGCTGTAGTCTCCCTCCATTCCACAGTACCCAATCCCTATGTAATCTTGGGAGAAATCCCATCCAGTGCCAAGTGGTTTACAGTCTTGGATCTCAAAGATGCATTTTTTTTTGCATACCACTGGCTAAAGAATCCCAATGTCTTTTTGCATTTGAATGGGAGGCCCCAGGATAAAAACACCAACAGATGACTTGAACAGTATTACCTCAGGGGTTCAGAGATAGCCCCCACTTGTTTGCACAGGCCCTTACCCAGGATCTCCTAAATCTGGACCTGGGACCTAATGGGAAAATATTACAATATG
Source organism: Bubalus kerabau (assembly GCF_029407905.1). Classification (NCBI taxonomy): domain Eukaryota; kingdom Metazoa; phylum Chordata; class Mammalia; order Artiodactyla; family Bovidae; genus Bubalus; species Bubalus kerabau. Next base: position 54,634,894 of record NC_073647.1, on the reverse strand, counting down.
TAGATGACCTACTAATCTGCTCTCCAGATGAGAAAAGTGCCCAACAACATGCAATTCAGGTTCTAATTTTTTTTTTTTTTTTTGACAGAAAGGGTATATAAAGTCTCCCTTGCTAAGGCACAGATGGTCGGGACAAAGGTCACTTACCTGGGAGTTCAGATTGCACACGGGTGCAGGAGGCTGTCTTCTGATCGGGTACAAGGAATCCTCCAGTTGCCCTTCCCCACGACTAGAAAACAATTGTGAGCTTTCCTGGTGCTAACTGGGAATTATAGAATCTGGATACTCAACTATGGTCTAATTGTCCAGTCTTTATATGAAAGTTTAAAGGGACGGGATGATTAAATCCCACTGATGTAGGGAACTCCTCAAAACAAGGCAGAGGTTACACTAAAACAGGCCTTAACTCAGGTACCTGCCTTGAGGTTGCCAGACACAGAAAAAGCATTCCAACTTTATGTCCATGAAAGAAAAAGCATTCCAATTTATGTCCATTAAAGAGAGAAAATAGCCTTGGGAGTGTCAACTCAAAGGTTGGGATCTGAGCCCCAGCCTGTAGCTTACTTATCCAAGAGGCTTGATCCAACAGCCTGAGGCTGGCCCCCCTGCCTTCGGAATCTTGCAGCTATTGCAACCATGATAGAAGATGCTTTAAAACTCTCTCTTGGGGGCAAACTAACTATTTTTACCAGCCACCAAGTAAAACAACTCCTGAATGGGAGAGGCCATTTATGGATGTCTGATCAAAGAATCCTCATATATCAAGTAATGCTGATGGAAAATCCAAGCCTCACTATACCCCCTTGTGAGATTTTTAACCCAGCCACTCTCCTGCCTAACCCAAGGGCTCTCTCCCCTTTCACTCCTGTCTAGAAACTTTGGAACACTGGACAAAATCCCAAGAGGGATTGGCAGAAAATCCTCTGACCAATCCTGAGGAAATCTGGTACAGTGATGGAAGCAGCTTTGTGTTAGATGGAAAGAAGAGCTGGATATGCGGTAGTCTCAAATTTTGAGACTCTCAAGAGTCTTCTCCAACACCACAGTTCAAAAGCATCAATTATTTGGTGCTCAGCCTTCTTCACAGTCCAACTCTCACATCCATACGTGACCACTGGAAAAACCATAGCCTTGACTAGACAGACATTTGTTGGCAAAGTAATGTCTCTGCTTTTCAATATGCTACTTAGGTTGGTCATAACTTTTCTTCCAAGGAGTAAGCTTCTTTTAATTTCATGGATGCAGTCACCATCTGCAGTGCTTTTGGAGTCAAAACAAATAAAGTCTGACACTGTTTCCACTGTTTCCCCATCTATTTCCCATGAAGTGATGGGACCAGATGTCATCATCTTTGTTTTCTGAATGTTAAGCTTTAAGCCAACTTTTTCACTCTCTTCTTTCATTTTCATCAAGAGGCTTTTTAGTTCCTCTTCACTTTCTACCATAAGGGTGGTGTCATCTACATATCTGAGGTTATTGATATTTCTCCCAGCAATCTTGATTCAAGCTTGTGCTTCTTCCAGCCCAGCGTTTCTCATCATGTACTCTGCATATAAGTTAAATAAGCAGGGTGACAAAATACAGCCTTGAGGTCCTCCTTTTCCTATTTGGAACCAGTCTGTTGTTCCATGTCCAGTTCTAACTGTTGCTTCCTGACCTGCATACAAGTTTCTCAAGAGGCAGGTCAGGTGGTCTGGTATTCCCATCCCTTTCAGAATTTTCCACAATTTATTGTGATCCACACAGTCAAAAGCTTTGGCATAGTCAAGAAAGCAGAAATAGATGTTCTTCTGGAACTCTCTTGTTTTTTTCAATGATTAAGTGGATGTTGGCAATTTGATCTCTGGTTCTTCTATGTTTTCTAAAACCAGCTTGAACACGTGGAAGTTCATGGTTCATGTATTGCTGAGGCCTGACTTGGAGGATTTTGAGGATTATTTTACGAGCGTGTGAGATGAGTGCAATTGTGCAGTAGTTTGAGCATTCTTTGGCATTGCCTTTCTTTGGGATTGGAATGAAAACTGACCTTTTCCAGTCCTATGGCCACTGCTGAGGTTTCCAAATTTGCTGGCATATTGAGTGCAGCACTTTCACAGCATCACCTTTTAGGATTTGAAAGAGCTCAACTGGAATTCTATCACCTCCACTAGCTTTGTTCATAGTGATGCTTTCTAAGACCCACTTGACTTCACATTCAGGATGTCTAGCGCTAGGTGAGTGATCATACGATCATGATTATCTGGGTCATGAAGACCTTTTTTGTACAGTTTTTCTGTGTATTCCTGCTACCTCTTCTTAATGTCTTCTGCTTCTGTTAGGTCCTTACCATTTCTGTCCTTTATCGAACCCATCTTTGCATGAAATGTTCCCTTGGTATTTCTAATTTTCTTGAAGAGATCTCTAGCCTTTCTCATTCTGTTGTTTGCCTCTATTTCTTTGCATTGATCACTGAAGAAGGCTTTCTTATCTCTTCTTGCTATTCTTTGGAACTCTGCATTCAGATATTTATATCTTTCCTTTTCTCCTTTGCTTTTTGCTTCTCTTCTTTTCACAGCTATTTGTAAGGCCTCCCCAGACAGCCATTTTACTTTTTTGCATTTCTTTTCCATAGGGATGGTCTTTGTCCTTGTTTCCTGTACAATGTCACGAACCTCTGTCCATAGTTCATCAGGCACTCTATCAGATCTAGTCCCTTAAATCTATTTCTCACTTCCACTGTATAATCATAAGGAATTTGATTTAGGTCATACCTGAATGGTCTGGTAGTTTTCCCTACTTTCTGCAATTTATGTCTGAATTTGGCAATAAGGAGTTCATGATCTGAGCCACAGTCAGCTCCTGGTCTTGTTTTAGTTGATTATATAGAGCTTCTCCATATTTGGCTGCAAAGAATATAATCAATCTGATGTAGATGTTGACCATCTGGTGATGTCCATGTGTAGAGTCTTCTCTTGTGTTGTTGGAAGAGGGTTTTTGCTATGACCAGTGCGTTCTCTTGGCAAAACTTTATTAGTCTTTGCCCTGCTTTATTCTGTATTCCAAGGCCAAATTTGCCTGTTAATCCAGATATTTCTTGACTTCCTACTTTTGCATTCCAGTCCCCTATAATGAAAAGGACATCTTTTTTGGATGTTAGTTCTAAAAGGTCTTGTAGGTCTTCATAGAACCATTCAACTTCAGCTTCTTCAGCATTGCTGGTTGGGGCATAGACTTGGATTACTGTGATATTGAATGGTTTGCCTTGGAAATGAACAGAGATCATTCTGTCGTTTTTGAGATTGCATCCAAATACTGCATTTCAGACTCTTTTGTTGACCATGATGGCTACTCCATTTCTTCTGAGGGATTCCTGCCCGCAGTAGTAGATATAATGGTCATCTGAGTTAAATTCATCCGTTCCAGTCCATTTTAGTTCGGTGATTCCTTGAATGTTGACATTCACTCTTGCCATCTCCTGTTTGACCACTTCCAATTTGCCTTGATTCATGGGCCTGACATTCCAGGTTCCTATGCAATATTGCTCTTTACAGCATCAGATTTTATTTCTATCACCAGTCACATCCACAACTGTGTATTGTTTTTGCTTTGGCTCCATCCCTTCATTCTTTCTGGAGTTATTTCTCCACTGATCTCCAGTAGCATATTGGGCACCTACTGACCTGGGGAGTTCCTCTTTCAGTATCTTATCATTTTGCCTTTTCATACTGTTCATGGGGTTCTCAAGGCAAGAATACTGAAGTGGTTTGCCATTCCCTTTTCCAGTGGACCACATTCTGTCATCCCTCTCCACCATGACCCACCCATCTTGGGTGGCCCCATGGGAATGGCTTAGTTTCATTGAGGTAGAGAAGGCTGTTGTCCTAGTGTGATTAGATTTACTTGTTTTCTGTGATTATGGTTTCAGTGTATCTGCCCTCTGATGCCCTCTTGTAACACCTACCATCTTACTTGGGTTTCTCTTGCCTTGGACGTGGGATATCTCTTCAGGGCTGCTCCAGCAAAGCGCAGCCCCAGCTCCTTACTTTGGACGAGGGGTATCTCCTCACCACCACTCCTCCTGACCTTGAACGTGGAATAGCCCATCTAGGCCTTCCTGCTCCCATGCAGCCAGCACTCCTTGGACTTGGGGTAGCTACTCCTGGCCATTGCCCCTGGCCTCGGGCGGCAGGTAGCTCCTCCTGTCCACCGCCCTTGACCTCGGACGTGGGGTAGCTCCTCTCAGCTGCTCCTGCGCTGTCGAAGCCTGGCACTTTCGGCCACTGCCCCTGACCTCGGATGTAGGGTAGCTCCTCTCAGCTGCCGCCCCTGACCTTGGATGTGGGGTAGCTCCTCCCAGCTACTGCCCCTGACCTCTCCCAGTGTAAAGGACACCAACAAGGGAGCACAGAAGTGGCACGAGGGAACCAAGCAGCTGATCAAGCAGCTAAGAGAGCAGCATTACAGAACAATGACTTAATATGGCTTGCCACCCTAGTTCCACAAACTAATTTGCCAGAAACTCCTTCATATACTGAAGGTGAGACTCTTAAAGCTAAGAGTGAGAGCTTTCAGGATCATATGGGGTGGGTCCAAAAGGAGGGACTCTTTTTTCAGCCTGGGAATGTCCAATGAAAGTTGGTTATTTCCTTACATGTCACCACTCATTTAGGGGAAAAGGCCCTCCAAAGATTACTAGAAATATCCTTCAGAGGAACAGGCCTCCAAACAATTATAAGGCAAGTGGTCTCCTCTTGTCCCACTTGCCAATTAAACAACTCCCCAGGAGCTCAAAGACCCCAGCTGACCCAGCTTGTCCAACGACTTGGGGCCTACCCAGGAGAGGACTGGCAGATGGACTTCACCCAGATGCCAGTTTCTCAAGGGTATAAATACCTATTAGTCATGATAGAGACATTCATAGGATGGATTGAAGGCTTTCCCACCTGAACCGAGAAGGCTGAGGAGGTGGTAAATAAAAACTGCTTCATGAAATTATTCCAAGATTTGGTCTGTCCAGGTCATTACAAAGTGACAATTGGACATCGTTTACTTCTAAGGTCACCCAAGGGGTCTCTAAAGCATTGGGCATTACTTATTATTCCCATTGTGCCTGGAGGCCTCAGTCTTCAGGAAAAGTAGAAAAAGTCAACCAATTCTGAAAATCAGATAAAAAAGATAACCCAGGATACCTCCCTGGAATGGAAGGAGGCTTTACCAATAGCTCTCCTCCACACCCGTATTGCCCCTAAGGGACAGGTCGGTCTTAGTCCTTATGAGATGATATATGGGAGACCTTTTGTTTATGTCAATGACCTCTTCCTAGATCCACAGGTTCAGAACCTCCAGTCTTATACCATGGCCACTGGGCAATTCCAACAGGATATACCATTGTGGGGTATGAACCAGGACCCTCAAGATTCTAAGGAGTCACCATTGTATGCTCCAGGGACTCAAGTCCTAATTAAAGTCTGGAAACATGGGTCCCCAAAGGCTCATCTCCAGCCCACATGGAAGGGCCCCTACCCTGTAATACTTTCTACCCCCATAGCAGTCAAGGTACCAGGACATGACGCCTGGATTCACTACTCACATATCAATCCATGGAAGAAAACAGAAGAGGATACTCAATACACCTGTGATCCCCTGGGAGATCTTAGATACCTATTCAGAACTACAAATGAGTGCCATACTAGTGAACACCCCCAAAATCTAGTTTCTGGGGATAAGATTTCTCAGGATAGCTCTAAAGAGCCAACACAGCTTGACAGAGATTGTACTCCAAAACAGACAGGAGATAAACCTTCTGATCCCTGAACAAGGAGGGACTTGAGCCATCCTGGTGATGGGAATTTGGAGTTGGCTAATGCACCTACTAGTGCTTGTTGTGCCATATTGATGCTGCTTATGATTGCTCCATGTGTTATCAATTGTCTAATCTGTTTTTTCTCTGCCCTGGTCAACAAGCTACAACATGCAATGCCAGTTCAATAAAGATACTAAACTACAGCTGGCCATGGAAAATATCACTCACCCTTAGATAGATACCCCTTTAAGGATGCTGAGGCCTGAGACTAGCAAGAGGGGGAGGCCCAATGTCCCTCACCACCCCAGTTCAGCAGGAAGTAGCCAGAAAAGATCTCGATGCCCCTATTCCCAAAGAATTGGGCCTCCCATCTCTTGAGGGGGTAATGTTAGGTAGTTAGAATAATAAACAGGAGTCCAGAATGGCGGTGGCTAAAAGTCAAGGAAGGGAAAAGCCTGAGAAAATAGAACAAAGGAAGGTCAAAGGAAGGTCCGAGTACCTGAGTGAGGACCTCAGGTAGAACAAACAGCACTTCTGGCTAGCCCAATTTACATAAGGCAGGCCCAGGTGGAGGGAAAAAAAAAAAAAAAAAAAAAAAAAACATATAAAAAGAGGAGCCAAAATGCTCTCTCTCTCTCTCCCATGCGCTTGAGTGCTCATCTCTTTGAGTCTGTGGGTTGACATGCTTTCACACCTCAAAGATGGATTTTCCTGCTATTTTATAAATAAAATAGAGCTATAACATGGAGCTGTAACACTGATTTATCTAGGAACCATAACACAGTCTTTCCAAGACCCAAGAGTTGTGACATGCCGAGGGCTTTAATGTCTGTCACTCCAAATCTTTGTTGTGATGAGACAGAACTGAGGAGCATACACTCACCTGACAGACAGACCTGTTTCGCAGCCCTTGGATGGACCAGTGTTACAGCTCCATGCTACAGCTCAGTTTTATTCAGAAAGTAAAAGAAAATACATCCTCAAGGAGTGAGGGAGTGCCAACCCAAAAAACGTGAAGAGAAGAGAGGTCCCTGGCCCAAATGTGGCTCCTCTTTTTATATGTTTTTTTCTTCTCCCCCTGGGCCTGCCCTATGTAAATTGGCTAGCCAGGAGTGCTGTCTGTTTTACCTGAGGTCCTCACTCTGGTCCTTGGACCTTCCTTTGTTTTATTTTCATGGGCTTTTCCCTTCCTTGTCTTTTAGCAACTGCCATTCTGGACTCCTTTTTCCTATTCAAACTACCTAACATTATGATGGATGGATTAGAGAGGAAGTGGGAAAAGTAGTTAGTATGTTCTTACAATACTCCGTAAAAGAAGCAGCTGAAGTTTGCTAATGGAAGTAAAGGTGAAGAGGATGAGAAGAGTCTGAAATACACTGAGAAGTAAAATCAAATACAGTAGATATTGATTGGATGTCAAGAGAAAGACTAGAATGAACCCAGGGTTTCTTATGTTAGTAATTAGATGGGTAGGGAAGCCATTTACAGTGGTCTAGAATGCAGAAGCAAGAATAGTTTTAAGTAATGATGTGAGAATTTCAGTTTTGAATATTTGGAATTTGAAGAACCCATAACTTATATTGAAGTGCATACCATCAACATGAAATTGGTTATATATATATATGAGCTCAAGAAGGAGATTAACATCGGAGATAAAGATTTTAGGAATTATCCATTCACATTCTTTTTAAAATTGTGGAAATAAATAAGATTTGTCAACTACAAATTGGAACTTGCCAAGATCATTGCTGATGACTTAACAACAAAGGCATTCGCCATCTGCTTCTGTGGAGATTGAACCCTGCACTGTTGCAGCTGTTGACCTTCAACACCCCCTGAGGGAGTTCAGGGTGGAGTAAGGCACTCTGCTCCAGGCAATCTGGTGCTACAGGTCTTTAGATAGATGTTTTAGGAACGGATTTTATGATCTCAGTTCTTGCATCTCCTCATATCTAGAAAAACAATAAATCCTTTATTGGTGACATCAGATCCCAGTGACTAGCAGAAAACTTTTTCTAAAATAAATGCTTAATGGTATTGACCGCCCCCCCCTTCACCAAAATCCTATATACTGACCTTCCCCTACTACCCCTTTGAAGCAGTCTCTCAGAGTTATCTGATGTGCTGCCTCCCAGACTGCAGTTCTCATTTTGCCCCAAATAAAATTAACTCACAACTCTCAAGTTGTACATCTTTTTAGTCAACAGATTGAAAGAGAAAAGCATTTTTATATAGGGAGCCCTGGGCAATCCCCATGGTTAAAAGGAGAGAAACCCATGAAGGTGAACAAGAAGAAACTACTAGAAAAGTAGAATAAATTGGGAAATGAAGAGTTAATGAGAATAGAGGAGGAAAATACAAAATGTAAGAGAATTCTAGCAAGACAATGGAAAACGTCCCCTTAGATAACATAGCAATCACTTGAAACCATTTCAAGAGTAATTCTTAGTAGCATTGTTGTTAGTGGAAGTTAAGATTGTTGTGGTTGAGAAGTAATGGAACTTAAGGATTAAAAGATTATGTGAAAACTACAATTTGAAAAGTCTGACTAAGAAGAGAAGGAGCAATAGGACAACTGCTAGAGTAAAATATATCATCATGAGATGGTTATTTGTAAAAATATCTTTGAGGAACATGAAATTCACCAATTTAAATGAGCAATCAAGTGGCATTTAATACATTTACAATGTTGTGCAACCACCATCTAGATACAGATGTATCTAGTTGCAAAACATTTCCATCATTGCAAAGAAAAATCCCTTAACCATGAAGCTGTTTTGCCCCATTCCTCTATCCGCTAACCCTTGATAAACACCAGTTTGTATTCTCCCACTATTGATTTATCTATTTTTTCATTTAATATAAATTCAATCATATAATATATAACTTTTTGTGCATTATTTCTTTCACTTAACATTTGTGAGGTTTATGTACATTGTAGCATGTATCAGTACTTTATTCTCATGGCTAAATAATATAAAAATTGGAGGTATATACTATAAATTGTTTATCCATTCAAACATTAATGGACATGTAGGCCACATACACCTTTTGACTATTGTGAATGGGGCTGCCATGAACATGCTTGTCATATATTTGTTTAATTACTTATTTTTAATTTTCTTAGGATATGTACCTAGGAGTGGAAATCCAGGGTCATATGGTAATTCAATGCTTGACTTGTTTGAGGAATTGCAAATTGTTTTCCAAATTGGAAAGGAAGAATTAAATTACTTCTGTTCATAAATAACATGGCATTTTATCTAGAAAACCATAATAACAGCACAAAAAAACTGTTAGAATTAATAAACAAATATAGTAAATTTTCAGGATAGAATATCAATATATAAAATCAGTTGCATCTCAATACAACTCTAAATGGATTAATGATTTAAATGTAAAACTTGAAACTTTAAATTCCTAGAAGAAAACATAGAGACAAACCTTTTTAACATTGCTCTTGGCCATACTTTCCTCATATGATATCAAGAGTTCAGGAACATAGACAAGTGGGAGAAAATAAACTAAAAGTCATCTACACAACAAAGGAAACAAAATAAAATTTCAATCTTTGTAATAAAATAAAATATTTGAAAACCATGTATTTAATATGGGACTTAATATCCAAAATGCATAGGGAAATCATACAATTCAATAGCATTAATGCAAATAACTCAATTTTATAAATGGGCAAATGAATAGATATTTATTCACAGAAGATGTACCAAATTGTCAACACATAAGTGAAAGGTGTTCAACATCACTGATCATCAAGGAAATGCAAATTAAAAAGACAATAAGATATCACCTCACACTTATTAAGATAGTGATTATCCTTAATAATAATAATAATGATAATATAACTATTTTAAAAGATAAGAAGAAAAGATATCTCTTTTAAACTGTTGGTAAGAATGTAAACCGGTGTTGTCATAATGACGAATAGCATGGAATTTCCTTCAAAAATTTAAAATAGAATTACCATATGACCTAACAATCACACTTCTGGGTGTATATACAAAAGAACTCAAATCAGTATCCAAGAGATATCTGAACTCTCATGTTCAGTGTAGAATTATTTACAATAGCCAAGAGGTAGAAACTAAATAACCATCAGCAGATGAATGACTCAAGAATATATGACATATATATTCAGTTCAGTTCAGTCTTTCAATCATGTCTGACTTTTTGTGACCCCATGGACTTCAGCACTCCAGGCTTCACTGTCCATCACCAACTCATGGAACTTGGTCAAACTCATGTCCATAGAGTTCGTGATGCCATCCAACCATCACAAACTCCATTGTCCCTTTCTCCTCCTGCCTATAATCCTTCCCAGCATCAGGGTCTTTTCCAATGAGTCAGTTCTTCGCATCAGATGGCCAAAGTGTTGGAGTTTCAGCTTCAGCATCAGTCCTTCCAATGAATACTCAGGACTGATTTCCTATAGAATTGAATGGTTTGATTTTCTTGTAGTCCAAGGGATTCTCAAGAGTCTTCTCCCATACCACAGTTCAAAAGCATCAATTCTTTGGTGCTCAGCTTTCTTTATGTTCTAATTCTCATATCCATACATGACTATTGAAAAAGCCATACCTTTGACTAGATGGACCTTTGTGGGCAAAGTAATGTCTCTGCTTATTAATACACTGTCAAGGTTGGTCATAGCTTTTCTTCCAAGGAGCAATTTAATTTCATGGCTGTAGTCACCATCTGTGGTGATTTTGGAGTCCCCCAAAATAAAGTCTCTCACTATTTCCACTGTTTCCCCATCTACTTGGCATGAAGTGTGGGGACCAGATGCCATGATCTTAGTTTTTTCAATGTTGAGCTTTAAGCCAACTTTTTCACTCTCCTCTTTCACTTTCATCAAGAGGCTCCTTAGATCTTCACTTTCTGCCATAAGGGTGGTGTCATCTGCATATCTGAGGTTACTGATATTTCTCCTAGCAATCTTGATTACAGCTTGTGCTTCATCCAGTCCATCATTTCTCATGGTGTACTCTAAATATAGGTTAAATAAGCAGGATGACAATATACAGCCTTGATGTACTCGTTCCCCAATTTGGAACCAGTCTGTTGTTCTGTGTCCGGTTGTAACTGTTGCTTCTTGACCTGCATACAGCTTCTCAGGAGTAAGGTAAGGTGCTCTGATATTCCTATCTCTTGAAGAATTTTCCACAGTTTGTTGTGATCCACACAGTCAAAGACTTTAGCATAGTCAATGAAGCAGAATTAGATGAATTTCTGAATTACCTTGCTTTTTCTATGAACAAACAGATGTTGGCAGTTTGATCTCTGATTCCACTGCCTTTTCTCAATCCAGCTTGAACATCTGGAAGTTCTCTGTTCATGTACTGTTGAAGCCAAGCTTGGAGAATTTTAAGCATTACTTTACTAGCATGTTAGATGAGTGCAATTTTGCAGTAGTTTGAGCATTCTTTGGCATTGTCTTTCTTTGGGATTGGAATGAAAGCTGACCTTTTCCAATCCTGTGGCCCCTGCTGAGTTTTCCAAATTTGATGGCATATTACGTGAAGTACTTTCACAGCATCATGTTTTAGAATTTTAAATAGCTCAAGTGGAATTCCATCACCTCCATTAGCTTTGTTTGTGGTGATGCTTCCTAAGGCCCACTTACTTCACATTTCAGGATGTCTGGCTCTAGGTGAGTGATCATACCATAGTGGTTATCTGGGTCATGAAGATCTTTTTTTGTATAGTTCTGTGTTTTCTTGCCACCTCTTCTTAATATCTTCTGCTTCTTTTAGGTCCATACCATTTCTGTCCTTTATTGTGCTTATCTTTGCGTGAAATTTTCCCTTGGTATCTCTAATTTTCTTGAGGAGATCTCTAGTTTTTCCTATTCTATTGTTTTCCTCTATTTCTTTGCATTGATCACTGATGGAGGAAGATCACAAAATGAAGAAGGGCAAAGGCTCATAGTGTTTTGCCAAGAGAATGCACTCATCATAGCAAACACAGTCTTCCAACAAGAGAAGACTCTACATATGGACGTTACCAGATGGTCAATACTGAAATCAGATTGACTATATTATTTGCAGCCAAATATGGACAAGCTTTATACAATCAGCAAAAACAAGACCTGGAGCTGACTGGCTCAGATCATGAACTCCTTATTGCAAAATTCAGGCTTAAATTGAATAAAGTAGAGAAAACCACTAGACCATTCAGGTATGACCTAAACCAAATTCCTTTCGATTATACAGTGGAAGTGACAAATAGTTTCAAGGGATTAGGTCTGATAGGGTGCCTGAAGATCTATGGACAGGTTCATGACATTGTACAGGAGGCAGTGATCAAGACCATCCCCCAGAAAAAATAAATGCAAAAAGGCAAAATGGTTGTCTGAGGAGGCCTTACAAATAGCTGAGAAAAGAAGAGAAGCTAAAGGCAAAGTTGAAAAGGAAAGATATACCCATTTGAATGCAGAGTTCCAAAGAATAGTAAGGAGGGACATATGTACAATGGAATATTATTCAGCCTTCCAAAAAGGAAATCCTCCCTGTTGTGACAAGATAGATGAACATGGAGGACATTATGTTAAGTGAAATAAGCCTGATATAAAAGCACAGAAACTACATTATATCACTTTTATGAAGAATTTAAAATAGTCAAGTTCCTAGAAGCAGAGAGTAAAATGGTGGTTCCCAGGAGCTGGGAGAAGGGGAAATGGTAAGTCAAAGAATACTAATGTTCAGTTTATATGTGATGAAGAAGAAATGGAAATCTACTGTACAACACAGTTCCTATAATTAAGAGTACTGTATTATATACATAAAAGTTTCTTAACAGGGTAGATTTCATTTGTGTTCTTATAATAACAGTAATAGGAACAATAATAATAAATCAATTGGCTAGGCTGTTTACCAGTCTGCTCTAGCCTTCTTTTCCTGCTTGAATTGACACCAGATATCAGATAGAGATAAAAATTCGGAGTCATCTCAGGTCTTTTCTGAACTTGTGTCCTGCACTGGACATATTTGTGACTTTTTAAATTCCAAAAATTTTAGAATATAATAATTTCCTGAATAACCTCTCTCCCCAGCTTTTATTTTTCCCCAGTGAGTACATTATGGAGTTCATTGTCTCAATGGTCATCTTTGCCCCAAGTAAACACTGACTTTTATTTTAACTTACAATATTTTTGAACAAAGCACTTAATTGTAAATTTTGCCTTTTCTCAACCCTAAAGGCGTTCAAAGTTAGGCAAAACATAGACCAAGTGCCTAGTGCCATTTCAGGTAGCCTCCTGACTGGTTAGAACAAACAAACAAGAACTTGTGTATAAGAAATGCACTTTTCTTTGGAACCAGGGACTGGGGTTCTATACTTGGAATTGTGACTGGATGTCTTCAAGACCATCTCTGACCTAAGGGCAGGGTAAGGAAAAATCAAGTAAAATGCCTCAAAACTTTCTTAAAACTTTAAGTTGCCTATTCATTGATTCAGCATTCACTTGGTTGCTATAAACCTCTGACTGCTTTCCAGAGTTCTGACAAAGTTGGTTTTGACTGTTTCTATTTTTTTTTTTTTTTCCCTGTGGAGGGACTGGAGTTTGGAGCTTCCTATTCTGCCATTTTACTTATGCCACTCCCCATGAGAAACTTTACTTTGAAATGGAAGAAACCTGAGACTATTTTAAAGTTCAATGAGAGAATCAATGGAGAGGTAAATATTGAATATAGAAAAGAAGAGGTGATAATTGATGAAGCAAGTTACCAGAAAAGCTGAGAGCTAAAGTGTGAAAAACTATAAGGCATAAAGAATTGCAGCTCTTTTGATTGATATGTGATCTTAAACAATTTTTTTTATTTTAATAAAGGAATCAGATGGAGCTATGAAGAAGTTGAAAGCATTGCTGACCATATATTATTATTAATTTTAAAGAATTCTCAAGGGAAAGGTTAAAGATTTGTGGGGATAGAGAGTTCACTAAATGAGATTTCTGAAAAGACAAGAGTTTACTAAAAATTAAAGTAGCAATATGTTGTACATAAAAAATTTAAAGTTTATTGAAATTTCATTTTTCCTTGAAAGAATAACAAAATATAACCCCAGAATGTGTTGTATTCAGGTTGGGGACAGTATAGAATAAAAAGTATACTCATAAACTCTTTGTGGGGTATAAATATTTAGAAGTCAATCCAGTTTCAATCCTAATTTAAAATGCGTTCTCCCTTTGACTCAGCAATTATATTGTAGGGACCTCTATTCTTGCAAGTTTACACAGGAATATGTGTATAAGGATATTCACTTCAGCCTTTGTGTAAGGCAACAATTTTAAGACTACATAACTATCCAGAAATATTGAAGAGGAAAAGTTGAAATTTTGTATAACCTCCTGCCTGTTCTGCCCCTGTAACTCAGCTTGCTCCTTGCAAAGTCTGGATCACGTAGGTCATGTAGTCTCAGAAAGTGGGGAGTTGCAATACTATCAACTGGAGCTTATCTCACTCAGCCATGTCCTTCTCTTTGCAAGTGTCCAGCCCCATTAACCTGCTTAATCATGCCTTTCCATGTAAAGGTCAGGCATCCCCCTCCCTATTTTGACTGCTGTTCCTGTGCACGAAACCCCTTAGTTTAAACCAGCCTTTTAGAGGGGGAGGTCCTAAGATGGCAGAGGAATAGGATGGGGAGACAACTTTCTCCCCCACAAATTCATCGAAAGAACATTTGAACGCTGAACAAATTCCACAAAGCAACGTCTGAATGTTGGCAGAGGACATCAGGCACCCAGAAAGGCATCCCATTGTCTTTGAAAGGAGATAGGACAAAATATAAAAGATAAAAAGAAAGACAAAAGAGATAGGGACAGAGAGCCATCCTGGGAAGGGAGTCTTAAAAAAGAGAGAAGTTTCCAAACACCAGGAAACACTCTCACTGGTGGGTCTGTGGCAAGTCTCGGAATCACAGAGGGCAACATAACTGGGAGGAAAAATAAATAAATAATTAATCAAAGCCCACAGATTACATGCCTAGCGGCAACTCCCAGCAGAGAAGCAGCCCAGATGGCAGCATCCACCACTAGCAAGCAGGGTCTGGATAGGGAGGCATGGGCTGCATTGCTTAGGGCAAGGACTAGGTCTGAATGTCCCAAGGGCAATCTGGAGGAATTGGCATGAGATAGCAACCCAGACTGTGGGATAGCCAGGGAGAGAGAGGAAAAAGAAAAGAAGACAGAGAGAACAATCCTGTGAAAAGCCTTAAGCTAAGACACTGCCAGGCCTGCTCACAGAAAAAAGGACTGAGCAGAGCTAGCTGGCTAAAGACCGGCCCATCCCCAGCCAGAGACAGGCAGGTGGGGGCAGCCAGAGCCAGAAAGGGGCAATCGTGGTCCCAGGGAGGCATCCTCTACCAAACTGCAAGTAGGCTTCATTGCTAACCAAGACTTCTTGGGATTCTGGATGGTTGACATCCACCAGGAGGGTTATAGCCAGAGATCAGCTCCCCAAAAGAGACACGTGGCACACCTGAGAAGGCACGCCCATTGTACACCCAGAAAACTGAGTGGCTGGGATGGGGGAGGCAATAAGATGCAACCCTCACCTGGGGGTGACTGTGCTCGCCAAGCACCTGATCACCTGAGCTGCTCAGACCTGGGAAGGGCACAAAGCGCAGGCCCAACCGAGTCTGCACCTTTGTGGAGTACCCAAGAACCTGAACCTGAGCAACTTAAACCTGGGAAGTGGATGGAACCCAGAGCCCACCTCAGACAGTTCCCGGCAGAGCAATCTAGAGCCTGAGAAGTGTAGACCATGAAAGCACACATGCTGTGAGTGGGGGCAAACCCAGTACGGCTGAAAGACTGAGAGCACTCCCCACACACACCAGTAATATTTGTTTGCAGTGTTTTTCCCTCCCTACAGCATGACTGAACAAGTGAGCCTAAAAACGTGACCACCATCGTCCCCTTGTGTCAGTGCAGAAATTAGACACTGAAGAGACCAGAAAACAGAAGAAGTTAAAAAAAATAATAAAATAAAATGAACAGAGGGAACAACTTTGGAAGTGACAGGTGAAACAGATTAAAACTCTAGTTAGCATCGATTACACTGGAAGGGGCCTATACATCTTGAGAAGTATAAGGCGGATCAAGGAACTATCTAAAAATGAACTGACCCCACACTGTCCACAACAGTTCCAGAGAAATTCCTAAATATATTTTTACTATTATCATTTTTAATTATTATTTTTTAAATTTTAAGTCCTCTATTACTCCTTTAATTTTCATTTTATAACTTATTATCTTGCAAAAAAATACCATTTTTTAAAGCAAGCTTCATATATATTTTTTATAATTTTTGTGACTTTTTTTTAATATTGTATTTTTGAGAATCTAACTTCTACTCTAGATTTTTAATCTTTGCTTTTTGGTATTTGTTATCAATTGTGTACCTTTAAGAACCCAATATTCAGTAATCATTTTTACTTGAGAGTGAATTATTGCCTTGATTGCTCTTTCTTCTTATGACTCTCCTTTTTCTCCACCAGGTCACCTCTATTTCTTCCCTCCCTCTTCTCTTCTCTACCCAACTCTGTTAATCTCTTTGTGTGTTCTTGGATGTGGAGAGCACTTAGGGAACTGGTTACTGGCTAGATCTGTCTCTCTCCTTTTGATTCTCCCTTTTCTCCTCCTGGACACCTGTGTCTCCTTCCTCCCTCTTCTTTTCTCTGTGTAACTCCGTGAACATCTCTGGAGGGTCCAGACTGTGGATAGAACATAGGAAAGTGATTACTGGCTGGCTTGCTCTATCCCCTTTTGATTCCCCCACTTCTCCTCCTGGTCACCTCTATCTCTCTCCTCCAACTTCTCCATGTAACTCTGTGTACCTCTCTGGATGTCCCTCACTGTGGAGAAACTTTTCATCATTAAGCTAGATGTTTTTTATCATCATGCTGTATATAAGGAGAAGTCTTGAAGCTACTGTAAGAATAAGACTGAAAACCAGAGGCAGGAGGCTTAAATCCAAATTCCAGAACACCAGAGAACTCCTGACTCCAGGGAATATTAATTGATAAGAGCTCATCAAAAGCCTCCATACCTACACTGAAACCAAGCACCACCCAAGAGCCAACAAGTTCCAGAGCAAGACATACCAAGCAAATTTTCAAACAACACAAAAACATAGCCCTGAGCTTCAATATACAGGCTTCCCAAAGTCACACAAAACCCATGGACATCTCAAAACTCACTTCTGTACACTTCATTGAACTCCAGAGAGAAGAAATCCAGGTCCACCCACCAGAACACTGACACAACCTTCCCTAACCACGAAACCTTGACAAGCCACCTGCCCAACCCCACCCACAGTGAGGAACCTCCACAAGAAAGAGGAACCACAAACTGCCAGAATACGGAAAGGCCATGCCAAGTACAGCAATATAAACAAGAGGAAAAGGCATAGAAATACTCAGCAGGTAAAGGAACAGGATAAATGCCCACCAAACCAAACAAAAGAGGAAGAATTAGGGAATCTACCTGATAAAGAATTCCGAATAATGAAAGTGAAAATGATCCAAAATCTAGAAAACAAAATGGAGTCACAGAGAAATAGCCTGAAGACAAGGATTGAGAAGATGCAAGAAATGTTTAACAAGGGCCTATAAGAAATAAAAAAGAGTCAATATATAATGAATAATGCAATAAATTAGATCAAAAATACTCTGGAGGTAACCAACAGTAGAATAATGGAGGCAGAAGATAGGATAAGTGAGGTAGAAGAAAGAATAGTAGAAATAAATGAAGCAGAGAGGAAAAAATTAAAAAAAAATAATTAAAGGAAATGAGGACAACATCAGAGACCTCTGGGACAATGTTAAACGCCTCAACATTCGAATCATAGGTGTTCCAGAAGAAGAAGACAAAAAGAAAGACCATGAGAAAATAATTGAGGAGATAATAGTTGAAAATTTCCCTAAAATGGGGAAGGAAATAGTGACCCAAGTACAAGAAACCCTGAGAGTCCTAAACATGATAAAATCAAGGCAAAACACCCCAAAATACATATTAATCAAATTAACAAAGATCAAACACAAAGAACAAATATTAAAAGCAGCAAGGGAAAAACAACAAAGAACACACAAGGGGATTCCAATAAGGATAATGGCTGATTTTTAAATAGAAACTCTTCAGGCCAGGAGGGAATGGCAGGACATACTTAAAGTGATGAAAGAAAAATTTACAGCCCAGATTACTGTACATAGCAAGGATCTCATTCAAATATGAAGGAGAAATCAAAAGCTTCACAGACAAGCAAAAGCTGAGAGAATTCAGCACCACCAAACCAGCTCTCCAACAAATGCTAAAGGATCTTCTCTAGACAGGAAACACAGAAAGGGTGTATAAACTAGAACCCAAAACAACAAAAAAAAGGCAACAGGGTCACTCATCAATAATTACCTTAAATGTAAATGGGTTGAATGCCCCGACCAAAGACAAAGACTGACTGAATGGATACAAAAACAAGACTCCTATATATGTTGTCTACAAGAGACCACCTCAAAACAAGAGACACATACCGACTGAAAGTGAATGGCTGGAAAAAGATATTCCACAGAAATAGAGACCAAATGAAAGCAGGGGTAGCAATACTCATATCTGATAAAATGACCTTAAAGTAAAGGCTGTGAAAAGAGACAAAGAAGGACACTACATAATGATCAAATGATCAATCCAAGAAGAAGATATAACAATTATAAGTATGTATGCACCCAACATAGGAGCATTGCAATATGTAAGGAAAATGCTAACAAGTATGAAAGGGGAAATTAATAATAACACAATAATAGTGGGAGGCTTTAATACCCCACTCACACCTATTGATAGATCAACTAAACAGAAATTTAACAAGGAAACACAAACTTTAAATGATACAATACACCAGTTAGACCTAATTGATATCTATAGGACATTTCATCCCAAAACAATTAATTTCACTTTTTTCTCCAGTGCACATGGAACCTTCTCCAAGAGAGATCACATCCTGGGCCATAAATCTAGCCTTGGTAAATTCAAAAAACTGAAATCTTTCCAAGCATCTTTTCTAACCACAATGCAGTAAGATTAAATGTTAATTACAGGAGAAATACTATTAAAAATTGCACCATATAGAGGCTGAACAACATGCTGCTGAATAACCAAAAAATCACAGAAGAAATTAAAAAAAAAAAACAACAAATTAAAATATGCATTAAAATGAATGAAAATGAAAAATCAAAACCCCGAAACCTATGTGACATGGTAAAAGCAGTGCTAAAGGGAAGGTTCATAGCAATACAGGTTTACCTCAAGCAACAAGAAAAAAGTCAAATAAATAACCTAACTCTACACCCAAAGCAACTAGAAAAGGAAAAAATGAAGAACCCCAGGGTTAGTAGAAGGAAAGAAATCTTAAAAATTAAGGCAGAAATAAATGTATAAGAAACAAAAGACACCATAGCAAAAATCAACAAAGCTAAAAGCTGGTTCTTTAAGAAGATAAATGAAATTGACAAAGCATTAGCCAGACTCAACAAAAAAACAAAGAGAGAAAAATCAAATCAACAAAATTAGAAATGAAAATGGAGGAATCACAAAAGACAACACAGAAATACAAAGGATCATAACAGACTACTATCAGCAAATATATGCCAATAAAATGGACAGCTTTGAGGAAATGGACAAATTCTCAGAAAAGTAAAACTTTCCAAAACGTAATCATGAAGAAATACAAAATCTTAACAGACCCATCACAAGCACGGAAATTGAAACTGTAATCAGAAATCTTCCAGCAAACAAAAGCCCAGGACCAGATGACTTCATAGCTGAGTTCTGCCAAAAGTTTAGAGAAGAGCTAATATCTATCCTACTCATCTATCCTACTCAAACTCTTCCAGAAAATTGCAGAGGAAGGTAGATGTCCAAACTCATTCTATTATCACCACAATAATACAAACACCAGACAAAGATGCCACAAAAAAAGAAAACTACAGGCCAATATAATTGATGAACATAGATGCAAAAATCATTAACAAAATTCTAGCAAACCGAATCAAACAACATATTAAAAATATCATACTTCATGACCAAGTGGGCTTTATCCCAGGGAGTCAGGATTCTTCAATATCCACAAATCAATGTAATACACCACATTAACAAATTGAAAGATAAAAACAAAATGATTATCTCAATATATGCAGAGAAAGCCTTTGACAAAATTCAACATCGATTTATGATAAAAACCCTCAAGAAAGCAGGAATTGAAGGAACATCAGTTCAGTTCAGTCCCTCAGTCATGTCCGACTGTGACCCCATGAATTGCAGCTTGCCAGGCCTCCCTGTCCATCACAAACTCCCGGAGTTCACTCAAACTCATGTCCATCGAGTCGGTGATGCTATCCAGCCATCTCTTCCTCTGTCATCCCCTTTCCTCCTGCCCCCAATCCCTCCCAGCATTGGGCACCTACTGACCTGGAGAGTTCCTCTTTCAGTATCCTATCATTCTGGCCTTTTCATACTTTTCATGGGGTTCTCAAGGCAAGAATACTGAAGTGGTTTGCCATTCCTTTCTCCAGTGGACCACATTCTGTCAGACCTCTCCACCATGACCCTACTGTCTTTGGTGGCCTCACAGGGCATGGCTTAGTTTCATTGAGTTAGACAAGGCTGTGGTCCTAGTGTGATTAAATTGACTAGTTTTCTGTGGTTATGGTTTCAATGTGTCTGCCCTCTGATGTCCTCTCACAACCTACCATCTTATTTGGGTTTCTCTTACCTTGGACGTGGGATATCTCTTCAGGGCTGCTCCAGCAAAGCGCAGCCCCAGCTCCTTACCTTGGATGAAGGGTATCTCCTCACCGCCACTTCTCGTGACCTTGAACGTGGAGTAGCTCCTCTAGGCCCTCCTGCACCCATGCAGCCACGTCTCTTGGCCACTGCCCCTGACCTCGGATGTGGAGTAGCTCCTCCCGGCCACCATCCCTGGCCTGGGACGTGGGGTAGCTCCTCTTGGCCACTGCCCCTTGGGCATGGGGTCCTCCTGGATTGTGCCCCTGACATCGGACATGGGATAGCTCCACTCGGCCATGCTTGTGCACCGTTGCAGCCACCTGCGCTTGTGTGCTGTCGCAGCCACCCACACAATGGAACATACCTCAACATAATACAAGCTATATATGACAAACCCACAGCAAACATTATCCTCAATGGTGAAAAATTGAAAGCATTTCCCCTAAAGTCAGGAATAAGACAAGGATGCCCAGTCTCACCACTACTGTTCAACATAGTTTTGAAGTTTTGGCCACAGCAATCAGAGCTGAAAGAGAAATAGAAGGAATCCAGAATGGAAAAGAAGAAGTAAAACTCTCACTGTTTGCATATGACATGATTCTCTACATAGAAAACCCTAAAGACTCCACCAGAAAATTACTAGAGCTAATCAATGAATATAGTAAAGTTGCAGGATATAAAATTAACACACAGAAATCCCTTGTATGCCTATACACTAACAATGGGAAAACAGAAAGAGAAATTAAGGAAACAATTCTACCACCATTGGAACAAAAATAAGAAAATCCTTAGGAATATATCTACCTAAAGAAACAAAATATCTATATATATATAACTATAAAACACTGATGAAAGAAATAAAATAGGACACAAATAGATGGAGAAATATACCATGTTCATGGATTGGAAGAATCAATATAGTGAAAATGAGTATACTACACAAAGCAATCTATAGATTTAATGAAAATCCTATCAAGCTACCGACAGTAATTTTCAGAGAACTAGAACAAATAATTTAACAATTTGTATGGAAATACAAAAAAATCTTTGAATAGCCAAAGCAATCTTGAGAAAGAAGAATGAACTGGAGGAATCAACCTGCCTGACATCAGGCTCTACTACAAAGCTTCAGTCATCAAGACAGTATGGTGATGGCAAAAAGACAGAAATATAGATCAATGGAACAAAATAGAAATCCCAGAGATAAATCCAGGCACCTATGAACACCTTATCTTTGACAAAGGAGGCAAGAATATACAATGGAGAAAAGACAATCTCTTTAACAAGTGGTGCTGGGAAAACTGGTCAACCACTTGTAAAAGAATGAAACTAGAACACTTTCTAACACTATACACAAAAATAAACTCAAAATGGATTAAAGATCTAAATGTAAGACCAGAAACTATAAAACTCCTAGAGGAGAACATCGGCAAAACACTCTCTGACATACATCACAGCAGGATCCTCTATGACCCACCTCCCAGAATATTGTAAATAAAAGCAAAAATAAACAAATGGGACCTAATTAAAATTAAAAGTCTTTTCACAACAAAGGAAGCAATAAGCAAGGTGAAAAGACAGCCTTCAGAATGGGAGAAAACAATAGCAAACGAAGCAATGGACTAAGAATTAATCTCAAAAATATACAAGCAACTCCTGCAGCTCAATTCCAGAAAAAAATAAATGATCCAATAAAAAAATGGGCCAAAGAACTAAATAGACATTTCTCCAAAGAAGACATACAGATGGCTAACGAACACATGAAAAGATGCTCAATATCACTCATTACAGAGAAATGCAAATCAAAACCACAATGAGGTACTATTTCATGCCAGTCAGAATGGCTGCTATCCAATAGTCTACAAGCAATAAATGATGGAGAGGGTGTGGAGAAAAGGGAACCCTCTTACACTGTTGATGGAAGTGCAAACTAGTACAGCCACTATGGAGAACAGTGTGGAGATTCCTTTAAAAACTGGAAAAAGAACTGCCATATGATCCAGAAATCCCACTGTTGGGCATACACACCAAGGAAACCAGAATTGAAAGAGACACAGGTAGCCCAGTGTTCATCGTAGCACTGTTTATAATAGCCAGGACATTGAAGCAACCTAGATGTCCATCAGCAGGTGAATGGGTAAGAAAGCTGTTGTACATACACATAATGGAATATTACTCAGCCAGTAAAAAGAATACATTTGAATCAGTTCTAGTGAGGTAGATGAAACTGGGGCCTATTATACAGAGTGAAGTAAGCCAGAAAGAAAAACATCAATACAGTATACTAACACACATATATGGAATTTAGAAAGATGATAATGATAACCCTATATGCAAGACAGTGAAAGAGACACAGATGTATAAAACAGTCTTTTGGACTCTGTAGGAAAGGGCTAGGGTGGGATGATTTGGGAGAATGGCATCGAAGCATGTATATTACCATATGTGAAATAGATCACCAGTTCAGGTTTGATGCATGAGACCGAGTGTTTGGGGCTGGTGCACTGGGATGACCCAGAGGAATGGGATGGGGAGCAAGGTGAGAGGGTGGTCCAGGATGTGGAATACATGTACACCCATGACAGATCTATGTCAATGTATGGCAAAACCACTACAATATTTTAAAGCAATTAGTTTCCAATTATAATAAATAAATTTATATTAAAACTAATACAATTATGTAAAGTTTAAAAAATTAAATTAAATTAACAAAAATAATAATAATAAAAATTAAAAAAAAACAACAGCCTTTTAGCAGCTAGTTTTTCCCACTATAGTCTATAAAAAACTCTGTAACCCCTGTGCTGGGGCTCAGAGGTTGGAGTGTTAACTCCTCTGGGCCCACCAGCATTATAAACCTGAATTCTCCAACACTCCGAGTATGGTGCTTGGTTTCTTGATTACTGGTTTCTGCAACAATATAAGTAAAAAATTACCCACAAACCTGATGTGTATGTAGTTGGATCCTACATACTGTAGTGTGTATGCCTCTGTGTACATGTTGCTTTAAGCCCAGATGACTGAAAAGATCCATGCCAAAACTTTGTCTTTCATCCTAGGGTTTTAAAATGGGGAAGGAGTATTTTCACTGCTTACTTTATTTGTATTTACATACTTTTATTTTCACAATGACCATGGCTTACTTTTCAATTAAAAAATGATACTTTATATTGCAAATAAAATTCACAATGCACAGCACAGTATCTTTATGTTACCCATCATCAACCCCAAAGGGATACATGAATTGTCAAGCCTTCTGATGAGAAGTATAATATGGCAAGATGACTGACCCAAGCTTACATTCTATAAAGAAATACTGGACTTTAAGAAAAGCTTCCATTTGTTGAGAAGTAAGCTTTTCTTTTATTTCCCTGTTTCTTTTTTCACGTCCAAACAGAATGAAAGGATTAAGCTTATTTGGTATGTATAAAGTTCTTTATTCAAAATACAGTTCTTTTAAAAAAAGCAGTGGTATTTTCTTACCACTGCATAATAGTTTTCCAATTTATTAAATAAATATTCTATGTGCCTAGCATGTCATTTTCCTTCAGCTATGTTAACATGTGATCTTTAACACTGAGTTTACAGAATATGGCATTTTCTGTTTCTGGTAATTTTCCCATATATACTGTGGGAGTGTGTGCATTCTTTAAGAAATAAAATATATAATTCAGGACTCATGTATATATGTATTACTTTGCTCCCTGTATTCGGATTCAAAACCACTCCTACATGTTCTAGAAATCATTGATTTCTGCAAGTAGATAATTGCCTGAGAATTTTGGGGGGTAACATTTTACTGATGATGTCATCCTATACCCACATAATCTGTTTTTATGAAGTAGTTCTGCTGAACAGACGGGGCTTATATCACTGTCTGCAGCAATGGGAGAGATTTTTTTTTTTTTTTTAATTTCTCTGAATTTTTTTTAGGTATGATTTGGAGATCATATTATTTCTCTTCCCCAGCTTTCTTGTTTCCATCTGCAGTCAGTATACATTACACACAGCACAAATCATTCCCAGTTCCCATTTAATTTGTGCACTTTCTCACAATGAAGGACAAAATTGATTTCAGAGTCATTGAGAGGAGCAGCTTTAGAAATTGATATTAGTTGAAGATTTGAGTGTGCTTTCTTCCCAAGAGTGGAAATTAGCTCTCAGTTTTGATTAAAATCTGTAATAGTTGCAATAACAATGAAGCAAATTTACTTAAAAAGATAAATTGATTGTCTCTGTCCAAGAAACTGCCCAAATAAACAGATCCTATTTTACTTAAATATTTTCATGTTAATGTATTTGTACACATAAATCTTATACTTACAGGTAATTTCAGAAGCACATTATATGAATAGATAAAAAAGCACTTATTCCAGAAACTATGTACAATTTATGTGCACACAGGAAATTACTACACAATATTCACTTCAGGAATCTATATTTTGAAAGAACACAATGTCATAGATGAATGCCCTGCAAATTATTCTATAGTAAAACTGGAGAAAGTCAAAATGAAAATATGATGTCAGATGTTATAAAAATAACCATGAAATCACTACAAATGCTACAGCACACCTATATTTCTTTGATGTCAGCATTCATGAATTATAATTTATATATAAGCATGGACTTATTTTTGTCAGAGCTCAAATATTATCAGATCATTCCAATCTGACTTTTGCCATGCAAATTGCTAATACAATATCATAACTAAAAGTTACATAAAGCCACCAGACTACTACTATTATAAAACTGTAAAAATGCAGAGTTACTCAAATCAGAAGCTATTTATAACTCTGCTATTTCAGCTAAAATACATTACAAATTTTCCTTTTTTGACCAAGTTGAGCAAATATGTATGCACTATGAAGATGACACCTTTTACAAGGAATAAACTTTTAATATTTAGGAATTAGATTCCTGTATAAGGATTATTAATGATGATCAGGTAATCAGTCCTTGATCTGTCGTCTCCCGAGTTCCCTTATGCTACTCAATAAAAGACAAAACGAGCAAAAGTATTGAAAACAAAGGATTTGGAACAATTCAGTCACTTGCCAGGGTATGGGGTGAACTCCAACTAACTTTCACACCAGGGGAGCTAGGCAGACAAACGTATATACTGGTGGTCTAAATTAGTCCACCACTGAAGAAAAACAGCACAGAGAGCAAAGGTGTAGTCTTTTACTTTGCCCTCCCCACCCCACGCCCGTCTTACTTACAGGTTTGTAGCAGTCATCCGTTCAGACAGTTCCTAAAACAGCCAGAACTGCTTCATTCTCACAAGCCCAAAGGTTACTCTCTTTCTGCATCGATTTAGGAAGAATAATATATATATACAGCACATATATAAGGGCCATAAAAGCAGAACACACTGTGAATTAATTACAGCTTTTCTACATATAGTAAAAGAAGAATGACATACAACCAAGTGTATAAATTGTCCCCTCATAAGAGAAAAACAACAAATAAATGAATAAAACTCTGCAGTGAATATACTGCAGTGTTTCCCTCAGTTCAATAGAGCTGTGTCTTTTGGTAGACTACTGCCCTGCCACTCACTAGCTATATGGCATTGATCAAGCTGTTTAACCCTTCTGAGCATCAGTTTCATCTTTAAAACGAATATAAAATGACTCTCAGTTGTATGTGAACATTGAGAAATATATATTTAAGTGCCTAACATAGAATTTGGCTTATAAGTGCCCAATAAATATTATTCTCCCTTCTTGTGACATAAACTAATAATATTTGCAGGATTGTTGGGTGTGTAGTTTATGTTGGACATGAACTGTGATCCAATAATCTCACTTTGCAGAATCTAGCTTAAGGAAATAATCAGATTTTTAAAACTCTTATCTCATATAGATGCTTCCTGCAACATGATTCACAATGTAAATATTCTAAATAGCAAAAATAGACAAATATGATGAAATATAGAAAGGCCATTAAAAATATGATTGTGAGAAGTTTTCAGTAGCATGAAAAAATGTTAAATTTATAATGTTGAAAAGTAATATAAATATTTTATACAAGGAAAAATGCATTACAAACAACAGAAAATAAAATAATAAAATGTTAATGTTTGCTTTCAGTGGTAGGAAATAGGATGATTGTATTCAGATAAATACTTTCTTGTTATATTCAAATTTTATAGAATAAAGATATATATTTTACTTTTACAATTAAAATACTATTTAAATAAATGCAGGAGAGTAGAAATTATTTGTCTCAGAGTATGATTTTACCTGCATTTTACTCTAAACACCTGTATTAGTCTGCTAAGACTGCCATAACAAAGTACTACAGATTGGGTGACTTAGTCCTGGAGGCTATAAGTCCAAGATCAAGGTGTTGGGAGGGTTGGTTTCTTCTGAGGTCTCTCATATTGACTTGTATATGGCTGTGTCCTAATTTCTTCTTATTATATGGACACTGTTCATATTGGATTAGATTCATATTAGATTAAGGCTAACCCTAATGGTCTCATGTTAACAATGATTTCTTTAAAGAATATCTCCAAATCCAGTCACATTCTAAGATACTGGAATTTAGGACTTCAACATAATGTATTTGGAGGAACATATTCAGTCCATAATAACACTTATTAGATAATTTACCTGACCTATATTTTTATTTCATAAAGAAGTCAATTATAAGAGACAAAGTATAGATAACATGATTTACTGAAGTCAACAGATTTGCTTTTTTATCCCAACTCTGCCACTTGGTAACTATAAGACTTTGGTCACGATAGTCAAGCACTCTGAGTCTCAGCTTC
Organism: Bubalus kerabau; assembly: GCF_029407905.1. Taxonomy (NCBI): domain Eukaryota; kingdom Metazoa; phylum Chordata; class Mammalia; order Artiodactyla; family Bovidae; genus Bubalus; species Bubalus kerabau. Next base: position 54,607,540 of record NC_073647.1, on the reverse strand, counting down.
CTGACCTGAAAAATGGGGGTTATAACATGTCTCATAGGTTTCTTGTGAATATTAAAATACTTTACATAAGGCAAATATCAAAATATCTAATAAAGCAAATATTAAACAAATTTGACTTCCTTTTCCTTTTCTCCCTTTAGTGAGGACTGCTTCAATATCATCTCAACTGGAGACATTTTTCAAATTCATCCTTTTTTTCCTGACCATTTTTTCAGAGACAAAACCCTCTATCCATGTTCTCAGTTCCACTAACTCCAGTCCCCATTGTTGCTTGACTCCATAAAAATAAATTTGAATTCATATATCATGTCTTTCATTCACTGCTGTGTGATCTTGGGATAGTCAGTTAACTACTCTGAGTTCATTCCTCATATGTAGAATGAGGGTAATGATACCTATCTCAGAGGTTTGTTGTGCCTGGAATTGTTATCTAGCTTCTGTAAATATTTTGATAAAATAATATTTATAATAAAAACATTTGTTGAGCATTTATGTATCATATAGTGTGCCAAATATTTTACATATTTGTTTGATGGAATTTTAACAAGAACTGTACCACGTGGCTTAATACATTCTTTTTTATTTTGTGTAACTTACAGTAACATGGCCTTTTCTAGCTTTTAGCCAAATAAATTTTATTAATGAAAGAGTAAAAAAATTGACATTAATATAGATTGTGATAAAATATCCAGCAAATAAAGTGAAAGCATTCTTGATATATATTTCATTCCTGCATTTAATGCAATGTTATAGAAATATTTTCTTGTAAGAATGAAGAATAACATTTCTATATTCCCTGATGTCCTCACTTCTAATGAAAGAACAAAAGGCAGCCTGAGTCATGAGAGATCAGTATCAAAAGAGTGGAAAGTTAGAAAAAGTGCTAAGGAAATAAACCATTCTTTGTTTATCTAAAAATTAGTTATATTCAGATACATATATACACACAGAAGCAAAAGGTGTTCTTTCATTGTTGTTGGACATTTTAATTTTTTCTGCATTTTTTTCAGCTTCTATTTTTCTTCTATCAAAATATCCTTCTGGGGTCCATTCTCAATAATGAATATTTATTATGAGGATAGTAGACAAAATAAAATTTAAACCTTAATCTGTCATTCTAAATAACAGAGGTGTAGCTCATATATTGTTTTCAGTTCAGTTCAGTTCAGTCACTAAGTTGTGTCTGACTCTTTGCTACCTCATGGACTGTAGCACACCAGGCTTCCCTGTCCATCACCAACTCCCAGAGCTTACTCAAACTCATGTCCATAGAGTAGGTGATGCCATCTGACCATCTCATCCTGTGTCATTCCCTTCTCCTCCTGCCTTCAATCTTTCTTAGCATCAGGGTCTTTTCCAATGAGTCAGTTTTTCAAATAAGGTGGCCAAAGTTTTGGAGTTTCAGCTTCAGCATCAGTCCTTCCAATGAATATTCAGGACTGATTTCCTTTAGGATGGACTGATTGGATCTCCTTGCAGTCCAAGGGACTCTAAAAAGTCTTTTCCAGTCTGTTCAAAAGCAGTTAATAAGACAATGGCACCTACCATTTTGGATATTATGTACCACCCAAATGACATTGTGTTGAGAAGGAAATATGTAAACTGTGCATCTTTCTGCACAGTGCAAATATTTGAAGACTAATACTGACCACAAGACCATCTTAAGGAAAACTAAATTGCTTTTTCAGTTCATCTTCTGTCTTCACTTTGAGCTCATAGTAAAACCCTTAGTAACATACTTCTTCAGCAGTGACTAATTTCTTTTACCTCTTAAATATCTTTTATATATATTCTCTACTCTATTCACACCATCCTCCATGATTCAACCACCGTGACATTTCTAAAATTCGAAGCATGTGCCTACCACATTTAAAACTTATTAATCACCCTTCTCACCACCATTACCTTTAGTATAAATTTCAAATTCTTCAGCTGGCAAGGAAGGCCCTTCATGTTCTCACTCCTGCAAATCTCACTTGCCTTTCCTTTGTCTCACCATGCTGTTTTCACAAAAACTCTTTGCCTTAGCTCTTTTGAACATGTTGCAATGCTGTCCTTCAGATGTCAGAATGGCTTGTATCCTCAAATACTTTTCTAGTCAAATACTTTGTTCCAGGGCTCAGGACAGGGTGAGTCAAACAAGGTATCCAGGACACAAAATTTAAGGAAATGCTCACTTTCAGGCTTGTACAATTGCAAGATTAACAACTGAGAGTGAGTGCCTCCTTAAATTGTATGCTTTGAGTGACTCCCGTTCCTCAACTTAGTACCAGCCTTCTCAGTTACATCCCTTAATATCATAACCACTCCATGGCTCAACTGTCGCCAAACACAAGTTCATGTACCTGGTGTACTATGAAGCCAAACAAATTCAAAGGTCAGAGTGAGAAAGTTTTGTTGCAGGACCAAGCAATGAGAACAGATGGCTCATGTTCAAAACAACAACAACAACAAAACCCTAACTCCTCAACAGTTTTCAGAAAAGCTTTTTTAAAAGGCCAAGTAAGGGAAGGGTGTCCAAAGGTATGTGATCAGCTTGTGTACAATTCTCTGATTGACAGTAATCAATCCTTAGGCACCAGAAGGTCTGGGGGCTACTGCTAATGATCAAGTATTTCCTTTCTTCCACTTGGTGGTGGTTTTAGCATCTGAAAAACTCAGGAAATAGGCATCAGATGTTGTTATCTATGTAGTTCAGAGAGGAGCTAAAATAGAGGATATGGGGGAGAGGTCTGTCCAGGAAGGGCTCACAGGGTCCTTCTCAGTTACACAACATATCTACCCCACCTTTTTTTTATTTCCTCATGAAATTAATCAAATTGTGACATATATATTTACTTACAAATTTGTAAGTTTTTTCTGCCTCCAATACAATGTAAGCTCTATGAGAACACGACTTTTAAGTTTTATAGTGCGGTATATCTAGTGCATAGGATACTGTCTAGAACATAGTAAGTACTCAATACATATTTGTTAAATGAAGGTAGTGCAAATCTACTTGCAATTTCCACAATCCCTTCTCTACCACTTAAATATGCTGTTCTATCTGGTCTCATTTCTTCACAGCAAATAGGAGGAGAAAAATGAAAATAGTGACAGGTTTTATTTTCTTGGGCTCCCAAATCACTCTGGATGGTGACTGCAGTCATGAAATTAAAATTTGCTTGCTCCTCAGAAAGAAACCTATCACGAACCTAGACAGGATATTAAAAAGCAGAGACATTACTTTACCAGCAAAGGTCTGTATAGTCAAAGCTATGGTTTTTCCAGTAGTCATCTACAGATGTGAGAGTTGGACCCTAAAGAAGGCTGAACACTGAAGAATTGATACCTTTGAACTGTGGTGTTGGAGGAGACTCTTGAGAGTCCCTTGGATTGCAAGGAGATCAAACCAGTCAATCCTGAATACTCATTGACAGGAATAATGCTGAATCGTCAATATTTTGGCTACCTGATGTGAACAGCTGACTCATTGGAAAAGACCATGATGGTAGGAAAGACTGAAGGCAGGAAGAGAAGGAGATGGACAACACAGGATGAGATGGTTGGATGGAGTCATCAACTCAGTGGACATGAGTCTGAGCAAACTCTGGGACATAGTGAAGGACAGGGAAGCCTGGCATGCTACAGTCCATGGGGTCTCAAAGACCCGCACACAATTTAGTGACTGAACAACAATAACAACTTCCAGAAGTTGTTATTGTTGTTCAGTCACTATGCCAGGTTAACTCCTACAAGCTCTTGTGAATTGACTCAAGTCACTTTCTCTTGGAAGCCTTCCCTAACTTTCATTAAGCCTAATTAAGTTCCCTTTCAGCAACACTTAATACTGTCACAACGTATGATGACTGTGTGTTTTGTCCATAGTCCCAACTAGACTATGATTTCCTTGAAGGCAGTGAATCCCTGACCAGGTCAGCTTGGTATAATATAGTGTCTGAAGACACTGAGACAGAAGCTTACATGCTGACTTAGCTACTTGTTCACTGGACAAATCACTTAATCTCAGTGCACATTAGTCTCCTTATCTGAAAAAATGAGGACAATTATGCAAGCCTTATATAGAGGTTGTGAAGGTAAAATGAAGATGTGTACATAAAAGGACTTAGCATTTTGCCCAACATATAATACTCATTTAAAAATGGTAAATATTATTATCTCAACCACCCCTCACAAGCACTTAAAAGAATCCCAGTTATAGGGTAGGTGCTCATGTGTGTTTGAATCAAGGAATAGCTTCTTCACACTGTATGTACAGGTTGTTGTAATTGTTTAGTCACTCAGTTGTGTCTGACTCCTTGTGACCCCATGGAATGCAGCATGCCAGGCTTCCCTGTCCTTCACCATCTTCTGGAGCTTGCTCAAACTCGTGTCCATTGAATCAGTGATGCCATCCAACCATTTCATCCTCTGTCATCCCCTCCTCTTCCTGCCTTCAATACTTCCCAGCATCAAGGTCTTTTCTAATGAGTCAGCTCTTCGCATCAGGTGGCCAAAGTATTGGAGCTTCAGCTTCAGTATCAGTCCTTCCAATGATTATTCTGCACATGTCCTCACAATTTAACATTGTAGATCTTCCTTTGCATGGTATTCTAGAGTCAGCTCATCCAAGCTTGCAAGAGCTTGAATTTGTGCATCTCTTCTCAATTATGTGTTTAATATTGTCTCATTATTAGCTTGAAGTCAACAATGATGGGAGAATTTAAACAATGTAAATCATCAAATGCTATAAATTAGGGCTTCCCCTTTCCCCTCCCAAATCAGTGTATTGGCCCACCTTTGGTCCACCTGACTTATGTTCAGCAATATAAGGAATAGTGAAGATAGTACAGATGATAATGAGTGGAATTTATATAAATTGTGGCAAAGTCTATTAGACTACTACATGCCCAAGTCTAGGTAAGATAATAAGATCATCTAGGTAAAAAACATTGGCTTTTTATAATTCAAATATATTTTAACAAAAAGCATGTTTAACAAAGAAGCAAAGTGAATCATGCTAGACATATTAATTATATGGCATCTGGAAAGGAGTAAAATTTGTTTAAAGGTAAAATAGCATGATGTGATGAGTTTATAAAACCTCCCTAGGAGATACCTGTGTGATCTAGAGCTAGACATAGAGAAGAATATGGCATTTGGGCTTCAGGTAATACAGAAATACTATCTCTCTTGATTAAAATCAGTTATCCACGTCTGATGAGTTTGAAGGCCTTTCTAGAAGCATAGTATAATGGACATTATAGTAGCCATATCACTCTCTAATCTCAAACCTATCACTTGACTTAAACCTATCAGGTATCAAAATAGATCACAAATAAAATGGGATAAGATTTTATGTCTTGGTGACACTATTGTGAGGATCAAATGTAATGGTGTTTCGAAAATTTTTTGATGAATCTTAACATGCTAATTTAAATTATTAATATTATGATGAGGCTGTGACTGATTTTATGGTCTTGGTTTCATTTTACTATAAGATCAATTGTCTGCTGAATTAATTTCTGCCTCACTAGGAGGCAAGCTGGTAAAATTGGTAATGACTAATGAACTCTGTGAAGAAAGATGAGCACTGAAGAATTGATGCTTTTGAACTGTGGTGTTGGAGAAGACTCTTGAGAGTCCCTTGGACTGCAAGGAGATCCAACCAGTCCATTCTGAAGGAGATCAGCCCTGGGTGTTCTTTGGAAGGAATGATGCTAAAGCTGAAGCTCCAGTACTTTGGCCACCTCATGCGAAGAACTGACTCATTGGAAAAGACTCTGATGCTGGAAGGGATTTGGGGCAGGAGGAAAAGGGGACAACAGAGGATGAAATGGCTGAATGGCATCACCGACTCGATGGACATGAGTTTGAGTGAACTCCGGGAGATGGTGATGGACAGGGAGGCCTGGCGTCCTGTGATTCTTGGGATCACAAAGAGTCGGACATGACTAAGTGACTGAACTGAACTGAACTGAATGAACTCTGACAATAATTATTGGCATTATAAAAATAAAATATACTCAATCTACATCAATTTTATTTTTTAATCATAGTGACCAACAGAAACCTCAGAAGTTCTCTCTTTATAGCTGTTGGTTGAGAGAAATTATCCTTCTATCATGATATCTCTAATACCCCCTTGGAATAGTAGTTCTGAAAAGGGAAGTGGAAAGACAATGCTTGTTGGAAGAAAGCCTCAGTGCTCCCTTATACTGCAATGTTTTTAGCCATATTTATTGTAGATTTTGTCAGATTATAAAAGAATTGTAGACTTATTGGAGAGCTGACTGTTAATTCCACTTGTCTTTGTTGCAAAAATAGTCCCTACCTTCTCATAGTTTCCCATCTAAAGCAGGCATCAGTGATTTAGAATAGCTATACAAACACTAAATCTGATCATAAAGGAAGGGAATGTAGTTGGTGTGTTATTATACAGAGAAACAGGATAAGCAACCGAACCAACAAGAGACAAAAGAATTTGTCATTTAGATTTTGCATTACCTAGGAGCCTGACTTGTGGTTCAATACTCAGCTCTGTTACTGGCACAATACACTGCCTTGGGCAAATCACTTAATCCCCTGTGTGCTTGACTCTTTGAAGAGAGTGAAGAAAAGACAAAGCTTAAAGTTTATGCAACACTTAGGATTCCTGAAAGCAGAATGCGACAGCACATTGGTATATATATATATATATATATATATATATATATATATATATATATATATGCAGTGCCTTAAAATATTGATTAAAATGCAACAGCATTTGTCTAATGTCTTCTGAATTATGTCAAAATTCAGATACTTTCAAAATCTCTGGCATAGTAATTATCTTTGATAATTATTCCCCATCCAGTCTCCAGTCGTTTTTTTTGTTTTTTTGTTTTTTGTTTGTTTGTTTGTTTTTATCAAAGAAGCTTTAAAAATCAAGGACAGACCAATTGACTGAGATTCATAAAGTCTTCCAAGTGAGGTAAAGATAATTCCTGCTTTGTAAATGGAAAATGATTAAGATCAGAGTATTAATAGAAGGCTACAAAACAATATGAATTTCTGTCAAAATTCTCATGCATATTTTCTGCAAAGATTTAGAAAAAATAGATAGAATCCCATGGATGACTAATATTAGTATATACAATGTTATTTGGAATTATTGTTAAATTGTTCAGATCACTAAGGTACTTTTCAGTAAATTACAACCATTTGTCCAGTATAGTAGAATCCTGACACTGAATGCTTGTAGGACAAACCACCATGAGTTTCCTACTATATTTTGATGTTTTCAGAAAATATTCATATGTCATGTGTTAGCATATATGATTTTAACTTTTACATACCATGGCTTATAAGACCATTTATAGTGGGTAGTCATCTAGTTTCACTGCTACTTATGAGTTGTACCGGTATAAAATGCCTTGCTTTTTTGGTGAAACATAATCCTAATTATTCTCTAAACTATAATATTTAATCCCTTTTAAAAGTATGCTTTCAAAATTCACAAAAAAAGCAGTATGTAAAAATAAGATACAAAATAGTTATTTTAGCTGCCTCAAGGCAGTGCCTCAAGGCAACATCATACTCTCACAATCCCAGAAAGACAGTGCTTAATCCTTGCCATCAAAACCCCCAGAGAAGAAGAAATTACAACTTTTCTTTAAATTGCCTAAAATTGATCAAGTTTCCACTCTATAGTCTTTGGAGCTGAATGCAGGGAGACTAAGTATGGCAGTTTGAAATTTCTAGCCATATTCAAACCCAAACTAATAAGTCTAGAACTTGACAATAAAACAACATGTGTCCCCAGTGACAAGATGAATTTGTTTCATGAATTCCGATATAATATCCTTACACATAAAATGGCAAAATCTTGTTTTGGTTAATCTGGTTCATTTAGTATAAACAAGGAAGCTATAAGACACATACCAGAAAAGCCTAATTTAGAGGATTATCCTAATGGTGTAAAGCAAAGAAAAATCACAACTGGTTTTCCAAGATGCAGTACAAATAACAGTTCTCCAAATGCTTCAAAGTTTCCTTTTTATGCACAGAACAAAGAATAACAGGGAGTAAATGACACATTCATGTCAAGATTCAGATTTCACCAATATGATTGATGCTTATTTGCTTTAGTCTAAACCAAGGATTCTGAAAAAAATAAAATTCTCCTTTAGGCATGAATGCTAGATTGGCTTAACTGATAACTTGGGAGTAGTTTCATGTACAAAATGTATTCACTGCTTCTTGTATTTTTTCATTCATTTGAAACAGTTTTGAGGCAGTCTCGACTTTTATTACACTTAGAATTTTACATAACTGTCATGTTTATCATTTCTTATTTTCCATTCCATCTATATTCCTTTATCCTTCCCCCAGTTCAGTTCAGTTGCTCAGTCGTGTCCGACTCTTTGTGACCCCAAGAATCGCAGCACGCCAGGCCTCCCTGTCCATCACCAACTCCCGAAGTTCAATCAGACTCACGTCCATCGAGTCAGTGATGCCATCCAGTCATCTCATCCTTTGTTGTCCCCTTCTCCTCCTGCCCCTAATCCCTCCCAGCATCAGAGTCTTTTCCAATGAGTCAACTCTTTGCATGAGGTGGCCAGAGTACTGGAGTTTCAGCTTTAGCATCGTTCCTTCCAAAGAAATCCCAGGGCTGATCTCCTTCAGAATGGACTGGTTGGAACACCTTGCAGTCCAAGGGACTCTCAAGAGTCTTCTCCAACACCACAGTTCACAAGCATCAATTCTTCGGCGCTCAGTCTTCTTCATAGTCCAACTCTCACATCCATACATGACCACAGGAAAAAGCATAGCCTTGACTAGATGAACCTTTGTTGACAAAGTAATGTCTCTGCTTCTGAATATGCTATCTAGGTTGGTCATAACTTTCCTTCCAAGGAGTAAGCGTCTTTTAATTTCATGGCTGCAGTCACCATATGCAGTGATTTTGGAGCCCAAAAAAATAAATTCTGACACTGTTTCCACTGTTTCCCCATCTATTTCCAATGAAGTGGTGGGACCGGATGCCATTATCTTAGTTTTCTGAATGTTGAGCTTTAAGCCAACTTTTTCACTCTCCTCTTTCACTTTCATCAAGAGGCTTTTGAATTCCTCTTCACTTTCTGCCATAAGGGTGGTGTCATCTGCATATCTGAGGTTACTGATATTTCTCCCGGCAATCTTGATTCCAGCTTGTGTTTCTTTCAGTCCAGCGTTTCTCATGATGTACTCTGCATATAAGTTAAATAAGCAGGGTGACAATATACAGCCTTGATGTACTCCTTTTCCTATTAGGAACCAGTCTGTTGTTCCATGTCCAGTTCTAACTGTTGCTTTCTGACCTACATGCAAATTTCTCAAGAGGCAGATCAGGTGGTCTGGTATTCCCATCTCTTTCAGAATTTTCCACAGTTTATTGTGATCCACACAGTCAAAGGCTTTGGCATAGTCAATAAAGCAGAAGTAGATGTTTTTCTGGAACTCTCTTGCTTTTTCCATGATCCAGCCGATGTTGGCAATTTGATCTCTGGTTCCTCTGCCTTTTCTAAAACCAGCTTGAACATCAAGAAGTTCACAGTTCACATATTGCTGAAGCCTGGCTTGGAAAATTTTGAGCATGTTTTTACTAGTGTGTGAGATGAGTGCAATTGTGTGGTAGTTTGAGCATTCTTTGGCATTGCCTTTCTTTGGGATTGGAATGAAAACTGACCTTTTCCAGTCCTGTGGCCACTGCTGAGGTTTCCAAATTTGCTGGCATATTGTGTGCAGCACTTTCACAGCATCATCTTGTAGGATTTGTAAGAGTCAACTGGAATTTCATCACCTCCACTAGCTTTGTTCGTAGTGATGCTTTCTAAGGCCCACTTGACTTCACATTCCAGGATGTCAGGCTCTAGGTCAGTGATCACACCATCGTGATTATCTGGGTCGTGAAGATATTTTTTGTACAGTTCTTCTGTGTATTCTTGTCACCTCCTCTTAATATCTTCTACTTCTGTTAGGTCCATACCATTTCTGTCCTTTATCGAGCTCATCTTTGCATGAAATATTCTTTTGGTATGTCTGGTTTTCTTGAAGAGATCTCTAGTCTTTCCCATTCTGTTGTTTTCCTCTATTTCTTTGCATTGATTGCTGAAGAAGGCTTTCTTATCTCTTCTTGCTATTCTTTGGAACTCTGCATTCAGATGCCTATATCTTTCCTTTTCTCCTTTGCTTTTTGCTTCTCTTCTTTTCACAGCTATTTGTAAGGCCTCCCCAGACAGCCAGTTTGCTTTTTTGCATTTCTTTTCCATGGGGATGGTCTTGATCCCTGTCTCCTGTACAAAGTCACGAACCTCAGTCCATAGTTCATCAGGCACTCTATCTATCAGATCTAGGCCCTTAAATATATTTCTCACTTCCACTGCACTTTGCCACAGCAGCCGTGAAGAGATACCCCATGCCCAAGCTAAAAGAAGCCCAAGTAAGATGGTTGGTGTTGCAAGAGGGCATCAGAGGGGAGACACACTGAAACCATACTCACATACTCATACTCACTAGTCAATCTAATCACAGTAGGACCACAGCCTTTTCTAACTCAATGAAACTAAGCCATGCCCGTGGGGCAACCCAAGATGGGCCGGTCATGGTGGAGAGATTTGACAGAATGTGGTCCACTGGAGAAGGGAATGGCAAACTACTTCACTATTCTTGCCTTGAGAACCCCATGAACTGTATGAAAAGGCCAAATGATAGGATATTGAAAGAGGAACTCCCCAGGTCAGTAGGTGCCCAATATGCTACTGGAGATCAGTGGAGAAATAACTCCAGAAAGAATGAAGGGATGGAGTCAAAGCAAAAAGAATACCCAGCTCTGGATGTGACTGGTGATAGAAGCAAGGTCCGATGCTGTAAAGAGCAATATTGCATAGGAACCTGGAATGTCAAGTCCCTGAATCAAGGCAAATTGGAAGTGGTCAAACAAGAGATGGCAAGAGTGAATGTCGACATTCTAGGGATCAGCAAACAAAAATGATCTGGAATGGGTGAATTTAACTCAGATGACCATTATATCTACTACTGTGGGCAGAAATCCCTCAGAAGAAATGGAGTAGCCATATGGTCAAAAAAGAGTCCGAAATGCAGTACTTGGATGCAATCTCAAAAAACAACAGAATTATCTCTGTTTGTTTCCAAGGCAAACCATTCAATATCACAGTAATCCAAGTCTATGCCCCAACGAGTAATCCTGAAGAAGCTGAAGTTGAACGGTTCTATGAAGACCTATAAGACCTTTTAGAACTAACACCCAAAAAAGATGTCTTTTTCATTATAGGGGACTGGAATGCAAAAGTAGGAAGTCAAGAAAAACCTGGAGTAAAAGGCAAATTTGGCCTTGGAATAGGGAATGAAGCAGGGCAAAGACTACTAGAGTTTTGCCAAGAAAATGCACTGGTCATAACAAACACCCTCTTCCAACAACACAAGAGAAGACTCTATTCATGGACGTCACCAGATGGTCAACACCAAAATCAGATTGATTATGTTCTTTGCAGCCAAAGATGGAGAAGCTCTATACAGTCAGCAAAAAAAAAAAAAAAAAAAAAAAACAGGAGCTGACTCTGGCTCAAATCATGAATTCCTTATTGCCAAATTCAGACTTAAATTGAAGAAAGTAGGGAAAACCACTAGACCATTCAGGTATGACCTACATCAAATCCTTCCCCCAATATTGCTATTTTCATCCCACTCTTTGTCTAAACCTTTAATCAGTCACTTTATACTCAGTAAGGGAATCATCCAAATAATCATCTCAACTATTTTAATTCTACTGCTTATGTTACATATCACCTACTCATGACATCATCATAAAGCAGTTTTTAACCATACATCTTAATTTTCTAGGAAGAATAAAAAGCTTCCCCTCACTCCTACATACACACAACTATTCTCATTCTCATTCATTCTCTCTCTTTCTCTACTTCTCTCTCTGCCTTCCACCCTCCCTCTCTCTCACCATCTCTTTATCTCTCCCCAAGAAGTTCTCTTATAAATTGTGTTGGGAAAGATTATTTTCCAGAGGTACTAATAGAAAATCTGACAAATAATGTCTTAAATATGTAAGAGTCTATTTTTCTCACTTAAAAAGTTATCAATAAGTAAACAGTCCAAGGTTGGTAATGTGGCCTCACTGCAGGTGAGTGTCTCTCTCTCTCTCTCTCTCTCTCTCTCTCTATATATATATATATATATATATATATATATATATATATCAGATAAACAGTAGCTCTCTTGGAAGACAGCTTGGGTAAAATTCTGCATATATCTCACTAGCCAGAACAAGGTTACATGGCATGCATAATGGTAAGGGGGTCTGGTAAATGTATTAATAGCTTTCCTTCCTGAAAATGAAAAATACACTATGTCAATCCCCCCCCCAATATAGCCCTATTAGTAAGGAAGAAAAGAAGAATTTTTTTTAAAGAAGAATTGATATTAGATAGGCCATTAGCAACAGTTCTTATAAAGATCAGAGAAAAAATAGCTTAGTCCTCCAAAATATACAAGAGGTTCAGTTAAGAATGAAATATAGTTTTTACTGGGAAAAGAACTTGTCAACGGACTGAGCAAGGGATGTTTTCCTCTCTTGGTTCTCTATTATCTTTTTTAATAGATTAGAAAATGCAAGATTGAGATTAGAAGTCCTAAAAACTGGCCTATGCTACTCTTGTTGTATAATACCTCCTCTAAGCTACTATTAACATAACAGAGGGAAATGGAAGACAGATCACCTACTTCTTCGTATATTTTTCTAGCTTTTATGTTGCTTCTTTCAAGTTATGGACAATTTGTAAATATATGAACATTTAAAAAATATTCTCTAATTTGGCCATGATTGAGTATAATCAGCATAAAAGATGAGAACCTAACACTGAACTTCAAAGGTAAACAGGACCATGATATGAAGAGAAGAGGCTATTCCAAGTATAGGAAACAGGTTTATAAAGGGCTCACACTTACACAAGACCTTGAATTTTCTGATTAACATTTGTACATGTCTGATTTCATCCACAAGCTTCAATCAAAGAATGATGTGATACAGAAGAAAGAAAATAGAAATGTCATACACCAATCCAGAATCCAAAGCATCATTATTCACTGGCAGCAGGCAGCATTCATAGCTCCAGTGCTACCTGGGGCAGTCCAAAAATCTGTAGGCACTACATGAAATAAAAAGAGATCACATCCCTGCTATTTTCTGTTCCCATTAAAGTAACTGAGGACAAATTTTTTCTTGCTAACTAGTACTCTCTGCTTATCAGAATTTATGGTCCATTATTAATTGAATATTTTTATAGAATGGATGTGTTATATTAGAACACTGAAAAGGTCAATGTTTTAGTTGTTGATATTTTCTACAGAATATAATTCTCACCTATTTTAATGAGTGATAGAACATTTAGTGTGACTAATGCCTAATACCTAATAATAATGATTATGACCACTGTGTTAAAATATGAACAGTTCATTTCTCTGACCACAAAGCCCTAAGAACATACCAAAGGCATAATGCAAAACAATGACACGGGTGCTCTTAATGGTATCTTAATGGCCTATAATGGCCTCCAACATTGCATACATGTAGGGGGAAAGCAAGGTTATATGGCAGATTTATAGAATACTAAGATTTGAGCAAACACTTTTTTTTTTTTTTTTATCAAACCTCTCCAAATTCTACAAAGTAAAAATTACAATATGGCAGACTTCAGCACTTTGACAAATTTCATTGTAAAATAATCTGTCAGTAAGATGAATTCACTAATTTATTAAACAAACATTTCAGTGTTTATTATAAATAGAATATTGTACTCATGCATTTGGGATAATGAGTGTGAGGTGGTGTTAATATCCCAAGAGAGTGGATGAGGATAAGAGTGAAGTAGTAGATGGCTACATGCAGAGGTTTATTAATGGTAATACACAGAATATGTTGTGGCATGATTCAGATCCCATTGAGCATAAATATCCTCAGTCTTTCAGCCTAAAAGTGTTTAAAATACTCATCATGTTACCAAATCAGATCTGGGCCAACTGTGCCAGGGTCAACTTGTGTGTGGTTACTGGGCCGACTCAGTAAAGCCAATCTACTGACACAAGGCTGTGGTGAAGGAAAGTGCAGAATTTATTTTAAGGCACCATACAAGAAGTCCAGTACAGCTAGTGCTCAAAAACCTGGAACTCCCTAATGAGTTTCAGGAGAGCATTTTTAAAGGCCAGGTGAAGGAGTGGGGTATGTGATCAGCTCATGCACAATTCTCTGATTGGTTGATGGTGAGGTAAGAGGGTAGTGTCACAGGAATTAATATTATCAGTCCTCAGGATCCAGTAGGTCTGGAGGCTAAGTGTTCTTGGTCATCAGGTAGTTAATTTTTTTCATTTGGTTGGGGTTTTCACATCTATAAAACAACTCAGGAAATGTGCATCAGACGCTGTTGTCTAGGTATAACAGTAAGGCGAGGAGCTAAAGCAGAGGGCATGAGGAATGGCCTATCCCAGGAAGGATCTTATTCTGCTACACTCCTATCACCATGGTACCAAAATACAGATGAAATACAGAACTTAGACACAATACAAAGTGCTCAAATAGACAGCCAAAGTAAAATTGACATTCTTAGGTGAATGGTACAAAAAATGGTATTTGGCGCAACATGTTTGATGGAAACAGAACCTCTGAAGTAATTGGATAAATTAGAAGTAATTGAATAAAGATGTGGCCTAAAGTAAGGTTTATGCAAATTCATAAGTAAAAACTGAGATTAAAGATCTTGGACTTACCAATCCCAATGTGACAAGAAGGGCATGCAACTCAGTAAAAAGTGTCAGTTCCTTGAAAAAGAACCTAGGCACAACCAAATTAGAAGGTATTGTATTCATCACATGGTTGACATCTCAAAAAGTACTTTGTATGATCATTGTTGTGAAAGTGAAATTTGTTCAGTCGTGTCCGACTCCTGGCGACCCCATGGACTGTATACTCCTTGTAATTCTCCAGGTCAGAATACTGGAATGAGTAGCAGTTCCCTTCTCCAGGGTATCTTCCCAACCCAGGGATCAAACCCAGGTCTCCCGCATTGCAGGCAGATTCTTTATCATCTGTCATAAAGAACAGACTTTTGGACTCAGTGGGAGGAGAGGGTGGGATGATTTGAGAGAATAACATTGAAACATATATATTACCATATGTAAAACAGATAACCAGTGGGAGTTTGATGTATAATGCATTGTACCCAAAGCTCTGTGACAACCTGAAGGGATCAGGTGAGGAGGGAGGTAAGGGGGGTAGTTCAGGATGCGGGGGAGGAGGGGGGACACATGTATACCTGTGGCCAATTCATGTTGATGTATGGCAAAACCATCACAATATTGTAAAGAAATTATTATCCAATTAAAATAAATAAATAAATGTAAAAAATACTTAGTGTGGAGAACTATATAATATGCATAGGGACAGTCAAAGCCAGTTTAACAACGCTTTTGTCTTCAAAAAAAAAAAAATCCACATAAGTATTACTGATAGAGATAAAGAAAGACTACATAGTATTCATATAAACAGCCAAATTAAACAAAACCATTATTTTTTTTTTAATTGCATGTTTTTGGTAGATATGGAGTCCTAGGCTGGATTAACACTTCTATTACAGACAAGGTTCTGGTTTCCAGGACTAGCCAAACAAAGTAAGAAGAATCTTTTACAGATTTTGTCACCAAGGTTAATTTTTGTTTGTATATGCTAATATTAGACTATGTTTTATGGAAAATTTCTTTTCAATTTTTTGTGTCTACCTTTTGGTCCAGAAGTATACTTCTAGGAATCTGTTCCACTGAAAAGCCTACACATGTGCATAATTACATATACATACAGATTTGTGCATTTTTTACACCGTTTGTAATAGGGATAGCATGGGAACAATCTGAATGCATATCAATGATGACAATGAAAGACGAGAGTGAAAAAGTTGGCTTAAAGCTCAACATTCAGAAAACCAAGATCATTGCAACTGGTCCCAACACTTCATGGCAAATAGATGGGGAAACAGTGGAAACAGTGGCTGACTTTATTTTTCTGGGCTCCAAAAACACTGCAGATGGTGATTGCAGCCATGAAATTAAAAGATGCTTACTCCTTGGAAGGAAAGTTATATATAAATTTGTATAATGTACAAACTCAAGAAATAATTCAGTAGATCTATATGTACTAAAGAATGCTCAAACTACTGCACAATTACATTCATCTCACATGCTAGTAAAGTAATACTCAAAATTTTCCAAGCCAGGCTTCAGCTATATGTGAACCATGAACTTCCTGATGTTCAAGCTGGTTTTAGACAAGGCAGTGGAACCAGAGATCAAATTGCCAACATCCACTGGACCATGAAAAAAGCAAGAGAGTTCCAGAAAAACATCTATCTCTCCTTTATTGACTATGCCAAAGCCTTTGACTGTGTGGATCACAATAAACTGTGGAAAATTCTGAAAGAGATGGGAATACCAGACCACCTGACCTGCCTCTTGAGAAATCTGTATGCAGGTCAGGAAGCAACAGTTAGAACTGGACATGGAACAACAGACTGGTTCCAAATAGGAAAAGGAGTACGTCAAGGCTGTATATTGTCACCCTGCTTATTTAACTTATATGCAGAGTACATCATGAGAAATGCTGGGCTGGAAGAAACACAAGCTGGAATCAAGATTGGCACGAGAAATATCAATAATCTCAGATATGCAGATGACACCATCCTTATGGCAGAAAGTGAAGAGGAACTAAAGAGCCTCTTGATGAAAGTGAAAGAGGAGAGTGAAATAGTTGGCTTAAAGCTCAACATTCAGAAAATGAAGATCATGGTATCTGGTCCCATTACTTCATGGGAAATAGATGGGGAAACAATGGAAACAGTTTCAGACTTTATTTTTTGGGGGGCTCCAAAATCACTGCAGATGGTGATTGCAGCCATGAAATTAAAAGATGCTTACTCCTTGGAAGGAAAGTTATGACCAACCTAGATAGCATATTCAAAAGCAGAGACATTACTTTGCCAACAAAGGTCCGTCTAGTCAAGGCTATGGTTTTTCCTGTGGTCATGTATGGATGTGAGAGTTGGACTGTGAAAAAGGCTGAGCACCGAAGAATTGATTCTTTTGAGCTGTGGTGTTGGAGAAGACTCTTGAGAGTCCCTTGGACTGCAAGGAGATCCAACCAGTCCATTCTGAAGGAGATCAGCCCTGGGATTTCTTTGGAAGGAATGATGCTAAAGCTGAAACTCCAGTACTTTGGCCACCTCATGCGAATAGTTGACTCATTGGAAAAGACTCTGATGCTGGGAGGGATTAGGGGCAGGAGAAGAAAGGGACAACAGAGGATGAGATGGCTGGATGGCATCACTGACTCGATGGACATGAATCTGAGTGAACTCCAGGAGTTGGTGATGGACAGGGAGGCCTGGCGTGCTGCGATTCATGGGGTCGCAAAGAGTCGGACACGACTGAGCGACTGAACTGTACTGATATGTACTAAAATAGTAACATAACCAAGGTAAAGTACTAAGTGAAAATAGCCAAACTTAAAGTAGCAAAACAAATACTTCCTTTCTTTGTCTCTCTCACGCACATACACACAAATACACATCTCAAATCTGATACATGTGTGTGTGAGAGAAAGGGGAGACAGAGAGATCTGAGTGGTAAATGACAAATTACTTTGCATATTTCTTACTTCATGAATTTGTGGTTTGACTTATTTTAAAAGAAACATTTATTATTTCTGTAACTAAAATTATTTAACTGACATAAGTTATTTTGCAAATATCCCAATAAATGATTCCTTTTTATATAGTTTTTCATTGGTCTCTAAAGGAGTATATGTCCACATGGGTGCAGTTTCACATGAGTTTACATACACGTATGTTTTACATATAGCCTAAGCTCAATAAACATATGAAAGTATGAGTACATACACAAAAGAAATGCTCAGGGATAGAACTAAGGAAAGAATAAAATTATTGTTTTTATTTAATGAGTTAAAACAGAGTATCCATTATTTTATTTTCTGAAATAGTGTAACTTCCTTTACTTGAATATTCTATCAGACAAAAAAAAAAAATCAAAAACAAAAAAGACCCTTTTTTGGTTCAGGAGGTATTTTCTTGAATTTTCAATGAAGCACTTGAAATTATTGATGAAGATATGATTATATACTTATTTTACTTCTGAATCTTATGAAGTCTATTATTACTTTAAGCAAAATAGCACAGGAAAATTATTTTTATCATAGATGTTTTATCCTCTTTACAGAAAAACATATTTCTCACTGTTCCAATTGTCTTACATAGTTATAAATCCTTTGAACAAATGACTTTGGGATTTCTGGTTCTCTTCCAGGTTGTGGATATAGTACACAGTGTAATATTAATGATTCTGAGATTAAGTTGAGTCATTTGCCTAGCACATTTCATCATTCGTCCAGTAGCATTCTTAGCCATTCTCTGCAGTTCTATCATCAGACCCTAATTAAAATATTCTAAGGATAGGTAAGACTTCATTTTTCCTCCAAGTTTCTGCTTCAGAAACTTATTCAAACATATTACTCAAATTCATAGTTTTAAAATATCATCACTTTTAACCCACTCTTATTCAAAGATTTCTAATCACCCGTTTTGATATTTTCATATTTCCCTCGTACCACAAAGTTGCTGCTGTTTTGGTTATGGGATAAAATTGAAAGTGAAAATGAAAATGAAAGTGGGTCAGTTGCGTCCTACTCTTTGTGAAACCATAGACTATACAGTCCATGAACTTCTCCGGGTCAGAATATTGGAGTGGGTAGCTGTTCCCTTCTCCAGGGGATCTTTCCAACCCAGGAATTGAACCCAGATCTACCACAGTGCAGGTGGATTCTTTACCAGCTGCGTCACTAGGAACATCCCATTATACATAAAAATAAAGGCATATATATATATGTATATATATATGTATATATATATATATGTATATATATATAAGTGAAGGAAATACTGGTTTATGGGATAAAATTATTCAACTTATATATCTTGCAGTGTAGAAACAGTTGTTGTCATTCAAGTATACAGAGCATTGCTATTTTTTTTTCTTTCTTCCTTTAAGGGTAAAATAGAAATAGAAATAAAATATGACAGTGCAATTCTGAACAAAATTTTTGTCTACCAATTGGTTTACCTGCATGTGAATATTTTATCATCATATTTTCTTAGTACAATCACACCACAAACACAGGGAAAGTTTACAGCTGTGAATTGCTAGAATATTTTCTAAACTATTATGTGAAAGATTCTTAGAACAGTACAGTAGGAGGGACAGTATGTCTGCTCTGAAAGCCATTTGCTTACAGACGGTTTCATTTTACTCAGTGGCTTTAAAACAGGGATAATGATGTGGAAGATCGTGCATTTTTCTAGTTACATTTACACATTTATTGGAGGTAGTTCAGATTTTCCAATTTATATAGGGTTTCTATAGTATTTTTATTCCTGAGAGATGTTGATAGGAAAAATTTTTACTTAAGCAATTTACTTGTTGAGAGGAAAGTTTCAGAAAAGGGAAAGGACTAGAAAGGCAAAGCATGTCTTTAATTATAAATCACAGCGTTGAAAAGAGGTGAGCTGGGGGAGGAATAGCAAAAGTGGGGTAAGGGCATCTTGTTAGTGTTTCAAATACAGAACCCCAGGAGGGAATGATGACGCCATCAGAAATGCACCTTGCTGTTGGCTCTCTGACCTCTCGTTTTCTCTGGAGCATATTCAGTGTCCCCACAACACACAAAGCAAATGTTCTTATCTTGTTCATGGTAAAAATACAAGCAAGCAGAGTATAAGAAGAGAAGGACATGAGCACAAAGACCAATTTGTGAAGCGAGCATTCATGCCCTTCACTTAATATGCCAAGTACAAAAGGCCCGTTGTTTTCCTTTGTTTTATTCTCACTCCTTCTGCAACAATAGATAGATTTTTAAAAGTATGAATTGTCTGTTAGTATGAATGGTTAGTTTGTACACATATGTTCATAGATTTTGTATATGTATTTTAGAGCAATGAAATTTTTGAAAAAATAATATATTTATATTTTTTCTATTGTTTATTTGCTAGAACTTTTTCTTGCTTTAAAATGGATGCCAGGACCATCAACAACATTCTGAATATGCAGAAATTCCCTACACACATAAAACTGTACTTGTGGTAGTTCTTCTTTTTAATAACTTAAACATGTATGTGATTGGAAAGGAGACTCTAGGTAGTGCCCTGGATAACTCCTAGAAGTCCATTCAGTTCTCTTGAAGGTTTATTTTACCTTTATCATTAGAAGGCAGTTTACAGATTTCTTAAAGAGCCAACAGATGGCAGCCAAGACTTTCAGATTAGCACAGAAATTTTATTTGCACAATTATCCCCAAGCAGCAATTACATGCCTAAAGGCATAGCTGCCATTTTTAAGCCCAGCAACCTTAAAATTGTTAAAGTATTTTTTTCAGGCAGAAATAATAATTAAAAAAAAAGTCTCTTTGCTTTTAAAGGATCAAGCCAAGCTTCAGTTTCATAGCTAAAATTTTCTTCTTGTGTGTTTATATAAGATTTACTAAAAATGATAAACATACCCATATAATATATATATATATATATTTTTTTTTTTTTTGCCAATTGAAACAAGAACCAAAATGCACAAGACTTCAGTAAGCCCCACATTTCCATTTAAGGTAAAACTTCGAGGAGTGCTGTAGTTATGGGAGTTAGTTTTCAGTCCATTTTCCTAAAACTTAAAGAGTACTGCATTTGCCAAGAGGTTTACATTAGACTGTAATATTAGAAAATCTGACTTCTGGCACAAAATGATTATTAATATTTTTGATATACTCAGATGAACTCCTTAGAATAAAAATTATTGAGAAAATTAATTTATATCATCCGTTTAAAATGTTCACGTCAGTTTATTATGGTCAATGAGTCTCAGCTGAAATACATTTGCAAGGGGAAAAAAAAAATCACTTCCCAAAGACCATAATACATTTCAAGTTGGCTTTGAGAGGGGGAACTTTTCTATTAGTCTCCAGTACTACTTCATGTCAAAAATATATTACAGGCAATTCTCAATTATTCAGAAATGTATTATCCAGGCCTTTTGTCTGGATTTCTTTATCATCCTACTACCTAACAAATGAATATTTTAATTTCTTTAGCTATTAAACTCTCTGAAAGTACTTGAGTCTCAACCACTTCCTCATAGTCATTCACTACTTTCCCTGAGCTACCTCTAAAACTTGTACTTCTATTATGCCTCTCAACAAGTTGATTGAACTTGTTTACATATCTGTCTCACCATCCTCAAAACTTTGAGTTCCAGGAAAAATTATGTCATCTATTTCTATATTGCCATTGCTAAGCAAGTAGTTGAAATTCAGAAATAAAGTGAAACTGACTCAAACAACTTGACTTCTTTTCAACACTAGTACTAAATGCTCATTATATTCAGAGCACTTTATTAGGAGATTTAGGAAGATGCAAAAGAAATGGAAAACTATCTCTGCCCTTGAGATGATCATCATCTTTTAAAATATAGGCTTGCTTAAGAAAAGGTACAAAAATCATTATTTTTTTTAAATATAAATTTATTTATTTTAATTGGAGGCTAATTACTTTATAATATTGTATTGGTTTTGCCATACAATGACATGAATCCACCACTGGTGTACACGTGTTCCCCAGTGTGAAACCCCCCTCCCACCTCCCTCCCCATACCATCACTCTGGATCATCCCAGTGCACCAGTCCCGAGCATCCTGTATCATGCATCAAACCTGGACTGGTGACTTGTTTCACATATGATATTATGCATGTTTCAGTGCCATTCTTCCAAATCATCCCACCCTCACCCTCTCCCACAGAGTCCAAAAGACTGTTCTATACATCTGTGTCTCTTTTGCTGTCTCACATACAGGGTTATCATTACCATCTTTCTAAATTCCATATATATGCATTAGTATACTGTATTGGTGTTTTTCTTTCTGGCTTACTTCACTCTGTATAATAGGCTCCAGTTTCATCCACCTCATTAGAACTGATTCAAATGTATTCTTTTTAATGGCTGAGTAATACTCCATTGTGTATATGTACCACAGCTTTCTTATCCATTCATCTGCTGATGGACATCTAGGCTGCTTCCATGTCCTGTCTATTATAAACAATGCTGCTATGAACATTGGGGTACACCTATCTCTTTCAGTTCTGGTTTCCTCGGTGTGTATACCCAGCAGTGGGATTGCTGGGTCGTATGGAAATTCTAATTCCAGTTTTTTAAGGCATCTCCACACTGTTCTCCATAGTGGCTGTACTAGTTTGCATTCCCACCAACAGTTTAAGAGGGTTCCCTTTTCTCCACACCCTCTCCAGCATTTATTGCTTGTAGACTATTGGATAGCATCCATTCTGACTGGCATAAAATGGTACCTCAGTGTGGTTTTGATTTGCATTTATCTGTAATGAGTGATGTTGAGCATCTTTTCATGTGTTTGTTAGCTATCTGTATATCTTCTTTGGAGAAATGTCTGTTTAGGTCTTTGGCCCATTTTTTTGATTCAGTCGTTTATTTTTCTGGAATTGAGCTGCAGGAGTTGCTTGTATATTTTTTAAATTAATTCTTTGTCAGTTGCCTCATTTAGTATTATTTTCCCCTATTCTGAATGCTGTCTTTTCACCTTGCTTATAGTTTCCCTTGTTGTGCAGAAGTATTTTTTAAATTTTAATGAGGTCCTATTTGTTTATTTTTGCTTTTATTTCCAATATTCTGGGAGGTGGTAAAAAATATCATTCAAAACACAAATTATTGTGATGCAAATAAATATGCAATTTTAAAGAGCTACAAAGTTTGGGCCAGCTATTTGGAACAAGAGTCAACAATCAAGACCAAAGTTTAGATTTTGATTGTCAGGTGGTAGTTTAAACCTTTTTGAGGGATGAAATCTCTAAAGTGTTAAAAGATCAAAGATTAAACCCTGAAGGGCATCCAGAATTAGAGAGCAGAAGAAATAAAGGGGCTAGCAGACATTAAGAATACAACAGACTGAGAAATATAAAAACAAGAGAGCAACATCCTAGAAGCAAGTGATGGCAAGAAGTTTTAAAGAAGGCATGGTAATAGAGAGATCAAGAAGAGCTGACACCAACTGTAAAGAAAAAGAGGGGTTAAGCACGATTGCCTAGGATAAAATCCCTAGCGGACGAACATAGAACAGCTTTTGGTGATTTGTGAAGAGAAGATAACCACTTAGCAGAGAACTGATGAAAGGTTTTTTTTTTTTTTTTTTTTTTTTGCTATTTTTTTTCTGTTTCTGTTTCTGGGTGTATTTTGTTTGCTTCTTTTTTTTTTTTTTAATTTTATTTTATTTTTAAACCTGAAACACTGTATTAGTTTTGCCAAACATCAAAACGAATCTGCCTCAGGTATACATGTGCTCCCCATCCTGAACCCTCCTGGCTCCTCCCTCCCCACATCATCCCTCTGGGTCGTCCCAGTGCACCAGCCCCAAGAATCCAGTATCGTGCATTGAACCTAGACTGGCAACTCTTTTCATACATGATATTACACATGTTTCAATGCCATTCTCCCAAATCTTCCCACCCTCTCCCTCTCCCACAGAGTCCATAAGACTGTTCTATACATCAGTGTCTCTTTTGCTGTCTCGTACACAGGGTTATTGTTACCATCTTTCTAAATTCCTTATATATGCGTTAGTATACTGTATTGGTGTTTTTCTTTCTGGCTTACTTCACTCTGTATAATAGGCTCCAGTTTCATCCACCTCAGTAGAACTGACTCAAATGTGTTATTTTTAATGTCTGAGTAGTACTCCATTGTGTATATGTACCACAGCTTTCTTATCCATTCATCTGCCGATGGACATCTAGGTTGCTTCCATGTCCTGGCTATTATAAACAGTGCTGTGATGAACATTGGGGTACACATGTCTCTTTCCCTTCTGGTTTCCTCAGTGTGTATGCCCAGCAGTGGGATTTCTGGATCATAAGGCAGTTCTATTTTCAGTTTTTTAAGGAATCTCCACACTTCTCCATAGTGGCTGTACTAGTTTGCATTCCCACCAACAGTGTAAGAGGGTTCCCTTTTCTCCACACCCTCTCCAGCATTTGTTGCTTGTGGACTTTTGGATCACAGCCATTCTGACTGGTGTGAAATGGTATCTCATAGTGGTTTTGATTTGCATTTCTCTGATAATGAGTGATGTTGAGCATCTTTTCATGTGTTTGTTAGCCATCTGTATGTCTTCTTTGGAGAAATGTCTATTTAGTTCTTTGGCCCATTTTTTGATTGGGTCATTTATTTTTCTGGAGTTGAGCTGTAGGAGTTGCTTGTATATTTTTGAGATTAGTTGTTTGTCAGTTGCTTCATTTGCTATTATTTTCTCCCATTCTGAAGGCTGCCTTTTCACCTTGCTAATATTTTCCTTTAATGTGCAGAAGCTTTTAAGTTTAATTAGGTCCCATTTGTTTATTTTTGCTTTTATTTCCAATATTCTGGGAGGTGGGTCATAGAGGATCCTGCTGTGATGTATGCCGGAGAGTGTTTTGCCTATGTTCTCCTCTAGGAGTTTTATAGTTTCTGGTCTTACGTTGAGATCTTTAATCCATTTTGAGTTTATTTTTGTGTATGGTGTTAGAAAGTGTTCTAGTTTCATTCTTTTACAAGTGGTTGACCAGATTTCCCAGCACCACTTGTTAAAGAGATTGTCTTTAATCCATTGTATATTCTTGCCTCCTTTGTCAAAAATAAGGTGTCCACAGGTGTGTGGATTTATCTCTGGGCTTTCTATTTTGTTCCATTGATCTATATTTCTGTCTTTGTGCCAGTACCATACTGTCTTGATAGCTGTGGCTTTGTAGTAGAGCCTGAAGTCAGGTAGGTTGATTCCTCCAGTTCCATTCTTCTTTCTCAAGATCACTTTGGCTATTCGAGGTTTTTTGTTTTTCCATACAAATTGTGAAATTATTTGTTCTAGCTCTGTGAAGAATACCGTTGGTAGCTTGTTGGGGATTGCATTGAATCTATAAATTGCTTTGGGTAGTATACTCATTTTCACTATATTGATTCTTCCAATCCATGAACATGGTATATTTCTCCATCTATTAGTGTCCTCTTTGATTTCTTTTTCTTCTCTCTTGTTTTGGGTTGTTTCAGAGAATTTTACCTAGATAAATAAACACAATTAGATATCCTGAAGTGGTGTACAATGAAAGAGAAATCAATCCAGCTTATTGTGTATCATCTATGGTCTTCTTTACAACTAAAGCAAATAAAAAGGGCTTTCTGTTTTAAGGTAAAAGTCAGAAAAATGTGATTTTTTTTTTGTCTCTTTAATATCACAAACAGCTACAAGATTTCTAATTACAATAAGAAAAAATTGATATTGGTTAACACATATTCACTTATAAACATAGCGAAAGTGTTAGTCATGTCCAACTCTTTGTGACTCCATAGACTGTAGCCCACCAGGCTCCTCTGTCCATGGAATTCTCCAGGCAAATACCTGGGGTGAGTTGCCATTCCCTTATCCAGGGGATCTTCCTTATCCAGGGATCATACTGAGTTCTCCTGTATTGGAAGTGGATTCTTTACCATCTGAGCCACTCAGGCCATTGTAATAAAAAAGCATAACAATTCCACCTAAGTTCTTAAAACTTTTGAGTTTTCACTTACAGACAACGCTGAAGTTGTTCCAGTGTACACAATTATTTGTGTGTGTGTGTCTTGTTTTACATTTTTTGAAATTTAAGTTTGTGGTTAAAATGAGTCAGTAAATCTATTAATATTGCTTATCCATAATAAAAATTTGGTCTCTACAAATTAACTTAAATATCTACATGACTATTAGCATACCTTTTATAAGAAACAGAAAAAGTCATTATTATTATTATTATATTTTTTTTTTTGCAAGACCTAGTAAGAGTAACAATGTCTATTCTGGTCCTCATCTCCATCTTTTGTGAAAGCTCTAGGTTTTAAAGGTTCCTCTCAGCTAAATCTGAGTTATCAGAGGTTATATCATGTGTATTAATAAAATAATCTTCTTATCTACCAATTATCACTACCCATTTTCTTTCTGTCTTTTATGGTTGCCCTCCAGTGCTACAACTACAGTCACTGCAGTATAACCTACTTCTCTGGTTTAGCTCCCTACTCAGGCTAATGCACCTACCCCTTTCCTCCAAGGGCAGTCACCACAAAAGAGTACTCTACACTTAGCTCCCACTTGTGCTTCCCTCAGTGTTGACTATAGCATATGTTCTCACCTCCTATAATGATCTGAGTAAAGCAAGTCCTTTAGAATTGATTCACTTTTTATAGCCCACTCTCTGTGATAACTGGGCATGAATTTGTGGGAACTGTGCTGTAGAACAATCTGAGTGCAGGTGCCATGCTTCACTCAAAATCCTCTTCTTTCTTCAAAGTGGGCAATTCTTTTAGAGCTCATGGTTCAGTTCTCAAGGCTTTGTTTTCAGGGAGAAGGGTTCTTTCTTAAGAAGTCTCTTTCCTCATCCCTCACACAAACAAGAACGTAGTGGTCATAACATTAGCTCTGGAGGTATATCTTTTTCCTGAACTGAAGGCTACTTATCTATCAATCTAGAATAACTATTACAGTGTTAAGTACACTTAGTAGCCCTCAATTTCATTCCTCTTATCTCTCTTCCCTTGATTTTCAGTGGAATTTTCATATGCAAGCAACATCCAAAGAAAGGTACAGAGATTTGCAGAGAAGGAAAAAAAAAATAGAATTTTGCTGATGCAACTGAGCATATGCCCTTTAGAAAATTATATTTAAGTAAATGTCATTACATATTAGCAAAATTGCCAAAGTAGGGAATTTCAGTAGTAAAACCAGGATTTGCTTGCTGGAACAAAATAGAAATTCTTCTAAACGTTGCTGTATATTTTGTGAAGTATTAAAAAAAATTCTAAAATATATTTTAAAGGAAAATGTTTTATTAAACGTAGAAAAATGCTGAATAAACTACAGCTTGCCCTTACATTGCAGAAGTCTACAAATGGTCAAAGAAATGAGAACAGAAAGCATGTTAAGCCCTTCTTTGCATCTAGCTACTTTGTATTCCCCCTAGCTACTCAATAAATATGAATAGATGAACGAATGTATAAATGAATAAATGAATGATTTTAAAAGTATGCTAACAAAATAGTGGTTGAAATGCTTGATACTGAAGTGTATAATGAATATCTTTTCACTTTTTTGATACTCATTCTGTTTCTGAGGCAGGAAATGCTCTTCTCCCATCCTTTGTTTTTCTGGTGGGTGTGAAGATGATTTTGCCTTTTCATACTGTTCATGGGGTTCTGAAGGCAAGAATACTGAAGTGGTCCCTTCTCCAGTGGACCACGTTTTGTCAGAACTCTCCACAATGACCTGTCCATCTTGGGTGGCCCTAAATGGTATGATTCATAGCTTCATTGAGTTAGACAAGGCTCAGGAGGGCCTAGAGGAGCCATCCCATGCTGAAGGTCAGGAAGGGTGGTGGTGAGGAGATACCCCTCGTCCAAGGTAAGGAGCAATGGCTGCGCTTTGCTGGAACAGCCGAGAAGAGACACCCCACGCCCAAGGTAAGAGAAACCCAAGTAAGACGGTAGGTGTTGCAAGAGGGCATCAGAGGGCAAACACACTGAAACCATACTCACAGAAAACTAGTCAAATTAATCACACTGGGACCACAGCCTTGTCTAACTCAATGAAACTAAGCCTTGCCCGTGGGGCAACCCAAGACGGGCAGGTCATGGTGGAGAGATTTGACAGAATGTGGTCCACTGGAGAAGGGAATGGCAAACCACTTCAGTATTCTTGCCTTGAGAACCCCATGAACAGTATGAAAAGGCAAAATGATAGGATACTGAAAGATGGACTCCCTAGGTCAGTAGGTGCCCAATATGCTACTGGAGATCAGTGGGGAAATAACTCCAGAAAGAATGAAGGGATGGAGCCAAATAAAAAAGAATACCCAGCTGTGGATGTGACCGGAGAGAGAAGCAAGGTCCGATGCTGTAAAGAGCAATATTGCATAGGAACCTGGAATGTCAGGTCCATGAATCAAGGCAAATTGGAATTGGTCAAACAAGAGATGGCAAGACTGAATGTTGACATTCTAGTAATCAGTGAAATGAAATAGACTGGAATGGGTGAATTTAACTCAGATGACCATTATATCTACTACTGTGGTCAGGAATCACTCAGAAGACATGGAGTGGCCATCATGGTCAAGAAAAGAGTCCAAAATGCAGTACTTGGATGCAACCTCAAAAACTACAGAATGATCTCTGTTCATTTCCAAGGCAAACCATTCAATATCACAATAACGCAAGTCTATGCCCCAACCAGTAATGCTGAAGAAGCTGAAGTTGAACGGATCTATGAAGACCTACAAGACCTTTTAGAACTAACACCCAAAAAAGATGTCCTTTTCATTATAGGGGACTGGAATGCAAAAGTAGGAAGTCAGGAAACACAGGGAATAACAGGAAAATTTGGCCTTGGAGTACAGAATGAAGCAGGGCAAAAACTAATAGAGTTTTGCTACGAAAATGCACTGGTCACAACAAACACCCTCTTCCAACAACACAAGAGAATACTCTATTCATGGACATCACCAGATGTTCAACACCAAAATCAGATTGATTATATTCTTTGCAGCCAAAGATGGAGAAGCTCTATACAGTCAGCAAAAACAAGACCAGGAGCTGACTGTGGCTCAGACCATGAACTCCTTATTGCCAAATTCAGACTTAAATTGAAGAAAGTAGGGAAAACCACTAGACCATTCAGGTATGACCTAAATCAAATCCCTTATGGTTATACAGTGGAAGTGAGAAATAGATTTAAGGGCCTAGATCTGATAGATAGAGTGCCTTATGAACTATGGAATGAAGTTCATGACATTGTACAGGAGACAGGGATCAAGACCATTCCATAGAAAAGAAATGCAAAAAAGCAAAATGACTGTCTGGGGAAGCCTTACAAATAGCTGTGAAAAGAAGAGAAGCGAAAAGCAAAGGAGAAAAGGAAAGATATAAACATCTGAATGCAGAGTTCCAAAGAATAGCAAGAAGAGATAAGAAAGCCTTCTTCAGTGACCAATGCAAAGAAATAGAGGAAAACAACAGAATGGGAAAGACTAGGAATCTCTTCAAGAAAATAAGAGATACCAAAGGAACATTTCATGCAAAGATGAGCTCGAAAAAGGACAGAAATGGTATGGACCTAAAAGAAGCAGAAGATATTAAGAAGAGATGGCAAGAATACACAGAAGAACTGTACAAAAAAGATCTTCACGACCCAGATAATCACGATTGTGTGATCACTGACCTAGATCCAGACATCCTGGAATGTGAAGTCAAGTGGGCCTTAGAAAGCATCACTATGAACAAAGCTAGTGGAGGTGATGGAATTCCAGCTGAGCTATTCCAAATCCAGAAAGATGATGCTGTGAAAGTGCTGCACTCAATATGTCAGCAAATTTGGAAAACTCAGCAGTGGCCACAGGACTGGAAAAAGTCAGTTTTCATTCCAATCCCAAAGAAAGGCAATGCCAAAGAATGCTCAAACTACCACACAATTGCACTCATCTCACACGCTAGTAAAGTAATGCTCAAAATTTTCCAAGTCAGGCTTCAGCAATTGTTAACTGTGAACTTCCTGATGTTCAAGCTGGTTTTAGAAAAGGTAGAGGAACCAGAAATCAAATTGCCAACATCCGCTTCATAATGGAAAAAGCAAGAGAGTTCCAGAAAAGCACCTATTTCTGCTTTATTGACTATGCCAAAGCCTTTGACTGTGTGGATCACAATAAACTGTGGAAATTTCTGAAAGAGATGGGAATACCAGACCACCTGATCTGCCTCTTGAGAAATTTGTATGCAGGTCAGGAAGCAACACTTAGAACTGGACATGGAACAACAGAGTGGTTCCAAATAGGAAAAGGAGTATGTCAAGGCTGTATATTGTCCCCCTGTTTATTTAACTTATATGCAGAGTGCATCATGAGAAGCACTGGACTGGAAGAAACACAAACTGGAATCAAGATTGCCGGGAGAAATATCAATAATCTCAGATATGCAGATGACACCACCCTTATGGCAGAAAGTGAAGAGGAACTCAAGAGCCTCTTGATGAAAGTGAAAGTGGAGAGTGAAAATGTTGGCTTAAAGCTCAACATTCAGACAACTAAGATCATGGCATCCGGTCCCACCACTTCATGGGAAATAGATGGGGAAACAGTGGAAACAGTGTCAGACTTTATTTTTCTGGGCTCCAAAATCACTGCAGATGGTGACTGCAGGCATGAAATTAAAAGACACTTACTCCTTGGAAGGAAACTTATGATCAACCTAGAGAGCATATTCAAAAGCAGAGACATTACTTTGCCAACAAAGTTTCGTCTAGTCAAGGCTATGGTGTTTCCTGTGGTCATATATGGATGTGAGAGTTGGACTGTGAAGAAGGCTGAGTGCCGAAGAATTGATGCTTTTGAACTGTGGTGTTGGAGAAGACTCTTGAGAGTCCCTTGGACTGCAAGGAGATCCAGCCTGTCCATTCTGAAGGAGATCAGCCCTGGGATTTCTTTGGAAGGAATGATGCTAAAGCTGACACTCCAGTACTTTGGCCACCTCATGCGAAGAGCTGACTCATTGGAAAAAACTCTGATGCTGGGAGGGATTGGGGGCAGGAGGAGAAGGGGACGACAGAGGATTTGATGGCTGGATGGCATCACTGACTCGATGGACGTGAGTCTGGGTGAACTCTGGGAGTTGGTGATGGACAGGGAGGCCTGGCGTGCTGTGATTCATGGGGTCGCAAAGAGTAGGACAGGACTGAGCTACTGATCTGATCTGATCTGATCTGTAGCCCATGTGATCAGTTTGATTAGTTTCCTGTGATTGTGGTTTTCATTCTGTCTGCCCTCTGAAGGATAAAGATAAGAGGCTTATGGAACCTTCTTGATGGGAAAGACTAACTGTGGGGAAAATTGGATCTTGTTCTTATGGGTGGGGCCAATCTCAGTGAATCTTTAATCTAATTTTCTGTTAATGGGCATGGCTGAGTTCCCTCCCTGTTGTTTGACCTGAGACCCAAATATGGTGGAGGAAATGAAGATAATGGTGCTCTCATTCAAAAGGCCCCGTGCATACACTACCCCACTGAGTTCCCTCGACCCTGAAACAGGCCACTGCCAACCCACACCTCTGCTGGAGAATCCTGGACACTCACAGGGAAATCTAGGTCAGTCTCTTGTGGGGTCACTGCTGCTTTCTCTTCAGTCGTGGTGCACACAAGATTTTGTTTGTACCCTCCAAGAGTCTGTTTCTCCAGTCTCGTGCAAGTTCTGGCAGCTCTATGTGGGGTTAATGGCTACCTCCTCCATGGGGGTTTATGCCACACCCAGGTCTGCTTCACTCAGAGCCCCTGCCCCTGTAGCAGGCCACTGCTGAGCCGTACCTCTGCCGGAGACACTCAAATACTCAAAGGCAGGTCTGGCCCAGTCTCTGTGGGATCTCCAATTAGCATATAAAATCACCCAGCCCATAAAAAACTAACCATGCCACATTCCATGGCTGCCACACTCAGCCTCTGTGATGGCCCAAACCCTTGGAGTGTGCATTTCTCGGAATCCAAACAAATCTACCTCTTACTTATTGCTGTGTCTCTCATTGAATTATTTTTGCAATGAGACATCAAGAAAGTGGGCTTCATTAGGTCCTGAAACCAGGCACCATGGGTTTTGGCCTGGCTCAAGTCCCGGTAGGATACAGCTGATTGACTAAGCATAGCACAATCCATGACATGTAGGTTTGAGTCCCAATCTTCGGTAAACAGATTCAAACACAACTTTCAGAAATGGAATGAAGATGACCTGCCCAATACGTTGTAAGTGGTGGAAGAGATGGAGAGGAGCTGAAGAACAGGGGGGAAAAGCAGTGGTGAAAACATATCAAGGAATTCCCTTCATAACCTGTCAGAAAATCTGCTAAATATCTGACCTGTGCTCAGAGTTTTCAATGACCTGATCTTTGACACAAAGAAGATTAAGGACAAAAGAACACTCACCCACTTGGGCAACAGCTACTAGGGTGCAGCAGATACTGGAGGCTTCATGACACATGGAGGAGTAGCCTCTGTCAGAGAATGAGATGACTGGATGGCATCACCAACTCAATGGACATGAGTTTAAACAAGCTCCAGGAGTTGGTGGTGGACAGGAAAGTCTGGCATGCTCCAGTCCATGGGGTCACAAAGAGTTAGACATGACTGAGAGACTGAATGGAACTGTGCAGATAATTAACCCACCCTCCTAGACTGAAAATTGAGCAAAGTGACAAAGTGTGGTAAGAGTTAGACATACATGAATCTGGAGCTCAGGAAAAAAGCTTGTCAGAAGACATTCATCACTGCACAACTGGTAGATGAAACCATGGATATGGAGGTCATTGCCTAGGCAAAATGTGTGAGAGAAATGAAAACAAAATGAAGTACAAAAGGTTAGTATTTTAAAAGTGTGATTACAAATCCTGCTGAAAATATTAGAATTTTCCTGCATACTCTCATGTGGCAATGAATATTGAGAATAAAAATAAGTCACTCAAGTATATTTATAACATTTAAAAATATTGTTGAGTGGGGCTACCCTGAGATGGTGGAGGAATAGGACAGGGGGACCACTTTATTGCCCACAAATTCATCAAAAGATTATTTAAATGCTGAGCAAATTCCACAAAACAACTTCTGAACGCTGGCAGAGGACACCATGCACCCAGAAAGGCAGCCCATTCTCTTTTAAAGGAGGTAGGACAAAATATGGAGAAGGCAATGGCACCCCACTCCAGTACTCTTGCCTGGAAAATCCCATGGATGGAGGAGCCTGATGGGCTGCAGTCCATGGGGTCGCTAAGAATCAGACACGACTGAGCGACTTCACTTTCAATTTTCACTTTCATGCATTGGAGAAGGAAATGGCAACCCACTCCAGTGTCCTTGCCTGGAGAATCCCAGGGATGGAGGAGCCTGGTGGGCTGTCATCTATGGGGTAGCACAGAGTCAGACAGGACTGAAGCAACTTAGCTGCAGCAGCAGCAAGACAAAATATAAAAGACAAAAAGAGATACAAAAGAGTTAGGGATGGAGACCTGTCCTAGGGAGGGAGTTGTGAAAGAGGAGAGGTTTCCAAACATCAAGAAACCCTCTCTCCAGCGGGTCTGTGGGGAGTTTTGTAATCTCAGAGGGCAACATAAGCGGGAGGGGAAAAAAAAAAAAAAAAAAAAAACCAAAAAACTACAGAATACTCGCCTAACCACAACTCTCGGTGGAGAAGTAGCCCAGATGCTTGTGTTGGCCACCAGCGAGCAGGGGCTGAACAGGGAGGTGCTGGTTGCATGCTTAGGGTAAGGACTGGGCCTGAATGCCCTGAGAACAATCTGAGGGAGCTAACGTGAGATAGCAATTCAAACTGTGGGTTAATCAGAGAGAGAGAAAAGAAAAAGAGAGAGAGAGAGAGAACTTTCCAGTGAAAAGCTCTAACCTAAGGCAGAGCCTGGTCTGCTCACAGAACAAAGGATTGAGCACATACCAGAAGAGAGCTATCCAGCTGCAGAACCGGCCCATCTCCTTGTCAGAAGCAGTGAGGCAGGTGGTAACAGCCAGAGCTGGAACACAAGGGGCAATCTCAGCCCCAGAGACATATCCTCCACCAAACTGTGAGCAGACTCCCAGTTGCTAACCAATCTTCCTGGGATCCTGGATTGTTGACATGCACCAGAAGGGTTGCAGCTTGAAATCAGCTCCCCAGAGGAGATACATGGCACACTTGAAATGGCACTTTCACTGCAAACACAGGAAATGGAGTGGCTAAGAACGGGGAGGTGATAAGACGTACCACACATCGGGGACAGTGCACTCTCCAAGCATCTGGTCACCTGAGATGGTCAGACCTGGGAAGGGCACAAAACACAGGGCCAACTGAGTCTGTACCTTTGTGGAATGCCCAAGAATCTGAACCTGGCTTAGACCTGGGAAGTGCACATAACCTGAACCTGGCTTAGACCTGGGAAGTGCACACAACCCAGGGCCCACTTTAGACAGTTCCCCTACAGAGCAACCTGAAGCCTAAGCAGTGTAGATTGGGAATGCACACACGCCATGACTGGGAGGCAAACACAGTGTGGCCCAGATACTGGAGCACTCCCAGCACATGCCAGTGTATTTGTTTGCAGTGTTCCTCCCTCCCCACAGCACAACTGAATGAGTGAGCCTAAATAAAGTGACCACTTTAGCCCCATTTGCAAACAGAGGAAGCAAAAACAAAAGAAGAAGAGGGAACCGCTTTGGAAGTGACAGGTTCAGGAGATTAAAACCCTGTAGTTACCATTGACTACATTGAAAGGGGCCTTATAGAACTTGAGAAGTATAAGCTGGAACAAGAAACTATCTGAATGTGAACTGACCCCACACTGCCCTCAACAGCTCCAGAGAAATTTCTAGATGTATTTTATAATTATTTTAATTTAATCTTTTTGATTTTAAGTTCTTTATTAGTCTTTAATTTTCATTTTATAACCTACTGTTATCTTGCAAAAAAAAACTATTTTTAAAGTAAATTTCATATATATATATATATATATATATATATGCCAGAGTCCAGCTCCAGCAGCCAGGGATTCAACCTGAAGAGATGGACGTTGTCAGTGATGATGATATAGCCTCTGACTCATAGTGTGGGACTACATGCTTATTTCAAGCTTCAGGTTTTCTTTTATACTTTGACAAAAGCATTAGGTCAGAGGTTTGACATTTTTAGTTTCCTCCACCCAGATTTACTGTACTTAACTTGTGATTACATTGTAACTCATGCTACATTCCTCAGTTTATTTCTTATCTTTCTAAATCCTGTTTGCCCCTAGCATCTTAAGATCATTATCTCCTAAAAATTCTTCTATCTATTCTTAATTAATCCTAAGCCTTAAACTCAGCAAACTTCTTTTGCCATAAACATTCCCCTCACAAACAGTTCTCAGATAATAATCCTTCCCGTGGCCTCAAGCTGCTACATCTACATCTACAGCAGGTCTATGTGCTCATCCTGGGATATTCTTTGTAAAGATCCTTGCACAAATGTCAATGGTTATTTTATAGATTATTTTCTGGGCACAACTGTAGAAGGCTTTGTCCTTTATCATGCTTCTCTCAAGCACCTTAACATTCTTTCCAGCCAACTCAACCAAAGAAAGGAAAGAACAAGTCAGAATCACAAGGCCTAACTCCTTCATCCCAAGACTGTGCCTGCAAGATGAGGAGAGCAGGTTGGGGCCATGCCTCCATTTTGTCATTAATGCCTAATGCAGCTCCTGACATCTTCCCCTTTCTTATTTTTTAGAGCATAAGTATGAAACTCAGTAGATAAAGCAGAGACATTTTGGTTAAGTATTCTGAAAAGGCATGGGGCTATTACACAACTCAGAATCATAGGCATAAGCACATGGCCGCATGAATCATTATTATAAAAAAGGATCCATGGGAAAGATATCCCTCCAAATTTTAAAAGAGGGAATTAGAAAGCCATTGAGAGGAAAAGTCAGACTCCACCTGCTTCATATTCTGAATATCCTGGTGTAACTTAGAAATATTAATACTAAAATCTGAATGATTCCAGACGCCTAAAATATGATTCCTAATGTGTTCTCAAGAATGTACAGAATCATTCACTTGTAGAGGGGGAATGCACATCCATTTAAATTCAGCATGGCACCTTAAAGACACCTTAATTTTTAAATTTGTAATTTCTTGCCCAATAAGCAGGACTGTTATTTCTAAAGCATTGACCCTATTTTCTATTTTCCTATCTATAATTTCCTGTGTAGTAAGAGCTACGGAGACATTTCTGGACAGCTGATCGACAAAAGAGGCAGTATACACTTCTCTTGACAGGGCAACAGCAGAAACTGTAACTTAAGCAATTATGGCAATCAAGGCAATTATTCCCACAATTAGAGCTGTAATGAATCTCTTAGGTGGAGAAATTAAGCCATTAAATTCATACAAAACTTTCAATGCATAATCATCAAACCATTGTCCCTCTAATTTTACAGGAACCATCAAATATGGTGGTTGCTTTACAATCATCACAGCCTTATAATTACTATAATCATTCCCATCAACACAATTTGATATAAAACAATTCACACATTCGACATTATAAACAGTTTTTCCTTCAAAAACTCTCAACTCATTCTGATTTCTGGCCAACAAAAATGCATAGGGAGAATGTGTGCATGCCCATACAATATATCTTTGTTCATTTAAAGGTCTATGTAAAATCACAGGTGCCATAGCAGCCAATGCTCTCCATAGTTCAGGCTTCATGGGACCTGTTCCATCGAAACTCACTAAAGGAGGAACCCATCCATTAACATGCCACTTAGTAATTGCTAAAGGATAAGGGATGAATGAATCATTCCATATGGATCTATAAGGTTCTTAAAAAATCAAGTTCAATCATTGATCTGAAAGATAGGGGCACCCCCATTTGGTCAGAAAATGTCTGGTGGCAACAATGGGAATAGATAACTTTATGGCGTACATGCATTCTTTCCAACGAGGAAAGCCAGAAATTCTGCTTATGCTTTCCCAGGCCTGTAGTCCTTGTTCATCAGAATCTGGAGTGGGGAGTGCACAGCTCAGAAAGTCCTTTAAATGAGGGGGTGCCTGTTTTATGGCATCATATAGTCTTTCCTGCGCCCCTGGCATCAGCAGCTGTAAGGACCAAAAGTTTCTCTTGCCATCACTTCTCGGAGAATCAGTAA
Organism: Bubalus kerabau; assembly: GCF_029407905.1. Taxonomy (NCBI): domain Eukaryota; kingdom Metazoa; phylum Chordata; class Mammalia; order Artiodactyla; family Bovidae; genus Bubalus; species Bubalus kerabau. The sequence continues at coordinate 54,570,638 of NC_073647.1, read as the reverse complement.
GCATGCCTTTCAAGGAAGTGCTAACACATCCATTCAACACCAGAGCTGATTCTTGTAAGGAGGAAGGTATAGCAAAGCAAATAGGTGGATAAACTGACACGCCTGAAAAATTGAAGGGAGCACTGACCACTGTTTTAGCATTATTAGGATAGATAGACCTCCGCCCAAAAGAAGAGTATCATTAACAAAAACACAAATGGGCTCATTCATCCAATCAACAGGCTGGAAAGAAGGTGGATTAGGCAAATAGGCCCAGTGAACCTTTTCTGCACTGGAGGGCCTCGGCTGACAAGCCAACACAGCAAGCATAGCCACAAACATTACCATAGGAGTGGCCTCATGTTTTCCCCTTTCTATTAATTCTTCAGCCTGTTGAGCGAGATGTTTCAGCTGGCCCAAGTTGGCACCATGCTGGAGGTAGTTGCTTGAGTATGATGATGGTGATGAGATGGAGCAGAATACGGTTGGACTTGATTAGCATGTCTCTCCTGAAGCGCCAGGTGCCTGAAGCGATGTACTAGCGGTAAAGCCTCAGGTGAAGGGTCACTCGCCCTTGGGCTTCTTGGCTCCCTCAGGTCCGGACTCAATGAGCTTCTGATCTCCCCATCTTTCCTCGGTCCCAGGCTCCAGGACCCCAGAGATCTCAGTGACCTCAGGGGTCTTTGTGATCCTGGAGGTCTCATGGGACTGGACATGTTGAATTAGTCTTTCAGGAATCCAAACAGGAGAAGTGGAATCCTGTGGAAACACACAAGCATACCCTCTCCCACAAGTTAGCAACACATCTGGCCCTCTCCATTCTCCTGTAAGGAGGTCTTTCTACTTGACCAGAGGCCGAGTCATAGCCCCTTCAGGAATCCAGTGTCTCATCATTGCAGTCTGCCCCTGTGTGTCCATGTTTAAATGGTTAATTAGAAACAAAGCATGGTGTAAAACATTATGTGGAGAGGAATACTTAAATTCTCCCTGCCTTAATTTAACTATCTGATTTTTTAAAGTCTGGTGTGCCCTTTCCACTATGGCTTGGCCTTGGGATTAACTCCTAATGGTGGAGATGGATTAAATGTTGGGCAATTTGGACACAACTTAACTATTTGTCTAGCTGCTTCCCTAGGGATATGAAACTCATACTTTAAATGAGATGCATTTTGATGGTGAATTTTGTGAGAATTTTTGGCCTTGTCAATCTTTTCATGTAAGTTTAAAGCAATTACTTTAGTTAATGCATCTGCCAAAGCATTTCCTTCATGCAAAGGGCCGGGCCCGCAAAAAATATATTTTTCTCTATGTTTAATCTCCTCCTGTAAATCAGATAACAAGGAAAAAATGGTAGTTTAATTTTCTGGAATATTAGCAGTCTCAATATGGGGAAACAACCCTACAATATATCAGGAGTCAGTCAGAAGATTGAAGGTACGGTCTCTTAAATGTTGAAAAGCCCAAATAACCACCCTCAACTCAGCTGTCTGGACTGATGTCTCTTCAGTTACCTGAACATGGGATTTTCCATCAATAATTGTGACTGCTTTACCATTAGAGGAACCATCTGTGAAAACTAAAATTGCCCCTTCCAAAGGTTGAATAGAAAATTTCTTCAGAAAAATCAGTGGATGTGCTTTCAAAAAGTGCAAAAGGGGGCTTGAGGGCAAATGAAACAAAATGTGACCCCTGAAATCTATCAGGGCAACTTGCCAATCATCACTATTTTGTAAAAGAAATTGCAGTTGATCATTATTGAATGGAATCACTATATTTGCTACTTCCGTTCCAAAAAGTTCCACACTTCTTTTTCTACCTTTTATAATTAATTGTGCCACCAAGCTGGGATAAGACAAAACTATTTCTCTTGGCATCACTGGTAGATGGAGCCATTCCAATGGACCTTCTTGCCACAAACATTCGGTAGGTGTATGTTCCGTGGTGAGAATAATTAAATCCCATCCTCTGGTAATATTATTCCTAATTAACTGATCATTTAAAGCCTCATCCACTTTAACAAGAGCTGATTCGGCCTCACTAGTCAATTCTCTCTTAGAACTGGGATTAGGATCGCCTTTTAAGCAATCAAACAGAGGATTTAAATCTGCAGTGGTCAGTTTTAAATGTGGGTGTATCCAATTAATATCCCCTAATAATTTCTGGAAATCATTTAAAGTTAGTAAACGATCTCTCCACAGCTGCAAAGGGGCATGACTCACAGTATGGGTACTTAATACCCTCCCTAAATAAGAGAAAGGAGGATTTACTTGTATCTTATCTGGAGCTATCTTTAAACCCCAGTTTTCCAAGGCCTCAATCAATTCAGATAAGATTTCTTGCAACAAGGCTCTGTCCTTATGAGCTGCCAAAATATCATCCATATAATGTATCAAATATAGATCTTTATACTTTCCTCTAACATTTTGCACAGCTTGGTCTACAAATTTCTGACACAAGGTGGGGATATTTTTCATTCCCTGAGGCAAAAGCTTCCATTGAAATCTTCTATACGGCTGTTTAAGAGTAGCTGAAGGGAGACTGAAGGCAAACCATTTACAATCCTGAACAGCCAGGGGGATGGTAAAGAAACACTCCTGTAGATCTATGACTATCACATTATATTGAAAAGGCACAGCTACTGGGGAAGGGAGGCCCGACTGGAGGGCCCCCATGTCTTCCATAGTTGCATTTATAGCTCTCAAATCTTGTAACAATTTCCATTTTCCTGATTTATTCTTAATGACAAAACTGGGAGTATTCCAGGGGCTATTAGAAGGCTCTATATGGCCCTCTGCCAGTTGTTCCATAACTAAATCCTCAGCTGCCTGCAGCTTTTCAGCTGTTAAGGGCCATTGCTCCACCCATACCGGATCATCAGATTTCCAGGTAATAGGGTCAGCAGCAAAAAAACAGCCTCTAGGATAAATTTGAATATCCCAGATCTTCTCTATTAGGAACTGCCTCTAATGGAGAAGCAATTCCCTGATGATCTTTACCAAGCCCCTTATCAGAATTATACCTCATTTGCAGCATTTGATTAGTAACCTTTCCATCTGGGCTGTATAAAAGCATTCCCATCTGAGATAATTTATCTCTCCCCCATAAAGAAAAAGGTAGTGAAGGAGTCACATATGGACAAAAGGTGCCTTGTGCCCCCTTTTCATCTGACCATGTCAAAATTTGTGAGCTCTTAGCAACAGAGGATACTGACCCTATTCCTACCAATCCAGCATTGGTCAGATGCGTCGGCCAGGATGAGGGTCCATCTTTTCCAGCAATGCAAGAGACGTCTGCTCCAGTATCTAACAGCCATGACATTTTATTTTCTTGAATTAAAAGATCTTTCAAAGACTTAGAAGCTGTAATTTCCTGCACCCCAAAAGCTAGATCAATGGATCCAAATCCTCTGCGGCCCCTAGCTTGAGAAATCAAGGTTTTTCTTGTCTGATAATAAGGTAAAAACAAAAGCTGTGCTATTCCTTTACCTTTATTAATTTGCACAGTTCTGGCAAGTGGCGAGATCAAAACTTTTATTTCCCCAGTATAATCAGAATTTACTACACCAGTTCAGTTCAGTTCAGTCACTCAGTGGTGTCCGACTCTTTGCGACCCCATGAATCGCAGCACGCCAGGCCTCCCTGTCCATCACCAACTCCCGGAGTTCACCCAGACTCACGTCCCTAGAGTCAGTGATGCCATCCAGCCATCTCATCCTCTGTCATCCCCTTCTCCTCCTGCCCCCAATCCCTCCCAGCATCAGTCTTTTCCAATGAGTCAACTCTTCGTATAAGGTGGCCAAAGTACTGGAGTGTCAGCTTTAGCATCATTCCTTCCAAAGAAATCCCAGGGCTGATCTCCTTCAGAATGGACTGGTTGGATCTCCTTGCAGTTCAAGGGACTCTCAAGAGTCTTCTCCAGCACCACACTTCAAAAGCATCAATTCTAGGGCGCTCAGCCTGCTTCACAGTCCAACTCTCACATCCATACATGACCACTGGAAAAACCATAACCTTGACTAGACAGACTTTTGTTGTCAAAGTAATGTCTCTGCTTTTGAATATGCTATCTAGGTTGGTCATAACTTTCCTTCCAAGGAGTAAGTGTCTTTTAATTTCATGGCTGCAATCACCATCTGCAGTGATTTTGGAGCCCCCCAAAATAAAGTCTGACACTGTTTCCCCATCTATTTCCCATGAAATGATGGGACCGGATGCCATGATTTTCAGGCACTACCAAAATTCCTTGAAGAGAGAGAGAGCTACACCCTAGCACAAGCCCTACAATGCCCTCAGGCAGGGGGCCAGCCACTCCTGTTGGAATCAGAGTAACCAATACATCAGGGTTGGTTAATATTGTTGCCATGGCGGAACTGAGGTCCAGTCCTGCACTACCTGAGGTTGCTCTAAGAAGTTCCGAGACGGAACAAGGGGAACAAAGGGATTCAATGCAACTGCCCCTATGGTTGTCTGGGGCCGGGGCTGCCCCTTCTGCCCGTTTCCCTGAAACTGGGATAAGTTGCTTTCTTGTACTTGGAGGGTGAGCGTAGTCCCATCCATATGAAATTTAGATCTACAGTCTTTTGCCCAGTGATACCCTTTCTGGCACTGGGGCAAAGTGCCTTTGGGGGGTTGGTATTAGTCTGTATTGGCAAGGCTTGTTGTCCCTGCTTGGCAGGACATTGCCAGCAAAAAAAGCCCCATTTGGCCACAAGAGAAACATTTTTTATTTGTAGAATCATTTCCATTAGGATTAATCTTTTTTTTTTTTTTTTCTTTTAGCCTGAGTGAGGCCCCCCGAGGGGGTTTTCTCCAAGGAGCAGGCTCTGTATATTGCACATGCTTCTGCTTTAAAAGCTCCATTGTTTTAAAAGAAAAACTCTTTAATCTTTCTGAGCCTTAGGCAATGCTCTGGGAGGCTTTGGGGGCAAAGTGGGGGAACTCCTAGGCCCTGGGAGGCACAAGCGGAGGTGGTGGCAATTGTCTTGAACCAGAAAGTGGTGAATAAATTTTTAAAGGTTTGCGTAGAGGGGGAGGGGGTTTGCCAGTGCGCCTGGCCTCAGCGTCCTGTAAGCCCTCTCCTTCTTTGGGAGGAAGTCTCGAGGGAGGAGCACAGTCTCCCTTCTTTTCTTCGTCAATGTCAGAAAATATGATCTGCGCAGAAGGTGGAGACCCACCATCCACCACTATAGCTTCCCCCATAGGCTATCTAACAGCCTCATGATGGGAGTCTAGGATGTTTCTAATCATATTCCACAGAGCAAAAGCATCTACAGGAACCTTTTCTGGCCCATGCAAAGTATAAAACAAACGTAGAAATTTAGACAGTCTTCCTGTGCTTACTTTAACGCCTCTGCCTCTATGGGCTAACATATGAAGTGATATTTTAATAAACATTTGTCTATTCTTAGATGCAGAGAAACCCATTCTTCTAGAGAATATTCTTATTCATTCTGTACCCTCCTCACCCTGCCTAAACTGCAGAGGGGTGCCAGTCCCCAACAGGTACAATCCTAACTGTCCTGCATTACAATCACAAATTACTTACTCTTCAGCGTCCCCTGTTTGGGTGCCACTTGCCAGAGTCCAGTTCCAGCAGCCAGGGATTCAACCTGAAGAGACGGATGGTGTTGGCGACGATGATGTAGTCTCTGACTCATAGTATGGGACTACCTGCTTATTTCAAGCTTTAGGTTCTCTTTTATACTTTGACAAAAGCATTAGGTCAGAGATTTGACATTTTTAGTTTCCCCCACCCAAATTTACTGTGCTTAACTTGTGATTACATTGTAACTCATGCTACATTCCTCAGTTTATTTCTTATCTTTCTAAATTCTGTTTCGCCCTAGCATCTTATGATCATTATCTCCTAAAATGGCTTCTAGTTATTCTTAATTAATCCTAAACCTTAAACTCAGCAAACTTCTTTTGCCATAAACATTCCCCTCAAAACAGGTCTCAGATAATAATCCTTCCCATGGCCTCAAGCTGCGGCCTATGTGCTCATCCTGGGGCATTCTTCATAAAGATCCTTGCACAAATGTCAATGGTTATTTTATAGATTATTTTCTGGGCACAACTGTAGAAGGCTTTGTCCTTTCTCATGCTTCTCTCAAGCACTTCAACATTCTTTCCAGCCAACTCAACCAAAGAAAGGAAAGAACAAGTCAGAATCACAAGGCTTAACTCCTTCATCCCAGGACTGTGCCTGCAAGATGAGGAGAGGGGGTTGGGGCCATGCCTCCATTTTGTCAGTAAAGCCTAACGCGGCTCCTGACATATATATATACACACACACACATTTTTTACAGTTTTTGTGATTTTGTTTTGTTCCTTTTAAATATTGTATTTTTGAGAGTCTACCCTCTATTCTAGATTTGTAACCTTTGCTGTTTGGTATTTGTTATCAATTTTGTACCTTGAAGAATGTAACCTTCAGTACCCATTTTTACTTAGGAGTGCGATTACTGCCTTGATGGCTCTCACCACTTTTGACTCTCCTTTTTCTCCTGCAGGTCACATCTATCTCTTCCTGCCTCCTCTCTTCTCTATCTAACTCTGTGTGCTCTTTGTGTGTTCTGGGCTGTGGAGAACACTTAGGGAACTCATTACTGGCTAGATTTGTCTCTCTCCTTTTGACTCTCCCTCTTCTCCTCCTGGTCACCTCTATTTCCTTCCTCCCTCTTCTCTTCTTTATGTAACTCTGTGAACCTTTCTGGGTGTCCCTCACAATGAAGAATCTTTTCACTATTAACCTAGATGTTTTTATCATCTGTGCTGTATGGATGGAGAAGTCTTGAGGCAACTTTAAGAATAAGACTGAAAGCCAAAGGCAGGAGGCTTAAATTCAAAACTTGAGAATACCAGAAAACTCCTGACTGCAGGGACCATTAACTGACAAGAGATCATCCAAAAGCCTCCATACCTACACTGAAACCAAGCTCTACCCAAGAGCCAACAAGTTTCAGACCAAGACATACCATACTAATTGTCCAACAATGCAGGAACATAACCTGGAGCATTAAATTACAGGCTGTCAAAAGTCACACCAAGCACATAGACACCTCAAACATCAACACTGGATACTCCAGAGAGAAGAGATCCAGGTCCAACTACCAGAACACTGAAGCAAGCTTCCCTAAAAATCTAGAGTAGAGGTTAAACTCTCAAAAATACAATATTAAACAAAAGGGGGGGCGGTCCTAAGATGGCAGAGGCATAGGATGGAGAGACCACTTTTCCCCCCACAAATTCATTGAAAGAACATTCGAACACTGAGCAAATTCCACAAAACAACTTCTGAATGCTGGCAGAGGACATCAGGCACCCAGAAAGACAGACCATTGTCTTTGAAAGGAGGTAGAGAAAAAAATATAAAAGATAAAACGAGAGACAAAAGAGGGAGGGACAGAAATCCATCCTGGGATGGAGTCTTAAAAAAAAAAAAAAAAAAAAGTTTCCAAACACCCAGAAAAACTCTCAGTGGAGAATCTGTGGTGAGCCTTGGAACCTCAGAGAGCAACATAACTGGGACAAAAAATAAATAAATAATTAAAACCCACAGATTACATACCTAAGGCAACTCCCAGCAGAGAAGCAACACAGACACTTGCATCTGCCACTAGCAAGTGGGGGCTGGGCAGGGAGTCATGGGCTGCATCCCTTAGAGTAAGGACCGGGCCTGAATGCCCCAAGGGCAATCTGAGGGAACAAACTTGAGATAGCAAACCAGACTGTGGGATAGCTATCCCACGAAAAGCCCTAACCTAAAACACTGTCAGGCCTGCTCACAAAACAAAGGACTGAGCCAAGCTGGCCGGCTGTGGACCAACCCATTCCCCCCGGAGACAGGCAAGCGAGGGCAGCCAGACCTGGAAGGGGGCAATCACAGCCCCAGAGAGGCATCATCTACCAAACGGCAAGCAGGCTTCATTGTTAATCAAGACTCCTTGGGATTCTGGGCCTTCGACATCCGCCGGGAGGGTCACAGCCAGAGATCAGCTCCCTAGAGGAGACACAAGGCACACCTGAGAAGGTGCGCCCATTGTAACCCAGAAAACCGAGCGGCTGGGATGGGGAAGGAGATAAGTCACAGCTCGCCAAGTACCTGGTCACCTGAGCTGCTGCTATCGGGGAAGAGCACAAAACACAGGCCCAATCAAGTCTGAGCCTTTATGGAGTACCCAAGAACCTGAACCTGAGTGACTTTGACCTGGGAAGTGCACTCAACCCAGGACCGGCCTCAGACAGTTCCTGGCAGAGCAACCTAGAGCCTGAGAAGTATAGACTGGGAAAGTACAGACACCGTGAGTGGGGGCAAACCCAGTGTGACCGAGACACTGGGAGCACTCTCCACAGACGCCAGTGATATTTGTTTGCAGTCTTCCTCCCTTGCCACAGCACGACTGAACAAGTAAGCCTAAAAAAATTGACCACCACCGTCCCCTTGTATCAGAGTGGAAATTAGCCACTGAAGAGGACAGCAAACAGAAGCGAAAATAAACAGAGGGAACCACTTCAGAAGTGACAGTTGCAATAGATTAAAACCCTGCAGTTAGCACCAACTACATAGGAATGGGCCTATATATCTTGAGAACTGTAAGCTGGATCAAGGAACTATCTGAAAATGAACTGACCCCACACTGTCCACAACAATAACATGAGAGAAAGTCCTAGAGATATTTTTACTACTATATATATATATTTTATTTTTTTTTTAAATTTAAGTCCTCTATTACTCCTTTAATTTTCATTTGTATAACCTACTATTACTTTGCAAAAAAATACCCTGTTTTTTAAGCAAACTTTATATATATATATATATATATATATATAATTTTTGTGACTTTTTTTTTCTTTAATATTGTATTTTTGAGAATCTAAACTCTACTCTAGATTTGTAATCTTTGTTTTTTGGTATTTGTTATCAATTTTGTACCTTTAAGAACCCAATCTTCAGTACCCATTTTTACTTGGGAGTGAGATTACAGGCTGGATTGCTCTCTCTGCCTTTGGACTCTCCTTTTTCTCTACCAGATCGTCTCTATCTCTTCCCTCCCACTTCTCTTCTCTACCCAACCCTGTGAATCTCTTTGTGTGTTCCAGGCTGTGGAGAACACTTAGGGAACTGATTACTGGCTGGATCTGTCTCTCTCCTTTTGATTCCCCCTTTTATCCTCCTGGCCACCTCTCTCTCCTTTCTCACTCTTCTCTTCACTGTGTAACTCCGTGAACATCTCTGAGGGGTGCAGACTGGGAAGAACACATAGGGAAGTGATTACTGGCTAGCTTGCTCTCTCCTTTTTTGATTCCCCCTCTTCTCCTCCTGGTCACCTCTATCTCCCTCCTCCCTCTTCTCTTCTCCATGCAACTCTGTGTACCTCTCCAGGTGTCCCTCACTGTGGAGAAACTTTTCATCATTAACCTAGATATTTTATCATTGGTGTTGTATAGATGGAGAAGTCTTGAGGTTACTGTAAGAATACGACTGAAAACCAGGGGTAGGAGGCTTCAGTCCAAATCTTGAGAACACCATAGAACTCCTCATTCCAGGGAACATTAATTGATAGGAGCTCATCTGACACCTCCATACTTACACTGAAACCAAGCACCACCCAAGGTCCAAAAAGTTCCAGAGAAAGACATACTGCACAAATTCTCCAGCAACACAGGGACATAGCCCTGAGCTTCAATAAACAGGCTGCCCAAAGTCACACTAAACCCACTGACATCTCAAAACTCATTACTGGACACTTCAGTGCACTCCTGAGAAACGAAATCCAGCTCCACCCAACAGAACATCGACACAAGCTTCCCTAAGCAAGAAACCTTGACAAACCACACATCCAACCCCACCCGCAGCGAGGAAACTCCACAATAAAGAGAACTCCACAAACTGCCAGAATACGGAAAGGCCACCCCAAACACAGCAATATAAACAAGATGAAAAGGCAGAGAAATACCCAGCAAGTAAAAGAACAGGATAAATGCCCACCAAACCAAACAGAAGAGGAAGAAATAGGGAATCTACCTGATAAAGAATTCCAAATAATGATAATGAAAATGATTCAAGATCTTGAAAAAAAAAAATAGAGTTCTGATAAATAGCCTTGAGACAAAGATCGAGAAGATGCAAAAAATCTTTAACAAGGACCTAGAAGAAATAAAAAAGAGTCAATCAATAATTAATAATGCAATAAATGAGATGAAAAACACTCTGGAGGGAACTAAGAGTAGAATAATGGAGGCAGAAAACAGGATTAGTGAGGTAGAAGATAGAATGGTAGAAATAAATGAAACAGAGAGGGAAAAAGAAAAAAAGAATTAAAAGAAATGAGGACAAACTCAGAGGCCTCTAGAACAATGTTAAATGCCCCAACAATCGAATCATAAGAGTCCCAGAAGAAGACAAAAAGAAAGGCCATGAGAAAATACTTTAGGAGATAATAGTTGAAAATTTCCCTAAAATGCAGAAGAAAATAGTCACCCAAGCTCAAGAAACCCAGAGAGTACCAAAAAGGATAAACCCAAGGCAAAACACCCCAAGACACATATTAATCAAATTAACAAATTTCAAACACAAAGAACAAATATTAAAAGCAGCACAGGAAAAACAACAAAAAACACACAGTGGGATTCCCAGGAGGATAACAGCTTATTTTTCATAGAAACTCTTCTTGCCAGAACGGAATGGCAAGACATACTTAAAGTGATGAAAGAAAAGAACCTATAGCCCAGATTACTGTACCCAGCAAGGATCTCATTCAAATATGAAAGAGAAATCAAAAGCTTTACAGACAAGCAAAAGCTGAGAGAATTCACCACCCAACCAGCTATCCAACAAATGCTAAAGTATCTTCTCTAGACAAGAAACACAGAAAGGGTATATAAACTTGAACCCAAAGCAATAAAGTAAAATGCAATGGGATCATACTTATAAATAATTACCTTAAATGTAAATGGGTTGAATGCCCCAACCAAAATACAAAGACTGGATGAATGGATACAAAAACAAGACCCCTATATATGTTGCCTAAAAGAGACACACGTCAAAACAGGGACACATAGAGACTGAAAGTGAAGGGCTGGAAAAAGATATTCCACACAAAGAGAGACCAAAAGAAAGCAGGAGTAACAATACTCATATCAGATAAAATATACTTTAAAACAAAGGTTGTGAAAAGAGACAAAAAAGGATACTACATAATGATCAAAGAAACAATTCAAGAGGAGATATAGCAATTATAAATACATATGCCACCAACATAGGAGTAGCACAATATGTTAGACAAATGCTAACAAGTATGAAAGGGTAAATTAATAATAACACAATAATAGTGGGAGACTTTACTACTCCACTCACACCTATGGATAGATCAACTAAACAGAAAATTAACAAGGAAACACAAACTTTAAATTATACAATAGACCAGTTAGGCTTAATTGATATCTATAGGACATTTCACACAAAAACAATGAATTTCAACTTTTTCTCAAGTGCACATGGAAACTTCTCCAGGAGAGATCACATCCTGGGCCATAAATCTGGCCTTGGTAAATTCAAAAATTTGAAATCATTCCAAGCATCTTTTCTGACAACAATGCAGGAAGATTAGATGTCAATTAGAGAAGAAAACATTTTAAAAATTCCAATATATGGAGGCTGAAGAACATGCTGCTGAATAATCAACAAATTACAGAAGAAATTTTAAAAGAAATCAAAATGTGCATTAAAACGAATGAAAATGAAAACACAACCCAAAACCTATATGACACGGTAAAAGCAGTGCTAAGAGGAAGCTTTATAGCAATACAGGAAACAGGAAAAAAAAAAAAAAAGTCAAACAAATAAACTAACTCTACACCTAAACCAACTAGAAAAGGAAAAAAGAAGAACCCCAGGGTTAGTACAAGGAAATAAATTATAAAAATTAGGGCAGAAATAAATGCAAAAGAAACAAAACAGACCATAGCAAAAATGAACAAAAGCTGGTTCTTTGAGAAGTTAAATAAAATTGACAAACCATTAGCCAGATTCATCAAGAAACAAAGGGAGAAAAATCAAATCAATAAAATTTGAAATGAAAATGGAGAGATCACAACAGACAACACAGAAATACGAAGAATCATAATAGACTATTATCAGCAATTATATGCCAATAAAATGGGCAACTTGGAAGAAATGGAAAAAAAAAAATTCTTACAAAAGTAAAACTTTCCAAAACTGAACCACGATGAAATGGAAAATATTAACAGACCCACCACAAGCATGGAAATTGAAACTGTAATCAGAAATCTTCCGGCAAACAAAAGCCCAGGACCAGACGGCTTCACGGCTCAATTCTACCAAAAATTTAGAGAAGAGCTAACACCCATCCTACTCAAACTCTTCCAGAAAATTGCAGAGAAAGGTAAATTTTCAAACTCATTCTATGAGGCCACCATCACTGTGATGCCAAAACCTGACAAAGATGCCACAAAAAGAAGAAAACTATAGGCCAATATCACTGATGAACATAGATGCAAAAATTCTTAACAAAATTCTAGCAATCAGAATCAAACAACATATTAAAAAGATTATACATCATGACCAAGTGAGATTTATCCCAGGGATGCAAGGATTCTTAAATATTTGCAAATCAATCAATGTAATATACCACATTAACAAATTGAAAAATAAAAACCATATGATTATCTCAATAGATGCAGAGAAATCCTTTGACAAAATTCAACATCCATTTATGATTAAAAACCTTCCAGAATGCAGGAATAGAAGGAACATACCTCAACATAATAAAAGCTATATATGACCAACACACAGCAAACATTATCCTCACTGGTGAAAAATTGAAATCATCTCCCCTAAAGTCAGGAACAAGACAAGGGTGCCCACTCTCACCACTACTATTCAACATAGTTTTGGACGTTTTGGCCATAGCAATCGGAGCAGTAAAAGAAATAAAAGGAATCCACATTGGAAAAGAAGAAGTAAAACTCTCACTGTTTGCAGATGACATAATCCTCTAAACAGAAAACCCTAAGGACTCAATCAGAAAATTACTAGAGCTAATTAATGAATATAGTAAAGTTTCAGGATATAAAATCAACACACAGAATTCCCTTGCATTCATATACACTAATAATGAGAAATTAGAAATAAAAATTAAGGAAACAATGCATTCACCAGTGCAATGAAAAGAATAAATTACTTAGGAATACATCTACCTAAAGAAACAAAAGACCTATATATAGAAAACTATAAAACACTGGTGAAATAAATCAAAGAGGACACTAAGAGTTGGAGAAATATACCGTGTTCATGGATCGGAAGAGTCAATATAGTGAAAATGAATATACTACCCAAAGCAATCTATAGATTCAATGCAATCCCTATCAAACTACCAATGGTATTTTTCACAGAACTAGATCAAATAATTTAACAATTTGTATGGAAATACAAAAAAACTCGAATAGCCAAAACAATCTTGAAAAAGAAGAATGGAACTGAAGGAATCAATCTGCCTGACTTCAGGCCCTACTACAAAGCCTCAGTCATCAATACAGTACGGTACTGGCACAGAGACTGAAATATACATCAACAGAACAAAATAGAAAGCCCAGAGATAAATCCACATACCTATTGACATCTATTCTTCGACAAAGGAGGCAAGAATATACAATGGAGAAAAGACAATCACTTTAACAATTGGTGCTGGGAAAACTGGTCAACGACCTGTAAAAAAAATGAAATTAGAACACTTTTTAACACCATACACAAAATAAATTCTAAATGGATTAAAGATCTAAACGTAAGGCCAGAAACTATAAATCTCCTAGAGAAAAACATAGACAAAACTCTCTTCGACATAAATCACAGCAGCATCCTCCATGACCCACCTCCCAGAATATTGGAAATAAAAGCAAATATAAACAAATGAGAACTAATTAAAATTGAAAGCTTTTGCACAACAAAAGAAACAATAAGCAAGGTGAAAAGACAGTCTTCAGAATGGGAGAAAATAATAGCAAAAGAAGCAACAGACTAAGAATTAATCTCAAAAATAGACAAGCAACTCTTGCAGCTCAATTCCAGAAAAATAAATGACCCAATCAAAAAATGGGCCAAAGAACTAAACAGATTTTTCTCCAAAGAAGACATACAGATGGTTAACAAACACATAAAAAGATGCTCAACATCACTCATTACAGAGAAATGCCAATCAAAACAACAATGAGGTACCATTTCATGCCAGTCAGAATGGCTGTGATCCAAAAGTCTACAAGCAGTAAATGCTGGAGAGGGTGTGCAGAAAAGGGAACCCTCTTACACGGTTGGTGGGAATGCAAACTAGTACAGCCACTATGGAGAACAGTGTGGAGATTCCTTAAAAAACTGGAAATACAACCCAGCAATCCCACTGCTGGGCATACACACCGAGGAAACCAGAATTGAAAGAGACACGTGTACCTCAATGTTCATCACAGCACTGTTTATAATAGCTAGGACATGGAAACAACCTAGATGTCCATCAGCAGACGAATGGATAAGAAAGCTGTGGTACATATACAAAATGGAATATTACTGAGGCATTAAAAAGAATACATTTGAATCAGTTCTAATGAGGTAGATGAAACTGGAGCCTATTATGCAGAGTGAAGTAAGCCAGAAAGAAAGACACCAATACAGTATACTAACATATATATATGGAATTTAGAATGATGATTATGATAACCCTGTATGCGAGACAGCAAAAGAGACACAGATGTATAGAACAATCTTTTGGATTCTGTGGGAGAGAGCGAGGGTGGGATGGTTTGCGGGAATGGCGTTGAAACATGTATATTATCATATGTGAAATGGATCACCAGTCTAGTTTCGATACATAATACAGGGTGCTCGGGGCTTGTGCACTGGGATGATGCAGAGGGATGGGATGGGGACGGAGGTGGGAGGAGGGTTCAGGATCAGGAACACATATACACCAGTGGTAGATTCATGTTAATATATGGCAAAACCAGTACAATATTTTAACATAATTAGCCTCCAAAAATAAATTAATTAATTAAAAATTAAATAGAGTAAAAACAAAATCACAAATATTATAAAAATATATATGATATTTACCTTAAAAATAGAGTCTTTTTTTGCAAGGCAATATTAGGTTATAAAAATGAAAGTTAAAAGAGTAATGAAAGACTAAAATTAAAAAAAAATTAAAAATTTATAAAATGATAATAGTAAAATCTATCTAAGAATTGCTCTGGAGCTGTTGAGTGCACTGTGGGTTCAGTTCAGTTTCAGATGGTTTCTTGTTGCAGCTTATACTTCTTCTCAAGGTGTATAGGCCCCTTCCAATGTATTTGCTGCTAACTACAGGGTTTTAATCTGTTACACTTGTCACTTCCAATGCGGTTCCCTCTGTTTATTTTGGCTTCTTCTGTTTTCAAGTCTCTTCAGTGTCTAATTTCTGACCTGACACAAGAGGGCAGAGGTGGTCACTTTATTTAGGTTCACTTGTTCAGTTGTGCTTTGGGGAGGGAGAAACACTGCAAAGAAATATCACTGGCATGTTGAGGAGTGTTCACAGTGTCTGGGCCACACTGGGTTTACCCCTGCTTACAGCGTGCATGCTTTACCTGTCTACACTGCTCAGGCTCCAGGTTGCTCTGCAGGGGAACTTTCTAAAGCAGGCCCTGGGTTTTGTGCACTTCCCAGGTCTAAGCCACACACATTCAAGTTCTGGGGTACTCCACAAAGGCACAAACCCGTTTGGGCCTGCACTTTTTGCCCTTCCCAGGTCCGAGCACCTCAGGCAACCAGGTGCTTTGAGAGCACACTCTTCCCAAGTGTGGTGGTGAGTCTTATCACCTCCCCCATCCCAGCCGCTCGGTTTCCTGGGTGTGCAGTGGGAGCACTGTCTCAGGTGTGCTCTGTGTCTCCTCTGGGGAGCTGATCTCTGGCTGCAACCCTCCTGGTGGATGTCAACCGTCCAGGATCCCAGGAAGACTTGGTTAGCAACTAGGGGCCTGCTCACAGTTTGGGAGGATGCCATCTCTGGTGCCGAGATTGCCCCTCTCCCTCTGGCTCTGGCAGTCACTTGCCTGCCTCTCTGCCTCCGGTGGTGGGTGGGCCAGTCAGCAGCGGGCTAGCTCTCCCCTGGTATTCTCTCAGTCCTTTGTTCTGTGTGCAGATCTGGCAGTGCCTTAGGTTAGAGCTTTTAGCGGGAAACTTCTCTCTCTCTCTCTTTTTTTGTTTTTCCTCTCTGGCAAACCCAAACCATAGTTTGGGCTCCTATCTCACCGTAGTTCCCTCAGATTCCCCTCAGGGCATTCAGGCCTGGTCCTTAAGCAATGCAGCCCACGCCTCCCTTTTCAGTCACCACTTGCTGGTTGCTGATGCGAGAGTCTGGGCTACTTCTCTGCTGTGAGTTGCCATTAGGCATGTAATCTGTGGATTTCACTTATTTATTTATTTTTCCTCCCCATTATGTTGCCTTCTGGCAGTCCAAAACTCCCCAAAGACCCGCCGGTGAGAGGGTTTTCTGGTGTTTGGAAACTTCTCCTCTTTTAAGACTCCCTTCCCAGGACGGGTCTCCGTCCCTAACTCTTTTGCCTCTCTTTATATCTTTTCTATTTTGTCCTACCTTCTGTGGAAGACAATGAGCTGCCTTTCTGGGTGCCTGATGCCCTCTGCCAGCATTCAGAAGTTGTTTTGTGGAATTTGCTCAGCGTTCAAATGTTCTTTAGATGAATTTTTGGGGAGAAAGTGGTCTCCCTGTCCTATTCCTCTGTCATCATAGAACTTCCACCACTGTGGGAGCCTTTAATACCCCCACTCACACCTATGGATAGTTCAACTAAGCAGGAAATTAGCCAGGAAATACGAATTTTAAATGATTCATTTGACCAACTAGACCTAATTGATATCTATAGGACATTTCACCCCAAAACAATGAATTTCACCTTTTTCTCAAGTGCACGCTGAACCTTCTCCAAGATTGATCACATCCTAGGCAATAAGTCTACCCTTGGTAAATTCAAAAATTTCAAATCACTCCAAGCATCTTTTCTGATCACAATGTGGTAAGATTAAATGTCAACTAGAGGGAAAAAAAAAAAAAAACTATTAAAATATAAACATATGGAGGCTGGATAACCAACAAATCACAGAAGAAATCAAAAAGGAAATCACAATATGCATATAAATGAAAGAAAATGAAAAAATAATACACAAAACATGGGATTCAGTAAAGGCAGTGCTAAGGGGAAGGTTGATAGCAATGCAAGCTTACTTCAAAAAAACAAGAGAGAAATCAAATAAATAACCTAACTCTACACCCAAAGCAACTAGGAAAAGAAGAAATGAAGAACCCCAGGCTTAGTACAAGGAAAGAAATCATAAAATTTAGGGAGGAAATAAATGAAAAAGAAACAAAGGAGACTATAGCAAAAATCAACAAAACTAAAAGCTGGCTCTTTGAGAAGATAAATAAAATAGACAAACCATTAGCCAGGCTCATCAAGAAACAAAGGGAGAAGAATCAAATCAATATAATTAGAAATGAAAATGGAGAAATCACAACAGAAAACACAGAAACACAAAGGATCATAAGAGACTACAATCAGCAACTATATACACACAAAAAATGGACAACTTTGAAGAAATTAACAAATTCTTACAAAAGTATAACTTTCCAAAACTGAACCAGGAAGAAATAGAAAATCTTAACAGACCAATCACAAGCACGGAAATCAAAACCGCAATAAAAAATCTTCCAACAACAAAATTCCAGGACCAGACGTCTTCACAGGTGAATTCTGCCAAAAATTTAGAGGACATCTAACACCTCTTCAGAAATTTGTAGAGGAAGGTAAACTGCCAAACTCATTTGATAAGGCCACCATCACCCTGATACCAAAACCAGACAAAGATGCCACAATAAAAGAAACTATAGGCCACTATCACAGATGAACACAGATGCAAAAATCCTCAACAGAATTCTAACAAACAGAATCCAACAACATATTTAAAAGATCATGCATCATGACAAATGGTCTTTATCCCAGGGTTGCAAAGATTCTTCCATATTTACAAATCAAACAATTCGATACACCACATTAACCAACTGAGAGATAAAAACAATATGACTATCTTAATAGATGCAGAGGAAGCCTTTAACAAAATCAAAATCCATTTATGATATAAAAAAAAAAAACCTCCAGAAAGCAGGCATAGAAGGAACATGCTGCTGCTGCTGCTAAGTCGTGTCCGATTCTGTGCGACCCCATTGATGGCAGCCCACCAGGCTCCACCGTCCCTGGGATTCTCCAGGCAAGAACACTGGAGTAGGTGGCCATTTCCTTCTCCAAGAAGGAACATACCCCAACATAATAAAAGCCATATATGATAAACCCACAACAAACATTATTCTCAATGGTGAAAAATTGAAAGCATTTCCCCTAAAGTCAGAAACAAGACAAGGGTGCCCCCCTCACCACTATTATTCCACATACTTTGGAAGTTTTAGCCACAACAATCAGAGAAATAAGAGAAATAAAAGAAATCCAGATTGGAAAAGAAGAAGTATAACTCTGTTTGAAGATGACATGATTCTCTACATAGAAAACCCTAAAGACTCCACCAGAAAATTACTAGAGCTAATCAATGAATATAGTAAAGTTGCAGGATATAAAATTAACACACAGAAATCCCTTGAATTCCTGTACACTAACAATGAGAAAACAGAAATTAAGGAAATAATTCCATTCACCATTTCTAGAAAAAGAATTAAATACTTAGGAATAAATCTCCCTAAAGAAACAAAATACCTATGTATAGAAAACTATAAAACACTGGTGAAAAAATCAAAGAGTACACAAATAGATGGAGAAATATACCATGGTCATGGATCAGAATAATCAATCTAATTAACAGAATATACTACCCAAAGTAATCTATAGATTCAATGCAATCCCTATCAATCTAACAACGGTATTTTTCACAGAACTAGAACAAATAATTTCACAATTTGTTTGGAAATGCAAAAAACCTCGAATAGACAAAGCAATCTAGAGAAAGAAAAATGGACTGGAGGAATCAATCTGCCTGACTTCAGACTACACTACAAGACATAGTCATCAAGAAAGTATGGTCCTGGCACAAAGTCAGAAATATAGATCAATGGAACAAAATAGAAAGCCCAGAGATAAATCCATGCACCCAGTGAAGGTGATGGAATTAAAGTTGAGCTATTTCAAATCCTGAAAGATGATTCTGTGAAAGTTCTGCACTCAATATGCCAGCAAATTTGGAAAACTCAGCAGTGGCCACAGGACTGGAAAAGGTCAGTTTTCATTCCAATCCCAAAGAAAGGCAATGCCAAAGAATGCTCAAACTACCGCACAATTGCACTCATCTCACATGCTAGTAAAGTAATGCTCAAAATTCTCCAAGCCTGGCTTCAGAAATAAGTAAACCGTGAACTTCCAGATGTTCAAGCTGGTTTTAGAAAACGCAGAGGAACCAGAGATCAAATTGCCAACATCTGCTGGATCATCAAAAAAGCAAGAGAATTTCAGGAAAAAAAAATTATTTCTGCTTTATTGACTATGCCAAAGCCTTTGACGGTGTGGATCACAATAAACTGTGGAAAATTCTGAAAGAGATGGGAATACCAGACCACCTGACCTGCCTCTTGAGAAACCTATATGCAGGTCAGGAAGCAACAGTTAGAACTGGACATGGAACAACAGACTGGTTCCAAATAGGAAAAGGAGTATGTCAAGGCTGTATATTGTCACCCTGCTTATTTAACTTATATGCAGAGTACATCATGAGAAAAGCTGGGCTCGAAGAAACACAAGCTGGAATCAAGATTGCCGGGAGAAATATCAATAACCTCATATATACAGATGACACCACCCTTATGGGAGAACGTGAAGAGGAACTAAAAAGCCTTTTGATGAAAGTGAAAGAGGAGAGTGAAAAAGTTGGCTTAAAGCTCAACATTCAGAAAACTAAGATCATGGCAACTGGTCCCATAAATTCTTGGGAAATAGATGGGGAAACAGTGTCAGACTTTATTTTTGGGGGCTCCAAAATTACTGCAGATGGTGATTGCAGCCATGAAATTAAAAGACGCTTACTCCTTGGAAGGAATGTTATGATCAACCTAGATAGCATATTCAAAAGCATAGACATTACTTTGCCAACAAAGGTCCGTCTAGTCAAGGCTATGGTTTTTCCTGTCATCATGTATGGATGTGAGAGTTGGACTGTGAGGAAATCTGAGCTCTGAAGAATTGATTCTTTTGAACTGTGGTGTTGGAGAACACTCTTGAGAGTCCCTTGGACTGCAAGGAGATCCAACCAGTACATTCTAAAGGATATCAGTCCTGGGTGTTCTTTGGAAGGAATGATGCTAAAGCTGAAACTCCAGTACTTTGGCCACCTCATGTGAAGAGTTGACTCATTGGAAAAGACTCTGATGCTGGGAGGGATTGGGGGCCAGGAGGAGAAGTGGACGGCAGAGGATGAGATGGCTATATGACATCACCGACTCGATGGACGTGAGTTTGAGTCAGCTCCGGGAGATGGTGATCGACAGGGAGGCCTGGCATGCTGCAATTTATGGGGTCACAAAAAGTTGAACACAACTGAACAACTGAACTGTACTGAACTGATGGACACCTTATCATCGACAAAGGAGGCAATAATATACAATGGAGAAAAGAGAATTTCTTTAACAAGGGTTGCTGGGAAAACTTGTCAGCCACTTATAAAAGAATGAAACTAGAACACTTTCTAACACCATACAAAAAAAATAAATAAACTCAAAATGGATTGAAAATCTAAATGTAAAAGCAGAAACTATAAAACTCTTAGAGAAAAACATAGGCAAAACAGTCTCTGCCAAAAATCATAGTAGAATCCTGTATGACCCACCTCCCAGATTAATGGAAATAAAAGCAAAAATAAACAAATAGGACCTAATTAAACTTAAAAGATTTTGCACGAGGAAGGAAACTTTAAGCAAGGTGAAAAAACAGGCTTCAGAATGGGAGAAAATAATAGCAAATGAAGTACCTTACAAAGAATTAATCTCAAAATATATAAGCATCTAATGGAGCTCAATTCCAGAAAAAATAAGTGATCCAATAAAAAAATGGGCCAAAGAACTTAACAGGCATTTCTCCAAAGAAGATATTACAGATGGCTAACAAACACATGACCAGTGCGTTCTCTTGGCAAAATTTGGAAAACTCAGCAGTGGCCAAAGGACTGAAAAAGGTCAGTTTTCATTCCAATCCCAAAGAAAGGCAATGCCAAAGAATGCTCAAACTACCACACAATTGCACTCATCTCACACGCTAGTAAAGAAATGCTCAAAATTCTCCAAGCCAGGCTTCAGCCGTACATGAACCATGAACTTCCAGATGTTAAAGCTGGTTTTAGAAAAAGAAGAGGAAGCAGAGATCAAATTGCCAACATCTGCTGGATCATGGAAAAAGCAAGAGAGTTCCAGAAAAACATCTATTTCTGCCTTATTGACTATGACAAAGCCTTTGACTGTGTGGATCACAATAAACTGTGGAAAATTCTGAAAGAGATGGGAATACCAGACCACCTGACCTGCCTCTTGAGAAACCTGTATGCAGGTCAGGAAGCAACAGTTAGAACTGGCCATGGAACAACAGACTGGTTCCAAATAGGAAAAGAAGTACGTCAAGGCTGTATATTGTCACCCTGCTTATTTAACTTCTATGCAGAGTACATCATGAGAAACTCTGGGCTCGAAGAAACACAAGCTGGAATCAAGATTGCCAGGAGAAATATCAATAACCTCAGATATGCAGATGACACCACCTTATGGAAGAAAGTGAAGAGGAGCTAAAAAGCCTCTTGATGAAATTGAAAGAGGAGAGTGGAAAAGTTGGCTTAAAGCTCAACATTCAGAAAACTAAGATCATAGCATCTGGTCCCATCACTTCATGGGAAATAGATGGAGAAACACTGTAAACAGTGTTGGATTTTATTTTTAGGGGCTCCAAAATCATTGCAGATGGTGACAACAGCCATGAAATTAAAAGATGCTTACTCCTTGGAAGGAAAGTTATGACCAACCTAGATAGCATATTCAAAAGCATAGACATTACTTTGCCAACAAAGTTCCGTTTAGTCAAGGCTATGTTTTTCCCAGTGGTCATGTACGGATGTGAGAGTTGGACTGTGAAGAAAGCTGAGCACCGAAAAATTGATGCTTTTGAACTGTGGTGTTGGAGAAGACTCTTTAGAGTCCCTTGGACTGCAAGGAGATCCAACCAGTCCATTCTAAAGGAGATCAACCCTGGGTGTTCTTTGGACGGAATAATACTAAAGTTGAAACTCCAGTACTTTGGCCACCTCATGCGAAGAGTTGACTCATTGAAAAAGACTCTGATGCTGGGAGGGATTAGGGGCAGGAGGAGAAGGGGACAACAAAGGATGAGATGCCTGGATGGCATCACCGACCCAATGGACGTGAGTTTGAGTGAACTCCGGGAGTTGGTGATGGACAAGGAAGAGTGGTGTGCTGCAATTCATGGGGTTACAAAGAGCCGGACATGACTGAGTGACTGAAATGAACTGAACAAACACATGAAAAAATGCTCAACATCACTCATTATCAGAGAAATGCAAATCAAAACCACAGTGAGGTACCATCTCATGCAGTCAGAATGGCTGTTATCAAAATGTCTAAAAACAGTCAATGCTGGAGAGGGTGCAGAGAAAAGCGAACCCTTTACACTGTTGTTGGGAATGCAACATAGTACAGCCATTATGGAGAACAGTTTGGAGATTCTTTAAAAAACTGGAAAGAGAAATGTCATATGACCCAGCAATCCCACTGTTGGGCATACCCGCCGAAGAAACCAGAATTGAAAGAGACACATGTACCCAAATGCCCATCCCAGCACTGTTTACATTAGCCTGGTCATGGAAGAAA
The DNA here is from genome assembly GCF_029407905.1 of Bubalus kerabau. Classification (NCBI taxonomy): domain Eukaryota; kingdom Metazoa; phylum Chordata; class Mammalia; order Artiodactyla; family Bovidae; genus Bubalus; species Bubalus kerabau. The sequence goes on along the minus strand of NC_073647.1, from coordinate 54,547,678 downwards.
CCTAGATGTTCATCAGAAGACGAATGAATAAGAAAACTGTGGTACATATACACAATGGAATATTACTTAGCTATTAAAAATGCATTTGAGTCAGTTCTAATGAGGCGGATGAAACTGGATTTTATTATCCAGAGTGAATTAAGTCAGAAAGTAAAACACCAATACAGTATATTAATGCATTTATATAGAATTTATAAAGATGGTAACGATGACCCTATATGTGAGACAGCAAGAGAGACACCTATGCACAGACCAGATTTTGGACTCTGTGGGAGAAGGCAAGCCTGGGATGATTTGAGAGAATAGCATTGAAACATGTATATTACCTTATGTGAAATAAATCACCAGTCCAGGTTTGATGCATGAGATAAGGCACTTAGGGCCAGTGCACTGGGATAACCCTGAGGGATAGAATGGGAGGGATGTAGGAAGGGGGTTCAGGATGGGGGACACATGTACACCCATGGCTGATTCACACCAAATTGTGGCATATACCATTACAATACTATAAAGTTAAAAAAAGGAAAAAATAACTTTATGATATATCTATTCTGTGGAACATTATGCAGCTGTGAGAAAGGATAATATAACGTTATGCTATGGACTGGCCTCTAAAACAAAATATAAAATAATGCTCATCAACTGCTTCCATTTGTGTGCAAAGAATAATGAAAAGGATATTTTCATTAATATAACAAAATGGAATATAGTGGGCTGGCCATAAATTTCCTTCAGGGATTTTTCTAAGATGGTATCAGTTCAGTTTGGTCACTCTGTTGTTTCTGACTCTTTTCGACTCCATAGACTACAGCACGCCAGACTTCCCTGTCCATCACCAGCTCCCAGAGATTGCTTAAACTCATGCCCATTGAGTAGGTGATGCCATCCAACCATCCCATCCTTTGTTGTCCCATCTCCTCCTGGCTTCAATCTTTCTCATCATCAGCGTCTTTTCCAATGAGTAAGTTCTTTGCATCAGGTGGCCAAAGCATTGGAGTTTCAGCTTCATCATCAGTCCTTCCAATGAAGATGGTATGGAAAAATTAAGATAGTAAGATGGTATGGAAAAGTCCAAATGAACTTTTTGGCCAACCCAATGCTATGTGTCAGGCATCACACTAAAGATTAATCGCAGTTAATCTTTAAACAAATAATAAATTCACATGGCATTTCTATCTCCATTTTACAGATGAGGAACCTAAGGCTAAGAGGTCAGGAAACCTCCCCAAATTCATCAAATATTTATTGAGCACTTAGTATATTCCAGACATTCTTCTAGGAGCTGAGGATGTATCAGTGAACATACAAGGATGTTTGCCTTATGGTGCTTATGTCCTAGTGAGGAGAGATGGGCAATAAAAACAAACATAATAAATAAGTTAATCATTAACATTAGAATATGATATGTGTTATGAAAAAAACGGAGCAGGGCAAGGGGAATTGGAAAGGAATATAGGGTTGGCAGATTTCTATTTTCAATAAAATAACCAGAGTAGGTCTCAATGAGAAGGTGGCATTTGACTTAAGGCCTAGAAGGAGGTAAGGCAGTGAGCCATGCTGATATCTGAATTAAGAATATTTCAAGCAGAAAGGACAGCCAATCCTAAGGCCCTGAGACAAAAGTGTTAGAACAGCCAATGTTGCTGGAGCCAAGTGGACCAATGAAATAATATCTAATCCAGGAATCAGCAAAGTTTTTTTTTTTTTTTTTTTTCCTGTAAAGGACCAAGTAGTAAATATTTTAGATTCATGACCATATAGTCTATGTCACTACTCAACTCTGCCTGTGGCATGAAAGCAGCCATAGACTATATGGAAATAAATGAGAGTAGTTGTGTTCCAATGAAGCTATTTATGGACACTGAAATTTGATCTTTATATAACTTCACATGTAACTAAATATTGTGTTTGATTTTTTTCAAACATTTAAAAATATAAAAAAAAAATATTCTTGGGTTGTATAAGAACAGACCACAGACTGGATTTGGCCTGAAGACAATATGTTGCTAACCTAGATCCAGGGGATGAGCTCAGAGATATAATAGCATAGAGGGAAGGAGATAATGGTTTAATGGCTCTCTGAGCTTCTTCTAGTTTTTTTTTTTTTTTTCCCCCTCATTTTCCTCTCACAGATACTCATCCTAATAAAACGTATTTCATAAGCAATCCTGTTTTGTATTTTGGCATTTGCTTCTCAAACGACCCAAACTGGCAAAAGTGGGGCCAGGAGTGGTCCAAGAAAGCAAATAGTAAGGTATGGATTTGGAACAGTCTTATCTACCATCTGGGAGCAAAGAGAACAACTAGTTAGTAGCTAATCACATATAGTCACTGGGACAAGATGGTGACTCAATCACTAAATATTTTACCATGGTTGTCTTAAGAAAATGTCTCAATCTCCATTGGGACAATGGAGAATATAATGATGTAAGCATTGGAAAAGTCTTAGTCCATTTATGCTGCTATAGCAAAGTACCACAGGCGGAATAGCATTTAAACAACAGAAATTTAGTTTTCACAATTCTGGAAGCTGTAAGCTCAAAATAAGTGTGTCGGCATGGTAGAGTGAGAGTCTTGTTCCAGGTTGGAGATTTCTTACTGAACCTCACATGGAAAAAGGGGCAAAGTAGTTCTCCTGGGCTTCTTTCATCAGAGCACTAATTTTATTCTTGAGGGCTTTACCCTGATAACCTAATCACCTCCCAAAGACCACAACTCTATAGCACCGGGCATTTGGATTTCAACATGCATTTTGGGGGAACACAAATATTTAGACTACAGCAGATGCCTACAAGAATAGCAGAGCTGGCTGGTTAATAGTAAGTCATATTGACACTCTGTAAAAGGATAAAAAGAGACTAAGGACCATTAACAAGTAATTAATACTTAAGTATTACAGCCATAGGCATCTGGTCATTTTCAAGTACTTAGCTCTTAGGTAGAAGGGGAGACAAAAATGAGTGGCAGGATGAATATCTAATTATTATGTTTACATAAATTTTATTAAAGGCAAGTCAGTTATGGAAAAGTCAAGGCCTTGATAGGAAAAAAAAAAAAAACTGAAATCTCTGAACCTTTAAATGAGCATATCTGGATATATGCCTCTAATGCTGTTGGGTCTACAGTTGGTGGACCCAAAAAATTCTGTGGCCCTGAAGACATGGCCTAGCCTTCTTATATAAAATCTAGCACTTCCCCTGTGCTGGAGGACAATGATAAGAACTATTTTTCACAAAGCAACCAGTGAATATTCTCAGAAACTGCCCACATCTCCTCTCCTGATTATCAGGATGATAACAGATTGAATCCAAGAATAATGCAGCTGAGAACATGTTGGGCGTTCAAAGAAAGAAAAAAGGTCATAAAGAGTTACAGAAAGTACCTATGTTCTGCAAGATCCAGTGAGTACTCCTCAGATAGGACTTGGAGAGTGTTTTATCTAAAGAGGCTGGAATGTAAGACTGGATATGCAAGAATTAGTTATCCTGTGAGCAATTCTTTGGGAAATGGGATTTAATATCCTAGCAAGTATCCCAGGGAATGAAGGACCTCTTTTCTGATGGTGGTTCTTAGAAACATAGAGAAAACAATGTCCCACGATGAAGAAGTGGAGATGACTAAGGCTCCCTCACATAAAATAGAGGAAGAAATACAAAGTCTCAGGGAGGTGAGCAGAATGAAAAGACTATATTCCAATATGCCAAAGGACCCAGCTGAGGATGATATGAGTGACCCAGAGGATAGACCATTCCACCAATGTCACAGGAATATGCTGGAGAGAGGGGCACCAACCACACTAAGAAGTATAGTGATGGGTCTCCTGTGCAGAGTAGGGATGATGACAGGAAAAGTGGTCACAGAACTGGGCTGGTTAGTATCCATGGGGATGATAAGGTCCTGAAATAACAGAGTAGGGCATGGCTTAACTGCCAAATGCCACAGCAAACAACAATGTTACAATGGCAACTAGGAAAGCTTTACTCATAGTGAGTTTTGAATTTAGTTAATAGAGGCAGGTAGATGAACATAAGAGTAGAAACACAGTGTATACATTTTTTTGAATCACACAGTAATGCTCACCAGAAAATGCCGGGGTCCAGCCCCGCTGATCCAGGGTATTCGAAGGGGAGATGGCATTAGCGACTTATTTAAATATTCATCAAAGATATAAAGAGTCATAGAATGAGGATAGCTCAATAGGAAAATTCAGTGGAGAAAAGAGGCTGAGTAGCTTGGTTTACGTGGAAAATCAATATAACCTGTGACACCAGGTTAGCTCTAACCACGGAGGCCACAGGCGCCCTCTTGAATAGCAGAAGGTGCCCCACCTTAGACACCTTCTCGAGTGGGTCTTAGAAGCCCAGGCAAATAAATGGTCGCAGAGGACCTCAGCGCTCCAGATGGAGACTCAGCCGGAATGTGAAAAGAAAGAATGACATGGGGAGACCAAGCTTGGGTGAGCAAGGCCAGTAGCTTTATTTTCAACTGGGACTTTTATACCCTAAGTTACACATAGAGGGTAATAGGGGATGTGAAATCATGAAAGTCAGCAGTCTTTGATCCTTATCAAAAACCAAGGTTTCTTTCCTGCAAATTTATCATATACAAATGGTTTAGGTGATTTACATCATCTTCTGGCCAGAAGGCCTATTAACATTTTATGACTCTTGACAAAGGTTTGTCAACCGTAAGACGTATTTTCTCTAAGAGTAGTTATTTTAAGGTTTGGTGCCATCTTCCAAAGGTATTAGACAAAGTTGCATTCCTATAAGGGCAGAGGTGCAGTGGGTTTACAACAAAGGAAATAATTTATTACCTTAAGGGTCTAAAGTTGCTAACACCAAGGCCACTACTTATTTTTTCTACATACCAACTATATTAATTAATACACATTCAAGGATACAATACAGGGGATGTGGAAACTTGGCAGCAAGCATTGGCTCATCAATGAAATATTTTACTAGTTTTATTCTGACAGTTTCTAACTCTCTGATAGGCTCTAAGCTATTTGAATATCTTAAGCTTCCCGTGCCTCTTGAGGCTGAGAGACTGTAAACAATCATATGCATAGCTGTAGGAGTCCAGGTAAACTTGTCAGGCAAGTTAGAGAGCTATCTGAGCGGTTTTGATTTAAACACTCCTAATGCCCAGGAACTTATTAACTGGAGCTGTAAGTTAACTCTTTGTCAGAGAGAGCTAGATGGTGGTGGGGGACAGCCCCCAGTAAATTCAGAGGTGAGAGCACAAAGCAGTAAAGTAGGCAGACTCTGGTTTTTGAGGGTAGATGCTCGAGAATATCCAGGGAGACTCCTGAGGCTCGATCCCACCTTTGTGTATGCCGAGCTTCCTTCCTCATGACCTTTGTCATGAGTGGAGTGCCTCTCACTGGCTCCCGGCAAGAAAACATCCACCACAGAGAGGCACTGAACAGCCAAGTACTCAAAATGAGTATAGTAGTAATGTTAATCACTCAGTGGTGTCCAACTCTTTATGACCCCCCAGACTGTAGCCCACCAAGCTCCTCTGTCTTTGGAATTCTCCAGGAAATAATTCTGGAGTGGATAACCATTCCCTTCTCTAGGGGATCTTCTTTACCCAGGGATCGAACCCAGGTCTCCTACATTGCAGATATATTCTTTACCATCTAAAGAATATGGTAAGGGAAGCTCACAATGACTGTACCAGTTGATATTAACTAGCCTTTATCATCAGCCAGCTTGCACTTGAACAATGGACACATCAACATAGAAGCCACAGTGGCAGAGTGCACAAGGTCCTACTAGCTTGGATACCTACTTCCCAAAACTAATCTAACATGGTCTCTGAATGTCCAAACACTGAGCAGTAGGAACCAAACCTGAAACCCCTGTATGGCACTATTTATTAAGTAAATCAAATTGAATATATTTGACTCCTTTCATCTTGGAAGGACCAGCAGTTTATCTTCACAGGAATAGATAGCTATTCTGGGTATAGGTCTTCTTTTCTTGCTCTCAGAGCCTCAGCCTGCACTACTACTTATAGGTTGGCAGAATAGCTGCTCATAAGCAAAAATTCCATATACCATAGCATCTGACCAGATGACTCACTTCACAATGAAAGAGGTGCAGTAGCATGATCAATATACCTCACTATCCATAAGTAGCTGAACTCAGAATTATGGACTGGGTTTATGAAGGTGTAACTGAAGCATGAAATCTAAGGCAAAACTTTCAAAGAATGGAGTGCCATACCTCCAGATGCAGTGTATTCATTAAATTAGATACCCCTATATGGTTTTATGTACCCAGTAGTAAGAATACTTCCCAGGTGGCACTAGTGGTAAAGAACCCATTTGCCAAGGCAGGAGATGTAAGAGACTTGGGTTCAATCCCTGTGTTGGGAAGATCACCTGGAGGAAGGCATTGCAACCCATCCCAGTATTTTTACCTGGAGAATACCATGGACAGAGGAGCCTGGTGTGTCCATAGGTTCACAGAGTCGGACATGACTGAAGCAATTTAGCATGCACCCATGCACAGGAAGAATACATGGGTCCTAGGACCAAAGGATAGAATCAGAAGTGGGTTCACTTACCATCACTTCCAATGACCCATTATGGGATTTTGTGATTCTTGCCCCCACAACACTGGACTCTGCAAGTTTAGAGTCTGGTCACCAAAGAAGGTATTCTTTTGCCAGAGGACACAGTAAAAGTTCCACTGAACTACAGATTGCAGCTGCTTCCAGGACACACTTACTTGCACCTAGGAAAAAGGAGGCAAGAAGAGGAGTCACACATCTTGGCAAGTATCACTGAGCTTAAACAGCAGAGCTTCTTTTATGCAATGGATAACAGGAGGAATGTATGGAGAAATCAGTTGATCCATGAATTGGTCAATTGGAAGGTCCCTCCCTTCACTTCCTTGATCCATCATAACTCTGAGCAGACAAGTACAGAAGTTGAAGACCGAGGAGACCACTATCATCAATGGTCCAGACTCCTTGAGAATGAAGGTTTGAATCCCACGATTAAGACCTGCCAAAGTAATACAGGAGGGTGAAGGTAATTTAGAGTAGAAGAGGGATAGGATGAGTTTCAGATGTGGCCCAAAGATCAATTGCAGAGTCTGATGCTGAAGTTCATCCCACTAACCTCTGTATTCTAAGTTTCCTCTCAGATAGAGAGCATAGGAACTATAGATGAGCTTCTTCTCATACATGTGTGGAAGAGTAGAGGTGTGGGCCCAGAGGTTGACTGTGGTAACCAAGAGAATGCATCTTCTAGATCTCTACTACAGGGTGCATTGTTGATCAAGAGGCCCATCTACTCTGTCTGGAAATACATGACTATGTTTAGGCCAAGGCCCATGATTTCCAAGGGCTTATCCCAGCCAGTGATTGAGTACAGCTGAGAAACTAAAGCAGGCCTGTCCCTAGGAGATGTGGGCCTCTTATAATGGGCTGCTTTGGATTCAAGATTTCTTGACAGCTTTGTGAAACTTTCCTTGAACTGCATTACAGTTGAAAATGCTTCCACCTGACCTCCTTCCCTTCCTTCCCTCTTTTCTTAACTGGGAGTCAGACTTCCATAGTCTGTCAGTGTTCCTATGGACTATCAGTTTTTCCAGTCACTACCATCTCCCTTCCTGCTTTTTCTAAGGGACGTTTCCTTTGATAAATTACTTACATGGTTGAATCCATCTTGGTGTCAGTTTTCTTGGAGGACCAGCTGTAATACACTGTGTAACCAATAGGATACTGCGGAAATAACAGAGTGTGACATCTGACACTAGGATCAAAACAAGTATTACGACTTCTACCTTGCTGTCTCTTGGATCATTCATTCTAAGTAATGCAGTTAATTATATCATGGGCATAACCTAGCAGTCTTAAAAACAGTGCAAGTAAGGAAAAGTTATAGACTTTTGTTCACAGGTAGCACTGATTTGTCTGCCATGTGAGAAAGCCATATTGGAAGAGGATCCTCCAGTTTTAGTCCAGCTTGCAATAGACTACAACCCCAGCAGACATATTTACCACAGCTTCATGAGAGATCTTGAGCCAGAAAGACACAGTTAAACCCCTCCCAAATCACATTCACCATTGCAACGAAAAGAATAAAATACTTAGGAATATATCCACCTAAAGAAACTAAAGACCTATATATAGAAAACTATAAAACACTGATGAAAGAAATCAAAGAGGACACTAATAGATGGAGAATATACCATGTTCATGGATTGGAAGAATCAATATAGTGAAAATGAGTATACTACCCAAAGCAATCTATAGATTCAATGCAATCCCTATCAAGCTACAAACGGTATTTTTCACAGAGCAAGAACAAAAAATTTCACAATTTGTATGGAAATACAAAAAACCTCGAATAGCCAAAGCAATCTTGAGAAAGAAGAATGGAACTGGAGGAATCAACCTGCCTGACTTCAGGCTCTACTACAAAGCCACAGTCATCAAGACAGTATGGTACTGGCACAAAGACAGAAATATAGATCAAAGGAACAAAATAGAAAGCCCAGAGATTAATCCACGCACCTATGGACACCTTATCTTTGACAAAGGAAGCAAGAATACACAATGGATTAAAGACAATCTCTTTAACAAGTGGTGCCAGGAAAACTGGTCAACCACTTGTAAAAGAATGAAACTAGAGCACTTTCTAACACTATACACAAAAATAAACTCAAAATGGATTAAAGATCTCAACGTAAGACCAGAAACTATAAAACTCCTAGAGGAGAACATAGGCAAAACACTCTCTGACATACATCACAGCAGGATCCTCTATGACCCACCTCCCAGAATATTGGGAATAAAAGCAAAAATAAACAGATGGGACCTAATTAAAGTTAAAGGCTTCTGCACAACGAAGGAAACTATAAGCAAGGTGAAAAGTCAGCCTTCAGAATAGGAGAAAATAATAGCAAATGAAGCAAATGACAGAGAATTAATCTCAAAAATATACAAGAAATTCCTGCAGCTCAATTCCAGAAAAATAAACAACCCAATCAAAAAATGGGCCGAAGAACTAAATTGACATTTCTCCAAAGAAGACATACATATGGCTAAAAAACACATGAAAAGATGCTCAACATCACTCATTATCAGAGAAATGCAAATCAAAACCACAATGAGGTACCATTTCACGCCAGTCAGAATGGCTACAATCCAAAAGTCAGCAAGCAATAAATGCTGGAGAGGGTGTGCAGAAAGGGAACCCTCTTACACTGTTGGTGGGAATGCAAACTAGTACAGCCACTATGGAGAACAGTGTGGATATTCCTTAAAGAACTGGGAATAGAACTGTCATATGACCCAGCAATCCCACTGCTGGGCATACACACCAAGGAAACCAGAATTGAAAGTGACACGTGTACCCCAATGTTCACTGCAGCACGGTTTATAATACCCAGGACATGGAAGCAACCTAGATGTCCATCAGCAGATGAATGTATAAGAAAGCTCTGGTACATATACACAATGGCATATTACTCAGCCATTAAAAAGAATAGTTTGAATCAGTTCTAATGAGGTGGATGAAACTGGAGCCTATTATACAGAGTGAAGTAAGCCAGAAAGAAAAACACCAATACAGTATACTAATGCATATATATGAAATTTGAAAAGTTGGTAACAATAACCCTGTATGCGAGATAGCAAAAGAGACACAGATGTATAGAACAGTCTTTTGGACTCTGTGGGAGAGGGAGAGGGTGGGATGATTTGGGAGAATGGCATTGAAACATGCATAATATCATATGTGAAACGAATCACCAGTCCAAGTTCGATGCATGATACTGGTGGCTTGGGGCTGGTGCACTGGGACGACCCAGAGGGATGGTATGGGGAGGGACGAGGGAGGGGCTTCTGAATGTGGAACATGTGTATACCTGTGGCGTATTTATGTTGATGTATGGTAAAACCAATACAATATTGTTAAGTAATTAGCCTCCAATTAAAATAAATAAATTTATATTAAAAAAAGAAACTGTGTGCAACAACAAATACTTTTCATTACTTTAAGCTGCTAAATTTAGGGGCAATCTGTTGTGTGTTCAATAGACAATATGCCTTGAAGTGATATACTATTTTTTTAAGTGATATAGATTCAGAAACAAATGACCATAAATATATTCTCTTGTTCATAACTAAGGAGGTGAGAAGATGAGTTCTATGTTAGTTAAAATCCATAGGCTAATTCAAAATTCAGTACACCTTTAATGAGTGAATTCTTTGAGTGCTGTTAAAATGGTCTCAGATAAAATTTTTATATTAGAACTGTGGATTTAAAAAAATCTTTTTTAAGAATAATAAACATTTCTATATGTAATTTCCCATCAAGCTTAAGGTCTTGTTAGCCTACAATTATTCAAGGAATACACTCTGGATTTCCCATAATGATCATGTATTGATTTTTGAAGAACCAATGCCCAATCAGTAAAACATGCCAGGAGGAAATGGTAGCTTAAAGAAAAAGGCATATTATATAGTCTTAGGATGGTAGAGCGAGAGAGAGTGAAACTAATGACTTCTTTGTATTCCTCAGACAGCCAGAGAGGTAGGCTGGAAAATGGATTTCAGTAGTCTTCACCACTAATCTTCAGTTGGGATGCTTTAGTGCCATTCCTGTCTATCACACAAAACCCTTTATATGTCCATGGGGAAAAAAGTCACATTTCACACTCAGAATTGATTGCTGCTATCCAGAAAGAGCAATGAACGTGTGAGCAACACTGCACAACTTCTAAATTTAAAAAATCTCATTTTAGTATAAGTGATATATAAATGACTGACATTTAAACGAATGTTTCAAAATAGTTCTGAATAATTAGAAGCCATTACCAATTTATGGAAGATCTGCTATTTTTATTCTTATGTTAGCCTTTTCATCTTTAGCAGGGTTCTCAGTGGGGAGGAAGATTTTGCCCCCTGGAGACATTTGTCTATATATGGAGATAGGTTTTGGTTGTCGGAGCTGGGGAGAGGGTACGACTGACATCTAGTAGGTAGAAGTCAAGAATGCCAATAAACACCCTACAATGCACAAGATAGCCCCCAAACGCAAATAATGATCTGTTCCAAAGTGTCAACAGTCCCCCAGGTTATGAAACCCTTAATTAAAGAGTCTGTGGTGCAGTGTGGTTCAGGCCCGGTCCTGTCCAACTCTTTGTGACCCCATGGGCTGTATCCTGCCAGGCTCCTCTGTCCATGGACTTTCCCAGGCAAGTATAGTGGAGTGGGTTGTCGTTTCCTTCTCTGAAGAGTCTAAATATTCTCTTTAAGTTATTTTTGAAGGCAAGCACAAAAGTTAAAGCTTACTCTCAATTGAGCTTTAGTAATTTAGCTGACAAGTGTTCTATAGATTAAAAGGGTAAACAAAAGTTACCACTATGAAGTCTATTAGATAAAAATGTTCAACTTTCTGGCAAAAATTGAAAGGTATGCTAAACAGATGAAGGACAAAAATGAAAAGAAAATATCAGCTGATTGTGGTTGTTTTCACAACCTATTAGTTTATCACAAAGTTCATTTTTTTATTTATTTATTTTGAATTGAAAGATAATCGCTTTACATTAATGCATTGGTTTCTACCAAACATCAACATGAAACATCCATAGTTTTACCTATGCCCCCTCCCACCTGAATCCCTCCCACCTTCCTCCCCATCCCACCCCTCTAGGTTGTTACCTACCAAGCCCTGCTTTGAGTTCCCTGAGTCATACAGAAAATCCCCATTGGTTATCTGTTTTAAATATAGCAATGTATGTTTCCATGTTACTTTCTCCATTCCTCCCACCCACTCTTTCTTCCCCTCCCCAGCTATGTCCATTAAGTCTGTTCTCAATGTCTGCATGTCTATTCCTGTTCTGCAAAAGTTCATGATTTAAAACCATACAAATTTATTTCTCACAATCCTGTAGGTTGGAAGTCTGACCCAAGTCTCACTGTGACAAAATCAAGGGGTTGGCAGGGCTGTATTTCTTTCTGGAGGCTCTAGAGGAAACCCTTGCCTTTTCCCACTTGTAGAGACCACCAGTGTTCTTTGGTTCATGGCCCTTTTCCTCCATTTTCAAAGCCAGCAAAGGCAAGGCAAGTCGTTCTCCCATAGCATCATTCTGAACCCTTCCTTTGCCTTCCTCTTCCACATGTGATTACATTGGTGCCACCCAGATGATCCTTAACTCCTCTCTGTCATGTAATGTCACATATTTATAGATCCAGGGGAGTCAGGACATGAACACCTTTGGAAGGGACATTATTCTACTTAACACAATATCTAAAGAAAACTGAAATATTAGATGGTTCAGCATTTACCAATGAGTGTAATAAGAAGGTAGTTTGTGTTCAACAAACTCTCAGTTAATTAGCTGTTTTGATATTATACTTAAAAACCAGTATGCCAACCTTGATCTGATTAACTCCTTGGTTGTAAGTCCAAACAACTTTTTCTTACAGAGAGACACACACTCTAACTTATTAAGTTCCAATGAGTGAATAGTGCAGATATAATCTCTATATAACTGAAGGAGGGCATGGCAATCCACTCCAGTATTATTGCCTGGAGAATCCCCATGGACAGAGGAGCCTGGCAGACTCCATGAGGTCACAAAGAGTCAGACATGACTGAGTGACTAAGAACAGCACAGTCTCTATATCATATTGAAATCAGAAACTATCTTCAACTTTTGAACTTCGTCCTCTATTTTGCTCTAAAATTTGTTAATGCTGTCATAATTGTTTCTCTATCTCTTTCATATCAGCTTCTCTAAGTTCATCTTATTAGGGAGGTTGATACCAGAGGAAAAATCCCTCCAGACTGCTTTATATTTCTAGAAATAGTCCATGTAACATCTCTTTCTGTTATATTGGTCTCTGTGGACCTGAAAATATTACAAAGATGTTTTTACTAAGGGGAAAAAAGTCATCTGTTAATGACTGACATCTGCAATCATAATACAAAATATCAAAGAGGCAAAGAAATGTCTGTGTTGTAAAAGACTGTAACTTTTCCAGGTTCCAGGTCTATATGCAATTTCCTCCTTCTTACACATCAGATAATCCAACATGAAATGCCTCAGGATGGTCATTATTGGTAAGTTATTGTGTTATCTCAGTTCAAAAATTACCAGACTAGAAACAAATTGTCTAGGTCCAGGAGAAAAATAATAATAAACAGCTCTTAGGTGCTAATTTCTCTGTTACTCAGAGCACTGAAAAATGGATGAAATGACAGTTCTTACCATTTGTCTATCTGAAATTATGATTCAGACTTTCAAGGATGACTTCTTGACTTTAAATATCATAAGAAAATAATTAGAAAGTGTTTTAATGTGTTCTTCTATATACCATTTTGAGTCTTTTGGAATAAAAGTACTTGTCCAAAAAACAAACAGATGCTATCATAAACTCAACCCCACATAAAGTTACATATCAGCAGAGACATAGACAAACTCACATCTATGGTATTAGTGTCAGAAATTCATTTGGTATGCACCATCACAAATCTATCTACTCACTCATATTAGTAAAGAGATATATTTCTCATAAATGTTTATGACATGATTTACATTTCTATATAGGGCAGTTGGTGACTAGGCTCTTTTTTTAAAGAACACAGAACAGTCAACAGGACATAAATGACAGTGCTGATAGATACTTTTACAGCATCTACCTCTGTGTGCTGCTGATGCTAAGTCACGTCACTTGTGTCCGACTCTGTGTGACCCCATAGACGGCAGCCCACCAGGATCCTCCATCCCTGGGATTCTGCAGGCAAGAACACTGGAGTGGGTTGCCATTTCTTTCTTCAGTGCATGAAAGTGAAAGTGAAGTCACTCAGTTGTGTCCAACTCTTCGCGATCCCATGGACTGTAGCCCACCAGGCTCCTGCATCCATGGAATTCTCCAAGCAAGAGTACTGGAGTGGGTTGTCATTGCCTTCTCCACTGACTCTGTGTACATACACTGAATTCAGTAATTAGAAACACATTGGAAGAAAACATGCACATTTCATTATCTGGTATAATTGGCATTGGACATACTATCTAAGCTAGCTTTTATCATACTGTCAGAACCAATGAATATCAAAGACAGTTTCAAACTGAAATAAATGCACTTCAGCAACAACTGCTTCAGGAGACAGTGACTTTATGTAATTCAATATTTCTATCTTGGAACAATTATGTTAGCAGCAAGTTGTTCTTACCTTGGCTAGATAGCATGACATTGGTGTCATCCATTCTGTCAGAGCGACCTTCTAGAGATCTTAGTAGGTTTGTCATGGCCATTTGTGTGATCAACTTTTGACCTCTCTGAAAGAACTCGTCACTGAACCAAATCATTTCTGTAATCATTGGTGTTAGCTAAGAGAAAGGTTTAAGACTAAGGGCCAAAAATTTATGAGATAGCCTCCATTTTAGGAAATAAATTTGTAACTCCCAAAAGGTGTTGCCTGCCAACTTACTTCAATAGCAATTGGCCAATTACCAATTATTAGGACTTTTTTAAAAAGACAGAACAAAGGACTGATACCACTACCTGAATAGGTCTGATCTTGACACAGTTTCTATGTGATATCTCCATTTAAAAAAATGACTTGATACTCTATTTTCTCCTTGTTCAATATTTGCTATTTTATCAAAAAGCTAAACTATACTGGGAAAAAAAATCATGATATCTGTATGATCAAATGGTTTCCATTTAGTCATTTGTCACTTCTACAATAAATATTTAGATTTAGTTGCTTTTCCCATTTAACTACAGATATGTGATAAGATTGTATTAGAAAATTAGATAAGTATTTAAATATCCATGTATTTCTAAAGACAGACTTTGAAAGATTCAGATCAGGACAAAATATTGACTTTTTTAAAATTTTACTAACTATTATATAGTTAGTAATATATTAGTTATATTACTAACTACTCTATCTTGACCCATAGGCCAGTATCCATGTATGTCTCATATTGGTATTAATCAATATTTATTTCAACTCTCTTCATTACATTGTCTATTTTGTTCATTAAAATGTAAAACATAAACATAGGTAGTCCCCACTATAGTGCCTGACACATAGTAGGTGATCAACAAACTTTACCTATTTTCATTTTTACACATCTATATACAACTGTTGACTAAAAAAAAATGCACAACTTAAAAGTTGAGGATTATGTTTTAATTGGAAGCCGTGCTGAGGACTTAAGCCTAGAAAACAACCTCACATATAGCTCTGAGGGACTGCTCCAAAGAGGTAAGGGAGGAGCCAGGATACATAGGAGATTTTGCAACAAAAACCAGGCAGTCAGAACATGCAAAGATTACTGTAAGTTGGAGAAAACCAGACATCTCAATGTAGTGCTTTTCTATGTATGGGAAGATGCAAGAGTCTGGGCTCATTAAAATCATTATTTCCATATGCACCTTACCTATCCACAACAGGCTTCCCTGGTAGCTCAGCTGGTAAAGAATCTGCCTGCAATGCAGGAGAACCCAGTTCAATTCCTGGGCCTGGAAGATTCCCTGGAGAAGGCACAGGCTACCCATGCCAGTATTATTCTTGGGCTTCCCTGGTGGCTCAGACAGTAATGAATCTATGTGCAATGCAGGAGACATGGGTTAGATTCTACTCTTCTCCATCCTGAATCCCCTCTGGGGGCACAGTTGGGACTGCTACAGTGGCTGATGGCTTGACAGCTACAACATGCTTTGTTTGCTGCCATGGCAGGCAAAAGTTTTCTCCACACAGCCTTAAGTTAGACATATGTCTTATCAGGTGACTCACTTAGACAGCAAATGTCATGCAACATTACTACACTATTTGTCCTCGAACACGCCATCCACATCATTTCCCAAGATATATATATGTATGTATGTGTGTGTGTGTGTGTGTGTGTGTGTGGTGGCTTGAATTGGAGTAGGAAAACAATGAAGCACTACTAGTTTAGTTAACTTTGTCAAGCATCATGGTAAGCCCTTCATATACTGCTATAGATTAAATGTTTGTATCCCAACCAGATACATTTATATCTTCAAAACCTAGTTACTGATACAGGACACCCATGTGTGACCCCTGAGTTGGGAAGATCCCCTAGAGAAGGAAATGGCTACTCACTCCAGTATTCTTGCCTGGAGAATTCCGTGATCAAAGGAGCCTGGAAGGCTACAATCCATAGGGTTGCAAAGAGTCAGATAGGATTGAGTGACTAACACACACACACACACACACACACACACACACACACACACACTTGTACGAGGAACAGGCATAGGCAGATGTAAAATCTCCTAAAATGGGGTGGGGATGGGACCTTTGGGAAGTAATTGGAACACATGCATATAAGCCTTAAGATTGGATCAGTGTCCTTATAAGAAGAGACAGAAGGGAACTTGCTTTCTCTCTCTCTCTACTCTTCATCCTGTAAGTGTGATACAGGATGTGCTGGTACTTCAATCTGGGGTTTCAGAATGGCAAAAAATAAATGTTTGTTTAAGCCACTCAGACTACAGTGATTCTGTTATAGCAGCTCAAACTAAGACACATACATTATGACATTTAATACTCACAAAAAACCTCAATGAGTTTGGTCATATAATTAATGTCATTCTACAGATAAAGAAACTGAAGCACAGAAAACATCAACAGCATGCCCATGATCACATAATTTGATCAGCAGATTGAGTATGTGACATGAGCTTCTGCCCATAGGACCTCTAAATCAAGCCAAGTCAAAGAGAAAATCTAACAACTATAGCCACCTTTTTCAAATCATGTCTGATAAATTCTGTTATAATGTGAAGTGACAACTACTCCCAACTTCTCCACGAAATTAGGATAACATTAAAGTTGTAATAAAAAGACAAGTCAAAGCATGTCTTCTATTTTATATATGCCCTGGTTGTCCTCAGTGGGATGTTTTTACACAGAAGAGTTTCAACAAGTTCATGCGCCTTAATATCTTTGAGGGCAAAAGTAGGTTCTATTGGATAGACAAAACAATTTATTGAGTACCTACTCTATTCACAGTCCTATACTTAACCTTGTGGGAAGGAATAAAAAAGTATAGACACAGTTTGTATCAGTTTGTATAAATTCAACAATTTGATTGAATGAAAACTGATAGAAACATTCGCGAATATGTTTCCTTTTGAGGCACTAAAATTGTATTATCTTTTGTGGCAGCCACATGAAACAATTGACTATTAAAGACATAAACATGTAGCTAATGCCACAGCTGATATATACTATTTTGGTTCTATTGGGTTCAGTTCAGTTCAGTCGCTCAGTTGTGTCCGACTATTTGCGACCCCATGAATCGCAGCACACCAGACCTCCCTGTCCATCACCATCTCCCAGAGTTCACTCAAATTCATGTTCATCGAGTCGGTGATGCCATCTAGCCATCTCATCCTCTTCAATCCACTTCTCCTCCTGCGCCCAATCCCTTTCAGTATCAGAGTATTTTCCAATGAGTCAACTCTTCGCATGAGGTGGCCAAAGTAGTGGGGTTTCAGCTTTAGCATCATTCCTTCCAAAGAACATCCAGGGCTGATCTCCTTTTGAATGGACTGGTTGGATCGCCTTGCAGTCCAAGGGACTCTCAAGAGTCTTCTCTAACACCACAGTTCAAAAGCATCAATTCTTCAGTGCTCAGCTTTCTTCATCAGTTCAGTTGCTCAGTCGTGTCCAACTCTTTGCAACCCCATGAATCGCAGCACACCAGGCCTCCCTGTCCATCACCAACACCTGGCGTTCACCCAGACTCATGTACATCAAGTCAGTGATGCCATCCAGCCATCTCATCCCCTGTTGTCCGCTTCTCCTCTTGCCCCCAATCCCTCCCAGCATCAGAGTTTTTCCAGTGAGTCAACACTTCACATGAGGTGGCCAAAGTACTGAAGTTTCAGCTTTAGCATCATTCCTTCCAAAGAAATCCCAGGGCTGATCTCCTTCAGAATGGACTGGTTGGATCTCCTTGCAGTCCAAGGGACTCTCAAGAGTCTTCTCCAACACCACAGTTCAAAAGCATCAATTCTTCGGTGCTCAGCCTTCTTCGCAGTCCAACTCTCACATCCATACATGACCACAGGAAAAACCATAGCCTTGACTAGATGAACCTTTGTTGACAAAGTAATGTCTCTGCTTTTGAAAATGCTGTCTAGGTTGGTCATAAATTTCCTTCCAAGGAGTAAGTGTCTTTTAATTTCATGGCTGCAGTCACCATCTGCAGTGATTTTGGAGCCCGGAAAAATAAAGTCTGACACTGTTTCCACTGTTTCCCCATCTATTTCCCATGAAGTGATGGGACCAGATGCTATGATCTTCGTTTTCTGAATGTTGAGCTTTAAGCCAACTTTTTCACTCTCCACTTTCACTTTCATCAAGAGGCTTTTGAGTTCCTCTTCACTTTCTGCCATAAGGGTGGTGTCATCTGCATATCTGAGCTTATTGATATTTCTCCCGGCAATCTTGATTCCAGCTTGTATTTCTTCCAGTCCAGCGTTTCTCATGGTGTACTCTGCATATAAGTTAAATAAGCAAGGTGACAATATACAGCCTTGACGTACTCCTTTTCCTATTTGAAACCAGTCTTTTGTTCCATGTCCAGTTCTAACTGTTGCTTCCTGACCTGCATACAAATTTCTCAAGAGGCAGATCAGGTGGTCTGGTATTCCCATCTCTTGAAGAATTTTCCACAGTTTATTGTGATCCACACAGTCAAAGGCTTTGGCATAGTCAATAAAGCAGAAATAGATGTTTTTCTGGAACTCTCTTGCTTTTTCCATGATGAAGTGGATGTTGGCAATTTGATCTCTGGTTCCTCTGCCTTTTCTAAAACCAGCTTGAACATCAGGAAGTTCACGGTTCACATATTTCTGAAGCCTGGCTTGGAGAATTTTGAGCATTACTTTGCTAGCATGTGAGATGAGTGCAATTGTGTGGTAGTTTGAGCATTCTTTGGCATTGCCTTTCTTTGGGATTGGAGTGAAAACTGAGCTTTCTTCATAAACAGATGTTATTCTTAAAATTAATTTCACTAGTTTCTTTTCATGTTTTTTTTAATGTGGTAAATACTAGAAAATGTAAAATTACATATGTAACTCATGTTCAATTTCTATTGGAATGTATTATGACTGAAACATGATATAAAACACATAGAACTGTATTTTTGGTGTTGGTATGATAGTAATTTCATGACCAGTTCTTTCATTTGTTTTGTTTTGTTTGTTTGTTTCTCACTTGGAACCTGTGTGGGCATGATTGGATGGTATTCATTAGTACCCCTTATGTATTTTGTAATAACTTTATACTGTTCATCATGTGCTCCTTTCCAGAGGATTAGGCTTTTCTTATATTTATGGAAGACTCAATTACCACAAATCAGGGAAAGCAAGGCAGGAAAACAAGTGTCTTAACCACCTTAATCAGTTACTGTAGGTTTTTAACAGGAGGATGGAATCTTGTGTTCATTTCATTACAGAACAGTCCTGATCCATAAGCCAGCCATGATTTTTCTAGTTTATTACAGAGAATTGATTGTTCTTTAAGTTATGCTCTGATAGGGCCATGCTGTTTTGCCTAATTCCAAATAGAACACAGTCATTATGAAAGTGAGAGGGCAGTTGTGTTGAATTGAATCCATACTCTGTTGCTTACTCAGTGGGGATATGACATATAACACAACTGGATAGTTTATTCTCTTTTATATTATGTTTAATTCTA
The DNA here is from genome assembly GCF_029407905.1 of Bubalus kerabau. Taxonomy (NCBI): domain Eukaryota; kingdom Metazoa; phylum Chordata; class Mammalia; order Artiodactyla; family Bovidae; genus Bubalus; species Bubalus kerabau. Next base: position 54,527,958 of record NC_073647.1, on the reverse strand, counting down.
TTAGTTTCAAAACAATAGTCAATTATATTCATTACATTGAAGGATATAACTTAGTTTAATGGAAGTCTGAAGATGACAGGGCTTCATATCATATCATCACACACAGTATTTATTGAGAAATCTAAATGTGCCAAGAGCAACCAACAAAAATAAACACAGCAGAATGTTTGAAGTTTGCAGTGTATGTGTAAATTCAGTAAAGATAGAAATCTGTGTAGAAACTTCAATATAATACACAACTGCATGATAGATTATAGGGTAGTGGCTAGGAGCATGGACTTCAGAATCAAAATATTTGAGTTTTAGTGCTGGCTCCATGACTTCTTAACTGTCTGAACTTTGGCAAGTTATATATCTATAAAACGTGTCTTAAAGTTCCTTATTTGTCAGATCATGTGTATAATAGGACCTAATTATAGGACTTATTGTAGAGATTGAGGCAATGCATCTAATAGAGTATACAAAGCATAGCACCTGGCCAAAATGTATTCCTTACTCAGTGTTAGCTATCATTATCATTAAGTGAAAGGGAACATTGATATAATACATTTCAAGCTATATATAACATGATCAGATTAGGACTGCAACTGGTTAATAGGAAATAGCTTCATTTTGAAATAAATATATCTAAAACAATTATATGAATTCCTATACTTTATAGACCCTGAACCATACAACTCAAGACCTGATTACTACTGACTTATATTGTTTTCTCCTTATTTAATTTATGTATGGCTCTTTTCTGGCTTATAAGAAGCATCTTAGGAAATATGTCAGGCACACTATAATAGAGGCAACATAACCAGGTATTGATATACTTCGGTAACTTTCTGAATTTGATTAGAAAATGTAAAACTTTCAGCTCAACTTTTTCCCTCTTAAACGAATCTTTTCTAGTCCTTCAACATACTTACTTATGTTGTACACCCATCTTACTGCAAACATGGCCAATGTGAGGGTTCTGACAACCTATTTATAAGCAAACATGTTCCTTCCACGTTTGTGCTTCCTGCCAGTCAAGATAATCCTGCTGTTTTGTTTAAAATCTATACTTGAGAAGAGAAATGTGTCATTAATCATCTTTCTTTCCATCCAAATATTTGGGGTCTTTTCCTTACACCTTTTTTTCTGTTGTGTTTTTAAATACATGTTAACTACTTTTTTTATGATCTTCTGTTACCTAATACTGCTTATTGACTTTCATTCATTTTACATTTATTTTTGACAAAGTCAAGTTATTTTTGAGAACTATGTTATATTTGAATTTTTGGCTACTGTGCATACCTGACAGCAGCTATACACTTAATAAGTATTTCTTCTACTTTTCTTCTTCTACTTATGAATTTTAGACTAGATCCTCATGAATGCATAAACATAAAGTACTAAAGTAGCAGTCTCATGTTTTAGTGTGCATGTAAGCTAAGTGGAAGTCTTATTAAAATACAGACTCAAGGTACCAATCCCCAAGGATTTTGACTCAAGTTTAGGCTCAGCCCCAGAAATTTCCACCTTAATAGGCAGCCCCCAACTGATTTTAATATAAGGAAGCAATTTATACAAGGAAGACACTTTAAAAACCATACTTTAAAAAGCACTATCTCCTAAAACATACCAAGTTGAAGAAAGCAAAAATATAGACACATATCAGTCTCATAAGCCTTTCTTTCTCATTTTCATATATACTATTTTCACATATACTATTCTCCCCTGGACTTTACTAGCAACTACTGTAATGTAATAAGCTATACATATTCCTCCATCACTCTGATTTTTCAAAAAAAAGCTGAGAAGAAAAAATGAGGAAGGATATTGACTGATTTTTTTTTGTTTGTTTATCAGTTTGAGGTTTTTGTTTTTGTCTATTTGGTTAGCATTTAATGATTGCTTACTATTTGCAAGCCATCATGATAGATCATTGCCTAGACATACTATCACATTTAATATTCACAATGATCTAGTGAAATATGTGGTATTATAAGCTCTGTTTTATGCATGACAACTAAGTTTAAGTTTGCCTTACCCTATCTGAACATTCCAAAATCCCAGATTGCAAAATTATCTAAAAATGTGTTCTTTAGCACAAACATCATGATATTCACTATCTCTCAGTTTTAAATTGATAGAAGTGTTTTTCTTTCTGGCTTACTTCACTCTGTATAATACTAACGCATATGTATGGAATTTAGAAAGATGGTAACAATAACCCTGTGTACGAGACAGCAAAAGAGACACTTATGTATAGAACAGTCTTATGGACTCTGTGGGAGAGGGAGAGGGTGGGAAGATTTGGGAGAATGGCATTGAAACATGTAAAATATCATGTATGAAACGAGTTGCCAGTCCAGGTTCGATGCACAATACTGGATGCTTGGGGCTAGTGCACTGGGACGACCCAGAGGTATGGTATGGGGAGGGAGGAGGGAGGAGGGTTCAGGGTGGGGAACACATGTATACCTGTGGCAGATTCATTTTGATATTTGGCAAAACTAATACAATTATGTAAAGTTTAAAAATAAAATAAAATTAAAAAAAATAAAAAAATAAAAAAGAGACATTACTTTGCCAACAACAAAAAAAATAATAAATTGATGGAAGTAAATTTCTGGTATATTTCAGAATTTTAGTGCAGGAAGGAAAGAGTAAAAAAAAGAATTGAGACAAAATAGCTGTAACATAGAATATTTGTTAAATTTGGTGTGCAAAAACCCCATTTGAGAACAATTGTAGATATATCAAACGGAAGTTTATTTATTTTGGATTCTAAAACAACAAACTGGGAGAAAATTGATCACAAATCAAATTATTGAAATGATTTAAAATTTTTCTTCTCTATGCACAGGTCAATCCATGTATAACAACTTTGACAATTCAAATCTTACCACTTATTGTAATTTTATGGCATTGAACATAGTTTGCAACAAGCAGGCTAATTAATGTTTTCACATAATGTGCAAAATTTGTACTTTGTAGTTATTTCTGTGAAGACTGAATTTCAGCTTTGCTCTGGGCATGGCGACATGTAGGGATGTCCTCACATAAGGCTAAGGGGGTTTTCCTGCAAGGGGAAACCCGTTTTACAAAAGACCTGTGTAATGGAGAGGGAGGTGGGAGGAAGGTTCAGGATGGAGGGACACATGTGCACCCATGGCTAATTAATGTAGATGCATGGCAAAAAACATCACAATATGCAAAGTAATTATCCTCAATTAAAATAATTTAATCAATAAAAATAAAAAACTAATAATTTTTGTAGACTTAAAAAAAAAAAAAAAAGAAAGACCTGTTTCCGGGAAGATTTGGGTGGAATTCAGCGTGCAAATCCACATGCCCTTTAAAGAAGACAAAGTCAACCCTTCCTAGTGCATCTTTACCCTGTGGACTGATCCATTTGGGAAGTCTGTGTATGTAAGAGTTTGCTGAAAGCAAGGCAGAGAGTGAAACAAATCACTGTAGGCACCTGCATGTAGCTGTGATCAGATGTGCACACAATCTGTGTTGTGTGAATTCTATAGGATGAGTCATAAGTGAGGCTGGTAATGACAATATAAATATACATACCAGTGTTTTTTTCTTCCCTTGTAAAAGATGAATGAGCATGACCTCCTCTCAAAACTTCATTAAATAAGGATTAGGTCATCAGGGAAAGCAGTAGTTTGTTTCTTTTTCCATTGAAATGTCTGCAAGTTAGAACTGGTTCCTAAACAATTCAGGCCAGTGTAGCTGGATGAGGTTGGCAGGGAGGGGCTGAACTGGCTACGGTGAAGACTAAGGAAGGTGAGAGCAAAATAAAAACATGGGAAAAGAGAGAGAAGGCAAGAGCAGGTGACATGGGACCCAGGGAGGCCCCAAAGAGCCTTGTTCCTCAAGCAGAGGAACTCCAAAGTTGCAGGGAAAGCTGGGGTTTCTTCCTAGGCCCCCCAGGCCCAGTCCTTAATCTCAAGCTGATGCTTGTAAACAAATGGAAATATTAGCCTCTGGAGATGCTGCTGGGCCCTGCCTTAGGCTCTGGGTGGCCATGTTAGTTAATTCTGGAAATAACAGAGGCAAGAGAGAGCAGGCTGCAATTCTGGTGAGCATTTCAGCCTCGGGGAGCTGACTTTGGTTCTCTTCTCCTTCCCCATTTCCTTCCCCTGCACAATGGTCCATGACAAAGACTGGAATTCCCGGACCTGTGCAGTCTGAATGGGCTTAAGAGAAGCAAGACCCTCAGGATGCCCAAGCCCTGACCTGGGACAGGTCCACTGGGTGACTTGCCTGGACAGGGAGGCAGCCACTGACAAGAGCTGCCCACAGCAACTGCAGAGCAGCTGGGGCTTGTGCAAGCATGTATAGATACCTCCATGACACACAAATGATGTGCTGAGAGCCACAGTCACAGATACAGCAGAAGATAAACATTTAGGAACAGTCCACAGCAGGGGCTGGAGTCTCTGGTCCCAAGCAGGTGGGAGCACTGGGAAAGTATTCGGGAAGGCCTTCGGGGAGGCTCAGTGGTTTCCCTTGGCCAGAGTCTCATCAGGAAGCATGACATTTCAATTTCCCGATTTGGAAGTAGGCTTGGCTCCCAGATCATGGACCAGTGTAGGGGCCACCCAAAGTAGAGAAAATGCCCACATTGCTTGTTGGACATTGAGTCTGAGCCCAGGTAGGGTATTTGAAATCTGAGGTCCCCTCTCTGGGAAGGAGAAATCTAGATAAGGTTGTGACCAGAAGAAACCAAGTCTGGACAGTGCCCAGGAAGTACAGCAGAACTGTGGGCCAACCCTGAGCATCCTGCCTAACGCCCAGAGTCCTGCTAGCATCCTACTTGGAGAGAGAGTTTCCTCTGATGCCAGGTCAGGTGAACAGGAGCCAGGGATTGGGGAATATAAGACATTCCCTTATAAGGTAAGGAACATATGACAGAGGCTGTCCCTATCACTGTGTACCTGATGTGTTCCCAGCGACCTTTGACCTCAGTGTGGTCAGAAAAAGCAGCTGGTCCAGGTAGGGAATGAGGGTGAGGGATGGAAGGCAGGGGCACTGGGTGTGTAGACATCGAAAGGGAAAGCCTCTCTGGGACTCGGCACCGGCTGGGGCTGAGAATGCAGAACTCCTACAAATAACTGCTCTCTTCACCTCTCCAGTTGGACTTCTTAAAGGTGAAGCAGCAGAGGACTGGGGAGGGATCATTTGCTACAGGATGCTATGCACATGCTATATAATCCAACACACACACACATACACCCATAATCCAGCAGCCTGCATCTCTCATCGTGGTGGACAAACTTAGCTAGTGCCAGAGGAGAGGGAATGGAAAAGGATGTCCTAGAACTTTCTCCTCCCAGAGCCCCCAGTTCTCAGGGCTCAGACCAGAGTGTATCACGAGTGGAGGCCAGCTGTAAGGAGCCTCCCAGAAGTCATCTTGGTCAGGGAGCTTTCTGAATGGCTGAGTGGAGGTGTGGGAGGTAGGCAGTGAGGAAAAAGAAATGAGGTGGTCACATAACAGGAGAAGGTGGCAGAAATGGACAAGCAAGCATGCCCCAGAGAGACCCAGAGTGCAAATGCCATGCATTTCCAAGCAATGTGCATGTGCTGTGCTAAGTTGCTTCAGTCGTGTCCAACTCTTTTTGACCCTATGGACTGTAGCACATCTGGCTCCTCTGTCCATGCAGATTATCCAGGCAAGAATACAGGAGTGGGTTGCCACGCCCTCCTCCACGGGATCTTCCTGACCCAGGGATTGAATCACATTTTTTATATCTCCTGATTGGTAGGCAGGTTCTTTACCACTAGGGCCACCTGGGAGCAATATGCAAAAGTGCCTAAACTTCGACAGTCTTGGGGTGGGGCCTCTGAGAATAGATGTTTGCAAAGGAACAGCTGAACCCCTCAGCCAGGTCTCAGGACCACCACCCTTCAACTGTTCCCTCCACTAAGCTGGCACTCAGCTCTGCATCGTTGCCCCATCTTTTGCTGGAACCTACCATGCAGACATCTAAAGAGCCCAGGGGGGCTCAGCTCCAGACCTGGGGCAGCCTGACTGCTGCTTGTCAACGAGAATTGAGAGCAGATGGTGTCAGGCACATAGACAAGCACACACAGACTGGTCCCATGAGCCTGCCGGCATGAACCTTTTGCCCTAGTCTCCACAGCCCAGGGGCTCCACATCCAGTGTAATTTTCCTGTCTCTACCATCCCCTAGGCCCCACTGATCAACTCTACGTCTTCCTGGAGGGTCCCCTGGGTTTGCAGCCTTGAGGGAGTGAACAGGCACAATTCTAGGCTGTGGGGAAGTCACTGGGCTTAGGGATCAAATGCTCCTCTCGTGCATTAGCAGGTGGGATCTTTACCACTGAGCCACCAGGGAAGCTCTCTTAAGGTTAGTTGCTGCTGCTGCTGCTGCTGCTGCTAAGTCGCTTCAGTCGTGTCCGACTCTGTGTGACCCCAGAGATGGCAGCCCACCAGGCTCCCCCGTCCCTGGGATTCTCCATACAAGAACACTGGAGTGGGTTGCCATTTCCTTCTCCCATGCATGAAAGTGAAAAGTGAAAGTGAAGTCGCTCAGTCATGTCCGATTCTTAGTGACCCCATGGACTGTGGCCCACCAGGCTCCTCCATCCATGGGATTTTCCAGGCAAGAGTACTGGAGTGGGGTGCCATTGCCTTCTCCACTTAAGGTTAGTGGTACCTGCTAATTGTCAAAAGAAGGAGGGCATAGCAACCCACTCCAGTATTCTTGCCTGGAGAATCCCCATGGACAGAGCCTGGCAGGCTACAGTTCATGGGGTCACAAAGAATTGGACAGGACTGGGTGACTAAGCACAGAACAGCACAGCACACATTTGTTGAAAAACAGTGGTTTATTTTCCTTCCTCATTCAACTTGGCCTCTCTGCTGACTTCAACACTGCTAATCCTCTTTCCATTCAAGAAATAAACTAGTGCAGTGCTACCAGGCCGGCTAGGCAACCTTACCCTCTAATGGTGAGTCTCTGGCCTCCTAAGCTGGTAGAGGTCAGAGTAGGAGAGGAGAAGTGGCTTGGGAGCTGAGGCAGCTGAAAGCTGTTCCCTTGTCCAATGGTCACAGCTCTGCAGACCTCCAGAAATGTCCAAGGTGAGACAGACAGTGGTTTTGACTTGGCAGTTTTTCCAGTATGTCTACTGTGAGCTTGGTGAAGCTTCCCCCACTGATTTAAATTGCTATCCAAACTTTAATATATTCTCTAAGTCTGAATGAATATGGCACTGTAAATAAGGAGAGAAAGCAAAGGCCAGATTTGGGTGATATTTGATGTAGAAAACTAAGGAATTGATAATGAGAGTAGGATGAAAGAAAGCAAAGTTTATGTGAGGTTTGTACCTTGTGAGACTGAATGAATGGGTGACATTCTTAATCAAGTCTGATAATATAGGAAGAAGGTTATGTTTAGGATAGAAGATAATTTTCTTCTGTTTCAGTATGTCACTATGTCTTTTGGAATATTAAGTTGGAGATGTGAAATAGGCAGTTACTTATATGAATCTAGAACTTAGTATAGGATGTGAGCTGGTATTTGGATAACCATCAGCTTGTTGATAGTAAATGAAGCCATTGGAACAATTTGGATAACCTAGGTTGAGCATATGTATAAATATAGATATAGATATAGACATACATAGATAGATCCATAGATAGATAGTCAGAGATAACCCAGTAATGATTCCTGGGAAATTCCAAAATTTGAGGAATTTGCAATGAGAAGTAACAAAGTTAATTGAAAAGTATGGTCAGAGTGGTAAAAAGAAAATCCAAAATAGTACCATATATGAAAACAAAGGGAATAATTTCTTGAATGGAAAAGGAATTAGCAGTGTTACATTCAGCAGAGAGGCCAACTTGAATGAGGAATGAAAATAAGCCACTATTTTTGACAATTAGCAGGTACCAATAACCTTAAGGGGATTTCTCTGGTGACTCAGTGGCAAAGAACCTGCCTGCTAATTCAGAAGATGCAAGCTCGACCTCTGCATCAGGAAGATCCCTTGGAGAAGGAAATGGTAACCTACTCCAGTATTCTTTCCTGGGAAATCCCATGGACATAGAAACCTGATGGGCTACAGTCCACTGGGCCACAAAAGAGTCAGATATGACTAAGGAACTAAACAACAACAGCAACAATAACCCTAAGAAGAATTTACATATAGTAGCTGAGGAAGAAGCAATATTCTAATCTTTTGATACTAATATTAATATCATTGTCTTATATATCATGTGCCTCATGTCTTCACCCTTAAATATTTATTCCTAACAGATTCATGACATATATTACTAATAGCACTTTATGATATTCAGCCTCAGAGAGGTGAAAACAATTGCACAAGAGGTCATTCAGTTAGTGAATGCTGGGGTCAAACCAATTTCTTTATTGAAAAAGCCTTACTCAAATTCACAAACATCAGTCTCTTTTCTATCCTCCTGAAAGAAATATGAAAATAAACTCATTTTTTTTCTTTTTTAATCTTTTTTTCTGACTTCAAATATTATGTTCTTTCCATTTTACCACATTGTGTTTCTGGTATACTGCTTTTGGAAGATGTTTTGTCCTGGTGCTGGGATGGGAATGGTAGTACTTAAAAAAAAAAAAAAAATGTAGTCTCATGGGAGAGTTTAAGATGAAGGAGATTTAAGCACACTGATAAATTGGAGTGACAGAAGCAATGGATCCAACTGAATACAGAGGAATAAGGAGATTATTGGGCTTCCCAGGTGGTGCTAGTGGTCAAGAACTTGCCTGCCAATGCAGGAGATTTAAAAAGATGTGGGTTCGATCCCTTGGTCGGGAAGATCCCCTGGAGGAGGACATGGCAACCCACTCCAGTATTCTTGCCTGCATAATTTCCATGGACAGAGCAGCCAGATGTGCTATAGTCTATAGAGTCGCAAAGAGTCAGACATGACTGAGCACAGCACAAGGAGATTATTACCTCCATTAATAATAATGCAGGAAGCTTTGGGATATAGAGCACAAGCAACTTAATTTCAGACAAAATGTTACATTCTTTTTATTCTGAGACAAGAGGGTATGACTACATTTTGGTCATACCCTCTACCGTAGAGGGAAGTTGGTGTTCCCAGCTTTATTTTCTCTGTGACTAAGGGACATTTTTGCCTTATATTGTGGGTGACAGACGTAGAGGCTGAAGGAGAATGATAAAACTCTGAACCAGCTGCTATGGGAAGTGTGATCAGGAGCTGCCTAAGAATTATCAAAAACATTATTAAGCAGTAGGGGAAAACTAATTGAGAAACCACCTATTCATAGTGCTTCCAAGTTTCAGTTATGTGGCTAACTGCAAAAGTGGCCCCAAACTTCCACTCCTATCTATACCCACTTCCCTTGCAATGTGACATTGCAGCCCTTACTATCAAAAAATGGAATATATTTCTCCACTTTTTGAATCTTGTCTGACCTTGTGATTTATTTTAGCAAATAGGATGTGGTATAAATGACATCATATCAGTTCTGAGTTTAGATTTCAAGACACCTGGCAGACTCCAACTCTCCCTCCTGGAACTCTTCTGTCACCATGTGAACAAGACCACTGTATCTGATAGATGAGAGACATGATGTTTGGTTGCCCTCCATTACCCCAGGTGAGAACCAGCCAACACCTAGAAGCAGGGGCATCTTGCTGACACTTGAGGAAACAGTCAAGGTCAGAAGAAGCTCTCATATGGACCTGAGCTAAATTGCCAACACAGAATCATGAACTAAATGAAAGACTGTTGTCATAAATCATTGAGTTTGCAGGTTCTTTTTAATATGATAATCACCCAATGATACGAGTATGTGATTTCTCACCCTGCAAACACCTAGAAGTCTTGCTGTAGGATTGGTGAATAAGTAGTCGAATGTATTAGTCAGCATCTTGGACTCTTGCAGAGGTGGGCAATAGGACAAAGGGACAAGAGAATTATGATTCAGAACTTGTTTGTAAAGTGATCAAACACAAGGTTCAGACAGGCAAGGGATGAAAATGAAGCCATGGATTCACTAATAGGATAGACTAAACTTGGGGGAGAGGGAAGGCATTAAGGGATCAGAATCACAAACATATGCCTTGACTTTTCAGACATGTCCTCAGTACAAATGCAAAGACATTTATATTGTATGTCTTTATGGGGAAAGACAGCAGATTAGCAAACTTTCCTTCTAAATCTAAACTGCTCATTACCTATAAACTATCACTTTAATTGCAAACAAATGGCTAATGTATGTGTCTGAACACTGTAACAAGAATTCCAAAAACAAATATATTTTTTTAAGATGCATTATACTTTAAGAATTAGTGACATAACAAATGTATTCAAGTTAACATAATATGATGAAAATGTCATTCATTTTAAAGCAATTTGCAGGGAGCATATTAATCAGTCCGAGGTTGCCTTGAAAAGAATACATTACATTTTTTTTTTTTAAGGAACACATTATTTCCACTGTGTGAAAATAGGGAAAAATAACAAAAGCATGTCATTTGATGAAATCCTTTGGTCTGAACATGAGAAAGAAGTCAAAAGGATTTGTAATTTGCTCTCTATAATCTTCAGAAATGGCTGCCTGGGTAGCTCAGCTGGTAAAGAAACCACCTGCAATGCAGGAGACGCTGGTTCCATTCCTGGGTCAGAAAGTTCCCCTGGAGAAGGGAAAGGCTACCCACTCCAGTATTCATGGGCTTCCTTGGTAGCTCAGACAGTAAAGCATCCCCCTGCAATTCAGGCGACCTGGGTTCAGTCCCTGCATTGGGAAGATCCCCTGGAGGAGGGCATAGCAACCCACTGCAGTATTCTTGCCTAGAGAATCCCATGGGCAGAGGAGCCTGGAGGGCTAATAGTCCATGGGGTTGCAAACAGTCGAACATGACTGAGTGGCTAAGCATAGCACAGCACAGCACAGCAAATTTCTGAAAACCCTACAACTTCTGAAACAAATTGAATTCAACAGACCGTACCTAACCACAGTTAGCTGTCGATAAGCACATGCGTATGCTTATTTACTGCGTAAGAAGACCACTTTGTCCAGAATTACTGAAAATCATGTACCGTACTTCCAAAATCGAATTCCAAAAATGGAAAGAAATGTAACTTCCAGTGAATTCCCCAAAGGACTCTTTCTGCTAACTACCAGTTGTGTCATCTCTCTGAGCCACTTGGCATGGTCAGGATATTGCAATGAGGATAAGGAAAGGTCCCTGGTGACTTAACCACCAATACACAAACCTCCATTTTGTATGCAGAATAGAAAATTAGTTTGGCAGCCACAAAATTTGTCTCCTAAGAACTGGCTGGTTTTCATGTTATGAATGAGCAAGATTCATTTTCTTATTGAGGAAGTCCTCATTATATCTGTAAGTACCCATCTAATTCTATTTCTTCTAGAAATAGACTAGGGACACTTTCTGTGTCTCTAGTTACCTCAAACTCTACCTTTATCTCTTTTTCTTTATCTCCAGATCAGTCTCTTGCTACCTCAATCTCCCTTTTGTCCAATTGCTACACACACACACACACACACACACACACATACTGGTTTGTAGTACTAAAGGTAATTATCAAATGTGGCTCACAAATATTTGTCAGTTTGAACAAGAAAGTCCCCTTAGATCATGTGTTAATCTAAGGAGTTTGATAACACATACAGATTCCTTGGCCCCACCCTGAGAGATATAATTTCTATACATCTATAATTAGATGCCAGTAGTCATATCTTTTAAGTTTTTTATATGATTTTCATGGTCAATCAGGCTTGAGATTCACTTCCTTGTAGGTATAAAGAGGCCATTCCTATTCTTTGCTGCACTTTCAAAATACCAGCTCCCTCAGATAATTTCTCTTCATGTCTGGATGCCTACCCAAAGAAATGTTCAAAAAAGTAGAGGCTCAACATTCCCTACTCTTTAGGAAAACCTATCTTTGGGGGAAAATATCCTCCCACAGACATATCCTTGCAAAAGGAAAAGAGGACCTGCTTCACTACACATGTTCAAACACTTGTCTATCTACCCTATCCCTTCAATAGCAAATAGGATAAGGAAAGGGGAAGAGGAGATAATATTTGCTAAAGCACCAAAATATTTGTCAAAATATGAGCTAGAAGCTTTTGCATAATCTCATTTGATTTTTCTAACAAGTGTACAAATTAGTATGAGCAAACCCAATTTATGGATCAGGAAACTGATGCTCAAAGAGAAGGAATCTACTCATAGTGGCATAACTAACATGGAGCAGAACAGAGATTCAAAGCATGTTGTCATTGACCTACATTTAGGAAACCACCCTGATAGTCACAGCCTCCATACACGCTAAACATATATTTCATTTTTCAGCCTAAAAGGCATACAGTGTACTGGAATGAACAGTGTGTTAGAATGAAATAAGAGTACCGAACTCTGGTTTCCAGCCACAGTTCTTCCCCTAATTAGCTTTTGTGACCTTTGTGAACATTCTTACATTTTTGGGGCCTCATATTTCTCATCTATTAAATAAAGATGGGGTAGGATGTAATTTCAAATTTGTCATCCTTAAATATCTTTGCCTCCTCTATTCTCTATCCTTGAACGTCTAGTACAGACTATATTGCATGCATTACCTGGCATTTTTAGAACATGTCCTTCCTAGACACAGAATAAGTCTGAGGCAGTGAATGTTCATCTCCCCTTATATATTTGAAATGTTTTGTATTACATCCTATTGTCCCTCATACATGATTCAGTACTGGTCAATAACTGTCAAACTCACTACCCCTAAAATATCTCAGTTCACTCATCTGTTTCAGGATGCACTCCAATTCTGATGTCTGTTGCTTACTTTGTGTTTGTAATGCATATAAGGGGAGGTTATTGTAGGGTTTCTGATTATAGAACTACTCTTTGGAGAAATATTTTTGTTCTTTTGCAAAACTGACTGTGCTTCAGAGCAGTGCATTAGGAGAGAGCCTCCTCCACATCAAAAGGTATATTCTAAGCAGGAGTATGAGCACCTGGAAAGAAAATACTATCATGAACACACAAGTGAAATACACAGACATGTTTAACTAGAAAGAACACTGCAAAAATTGTCAAGGGACCTGAACTTGAGTTCAAGTTCAGCTACTACTAGATGTTTAACCTTGGATAAGGCATTTGACTTTCCAAGATTCACCTCTGTAAATGATTCTCCAAAGGCAATGAAATATTTGAGCACAAAATAGGTGAGCTTGAAGATCTCTGCAATCTTCTAGGTTTCCCCCAGACAATTCATTATCCCTTTCTCCTCTCTACTCAAATCTCTAACACCTTCTTTTTATTTCCTATTTCACTAAGGAAACAACAATGAGAAGAAAACATCCACAAGCTTCCAACACAATGTCTTCATCTGCCTGCATCTGTGCTCATATGCTCTGACTCCTTTCCTGTTACAGTGAAAGACAAATATCCAAAATAAGACCAACCATTCCATTTGTGCATTGAATCCTGAGCCCCTGGTCCTTACTCAAGGCCTCTGATCCTGCAACTTCTCTCCTGTGTCACATATTTCTCCCTTCTCCTAGATCATTCTCATCAACTAACTTGTTCTCATATTCTAGGATCTCTTTTTAAATTAAAAAAAAAAATAAGCTTTTGAAAACACTTTGAGCCTCATGTCCTTCTCTAGGTACCTCCAAATTATCTTTACAGCAAGACTTCTCCAAAGAGTGGTCTATATTTTCTTCCAAGTCCTCTCAACTGACTCAAAGATCAATTTTTTGTTCTTTATTTCACATCTTAACAGGATTTGACAGAGTGAGCCACTCCATTCTTCCCTTGGCTTTCAGACATCACACTGTCCTGACTTCTCTCCTGTTTCAATGGTTACTCCATTTCAGAGTTCAATACTCTATATATCGAACTCTAGTTTCATGATGCAAAACATCATCAGTGTCCTGTGCATGCTCAGTCACTTTGGTTTTGTCTCTTTTTGAAAGTATGGACTGTAGCCCTCCAGGCTCCTTTGTCCATGGGATTCTCCAGGCAAGAACACTGGAGTGGGTTGCCATGCCCTCCTCCAGGGGATCTTCCCAACCCAGGGATCGGACTGGTATCTCCTGAGCCACTGAGCCACCTGGGAAGCCCCATCAGTGTGCTAACAGCCCTCCAATTTATATCTCCATATAACACTTCTTTAATGAATGCCATATTCATATATCCACTTGCCTACTCAATACCTGGAAAGGCATTAGCATTTACTGCTGTAGGATATGGGCTTCCTAGGCAACCCCCTGACCTGTGTAGGACCCCTCCATTAGTAGTCTTTGTATTAGAGCTCCCCGGTGGGGCTAGTTGAGACTTTCTCAGGGTTGTACTCAGTCTGAGGCAACTTTCTACTGAAGGTATCCTAAGCTCAAACCTGGCAGCCAAATGTACTCTAATAGCAAGTTATTTCTTGAAGGGAGATTTGATTGACCACTTTCAGGGCTCCCACAAAAGCTACATCTTGAAGTACCTCTTCCTCAGAGGTCTGAGTTTCAGCTGGGGGAGGATCCCCCTCTAAGCTTTGAATGTATAATCATTCAACCTCTTTCCTTTTGTTCCAGTCTTAGGGGTGATAGCTAATTTGTCAGATGCTCACTTACTACAAAACTAATTTCAAAGAAACATGTCCACTTCGATTATGTGCTCAAATTATATTCAGAGCAGTAATGCCACCACCATTAAATAAGAATCTTTCTAATTGCCTCATTAGCTAGAATTTGCAGAAAATGCAATGGACCAGAAATCTGCACTTGTATGTATCTGTTTTTCTTTGTAAGTTAAGATATTGGCCATGGGCATGTGACAAAAGTAACTGAAACAGGAAATGGTTACTATTTTAATAACAACTAACTTGGCTCAGTTGACTTTGAAATTCGTTTGCAAAGAGGCTCCCATAGAAATAAATAAATTCCATAGCCAAAGTAAAAAGAAAACAAAACAAGCCAAAAGGGGTTGGAAGTGGGGGAAGGATAGGCACAAAAGCCAAGGAGAAAGGTATAATATCAAGTTCAATCCACAAAAATATGATGTCATGTCATGCACAACAAAGACAAACTAATTGTTTCAGATTGATTTCAACAAAAGTGTGATTGGTTTCATTCTTGAGGAAGAAAGAGAAGGAAAGAACCATCAATTGTCTTGACCAGGAGAGAAACATTATATTTTAAACCATTGGCCTGAATTTGTGTTATAACAAAGATAAAATTGCAATAAATCTTAATAATAATGCCAAATAGAAAGTCTTATTAGGACTTAGAAGCCAGTCTTTTAAAACTAAACATTCTCCAAAAGATGTTTTCAACTAGCTGCACCCTTTTTGTTGTTACTTTAAAAGCTACCACATGTATACCTGTGGCAGATTCATTTTGATATTTGACAAAACTAATACAATTATGTAAAGTTTAAAAATAAAATAAAATTAAAAAAAAAAAAAAAAAAGCTACCACAAGAGGGCAATAGCTCTAGGCCTCACTGCAGCTTCCTTCCCTTTCAAACTACAGAGGGTCAGGTTTTTTCAGGTAACAGCCTGGAGGTGGCTCACATTTTTCCACAGTGCAAGTGTGTCTGCAAGGTCTTACAGCTCACAGTTAGGCAGCATCCACTGAAGTCCAAAACTTATATAACGCTGTATTGCACTATTGCAGTAGTTCTCGTCTCTGACTCTGCATTAACGCCATCTGGGGTGCTTTAAACACACACACACACACACACACACACACACACACACACACAAATGATGCCTGAAGAATGTCTCATTCAGTATTGGAATACTTAAAAAATTTCCTCAGTAAGGCTGTCACAGATAAGAACAATGTGAAACCCAGCCTCAGGATATTAGAAAACAGTATTAAGGAATTTGAGGATTTCACATTTGTGTGACTACCCTTTCCTTATTTTATCTGCAGTCATTTCAGGGGATCTTATAATGAAGGAAAAGCTTGAATCATCTTTCTGACTATTTATTTTATTCAGCCCAATACTTGAGATTAGGCTGCCTGTATCAGTCTACCTTTTATAATAAAAGGTTTATGCTCATCTGGAAACTTAAATACTTTTTAAAGGGGGCAACAAATTTTTATTATTATCTCTAATAAATTATTGCTAGGAAATCTTTAGCAGAATTCATGTTGCAAACTGTCAATCCAGCTCAATGCCACAGACGTCACCTTAATGTAAGAAGGAGCAGAGATGCAAATCCTTATGTGAACAATGATCAAATTAATAAGGGATATTTGTTCTAATTAACACAGATCTCATTCCAATTTTAACCTCATGGACATCACAGAAATAAAATGTTTTGGAACTCAGAGTGAGTCTAAAGTCTTTGTGAATAATTAAAGATTTGTTTTCAAAGCCATTAAAAACAAAATTCAAAAACCAGATTCAACAGCTAAAAAAAGGAGAGGCATACCAAAGATTCTATTGCTGTAGTTTGAGCAAAGATGACAGGCTGATTTATCTAGGTTATCTATTGTACTACTAGTATATAACAAATGGTAGAAAGAGGTTTTGTGTCAGACAAATGTTTTTAAAATCCTGATTTATAAATTTCTTAACTATGCATCAGAGGTAAAATACTTAACCTCTCTGTTTTTTCTTGTGTAATAATGGGACTAATTACTACATCACACTGTTGTGTCAATGAAATGGGGCAACCAATGCAGAGAAAATTCCAATAGGTAACGTAGTACATGGCAGATGGTATTAGATACTGTTCTAGTAACTGACTTTTCAAAGTCTGGAAGGTTCTATAGTTGCTGCAACTGCTGTTCATTGCTTGATCCTTAGGTAAGGCCCAGGATGGTTAATGTCTGATCACAAGCTTTATGCTCACAATATGGTGTTTCCCATTCAGCTGCTGCTATTCACAGCTCCCTGCACCTCCCTCCCCCACCAAAACCACCCTTCACCAGGGTTTAATCATGATGCATCAGTGAAACTACAACCAGATGACTGAACAAACAACAACAACAACAACAAAAACAGTGAAACAAAGTCACGTTGAAATGTTAATGGGGTCAAGTTCTGCATTTGCCCATCTCTTGGAAGCAAATGGATTTTCAATTAACATTTCACTTCAGATTGGGATAGATCTGTCTTATCGTATCCTTGTGACCCTTTCTCCTCCAGAAGTGAATAGAGCAGCAGCATAAAATAGGAAGTATAAGTGTATATTTACTTTAACATTTACTAACACGTGTCCAAGTTATCTGAGCAAGCTCCTTAGAAGCAGAAACTATGTCTATTCATCTCTGCATTCTGTTCAAGCTCAAGAACTGGTACTAAAGATATGCAAATTAAAACAAGACTATCCATCCATCTAGTTTGCAAAACCTGAAAAGTATGAAAATATCCATTTCTGGCAATAATCCAAACCTTTTTGGAATCAGTGATATGTTTAACAAGCCTTAAAAATATCCATGCCCTTTGATATGGCAATCACAGTAATTAGGCCTAAATGGAGATTTAGAGAATGTTGCAAGTTACAGTTTCAATGTTCACACAGTGTTGCTTATAATACAAAAATAAACTAAGACTACTGATGGGAGATTAGTTAAATATAGTGCATCTATAAGATTAAATACTATATAATTATCAAAAATGATGTCAAGGGAACTATTTCCTGGCTTTGAAAAGATATGTTCATAATATACTAAGTGATAGAAGCATACCACAAATAGTACAATCACATTTTTGTCTAAAATAAAATACTATTATATATACTTGAAACTATTCTGGGAGCCTGGGAGTATATACTCTAAAATATAAACAATCATAACTTTAAATGATGAAATGACAAGGGACTGTTTACTTATTTATACATTTCTGCATTAATTTCTATAGCAAGTATGTATTAGTTTCTATTCAATTGAAGTTTAGATATTTGGAAATATTCAGATAGATAGAAAACTACAAAGAGTAATGAAACGATTACCCTTGTAAGCTTTATTCAGAATAGATATTAACATTTTGATAAATCTGTTTCATCTCTCTCAATAAAAATAAAAATGTGATACAGCTATTCATTTTTGCTTCCCAGAGGTAAACATTACTCTCAAAGTTTATGTGCATCTTTCCTGTGAATATATATTTTTCTACATATTTATAGATAAATTATTATTTTGTTTTAATTTTCGAACAAATAATGCTATTGTCATTATTATCATAACCATCATCATCACCTTAGTTAAGCTTTATCAAGCAGCTTCACCAGTATAAACTCATTACATTATGCTGTACTGCCTCACTATACAAATTTACTTGGATAAATTTTATATGTTTTGGTGTTGAAGAGGTATGTACTGCTACCCCAAAGTGAATCTAATTTGCACTTTATTTCATTTCTCTTGAGGCAAAGGTTTTCTGTTTTGTTTAATTTATTATTTTGCTTTGTATTTATGAATTCTCTTTTCACTTCTTTGATAGATTCAATATATTGAACATAATATTATTTATGTATTCAATCTTATATCAGCAAAATAGCTAGATAATTAACAACCTTTTCTTTATTATTTAGAATATGTAGCATTATGTAGATAGAGACTTCAGGTGCCTCAGGTCAGTACTTTTGCTCAGGGGGGAAAATTTCTATTGATGTTTGAGAGTGAAATATTCATACAAAAGAAAGATCTTATTTGACAGTGATATATATATATATATATATATATATATATATATATATATAATTCATCTTAAGTCAAGACACATTTCATTATTTCAGTTGAGAAGCTAGATTTGATTTATAATGGCTTTCCAATGCTAAATGGCAAAAATCTATTTTATAAACTAATAACAAAATAAAAATGAGAATTGCCCTTATCCTTCCATTTTCAATTTGAACCTAATCTCCTCCCCATTCTTAGTAAAGTTTCAAGGCCCAATGTCACTATTCTTGTTGAATTTCTTATCCTTTTTGTTCCTTTCACATATGACATAATCTTTCAACCATACCTGGTATTTATGCAGCTCCTCAGATCTGGTCAACATGTGCCACTTAAAGCCTTAAAAGAGAAGGATGGGTAGCAGTGAGTTGAAAAAAAAAGAAAGATAATGGAGGAAGTATTGATCCATTTGACCATTTTCACAGATGTAGCCTGGAGGATTGCTGGTTCTATTTCAAATAATAACTTTCAAAAGCTTCCATAAGATGTGAAGCTGTATACACAAGAGAGTATTCATTCCTTATTGACCTAATTTAAAGAAACCATACTTTAGCCTCACAAAAATAGAGAAAAAAACAATTTTTTTACCCTAACCTGAGGCACCTTAGGGTTTAACAGCCTTTCCATTCTTTTTAGAGTTTTTAAGGAAGACAGACAAGGAATCTAATGTGGGAATTTGCCTTTAGACTTTACCAACTATGATGCTATGTTCTAGTCATAATTGACTAGATAATCTTATAAAGAAATAAAATGTGGGTGTCTGCTCTTAGCCTAAAGTAGAAACATGTTTAATCCTATTTAGACATCAACTATTATGTTAGATAATTTGTAACGATGAGGTATCTATTACTTGCTGTTATGTAGCAAGATTAACATTTATACCTGTGAGGCCTAAAAATCTTGTGTGCTAAAATAATTCATTTTGTGGAAAGGGATAGTTAAAGACTTTTATCCCACAAACTTTTCATTGTTCCAAGGAGCATTATAAGCTATATTCTCAATGTGTCTATTTCATATATTTTTTATTTTAAGAGATACTTCTTTATAACAGTTAGTAGACATCTGAACTTTGAAATTGTGATTTCTCATTACCAACTCTTCAGTACATTTTTAAAGCTTAGTGAATCTCAAATTATGAAATTTATGCTTTTTCAGTTGACTGGAGTCTTACAAAGGTTAAGAGAGCAAGCCTTGAATTTAGCTCACCAGGGACTGCATCACTGATCTGTCTCTTCATTGTGTGACTCTGGAGAAGTTATTTAACCTCTCCTTGCCTCACTATGCTCATCTGTAAAATGGAATGAATAATAATACCTACTTCTAGGGTTGTTAAATGAAGATTAAATGAATTAATAAGCATAAAGTATTGTGAACAGAATGTGACATGGAATAAATGCTACATAAGTATTAGTATTCTGTACATTCTTCACATTATGATCTTGGTTTCTGACATTTCTTTATAGAAATTCTCAATTTGCAAGTTTGAAAGTAACTAGATCAGAATCATTT
This sequence comes from Bubalus kerabau, assembly GCF_029407905.1. NCBI lineage: Eukaryota > Metazoa > Chordata > Mammalia > Artiodactyla > Bovidae > Bubalus > Bubalus kerabau. Next base: position 54,507,779 of record NC_073647.1, on the reverse strand, counting down.
TAGGTACAGATTATCTATGCTTTTTGTTTTTGCATTTTTCCATTTTTTTCTTGGTTTGTTTTGTTTCATTATTTGACTTATTTGTAGATAAGAATGATCAAGAAAATCTGGAACAGCAAAAAAAGTTTGCTGTTTGCTCCATTTTAATTTGAGGAGTAAAACATGCATCAATTTTCTCCTGTGAGAACAGTATTATTAGTTGAATTTGTTAGCAAGAATGCTACTCACTAAATTACCATTTACATTGTTTATTTGCTCTTGCAGGTTTCTGGATCGTTTCTATTGCTATGCTTGTTTTGTTAGACATGAATTTGCCTTCTTTTTCTTTCTTTTTTTTTTAATTTATGCTAATTTTATTTTTTATTTTATTTTATTTTTTAACTTTACAATATTGTATTGGTTTTGCCATATATCAAAATGAATCCGCCACAGGTATACCTGTGTTCCCCATCCTGAACCCTCCTCCCTACCCATACCATCCCTCTAAGTTGTCCCAGTGCACCAGCCCCAAGCATCCAGTATCGTGCATCGAACCTGGACTGGCAACTCGTTTCATATATGATATTATACATGTTTCAATGCCATTCTCCCAAATCATCCCACCCTCTCCTTCTCCCACAGAGTCCAAAAGACTGTTCTATACATCAATGTCTCTTTTGCTGTCTCATATACATGGTTACTGCTACCATCTTTCTAAATTCCATATATATGCATTAGTATACTGTATTGGTGTTTTTCTTTCTGGCTTACTTCATTCTGTATAATAGGCTCCAGTTTCATCCACCTCATTAGAACTGATTCAAATGTATTCTTTTTAATGGCTGAGTAATACTCCATTGTGTATATGTACCACAGCTTTCTTATCCATTCATCTGCTGATGGGCATGTAGGTTGCTTCCATGTCCTGGCTATTATAAAGTGCTGCAATGAACATTGGGGTACACATGTCTCTTTCAATTCTGGTTTCCTCAGTGTGTATGCCCAGCAGTGGGATTGCTGGATCATAAGGCAGTTCTATTTCCAGTTTTTTAAGGAATCTTCACACCTGTGATTTTGTCCTGGCATTTAGTTCTGGGATCTACTCATTGATAGCTGTCAAAATTTAATTTTACTGTCAAAAGCATAATGAAAATTTAATCTGTATTGCAGAATGTTCAGACATATGAGATGTTCAGGAAGAGTAGAGAAGTTCTTAGCAAGTCTTCTTAACATATCTAAGCTTGATGCTCTTCTACTTAGACTGTGAAAGTCCACTTAAAGTGGAGGGCAGGGTAAAAACAAGTTGCCTACAAATATTAGAAACACCTACAAAATTTGATTTTTCCTTTACCTCTTACTTGATGATGACCACTTTTCCTATTACTTATTAAATCTTGAAATACTGAGAAAAATTTGGAGAAATAAGAAAAGTCCCTTTTACTTGACATCTTTTGATCCCTGAATATCTCACTAAAATCATAATAATATTATTGGCTGTTTATTTATGCACATACAAGAAGGCAAGCACTGCTAGATAGATAATTTGAATAGTTTAAATATTTTATTCTTATTTTACAGAGGTCAAAACTGAGACTCTAGAGGTTAAAAAACTTGCCTAAAGTTATGTACCCTGGTAAGTAACAAAACTACAATTGTTGTGCTCTTTCTATTTCACTTAGTAATGGTGAGATAGAGAAATCTGGAAAATATGACCTAGATCTCAGAGTATTGCATGCCCATTGACATTTTTGTCATTCCTATTACACACACAAAGACACATGCCTCAAATGAGTTTACTACTACTATTTTCCTACAGAAATAGCTTTCTTCATCTATCAAAATTTTAAATTTAAGCTTCAATCCATAACATATAGTTTTCAAAATATAGTAATACTACAGTAAGACAGGCTATAATAGAGACTCTGTGTGTGTGTGTGTGTGTGCTTCTCCCACACCTCCACTTCTGGCCTTCCTCCAGAAGACAGAATACTAAACACTTCATTTTTGCCCTGGACAGCAAGTGTGAGTTTTTCTATTTGTTTTGATTTGAGAAAACTAAGTAAAAAAAGATTATAGAACTTTTCAAAAGCCAGACAATGATGAAACTAAATCTAAGAATCTTAATGCTGATAAGTCCAATATCAAACCTATATACAAACCCTTACATCCTCCAAATTTTTGGCTGTAAACATATGATGCACTTTTTTCTTTTTCATGTTAACTAAGAAGAATGTCTATAGTATAGTTAAAATATAATAAAAATGATAATATAGGTTTGAACAAATGTAAAATTATATATATTCATCATTATGATATGAAACAATATTTTCACTGCCCTAAAAATCCTCTGGGCTCTGCCACTTTATCTCTCCTCCCTTCTCACCCCTGACAACCACTGATATTTTTATTGTCCTCATACTTTTACCTTTTCCAGAATGTCATATTTTTGGAATCATATAGGACATAGCCTTTTAAGATTGGCTTCTTTCACTAGATAATATGCTTAGAGTAAACCCTAAGACAGACTATGAACTTTGGGTGATTATAAAGTGTCAATATAGGTTCATCCTTGGTGAAAAAAAAAGTACAATTCTGATGACCGATGTTGATAATAGGCTTTCTGATAGGGCTTCCCTGGTAGCTCAATTGGTAAAGAATCTGCCTGCAATGCAGGAGATCCCAGTTCAATTCCTGGGAAGGGAAGATCCCCTGGAGAAGGGATAGGCTACCCATTCCGGTATTCTTGGGCTTCCCTTGTGGCTCAGCTGGTAAAGAATCTGTCTGCAATGTGGAAGACGTGGATTTGATCTCAGGGCTGGGGAGATCCCTTGGAGAAGGGAAAGACTACCCACTTCAGTACTCTGGCCTAGAGAATTCCATGGTGTGTATAGTCCATGGGGTTGCAAAGAATCAGACACAGACTGAACGACTTTCACTTTCACTTTCATGCATGTGTGACAGCAGGAAGTATATGGGGATTTCTCATATATGTCTGTTATGTCCTTCTCAATTTTGTTGCAAACACAAAAAAAGCTTTACAAAATAAAGTTGTTTAAAAGAGGTAATGTCTTTGGGAAAGTAGATATACAAATAAATTAATGTTGAACAGGAAAATGATTTAAGATATAAAGAGCTACATAAAATAAGATCTCTAGAATATAATAACAGGTTGATTTTAAAGAAGCAAAAGTAATATCAAGATGTGAAAAATTGGACAGAGGAAATTTAATGTATTTTTAAATTTTTATGTTTTATTTTTTATTGTAGGATAATTACAGTATTGTGATTTAAACAGAAAATGTTAAATCTCTGAAGCCAAAATGAGATCTATTTAATAACTAGTCAAGAAAGTGAAGTTGTTCAGTCATGTCTGAAGCCTACCAGGCTCCAACGTCTATGGGATTTCCCAGGCAAGAATAATGGAGTGGGTTGCCATTTCCTTCTCCAGGGAATGTTCCCAACCTAGGAATCAAACCCAGGTCTCCCACATTGCAGGCAAACTCTTTGCCATCTGAGCCACCAGGGAATCTCAACTAGTCAAGGTGTCACATAAATCATTACAACCAGCAAAAGGGATAACTTTCAATTAGTATGTATACATGTATAATGATAGAGCAAAAGAGAGAGAGAGAGACCATGTTTATTCTGTCTGTTACAAGGGCAGGGGAGCAGGAAAGAAGAGTTCGAGAAGGACAAATCGTTCCAGTAATCAGTGAGCGATTTCAGACACCCATGTGCATATCTGGCAAGATAAGCAGATCCATAAACTCTGCCCAGCAGATCTCATTAGTGATTTTGAAAGGGATTAGATATCAATCATCACCTCTATATGCTTCCTGTATAACAGTCTGCTTGATACAATCTGCATGACTCATAAGGCTAGTAGAGTCTTAGGTAAAATATGAATGAAAACATATTTATTTATAGAAGTTAAGCTCTCTTCAAAGCATATAGAAGGGCATTCAGTTTATGTCTCTCATTATCATTATCACCAAAGGGATTTACTGTAAACTCTTCCATTGATTGTCAAATGATGTAACAATATATCATGTGTTCTGATTTAAGAAAACTAGGGCTTAAATGTTATTACAAATGATGTTTAATTTGAAACAATAAATCCTGTGATTGGATAGATTTTAACAAAATGAAAACCAAAGACACTTTCTCTTTGGAAGAAAAACTATGACCTACCTAGACAGCATATTAAAAAGCAGAGATGTTACTTTGCCAACAAAGGTCCATCTAGTCAAAGTTTTAGTTTTTCCAGTAGTCATGTATGGATGTGAGAGTTGGACTATAAAGAAAGCTGAGCGCCAACAAATTGATGCTTTTGAACTGTGATGTTGGAGAAGACTCTTGAGAGTCCCTTGGACCACAAGAAGATCCAACTAGTCAATCCTAAAGTAAATCAGTCCTGAATATTCATTGGAAGGACTGATGCTGAAGCTGAAACTTTAATAATCTGGCCATTTGATGCAAAGAACTGACTCATCGGAAAAGACCCTGATGCTGGGAAAGATTGAAGGTGGGAGGAGAAGGGGACGGCAGAGGATGAGATGGTTTAATGGCATCACTGACTCTATGGACATGAGTTTGAGTGAGCTCCGGGAGTTGGTAATGGACAGGGAAGCCTGTCATGCTTCAATCCATGGGTTGCAAAGAACCAGACATGACTGAGCGACTGAACTGAAGACAAATTTTCTGAGAAACTGATAGTTCCAGTGACAGGCTATAAGCGGTTTATAACTTTGGTCCAGTCTGCACATTATTTTACTGTAAGGAATATGGGGCTACATCTAAAGTAATCCCCACTCCTCAGTAGGCGACCAAAGCTGCATATACTTCTCACCATGCAGGGCTTATTTTCAGCACAGGAAAAGACTGAACCAACAACCCAGGCTGTCAGAAAAACAGCAGGGGCAGAACCATGATGGAAACATGTTTAAAATAGTAAACACCCCCTACTCACTACACATTTGACAATAAACTGTGCCCTGCAGGGAACAAAATTATTTGAAGTGTAGTCCTCCAAAAAAATGGATAGAAAGCATTCCCAGTTGTACTTTTAGTGTTCTAAAATTGATTGCAGCTGCCTAGTTATTGCATAGAGACTGAACTTTGCAGTTGCAATCAAGGATGTCAAACATCTTATAGAATATTAAATATAAAAATGTGAGTCATGAATTTTAAAACCAAGGAGAGAAAGGAAGGAAGGATAAAGGGAGGAAGGAAAGAAGGGAGGGAGGGAGATAAAGAAAGAGGGAGGAAGGAAGGAAGCAAGGAATGAAACCAGTCAGGGCTATATGAGCTGTTTTTTGCTCTATGTAATAAAGACAGGCTATTCAAATACTGTAAAAAGAAGAGGAATTGATAAAAAAAAAAACTTAAAAATGGTAAATACACAATTTATCAGCCAAATCATTTCTGTATTACTTGTACAATAAGAAACAAATGAGTAAAAACTAAAGGATATAAAAAGAGGATGGAAAGGCATAATGGGAGACTGTCTTGGAGTTGCTTTTGACAGTAAACACTCTCTTTACATATATTGTAAGTTTAATGTTGACCACTGACACCTAGGAGAAAAGGAAAGATATATCCACCTGAATGCAAAGTTCCAAAGAATATCAAGGAAAGATAAGAATGCCTTCCTCGGTGATCAATGCAAAAAAAAAAAAAAAAAAAATAGAGTAAAACAGGAGAATAGAAAAGTCTTGAGATCTCTTCTAGAATATAGAGATACCAAGGGAACTATTCATGCAAAAATGGGCACAATAAAAGACAGAAATGGTATGGACCTAACAGAAGAAGCATAAGATATTAAGAAGAGGTGGCAAGAATACACAAAAAAACTATACAAAAAAAAGATCTTAATGATCCAGATAACCAGAATGGTGTAGTCACTCACATAGAGCCAGACATCCTGGAGTGCAAGGTCAAGTGGGCCTTAGGAAGCATCACTATAAAGAAAGGTAGTGGAGATGATGGAATTCCAGCTGAACAATTTCAAATCCTAAAAGATGTTAAAGTGCTGCACTCAATATACCAGCAAACTTGGAAAACTAAGCAATGGTCATAGGAGTAAAAAAGGTCAGTTTTCATTCCAATCTGAAAGAAGGGAAATGTTAAATAATGTTCAAACTACAGCACAAATGCCCTCATCTCTTACACTACCAAAGTAATGCTCAAGATTTTCAAGCTAGGCTTCAACATGATGTGAACCAAGAACTTCCAGATGATCAAGCTGGATTTAGAAAAGGCGGAAGACCCAGTGATCAAATTGCCAACATACACTGGATCATAGAAAAAGTGGGAGAATTCCAGGAAAACATCTACTTCTCCTTCACTGACTAAAGTCTTTGACTATGTGGATCAAAACAAACTGTGGAAAGTTCTTAAATAGATGGGGATACCAGAAAACCTTACCTCCCCCTGAGAAATCTGTATGCATTTCAAGAACCACCAGTTAAAATGACATGTGGGCTCTGTTTTGGGGCTGTCCTAAGGTGGCAGAGGAATAGGACAGGGAGACCACTTTCTCCCCCACAAAGTCATCGAAAGATCATTTGAACACTGAGAAAATTCCACAAAACAACTTCTTAACGCTGGTGGAGGACACCAGACACACAGAAAGGCAGTCCATTGTCTTTGAAAGGACGTAGGGTTGCATAGAGTCAGACACGACTGAAGTGACTTAGCAGCAGCAGGACAAAATATAAAAGATAAAAAGAGAGTCAAATGAGTTAGGGACAGAGACCTGTCCCGGGGAGGGAGTTACCAAGAGGAGAAGTTTCCAAACACCAGGAAACCCTCTAATGGGTGGGTCTGTAGGGAGCTTTGAAATCACAGAGGGCAACATAACTGGGAGGAAAAAATAAATAAAACCCACAGATTACACGTCTAACCACAACTCCCAGCAGAGAAGTAGCCCAGACACTCGTGTCCAGCACCAGCAAGTAGGGGCTGAACAGGGAGGCATGGGCTGCACTGCTACGGGTAAAGACCAGGCCTGAATGCTCTGAGGGCAATCTGAGGGAGCTAATGTGAGATAGAAACCCAAACTGTGGTTTGGGTTTGCCAGAGAGGGGAAAAAAAAAAAAAAGACAGAGAGAGAGAGAGAACTTTCCTGTGAAAAGCTCTAACCTAAGGCACTTCCAGGTCTGCACACAGAACAAAGGACTGAGAGAATACCAGAGGAGAGCTAGCCTGCTGCGGACTGGCCCATCCACCACCGGAGGCAGAGAGGAAGGCAAGCGACAGCCTGGGCCAGAGGGAGAGGGGCAATTTTGGCACCAGAGACGGCATCCTCCACCAAACTCTGAGCAGACCCCAAGTTGCCAACCAAGTCTTCCTGGGATCCTGGACGGTTGACATCCACCAGGAGGGTTGCAGCCAGAGATCAGCTCCCCAGAGGAGACACACAGCACACCTGACACAGTCCTCCTGCTGCACACCCAGGAAACCAAGCGGCTGGACTGGGGGAGTTGATAAGATGCACTGCCACACCTGGGAAGAGTGTGCTCGCCAGAGGTTCTTGGACCTGGGAAGGGCACAAAATGCAGGCCCAACCGAGTCTGTGCCTTTGTGGAGTACTCCAGAACCTAAATGTGTGTGGCTTAGACCTGGGAAGTGCACGCAACCCAAGGCCCGCTTTAGACAGTTACCCTGCAGAGCAACCTGGAGCCTGAGAAGTGTAGACTGGGAAAGCGCACACGCCGTGAGCGGGGGTAAACCCAGTGTGGCCCAGACACTGCAAGCACTCATCATACACGCCAGTGATATTTGTTTGCAGTTTTCTTCCCTCTGCAAAGCACAACTGAACAAGTGAGCCTAAATAAGTGACCACCTCCGCCCCCTTGTGTAAGGGCGGAAATTAGAGAGTGAAGAGACTTGCAAACAGAAGAAGCCAAAATAAACAGAGGGAAGCGCTTTGGAAGTGACAGGTGCAACAGATTAAAACACTGTGCTGCTGCTGCTAAGTCGCTTCAGTCATGTTCGACTCTCTGCGACCCCATAGACGGCAGCCTACCAGGCTCTCAGGTCCCTGAGATTCTCCAGGCAAAAACACTGGAGTGGATTGCAATTTCCTTCTCCAATGCATGCAAGTGAAAAGTGAAAATGAAGTCGCTCAGTTGTGTCTGACCCTCAGCGACCCCATGGACTGCAGCATTCGAGGCTCCTCTGTCCATGGGATTTTCCAGGCAAGAGTACTGGAGTAGGGTGCCATTGCCTTCTCCTAAAACCCTGTAGTTAGCACCAAATACATTGATAGGGGCCTATAGACCTTGAGAAGAAGTATAAACTGGAACAAAAAACTATCTGAAACTGAACTGACCCCACAGTGCACTCAACAGCTCCAGAAAAATTCCTAGATAGATTTACTGTTATCATTTTATAAATTTATAAAATTTATATTTAAAATTTATTATTTTAAAATTTTAAGTCCTTTGTTACTCCTTTAACTTTCATGTTTTTTTAATTTAAATTTATTTATTTTAATTAGAGGCTAATTACTTTACAATACTGTATTGGTTTTTCCATACATCAACATGAATCTGCCATGGGTATACTTATAACCTACTATTGCCTTGCAAAAAAAGTCCCTATTTTTAAAGTAAATTACATATGTTTTTTTTTTTTATAATTTTTGTAATTTTTTTTAATATTGTAATTTTGAGACTCTAACCTCTACTCTAGACATTTAATCTTTGATTTTTGGTATTTGTTATCAATTTTTTATCTTTAAGAATCCAATCTTCAGTACCCATTTTTACTTAGGAGTGTGATTACTGACTTGATTGCCCTCTCTCCCTTTTGACTCTCCTTTGTCTCTCCCAGGTCACCTCTATCTCCTCCCTCTCCCTTCTCCTCTCTACCCAACTCTGTGAATCTCTTTGGGTATTCTGGGCTGTGGAGAACACTTAAGAACTGATTACTCGCTAGATCTGTCTCTCTCCTTTTGACTCCCCCTCTTCTCCTCCTGGTCACCTCTATCTCCTTCCTCCCTCTTCTATTCTATTGTAACTCTGTGAACCTCTCTGAGTGTTTCAGGCTGTGTAGAGCACATAATAAATTGATTACTGGCTACTTTGCTCTCTTCCCTTTTTATCCCCCCCCCCCTTCTCCTCCTGGTCACATCTATATCCCTCCTCCCTCTTCTCTTCTCCATGTAACTCTGTGAACCTCTCTGAGTGTCCCCCATCGTGGAGAATCTTTTCTCCATTAATCTAGATGTTTTATCATCGATGCAGTATGGATGGAGAAGTCTTGAGGCTACTGTAAGAATAAGACTGAAAAGCAGAGGCAGGAGGCTTAAATCCAAAACATGAGTAGACCCGAAAACTCCTGACTCCAGGGAATATTAGTCAACAAGAGCTCATCCTAAAACCTCCATACATGAACCAAGCTCCACCCAAGAGCCAACAAATTCCAGATCAAGACATACCACATTAATTCTCCAGCAACACAGAAACATAGCCCTGAGCATTAAACATACAGGCTGCCCAAAGTCACACCATATCCATAGACACCTCAAAACTCACTATTGGACACTTCATTGCACTCCAGAGAGAAGAGATCCAGCTCTACCCACCAGAACACTGATGTAAGCTTCCCTAATCAGGAAACCTTGACAAGCCACTCATCCAACCCCACTCACAGAGGGTAACCTCCACAATAAAGAAGAACCACAAACTCCCAGCATACAGAAAAGCCACCACAAACACAGGAATCTAAACAAGTTGAAAAGGGAGATAAGTATTCAGCAGGTAAAGAAACATGATAAATGCGCACCAAATCAACCCAAAGAGGAGGATATATGGAATCTACTTGAAACAGAATTCAGAATAATAATAGTAAAAATGATCCAAAATCCTGAAAACAAAATGGAGTTACAGATAAATAGCCTGGAGACAAGGATGGGGAAGATACAAGAAATGTTTAACAAGGATCTAGAAGAAATAAAAAAGTCAGTCAATAATGAATAATGCAATAACTGAGATCAAAAACACTCTGGAGGGAACCAACAGTAGACTAACTGAGTCAGAAGATAGGATAAGTGAGGTGGAAGATAAAATGGTGGAAATAAATGAAGGAGAGAGGAAAAAAGAATTAAAAGAAACGAGGACAACCTCAGAGACCTCTGGGACAATGTCAAACGCCACAACATTCAAATCATAGGAGTGCCATAAGAAGAACACAAAAAGAAAAGACATATGAAAATACTTGAGGAGATAATAGTTGAAAACTTCCGTAAAATGGGGATGGAAATACCCACCCATGTCCAAGAAACCCAGAGAGTCCTAAACAAGATAAACTCAAGGCAAAACACCCCAAGACACATTTTAATCAAATTAACGAAGATCAAACACAAAGAACAAATATTAAAAGCAGCAAGGGAAAAACAACAAATAACACACAAGGGGATTCCCATAAAGATAACAGCTGATCTTTCAACAGAAATCCTTCAGGCCAGAAAGTAATGGCAGGACATACTTAGAGTGATGAAAGAGAAAAACCTACAACCCAGATTACTGTACCCAGCAAGGATCTCATTCAAATATGAAGGAGAAATCAAAAGCTTTACAGACAAGCAAAAGCTGAGAGAATTCAGCACTACCAAACCAGCTGTTCAACAAACACTAAAGGATCTTCTCTAGACAGGAAACAAAGAAAAGGTGTATAAATGCCAAACTAAAAAAACAAAGTGAATGACAATGGGATAATACTTATCAATAATTACCTTAAATGTAAATGGGCTGAATGCCCTAACCAAAACACAAATACTTGCTGAATGGATACAAAAACAAGACCCCTGTATATGTTGCCTACAAGAGACCCACCTCAAAACAAGGGACGCATACAGACTGAAATTGAAGGGCTGGAAAAAGGTATTTCATGCAAATGTAGTCCAAAAGAAAGCAGGAGTAGCAGTACTCATATCAGATAGAATAGACTTTGAAATAAAGACAGTGAAAAGAGACAAAGAAGAACACTACATAATGATGAAAGGATCAATCCAAGAAGAAGATATAGCAATATTAAATATATACGCACACAGCATAGGAGCACCACAATATGTAAGGCAAATGCTAACAAGTATGAAAGGGGAAATTAACAATAACACAATAATAGTGGGAGACTTTAATACCCCACTGACGCCTATGGATAGGTCAACTAAACAGAAAATTAGCAAGGAAACACAAGCTTTAAATGATGCAATGGAGCAGTTGGACTTAATTGATATCTATAGGACATTTGACCCCACAACAATTAATTTCACCTTTTTCTCAAGTGCACACAGAACGTTCTTGAGGATAGATCATATACTGAGGCATAAGTCTAGCCTTGGTAAATTCAAAAAATTCACATAATTCCAAGCATGTTTCTTGATCACAATGCGGTAAGAAGACTAGATGTCAACTGCAGGGGGAAAAAAAAAAAAAAACTATTAAAAATACAAACATATGGAGGCTAAACAACACACTTCTGAATAATCAACAAATTCAAAGAAGGGATCAAAAAAGAAATCAAAATATGCATAAAAACGAATGAAAATGCAAACACAACAGCCCCAAACCTATGGGATTCGGTAAAAGCAGTGCTAAGGAGAAGGTTCATAGCAATACAGGCTTACCTCAAGTAAGAAGTGAAAAGTCAAATAAATAACCTAACTCTACACCCAAAGCAACTAGAAAAGGAAGAAATGAAGAACCCCAGGGTTAGTAGAAGGAAAGAAATCTTAAAAATTTGGGCAGAAATAAATGAAAAAGAAACAAAGGAGACCATAGCAAAAATCAACAAAGCTAAAAGCTGATTCTTTGAGAAGACAAATAAAATAGATAAACCATTACCCAGACTCATCAATAAACAAAGGGAGAAGAATCAAATCAACAAAATTAGAAATGAAAATGGAGAAATCACAGCTAACAACACAGAAATACAAAGGATCATAAGATACAACTATCAGCAACTATATGCCAATAAAATGGACAACTTGGAAGAAATGCCTGAATTCTTAGAAAAGTATAATTTTCCAAAACTGAACCAGGAAGAAATAAATAATCTTAGCAGACCCATCACAAGCACAGAAATTGAAACTATAATGAGAAATCTTTTATCAAACAAAATCCCAGGAGGAGATGGCTTCACAGCTGAATTCTACCAAAAAATTTAAAGACGAGGTAACATGTATCCTACTCAAACTCTTCTAGAAAATTGCAGTAGAAGGTAAACTTCCAAACTCATTCTATGATGCCACCCTAATACCAAAACCAGACAAAGATGCCACAAAAAAAAAAAAAAAAAAAAAAAAAACCTACAGGCCAATATCACTGATGAACATAGATGCAAAAATCCTTAACAGAATTCTAGCAAACAGAATCCAACAACATATTAAAAAGACCATACACCATGACCAAGTGGGCTTTATCCCAGGGATGCAAGGATTCTTTAATATCCACAAATCAATCAATGTGGTACACCACATTAACCAATTGAAAGATAAAAATCATATGATTATCTCAATAGATGAAGAGAAAGTCTTTGAAAAGATTCAACATCCATTTATGATAAACACTCTCTAGAAAGAAGGAATAGAAGGAACATACCTCAATATAATAAAAGCCATATATTATACACCCACAGCAAACAATATTATCAATGGTGAAATACTGAAAGCATTTCCCCTATATTCAGGAACAAGACAAGGGTGTCCACTCTCATTGCTACTATTCAACATAGCTTTGGAAGTTTTAGCCACAGCAATTGGAGCAGAAAAGAAATAAAAGGAATACAGATTGTAAAAGAAGTAGTAAAATTCTCACTGTTTTCAGATGACATGATCCTTACCTAGAAAGCCCTAAAGACTCCACTGGAAAATTACTAGAGCTAATCAATAAATATAGTAAAGTTGTAGGATATAAAATTAACACAGAGAAATCCCTTGCATTCCTATACACTAACAATGAGAAAACAGAAAGAAATTAAGGAAGCAATTCCATTCACCATTGCAATGAGAAGAATACAATACTTAGGAATAAATCCACCTAAAGAAACAAAATATTTCTATATATAAAACTATAAAACACTGATGAAAGAAATCAAAGAGGACACAAATAGATTGAGAAATATACAATGTTCATGGCTCAGAAAAATCAATATAGTGAAAATGAGTACACTACCCAAAGCAACCTATAGATTCAGTGCAATCCCTATCAAGTTACCAACAGTATTTTTCAGAGAACTAGAAGAAATATTTTCACAATTTGTACGGAAACACAAAAAACTTCGAATAGCCAAAGCAATCTTGAGAAAGAAGAATGGAACTGGAGGAATCAACCTGCCTGACTTTAGACTCTACTACAAAGCCACAGTCATCAAGACAGTCTGGTACTGGCACAAAGACAGAAATATAGATCAATGGAACAAAATAGAAAACCCAGAGATAAATCCATGCACCTATGGACACTTTATCTTCGACAAAGGAAGCAAGAATATACAATGGAGAAATACAATCTCTTTAACAAGTGGTGCTGGGAAAACTTGTCAACCACTTGTAAAAGAATGAAATTAGAACACTTTCTAACACCATACAAAAATAAATAAATAAATAAACTCAAATTGGATTAAAGATCTAAATGTAAGACCAGAAACTATAAAACTCCTAGAGGAAAACATAGGCAAAACACTCTCTGACATACATCACAGTAGGATCCTCTATGACCCACCTCCAATAAAGGCAAAAATAAACAAATGGGACCTAATTAAGCTTAAAAACTTTTGCACAACGAAGGAAACTATAAGCAAAGTGGAAAGACAGCATTAACAATGGAAGAAAATAATAGCAAATAAAGTAACTGACAGATAATTAATCTCAAAAATATATAAGCAACTCCTGAAGCTCAATTCCAGAAAAATAAATGACCCAATCAAAAAATGGACCAAAGCACTAAACAGACATTTCTCCAAAGAAGACATACAGAAAGCTAACAAAGGAAGACATGAAAAGATGTTCAATATCACTCATTATCAGAGAAATCCCAATCAAAACCACAATGAGGTACCATCTCATGCCAGTCAGAATGGCTGCTATCAAAAATTCTACAAATATAAACGCTGAGAGGTTGCAGAGAAAAAGGAACCCTTGTATACTATTGTTGGGAATGCAAACTAGTACAGCCACTATGGAGAACAGTGTGGAGACTCCTTTAAAAACTGGAAATAGAACTTCCATATGACCCAGCAATCACACTGCTGGGCATACACACTGAGGAAACCAGAATTGAAAGAGACATGTGAACCCCAATGTTCATCACAGCACTGTTTACAATAGCTAGGACATGAAAGCAACCAGATGTCCATTGGCAGAGGAATGGATAAGAAAGCTGTGGTACATATACACAATGGAATATTACTGAGCCTTTAAAAAGAATGCAATTGTATCAGTTCTAATGAGGTGGATGAGACTGGAGCCTATTATCCAGAGTGAAGCAAGTCAGAAAGAAAAACACCAATACAGTATATTAATGCATATATATGGAATTTAGAAAGATGGCAAGGGTGACCCTATATGTGAGACAGCAAAAGAGACACAGATGTAAAGAACAGTCTTTTGGACTTTGTGGAAGAAGGCAAGTGTGAAATGGTTTGAAAGGATAGCGTTGAAATGTGTATATTATCATATGTGAACTGGATCGCCTGTCCAGGTTCGATGCATGAGACAGGGTTCTCCGGGTTTGTGCACCAGAATGACCCTCGGGGATGGATGGGAGGGAGGTGGGGGGGTGGTTCAGGGTGGAGAACACATGTGCACTTGAGGTTAATTCATGCTGATGTTTGTCAAAAACCACTACAATAATTTAAGGTAATTAGCCTCCAATTAAAATAAACAAATTTTTTAAAAGGAAAAAAGAACCACACGTGGAACAATGGACTGGTTCCAAATTGGGAAAGAAGTACATCAATGCTATATATTGTTACCCTACTTATTTAACTTATATGAAGAATATATCATGTGAAATACTGGGCTGGATAAAGTACAAGCTGGAATCAAGATTGCCAGGAGAAATATTAATAATCTAAGATATGCAGATGACACTACCCTTATGGCAGAAAGCAAAGAGGAACTGAAGAGCCTCTTGATGAAAGTGAAAGAGCTAGTGAAAAAGCAGGCTTGAAACTCAGCATTCAAAAAACTAAGATAATAGCATCTGGTCCCATCACTGTGTGTCAAATAGATGGGGAGTCAATGGAAACAGTGACAGACTATTTTCTTGAGCTTCAAAATCACTGCAAATATTGACTGCAGGTATGGAATTAAAAGACACTTACTCTTTGCAAGAAAAGTTATGACCAACACAGACAGCATATTAAAAGCAGAGACATTACTTTGATGACAGCTACGGTTTTTCCAGTAGTCATATATGGATGTGAGAGTTGGACTATAAAGAAGGCTGAGCACCAAAGAATTCATGCTTTTGAACTGTGGAGTTGGAGAAGAGTCTTGAGAGTCCCTTGGACTGCAAGGAGATCAGACCAGTCAATCTAAAGGAAATCAGTTCTGAATATTCATTGGAAGCCCTGATGTTGAAGATGAAGCTCCAATATTTTGATCACATCACGTGAATAACTGACTCACTAGAAAATACCCTGACTGGGAAAGATTGAAGGCAGGAGAAGTGGACGGCAGAGGATGAGATGGTTGGATGGCATCACTGACTCGATGGAGATGAGTTTGAGCAAGCTGCGGGATTTGGTGATGGACAAGGAAGCCGTGTGTGCTTCAGTTCACATGGCTGGAAACTGTCAGACATGACTGAGCAACTGAACTGAACTGCTATCTGATTCTATATTAAGGATCAATAAAAAATAAGAAAGATTTCAAAAGATAATTTTACTGGACTCAACATATCTTTGAAAAAAATAGCTCTACTCATTTTCAAAGATAACCCCAAGGGAGAGCTGGGGAGGATTGTGTTAGCAAAAGTCTTTTCTAATCCTATCTTTGAAAAAAGAACAGATTTGAAGGAAACTAATAGTCAAGTGACACTTACTGCTGTAATTTTGCTGTCCTTTCAATCCAGGTTTGCTTTATTGATTTAATAGTATGGATATTTCTTAAGCTAAGAAAAGCATTACATATAAATACCATATAAAATGTACTGTGTACACATAGTCAGTTCTGCTACAATGCTATAACATAGAGTATGTGTCCAGAATATCGCTGTACCATGCAAACTGTGCAGTAAAATATATGGGGCTCATGGGAAAATGGGGTTAGGATGAAGTCTTTAAGTTTTGTGTGCCTATTCTTCTTTTTCCATGATCCTTATCATTTTTACTGTGCAGTACTGTACAGTGATTTCTAGGAATACTTATGTATTGGAATAAAATCATGCTTTAAAAACAAGCATTATAGCAAAAGTTCTTGGATATGTATAGCATATATCCAACCCAGGAAAAAAAGCCCTCGTTTCCTCACCCCAGGATTTCAAACTTACATGCTTGTTCACCCATTAATCTCTTGTATTGAAATAATTATCATCACAGTTTTGAGTGAATACTAAGTTCACTCTTTTCGTTTAAGTGAAGTACCCAGACAGCTGGTAAATAGACTGCATCTTTAAAGTAGAATGACCCAAACATTTCTCTTCTGATTTACTATCAAGTAACTGATATTCTATTGACAAATAACTGTTATATACCTTAATCCAAATTGCTGCATAAGGACTCTGAATAACAAGAAAATAAAAAGATTTAGAAAAATGTTAGTTGTGAATGATCAGTTCTTATTTCATATGCTGCTGCTGCTGCTAAGTCACTTCAGTTGTGTCTGACTCTGTCCGACCCCATAGACGGCCTCCTACCAGGTTCCTCTGTCCCTGGGATTCTCCAGGCAAGAACACTGGAGTGGGTTGCCATTTCTTTCTTCAATGCATGAAAGTGAAAAGTGAAAGTGAAGCTGCTCAGTCGTGTCCAATTCTTAGTGTCCTCATGGACTGCAGCCTACCAGGCTCCTCTGTCCGTGGGATTTTCCAGACAAGAGTATTGGAGTGGGGTGCCATTGCCTTCTCATATGCAGGATTTTCTTAATATATATTTTTATTCCATCAGCTGGGCTTAAAATTTTACATGGATATTGCATGATTCTATTTATAGCAGCATATTTAGAATAAAATTAGCTTAAATTTATACTCTGATTTTAGAATCTCATAGGGGGAAGGCCAGGAGGAGCTACCCGATGCCCCCATGCCCGAGACCAGGGGCGGTGGCCAGAGGACCAACCCCACGTCCAAGGAGCAGTGGCTGTGCGGGCGCAGGAAGAGCTAGGGGAGCTATCCCACGTTGAAGGTCAGGAAGGGCAACGGTGAGGAGATACCCCTCATCAAAGGTAAGGAGCAGCAGCTGCGCTTTGCTGGAACAGCCCTGAAAACATACCCCATGCCCAAGGTAAGAGAAACCCAAGTAAGATGGTAGGTGTTGCAAGAAGGCATCAGAGGGCAGACACACTGAAACCATACTCACAGAAAACTAGTCAATCTAATCACACTAGGACCACAGCCTTGTCTAACTCAATGAAACTAAGCCATGCCAGTGGGGCAACCCAATATGGGAGGGTCATGGAGGAGAGATGAGGTTCACTGGAGAAGGAGAAGGCAATGGCAAAGAGAAGGGAGATGGCAAACCACTTCAGTATTCTTGCCTTGAGAACCCCATGAACAGTATGAAAAGGCCAAATGATAGGATACTGAAAGAGGGACTCCCCAGGTCAGTAGGGGCCCAATATGCTACTGGAGATCAGTGGAGAAATAACTCCAGAAAGAATGAAGGGATGGAACCAAAGCAAAAAGAATACCCAGCTGTGGATGTGACTGGTGATAGAAGCAAGGTCCGATGCTGTAAAAAGCAATATTGCATAGGAACCTGGAATGTCAGGTCCATGAATCGGTCCATGAATCAAGGCAAATTGGAAGTGGTCAAACAAGAGATGACAAGAGTGAATGTAGGCATTCTAGGAATCAGCAAACTAAAATGGACTGGAATGGGTGAATTTAACTTAGATGACCATTATATCTACTACTGTGGGCAGGAATCCCTCAGAAGAAATGGAGTAGCCATCATGGTCAACAAGAGTCAGTATTTGGATGCAATCTCAAAAACAACAGAATGATCTCTCTTCATTTCCAAGGCAAACCATTCAATAACACAGTAATCCAAGTCTATGCCCCATCCAGTAACGCTGAAGAAGCTGAAGTTGAACAATTCTATGAAGACCTACAAGACCTTTTAGAACTAACACCCAAAAAAGATGTCCTTTTCATTATAGGGGACTGGAATGCAAAAGTAGGAAGTCAAGAAACACCTGGAGTAACAGGCAAATTTGGCCTTGGAATACAGAATGAAGCAGGGCAAAGACTAATAGAGTTTTGCTACGAAAATGCACTGGTCATCACAAACACCCTCTTCCAACAACACAAGAGAAGACTCTACACATGGACATCACCAGATGGTCAACACCAAAATCAGATTGATTATGTTCTTTGAAGCCAAAGATGGAGAAGCTCTATACAGTCAACAAAAACAAGACCGGGAGCTGACTGTGGCTCAGATCACGATCTCCTTATTACCAAATTCAGACTTAAATTGAAGAAAGTGGGGACAACCACCGGATCATGCAGATATGACCTAAATCAAATCCCTTATGATTATACAGTGGAAGTGAGAAATAGATTGAAGGGCCTAGATCTGATAGATAGAGTGACTGATGAACTATGGAATGAGGTTTGTGACATTGTACAGGAGACAGGGATCAAGACCATCCCCATGGAAAAGAAATGCAAAAAAGCAAAATGTCTGTCTGGGGAGGCCTTACAAATAGCTGTGAAAAGAAGAGAAGCGAAAAGCAAAGGAGAAATGGAAAGATATAAGCATCTGAATGCAGATTTCCAAAGAATAGCAAGAAGAGATAAGAAAGCCTTCCTCAACTGTCAATGCAAAGAAATAGAGGAAAACAACAGAATGGGAAAGACTAGGGATCTCTTCAAGAAAATCAGAGATACCAAAGGAACATTTCATGCAAAGATGAGCTCGATAAAGGACAGAAATGGTATCGACCTAACAGAAGCAGAAGATGTTAAGAAGAGGTGGCAAGAATACACGAAGAACTATACAAAAAAAATCTTCACGACCCAGATAATCACAATGATGTGATCACTGACCTAGAGCCAGACATCCTGGAATGTGAAGTCAAGTGGGCCTTAGAAAGCATGACTACGAACAAAGCTAGTGGAGGTGATGGAATTCCCATTGAGTAATTTCAAATCCTGAAAGATGATGCTGTGAAAGTGCTGCACTCAGTATGCCAGCAAATTTGGAAACCTCAGCAGTGGCCACAGGACTGGAACAGGTCAGTTTTCATTCCAATCCCAAAGAAAGGCAATGCCAAAGAATACTCAAACTACTGCACAATTGCACTCATCTCACATGCTAGTAAAGTAATGCTTAAAATTCTCCAAGCCAGGCTTCAGCAATATGTGAACCATGAACTTCCTGATGTTCAAGCTGGTTTTAGAAAAGGTAGAAGAACCAGAGATCAAATTGCCAACATCCGCTGGATCATGGAAAAAGCAAGAGAGTTCCAGAAGAACATCTATTTCTACTTTATTGACTATGCCAAAGCCTTTGACTGTGTGGATCACAATAAACTGTGGAAAATTCTGAAAGAGATGGGAATACCAGACCACCTGACCTGCCTCTTGAGAAATCTGTTTGAAGGTCAGGAAGCAACAGTTAGAACTGGACTTGGAACAACAGACTAGTTTCAAATAGGAAAAGCAGTACATCAAGGCTGTATATTGTCACCCTGCTTATTTAACTTCTATGCAGAGTACATCATGAGAAACGCTGGACTGGAAGACACACAAGCTGGAATGAAGATTGGCGTGAGAAATATCAATAACCTCAAGTATGCAGATGACACCACCCTTATGGCAGAAAGTGAAGAGGAATTAAAAAGCCTCTTGATGAAAGTGAAAGTGGAGAGTGAAAAACTTGGCTTAAAGCTCAAAATTCAGAAAACAAAAATTATGGCATCTGGTCCCATCACTTCATGGGAAATAGATGGGAAACAGTGGAAGCAGTGTCAGACTTTATTTTGGGGGGCTCCAAAATCACTGCATATGGTGACTGCAGCCATGAAATTAAAAGAGGATTACTCCTTGGAAAGAAAGTTATGACCAACCTAGATAGCATATTCAAAAGCAGAGACATTACTTTGCCAACAAAGGTCTGTCTACTCAAGGCTATGGTTTTTCCTGTGGTCATGTATGGATGTGAGAGTTGGACTTTGAAGAAGGCTGAGTGCCGAAGAATTGATGCTTTTGAACTGTGGTGTTGGAGAAGACTCTTGAGAGTCCCTTGGACTGCAAGGAGATCCAACCAGTCCATTCTGAAGCAGATCAGCCCTGGGATTTCTTTGGAAGGAATGATGTTGAAGCTGAAACTCCAGTACATTGGCCACCTCATGCGAAGAGTTGACTCATTGGAAAAGACTCTGATGCTGGGAGGGATTGGGGGCAGGAGGAGAAGGGGACGACAGAGGATGAGATGGCTGGATGGCATCACTGACTCGGTGGACATGAGTCTGAGTGAACTCCTGGAGTTGGTGATGGACAGGGAGGCCTGGCGTGCTGCGATTCATGGGGTCGCTAAGAGTCGGACATGCCTGAGCAACTGAACTGAACTGAGGGCAAAGGAGAATGAAAGAGCTGAGGGGGTGTTAATACACAAAATACAACCAAAATGTAACATTAATTTAAAAAAATTAAATTACAAAGGACAGGAGGGAAAAAAAAATCAACCCATATTGGCTTTCATAGTTTAAATAACAGGAGTTACTATAGTTTGTTCAGTTTTGCCTTTGCAGTTGTTTTCCCTAAAAGGAAAGATAGTTTCTTAGAAAAATCTCTATGTTCATCAATGCTAAGAGGGAACATAACAGGAACCATCATCTATTGCTAGTAGATGTGCAGAATGATACAACTACTTTGGAAAACTGACAGTTTGTATTCAAACTTAAACATATATCTACCTTATGAACCAGAAATTCCACTCTTAGGTTTGCATCCAGGAAAAGGGAAAATATCTGTCTGAAAAAAAAAAAAAAAGTTTTGTAGAAGAATGTTTATGGGAATTCCCAGGTGCTCCAGTGATTAGGACTCCCACTTTCACTGTCGTGGCCCAGGTTTGATCCCTAGTCTGGGAACTAATATTTTACAAACTGTGTGGCACAACCAAAAAAAAAAAAAAACCACAGAAAAAAGGTATTATAAAAGAATATTTGTAGCAGCTTTATTTGTAATAGCTAAAAAATAAACATAATCCAAACATCATTATATGGGAAAATGGGAAAAACCTGTGATATATTCATGCTGCAGATTACACTTCAGCACTAACATGAAATCAACAACACAAAGAAAAAAGATCAATCTTGTAGATATTACTTTGAGCAAAATAAGGCAGACACAAGATCACATATCATATGATTACATGGATATGAACTGAAGAATATGTAAAACTAATCTACAGTGGTAGAAATTACAATAGTGGTTACTGTTGCTACTTGATAATAAATTACTGTGACCTAGAAATCCATTAGACAGTGTAAGTATGTGATGTATGTGATGTGAGGTCAAGAAAGGAATCTACTGATTCATGAGAAATTGAAGGCCTGAAAAGTGGTCAGAAGTGATCAATTCAACAAGAACTCAAGCAGTGTGGTAGGGGAGAGTTTGAATCTAAAGGAGAAAAGAAAATGGTGCTCTTGAGATGAAGTTGTTAAAACAAATTATTTTCCTCATCAAAGAATAATAGTCTCTAGGGGCTCTATACTTAATTTCTGGGTTTCAGGATAATTAAGGGAGGCCTCTGAATAACCTGTTTGTCTCAGCAGTCTCAGAAAAGCAAGATAGAGATAACTCATGAGGTTTAAAAAATGAATGATTGAATATCAGGAGCCCACGTTCAAGAGATAATGCAATTCTCTTGGAATGACACCTCTTGCTTTTAGCCTTTGTAAGTGAGATGGACGGCATTTAAAAGACAGACATCTGGCAAGCTAGTATAGAGGTCTTGCCAGTTTCATATACTAGCTACAAACTTATGATAAGGTCTTTATAAAGAAGTGATTAAATTAAAATAAGCCTATTAAAGTGGGGCTTAATCCAAATATGGCTGGGATTTTTATTTTAAAAAAAGAGGCACAATGGATGTATGCGTACAGTGGAACTATCATGTGAAGAGGCATCAAAAGGGGAGTCATCTGTAAGCCAAGGAGAGGCTTCAGAGGAAACCAACCATCCTGCTACCTTTACCTTTTATTTCCAGCCTCCATAAATGTTAGAAAATAAACTTCTTTGTTTATGCCTTCCAGTCTATGGCATTTTGTTATGGCAGCCCTAGAAAACTAATGCAGATACTACATACACACAACGTACAAATAATGATTGAATACAGCTCACCTTTTGAGATTGGAGAAAAAATTAGCATAGCCACTATGGAGAACAATATGGAGGTTCCTCAAAAAGCTAAAAATAGAGCTACCATATAACTCTGCAATCCCTTTCTTAGGCATATATTCATATAAAAACATGATCTGAAACAATACATGTATCCCAAAGTTCATTGCAGCACTGCTTAAAGTAGCCAAGACATGGAAGCAACCTAAATTTCCATCAACAGATAAATGGATAAAGAAGATGTGATATATATGTACAATGGAATATTACTCAGCCATAAAAAATAATGGGGCAATACCATTTGCAACAACATGTATGGACCTAGAGATTGTCATACTAAGTGAAGTCAGTCAAGCAGAAAAGTGGTATCATGATATCACTTATGTGTAGAATCTTTAAAAAAGTGGTGCAAATGAACTTATTTACAGAACACAAGTAGAGTCACAGACATAGAAAACAAAATTATGGTTACCAAGGGGGAAAGGGAGGAAGATATAAATTGGAGATTGGGATTGACAAATACACACTAGTATATCCCTGTTAGCTCAGCTGGTAAATGAGCCTGTCTGCCAATGCAGGAGAAGTGTGAGGTTTGGGTTTGATTCCTAGGTCAGGAAGATCCCCTGAAGGAGGAAATGGCAATCCACTCCAGTATTTTTGCCTGGAGAATCCCATGGACCAGGAGCCTGGCACCCTGCAGGCCATGAGGTTACAAAGAGTCGGACATGACTCTGTAACTGAGCATGCCCACACATGTATAAAATAGATAATAAGAACCTACTGTATAGCACAGGGAACTCAAAACTCTGTAATGACCTATATGGGAAAATAATCTAAAAAAGAGTATATGTATGTATATGTATATGTGTATGTATATGTATGTATATACATACATATACTGTATACATACATATAACTGTATATATATACAGTTATGTATATAACTGAATCACCTTGCTGTACAGATGAAACTAACATAACATTGTAAATCAGCTATACTCCAATAAAATGTAACTGAAAATAAATAAGTTTTTTTTTTTTTTTTAATTAGCCAAACTAAAAGTAACTAAATAAAAGATCCTTCAGTTGGGAGATGAAATCAGAGGCCTTGTGAAAAGTAGAATATTGTTTCTTCTGAGAGAATATTGTTTCTTCTTTCTTTCAGAAGAAACCAGCTAAAGGAGCACTTAAAATATTGTATAATTTCAAATACAGAGATTCCATTTCTTTCACGATATTGGTTATCCAGACGCCATCTCCTACATATTGATAAATAGCAAGTTTACAAATAAAACAATTCTGTAAATGATTATATTTGAAACAAATGGCAATTCTAACCAAAGTGTTGAGCCCCTTACTTAAACAAATAAGAAAATCTACTTTGGAACAAATAGCTAATAAACTTTTAAAATCAATACAAAGTTGCTATGCCTAACTCTTCAGGGATCATTTTAAAATAAAAATCATTAGATTGGGAAGAGAGCAAAAATATGTTAAAGTGAGGAATTATTTACAACATCCTCAGAAGTACTATGTATGTCTAGAAACCCAGTAGGCTAACTGAATATTAGAAGTCCCAGAGAGAATTTTAAACTGTGCATGTTCACTACAAATCCAGACACATTTTGGTTATTTTTAGCTGAGGAGTCAACCTGACATGGTTCTTTCTTTGCGGGAGGGGCTAACCATGAGCTTCATGGGAGGTAGAAAAGCTGGGCATATTGAAGCAGAAAGCCAGTCCCTCAAAATTGTGATCCTTAAAGTCTTGGGGAAAAAAATCTCTCTGGCCATCCATCTGTCCTTCTCAGGAAATCTGGTTAAAAATGAACTGTCCCTGAGTTAAAAGAGTATTAGGGTACATGAAATTTATCCAAAACAATGATTTTTGGAAAGTGAGGAAGTATAATTGCGCTTAAGAGTTTATGTTCTCCAGTTTACAGGGGCTTGCTGCTAGAGATTAGGAGATGTGAAGAGAGATTTTAAGAAGTAAAGAAAAAAATTGATCATGTGTGACTTAATAATATAGAAAACTCTCCAATTAACAGTATACATTTACTGAGCACCTACTGTACAACAGCTATCTTGAAAGGTGCTGGATATACTAAGACCAAGATGGCCTAGTTCCTGAGTTTATTCCTTGAAACAGATCTAGCATGACTTTCCTCAAGAGAAATTGAATAAAGACAGCCATGGACTACCGACTCCCTTATAATGTTCATCTATTGTCCTCCCTCTGAGCACTTCAAGAAAAATTCAAATCAGTAAAGGAAATATGAATCCTATGAAGTTTCAGAGATATCTTAATATATACTCTTAATATATATGGATACATCCAAATTATACTGGTAACTACATTCTTTATTTCATACCCTGTTAATACAAGCCACCTTTTGCTTTCATTTATTCACTTACTAATCACCTATTGAGATTCAACTGTGTGATGGGGCACTGGGCTGGACACTGAGGATATGATTAAGAACTTAATGGAGCTCAGAGTCAAGGTTAAAAGAAAAAATCGATGACAACATGCCAACCGAGATATCATTTATATGTATATATAAATTAGTAACCCTTGACCATTATAACTTTAAATTCCAACTTACAAATCTTATTATATTCTCTAAGCAGATTTCATTTGAGCTGTATTATATGGAAATGGATGATTCCTTTAAAAAGAAATTACTTTTAGTAGCTAAAATCAGAACTGCTAATTGAACCAGCTGTTAAATAATCAAATTGCTTACAATTATTCATTTCCTTTACTGTAACAGAATAATGCACTCCCATGCTCACCATGTCATTTGTAAGACCTACTTTTAGGTGAAGTACACTTCCCTATCCGATTAACAGGGGTGACCATATGACATGCTTTGGTCAATAGAATGCAGATAGACATGATAGACACCATGTCCTATAAGAGGCATTCAATTGGATTATATACTCTTTTTGTTATGTTCTGAGAATTAGAAACAAATGCTGACCTACAGTCTACATATAACATGAAGAAAAAAATAAGCCCTTGCAATTTTGAGACTGTTTATTACAGTAAACCTTACTAATATCTGACTTTTACTTGGATTTCAATTGACATAATCCAGAGTAGTTTCACAAGTTAATATGCTAACGTAGGTATAAAGAGGGGAGAAGGCTCATCCTTCTTTGAAAGGTACCAGCAGACCAGAAAATTGAAATTTAAAACGGCTATGTGATCCATGCTAATCAAAATCTTTGAGTAATATTATTAATGGGAATAAGTAAATAGCTAATGATTTTTTGGCTTTCAAAATTATACCAACTCGTCTGTTATCTTTCAATGATTAGTATTTAGATATTTTGTAACAAATGATGGAGATTCAGTTTTAAATGTCTATTTTTTCTAATTTAAGATTTAATGTAGCTTTCTAAACAAAATTAGTTTTATATACATTATAGAGAGTCCCTAAGTATTATACATTGATTACAGTAGTGTTTCTCAGTGTATGGTTGAAAGAACATCTAAATGCATAGTAATCACTGGAGATGCTTGTTAAAATGCAATTTCACATCCAACCCTACCTCAAACTTCTTGAATCAGAATCTAGCAGTGAATGAACAGAAAGTCCTTAAAACATTTTAAAGAAGCTCTCCAATATTTCCGATGCAAATTTGAGTTTGGAAATTATCTGTTTTACCTTTCCTGTTATTGTTCATATCAGTGTTAGTGAATTCAACTATCCCCTGACTTCAACCTAAGTGCAGTTTCAATTGTTTTGGCTAGAAAGCATCTTGAGTTGAATAAGCAAACATAACGTTGTAAAACAGTAAGTTTTGCTTATAGATAATAAAAAAAAGTGGTGCTTGTAGTTGTTATTAATAATCATGCCAGGGTGGAGAACAGGAAGAGTTCTCAGAAGCTTGTCCTGAATTGTTTGTGGAATAGTGGAACCATTTAAGTTACTTATATATCCACAGAAATTCTTGTTTTAATTACCCAGCAAAAGTACACTATGAGCTCTGCCAAACAAAGTCCTCATTTTCTGAAAGTACCTTCTCATGGATTTGGGAGATATTTTCATTACTCCTTTAATGATCAAATATAATTCATTCCTCAAAAGCACTGCCCTCCTAAATTATAATCATTGACCTAGGTTTGCAGAATTTTGAAATTAGAAGGGACTTTAGAGATTATCTAGCTCAATGATATCATCTAGTAGATGAATAAACTAAGATTTGCAAAGACATGAGATAGCTTAACTGTAGGCCTGCTAACTAATTATTATATTTTATAGCCAGACACTGGAAATAACAGTCCAGGATCTGTAGACCATGGAATTCTAAAAAGCTTTACTCCTTGGTGTTGGGAGCCACGTTAGGCATTACTGACAAAATGGAGGCATGGCCCCAACCGCCTCTCTTTGTCTCACAGGCACTGATCCAGGATGAAGGAGTTAGGCCTTGTGATTCTGACTTATTGTTTCCTCTCCTCGGTTGAGTTGACTGGAAAGGAATATTAAAGTGCTTATTGTTCCTGAGAGGAGAATGAGAAGGCACAAAGTCTTCTGCAGCTGTGCTCAGAGAATAATTCATAAAGTGAATCATTGACATTTGTTCAAGGACTTTAACAAAAGAGTGTTCCAGGATAAGCACATTGGCCGCAGCTTGAGGCCATGGGAGGGATTGCTATCTGAAGCCTATTTTTGAGGAAAATGTTTATGGCAAAGGAGTTTATTGAATTTAGGGCTTAGAGATAATTAAAATAGTTAGAAGTTGAAGATTTAAGGATTGTTGCAATGTTAGCATATTTTACTATAGCTTATAGAGGTTAGGAATTTTAGAGATACTAATAGCTAGAAGCCTTTTTAAGAGAGTGAGCTCAGGATGTTAGGGGCAAACAGGATTTAGAAAGATAAGAAATAAACTGAGGAATGTAGCATGAATTACAATGTAATCACAAGTTAACTATAGGACACATAAGAGGAAGTAGATAATAGATGGTAAAGCAGATTCTGAGAGAATCACTGAAGCAGGAACTCTGTTTGAAGGGCAACAATGATTTATGGAGATAATAAATCTGGCTGAGGGGGAACTGAAAATGTCAAACCTATGACCTAATGCTTTTGTAAAAGTATAAAAGAAAATCTTAAACTTGAAATAAACGCACAGTCCAAGAAAATTGAGAGGCTGTGTCGTTACCCGCTGATACCATCCCTCCCTTCAGGTTGAATCCCTGGCTGCTGGAGCTGGACTCGGGCACCTTGGGATAAAACAAGGAATCTAAATTCATTCAACAAACAAGTATTAAGCTTCTACTCTGTGCTGGGGACTTTGTTAAACCCTTAGCAGGCAAGGATAAATAAAAGATAATCCTTGCTCTGAGAATTCATAATTGGTTAGAGAATAATGGTTATTCCTAGATGCATGACAGAGACTGTTATTCGGTTTATAGATGGAGAAACTGAAGCACAGAGAGATTATGCAAACTGCCTGAAACCTCATAGCTAGCCTAGCAAGGGACTGTACTAGCTTGCTAGCATTGCCGTAACAAAGTATCACAAACTGAGTGGCTTAGAACAACAAAAATGCATTGTCTCACAGTTCTGGAGGTTAGATGCTGATATCAAGGCAGCAATAGGGTTGGTACCTTGCGACAATTGTGGGAAAGAAATTGGTTCCATGCCTCTTTCCTGGTATCTCATCATTTCATAATCTCTGGGCCTTCCCTGACTTCTGCTGCAGCACCCCAATTTCTGTCTTCATCTTCACATGGTGTTCTCTTTGTGTGTACATCTATGTCCAAATTTTTCCCTTTTTTTAAATTTTATTGTTTATTATAAATTTATTTATTTTAATTGGAGGCTAATTAATTTACAATATTGTATTGGTTTTGCCATATATCAACATGAATCCACCACAGGTATACACGTGTTCCCCATCCTGAACCCCCCTCCCACCTCCCTCCCCGTACCATTCGTCTGGGTCATCCCAGTGCACCAGCCCCAAGCTTCCTGTATCCTGCATCAAACCTCGACTGGTGATTGGTTTCACATATGATATTATACATGTTTCAATGCCATTCTCCCAAATCATCCCACCCTTCCCCTCTCCCAAAGAGTCCAAAAGAGTGTTCAATGTCTCTTTTGCTGTCTCACATACAGGGTTATTGTTATCATCTTTCTAAATTCCATATAGATGTGTTAGTGTATTGGTGTTTTTCTTTCTGGCTTACTTCACTCTGTATAACAGACTCCAGTTTCATCCACCTCATTAGAACTGATTCAAATGTATTCCTTTTAATGGCTGAGTAATACTCAATTGCATATATGTACCACTGCTTTCTTATCCATTCATCTGCTGATGGACATCTAGGTTGCTTCCATGTCCTGGCTATTATAAACCGTGCTGCGATGAACATTGGGGTACACGTGTCTCTTCAATTCTGGTTTCCTCAGTGTGTATGCCAAGCAGTGGGATTGCTGGGTCATAAGGCAGATCTACTTCCAGTTTTTAAGGAATCTCCACACTGTTCTCCATAGTGGCTGTACTAGTTTGCATTCCCACCAACAGTGTAAGAGGGTTCCCTTTTCTCCACACTCTCTCCAGCATTTATTGCTTATAGACTTTTGGATCGTAGCCATTCTTTCTGGCATGAAATGGTACCTCATTGTGGTCTTGATTTGCATTTCTCTGATAATGAGTGATGTTGAGCATCTTTTCATGTGTTTGTTAGCCATCTGTATGTCTTTGGAGAAATGTCTGTTTAGTTCTTTGGCCAATTTTTTGATTGGGTCATTTATTTTTCTGGAATTGAGCTGCAAGAGTTGCTTGTATATTTTTGAGATTAATTCTTTGTCAGTTGCTTCATTTGCTATTTTCTCCCATTCTGAAGGCTGTCTTTTCACATTGCTTAGAGTTTCCTTTGTTGTGCAGAAGCTTTTAATTTTAATTAGGTCCCATTTTTTTTTTTTAATTTTTGCTTTCATTTCCAATATTCTGTGAGGTGGGTCACTGAGGATCCATCCTGCTGTGATTTATGTCGGAGAGTGTTTTGCCTAAGTTCTCCTCTAAGAGTTTTATAGTTTCTGGTCTTACATTTAGATCTTTAATCCATTTTGAGTTTATTTTTGTGCATGGTGTTAGAAAGTGTTCTAGTTTCATTCTTTTACAAGTGGTTGACGAGTTTTCCCAGCTCCACTTGGTAAAGAGATTGTCTTTTCTCCCTTGTGTATTCTTGCCTCCTTTGTCGAAGATAAGGTGTCCATAGGTGCGTGGATTTATCTCTGGGGTTTCTATTTTGTTTCATTGATCTATATTTCTGTCTTTTTGCCATACTGTCTTGATGACTGTGGCTTTGTAGTAGAGCCTGAAGTCAGGCAGTTTGAGTCCTCCAGTTCCATTCTTCTTTCTCAAGATCGCTTTGGCTATTCGAGGTTTTTTGTATTTCCATACAAAATTTGAAATTATTTGTTCTTGCTCTGTGAAAAATACCGTTGGTAGCTTTATAGGGATTGCATTGAATCTATAGATTGCTTTGGGTAGTATACTCATTTTCACTATATTGATTCTTCTGATCCAAGAACATGATATATTTCTCCATCTGTTAGTGTCATCTTTCATTTCTTTCACCAGTGTTTTATAGTTTTCTATATAGGTCTTTAGTTTCTTTAAGTAGATATATTCCTAAGTATTTTATTATTTTCTTTGCAATGGTGAATGGAACTGTTTCCTTAATTTCTGTTTCTATTTTCTCATTATTAGTGTATAGGAATGCAAGAAATTTCTGTGTGTTGATTTTATATCCTGCCACTTTACTATATTCATTGATTAGTTCTAGTAATTTTCTGGTGGAGTCTTTAGGGTTTTCTATGTAGAGGATCATGTCATCTGCAAACAGTGAGAGTTTTACTTCTTCTTTTCCAATTTGGATTCCTTTTATTTCTTTTTCTGCTCTGATTGCTGTCGCCAAAACTTCCAAAACTATGTTAAATAGTAGTGGTGAAAGTGGGCACCGTTGTCTTGTTCCTGACTTTAGGGGAAATGCTTTCAATTTTTCACCATTGAGGATACTGTTTGCTGTGGGTTTGTCATATATAGCTTTTATTATGTTGAGGTATATTCCTTCTATTCCTGCTTTCTGGAGGGTTTTTTTTTTTTATCATAAATGGATGTTGAATTTTGTCAAAGGCTTTCTCTGCATCTATTATAATCATATGTCTTTTATTTTTCAATTTGTTAATGTGGTGTATTACATTGTTTGATTTGTGGATATTGAAAAATCCTTGCATCCCTGGGATAAAGCTCACTTGGTCATGGTGTATGATCTTTTTAATGTTTCGTTAGATTCTGACTGCTAGAATTCTGTTAAGGATTTTTGCATATACGTCCATCAGTGATATTGGCCTGTAGTTTTCTTTTTTGGTGAAATGTTTGTCAGGTTTTGGTATTAGGGTGATGGTGGCCTCAAAGAATGTGTTTGGAAGTTTAGCTTCCTCTGCAACTTTCTGGAAAAATTTGAATAGGATAGGTGTTAGCTCTTCTTGAAATTTTTAGTAGAATTCAACTGTGCAGCCATCTGGACCTGGGCTTTTGTTTGCTGGAAGATTTCTGATTACAGTTTCAATTTCTGTGTTTGTGATGTTTCTGCTAAAATTTTCTATTTCTTCCTGGTTTAATTTTGGAAAGTTGTACTTTTCTAAGAATTTGTCCATTTCTTCCACGTTGTCCATTTTATTGGCATATAATTGCTGATAGTAGTCTCTTATGATCCTTTGTATTTTTGTGTTGTCTATTGTGATCTTCCATTTTCATTTCTCATTTTATTGATTTGATTTTTCTCCCTTTGTTTAATTAGTCTGGCTAATGGTTTGTCAATTTTATTTATCCTTTTAAAGAACCAGCTTTTGGCTTTGTTGATTTTTGCTATGGTCTCTTTTGTTTCTTTTGCATTTGTTTCTTCCCTCATTTTAAAGATTTCTTTCCTTCTACTAATGCTGGGGTTCTTCATTTCTTCCTTTTCTAGTTGCTTTAGGTGTAGAGTTAGGTTATTTATTTGACTTTCCTCTTGTTTCTTGAGGTATGCCTGTATTGGTATGAACCTTCTCCTTAGCACTGCTTTTACAGTGTCCAACAGGTTTTGGGTTGTTGTGTTTTCATTTTCATTTGTTTCTATGAGTATTTTGATTTCTTTTTTGATTTCTTCTGTGATTTGTTGGTTATTCAGCAGCGTGTTGTTCAGCCTCCATATGTTGTAATTTTTAATAGTTTTCTCCTGTAATTGAGATCTAATCTTACTGCATTGTGGCCAGAAAAGATGCTTGGAATGATTTCAATTTTTTTGAATTTACCAAGGCTAGTTTTATGGCCCAGGATGTGATCTATCCTGGAGAAGGTTCCGTGTGCACTTGAGAAAAAGGTGGAATTCATTGTGTTGGGGTGAAATGTCATATAGATATCAATTAGGTCTAACTGGTCTATTGTATCGTTTAAAGTTTGTGTTTCCTTGTTAATTTTCTGTTTAGTTGATCTATCCATAGGTGTGAGTGGGGTATTAAAGTCTCCCACTATTATTGTGTTATTGCTAATTTCCCCTTTCATACTTGTTAGCTTTTGTCTTACATATTGTGGTGCCCCTATGTTGGCTGCATATATATTTATAATTGTTATATCTTCTTCTTGGATTGATCCTTTGATCATTATGCAGTGTCCTTCTTTGTCTCTTTTCACAGCCTTTGTTTTAAAGTTTATTTTATCTGATATGATTATTGCTATTCCTGCTTTCTTTTGGTTTCTATATGCGTGGAATAGCCTTTTCTAGCCCTTCACTTTCAGTCTGTATGTGTCCCCTGTTTTGAGATGGTCTCTTGTAGACAATATATATAAGGGTCTTGTTTTTGTATCCATTCAGCCAGTCTTTGTCTTTCCATTGGGGCATTCAACCCATTTATGTCTAAAGTAATTATTGATAAGCATGATCCCATTGCCACTTACTTTATAGTTTTGGTTTCGAGTTTATACACCCTTTCTGTGTTTCCTGCCTAGAGAAGATACTTTAACATTTGTTGGAGAGCTGGTTTGGTGGTGGTGAATTCTCTCAGCTGTTGCTTTTATGTAAAGCTTTTGATTTCTCCTTCATATTTGAATGAGATCCTTGCTGGACACAGTAATCTGGGATGTAGGTTTTTCTCTTTCATCACTCTTAGTATGTCCTGCCATTACTTTCTGGCCTGAAGAATTTCTATTGAAAGATCAGCTGTTATACTTATGGGAATCCCCTTGTGTGCTATTTGTTGTTTTTCCCTTGCTACTTTTAATATTTGTTCTTTGTGTTTGATCTTCGTTAATTTGATTAAAATGTGTCTTGGGGTGTTTTGCCTTGGGTTTATCCTGTTTAGGACTCTCTGGGTTTCTTGGACATGGGTGGGTATTTCCTTCCCCATTTTACAGAAGTTTTCAACTATTATCTCCTCAAGTATTTTCATATGTCCTTTCTTTTTGTGTTCTTCTTATGGCACTCCTATGATTTGAATGTTGTGGCGTCTGACATTGTCCCAGAGGTCCCTGAGGTTGTCCTCGTTTATTTTAATTATTTTTTTCCTCTCTGCTTCATTTAGTTCCACCATTTTATCTTCCACCTCACTATCCTATCTTCTGACTCAGTTAGTCTACTGTTGGTTCCCTCTAGGGTGTTTTTTATCTCAGTTATTGCATTATTCATTATATACTGACTCTTTTTTATTTCCTCCAGGTCCTTGTTAAACATTTCTTGCATCTTCTCCATCCTTGTCTGCAGGCTATTTATCTGTGATTCCACTTTGATTTCAAGATTTTGAATCATTTCACTATCATTATTCAGAATTCTTTATCAGGTAGATTCCCTACCTGTTCCTCTTTTGTTTGGTTTGGTGGGCATTTATCCTGTTCCTTTACCTGCTGGATATTCCTCTGTCTCTTCATCCTGTTTATATTGCTGTGTTTGGGGTGGCCTTTCTGTATTCTGGCAGTTTGTGGAGTTCTCTTTATTGTGGAGTTTCCTCACTGAGGCTGGGCTTGTACAGGTGGCTTCTCAAGGTTTCCTGGTTAGGGAAGCTTGTGTCGGTGTTCTGGTGGGTGGAGCTGGATTTCTTCTCTCTGGAGTGCAATGAAATGTCCAATAATAAGTTATGAGATGTCAGTGGGTTTGGAGTGACTTTGGGCAGCCTGTATATTGAAGTTCAGGACTGTGTTCCTGGGTTGCTGGAGAATTTGCTTGGTATGTCTTGCTCTGGAACTTGTTGGCCCTTGGCTGGTGCTTGGTTTCAGTGTATGTATGGAGGCATTTGATGAGCTCAATTAATGTTACCTGGAGTCAGGAGTTCTATGGTGTTCTCAGGATTTGGACTTAAGCCTCCTGCTTCTGGTTTTCAGTCTTATTTTTACAGTAGCCTCAAGACTTCTCCAACTATACAACAATGTTGATAAAAACATCTCCTTTCAAAGACAATGGGTTGCTTTTCTGGGTGCCTGAGTCGTCTGCTGGCATTCAGAAGTTGTTTTGTGGAATTTGCTCAACTTTTAAATGTTCTTTTGATGAATTTGTGGGGGAGGAAGTGGTCTCCCATCCTATTCCTCTGCCTTCTTAGGACCGCCCCAAACTTCTGCCTTTTTATAGATATACCAATCATGTTGGATTAGGGATTTTTGTTTGCAACTTTAGGAGTTCTCATGTTAAATATGAAACTGGGCCACATACTTGGAGGACAATGAGAGACTGAAGAAAGAATTAGACCACCCCAGATGGGTAGATAGTAGTTTTAATAAGCAAAGGAACTTAAATATGAGGTTTGTTTTGGGTGGCCACAAGACAAGTAGATCTCTGCACTTATCAGCCAGAATCTTACAAGTTTATAGATAGACCTTGATGGGGTTGTCACTTACCTAATCCAAATGATGTCAACAATACATTGTTATCTCAAGGATGCATTCTTGAAATATTTCCTAGCATAAGAATGGTGGGCAGAACATACATTCCAAGGACAGAGGAGGAAGTGAGGAGCCTCCAATCACTCAGGTCCAACTCCTGGATCAACAAGCAGTCACCTCTTCTTGATGACCTCCTTGTATAGCACCCTCCAACTTCAGTATGACCTCACCTTAACTAATTCTATCTGCAATAACTCTATTACAAATTAAAGCCATACTCTCAGGCACTAGGGTTTAGGACTTCAACACAGGAATTTTGGGGATACAATTTAACTCATAATAATGCATCCTCTAGCCCTCAAACATGCATAGCCTTCTCATATGCAAAATGCATTCATCATCTTTATACATCCTCAAAAGTCTTAATCCATCCTATCCAGTATCAACCAGATATTGAAAAACTCATTCACATATCATCTACATCAGGTATAGGTGAGACTTGGGGTAAGATGCATCCTGGGGCAAAATCCCTCTCCATATGTGAACCTGGAAAACCAGATAAAAATTTTTGTGTTTCAAAAATACAGTGGTAGGAAAGGTACAGGACAGATCTTCCCATTCCAAAAGGGAGAAATCAGAAGGAAAAGGGGGTCACAAGCCCCTAGCAAGTCCAAAAGCTAGTAGGTAAATTTCTTTAGCTTTTACTGTTTAAGAATAATCATCTTTGACTTGAAGCTCTGTCCTCTGCACCAACTAGAGTTACAGCCATGTCTCCTCAGGTCTGGATACAGACCTTGTATCCTCAGCCCTAAGTGGCAGCCTTGCCTTATGGAACAAGGCTAGCCACTGAAACACTTTTGGGGTCATTTTGCTGAAAGGTAACTCAGTTTTCAGCCAAATATCTTTATAGATGTATTTTCTTCATATATAATCTCAGGAATCTAGCAACCTTCCTTTGTTTCCTCCCCTCTGTCTTCTTCAGTCCAATGTTGCAACATTTCTCCTAAGATGGTGATTGGATACAAAAGGCACACACCTAATCTCTTTAGCAACTGGTTGTCCAGTCACAACCTTAATATTCTTTCCACAGCATATTTTTTTTTACATTTTCGGTAATACAGACAGGTTTAGAATTTTTCAAACCTTCAAGTTATGGTTCTTTTTTAAACTTTTTATTTTATATTGGAATATATTTGATTAACAGTGCTGTGTTAGTTTCAGGTGTACAACAAAGAGATTCAGTTATACAAATACAAATATCTACTTTTTTCAGATTATTTTCCTATATGAGTTATTAGAGAATATTGAATAGAGTTCCTTGTATTGCACTGTTATGCAGTAGGTCCTTGTTGTTTAATTTTTTTTTTCAATCTCTCTCTTTCCTCTCACATTATGTGTGGCAAGAAGAAATCAGGAAACATCTTCAACACTTTGCTTAGACGTCTCATCAGCTAAGTATCTAAGTTCATCCCTTATAAGTTCTACTTTTCATTCAATAAAACAAAATTTATCCAGGTTCTCTGCAGCTTTATAATAAGGGTTGACTTTATTCCAGTTTCCAATAACGTTTTCTTCATTTTTACCTAAGATTTCAGCAGAAGTATCTTTAACGTTAATTTTTCTTACAGCATTCTTGTCATGATGATATATGCATTCTCTGACAATAAGAGCTTTCTCTACAAATCACTTTTCATTCTGAATCCTCATCAGAATCTCCTTTAACATCCATATTTCTATCATCAGTCTCCTCAAGGTAATCTAGTCTTCTTCTATCAAGAGCCTCAAAGCTCTTCTATCCTCTACCTTTCCTTACCCAGTTGGAATGTTCGAAGTCACTTCCACAGTTTTAGATATTTGTTACAGAAGGGTTCTGCTGCTGAACCAAAATCTATTAGTTCACTAGGATTGCAGAAACAAAGTACTACAAAGTGATCACTCAGACAACAGAAATTTATTGTCTTGCAGTTCTGGTGGCTAGAAGATGAGATAAAGATGTTGGTAGGGCTGATTCTTTCTCATGGCTTTGAGAAAGAAATCCATTCGATGCTATTCTTCTAGCTTTTGTTGGTTTGCTGGCATTATTTGGCATTCCTTGGCTTATAGAAGCATCACCCCCATCTCACATTCATCTTTGTATGATGTTACTGTTTGAGCATGTCATTGTCCAAATTTACCCTTTTTCTTAAAGTCAGCTGTCATATTGGATTAGGAGTCCACCCCATTGCAGTATGACTTCATCTTAAGTAATTATTTCTACAATGGCATTATTCCCAAATAACGTCATGATATGAGGCACTGGGGGATTGGATCTTAACATATGAATTTTCAGTTCAGTTCAGTCATTCAGTCATATACAACTCCTTATGATCACATGAATCGCAGCACACCAGGCCTCCCTGTCCATCATCAACTCCCTGAGTTTACCCAAACTCATGATCATCAAGTCGGCAATGCTATCCAGCCATCTCATCTTCTGTCGTCCCCTTCTTCTCCTTCTCCCAATCCCTCCCAACATCAAGGTCTTTTCCAATGAGTGAACTCTTCGCATGAGGTGGCCAAAGTATTGGAGTTTCAGCTTCAGCATCAGTCCTTCCAATGAACACCCAGGACTGATCTCCTTTAGGATGGACTGGTTGGATCTCCTTCAGCCCAAGGGACTCTCAAGAGTCTTCTCCAACACCACAGTTCAAAAGCATCCATTAATTCAGCGTTCAGCCTTCTTCACAGTCCAACTCTCACATCCATACATGACCACTGGAAAAACCATAGCCTTGACTAGACGGACCTTTGTTGACAAAGTAATATCTCTCGTTTTTAATATACTATCTAGGTTGGTCATAAGTTTCCTTCCAATGAGTAAGCATATTTTAATTTAATGGCTGCAATCACCATCTGCAGTGATTTTGGAGCCCCCCAAAATAAAGTCTGACACTGTTTCCACTGTTTCCTTATCTATTTGCCATGAAATGATGGTACCAGATACCATGATCTTCATTTTCTGAATGTTGAGCTTTAAGCCAACCTTTTCACTCTCCTCTTTCACTTTCATCAAGAGGCTTTTTAGTTCCTCTTCACTTTCTGCCATAAGGATGGTGTCATCTGCATATCTGAGGTTACTGTTATTTCTCCCAGCAATCTTGATTTCAGCTTGTGCTTCTTCCAACCCAGCATTTCTCATGATGTACTCTGCATATAAGTTAAATAAGCAGGGTGACAATATGCAGCCTTGACATACTCCTTTTCCTATTTGGAACCAGTATGTTGTTCCATGTGCAGTTCTAAATATGAATTTTAAGGTCATACAAATCAACTCACAATAGAGGTAAAGGCAGGATCTCATTTCAAACAACCTAATTCCAGGGTTTGTACATGGAAACACTCTGTTAAATATGTGCTATAGTAAAAGTACTAATCTCTATATGAACCCAGATGAATAAGCAGTTAATTATATCTAGTGAACAGTGACTGGAGATTGGAGGCTACTTTCCAAAGAGGTAATGATTGAGCTGAATTATGAATCAGAGTTCACCACACAGAAAGAAATGCATGAGTAAGGGCACAAAAGTGAAAAGGTAATTGGTACACCACCATGACTCCCTCATACTACTGCAATAGCCCACTAATTGGTTTCTTTGTTTCAGTTCCTGCCCCAGTTTGGTCAATTATCTATCAGCAGCCGGAGTAATCTTTTTCACAAAGGCAAGTTAGATCATGTAATTTCCCGCTCTCAACTCTCCAATAATTTCTCATCACAGTTGGATGAGTTAGAGTATTCACCAGACCCACAGGAGCAACATGATCTGACCTGTACCTAGCTTTCAAACATCAATTCCTGCCACTCTTGACCTAGCTTTTTATGACATAGTTAAACTGCTCTGTCCCCTGGCTGTTTCCAATTTCAGAATATTTTTCTCCCAGATTTTCACATGATGAATTTCTTCTCATTATTCAGGGTTCAACTCAAATGTCAATTTCTCAAAGAGTCCTTCTCTGATCATTCAGGCTAAGTAACCCTCTCTCAGTCATTCTTTATCGCATCTTACACTATTTTTTTTCCATTGTGGCACTGGGCTGTGTCACACAAACAAATCATTGTGTATTTACTTGTTTCTTTATTGTCTGTCTCCCTTCTCCAGAATGTTAGCTCAATGAAAGCAGGGACTTGGTCTTATTCATGGTTCTATCTCTTACATACCTGACACTTTATAAATGCTAAATAAATGCCACTACTCAAGAACATTTTGACAGAATTATACTGGCAGAAACCACAATAAAATAGAAAGAAGGGTAAATAAGGGTAAAAAGTAGAGCAGTGAGCACAGACACCTTTTTTAAGGAATCTGTGTGTTGAAGAAGAGAAACTGGCTTACAGCTAATATGATAAGTGAGGATTAGGGGAGATTTTTATTTTTGGTTCTTGGTTGTAATTGTCATCACAGATTACCATAAACAGAAGCTAATTAGGAGAAAACGAAGAGGTGGTAGAAGGAAAAGGAAGAGGAAAGGGAGGGAAGGAAGATGTTAAAAAAAAAGAGAGAGAGAAAAGAGAGAGGGAGAAAAGGAGAGAGAGAGAGAGAGAGGTTAGCTATATAGGAAAAAGAGGATAATAGATTAAATAAAGTCCTGGTGGAAATGGATGGTATGAGTTCAAGAGCACCAAGAATAGGTTATCTTTAGAAGAGAACAGAAGCACATCTTCCTCTGAGACAAAATTCAGTGAGACAAACAGATGTGAAAGTACAGGCATATTTGAAAGCTAAGGGATGTTGAAGAATATCACTGAGTTAGGCTGCTAAACCCTTTGTTAAAATGAAGGGTAGAAAGGGCAGGGATCTTAATAAAATTGGTAAGGTTTAGAACAGCTATTGTGGGGTACAGAAAAGGGAACCAAGTAGGAATGTGTAGAAAACTTCTTAGCTGTCTTGACAGCTGAAGTTGAGGATCATAAATTTGTAGTGGATCTAATCTAAAAGGATATGTGCTTTGCCTCCAGGATAACTCTATAGCCCTGAAGCACAAGAGGGAAAAATCGAATGTTGCAGACATTGTGATTACCAGGACAAGGTGAACAGAATATTCAGAGAGCTGGAAAGAATATAGTTGAGGTATTTAGCCATTTTAACCAATTAGTGAAAGAAGTAGAGCTAGGAGGAAAGCAACAATCAGGAGACCTGTAAGATGTATACTGGAAGCAAGGAATTGTAAAGACACTGTGTTGTGACCAGAGAGTTGGAGGCAAAAATTTGAAGAAAAAAGAAACAAATATGAACTGAAGGAAGGATGAATGTCAAGGAGATAGCAAGAATTTGGGGGAAAAACTGTTCTCCATCTTGATTGTGATATTGGTTTTATGGCTATATACAGCTATCAAAACATATCAGTTTGTACATTTTAAATGAATGTGCTTTATTGTATATGAGTTATTCCTCAATCTAGTTTATATGAGAAAAGTATTTTTTTTAGTGAAAAAAAAGTAGGTAACAGCAATTTCAGGTTGAAGTCATGTTGCTATAATATAATATTGATGAAAGTCACTAAAATAGAAACTTAGAAATTGCAAAGCCAGGTATTGGCAGTTGCCAAAGATTTGTAGGGGTACTGAGTAAGTCAGATTCACAGTCCACAATGCCCATCTAGTAATCTGGGTTCAGGGTTTTTGAAGGAAGAAGTTTATCTGCTTTTCTTTGCTTTTATCCTTCCAGTTTTATTGAGATACAAATGACAAGCAGCACTGTATAAGTTTAATGTACAGTGTAATAATTTGACTTACATACATCAAGAAATGATTATCATAAGTTTAGTGAACATCCATCATTTCATGTAGATGTAACATTAAAAAATAGAAAAAAATTCCTTGTGATGTGAGCTCTTAGAATTTACTCTGTTAACAACTTTCATACAATTAATATTTTATCATGTTGTTTATTACATCCTTAGTACTTATTTATCTTATAACTGGAAGTTTGTACCTTTGGACTACCTTCATCCAGTTCTCCCTCCCTCTCTTTCCCCACCTCTGGTAACCACAAATCTGATCTCTTTTTATAAGAGTTTGTTTGTATGTATGTTTTGGGCATATAATTGACCTACAACACTTTGTTACTTCCTGATACACAACATATTGGTTTGATATTTCTGTACATTTCAATATGATCATTATGATGTTGCCATTTGTTACCATGCAAGGATATCACAAAATTATTGACTATATTCCTCACACTGTGCACTTCATGTCTATGACTCATTTATTTCATAATTGACTTTGTACCCCTTAACTCCCTCATCTATTTTTCTCCTCCAACCACTACCCTCCCTGTGGCAACAATGTTTGCTCTTTGGATCTATAACTCTGTGTTTAGTTAGGTTTGTTCATTTGTTTGCGTTTTTAGATTCTACATATAAGTAAAATCATAAAGTATTTATTTCTCTTTTTTGGAGTTGGTGTTGCCCACAGATGAGCAGGGGTGGGGTGGGGTGGTCTTGGGGTCACTGGGGGCTCAGGGAGCCTAAGGCAGCTAGAATGCTAGTGGGTGGGGCTGTGTCCCTGCCCAGGTAGCTGCTTGGCATGTAGCATCCCAGGACTGGTGCTGACAACTAGTGGGCCAGGTCCCACCACTAATAAAGTAGAGGGAGGATTCCAAAATGGCATTTGCCAACACCAGTGTCCTCATGGAGGCATAAGCTTTAAAAAATATCTGCTGCCAGCATATATGTCACCATGGTGAGTCCCAGTTGCTGCCTGCCTCTCTTGGAGAATCTTCCAGATCAGCAGGTGAGTCTGACCCAGGCTCCTTTCAAATGACTGCTTCTGCCTTTGGTCTCAGAGCACATGAGATTCTGTGTGCTCTCTTTAAGAGTGGAGTCTCTATTTCCCACAGCCCTCTGGCGCTCCTGAAATTAAGTCCCACTAACCTTTAAAGCCAAAAATGATGAGGGCTCATGCTCCTGGTGCAAGAACCTTGGGCTTGGAATATTGATGTGTAGCTTGGATCCTTGGATCCTTTGGGATAACCTCTGCAATTATAATTATCCTCCCATTTGTGGGTTACCTACTCAGTGGTATGGGTCTTGGCTGTATTGTGTCTCTGCTCCTTCTACCCATCTACTTGTGGTTCTTTCTTTGTATCTTTAGCTGTAGATTTTTCTGCTATTCTTCTATTTTCATTGATATTTGCTCTGTACATTGTTGTAACTTTGGTATGCCTATGGGAGACATGAACTCAGGGTCTTCCTACTCTGCCATCCTGGCCACTCCATTCACTGAAGTTTTGAAGGAAGCATTTTAATTGTCCAATTATTATATCATTTGTTTGGGGTCAGTTTAGTTCCAATTGACAAGTCCAGATTATATAGGTGCAATACTTTCAAAATTATTTATAAAAAATGCAAATATAGTCAATAAAAGCTCAAAGGAAAGGTGAAGTATTAAAATCAGGATTATTACCCTGTATTGAAGAAACCAAAACCACTATATGAATCAACACAAAATACCATTTACATGACTATGTTTCTTGTAATGAAAGTTCTCTTTCTTTGGGATGTTGCTTTTTCTAATCAGGTTGCTGTTTTAAGTCTTATCTTTTATTACCCATTTTCCTACCCAAACAAATATAAAAATCTCATTCTTTTTCAGGACACTAGGCTTCCTCAATTCATTCTCATAATGAAATATTATGAAATACAGAATACAGAAAAAAGAAGTAAATTAGTTTCCAAAATTAGAATTTGTCTTAAAAAAAAAAACTATAAGCATATTTCTGGCCAGAATATAACAGATTTTTCATGCAATCATTAAGATATCTGTCTTATAACTGTCAATTTATTTGAAAAAAAATAGCATTTCCACTGAAGGAGTAACAATCTAAAAGTTGCATTCCAGGTATAAAAATAAAATGACTTCATTTTCATTCAAATGTACACATACATAAATACACACAAATTCTACAGATATAGTATAATAAGGAAAATAAATTGATCATTTAGTAATAATTATAAAAAAATTTGAAGAAGAATCTCACTCCACTGTCCATTTTATTGTGTATCACAAGGTTTGAATAATTATCTGCATGATTTTTCCCCTCTTCCTAAAAATACACACACACACAGTTTGTTTGTTTGTTTGTTTGTTTTTCCCACCAAACGAAATTCAAAATACAGTAAACTCTCAGTGTATGTGCCAGCCTGGATGGAAAGCAACTTTGAGAGCGAATGGATACATGCATATGGCTGAGTCCCTTCACTGTGCACCAGAAACTACCACAACATTGTTAATCAGCTGTACCCCAACATAAAATTAAAAGTTAAAAAAAATAAAGTAATGACAAGTTAAGAAAAGAAACAATTGCAGTAAAATGTGATATGAAAAAAATTGTGAAGATTTCACACACTTTGAAAATTCTTGATTATCTCTAAGGCAAAAAAGAAGGACCAACATTAATTAATCTTGAACATGGTATTCTGATTTTAAAATTAATTTTTTTAAAAAGAAACAGTGATGAAACATCAACTATAGTACCACAATCCAGAGATAATCAATGCTACATTGTGTATATATAAACTTTCTATCATTCAATGGGTATATGCACATATCCAAGTATACCATATACAATCTATATATGTTTGTATATAAATGTTGTAAAATTTGCATCACACTGTACATGATTTCTACAATTTTTCTTTTAAAATTATTTGTACACTATAAATATTTTATTAAATGTTTTATAAAAACATTTCTTTAAATGGCTTCATAGGACAATATGCATGTATTATAAACTATTTGCTGTTGTTTTGTTGTTGTTGCTGTTCAGTTGCTCAAACCTGACAGACTGCAATCCCAAGGACTGCAGCACTCCAAGCTTCCCTGTTCTTCATCTCCCAGAGCTTGCTCCAATTCATGTCCATAGAGTTGGTGATGCCATCCAACCATCTTGTCCTCTGTCATCCCCTTCTCCTCTTGCCTTCAATATTTTCCAGCAACAGAGTCTTTTCTAATGAGTTGGCTCTTCCCATCGGCTGTCCAAAGTATTGGAGTTTCAGCTTCAGCATCAGTCCTTCCAATGAATATTCAGGATTGATTTCCTTTAGGATTGACTGATTTGATTTCCTTGCAGTCCAAGAGTCTCTGAAGAGTCTTCCCCAACACCACAGTTCAAAAACATCAATTATTCAATGCTCAGCCTTCTTTATGGTCCAAATCTCACATCCATACATGACTGCTGAAAAAACCAGAGCTTTGGTTAGACAGACGTTTGTTGGCAAAGTAATGGCTCTGCTTTTTAATATGCTGTCTAGGTTGGTCATAGCTTTTCTTCCAAGGAGTACGCATCTTTTAATTTCATGGCTACACTCAACATCTGCTGTGATTTTGTATCATTAAGAAAATAAAGCCTGTCACTGTTTCCATTGTTTCCCCATCTATTTGCCATGAAGTGATGGGACCGGATGCCATGATCTTAGTTTTTGAATGTTGGGTTTTAAGCCAGCTTTTTCACTCTCTTCTTTCACTTTCATCAAGAGGCTGTTTAGCTTCTGTACACTTTTTGCCATAAGGCTTGTGTCATCTGCATATCTGAAGTTGTTATTTCTCCCAGCAATCTTGATTCCACCTTGTGCTATGTCCAGCCCGGCATTTCACATGATGTACTCTGCATATAAGTTAAATAAACAGGGTGACAATATACAACCTTGACATACTCCTTTCCCAATTTGGAACTAGACCGTTGTTCCATACCCGGTTCTAACTGTTGCTTCTTGACCTGCCTACAGGTTTCTCAGGAGGGAGGTAAGGTGGTCTGGTATTCCCGTCTCTTTAAGAATTTCCCACAGTTTGTTGTGACCACACAGTCAAAGGCTTTTAGTGTAGTCAATGAAGCAGAAGTAGATGTTTTTCTAGAATTATCTTGCAGATGTTGGCAACTTGATCTCTGGTTCTGCTGCCTTTTCTAAATCCGGCTTGAACATCTGAAAGTTCTCAGTTCATGTATTGTTGAAGCCTAGCTTAGAGAATTTTGAGCATTACTAAGCTATTTAGCCATTCCATGTGTTAGGTATGTAGGTTCTTTCCAGTTTTCTCTTAGCATAAATAAGACTTAGAGAAAGATTCACCTATATCCTTGTGCATATTTCTGACTATTCACAATAATTTTCTAGAAGCACAATTTAGGGGGCAAGGCAATAGGACTGATTTTATTTCATTTTTCATATTGAAATATAGTTGATTTACAATATTAGTTTCAGGTATGCAAAATTGTGATTCAATATTTTTATAGACTATATTCCATTTAAAATGATTAAAAATAGTTTATTTCCCTGTACTGCATAATATATGCTTGTTGCTTATTTATTTTATACATAGTAGCTTCTGTTTCTTAATCCCTCCTATCTCTCCCCTCATCCCTTTCCCTCTCTGCACTGGTAACCATTAGTATATTATCAATAGCTACTT
This sequence comes from Bubalus kerabau, assembly GCF_029407905.1. Lineage (NCBI taxonomy): Eukaryota > Metazoa > Chordata > Mammalia > Artiodactyla > Bovidae > Bubalus > Bubalus kerabau. The sequence continues at coordinate 54,462,968 of NC_073647.1, read as the reverse complement.
CTGTTTTGTATACACACACACACACGCACATATAGATTCCACATATAAGTGATTACATACAGTATTTGCCTTTTTCTGTCTGATTTATTTCACTAAGCTTAATACTCTCTTGATCCATCCATATTTATAAATGGCAGAATATAATTGATTTTATGGCTGAGTCATATTTCACTATCATATATATACTTACACATCTTTACACATTCATCTGTTTTTGATGGGCACTTAAATTGCTAACATCGGAGAAGGCAATGGCACCCCACTCCAGTACGCTTGCCTGGAGAATCCCATGGATGGAGGAGCCTGGTAGGCTGCAGTCCATGGGGTCGCTAAGAGTAGGACACGACTGAGTGACTTCCCTTTCACTTTTCACTTTCATGCATTGTAGATGGAAATGGCAACCCACTCTAGTGTTCTTGCCTGGAGAATCCCAGGGACGGGGGAGCCTGGTGGGCTTCCATCTATGGGGATGCACAGAGTTGGACAGGACTGAAGTGACTTAGCAGTAGCAGTAGCAGTATGTTGCTAAAATATCTTGGCTATTGTAAGTAATGATGCTGGAACATTGGGGTACATGTATGTTGTCAAATTCATGTATTATTTTTTTTTGGATACCTACCCAGTAGTGGAATTGCTGGATTATATGGTTATTCTATTTTTTAGTTTTTTAAGGGACCTCCATGTTTTTTTTCATAGTGGCTTCACCATTTTAAAATCCCAACAACAATGTACTATTATTCCCTTTTCTCCACATCCTCACCAACATTTGTTACTTGTAGACCTTTAAGTGAACCCATTTTGATAGATGTGAGGTGATGTCTCTCTGTGGTTTTATTTGAATTTCTCCCAGGACTAGCTATTTTCAGCACTTGTCTTTCTTGTGTCTGTTGTCTATCTGTATGTCTTCTTTGGAGAAATGTCTATCCATTGAGGTCCTCTGCCTTTTTTCAATCATTTTTTTTTTTTTAATGCTGAGTTGTATGAATGCTTTATATATGTTGGATATTAATTCCTTATTGGTGATATACTTTGCAAATATTTTTTTCCAATTCAGTGGATTGTCTTTTCTTTTTATCTCTTTTAATCCTCACAATTATTTCAGTTAGATAATGATATTATTTTTACCAAAGATAAACCTAGCATGACCAGCTGTCTTTGTTTCCTCATGACTTTTCCAATTTTGACACTTAAAATACAGAATCTCTGGATACCTTTCAGTCACCCACAAATTGGAATGATTGGTCACACTAGAATTGAAGGTTAAGGCACTTAAATGGTTCACTCAAAGTAGCCCAACATGTATGTAATTGATGGAGCTGAGGTTTAAATCCAGTTCAGACTCCAAAGCCCATATTTTAACATTTGTATACATTCATATGATCAATGTGGTATTATAAATCATTACAGAAAAACTTGCTGGAACAGCTAGCTGACCAGAGACAAAAAATTAGATCAATACTTAACCCCTTACACTAGAATAAATTATTGATGAATAAACAATTTAAATGAAAGCTCTGGATGGAAACATGAATGAATACATGTGCAATCTTGGAGTAAATACAGAACTCTAAACATTGCACAAAAGCTAGAAACCAGAAATGAAAGAACAAATAAATATTTCACTAAAACACTTATCAGTAGGGGCTTCTCAGTTGGCCCAGTGGCTAAAGCTCCATGCTCTAATGCAGGGGACCTGGTTTTGATCACTGGTCAAGGAATTAGATCCCACATGCCATAATTAAGAGTTCACATGCTGCAACTAAGAATTCACACATGCCACAGCAAAGATCAAAGATCCTACATGCCACATTTAAGACCTGGCACAGCAAAAAATAAATAAATAAATACTTTAATAACTTAAATAAAAAACACATTTTTAACTTAGAACATGACAACAACTCTTTTAAAAGGATAAATAGGGAAAATACTTGCAACATAGATGATAAATGATTAATGACTTGAATATATAAAAACCCTCAAAAATTAACAGGAAATAGCTAAACTCCATTACAGAAGAGTGGACAAAGGACATTAATAATCACTTCAAAAAAGAAGTATGAATGACTAAAAACACATGAGTAAAATGTTATAATTTTAGTAGTGACAAAATTATACAAAAATTACAAAATGCTGTTTTTCCTAAAGCAGATTAACAAAGATTTAAAAGAATGAATAACACCTAGTGCTGATGATTGTATGGGTAAAATGGGTCCACTCTTACAAACATGGTGCAAGTATAAAAACAGTAAAACATGCAAATGCATTTTGATAATATAAATCAGGAGCCTTAAAATGCATATTTTCAATCCAAAAATATCCCCTTTCAAGATGCTACCTTAAGGAAATAATCTGACAAATTTACCTATATATATATATATATATATATATATATACACACACACACACACACACATATATATACACACACAAAAAAAATGTTCATTCTATCACTGTTTATAATATCATGTAACCTAAAACAACTTAATATCTATCCATTTGGATTAGCTTCATAGATTATGGCACATACTTGCAATGCAATTGCTGTTCAGTCCCTCAGTTGTGTCCAACTGTTTATAACCCCATAGACTGCAGCACGTCAGGCTTCCTTGTTCTTCACCATCTCTAAGAGCTTGCTCAAACTCATGCTGATTGAGTCAGTGATACCATCCAACCATCTCATCCTCTGTTGTCCCCTTTTTATCCTGCCTTCAATCTTGCCCAGCATCAGGGTTTTTCTAATGAGTTGGCTCTTCACATCAGTGGCCAAAGTATTGCAGTTTCAACTTCCACATCAGTCCTTCCAGTGAATATTCAGGACTGATTTCCATTAGGATTGACTGGTTTGAACTTGCAGTCCCAGGGACTCTATAAAGAGTCTTCTCCAACACCACAGTTCAAAAGCATCAATTCTTCAGTGCTCAGCCTTCTTTATGGTTCAGCTCACATCCATACAGGACTACTGGAAAAACCATAGCTTTGACTAGACAGATCTTTGTTGGCAAAGTAATGTCTCTGCTTTTTAATATGCCATCTAGGTTCGTCATAACTTTTCTTTCAAGAAATAAGTGTCTTTTAATTTCATGGCTGCAGTCACCATCTGCAGTGATTTTGGAGCCCAAGAAAATAAAGTCTGTCACAGTTTCCATTGTGTCCCTAACTATTAGCAATGAAGTGATGGGACCGGATGCCATGATCTTAGTTTTCTGAATGTTGAGTTTTAAGCCAACTTTTTCACTCTCTTCTTTCACTTTCATCAAGAGGGTCTTTAGTTCCTCTTCGCTTTCTGCCATAAGTGTGGTATCCTCTGCACATCTGAGGTTATTGATATTTCTCCCAGTAATCTTGATTCCAGCGTGTGCTTCATCCAGCCCAGCATTTTGCATGATGTACTCTGCATATAAGTTAAATTAGCAGGGTGACAATATACAGCCTTGATGTATTCCTTTCTCAATTTGGAACCAGGCCATTGTTCCACACGTAATTCTGTTGCTTATTGACCTGCATACAGATTTCTCAGGAAGGCAGGTAAGGTAGTCTGGTATTCCCATCTGTTTAAGAATTTTCCACAGTTTGATATGATCCACACAAGGCCTTTAGCATAGTCAGTGAAGCAGAACTAGATATTTTTTGGAATTATCTTACTTTTTCTACAATCCAACAAATGTTGGTAATTTGATCACTGATTCCTCTGCCTTATTTAAGTCCATCTTGTACATCTGGATCCTCAGTTCACATACTATTGAAGCCTAACTTGAAGGATGTAAGCATTGCCTTGCTAGTATGTGAAATGAGTGCAATTGTGTGGTAGTCTGAACATTCTTTGGCATTGCCCTTCTTTGGGACTTGAATGAAAACTGACCTTGATGGAAATAAATAAGAGGCTGGGAGAGGTTAGCAGAAGGACTTAGATCCATATTTATTTATATGCAGGGCTTAACTTCCTCTGAGTAGACACATGTCAAGGATTCAACTACATGGAGTAATCAAATTTGTTTCAAGACATGCTTAATATGTGCTATAATCAATCAAACCCCTTATGATCTCAGAGTCTAGAGAGCAGAGCACACATGACAGTTAAAAAGTCTTTACAAAAGGGTGGTGAATTCCATCTGTATCCTATAATCAACAGAGATATCACCACCAAACTGCCTGAATATTCAATCCATGTGAATTCTGCTCCAGTACAGCTTTTTCTGGACTGTGACCTTGATCACCTGCTCAGACTCTTCAATTTGTCTCTCTTTCTATATTGATCTCTGACTATTTGCAGGGCATCCCCTTCAAGTATATTGAAATATAAGAAATTGCCAATATTTATCCATTTTGTACCAACTGAAACGACAATTCCACATGTTCAACTTCCTATTTGAAAGCAAAACAAAACAATTCCTCCATGTCAAAATTCCGAAATACTTTTTTTTTTGCACTCATTGAGGCAAATGTCTTGCTCCTCTGCTGCCTGCATTGCAGATACTACAAATGAGCCGTAAGTTGCTGCTGTTGGCAATGTGAATGAAGAAGGTATTCATCAAACTTATTGTACAAATTTTAATATTTATAGAGATTTCAGTAAAGCTAGCCACTATTGCTACAAATTTTGGAGTCTGACAAGTTCACATCCATGAACAAATTTTCAAGTTATTGTTCTCATCTTAAAGCAGGGATAAGAATGGGACCTGCCTCATAGGATTATTGTTGTTTAGCTGTTCAGTCATGTCTAACTTTTTGTGAAACCATGGACTATAGCCTGCCAGCCTCCTCTGTCTATGGGATTTCCCAGGCAACAATATTGCAATTTCTTTCTACAGGGGAATCTTCCTGAGCTAGGAATCATGCCTGCATCTTTTGCATTGCAGGCTGATTCTTTACTGCTGAGCCACCAGAGAAGCCTAGGATATTTACATGAAATAATACATGTAAAAAGTATTTAGTACAGGCAGACACATAACAAATGCTCAACTAAAAGCTTTCTAGCCTCTTTAAAAAACATTTTTTATTATTTAGCATAATCTCTAATCATGAGATAGAGTCTAGACACCAGAATTGCAAAATAGGCAGCCCTTTGCAATTTGCAGTGGGAAAAAAGGCAGAGGAAATGCTTTGCTCTAAAGTCTCCATGAAAGGGCCCAGCTATTCAGCATCTGACCAACCCTTCTACTTGCCTTTCAATCCCAGTGAAAGTGAATTACACAGTCATTTGAAGTAGAGACCGAATTACAGGGCAAAAGAGAGCTCCCCTTTCTACAATTACATCTAGGGAATATTATTTTGTCTATGCAAAGAAGAAACATTATTCTTAGAGAATTATTTACCACAGTTTATAAACTGACCTTGTAAGATTTTAAAAAATGCAATCCTCAATTAGGCCTTGAAAATATAAAGTGGATATAACTACAGTTGAAGGCACTTCATTTGGGTTTACCACAGCTCAAGTAACTTTTCCTGGCCAGCAGCTAAAACAGCTGATGAATGTCAGTGGCCAGAGATTCAGGCTTGGGGCATCCTCAGCTAAGGTGAAGCAGATGCCTGGCAGCTTTCTAAAACAGCTCAGCAGCCAAATGAGGGTAAACCATTATAGCAAACAAAGGACAAAACTTGAAGTTTTCTATGTAAGATTCCAAGACGTCAGTCTCTAAGCCAGGTCAGAAAACTTTCTGAAGTCTGGAAAATTTTTTCTTTGAAATGACTCTCAAGTATTTGTTCCAAAGTTTAAAGGGCAAGCATAGCCAGTGGCACCTACAACTGACAAGAATGCAAGGTGTGCCAAAGGCCTACTCTGACTACTTTGGGCACCAGAATGTTAACTGCAATCATCATTTTAAAAACCTCTTTCTTAATACTGGATTGAATTCTTCATAAAAGCAATATATATATATATATATATATATATATATATATATATATATATATATTTGCCAAATCCTAGACCCTGTCAAATTTCTACTATTCTTTTCTTAACTAATTCTGAAATTATTCCCCCAGGCAGACAGTAAATAAATTAGGTCCAGTAGAAAAGATCCTATGCTTCAGACACCAGATCTAAATTCAACATTTATAAGGCATAAGACATTGAGCAAGTTGCCTTGGTTTAAAATTCTGTAAAAAGTAAAAAAAAAAAAAAAACCAACTGTAAAATTATTAAAAATATACTTATTTCATAGGATTATTATGACAATTAATATGAAACTTGACAAAGTGCTTGGCCTATAAACTTTGCTTAAAAATATCGGTTCTTTTATTATTTTTAAATTATGTTTTACTTGATCTTAACCAGATCGCCTCTTCTGTTAATCATCATTCCTTTTTTTTGGCTGAATCCTACTGCAGTCTGTATTGGTTACAATCAGCAGAGAGCTCTATCTTTATGCACGAGTGCTCAAAACATGGGGTGTTCATTAACTCTTTCTACCACTCTGGCCATTTATGTCCTCATTTTCTAGTGCACAGATTCATATATAGCCAGAATTTAAGGCTCTCTTCCAATCAGCACTCTGAAAAAAAAAAAAAAAAGCCTGCTGCTGTCCAGAAAAAAAACAAAAAACAAACAAAAAAAAAACCTTTTCTCTCTTTCATCTCCAGGCTAAATGGAAAGAGGAGTTTTATAGTTTGCCCAGTTTTATAGTTTGGGTGGCTGCACACCACCCAAAAGCATTCAACCATTACTAAATTAAAAATGACTTTGTGGTTTTCACTTCAGCAGCATATATGCTATAATTAGAATGATTCAGAAAAGATTAACATGGCCTCTGAACAAGAATTACATACCAATTCATGAAGCATCTCATAATTTAAAACAGGCACTTTCATATATTGTGCTGAAAGTGAAAATGATTAACAGTGAATCCAACAATATCTTCCCAAATTGCAAATATACTTACCTCTTGATCCAGCAATCCCAAGTCTATAAATTTATCCTTTACATATACTGTTCACACGTATGAAATGATGTATTTAAAATGCAAACAGAAAAAACGAGGGCGTTCTCTATATATTGATACAGAAAAATATTAAAAATATGTAATAAAATGCTGTTTCAAGATATGAAAAGTAGTATGTCTTAGATTAACTTAATATAAGAAAGGGGCATGAGAATATATATTCACATTTGCTTGCATTTTCATAAAAAAGAATAAACTAATAAAAATGATTGCCTATAGCAAGGATAGAAAATTATAGCCAGCAGACCTGGTGCCTATTTTTATAAATAAAGTTTTGTTGGAACACAGCCATGCCATTTGTTCTATATTGTCTATGGCTGCTTTTGCACTGCAATGGCAGAATTGAATAATTGCAACAATGTCCAGAAGGCTTGCAAGCCTAAAATATTTATTACTTGGGCCTTTACAGAAAGTTTTCCAACTCTTGAGAATGCAGTAGGGGGAATGGATAGGAACAGGGATGGAAGCAAGGCTTTTCAATGTACACACTCTTTTATATGGCTTTGGGTTTTGAACTTTTGAGTGAATGTATTGTCTTTTTGTAATGAAATCTTCTTTGAATCTTCTAAATAGGAGAGAGAAGGCAATAAACCTGAAGCAGAGGTTTGTGTTTGGGGCCTAAGTAGCCCAGATAAATTTCTTAACAAATATTTGTGAAATTAAAAAATAATCAACTTAGAAAATGTTCATTTAAAATGAAAAGGAATCACATTATGGTCACTCTCTGTGTTGCACTCTCAAAAATCACACACATATACAGTAGTCTGAAGCGTTCATCTTTGACTATGCCATACACATATATGAAGCATACTAAGACCCAGGCACTGTGCTAGACAGGTAATGAGAATTATATTTGTTGATATTATGATTAGACACTTTAAATATAGTATATAAAACTAGTTCTTATTATGTGTTACATGCCACTTTCAGTGCTGTATATACATTGCCTCATTTAATTCTCACAAAATCCCAAATTTATAACTTCAACCCAGTCTTCCTTCCTGAACTCCAGACTCATATAGTTACCTGTCTACTAAACTTCCCCACTTAAATGTCTAAAAGACATTTCAGACTCAATTCTGCCCAAAGTGAGCTGTTGATAATTCTCCCCACACTTACACCTGCTACATCCACAGCTTTCTTTATCTTGTTAGACAGCAATTCTATCCTAGTTGCTCAAGCTGAAACACTAAGAGCCTTTCTTTAACTCATCTCTTCCTCTCACATGATATGTCTTATCATTTATAAAATTATCTAGAATCTGACAATATCTCATTGTATCCACTACTACCACCCTGTTCTGATGTTCTGGGCCATCATCATCTCACATCTAGCTTTGCCACTGATTTGTCTGTTTCTCTTCTTTTTTTTTTAATTTTTATTTATTATTATTATTTTTTTTTTTTTACTTTACAATATTGTATTGGTTTTGCCATACATTGACATGAATCCACCATGGGTGTACATGTATTCCCCATCCTGAATCCCCCTCCCACCTCCCTCACCATCCCATTCCTCTGGGTCATCCCAGTGCACCAGCCCCAAACATCCTGTATCATGCATCAAACTTAGACTGGTGATTCGTTTCACATATGATAATTTATGTGTTTCAATGCCATTCTCCCAAATCATCCCACTCTCACTCTCTCCCACAAAGTCCATAAGACTGTTCCATACATCTGTGTCTCTTTTGCTGTCTTGCATACAGGGTTATCGGTACCATCTTTATATATTCCATATATATGCATTATTATGCTGTATTGGTGTTTTTCTTTCTGGCTTACTTCACTCTGTATAACAGACTCCAGTTTCATCCACCTCATTAGAACTGATTCAAATGTATTTTTTTTAATGGCTGAGTAATACTCCATTGTGTATATGTACCACTGCTTTCTTATCCATTCATCTGCTGATGGACATCTAGGTTGCTTCCATGTGCTGGCTATTATAAACAGTGCTGCGATGAACATTGGGGTACACATGTCTCTTTCAATTCTGGTTTCCTTGGTGTGTATGCCCAGCAGTGGGATTACTGGGTCATATGGCAGTTCTATTTTCAGTTTTTTTAAGGCATCTCCACACTGTTCTCCATAGTGGCTGTACTAGTTTGCATTCCCACCAAGAGTGTAAGAGGGTTCCCTTTTCTCCACACCCTCTCCAGCATTTATTGCTTGTAGACTTTTGGATCACAGCCATTCTGACTGGCATGAAATGGTACCTCATTGTGGTTTTGATTTCCATTTCTCTGATAATGAGTGATGTTGAGCATCTTTTCATGTGTTTGTTAGCCATCTGTATGTCTTCTTTGGAGAAATGTCTATTTAGTTCTTTGGCCCATTTTTTGATTGGGTCATTTATTTTTCTGGAATTGAGCTTCAGGAGTTGCTTGTATATTTTTGAGATTTATTCTTTGTCATTTGCTTCATTTGCCATTATGTTCTCCCATTCTGAAGGCTGTCTTTTCACCTTGTTTATTATTTTCTTTGTTGTGCAAAGACTTTTAAGCTTAATTAGGTCCCATTTGTTTATTTTTGCTTTTATTTCCAATATTCTGGGAGGTGCGTTATAGAGGGCCCTGCTGTGATTTATGTCGGAGAGTGTTTTGCCTATGTTCTCCTCTAGGAGTTTTATAGTTTCTGGTCTTATGTTTAGATCTTTAATCCATTTTGAGTTTATTTTTGTGTACGGTGTTAGAAAGTGTTCTAGTTTCATTCTTTTACAAGTGGTTGACCAGTTTTCCCAGTACCACTTGTTAAAGAGATTGTCTTTTCTCCACTGTATATTCTTGCCTCCTTTGTCAAAGATAAGGTGTCCATAGGCTCGTGGGTTTATCTCTGAACTTTCTATTTTGTTCAATTGATCTATGTTTCTGTCTTTGTGTTAGTACCATACTGTCTTGATGATTGCAGCTTTGTAGTACATCCTGAAGTCAGGCAGGTTGATTCCTCCAGTTCCATTCTTCTTTCTCAAGATTGCTTTGGCTATTCGAGGTTTTTTGTATTTTCATACGAATTATGAAATTATTTGTTCTAGCTCTGTGAAGAATACCATTGGTAGCTTGATAGGGATTGCATTGAATCTATAGAATGCTTTGGGTAGTATACTCATTTTCACTATATTGATTCTTCTGATCCATGAACATGGTATATTTCTCCATCTATTAGTGTCCTCTTTGATTTCTTTCACCAGTGTTTTATAGTTTTCTGCTGGGAGCCAGCACGGAAGTCCCCACCCATGACAAGGTCGTGTGGGAGAGTTCTGGTGAGCAAGGAAAGTCAGAACTCGAGGGGTGCCCCTCTGGACCTGCCTGAGTGTCTACCCCAAAACCAGAGTCTGTTTTATTGCTTCATGACTTTCACCAACTCCTCTGACAGTAACGGGGGGCTATCCCCGACCACCTTTTCTCTGAAGGAAATCAACTTAAAGCTCTAGTTAATAAGCCTCCTGGACATAATAGGAGTGTTTAAATCCAAACCCCTCAGACAGCTAACTTGCCTGACAGGTTTACCCGGACTCCTACAGCTACGCATACAATTGTTTACAGTCTCCCAACTGCGAGAGGCATGGGAAGCTTAAGATATTCAAATAGTATAGAGCCTCTCAGGGAGTTAGAAATTGTCAAAATAGAACTAGTAGAAGATTTCATTGTTGAGCCAATGCGTGCTGCCAAGTTTCCACATCCCCTGTATTGTATCCTTGGAAGTGTATTAATTAATATAGTTGGTATGTAGAAACAATAAGTAGTGGCCTTGGTGTTAACAACTTTAGACCCTTAAGGGAATAAATTATTTCCTTTGTTGTGCCACTGCACCTCTGCCCTATAAGAATGCAACTTTATCTAACACATTTGGAGGATCGTGCCAAACTTTAAAATAATTACTCTTAGAGAAAAATAAGACTTACGGTTGACAGACCTTTATCAGAGTCATAAAATGTTAACAGGCCTTCTGGCCAGAAGATGATGTAAATCACCTAAACCATTTGTATACGATAAGTTTGCAGAAAAGAAAGGCTGGTCTCGATAAGGATTAAAGACTGCTGACTTTGCATAATTTCACATCCACTGTTATCCTCTATGCACAACTTAAGGTATATAAGCTCCTTTTGAAAATAAAGCTACAGGCCTTGCTCAAAGCTTGGTCTCCCCATGTCATTCTTTCTTGTTTCCTTTTCATGCTCTTTTTTTCTGTTCTTCCTTCAAGACATTTAATTGGAGTGTGGGGGTCCTCTGGGACCACTTACTTGCCTGGGCTTCTAAGACCCACTTGAGAAGGTGCCTAAGGTGGGGCACCATCAGCAATTCGAGAGGGCTCCTGCGGCCTCCACGGTCAGAGCTAACCTGGTGTTACAGGTTATATTGATTTTCCGTGTAAACCAGTTATAATGAGCCTGTAAAATCTCTCAGCCTTTGCTATTCTAATCGCCAATGCTGTCTTCCTGAGGGAATCCCTGGATCCAACCGGGGCTTGACCCAGGGAGTTTTCTATATATAGGTCTTTTGTTTCTTTAGGTTGATATATTCCTAAGTATTTTATTCTTTTCATTGCAATGGAGAATGGAATTGTTTCCTTAATTTCTCTTTCTATTTTCTAAGTATTAGCATATAGGAATGCAAGGGATTTCTTTGTGTTGATTTTATATCCTTCAAATTTACTATCATTCAAGCACCTTATCTGGCCACAGTACAGTAAGATTAGATCTCAGTTACAGGAGAAAAACTATTAAAAATTACAACATATGGAGGCTGAACAACACACTGCTGAATAACCAACCAATCATAGAAGAAATCAAAAAAGAAATTAAAATATGCATAGAAACAAATGAAAACACAACAACCCAAAACCTCTGGGACACTGTAAAAGCAGTGCTAAGGGGAAGGTTCATAGCAATACAGGCATACCTCAAGAAACAAGAAAAAAGTCAAATAAATAACCTAACTCTACACCTAAAGCAACTAGAAAAGGAAGAAATGAAGAACCCTAAGGTTAGTAGAAAGAAAAAATCTTAAAAATGAGGGCAGAAATAAATGCAAAAGAAACAAAAGAGACCGTAGCAAAAATCAACAAAGCCAAAAGCTGGGTTTTTTTAGAGGATAAATAAAACTGATAAACCACTAGCCAGACTCATCAATAAACAAAGGGAGAAAAATCAAATCAAGGAAATTAGAAATGAAAATGGAGAGATCGCAAGAGACAACACAGAAATACAAAGGATCATAAGAGACTACTATCAGCAATTATATGCCAATAAAATGGACAACTTGGAAAAAATGTACAAATTCTTAGAAAATTACAACTTTCCAAAACTGAACCAGGAAGAAATAGAAAATTGTAAGAGACCCATCACAAGAACGGAAAATGAAACTGTAATCAGAAATCTTCCAGCAAACAAAAGCCCGGGTCCAGACAGCTTCACAGCTGAATTCTACCAAAAATTTGGAGACACCTATCCTACTCAAACTCTTCCAAAAAATTTTAGAGGAAGGTAAACTTCCAAACTCATTGTGTGAGGCTACCATCACCCTAATATCAAAACCTGACAAAGAGGCCACAAAAAAAGAAACTACAGGCCAATAACAGTGACAAATAGATGCAAAAATCCTTAACAAAATTCTAGCAATCAGACTCCAACAACACATTGAAAAGATCATACATCATGACCAAGTGGGCTTTATCCCAGGGATGCAAGGATTCTTAAATATCTGCAAATCAATGTGATACACCACATTAACAAATTGAAAAATAAAAGCCATATGATTATCTCAGTAGATGCAGAGAAAGCCTTTGACAAGATTCAACATCCATTAATGATAAAAAAAAAAAAACCCTCCAGAAAGCAGAAATAGAAGGAACATACCCCAACATAATAAAAGCTATATATGACAAACCCACAGCAAACATTATCCTCAATGGTAAAAAATTGAAAGCATCTCCCCTAAAGTCAGGAGGAATAAGACAAGGGTGCCCACTCTCACCACTACTGTTCAACATAATTTTGAAAGTTTTGGCCACAGTACTCAAAGCAGAAAAAGAAATAAAAGGAATCCAGATTGGAAAAGAAAAAGTAAAACTCTCACTGTTTGCAGATGACATGATCCTCTACATAGAAAACCCTAAAGACTCCACCAGAAAATTACTAGAGTTAATCAATGAATATAGTAAAGTTTGAAGGATATAAAATTAACACAGAGAAATCCAGTTTTTTAAGAAACAAAGGTTCATCTAGTAAAGGCTAAGGTTTTTCCTGTGGTCATGTATGGATGTGAGAGTTGGACTGTGAAGAAGGCTGAGCAGCAAAGAATTGATGCTTTTGAACTGTGGTGTTGGAGAAGACTCTTGAGAGTCCCTTGGACTGCAAGGAGATCCAACCAGTCCATTCTGAAGCAGATCAGCCCTGGGATTTCTTTGGAAGGAATGATGCTAAAGCTGAAATTCCAGTACTTTGGCCACCTCATGCGAAGAATTGACTCATTGGAAAAGACTCTGATGCTGGGAGGGACTGGGGGCAAGAGGAGAAGGGGATGACAGAGGATGCGATGGCTGGATGGCATCACTGACTCGATGGACGTGAGTCTGAGTGAACTTCGGGAGTTGGTGATGGACAGGGAGGCCTGGCGTGCTGTGATTCATGGGGTCGCAAAGAGTCGGACATGACTGAGCGACTGATCTGATCTGATCTGATCTGACACTGTTCTCCATAGTGTTTGTACTAGTTTGCATTCCAACCAAGAGTGTAAGAGGGTTCCCTATTCTCCACACCCTCTCCAGTATTTATTGCTTGTAGACTTTTGGATAGCAGCCACTCTGACTGGCATGAAATGGTACCTCATTGTGGTTTTGATTTGCATTTCTCTGATAATGAGTGATATTGAGCATCTTTTCATGTGTTTGTTATCCATCTGTATGTCTTCTTTGGAGAAATGTCTGTTTAGTTCTTTGGACCATTTTTTTATTGGGTCATTTATTTTTCTGGAATTGAGCTTCAGGAGTTGCTTGTATATTTTTGAGATTAATTCTTAGTCAGTTGCTTCATTTGATATTATTTTCTCCCATTCTGTGGAAAAGGCAATGGCACCCCACTCCAGTACTCTTGCCTGGAAAATCCCATGGATGGAGGAGCCTGGTGGTCTGCATTCTGAAGGTTGTCTTTGTTTCTTTTCTTGCACCTTTACATTCTGTCTCCTACACAGCAGCCAGACTTAGCCCTTTAAATGCAATGCTGCTCATATCACTTCTCTTCTCAGTACCCAACAGTATCTTCCTTTTTCATTCCAAGCAGAGATCATTATCCAAGCCTTTACTCATCTGAGGCCTACTCTGACCATACTGATTAAAAAAATTCTGTCTACTCAACTTCTACCCCAGCATTACTCATCCATTTTACCCTTTCTATAATTTATTTTTATGTATAATTGTCATCTTTTCACCTTGTGTCATTTCCTTATGTATGCTTTTTATTTTGGTCTGTGTGATAAAAAGTAGACTTTCAAATATTTGTTGAATTAACAATCAGTTTCTTGTGATGTGCAGATTATTTCTTCCTCCATTGTACAGAAGAGGAAAAAAAAAAGTTCAGACAGGTTAATTCATTTGCTCAGAAAATTAATCAGGGACAGGGCAAGGAATTAAGCTCAGGTACTCTAAAGTTCATAGTCTTAACAGCTCAGCAACTTCCTACAATTTATTGAGGCCATACCCACCTGTGTGTATATTTCTCAGGCACAAGGGCCGTTGTGAAGCAGGATCGGCAGTTGTCATGGAACTTGAATATAGCTCTCCAGAGAATAAAGCAAGAAAGTGTGAAAAACACATGGGTGATAAATTAGTGCCATTCGTGCTGACAGTTTCTGATATAGCCTTACCTGGATAATTGGGAAAAGGCATACTTGAAGGGTTTTACCATTAACCTACATTTTCTTCTTCATTTACTCTTCACAGTCATGTTAATGATACTTAGGCCAAGTCAAATAAAACATTTCTAACTGCCTGAGTTACAGAGTCATTTCATAAGTAAATATCCATTCAAGTTTAGTGCCATGGCAAGGTAGGAATGTTTAGATAGAGTTCTTTGTGTGAAAGAGCCCCAGGAAGTAGAAACCTTTGTTAAAATGTGAATTGAGACTAAGCCTTCGGTATCTCCACTTCAGGTGGGTTCCAACTTGTAACACAGCCTAAGGGGCAGAGAGTGTACTGAAAGAATAGTTTCCACAGAGTTACTGTGACCTAGTAATTCTGCTCTCTTACAAATGCTTACTAAAAGGTTTATTTTCCTAGTAATTCTGCTCTCTTACAAATGCCTACTAAAAGATTTATTTTGCTTAGTGAAAGCATTTAGAGGATCATGGCATGGAGAATATGCTTATAGCGAAGCTCCTCCTGGGATAGGGGGCTGGTGGGCTCCGGTGGAATTTGCCCTTCCCAGTTCCATGTAATTTGCCAGTGTCTACCCAATGCCCAGTGAGAGTAAACCAGGCCACAGCCTTTTAAACTGGGTCCTGGGGCTCTAACTGCTGCTGCTGCTAAGTCGCTTCAGTCGTGTCCGACTCTGTGTGACCCCATAGACGGCAGCCCACCAGGCTCCACCGCCCCTGGGATTCTCCAGACAAGAATACTGGAGTGGATTGCCATTTCCTTCTGAAACTGAAGCCGCTCAGTCGTGTTCAACTCTTTGCGAACCCATGGACTGCAGCCTACCAGGCTCCTCCGTCCATGGGATTTTCCAGGCAAGAGTACTGGAGTGGGGTGCTATTTCCTTCTCCCCTGGGGCTCTAAAGGGCTTACTAAATTTTGCATAATACTTTACAGGTGAACTTCACAGATCCTTTTGTAAAAGTGCTGAATTTTTAAAAATAACTTTTTGTGATTGCTGATTCTGTTTCCAGTCGTTCCTTCATCTCAAAATTACAGTATTTTTCTTTTCTCTTGTAGTGTAAGCAAAAGAAAACACTGACTTAGAAAACTGATTCTAGAGCCAGAATGTCAAGATTCAAATGGTGATTCAGTCATTCACTGAGTTCTTGGGGTTTTTGGGTAACCTCATCAATCTGTTCACTCATTGGTAAAATGGGATATTTTGAGAAATCTGTGGGATCAAATTCCCATCTAATGTTGTAATGTATGCAAATACTTAATATAGTACTATATATAATCCTGATATATAATACTCTTATTCTTATACACTCACAAGTATGAGAACCTATAATGGACTTGGAGTCAACAAGCCCAGTTCTGGAATCCCAGCTTTCCCATGGACCACTATGCAACTTTAAGTTAAGCAACTTTATTTCCTCCCACCAATTTATTTTCATTATGAAATGAAAGGATCAAATTAACTAGCCTTAAATTTTTTCCAGTTCTAACATTAAAAAATGGCCCCTAAAATTCTATAATAAAGATAAATCTAGAAAAAGTTATAATGTAGCTTTCAATTCTAAGTCTAAAATATTTTGCTTCATAAGTAATACTGTGAAAAGAAAAATTTCATCATAAAACAAATAAGGTCTATTCTTAATTTTACTCCCTTGATATTTGCCTTCTTATTGCAGATTACACCCTCCCTCACCTTGAAATCAGAGAAGGCAATGGCAACCCACTCCAGTACTCTTGCCTGGAAAATCCCATGGACGGAGGAGCCTGGTAGGCTGCAGTCCATGGGGTCACTAAGAGTCGGACACAACTGAGAGACTTCACTTTCACTTTTCACTTTCATGCACTGGAGAAGGAAATGGCAATCCACTCCAGTGTTCTTTCCTGGAGAATCCCAGGGGCAGTGGAGCCTGGTGGGCTGCCGTCTATGGGGTCGCACAGAGTCGGACACGACTGAAGCGGCTTAGCATCAGCACCAGCAGCACCTTGAAATGTCTCATTTTTTGCAAACCAGAATGTATTTCATTTCACAGTAATTTGCTTTGTATAAAGAGGTTGTATTATCAAACTACCACTCATGGTTCAACACATTTTCTTCTTCAATATAAAGATTATTTCACTTCAGGAAAGTACAAATCTTTGTATTAGAAAGAAAATGAATGATGTCTTCTATTGTCTCATGGGAATAAAGACTTTCCCATATTTTGAGTTATTGGGAAGAAACCAAAGGTGGGTTGAGGCAGTGCTCATTTCACTATGTGAAAGTAATCTGATCTCTCATCCAACTAGAGATAGAAATAAAGAGAAGACTATCCTCCTATGTAAATCTAAATGCCCAAACAATTCAGAAATGGTCAACTTTAAGGATGAAAAGCTCTATATTATTTAGCTTGGCTGTAATAAAAATGATCCAACATTGTAAAGCAATTTTTCTTCAATTAAAACATAAATTAAAAAATATATATATATGACCCAAGAATCTCAATAGTTTATAAAGATAAAAGTTTATTTCTCATTTGTATTACATGTTAGTTACAGGTTGGCAGTTATAGCTCCCTGTGACTGCTTCCTGAATACAGACTGAAGAGCAGCCCCTGAGCTGGATCTACTACTTTCATGGTAGGGTGAAGGCAAGAAAGCTTATAAAACCACCTGATGGCTCTTGGAACTTTTCCTTAGGACTGGCATACTGTCTGCTGTGATCATATTTGTTTAGCCAAAACAAATCATCTGGCCAAACTTGATGTCAACAGAAAAGGTGCAAGTCACATGGAAGGGAACAAGGGTACATACTCTTCTTATAAGGGAAGAGCCAGCGACCAATTAGGAATAATGATGCTATCACCATCTGCTTTCTGAGTCAGAAATGTTTCTTTCTTCCACATGCAAATAGACTCATAAACCTGGTTCATATCTTCTCTTTGCTAGCTTGGTAAACTCTGAGAAGAAGGCCATGTCTGTCTTACTAATGTATCCTCAGCCCTGTGTTTGAAACTATAGTAGCTATTCAAAAATCTTATTTAGTTAATAAGTGAAGGAATAAACAAAAATAGCCTGAATGAATAGCGTATTTCCTTTTTGTTCAGAAAGGAATAGAGAAAGTACACGTGAATTGGTGACAGACTCCATAAAGTTGAAGCAGGACTCAGAAGTGAATGTAATGATCTGGGTCTATGAAAGGCACTAGGTTTTCCTTTGAATCAATTTGATTAAAATGAAGCTTGTGGTTTGTAGTTCTATTTGGAGCTGATTAATGATGAACTCTCCTCATTAGAAAAGTGATACCCCAAAGTTCTTTCCTGTATTTCAAATAAGTTTCCAAGTAAAGTGACTGACATCTTTTTAACAAACCCAGAAGGCAGAAAGCTTTCTCAGCCAATGTCCCCCTCATTAAACTTCAGTACCCACACACTCACAAAGAAACCTTTGAAATTAGTACATGAGAGTTTTATATTTTGATGGCTTGATGCTATTTTGGAGAAAAATAGGATTTTATCCACAAGATGAAAACATCCTGCCATTATTTCAAGAGTAACACTGTGTTTGTAATACTTTGACTATTAAGGCATTTCCCTCCCACTTTTTTTCAATCTTTTCAGTATGCATGAATCATCAGTATGTCCAGGGAGGTAGGAATCACTATTTCCTTTGTAACAATGATAACACCAAGGGAGACAAAATGACTTGCTGAAAGCAGAGTGAGTCAGCAAGTCCACAGATGAGTCAGAAGCCCTGGTCTCCTAATTAGCACACTCACAGTCTTACCGCCCAGGCTTCTGGCTTCATCTCATGTCCCCTGGCACTGTTAGGGCAGCTTGGTTAGGTGATATTATTATTTGGTATGGTTGCAGCTCCAGAGCGTCCCTTCTGCCTCAATGTATTTGCTGACGATAATTACACATTAGTAATCCTGAAAACTAGCAAAAGAGATGGTTGGAATGAAGTCATGCAGATGCATATTCATATAATCATTTGCCATGTCATTATAGCCCCTTCAAGTACACAAGTTCTGATGGCAGCGCATAGCCAGAGCACATATGTTGCAAATGCCATGTAGCTTGAAAAGCCAGTGTGTGAGGGCAAGAGAAACAGAGGGCTCCAAAATGTTAGTTTATTTCCCTCCCAGTGTTGTTGTTGTTGTTGTTTGTTTTTTTGTTTTGTTTTGTTTTGTTTTAACTTTTCTTTCTCTTTATACATGAGGACAGTTGAAGCAGAAAGTTTGCTGCTGGTCATTTTGACCAAGCCAGAAATGCACTTCTCCTATTAGGATGTTATAATAATCAGTTCATTCCAATTACACCCCTTGGCTCTTCAATCCTGACTGAAGGAAGGGAAATTTGTAGTGGAAAATAAGAGGCTTTTTCTGCATTTTCACTACAGTGCAAAAAAAATGAGTCATGTTTCTTCCATCATCATTTTCTTTCTCTCTACTGGCTTTTTCCTGCCATTAATTAAGCATGAGTTGTTTCAAAGGAAGAAAGGAAGGGAGAAGAGAGGAAGAGAAGGAAAGAAGAAATGATAAATATTTCATTTGACACTATGGTAAGCTGCTGCTGCTGCTAAGTCGCTTCAGTCATGTCCAACTCTGTGCGACCCCATAGACGGCAGCCCACTAGGCTCCACCGTCCCTGGGATTCTCCAGGCAAGAACACTGGAGTGGGTTGCCATTTCCTTCTCCAATGCATGAAAGTGAAAAGTGAAAAAAAGTGAAGTCGCTCAGTCATGTCTGACTCTTCACGATCCCAGGGACGGCAGCCTACCAGGCTCCTCCGCCCATGGGAGTTTCCAGGCAAGAGTACTGGAGTGGGTTGCCATTGCGATCCTAAATTTCATAACTGATTTTTTGAAATTTCAACAATAAAATCCTTCATTTAATGGAAGGAATGAAAAAGTCATGGATGTATGTAAGGAGGGGAGTGATTTCAGCCATTTTTGCAAATAATTTAAAACTGTAGTCTACCTAAACAGAAATTCTGTCCAGAGAGTTTTCTGAAATAGAAACAGATAACCAACTCAGTTTCAGCCCAAAACAAGAATCAGTCTCTTAGTATTCATGAGTCTTTCAACAAGATCAATATTTCTGTTAGTCTATCTTTCACTTTTTATGTCATTTACAACTTAGGATCAATATTGTGAAAAAACATAATAGAATAGAATTAGAATAGTGATTTTTAACACTGAGTATTCCATTTTTAGATTCATCTGTTTCTGTACACATTTATGTGGGAGACAATTCTCCATAGGTCTCTCATGATTCTACAAGTCTTCTGAGCACTATCAGTTTTTGTTCTGGACCATCTTTTTAAATACATTTATATAGTAAACTGCTTGGAAGATAAAGATACTTACTCTTTCCAGAGCAAAGAGCAGGTTTGTTTACTCTCCTGTGTAATAAAGACATTATCTCCTTCTAGGGCAAAGTTCAGTCAGGTTTGTTTACAACCCACTGTAAAAGATTCTGGCTCCCTGAACTCAGTGTTCTTTAGCTGTGACATAAACCCACTACATGTGAAGAATTCACCTAAGACCACTCCATATTGCTCCTATGGAACATGAGGGCAAGAGGAACTGACGTGAGCATCAAGATCATACTGGCTACTGTATGCTGTTAAAAATGAAATTCTTTGAATCTGATCCAGTAGTCTTTTTGTTTTCTGCCAGTATCCATGAAATGTAGCAAGCTAACTGGTTAACTAGCAAGTATGATTAAAAAAAAAAATCCCAGAACTTTTACAGTTCTTAATTTTTAAAAATAATGTGTATTCTTTAAGTTATTATATATTTAAATTATATGGACAGACACCAGGTTGTTTACAAATATAGTGAACATTAAAAAAATCATTTTTCTTTGAATCTCTATAGTATAATATATTATGATTTAGCTACTTGTGGGATCAAATATTGTACATGAAAGTGAACTGTTTTAGATTTTTCTTCAGGTAATTTACTCTTCAAAATAATGTGCACTTTTTAAAATCACAAAGTTGCACAAAAGTAAAACTTCATGTTTAAGAAAATGCCATTTTCAATTCAGCAGTACACATACTAAAGTTAAAATGATGTAAAGATTAGCAAGGTCTGGACTCAAGGATAATATGAAAATTTATGAAATGTTTCATATTTGAAAAAAGTAAAGGAACAAAAGAATGCCTTGAAAATAAAGTAATATAAAATAATAAATACATAATATAAAAGAAAGAATAAAAAGAAAAATAAGATTAAACAGTTGGTTTAAATATAAAAATAATAAGAAGATGGTTGATAAAAGCTAAATATATCAATAATTTTAAATGCAACTGATGTCTTAATTAAAAGACTAAAATTGTCAAAGTGGATTAAAATCATAAGTTCTTTAAATGGAAATAAAGATACACTTATACTAAATAAAAGGACACAGATGTTTACAGTTTAAAAAGATGGTGAAAATCATTACCAATCTAATCTATTAGAATCCAGTAAGGTTAGAATTTGCAGATAAAATACAGGATGTTGAGTTGCATTTAAATTTCATATCAATAACAAATATTTTTTAGTATCTGTTTAATGCAGCATTTGATTTTTCTATTAATGTACCCAATTTAATATTTCAAAAAAGGATATTTTAAGATATGTGTTATCCATGAAACATTTTATAAATTGAAAATAATTTAATATAAAAATACAAATATTCTTATATATGAGAATGAACTCCCATGCATAAACTTGGAAAAAAAAAGATGGTGAAAGATGTACTATGCAAGTAGATTTCAAAAGAAAATTGATATAGCTAAAATAATATCATGAATATGCTATTATATGGCATATTAATATAATATAATATAATATCATGAAGATGCTATGGTAAGAAATATTACTGGAGAAATATATGGGCATCATATATTTGAAAATAAAAAGCCAGTCAAAAATCTCACTTGAGGGACATTCTGCAAATATCTGACCAGTACTCCTCAGAACTGTCAAGTTCATAAAAAAACAAGAAAAGTCTAACTAACTGTGATAGCCAAAAGGAGTCTAAGGAGATGTGATAAGCAAATGTAATGCGATATTCTGGATGGGATACTGGAATATAAAAAGTACCTCCAGAGGAAAACCAATGAAATATGAATAAAGCACAGAGTCTAGTCAATAATAATGAATCAATACATGTTCACAAGTGTACCATTCTAAGACTTTAATAAGAGGATATCTTGGATGGGGGTCAACTCTCTCTATTATTCTCCCAATTTTTCTATTAATTTAAAATTATTCTAAAATGAAAATTTCATTGAAAAATAGATAACATAAATAACTCATATCTAGTATTTTTAAGACTCCTAAAAATACATAGAAAAGCAGATATTCCAAAAGAGAAATGAGAAAATACTTGAATATATACTCACAAACAAAATATCCAAGTGGGGAAAAAGTCTGAACTATATTCTCTAAAAGTCTAACTATATGCTCCCTATCTCATTAGCCCTTCTGGTTATGTAAATAAAAATCACAATATAATACCACTATCAACCCATGAGAATGATTAAAATGAAAAAGACAACACAGATACCACAATGTTCACTGTAGCACTATTTACAATAGGCAGGACATGAAAGCAACCTTGATTTCCATCAACAGATGAATGGATAAAGAAGTCATGGTACATACATATATACAATGGGATGTTATTCAGCCATAAAAAGGAACGAATTTGAGTCAGTTCCAATGTGGTGAATGAAACTAGAGTCTGTTATACAGAGTGAAATAAGTCTATATAACAGAAAGATAAAAACAAACGTTGTATATTAATGCGTATATACTATATCTAGAAAAATGGTATCGATGAACCTATTTGAAGGGAAGAAATGGAGATGCAGATATAGAGAAGGGACTTGTGGACACATTAGGGGAAGGAGAGGGTGGGACAAATTGAGACAGTAGCATTGGCATATATACACTATCATGTATAAAATGGATAGCCAGTAGGAAGTTACGGTATAAGTCAGGGATCTCAGCCTGGCCCTCTGTGACTACCTAGAAGGTGGGCTGGGGAGGATATGGGAGGGAGTTCAAGAGGGAGGGGATATATGTATACTTATGGCTGATTCATGTTGTTGTACTGCAGAAACCAGCACACTTTCTAAAGCAATTATACTCCAATTAAGAAAAAAATGAAAAGACAAAAGCAACTAGTTGTTCCCAAGGGTTAGAACAATTGGCACTTTCATACCTTGCTGCAGGCAGGAGTGTAAATTGGCACAACACTTGAAAAAGTGTTTACTAAAACTGAATGTACACATACTGTATGATGTAGTAATTTCACTCTTCCAATATATACCATCAAAAATACTTGCACATGGGAACGTTCATATCAATACAAAGTCACTTTCGTAGTGTCCGACTCTTTTGGCCCAATGGACCATAGTCCACCAGGTTCCTCTGTCCATGGGATTCTTCAGGCAAGAATACTGGATTGGGTCACCATGCCCTACTCCAGGGGATCTTCCCAACACAAGGACTGAACCCGTGTCTCATGTCTCCTGCAATGGCAGGCAGGTTCTTTACCACTAGCATCACCTAGGAAACCCTTTCATATCAGTACTACTTGTAATAAACCCAAGTGGAAGCAACCTTTTGATTCTGATCTTCAGAGCACCCAACATTGATTAGAGAATTATTTTGGTCTGACTTTTTTTGGTCCTGATATTACTTCTGGTTTTCAATCTCTGTTTGACCCTGGATTTTCATTAAAATGTCTCTGAAACCAGTCTAAGAACTTTCCCTTAACTCAAATGAATAGTTCTTCAAAGGATAGTCAGGGGGTTCCTTTGAGTTAAATCAGAGGAATCAGAGGAGTTAGCTTGAAGTACTGCTAAAAGAAATACGTTCTTGAGAGTTCTTCAGATAAGTAAAAAGCAAGCACCATGAATGACATCTGAAGTAAAGACAAAACAAATAGAAATCTTGTTTGCTTTAGAGAATCTTTGTGCAAGACTAGGAACATAAGCTGATTATTTGCTTTCACACTTTAGTCACTGTTTCAAGAAAAGCAACAATAAAAAAATTAACACCACATAATAAAATTATATAATGTTATGTGTTCACTTCATATACACTTGACTATAATTCCCTTGAGTAACATTTAAATGCAAATAAATCATTTAAATTTATAATGAAGTGGCAAACAGTAAAGAGCACATTTATGCTCATGGTCTGTGGGACTTAACATTAAAATATTAAATATTGTATATATATTTAATAATACATATTTATTAAATAATAAATAAATATAAAACATTAAAGAATGAATAGAGGAAAAAGTTCTCCAGTGCATACTATAGTATCTGGCAAAGAGTAGAAAAACATACTACTCACAGTGAATGATGGTTAGTCTATGCAAAGTGCATTCTTTTGGATAGATATAAACAAAATATTTATAAAATGACATCTTTCTTATTCTCTCTAAAGGATGATTAAAAAAAAAACTCATTTTCAAGGTGTAATTATATATAATTGACAAAACTTTGCAATATTCATAATTTATGATTCATATTTAAAGTTTAATGTTAAACTGGTGGAAGTTTCTATTTAAAATAATAGCAAAAAGTTTATTAGGGCTTTGAATGAGTTTCTCCCTCCCTAGAAAATATGTCATTGGTAAAATGTCAAATTTAATATTGATCAGTAAATTGGCTTCTTTTGCTTTTAAAGACTATAACAATGGATTTAATTGAAAATATAGATTGAGGATATGTTAACTACACCTTTTTGAGATCCATAGAATAATTTGAAAGTGAAAGTGAAAGTTGCTCAGTTGTGTCCAACTCTTTGTAACCCCATGAACTGACTGACTATACAGTCCATGAAATTCTCCAGGCCAGAATACCTGGAGTAGGTAGCTGTTCCCTTCTCCAAGGCAACTTTCCAACTCAGGGATTGAACCCAGGTCTCTTGCATTGCAGGCAGATTCTTTACCAGCTGACCCACCAGGGAAGCCCAAGAACAATTTTTGGGGGAAATTTATTCATTTTCTTCTTACTAGTATTAACAGATTAATTAATCATCTGAAAAATCAGTATGTTTATTTGTTGCTGTGGTTGACCATATGCACTAGAAATATCCATGCCAAAAAGAATGTTCTCTGAAAGCATATTTATATTGGACTCAGTGATACAATGTTTAGCTGTTGGTTTTATTTTATGTATGTATTATTCTTTAACTACAGCTCAAATGTGCATTATGCCCAATATCAATAGGTAGCAATTTCGTGTCTGCCAAGTTTATTGTAGAAACATCTAAAATGCAAAAGAGATTAAATCATAAATTTATTTGTTTCCCTAGAACCAAGTGACAGAGAAGGCAATGGCACCCCACTCCAGTACTCTTGCCTGGAAAATTCCATGGATGGAGGAGCCTGGTTGGCTGCAGTCCATGGGGTCGCTCAGTGTCGGACACGACTGAGCGACTTCACTTTCATTTTTCACTTTCATGCATTGGAGAAGGAAATGGCAATCCACTCCAGTGTTCTTACCTGGAGAATCCCAGGGACGGGGTGAGCCTGGTAGGCTGCCGTCTACGTGGTCACGCAGAGTCAGACACGACTGAAGCGACTTGGCAGCAGCAGCAGCAACAGAACCAAGTGAACCATAAAAATATTGCTAAGATTGTTAAAAGTCTGCCAGACATCAACATTTAGAATTAAGCTCAACATTTCTGTCCTTTACTCATTAAATTTCTGGCCATGCATTTTATATGGTATATACAGTGAGTCATTGTGAAGTATCAAGCCAAATGTAAAATGTGTAATAGTCTTCTGAAGTGAAGAAAATTCAATCTCCCATGGAAAAGAATAAAATAGGATGCCCCAAAAACAGATAAAGAAAAAGAGCCCACAATACGTATTATAAGTAATTTGGAGCTCTGCCAAGTTCAGTGAAGGAATTAATAGGAAAATATAAAAAATCCTAAAGTAAAAGTAACTATATATTAGATTGAGTTTATTCTAAAAGATATATCAAATAATTTAACTTCAAAAGAAAAAAAAATGTATGGATTAGGGTTTCAAATTGTGGTTTTATCTTCTATCATTAATTCTTTTTTGTGGAATAAATAATAATTTAGAATGAAAGGTATACTATTGGAATTTAATATTCACATTAAGAAAGTTTTTATATAAAAACTATATTATTTATTAATTTTTCTATATTGATATGGGATTGTCCCCCTCAAAATCCAGGTTTACTTGGTTGTAGTAGGATCATTAATGATCAAAAAAGTAAGTGTGCTGGAGATAATGCTATAGGAACGATCCTCGACATTCTCCATGCTTGCTACAAGTAATAAATACTTCTTTCTTCTGCTTAAAAAAAAAAAAGAAAAAAAGAAAGTAAATATCTTTAATTATTGAATATGTCGAAAGGCACTTTTTTTTTCTAGATTGGAAGCTATTGCTGATGTAATTCAGTGTCATAAGTCAAACTAATGTCAAGACATTTGACAATCCTGTGAGGAAAATAAGCTTAATTTTGAATCGAACTTTCCTCTGGCAAAGTGAATGTTCTTTCATATGAGGTAAGAGTTAAAAAAAAAAATAAATGTGAGTTTATTTCCTTTCCCTTTGCCTAAAATAGTATCAACTACCATAACCATCATTGTTACAGAAATAAGAAAGGTAAGCAGAGGTTAATCCTTCTATTGTGGCTAAGGTTGGTATTATGTACTTATTTATACATTTCCTAGATTTGGAAGATTGTCTCCCTGTAGGTACACACACAAAGGGTTTGGGAAGTCCCTCCAGTAAACCACTATGAAAGTGCATATGTAATTTTCATTTCCCTAGCTTAAGTATAAGCTTTAGTGAAGTTATGCAAAATGAAAATGTCTAGTGAAGGAAGTTTCTTCTTTGGCAAATTATGTCACCCAGTGACAAGGAGCAAGGTAAATTTGCTACACAAAAAAAACAAAGAATAAGAAGAAAGTAGTATAATGTCTAAGATTTGCAGCAACTTTTAGACTTCTATTGTTAAATTAATGAAGTCTATCTTATATTTTAAAGTTCCATCTGTGGCAAATAATGAAAGATACAGAATGAAGGAGAGCAGTGATTTTGACCTGTAGAATCAAAACATGACTAATAAATCAACACAGTCATTTTTTTTTCATGTATCATCTTAAATTGTACACTGAATCACAGCAGCTTGACCTATGATCCAACTCAGATGGTCAGACAGTCCAAAACACCAGATCAACAGATTCCTGAACCAGTATTATTCATCATATAAACATAGTCATTAGACCAATGAGACATGAAGCTTGTATTTACAGAATTAAAAAAAGTTCCAAAAGAAAGCTGTAAGAATTCGACCTGACTCACAGATGTTTTGCTTATTTGACACACATCTGGATATCTGAAAACATGCAAATGATTAACTATATTCTTTAGTTTCTTTGCTATGCTTCTGTGTCATATAAACAGTCTTCAGGCCTTCCTTAAGTTCATACACCCCCTATAATTCACAAATATGCATACATATAATACAGCAAAACAAGGAGCAGTATCTTCCAAGGGGAAATTTGGCAATGTCTGAAGATATTTTAGTTGTCGTATTTGAAGGATGTTACTGGCTTTGAGTGCTAGAGGCAAGGGATGCTGCTAAATATCCTACAATGCACAGGACAGCTCCCCACAGCAAAGAATATTAGCTGAGAAGCTAGTTATTTCAAATTAATTGGTCATTCTATATACAGAAGTTTTCAGATTATAAATCAAAGTGCAAACAATAAAGAGCAAACTGTATTGCAGATTGCTGTTTGATAGCCATAGTATTAAACTAAACAGTTATAAAAAAAACAGCTGAATCAAAGGTCAAGTTGTACCTGGACTAAAATGAGTAATGAGCTGGAGTCAACTGGTATTGGCTTGTGCTGTTAAAAATTCAGGAATTTTGCAAGCCAATTGATATCACATTGATATCTCAAAATTGTCTCTCCACGTTGAGAGTATTTACATGGGGGAAATCAGCAAACACTACAACCAGGATTTTGTTCACACCCCCCCAGGGAAGCAGTTTTCAATCATTTGCCAGCACACCAACAGTTTTGGATACAGAGCATGATTGATGCTGTAATATTATCCACCATCTAGTTAACTGTATGAAAAATCACTTTTTACAACGCCAATTTAAAATATTATTTATCAGTATTTTTAGAATAATATCTTCTACTCATGCTTTATATTTACATATAAAATATCAGTGTATTCCATTTGGCAGTGCCAACCTCCCATTATAACATAAATACTAACAGAAGCTTTAATTGACCACTTTTTGCAAAATAAGTATAATAAAATTGTTCTGCTTATTAGCCAAAGGAAATGCATACCATTAACTGACATGATCAGAGTCTTGGAAAAGTGAAGATACATTTTAGTTAAGAAAATGATTACTATTAAAAAGCTCAAAGTTGACATATTCAAGAGATAAATGAGGCTTTGATGTAGCTAAATTAATTTTCTCCCTAAAGGAAAGGTCAGAAGCATTAGAATGACAAATTTACTCAAGAAATTAAAGCTCTAGTTATCTGGTTGGGGGATGAATAGAGTAAAATTATAATTTTCTCTCCTAATTTGCTTTATTATCTTCTTTTGTTTCAGGCAAATATTAATTTCCAAATTTCGTAACACATCTGTGAAATAGCAAGGTATCATTATTTAAAGAGATTTTATTAGTTTCAGATAACTTTTTGAGAGCTTGCTTCAGAGTAGTCACTTGATCATATAGCACATTTTAAAGAGTCAGACACGACTGAGTAACTGAACTGAATTGAGCCTAAAATATTTTTTGTTTTATGATTAACTTGGCACTTTGAGATAGAACAATTGTGTAGTCATCTTCATTATTCTAAGAGAATGTGAAATAAAAAAAAAGATTATCCTCATCAGCCTAACTTTTCACTCCTAGTGATTAAAAGTGAACCAAAAAAAACTTATTTTAAAATAAATTTCAAAATGTTAGTTGAAATAATTAAGGTGCTACATAACTTATGAACTGTGTAATTTTAACCTTCACCACTACCCACAAAACATAGAACAACTCACTGACCCACTTGTGTATATCAGTCCTTGAAACGATAAACCACTACATAAATCATCAACAACTTCTGACAACCTTAGTGACAACATAGCAAATCATTTATTCTGTGGATTTACTTCTGTTAGCTCTAATAATCAATCTCAATGTAGCTAAGAGATCTCTTGGATCCTACATTGAATTCTATGTACATAAAGTCAAAGATTGATCCAATTATATCACTGAGACCAGAGATGCTCAATTGGGAATCCTGAGAAGGTAGGCAAAGACGTTAAGAATTTCTGCATTTCTGTACAACTGAAGTTCCACTGTAGTTAATTCCATTTTCTATCATAAAGGAAGAGTAACTGATATCAAAATTAGAAATCAAGCAAGAATATGGTCAACAATATAGTATAGTGGCTATCAGTTTGAATTTCCATATTATATCTTTAAGATTTTGCATATTATCTTTAGCCCTATCTAAGATGCTGCCCCAGAGAAGACGATGGCACCCCACTCCAGTACTCTTGCCTGGAAAATCCCATGGACAGAGGAGCCTGGTAGGCTGCAGTCCATGGGGTCGCTGAAGAGTCGGACACGACTGAGCGATTTCACTTTCACTTTTCACTTTCATGCATTGGAGAAGGAAATGGCAATCCACTCCAGTGTTCTTGCCTGGAGAATCCCAGGGACGGGTGAGCCTGGTGGGCTGCCGTCTATGGGGTCGCACAGAGTTAGACATGACTGAAGCAACTTAGCAGCATCAGCAGCAAGAAAGAAAGAAAGAAAATAGACAAGCATACTTGTTGGAAGCCAATTACTTTAAAGATATACCCAAATTTCAGAGATGTTAAAATGTGTTTTTAAAATGGGGAAATTGACTAAGATGGTGGAGTAGAAAGTCATGGAAATCGCTTCCTCTCATAAATACATTTAAAAAAATACTTCTACTGGTACATGTGGAAAAATTCTCACTGAAAACTGACTGGTAACTGACTCCTGTATGACCAAACCTGACACATTAATTGGGTAGGAAAGGAAGAAAAGCAGTTGGGTTAAGGACCTGTGCCCCTCCTTGACCTAATCGCCTATGCTCTAATCTTACAATAGTTAAAAGGACACTTCCAATACTGAAGCAAAAGCCATCATGCCAGAAGTAGACCTCTAGCCAAATTCAGAGTATGGAGACATTCCACAGATACTTGGGCCAATTATCGACATTTCTAAGGTCATTCACTCCCAAGTGGCTCAGTGGAAAGAATCCACCTGCCAATGCAGGAGACATGGGTTCGATCCCTGGGTGAGGAAGATCCCTGGGTGAGGAAGATCCCCTGGAGAAGGAAATGGAAACCCACTCCAGTATTATTGCCTAGAGAATCCCATGGACAGAGGTGCCACATGGGCTACAGTCCATGGGGTCACAAGACTTGGGGACGACTGAACAACTGAGCACACAGCACAAGGTCTTTCACTGTTTCAATCTTACAAAATTGATTTTCCACTACCACTGGAAAACTGCCTATTGCCCCATTTCCCTTGTGGAACTGCTGTACTTCTGTAAGCTGCACATATTTTCAGATCTCTAGGTTATCAAGTAGCTCATTTTTTTTGTTGTTGTTTTATGTTGTTAAAATAATCTGTTTTAGTGTGTTTTAGATTTCTTACATTCAATGTGTTTTGTATGAAAATATGGACCTTTAGATGAAGAACCTTGGAGTTAGGTATTTTAAGAAATCTATTTTCATATAAACATTTTAAAAGACATTTTCACTTCGTATTATTAATAGGTCAGGTTTAAAAATGTCCTGCAACTTTATATTTCAATCTAGGTATAGGATGATAAGTTAGCTAGTGACTATGATTATTTCAGTTGGCATTAAACAATTGATAGATATTTGCCCAAATCCAAGACTACCACTTGGTCAAATGCAACTCAAATATACATTATTTTCATTTATTGGTTGATTAGTTATTATAGTTGGAGTTTTTATAGAAATTCTTGTATTTGAATTTCCATATGAAAGTTGTTCATTATAACATTATTTGTAATAGCAAAAGATTGTAA
The DNA here is from genome assembly GCF_029407905.1 of Bubalus kerabau. Classification (NCBI taxonomy): domain Eukaryota; kingdom Metazoa; phylum Chordata; class Mammalia; order Artiodactyla; family Bovidae; genus Bubalus; species Bubalus kerabau. The sequence goes on along the minus strand of NC_073647.1, from coordinate 54,432,058 downwards.
ATAACTTAAGTATTTTTAAACCAAGTAGGGATTAAAGAAACTATGCTAAACCACACATGGCAGCACTATGAAGCTGCAAAAAGTGGTGAAGGATATATCAATATACACTTAAGGAGCAATCTTCAGGATATAATGTTGTATTTTTATCTTATTTATTTATTTTAATTGAGTATAGTTGATTTACAACATTGTGTTAATTTCTGTTGTACAGCAAAGTGATTCAGTTATACAGACACACACATGCACATTCTTTCTCAAATTCTTTTCCATTATAGATTATTACAAGATATTGAATGTGTTATTCAGCCAGTCCGTGCTGTTTATCTATGTTATATATAACAGTTTACATCTGTTAATCCAAAACTCCTAATTTACCCCCTTCCTCTTTAGTAACCATAAATTTTTTTTCTGTGCCTACAAACCTGCTTCTGTTTTGTAAATAATTTAAATTCATTTTTTTAGATTCCTCATAAAAGTGATATCATATAATATTAACATTTGTCTTTGATTTACTTCAGTTAGTATGATAATCTCTAGGTCCATCCATGTTGCTGGAAAAGGTAATTTCATTCTTGTTTATGGCCAAGTATTATAGTATTCATATATATATATATATATATATATATATATATATATATATGTATACACACCACATCTTGATCTATTCCTCTGTTGATGAACACTTCGGTTGCTTCCATGTCTTGGCTTTTGTAAGTAGTGCTGCTGTGAACATTGTGGTGAATATACCTTTTTGAATCAGAGTTTTTGTCTTTTCCTAATACATGCCCAGGAGTGGGATTATAGGATCATATGGTAACTTTATTTTTTAAAATTTTTATGGAATTTTCCTAAATTTACATTCCAACCAACCATGTAGGAGGGCTCTTTTTTCTCCAGAGCCTCTCCAGCATTTCTCATTTGTAGACTTTTTGGTACTAGCCATTCTGAATGGTGTGAGGTAATAACCTCATTGTAGTTTTTATTTACATTTTTAATTAGCAATGTTTAACATCTTTTCATGTGCCTATTGGCCATCTGTATTTCTTCTTTAGAGCAGTGTCTACCTAGGTCTTCTGCCCATCTAGGTGGCTCTAGTGGTAAATAACTCACCTGCCAATGCAGGAGACATAAGAAATGATGCTGTTTCAGTCCCTGGCTTCAGAAGATCTCCCAGAGGGAGGCATGGCAACCCACTCCAATATTCTTGCCTGGAGAATCCTATGGAAAGAGGAGCCTAGTGGGCTACCATACATAGGGTCGCAAAGAATCGGACACTACTGAAGGGAATTAGCATGCCCATCTTTTGATTGGGTTGTTTGTTTGTTTTCTGATATTGAACTGTATGAACTATGTGTACGTTTTGGAGATTAATCATTTGTCAGTCATATCATTTGCTAATATTTTCTCTCAGTCTGTAAGTTGTGTTTTTGCTTTGCTTATAATTTCTTTCACTATGCAAAAGCTTATAAGATTAATTAGGTCCCATTTGTTTATTTTGGTCTCTCTCTCTTTTTTTTTTTTTTTTTTGCATTGGGAGAGTGATCTACAAAATATTGCTATGATTTACATCAGAACTATTTTGCCTATGTTCTTTTATAAGAGTTTTATGATGTAATATATTATGGGCTTCCCAGATGGTGCTAGTGGTAAAGAACCTGCCTGCTAATGCAGGAGATGTAAAGGATATGGGTTTGATCCCTAGGTCAGGAAGATCCCCTGGAGCAGGGAATGTCTCTTCACTCCAGTATTCTTGCTTGGAGAATTACATGGACAGAGGAGCCTGGTGGGCTACAGGTCATGGGGTCACAAAAAGTTGGACATGACTGAGCGACTGAGTACACAATATGGTAATTAATACTTGCTCTTGATTTTATATAATATATATATATATATATATATATATATATATAATGAAGAAACAGAAAGAGAGAACAAGCAAAGAGATAACCCTAAAACAGCATCTTAACATAATTTCACTTAAAAAAGAAACAAAACTGTGTTGAACATGGCTGCATACCAGATACTGTTCTATATACTTGGGATATAATGATGATAAATAAAAATACAAATTTTCATGGTGGTAGGGCTTTTGGTCTGTTTTATCCCCTGATGTATTCCTAGTACCTACAATAGTACACAGGACATGGTAGTCACTCAATATAAATTTGTTCAAAATATAAACATAGTTCTTGCCTTCAAAGAGCTAGAAATAACTGCAGAGACAGAGAGGCAAACATATAATCACACTGTATGATAATTAAAAGATGCTTGCCCCTTGGAAGAAAAGCTATGACCAACCTAGGCAGCATATTAAAAAGCAGAGACATTACTTTGCTGACAAAGGTCTGTCTAGTCAAAGCTGTGGCTTTTCCAGTAGTCATGTATGGATGTGAGAGTTGGACCATAAAGGAAGCTGAGTGCCTAAGGATGGATGCTTTTGAACTGTGGTATTGGAGAAGACTCTTGAGAGTCCCTTGGACTGCAAGGAGAGCAAACTGGTCAATCCTAAAGGAAATCAGCCCTGAATATTCATTGGAAGGACTGATGCTGAAGCTGAAGCTCCAATACTTTGGCCACCTAATGCGAAGAGCTGACTCACTGGAAAAGACCCTGATGCTGGGAAAGATTGAAGGCAGGAGGAGAAGGGGTTGACTGAGGGTGAGATGGTTGGATGGCATCACTTACTCAATGGACATGAGTTTGAGCAAGCTCTGGGAGTTGGTGATGGACAGGGAAGCCTAGCGTGCTGCAGTCCATGGTGTCTCAGAGTCGGTCAAGACTGAGCAACTGAACTGAACTGACTGAAAGGAATTGTCTGTCTTCTAATCAGAATAGAGATCTGTGTGGGTTATAAACGACCTATCTCATTTTTCTAAGTGGGTCTTTATTCCTTGAGGTTCTTTAAAAAGAGCCTTTGGTGATGAGGTAACACATGTGCTGGCTGATAACCTTTCCTATTAGCTTAAGATTTCATCAAAAGAAATAGACTTCATATATATGAGAAATATATATGACTTAGGTGCCTCTTTCTTAAAGTATACTTTAGGATACTATAAATGACCAAGAATAAAATACATGCAGTTGAGTTGTACATCACCAGAAATGAAAATAAGCATACAGAATATAAGTAATTTGTTTTAATGCTGGGATATAACTTAAAACTAAGTTTTGTACCATCTGCCCCTGCATAATTCACTCTCCACCACCAAGCTTATGAATCGAATCTTGAATTTGTTCTTTCTCTTTTAAAGTGAAAAGACCTCCCCACCCCAAGCAGGGCTACCATGCCTAGCCAATATGTAAATGTAAGTCAAACAGGTAAGAAACAAGAAAATGCATCCTTTACCTTCACAATGTAATTTCTACAAATACACTGGTAAGAAAGACTTTCATGTCATAAGGGAGACCCATAATTACTAATAATTTCTCAAATCACTTATGAATTTTGGAATTATTTTAATTAAAATCATTATACCAAACAACAAAAGTGTAATTCAACAGATCATCCTAGATATTTAAGGAAAGTTTAAAACAAAACCTACAGATATGTGATAATTTACTGTTTTGTTAGAAAAACAGAAGACACACTTTCTTTTCAGTTTTAGTCTGGGCTGGCATGTTTTGGAGATAGCAAGCTTTATTGTCTTTTCATGTGTTTGGAGGGAGGTATGGGGCTGGGGAACAGCAAAGTTTGGAGAATAAAAGAAAATCCACACTCTTTACCCATATAACATAAGTAAAATGACCCAATATTTGAGCATAGAATTTCTTTCAACATTTTCAGCAGGGTTTGGTAGGAAGGCATGCTATATAATAAATGTTTTCATAATAGAGACAGTAATTACCAACTCATAACTTTCTTAGCTTATTAAATGTCACTTTTCATTTTAACCATCCTCCTACTCACAAGGCACACCACCAAGTACAACACTACCTGCAGAATCAGATGCTGCTTTGGTTATTTATTTTTCTCAAGTCCTTTAAATTTATATTTTTATACATTTACTCACTTTTTATCTAAGATAAATGATATTTATGTTTGTCCACACAGAAACTTGTACATGAATATTCATACCATCATCATGCACAATAGGCAATTTTGGAAATGACCAAAATGTTCATCAACTGATGAATGGGTAAGCAGAATATATACATACAACGATATGTTGTGAGGCAATAAAAATGAAGTAAACACATATGCTTACAACATGCATTAACCTTGTAAACTCTATGCTAAATGAAAAAAGCCAAACACAAGAGGCCACATTTATAAAAAATATATCTCAAATAGAGAAATCTGTAGAGATAGTGAGTACATTAGTGGCTATCTGGAGGCTGGAGGGGACGAGGAGTTGGAGAAATGATGGCTAAAGGGTACTCAATTTCTTTTTAAAATGAAATATTCTAAAAGTGATTGTGGTCAGGGCAGTAAAAATCAGTGAATGAATGAAAAGTCATTAAATTGTATACTTTAAATGAGTGAATTGTATTATATATAAATATGTCTCAATAAACTTGCTACATGTATATATATTTCTTTCTGATTAAATCCAGGAAAACTATGAACGACATGTTTTAAATTTCAAGACAACACCATTGCACAAATATTTTTCAGCCTATAAAACTCCTTTTGGGATTTACCTCTTTAGTCTGTTTCTGCTACTGCTGCTAAGTCACTTCAGTCATATCCAACTCTGTGTGACCCCATAGACGGCAGCCCACCAGGCTCCCCTGTCCCTGGGATTCTGCAGGCAAGAACACTGGAGTGGGTTGCCATTTCCTTCTCCAATGCATGAAAGTGAAAAGTGAAAGGGAAGTCACTCAGTCGTGCCTGTCTCTTCTCGACCCCATGGACTGCAGCCTACCAGGCTCCTCCATCCATGGGATTTTCCAGGCAAGAGTACTGGAGTGGGGTGCCATCGCCTTCTCTGACATCCTTAGTCTACCAGGCACAAAGGCCAAGACAGTTGATCGGTTGGTTGTAGAATGGTTTCTTTAAACAGCTGACTAGTCTGCTTAAGCCAAACTTCTATATTAGGTATAATATAATTTTTGAAATTTGGGAAAACATGTTTTGTTTCTAAAGGCTAAACCCAGTGCACTCCCTCAGGGAAATAAGGTGAGTTCTTGTGGAGAATACAAGTCAAAGGGATAGTGAATGTTCTATTTTCTGTGCTCCAGAACAGTAATTACCCAGAACATAAGGAAGCAATATGGAAGGTTTTCAGTCAAGATCACATGAAACTATTTCCAAAGGTCAAACAGAGATCCAGAGTATGACTGGTATGTAGCTATTGGCCTTTAATCAGTTTTATGTGAAATATATTAGTCTTTTTTTAATCTCTAAAAAATGTGTGGCACATAATCCATCAAATGATTGTCAAATGAATTTCCACTTTTCAACAGCAAGTTCTTTGATCATCAGAGTGTATTTATTTATGCTTTATTTCATTATAGTAAGGACTTGAAGTAGCTTACCAGGTGAAGTCATAGAATAAAATAATGGTAAAATGTAAATATGAATAAGTAAAAAGTCAAAGCACTACACTACACCAATAAATGTAACAATCAGCTGTCAGTCCTATCATAATGAACTGTTCAGCAGCTTTATTCCCTTTCATTATTTTTTTCTTTCTTGGGACATTTTCTTCACTTGGCTTTTAGGACACTACTTTACTTCACTAGCCACTGTTGCCCTAGCCATTATTACTCAGGTCACATTGATGGTTTCTTTTACTCCCAATGGGAAAGATTTGAAATCTCTTCAAGAAAATTGGAGAGATCAAGGGAGCATTTCATGCAAGTATGGGCATGATAAAGGACAGAAACAGTAAGGACTTAACAGAAACAGAAGTGATTAAGGAGAAGTGGCAAGAATACATAGAAGAAGAATACAATGATAATAATAATGTCTTAATGAACATGATAACCATGATGGTGTGTTCATTCACCAAGAGCTAAACATCCTGGAGTGTGAAGTCAAGTGGGTCTTAGGAAGCATTACTATGAACAAAGCTAGTGGAGGTGACAGAATTCCAGCTGAGCTACTTAAAATCCTAGAGGGTGATGCTAAGGTGCTCCACTCAATTTGTCAGCAAATTTGAAATACTCAGCAATGGCCAAAGAACTGGGAAAAGTAAGTTTTAATTTTAATACCAAAGAAGGGCAATTCCAAAGAATGTTCAAGCTACTTTACAATTGTGCTCATTTCACAAGCTAACAAGTTTATGCTCAAAATTCTTCAAGATAGGCTTCAGCAGTATGTGAACCCAGAACTTCCTGATGTACAAGCTGGGTTTCCAAAAGGCAGAAGAACCAGAGATTAAACTGAGAACATTCATTGGACCATAGAGAAAGCAAGATAATTCCAGAAAAAAAACAAAAAACAAAAAACAAAAAAAACAAAACATCTACTTCTGCTTCATTGACCACGAGAAAGCTTCTTTTGATTGTGTGGATAACCACAAACTATGAAAAATTCTTAAAGAGATGGGAGTACCAGACCACCTTACCTGTCTCTTGAGAAACCTGTATGTGGGTCAAGAACCAACAGTTAGAACTGGACATGGGACAATGGACTGGTTCAAAATTGGGAAAGGAGTACAAAAAGGTATTATATTTCACCCTGCTTATTTAACTAGCATGCAGAGTACATGATATGAAAGGCCAGGCTCAATGAATCACAAGCTGAAATCAAGATTGCAAGGAGAAATATTAACAGTCTCAGAAATGCAGACACCACTCTAATGGTAGAAAGTGAAGAGGGACTATAGAGCCTCTTGATGAGAGTATAAGAGGAGAGTGAAAAAGCTGTCCTGAAACTCAACATTAAAGAAACTAAGATCATGGCATTTGGTCCCATCACTTCGTGCAAATTGACAGGAAAAAGGTAGAAGTAGTGATATTTTATTTTCTTGGACTCCAATATCACTATGGATGGTGATTACAGCCCTGAAATTCCAACTTGCTCCTTGGAAGAAAGCTACGTCAAACCTAGACAGTGTATTATTAATAAAAAGCAGAGACATCACTTTGCCGGTGAAGGTTAGAGCCAAAGTTATGGTTTTACCAGTAGTCATGTATGGATGTGAGAGTTGGCCCATAAAGAAGGCTGAGCACTGAAGAATTGATGTTTTCAAATTATGGTGCTGGAGAAGATTCTTGAGAGTCCCTTGGACTGCAAAGAGATCAAGCTAATGAATCTTAAAAGAAATCAACTCTGAATATTCATTGGAAGGACTGATGCTGAAGCTGAAGCTTCAATACTTTGGCCACATAATGCAAAGAGCTAACTCATTGTAAAATACCCTGATGCTGGGAAATACTGAAGGCAAAAGGAGAAGGGGGATGGTAGAGAATGAGATTGTTAGATAGCATCATGGGCTCAATGGATATGAATTTGAGCAAACTCCGAGAGATAGTGAAGGACAAGGAAGTCTGGTGTGCTGCATTCCATGGGGTCACAAAGAGTCAGACACGAATTAGCTACTGAAGAACAACAACTTATTTCCAAACTAAAAATAATGAAGTCCCTCATGGCTCAGTACTGGACCTCTTCTTTTCTTTACTCTGAGTACACTCCTTTCTAGATGACCTCATTGAAACCTGTTGCTTTAAATATGGTGTGAATGCTGGTAACGCAGATATAGGTTTGCAGCTCAGAATGAACTCTAGACTTGTATTAATATAACCAATTGCTTAGACAGTACTAATACTTGAAACAAAATCTCCAAAGTTAAACTTTTAATTTCTGCCCTCTGCACTTCCAGTCAAAACCTGATTCTCGTCCAATCTTCCCTCTCTTAGTAAATAACACCACCATTTTCTCAGTTTGTTGTTGTTCAATTGCTAGGTTGTGTCTGACTCTGAAACCCCATGGATAGTGCATGCCAGGCTCCTTTGCCCTTCACTATCTCCTGGAGTTTGCTGAAATTCATGTCCACTGAGGCCCTGATGCTATCTGACCATCTCATCTTCTACTGCCCCCTTCTCCTTTTGCCTTCAATCTTTCCCAGCATCAGGGAGTTGGTGATGCCATACTAAAGTGATGCTATACTAAAGTCTTGACTGTAAAGACCTTAGTAAACTCAACTTTACCAGTGAGTTGGCTCTTTGCATCAGGCAGCCAAAGTATTGCAGCTTCAGCTTCAGCATCAATACTTCCAATGAATATTCAGGACTGATTTCCTTTAGGATTGACTGATTTGATCTCCTTGCAGTCCAAAGGATTTTCAAGAGTCTTCTCCAGCATCACAGTTCAAAAGCGTTGATTATTCAGTCCTCAGCTTTCTTTTTTTAACTTAAATTTATTTATTTTAATTGGAGGCTAATTTTATGGTCCAACTCTCACATCTGTACATGACTACTGGAAAAAGCCATAGCTTGGACTATAGAGACCTTTGTAGGGAATGTGCTCTATTATTTATTGATTTATTTATTTCTCTGCTATTTATTAATAATACAGTCTAGGTTTGTCAGAGCTTTCCTTCCAAGGAGGAAGGGTCTTTTAGTATCATGACTGCAGTTACCATTCACAGTGTTTTTGGAGCCCAAGAAAATAAAACCTGTCACTATTTCCACTTTTTCCCCTTCTATTGGCCCAGAGACATGGGACAGGATGCCACGATCTTAGTTTCTTTAATGTTGAGTTTCAAACCAGCTTTTTCATTCTGCTTTTCACCCTTATCAGAGTCTCTTTGGTTCCTTTTCACTGTTTGCCATTAGAGTGGTGTTGTCTGGATATCTGAGGTTGTTGATATTTCTCCCGGCAATCTTGATTCCATCTCGTGATTCATCCTGACTGGCCTTTCACATAATATGTTCTTCATTTAAGTTAAATTAATAGGGTGATAATATATAACCTTGCGGTACTCCTTTCCCAATTTTGAATCAGCCCATTGTTCCATGTCCAGTTCTAATTGTTGCTTCTTGACCCACATGCACGCTTCTCAGGAGATAGGTAAGGTGGCCTGGTACTTCCATCTCTTAAGGAATTTTACTGTTTGTTGTGATCCACACAGTCCAAGACTTTAGTATAGTCTATGAAGCAAAAGCAGATGTCTTTCTGGAGCTCCCTTGCTTTCTCCACCAGGGAAGCCTATGGTTGGGTGGCATCAACAACTCAATGGACATGCATTTGAGCAAACTCTGGGAGACAGTAAAGGACAGGGAAGCCTCGTATGCTTCAGTCCATGGGATCACAAAGAGTCAGACATGACTGAGCAACTAAGGACCAACAACTTGCTTTCTCCATGATCCAAAGAATGTTGGCATTTTGATCTCTGGTTCCTCTGCCTTTTCTAAAGCTGGTTTGTACATCTGGAAGTTCTGGGTTCATGTACTGTTGAAGTGTAGCTTGAAGGATGAATTTGCTTGGTTTCTCAGGCCTAAATCCTTAAAAGTATTCCTTGATTTATTTCTCTCCCATTCACACTTATTAGTACTTCCTCCTGACTCTACCCTCAAACTTTATCTTAAATCTGAACACTACTCACAGTCTTCACTATTAATACCCTGGCCTCAGTCACTATCAGCTCTTGCATATATTTAGGCAACATCTCTGTTTCTACCATTATTTCTTATTATTTGTTTTCTTTACAGTAGCTAGAGTAGCCACAGAAGCTAAAGCCTCAGTTAGACATGTCACTTCTTGCATTAAAACATCCAAAGATTTATTGTCACATATAAAGTGACAGCCCGGGTTCTTGTCATGGCCATCAAGTCCCTGGATACCTACCTCTCTGACCTCAGTTTAGTGTTCCCCACTGCTCACCCACTCAACTGTACTTATTTGCTTTGTTGTTCCTGTAACATGCACACAAGATCCTCCTTTAGTGTCTTTGTACTTGTCCTTCTCTATGTTTGGAAAACTCTATCCCAAAAGACCCTTGGCTAGTTCCCTTAATTCATTTAAGTCTCTGCTCAAATATCGCCTCCTCAAAGAGGACTTGGCTGTTTTTCTTTCTGGCTTACTTCACTCTGTATAATAGGCTCCAGTTTCATCCACTTCATTAGAACTGATTCAAATGTATTCTTTTTAATGGCTGAACACCAATACAGTATACTAACGCATATATATGGAATTTAGAAAGATGATAACAATAACCCTGTGTACGAGACAGCAAAAGAGACACTGATGTATAGAACAGTCTTATGGACTCTGTGAGAGAGGGAGAGGGTGGGGAGATTTGGGAGAATGGCATTGAAACATGTAAAATATCATGTATGAAACGAGTTGCCAGTCCAGGTTCGATGCACGATACTGGATGCTTGGGGCTGGTGCACTGGGATGACCCAGAGGGATGGAATGGGGAGGGAGGAGGGAGGAGGGTTCAGGATGGGGAACACATGTATACCTGTGGCGGATTCATTTTGATATTTGGCAAAACTAATACAGTTATGTAAAGTTTAAAAATAAAATAAAATTAAAAAAAAATAACAACAACAACAACAAAAAAGAGGACTTGGCTGACTATTCTATCTAAAATAGCACTCCTGTCGCTCTCTTTCCCTCTACCTTACTTCATATCCCATCATAGCACTTGTTGTTTACATTATACCATATATTTGCTTATTGTTTACTCTCCACCAGAAATAAGTTCAGTGAAGACAGAGAGTTTATCTGTTATGGTCACTGCTATGACTCCATTGCCTACAATAGTACCTAGCACATAGTATGTACTCCAAAATATTTTTGAAGAAATCAGTTAGGATACTGTAAACAGTTTGCTAGTTTTTAGTAGCAGAGAATGTATTGATTATAAATAAAATACTGTCACTATCATTTTCTTAGTAATTAATTTTAGTAACTTATGACAAAATCCTGACATTTAACTTGTGTTCATTACTTATTCCTTCTTTCTTTGTAGCATTCTGCATTTCAAAAAGAAAGTTACAGGCAGATAACTTCAGGGACACCAGACCCAGTTGCTGAGTTGCCTGATGCCAGTTGAGGCGATTTCAAAATTTTGCAAAAGAATAAAAATGCAAGACCTTGATTAGGATATAAAATCTCTCCCTATTCCACAAGTGATTGGGAAACAGTTCTTGAAGTATTGGCCTACTGTATTTCCTCTTTGTCTAACAAAGAATAAAGCTACTCTTTTCTACTTCTTCCAAACTCTGTCCCTGTGTTTCTGTTTGGCATCAGTGGACAGGGAGTGAAGATTTTGGCATCACTTTCAATGTTAACATGAAGAAAACAAGATTTCAGAACTTTGCACTCATCATACTGTTGGTACTACCTTAACTGTGCAGGAATATTAGGCTGGTGATAAAAAGAATTATTAAAATTGGAACTGATAAATAGAATCTTAGGAAACTTTTTGAGCAAATGATGTCTGATCCTAATGCTGATTACCACCAGCTGTATGACTTAGTGGACTACTAGATCTAAAATTTCTAAAGAGAATATATGACTGTGATTTAGATAACCATCATCTAGATGTTCTATGTAAATATAGCTGAATGAATATTTCCTTGTCAGGTTCAATCCTGATAAATGAGGAAACAAATTTGAGTATTATGTTTCAAGTGGCTCATTACAGCTCTACTGATGACCTGAAATTATATATATATAATATATATATAACTGAAGTGTTATATATATATATATATATATATATATATATATATATATACACACATATATAACTGAAGTGACTTAGAAGTCACTTCAGTTATACCTTCTAAGTCACTTCAGTTGTGTCCAGCTTTGTGTAACACTATGGACTGTAGCCCACCAGGCCCCTCTGTCCATGGGATTCTCCAGACAAGAATACTAGAGTGGGTTGCCATACCATCCTCCAGGGGATCTTCCCTGACCTAGAGGTCAAACCCGCATCTCTTATGTCTCCAGCATTGGCAGATGGGTTCTTTGCCACTAGTGCCACCTGGGAAGCCCAAATGTTTTATGTATATATATATATATATATATATATATATATCTTCCCACATTTCATATCTATGATATAAAACCTAAACCAACTGTTTATGCCATAAGCACTGTGTATGTTCACTCATTTGCAGCTTTGTTTTTTAAAACTAGAACAATAAAATAACAGTTGCTAAGAGTCAAAGCATATTATTAGCATATTGTATACTGAAAAGCATTGCTTCTAGTTTAGAAACAAGCTATTGTATTACAATAATAATTAAAAGACTTTCTGTTTGTCACATAAATTGACAGACCACTGGTACAGATATGGGAGTACCAATACATACACTCACAGTAAATACTTAGTTCAAATCAGTGGGGAAATTAACTTATAAATAGTGCTAGCATAATTGTCTTACAAAAGAGAAAACCAGATTGAGAACCATACTTTCTATCCTATATAAAACCAATCCCAAATAGAGAAAAGGTTACACTGTGAAAGACAAAACTATAAAATTATTAGTAGGAAATAAGTAAATATTATTTATTATTGGCTTGGATAATAATTTCTTAAATGAAATGTAAAGAATGGAAAACTTTATGGGGATACTTGGTTTATTTAACCATATCAAAATTAAATATCTTTGTTCAATGCAAAGATACTTATGCAAATACCATAAAACAAAGTCATTAAGCAGCTGAACAAACTGGGAAAATATGTTATTCAAATATTTAGTAAACAAAACCATAATCTCTAGAGTATATAAGGAATGAATCAGCAAGAATAAGACCAGAATCCCAATAAAATGGGCAAACAATATAAATAAGTAATTCTCATGAGGAGAAACCCAATGGCTAATAATGAAGAAGACTTGCATAATGTCACAAATGAACAAAGAAATGCAACTTAAAACAAGGATAGCTTCAGTCATTTCCAACTCTCTGTGACCCCATGGACTGTAGTCCACCAGGCTCCTCTGTCCATGGGGATTCTTCAGGCAAGAATACTGAAGTGGGTTGCCGTGCCCTCCTTCAGAGAATCTTCCCAACCCAGGGATCAAACCCGCATCTCTTGCTTTTCCTGCATTGGCAGGCAGGTTCTTTACCATTAGCGCCACCTGGGAAGTATATATATATATATATATATATATATATATATATATATATATATATATATAATCCATATGTAAAACAACAATAAAAAAGTCAGATACTGTCAAGCATTGGCAAAAATGTGGAGGATAGGAGTCTTCATGTGCTGATGGTAGGTATATGAACTAATGTAGTCATTTTGGGAAGCAATCTGTAAATTTAGGGAAATTAAGCTTTCACATAATATTTCTGGGTACATCTCCAAGAGAAACTCTTATGTAAAGATACGTAGAGAGGGTCATCAGTGAAGATGTTCACCATAGAACTGTTTGCAACAAAATGCTAGCAACAACTAAATTATTAAATAACAACTAATAATTGTTAAAATATTGTGCTGCTTATTTCTTGCAAACAATCCTGAGTAATAGCCTCTTGACCTTATTGACTCTCTTCTTCCTATATAGTATTTTCAAGAGCAGCCTCTCACCTGTCTATCCATGTCTTGGATGAAAATCTTAAATAAAAATTTGTCGGACCCACAACCCTATTATGTCCTGCAAGACTGTTATATTTCAAACTGAAAAAGGCACTCCATTATAGGCATAGAAATATGCTTATGCTATATTCTATAAGTGCTTTGCAACAGCATAACTCTGTGCTAATACATAACTACCACTCTTTACTAAATCAACAGAAATGGCAGACAGACTTGCTGAAAAGGACTATTTTTTGCTTAATTGCTTTTGTGTTTGTTTGGCATGTTGATGGCTCAAATTATTGCTGAAAAGGAGCCAAAGCATCTGTAGAGAGACCACTGCAATTGGGATGCTTAACAAACCACCCCCGAACTCAGTATTTTAAAACAAATATAAATTTATTCCCATGGATCCAAAGCATCTTAGGGAATAGGAGTTTGCTTCAAGCTGTAATGGCTAAGACAGTATTGCTGACTTTAGTTGAGCTCTCCCATATATATGAATCAATTGGAAATTAGCAGATCTAGACTGTGATTGACTGGGATCAGCAAGATGGCTCTTCTTTAAGCTGCAGTTCACCAGGTCCATTCTACAACTCTTTACCATGTATCCTTCAGTTTCCTTGGATCAGTAGGTTAGGTGGGCAAGTTATCTTCATGGTGCTGAGGAAATATACAAATATATACTAAATCATGCAAACACGTTCCAAATGCATTCTTGCATCATGCATCTAACATCAAAGCAAGTCACAAGGCCAAACCCAAAGTCAAGGAATAGGGAAACACACAGTAAAGTTATCACCGAGATGTAGATGCAGGGGACAGGTGAAGAACTGGGCCCAACAATTCAATCTGTTAATATCACAGCAACCTATATATGGCAAGTCATAAGGTGATTTAAAAACTGGAATAGGAGAATGGCATTGAAACATGTAAAATATCAAGTATGAAACGAGTTGCCAGTCCAGGTTTGATGCACGATACTGGATGCTTGGGGCTGGTGCACTGGGACGACCCAGAGGGATGGAATGGGGAGGGAGGAGGGAGGAGGGTTCAGGATGGGGAACACATGTATACCTGTGGCGGATTCATTTTGATATTTGGCAAAACTAATACAATTATGTAAAGTTTTAAAATAAAATAAAATTTAAAAAAAATAAAAACTGGAATAATATATAATGGCTACCAGCTCTGGAATAACATATAACTGAGCACATTACAAAAATGATTTAATTTAATGCATGCAAGAAACCTGCAAGGTAAACAATACCATATTCATTCCATGTTGGGGTTTGAATCCAGGTCTATCTGACACCAAAACCCATGCATATTTTTCACTCTACCATACTGTCTTTAAATAAGCAAAACTGTAATAGAACCCAAAACATGAATCCAATTGTTTGGAAGTGTTATGAGGTACACGGAGCACCTGTACTGCAAGATATTTATTAGATGCATTTATCTGGGCTGAATGAAGACAATTGATTTGCAAACCTTGCTATGCCTCAAAATTACCTGGAATGGTATTTTTCTTTCTCATTCCTTATTTTAAAACAGCATCCTGACCCCACTATAGACATACTGAATTAAAATATCTAAGGTTGGAGCCAGGAATGTATTTATAACAAGCTTCAGTTTTTTTTTTTTTGTTTGTTTGTTTTTTTCATGCAGATCTCTCAGCACTGCTATTTGAGAACACCTGTGCTTGCATTTTAAAATCAGAATTATGTAAACAATGTTCATGTGTGCATCTATACTGCTTCCACTCCAGACCAAGAAGTAACCCCAAACAAGAAGCTAAATATTAGAGATACTCAGGCAGATAATTTCTCAAAAAAAATTCCAGGGAATCAGGTGGGAAAGATGTATTAAAGATTTAGGACTTGATCATCAGATGAGAGAGAGGCCAAGGCCTAAGTAGCAATCCAAAATAAATAATCAAATATGAAGAGACAAAATGGAATGTTGGACAGAGTGATACTTTGGGTAAGGAGGAAAAATGATGAGAATTATAGAAAAATAAATAAATACCACAAAAAATAATATCACCTACTATTGTATTGGGCTTCCCTGGTGGCTCAGTCATAAAGAATCTGCCTGCCAATGTAGAAGACGTGGGTTTAGTCCCTGGGTTGGGAAGATCCCCTGGAGAAGGACATATCAATCCATTCTAGTATTCTTATCTGGGAAATCCCATGGACGGTGGAGCCTGGTGGGCTACAGTCCATGGGGTCACACAAGAGTCAGACATGACTTAGTGACTAAACAACAAAAAGCAAGTATTAAGTGTTTCTCATGTGTGCATGCAATATCTCATTTTATTTCTTATAACAATCTTAGATTGCTAATTTTATCTTTAAAGAAACAGAGACTCATAAAGTTTCTGTAACGAGATCACACAACTAGCAAAAGCTGGGATTTGAAATAAGGTCTTTCTGTCTCTAAAGTATGTGTACTTTAACCAGTGGTTAAGGTCACTTAAAGGAAAAATAAAAGGATGCAAATATTCAGGAGATGAGAGAGAAATAAGCAGCATTACTTCAAGTAGCTGTTTCACTCAAATGTGATGGAAATTTTTTTTTTCATATCTGTATGACTCATGCAAACATTAACTTTGTACTGGTATACTTCATAGTTATATTGAAATATAAATATTACCTTTGGCTCACTTCAAGACTATCTCATATGCTTAAATGTTTTCCTGAAGAATCATTTCTGAAAATAGTACTTCAGTCTCTCTTATGACCTTACCTGGAGTGATTTATCCATGCATACATTCAGTTACTCATTTATTCATGCATTCCAAAAAAGTTAAGATAAAAAAATCTATGATCACTTATTATGAACCAGACATTGGGATGCTCAATTTTTCTTAGCAATATATCAAATGGTAAAATAAAAATAGTGTTGGCACCCTCTTAACTTTTCCAAACCTAGCAGGGCACACATTACTGAAATAAAGAACTTGAATGTGTTCCCTCAAAATACTGACTATGACAGGCAAGAATAAAATATGTTATAATGCAGTGGAAACTATAATGTATAGTACTGAAATAATAATATAAAATATTGGTATGTACAGAATAAGATCATCAAAATCAGAAAAAATAAGCTAGAAAAAGATAAATAGTTTGACCTACAGAGGTATTTTAACTTAATCATTTCTAAAATCTGTGTATGTTTATCTTATTTATACATATTTCTTCAAAGTTTGTCACAAAAGCCAACCTTCTTTGTTCTTCTCTTCTTATAGTAAAGTATTATCTTAAGATATTTAATGGCTTTACAGTTTTTGTTTTTAAGAAGTGTGATGAGAATATGTCTTGAACTACCTTTTCAATGCAGTCTTTTTAATTATGTGGGATAAGCTATGTGGGAAATTTTTATAAGTTCTTCAGTATAAGAAAGTAAGTTTAAACCAAATGGTTAATAATAATCCCATGACTCAGATCTTAAATAAATTAAATCATGCCAGTGTGTGTGTGTGCTCTTGAAATTTAATATTTATCCAAATGTCTTTCTCTGGTCAATGCTAAATATATAAATGTGAGCTTATTTTAGCTCAATCACATCTGATTTAAAGAATAAAACAAAACAACTTTAAGGAATAGTCAGCTAAAAATATGTGTTCTAAGCCATGTCTTCTGTTACCCTCTTTCAGAGTTGTTCATGCTTTTGGAGTCTTTTTCTTTGGCCATGCAAGCTGTTTCTATTGGTATGATGTACAGTAGTTCTGTGCCTTAGATGAGTATAGAGAAATAAAATAATTCCATCACATTCCAGTTCAAAATACAAGATATAAATGATAGGATAAATGGGAATGAGGTCTGTATTTTATAATCAATTTTAACTATAAACCTAAAACTGCTCCAAAATTTAAGTACATCAATTTTTAAAGGTAGAATACAGTAGAGAGAATATATGAATGAAAATTAAGATGTCTTATTCATATCATACTATCAAGCTATATGATCTTGGGCAAATAATACTCTCCATGAGTTTGTTTCATCATATCCCCCAAATAAGAGACTAATTTGGTATTTAAGTTCCCCAAAACCTAAAGTTATTAGAAGTAAGAAAATAATAAAGATCAGAGCAAAAGAAATGAAATAGAGGCTGGGAAAACAATAGTAAAAAACGGTTCTTTGAAAAGATAACAAAGCTGATAAAGCTTTAGCCAGATACATTGAGAGAGACAGAAAGAGAGAGAGACAGAGACAGAGAGCCCAAACAAATAAAATCAGAAATGAAAAAGGAGAACTTATATCAAAGCTACAGAAAGAAATACAAAGAACCATAAGAGATTACTATGAACAATTATATGCCAATAAAATTGACAAACTAGAGGAAGTGGATAAGTTCCTAGAAACATACAGCTTCCCAAGACTGAATCAGGAAGAAATGTAAAATATGAATATACTGGTTATTAGCAATGAAATTGAATCAGTAATCAAAAAACAATCCCAAGAAACATAATTACAGGACTAAACTGCTTCACAGATAACTTCTGCCTAACATTTAAAGAATTAATACCTGTAATCCTCAAACTATTCCAAAAATTGAAGAGGAAGTATCACTCCAAATTTATTCTATGAGGCCAGCATTACCCAAAACCAAAGACATGACAAAATAAGAAAATTATTTTCCTGATGAACATAGATATAAAAACCCTTAACAAAATACTAGTGAACTGAATTGAACAACATGTTATAAGGATCATACACCATAATCAACTGGGATTTATCCTGGGGATGCAAGAATGGTTCAATATTTGCAATTCAATCAATATGATACACTGTGTTAACAAGACTGAAGATAAATGTGACCGTTTCACTAGATGCAGAAAAATAATTTAATAAAACCCAACATCCATTTATGATAAAAAAAAATCTCTCTACAAAGTGGATATGGAGGAAACATATATCAACATAATAAAGGTCATTTATGACAACCCATTCTGAAGGAGATCAGCCCTGGGATTTCTTTTTTTTTTTTTTTTTTTTTTTTTTTTTTTTTGTTTTTTTTTTTTTTTTTTAAATTTTATTTTATTTTTAAACTTTACATAACTGTATTAGATTTGCCAAGATTTCTTTGGAAGGAATAATGCTAAAGCTGAAACTCCAGTACTTTGGCCACCTCATGCAAAGGGTTGACTCATTGGAAAAGACTCTGATGCTGGGAGGGATTGGGGGCAAGAGGAGAAGGGGACGATGGAGGATGAGATGGCTGGATGGCATTTCTGACTCGATGGATGTGAGTCTGAGTGAACTCCGGGAGTTGGTGATGGACAGGGAGGCCTGGCGTGCTGCGATTCATGGGGTCGCAAAGAGTCGGACATGACTGAGCGACTGATCTGATCTGATGACAACACATGACTAAGATCATACTCAACAGAGAAAAGCTGAAAACTTTTCCTCTAAAATCAGAAACAAGACAAAGATGCCCACTCCTTCCACTTTTATTCAACATAGTATATGAAGATCTAGCCACAGCAATCAGACTAGAGAAAGAAACAAAAAGCATACAAATTGGAAAGGAAGAAGTAAAGATATCACTATTTGCAAATATGATACTGTATAAAGAAAACCTTAAAGACACCAGCAAAAAATTATTAGAACTAATAAATTCAATAAAGTTGCAGGATACAAATTTATAGTCATCTGCTGCATTTCTACACATTGATAATGAACTATCAGAAAAAAATAAAAACAATGCCAGTTTTAATTGAATAAAAAATAATAAAATACCTAGGAATAAATTTAACCAAGGAGGTAGAAAACCTGTACTCTTAAAAACTAGAAGACGTTGATGAAAGAAACTGAAGAAGACACAAATAAACAGAGAGATATATTGTGCTCATGGATTGAAATAATTAATATTGTTAAAACAACCATACTGCCCAAAGCAACATAGAGATTCAGTGCAATCCCTAACAAAACATCAATGACATTTTTCTCACAGAATTAGAACAAATAATCCTAAAATTCATATTGAACCATGAGAGACCCTAAATAGCCAAAGCAATCTTGAGAAAAAACAAAACTGGAGATATCATGCTCTCTGATTGCAATCAATATTACAAAGCTATAGTAATCAAGACAGTATGGCAATGATACAAAAACAGACACATAGATCAATGGAACAGAATAGAGAACCCAGAACTAAGCTTTTGCTTATATGATCAATTAATCTATGACAAAATAGGTAAGAATATAAAGTGAGAAAAAGACAATCTCTTTAATAATGGGAAAACTGGACAGATATACACAAAAGAATAAATGTGGACCATTTTCTTATACAATATATAAAAATAAATTCAAAATAGGCTAAAGAATTAAAATATAAGACGTGAAATCATAAAAGTCCTAGAAAAACACATAGGCAATAAATTCTTTGACATTGGTCTTAGTAATATCTCTTTGGATCTGTTGCCTCAAGCAAGGGAAACGAAAGCCAAAATAAACAATTGTACTATATCAAACTGAAAAATCTTTGCATAGCAAAGGAAACCCTTAATGAAATGAAAAGGTAACTTGCTAAGTGGAAGAAGATATATATAAATGATATATCTGGTAAAGGGTTAATATTCAAAATATACAAAGAACTCATGAAACTCAATTTCAAAAAAGCAAGCAATCTGATTAAAAATGGGCAGAAAACATGAATAAATATTCTTCCAAAGAAGACATACACATGGTCAAAAGACACATAAAAAGATCGTTCATGTCACTAATTATCTGCTGCTGCTGCTAAGTTGCTTCAGTCGTGTCCGACTCCGTGTGACCCCATAGACAGCAGCCCACCAGGCTCCCCCGTCCCTGGGATTCTCCAGGCAAGAACACTGGAGTGGGTTGCCATTTCCTTCTCCAATGTGTGAAAGTGAAAAATGAAAGAGAAGTCGCTTAGTCGTGTCCAACGCTCAGCGACCCCATGGACTGCAGCCTTCCAGGCTCCTCCATCCATGGGATTTTCCAGGCAAGAGTACTGCAGTGGGGTGCCATTGCCTTTTCTGCACTAATTATCAGGGAAATGCAAATTGAAACCATAATGAAATACCACCTCACACCTGTCAGAATGGTTATTATCAAAAAGACAACAAATAAGGTGTTGGTGTGCTTGTGGGGGAAAAGAACCCTCATATGTAAGTTGGTGTAGCCACTATAGAAAATGGTATGGAGTTTCCTTAAAAAATTAGAAGTAAAACTACTGTATGATCCAGCATTTCCACTCCTTGAAATCTGTCTGAAGAAAACACACACACTAATTTGAAGTGGCATTTGCATACCTATGTTCATTTCAACATTATTTACAGCACATATATATATATATATATATATATACATATATGGCTATGGTTTTTCCAGTGGTCATGTATGGATGTGAGAGTTGGACTGTGAAGAAAGCTGAGCACCGAAAAATTGATGCTTTTGAACTGTGGTGTTGGAGAAGACTCTTGAGAGTCCCTTGAACTGCAGGGAGATCCAACCAATCCATTCTGAAGGAGATCAGCCCTGGGATTTCTTTGGAAGGACTGATGCTAAAGCTGAAACTCCAGTACTTTGGCCACCTCATGTGAAGAGTTGACTCATTGGAAAAGTCTGTGATGCTGGGAGGGATTGGGGGCAGGAGGAGAAGGGGACGACAGAGGATGAGATAGCTGGATGACATCACTGACTCGATGGACGTGAGTTTGAGTGAACTCCAGGAGTTGGTGATGGACAGGAAGGCCTGGCGTGCTGCGATTCATGGGGTCGCAAAGAGCCAGAAATGACTGAGTGACTGAACTGAACTGAACTGGCTGACATATATATATATATATATATATATATATATATATATATAGTTGGTTGGTTGTTTAGTCCCTAAGTTGTGTCCAACTCTTGCAACCCCATGGACTGTAGCCTGAGAGGTTCCTCTGTCCATGGAATTCTCCAGGCAAGACTACTGGAGTGGGTTGCCACTTCCTTCTCCAGGAATATATATATGTATGTGTATATATACATATGTATGTGTGTGTGTATATATATAATGCATATAATATGTATATATATATATATATAATATTCCTTTATATATAAACACTTTTCAGCCATAAAAAGAATGGAATCTTTACATTTTCCACAACATGGATGGATATAGAGGGTATTATGATAAGTGAAATAATCAGACACAGAAAGTTAAATAAAATACTATTTCACTTACATGTAGAATCTAAAAAGAGCAAAAGAAATTAACAAACAAAACAGAAACTGAGTCACAGATGTAGAGAACAAACTGGTGGTTGCCAGAGAGGATGGTAATGGGGAAATAGAAGGGATTAAGATGTACAACGGAGAAGGCAATGGCACCCCACTCCAGTACTTTTGCCTAGAAAATTCCATGGACGGAGGAGCCTGGTAGGCTGTAGTCCATGGGGTCACTAGAGTCGGACACGACTGAGCGACTTCACTTTCACTTTTCACTTTCATGCATTGGAGAAGGACATGGCAACCCACTCCAGTGTTCTTGCCTGGAGAATCCCAGGGACGGGAAGCCTAGTGGGCTGCCATCTATGGGGTCACACAGAGTCGGACACGACTGAAGCGACACAGCAGCAGCAGCAGCAAGATGTACAAACTTCCAGTCATAGAATAAATAAATCACAGGAATGTAAGGTACAATATAGATAATTTAGTCTGCAATATAATAATAATAACTTTTTACAGTGACAGATGGTTACTAAACTTATAACAGAGATGATTTCCTGTTTTATATAAATATTAAAATATCATGTTGTACACTCAAAATCAATATGGTATGTCAACTCTGCTTCAATAAAATATAAAAAGCTCATATTTATTTTGCTATTAAAGGCAGGTTGTAATTATAATACTAGCTCAAATTTGCAATTAAAATTATTTTATATGCATAGTAAAAATACGTATAAACCTACATCAAAATGCTAATATTGTCTATATCTAGACTGAAGAATTTAAAGTTATTTATATTTTCTTCTTAATGTTTTTATTACTTGTTAATTTTAAATAATGTTCATGTAATATTTCCATAATCTGAAAATTTACACTTAACAAAAAAGAAACAAATTTGCATGGGAACTCTGTGATCTTTTGGATGAATGTTGTTTTTCTCAATGTTTTCTGCTTTTACTTCACAGAATTTATTTTTGCCTTTTGTGTGCCCAACATCAGTATATAAACATTTAGAAGCACTTAATATACAGGCAATATTTTCCCCACTCTCCTTCATTCCCTCCCTCCTACTCTCACTTTCTTTCTTTATCTCTTTTTTCTTTTCTTCCTAGCTAATGCCAGACACTGTGCAAGGTACTAGAAATACAAAAGAGAGTAACATTTGAAGGCTCTGTTTGCTTATAAATCACAGTTAGTAACAAACACAAATATTGACATTTATAATGCACATGATATTTTAAAGTACTGTAGAGACTGACATTCTTCCAGTAATGATTAATGAACTCGGAGAAGAAAGCCAAGAATATGCATAAATAATTGTTGTTGTTGTTGTTGTTGTTCAGTCATTAAGTCATGTCTGACTCTTTGTGATCCCATGGACTGCAGCATGCCAAGGGGTTCCTTATCTCCGGGAGTTTGCTCCAGCTCATGTCCATGGGGTCTGTGATGCCATCCAACCATAGCATCCTCTGTCACTCCTCTCTCCTTCTGCCCTCAATCTTTCCAGCATCAGGGCCTTTTCCAATGAGTCAACTGTTTGCATTAAGTGGCCAAAGTACTGGAGCTTCAGCATCAGTCCTTTCAATGCATTTATAGGATTGATTTCCTTAAGAATTGACTGATTTGATTTCCTGGCTGTCCAAGGGACTCTCAAGAGTTTTCTCCAGCACCACAGTTCGAAAGCATCAATTCCTTGGCCCTCAGCCTTCTTTAGCATCCAACTCTCACATGCACACATGACTACCAGAAAAACCATAGCTTTGACTAGACGGACCTTTGTTGGCAAAGTGATGTCCCTGCTTTTTAATACGCTGTCTAGGTTTGTCATAGCTTTTCTTCCAAGGAGCAAATGTCTTTTAATTTTGCAGCTGAAGTCACCATCTCCAGTGATTTTGGAGCCCAAGAATATAAAGTCTGTCACAGTTTCCATTGTTTTTCCATCTAATTGCCATAAAGTGATGGGACCAGATGCCATGATCTTGGTTTTTTGAACGTTGAGCTTTAAGCCAGTGTTTTCACTCTCATCTGCCATTAGAGTGGTGTCATCTACATAACTTGATTCCAGTTTGTGAGTAAACCAGCCAGGCATTTTGCATGATGTACTTTGCATGTAAGTTAAATAAGCAGAGTGACAATATACAGCCTTGATGTACTCCTTTCCCAATTTTGAACCAGTCCATTTTTCCATGTCTGGTTCTAACTGTTGCTTCTTGACCTGCATGCAGGTTTCTCAGGAGGCAGGTAAAATGATCTGGTATTTCCCATCTCTATAAGCATTTTCCACAGTTTGTTGTGATCCATACAGTCAAAGGCTTTAGTGTAGTCAATGAAGCAGAAGTAGATGATTTCTGGAATCCCCTTGCATTTTCTTTGATCCGATGGATGTTGGTATTTTAATCTCTTGTTCCTCTGCCTTTTCTAAATCTAGCTTGTACATCTGGAAGTTCTTGGTTCATGTACTCTTGAGGCCTAGCTTGAAGGATTTTGAACATCACCTTGCTAGCATGTGAAATGAGTGCAATTGTGCAGTAGTTTGAACATTCTTTGGCACTGCCTTTCTTTGGGATTAGAATGAAAACTGACCTTTTCCAGTCCTGTGGCCATTGCTGCGTTTTCCATATTTGGTGGCATTTTGAGTGCAGCACTTTAACATCATGGTCATTGGGATTTTAAATAGCTCAGCTGGAATTCCATAATCTCCATTAACCATGTTTGTAGTAATGCTTCCTAAGGCTCACTTGTCTTCACACTCTAGTATGTCTGGCTCTAGGTGAGTGACCACAACATCGTGTTTATATGAGTCACTTTTTTATGCAATTCTTCTGTGTGTTCTTGCCACCACTTCTTAATCTCTTCTCTGTCCGTTAGGTCCTTTTCATTTCTGCCTTATATTGTGCCCATTATTGCATGAAATATTCCGTTGGTATCTCCAATTTTTTTGACGAGATTCTAGTATTTCCCATTCTACTGTTTTTCTATTTTTCTTTGCATTGTTCACTTAAGAAGGCTTTCTTACCTCTCCTTTCTCTTCTCTGGAACTCTGCATTCAATTGGGTATATCTTTCCCCTTCTCCTTTGCCTTTCACTTCTCTTCTTTTCTAACCTATTTATAAGGCCTCCTCAGGCAACCATTTTGCCTTCTCTCATTTCTTTTTCTTTGGAATAGTTTTGGACAGTATCTTATACAATAAATAATTGAGCACACGTATTCCACACCACGTAATGTGCTAAATGCTTTACCTGTATTTAATTGAAGCCTCAAAAACAGAACTCTCCTAGTTTTTCCCATCTCAATATGTGACACTACCATCCACCTGATTCAAGACACTAGATTTTCTTTAATTCTTGTTTTCCTTATATTTCTCTCTTCTTGCTGCACATCAAACCACCAACAACCTCATTAACCTGACTTCTTAAATATAACCCAAATCTATCCCCTTCTTTCACTGTCATCACTACCACTTTAGTCTAATATGTCATCATCTTTCACCTGGATAGCTATGGTATCTCCCATCTGTTCTCCTTGCACTCCTCACCTACCTCCAATTCATTCTCCATATAGTAGCCAGTCATCTCTTAAAATGAAAAGTAGATCATGTCCTTTACTGCTTGAAATCCCTCTAGTGACTTTCCATTATTCCATATGATCTGGCTTTAACCTACCTCTTCAACCTCAGCTACTTCCATTCACCATTTAGTTTACACATCTTCAACCATTTTTGGCCTTCTTATTATTCCTTAGATAGTTTATTTCCACCTTAAGTCCTTTGTGGTTGCTGTTAACTTCTTCCTGAAATGCTATGACTGATGATTTTATCACATTATGCTTCTTTCTTCTTAGCTCAAATGTCACTCTCTTGTAAGGCCTCGTCTGATCTCCAATGTAAATATAAATTACTCAATGTCACAACAGTAATTCTCTAGAATATTACCAGATTTTTTTATAGACCTTATTTAAATCTGAACCTATACATTTGCATGTTTATTTTGTTTCCCCACTAGAATTCCCACACTAGAATATAAATTGCTTGAGGGAACAGAAAGTTTAGATCTACTTTACCAGTCACCATATCTTCTGTACCCAAAGAAAAGTATGACACATAAGTAAGTATCCAATAAATATTTGTTAAATAAATTAATAGATAAATATCTTCATAACAAACGTTGGAGGTGGGTACTACTGAGTGCCATTTTCCAAATGAAGAAACCAAGGTCCAGGGAAGTTAAGTCACTTGCTCAAGCTTATCAAAGTCGAGTGACAGAGTCAAAATATTAACTCAGATTTGTCTTTATACTAAGGTCAAAATGGTTGGAGGAATTGGAGGTTTCAAGAAAGATGGATAAATAATTCACAAAGGGAGGAAATATATTAGGAAAGAGTGGTTTAATGAAAACCTAAGAGGAGAACTAGAAGAGTTTAAAAAAGGAAAGTGAATAACAGTGTGGAATGTCACAGAAAAGTGAAGAAAGGGGAAAGAACAATATTATTTAGCATTTATTGAGCCAGAAACTATGGCAAGTCCTGGGTATACATTATCATATTTAATCTTTACAAAAACCTTATGACATTAGTCCAAATATTATCACCATTTTACAAAAATCAGATCGCCAAAAATCATAACACTAATGTATAATGGAACAGATTAAATCCAGATGTCACTTTAAAGTGAAAGTGAAGTCGCTCAGTCGTGTCTGACTCTTTGTGATCCCATGGACTATAGTCTACCAGGCTTCTCTGTCCATGGGATTTTCCAGCACGAGTACTGGAGTGGGTTGCCATTTCCTTCTCCAGGGGATCTTCCTGACCCAGGGATCGAACCCAGGTCTCCTGCATTGCAGGCAGATACTTTACCCTCTGAGCCACCAGGGAAGCCTTAACTACCAATTAAATGATCATTGGTAAACTTATTAGCAAGAGCAATTTCATAGGGGCAAGAGCCAGACTGTAGTGGTTTAAGGCATAGATGGTAAAAAGAAAGAAAATAAGTGCTGACAGCAGATTGTATACTACTCTTCTTAGTTCACTAGTTTGAGGAAAAAGCAAAGTAACTGGAAATAGACATAAGGTCAGCGTTTTTCTTTCATATGGAAGAATTTAGAGCATGACATGATTAAGTCTAATGTGGGATTAAATTTCTTAATTTCATATTTTTTGCTGTTAATTTCACAGTTCGTAATTTGGTTTTTCATCTTCATAAGCTGTAATAAGAGTAGTCAGTATTTTTACATTAAAAAACCAATCTAAGGAATCTGAACCATCAAAGATTCCCCACACTAAACATTCATTGGCTTTCATATTATGTATGGTACGGGCTCTCCAAACAGGACAATGAAGAAGATGACTCCATCTGCCTTTGATGCCCATCCTATGAAAAGGTATTTTTTAAAAAGACATTTCATTCTCTTCTTTCTTAGAGAAACACAGGCATTGCTTTAGTTTTCCCAGGAAGCACCATAATATATGAAATTTAAGTAAAATCAAAACAAATCAAGCCTTTAAATTAAGTTTTAATTTAAGGAAATAATTAGTTGAAGCAAGAGATAGAATATTACTGAAAATGCTCACCAAAATGTTACTTATTTTGGTTATCTGCCATCTGTAGAGAAAACCATCAACAAGATTTTCATACAGAAAAATAAACAATCTTAGGCTCATTTATCTCCTCGCTGCCAAGGTCCATCAACTCTACCTTGTCCTAGGTTCTCAAATGACAACTTGGGAGGGCAGGAAACTGGGGATACAGCATTTGGAAGACAAAGAAAAGGATAATGAATGCAGTGTCTTTCTTTCAGTGTCCAAGAAAAAAAGAGTGGTTCGGTAGATTGCTTCAGGGAAATAGGAGATTAAGGACCTTTAAATTTTATAACCCTGATCCAAAGCCCTAAAAGAGAGAGACTACAGTCTAGACAAGGAGAAAATGGGGAGTTGTTTTGGCAGCACTTTAGGCTTTCAGCTCAGTGCACAGAAATAAATTGTGACATTCAGGTTTTCCTCTGGGTCATTCCAATCAGTTCACTAGGAATGTAAAGTAGGAAATAGGATTAGTTATGTTCATTCATGAATATCAAGGAAAGCACAATGAACACATTGCTCTTGATTTTTTTCTGAAGAAATAATACAGTATAGGAAGTCAATCATGAAAGTAGGGCATTACATGAATGGAGAATCTACAGAATCTTCCAGTTGTACAGCTCAGTTCAGTTCAATGTTCAGTCGTGTCCAACTCTTCGCGACCCCATGAACCGCAGCACACCAGGCCTCCCTGTCTGTCACCAACACCTGGAGTCCACACAAACCCATCTCCACTGAGCCGATGATAGCATCCAACAATCTCATCCTCTGTCATCCCCTTCTCCTCCTGTCTTCATCTTTCCCAGCATCAGGGACTTTTCAAAAGAGTCTGCTCTTCGCATCAGGTGTCAAAAGTACTGGAGTTTCAGCTTCAATATCAGTCCTTCCAATGAATATTCAGGACTGATCTCCTTTAGGATGGACGGTTGGATATCCTTGCAGTCCAAGGGACTCTCAAGAGCCTTCTCCAACACTACAGTTCAAAAGCATCAATTCTTTGGTGCTCAGCTTTCATTATAGTCCAACTTTCACATCCATACATGACCACTGGAAAAACCATAGCCTTGACTAGATGGAATTTTGTTGACAAAGTATTGTCTCTGCTTTGTAATATGCTCTCTAGGCTGGTCATAACTTTCCATCCAAAGAGTAAGCATCTTTTAATTTCATGGTTGCAATCACCATCTGCAGTGATTTTGGAGTCCAGAAAAATAAAGTCTGACACTGTTTCCACTGCTTCCCCATCTATTTGCCATGAAGTGATGGGACTGGATGCCATGTTCTTAGTTTTCTGAGCATTGAGGTTTAAGCCAACATTTTCACACTCTTCTTTTACATTCATCAACAGGCTCTTTAGATATTCTTCAATTTCTGTGATAAGCGTGGTGTCATCTGCATATCTGAGGTTATTGATATTTCTCCTGGCAATCTTGATTCCAGCTTGTTCTTCTTCCAGCTCAGTGTTTTTCATGATGTACTCTGCATATAATTTAATTAATCAGGGTGACAATATACAGCCTTGGCATGCTCCTTTTCCTATTTGGAACCAGTCTGTTGTTCCATGTCCAGTTCTAACTGTTGCTTCCTGACCTGCATAAAGAATTCTCAGGAGGCAGGTCAGGTGGTCTGGTATTCCTATCTCTTTTGGAATTTTCCAGTTTATTGTGATCCACACAGTCAAAGGCATTGGCATAGTCAATAAAGCAGAAACAGATGGTTTTTTTCTGGGATTCTCTTGTTTTTTCAATGATCCAGAAGATGTTGGCAATTTGATCTCTGGTTCCTCTGCCTTTTCTAAATTCAGACTGAACATCTGGAAGTTAACAGTACACGTATTTCTGAAGCCTGGCCTGGAGATTTTAAGCAACTATGTGGTAGTTTGAGCATTCTTTGGCGTTGCCTTTCTTTGGGATTGGAGTGAAGACTGACCTTTTCCAGTCCTATGGCCACTGCTGAGTTTTCCAAATTTGATGTCATATTGATTGCAGCAGTTTCACAGCGTCATCTTTCAGGATTTGAAATAACTCAACTGGAATTCCATCACCTCCACTAGCTTTGTTCATAGTGATGTTCCTAAGGCCCACTTGACTTCAAATTCCAGGATATCTGGCTCTAGGTGAGAGATCAGACCATAATGATGATTTGGGTGGTGAAGATCTTTTTAGTACAGTTCTTCTGTGTATTCTTGCCACCTCTTCTTAATATTGCCAAAGAATGATCAAACTACTGCACAATTGCACTCATCTCACATGCTAGCAAAGTAATGCCCAAATTTCTTTAAGCCAGGCTTCAGCAATAAGTGAACCATGAACTTCTACATGTTCAAGCTGGTTTTAGATAAGGCAGAGGAAACAGAGATCAAATTGTCAACATCCTTTGGATCATTGAAAAAGCAAGAGAGTTCCAGAAAAATATCTATTTCTGGTTTATTTACTATGTCAAAGCCTTTGACTGTGTGGATCACAATAAACTGTGGAAAATTCTTGAAGAGATGGAAATACCATACCATCTGACCTGCCTCTTGAGAAACCTGTATACAGATCAGGAAGCAACAGTTAGAACTAGACATGGAACAACAGACTGGTTCCAAATAGGAAAAGGAGTACGGCAATGTTGTATACTGTCACCCTGATTATTTAAGTTATATGCAGAGTACATCATGAGAAATGCTGGACTGGAAGAAACACAAGCTGGAACCAAGATTGCCGGGAGAAATATCAATAACCTCAGATATGCACGTGACACCACCCTTATGGCAGAAAATGAAGAGGAACTAAAAAGCCTTTTGATGAAAGTGAAAGAAGAGAGTGAAAAAGTTGGCTTAAAGCTCTACATTCAGAAAACTAAGATCATGGCATCCAGTCCAATCACTTCATGACAAATAAATGGGGAAACAGTGGAAACTGTGGCTGACTTTATATTTTGGGGCTCCAAAATCACTGCAGATGGTGATTGCAGCCATGAAATTAAGAGACACTTGCTCCTTAGAAGGAACATTTGGAGCAACCTAGACAGCATATTCAAAAGCAGAGACATTACTTTGCCAACAAAGGTCCATTAGTCAAGGCTATGGTTTTTCCTGTAGTCATGTATGGATGTGAGAGTTGGACTATAAAGAAAGCTGAGCACCGAAGAATTGATGCTTTTGTACTGTGGTGTTGGAGAAGACTCTTGAGAGTCCTTTAGACTGCAAGGAGATGCAACCAGTCCATCCTAAAAGAGATCAGTCCCGGGTGTTCATTGGAAGGACTGATGTTAAGCTGAAACTCCAATATTTTTGCCACCTGATGTAGAGAGCTGACTCATTGGAAAAGACTCTGATGCTAGGAAAGATTGAGTGCAGGCGGAGAAGGGGACTACAGTAGATGAGGTGGTTGGATGGGATCACCAACTCAATGGATATGGGTTTGGGTAAATTCCAGGAGTTTGTGATGGACAGGGAGGTCTGGCGTACTGCAGTTCATAGAGTCACAGAGTCAGAAATGATTGATCGACTGAACTGAACTTCATAATATCTTCTGCTTCTGTTAGGTCCCTCCCATTTCTGTCCTTTATTGAGCCCATCTTTGCATGAAGTGTTCCCTGGGTATTTCTAATTTTCTTGAAGAGATCTCTAGTCTTTCCCATTCTATCGTTTTCCTCTATTTCTTTGCATTGATCACTGAGGAAGGCTTTCTTATCTCTCCTTGATATTATTTGGAACTCTGCATTCAAATGGGTATATATTTCCTTTTCTCCTTTGCTTTTCACTTCCCTTCTTTTCACAGCTATTTTTAAGGTCTCCTGAGAGAGCAATTTTGCTTTTTTGCATTTCTTTTCTTGTGGATGGTCTTGATTCCTGTTTCCTGGACAGTGTCACGAAACTCCATCCATAGTTCATCAGGCACTCTGTCTATCAGATCTAGTGCCTTAAATCTATTTCTCACTTCCACTGTATAGTCATAAGGGATTTGAATTAGGTAATACCTGAATGGTCTAGTGGTTTTCTCCACTTTCTTCAATTTAAGTCTGAATTTGGCAACAAGGAGTTCATGATCCGAGCCTCAGTCAGCTCCCAGCCTTGTTTTAGCTGACTGTATAGAGCTTCTCCATCTTTGGCTTCAAAGAATATAATCAATCTGATTTTGGTGTTGACCATCTGGTGATGTTCATGTGTAGAGTCTTCTCTTGTGTTGTTGGAAGAGGGTGTTTGCTATGACCAGTGTATTCTCTTGGCAGAACTCTATCAACCTTTATCCTGCTTCATTCAGTACTCCATGGCCAAATTTGCCTGTCAATTCAGGTGTTTCTTGACTTCCTACTTTTGCTTTCCAGTCCCCTATAATGAAAAGGACAACTTTTTTGGGTGTTAGTTCTAAAAGGTCTTATAGGTCTTCATAGAACTGTTCAACTTCAGCTTCTTCAGCATTACTGATCGGGGCATAGACTTGAATTACCATGGTACTGAATTTTTTTCCTTGGAAACGAAGACAGATCATTCAGTCGTTTTTGAGATTACATCCAAGTACTACATTTCAGACTTTTTCGTTGACCATGATGGCTACTCCATTTCTTCTAAGGGATTCCTGCTCACAGTAGTATATATAATGGTCATCTGAGTTAAATTCAGGCATTCCAATCCATTTTAGTTCGCTGATTCCTAGAATGTCATCATTCACTCTTGTCATCTCCTGTTTGACCACTTCCAATTTGCTTTGATTTAGGACCTAACATTCCAGGTTCCTATGCGATATTGCTCTTTACAGCATTCAAACTTGCTTCTATCACCAGTCGCATCCACAACGGGGTGTTGTTTTTGCTTTGGCTCCATCCCTTCATTCTTTCTGGAGTTATTTCTCCACTGATCTCCAGTAGCATATTGGGCACCTACCAACCTGGGGAGTTCATCTTTCAGTGTCCTATCTTTTTGCCTTTTCATACTGTTCATGGGGTTCTCAAGACAAGAATACTGAAGTGGTTTGCCATTCCCTTCTACAGTGGACCCCATTCTGTCAGACCACTCTACTATGACCCTCCCATCTTGGGTGGCCCCACATGGCATGGCTTAATTTCATTGAGTTAGACAAGGCTGTGGTCTGTGTGATCAGATTGGCTAGTTGTCTGTGATTGTGGTTTCAGTCTGTCTGCCCCCTGATGCCCTCTCTCAGTGCCTACTGTCTTGTTTGGTTTTCTCTTACTGTGGACGTGGGGTATCTCTTCACAGCTGCTCCAGCAAAGGACAGCCACTGCTCCTTACCTTAGAAGTGGGGTAGCTCCTCTCTGTCACCGCCCCTGGCCTTGGATGTGCATCAGGGGCAGCTGCAATGGTGCAGAAGCAAGGCCGAGAGGAGCTACCCCTCGGTCAAGGTCAAGGGTGGCGGCCGAGAGGAGCTACCAGTTGGACAAGTTCAATTTTAATATTGCTGCTGCTGCTGCTAAGTCCCTTCAGTTGCATCCAACTCTGTGTGACCCCATATTAATATTGAATATTATATTAATATATAAAGAGTTGATATTTGTTTTCACAATTTTTTTTTCACTTTCTATTTAAGTACCAGGAAGTTATATCATTATTTGGTTAAAAAACAAAACAAACAAACAAAAAAAAACTATAAACAGGCATAAGGAGTCTGTGATACACTAAAAAAAGATTCTGGCTTTGAAAAAAGATGTGTAAACACATATATGATACGAAAAAAAATGCAATACTATGAAATACAGTCCACCACCAAAGGGCTTAAAACTTCAATTACTTTAAAATGTTATTTAAAAATAAAAATCTATAACTATCTACCTGATTCTGGAATTTTATACTTCCACATTATTACAAAAATTGTACATAGTATATATAAAACATTATAAGATTCCAAATATTAATTTGAACTTGATTTAAGCAATAACTGAAATAAAGAGTTAAATAATGTCAGCAACCTAGTTATTACTACATGTATCAATTATTAAAGCAAATATAGGATCTGTCACACCTTACATACTCACTAAGGGTGACACATACTCATTTAAAAGTGATACCTGCACCAGAGTAAAACATGCGTTGAAAAGGAATTAACAGGTAGGTATGGACGTCCCATCACTTCATGGGAAATAGATGGGGAAACAGTGGAAACAGTGTCAGACTTTATTTTTCTGGGCTCCAAAATCACTACAGATGGTGACTGCAGCCATGGAATTAAAAGACACTCCTTGGAAGGAAAGTTATGACCAACCTAGACAGCATATTCAAAAGCAGAGACATTACTTTGCCAAAAAGGTCCGTCTAGTCAAGGCTATGGTTTTTCCTGTGGTCATGTATGGATGTGAGATTTGGACTGTGAAGAAGGCTGAGCGCTGAAGAATTGATGCTTTTGAACTGTGGTGTTGGAGAAGACTTTTGAGAGTCCCTTGGACTGCAAGGAGATCCAACCAGTCCATTCTGAAGGAGATCAGCCCTGGGATTTCTTTGGAAGGACTGATGCTAAAGCTGAAACTCCAGTACTTTGGCCACCTCATGCGAAGAGTTGACTCATTGGAAAAGATTCTGATGCTGGGAGGGATTGGGGGCAGGAGCATAAGGGGACGACAGAGGATGAGATGGCTTGATGGCATCACTGACTCAATGGACGTGAGTCTGAGTGAACTCCAGGAGTTGGTGATGGACAGGGAGGCCTGGTGTGCTGCGATTCATGGGGTTGCAAAGAGTTGGACATGACTGAGCGACTGATCTGATCTGATCTGATGGTTATATGCATTGAGTTTTAACATGGAGTTTTCTTTACCAAAATAAAATATCTATTCAAAAGTTTGCTTCTTCCATGTTGAGATAGGTGTGCTTCTTCTTAATTCTAATTGGCAGTAATGTTCTTACCAAGTTCAGACTGTTACCTGGTCTTCTCCACATCTTCATGGCTCAAGTGTATATAGGCTAAAATGAATGAAACAGAAGGCTTAAAACTAAATATTTCAGAAATCTGTCAATGGCCAGGGTCTAAAGCTGTCTGTGACCAAGTTTACAGCTCTGTCTCTGCCTCCAAGGGCTGGAAACTCAGGCTTTGACCAGAGGCACAGTGAAACTAACTAGCCCTCCTGGGGACTGAATCCTCAACTTCTACTTCATTAAAACAAAACTCAAACCAAGTGAACTAAACAACTCCTGTTAAATGTTCAGTCTCAGTGTACCAATTAATTTTACATTTGGAAAATGCTAGTAGTCGACGTTATGAAATCCATGAAAGAAAGAAAGTGAAGTCGTTCAGTTGTGTCCGATTCTTTGTGACCCCATGGACGGTAGCCTACCAGGATCCTCTGACCATGGGATTTTCCAGGCAAGAGTACTGGAGTGGATTGCCATTTCTTTTTCCAGGGGATCTTCCCTACCCAGGGATCGAACCTGGGTCTCCTGCATTGCAGGTAGACGCTTTACCATGTGAGCCACCAGGGAAGCTGAAATCCAGAGATAAGCCTAGATGAAATCCATAGATAAGCCTAAATCAAAGCTGTTCAGAATCAACCAAGAGAGAATCTCAAAGGAGTCTGAGAGGTTAGAAAAATGTTCAGGGAATAACTAAAACTTATCCTGAACCAACATCTATAGCCAAATACTCTCAGACAGAGACAATTGGGAAACAGGGAGCTTTTGTAGAACAGCAAAATCCAGGGAGATCATGAGGAAGAGGTTTTTTCAGCTAATATGTAGAGATATGGTTGGGCTTCGGGCAGGCTCTATGTCTGGCAATGAGTGTAAAGGACAATACATTGGTCTGAGGGATTGAGAGATTCAAATGAAAGCAGATTTAACATTAAAGAAAAAAGTAATACTGCACTAGTAAATACACACAAACTAAACCATTCACCCAAATTGTTACTAATAATTTTGTCATTATTTTATCAGTGTTATAAAAAGAACAATAATGAGTACTTGCTATATTACAGTCACATCAATAAATGTTTGCCTGGATTAATCTTCAAAACAATTCCGCAAGATAGGTACTATTTTACTCCCATTTTACTGATGGAACTGAAGCACAGAGAGATGAAACACAAAGAAAAAGGAAGTAATTATGTTTTGATGATATAAGCAAAAGTTTACCCTTATCAGAACATTTATTCAATGTAGGTAAATTTACTCATTTAATATAAGAAATGAGTTCCTTACATTTTTGTATCTGAAAGACCACTGAGAATTTCTATGAATCCAGGCTTCTCTTATCCATTACTTAATGATTATACTGAAAACATCAAAGCCTCAAAGGTAACTGATATTGTCAAAGTTATCTTAAAAACAGAGAAGAAGAAAAGCCAAATGCAGATTCAGGTAACATAGTAGGGTTATCCCACGCATGAGCATGACACTTCTTGCTATCAACAATAAAAAACTGAAACTTCTAAACGTTATTTCAAGGTTTACCCTCTCCAGCTCATCCTTTGCCCATTGGACCTCCCAAGGCACCTCTAAAGAGCCCTATTCTGTCATTTGAAAAAATATGATTTTGAGACGTATTCAGCAAACTGAATAAATGAAGGAAAATACAGGCCTCAATTTTTCACTCAAACCTGTGGGCTGAATCACCATTTTATAACTTTTCCAATAATCATAATACATTCTACTAGTTTAAAATAAACACACAGAAATCACTTGCATTCCTATACACTAATAATGAGAAAACAGAAAGAGAAATTAAGGAAACAATTCCATTCACCATTGCAACGGAAAGAATAAAATACTTAGGAATATATCTACCTAAAGAAACTAAAGACCTATATATAGAAAACTATAAAACACTAGTGAAAGAAATCAAAGAGGACACTAATAGATAGAGAAATATACCATGTTCATGGATTGGAAGAATCAATATAGTGAAAATGAGTATACTACCCAAAGCAATCTATAGATTCAATGCAATCCCTATCAAGCTACCAACAGCATTCTTCACAGAGCTTGAACAAATAATTTCACAATTTGTATGGAAATACAAAAAACCTCGAATAGTCAAAGCGATCTTGAGAAAGAAGAATGGAACTGGAGGAATCAACCTACCTGACTTCAGGCTCTACTACAAAGCCACAGTTATCAAGACAGTATGGTACTGGCACAAAGACAGAAATATAGATCAATGGAAGAAAATAGAAAGCCCAGAGATAAATCCACGCACATATGGACACCTTATCTTTGACAAAGGAGGCAAGAATACACAATGGATTAAAGACAATCTCTTTAACAAGTGGTTCTGGGAAATCTGGTCAACCACTTGTAAAAGAATGAAACTAGAACACTTTCTAACACCATACACAAAAATAAACTCAAAATGGATTAAAGATCTAAACGTAAGACCAGAAACTATAAAACTCCTAGAGGAGAACATAGGCAAAACACTCTATGACATACATCACAGCAGGATCCTCTATGACCCACCTCCCAGAATATTGGAAATAAAAGCAAAAATAAACAAATGGGACCTAATTAACCTTAAAAGCTTCTGCACATCAAAGGAAACTATTAGCAAGGTGAAAAGACAGCCTTCAGAATGGGAGAAGATAATAGCAAATGAAGCAACTGACAAACAACTCATCTCGAGAATATACAAGCAACTCCTACAGCTCAACTCCAGAAAAATAAATGACCCAATCAAAAAATGGGCCAAAGAACTAAACAGACATTTCTCCAAAGAAGACATGCAGATGGCTAACAAACACATGAAAAGATACTCAACATCACTCATTATCAGAGAAATGCAAATCAAAACCACTATGAGGTACCATTTCACACCAGTCAGAATGGCTGTGATCCAAAAGTCTACAAGTAATAAATGCTGGAGAGGGTGTGGAGAAAAGGGAACCCTCTTACACTGTTGGTGGGAATGCAAACTAGTACAGCCACTATGGAGAACAGTGTGGAGATTCCTTAAAAAACTGGAAATAGACCTACCTTATGATCCAGCAATCCCACTGCTGGGCATACACACTGAGGAAACCAGAAGGGAAAGAGACACGTGTACCCCAATGTTCATCGCAGCACTGTTTATAATAGCCAGGACATGGAAGCAACCTAGATGTCCATCAGCAGATGAATGGATAAGAAAGCTGTGGTACATATACACAATGGAGTATTGCTCAGCCATTAAAAAGAATACATTTGAATCAGTTCTAATGAGGTGGATGAAACTGGAGCCTATTATACAGAGTGAAGTAAGCCAGAATGAAAAACACCAATACAGTATACTAACGCATATATATGGAATTTAGAAAGATGGTAACAATAACCCTGTGTACAAGACAGCAAAAGAGACACTGATGTATAGAACAGTCTTATGGACTCTGTGAGAGAGGGAGAGGGTGGGAAGATTTGTTAGAATGGCATTGAAACATGTAAAATATCATGTATGAAACGAGTTGCCAGTCCAGGTTCGATGCACAATACTGGATGCTTGGGGCTGGTGCACTGGGACGACCCAGAGGGATGGAATGGGGAGGGAGGAGGGGGGAGGTTTCAGGATGGGGAACACAGGTATACCTGTGGAGGATTCATTTTGATATTTGGCAAAACTAATACAATTATGTAAAGTTTAAAAATAAAATAAAATTAAAAAAAAGAAAAAACATTTTCATGTTGCTGAAATGGAACACTGATTCTAGAAAAATACTAATAAAATATGAATATTCTTTTTTAGCTAGCATACCTAGATAGTATATTGAAAAGCAGAGATATTACTTTGCTAACAAAGGTCCGTCTAGTCAAGGTTATGGTTTTTCCTGTGGTCATGTATGGATGGGAGAGTTGGACTCTGAAGAAAGCTGAGTGCCGAAGAATTGATGCTTTTGAACTGTGGTGTTGGAGAAGACTCTTGAGAGTCCCTTGGACTGCAAGGAGATCCAACCAGTCCATCCTAAAGGAGATCAGTCCTGGTGTTCATTGGAAGGAATGATGCTGAAGCTGAAACTCCAGTATTTTGGCCATCTCATGCGAAGATTTGACTCTTTGGAAAAGACTGTGATGCTGGGAGGGATTGGGGGCAGGAGGAGAAGGGGACGACAGAGGATGAGATGGCTTGATGGCATCACCAACTTGATGTACATGAGTCTGAATGAACTTCGGGAGTTGGTGATGGACAGAGAGGCCTGGCGTGCTGTGATTCATGGAGTCGCAAAGAGTCAGACACGACTGAGTGACTGATCTGACTGACTGAACTGGAATATATATTAATGGACAATTTTTCTGTAGGATGACAAAATTGCCAAGGATTATTTCTGTTGAAATATGTTGAATACTGACAAGACACATTTTCTATACAGGTTTACAGTATTATTTTGTTTGAATGTAATGATGTGGCATCCAGACTGTTTGACAAAATGCATGCAAAGGTTATAACTGTCAAAGTGTCTTGTTCTTCCTACAGCTACGTAAGTTTAAGCATTCTACTTAGTTTGGCCTTAACTCAGTTACGACCTCCTTCATGGATCACAAATTTGCCATACTGAAGGGGCCCTGTAACTCAGTGAAGCTATGAGCCATGTCACGCAAGACGGACAGGACATAATGAAGAGTTCTGATAAAATGTGGCCCACTGGAGAAAGGAAATGGCAACCCACTCCAGTATTATTGCCAGGAGAACCCCATGGACTGTATGAAAAGACAGAAAGATATGATGTCAGAAGATGAGCCCCCCAGGTCAGTAGGTGTCAATATGTTACTGGGAAAAAGCAAATAAATAGCTCCAGAAAGAATGGAGAGACTGGTTCAAAGGAGAAACAACACTCAGCTGTGGATGTGTCTGGTGGTGAAATAAAGTCCAATATTATAAAGAACAATACTGCATAAGAACCTGGTCCATGAATCAAGGCAAATTGGATGTTATCTGGCAGGAGATGGCAAGATTGAACATCGATGTCTTAGGAATCAGTGAAGTAAAATGGACATGAATGGGAGAATTTAATTTAGATGATCATTAAGATGACTATTATATCTTTCTTCCTGCAGGCAAGAATGGCTTAGAAGAAATGAAGTAGCCCTCATAGTCAACAAGAGTCCATAATGCAGTACTTGGGTGAAATCTCAGAAATTACACAATAATATCAGTTCATTTCCAAGGCAGACCTTTCAATATCACAGTAGTCCACATCCAATCACTGATATCAAAGAAGCTAAAGTTGATCAGTACTAGGAAGACCTACAACACCTTCTAGAACTAAAACCATAAAAAGATGCCCTTTTTATCATAGGGTATTAGAATGCAAAAGTAGGAAGTCAAGAGATACCTGGTGTAACAGGCTAGTTTGGTTTTCCAGTACAAAATAAAGCAGGAAAAGCGCTAACAGAGTTTTACTAAGGAAGCACAATGGTCATAGGAAACACACTTTTCCAACAACACAAGAGATGACTCTACACATGGACACTGAAATCAAATTGATTATATCCTTTGCTGTCAAAGATGGAAAAGTTTTATATTGTTAGTCAAAATAAGATCTGGAGGTGTCAGTGATTGAGATCATGAGCTCCTTATTGAAAAATTCAGGCTTAAATTGAAGAAAGTAGGGAAAACCACTAGGACATTCAGGGATGACCTAAGTCAAACTCCTTCTGATTATACAGGGGAGGTAACAAAAAGACAAATAGGCCTGGTAGACAGAGTGCCTGAAGAACTATGGATGGAGGTTCATAACATTGTATAGTAGGCAGTGGGCAAAGCCATCTTAAAGAAAAAGAAATATAAGAAGGCAAAGTGGTTGTCTGAGGACACTTTGCAAATATTAATAGCTAAGATAAGAAAAGAAGTAAAAAGCAAGGGAGAAAGGTAAAGATATACCCACATGAACACAGAGTTCCAGAGAATAGTAAGGAGAGATAAGAAGGCCTTTTACATGAACAATGCCAAGAAACAGGGAAAACAATAGAATAGGAAAGATTACTGATATCTTCAAGAAAATTCCAGATATTAAGGGAAGGTTGTGTGAAAGCATGGGCACAATAAAAGACAGAAACAGTAAGGACCTAACAGAAGCAGAAAAGATTAAAAAGAGGTGGTAAGAATACAGAAAAGAACTACACAAGAAAAGTCTTAAAAAAAAAAAAAAAAGAAAAGTCTTAATGATCCAGATAACCACAATGGTGTGGTCACTTACCTAGAGCCAGACATCCTAGAGTGTGAAGTTAAGTGGGTCTTAGGAAGCATTACTAAGAAAAAAGCCAGTGGAGGTTACGGAATTCCAGTTGAGCTATTTAAAATCCTAAAAGATGATGCTGTTAAAGTGCTGCACTCAATATGTCAGCAAATTTGGAAAACTCAACAATGGACACAGGATTGGAGAAGGCCAGTTTTAATTTCAGTGCCAAAGAATATTCAAACTACTGTACAATTGTCATCATTCCACATGCTAGTATGGTTATGCTCAAATCCTTCAAGCTAGGCTTCCTAATACATGAACAAAGAAATTCCAGATGTACAAGCTGGATTTCAAAGAGACAGAGGAATCAGAGATGAAATTTTCAACATTTCTTGAATTATGGAGAAAGCAAGGAAATTCCAGAAAAAAGTCTACTTCTGCTTCACTACACTAAAGCCTTTGACTGTGTGGATCACAACAAACTAGAAAATTCATAAACAGATGGGAGTACCAGACAACCTTATCTTTCTCCTGAGAACCCTGTATGCAGGTTAAGAAGAGACAGTTAGAACTGGAGATGGAACATTGGACTGGTTAAAAATTGGGAAAGGAGAACAACAAGGCTGTGTAATATCACCTTGCTTATTTAATTTCTATGCAGAATACATCATGTGAAATGTCAGGTTGGATGAATCAAAGCTGGCATCAAGACTGACGGAAAACTATCAACAGTCTCAGATATATAGATGACACCACTCTAGTGGCAGAAAGCCAAGAGGAACTAAAGACACCACTCTGATGGCAGAAAGTGAAGAGGAACTGAAGAGCCCCTTGATGAAGGTGAAAGAGGAGAGTGAAAAAGCTGACTTGAAAGTGAACATTCAAAAAATAAGATCATGGCATTCAGTCCCATCACTTCATGGCAAATAGAAGGGGAAA
This sequence comes from Bubalus kerabau, assembly GCF_029407905.1. Lineage (NCBI taxonomy): Eukaryota > Metazoa > Chordata > Mammalia > Artiodactyla > Bovidae > Bubalus > Bubalus kerabau. The sequence goes on along the minus strand of NC_073647.1, from coordinate 54,390,845 downwards.
AAGTAGAAGCAGTGACAGATGTTATTTTCTTAGGCTCCAAAATCACTGTGGACAATGACTGCAGTCATGAAATCAAAAGACTCTTGCTCCTTGGAAGGAAAGTTATGACAAACCTAGACAATGTATTAAAAAGCAGAGATATTACTTCTCTGGCAAAGGTCTATGTAGTCAAAGCTACGGTTTTTCCAGTAGTCATGTATGGATGTGAGAGTTGGGCCATAAAGATAGCTGAATGCTGCAAAGTTGATGCTCTTATATTGTGGTGCCAAAGAAAACTCTTGAGCGTTCTTTGGACTGCAAGGAGATCAAACCAGTCAATTCTAAAGGAAATCAACCCTGAATATGCCTTTTAAGGATGGATGTTGAAGCTGAAACTCTGATAATTTTGCCTCTTTATGTGCAGAACTGACTTATTGGAAAAGATTCTGATGCTGGGAAAGAATGAGGGCAGGAAGCAAAAGGGCAACAGAGGATGAGATGGTTGGATGGCATCACAGACTCAATGGACATGAATCAGAGAAAACTCCAGGAGATAGTGGAGGAAAATGATGATGAGGAGAAATTTCAACCAAGTACTGTGGAACATGACATGAAAATAGTAACCAGGATAAAAATTAGATCTGCAGTCCATGGAATAGAAAGTGATGCATGTTAGTGACCCAGACCTTGTTAACAAGAAAAACTAAAAGAAATGTGCTTGGAAATTAACACAAAACCTGCTAGCCTCCAGAGATGTTGCTTATTATTCAGAAACTCATTTGCCTTGTAAAATATTTTACACCATCATTTTCAATAAGTTAATTAGTGGTCTACTACTTTTGCTTTGCATAACTGTTTCTTGACTGATTAGATACCTTTTGGCCATACATTAATAGCAAATGATGGCTCCAAATGTCATCAGGTCTCAGAATTACTGGACCAAAATGTGAGATGTGACAAAGTGTCAGCATTCACATTTAGTGACTTTTAGCTACAATAGCACTTTGTCTTCTCTGTAATGCCATGGGGGAGGGGATTACAGTGGAAAATAAAAGGAAAAAATATTTCCAATGCTTCCATAGAAACTATTTCCCAATAACTAGAAAAAAATTTCATTTATTTTAGAAGGCAATACTATCATGAAAGGATTATCAGTGAAAATTTTACTCTTAAGAGGTACCTACAATCTCTTATGTTCCTTAAGACAAATGGTACATGTACAATAATATCCCGCAATATGTGGCCATAATTGTGAAGCCTCACATTCTTTTCAAACAAGTCATTGCATAACAAATTTCAATGACTACTGTGAGCATTATATATCTAACAGAGAAGTGCCTGGGAGCCATTTCTAAATTAAATTACAAACAACTATTCAGTAAATCTGTCATTTATTTTTTGCTAGATAGCCATCCCCATTAATAACTAAACATTAAGTTATCAAAGGAGACTCAAATAAAAATTTAGCCATCTTCATTTCATTGAACTACTTATTATAAAAAATTCAAATTAAAATAAAAGGAAATGTTAATAGGATCAAATAAAAATATCATTATAGTTATATTTTCTAAGCCAACATAAAAACAATGCATAAACAGAGATGAATTTAAACTTTTCCAGAGCCTCAAAACTCAAGAATTAAGGTCAACAATTAACTCTCTAAGTAGTAATTAAAATTTAAGGCCACCATTCAGGTGGCTCTGTATTAACTTTTCCAACGTATTTTCTTTTTGCTGGAGTGTCCATTTTGATTTATGCAATTTTCAACTTCTGTCTCATTACTAAGGAGGACAGAAAAGCTTCTTCAGGTGTCTACCAAAACTGTGCATGTATTCTCTTCTTGTGTTTATGCTAAGGATTCTATGTTTCAATTCTATACCAGAGGCTTCTGTTCCATTTTTTTTTTTTATGACATGTTAAACAGATGCATGCCTCTGATGATATTATGACATTTCTCATGCAGGGTATCTCGTAGACAAATAAGTGCACAGGAGAATCTGAATGATCTGTCTAAATATCATTTTATTATTACCTGAATAATGTTCCATATTCCTCCCACACTTTCAGGTACTCTTTGAAGTTTTTATGGCTGGCACTTTAGCTAGGCAGAAACAATGGTTTGATTCATCTCAACTAGTAAGCTCTATTTTATATATCATCAAAATAACCCATTCTACCTGGCTATGATTCATTTTTTTTTCCACTAAGATAGCTTCAATGATAATCTAGTTAGTCTGGGGTCAACTTTAGTTCTTTTAGAGATTTATCCAGTGTGATATTGATCACTGTAATATAACTTAGGTGCCATTTTAATTTTTGATACTTTCTTGCTGGTCATATAGGCAGAATGCATAACACATTTAACATTTTCTAACATATTAATTACATTTGAAACCTAGTTTGGAATTGATATGTAGCTCATTAGAACACAAAAGTGTGCATGAGGAAATGGATATCACATAAAGCCAAACCAAAGAAACAAACAAAAAATCAGAATAACATGCAAATATCAAGTAAGTGCACAAGTGTAAATTAAAATCAATGACAGACACACTTTACAGAAAGTTCTGTATTTTCCCATATGTTTTAGTAAAAAATATAATATAGAACTTTATTAAATTTATCCACTTCTAGATTATCCAGTTTATTGATGTATAATTGTTCATTGCAATCTCTTACATCTTTTGTGTTTCTGTGGTATTAGTTGTAATGTCTTATGTTTCACTTACTATTTTAATTATTTCAGTCTTCTCTCTCTTTTTCTTAGGCTCACTAAGGATTTGTCGATTTTTTTCATCTTTTCTAAAAAACTCTTAGTTTTGTTGATCTTCTCTATTGCATTTCATGTCATCTATTTAATTTATTTCTGCTCTAATTTTTATTATTTTCTTCCTTCTGCTAAGTTTCAATTAGTTTGCTCTTTTTTTTTTCTTTCTAACTCTGTGAGGTGTAAAGATATTGTTTATTTGAGGTCTTTTTTTCCCTTCATGTTGCTATAAACTTCCCTCTTAGAATTGCTTTTGTGCATCCCATAAGTTTTGATTTATTGCCTTCCCATTTTTCTTTGTCCTAAGATTTTTTTATTTCCTTTTTTATTTCTTCTTTGACTCTTTGGTTATTCATGGGTGTGCTGTTTAGTTTCCACCTATTTCTGAACCTTCCAATTTTCCTCCTGTTATTGACAGCCTACATGAGCCTCTATAGATATCAGCAGGCAGGTCAACTCTGCTGGATTTGGAGAAGGCACAAAACCCTCAACACTTCAGCTACAGTTCTGAAGAGAGTAACAACCTAGGTTAAAACAAACAGGAAGCATTCAGCATCCAGCCTGGCTTTGCAGGATTGAGAGAAGGTACACAATCTTGCCAATCACAACAACATGGATAAGCCTGGAGGACATTAAGCTAAGTGAAATAAACCAGGCAAGAACGACAGATACTGCATGTTTCACTTATATGTGGAATCTAAAATAGTCATACTCATAGACACACAGGGTAGATTGGTGGTTGTCAAGGGATGAGGGGAGGGAGAAATTAGGAGCTGATGGTCAGAGGGTGCCAAGTTCCAGTTATGCAAAATAAATAAGCACTGGAGATCAAACATACAGGTTAGTGCCTATAGCTAACAATACTGTATGGTAAACTTAAAATTTGTTAAGAGAGTATATCTTATAATGTTCTTTACACACACAATAGTAATCATGAGGGTGGGGGAAAAATTTGGGAGATATATTTGTCTGTAGTCTTGTTGATGGTGATGGTTTCATGGGTATATAAATATTTCCAAACTCATTAAATTTGTATATAATAAATATGTACAGCTTGTAATATATCAACCTCACCTCAAAAAAGTGGTTTAAAAAGCTATAGCAAACTTGAAAATATTTTATTAACAAGTTTCTAATCAAAATAATAAGCTCATGGAAGAAAATGCAAATAATACATAAAGTATAAGGTTAGAAAAAAAGGTTCTACTCTTTTCTCTCCCCTTTTCCTGGAGAAAACTGCTGTAAAGGATGTGTGTGTATTTTATTGGATAATATATGCATATCTAAAATGTAAATATGAAATATATATATATATATCATGAAAATATATCAATGCAAGATAGGCAGGGTGGTTATATATATTTTTCATATAATATGCTATGCTATGCTACGCTAAGTCACTTCAGTTGTGTCCGACTCTGTGTGACCCCAGAGATGGCAGCCACCAGGCTCCCCCGTCCCTGGGATTCTCCAGGCAAGAACACTAGAGTGGGTTGCCATTTCCTTCTCCAATGCATGAAAGTGAAAAGTGAAAGTGAAGTCGCTCAGTTGTGTCTGACTCTTAGCGACCCCATGGACTGCAGCCTACCAGGCTCCTCCATCCATGGGATTTTCCAGGCAAGAGTACTGGAGTGGGGTGCCATTGCCTTCTCTGTTCATATAATATAATATATGATGCACACATTTTTGTGCTAAAGTGCATAGGCAATTCTAATTATTTTCAAAGGCTATTAGTATTCATGTTTATGGATATACCATAATTTTTGCAATCAATCACCCATTATCAGACAAATTATTTGCACTTTCATTATTACAAATAACATAACAGTACTTGCACATGCATACTGATGCACAATTGTGAATTTATCTCACAATGATAAAGCAAATTTTAATGGTGGGATTGATAGAATAATTTTGAATTTAAATTGACTTATGTTGGCAAATTACCTTCTTGCATTGAACCAATATGTAATTCTACAAACTATGAATGAATGCCTGTTTACATAGACCCTCACCAAAAGTAGGCACTATTAAGATTTTTATTTTATAGTTTAGACAATAAAATTTGTTACTATTAGTTTTAATCTGATTTTTATTAATGACGAAGACTGAATAAAATTTTAACTATTTATTTTTTGTAACTCTCTGAAAATATACTTTCTCCCATTTTTTCTTCTGTATTATTTATATAGCTCTTTTTTGATTTATAAGAACTCTTTCCTCATTCAGGAAATTTTATTTTAATCCACAAATATTTTTCAGTTTGTCATTTGATTTTCATGTCATTTGATTTGTCATATTAATTTTCATTAAATAATTTTTCAGGTTTTAGTAGCAAACTTTACAGTATTTTGTTTATGGCCTTTGAACCTTATGATGCCATGTTAATGACAAATTAAAAAATAAAACGCCTGTTTATTTCTAGTACTCTGTCTCTGTTTTCTTTTAACAACTTAATTGAAGGATAAGTTACCTACTGTAAAGGGCATATTTAAAGAGTGTACACCTTGAAAAGTTTTAAAACACACACACACACACACACATATATATATATATATATATATATATATATATATATATATATATATAAACTTGTGAAATCATCCCCACAATCAAGATAGTGAACATATCCACTGCCTATATAAGTTTTCAGGTGTCCCTTGGCAGTCCATCCTTCCTGCCCCTCCACCTCTCATTAACAGGAACCCAACTACATACTTTAGATTAGCTTTCACTTTCTGGAATTTCTTATAAACTAAAACATTCAACACACACTCATCTATTGGTCTAGGTACTTTCACTCTGCACAATTATTTTAAGATGCATCCATATTGTGTGTAGTAATAGTTAATTTCTTTGTATTGCTGAGTTGTATTCCATTGTATGGATGTAAAAAAAATAATTTATCCATTCATCTATCTATGGACATTTGGGTTGTTTCCAGATTTTGGTCATTACAGATAAAGCTGTACAAGTGTACATGTCTTTTAATGGACATACACTGTTATTTATTTTGGGTAAGCACCTAAAAGTGGAATGACAAATAAATAATGAAGCTACATGCTTAACATTTCAGAAACTGCAAAAATGTTTTTGAAAGTAGTTGTGCCAAGAAAGGCATTTGTGATGGCAGAGTAAGAGGATGTAGAGCTTATATCCCCTCTCCCCAGCATGAACACATCAAAAATACATCTACATTTGCAATAATTCTCACCGAAATCTAACTGGAAACTGGTAGAAGGACAACTAAGGCTGTAAGAAAGTACAACTAAGGCTGTAAGAAAGTTACATGCATAATTGTGTAGGAATGACAGAAAAGTGATCAGGAAGAGGACTGTGGCCCTGGGAGGGGACTCAGAGGAGAAACAAGATTACACAAGTGGACACCTACCTTGGGGACTGAGTGGGTGGAGCCATGGACTGAGCATCTCAATCCTGGGATTCTACATGTAGGAGATATTTCCCATGGCTAGCTGGAGGACTGCTGAGACAGATAGGCTAGAGAAGCCTGAAAAACATTCATGAGAATCGCATGCTTTAGTTGGCATGCCCCTCAGGTGGGGCAAAACAGCAGAATGCACATCTTTTTTTCAAATGCCTATGCAACACTCTCCAGGATAGATCACATGCTAGGCCACAAAACAAGTCTCAAAAAATTTAAGAGGATAGAAATTTTATCTAGCATTTTTTCCTACTACAACAGTATGAACCTAGAAATTTATTACTGAAAGAAAAATAGGAAACTAATAAACTTGTGGAAACTAAAGACCATACTACTAAATTAAAGGTTGAATAAAGGTCAGTGAAGAAAGCAAAGAAGAAATCAGAAAATATCTCAAGGCAAATGGAAACATGACATTCCCAAATCTATGGGATGTATCAAAAGCAGGTCTATGAGGGAGGTCTATACTGATACATTCTTCAAGAAACAAAAATGTCAAGTACACTACCTAATATTCCATCTAGAAGAATTAGGAAAAGAAGAATAAACAATCCCCTAAGTCAGCAGAAGGAAGGAAATAATAAATATCAGAGAGCATATAAATAAAATACGGATCAAAAAATAAGAATAAAGATCAATGGAACCCAGAACTCTTTTTTAAAGATTAAAAAGTAACTGATACAAAAAAGAAAAGAGAGAGAGAACCCAAAACAAGAAAGAGGAGAAATAACGACCAATACACAGAGATACAATACACAGAGATACAAAAAATCATAAGAGAATATTATGAACAAGTATATCCCAGCAAATTGGACAACCTAGAAGAAATAGACAAATTTCTACAAACATTCAAACTTACAAGGCTGTATGAAGAAGAAACAGACAATTAGAACAAACCTTCATTAGCAGTGAATTGAATTTGTGGTTAAAGAAAAGAGAGAGAGAGAGAAACTCACAATAAACAAAACCACAGAAATAGACGGCTTCTTGAGGGAATTTTTCTATGTTACAAACATAAAGAAGAAGTAATATGTATCCTCAAATTATTCCAAAAAAATTAAAGAAAGTGGAACACTTGTAGAATCATTCTATGAGGTAATCCTGATACTATATACTTGTCCACAGTATTCTCCATTTGTTTTTGTATCTCTGATTTACAGCAACATTTGTAGCCATTAAATTTCACTTTTTTTTTTTTTTTTGCCTACTCCCTTTGAGGACTGCATTAACACATTTATTTATCTGTTTAAAATTGTGCCAAAGCTCACTGATGCTGTGTTGTTTCCATCTTTTTTGTTTGTTTGTTTGTTTCATTTGTAATAGTTTCTATTGTGATGCCTTCAGATTCACTTACATTTTCTTCTGGATATCTCAGTTCAGTTCAGTTCAGTCACTCAGTCATGTCCGACTCTTTGTGACCCCATGAATCGCAGCATGCCAGGCCTCCCTGTCCATCACCAACTCCCGGAGTTCACTCAGACTCACATCCATCGAGTCAGTGATGCCATCCAGCCATCTCATCCTCTGTCGTCCCCTTCTCCTCCTGCCCCCAATCCCTCCCAGCGTCAGTCTTTTCCAATGAGTCCATTCTTCGCATGAGTTGGCCAAAGTACTGGAGTTTCAGCTTTAGCATCATTCCTTCCAAAGAAATCCCAAGGCTGATCTCCTTTAGAATGGACTAGTTGGATCTCCTTGCAGTCCAAGGGACTCTCAAGAGTCTTCTCCAACACCACAGTTCAAAAGTATCAATTCTTCGGCACTCAGCTTTCTTCACAGTCCAACTCTCACATCCATACATGACCACTGGAAAAACCATAACCTTGACTAGATGGACCTTTGTTGGCAAAATAATGTCTCTGCTTTTCAATATGCTATCTAGGTTGGTCATAACTAATCTGTCATTAAACCCATCCAACATATTTTTCATTTCAGACATAATAATTTTTAGCATGAGGATGTCAATTTTAGTCTTTTTAAAAATACATATTCCATAGCTCTATTTATCAGGAACAGTTTTTCTTCTGTGGAATACAGCAGAATACACATGGAATACAGCTATATTAAATGAAAACTCCTGTCTACTAATTTTAACATGAGTCATTTATAGTGTGGAATTGATTTATATATCTAAATATATTTATGGGTTATATTTTTATACTTCTTTGCATAAGTGATATTTTATTATATGACAGACATAAATTTTTCCTCTTCAATTTATTTTTTATTGAAGGATAATTTCTTTACAGAATTTTGCTATTTTCTGTCAAGCCTCAACATAAATCAGCCATAGTTATATTCCTTTTGAAACTCCCTCCCATCTCCCTCCCCATCTCACCCCTCTAGGTTGATACAGAGCACCTGTTTGAATTTCTGAGCTATACAGCACATTCCCGTTGGCTATCTATTTTACATATGGTAATGTAAGTTTCCATGTTACTCTTTCCATACATCTCACCCTCTCCTTCCCTCTCCCCATGTCCATAAGTCTATTCTCTATGTCTGTTTCTCCGTTTCTGCCCTGTAAATAAGTTTTTCTGTACCATTCCCCTAGATTCTGTGTATATGTGTTAGAATAAGATATTTTTTTTCTCTTTCTGATTCACTTCACTGTGTATAATGGGTTCTAGCTTCATCCACCTCATCAGAACTGACTCAAATGTGTTCCTTTTTATGGCTGAGTAATATTTCATTGTGTATATGTACCACAACTTATTTATCCATTCATCTGTCCATGGACATCTAGGTTGCTTCCATGTTCTAGCTATTGTAAATTGTGCTGCAATGAGCAATGAGATACATGTGTCTGTTTCAATATTGGTTTCCTCAGGTATATGTCTAGGAGTGGGATTGCTGGGTCATATGGTGGCTTTATTCCTAGTTTTTTAAGGCATCTACATACCGTCTTCCATAGGGGCTGTATCAATTTCCATTCTCACCAAGAGTGCAAGAGGGTTCCCTTTTTTCCACACCCTCTCAAGCATTTATTGTTTGTAGATTTTTTGATGATGGTCATTATGACCAGTGTGAGGTAATATCTCATTGTAGTTTTTATTTGCATTTCTCTACTAATGAGTGGTGTTGAGCATCTTTTCATGTGTTTGTTAGCCATCTGTATGTCTTATTTGGAGAAATGTCCTTTTATGTATATTCCCCACTTTTTAATTGGGTTGTTTTTCTGGCATTGAGTTGGAAATTAATCCTTTGTCAGTTGTTTCACTTGCTATTATTTTCTCTCATTCTGAGGGCTGCCTTTTCACCTTGCTTATAGTTTCTTTTGCTGTCCAAAAGCAATGTCATTAAAAGTGCAACAGGATGGATTTTTTTAAAAATAAAAATTTCACAATACTAAAAAAAATTATATAAATTTATTTATTTTAATTGGAAGCTAATTACTTTATAATTGGAAGCTAATTACTTTACAATATTATATTGGTTTTGCCATACATCAACATGAATCCTCCACGGGTGTACATGTCTTCCCCATCCTGAACCCCCCTCCCACCTCCCTCCCCATGCCATCCCTCTGGGTCATTCCAGTGCACCAGCCCCGAGCATGCTGTATGATGCATCAAACCTGGACTGGCGATTCATTTCACATATGATATTATACATGTTTCCCACTTGTTTACTTTTGTTTTTATTTCCATTTCTCTAGGAGGAGGGTCATAGAGAATCTTGCTTTATGTCATTGAGTGTTCAAGCCTATGCTTTCCTTTAAAAATTTTATAGTTTCTAGTCTTACATTTAGGTTTTTAATTCATTTTGAGCTTTTATTTGTGTATGTTGTTAGGAAGTGTTCTAATTTTATTCTTTTTCATGTAGCTGTCCAGTTTTCCCAGCACCATTTATTGAAGAGGCTGTCTTTGCTCCATCGTATAGTCTTGCCTCCTTTGTGAAAAATAAGGTACCCATATGTACATGGATTTATTTCTGGGCTTTCTACCTTTTTTATTGGTCTATATTTCTGTCTGATGCCAGTACCATACTGTCTTGAAGACTGTAGATTTGTAGTATAATCTGAAGTCAGGAACGTTGATTCCTTCCAGCTCCATTCTTTCTTAAGACTGCTTTGCCCAGTCAGGGTCTTATGCATTTCCATATGAATTGTGAAATTATTTTGCTCTAGTTCTGTGAAAAAAATACAATTGGTAACTTGATAAGGATAAAACTGAATATGTAGATTGTGTTTGGTAGTATAGTCATTTTCACAATAATGATTCTTCTTAACCTGGAACATGGAATATCTCTCCATCTGTTCATGTGGTCTTTGATTTCCTTCATTAGTGTCTTAAAATTTCATGTGTACAATTCTTTTGCCTCCTTAGGTAAGTTTATTTCTAGATATTTAATTCTTTTTGTTGCAATGGTGAATGTGTTTGATTGTTTAATTTCTCTTTCTGATTTTTCATTGTTAGTATACAGATATGCAAATCATTTCTGTGTATTGATTTTTTATCCTGCAACTTTGCTAAATTCACTGATTAGCTCTAGTAATTTTCTGATACTATCTTTAGGGTTTTCTATGTACACTAGCATGTCATCTGCAAACAGTGAGAGCTTTAATTCTTCTTTTCCAATCTGGATTCCTTTTATTTCTTTTTCTTCTCTGATTGCTATAGCTAGAACTTCCAAAACTATGTTGAATAATAGTGGTGAAAGTGGACACACTTGTTTTGTTCCTGATCTCAGAGGGAATGCTTTCAGTTTTTCACCATTAAGAATAATGTTTGCTGTAGGCTTATCATACATGGTCTTTACTATGTTGAGGTAGGTTCCTTCAGTGCCCATTTTTTGAAGAGTTTTAGTCATAAATGGGTGCTGAATTTTGTCAAAGGCCTTTTCTGCGTCTATGGAGATTATCATGTGATTTTTATCTTTCAGTTTGTTAATACGGTGTATCACATTGATTAATTTGTGTATATTGAAGACTCCTTGCAATCCTGGAATAAACCCAACTTGATCATGGTTCATGAGCTTTTTGATGTGTTGCTGAATTCTGTTTGCTAAAATTTTGTTGAGGATTTTTTTAATCTATGTTCATCAGTGATATTGGTATGCAGATTTCTTTTTTTGTGTGTGTTGTCTTTGTCTAGCTTTGGTATCAGGGTGATGGTGGTCTTATAGAATGAGATTGGAAGTGTTCTTTCCTCTGACATTTTTTGAAAGAGTTTTAGAAGGATCAGCATTAGCTCTTCTCTAAATGCTTGATAGAATTTTCCTGTGAAGTCATCTGGTCTTGGGCTTTTGATTTTTGGTAGATTGTTGACCACAGCTTCAATATCAGTGCTTGTAATTGGGTTGTTCATAATTTCTATTTCTTCCTGATTCAGTCTTGAAAGATTTAACTTTTCTAAGAAGCTGTCCATTTGTTTCAGGTTATCCATTTTATTGCCATACAGTTGTTCATAATAGTCTCTTATAATCCTTTGTACTTCTGTATTGTCTATTATAACCTCTCCATTTTCATTTCTAATTGTGTAGATTTGATTCTTCTCTCTTTTTTTTTTCTTGATGAGTCTGGCTAAAGGTTTGTCAATTTTGTTTATCTTCTCAAAGAACCAGTTTTTAGTTTTGTTAATCCTTCCTGTTTTTTTTTTTTTTCATTTCTTTTTAATATATTTCTGCTTGGATCTTTATGAGATCCTTGCCAGGTACAGTAATCTTACTTGTAGATTTTTCCCTTTTAGTACTTTAAATATATTAAAATTAAAAAAAAAATTTTAAAAAGGAAAACTTTACAGAACTGCAAAAATGCAATGTAGAGGCAGAAATTTATAATAACAATAAAAAATGTGACTAAGGGGAAAAAGACAAAAAGGTCAAAAGCTTAATTAGATTTAATAGTGCCAATAAAAGTGACAACTACAACAGAGAGGGGAAAAAGAAAAAAATCCAAAAGAAACACAGAGCAAGTCAAAACATAAGAAAAATAAAGGTTTATCTTGAGTCACTGCTGTCAGTTTTCCTTCGCTGGGAGTCACAGTCCACCTCACCTCCCTAGGACACACTCCAATGCTGTGCTGGTCTCTGGACCTATTGGGGGTCAGCTCAGATTCTAATATGGTCCAGTCCTATGTGTTCTTGCCTCTAATGTCCACAGCTATCATAACTAGTGTGCTTTCTTTTGTGGGAGCTCTCCATGATCTTTTATATATTTCATAAGGATAAAGTCTGCCTAGTTGATCATGTGGATTTAGTCTGCAGCTTGTACAGCTGGAGGGAAGGTCTTCTTCCTTAGCCACATTGCCCCTGAGTTTCAACTGTGGTTTTATTTCCACCTCTGCATGTGGGTCATCCACTGGGGTTTGCTTCTGAGGCTGCCCTGTAGGACTTGGGTTTGCCCCTGTGAGGACCAGGTATGGAGGTGGTGCAGCTGCTTGGGTTGCAAGGGTTCTGGCAGCACCAGGTACTCAGGGGAGTAGGCAGCTAAGGCAGCAGGAAATATAATGCTCTAGAAGGGTATGGCAACCAGTATTGGCCAATACACTTCAGTATTCTTGCCTGGAGAACTCCCCTCCCTTGATGGAGAATCCTGGCAGGCTACAGTCTACAGGGTCACAAAGAGTAGGACACTACCAAAGCGATCTTACATGTATATATGCAAAAGTTTTTTGCCTTTGGCAGCTCTGCCCCAGTGAGAGTTGAGCATGAAGGTATCGCAGCTGCTTCACTTGCAGGGATACTGGTGGCACCAAGTGTGCAGGGACATAGACTGTCTCCGCCTCAGGAGTTATGTATGGCCCTATCAGAGTCTTTTTTCAAGCTTCTTTTAGCTGGTGATCAGAAGGCCTCTTTGGCCAGTCTTTCTCCATAGCTGTGCCCGTTCAGGCACTTAGAGTGCTCCCTTACCTGGGGTCCTTCTCTGTTGTTAGACATGTCAGGCACATACAGGGCCCCCCTGGCTGGGTTCCTACTCTGTAGATCTGCACATTAGGCACTTAAAGGGGCACCCTGGGTGGGATCTACTCTGTAGCTCAGTGTATCAGGCGTTTGATGGGCCAGCCTCTCTATTGTTCAGCTGCCAGTACTGGGGAGTGAGAGGCAATGGTGATGGCTCCGTTCCCTATGCATGAATCAGCAGTATCATTTTGCTTCCATGGTTGCCTGGCTTTCCTCCACAGGCATTTCCCACCAGAGTCTTCTCCCTCACATCCCCTCAGTCCATCTCTCCACAGTCAGCAGCAGCCCTTGCCCTGGGATTGCTCCACAATTCCTAAACTCCAGCTCCCAGCTGCTGCACCTTCCAGGGGATCTGCATCCCTGTCTGGGGTATGTATGGCTACGGCAAGGACTGTCTGATTCTCATTCCATTTAGGCTGCCACAGATCAGCTGTTTCACTCTCAGCCTTAAATGTTTCTCCTCTGACTCAGATAATTGCCCTAACGTGAGGATTGGACCCCTGCTTCTGTTCCCCTGCTAGCTGAGGGCAGGTCCAGTCCTACCAGCACTCCTGTTTCCGCCCCCCCCCCCCACTAGTTCCTTCATCCTACTGAGTTTTTCATGGTTCCATATATTGTTTTCCACTGGTCAGATGCTCCTGTCCTCTCTCAGCTGGCGTTCAGCATGCACTTCTGTGTCTGAAGCTGTATTCCTGATGTAACCATGGAGAGAGATGTATTCCACATCACCTACTCCTCTGCCATCTTGTTCTCTCCAATTTTTCCTTTTAGAGTGGTACATATTTTTGTATTTCTATAAATATTCTTGAGTTTCAGTTTGGGATAAATCAATTACTTGGACATAGTTTGATTCTTTTGAGTCTTATTTTAAAGTTTAATCAGACAGGATTGGAAGTGTATTTATTTAGCCCAGGGCTATGTTTTTCCAAATACTACAAAGGTCCTTTCTTTGTATTGTAGCCAATATACCATGAGTTATGAGCTTTTCCACTCTGGCTTGTAGAAACAGGAACAATATTTAACTCCGCAAGGACTGGGCACTGTTCCATCTATTTCTTTCATGGTGTGGCTCTTTCTAAAGCCTCACATAACTGCATGAGCTGATCAGTAGTCAACTGAACACTTGATAAAGTATATCTCCAGAACATGACAGCTCTGTATGTGTGTCTCTCACCTCTCTGTATTGCGAACTGTACTTTCCTTGGCTTTCCTGGACTCACATTATTTCTTAAGCTCATGATGTATGTTTTGTTTTACCTGTGCTTCCTTTCCTGTGCTGCAGACTGGAAACTCTCTCAAAGCACTAACCTGAGGAAATCATAGTGTTTACCTAATTTGTAGGAATCACTACCTTGCTTGTCTCATGTTAAATGTCTTTGATGTCCCTGTTTTACTTATTTTGTCCATCTTTTTAATGTTTAAGGTTTAAGTAAAGAGTGAATATAATCTTAATATCTTATTTTTATTGGGAGCAGAAGGTCTCTTTCTATTACTTTTAAAATTTCCTTTTTAAAACTTTGATCAACATCAGTTTAGATGATGCCAGTGAGGTAAAGATACTACCCCCCCTCAAGTCCCTAGCAAGTTATACCAACACTATAGGATGATTTTCGGCATTAGAATAAAAAATCATTGTGAAAGAGATTGTGATATGAACAGAAGTGAGAAAACTTTAAAAGAATGCTCAAGACAATGATAATGGCAATTGTTAAAAATCTGTCAGTCATTATGCATCCATCACAGAAATCAAACAAAAAAACAGTGATAAGCCTACTAATACTCAAGACAAATATAAGGGGCATCAGATTGAAAAGAGAAACAGGAAAGGGTGAGAGACACACAAAGAAAAATACAAGGCAATCTGATAGGATTAATTGTGGGCAAAGTTCTGTTCAGTTCAGTTCAGTTCAGTCACTCAGTCATGTCTGACTTTTTGCGACCCCATGAATCGCAGCACACCAGGCCTCCCTGTCTATCACCAACTCCAGGAGTTCACTCAGACTCATGTCCATCGAGTCAGTGATGCCATCCAGCCATCTCATCCTCTGTCGTCCCCTTCTCCTCCTGCCCCCAATCCCTCCCAGCATCAGAGTCTTTTCCAGTGAGTCAGCTCTTCACATGACGTGGCCAAAGTACTGGAGTTTCAGCTTTAGCATCATTCCCTCCAAAGAAATCCAAAGCTGATCTCCTTTAGAATGGACTGGCTGGATCTCCTTGCAGTCCAAGGGACTCTTAAGAGTCTTCTTCAACACCACAGTTCAAAAGCATCAATTCTTCGGTGCTCAGCCTTCTTCACAGTTCAACTCTCACATCCATACATGACCACAGGAAAAACCATAGCCTGGACTAGACGGACCTTTGTTGGCAAAGTAATGTCTCTGCTTTTGAATATGCTATCTAGGTTGGTCATAACTTCCCTTCCAAGGAGTAAGCGTTTTTTAATTTCATGGCTGCAGTTACCATCTGCAGTGATTCTGGAGCCCAAAAAAATAAAGTCTGACACTGTTTCCACTGTTTCCCCATCTATTTCCCATGAAGTGATGGGACCAGATGCCATGATCTTCGTTTTCTGAATGTTGAGCTTTAAGCCAACTTTTTCACTCTCCACTTTCACTTTCATCAAGAGGCTTTTTAGCTCCTCTTCACTTTCTGCCATAAGGGTGGTATCATCTGCATATCTGAGGTTATTGATATTTCTCTTAAGGATATTTCACCAGGGCACTTAATTTCAGTCTACTAACTCCTGTTAGGTTCCTGCTTTTTGTAAGCATAAGTGTCACCACTCTTCTAGTGAGGAAAAGTGGGTCAATTATGGTAGTGCGGCATAGTTGGGAATAAGACTGGAAAGGCATGACTGACTCATTGCATAAAGGGGCACATATGGGGCAAGGGTAGATTAGCACGTATTGTGCTGAGTGCTTATTTTGTGCCAAGTGTTGTAAAATTTTATCATCCAGATAGCATTATTTGTTGTTGTTCAGTTGCTCAGTTCTGTCTGACTTTTTGTGGCCCCATGGACTATAGCACACCAGGCTTCCTCATCCTTCCCAATCTCCTGACATTTACTCAAACTCATGTCCATTGAGTCAGTGATGACATTCACCAATCTCATCCTCTGTTGCCCCTTCTCCCCCTGCCTTCAATCTTTCCCAATATCAGGATATTTTCCAGTGAGTCAGCTCTTCACATCAGGTGGCCAAAGTATTGGAGCTTCAGCATCAGTCCTTCCAATGAATATTAGGATGATTTCCTTTAGGATTTGTCAGGAGCCTCATTAGGCATTACTGACAAAATGGAGGTATGGCCCTAAACCCCCTCCCTTTGTTCCGTAGGCACAGACCCGGAATGAAGGCGTTAGGCTTTGTGATTCTGACTTGTTTTTTCCTTTCCTTTACTGAGTTGACTTAAGATATTAAGGTGCTTATTATTTTTTATAGGAGCATGAGAAGGCACAAAGCCTTCTGCAGCTGTGCTCAGAGAATAATTCATAAAGTTAATCACTGACATTTGTTCAAGGACTTTTGCAAAAAGGTGTTCCAGGGTGAGCACACAGGCCACAACTTGAGACCATGGGAGGGATTTCTATCTGAAGCCTATTTGTGAGGAAAGTGATTATGGCAAAGGAGTTTGCTGAATATAGGGCTTAGGAATAATTAAAAGTTAGAAGCTAAAGATTTAAGGGATGCTGTAATATTAGCATATTCTACTATAGCTTATAGAAATTAGGGACTTTAGAGATATTATTAGCTAGAAGCCCTTTCTAAGAAATAGTGAGCTTAGGATGCTAGGGGCAAACAGGACTTAGAAAGATAAGAATTAAACTGAGGAATGTGATATGCAGTCCAGACATTAGCATGAGTTACAGTGTATCCACAAGCACACATGAGAAAAAGTAGATAAGAGAATCACTGAGGAAGGAACTCCTTTTGAGGGGCAACAATGATTTTTGGAGAAAAATAAATCTGGGTCAATGGGAACTAAAAATATCAAACCTCTGACCTAATGGTTTTTTAAAAGTATAAAAGAGAAGCATAAGCTTGAAATAAACAGGCAGTCCAAGAAAACTGAGAGGCTGCCTCAGTTTATCGCTGACACTGCTCACCCCTTCAGGTTGAATCCCTGGCTGCTTGAGCTGGACTCCGGCAAGGATTGACTGGTTTGATCTCCTGCTGTCCAAGGGACTCTCAAGAGTCTTCTCTAGCACTACAGTTTGAAAACATCCATTCTTCAGCACTCAGCCTTCTTTATTGTCCACCTGTAACATCCACACATGACTACTGAAAAAAACATAACTTTGAGTATATGGACCTTTGTCAACAAAGTTGGATATATTCACCTCCACTTATAGATAAGAAAATGGAGCCAAGATGGTGGAGAAGTAGGACGGGGAGAACACTTTCTCCCCCACAAATTCATCAAAAGAGCATTTAAACGTCGAGTAAATTCCACAAAACAACTTCTGAATGCCGGCAGAGGACATCAGGCACCCAGAAAAGCAACCCAACTCTTCGAAAGGAGGTAGGAAAAAATATAAAAGACAAAAAAAGAGACAAAAGAGGGAGGGACGGAGTTCCGTCCCGGGAAGGGAGTCTTAAAAAGAGAGAAGTTTCCAAACACCAGGAAACCTTCTCACTGTCGAATCTGTGCCGAGCTTTGGAAGCACAGAGGGCAACATAAAAGGGAGGGAAAAAAAAAATAAACAATTAAAAATCGCAGATTGTGAGCCCTACAGTAACTCCCCCAGCGGAGAAGCAGCGCAGACGCCTGCACACGGCATTAGCAAGCGGGGGCTGGGCAGGGAAGCGGGGCACGGGCTGTGTCCCTTAGAGTAAGAATCGGGCCGAATGTTCTGAGCGCTATCTGAGTGAAATAATTTGGGCTAGCAAACCAGACTGTGGGATATCTACCACGCGAAAAGCCAGCCCTAACCTAAGACACCACCAGGCCCGTGCACAGAACAAAGGACTGAACAGAGATAGCCGGCTGCAGACCTTCCCCCTCCGGTGACAGGCAGCCAGAGCCGGAAGGGGAACATCGCAGCCCCAGAGAGACACTATCTATAAAACTGTAAGCAGGCTTCTTTGCTAACTAAAACTTCTTAGGGGTCTGGACGGTCAACATCTGCCTGAGAAGGTGCGCTGGTTTTACACCCAGATAACTGAGTGGCGGGGAGGCGATAAGTCGCAGCATTGGCGCCCGCCAAACACATCACCTGAGCTGCTCGGATCTGGGAAGAGCACAAAACGCAGGCCCAACCGAGTCTGCGCCTCTGAGGACTACCCGAGTGCCTGAACCTGAGCGGCTTGGGCCTGGGAGCTCAGCCCAGGGCCGGCCTCTGATTGTTCCCGGCGGAACAACCTAGAGCCCAAGCAGTGTGGGCAGGGAGGCTACATGCGCCTTGAGAGGGGGCAGATCCAGTGTGGCTGAGGCACCGCGAGCGCACGCCAGTGTTATCTGTTTGCAGCACCCCTCCCTCCCTCCCCACAGCATGGCTGGACAAGTGAGCCTAAATTTAAAAAAAAAAAAAAAATAGTGTCCTCAACCATCCCCTTTGTGTCAGGGCGGGAACCAGACACTGAAGAGACCAGCAAACAGAAGAAGCTATAACAGAGGGAAACGCCTTGGAAGCTACAGGCCATAGATTAAAACCCTGTGGTTACTACGGATTACATAGGAAGGGGCCTATAGATCTTGAGAAATATAAGTCAGACTAAGGAACTAGCCAAAAATGAACTGAACCCACAATACTCACAACAAAACCAGAGAAAGACCTAGATATATTTTTACTATTTTTACGATCAATCTTTCTTTTTTTAATTTTCTTTTTTTAAATTTTAAGTCCTCTATTGTCCTTTAATTTTCACTTTTATAACTATTACTTTGCAAAAAAAAAAAAAAAAAAAAGACCCTATTTTTTTTTCTTCTTCAGCAAACTTCATATATATACTTTATAATTTTTTGACTGTGTTTTTTTTTTTTTTTTCTTCTTTTCTTTAACATTGTATTTTTGAAATCCCAAACTCTACTCTAGATTTTTAATTTTAGCCTTTTGGTATATGTTATCAATTTTGTACCTATAGTTTTCTTCATAATTTCTGTGACTTTTTTTTTCCTCTGTTTCTTTCTCTTCTTCTTTTATATAACATCGTATATCTGCAATTCCAAACTCTACTGAAGATTTTTAATTTATGCTTTTTGGTATTTGATATCAATTTTGTACCTGTATTTTCTTTATAATTTTTGCGACATTGTTTTTGTTGGTTTGTTTGTTTTCTCTCTTTATTTTTCTTCTTCTTCTTTTTTTTTTAATATTGTATTTTTGAAATTCCAAACTCTACTCTAGATTTTTAATTTTAGCCTTTTGCTATATGTTATCAATTTTGTACCTATAGTTTTTTTTTTTATAATTTCTGTGACTTTTTTTTTCTTTTTTTTCCCTCTGTTTCTTTCTCTTCTTCTTTTATATAATATCGTATATCTGCAATTCCAAACTCTACTGAAGATTTTTAATTTTTGCTTTTTGGTATTAGTTATCAATTTTGTACCTGTAGTTTCTTCATAATTTTCGCGACCTTGTTTGTTTTTCTTTGTTCGTTTTTTTCTCTCTTTCTTTTCCTTCTTCTTTTCATTAACATCGCATTTTTGAAATTCCAAACTCTACTCTAGATATTTAATTTTTGCTTTTATGTATTTGTTACCAAGTTTGTACCTTTAAGAACCCAATCTTCAGGACCCATTTTTTCACTAGGGTACGAGATTGCTGGCTTGACTGCTCTCTCTCCCTTTGGACTCTCCATTTTCTCCACCAGGTCACCTGTATCTCCTCCCTAACCCCTCTCTACTCTACCCAATTCTGTGAATTTCTGTGTGTTCCAGACGGTGGAGAACACTTAGGGAACTGATTACTGGCTGGATCTGTCTCCCTCCTTTTCATTTCCCACTTTTATCCTTCTGGCCACCTCTGTCTCCTGCCTCCTTCTTCTCTTCTCTGTATAACTCCGTGAACGTCTCTGAGCGGTCCAGTTGTGGAGTGCACATAAGGAAGTGACTACTGGCTAGCCCACTCTCTCCACTATTGATTCCACCTCATCTCATTTGGGTCACCTCTAACTCCCTCCTCCCTCTTCTCTTCTCCATGTAACGCTGTGATCCTCTCTGAGTGACCCTCACAGTAGAGAAACTATTCATCTTTAACGTAGATGTTTTATCAATGGTGCTGTATAGAAGGAGAAGTTTTGAAACTACTGTAAAAATAAGACCGATAACTGGAAGTAGGAGGCTTAAGTCCAAACCCTGACTCCAGGGAACTCCTGACTCCAAGGAACATTAATTGACAGGAGCTCATCAAACGCCTCCATACTGACACTGAAACCAAGCACCACACAAGGGCCAACAAGTTCCAGGGCAAGACATACTAAGCAAATTCTCCAGCAACAAAGGAACACAGCCCTGAGCTTCAAGATACAGGCTGCCCAAAGTCACCCCAAAACCATAGACATCTCATAACTCATTACTGGACATTTCATTACACTCCAGAGAGAAGAAATACAGATCCATCCACCAGAACATCGACACAAGCTTCCCTAACCAGGAAACCTTGACAAGCCACCTGTACAAACCCACACACAGCGAGGAAACGCCACAATAAAGAGAACTCCACAAACTGCCAGAATACAGAAAGGACACCCCAAACTCAGCAATTTAAACAAGATGAAGAGACAGAGGAATACCCAGCAGATAAAGGAACAGGATAAATGCCCACCAAACCAAACAAAAGAGGAAGAGATAGGGAATCTACCCGATAAAGAATTCCGAATAATGATAGTGAAATTGATCCAAAATCTTGAAATTAGAATGGAATCACAGATAAATAGCCTGGAGGCAAGGATTGAGAAGATGCAAGAAAGGTTTAACAAGGACTTAGAAGAAATAAAAAAGAGTCAATATATAATGAATAATGCAATAAGTGAAATTAGAAACACTCTGGAGGCAACAAATAGTAGAATAACAGAGGCAGAAGATAGGATTAGTGAATTAGAAGATAGAATGGTAGAAATAAATGAATCAGAGAGGACAAAAGAAAAACGAGTTAAAATAAATGAGGACAATCTCAGAGACCTCCAGGACAATATTAAACGCTACAACATTCGAATCATAGGGGTCCCAGAAGAAGAAGACAAAAAGAAAGACCATGAGAAAATACTTGAGGAGATAATAGTTGAAAACTTCCCTAAAATGGGGAAGGAAATAATCACCCAAGTCCAAGAAACCCAGAGAGTCCCAAACAGGATAAACCCAAGGCGAAACACCCCAAGGCACATATTAATCACATTAACAAAGATCAAACACAAAGAACAAATATTAAAAGCAGCAAGGGAAAAACAACAAATAACACACAAGGGAATACCCATAAGGATAACAGCTGATCTTTCAATAGAAACTCTTCAAGCCAGGAGGGAATGGCAAGACATACTTAAAATGATGAAAGAAAATAACCTACAGCCCAGATTATTGTACCCAGCAAGGATCTCATTCAAGTATGAAGGAGAAATCAAAAGCTTTTCAGAGAAGCAAAAGCTGAGAGAACTCTGCACCACCAAACCAGCTCTCCAACAAATACTAAAGGATATTCTCTAGACAGGAAACACAAAATGGTGTATAAATTCGAACCCAAAACAATAAAGTAAATGGCAACGGGGTCATACTTATCAGTAATTACCTTAACGTAAATGGGTCGAATGCCCCAACCAAAAGACAAAGACTGGCTGAATGGATACAAAAACAAGACCCCTACATATGTTGTCTACAAGAGACCCACCTCAAAACAGGGGATGCATACAGACTGAAAGTGAAGGCCTGGAAAAAGATTTTCCATGCAAATAGGGACCAAAAGAAAGCAGGAGTAGCAATACTCATATCAGATAAAATAGACTTTAAAACAAAGGCTGTGAAAAGAGACAAAGAAGGTCACTACATAATGATCAAAGGATCAATCCAAGAAGAAGATATGACAATTATAAATATATATGCACCCAACACGGGAGCACCGCAGTATGTAAGACAAATGCTAACAAGTATGAAAGAAGAAATTAACAATAACACAATAATAGTGGGAGACTTTAATACCCCACTCACACCTATGGATAGATCAACTAAACAGAAAATTAACAAGGAAACACAAACTTTAAACAATACAATAGACCAGTTAGACCTAATTGATATCTATAGGTCATTTCATCCCAAAACAATGAATTTCACCTTCTTCTCAAGCGCACATGGAACCTTCTCCAGGATAGATCACATCCTGGGCCATAAAGCTAGCCTTGGTAAATTCAAAAAAATAGAAATCATTCCAAGCATCTTTTCTGACCACAATGCAGTAAGACTAGATCTCAATTACAGGAGAAAAACTATTAAAAAATCCAACATATGGAAGCTGAACAACATGCTGCTGAATAACCAACAAATCACAGAAGAAATCAAAAAAGAAATCAAAATTTGCATAGAAATGAATGAAAATGAAAACACAACAACCCAAAACCTGTGGGACACTGTAAAAGCAGTCCTAAGGGGAAAGTTCATAGCAATACAGGCACACCTCAAGAAACAAGAAAAAAGTCAAATAAATAACCTAACTCTACACCTAAAGCAACTAGAAAAGGAAGAAATGAAGAACACCAGGGTTAGTAGAAGGAAAGAAATCTTAAAAATTAGAGCAGAAATAAATGCAAAAGAAACAAAAAAGACCATAGCAAAAATCAACAAAGCCAAAAGCTGGTTCCTTGAAAGGATAAATAAAATTGACAAACCATTAGCCAGACTCATCAAGAAACAAAGGGAGAAAAATCAAGTCAATAAAATTAGAAATGAAAATGGAGAGATCACCACAGACAACACAGAAATACAAAGGATCATAAGAGACTACTATCAACAATTATATGCCAATAAAATGGACAACGAGGAAGAAACGGACAAATTCTTAGAAAAGTACAACTTTCCAAAATTCTACCAGGAAGAAATAGAAAATCTTAACAGACCCATCACAAGCACGGAAATTGAAACAGTAATCAAAAATCTTCCAGCAAACAAAAGCCCAGGTCCAGACGGCTTCACAGCTGAATTCTACCAAAAATTTAGAGAAGAGCTAACACCTATCCTGCTCAAACTCTTCCAGAAAATTGCAGAGGAAGGTAAACTTCCAAACTCATTCTATGAGGCCACCATCACCCTAATACCAAAACCTGACAAAGATACCACAAAAAAAGAAAACTACAGGCCAATATCACTGATGAACATAGATGCAAAAATCCTTAACAAAATTCTAGTAATCAGAATCCAACAACACATTAAAAAGATCATACACCATGACCAAGTGGGCTTTATCCCAGGGATGCAAGGATTCTTCAATATCCACAAACCAATCAATGTAATACACCACATTAACAAATTGAAAAATAAAAACCATATGATTATCTCACTAGATGCAGAGAAAGCCTTTGACAAAATTCAACATCCATTCATGATAAAAACTCTCCAGAAAGCACGAATAGAAGGAACATACCTCAACATAATAAAAGCTATATATGACAAACCCACAGCAAACATTATCCTCAATGGTGAAAAATTGAAAGCATTTCCTTTAAAGTCAGGAACAAGACAAGGGTGCCCACTTTCACCATTACTATTCAACATAGTTTAGGAAGTTTTGGCCACAGCAATCAGAGCAGAAAAAGAAATAAAAGGAATCCAAATTGGAAAAGAAGAAGTAAAGCTCTCACTGTTTGCAGATGACATGATCCTCTACAGAGAAAACCCTAAAGACTCCACCAGAAAATTACTAGAACTAATCAATGACTATAGTAAAGTTGCAGGATATAAAGTCAACACCCAGAAATCCCTTGCATTCCTATACACTAATAATGAGAAAACAGAAAGAGAAATTAAGGAAACAATTCCATTCACTATTGCAACGGAAAGAATAAAATACTTAGGAATATATCTACCTAAAGAAACTAAAGACCTATATATAGAAAACTATAAAACACTGGTGAAAGAAATCAAAGAGGAAACTAACAGATGGAGAAATATACCATGTTCATGGATTGGAAGAATCAATATAGTGAAAATGAGTATACTACCCAAAGCAATCTATAGATTCAATGCAATCCCTATCAAGCTACCAACAGCATTCTTCACAGAGCTCGAACAAATAATTTCACAATTTGTATGGAAATACAAAAAACCTCGAATAGTCAAAGCGATCTTGAGAAAGAAGAATGGAACTGGAGGAATCAACCTACCTGACTTCAGGCTCTATTACAAAGCCACAGTCATCAAGACAGTATGGTACTGGCACAAAGACAGAAATATAGATCAATGGAACAAAATAGAAAGCCCAGAGATAAATCCATGAGCCTATGGACACCTTATCTTTGACAAAGGAGGCAAGAATACACAATGGATTAAAGACAATCTCTTTAACAAGTGGTTCTGGGAAATCTAGTCAACCACTTGTAAAAGAATGAAACTAGAACACTTTCTAACACCATACACAAAAATAAACTCAAAATGGATTAAAGATCTAAACGTAAGACCAGAAACTATAAAACTCCTAGAGGAGAACATAGGCAAAACACTCTATGACATACATCACAGCAGGATCCTCTATGACCCACCTCCCAGAATATTGGAAATAAAAGCAAAAATAAACAAATGGGACCTAATTAACCTTAAAAGCTTCTGCACATCAAAGGAAACTATTAGCAAGGTGAAAAGACAGCCTTCAGAATGGGAGAAGATAATAGCAAATGAAGCAACTGACAAACAACTCATCTCGAGAATATACAAGCAACTCCTACAGCTCAACTCCAGAAAAATAAATGACCCAATCAAAAAATGGGCCAAAGAACTAAATAGACATTTCTCCAAAGAAGACATACAGATGGCTAACAAACACATGAAAAGATGCTCAACATCACTCATTATCAGAGAAATGCAAATCAAAACCACTATGAGGTACCATTTCACACCAGTCAGAATGGCTGTGATCCAAAAGTCTACAAGTACTAAATGCTGGAGAGGGTGTGGAGAAAAGGGAACCCTCTTACACTGTTGGTGGGAATGCAAACTAGTACAGCCACTATGGAGAACAGTGTGGAGATTCCTTAAAAAACTGGAAATAGACCTGCCTTATGATCCAGCAATCCCACTGCTGAGCATACACACTGAGGAAACCAGAAGGGAAAGAGACACGTGTACCCCAATGTTCATCGCAGCACTGTTTATAATAGCCAGGACATGGAAGCAACCTAGATGTCCATCAGCAGATGAATGGATAAGAAAGCTGTGGTACATATACACAATGGAGTATTACTCAGCCATTAAAAAGAATACATTTGAATCAGTTCTAATGAGGTGGATGAAACTGGAGCCTATTATACAGAGTGAAGTAAGCCAGAAAGAAAAACACCAATACAGTATACTAACGCATATATATGGAATTTAGAAAGATGGTAACAATAACCCTGTGTACGAGACAGCAAAAGAGACACTGATGTATAGAACAGTCTTATGGACTCTGTGAGAGAGGGAGAGGGTGGGAAGATTTGGGAGAATGGCATTGAAACATGTAAAATATCATGTATGAAACGAGTTGCCAGTCCAGGTTCGATGCACGATACTGGATGCTTGGGGCTGGTGCACTGGGACGACCCAGAGGGATGGAATGGGGAGGGAGGTGGGAGGGGGGTTCGGGATGGGGAACACATGTATACCTGTGGCGGATTCATTTTGATATTTGGCAAAACTAATACAATTATGTAAAGTTTAAAAATAAAATAAAATTAAAAAAAAAAGAAAATGGAGGCATATGGTGGTCAGATAACTTAACAAAGGCCATTCAACAGTTTGTAAAACAGATTTTAAATACTTGTATAACAACCCCCAAATTCTTCTCCTTTCAATGGATTCCCAAGTGTGGTTATGGCAACAGATTCGTCCATTAGAGTAAAAAAGATGCTGATTTCCATGCATTGATCCTAAGGTTTGAGTTAGTAATTTAGTAGATATTTGGAAGCACTCTTGCTAGAGTCTGCCTTTCATGGAGCTTTGTAGATGATTCTCATGAAGCTAATCTACAGACTAGCGTTTGGGAAACATTTGTCTACCTTTCATGAATAGATTTGATTGTGGGACATTCTTTAACTTAAACCTGTAGGTACTAAAGAACTAAAAGCAGTTTTTGATGGAAGTGAGTGCAATGAACAAATCTTCATTTCAGAAATATCATTTTAGCAGAATCAGAATGGAGGATAAATTAAACAACAGAGACTGGAAACAAGCTCAGTAAGAAGATTATTGCTGTAGTCCAAGCAAGAAATGATGAGGCTTGAATGGAAGCATTAGCAGTACACCTCATTCCACTGCTATCCTCAGGACCCATGATATGAGAAGGAAGGTTGTCTTCTAGCAAGATCCCTTTAATATTTCCAGTTAAAAAGATAGCAAAATAAGCAAATAAACAACTGGGGAAAAAAAGAAAAGAGCCGGTAGTGTACTAGAGGTATCTCATATCAGCTCATGAGAGCTCAATTGCACACATCTTCTCAACTCGGTTTTCCAAAAAAGGATATTAGTAGTTTAAATCGTCCATGGCAGAAGTATTTATACCATGGAAACAAATCAGCGCTTTCATTTTTTTGAACAGACAGTTATTAAATATTTATAAACATGTCTCTGGATTTAAACTCCCTTTCACATTGGCCAAGGTAAAGTTTTTGATACTAAATTCTCAATTATAATGATTCATGCTCTAATGTGGCTTCAATAGTCTCTTCAATAAAAGTATCTTTTAAGTTGAAAGTTCATTATGCACAAAATGATTAATTTTCCTATATTTAAGATACTTTATGCATCTAATTTTATGTGCTATCATTCAAGACTGAGATTCATTCTCATTTTCCCTTAATGAAATTTTTATTTTCCCGTAGATTTATAAGGCACTGGAAGCTTGTAGTTTTTAATATGACAGATAATCTTTTGTCCGAAGCAACGCAGAAAAATTTTTTTTAACTTTTTTTTCTAGGTCTGTTCGGAAAAAAACATATACAGGAATAGAAATGATATTTCTATACTGTAACATAACAGGGTACTCCTACATTACAGAAGAGGGCAGGCTTTTAAATTGTTAGTGATATATAAGCATTTTCAGTTGAAGGACCAAACAATGCAAATAGTAACTTTTGTAAGTAACATAACAGAGTAGTGTGGAGTTGTCATGAAATGATTGTAAAATTGGCAAATACTACCAGTTCACTCTCAGGGACTTAATAGCAAATTCATGTTATCAGCATCTGCACATAGATTGTTAAAAATGATGTTTACAATTTCTTAGTTTTGATATGAAGATGTGTTTCCATTTCAAAAAAGTAAATGAGGTTTAAATCTTTTTTTGTTGTTGTTCTTTTTGTTGGACAAAATTTCACTAAATTGCATGAGTTAGAAATGAATACAGAGTGAAGTAAGCCAGAAAGAAAAACACCAATACAGTATACTAACGCATATATATGGAATTTAGAAAGATGGTAACAATAACCCTGTGTACGAGACAGCAAAAGAGACACTGATGTATAGAACAGTCTTATGGACTCTGTGGGAGAGGGAGAGGGTGGGAAGATTTGGGAGAATGGCATTGAAACATGTAAAATATCATGTATGAAATGAGTTGCCAGTCCAGGTTCGATGCACGATACTGGATGCTTGGGGCTGGTGCACTGGGAAGACCCAGAGGGATGGAATGGGGAGGGAGGAGGGAGGAGGGTTCAGGATGGGGAACACATGTATACCTGTGGCGGATTCATTTTGATATTTGGCAAATCTAATACAGTTATGTTAAGTTTAAAAATAAAATAAAATTAAAAAAAAAAAGAAATGAATAGCTCAAGAAATTGTATATAATGGGAAATCCAACTTCCTTTCACACCAGGCTCGTCTCATTTTTTCCTTTAAAATGAAGTGACTGAGAATTCTATTTGAAAGGTGTTAGGTGATGGCAAAAGTTGCTGTTTTCAGCATATTTTCTATTATAAAGTATCACAATTTTTTTTTTTTATTAGTAGATCACATACCTGAAAAAGAAATCCCTTTTCCCAGGCTTTGAAATTGATACTAACTTATAGTGAATAAGAATCTCTGCTCAGCAAATAGTAAAGAAGGCTATATGTTCCCTATTTTAATGACCTATGTAGACAGGAAAACATATCATTAGCCACATTTGTGGATGAGTTTGAGCAACTTTTTAGCTAGGCTATCCTAACAAAGATTAGAAGAGAAAACGAGATTAGGTATAAGACAATAGGTTCTTACTTCTCTCATTAAAAAGTCTATTTCTTAAAAAAAAAAAAAAAATCTACTTCTAACCAAGTTTCCTCTAAAGTACCCATGATAAGGTGAGATCATTCAGAACAGTTTAAGTAAATTTAACAGTTAAAAATATCTCCATTTTAAACTTTAAAATCAAATTTAATTCAACAGTGGCAGCTAAGTTTTTAAGTAGATTAATTTTCATTTTCACTACATTCTCTCCTAATTCCTCAAATATATATCATCAACATCAGCCCATATATACATATTGTTGGTATGAAATTTTAAAACAACCTAAGCCCAACTATCACATTTGCATCCCTTATGTATAACACTATTTTTCAGTATTAATGATATGTATCTGTGTTTTAAAAAAGACAAAAAGCATACGATTTTCTTGAGAAGCATTTATAGTATAAAAGTATATTAATCAGCTTTATAATATAATATACTATGCACCGAAAAAGCAAGAGAGTTACAGAAAAACATCTACTTCTGCTTCACTGATGACAACAAAGTCTTTTACTGTGTGGATTACAAAAAACTGTGGAAAATTCTTAAAGAGATGGGAATACCAGGCCACCTGACCTGCCTCTTGAGAAATCTGTATGCGGGTCAGGAAGCAACAGTTCGAACTGGACATGGAACAACAGACTGGTTCCAAAGAGGAAAAGGAGTACATAAAGACTTTATATTGTCACCTTGCTTATTTAACTTATATGCAGAATACATCATGCAAAATGCCAGGTTGGATGAAGCACAAACTGGAATCAAGATTACTGGGAGAAATATAAATAACCTCAGATAAGCAGATGACACCACTCTTATGGCAGAAAACAAAGAACTAAAGAGCCTCTTAATGAAAGTGAAAGAGGAGAGTGAAAAAGTTGGCTTAAAGCTCAACATTCAGAAAACTAAAATCATGGCATTCAGCCCCATCACTTTATGGCAAATAGATGGGGACACAATGGAAACAGTGAGAGACATTATTTTGGGGGGACTCCAAAATCACTGCAGATGGTGACCTCAGCCATGAAATTAAAAGACAATTCCTTCTTGGAAGAAAAGCTATGACCAACATAGACAGCATATTAAAAAGCAGAGACATTACCAACAAAGTTCTGTCTAGTCAAAGCCATGGTTTTCCTAGTAGTCATGTATGGATGTGAGAGTTGGACTGTAAAGAAAGCTGAGTGCTGAAGAATTGATGCTTTTGAACTGTGGTGTTGGAGAAGACTCTTGAGAGTCCCTTGGACTGCAGGGAGATCCAACCAGTCCATCCAAAAGAAAATCTGTCCTGAATATTCATTAGGACTGATGCTGAAGCTCCAATACTTTGGCCACCTGATGTGAAGAACCGATTCATTGGAAAAGACCCTGATGGTGGAAAAGATTGAAGGCGAGAGGAGAAGGGGATGACAGAGAATGAGATGGTTGGATGGCATCACCAAAGTGATGGACATGAGTTTGAGTAGGCTCTGGGAGTTGGTGATGAACAGGGAAGCCTGGCATGCTGCAGTCTATGTGGTCACAAAGAGTCAAACAAGACTGAGGGTTTGAACTGACTCACAGATAATATTCTGAATAAAATTTTTGTCATATTGCTAATACTCAATCATTCAAAATGAAAAGAATACAAAATTAGACTACATTTGTAAAGCACAGATCTAGATTTGAAGCCCATCTCTACCTAAATTTAGGGGTATTATCTTGAGCTCATAATGTTACTTCATATTTTTATCTGTAGAATAAAAATAAAAATGCATGTATTGCAGAACTGTTCCATTAATTAAATACAGTGTGTGTGTGTGTGTGTGTATACACATACATACATACATATAAAATGGTGCCTGACAGTATCTAACACTTGGTAAGTGCTTCATGAAAGGTAAACAATATTTTGATAATTGTATTATTGTTGTTTCTATAGTAAAATAGACTCTTAGGATGTCAGCTTAAACTCTCAGACTATTCTTTATGGAAAAGATTAAAAGTCTACAAATAACAAATTCTCAGAGGATGTGGAGAAAAAAGAATCCTCTTACACTGTTGGTAGGAATGTAAATTGTTGTAGCCACTATGGAGAACAGGATGGAGTTTCCTTAAAAAAACTAAAAATAGAGCTACCATATAACCCAGCAATCTCACTCCTGGGTGTATATAAAAACTCACACAAAAACTCAAATTTAAAAGGCACAATCACCCTAAAGTTCATAGCAGCACTATTTACTATAGCCAGGAAAAGAACAGAGACTAAATACTCATCAACAGATGAATGCCCATCAATAGATGAATGGATAAGGAAGATGTGGTACATATATACAATGAGATATTACTCAGCCATAAAAAAGAATGAAATAATGCCATTGGATGAAGCTCAAGCTGGAATCAAGATTGCCAGGAGAAATATCAATAACCTCAGATACACAGATGACACTACCCTTATGACAGAAAGTGAAGAAGACCTAAAGAGCCTCTTGATGAAAGTGAAAGAGGAAAGCGAAAAACTTGGCTTAAAGCTCAACATTCAGAAAACGAAGATCATGGCATCTGGTCCCATCACTTCATGGGAAATAGATGGGGAAACAGTGGAAACATTGCCAAAGAATTGATGCTTTTGGTTTTTTTTTTTTTTATTTTATATATATATATATTTTTAAATTTTATTTTATTTTTAAACTTTACATAATTGTATTAGTTTTGCCAACTGTGATGTTGAATAAGACTCTTGAGAGTCCGTTGGACTTCAAGGAGATCAGACCAGTAAATCCTAAAGGAAATTAATCCTAAATATTCACTGGAAGGATGATGTTGAAGCTGAAGCTCCAATACTTTGGCCACCTGATGAGAAGAATTGACTCTCTGGAAAAGATCCTGATGCTAGGAAACATTGAAAGCAGGAGAAGGGGATGACTTGATGAGTTGGTTGGATGAGGATGAGTTGGTTGGATGGCATCACAGACTCAATGGACATGAGTTTGAGCAAGCCCCAGGAGATGGTGAAGGACAGGGAAGCCTGGCATTCTGCAGTCTATGGAGTTGCAAATAGTTGGACACAACTGAGCAACTGAACAGCAGTGCCATTCCAGCAACATGGATGGACCTAGAGATTGTCATACTAACTGAGGTAAGTCAGGAAGAAAAAAGCCATTACCCTGTGATATCATTTACATGTGAAGTCTAAAATATGACACAAATGAATGTATTTATGAAACATAAACAGACTCACAGATATAAAGAACAGACTTCTGGTTCCTAAATGTAGGGAGGGTGCAGGAGGGATGGATTGGGAGTTTTGGATTAACAGATGCAAACTGTTACATATAGAATGGATAAACACTAAGAACCTACTGTATATCACAGGTAAGTGTATTCAATACCCTGTGATGAGCCATAATGGAAAAGAATAAGGAAAATAATGTGTATACTTATATATAGGTATAAGTGAATCACTTAGCTATTCAGATATCAACAGAACATTCATGGACATGAATTTGAGCAAACTCTGGGAGATAGTAGAGGACAGAGAAGCCTGGTGTGCTGCAATCCATAGGGGCTCCCAAAGAGTTGGACATGACTTAGCAACTGAACAACAACAACAACAACAAAAATTGTAAATCAACTATACTTCAATTAAAAAAAAATAGACACCATTCTCTAAATGGATGTCATATTGATTTTTATTTCTTAGTAGATGCAATTGGTAGAGGATGGAATAACTAAGTGGTTAAAAGCAAGTAGTATAGAGCTAGGCTACCTTGGTTCTCCAATTTATAGCTGTGACTCTTTCCTGTGCTAAGTCTCATCAGCATAATTGAATTTATCACAAGTAATTTTGTGAAGACTAAATGAGTCATTTTAAATAGTTGGCAATATACCTGGCACATAGTAAGTACTCAAAAGTGTTAAAATCTTCAAAAGTTAAATGTAAATTATTTTACTTAGAATAGCTAAAGTGCATCATAAAGCTGATTAACATATACTATATGTTACAGCAGTTCCTAAAGGATATATTGGTTTGAGGTAAGTAGTATTTTAGTAAATATCATTAACAGTAGATTGTAGAGTTTTTATTATCTGAATAAGTTAAACAAATTTGTCTTTTTATTTTCAGAGACCATACTTCTTTCTTCATTCCTTTAAAAGCTGCTTCTGCTCATTGGGGGCCAGATATCATACCAAAATGGCAATTCTGTCTAGGCTTTGGGAGATATTTCTAACTTAGACAAAGATCCCTCCCCTGTGAATAGGATCTAGTTTCAAAAAGTTGGTAGGAGTTGGTGGTTCAATTGGGCCCATTGTCAAGCTTAAGGGAAAAAAAAAAGTCCAAGACAAGGAAAGGACTAGAATTTTAGCTAATAGAATAGAACTTTTAGGGCCCAAAGTAAGAGTGGATTAAAAGTATTGAAGTTTAGGGGTTATAAAAATAAGTATCGTTCCTCATGAATTCTGCATCCTAGGAACCAGTTGGCAGCAAAAACATTCAGAGGATGAAGATGGCAAACGAATGTTGGAAAGCACAGAGGGGCCCAATACTTATAATTGGAACACTAGATCCTTTGCTCTAGTCCAAGGTGGGGCTAAAGTTACTTGTACACGTTCTCCCTAGGTAGTGGCAGCAGCTAGGACCAACCAACAGACATACTTAGAGAAGAAAATAAAGATAAATAAGATAGCAATTAAAAATCTATGTCCTGTATCTCCACGGCATAAGTTTCTAGATAAACTCAAGGGGACTTATGTGATGCTACTTGATATACTCAAAAGCCTCCAATATATTCCCAAGAATGATGCTATCCCACTGCTCTATCCTATAGAACTGATTTAGGGGTAAGCTATTTCCTAAACAAAAATATATTACAGACATGTCTTTCCTAGGCTTTCAATAAAAATACTGTACTGAATGAATTTAAGTAGATGGAATCATTCATTCTCACTTGTCAATGTGGATGTATCTTGTGACAAAAATTAAATTGGTTTTATATGATTGGATTTTCACAAAGCTTGATCAGTTTTTCCATAGGTCAACAAATGGTGAAAATGAAAAATACTCATTATTTTGCTCAATGGGTCATCACAACGCAGTGCAACAACTAAGATAAGCAAAATTCCTCATTCACATCTAATTCAGTCATAATCACAACACTGAAGACATAGTGAAGATTCATAGGTAATAAAAACTAAAAGAGAAAATAATTTAAATGTCTTTCTTAGTATTGTGATTTACATCTCAATAGTATCTAAAAATCATACTGTACTTCTTAATTAACTATATTTAATTTATAAGCATTTACTAAAGTCAAAATTATGAAAAGAATTTTAAATTATTTAATTAAAATATTTTCATTCCAATGTATTTTATTTAGGTGAATATGCATGAATAATTTATACAGATGATTATGTATATAAGAAAATATACTTAATTATGATAAAAAATTGAGCCAATATTATGTTAGATTAAATTTAATATATTAAAATAATCTTACTGTTATTTTAACTTTCTCTCAAAACCTATTTTCTTTCTTTTTTTTTTTTTTTGTTAATTTATTTTTTATTGAAGGATAATTCCTTTACAGAATTTTGCTGTTTTCTGTCAAACCTCAACATGAATCAGCCATAGGTATACTTATATCCCCTCCCTTTTTAAACTCCCTCCCATCTCCCTCCCCATCCCACCCCTCTAGGTTGATACAGAGCCCCTGTTTGAGTTTCCTGAGCCATATAGCAAATTCCTGTTGGCTATCTATTTTACATATAGTAATGTAAATTTCCATGTTACTCTTTCCATACATTTCACCTTCTCCTTCCCTCTCCCCATGTCCATAAGTTTATTCTCTATGTCTGTTTCTCCATTGTTTCCCTGTAAATAAATTATTCAGTACCATTTTTGTAGATTCCATTTATATGTGTTAGAATATGGTATTTATCTTTATCTTTCTGACTCACTTCACTCTGTATAATAGGTTCTAGGTTCATCCACCTCATTAGAACTGACACAAATGCATTCCTTTTTATGGCTGAGTTATATTCCATTGTGTATATATACCACAACTTCTTAATCCATTCATCTGTCGATGGACATCTACTCAAGCATTGTATCTTTAGCCAAGAAGAAAATTCAATATAAATCAGCATTTATACATCATCCAAGATTAAGTAACAGGAAAGGAGTGGGCATACACAATTATGGAGACTGAGAAGTTCCACAATCCACTGTCTGAAAGCTGGAGATCCACAAAATCTGGTGGTACAATTCAATCTTAGTTTGAGGGCCTTTGAATTAAGGGAACTGATGGTGTAAATCCCAGTTCAAGGAAGTAGAAGATCACATAAACTGTCCCAGTTGACATAGTGAGACAGTACCAAAGGGGTCTCTAATATCTATCTTTTGTTCTTTTCAGGTCTTCAATGGATTGAATAATGCACAGCCACATAGAGGAGTGCAATCTACTTTGCTTGGTCCACTGATTCAAAATTTGTTTGTGCTTATTTTGATTTTCTTTGTCCCTACCATTAACTTGGATTATGCTTATTTAAAATTCATATTAAATGATGAGACAAACAACAGAAAGGGGAGAGATGAATAATATTTAGTAAGTACTTTCTATATATAGGAATTATGCTAGGTATTTTTATTTATCTTTTCTATCAACTCTTCATAGTAACACTGAATTTAGTTGTATTATCCCAATTAATAAGAACAATTATTGAGGCGATGACTTAAATAGGCCACATTCAGAGCAGTTGAAATTCAAAAAAAAAAAAAAAAAAGAAAGAAAGAAAAGTGTGGTCTGCTGATTGGAAAGTGATATTATAAAAAGTAAAGATCTTTATTTACATTTTTAAGCATTTGGGAAATCTCCCTTTATGCATTTCTCCTGGAGATACCTTAATAATGCACTGTGATTCTATTTAAAGTTCAGAATAAGTTTTGAATATTTCTTAGATTGTTAAATTGTGACCTGCAAGAAATATTAAAATAATCATTTTCAAATACAATTTCACAAGCAATGCATGTAGCCAAGAAAAAAACTATAAATATTTAAACTTGAAAGATGTCTTGTTACTGATAAATAGTCTATGAGGTTTTGCCTACTCTATAGTTCAAGTTCAATTAAGCAGATGTTGTATAAGCCAGTTAAAGACATAATCACCATAATCATTTCATTTTTTCAGGAAACCTCCAGATGCTTGACTGTAACCATACTCTTGTTCTCAAAAGATGTATGTGTCTTATTTCTGTAGAAACACAGACAATAAATTAAGTGATTTTTGATACTAAAAAAAAAAGCCAATCTCATCTAGAAACACCTTCATGGATATACCCAGAAATAATGTTTTATCTGGACACTCCATGGCCAGTCAAGAGGACACATAAAATTAACCATCACAATCTACCATAGCAAAATAATACAGGCTAGGTGATTTAAAGAACAGAAATTTATTTTCTCACAATTATGAATGTTAAATGTTAGTTTCTCCTGAGGCCTTTCTCCTTGGGCAGGAGATGGCCACCTTCTCACTATGTCCTAATATGGTTTATCTCCTGTGGGCACAAAAGCCTCGTGTTTCTTTGTATCTCCAAATGTTTTCTTCTTATAAGGATACCAGGGCTTCCCTGGTGGCCCAATGGTAAAAGAATCCACCTGCATTGTGGGAGACACATACAGGAGACTCAGGTTTTATCCTTGGGTCAGGAAGATCCTCTGGAGGAGGGAATGGCAACTCACTCCAGTATTCTTTCCTGGGAAATTCCATGGACAGAGGAGCCTGGTGAGCTTTACTCCATAGGATCACAAAAGATGTGGACATAACTTGGCAACTAAATGCAGAAACAATAAGGATACCAGTCAGATTGGATTAAGGCCTCATTTTAACCTAAACACTCCTTTTGAGGCCTTATCTCCAAATACTGGTGATTAGGGCTTCAGCATATGATTCTGGACGAGTAATTTTGGCCTATAACAACTATAAACCCTCAGATTTAAGTTCAATTTACCATAAACAGAAAAAATGAAAACTAAATGAAGGCAAGCAATAATTATATTTCTCAAAACTAGTGGTAATGAGACAATCTTCAAACCTCTGACTGACAAGCACATTGCTATATACAGAGGGACTAAGTAGAAGGATAATGAATAATTCATTGTTTGAAGAAATAGAAACAGAAAGACATTGGAGCAAGATCATTAAAGTACTGTAACAAAAATATAGTCAGTATGGAGTACTATGCCCAAATAAAATACCTTTCCAAAATGAAGGTAAAATAATGACTTTTTCAGACATGAAAAAAGTGAATGAAATCACCACCAGCAGATCAACTCTATAGATAAAGTAAGAAGAAGACCTTTGTGGAAAAAGAAAATAATACCATGAAAGTGAAAGTGAAGTCCCTCAGTCATGTCCGACTCTGCAATCCCATGGACTGTAGACTAACAGCCTCCTCCATATATGGGATTTTCCAGGCAAGAATACTGGAGTGGTTTGCCATTTCCTTCCCCAGGAGATCTCCCCAACCCAGGAATTGAATCTGGGTCTCCCGCATTGTAGACAGACGCTTTACCATCTGAGCCACAAGGGAAGTTCAATAATACCATGGTAAAATATAGGTCATATAAAGAACATTGAAAATAGCAAGAATTTGGGTGACTTTTTTGAGACTATTTGTATTATTTAACTATATTCAAATATACTCTTTAAATAAAAATTGTGGTATTATAGTATGAGGCTTATCCGTTTGGGTCAGTTCAGTCACTCAGTCATGTCCAACTCTTTGTGACCCCATGGATCGCAGCATGCCAGGCTTTCCTGTCCATCACCAACTCCCGGAGTTTACTCAAATCCATGCTCATTGAGTAGTGATGCCATCCAACCATCTCATCCTCTGGCTTCCCCTTCTCCTCCCGCCTTCAATCATTTCAAGCATCACGGTCTTTTCAAATGAGTAAGTTCTTCGCATCAGGTGGCCAAAGTATTGGAGTTTCAGCTTTAGCATCAGTCCTTCCAATGAATATTCAGGACTGATTTCCTTTAGGATGGACTGGTTGGATCTCCTTGTAGTCCAAGGGACTCTCAAGAGTCTTCTCCAACATGACAGTTTAAAAGCATCAATTCTTTGGCACTCAGCTTTCATTATAGTCCAACTCTCACATCCATACATGATCACTGGAAAAATCATAGCCTTGACTAGACAGACCTTTGTTGGCAAAGTAATGTCTCTGCTTTTTAATATGCTGCCTAAGTTGGTCATAACTTTTCTTTCAAGGAGTAAGCGTCTTTTAATTTCATGGCTGCATCACCATCTGCAGTGATTTTGGAGCTCAAAAAATAAACAAATAGATTCTGCCACTGTTTCCCCATCTATTTGCCATGAAGTGATGGGACTGGATGCCATAATCTTAGTTTTCTGAATGTTGAACTGAACTGATGGGACCGGATGCCATAATCTTAGTTTTCTGAATGTTGAGCTTTAAGCCAACTTTTTCACTCTCCTCTTCCACTTCATCAAGAGGCTCTTTAGTTCTTCATCACTTTCTGCCATAAGGGTGGTGTCATCTGTGTATCTAAGGTTTTTTATATTTCTCCCAGCAATCTTGATTTCAGCCTGTGCTTCCTCCAGCCCAGCATTTCTCATGATGTAATTTGCATATAAGTTGAATAAGCAGTCTTGAAGTACCTATTTGAACCAGTCTGTTGTTCCATGTCGAGTTCTAACTGCTGCTTCCTAACCTGTATATAGATTTCCCAAGAGGCAGGAAACGTGCTCTGGTATGCCCATCTTTTGAAAAATTTTCCGCAGTTTATTGTGATCTACACAGTCAAAGGTTTTTGCATAGTCAATAAAGCAGAACTAGATGTTTTTCTGGAACTCTCTTACTTTTTCGATGATCCAGCGGATGTTGGCAATTTGATCTCTGGTTCTTCTGCCTTTTCTAAATAAAGATTGAACATCTGGAATTTCACAGTTCACGTACTGCTGAAGCCTGGCTTGGAGAATTTTGAGCATTATTTTACTAGCGTGTGAGATGAGTGCAATTGTGTGGTAGTTTGAGCATTCTTTGGCATTGACTTTCTTTGGGATTGGAATGAAAACTTACCTTTTCCAGTCCTATGGCCACTGCTGAGCTTTCCAAATTTGCTGGCATATTGAGTGTAGCACTTTCACAGCATCATCTTTTAGGATTTGAAATAGCTTCACTGGAATTCCATCACCTCCACTAGCTTTGTTTGTAGTGATCCTTCTTAAGGCCCACTTGACTTCACATTCCAGGATGTCTGGCTCTAGGTGAGTGATCACACCATTGTGATTATCTGGGTCGTGAAGATCTTTTTTGTACAGTTCTTCTGTGTATTCTCGCCACCTCTTCTTAATATCTTAAAATGCATGATAAAAATAGCATAGTAATATACTTAAATAATATCACTTAAACTGTGATACATTATATATGTATATTATAAATGCTACAGAAACTTCTAAAAATGCAAAACAAATAATTAAATATAATACATGAAAATAAGTGAAAAACACAATCATAAAAAATAATCTCTGTGGTAAAATTAATCTCCAGATAAATGTCAGTCAAAGCCATGAGATTAAAAACATAAAGAGATCTCATTTCACATTCACTAGGATGGATATAATTTAAAAAATCACATAATAGCAAGTGCTAGTGAGGGTATGGAGAAATCAGAACTTTCATACACTGTTGGCATGGATGTAAAATGATCCAGCCACTTTGAAGAACATTCTGGCAATTCCTCAAATGGTGAATATAGAATACCATATGACCCAGCAATTCCACTCCTAGTTATATACCCAAGAGAAATTGAAACTGTCCACAAAAACCTTTATGTGTCTATAGCAGCATTATTCATAAGAGTCAAAAGGTAGAAACAACCCAAATGTCCATCAACTGATGAGTGAATAAGAAAAATGTAGTCTGTCCATACAATAGAGCATTATTCAACCTTAAAAATGAAGTTCTAATACATGCTAAAACATAGATGAACCTAGAAAACATGCTGAATGAAGTAAATCTGTCACAAAAGACCACATATTATGTGATTCCGATATGAAATGTCTAGAGTAAGCAAATCTTTAGACAGAAAGTAGATTAGGATTGGGAAGAATATGAGGAGACAGGGATAAAAGCTAATGTGTATTTGGTTTCTCTTAGAGATGAAAAATGTTCTAAAATGGACTCTGGTGATGGTTGCATATATCTGTGAAAAATACTAATAACAATTAAATTGTACATTTTTAAAAAATACTCAATCTGAATAGGAATCAGGAAAAAGGTGTACATGAGCAAACAACTAGCAAGAAGGTTGAAAACAAAATCAGGAAAGGAGTTTTAATCCTAACAATATTAATAAACCCGCTAAAGATGTTCTAAACCATCCAAATAAAAGTCAGAGAATATCAGTTTGGATAAAACCCAGTGATGTGTTGTCTTCAAGAGACCCACTTTAAATAAACAGGCACAAGTAGGTTAAAAGGAAATGAATGGGAATGGAATAACCATAATAACATTAAATAAAAGAAAACTGGACTGGCTTAATTAACAACAGACAAAACATATTTGATAAGTTTAGCTTTATAATAATCTTGAAATTAGGTATAGTTACCATTCTTAATTTGTTGTTTGTCAAAGTTGTTCTGGTTCTTCTAGGTCATTGGCATTTTCAACTAATTTAGAATGAGCTTCTCATTTTCTACTTAAAAATAAAACTCCAAATATATTGTAAGAGACAATACATGTCATGCCAAATGATGAGAGTCAAGTCATTCAAGAATACATAATTTTAAACACTTATGTCTCTATAAAACAGCTTCAAAAGACATCAAGAAAAATTTATATAACTCAAAACAGAGTTATAAAAACCTATACTTATAATCAGATATTTCAATATGTCTCAATAATGTATAAAATGTTTATAGAGAAATTTGAAAAGAATCTACAGAGAAGTTACTAAAAGTAATAAATGGGTTTATCCACTGTTACAGTATACAAGAACAGTATAAACAAATCAACTCTATCTCTATATACTGGCAAAAAAATTGAGAATTAACATTAAAAATAATAGGATTTTTACTAAAAATAATTGCGATTCCCTGATGGCTCAGACAGTAAAGAATCTGCCTGCAATGCAGGTGACCTGAGTTCAATCTCTGGGTCAGGAGGATCCCCTGGAGAAGGTAATGTCCACTCACTCCAATGTTCTTGCCTGGAGA
Source organism: Bubalus kerabau (assembly GCF_029407905.1). Classification (NCBI taxonomy): domain Eukaryota; kingdom Metazoa; phylum Chordata; class Mammalia; order Artiodactyla; family Bovidae; genus Bubalus; species Bubalus kerabau. The sequence continues at coordinate 54,350,162 of NC_073647.1, read as the reverse complement.
ATCCCATGAACAGATGAGCCTGGTGGGCTACAGTCCCTGGGGTCACAAAGGGTCAGACACAACTGAGTGACTAAAATAAAAAATAAATTAAAAATAATATTATTTCAAACAGCATCAAAAATATGAAGTGCTTATGGATTAACATGATGAAAAATTGAATTCAAGACGTATACAATATAAACTACAAAACATACTGAGAGATTGTTATTGTTCAGTCACTCAGTCATGTCCGACTCTTTGTATTCCATGGACCGCAGCACACCAGGCCTCCCTGTCCTTCACTATCTCCTGGAGTATGCTCAAACTCATGTCCATTGAATCAGTTATGTCATTCAACCATCTCATTCTGTTGTACCCTTCTCCTCCTGCATTCAATCTTTCCCAGCATCAGGGTTTTTTTTCCAATGAGCCAGCTCATTGCATCAGGTGGCTAAAGCACTGAAGCTTCAGCTTCAGCATCACTTCTTCCAATGAAGATTCAGGGTTGATTTCCTTTAGGATTGACTGTTTTGATCTCCTTCCTGTCCAAGGGTGTTCTCAAGAGTGTTCTCCAGCACCACAGTTTGAAAGCATCAATTTCTTGGCACTGAGCCTCCCTTATGGTCCAACTCTCACATCCATACATGACTACTGGAAAAAAAAATAGCTTTGACTATACATATCATTGTTGGAAAAGCAGTGTCTCTGCATTTTATTTAATATGCTGCCTAGATTTGTCACAGCTTTTCTTCCAAGAAGTAAATGTCTTTTAATTTCATGGCTGTAGTCACCATTTGCAGTGATTTTGGAGCCCAAGAAAATTAATTTTCTCACTGTTCCTATTGTTTTCTGATCTATTTGCCATGAACTGATGGGACCAGATGCCATGATCTTAGTTTTTTTTGAATGTTGAGTTTCAAGCCAGCATTTTCATTCTCTTCTTTCACCTTCACCAGGAAGCTCTTTAGTTCCTCTTCACTTTCTGCCATAAGAGTGGTGACATCTGCATATCTGAGGTTATTGATATTTTTCCCAGCAAACTTGATTCCAGTTTGAGCTTCATCCAGCCTGGTATTTCACATGATTTCTGCATATATGTTAAATAGGCAGAGGGAAATATACCACTTTCATGTATTCCTTTTCCAATTTTGAACCAGTGTGCTGTTCCATGTCCAGTTCAAACTGTTGCTTCTTGACCTGCAAATAGGTTTCACAGGAGGCTGGTAAGGTGGTCTTCTCTTCCCATTTTGTAAACCACTAAGCTAAATGCTTTAGAATAGTCAATAAAGCAGATGTTTTTCTGGGTCTCCCTTGTTTTTTCTATGATTCAGTGGATGTTGGCAATTTGATCTCTGGTCCCTCTGCCTTTTCTAAATCCACTTTTCACATGTTAAAATTCTTGATTCATGCACTATTGAAGCCTATCTGGAAGGATTTTGAACATTCCCTTGCTAGCACGTTAAATGAGTGTAATTGTGCAGTAGTTTGAGCATTCTTTGGCATTGACTTTCTTTGGGATTGGAATGAAAACTGACCTTTGCCAGTCCTTGTGGCCACTGCTGAGTTCTCCAAATTTGCAGGAATATTGAGTGCAACACTTTCACAGCATCATCTTTTAGGATTTGAAATAGCTCAGCTGGAATTCCATCACCTCCACTAGCTTTCCCCGTAGTGATGCTTCCTAAAAGGCCCACTTGACTTTGCACTCCAGGATGTCTGGTTCTAGGTGACTGATCACACCATTTGGTTATCTGGGTCATTAAGATATTTTTTGTATACTTCTTCTGTGTATTCTTGCCACCTTTTCTTAATATCTACTGCTTCTGTTAGGTCCATACCCTTCCTGTCCTTTATTGTGCCTATTTTTGTATGAAATGTTCCCTTGGCATATCTAATTTTCCTGGAGAGCTCTCTAGTCTTTCCCATTCTATTGTTTTCCTCTATTTCTTTGCATTGATCACTTAGGAAGGCATTCTTATCTCTTCCTGCTATTCTTTGGAACTCTGCATTCAGATGAGTGTATCTTTCCTTTTCTCCTTTGCTTTTTGCTTCTCATCTTTTCTCAGCTATTTGTAAGACCTTCTCAGACAACCGTTTTGCCTTTTTGCATTTCTTTTTGGGATGATGGTTTTGATCACTGCCTCCTGTCCAATGTCATGAACTTCTGTCCATAGTTCTTCAGACACTCTATCAGAGCTATTCCTGAATCTAGTCTCCAGGTTTAAGTTATTGCAAACAAAGCGGAATAAGTACTTACAAGTATTTTTGTGGGCAAGGTGTGAGGTATCCAGTTGCTCCACAGCTTCACCAACACTGACTATAGTCAGTCAGTCATTCTTTTAATGCGTGTATATGGCCTCCCAGGTGTCTTAGTAGTAAGGGATCTGCCAGCCAAGAAGAAGACATGGATTGTATTCCTGGGTCAGGAAGATCAGCTGGAGAAAGAAGTGGCACTCCACTTCAGAATTCTTGCCTGGAGAGTTCCATGATCAGAGGAGCCTTGTGGGCTGCAGTCCACAAGCTCACAAAAGAACCAAACATGACTTACTGACTAAACAATATGTGTATACAGTATCTCATTTTGGTATTGATGTATATTTGCTTGATGATGAATGATGTTGAGTAACTTTTTATGTATTAATTTACCATCTATTTATCTTCTTTTCTAAAATGTCTGTACAAATCTTTTGCTTATTTTACCATGGGGCTGTTTATTTTTACATTTGAATTTTATAGGTTCTTTATATATTATAAATTCAAGTCCTTTTTAAGATATGATTTGCAAAAGTCTTCTGAAAGTCTGTAGCCTGTCTTTTCATTCACAGTGTCATTTGAAGAGTACATGTTTTTAGTTCTGATGAAGTCCAATAAGCTTTTTCTTTCTTTTATTGATTATCCTTTTGGTATAATTTTTAAGGAAGAAGTCTTTGCCTCACTAAACATCATTTTTTTTTTCATTTTATCTTTTAGAAGATTTGTAGCTTTAGGTTTTTAATTTTGTTCTATGATTCATTTTGAGTTAATTTTTATATATGCCACAAGGTATGGATTTAAATTAAGTTTTTCTAGGTATATTGAAATGTGACTGTTCCAACACCATTTAATGAAAAGACAACTATTTCTCAACTGAATACCCTTTTTACCATTTAAAAAATCAGTTTTTCATATATGTGTGCCTCTATTTCTGGACTTTACTTGGTTACACTGATCTACTTGTCTGTCTTCATTCTAAATTCAAACTGGTATTTTTTTTTTTTTTTACCATAACTTCATATTAAATTTCGAAATTTGGTAATATTTGTATCCTAATTTTATTATTTTTCAACACTGCTTTGTCTATTATGGGCACTATGCATTTCCATTATAGCTTTTACATTAGTTTGTCAATTTCTATGAAAAAAATTTATTTTATGGTGAAATTTTGTTTGAGATTTTTCATTGAATGTATAGGTCAATTTGGGAGGATTAATATCTTGAAAAAATTATTTTTCCCACTCAAGAGGAATAACATCTTTACATTTATTCAAGTCTTCTGCAACCTCCATCTGCATTTTGATGGGTATATCTGAATACAGAGAGAGGGGAAGCCATTTGGCTATTCAGGTATGACCTAAATCAAATACCTTATGATTATTCGGTGGACGTGACAAATAGATTCAAGGGATTAGATCTGATAGACAGAGTGCCAGAAGGACTGTGGACAGAAATTTGTAACATTTTACAGGAGGCAATGATCAAAATCATTCCCCTCAAAAAAAAAAAAAAAAGCAAAAAGGCAAATTGTTGTCTGAGAAGGCTTTACAAATAGCTGAGAAAAGAAGAGACACCAAAGGCAAAGGAGAAAAGGAAAGATACACTCATCTGAATGTAGAGTTCCAAAGAAGAGCAAGGAGAGATAAGAACCCCTTTATAAGTGCAAGAAATAGAGGAAAACAATAGAATGGGGAAGAGCAGAGATCTCTTCAAGAAAATTAGAGATGCCAAGGGAACATTTCATACAAAGATAGGCACAATAAAGGACAGAAAATGTATGGACCTAACAGAAGCAGTAGATATTAAGAAAAGGTGGCAAGAATACAAAGAAGAAGTATACAAAAAAATCATAATGACCCAGAGAGGCAAATAGTGTGATCAGTCACCTAGAGCTAGACATCCTGGAGTGCAAAGTCAAGTGGGCCTTAGGAAGCATCACTATGGGCAAAGCTAGTATAGGTGATGGAATTCCAGCTGAGCTATTTCAAATCTTAAAAGATGATGCTGTGAAAGGCTGCACTAAATATTCCAGCAGATTTGGAGAATTTAGCAGTGGCCCTAAGGACTGGAAAAGATCAGTTTTCAGTCCAATCCCAAAGAAGGGTAATGTCAAAGAATGTTCAAGCTACTGCACAATTGCACTCATCTCACACACTAGAAAATTAATGCTCAAGATTCTCCAAGCCAGGCTTCAACAGTACATGAACCATGAACATTCAGATGTTCAAGCTGGATTTAATAAAGGCAGAGGAACCAGGTATAAAATTGCCAATATCCACTGGATCATAGAAAAAGTAAGAGAGTTCCAAAACTACACCTACTTCTGCTTTACTGACTATGCCATAGCATTTGACTCTGTGGATAACAACAAACTGTGGAAAAATTCCAAAAATTGGGAATAGCAGACCACCTTACCTGCCTCCTGTGAAAACTGTTTGCAGGTCAAGAAGCAAGAGGTAGAACCAGACATGGGACAACAGATTGGTTCCAAATTGGGAAAGGAGTATGTCAAGTCTGTATATTGTCACCCTGCTTATTTAATCTATATGCAGAGTATAGCATGTGAAATGCTGGGCTGGATGAAGCACAAGTTGGAATCAAAATAGCTGGGAGAGTAATATTCCATTGTGTATATGTACCTCAACGTCTGTACCATTCATCTGTCGATGGACTTCTAGGTTGCTTCCATGTTCTAGCTATTGTAAATAGGGCTTCACTAAACAAGGAATGCATTTGAGTCAGTTCTGATGAGGTAGATGAACCTAGGACCTATTATATTGGGTGAAGTGAGTCAGAAAGAGAAAAATAAATATCATATTCTAACGCATATATACAGAATCTAGAAAAATGGTACTGAAGAATTTATTTACAGAGAAACAGACATAGAGAAAAAACTTATGGACATGAAGAGAGCGAAGAAGAGGGTGAGATGTATGGAAATAGTAACATGGAAACTTACATTACCTTATGTAAAATAGATAGCCAATGGGAATTTGCTGCATGGCTCAGGAAACTCAAACAAGGGCTCTGTATTAATCTGGGGGGAGTGTGGCAGGAGATGGGAGGGAGTTTCAAAAGGTAGGGGATATATGTATACCTATGGCTGATTCATATTGAGGTTTGATAGAAAACAACAAAATTTTGTAAAGCAATTATGCTTCACTAAAAAATAAAGTTTGCTGGGTAAAACATCAATAACCTCAGATGCACAGATGACACCACCCTTAAGGCAGAAAGTGAAGAGGAACTACACAGCCTCTTGAAGAAAATGAAAGAGGATAGTGAAAATGTTGGCTTAAAACTCAGCATTCAAAAAACTAAGATCATGGCATCTGGTACCATCACTTCACGGCAAATAGATGGGGAAACAATGGGAAAAGTGAGAGACTTTCTTTTTTGGGGGGAGGGGGTTCTAAAACTACTGCAGATGGTGACTGCAGCCATGAAATTAAAATACACTTGTTTCTTGGAAGAAAAGCTATGACCAACCTAGACAGCATATTAAAAAGCAGAGATATTACTTTGCTGACAAAGGTCTGTCTAGTCAAAGCTATGTTTTTTTCCAGTAGTCATGTATGGATGTGAGTTGGATCATAAGGAAAGCTGAGCACTGAAGAATTGATGCTTTTGAACTGTGGTGCTGGAGAAGACTCTTGAGAGTCCCTTGGACTTCAAGGAGATCAAACTAGTCAATCCTAAAGGAACTCAGTCCTGAATATTCATTGAAAGGACCGATGCTGAAGATGAAACCCCAATACTTTGTCCACCTGATGAGAAGAGTTGACTCTGGAAAAGACCCTGATTCTGGGAAAGATTGAGGGTAGGATGAGAAGGGGATGACAGAGGATGAGATGGTGGGATGGCATCACTGACTCAGTGAACATGAGTTTGAGCAAGCTCTGAGAGTTGTTGATGGACAGAGAAGCCTGACATACTGCAGTCCATGGCTTTCCAAAGAGTTAGACATGCTGAGTGAATGAACTGAGCTGAACTTAAACCTGGAGACAACCCTGGAGACAATCCACCAAGGGTGAATGGATAAATGTATTTTATGTGCGTGTTAGTCACTAAGTCATGCAACTCTTAGCAACCCCATGGACTCTAGCCTGCCAGGCTCCTCTGCCCATAGAGTTTTTGGGGCAATACTGCAGTGGGTTGCCATTTCCTTCTCCAAAACACATTTTGGTTTATATCTATAATGGATATTACTCAGCAATAAAAGGTAACAAATAATTGATAAATAGAACAACATGAATGAATGTAAAATATTAATTTGCTGAGTGAAATAAAACAGGTAAAAATGAGTACATACTGTATAAATCTATTTATAAAAAACTGTGCAAAGCAGTCTATATGTCAGAAAGCAGTTCAGTGTTTACCAGGGCATGAGAAATGGGGGGACAGAAACGAGGGATTACCAAGGGGCACCTGGATACTTTTGGGGTAGTGATAAACTATGTTCATTATATTGATTATAGTTATGGCTTCATGAGTATAAACAGATTACAGACTTATAATATTGTACTCTTTATATATGTGTAAGTTCAGTCCAGTTCAGTCTCCCAGTTGTGTCTGACTCTTTGCAACCCCATGGACTGCAGCATGACTGGCCTCCCTGTCCATCACCAACACCTAGAGTTAACTCAAACTCATGTACATCGAGTTGGTGATGCCATCCAAGCATCTCATTCTCTGTCATCCCCTTCTCCTCCTGCCCTGAATCTTTCCCAGCATCAGGGTATTTTCAAATGAGTCACTTCTTAGCATCAGGTGGCCAAAGTATTAGAGTTTCAGCTTCAACATCAGTCCTTCCAATGAATATTCAGGACTGATCTCTTTTAGGATGGACTGGTTGGATCTCCTTGCAGTCCAAGGGACTCTCAAGAGTCTTCTCTAACACCACAGTTCAAAAGCATCAGTTCCTTGGTGCTCAGCTTTCTTTATAGTTCAACTCTCACATCCATACTGGACTAATGGAAAAACCATAGCCTTGACTAGATAGACCTTTGTTGGCAAAGTAATATCTCTGCTTTTTAATATGCTATCTAGGTTGGTGATAACTTTCCTTCCAAGGAGTAAGCATCTTTTAATTTCATGGCTTCAATCACCATCTGCAGTGATTTTGGAACCCAAAAAGTGGCAGCCACAGTTTCCACTGTTTCCCCATATATTTGCCATGAAGTGATGGGACCGGATGCCATGATCTTAGTTTTCTGAATGTTGAGCTTTAAGCCAACATTTTCACTCTCCTCTTTCACTTTCATTAAGAGGCTCTTTAGTTCTTTTTCACTTTCTGCTATAAGGGTTGTGTCATCTGCATATCTGAGGTTATTGATATTTATCACAGCAATCTTGATTCTAGCTTGTGTTTCATCCAGCCCAGCATTTCTCACAATGTATTTTGCATATAAGTTAAATAAGCAGGGTGACAATATATAGCCTCGATGTACTCCTTTTCCTATTTGGAAACAGTCTTTTGTTCCATGTCCAATGCTAACTCTTGCTTCCTGACCTGCATATAGATTTCCCAAGAGGCAGGTCAGGTGCTCTGTTATTCCCATATTTTGAAGAATTTTCCACAGCTTGTGGTGATCCACACAGGCAAAGGCTTTGGCACAGTTAATAAAGCAGAAATAGATATTTTTCTGGAACTCTCTTGCTTTTTTGGTGATCCAGCAGATGTTTGCAATTTGATCTCTGACCTTTGCCTTTTCTAAAACCAGCTTGAACATCTGGAAGTTCAAGGTTCACATATTGTTGAAGTTATATATGTATATTTTTTATATACAGTTTTAAATATTACTATGTTTTAAGAGTTAATAGCCAAAATAGAAATGTAGTATCTTGCACATCATTTCTCCTTCATATATACATCTAAGCAATGTGAAACAATGATCCAGATACATTTAAATAATATTTAATTAAAATTCTACAATTAGTCTGTCATTTCTGGCTTTCCTTCTTTTAACATGTATATTACTATTCAACTATTATATTTACTCAGGCATTGAACTCCAGAAAACCATTACAAGCCTGAATTCTACTAGGTTTCAAGTACTTCATTCTGGTCAAGTATTATATATGAAATAATATAGTGGATATTGAACATGAATGTTATTTTATAACTATTTAAGCAACTCTGGCTCAATGGAAAGAAAGAAAAATACTCTACTCCCTGTACCGGAAAACAAACGTGAAATATTCCAGTTGGTTATCATACTGGGCTCTTTTGCTTGGCTGTCTTTTAAAAGAGATTTGTTAAAGAGGGGGGCACAAAGACAATAATACTTCATTTTCATTTATAATGAGCCTTTATGATGATCATGGTGATATGCTAGCATAAATTGGGATTATTAAAAACCCTCAGCTGTTTATCTAATTTTCCAAAAAATACACTTACTTGAAAATATTCACTGCTTCTTATATTAGTGATTTTAAGTAACCAAAATGATTGAATACATACTCATAATGAATCCATTAGAGTCAGTTATATTTGCTTGGGTGATTTGGGTGATACTTTGAGTTGGTAAGGGAGAGTTAATATTTAATAAGAACAGCATGAAAACCATGATTTGCTACAGAAACCTTAAGCCTGTATCAGCAAGTCTGTAGCAATAATGTACAAGGATCTATCACACTGAAAAATATGTGAAAGACACTTAACCATACATTCTCAACAAGGGTGATATATTCCTAAAGAGGGCAAAAAGAGTTCATGGGGGCCAAAATATATTTGATATCACAAAAGTTTGTGGCCCTTTAAATAGGAAAAGGAGTACGTCAAGGCTGTATATTGTCATCCTGCTTATTTAAATTACATGCAGAGCGCATCATGAGAAATGCTGGGCTGGAAGAAGCACAAGCTGGAATCCAGATTACACAGAGAAATAACAATAACCTCAGATATGCAGATGACACCACCCTTATGGCAGAAAGTGAAGAGGAACTAAAAAGCCTCTTGATGAAAGTGAAAGAGGAGAGTGAAAAAGTTGGCTTAAAGCTCAACATTCAGAAAACTAATATCATGGCATCTGCTCCCAACACTTCATGGGAAATAGATGGGGAAACAGTGGAAACAGTGTCAGACTTTATTTATTTATTTATTTATTTTGGCTCCAGAATCACTGCAGATGGTGATTGAAGCCATGAAATTAAAAGATGCTTACTCCTTGAAAGGAAAGTTATAACCAACCTAGATAGCATATTCAAAAGCAGAGACATTACTTTGCCAACAAAGATTCGTCTAGTCAAGGCCAAGTGTTTTCCAGTGGTCATGTATTGATGTGAGACTTGAACTATAAAGAAAGCTGAGCACCGAAGAATTTATGCTTTTGAACTGTGGTGTTGGAGAAGACTCTTGAGAGTCCCTTGGACTGCAAGGAGATCCAACCAGTCCATCCTAAAAGAGATCAGTCCTTGGTGTTCATTGGAAGGACTGATATTGAAGCTGAAAGTCCACTACTTTGGCCACCTGATGCGAAGAGCTGACTCATTTGAAAAGACTGTGATGTTGGGAAAGTTTGAGGGCAGGAAGAGAAGGGGATGACAGAGAATGAGATGCTTGGATGGCATCACCAACTCAATGGATATGGGTTTGGGTGAACTCCAGGTGTTGGTGATGGACAGGGAGGCCTGGCATGCTGTGGTTCATGGGGTCACAAAGAGTCAGACACGACTGAGCTACTGAACTGAACTGCAAGGTCATTCTCAAAGTAGTATCATCTTAAACTTTTTTTATGTGCTTGAAATTAAACAAGAAAGTTATAGGTGCCAGCCATTTGGATGGTTTTTTTTTTTCTTCTTTTTTTAAAAAATTTTATTTTATTTTTAAACTTTACAAATTGTATTAGTTTTGCCAAATATCAAAATGAATCCGCCGCAGGTATACATGTGTCCCCCATTCTGAACCCTCCTCCCCCTTCCCTCCCCATACCATCTCTCTGGGTCATCCCAGTGCACTAGCCCCAAGCATCCAGTATCGTGCATTGAACCTGGACTGGCAACTCGTTTCATACATGATATTATACATGTTTCAATGCCATTCTCCCAAATCTTCCAACCCTCTCCCTCACCAACAGAGTCCATAAGACTGTTCTATACATCAGTGTCTCTTTTGCTGTCTCGTACAAAGGGTTATTGTTACCATCTTTCTAAATTCCGTATATATGCGTTAGTACACTGTATTGGTGTTTTCCTTTCTGGCTTACTTCACTCTCTATAATAGGCTCCAGTTTCATCCACCTCATTAGAATTGATTCAAATGTATTCTTTTTTTTTTATTTTTTTTTTATTTTTTTTTTTTAATTTTATTTTATTTTTAAACTTTACATAACTGTATTAGATTTGCCAAATATCAAAATGAATCCGCCACAGGTATACATGTGTTCCCCATCCTGAACCCTCCTCCCTCCTCCCTCCCCATTCCATCCCTCTGGGTCGTCCCAGTGCACCAGCCCCAAGCATCCAGTATCGTACATCGAACCTGGACTGGCAACTCATTTCATACATGATATTTACATGTTTCAATGCCATTCTCCCAAATCTTCCCACCCTCTCCCTCTCCCACAGAGTCCATAAGACTGTTCTATACATCAGTGTCTCTTTTGCTGTCTCGTACACAGGGTTATTGTTACCATCTTTCTAAATTCCATATATATGCGTTAGTACACTGTATTGGTGTTTTCCTTTCTGGCTTACTTCACTCTGTATAATAGGCTCCAGTTTCATCCACCTCATTAGAATTGATTCAAATGTATTCTTTTTTTTTTAATTTTACAATATTGTATTAGTTTTGCCAAATATTGAAATGAATCCGCCACAGGTATACCTGTGTTCCCCGTCCTGAACCCTCCTCCCTCCTCCCTCCCCATACCCTCCCTCTGGGTCGTCCCAGTGCACCAGCCCCAAGCATCCAGTATCGTGCATCCAACCTGGACTGGCAACTCGTTTCATACATGATATTATACATGTTTCAATGCCATTCTCCCAAATCTCCCCACCCTCTCCCTCTCCCGCAGAGTCCATAAGACTGATCTATACATCAGTGTCTCTTTTGCTGTCTCGTACACAGGGTTATTGTTACCATCTATCTAAATTCCATATGTATGTGTTAGTATACTGTATTGGTGTTTTTCTTTCTGGCTTACTTCACTCTGTATAATAGGCTCCAGTTTCATCCACCTCTTTAGAACTGATTCAAATGTATTCTTTTTAATGGCTGAGTAATACTCCATTGTGTATATGTATCACAGCTTTCTTATCCATTCATCTGCTGATGGACATCTAGGTTGCTTTCATGTCCTGGCTCTTATGAACAGTGCTGCGATGAACATTGGAGTACATGCGTCTCTTTCAATTCTGGTTTCCTCGGTGTGTATGCCCAGCAGTGGGATTGCTGGATCATAAGGCAGTTCTATTTCCAGTTTTTTAAGGAATCTCCACACTGTTCTCCATAGTGGCTGTACTAGTTTGCATTCCCACCAACAGTGTAAGAGGGTTCCCTTTTCTCCACACCCTCTCCAGCATTTATTGCTTGTAGACTTTTGGATCGCAGCCATTCTGACTGATGTGAAATGGTACCTCATAGTGGTTTTGATTTGCATTTCTCTGATAATGAGTGATGTTGAGCATCTTTTCATGTGTTTGTGAGCCATCTGTATGTCTTCTTTGGCGAAATGTCTATTTAGTTCTTTGGCCCATTTTTTGATTGGGTCATTTATTTTTCTGGAGTTGAGCTGTAGGAGTTGCTTGTATATTTTTGAGGTTAGTTTTTTGTCAGTTGCTTCATTTGCTATTATTTTCTCCTTTTCTGAAGGCTGACTTTTCACCTTGCTAATAGTTTCCTTTGATGTGCAGAAGCTTTTAAGTTTAATTAGGTCCCATTTGTTTATTTTTGCTTTTATTTCCAATATTCTGGGAGGTGGGTCATAGAGGATCCTGCTGTGAGGTATGTCAGAGAGTGTTTTGCCTATGTCCTGCTCTAGGAGTTTTATAGTTTCTGGTCTTACATTTAGATCTTTAATCCATTTTGAGTTTATTATTGTGTATGGTGTTAAAAAGTGTTCTAGTTTCATTCTTTTACAAGTGGTTGACCAGATTTCCTAGCACCATTTGTTAAAGAGATTGTATTTAATCCATTGTATATTCTTGCCTCCTTTTCAAAGATAAAGTGTCCATATGTGCGTGGATTTATCTCTGGGTTTTCTATTTTGTTCCATTGATCTATATTTCTGTCTTTGTGCCAGTACCATACTGTCTTGATAATGTGGCTTTGTAGTAGAGCCTGAAGTCAGGTAGGTTGATTCCTCCAGTTCCATTCTTCTTTCTCAAGATCGCTTTGGCTATTCAAGGTTTTTTGTATTTCCATACAAATTGTGAAATTATTTGTTCTAGCTCTGTGAAGAATACCGTTGGTAGCTTGATAGGGATTGCATTGAATCTATAAATTGCTTTGGGTAGTATACTCATTTTCACTATATTGATTCTTCCAATCCATGAACATGGTATATTTCTCCATCTATTAGTGTCCTCTTTGATTTCTTTCACCAGTGTTTTATAGTTTTCTATATATAGGTCTTTAGTTTCTTTAGGTAGATATATTCCTAAGTATTTTATTCTTTCCGTTGCAATGGTGAATGGAATTGTTTCCTTAATTTCTCTTTCTGTTTTCTCATTATTAGTGTATAGGAATGCAAGGGATTTCTGGGTGTTGACTTTATATCCTGCAACTTTACTATAGTCATTGATTAGTTCTAGTAATTTTCTGGTGGAGTCTTTAGGGTTTTCTATGTAGAGGATCATGTCATCTGCAAATAGTGAGAGCTTTACTTCTTATTTTCCAATTTGGATTCCTTTTATTTCTTTTTCTGCTCTGATTGCTGTGGCCAAAACTTTCAAAACTATGTTGAATAGTAATGGTGAGAGTGGGCACCCTTGTCTTGTTCCTGACTTTAGAGGAAATGCTTTCAATTTTTCACCATGGAGGATAATGTTTGCTGTGGGTTTGTCATATATAGCTTTTATTATGTTGAGGTATGTTCCTTCTATTCCTGCTTTCTGGAGAGTTTTTATCATAAATGGATGTTGAATTTTGTCAAAGGCTTTCTCTGCATCTATTGAGATAATCATATGGTTTTTATTTTTCAATTTGTTAATGTGGTGTATTACATTGATTGGTTTGTGGATATTGAAGAATCCTTGCATCCCTGGGATAAAGCCCACTTGGTCATGGTGTATGATCTTTTTAATGTGCTGTTGGATTCTGATTGCTAGATTTTTGTTAAGGATTTTTGCATCTATGTTCATCAGTGATATTGGTCTGTAGTTTTCTTTTTTTGTGGCATCTTTGTCAGGTTTTGGTGTTAGGGTGATGGTGGCCTCATAGAATGAGTTTGGAAGTTTACCTTCGTCTGCAATTTTCTGGAAGAGTTTGAGCAGGATAGGTGTTAGCTCTTCTCTAAATTTTTGGTAGAATTCAGCTGTGAAGCCGTCTGGACCTGGGCTTTTGTTTGCTGGAAGATTTTTGATTACAGTTTCAATTTCCGTGCTTGTGATGGGTCTGTTAAGATTTTATATTTCTTCCTGGTCCAGTTTTGGAAAGTTGTACTTTTCTAAGAATTTGTCCGTTTCTTCCTCGTTGTCCATTTTATTGGCATATAATTGTTGATAGTAGTCTCTTATGATCCTTTGTATTTCTGTGTTGTCTGTTGTGATCTCTCCAGGATGGTTTACTTATAATCCATCCCTTACTGAAAAAGTCTTACCGTGTTGCAGCTATGGACTTAGGCTCAAGATGATAAATCCATATGAAAACTGTCCTCCTATACCCCGTAGTTTCTGATCCTCATATTATAGTGTTTCATGGCACAAATGAGATTCAAAACATACTGAAAAAGAAATACAGTAAGACATGAAGTGAAGTGAAATGAAAGTCACTCAGTTTTGTCTGACTCTTTGTGATCCCATGGAGTATACAGTCCATGGAATTCTCCAGGCCAGAATACTGGAATGGTTAGCCTTTCCCTTCTCCAGGGTATCTTTCCAAACCAGGGATCAAACCCAGGTCTCCCACATTGCAGGCAGATTCTTTACCAGCTAAGCCCCCAGGGAAGCCCACAATAAGACATAGTTATTCTTTTTTTTGGAGGGGGGAGCACCATATATTAATGATATGCAGGTGATAGTTGCCACATGCAAATTATGCATAACAGAATAGGAGATAGCCAGGTTTTTAAGAAATGTTCTCAAATTGACAGCATTCCTGGTTAGTCCAGGGAAAGAACACTGGCTGGGCAGATTGAAAATTATTTTAAAAGCATTGGAGTGCAAACTCTGATATAAATAATAACAGATAATTATACTCTAAGTGGGAAAAGTAGCTCAAACCAAACTCAGTGAATTCTTAATTATTCAGGATAGAGCTATTCAGATTGGGCTTCCCTGATAACTCATTTGTTAAAGAATCTGCCTGCAATGCAGAAGACCCCTGTTTGATTAATTCAGGATATTCAGATTAATATTTATCAACCCTCAATAATGTTCCTCCTGGTTTCTACTTGTATGGTCATTTGCCTTCTTATCATTAACTACACCATAGGTTAGAAGGTAGTACAAAAAAGGTGAAATATTATTCCATTCAGTTTACTACTTAATAGCTCTTTTAAAAAGGCTAATCTAAAATGATAGCTAAAGCAGTAGCTGGGGATTTTTCTACATTTCTCTTTATTGAAAGAAAGAAGAAAAAGAAGTCTCTCAGTCGTTTCTGACTCTTTGCAACCCCATGGACTGTAACCTACCAGGCTCCTCCATCCATGGGATATTCCAGGCAAGAGTACAGAAAGAGTCAGACACAACTGAGTGACTTTCACTTCACTTCATCTCTTTATTGTGAGCATTTAAAAACCTTTCATGTATTGGGTTTTATTGGGATAAGCATATTCTGTGCTCCATGTTACTTATGATAATAAAATGATAAAGTAAATGTATTTCCCATCAAAATATAAACATACAGTCATCATGTTAGTAACAGCATATTTACTAAGGATCAAAGACCATAGAATGGTACCTTTAACAGCTGTGTATAATATCAGATTAAGATAAAGTAAGAAAGGTGTCGGAGAAGGCAATGGCACACCACTCCAGTACTCTTGCCTGGAGAATCCCAGGGATGGGGGAGCCTGGTGGGCTGCCGTCTATGGGGTTGCACAGAGTCAGACATGACTGAAGCAACTTAGCAGCAGCAGCAAGAAAGGTTTTTCTTTTATGGGGTGGTGATATAGAACATTTATTAAGAAAATAGTATATATGTAATCTTTATGTGCACAAGAACTATGAAATTATCAAATATGATATTGATGTATCAAAATAATATTCAGTTTGAAATGTGAAATATCAGTGTGAAAAAGTCCTTAGTTTTCAATTTCACATCAATGAATTAAAATTGCACTGCCTTTGAGAAAAGTAGATTAAGGATTCTTTTTTTTTTTTTTTTTTTTACAATACAAGATCATGCCCAGGTAATAAATTATTCAAACACTGACAACTGTTCAAAAGAAACTTGGAGATGGTTTAGTAGTCTGTGGAATTCACAGATAACACTATGTCTAGTTCTGTGGCACTGTCAAGCACTTAAGTTGACTTCTTCCTTATTTTATTAAAATGCAAAGTTCACATCATGGTGGAACTGTGTACTATTTCTCTCTACTGCAAAAAAAAAAAAAAAAAGAAAGAAAGAAAGAAAGAAATTGTCTCCAAACCTAGTGACTCAAAACAAATATTTAGTATCTCTCAGTTTCTAAGGATCAGGAATCGGTACATGACTTGGCTGGCTCCTCTGCCTCAGGGTCTCTCACAAGGCTCAAGTTCAAATTGTGGGCAAGGGATGAAGTCATCTCAAGGTTGGACTTGGGTGTGTTGAAGGGTCTGCTGCTAAATTCAGTCATGTAATTGTTGGCCAAAATCAGTTACTTCAGAGTCACTGGAATGAGGGCTTAAATTCCTCCCTGGCAGTAGGCCAAAGGCTTCTCTCAGTTTATTGACATGGGTCTCCTCATGGAATAGTTCAATACGTGACAGCTGGTTTCATCAGAGCAAACAGAGCAAAAAGACAACAAGTAACAAGTGTTTGGGAGGATGTGGAGAAAACAGAACCCTTGTGAAAGTGTAAATACCTATTGATTGTTACAAGTGTTGATCTCAACTGAACTTGTAGACACTCAAAAGACTTTGACTATTCTATATCAGCCCTGGATGATACATGAGAAGGTCTTGGAAAAGCAAAGGTACATGAATTTCATTCCAGATCAAGTGAGTCATCTCCAAAAGTGAAGTTTAGAAATAAATATTTTTAATCGGTGACCCTCAATGTATCTTCAACACTACTAACCATTCCTAGATACATGTGCCAAGTTTTTATCCTTCTATCTGACCCATGCTTATATGTCCAGTTTTTTCTGCCACCATACTTGTTACCCTCTTCTTTATGCTCTACCAATCACTAATATAGCCTATCTATTCTTGGAGGGATTGGGAGCAAGAGGAGAAGGGGACGACAGAAGATGAGATGGCTGGATGGCATCACCAACTCAATGCACATGAGTTTGGGTGAACTCTGGAAGTAGGTGATGGACAGGGAGGCCTGGAATGCTGTAATTCATGGGGTCACAAAGAGTCAGACATGACTGAGAGACTGAACTGAACTGATAGTATGATATGGTATGATATAAAGGGTATATTAGTGACTGATACAGCATAAACTGGTGGGCTTCCTTTTTGGCTCAGGATTTAAAGAATTTTTGTCTTAGTTAGTCTTGATTAGAAGTGTCATGGCTTTGGTTCATCATGAGAACTTATATGCATGGCTAATTTTATAGTAATGAGCATAATAAGCAACAGATTATATTCAGATGAAGAAGATTTTCTGCCTTTCCCCATTTTTCTTTGTCTGCCTTCTGGACACTTATCACTCCAAAATGTGTGAGTTCCTGTCAGTCTGAAGGTTCCTTATTTTCTTTGTCTGCCCAAGGACCACTGTTATTAACAAGATATGTGGTTTCGTGCCGTTTGGCCCATGCCCCCTTTCTCTGCTCACATCTAGCTACCTGCCTGCTTTAACACGTATAATGCTATGAGCTCTAGTTCTGGTAATAATGTATCTATGAAGAAGTTTTGCAAACATGTTAACTATTACCCACACACAGTTTAGCAGGCAATGTAAAGAAGCCCATTTATACACACTATTGCTATATTGATCTTTGAGTGATATGGATAATAATTGGCATTATATTTTTTAATTAGATAATTATTTTAATTGGAGGACAATTACTTTAGAATATTGTGATAGTTTTGCTATACACCAACATGAATCAGCTACAGATATACATGTGTCCCCCCATCCTGAACCCCCTTCCCACCTTCATCCCCACAGTATCACTCTGGGTTGTCCCAGAGCACAAGTTTTGGGTGTCCTGCTTTATGCATTAAACTTGCACTGGCTATCTATTTTACCTATGGTAATGCACATGTTTCAATTCTATTCTCCAAAATCATCCCACCCTCACTTTCTCTCACTGATTCCAAAAGTCTGTTCTTTACATCTGTGTCTCCTTTTCTGCCTTTCATGTAGGATCATTGCTTCTGTCTTTCTAAGTTCCATATATATGCATTAATATACAGTATTTGTTTTTCTCTTTCTGACTTACTTCACCCTGTAAAATAGACTCCAGGTTCATCAACCTCATTAGAACTGTCTCAAATGCATTCCTTTTTCTAACTGAGTAATATTCCATTGCATATATGTACCACACTTCCTTATCCATTCATTTGTGAATGGACATATACATTGCTTCCATATTCTAGCTATTGTAAATAGTGATGCAATGAACATTGGGATACATGTGTCTGTTTCAATTCTGGTTCCCTCAGGGTGTATGCCCAGCAGTGGGATTTCTGGATTGGATGGCAGTTCTAGTCCCAGATTTTTAAGGAATCTCCACACTGTTCTCCAGAGTGGCTGTACCAGTTTGCATTCCAACCAACACTGTAAGAGTGCACCCTTCTTTCCAAACTCTCACCAGCATTTATTGTTTATATGTAGGATTTTTGATGACGGCCATTCTGACCACTGTGAGATGATACCTCATTGTAGTTTTGATTTGCATTTCTCTAATAATGAGTGGTGTCAGGCATCTTTTCATGTGTTTATTAGCCATTTGTATGTCTTCTTTGAGAAATATCTCTTTAGGTCCCTTGCCCAATTTTTTATTGGGTTGTCAGTTTTTCTAGAATTGAGTTGCATGAGCTACTTATATATTTTGGAGATTAATTCTTGTCAGTTGTTTTGTTTGCTATTATTTTCTCCCATTGTGAGGGATGTCTTTTCAAACTGCTTATACGTTCATTCACTGTGCAAAAGCTTTTAAATTTAAATAGGTCCCATTTGTTTATTTTTGTTCTTATTTCTATTACTCTGGGAGGTGGGTCATAGAAGATCTTACTTTGATTTATGTCATCAAGTGACATAAATGTTTTCCTATGAGTTTTGTTTCCTATGTTTTCCTCTAAGGACTTTAAAGTTTCTGATCTTACATTTAGGTCTTTAATCCATTCTGAGTTTATTTTGTGTATGCTGTCAGAAAGTGTTCTAGTTTCATTCTTTTACACATAGTTGATCGGTTTTCCCAGAAACACTTGTTGAAGAGACTGTCTTTTCTCCATTGTACATTTTTGCCTCCTTTTTCAAAGATAAGGTGCCTGTGGGTGCATGGATTTATCTCTGGACTTTCTATTTTGTTCCATTGATATATATTCCTGTCTTTGTGCCACCACAATACTGTCTTAATGACTGTAGCTTTATAGTATAGTCTAAAAACAGGAAGGTTGATTCCTCCAGTTCCATTAATCTTTCTCAAGTTCTGCTTTGACTATTTTGGGTCTTTTATGCTTCCATTTAAATCGTGAGATGATTTGTTCTAGTTCTGGGAAAAGTTTCATTGGTAACTTGATAGGGGTTGCATTGAAAAGCTGACTGTGGCTCAGACCATGAAGCCCTTATTGCCAAATTCAAACTGAAATTTAAGAAAGTGGGGAAAACCACTAGACCATTCAGGTATGACCTAAATCAAATGCC
This sequence comes from Bubalus kerabau, assembly GCF_029407905.1. NCBI lineage: Eukaryota > Metazoa > Chordata > Mammalia > Artiodactyla > Bovidae > Bubalus > Bubalus kerabau. Next base: position 54,330,805 of record NC_073647.1, on the reverse strand, counting down.
TTATGACTAAAGAGTGGAAATGACAAATAGATTCAAGGGATTAGATCTGATAGACACAGTTCCTGAAAAACTATGGACAGAGGTTAGTGATATTGTACAGGAGGAGTGATCAAGACCATCCCCAAGAAAAAGAATGCAAAAAGGCAAAATGGTTGTCTGAGGAGGGCTTACAAACAGCTATGAAAAGAAGAGAAGTGAAAGGCAAAGGATAAAAGGAAACATATACCCATTTGAATGCAGAGTTCCAAAGAATAGCAAGGAGAGATGAAAAAGCCTTCCTCAGTGATCAATGCAAAGAAATAGAGAAAAATAATAGAATGGGAAAGACTAGAGGTCTCTTCAAGAAAATTAGAGGTACCAAGGGAACTTTTCATGCAAAGATGGGCTCAAAAAAGGGCAGAAATTGTATGGACCTAACAGAAGCAGAAGATACTAAGAGGTGGCAAGAATACACAGAAGAACTGTACAAAAAAAGATGTTCATGACCCAGATAATCACGATGGTGTGATCACTCACCTAGAGCCAGACATCTTGGAATGTGAAATCAAGTGGGCCTTAGGAAGCATCACTACAAACAAAGCTAATGGATGTGATGGAATTCCATTTGAGCTATTTCAAATTCTAAAACATGATGCTGTGAAAGTGCTTCACTCAATATGCCATCAAATTTGGAAAACTCAGCAGTAGCCACAGGATTGAAAAAGGTCAGCTTTCATTCCAATCCCAAAGAAAGACAATGCCAACTAATGCTCAAACTACTGCACAATTGCACTCATCTCACATGCTAGTAAAGTAATGCATAAAATTCTCCAAGCTTGGCTTCAACAGTACATGAACAGAGAACTTCCACATGTTCAATCTGGATTTAGAAAAGGCAGAGGAATCAGAGATCAAATTGCCAACATGTTTGTTCATAGAAAAAGCAAGGGACTTACAGAAAATCATCTAATTCTGCTTCATTGACTATGCCAAAGCCTTTGCCTGTGTGGATCACAACAAACTGTGGAGAATTCTGAAAAAGATGAGAATACCAGACCACCTGACCTTCGTCCAGAAAAATCTCTATGCTGGTCAAGAAACAACAGTTAGAACTGGATGTAGTACAACAGATTGGTTCAAAATCAGGAAAGGAGTATGTGAAGGATGTATATTCTCACGCTGCTTATTTAACTTATATGCAAAGTACATCATGAGAAATGCTGGACTGAATGAAGCACAAGCTGATATTAAGATTGCTGGGAGAAATATCAATAACCTCAGATAAGGAGATAACACCACCCTAATGGCAGAAAGTGAAGAAGAACTAAAGAGCCTCTCAATGAAAATGAAAGAGGGGAAAAGAGAAAAAAAAGAAAAAGAAAATGAAAGAGGAGAGTGAAAAAAATTGGCTTAAAACTCAACATTCAGAAAACTAATATCATGGCATCTGATCCCATTACTTCATGACAAATAGATCAGAAAACAGTGGAAACAGTGACAGACTTTATTTTTGAGGGCTCCAAAATCACTGCAGATGGTGACTGCAGCCATAAAATTAAAAGACGTTTGTTCCTCAGAAGAAAAGTTATGACCAACTTAGACAGCTTATCACAATGCAGAAATCTTATTTTGCTAACAAATTCCATCGAATCAAAGCAGTGTTTTTTTCCAGTAGTCATGTATGGATGTGAGAGTTGGACTATAAAGAAAGCTGAATGCTGAAGAATTGATGTTTTTGAACTGTGGTATTGGAGAAGACTCTTGAGAGTCTCTTGGACTGCAAGGAGATCCAACCAGTCCATTCTGAAGGAGATCAGTCCTGAATATTCATTGGAAGGACTGACACTGAAGCTGAAGCTCCAATACTTTCACCACCTGACGTGAAGAACTGACTCATTTGAAAATACCCCAATGCTGGGTAAGATTGAGGGCAGGAGGAGAAGGGGACAACTGAACATGAGATGGTTGGATGGCATCACGGACCCAATGGACATGAGTTTGAGTAAACACTGGGAGTTTGTGATGGACAGGGAAGCCTGGTATGCTGCAGTCCATGGGGTCACAAGGAGATGGACTTGACTGGGCTACTGAACTGAACTGAACTGAACTTGGGGAGTATACTCATTTTCAATATATTGATTCTTCCAGTCCAATAACATGGTATATTTCTCCATCTATTTGTATCATATTTTATTTCTTTCATCAGTGTTTAATAGTTTTCTGAATACAGGTCTTTTATTTCTTTAGGTAAATTCAGTTCTAAGTATTTTATCCTTTCCATTTCAATTGTGATTTGGATTGTTTACTTAATTTCTGATTTCTCATTGTTAGTGTATAAGAATCCAAGGAATTTCTGTGTATTAATTTTATATCCTGCAACTCTACTATGTTCATTGATTACTTCTAGTTATTTTCTGGTGGCATCTTTAGGGTTTTCTATATAGAAGATTATGTCATGTCCAAATGGTTAGAGTTTTACTTCTTTTTTGCAATCTGGATTCTTTTTATTTCTTTTTTCTTCTCTGATTGCTGAGGCTAGGACTTCCAAAACTATGTTGAATAGTATTGGTGAGAGTGAGCACTCTTGTCTTTTTCCTGATTTTAGAAGAAATGTATTCCATTTTTCACCATTGAAGATTATGTTTTCTGTGGGTTTGTCATATATGGCTTTTATTATGTTGAGGTATGTTCCTTCTATGCCCACTTTCTGGAGAGTTTTTGTCATAAATTTGTATTGAATTTTGTGAAAGGCTTTCTCTGCATCTATTGAAATAATCATGTGTCTTATCTTTCATTTTCTTAATATGGTGTATCACACTGATTGATTTGCAAATATTGAAGAATCCTTTCATTACTGGAATAAAGCCCACTAGTTCATGAGATATGATCTTTTTAATATGTTGTTGGATTCTGTTTGCTAGAATTTAGTTGAGGATTTATGTATCTATGTTCATCAGTGAATAGGCCTGTAGTTTTCTCTTTTGTGGTATCTTTGTCTGGTTTTGCTATCAGGGTGATGTCAGCCTTGTAGGACAATTTGTGGAGTTTTCATTCTTCTGAAATTTTCTGGAAGAGTTTGCATAGCATAGCTGTTAGCTCTTTTCTAAATTTTCATCAGAATTCACTTGTGAAGCCATCTGGTCCTGGGCTTTTTTTGTTGTTGTTCTTGGAAGATTTTTTTATTACAATTTCAATTTCTATTCTTGTGATTGGTCTGTTCAGATTTGCTATTTCTTCATTAGTTTTGGAAGGTTATACTTTATTAAGAATCTGTTCATTTCTTCCAAGTTGTCCATTTTTATTGGCATATAGTTGCTCATAGTAGTCTCTTATGGTCATTGTATTTCTGTGTTCTCTGTTGCAATTTCTTCATTTCATTTCTAATTTTATTGATTTGATTCTTCTCCCTTTTTTTTTTTCTTGATGAGTCTGGCTAATGGTTTTTCTTTTTTTTTTTCTTTTTCTTTTTTTTTTTTTTTTACAAGCAACTGGGTATAGAACAGTCTTATGGACTCTGTGAGAGAGGGAGAGGGTGGGAAGATTTGGGAGAATGGTTTTTCTATTTTGTTTATCTTCTCAAAGAACCAACTTGTTGTTGTTTTGTTTTTTATTTTTGCTATGCTGCTAAGTCATTTCAGTCGTGTCCAACTCTGTGCGACCCCATTGATGGCAGCCCACCAGGCTCCCCCGTCCCTGGGATTCTCCAGGCAAGAACACTGGAGTGGGTTGCCATTTCCTTCTTCAATGCATGAAAATGAAAAGTGAAAGTGAAGTCACTCAGTCATGTCCGACTCTTCACGACCCCATGGACTGCAGCCTACCAGGCTCCCCAGTCCATGGGATTTGCCAGGCAAGAGTACTGAAGTGGGGTGCCATTGCCTCCTCTGATCTTTGCTATAGTCACCTTCATTTGTTTTTCATTTATTTCTGTTATGCTTTTTATCATTTCTTTTCTTCTACTAATCTTTGGATTTTTTGTGTGTGTTCTTCCTTCTCTAGTTGCTTTAGGTGTAAAGTTCATTTGGTTATGTAATGTTTTTCTTTTTCTTGAGGTAGGCTTGTATTGCTATGAATTTTCCTTTTAGCACTGATTTTACTGAGTTCCATAGGTTTTGGGTTGTCTTGTTTTCATTTTCATCGGTTTCTATGTGTATTTTGACTTCCTTTTTTATTTCTTCAGTGATTTGTTGGTTATTCAGAAGCATATTGTTTAACTTCCTTATGTTTGTGTTTTTTATAGTTTTTATCCACTCTAGTTGATATTTAATCTTACAAACTTATGATCAGAAAAGATGCTTGAAATGATTTCATTTTTTTAATATTTACCAAGGCTAGATTTGTGGTCCAGGATCCTATCTATCCTTGGTACTATTTCATGTGCATTTGAGAAAAAAACGTGAAATCCATGGTTTTGGGGTGAAATGACCTGTAGATATCGAATACTAAGTGGTCAAAAGTATCATTTAAAGTTTTTGCTTCCTTGTTAGTTTTCTGTTTGGATGCTCTGTCCATTTGTATGAGTGGGGTATTAAAGTCCCCCACTACCATTGTGTTCAGTTCAGTTCAGTTCAGTCGCTCAGTCGTGTTCGACTCTTTGCAACCCCATGAATCGCAGAACGCCAGGCCTCCCTGTCCATCACCAACTCCCGGAGTTCATCAGACTCACGTCCATCGAGTCAGTGATGCCATCCAGCCATCTCATCCTCTGTTGACCCATTCTCCTCCTGCTGTCAATCCCTCCCAGTATCAGAGTCCTTTCCAATGAGTCAACTCTTCGCATGAGGTGGCCAAAGTACTGGAGTTTCAGCTTTAGCATCATTCCTTCCAAAGAAATCCCAGGGCTGATCTCCTTCAGAATGGACGGGTTGGATCTCCTTGCAGTCCAAGGGACTCTCAACAGTCTTCTCCAACACCACAGTTCAAAATAATCAATTCTTCGGCACTCAGCCTTCTTCACAGTCCAACTCTCACATCCACACATGACCACTGGAAAAACCATAGCCTTGACTAGACGGACCTTTGTTGGCAAAGTAATGTCTCTGCTTTTCAATATGTTATCTAGGTTGGTCATAACTTTCCTTCCAAAGAGTAAGCGTCTTTTAATTTCATGGCTGCAGTCACCATCTGCAGTGATTTTGGAGCCCCAAAATATAAAGTCTGACACTGTTTCCACTGTTTTCCCACCTATTTCCCATGAAGTGATGGGAACATATGCCATGATCTTCGTTTTCTAAATTTTGAGTTTTAAGCCAACTTTTTCACTCTCCACTTTCACCTTCACCAAGAGGCTTTTTAGTTCCTCTTCACTTTCTGCCATAAGGGTGGTGTCATCTGCATATCTGAGGATATTGATACTTCTCCTGGCAATCTTGATTCCAGCTTGTGCTTCTTCCAGCCCAGCATTTCCCATAATCTACTCTGCATATAAGTTAAATAAGCAGGGTGCCAATATGCAGCCTTGATGTACTCCTTTTCCTATTTGGAACCAGTCTGTTGTTCCATGGCCAGTTCTAACTGTTGCTTCCTGACCTGTGTACAAATTTCTCAAGAGGCAGGTCAGGTAGTCTGGTATTCTCATCTTTCAGAATTTTCCACAGTTTATTGTGATCCACACAGTCAAAGGCTTTGGCATAGTCAATAAAGTAGAAATAGTTTTTTTTTTTTTTTTTTGAACTCGCTTGCTTTTTCGATGATCCAGCAGATGTTGGCAATTTGATCTCTGGTTCCTCTGCCTTTTCTAAAACCAGCTTGAAAAACTGGAATTTCATGGTTCACATCTTGCTGAAGCCTGGCTTGGAGATTTTTGAGCATTACTTTACTAGCATGTGAGATGAGTGCAATTGTGCATTAGTTTGAGCATTCTTTGGCATTGCCTTTATTTGGGATTGGAAAGAAAACTGACCTTTTCCAGTCTTGTGGCCACTGCTGAGGTTTCCAAATTTGCTGGCATATTGAGCATAGCACTTTCACAGTGTCATCTTTAAGGATTTAAAATAGCTCAACTGGAATTCCATCACCTGCACTAACTTTGTTCATAGTGATGCTTTCTAAGGCCAACTTGACTTCACATTCCAGGTTGTCTGGCTGTAGGTAAGTGATCACACCATCGTGATTATCTGGGTCATGAAGATCTTTTTTGTAAAGTTCTTCTGTGTATTCTTGCCACCTCTTCTTAATATCTTCTGCTTCTGTTAGGTCCATACCATTTCTGTCCTTTATCGTGCCCATCTTTGCAGGAAATGTTCCTTTGGTATCTCTGATTTTCTTGAAGAGATCTCTAGTCTTTCCCATTCTGTTGTTTTCCTCTATTTCTTTGCATTGATCGCTGAGGAAGCCTTTCTTATCTCTTCTTGCTATTCTTTGGAACTCTGCATTCAGATGCTTATATCTTTCCTTTTCTCCTTTGCTTTTCACTTCTCTTCTTTTCACAGCTATTTGTAAGGCCTCCCCAGACAGCCATTTTACTTTTTTGCATTTCTTTTCCATGGGGATGGTCTTGATCCCTGTCCCCTGTACAATGTCACAAATCTCATTCCATAGTTCATCAGGCACTCTATCTATCAGATCTAGGCCCTTAAATCTATTTCTCACTTCTACCATATAATCATAAGGGATTTGAGTTAGGTCATACCTGAATGGTCTAGTGGTTTTCCCTACTTTCTTCAATTTAAGTCTGAATTTGGCAATAAGGACTTCATGGTCTGAGCCACAGTCAGCTCCTGGTCTTGTTTTTGCTGACTGTATAGAGCATCTCCACCTTTGGCTGCAAAGAATATAATCAATCTGACTTTGGTGTTGACTATCTGGTGATGTCTATGTGTAGTCTTCTCTTGTGTTGTTGGAAGACGGTGTTTGCTATGACCACTGCATTTTCTTGGCAAAACTCTATTAGTCTTTGCCCTGTTTCATTCCATATTCCAAGTCCAACTTTTCCTGTAACTCCAGGTGTTTCTTGACTTCCTACTTTGCATTCCAGTCCCCTATAATGATAAGGGCATCTTTTGGGGGTGTTAGTTCTAAAAGTTCTTGTAGGTCTTCATGGAACCATTCAACTTCAGCTTCTTCAACGTTACTGGTTGGGGCATATACTTGGATTACTGTGATATTGAATGGCTTGCCTTGGAAACGGACAGAGATCATTCTGTCGTTTTTGAGATTGCATCCAAGTACTGCATATCAAACTCTTTTCCTGACCATGATGGCTATTCCATTTCTTCTGAGAGATTCCTGGCCACAGTAGTAGATATAATGGTCATCAGAGTTAAATTCACCCATTCCAGTACATTTTAGTTCACTGATTTCTAGAATGTCGACTTTCACTCTTGCCATCTCTTGTTTGACCACTTCCAATTTGCCTTGATCCATGGACCTGACATTCCAGGTTCCTATGCAATATTGCTCTTTACAGCATCGGACTTTGCTTCTATCACCAGTCACATCCACAGCTGGGTATCCTTTTTGCTTTGGCTCCATCCCTTCATTCTTTCTGGAGTTATTTCTCCACTGATCTCCAGTAGCATATTGGGCACCTACTGACCTGGGGAGTTCCTCTTTCAGTATCCTATCATTTGGCCTTTTCATACTGTTCATGGGGTTCTCAAGGCAAGAATACTGAAGTGGTTTGCCATTCCCTTCTCCAGTGGACCACATTCTGTCAGACCTCTCCACCATGACTCGCCCGCCCATCTTGGGTGGCCGCACAGGCATGGCTTAGTTTCATTGAGTTAGACAAGGCTGTGGTCCTAGTGCAATTAGATTGACTAGCTTTCTGTGAGTATGGTTTCAGTGTTTCTGCCCTCTGATGCCCTCTTGCAACACCTACCGTCTTACTTGGGTTTCTCTTACCTTGGGCATGGGGTATCTCTTCACGGCTACTCCAGCAAAGCACAACCGCTGCTCCTTACCTTGGAGGAGGGGTATCTCCTTACCATCGTCCCTTCTGACCTTGAACATGGAATAGCTCCTCTAGGCCCTCCTGTGCCTTCGCAGCCACTGCTCCTTGGAGGTGGGGTTGCTCCTCCCAGCCGCTGCCCATGGCCTCGGACACGGGGTAACTCCTCTTGGCCACCTCTTTGTGTTACTGTCTCTCAATTTCAATTTCCTCTTTCATAGTTGTTAGCATTTGCCTTATGTATTGAGGTGTTCCTACGTTGGGTATTTGTATTTATAATTGTTATATCTTTTTCTTCAATTGATCCTTTGATCATTATGTAGTGCCCTTATGTGTCTCTTTCTGAATTATACCAAAAATTTAGAGAATAGCTGACACCTATCCTACTCAAACTCTTCCAGAAAATTGCAGAGGAATGTAAATCCCAAACTCATTCTATGAAGCCACCATCACCCTAATACCAAAATCTGACAAAGATGCCACAAAAAAAGAAAACTACAGGCCAATATCACTGATGAACATAGATGCAAAAATCCTTAATAAAATTATAGCAATCAGAATCCAACAGCACATTAAAAAGATCATACACCATGACCAAGTGGGCTTTATCCCAGGGATGCAAGGATTTTTCAATATCCGTAAATCAATCAGTGTAATACACCACATTAACAAATTGAAAAATAAACACCATATGATTATCTCAATAGATGCAGAGAAAGCCTTTGATAAAATTCAACATCCATTTATGATAAAAACTCTCCAGAAATCAGGAATAGAAGGTACATACCTCAACATAATAAAAGCTATATATGACAAATCCACAGCAAACATTATCCTCAATGGTAAAAAATTGAAAGCATTTCCCCTAAAGTCAGGAACAAGACAAGGGTGCCCACTCTCACCACTACTATTCAACATGGTTTTGGAAGTTTTGGCCATAGCAATCAGAGCAGAAATAGAAATAAAAGGAATCCAAATTGGAAAAGAAGAATTAAAACTCTCACTGTTTGCAGATGGCATAATCCTCTTCATAGAAAACCCTAAAGACTCCACCAGAAAATTACTAGAGCTAATCAATGAATATAGTAACAGTCTTTATTTTTTTAAATTTTATTTCATTTTTAAACTTTACAAAATTGTATTAGTTTTGCCAAATATCTAAATGAATCCACCACAGGTATACATATGTTCCCCACAGTCTTTATTTTAAAGTCTATTTTATCTGATATGAGTATTGCTACTCTTGCTTTCTTTTGGTCTCCATTTGCATGAAATATATTTTCCAGTCCCCCACTGTCAGTTTGTGTTTCCCTAGCTTTGAGGTGGATCTCTTGTAGACAGCACATATAGGGGTCTTGTTTTTGTATCCATTTGTCCAGTCTTTGTCTTTTGGTTGGAGCATTTATCCCATTTATGTTTAAGGTAATTATTGGTAATTATGATCTTTTGGGCTCCAAAATCACTGCAGATGGTGATCTCAGCCATGAAATTAAAAGACGCTTACTCCTTGGAAGACAAGTTATGACCAACCTAGATAGCATATTGGAAAGCAGAGACATTATTTTGCCAACAAATGTCCGTCTAGTCAAGGCTATGGTTTTTCCTGTGGTCATGTATGGATGTGAGAATTGGACTGTGAAGAAGGCTGAGTGCCGAAGAATTGATGCTTTTGAACTGTGGTGTTGGAGAAGACTGTTGAGAGTCCCTTGGACTGCAAGGAGATCCAACCAGTCCATTCTAAAGGAGATCAACCCTGAGTGTTCTTTGGAAGGAATGATGCTAAAGCTGAAACTCCAGTACTTTGGCCACCTCATGCGAAGAGTTGACTCACTGGAAAAGACTCTGATGCTGGGAGGGATTGGGGGCAGGAGCAGAAGGGGACGACAGAGGATGAGATGGCTGGATGGCATCACCGACTCGATGGACGTGAGTTTCAGTGAACTCTGGGAGTTGGTGATGGACAGGGAGGCCTTGCGTGCTGTGATTCATGGGGTCGCAAAGAGTCGGACACGACTGAGTGACTGAACTGAACTGATGATCTTGTTACCATTTATTTATTGTTTTGGGTTTGTTTTTATAAACCTTTTTGTTACCATTTACTTTATTGTTTTGGGTTTGTTTATATAAACCTTTTCTGTTTCCTGTATAGAGAATATACTTTAGCATTTGCTGAAGAGCTAGTTTGGTGGTGCTGAATTCTTTCAGCTTTTGCTTGTCTGTAAAGTTTTTGATTTTTCTTTCAAATCTGACTGAGATCTTCACTAGGAAGAGTAATCTTGGTTGTAGGTTTTCCCTAATCATCACTTTAAGTATATCCTGTCCTTCTAGCCTGCAGAGTTTCTGTTGAAAAATCAGCTGTTTTCCTTATGAGGATCCCTGTGTATATTATTTGTTGCTTTTCCCTTCCTGCTTTTAATATGTTCTCTTTGTGTTTAATTTTTGTTAGTTTGGCATGTTCGCCTTCGGTTTTTCCTGTATGGGACTCTCTGGGCTTCTTAGACTTGAGTGGTTATTTCCTTCCCCACTTTAGGTAAGTTTTTGATTATTACCTCCTCAGATACTTTCTCATGTCCTCCCCTTTTGTCTCCTTCTAGGATGCCTATGGTTCAAATGTTGGGGGTGCTTAACATTGTCCCAGAGGTTTCTGAGGCTGTCCTCATTGGTTTTTATTCTTTTTTTTTTTTTCCTGCTCTGCTTCATTTATTTCCACCATTCTATATTTCAGCTCACTTATCCTTTTTTCTGCCTCAACTACTATACTGTTGCTTCTCCTCAGAGTGTTTTTAATCTCAGTTATTACATTGCTCATTACTGATTGACTATTCTTTATTTCTTCTACATCCTTGTTAAACATTTTTTGCATCTTCTCAATCTGTGTCACTAGTCTATTTATCTGTAACTCCATTTTGTTTTTAAGATTTTGGATCATCTTTACTATCCTTATTCTGAATTATTTTCCAAGTAGACTCCCTATCTCCTTGTGTTTTGTTTGGTTTGGCGGGTTTTTAATCATTTTCTTTCACCTGCTGGATATATCTCTGCTTTTCATTTTGTTTAGTTTGCTGTGTTTGGAGTCTCCTTTCTGCAGGCTGGGTGGTCATCGTTCCTACTAATTGTGGAGACTGTTCCCTTGTGGATGGGGTTGGACCAGTGGCTTGTGAAGGTTTCATGTTTGGGAGAACTTGTATCTGTGTTCTTGTGGATGGAGCTGGATCTCATCTCTCTGGAAGGCAATGCAGTGTCCAGTAGTGAGTTTTGGGGTGTCTGTGGGTTTGGTATGCCTTTGGGCAGACCGTCTTTTAATGTTCAGTGTTGTGTTCCTGTTTTCCTGGATTAGCATGGGTGTATTGTATTAGAGGTAGCTGGCTCTTGGGTGGAGCTTGGTCTCAGTGTAGATATGGGGCTTTGTGTGGACTCTTGTCTATTTATGTTCCCTGGGTTCAGGAGTTCTGTGATGGTCCAGAGTTCTGGAGTTGAGCCTCCTGCCTCTGGGTTTTGGTGCTCTTCTTAGTAGCATCAAGACATCCACCCACATGGCACATAAGACAAAACCCCTAGGTTAATGGTGAAACAACTCTCCACAGCCAGGAATACCCAAAGAGACTCAGAGTTATATAAAGAAGAGAAGAGGGAAGAGAGAGATAGAGGTGACCAGGAGAAAAAAAGAAAAAGTCAAAAGGGAAGAGAATAATCAAGTCAGTAATAAAATACCTAAGTGAAAATTAATACTAAAAATTAGACTCTTAAAGGCACAAAATTAATAACAAATATCAAAAAGCAAAAATTAAAAGCATAGAATAAAGGTTAGACTCTCAAAAGTATAATATAAAAATGGAATGCAAAACTTTAAAAATATTGAATTTATTTTAAAAATAAGTTTTTTTAGAAAGGTAATTGTAGGATATAAATAATAAAAGTTAAAGGACTAATAAAGAAACATATTAGAACAGTATGAGGGAAAAAAGAAAAAGAGGATGGGGAAGAAAGAAAAAAGAGAAAAAATAAGAATAAAAAACTAAAGGAAATTTAAAATAATATTTTTTTAAATTAAAAGTAATAATAATAAAAATATATCTAGGAATTTCAGGAATTTTGCTGGAGCTGTTATGAGCAGTGTGGAGACAGTTCAGTGTCAGATAATCCCTTGTTCCAGCTTGCTTTTTCTCAAAGTCTACAGTTGTCCCTAAAATGTAGTCTCAGCTTAACTGAAGGATTTTAAACTGCTGCACCTGCAACTTCTGAAGTGGCTCCTTTTTTTCTTTGCTTAGGTTGGCCTCTTCTGCTTACAAATGTCTTCAGTGTGTAATCTCCACCCTGACACGAGGGGATGAAATTGGCCACTTATTTGGGCTCACTTGCTCAGTTCTATGGAGAAGACAATGGCAATACACTCCAGTACTCTTGCCTGGAAAATCCCATGGACAGGGGAGCCTGGTAGGCTGCAGTTCATGGGGTTGCGAAAAGTCAGACACAACTGAGTGACTTCACTTTCACTTTTCCCTTTCATGCATTGGAGAAGGAAATGGCAACCCACTCCAGTGTTCTTGCCTGGAGAATCCCAGGGATGGGGAAGCCTGGTGGACTGCCATCTATGGGGTTGCACAGAGTTGGACACGACTGAAGTGACTCAGCAGCAGCAGCAGCAGCTCAGTTCTAATGTGGAGAGGGAAGAACCTTGCAAACAAACATTGCTAGCCTGTGTGGGGAGAGCTTACAGCAAGAACTCCAGTGTGGATGGACCACACTGGATTTGCCACAGTCCAAGGCAGTGTGCACTTCCCAGGTCCAAGCTGCTCAGGCTCCTAGGTGTGCCATGAGGGCACAGTCCCAGATGGGCCATGTATCTCATCTGGAGAGCTGGTCTCAGGCTGTGACACTCCTGGCTGATATGAACCATCCAAGATCCCAGAAAGGTGAGGTTAGCAACTGGCAGCCTGCTCACAGCTTTGTGGGAGATGCAGTCTCTGGAGCAGAGATTCCAGAGACCCCTTTTTTTCTGCCTCTGACTGTCACTCACGTGCCTCTCTGCCTACGGGTACGCTGTGAGTGACTGCTGGCTTGCTCTCCTTTGGTATTTGCTAAGGCATGACCCTTTGTTCTGTGAACATGCCAGGGGTCACAGTGCAGCATTAGAGCCTTCCAGTGGTAAAGGTCCTTTGTTTGTCTCTCTGGTTTTCCCATGGTTTGAATTGTTTTGTCACATTAGTGCCCTCAGAGCATTCAATTCTGTTCCTTACCCTAAGGACTGATGCAGTCTGTGCCCTCACACCCATCCCCCACTTGCGGTGGGCAGATGTGAGTGTGTGAGCCAATTCTCGGCTGGTAATCAATGTTCAGCAAGAATTCTGTGGTGATTTATTTATTTTTTGGTTACGCTGCCCTCTGAGATTCCAAAGCTCCCCACTGACCTTACCTGTGAGAGGGTTTCCTATTGTGTGGAAACTTCCCCTCCTTCATGACTCCCTCCCCAGGATGGGTCTCTGTCCCCAAATTATTTGTCTTTCTTTTTGTCTTTGTCTTTCATCCTGCCTCATTTTGAAGAGATTGGTTTGCCTTTCTGGGCTTCTGGGGTCCTCCACCAGAGTTCAGAAATTGTTTGGGGGGATTTTCTCCATATGCAGGTGATCTTTTGATGTATTTTCGGTGTAGAAAGTGGCCTCCTCATCCTATTCCTTTGCAATCTTGCAACTGTACAGTATTAGGTGTTTAGGAGCATAAACTTTGGAATTAAACTTGGGCCTGAATGCTTAGATCCATCACCCCACTAGCAGTTGACCATAGGTAAGTTATTCATCTTCTCTGAACCTTTGCTTCTTCATGGCAATAATTTGTATCTAAAAATGATCCTCACTATTCATAGATTCCATATTTTCAAATTCACCTACTCATTAAAATTTATTTGTAATCCAAAAATCAAGATTAATGCTGATTTTATGGTCATTTATGGACATGCAAAGTGTGGCAAAAACAGTTTAAATCACCTGATGATACATGTGTTCCCAGCCAAGTCTGATCAAGGTGATGATCTACCTTTACTTTTCAACTCTCATCATATAAGCAAGGTTACTTTTCATGGTCTATTTAGTGCCACATTTCCCACATCTGTGTTGGTGATTTTTCTATTTAAAATGCCCTCAAGTATAATGCTGAAGGTATATTTAGTGTTCTTAAGCACAAGAAGTCTCGAATATGTAACAATTAGTGAGAAAAAGAGTATGTTAGATAAGCCTCATTCAGACATGATTAGTAATGCTGTTGGCCATGATATCAATGTTAATAAATCAACAATATTAAATAAGTAGTCTTTAAACAGAGACACAAAAAAGACAAAGTTATGTATTGATTGGTCGATGAAAAACTTTTGACCAAGAATCTAAACATGTATTTTGCATAGGAACAAAAAGTCAGTACTCACTAATTCAGTTTTCACGGAGACTTTACAGAACATAACTGCCATAAATAATGAAAATCAGGGGTATTTATAAAGCTTATTTCCAGGATTAAATGAAATAATACATTCAAAAGAAAGCATATTATTATATGGGTCTATTAATATTGTGACTATTAATACTGTGAGTATTCTTACAGACTAAACTGTTTTTACACAGTGCAGGAAGCTTTTAGGCTATTGGAAAGGCATATTCCTACTTCAATGCACTAAATGACTCCTCCTTGCTTCAGGCAATATGAGAATGCGGCTCAATAGCCCATGTATAGAAATAGCATTATATCAAACAGTGACTTACTCAAAAAGAACTATTTCAAGTTCAGGGAAAGCCTGTTTTCCCTTGTCAAATTGTCCTAAATAATTCACCCTACAAATCCCATTGCATAGTTTCTCCTTTGGATGTACTTATTATTCTGACTTTAATTTCAGTGCTCTTTATAATCTTTTTAACTTTTCTATGGGTTTGTCTTTTCATACTGTTCATACGTTCATGGGGTTCTCAAAGCAAGAATACTGAAGTGGTTTGCCATTCTCTTCTCCAGTGGACTACATTCTGTCAGACCTCTGACCATGACCCGTCCATCTTGGGTGGTCCCACACTACATGGCTTCGTTTCATTGAGTTAGACAAGGCTATGGCCCTTATGATCAGATTGGCTAGTTTTCCGTGATTATGGTTTCAGTGTCTCTGCCCTCTGATGCCCTCTCGCAACACCTACCATCTCACTTGGGTTTCTCTTACCTTAGACGTGGGGTATTTCTTCACAGCTGCTCTAGCAAAGCGCAGTCACTGCTCCTTACCTTAGACGAGGTCACCCCTCCTGACCTTGAATGTGGAGTAGTGCCTCTCGGCCCTCCTCTGCGTGTGCAGCCTCCGCTTCTTGGATGTGGGGTTGCTCCTCTCAGCTGCTGCCCCTGACCTCAGGCGTGGGGTAGCTCCTTTCGGCTGTGCTTCTGTGCGGTTCATCACAGCTGGAATTCTGAAAGAGATGGGAATACCAGACAACCTGACCTGCCTCTTGAGACACTTATATGCAGGTCAGGAAGCAACAGTTGGAACTGGACATGGAACAACAGACTGGTTCCAAATAGGAAAAGGAGTACGTCAAGGCTATATATTGTCACCCTGCTTATTTAACTTAAATGCAGAGCACATCATGAGGATAGCTGAGCTGGGTGAAGCATAAGCTGGAATCAAGATTGCCAGGAGAAATATCAATAACGTCAGATATGCAGATGACACCACCCTTATGGCAGAAAGTGAAGAGGAACTAAAAAGCCTCTTGATGAAAGTGAAAGAGGAGAGTGAAAATGTTGGCTTAAAGCTCAACATTCAGAAAACGAAGATCATGGCATCTGGTCCCATCACTTCATGGGAAATAGATGGGGAAACAGTGGAAACAGTGTCGGACTTTATTTTTATGGGCTCCAAAATCACTGCAGATGGTGATTGCAGCCATGAAATTAAAAGATGCTTACTCCTTGGAAGGAAAGTTATGACCAAACTAGATAGCATATTCAAAAGCAGAGACATTACTTTGGCAACAAAGGTCCATCTAGTCAAGGCTATGATTTTTCCAGTGGTCATGTATGCATGAAAGAGTTGGACTGTGAAGAAAACTGAGTGCCGAAGAATTGATGCTTTTGAACTGTGGTGTTGGAGAAGACTCTTGAGAGTCCCTTGGACTGCAAGAAGATCCAACTAGTCCATTCTACAGGAGCTCGGTCCTGGGTGTTCTTTGGAAGGACTGATGTTGAAGCTGAAACTCCAGTACTTTGACCACCTCATGTGAAGAGTTGACTCATTGGAAAAGACCCTGATGCTGGGAGGGATCAGGGGCAGGAGGAGAAAGGGACGACAAAGGACGTGAAGGCTGGATGGCATCACCGACAAGATGGACATGAGTTTGGGTGAACTCCGGGAATTGGTGATGGACAGGGAGGTCTGGTGTGCTGCAATTCATGGGGTCACAAAGAGTTGGACATGACTGAACGACTGAACTGAACTGAACTGATGATCTTGTCTTTATACCCCAGCAATGGAAATGACACAGGCTAATTTAACAGTCATGGATGTTTATTCCTACCATCGTAACTTGAAATAATGTACTATTTATCTACCAGTTCTTCCAGATTTCAGAAATGCTTATTAAATACCAACAGAAAGTCAAAATAACTGATTAAAACAGATCTTTGTGTATAAGAGATTGAGTGTATGCATATGTGCACATAAAACTATTTTAGTGATTTAACTGTTATATAGAAATGCCAGTTTTAAATTTTGAAAGAGATTAATGTTCATATATATGAAGGCAATTGCACCCCACTCCATTACTCTTGCCTGGAAAATCCCATGGATGGAGGAGCCTGGTGGGCTGCAGTCCATGGGGTCACTAAGAGTTGGACACGACTAAGCAACTTCACTTTCACTTTTCACTTTCATGCATTGGAGAAGGAAATGGCAACCCACTCCAGTGTTCTTGCCTGGAGAATCCCAGGGACGCAGGACCCTGGTGGGCTGCGGTCTGTAGGGTCGCACAGAGTTGGACATGACTGAAGTGACTTTGCAGCAGCAGCTGCCAAGTTATTTACCAAAATGCAGCTTCAGAAATTATGTATTTTTGACAATTGAAAATTCAGAACTTATTTTTCCTGCTTTTGTATTTTGCAGCATTTTATATTGCTGACATTCATTAACTGCTTTGTTACATATTTTTAGTGCCAGAGAAAGCTTTAGAAAGCAGTGTTCTTTCTAAAGGCCATAAAATAATGACTTCTACTACAGAAAGCTAAATGTTGCGCATATTTTAGAAAAAAATGAAAGTTGAAATCTCCATCTGAGCCTGGAAATCATGTAGACAAGCTTTTGATTTTGTGCCTCACTCCCATCCAAATTCTAAGAATTACTAGTGTATGCTGTTCTAGAGATTCTAATTGTTTTTCTTTTAGAATATCATTTTAAATTTAGCCATGGCAACCAACTGTGACTATAAAACCCAAAAGATAGCTAGTTTATCCTTTTTACCCTTCAAACTCAAAAGTTTTAAACAATTAATGCAGATATTGAAAGTACAAAGTATTTTGCACTTAATTCTATTAAGCCGTCTAAGTCTAGGATCAATTCAATATTAGCCATAGTTTCTAAATTTTTCTTGAGGAAAGCACATTCTAACTAACATTAAAATCAAGTCACATTTATATTGTTTAATTCCTTTCTCTATATGTTTGAAATTATCCACCAAGTGCTGAACGTATCCTCATTTGAAACTTCACCATATGGATAAAACACTGCCTTCTCTCACAGAAGGCAGTGGGCAGAATAAAGATGAAAAGTTCATTACACTGACAATGACAAGAGAGGAAAATATGATTTTACTTCTCACTTCTTTCAAAGACATAATCAAGGTCACAATGATAATCTATCTGAAATATAAAACTTGTGCTCCTAAGCAATCCCACCAAACTGAATAATTACATGTCTTAAAATATGGAGGACTGAACTCAATTATATGATTTTTTCTCTAAATGATATCTTCAATGATCACATAATTATATATGAATTTATATTTTAGTACAGAGAAAAATAAGGATAATATAGTGAGGAGAAACATAAACATTAGTGTATTTAATTCAAAGAAATGTACGTATTTTTTTCTGAAGTAATATCCTCTGCATGTTTTTGGTGTTCAAACATCCTTTATTTGTGAACTTCTTGATAGTAAATGGCATTTTTTAAATATCATTACTTGCCAAAATTAAACACTGACAACTATACAAGAAATATAAAAATCTGGGTGTCTCTAGTCCATGAAACAAGTTAACCAGGGAAAACACCCTCCACTCTAAACAGAAAGGATTAGATCCATTTGGCTGTTTAATATCATAGAAATAAGACCAACTGGTTATTAGTGGTTTTGCCTACTTACAATGACATAAACACAATATAAGCATTCTTTAACTTCATTGAAATGTTAAAATTTTTAAGCCAAAGTCATGATTTCATCAACAGATATAATGATGTTGCCCTAAAAATCACCTCTATTCTGCTGTTTGGTTATATATTTCTTGATTGTGTTAACATTGTAGTGTAGGTGCTTAAAAAGAAAAGACTAATATATAGCATAAAAAAAAACCACTAAAATAAAACAAAGAGTCCCATACAATAAGGCAACAAAAGAGATAAGATGGAACCTTTAAAACATTCAATTAATCCAAAATTATACAGAAAAAGAAGAAACAAAACAAAGAGCACATTAGAGAAATAAATAAATAGCAACATGATGGACTTAACCCTACACATATCAATAATTGCTTTAAATGCAATGGCCTAAAAGTCCTAATTAAAAGTCAAAGATTGTCATATTGGATAAATAAAGCAAAATTTGACTATAGGCTCCCTAGTTAAAACTCACTGTAAATATAAATATACACATATATTAAAAGTTAATAGGATGTATGTTAGTTTGCTGAAGCTTCTATACTAAGTACTAAGATTTGGGTGACAAAACAACAGAAATTTATTATCTCATAGTTCTAGATACTGAAAGTATGCAAGTAAGGTGTTAGCAGGATTATGCTTCCTCTGAAACTCTGGGAAAAATCCTTGTATGCCTCCTCCTACTTTCTTATGATGACTGGAAAAATTGGTATTCCTTGGCTTAGAGCTCTATAAGATCAATCTTTCCTTTCATCTCCATGTGGCATTCTGCTTATGCCTGTGTTCTTCACATCATCTTCCTTCAGTACATACTTACCTTTGTGTCTGATAATTTTCTTTTTATTATAAGAATATCAGTTATATTGAACCTCATTTTAACTCTGTAAAGACCCTATCTTTTGGGGAGGACACAATTCAGCCCATAAGAGATGGGGAAGGATATACGTGCTAACATTAATCAAAACAAAAAAAGCTGAAGTTGTTATGTTAATGTCAGTCAAATAGAATTTCAAAGCAAGTGATATTACCAAGGACTGTTGTTTAGTAGCTCAGTCCTGTCCAACTCTTTGTGACCCCGTGGACTGCCAGGCATCCCTGTTCTTCACCATCTCCTGGAGCTTGCTCAAACTCATATCCATCCAACCATCTCATCCTCTGTCACCCCCCCTCCTTCTACTCCTGCCTTCAATGTTTCCCAGCATCAGGGTCTTTTCTAATGAAAACATAATTAGAACGGCCACATTAGGTGCCCAAAATATTGGAGCTTCAACTTCAGCATCAGTCCTTCCGATGAATATTTAGGATTGATTTTCTTTAGGATTGACTGGTTTGATCTCCTTGCAGTCCAAAGGACTCTCAAGAGTCCTCTCCAACACCACAGTTCAAAAGTCGCAATTCTTTGGTGCTCAGCCTTCTTTATTCCATGTTATTAAAGTCATTAATCCATAAAAGTACACAATGATACTAAACATTTATATAACTATTAACAGGTATGGAATACATGAAGCAGAAATAGATAGAACAGAAAGAAGAAATAAATCCATATTTATAGTGAGAAATTTCAGTACTTTTCTCTTGGTAATTGATTAAAAAAAGTAGACAGAATATCAGCATGGTTATAGTAGATAAACAACATTATCAACCAATATGATCTTAATACACTCCAACCAATAGCTGTAAAATACATATTCTTTTCAAATGCACATGGATATTGACCAAGATAGACCATATTCTGGGACATAAAACAACTTTCAATGAATTTAAAAGGATTCAAGTCATATGAAGTATGCTCTGTGACCACATGGAATAAAAATATAAATCAATAACAGAAAAATTATCAGGAAAATCTTGAAGTATTTATAAACTCTGGGAGAGGAAACAGTTTTCTTCAACAACCTCTTAGGGTTCCTGACTGGGTCTGAATATTAACAAAAGAAAGGCATATTTTGTTGAATTTTTAAATGTACATGGGAGCATTCATGAGTGAATGAAAACCTGAAGAAATTATCAGAGTAGGAAATTTTTAATGCCTTTTAGAAAAAGAAACAATAAATTTGTGTGAAGAATGACAAGACAAAGGGCTATGGGTTAGCAAATAGTGAAGAAGTAACTTGGAAGATAAGGGTTAGCTTAATAAGAGTTGTTTATACAGATTTTTTGATCCCAAATTCCCTGTCTCTGGTGATAACAATGTGTTCCTTCCTTCTTGTGGGAGATTTATCTGCTATTTTCAAAGAAGAAAGGTGAATTGTGGGAGTGAAGTCAGAGTTTTCTTCTTGCTTCTGCTGTTATTTCAAATTCCTTTACCTTAAGATATTAAATATCAAGGTGCTATATTTGGGGTAGCATGTCCTGAACTCTATAAAACTAAGCAGCACATTTCCAACTACCCAATGGGTGAACACTGATTTCAAGTTACATTAGGAAGGATTGCAAATTAAATGAAAATGAAATTACAACATACCAATATTTGTAGCTCAGTCAGTAAAGCATCAGCCTGCAGTGCAGGAGAGCTGGGTTCGATCCCTGGGTTGGGAAGGTTCCCTGGAGAAGGAAACAGCAACCCACTCCAGAATTCTTGCCCAGAAAATCCCACGGACAGAGGAGCCTGCTGGGCTGCAGTCCATGGGGTCACAAAGAGTTGGGCACGACTGAACAACTAACACTAACACTCACTAAATCAGTACTTGGGGAGATTTACAGCATTAAATGGTTATATTAGAAAATAAGAAAGTTTTCCAATGAAGGGCCTTTGCTTCCCTTTGGAAACCAGGGAAAGAAGAGCAAAGTCATTCCAAAATAAGTATAAGAATGAAAAACATTAAGATCAGCATGGAAGTAAATTCAATAAAAAAAATAGAAAAACAATAGACATGAAGAAGAGAGAATTTTACCACGTTCATGACATGAATGGGATCACAGAGTCAGATACGACTTAGCAACTGAACAAAAACATGAAGTGAAACACTTAATATTGCAAGATTGATAATGATACTTAAGATGGTTGATATTATCCATAAATGTTTCAATAAAATCAAAGTAATTCTAATTAAAATCCCAGCTATCTTTTTGTAGAATTGGGCACACTGATTATGAAATTCATATAGAAATAAAAAGAATCCATAATAAGTTTAACAACTTTGAAAAAGAAGAAAAAGTTAGAGTACTAACACTATCTTTTTTTTTTTAATTTCACAATATGTTCCCCCACTTTATTCAGCTATAAAATATCTTACTTTAAGGCTTATACTGCAACTGTAATCAAAGACAACATTCTATTAATATGAAACTAGATCCATGGAACAGAAGAGTAAATCCAGATATAAATTCACATATATGGGCAACCTAATATTGAAAAGCATGCTTTGTTAATACAGTGGAGAAAGAAGAACCTTTTCAGTAAATGGTGCAGAAAAAGAAGCTATACATATCTTAAAAAGTTAAACATATTCCTTTAATATGGTTCAGTCATTCCACTTCTAAGTTTTATCCAAGAGTAATGAAAGTATCAGATCAGATCAGATCAGTCACTCAGTCGTGTCTGACTCTTTGCGACCCCATGAATCGCAACACGCCAGGCCTCCCTGTCCAGCACCAACTCCTGGAGTTCACTCAGACTCATGTCCATTGAGTCAGTGATGCCATCCAGCCATCTCATCCCCTGTCGTCCCCTTCTCCTCTTGCCCCCAATCCCTCCCAGCATCAGAGTCTTTTCCAATGAGTCAACACTTCGCATGAGGTGGCCAAAGTACTGGAGTTTCAGCTTTAGTATCATTCCTTCCAAAGAAATCCCAGTGCTGATCTCCTTCAGAATGGACGGGTTGGATCTCCTTGCAGTCCAAGGGACTCTCAAGAGTCTTCTCCAACACCACAGTTCAAAAGCATCAATTCTTCGGCGCTCAGCCTTCTTCACAGTCCAACTTCGTATACATGTATACAAAATTTTGTAAAAAATAATCATTCAGCTTTATTTGTAATCTAAGAACTGAAAACAATTCAAATGTGTAGTGAGTGGACAAAACAGTTTTTGTTCAGTCGCTGTCATGTCCAACTCTTTGCAACTACATGAAATGTAGTATTCTAGGATCCTCTGCCCTCCACTGTTTGCTGGAGTTTGCTCAAATTCATGTCCATTGAATCAGTGATGCTATCTAACCATCTCATCCTCTGCTGCCCTCTTCTCATTTTGACTTAAATCTTTCCCAGCATCAGGGTCTTTTCTAATGAGTTGGCTCTTCACATCAAAGTATTGGAACTTCAGCTTCAGCATCAGTCCTTACAATGAATATTCATGGTTGATTTCCTTTAGGATTGACTAGTTTGATCTCTTTGCAGTCCAAAGGACTTTCAAGACTCTTCCCCAGCACCACAATGGTACAGGGAGGGAGGTGGAAGGGGGATTCAGGATGGGGACCACGTGTACACCCGTGCCGGATTCATGTTGATGTATGGCAAAACCCAATACAGTATTGTAAAGTAATTAGCCTCCAATTAAAATAAATAAATTTAAATTTAAAATAAATAAATAAAATATTTTTAAAAAGCACCAGTTCTTCAGCACTCAACCTTCTTTATGAACCAACTCTAACATCCATACATGACTACTGGAAAAATCATAGGTCTGACTACATGGACTTTTGCCAGTGAAGTGGTGTCTGCTTTTTAATATGCTGTCTAGGTTGGTCATAGCTTTCCTTCAAAGGAGCAAGCTCCTTTTATATTCATGGCTGAATCACTGTCTGCAGGGATTTTGGAGCCTAAGAAGATAAAATCTGTCACCACTTCCAATTTTTCCCCTTCTATTTGTCATGAAGTGATGGGGTAAGATGCCATGATCTTAGTTTTTTGAATACTGAGTTTCAAGTCAGCTTTTTCTCTCTTCTTTCACCCTCATCAAGAGGTTCTTCACTTTCTGCCATTAGATTGGTATCTTCTGCAAATCTGAGGTTGTTGATATTTCTCCTTGCAATCTTGATTCCATCTTATGATTCATCCAGCCTGGCATTTTACATGATGTATTGTGCATATAGGTTAAATAAGCAGGGTAGAAGTACACAGCCTTCATGTACACCTTTGACAGTTTTGAATCAGTTTTTCCATGTCTGGTTCTAACTGTTGCTTCTTGACCTGCATACAAGTTTCTCAGGAGACAGGTAAGGTGGTCTGATAATCCCATCTACTGAAGAATTTTCCACAGCTTGTTGTGATACACACAGTCAAAGGATTTGGTGTAGTCAATGAAGCACAAGTACATATTTTTCTGGAACCCCCTTGCTTTCTCCAGATACAACAGATGTTGGTAATTTGATCTCTGGTTCCTCTGCCTCTTTGAAACCCAGCTTGTACATCTGGAATTTCTCAGTTCACATATTGCTGAAGCCTAGCTTGAAGGATTTTAAACATAAACTTGGTAGCATGTGAAATGACAGCAATTGTACACTAGTTTGAACAGTCTTTGATATTGCATTTCTTTGGGATTGGAATGAATATTTATCTTTTGCAATCCTGGGGTCATTGCTGAGTTTTTTAAATTTGCTGACATATTGAGTGAAGCACTTTAATGGCATCATCTTTTAGGATTTGAAATAGCTCAGCTGGAATTCCATTACCTCCACTAGCTTTGTTCATAGTAACACTTTCTTAAGGCCCACTTGACTTCACACTCCAGGATGTCCAGTTCTAGGTGAGTGACCTAAAGGTTGTGGTTATCTAGGTCCTTCAGGCTTTTCTTGTATGGTTCTTCTATGTATTCTTGTCACCTCTTCCTTAAAAAAAAAAAAACCAACTATTTATTTTTTAACTGAAGGATAATTGCTTTACAGAGTTTTGTTGTTTTCTGTCAAACCTCAACATGAATCAGCCATAGGTATACATATATCCCCTCCCTTTTGAAACTCCCTCCCATCTCCCTCCCCATCCCACCCCTCTAGGTTGATACAGAGCACTTGTTTGAGTTTCCAGAGCCATACAGTGAATTTCCATTGGTTATCTATTTTACAGATGGTAATATAAGATTCCATGTAACTCTTTCCATACATCTCACTCTCCCCTCCTGTCTATCTATATCCATAAGTCTATTCTCTATGTCTGTTTCTCTGTTGCTGCCCTGAAAATAAATTCTTCAGCACCATTCCTCTAGATTCCATGTATATGTGTTAGAATATGATTTATCTTTCTCTTTCTGACTTACTTCACTCTGTGTAATACATTCTAGGTTCATGCATTTCATTAGAACTGACTCAAATGTATTCATTTTTATGGGTGAGTAATGTTCTATTGTGAAGAAAGCTGAGCGCTGAAGAATTGATGCTTTTGAACTGTGGTGTTAGAGAAGACGCTTGAGAGTCCCTTGGACTGCAAGGAGATCCAACCAGTCCATTCTAAAGGAGATAAGTCCTGGGTGTTCTTTGGAAGGGATGATGCTAAAGCTGAAACTCCAGTACTTTGGCCACATCATGCGAAGAGTTGACTCATTGGAAAAGACTCTGATGTTGGGAGGGATTGGGGGCAGGAGGAAAAGGGGATGACAGAGGATGAGATGGATGGATGACATCACTGACTCAATGGATGTGAGTTTGGGTGAACTCCGGGAGTTGGTTCTGGACAGGGAGGCCTGGCGTGCTGCAATTCATGGGGTCGCAAAGAGTTGGACACAACTGAGTGACTGAACTGAACTGGACTGAACTGAATGTTCCACTATGTATATGTACCACAACTTCTTTATCCATTGATCTTTCGATGGACATATGGGTTGATTCCATGTTCTAGCTATTGTAAATAGTGTTGCAATGAACAATGGAATACGTGTGTCTTCTTCAATTTTGGTTTCCTCAGTGTATATGCCTAGGACTGGGATTACTGGGTAATATGATAGTTTTATTACTAGTTTTTAAGGAATCTCCATACGTATTCCATAGTTGTCACCCTTCTTAGTCTCATCTGCTTTCGTTAGATCTTTATATTTTCTATCTTTTATTGTGTCCATCCTTGAATGAAATGTTTCCTTGATACCTCTAATTTTCTTGAAGAGATCCCTAGTCTTTCTCATTCTATTATTTTACTCTATTTCTTTGAACTGTTCATTTAAGAAGGCCTTTTTTTTTTTTTTACTTTATTTTCTTTTAATTTAAATTTCTTATCTCTCCTTGGTATTCTCTAGAACTCTGCACTCAGTTGGGTATATCTTTCCCTTTCTCCCTTGTCTTTCTCTTCTCTCTCTCTTTTTTTTTTTTTTTTTTTTGTAAAGCCTCATCAGACAACCACTTTGCCTTCTTTCATTTCTTCTTCTTTGGAATGCTTTTGGTCACTGCCTTCTGCACAGTGTTATGAACCTCCATCCATAGCTCTTCAAGCATCTGTCTACCAGACTAATCCTTTGAATCTATTCATCATCTCCACTGTATAACCATAAGGAATTTGATTTAGATCAAACCTGAATGTCCTAGTGTTTTCCCCTACTTTCTTCAATTTAAGCCTGAATTTTTCAATAAGGAGCTCATGATTTGAACCACTGCCAGCTCCAGGTCTTGTTTTTACTAGGTATATAGAGCTTTTCTATCTGTGGCTGCAAAGAACATAATCAATATCATTTCAGTATTGCCCATCTGGTGATGTTTATGTGTAGACTCGTTTCTTGGGTTGTTGGAAATGGGTGTTTGTTATGACCAGCGTACTCTTTTGACAAAAATCCGTTTGCCTTTGCCCTGCTTCATTTTGTACTTCAAGGCTAAACTTGCCTGTTATTCCAGTCATGTCTTGACTTTCTACTTTTGTATTCCAATTCCTTGTTATGAAAAGGATACCTTTTTTTGGTGTTATTTCTAGAAAGTGCTGTAGGTCTTTACAGAACCAGTTAACTTCAGCTTCTTCAGCATCAGTGATTAGGGTACAGACTTGGTTTACTCTGATGTTGAATGTTTGGCCTTTGAAGTGAAGGGAGATCATTCTGTCATTTTTTTTAATAGTATTTCATTTTATGTAAAATAAAATGTGGAATACATAAGATGAAATACTACTCAGCAATAAAAATTAATGAACTCTAAGTGCAGGTTATCTAATCCCTTAAATCTATTTCACACTTCCACTGTATAATCATAAGGGATTTGATTTATGTCATACCTGAATGGTCAAGTGGTTTTCCATACTTAGTCTGAATTTAGCAATAATGAGTTCATGGTCTGAGCCACAGTCAGCTCCTGGTCTTGTTTTTGTTGACTGTATACGGCTTCTCCATATTTGGCTGCAAAGGATATAATCAGTCTGATTTCGGTGTTGACCATCTGGTGATGTCCATGTATAGAGTCTTCTCTTGTGTTGTTGGAAGAGGGTGTTTGCTATGATAAGTGCATTTTCTTGGCAAAACTCTATTAGTCTTTGCCCTGCTTCATTCCGTATTCAAAGGCCAAATCTTCCTGTACTCCAGGTGTCTCTTGAGTTCCTACTTTTGCATTCCAGTCCCCTATAATGAAAAGGACATCTATTTTGGGTGTTAGTTCTAAAAGGTCTTATAGGTCTTCAAAGAACTGTTCAACTTCAGCTTCTTCAGCATTACTGTTTGGGGCATAGACTTGGATTACTGTGATACTGAATGGTTTGCCTTGGAAATGAACAGAGATCATTCCATCGTTTTTGAGATTGCATGCAAGAATGCATTTCGAACTCTTTTGTTGACCATGATGGCTACTCTATTTCTTCTAAGGGATTCCTATCTGCAGTACTAGATATAATGTTCATCTGAGTTAAATTCACCCATTCCAGTCCATTTTAGTTCGCTGATTTACTCTTGCCATCTCTTGTTTGACCACTTCCAATTTGCCTTGATTCATGAAACTGACATTCCAGGTCCTATAGATCTATAGATCTATCTATAGATCTGATAGATTAAGTGCCTGATGAACTATGGACTAAGGTTCATGACATTGTACTTGAGACAGGGATCAAGATCATCCCCATGTAAAAGAAATGCAAAAAAGCAAAATGGCTGTCTAGGGAGGCCTTACAAATAGTTGTGAAAAGAAGAAAAGTGAAAAGCAAAGGAGAAAGGGAAAGATATAAGCATCTGAATGCAGAGTTCCAAAGAATAGCAAGAAGAGATAAGAAAGCCTTCCTAAGTGATCAATGCAAAAAAATAGAGGAAAACAACAGAATGGGAAAGGCTAGAGATCTCTTCAAGGAAATTAGAGATACCAAGGGAACATTTCATGCAAAGATGGGCTCGATAAAGGACAGAAATGGTATGGACCTAACAGAAGCAGAAGATATTAAGAAGAGGTGGCAAGAATACACAGAAGAACTGTACAAAAAAGATCTTCAAGCCCAAGATAATCACGATGGTGTGATCACTTACCTAGAGCCAGACATTCTGGAATGTGAAGTCAAGTGGGCCTTATAAAGCATCACTAAGAACAAAGCTAGTGAAGGTGATGGAATTCCAGTTGAGCTATTTCAAATCCAGAAAGATGATGCTGTGAAAGTGCTGTAATCAACATGCCAGCAAATTTTGAAAACTCAGCAGTGGCCACAGGACTGGAAAAGGTCAGTTTTCATTCCAATTCCAAAGAAAGGCAATGCCAAAAAATGCTCAAACTACCACACAATTGCACTTATCTCACACACTAGTAAAGTAATGCTCAAAATTCTCCAAGCCAGGCTTCAGAAATATGTGAACCATGAACTTCCAGATGTTCAAGATGGTTTTCGAAAAGGCAGAGGAACCAGAGATCAAATTACCAACATCTGCTGGATCATGAAAAAAACAAGTGAGTTCCAGAAAAACATCTATTTCTGCTTTATTGACTATGCCAAGCCTTTGACTGTGTGGATCACAGTAAACTGTGGAAAATTCTGAAAGAGATGGGAATACCAGACCACCTGACCTGCCTCTTGAGAAACCTATATGCAGGTCAGGAAGCAACAGTTAGAACTGGACATGGAACAACAGACTGGTTCCAAATAGGAAAAGGAGTATGTTAAGGCTGTATATTATCACCCTGCTTTTTTTTTTTTTTTTTTTTTTTTTTTTTATTTTATTTTTAAACTTTACATAACTGTATTAGATTTGCCAAATATCAAAATGAATCCACCACAGGTATACATGTGTTCCCCATCCTGAACCCTCTTCCCTCCTCCCTCCCCATTCCATCCCTCTGGGTCGTCCCAGTGCACCAGCCCCAAGCATCCAGTATCGTGCATTATATGCAGAGTACATCATGAGAAACGCTGGGCTTGAAGAAGCACAAGCTGGAATCAAGATTGCTGGGAGAAATATCAATAACCTCAGATATGCAGATCACACCACCCTTATGGTAGAAAGTGAAGAGGAACTAAAAATCCTCTCAATTAAAGTGAAAGTGGAGAGTGCAAATGTTGGCTTAAAGCTCAACATTCAGAAAACTAAGATTATGGCATCTGGTCCCATCACTTCATGGGAAATAGATGGGGAAACAGTGGAAATAGTATCAGACTTTATTTTTCGGGGCTCCAAAATCACTGCAGATGGTGATTGCAGCCATGAAATTAAAAGACCCTTACTCCTTGGAAGAAAAGGTATGACCAACCTAGATAGCATATTGAAAAGCAGAGACATTAGTTTGCCAACATGGGTCCATCTATTCAAGGCTATGGTTTTTCCTGTGGTCATGTATGGATGTGAGAGTTGGACTGTGAAGAATGCTGAGAGCAGACGAATTGATGCTTGTGAACTGTGGTGTTGGAGAAGACTCTTGAAAGTCTCTTGGACTGCAAGGAGATCCAACCAGTCCATTCTGAAGTAGATCAGCCCTGGGATTTCTTTGGAAGGAAGGATGCTAAAGCTGAAACTCCAGTACTTTGGCCACCTCATGTGAAGGGTTGACTCATTGGAAAAGACTCTGATGCTGGGAGGGATTGGGGGCAGGAGGAGAAGAGGACGACAGAAGATGAGATGGCTGGATGGCATCACTGACTCGATGGACGTGAGTCTGAGTGAAGTCCAGGAGTTGGTGATGGACAGGGAGGCCTTGGCGTGCTGTGATTCATGGGGTCACAAAGAGTCGGACATGACTGAGTGACTGAACTGAACTGAAGTGCAGGTTACAGCATGAATGAAGCTTTAAATAATTTTGCTTAGTGAAAGAAAACAGAAAAAGAGTAATTAATGAAAGATTCCTTTTTTTTGAGAACTTAGAAGATATTCTGTAATGATAGAAAGTAGGTTAGTGGTTGCCTGTGAAGGTAGGAGGGTCAAGATTACAAAAGGGTAGTAGGAAACTTTTGAGGGTGGTTTGATATATTCATTACATTATTTTTAGTGATTGTTTCAAATTATTAATATATGCTGACTGTAAAAATTGTATATTTTAAATATGTGCAATTAATTTTGTGTCAATTCTGCTCAATAAAGCCATTTAATGTTTTTTTGAAAATTATAGCCCTTATTTTTAACAGGTCATCAGATGATTCTAATATGTATGTGGAGTTGAGAACCAGAGATCTAGCTATTGCACCACAAGGTGTGAAAAAGCTGATTGTTCATTTATCCCTTTTTATCTTCTTTTCTATGCATTTATTTGCTTAAAAAGACATGCTATTTTTCACTTCAGTTAGATAAAGACCTAGCTTGAAAAGAGGTATATTTGCAGCAATCTTTAATTCCTTGAACTATTGCATTTAATGTTTCTGTATATCATGGAATGTTAAAGGAAGAGACAAATATGTGGATCATCTTTCCTTGGTGTTTTGTTAGGTTAAGGGACAGAGTGAATTTTCACCTAGACAGGAGAAAATACTGTAATATTAGGACTAAAAAAAAAATCTCTGTTAAGTTTTTGTCATTGAACCAGCCATAGACCAGTAGAGGCCAGATAACTAGTAAAATATCCTAAGTTTCTTCAGGGAAAAATATAGTGTATCGAATAATGCACTGAATGATACTTGGTCAAATTATGTTAGTATTATTTCCAACTCTGAACATCCACTTTATTAAGAAAAAAATGGTTGAAGTCCAAATGGATGTTTAAAAATAAACTGAGGAATTGTCAAAGGAAGTAAGATCATTTACCATATAAAAGAGAAGACTTTAGAATGGGAGAAGATAATAGCAAATGAAGCAACTGACAAACAACTAATCTCCAGAATATACAAGCAACTCCTACAGCTCAACTCCAGAAAAATAAATGACCCAATCAAAAAATGGGCCAAAGAACTAAATAGACATTTCTCCAAAGAAGACATACAGATGGCTAACAAACACATGAAAAGATGCTCAACATCACTCATTATCAGAGAAATGCAAATCAAAACCACTATGAGGTACCATTTCACACCAGTCAGAATGGCTGCGATCCAAAAGTCTACAAGTAATAAATGCTGGAGAGGGTGTGGAGAAAAGGGAACCCTCTTACACTGTTGGTGGGAATGCAAACTAGTACAGCCACTATGGAGAACAGTGTGGAGATTCCTTAAAAAACTGGAAATAGACATGCCTTATGATCCAGCAATCCCACTGCTGGGCATACACACTGAGAAAACCAGAAGGGAAAGAGAAACGAGTACCCCAATGTTCATCGCAGCACTGTTTACAATAGCCAGGACATGGAAGCAACCTAGATGTCCATCAGCAGATGAATGGATAAGAAAGCTGTGGTACATATACACAATGGAGTATTATTCAGCCATTAAAAAGAATACATTTGAATCAGTTCTAATGAGGTGGATGAAACTGGAGCCTATTATACAGAGTGAAGTAAGCCAGAAAGAAAAACACCAATACAGTATACTAACGCATATATATGGAATTTAGAAAGATGGTAACAATAACCCTGTGTACGAGACAGCAAAAGAGACACTGATGTATAGAACAGTCTTATGGATTCTGTGGGAGAGGGAGAGGGTGGGAAGATTTGGGAGAATGGCATTGAAACATGTAAAATATCATGTATGAAATGAGTTGCCAGTCCAGGTTCGTTGCACGATACTGGATGCTTGGGGCTGGTGCACTGGGACGACCCAGAGGGATGGAATGGGGAGGGAGGAGGGAGGAGGGTTCAGGATGGGGAACACATGTAAACCTGTGGCGGATTCATTTTGATATTTGGCAAATCTAATACAGTTATGTAAAGTTTAAAAATAAAATAAAATTTAAAAAAAAAAAAAAAGAAAATAATAAATATAGAATGTCACAATTTAAAAAAAAAAAAAAAAGAGAAGACTTTGGTTGGGCAAGGAGTATGACAGGTATTAACATTTGAAAGAAGGGAAGGAGCATGTTCTATGGTAAGGATAATGAAATATCCCTGGAGAAACAATGAAAATGTGACTCCAGAAGAATCATTTTCATGTTATTATTTTTGTTTCATAATTGAATTCAGGCAGTGTGACTTTAGGTAAAGACAATTTGTACACAATCTTAGATTCTTTCACACAGTTGCTGGGGTCACTGTGCACTCCTCCACATCATCAAAATCACACAATTGATATGTCTCTAATCTGTGCTGTGACTTTACATTATAGCTCCTTCACAAGAAATTCCTACTAGGAAATAACTCAAGAAACACTTTGGAAAGAGTTAAATGTCTTCACTCCCTAACAAAGTAAAGACCCAAGTAAATTATACTTTTAGACAAGCCAGTCTACCTGGAACCTCCAATATATTGCTTGGCTGATTCAAGCTTATTATTTTACATTAGAAACTAGCCTCTCAGGTACAGATGTCCTATTTTAGGTGAGAAATTTGAATGGATTTTTCAATTAAAGAAAACATTCATTTTATCTAAATTACCATTGCTATTTGTGTTCATTGACTAGAGAATTCTAATTCATCAATTAGCCCCAAATCATCTTTTGTTCTGAAGGCTTATTACACAAGCCAGTTTCAAAGATATCATGTCATATCAATGATATCAAGTGATATCAATGTATTACTTCTAGAATCAACAAATGGAACTTATAGAAAATGAGTAATGGAGTATTCTAATTAGTTAACTCTCATGTTTGAATTTCTTTAAATACCATTATATAAACATGAAAATTTTAATATCAAAGATAATACTTATCACTAAAACTAGAATCTGCAGGCTTGTTTGTTTTACTTTAGAATGTATCTGAATATGTAAAGTATCTTTATCAACAGCAACAATTGGTCTATGTGCTTGTAAACTAAATTCAGGTTATTTCATTATTCTGGATTCTGAGTAAATGGAACTTTACTATATTGGACTCAGCATGAATCTATTATATTCTATTTGAGCTTAAGGATAACATTATTCAGGTATTCAGGGAGATTAAACACTAATACAGTAAAGTTCCATTTACTCAGAATGCAAAATAATGAAATAACCTGAATTTAGTTTACAAGCACATAGACCAATTGTTGCTGTTAATAAAGATACTTTATATACATGCACTCATATATGCAAAATATACTTTATTTGCACTATTTGTAGATTTCATGGAAACAAAGGCTTTTAGAACTTCATGATTTCTTCCCATTTTTAACGATGATTTAAAATGTCTAGTTTCTGTGACTGTCATCGGTATACACATATCCAGCATCAGGCCAAAAATGTGAATCTTGACAGCTCCTGCCAAGGCAGTAACATTGCTCTCAGCTGGACTTTCAATTCCTTGCAACAGGAAGGACATCAACAATGTCAACTCATTTATCTACAGTGGTAATGGCC
Organism: Bubalus kerabau; assembly: GCF_029407905.1. Taxonomy (NCBI): domain Eukaryota; kingdom Metazoa; phylum Chordata; class Mammalia; order Artiodactyla; family Bovidae; genus Bubalus; species Bubalus kerabau. The sequence goes on along the minus strand of NC_073647.1, from coordinate 54,297,894 downwards.
CTAGCTTATTATAAGAGTATATGAGAATGCAGGTTTTAGAAATACGACTAAAATGCTTAAATATAGGGCTTGCCAGGTGGCACTACTGGTAACAAACCCAACTGCCAATGCAGGAAACTTAAGAAAATGCGAGTTTGATCCCTGGGTCAGGAAGATCTCATGGAGGAGGGCATGGCAACCCACTCCAATATTCTTGCCTGGAAAATCCCATGGACAGAGGAGCCTGGCAGGTTACAATCCATATGGTGGTGCAGAGCCGCACATGACCAAAGTGACTTAGCACACACACATTCCAATATAAAATTAAAAGTTAAAAGAAGAAAAGGACTAATATAGAGTTAAGGGAAAAAATGCAGTCCCAAAAGCTGTCTTTCAATAATTTAAAAAGTTACCTAAGATAAGAACATATCAAAACACAGAAATGGAAACTACTCAAATAGATTTTCTAAAAAGAGGGAAGAGTTTACTATAATATTTAAGAGTATGAGCTTTGGTCACTTTATTCATCTGTTAAACAAGGTAATGATTCTTAATGCCAGTGTGTAGTAAGAACCAAATGAGATTCACATGTTAAATGCTTAGCTCAGGGTCTGGCACATAGTCATCACTCTGTATATTAAAGCCATAATAATTTAGAACAGGAGTAGTATTCCAGAGACCCAGACAAGGTGTCTTGATGTTAAGTTTTTTTTTCTTTAACCTGGAAAGTGTTTTAAACTGTTTTATCGGACTGTAGTTTGGAGGAAAATATGAAAGTAGCACCATTCTTTATTGAACCAATTGCCCCGAATATTTATTCATACTGATTGTTTTGCAGTTGCTAAATCATGTCCAACTCTGTGCCACAACATGGACACATGTGGTGTCCAATTCTGTGCACACCAGGTTGCCCTGTCTCTCACTTTCTCCTGGAGTTTGCTCAAACTTATGATGCCATCCAACCATTTCATCCTCTGTTGCCCCCTTCTCCTCATGCTCTTGATCTTTCCCAGCAGCAGGGTCTTTTACAATGTTTTGGATCTTTGCATCAAAGTATTAGAGCTTCATTTTCAGCATCAGTCTTTCCAATGAATATTCAAGGTTAATTTCTATTAGGATTGACTAGTTTGATCTCCTTGCAGTCCAAGGGACTCTCAAGAGTCTTCTCCAGCACCACAATTCAAAAACATCATTCTTTGGCACTCAGCCCTTTTTATGGTCCAACTCTCACATGATATATGACCACTGGGAAGACTTTAGCTTTGACTATATGGACCTTTGTCGGCAAAGTGATGTCTTTGTTTTTTAATATGCTGTCTAGCTTTGTCATAGCTTTTCTTCCAAGGAGCAAGTGTCTTCTAATTTCATGACTGCAGTCACCATCTGCAGTGATTTTGGAGCCTGAGAAGAGAAAATCTGTCACTGCTTCTATTTTTTTCCCTTCTATCTGCCATGAAGTGATGAGATCATATGATGTGATCTGTTTTTATTTTATTTGTTTAATATTGAGTTTTAAGCCAGTTTTTTCACTCTCCTCATTCACCCTCATCAAGGGGTTCTTTAGTTCCTCTTCACTTTATGCCATTACAGTGGTATCATCTGTGTATGTGAAGTTACTCATACTTAATTATGCACTATTTTATTTACATAATAGGTTCTGATTATATTCATCTTATTCCTTGTCTTGCAGTATGTTCATATTTGTGTATGTATACATGTAACACTGAAATCCCTGCATAGGGAAGAGGATCTTTGTAAGTTATTTTCTAGATGTTTCTCCCTTTTTAACACATACGATGTGAATGTAACTGTGAGTACCCACACAAACACATGTGTACCCATGTGTGTGTTTAAAGGCAAAAATCCTATACTAGTGGCAGATAAATATTTATATCAGAAACTAGAAAAATAATATGCTCAATATAACTGCAATTGCTCCAACAAGTGGTACTACCATTAGGGTAAAAGCTACCCTGCCTTTGTGAATTGAGGCCCAAGAACCATTTTAGCTTACTGGTTTGTTCTGTTCATCAGAAAATGTACAAACAAAGCACAGTCACTCCATGTCACAAAAATAAATGGTAGGACTTTGCTCCTACTGGAAACTGGAGGAAGTTAATTCCTACAATGCCTTCATTTTCTTTTTGGTTAAAAGGAATATTTCTTGGTATAACAGGTAGGGAAATACTTCATTTAATACTCAAGTGCTGATCTATTTTTTATGAGATTCACTAACTTCCACAGACAGATACTGAATATAACTTCTCTTCATCAGTTTATCCTGCATACTTCTTTTTCACATAGAAAAATACCCCATATATCATTCATTGATCTTGTTTTATGATATTTATTCAGCACTGTGCCTCTGGGCTGCCATTTCAAACTACGTTAACAAGCCTAACACTACCTTTATAGTGGTTCTTTGCTTAGAAGACTGGATACCACCAATGTCAGTTCAATAAACATAGCATGAAGAGTCACTTTCTTCATAGACAACTGAAACAAAATGTCAAGTGGAAATATCCTGTACTGTACAACTCCAAGAAAAATTGTTCAAATTTTGAAAATGTCTGAGATGCTCATTGGCTTTGACTGAATGATGAAAATGTGTAGAGATCTATTGTCCAAGAGCAATAATTCTGATAATGAACTATGAAGATTTTCATCCATTATATTCTTAATGGTGATTCAGTAAATGTAGATAATGCCAGATGTTTAAAAGTATACAGGATAAATTGTCTTTCTCCCATTTTAGGCATTGTCTGTTACAAATTTCAGCATGACCATTGTTGTAGATTCAGTCATTCAACATTAAGGCTGTTCTCCACAGAATATAGGGGATATTACTTTTGTCTAACAGTTGTCAAAATTCCTTCAACACTTGTTTCCACAATCACTTACCCAAGCTATACCCTTAACAACACAGAAAGAAACACTGGCTGCTGCTGCTGCTGCTGCTAAGTCGCTTCAGTCATGTCCAACTCTGTGTGACCCCATAGATGGAAGCCCACTAGGCTCCCCCGTCCCTGGGATTCTCCAGGCAAGAACACTGGAGTGGGTTGCCATTTCCTTCTCCAATGCATGAAAGTGAAGAGTGAAAGGGACGTCGCTCCGTCATGTCCGACTCTTAGCGACCCCATGGACTACAGCCTACCAGGCTCCTCCATCCATGGGATTTTCCAGGCAAGAGTACAGGAGTGGCGTGCCATTGCCTTCTCCAGAAACACTGGCTACCAAACATCTATTCTTCCACAAAGATTAGTGTTCTCATTAAGTTTGGTTGTTAAGACATGTCATTGTACATACAACTACAATGCCATTAAAGGGAAAAAGCCAACACATGTAATCACTTAACAAGCATTTACTAGGCAAAACTATATAGCAGACCCACTGCTGCAATACCACAGTGACTATAGTACTATTACTCAGGTATGCTCATGGTACTATAGTAAAACACAGAAGACATCCAACTGATAATGGTCATGGAGAACATTAGAAAAGACTCTCAGGAGAGGTAAAGTTTGAGCTTAGCCATGAAGAATGATTAGGGAGTCAGCTGACAAATTAGGATAGAAAAGGATATATGGTGAAGAGTGAAAGGTGGGTTAAGAGAATAGTAATGGGTAATAAAGTCTGATGTTAAATGATGACTCCCAAGATTTTCAACCTAACAGATTGAGAAATTTGTGCAATCAACAGGTCAAGTATATTTTTAATAACTACTACCTGGGAGAACAATGATGGTTTCCTTTTAGAGTGTTCATTTTTAGAAGTGTTGGCAAAATTCTATTAGAAAATGAAAATATACAGGAAAGAAGGTAGACAATGAGGACTAAATTTGGAATTTGTGTGAATACAATCAAGTAGAAATAACTGAGGCCTCTTTATATGTCAGATCAGACATTTCAATTCACCAAATTATTTCATTGTTTGTTGAATTCATAGTTTCTAGGTACCATACCAATGGGGGCCTTTAGTGGCAACTCTCATATGGGCTTAGCATTTCCATAATCTTCAGATTTAAAGCACTTGAAGTAAACTTTGCAATGTACAATAATATTCCTTGTCATGTGGCAAATCTGCTTTTCTGTGACCAATCTACTTCAGTTCTAATAGAGACAGATAACACAAAAATTAGTGTCTCTGCCTTTTGTGAATCTCAAGAAAACTGGCCATCAAGTATCTAATATTAGACTAATGCTGAAATTGTTTTGTAAACAAAATGTCTGCAAGAATTAGTGAAAGTAACCACAAAACAGAGGCAAAAATGACTTTTTAAGAACTCTCAGTTATCTGCCACAATAATCACTGGAGTGCAAAAATGACATCACTGTAAGGTGTTTCATGCCTCCTGCAGCCTATACAAAAAGGTGAAATCATGGTTAGCATTATTTTGGTTCTGTACACTCCTTTACACTCCCATTTTCTGAAAGTTAAATCCATGAAATTTATACATGATACCATCTTATTTTCTAAAATCATACCCAAATATTCTTGATGATAGAGCATTAACCACTCATCCACTTCTTCTTTATGTCAGATTTGAATGTTAGTTGAACTGATATTTTACAAAGGCAGCAAAAACAGTCTCTTCATATACTGGGAAATGTTTATACTCTTATTAGAAATCCACTATTTTTGAAAAATATGTATTTGGTTGAGTTGAGAATAAGAAAGTGATTAGTTCTTCCTCAATTAATTGTCTTCAAAGCCCTGAATTCAAATTTTTATTTCATTCAGTGCTTTCCTTGGAGCATTTTATTACTTCTTTCTTTTAGCTAAAATCTACCAAATTTAAATTGACCCAAAAATCTAGTACATGAATCAGTGTTTATTAGTTTTTAAAATATATATGGAAAATACAGGTCTGGATGTCATAGGAGGAAAACTGTAGGCTATTTTTAAATTTAGAAAAGGTTCCATCTCCAAGAAAGATATTAGAACTGGGAACAGAACAATATATAATATACTCAGAGTAGGTAGCATAAATGAGTTTAAGGCTAAGATGAATATATACTTAGAATCAATACAGCTGGATATACTTGCTGAATAGCAAGATGTACCTGCTGCAGGACAACTAGATTGATACTGGCTTTTTCCAACAATAAATTCCATGTTTCAGAGTAATATTTCACAGCTGGCAATTGAAACAGTGGTGGTACAATTGGATTGATTGACAATGAATGCAAGGTTTTATTTGTCAACAAATGTGTTTCATGATTCATCATGGACTCGCTGATTGATTTTATACTGGCTGCATAGAAAAAATATTTTAAAAATCTATCTCAGAAGGTCTTTTGAAATACATCAACAGCACTGATTCATCAGTACAGGCACGTTCTGAAAAATGCAAGTTTTCCTGTAGTCATTGCTCTTCAGGACAGAGGGCAGATGCATGTTGATGTATGGCAAAACCAATACAATATTGTAAAGTAAAAAAAAAAAATTAAAAAAATAAATAAAAATGAAAAAGGAAGTGAGATGTTAACAATCAAAAAAAAAAAGAAATAAATTCACATGTAATAAATGCAGGGTACAATCATCTCACTGAGGGTACATCACTTTGTTCTTGAAATTAAACTCTTTTCCACCTTACTTGTCCCTTACAACTTATTCAACCACTGATGAATACCAGAAAGCCACAGAAGGACAAATGTATCAAGTTGACCTTGGCCTTACTCTTTTTGTGGTTCATAAGAACAACTCCAGTGTGGTGGGTAATAAATGCTGAATTTGCAGTCAGACAAGCCCAAATTGAAAAATCTGGCTTCCTTACTATATATCTCTGCAAAGGGAATGCATTATTTAATCATTGTAAGATTCACTTTCTTAGTGGAAGTGGAAATAATAATAATCCCAAATTGTAAAGTTTAAAAGAAATAATACAAGTGATCAAAAATATTAGCTATTTATTTAGCAGTTTTGTTCACACATTAGGTAGTGTGGTCCAAGGCTACTCATAGGACTTGATGCCCTAAAATGAACATCTATCCTTAGCAGTTTGCAAACAGTATTATGCAATACCCTGCTAATCTTTGCACCCCTCAGCCATTTCCTGACTCATTTGGGGAAGCAAATGGTCATTTCCTTACCCAAACAAGGAGGTTACTGCTCATAAATATTGGACAAATAGCTTGACTTCTTGGTCATTCATCTTCATATTTAAAAGTCAGTTGAATGATCCATCTGTCAACAACTTAGTAATAAGAAAGTTGGAAAACCTTCTGATTTTTTAGAGTTGTCTATAAAACAGATTTCCTATGAATATGTGCAACATGAATGTTTGCTTAAGGTGCTGTCATTTGAAAATTTATACAAAACCAAATCAAACCTGAGAGGCTGGTTGCAGAACATAGAAAACATTTGCAGGTGATTGAATTGCATAAACCCAGCACCAGGGAGCAGTAATAGCCTAATGTGATACACAACTCTTTACTCAAAATTGTGGCAGACAGGCATCTTCTGTCTTCGAATTAAGGTACAAGGATGCTTTTAGTGCATTCTTACAGAACCCATCTACTCCTACTGTTAAGGTGGAGGAACAAATCTTTTATTCTTTCTTGGATAATGCCTTAGCATTGAAAATTCAGTGGAGAAAACAACAAGAGGAAAAAAAGTTTTATTTTTGTTGAACAATTCATATTTTATTCACAAAAAATCAACATGAATTACTAAGGTATCAGCAATTAGACATCATTATTCCAATTCTGCTGACCACTTATTTTATCACCCCTAGATCAGTCAGCCTCTTTTGAGTTCTCACAAAAGAATAGGGTTGCTCTGCTTAGCTCACCCTAGGCCAAATTTACTCTCCATCTCCTAGTGATGCCTCCTGGTTTTAACCTCTGACTGCTCCTCACCTCTCTGTTCATTTATATTTTCTTGTTCGTGACATGATAATGAAGTCCTAGATCACAGCCTTCAGGCTGACTTGAAAAAATCTGAGGTTACCAAGAGATTTCAGATGAATACACACACAAACACACACACACACACACACACACACACGGAGTTAAAAGTAAAACTTCTGTGTACTTTGTGTATGAATCATTCAAAACCAGCAATCCCACTGCTGGGAATACACACTGAGGAAACCAGAAGGAAAAGAGACACGTGTACCCCAGTGTTCATCGCAGCACTGTTTATAATAGCCAGGACATGGAAGCAACCTAGATGCCCATCAGCAGATGAATGGATAAGAAAGCAGTGGTACATATACACAATGGAGTATTGCTCAGCCATTAAAAAGAATACATTTGAATCAGTTCTAATGAGGTGGATGAAACTGGAGCCTATTATACAGAGTGAAGTAAGCCAGAAAGAAAAACACCAATACAGTATACTAACGCATATATATGGAATTTAGAAAGATGGTAACAATAACCCTGTGTACGAGACAGCAAAAGAGACACTGATGTATAGAACAGTCTTATGGACTCTGTGGGAGAGGGAGAGGGTGGGAAGATTTGGGAGAATGGCATTGAAACATGTAAAATATCATGTATGAAACGAGTTGCCAGTCCAGGTTCGATGCACGATACTGGATGCTTGGGGCTGGTGCACTGGGACGACCCAGAGGGATGGTATGGGGAGGGAGGAGGGAGGAGGGTTCAGGATGGGGAACACATGTATACCTGTGGCGGATTCATTTTGATATTTGGCAAAACTAATACAATTTTGTAAAATTTAAAAATAAAATAAAATTTAAAAAATATATATAATAGCAAGTAGGGTTTCCGATGGGGCTTTCCTCATAGCTCAGTCAGTAAATCATCTGCCTGCAATGCAGGAGAGCCGGGTTCAATTCCTGGTTCAGGAAGATCCCCTGGAGAAGGAAATGGCAACCCACTCCAGTGTTCTTGCCTGGAGAATCCCCGTGGACAGAGGAGCTTGATGGGCCACAGTCCATGGGGTCGCAAGAGTCGGACACGACTTAGTGACTAAAACCAATCAACCAAGCAAGGGTTTCTGATAGGTCTTTCCAGGTGGAGCTAGTGGTAAAGAACCCACCTACCAATGCAGGAGGCATAGGAGATGCAGGTTCAATCCTTGAGTTGGGAAGATCCCCTGGTGGAGGGCATGACAACCCACTCCAGTATTCTTTCCTGGAGAATCCCCATGGATGGAGGAGCCTGGTGGGCTACAGTCCATGGAGTCTCAAAGAGTTGGACACGACTGAATCAACTCAGCAGCAGCAGCAACAGCAAGGTTTCAGATAAATTATTGAGTAAATTATCTAAACTCTCCGAAGTGTTGCCAAACCCTCTACTGGCATCTGTACTGGATGAGTATCAAATTACAATCCCAGTGTAACTGAAACCCATTATAATAATAAGTTCCTATCTATTTCCATATGTTAAAAGAATATGGATTCTAAAAATCCTGCAAACATCAGTTTCCTTTTAATTTGTCACTGAGAATTGTCTAAGCCAGAGATTTTTCTACTCAGGTGGGTCCATATATCAGAATTACCCAGGGAACCTTCTCAAATTACACACTGCACAACACCCTTCATGTCTCAACCCAAATTCTAACCTCCCTCTCTTAGGATATGCTTCACTGTCTAGTTGAAAATTTCTCCTCAACCCACTGTTGCTGATGAGAGCTTGGAATAAACTTCCAGGGTGTTAAGGTGGGGAAAATGTTGAGAATCATTGAATTTTGATTTCCATTTATTTATCCATTTAACCAACATTTTATTGAGTTTATCTTTTAAACAAAATATGAAAAAGAAAAAAGTATAGAGACTAAATGTCTGCTACTCTCATATGATATTAGTAGATTTTCTTTTGTGTCCCTAATCTCCTATGTCCACTCCCAACAAGTAAAGTCAAATTTCATGAGCTCATGAAGGCCAGTCCTTAGGTAATTCACTCTTTGGCTGAAGTATACCATTTTACTTTATCCATTATGGAATACTGAGTATTTAAGAGGAACACCCTGAATATTCACATTCAGTTTGTGAATAATCATATAAAAATAAAATTGATATTCTTGGCAGATTGCCAGTAAGATAATGAAATTATGGAAGTGAAAGTCACTCAGTTGTGTCCAACTCTTTGTGATCCCATGAACTATACAGTCCATGGAATTCTTCAGGCCAGAATACTGGAGTGGGTAGCCTTTCCCTTCTCCAAGGGATCTTCCCAATGCCGGAATTGACCTGGGGTCTCCTGCATTGCAGGTGGATTCTTTACCAACTGAGCTATCAGGGAAGCCCAATTATAATGGGGTTTAAAATAAAAATGTACTTCAGAAATTGAAATATTACTCCTTTTATTTACCATTTATCTTATCATAATATTGGTATTTATATTCATAATTTGTATTTAAATACCTTTTCTATACAAATAAATGAGATCAATTTATATTAAGACAGCAAATAAATGTTATATTTGTTATTTCACACTTCATATACTACTTCAGATACTTTAATTATCTTACAAATTATTTTAAGAAACACATCAAGTATAGGATTCTTTAATACCAGGATTCAAGTACCAAATAAATCTCTTAGTTTCTCTAAGAATTTTTGCCTTGCATACAAAACCCATGTAGGGATTCTTTAATCAGCAACAGGCTAAATTTGACCATGTAGACATCTATCACAAACCATATAGGAAGTCAACATATATTGAGGCCACATATCAGTGTCAATTTATGTAACTAAAAGGGTGAACAACATAATCACCAAATGAAAAGTCAATTTTACTATATACTTGATTGCTTAATGGTTTTTATTTTAATTAGGGTACTGGCATCTTCAAACTAATTTATTTTGCTTCCTCTGTCTTCTTTATTGGTCTATTTCTCCCACATTAACTAAGAATTGCTTACCAAGTTAAACATTCTTTCTCTTCTATTACATAGAACATAGCTTCCAGGGATAACTGGTTTTCTTTCAAAAACTCAATTTTAACTAAAAACTAAACAAAATGTCCTTTAAATCCCATAGAACATATAACCTTGAAATACCCTACTCTGTTTCTTCCTAATTTACACAGCAAGGAAATATATGTTCCCATTTCCCTCAGAGGTCAGGATGAGAGAATACTTTCAAGGGTTACAGTATGGGATATTGGGCAGATAAGAACCAAGTACAAAGGAAAAAAGGAAGTCTACCAAAAAGAGGGGGAGTTCTGTGCAATGACTTATTTTTCACATCATTGCCAAAGGCTGGCTCTGATTCTACTGTGTAAAATGCAAAGATAGTGCTCCTTCACAAAGTGACCAAAAGCACAGGGCCTTTTCTTTTGATAGGCCAGAGGAGGTTCGACAACCTCAGCTCCAAATGCTTGACTCTGAGACAATAATTCTGAATTACATTAAGACCCAGATGTGAAAAATTAAAAGTCCATATCCCTTTTGTTTGAATCCAATCCTTGTCCCTCAACTTGTTCTCAATAAATAATTCTTGAAAGACATAAATGACTGTGTATGACTAGGCTGAGAATAATACTTAGCTATTCTGTCTTGGGTTAGGGCCCTTAGTCAAAGAGCAATACTGAAGAGTTCCTAGACTAACCTGCAGCCTGTGGTAGTCAGATTAAAGGAGAAGAAGGTTTTATAAAGGTATCCAGGATATAAAAAGCAGCTAGTTGGTAGTGTTGAGTGGTGAAATGACTAAATTGCAGCTTGGGAGTCACAGAATCCTTTATTAGCTGCACCTGTAAAAAGCATGTAATACTGTGTCAGACAGGAGTTCTGGGAGTACAAAAGAGCATGTATGTGATACGTTTTCAAAGTATAAATCAATAGAAACCTCTTAGGTTTTGCTTTTTCTTTTTAATAAAAAATAGCACTGTGTCATGTTTGCCAAGGTTTGATTATCTATGCTCTTGTTCTGACACACCCTCTCCCACACCTAAGTCAAGCTCCTACCCTCATCTTGGAAATCCTATCCACTCCCATGAATATGTCTCCCAAATATCGATGGCAAACTCCACCTCATTCCTGGGTACTAGCTTTATTATGGACATTTCCCCTAAGATGTCCTGCCTGCACTATTGATTGGGCTCATCCTCCCCCCTTCCAAATCACTGTTTTCTTTTGATTTTCCTGTTTCTGTTAATGCTCAATCAGATTTATTTATTTATTTATTTATTTATTTATTTATTTTTTAATTACTATTGTCTTTTTATTTTTTTATTTTTTTAATTTTATTTTATTTTTAAATTTTACATAATTGTATTAGTTTTGCCAAATATCAAAATGAATCCGCCACAGGTATACATGTGTTCCCCATCCTGAACCCTCCTCCCTCCTCCCTCCCCATACCATCCCTCTGGGTCGTCCCAGTGCACCAGCCCCAAGCATCCAGTATCGTGCATCGAACCTGGACTGGCAACTCGTTTCATACATGATATTTTACATGTTTCAATGCCATTCTCCCAAATCTTCCCACCCTCTCCCTCTCCCACAGAGTCCATAAGACTGTTCTATACATCAGTGTCTCTTTTGCTCTCTCGTACACAGGGTTATTGTTACTATCTTTCTAAATTCTATATATATGCGTTAGTATACTGTATTGGTGTTTTTCTTTCTGGCTTACTTCACTCTGTATAATAGGCTCCAGTTTCATCCACTTCATTAGAACTGATTCAAATGTATTCTTTTTAATGGCTGAGTAATACTCCATTGTGTATATGTACCACTGCTTTCTTATCCATTCATCTGCTGATGGACATCTAGGTTGCTTCCATGTCCTGGCTATTATAAACAGTGCTGCGATGAACACTGGGGTACACGTGTCTCTTTCCCTTCTGGTTTCCTCAGTGTATGCCCAGCAGTGGGATTGCTGGATCATAAGGCAGTTCTATTTCCAGTTTTTTAAGGAATCTCCACACTGTTCTCCATAGTGGCTGTACTAGTTTGCATTCCCACCAACAGTGTAAGAGGGTTCCCTTTTCTCCACACCCTCTCCAGCATTTATTACTTGTAGACTTTTGGATCGCAGCCATTCTGACTGGTGTGAAATGGTACCTCATAGTGGTTTTGATTTGCATTTCTCTGATAATGAGTGATGTTGAGCATCTTTTCATGTGTTTGTTAGCCATCTGTATGTCTTCTTTGGAGAAATGTCTATTTAGTTCTTTGGCCCATTTTTTGATTGGGTCATTTATTTTTCTGGAGTTGAGCTGTAGGAGTTGCTTGTATATTCTCGAGATGAGTTGTTTGTCAGTTGCTTCATTTGCTATTATCTTCTCCCATTCTGAAGGCTGTCTTTTCACCTTGCTAATAGTTTCCTTTGATGTGCAGTAGCTTTTAAGGTTAATTAGGTCCCATTTGTTTATTTTTGCTTTTATTTCCAATATTCTGGGAGATGGGTCATAGAGGATCCTGCTGTGATGTATGTCAGAGAGTGTTTTGCCTATGTTCTCCTCTAGGAGTTTTATAGTTTCTGCTCTTATGTTTAGATCTTTAATTCATTTTGAGTTTATTTTTGTGTATGGTGTTAGAAAGTGTTCTAGTTTCATTCTTTTACAAGTGGTTGACCAGATTTCCCAGCACCACTTGTTAAAGAGATTGTCTTTAATCCATTGTCTATTCTTGCCTCAGATTTAAAATCTAGGAGACATTTTTGGTTTCAACTTCTCCATCACCCCTCTGGGCAGACACTTGACAAGTAATGATAGTTCTTGACCTCTGCCACATCTGTCAACCCTATCACTTCTCTTCTACTCCCACTGTCCCTGATTACCTCATGCTTGTGCTACTCTGATAGCTTCAGAACTGATTTATCCACTTTCTGCCTTTCTACCAGCTCTATGGAATTTTCTGCACTGCTTCTTACTTAAGATTCCTAAAGTGAAGTGGGACCTTGCTGTGAAGTCCCCCAACTTAAGTACCATCTATTCATGAGAATTCTCTGGATCCTCCATTTACATGTAAACTCTTTGGCCTTCAAAACCTTCCAGTACTAATTGCACTTATCTTATAGCACTTCTTATTACTTGCTGGTTGGTATCAAAAGTTCTTCTACTTGCAGAAATTGTATCATCTGACTTTACTATTTTCTACCGGTAGAAACCCCAACTTCATATTATGAAATAAGAGAAAGAGAGATAAGAGCAATTATCTTGTCCATAGGCAACAGGGACTGAGGGAAGGACTGAAAATGCAGGATACCAGGGTTATAATTCTAGATTTCCCCCCAATTTAAATGGTAATCCTCAGCAAGTCACTTGACCTATCTGGAGTGTAACTGAGCAGGACCCTATGGGGCCTTCCTGGGGCAAAGCCCTACCTCCATAAGTCCTTTGCCTTAGCTCCTCTTTGAGGTATATAGATAAAAGTATCTGATGCACATTTCCTGACTTATTTTACCCGTCCTAAACCTCCACCACAGAGAAGGCAATGGCACAACACTCCAGTATTCTTGCCTGGAAAATCTCATGGATGGAGGAGCCTGATAGGCTGCAGTCCATGGGGTCCCTAAGAGTCAGGCACAACTGAGGGACTTCACTTTCACTTTTCACTTTCATGAATTGGAGAAGGAAAAGGCAACCCACTCCAGTATTCTTGCCTGGAGAATCCCAGGGACATAGGAGCCTAGTGGGCTACCATCTATGGGGTCACACAGACCTGGACATGACTGAAGTGACTTAGCAGCAACAAACCTCCACCAAATTGGCCATGCTAACTACTTGATGGCTAGGAGAACTTAGCTCCAGACCTACTGGAGCCTGAGTATTAATGACTTTAACCCCTGTGACACAGCCATGTTACCTCTCCATCAATCAATTAGAGAACTGTGCAGGAGCTGATCACATACCCTGTGACCCACTCCCTCTCTCACCTTGCCTTTATTTTTTTTAATATAAATTTATTTATTTTAATTATATTAAAAAAATAAATAAAGGCCAGGTGAGAGAGGGAGTGAAAATTCTGAAAGAGATGGGAATACCAGACCAACTGATCTGCCTCTTGAGAATTTTGTAGGCAGGTCAGGAAGCAACAGTTAGAACTGGACATGGAACAACAGACTGGTGCCAAATAGGAAAAGGAGTACATCAAGGCTGTATATTGTCACCCTGTTTATTTAACTTATATGCAGATTACATCGTGAGAAACGCTGGGCTGGAAGAAACACAAGCTGGAATCAAGGTTGCTGGGAGAAATATCAATAACCTCAGATATGCAGATCACACCACCCTTATGGCAGAAAGTAAAGAGTATCTAAAAAGCCTCTTGATGAAGGTGAAAGTAGAGAGTGAAAAATTTGGCTTAAAGCTCAACATTCAGAAAACGAAGATCATGGCATCCGGTCCCATCACGTCATGGGAAATAGATGGGGAAACAGTGGAAACAGTGTCAGACTTTATTTTTCTGGGCTCCAAAATCACTGCAGATGGTGACTGCAGCCATGAAATTAAAAGACGCTTAGTCCTTGGAAGGAAAGTTATGACCAACCTAGATAGCATATTCAAAAGCAGAGACATTACTTTGCCAACAAAGGTCCATCTAGTCAAGGCTATGGTTTTTCCTGTGGTCATGTATGGATGTGAGAGTTGGACTGTGAAGAAAGCTGAGCGCAGAAGAATTGATGCTTTTGAACTGTGGTGTTGGAGAAGACTCATGAGAGTCCCTTGGACTGCAAGGAGATCCAACCAGTCCATTCTGAAGGAGATCAGCCCTGGGATTTCTTTGGAATGAAGGATCCTAAAGCTGAAACTCCAGTACTTTGGCCACCTCATACGAAGAATTGACTCATTGGAAAAGACTCTGATGCTGGGAGGGATTGGGGGCAAGAGGAGAAGGGGACGACAGAGGATGAGATGGCTGGATGGCATCACTGACTCGATGGACATGAGTCTGAGTGAACTCCAGGAGTTGGTGATGGACAGGGAGGCCTGGCGTGTTGCGATTCATGGGGTCGCAAAGAGTCGGACATGACTGAGTGACTGATCTGATCTGATTTATTTTAATTGGAGGCTAATTACCTTAAATATGTATTGGTTTTGCTATACATCAACATGAATCTGCCATGGGTGTACATGTGTTCCCCATCCTGAACCCTCCTCCCATCTCTCTCAACATACCATCCTTCTCATCTGGCCTTTAAAACTATTTTGCTGAAACCCATCAGGGAGTTCAGTTGTTTTGAACACTAGTTACCCTGAACTCTTTGTTTGGTGCTGTGCAAAAAGCACTGCACTTTCCCTTACCAAAACACACTGCATGTGGGCCAGTGGACACACATTTGGTTTAGTAACAGCAGTATATCAGTTATATTATATATATATATATATATATATATATATATATATATATATATCAGTAGTACATCTCTGCTATATAAGTTATTTGTAAGGTACTAAGTGCTGCGATTCATGGACACGACTGAGCGACTGATCTGAACCGAACTGAAATGCTTCTAATAGTATAAAGCAATATTTGGCAGCTCCTCCAATTGATGTATGGCCTTGGTATAGTTACTTAGACTCTCAAGGTCTCAATTTCCATATATGAAAGTAATAGTTCTTATTTATATGACTGCTTTGAATATTAAATGAGTTAATAGATTTAAACTTATCAGATCAATGCCTGACACAGTTAGGCCTCAATAAATGTTAATTGTTATTATCATTCTGTGAAGCCTGGGGCATTTTTTCTGTCTAGCACATTACGGAAATGGGTCTTGAAGAGTACAGGCATTCTGGAAATTAACCACAGTCATTCAACATTGTGTTTATACTCAATAACCAGTGGAGAGTGAACCACTTCTACAGTTCCAACTGCCAAGGTCCAATTTAATTGTTATGAATGAACTGTAGGATAGTCTCAGTCAATACCTCTCCATCACCTCTCAGTTCAGTTCAGTTCAGTTCAGTTACTCAGTCATGTCCGACTCTTTGTGACCCCATGAATCACAGCACGCCAGGCCTCCCTGTCCATCACCATCTCCCAGAATTCACTCAAATTCATGTCCATCTAGTCAGTGATGCCACCCAGCCATCTTATCCTCTGTCGTCCCCTTTTCCTCCTGCCCCAAACCCCTTCCAGCATCAGAGTTTTTTCCAATGAGTCAACTCTTCGCATGAGGTGGCCAAAGTACTGGAGCTTCAGCTTTAGCATCATTCCTTCCAAAGAACACCCAGGGCTGATCTCCTTTAGAATGGACTGGTTGGATCTCCTTGCAGTCCAAGGGACTTTCAAGAGTCTTCTCCAACACCACAGTTCAAAAGCTTCAGTTCTTTGGCTCTCAGCTTTCTTCACAGTCCAAATCTCACATCCATACATGACCACAGGAAAAACCATGGCCTTGACTAGACGGACCTCTGTAGGCGAAGTAATGTCTGTACTTTTCAATATGCTGTCTAGGTTGGTCATAACTTTCCTTCCAAGGAGTAAGCGTCTTTTAATTTCATGGCTGTGGTCACTGTCTGCAGTGATTTTGGAGCCTAAGAAAATACAGTCTGACACTGTTTCAACTGTTTCCCCATCTATTTCCCATGAAGTGATGGGACCGGATGCCATGATCTTCGTTTTCTGAATGTTGAGCTTTAAGCCAACTTTTTCACTCTCCTCTTTCACTTTTATCAAGAGGCTTTTTAGTTCCTCTTCACTTTCTGCCATAAGGGTGGTGTCATCTGCATATCTGAGGTTATTGATATTTCTCCGTGCAATCTTGATTGCAGCTTGTGCTTCTTCCAGCCCAGCATTTCTCATGATGTACTTTGCATATAAGTTAAATAAACAGTGTGACAATATACAATGTACTCCTTTTCCTATTTGGCACCAGTCTGTTGTTCCATGTCCAGTTCTAACTGTTGATTCCTGCCCTGCATATAGGTTTCTCAAGAGGCAGGTCAGGTGGTCTGGTATTCCCATCTCTTTCAGAATTTTCCACACTTTATTGTGATCCACACAGTCAAGGGCTTTGGCATAGTCAATAAAACAGAAATATATGTTTCTCTGAAACTCTTGCTTTTTTCATGATCCAGCAGACATTGGCAATTTGATCTCTGGTTCCTCTGCCTTTTCTAAAACTAGCTTGAACATCTGGAAGTTCACGGTTCAAGTATTGTTGAAGCCTGGCTTGGAGAATTTTGAGCATTATTTACTAGCATGTGAGATGAGTGCAATTGTGCGGTAGTTTGAGCATTCTTTGGCATTGCCTTTCTTTGGGATTGGAATGAAAACTGACCTTTTCGAGTCCTGTGGCCACTGCTGAGTTTTCCAAATTTGCTGGCATATTGAGTGCAGCACTTTCACAGAATCATCTTTTTGGATTTGAAATAGCTCAACTGGAATTTCATCACCTCCACTAGCTTTGTTCATAGTGATGCTTTCTAAGGCCCATTTGATTTCACATTCCTGGATATCTGGCTCTAGGTTAGTGATCACACCATCAAGCTTATCTCTGTCATGATAATCTTTTTTGTATAGTTCTTCTGTGTATTCTCGCCACCTCTTATTAATATTTTCTGCTTCTCTTGTGTCCATACCATTTCTGTCTTTTATTGTGCCCATCATTGCATGAAATGTTCCCATGGTATCTCTAATTTTCTTGAAGAGATCTCTAGTCTTTCCCATTCTACTGTTTTCCTCTATTTCTTTGCACTGATCTCTGAGGAAGCCTTTACTATCTCTCCTTGCTATTCTTTGGAACTCTGCGTTCCAATCAGTGTATCTTTCCTTTACATCTTGCCTTTTGCTTCTTTTCTTTTCTCATCTATTTGTAAGACCTTCTCAGACAACTATTTTGCCTTTTTGCATTTCTTTTTCTTGGGGATGGTCTTGATCCTTGCCTCCTGTACAATGTCACAAACCTATGTCCATAGTTCTCCAGGCACTCTATCATATCTAATCCCTAGAATCTATTTGTCGCTTCCACTGTATAATTGTAGGGGATTTGACTTAGGTCATACATGAATGGTCTAGTGGTTTTCCCTACTTTATTCAGTTTAAGTCTGAATTTGGCAATAAGGAGTTCATGATCTGAGCCACAGTCAGCTCCCAGTCTTGTTTTTGCTGACTGTATAGAACAGAAATTCTCCATCTTTGGCTGCAAAGAATATAATCAATCTGATTTTGGTATTGACCATCTGCTGAGGTCCATGTGTAGAGTCTTCTCTTGTGTTGTTGGAAGAGGGTGTTTGCTATGACCACTGTGCTTTCTTTGCACAACTCTGTTCGCCTTTCACCTGTTTCATTTTGTATTCCCAGGCCAAATTTGCCGGTTACTCTAGATATCTCTTGACTTCCTACTTTTGCATTCTAGTCCCCTATAATGAAAAGGACATTTTTTTTTTTTTGGATGCTAATTCTAGAAGCTCATCTAGGTCTTCATAGAACCATTCAACTATAGCTTCTTCAGCATTACTGGTCAGGGCATAGACTTGGATTACCATGATATTGAATGGTTTGCCTTGGAAAAGAACAAAGATCATTCTGTCATTTTAGAGATTGCATCCAAGTACTGCATTTAGAACTCTTTTGTTGACTATGATAGCTACTCCATTTCTTCTAAGGGAGTCTTACCTACAGTAGTAGTATAATGGTCATCTGAGTTAAATTCACCGATTCCACTACACTTTAGTTCACTGATTGCTAAAATGTCATGAACTCTTGCCATCTCCTGTTTGACTACTTCCAATTTACCTTGATTCATGTACCTAACATTCCAGGTTTCTATGCAATATTGCTTTTTACATCATTGGACTTTACTTCCATCACCAGTCACATGCACAATTGGGTGCTATTATTACAAATTCATATATAATAAAATAGGCATCTCAAATCATTAAGACAAGAATCAATTATTCAATAAATAATATTAGGAAAACTACAGAGAAGGCATTGGCACCCCACTCCAGTACCCTTGCTTGGAAAATCCCATGGATGGAGGAACCTGGTAGGCTGCAGTCCATGGGGTCGCTAAGAGTTGGACACGACTGAGCAACTTCACTTTCACTTTTCACTTGCATGCATTGGGGAAGGAAATGGCAACCCACTCCAGTGTTCTTGCCTGCAGAATCCCAGGGACGGGGGAGCCTGGTGGGCTGCCATCTCTGGGGTCGCACAGAGTTGGACACAACTGAAGTGACTTAACAGTAGCAGCAGCAGGAAAACTAACTTTCCATTGGAAAAAAACATGCAATTAACTTCTCTAATTCATAAATATTAATGGGCTAAAATTTTATATATTAAAAATTAAACTATGAAATAAAAATAAGGAATATAAGAATATATATATGAATGTTTATATATATATAATATATATATATATATAAAGATATAAAATCTTGAATAGAAAAGGCAGCCCAAAGCAGAACATCAATGCAAATACATAAAGGAAATGCATTAGTGATGTTTACATCATTTAAAAATATTTCTACTCATGCCAAAGAATTAAGAATTATAAACCAAAATAAAAGGCAGTTACAAACCAAGAAAAAACTGTAGCATATATGGCAACATTTTAATAATTTAAATATATAAATAACTCCTGCAAGTCAGTAACATGAAAAGCATAAAAAGAAAATGAAAGGTGATGCATTAAAAAAATACACATGAAATAACAAGAACCAGTGTCTATTTATGAGCATAATATTTGGTCTCCATACCAAGTATTATGCTCAGAACTTTACAAGAATTACCTCATTTAGTCCTCACAACAATCCTATGAAAAATGAATTACAATTATCTATATTTCACATATGAAGAATATATTATAATCATATATATTTGACATATGAGTAAATGGAATCTCAGAAAGAGTAACTCATTTGCCTGGATCACAGATGCTGGTACTTGAGTCCAGGTCTTCTACTGCTGAACTGTAGCTTTTAATCACTATGGTATATTGTATTTCCAACATGGATTCCATCCCTGGGTTGGGAAGATGCCCTGGAGTAAGAAATGGCAATCTGCTCCAGTATTCTTACCTGGAAAATTCCATGGACAGAGGAGCCTGGGGGGCTCCAGTCCATGGGGTTGCAAAGAGTTGGACACGACTGAGTGACTAAACACACACACAGGTGGTACTAGTGGTAAAGAACCCACCTGACAATGCAGGAGACATAAAAGATGCCAGTTCGATCCCTGAGTCAGGAAGATCTCCTGGAAGAGAACATGGCAACTCACTCTACTATACTTGCTTAGAGAATCCTATGGACATAGGAGCCTGGAGAGCTACAGTCCAGAGGGTCCCAAAGAGGCAGACAGGAGTGAAGCAACTTAGCATGCACACACCTAGCCATATACAATGGTATACTATTCAGCATTAAAAAAAAAAAAAAAAAAAGGATGAGCTATGAATACATGCAACAATATGGATAATGCTCCAAAAACACTATGCTGAGTGAAAGAAGCTAGATGCCAGAGTACACACTATATGATTCCCACTTGTATTGTGACCTCAAAGAGGTAAAATTAATCTAGAATGTTACAAGGTAAATATGTTGTTGCCTGGGGCAAGAGATGGAGGATTGACTACAAAACACCTTGAGGGAAGTTTAGAGGTGATGGGAATGTTCTCTATTATAACTGGGATGGTAGTGACATGGGTGAATACATTTGTCAAAACACATTAAGCTATAAAATGTGTGCCATTTTATTGTATGTAAATTATAACAGATCAAAGTTGATAAAGTAATAGATATAAATAGCCTACATCTTTTCTTGGGATTATGAAATCTAATTATTGAATCTTGGGAGATAGGGTT
Source organism: Bubalus kerabau (assembly GCF_029407905.1). Lineage (NCBI taxonomy): Eukaryota > Metazoa > Chordata > Mammalia > Artiodactyla > Bovidae > Bubalus > Bubalus kerabau. The sequence continues at coordinate 54,277,243 of NC_073647.1, read as the reverse complement.
ATTATTCAGTTCATTGTTTCTAGTGGAGAGTAATAGTTGCCTGGGAACCCACAACTATTATGCAGTGACAGTCATTAAAATTAGAAACAAAGGAAGAACTAAAGATGGTAGATTTTATTACTGGCACAGTCCTTTGGTACTACAGCAAATAGGTCAAAAATCCTTGGCTGCAGTAGCTACCTCTGGAAAAGAGGAAACAAAGGAAGGAGCAATCTACTAACCAAAAGAGGTCTCTCCCCTGTTCTTTGCCAACTGAGATCCTGCACTGACCTGGCTTCATGCCCATTTAATAATCCTACAATTAAATAAGGAATCTGCAGTCGCAGCAGCATGAGTACTAAGGGACATCTAAGTCATTCTCTGGGAGAAAGCACAAGACTATTGATTTTTTTTTTTTTTTTTTTGATAAACATAGATTTTATTATTTTGAATTCCTACATCAAGAACACTTATTGTATGACTACAAACATTAATATCTTTACATTTAGATTTTCACCCCGGATCCTATTCACTTTATTTTGGTAAAATCTCATTATTTAAGACATTCTTTCATGATTTTCTCATTAAAACTGAATGAAAAACAATTCTCAGTGTTGGAATTTGCCCATGGGCATAATTTGAAAAATCTGATTGATCATGAAAATCTCTATAGTACTTATGTTAAAGATAAGATCCTGAAAAAAATTTAGGTTGTGAATATTAAATTCGACCTGACTAGAAATAAGAATAAACTAAGGGAACTCAAGGGAAGGTCGATTTGGTTATTATTCTCATGAAAGTGTTGCATTGTACAATAGCCTGGATCTGTTTCAAAGGGACTCTCTGCAGCTGACAATTCAAAGAAGCAACAACAGAAAAACTAACACCAATAAAAAGACTCCGAAACTAGTTACAAATTACTTTTGTTGGCCCTTGAACACCTCTAGCTTTTAGTTATCAGATTTGATAAGCATATAACTACATTATAAGCATTATCTAATTTCATTTCCTGAACATTCAATTTTATTTTTCATTTTCATAGAGTATGCTAAACATATTACAATATTTTTCACAATGAAAATTTTTAAATAAACTGAAAGAAACAGGGAGTTACAATGAGATAAAAAGAATAAAATTTCAGAGAGAAGAGTTACAAGGGGAGGAGGGGTAAAGACTGCCTCACATTCATAAGGGTGAAAAAAAAGAATCCTTATCTTTAGAATGCCAAATGGTGCAGTGTAGGCTGTATCAAAATAAAAGATCTCAAAGCAATGTTCACTGTTTGATCCATTTATCCACCCAAAGCCCAGCAAATAAAAAGAAAAGGAACAAAGACAATTGCTGAAACAGGATCTAGCATATTAATATAATAGCTTACATGAAACCAACTACAAATTTCAATCAAGAAAAAATATTTTCCTTCCTTATTTTCCCCTTCCAGCAGAAAAATTAATGATTTAAAAAGTCAAAATCGTGATTTCAACTCATACTCAAACATTAAGAGAAATCAAATGAATCATTTTGCTTAGCTTGCCTGTTCCCCATCCCAGCCGCTTCTAATCCCATCAGGAAGGTTTATTTTTCTTCTCAAAACAACTCAGTCCTACTTGAGCTCCTAGTTCAAAAGATCTTTGACTCAGCTCCAGGTCACTCTGCTGACTTCATCTGTCCCTAGTGAGCTTGACTCTCAGTCCTTTGTGCCTCTACCTTTCAAGGGCTGCATTTCTATGCACCAGGACTGGATTTTTACCCTCTGAAGCTCAGCCTCTCAATGCTGCTGCTGCTGCTAAGTTGCTTCAGTTGTGTCTGACTCTGTGTGACCCCATAGACGGCAGCCCACCAGGCTCCCCTGTCCCTGGGATTCTCCAGGCAAGAACATTGGAGTGGGTTGCCATTTCCTTCTCCAATGCATGAAAGTGAAAAATGAAAGTGAAGTCACTCAGTCGTGTCCAACTCCTAGCGACCCCATGGACTGCAGCCTACCAGGCTCCTCCATCCATGGGATTTGCAGGGCAAGAGTACTGGAGTGGCAGCCTCTCAATGGTTGACCACAAATCTCAATGGATTCTAACTGACCTTCAGAATGCTTGGGGTACTTTCTAACATTCCTTTTCTTCTCCCTGGCAGTGTTAAATAATTTTGGAGCCCAATAAGATAATATCTGCCACTATTTCATTCCTCTATGCCATCTCACTATTTGCTTGGATCTTGCCTTACCACTGACTCTATATCTTCTATATAAAACTTCTGGACTCAAATTTGGCATGCTGGCATAGTTTGATTTTGTCAATATGTAGTTCCTGGAATAAAAGGATTAGATAAGATAGCATGAGGTGGGATGATGGCTCTTGCCAAAATGCAGATTCCTTGAAGGTCCCACAGATCTACTAAATCTCAGTCTCCAAATAGGGCTCAGTAATTTTCATGTTAAACACCATAGACAACTATTATGCACATTAATGTTGAATGACTACTAGCTTAATCTTTCATGGCTTAGTAGAATGAGATCATATAGCACAAAGACCTGAGAACCAGCCTCCTTCTCTTATGATGTGAGTTGCTTTTCTATTTTCTTGGCTGAACAATTGATGATAATAATACCATATAATTCATGAGACAGTTGATGGCCATTTTAATCTGGAATGTTTCAACAGATTCAGCCCATCCATTAAAAATGCAATCAGGAAAAACAATTATAACAGAAAGGTCTAATGGAGATCATCTTTAGTTTCCAACCCAGTGGCCTGTACCTCTCCAACCTCATCTTCCCTCATTCACTGCATGCTGGCACAACTTGCCCCTCCGTGCTTTTGCTCAATGCCCCAAGAACGTTATAGTAGCTTCAAAGCCTCTATGTGTGTCTCTACATGGCTTGAAAGGGTTTACACATGGATGTGATTCGCTCTTCCCAGGTATTGCTAGAAGTAAAACTCTTCCCAGGTATCGCCAATGCAGGAGATGTAAGAAACAGGGTTTCAATCCCTGGGTCAAGATCCTTGGAGGAGGTCATGGCAACCTAATGCAGTATTCTTGCCTGGAGCATTCCATGCACAGAGGAGTCTCATGAGCTACCAGGAGCATGGGGGCGGACATGACTGAGGACACACATGCACATGAATACATAAATATATAGTAAATGTATAAAAATACAGCAAAGATGGAAATCAACTTCAAGATGGCACTTACATAGTAGAGAAGGGGCAGAAATAGTTTGGAGTATGCTGTTAATCTCTTTGGTTAAATGACATTTTTTTTTAAACAAGATGTGATGTTCATGGCAAATTGTTAACATTTGTAACAGCAAGGTGGTTGAACATATGGATAGTTGTAATGTTATTCTCCATATTTTCCTATATGTTTAGAATATATTCCTTTAAAAATAAATAAAAAAGACCAAAAGGAATTTTTTGAGAAAGTTATATCTCTGAGGGGTGAGATATGATTTTTTTCTTTCATTTCTATATACTTTTTTATGTTTAATAAATTTTCCACACTGGCCATGTAGATTATATTTACCATTAGGAAAATTATTTTTAAAACTAGGTGAAATATACAACATATTACAATGTGTCCAGAGATTTTGGGCCATTTCTCTTAATTGCATGCTATACTATTTCCCTATAGCATATAAATCTAAGTAAATTAAAAATTAATTTTAAAAGGACAACATGGAATCTCCACACTGTTCTCCATAGTGGCTGTACTAGTTTGCATTCCCACCAACAGTGTAAGAGGGTTTCCATTTCTCCACACCCTCTCCAACATTTATTGCTTGTAGAATTTTGTATCACAGACATTCTGACTGGTGTGAAATGGTACCTCATTGTGGTTTTGATTTGCATTTATCTGATAAGGTGGCCACAGGACTGGAAAAGGTCAGTTTTCATTCCAATCCCAAAGAAAGGCAATAGCAAAAAATGCCCAAACTACCACACAATTGCACTCATCTCACACACTAGTAAAGTAATGCTCAAAATTCTCCAAGACAGGATTCAGCAATATGTGAACTGTGAACTTCCAGTTGTTCAAGCTGGTTTTAGAAAAGGCAGAGGAACCAGAAACCAATTTGCCAACATTCACTGGATCATTGAAAAAGCAAGATGGTTCCAGAGAAACATCTATTTCTGCTTTACTGACTATGCCAAAGCCTTTGACTGTGTGGATCACAATAAAGTGTGGAAAATTCTGAAAGAGATGGGAATACCAGACCACCTGACCGGCCTCTTGAGAAATTTGTATGAAGGTCATGAAGCAACAGTTAGAACTGGACATGGAACAACAGACTTGTTCCAAATAGGAAAAGGAGTACGTCAAGGCTGTATATTGTCACCCTGCTTATTTAACTTATATGCAGAGTACATCATGAGAAACGCTGGGCTGGAAGAAGCACAAGCTGGAATCAAGATTGCTGGGAGAGATATCAATAACCTCAGATATGCAGATGACACCACCCTTATGGCAGAAAGTGAAGAGGAACTAAAAAGCCTCTTGATGAAGGTGAAAGAGGAAAGTGAAAAAGTTGGCTTAAAACTCGACATTCAGAAAATGAAGATCATGGCATCTGGTCCCATCACTTCATGGGAAATAGATGGGGAAACAGTGGAGACAGTGTCAGACTTTATTTTTGGGGGGGCTCCAAAATCACTGCAGATGGTGACTGCAGCCATGAAATTAAAAGACGCTTACTCCTTGGAAGGAAAGTTATGACCAACCTAGATAGCATATTGAAAAGCAGAGACATTACTTTGCCAACATGGGTCCATCTAGTCAAGGCTATGGTTTTTCCAGTGGTCATGTATGGATGTGAGAGTTGGACTGTGAAGAAAGCTGAGCACCGAAGAATTGATGCATTTGAACTGTGGTGATGGAGAAGACTCTTTAGAGTCCTTTGGACTGCAAGGAGATCGAACCAGTCCATTCTGAAGGAGATCAGCCCTGGGATTGCTTTAGAAGGAATGATGCTAAAGCTGAAACTCCAGTACTTTGGTCACGTTATGCGAAGTGTTGACTCATTGGAAAAGACTCTGATGCTGGGAGGGATTGGGGGCAGGAGGAGAAGGGGACGACAGAGGATGAGATGGCTGGATGGCATCACTGACTCGATGGACATGAGTCTGAGTGAACTCCGGGAGTTGGTGATGGACAGGGAGGCCTGGCGTGCTGCGATTCATGGGGATGCAAAGAGTCGGACACAACTGAGTGACTGATCTGAACTGATAAGTAGTGATGTTGAGCATCTTTTGATGTGTTTGTTAGCCATCTGTATGTCTTCTTTGGAGAAATGTATATTTAGTTCTTTGACCATTTTTTTGATTGGGTCATTTATTTTTCTGGAATCGATCTGCAGGTGCTGCTTGTATATTTTTGAGATTAGTTGTTTGTCAGTTGCTTCATTTACTATTATTTTCTCCCATTCTGAAGCCTGTCTTTTCACCTTGTTTATGGTTTCCTTAGTTGTGTAGAAGCTTTTAAGTTTAATTAGGTCCCATTTGTTTATTTTTGCTTTTATTTCCAATATTCTTGGAGGTGGGTCATAGAGGATTTACGTGGGAGGGTGTTTTGCCTATGTTATCCTCTAGAAATTTTACAGTTTCTGGTCTTATGTTTAGATCTTTAATCCATTTTGAGTTTATTTTTGTGTATGGTGTTAGAAAGTATTCTAGTTTCATTCGTTTACATGTGGTTGACCAGTTTTCCCAGCACCACTTGTTAAAGAGATTGTCTTTAATCCATTGTATATTCTTGCCTCTTTGTTAAAGATAAAGTGTCCATAGGTGCATGGATTTATCTCTGGGCTTTCTGTTTTGTTCCATTGATCTATATTTCTGTTTTTGTTCAAGTTCCATACTGTCTTGATGACTGTGGCTTTGTAGTAGAGCCTGAAGTCAGGTAGGTTGATTCCTCCAGTTCCATTCTTCTTTTTCAAGATTGCTTTGGCTCTTCGAGGTTTTTTGTATTTCCATACAAATTGTGAAATTATTTGTTCTAGCTCTGTGAAAAATACCGTTGTTAGCTTGATAGAGATTGCATTGAATCTATTTATTGCTTTGGGTAGTCTACTCATTTTCACTATATTGGTTCTTCTAATCCATGAACATGGTATATTTCTCCATCTATTAGTGTCCTCTTTGATTTCTTTCACCAGTGTTTTATAGTTTTCTATACATAGGTCTCTAGTTTCTTTAGTTACAATTCCACTGCTGGGCATACACACTGGGGAAACCAGAATTGAAAGAGACACATGTACCCCAATGTTCATTGCAGCACTGTTTATAATAGCCAGGACATGGAAGCAACCTAGATGTCCATCAGCAGATGAATGGATAAGAAAGCTGTGGTACATATACACTATGGAGTATTACTCGGCCATGCAAAAGAATACATTTGAATCAGTTCTAATGAGGTGGATGAATCTGTAGCCTATTATACAGAGTGAAGTAACCCTGAAAGAAAAACACCAATATAGTATACTAATGCATATATGGCACCCCACTCCAGTACTCTTGCCTGGAAAATCCCATGGATGGAGGAGCCTGGTAGGCTGCAGTCCATGGGGTCGCGAAGAGTCGGACACGACTGAGCGACTTCACTTTCACTTTTCACTTTTCATGCATTGGAGAAGAAAATGGCAACCCACTCCAATGTTCTTGCCTGGAGAATCCCAGGGACGGGGGAGCTTGGTGGGCTGCCGTCTTTGGGGTCGTACAGATTTGGACACGACTGAAGTGACTTAGCAGCAGTAGCAATGCATATATATTGAATTTAGAAAGATGGTAATGATAACCCTGTATGTGAGTCAGCAAAAGAGACACAGATGTACAGAACAGTCTTTTGGACTCTGTGGGAGAGGGAGAGGGTGGGATGATTTGGAAGAATGGCATTGAAACATGTATAATATCATATATGAAACAAATTGCCTGTCCAAGTTCGATGACTGATACTGATTGCTTGGGGCTGGTTCACTGGGATGACCCAGAGGGATGGTACGGGGAGGGAGGAATGAGGGGGTTTCGGGATGGGGAACACGTGTATACCTGTGGCAGAATCATGTTGATGTATGGCAAAACCAATACAATATTGTAAAGTAATTAACCTCCAATTAAAATAAATAAATTTATATTAAAAAAATAAAATAAAAGGACAACATGGAACACAAGCAAAACATGCTTCTGTAAATTAAAGATAGTAAAATGTCATCAGGGAAATAGTTCAATTTTGCATTTCTCAACCAGCAAAGACATTGACCCAAACCTACATGTTCTACAACCTCCTTCAACAGAGGTTACTGCTCCTGACTACTACAGGTCTCCATAATCCTCATTTTTCGCTATTTCCTCACCATAGTTCTGCAACTTCCACTTTAAAATATCTTCCCTTTTGAAGTTTTAGGCCTAATTTTAAATCACTCCCCTATTTCATATTGCATTCATCTCTCAGACTCTAAGATGCTGTTTCATGATCTTCAGTGATCTCAATATCTCATAATATTCACACCAATCTATCCTTCTCTTACCTGGGTAGTCACAGACTTCAACAAGTATAAAGTGACACGCTGGCTCCTCAACTTCCATGATCTCTTATGTTATAATCAGTCACCCAATGTATAATTGTTCTCCTTGTGATTGAATGCTACCCCAGTTTCAAAATTATAAATACTGAAATGCCCCCTCTCTTATTACAAATACCAGTCACACCTCTTCCATTTTCAAGAACAAATTGGTTTCCAGACGCACAGTAACCTATTAATTGACTCCTCCTACTTTCCCACAATCACTCCAATTCACAATCAAATGATTTTGATGACATAGGTCAACTAAAATAATTTTTTGTTTCTAATTATGCTGCCAATGCTAGCAAGGTAATGCTTAAAATGCTTCAAGCTGGGCTTCAGCAGTATGTGAACTGATAATTTCCAGATGTGCAAGCTGGGTTTAGAAAAGGCAGAGGAACCAGAGATCAAATTGTCAACATCAGTTGGATCATCAAAAAAGCAAGAGAGTTCCAGAAAAACATCTACTTTGCTTTATTGACTATGCTAAAGTCTTTGACTGTGTGGGTCACAACAAACTGTGGAAAATTCTTAAAGACATGGGAATACCAGAACACCTTACCTGTCTCTTGAGAAACCTTCATGCAGGTCCAGAAGCAACAGTAAGAATCTTACATGAAACAACTGACTAGTTGAAAATTTGGAAAGGAGTATGACAAGGTTGTATGTTATCACCCTGTTTATCTAACTTACATGCAGAATACATCATGCAAAGTTTCAGGCTGGATGAATACCAAGCTTGAATCTAAACTGCAGGGAGAAATATCAACCTCAGGTATACAGATGATACCATTCTAATGGCAGAAAGTGAAGAGGAACTAAAGAGCTTCTTGAAGAAAAATGAAAGAGGAGAGTGAAAAAGCTGGCCTAAACTCAACATTGAAAAAACTAACATCATGGCAACTTGTTCCATCACTTCTTGGCAAATAGATGGGGAAAAAGTGGAAACAGTGACAAATTTTATTTTCTTGGGCTTCAAAATCATTGTGGACAGTGACTGAAGCCATGAAATTAAAAGATATTTGCTCCTTGGAAGAAAAGCTATGACCAACCTAGACAGCGTATGAAAAAGCAGAGCCATCACTTTGCTGACTAAGGCCTGTATGATCAAAGCTATGGTTTTTCCCATAGTCATGTATGGATATGAGAGTTGGACAATAAAGAAGGCTGAGCACGAAAGAATTGATGCCTTTGAATTCTGGCGCTAGAGAAGACTCATTAGAGTCACTTGGACAGCGAGGACATCAAACCAATCCTAAAGGGAATCAACCCTGAATATTCATTGGAAGGACTGATGCTGAAGCTGAAGCTCCAATACTTTGCGCCTCCTGATGTGAAGAGGTGACTCATTAGAAAAGACCCTGATGTTGGGAAAGATTGAAGGCAGGAGGAGAAGGGGACAACAGAGGATGAGATGGTTATATAGCAATACCAACTCAGTGAACATGAATCTGGGCAAACTCCCTGAGATAGTGAAGGACAGGGAAGCCTGGCATGCTGCAATCCGTGGGAGTCGCAAAGAGTCGGACACAACTTAGTGACATACTGACTGAACAACAATAATGCTGTTCCATTCATCCAATGGATGGAAATTCCTTAAAGTGACTTATATGTAAAAAGGAAAAAAAAATTAAAAGCCTTTGGTCAAAATCTTCATAAACCTTTTTAATTAGGAAATAAACTATAGTTTCTCTAGCTTCTCTTGATTTTTGTTTAATATTTCATATACCAAATCATTGGCCACTTTGGTGTTTTTCTGTGGTTTCTTTTCTGAAATGGAACCAGGTTCCAACATTGCTGTGTTGGTTATAAAGTAGACTTTTGAAGCCAAATGTAGCACTTCAAAAGTCAGTATGTCTTCATTTCTGGAAATGGACATCAGTCCAAAAATGTCTCAGTGGATGAACTTACTTCTTGTTGTAAAGTGTAAGATGGTGAGGTTTTTGCTCATCTTAATTAAAATGTTATTCGACATATTATTTTAAAAGGTGAATCCTAAAGCCCTCTATATAAAGTTAGGAAAATCATATACATGCTCTGACTGAACTTAACTGCCTTTTAAGGCTCTTCCATTCAGTTCAGGCCTGGTATGTCTTGTCTTAATTCTTAAGTGTTTTGACAATCATCTTCTGGGATTCACAAAACAAAATTATTCAGATCTGCCTACAGATTCAGTTATCCCCAAATCTATCTAGTCTGCTCTGACTGCTTGATATCTGGGAAGAATATATGACTAAGTAATAATTTCTGTGATTTGCATGTCACATATTTTATAACTGTTTAAAAATATTATTTCCACTTAGGTGTCAGGGCCTAAAGTGAAACTATGCTATATTCATTACTTTTTAATGCATAATGCTGTCAGATTCATATCTGGCCTTATGGATAAATATTCTAGGTACTGAAGATAATCCATTCAAGTACAAAAACCTATATTCATTTAAAAATATTTTAGTAAGAATTTCTGTAGGTATCTATCCATATGACATTATAAAATAAATATTCATGTTCTTGCATTCTTATATAAAAGTTATTAAGCTATATATGACTTTTTTTAGCCAACTCAGGGTTATCATAAATATTCAATATTTTATTCTATTATAGCACACAAGCATATTCTGCATCGACTTTTTCATTATACTATTTCACTATGTGCTGTTAAACCTCACTGCTCTCATGTTGTTTGCCTCCAACATTTCTTTATATATTCTAAATTGGTTACTTCTAATCTAGTGGGATGGAGAAGGAAATGGCAACCCACTCCAGTGTTCTTGCCTGGAGAATCCCAGGGATGGGGGAGCCTGGTGGGCTTCGGTCTATGGGGTCGCACAGAGTCGGACGTGACTGAAGCAACTTAGCAGCAGCAGCAAACTAGTGGGAAAATAAAAAATAGAGTTTACTTAAATTTTGATTTATTTTTCTTATAAAGTAGGCATGAAATGATATCATGTCTGGAATTTGCTTTAAAATACTCCATTAACACAATCATGCCAACATAAAATAAATAAATGAAATGACATTCAGTTCAGTTCAGTTCATGGACTTCCCTGGTGGCTCAGACGGTAAAGCGTCTATGTACAATGCAGGAGACCTGGGTTTGATACCTGGGTCAGGAAGATACACTGGAGAAGGAAATGGCAATCCACTCCAGTACTATTTTCTGGAAAATCCCATGGACAGAGGAGCCTGGTAGGCTACAGTCCATGGGGTCACAAAGAGTCAGACATGACTGAGCGACTTCACTTTAACTTTTCAGTTCAGTTCACTCACTCAGTTGTGTCTGACTCTTTGTGACCCCATGAATCATAGCACGCCAGGCCTCCCTGTCCATCACCAATTTCTGGAGTTCACTCAAACTCATGTCCATCGAGTCGGTAATGCCAACCAGCCATCTCATCCTCTGTCGTCCCCTTCTCCTCCTGCCCCCAATCCCTCCCAGCATCAGAGTCTTTTCCAGTGAGTCAACTCTTCGCATGAGGTGGCCAAAGCATTGGAGTTTCAGCTTCATCATCAAGCCTACCAATGAACACCCAGGACTGATCTTTAAGATGGACTGGTTGGATCTCCTTGCAGTCCAAGGGACTCTCAAGAGTCTTCTCCAACACCACAATTCAAAAGCATCAATTCTTTGGCACTCAGCTTTCTTCAGAGTCCAACTCTCACATCCATATATGACCACTGGAAAAACCATAGCCTTGACTAGACAGACATTTGTTGGCAAATAATCTCTCTGCTTTTCAATATGCTATCTAGGTTGGTCATAACTTTCCTTCCAAGGAGTAAGTGTCTTTTAATTTCATGGCTGCAGTCACGGTCTGCAGTGATTTTGGAGCCTCCCAAAATACAGTCTGACACTGTTTCCAATGTTTCCCCATCTATTTGCCGTGAAGTGATGGGACCGGATGCCATGATCTTCATTTTCTGAATGTTGAGCTTCAAGCCAACTTTTTCACTCTCCTTTTTCACTTTCATCAAGAAGCTTTTTAGTTCCTCTTCACTTTCTCCCATAAGGGTGGTGTCATCTGCATATCTGAGGTTACTGATATTTCTCCGTGCAATCTTGATTCCAGCTTGTGCTTCTTCCAGCCCAGCATTTCTCATGATGCACTCTGCATATAAGTTAAATAAGCAGGATGACAATATACAGCCTTGACGTACTTCTTTTCCTATTTGGAACCAGTCTGTTGTTCCATACCCAGATCTAACTGTTGCTTCCTGACCTGCATACAGGTTTCTCAAGAGGCAGGTCAGATGGTCTTGTATTCCCATCTCTTTCAGAATTTTCCACAGTTTATTGGGAAAATGTTAATAACTGTTGAGGCTGGGTTATGAATAAGTGGGAGTTCATTATATTATTATGTTTTGTATATCTTTGTAAATTCCTTCAATAAGGAAGTTTTTAAAAGAAAAGTTTCTTTAAAGAAAAAATTCTAGCTAATAAATATTAAGGGCTTTCCTGGTGGCTTAGTGGTAAAGAATCCCATTTGCCAATGCTGGAGAAGTGGGTTAATCCCTGGATCAGGAAGATGCCCTGGAGGAGGAAATGGCTACCCATTCCAGTACACTTGCCTGGGAAATCCCATGGACAGAGGAGCCTGGTGGGCTACAGTACATAGGGTCACAAAAAGTCAGACATAACTTAGTGACTAAACAACAACAATAAATATTAAAGGAACAATATAATTAGATTATCACCACTTTGCTACCATACTTCAATGATTCATTCAGGCAAGAATCATGCTAATGATCCTTTATGCATGCTAAAGACATTGAGTGAAAAGGTGTTGGAGTTTGAGATATTCAGAAGGTCTCAATGTATCATCCCACAATTTACTTATAAATTTCTTTGTGTGTATGCATTTTTCATTATCAATTTTCTTTTATTAAGGTAACATTGGTTTGTAACATTACATAAGTTTCATATGTTAAACATATTTCTACGTGTATACACCCTATAGTGTACTCACCACCAGAACGTGTTTCCTTTTATTATCATACAGTTCATCAACTTTACCCATTTAGCTCACCACCCCCCAGCCCCTTCCCCTCTGGTAACCACTACTCTGTTCTCTGTATCTACATATTTTCTCTTGTTTGGTTTTGTTTGTTCATTTACTTTCTTGTTAATTTGTTTTTATATTCTGGATATTCCTCAAAAAATTAAGGGTAGAATTACCATATGATTCAGCTATTCCACTTCTGGATATTTATCCACAGTAAGTGAAAACACTAATTTGAAAAGAGTATAGGCACACTTATGTACACCACAGCATGGTGTACAATAGCCCATCAGTGGATGTATCGATAAAGAAGATATGGTGTATATATATATATATATATATATATATATATATATATATACACACACACACACACACACACACACAATAGAATGCTATTGATTTCATTATACAGTATTAATTTACAAAGGAAAGGTACCCTTTACAGGGGAGAAAGGTACCTTTTGAAGCTCACATTATCTGAATGATCAATCAAGTTCAGCATTACCAATAATGGGGTCACACTGTCATTATTTACTTTCTGATGTTATGGAAATATACAATATCATGTATGAAGTAATCTTACCAAAAGTGTTTAATCTGAATTTGATAATGAGGAAGCAATCAAGCAAACCCAGTTTGTATATTTTTTGCAAAGTAACTTGTCTGAACTCCTAAAAATGTTAATGTCTTGGTTGGATATTTGTTGGGGTCCTTTAATGGACCAGGACCTGGCGGTCCAGAGGCGACTATAAGAAAGTGAAAGAGAGCGAGAGGCTGATACTCCCTGGTTTATGCAGAAAACCAATAAAGCCCTTGACACAAGACTTGCATCTCCCACGAAGGCACCAGGCAGACTCTTGAGGAGGCTGAAGACACAGGGGGCCTTCTCAAGAGTGTCTTAGAAGCCCGGGCAGGAGAGTGAGCAAGACGCGTCTCTGTGCTCCAATCAGCTGAGGAGAGAGAGAGAAAGAGAAAGAAAGAAAGAAAAAAAGACATGGGGACCCAAGCTCTGATGGAGCAAAGGTGCTTTAATGATTTTTCTGTGAGTATATATAGGCTGTGATACAAGAAGTTTCTTTCGACTATGATAAAGATCAGAAAACCAAACGTACAGCAACCATTAGCAAGGGAACAAGGGATTAATAATGGTCACAAGGTCAGGAGACAATCCATATCTCAAGAAAGGGGATCGAGACTAAGCAGTTTTGTCATAAAGAGAATGTTCACTAAAAGAGATTCAAGCCTCTCTCACACAATGACCTCAGTTCCTGGGAGCAACGTGCTGCTCTGCTTGAAAAGAAACAAAGGACTTGTGAGAAACAGCACATAGGAATCCTCTTGTTAAACACTCCCTGACAGATATTGAATCAGTTAAGAGCAATCACTATAAAAACCATCCTTAGAATAACTAAGGATATTTGAATATAATTTATATAGTAGGTAATATTTTTTACAGATTTAAATTTCTTGACTGTGGTCCTAATTTTGTGGTTATGTAAGAGAAAGTTCATGTTCTTTGGGAATATATGATTCTGAAGTACTAGGGGTAAAGTTTCATGATATCAAAAATTTACTTTGAAAGCATTCCAAAAATATGTATTTGTGTATGTGTATCTGTCTTTATTTAAAGACAAAAAAAAAAAGAAAAAGCAAAAGTGGTAAATCTAGGTGAGACCTATTAAATGGAAACTCATTATTCTATTCTTTCAACTTTTCTGCAGGTTTGGAGTTTTTCAAATTAAAAAAATTGGGACATGTATAAAAGAGAAATAGTAAAAAAAAAAAAGTTAGGCTTATGAGAGCATAGCATCTTCTTTAAGAGTAAAGTGTATGGGTGTATGGTGGCCATTGTTTTTGTTATTGTTTATGATTTTATCTTACAGATTTAAAATTACTGAAAATAAATGAGAATCACTATATTTTAAAATCATGACACTTTTGTTTAAACTTCAGAAATACATAATTTCTCTTAAATACTTTATACAATTAAAACTGATAGCTTATTCAAATCATAATTCACATGATGAAGATAGCCAATTGATTTGCTATCTGATATCTATATTATACCTATATTATTTTGCTTAAAATGTCATTACTATAAGGACCATAGAAAATAATCACCTAGGGCTTCTCTAGTTGTCAAGTGGTTAAGAATCCACTTGCCAATGCAGGAGGCACGGGTTCAATCCTTGGTCCAGGAAAATCCCACATGCCACAGAGTAAGGAAGCTCATGTGCCACAGCTACTGAAACTCACATTCCTAGAACCCATTCTCTGCAATAACAGAAGCCACTGCAATGAAAAGTCCATAAACTGCAACTAGAGAGTACCTCACACTCACTGCAACTAGAGAAAGCCCATACACAGTAAAGAAGACACAGCAAGTACATAAAATGTTTTAAAAAGAAATTTTAAGAAAGCAATTATTCACCTAACCATTCTCTTTGATTTTTTAGATAAAGGAAAAAAAAATCTATAAAAGTAAAATGACTTCCCTAATTCCACCCAGATTTCCTTAGTTTCACCACTTGTTATAACACACTACTCAATGGCATTTTGGTGTTATTTGTACATTTAATCAGGGTCAACATTTTCTTTAAGAGGAACATTTTTGATCACTAATCAACTCATTTTAAATAATAAACAATTTTAAATCTAATCTTGGAATTCATTTCTTGACTATGTAACTGTATCACATATTATCAATATAAATTGTATAATTAAGATCTATATTATAATATATCTGCATTAGTTGTTTAAGAAATAAATGGTTTGTATTCAAGAGCAGGAACATAATTACTCTGTATATAAATATCAGCAGGACATATGAGTTCATATGACATCTGAGGAAATTACAATTAATTCCTTCATGAAGTGAAGCAAAACAGAAAGAGAAATTCATAAGATATATTTGAGAATGTTGTTCTTTTGAGATAAAAAAAATAGCCATTTTGGCATTAAGAAAAAAGTTATTTTAGCATTAAAAAAAAGTTATTGAGTTTTTATTAGAAATAAGAAAACAATTTAGAAATAAAAATCCAATGCATATTTGAAAGTAAGTTTAGTTTCCCATTCAACATGCAAAGAATTAACTAATAATTTTTCAAAAAAATTAATGCTTGAGTCTTCAGGAAGGGAATTATATAGGATACAATTGATAGTCCTCAAACCAATATTTAATCTGAAAAAATCTCCACTTCAGGGACTATTGCTTGAGTCAGAGATTCAAGTCGCATATTTAATGAGAAAATCTGAAGTATAACAAGTTTGTTATATAAAAGCTGTGAGGAATCACATTGGGGAAAACAGACTGAAAGTAAACAAAAGTGAAGATGTGTGTAGTTAGAATCAGATAATATTAAAATTGTCCTCATTTTGCATTGATTCTCATTCACTGATTTAATTCTAAATATTGGGGGTTTTATGCCTTTAAGTAGTATAAAAATATTTTTTCTAATTAATAGTGTTAAGAGCTAGCAAAGTAATGCTCAAAATTCTCCAAGTGAGGCTTCAACAGAACGTGAACTGAGAAATTCCAGATTCTCAAGCTGGATTAAGAAAAGGCAGAGGAACCAGAGATCAAACGGCCAACATCCGTTGGATCAAAAAAAAGCAGTTCTAATGAGGTGGATGAAACTGGAGCCCGTTATACAGAGTGAAGTAAGCCAGAAAGAAAAACACCAATACAGTATACTAACGCATATATATGGAATTTAGAAAGATGGTAACAATAACCCTGTGTACGACACAGCAAAAGAGACACTGATGTATAGAACAGTCTTATGGACTCTGTGGGAGAGGGAGAGGGTGGGAAGATTTGGGAGAATGGCATTGAAACATGTAAAATATCATGTATGAAACGAGTTGCCAGTCCAGGTTCGATGCATGATACTGGATGCTTGGGGCTGGTGCACTGGGACGACCCAGAGGGATGGAATGGGGAGGGAGGAGGGAGGAGGGTTCAGGATGGGGAACACATGTATACCTGTGGCGGATTCATTTTGATATTTGGCAAAACTAATACAATTATGTAAAGTTTAAAAATAAAATAAAATTGAAGAACAACAACAACAAAAAAAAAAAAAAAAAACAAGAGAGTTTCAGAAAAACATCTACTTCTGCTTCATTGACTACACCAAAGCCTTTGATTATGTGGATCAAAACAACTGTGGAAAAGTCCAAAAGAGATGGGAGTACCAGACCACCTTACCTGACACCTGAGAAATCTGTTTGCAGGTCAAGAAGCAACAGTTAGAACCAGACATGGAAAAATGGATTGGTTCCAAATTGGGAAAAAAGTACGTCAAGGCTGTTATGTTGTCACCTTCTTTATTTAACTTACATGCAGAGTACATCATGCAAAATGCCAGGCTGGATGAAGCTCAAGCTGGAATCAAGACTGCTGGGAGAAATATCAATAACCTCGGTTATGTAGATGACTCCGCCCTTAATGCAGAAAGTGAAGAGGAACTAAAGAGCCTCTTGATGAAAGTGAAAGAGGAGAATGAAAAAGTTGGCTTAAAACTCAACGTTCAGAAAACCAAGATCATGGCATTCAGTCCCATAACTTCATGGCAAATAGATGGGAGAACAGTGGAAACAGTGAGAGACTTATTTCCTTGGGCTCCAAAATCACTACAGATGGTGACTGCAGCCATGAAATTAAAAGACACTTCCTTGAAAGAAAAGCTATGACCAACCTAGATAGCATGTTAAAAAGCAGACACATTACTTTCCTGACAAAGGCCTGTCTAGTCAAAGCTATGATTTATCCAGTAGACATGTATGGAAGTTGAGCTCTGAAGGATTGTTGATTTTGAACTGTGGTGTTGGGGAAGACTCTTGAGAGTCCGTTGGACTGCAAGGAGATCAAACCAGTCAATCCTAAAGGAAATCAGTCCTGAATATTCATTGGAAGGACTAATCCTGAAGCTGAAGCTCCAATACTTTGGCCACCTGTTGTGAAGAACTGACTTATTGGAAAAGACCCTGATACTGGGAAAGATTGAAGGCAGGAGGAGAAGGGGATGACAGAGGGTGAGATGGTTGGATGGCATCACTAACTAAATGGACATGAATTTGACCAAGTTCTGGGAGCTGGTGATGGACAGGGAAGCCTGGCATTCTGCAGTCAATGGGGTCACAAAGAGTGTGACATGACTGAGCAACTGAGCTGAACTGAGTGTTAAGAGAGATTGAACAATTGGCCTAAATTATGACTTCAGCTTAGTTCATTTTCATGTTTGACTATAATATAATAAATACTTTGAAATGAGATTTCGACATTCCTGATGATATATCACACATAGAAGAATTATTGAATTTTAGTAGAGCTGAAGATATGTTAGGATAAATGATATGAATTTCATTCTTAATAATTGAAACAAGAACTAAAAAGAGGTCAGATTCTTACAGACTAAGGACATTTTCAAAGCTACTTTTGTTGAAAATTAGTATAATGTATCATTTGCTGTAATGAGAACTGCGGACTTTGATTCTCCCCACATTTCAAGAGTGTGTATGTGATCAAGGTCACAGGCCTATGGAGACCAAAAAAAAAAAATGTTATTTACACAAAAATGCAATGACTTGCAGGTGCTATATCATCAAGCCTCAGGCAGTTCTATGTTGATAAAATTTTACACCTATCAGAATAAGGAGAAAAGCAGCATACTCTCCATGACACATTTTAGTTTCAAACTAATAAACCCAGTAGAACCGAAGAATTCTAATAAAGCATTTTGATAACTTTTCCTCACAAAACATTTTACCCATTTGAGAATAAGGAGCTGGTTTTTGAGTCAGTATAATAATTTATTTCTGATAGAAGGCAGGATTATTTAAATGTCTCTACTTTTGGTATTCAGAGATGAACAGCTAAGCCAAAGAATAAAGACTGTCAAACAACCTCATTTTTTTAAAGGGAATATGTCTAAATATGTTATCAAATTCTGAATATTTCATGATTCCAGTGTGAAGCCTTTGTAGTAATGTAACAGAACTTCCATGTTGTATAGAAAGTATAACAATAAAATACTTATTTCAAAACACGCACACACTGCTAGAAATATAGATACATATCTATATCAGTAGGAATGGTAGTGGTGATGGTTTAGTCTCGAAATCGTGTCTGACTCTTGCGACCCCATGGACTATAACCTGCCAAGCTTCTCTGTCCATGGGATTATCCTGGCAAGAATATTGGAGTTCGTTGTCCTTTCCTCCTCCAAGGGAAAATTACTGACTCAGGTATTGAACCTGTGGCTTCTGCAGCTCCTGCATTGGCAGGTGGATTCTTTATCACTGAGCCACCTGAGAAGCCTCTTCAGTAAATGGTACTTGCTCTTATTCAAATTATATGTAGTCTTTATAATAATGTGTTTTATTTGTTCTCAAGTTTTTCTTTTTTTTTATTTTTTTGTAAACAGAATTAACTATGTCTCTAAGTAGATACCCATTAAATCATTGCAATAAATAAGATGGAGTTTTAATTGAAATCAAATAATAAATTCATTGAATCTTTCCTTTGATTTTAACTTGTTCTAGAATCATTATCAACACATCTCTAACATAGTAAGTGTTAAAACATGTGGTAGAAGATATGCTAAATGATCTAACATGGTTGAAAAACACGTGATATAGTGCCTTATCTTATGTCCACAAGGGAGATTCTAATTTAATCACTCGAACTAAAATCATTATTCAGAACTAGCTTAGTTGCCAGTTGTTCAAGGGAAACAAACTTTTTTGAAACAAAAATGCAAACCTTTCAATATGCTGAAGAGGTTCAATTTAGCAGTTATTTCTAAGCTGCTAATTGTGGACACCTTAGGATATAGCCCAGGGATGGTAAAGTACTTGCTACAAAACAGAAATGTTAAATTGACAAATAAGTAGTCCAATTGGTTTGTCTTTTCATAGGGAATAACCTTGAATCTTCACTGAAAACATTCTGAGTTATTAATTGTCCAATTCACAAGTTACAATATTTGTTTCATTTGTAAAACAGGTTTTTTTTTGTTTGTTTTTTTTAAGTGTGTGTTGACATGGTAGACAATCTCCACATTTGGAAGAGAGGATGAAAAGAGAAGTGTGAGCATTAACTAGAGTTTAATTTTTTTTCTAATTTCTTGTTGAGCACTATACTAGACATATTACATGCTTTGTTTCATTAAATCCTCATAGAAACCTTTGAAAGACTGGGTTCTGAGCCTCAGAGAGTTTAATTGAAATTCGGGAAAATCATACAGCTAGTTATACGTAGAGTTGGGACAAGAAAACTGGTATACTCAAGGTGTCTAGTAAATAGTGGGTCTAGTATCTAAACTCAGAACTGTTCCTTTTAAGAACCTCACCAAGTCCAAAAGGCAGAGATTTTGGACACTTGTAGAGGAGGAATTTCCAAGTAACTTGTTAATGGAAAAACTAATTTTAGAACCCTTAAATGTGTATTTGTTATCCTAGATGGTAACAAATACAAATTTAGTTAGGAAAATAAGAGATTCTAGATGTAATGTAGGTATTCACCTTAGTTTACACTGGATGGTCAGTAACCTTGGCTTACAGCCTCAACTTGCCTACTTACTAGCTCTCCTAACTTGAGAAAGTAACTTAATTGCTCCAAATGTCAGGTACCGTGTTTTTTAAAATGAAGATAGTAACTAATCAGTACACATTCTTAAGCAAATTGTTTTAAAGATCATGTTACAAAAATGAAAACAGTTGGAAAACTATCAGTTCCAGTAAGATGTATCCATTAATTTTATTGGAGTATAATTGCTTTACAATGTTGCATTAGTTTATGCTGTACAGCAAAGTGAATCAGTTTTTGTACATATGCATATATCCTCTCTTTTTTGGATTTCCTTTCCATTTAGGTCACCAAAGAAGAGTGAATAGAGTTTGCTGTGCTATACAGTAGGTTCTCATTAGTTATCTATTTTAGTTCCAGTAAATTTAAACATAGTTATCATAAAACTCAGCAATTCTAGTCCTAGTGATACACCCAAGGGATGTGAAAAAATAGGTTTACACAAAAATGTGTACATGGATATTAATAACAGCATTATTCATAATAACCAAAAAGTAAAAACAACCCAAATGTCCATCAAATAATCAATGCATAAACTGTGGCTTATTCAAATAATGGAGTATTGAGCAATAATAAAAAGGAATGAAGTATTGATACATGTGATAATATGAGTGAACTTTGAAAACATTATATAAAGTGAAAGAAGCCAATCACAAAAGGCCACATAGTGTATGATTCCATTGATATAAATTGTCCAGAATAAGCAAATCCATAGAGACAGAAAGTAAAGTAGTATTTGCCAAACAATGGTGAGAATGAGGACTGGGAGGTATAGACTTTTTTTTGAGGATCATGGAAATCTTCTGAAAGTAGATAGTGGTGACAGTTGCACAACTCTGTGAAAATAATTAAAAAGTACTGAACTGTGGATGGCATCACCGACTCAATGCACATGAGTCTGAGTGAACTCCGGGAGTTGGTGATGGACAGGGAGGCCTGGCGTGCTGCGATTCATGGGGTCGCAAAGAGTTGGACACGACTGAGTGACTGATCTGATCTGATCTGAACTGTAAACTTTAAAAGTTTACAAAGAATGTTCAAATTACTGCACAATTGCACTCACCTCACACACTAGTAAAGTAATGCTCAAAATTTTCAAAGCAAGGCTTCGTGAACCGTGAACTTCCAGATGTTCAAGCTGCATTTATAAAAGGCAGAGAAACCAGGGATCAAATTTCCAGGATCCGCTGGATCATCCAAAATGCAAGACAGTTCCAAAAAAACATCTATTTCTGTTTTATTCACTATGTCAAAGCGTTTGAAAGTGTGGATCACAACAAACTGTGGAAAATTCTAAAGAGATGGGAATATCAGAACACCTGACCTGTGTCCTGAGGAATCTGTATGCAGGGCAGGAAGCAAGTTAGAACTGGACATGGAACAACAGACTGGTATCAAATAGGAAAAGGAGTACGTCAAGGCTGTATATTGTCACTCTGCTTATTTAACTTGTATGCAGTGAACATCCTGAGAAATGCTGGGCTTGAGGAAGCACAAGCTGGAATCAAGATTGCTGGGAGAAATATCAATAACGTCAGATATGCAGATGACAAAACCCTTATGGCAGAAAGTGAAGAATTGCGGGAAGTGAAAGAGGAGAGTGAAAAAGTTGGCTTAAAGCTCAACATTCAGAAAACTAAGATCATGTCATCAAGTCCCATCAGTTCAGATCAGTTCAGTCGCTCAGTCATATCCGACTCTTTGTCACCCCATGAACCGCAGCACAGCAGGACTCCCTGTCCACCACCAAATGCTAGAGTCCATCCAAACCCATGTCCATTGAGTCAGTGATGCCATTCAACCATCTTGTCCTCTGTCGTCCCCTTCTCCTCCTGCCCTCAATCTTTCCCAGCATCAGGGTCTTTTCAAATGAGTCAGCGCTTCGCATCAGGTGGCCAAAATATTGGAGTTTCACCTTCAACATCAGTCCTACCAATGAACACTCAGGACTCATCTCTTTTAGGATGGACTGGGTGGGTCTCCTTGCAGTCCAAGGGACTCTCAAGAGTCTTCTCCAACACCACAGTTCAAAAGCATCAATTCTTCTGCGCTCAGTTTTCTTTATAGTCCAACTCTCACATCCATACATAACCACTGGAAAAACCATAGCCTTGACTAGATGGACCTTTGTTAACAAACTAATGTCTCTGCTTTTGAATATGCTATCTAGGTTGGTGATAACTTTCTTTCCAGAGAGTAAGTGTCTTTTAATTTCATGGCTACAATCACCATCTGCAGGGATTTTGGAGCCCAGAAAAATAAAGTCTGACACTGTTTCCAGTGTTTCCCCATCTATTTGCCATGAAATGAAGGGACCAGATGCCATGACCTTAGTTTTCTGAATGTTGAGCTTTAAGCCAACTTTTTCACTCTCCTCTTTCGCTTTCATCAAGAGGCTCTTTAGTTCTTCTTCGGTTTATGCCATAAGAGTGGTGTCATCTGCATATCTGAGGTTATTGATATTTCTCCCAGTGATCTTGATCCCAGCTTATGCTTCCTCCAGCTCAGCATTTCTCAGGATGTACTCTGCATATAAGTTAAAAAAGCAGAGTGACAATATACAGCCTTAACATAATTCTTTCCTATTTGGAACCAGTCTGTTGTTCCATTCCCAGTGCTAATTGTTGCTTCCTGACCTGCATACAGGTTTCTCAGGAGGCAGGTCATGTGGTCTGGTATTCCCATCTCTTTCAGAGTTTTCCACAGTTTATTGTGATCCACACAGTCAAAGCCTTCAGCATAGTCACTAAAGCAGAAATAGCCGTTTTTCTGGAACGCTTTTGTATCACTTCATGGCAAATAGATGGGAAAACTGTGGAAACAGTGGCAGAATTTATTTTGAGGGGCTACAAAATCACTGAAGATGGTGACTTCAACCATGAAGTTAAAATATGCTTACTCCTTGAAAGGAAAGCTATGACCAACCTAGACAGCATATTATAAAGCAGAGACATTACTTTGCCAAAAATGTCCATCTAGTCAAGGCTATGTTTTTTCCAATAGTCATGTATGGATGTGCGAGTTGGACTATAAGGAAAGCTGAGTGCCAAAGAATTGATGCTTTTGAACTGTGGTGTTGGAGAAGACTCTTGAGAGTCCCTTGGACTGCAAGGAGATCCAACCAGTCCATCCTAAAGGAGATGAGTCCTGAGTGTTCATTGGTAGGGCTGATGTTGAAGCTGAAACTCCAATATTTTGGCCACCTGATGCAAAGAGCTGACTCTTCTGAAAAGACCCTGATGCTCAAAAAGATTGAATGTGGAAGGAGAAGGGGACAAAAAGGATGAAAATGTTGTATGGCATCACCAACTCAATGGACATGAGTTTGCATAAACTCCAGGAGTTGGTGATAGACAGGCAGGCCTGGCTGCAGTCCACAGGGTCGCAAAGAGTTGGACACAACTGAGTGACTGAACTGAACTGAAATTTTTAAAGGATACAGTGTATAGCGTGTGAATTATATCTCAATAAGGTTTTTAAAAAAAAAGAAAAGTAGAAATCTTCTATGGACTAGAAATATCTGTAAGCTTCAACTATCATTATGACTATGAGAGCAATGATAGACAGAAGAGTAGATGTTTTATAACGTCAAACTATCTCTGCTCGTCTAATGGCACCTGGGTTTTAACCTACCTAATAAATGCACTGCTAAGATTAGCAATGGAAACCTAGCTTTCCTAAATACTTTTTGCTAGCTGAAGCTCATCTTGCACATCACTGCTCAGAACATATGTCTTATTTCCTATTTCCTTCTGCTCAGTAATGAAACATTGCAACAAAGCACATGGATGC
This sequence comes from Bubalus kerabau, assembly GCF_029407905.1. NCBI lineage: Eukaryota > Metazoa > Chordata > Mammalia > Artiodactyla > Bovidae > Bubalus > Bubalus kerabau. The sequence goes on along the minus strand of NC_073647.1, from coordinate 54,253,329 downwards.
CTTGTACTCATTGCTCCACTACCAAGAAGGCAAATGATTAGTAGTGAATCAAAGTGGTCATGTATCTAAGCAAAATTGATACATTTCATTAGATATTCAAGAACATCAATTCAATAAGATGAAAAGTTGCAAGTTATAATCAGCCTCTTCAAAATCAAGGGAAATCAGGTTGAGTGTTAATTATAGCAGTGTTTCCAGAATGTTGATTAGAGTTTGACCACCTGTGTGGAGAAGAAACTTTAAAGACCATTCACTTAGCCAAGCCAAAATATTCAGGGATAGGTGAATTGTTTCTAGTGCTTTCAGTTCAAAGGACAAGAAACAGCTAGCTCACAGGTTGGACTACAGCCTCTCAGGGCTAATAAACCATACATGCATACTAGGACAAAAACAGCAGTGCTAATCTGTTCCTCTAGGCTGAACATAATAAAGCTCATTTTTGTAGAGCAGTTAATCAAAAAGTATTAGAGATATAATCAAGGGCTGGTATGCTTTTAATTAACCAGACTGTTTCTCAGCAGCAACATGTTCCCGCTTTACCAAATTAAAATTTTCTGACTCTTCATGTAGTCATTCTTTGCCAATTTTATTGATATTATTCCCTCATACAAAATTCACTAGCCCTTCTGCTCTCAATAAAAAAGGTTTCATCTTGGAGATAAACATAAAAGACCCACAGTTGCAGTTAATGGTAACAGAGTCATCAGATCAGATCAGTCGCTCAGTCATGTCCGACTCTTTGCGACTCCATGAATCGCAGCACGCCAGGCCTCCCTGTCCATCACCAACTCCCGGAGTTCACACAGACTCACGTCCATGGAGTCAGTGATGCCATCCAGCCATCTCATCCTCTGTTGTCCCCTTCTCCTCTTGCCTCCAATCCCTCCCAGCATCACAGTCTTTTCCAATGAGTCAACTCTTTGAATGAGGTGACCAAAGTACTGGAGTTTCAGCTTCAGCATCATTACTTCCAAAGAAATCCCAGGGCTGATCTCCTTCAGAATGGACTGGTTGGATCTCCTTGCAGTCCAAGGGACTCTCAAGAGTCTTCTCCAACACCACAGTTCAAAAGCATCAATTCTTTGGCGATCAGCCTTCTTCACAGTCCAATTCTCACATCCATACATGATCACAGGAAACATCATAGGCTTAACTAGATGGACCTTTGTTGGCAAAGTAATCTCTCTGCTTTTCAGTATGCTATCTAGGTTGGTCATAACTTTCCTTCCAAGGAGTAAACGTCTTTTAATTACATGGCTGCAGTCACCATCTGCAGTGATTTTGGAGCCCCCCAAATAAAGTCTGACACTGTTTCCACTGTTTCCCCATCTATTTCCCATGAAGTGATGGGACTGGATGCCATGATCTTCGATTTCTGAATGTTGAGCTTTAAGCCAACTTTTTCACTCTCCACTTTCACCTTCATCAAGAGGCTTTTTAGTTCCTCTTCACTTTCTGCCATAAGGGTGGTGTCATCTGCATATCTGAGGTTATTGATATTTCTCCCGGCAATCTTGATTCCAGCTTGTGTTTCTTCCAGTCCAGCATTTCTCATGATGTATTCTGCATAGAAGTTAAGTAAACAGGGTGACAATATACAGCCTTGAAGAACTCCTTTTCCTATTTGGAACCAGTCTGTTCTTCCATGCCTGGTTCTAACTGTTGCTTCCTGACCTGCATACAAATTTCTCAAGAGGCAGATCAGGTGATCTGGTATTCCCAACTCTTTTTCCACAGTTTATTGTGATCCACACAGTCAAAGGCTTTGGCATAGTCAATAAAGCAGAAGTAGATGTTTTCTGGAACTCTCTTGCTTTTTCCATGATCCAGAGGATGTTGGAAATTTGATCACTGGCTCCTCTGCCTTTTCTAAAACCAGCTTGAACATAAGGAAGTTCACAGTTCACATATTGCTGAAGCCTGGCTTGGAGAATTTTAAGCATTACTTTACTAGCCTGTGAGATGAGTGCAATTGCGTGGTAGTTTGAACATTCTTTGGCATTGCCTTTCTTTGGGATTGGAATGAAAACTGACCTTTTCCAGTCCTGTGGCTACTGCTGAGTTTTCCAAATTTGCTGGCATATTGATTGCAGCACTTTCACAGCATCATCTTTCAGGATTTGGAATAGCTCAACTGGAATTGTATCACCTCCACTAACTTTGTTCGTAGTGATGCTTTCTAAGGCCCACTTGACTTCACATTCCAGGACGTCTGGCTCTAGGTGAGTGATCACACCATCGTGATTATCTGGGTCATGAAGATTTTTTTGTACAGTTCTTTTGTGTATTCTTGCCATCTCTTCTTCATACCTTCTGCTTCTGTTAGGTCCATAACATTTCTGTCCTTTATCGAGTCCATCTTTGCATGAAATGTTCCCTTGGTATCTCTGATTTTCTTGAAGAGATCTCTAGTCTTTTCCATTCTGTTATTTTCCTCTATTTCTTTGCATTGATCACTGAAGAAGGCTTTCTTATCTCTTCTTGCTCTTCCTTGGAACTCAGCATTCAGATGCTTATACCTTCGGTTTTCTCCTTTGCTTTTCACTTCTCTTCTTTTCACAGCTATTTGTAAGGCCTCCCCAGACAACCATTTTGTTTTTTGCCTTTCTTTTCCATGAGGATGGTCTTGATCCCTGTCTCCTGTACAATGTCACGAACCTCATTCCATAGTTCATCAGGCACTCTATCAGATCTAGGCCATTAAATCTATTTCTCACTTCCACTGTATAATCATAAGGGATTTGGGTTAGGTCATACCTGAATGGTCTAGTGGGTTTCCCTACTTTCTTCAATTTAAGTCTGAATTTGGCAATAAGGAGTTCATGGTCTGAGCCATAGTCAGCTCCTGGTCTTGTTTTTGCTGACTATATAGAGCTTCTCCATCTTTGGCTGCAAAGAATATAATCAAAGTGATTTCGGTGTTGACCATCTGGTGATGTCCATGTATAGAGTCTTCTCTTGTGTTGTTGGAAGAGGGTGTTTATTATGACCAGTGCATTTTCTTGGCAAAACTCTATTAGTCTTTGCCCTGCTTCATTCTGTATTCCAAGGCCAAATTTGCCTGTTACCCCAGGTGTTTCTTGACTTCCTACTTTTGCATTCCAGTCCCCTATGATGAAAAGGACATCTTTTTGGGGTGTTAGTTCTAAAAGGTCTTGTAGGTCTTCATAGAACCGTTCAACTTCAGCTTCTTCAGCGTTACTGGTTGGGACATAGACTTGGATTATTGTGATATTGAATGCTTTGCCTTGGAAATGAACAGAGATCATTCTGTTGTTTTTGAGATTGTATCCGAGTACTGCATTTCGAACTCTTTTGTTGACCATGATGGCTACTCCATTTCTTCTGAGGGATTCCTGCCCACAGTAGTAGATATAATGGTCATCTGAGTTAAATTCACCCATTCCAATCCATTTCAGTTCACTGATTCCTAGAATGTAGACATTCACTCTTGCCATCTCTTGTTTGGCCACTTCCAATTTGCCTTGATTCATGGACCTGACATTCCAGGTTCCTAAGCAATGTTGCTCTTTACAGCATCGGACCTTGCTTCTATCACCAGTCACATCCACAGCTGGGTATTCTTTTTGCTTTGGCTCCATCCTTTCATTCTTTCTGGAGTTATTTCTCCACTGATCTCCAGTAGCATATTGGGCACCTACTGACCTGGGGAGTTCCTCTTTCAGTATCCTATCATTTTGTCTTTTCATAGTGTTCATGGGGTTCTCAAGGCAAGAATACTGAAGTGGTTTGCCATTCCCTTCTCCAGCGGGCCACATTCTGTCAGATCTCTCCACCATGACGCACCCATCTTGGGTTGCCCCACGGGCATGGCTTAGTTTCATTGAGTTAGACAAGGCTGTGGTCCTAGTGTGATTAGATTTACTAGGTTTATGTGAGTATGGTTTCAGTGTGTTTGCCCTCTGATGCTCTCTTGCAACACCTACCATCTTACTTGTTTTTCTCTTACCTTGGGCGTGAGGTATCTCTTCTCGGCTGCTCCAGCAAAGCCCAGCCATTGCTCCTTACCTTGGACGAGGGGTATCTCCTCACCGCCACCCTTCCTGACCTTCAGCATGGGATAGCTCCTCTAGGCCCTCCTGTGCCTGCGCAGCCACGGCTCCTTGGACATGGGGTTGGTCCTCCCGGCCACCACCCCTGACCTCAGGCGTGGGGGCGTGGGATAGCTCCTCCCGCCCGCCGCCCCTGGCCTCGGGCTTAGGGGCATGGGGTAGCTCCTCCTGGCCTCCGCCCATGACCTCGGATGTGGGGTAACTCCTCTTGTCACCAGCCCTGACCTCAGACGCTGGGTATCTCCTCTCGGCCGCCCCCCAACCTCAGACGCTGTGGTATCTCCTCTTGGCTGTTCCTGTGCCGTCACAGTCTGGTACTCTCGGCCGCTGCCCCTGACCTCGGACATGGGGTAACTCCTCTTGGCCGCCACCCTTTGGGCTTGGGGTCCTCCCGTCTTCTGCCCCTGACCTCGGACGTGGGGTGGCTCCTCTTGGCCACGCTTAGCACGCGGGTTGCAGCCGCCTGCGCTTAGCGCGCCGGTCGCAGCCGAGAAAGAAAAAACACTCAATTGAATATGAATGTTAATATTCATGAAGTCATTGAGGCAGTGTGTCCAGTTAAGCATAACCAAAATATATTATGCCTTCAGGCCTTTTTATTTCTAAAAGCAGAGTAAAATTTAAAAGGGAAACACCACGGTCTTCTAAAAGAATATCAAATAGCTGAAAAATTCAACTTGCTGTGACAAATAGGAAAATACAAACCAAAAATTGTCAACATAAATGTATTTTCTAAGGTCAGAGTGACGATAATAACAAAGTAACACAGAAATATTTAGTTATTTCTAAGCATCTCTGTGTTATATAAAGAATTAAGAAACAAAGATCATAAATCCACAAAGCCCTCAAAATGAAAACAAAAAAAATAACTGTTACAAATTTCAGTAGCTCAATAATTTTATTTCTTACACAAATCTTAAAAGACTGTATTTTACTAAATTAAAATAACATAATAGTTACAATGCCCACTACATGCCAAGCATTATTTTAAAAGTCTTAGATGAATTAATATAATCTTTACAACAACCTGATAAGGCAAACATCATTTTAAAAATGAGGGAATTGATGCAAAAAGAAGTTAAGTAACATACCAAAGTCACACAACCAGAGCACCATAATTCAAATCTGGACTACCTGGCTCCAGAGTCTTTATACTTGACTATTATGTTATACTGCCATTATATAGCTAGATAGTTATCTGACAGATGCTGTTTTCTATGTCTACTGCATCAGTGAGTTAAGTCTGAAATTTAAAAATGTTCCAGCACTATATGGCAATTTTTGATTCTTTATGGACGTTAGTCAAGAATGGAACCTGTACCATCAATGATTGCTGGTTAAGCTATAAATGCGATGTTTAGGTGACATATGAAACAATTCCCTAAGCCCAACTTTCCATGATTTGGTTGACTTTATTTTCTTCTTCTTAATGGAATGTTACACTATTCATAGTCCATTTATATGTCACCTAGGTTCAATAGGCTTCACTGGAAAAGATAATGAAACTATGGGTCACACACCCATATTCTTTTTCTTTTCAGTATGCCCATCAGTATGGATTTTAAAAAGCCATGCTCACTAGAATATCAGCAGGTATAAGTTTATTATGCTGGCACTAAAAGTAGAGTCCAGGCAAGTTTGTTAGGATGGTGATTGAGTTGATTCTTATTTACTGTTTAACCCTATCTAAATGCTGGCTGATATCAATAATATAGTAGGGGTTCAGCAGATATTAATATTTGTTGGTGATATGAGACTTGATATATTTGATTACAATATTTTACTCTGCATAGGCTTCCCAGGTGGCGCTAGTGGTAAAGAATCCACCTGCCTGTGCAGGAGACATGAGATGCAGGGATCGATTCTTGTGTTTGGTAGATTCCCTGGAGGAGGAAATGGCAACCTGTTCCAGTATTTTTGCCTGGGAAATCCCATGGACAGAGGAGCCTGCTGGGCTACAGTCCACAGGGCCACAAAGAATCAGACACGACTAAGAGACTGAGCAGGCACACACACTCTGCATAGTTTGAAACAAATAGTATAGAATTGGAAAGCACAGTTGGCTAATACAATCAAAAGCATTGGTATGCTTCTCAGACAACATATGAAAATCATTGAGGCTAGGTATATTCTATTATAATTTAATGTCTTCTCCCATGCCTCATCATGCATATAAACAGCAGTATAGTGCACTGGAAGGGCATAGTTAATGGTTTCAGCCTAACCAACTTCATATTCTGACTCTGCTACTTAACACCTCTGTGACTTGAACAAGTCACTTTACCTATTTGTATCTCCATTTCTTAAAATCTAATGACATATTATATGTCTCATTCCTGTGGCTATTGTGAGTACTAAAACAATATCTCAAAAATTAATAGTATCTGGCACATGGTAAGGGTTCAGTTAATATTAGCTACTATTATTACTATGATGTGTGATCAGGGATGGTTTATAGGAACATGCACAAGGGTGACCTAAACTTCCTACCCATGTTAACCCATCAGGAAAGATATATCATTAAAGTTCTCAAAGATATGCCATACATGATACACTCAGGGAGATATACAGCACCAAATTTAGACATTGGTCATTAGAAATGAGGGAATACACAGAGATGCTGGTTGCTGCATTCTTGACCATCCCTAAAAAAGAAAGCATAATGCAGTGGAAAATAGCATGAGTAGACTGGTGTTAAAATCCAAGGTCTGAAACTCACAGAGCAGTATGATCAAATTGCAAATTAGTTAAGCCTCAGTTAGTGAAAGATAGAAATATCTTATTCACAAAAATACTTTTTGAGAATGATATAGTATATATAGTATAGTATATATAGTATAGTATATATACTATATAAATGCCAAGTACCGTGCTCAGAATTCATCAGCACTCAGGAAATGTTTGATCACTTTCCCTCATTTCATAGACAGCTCTGGTCTGACTACCAAGATGTTTTTCTCCAGCCTGCTTTCTAAGCTAAGCTTATTGATTCCATAAGAAGTATGCCTTCCCTTCTCCTTGTCAATATATCCTATCCCCCTGAACTAAAATATCCTTGAAGTAGAAAGTGGAAACTCAGTGAGTAAATTCCTTACCCATCTAAGAAGTGAGAAAAGCATAACTCTAGTACATCACTAGGGCTGCCCAACTGTAACTACAGGGTTATTTATGAATTTAAGACATTTCTTAATCGCCTACTGCTATCAATTCCCAATCTTGGTAAGCTTTCCACTCAAAGGCTAAGATAAAAGAAGGATTAAAAAAAAAAAAAAAAAAAAAAACATGTTTTTTTCCTTTTGACCAGCAAATAACAAGGCAGCAGCATAAAAGAAATAAACTGTTCTTTCACTCTATGAAAAAAAAAAAAAAAAGTCATACTATGGTGGACCAAAATGTTAAATAAGATGAAACTAAACTGTAGAGTTAAACCCAAAGGAAACTTTTTTTCTAAATTACTGCATTTCCCTCCAGCTATCAGAGACTTTTTCCATGGCCATTGCTAATGATCTGAATCAAAAGAAAGCACTTTGAAAGCACATTGGAAAGAAGTATATGTGTGGGTGTATGTGCTTATATGTGTGTGTGTGTGTGTGTGTGTGTGTGTGTTTGAAATCCTGGTACATCTTAGGCATTAGATTCTAGGGAAAAAAATGTTTCATGTACCACAAAGCAAATCTTTAAAGAATGTGAAAGGAGAAACATTGCCTTTATGGTAGAGAAGGTTACCTTTTCATCTCAAGATAGTCAAAGACATATTTTTTTTTCATTTTTAAGTGATATTTAGACACTTTCACCCTTTTGGCAAAAGAGCTTATGAACTACTAGAACTTAAAGTTAAACTTAAGGTAAAGGCTTAATGGAAACTGTTTGAGCAACATGGTTTGGAGTTGATACAACCATATCACATTATGCAGGCAGCTATGTCTGATAGCCTAGAAAAGAAGTGTTCACAGAGTTCTTTCATAAAGATTTATTTGTGATGTTCTCCAAAATTATATGGCATCACTGCCATTAAAATTCTAGAGCCAAAGAATAATGTAGAATTTATCCTATGACACCACCCTTATGGCAGAAAGTGAAGAGGAACTAAAAAGCCTCTTGATGAAGGTGAAAGAGGAGAGTGAAAAAGCTGGCTTAAATCTTAGCATTCAGAAAACGAAGATCATGGCATCTGGTCCCTCACTCCATGGGAAATAGATGGGGAAACAGTGGAAACAGTATCAGACTTAATTTTTTGGGGCTCCAAAATCAGTGCAGATGGCGACTGCAGCCATGAAATTAAAAGACGCTCACTCCTTGGAAGAAAAGTTAAGACCAACCTAGATAGCATATTGAAAAGCAGAGACATTATTTTGCCAATAAAGGTCCATCTAGTCAAGGCTATGGTTTTTCCAGTGGTCATGTATGGATGTGAGAGTTGGACTGTGAAGAAAGCTGAGTGCCGAAGAATTGATGCTTTTGAACTGTGGTGTTGGAGAAGACTCTTGAAAGTCCCTTGGACTGCAAGGAGATCCAACCAGTCCATTCTAAAGAAGATCAGCCCTGGGTGTTCTTTGGAAGGAATGATGCTAAAGCTGAAACTCCAGTACTTCGGCCACCTCATGTGAAGAGTTGACTCATGGGAAAAGACTCTGATGCTGGGAGGGATTGCAGGCAGGAGGAGAAGGGGATGACAGAGGATGAGATGGCTGGATTGCATCACCGACTCGATGGACGTGAATTTGAGTGAACTCCGGGAGTTGGTGATGGACAGGGAGGCCTGGCGTGCTGCGATTCATGGGGTCACAAAGAGTCTGACACGACTGAGCGACTGATCTGATCTGTCCCTGGGTATACCCTCCCTTCCTCCAACTTTATGGATTCACTGTGCTTTTAGGAAATTATCATTAAAAAAAAAAAAAAAAACAAAAACAAAAAAACAAAAAACAAACATTCACCAGAGTGAACTTAGATATCCTAGACTATGGAAATAAACATCCTATTCACAGGGAATACTATACTAGGTTCACCAATATGGATGGTGGTGAAGAAGTAGGTTCCTAGGAGAAAGTAGGTCAAGTTTCTAGTGGCACCACATTCTAAAACCTAACTCCACAAGGATCTGGAAGAGTATTTTCAGTGAACAAAAACAGGCTGCTGAGGGCAAGTAGTTTCCATATAACAATTTCCTCCCCAAGTATCCCTTTTTTAAAATCATGTGATGGCTTATTGTACTTGAAACCCAACCTTATGTGATCTTCCCACTGCCTCCTTTTCCAACCTTAAATCCTTTCATTCTCCCTCTTTCCCATTACATCCCAGTCACAATGATCTATTTCATGAACACATAAAGCTTATTTATGGCTCACAGCCTTTATGCTTACTGCTCCATCTATCTGGAGTCCTCTCCCTGCTTTTCATGATTCAGAACTCAGGTCAAATATCAACTTTCCCAAGAGACTGTCTAAAAACTAATCTATCTACCTATCCCTACCCCTAGGATTCTCTGCTGCATTACCTTGTTTTGTTTTCTTCCTAACAGATTTTTAAGAAGTATTTGTGTAATAATAGTAATAATAATTATTATATTATAATAATTCTTCACTTCAAGTTAACTCACATAATAATTCTTCACTTCCAGGTAACTCTGCGGAGGTCTCAGACTAGTGTAGAATTAACACCAGGATAAGAAAATTCAAGAAAAGGCAATAATTGTCATGTTCCCAAATATCAGTATATATAGTATCAAAAAGAAAAATATCCATGTCACAAGTTGAATGTTTCTTTGCTTTCATCCAATAGATATGGTAGCAAAAACTCTATCAGGATTCTTACCAAGAACTGTCTTCCTTTGGGAGTAAGAGAGGAAATGAAATCAAGCATCTTCCCTTGAGGAACACCTTACCTGTGAGATCTTTCATCTTGCTTGGCACTTACACATTGAATTACACAGAATGGACTGAGGGCATAGGATCTGCCACTAAATAGCTGGGTGAACTTGAACAAATCACTTTAGTGTTTTTATCTGTTCCATGGGAGAGAGAGTTTCTGTCAAGCTAACTCACAAGCCTGTTGTGAACTTCAAATTAAATAATGCTTATGAAAGCACTTTCTGTTATCAAGCACCATGGAAATATAAAGTAAGGTTTTTACAAAAGCTTTATATTTCCTTAAAAGGAGAATCAGGATATTTTTGCAAAATAATCAAGTATTTCTGGAAATGAATTAATTGGTTGGTTGGTTATTAATATTCAAACCCAGCTGAGATCCCACCCTCCCATATTTTTAATACCTTCTCTAGATCCATACAGACTTATAAAAGAATTATTCTGCAGTAGTAAGAACAAATAGGAACTGCTTTCCATGTGTACAGTAGACCGTAAATCCCCCTGCTAAGATTGTGTTGGATTCACAAGCTCAAAGACAGGACTAGCAATGAAAGACTAAGTAGTTGAAAAGAGCCATTCATAACAGGGTCTACATAGTATGACTGAGAAAGTAATGCTTACCACTACCGGAATATCACATTGCCTTAAATTTCTACTATTAAAAAAACTTTTTTCATGAATCTGAGTACATTTTAATTTGGTCAAGTCATTCATTATCTTCTTTGAATGGGACAACCCACCAGCTCATTAACACTGTAGCAGGGCCTAATTTATCTGATTAATCCACTCCTACCCCCTGCCATTCATTGAAAAATTCAAATGGAGTCTCTCAGGAAACCAGAAGCAGAGGATTAGGTAAATTTTGCTTGGGTAAAGAGGCCAGAGGCATGCTGTTCTGATCTGAACATTTGAGGCTTTCAAATGGGCTCCAAGCAGCCAAGAGACAGGAAGTAGGGTATCTGAAGAAGACAGGAAAAGTCAATTAGGCCAAGCAACTGACAGAAATTCAAAAATTTCAGCCACTCAACCCAAATTACCATGTAGTTGGGATTCAATTCAACTAATTCTAAAAAGCTTCTTAAGACTCTTCTGCTTTATCAAGTTTTAGTCCTATTTACACATGGACCTTTTTTTTTTCTTTAATTATCTTAACTAGATATTTACCAAACCAAACCAAATCAAAACTTTGTCCTCAATTTTGCTTGATAGTTACAAGTATATCTTTGTTTTCTTCTAAAAAAGTATTTTTGATAATGTTTACTTCATTGAATTACAGATAATTACAATTTAATACAAAAGAAAAGTTACAGTATGAGTTCAATTAATTCAAATACCTCTTAAGCCATTAAAGAAATGAGCCAAACATGATTCCTTCATAAACAATCTGACTCTAATTTCATCCCAGTTACTGTTTTATCAAAAAGAATCTTATTGACCATTTTTTGTCTGTGTTTTAAAAGAAAATTTATTCCACATAAACTAACTTCTAGATGGCCTACTTATTACTAAAAAATAAATCTTCAGGGTGTAATGAGGCTGTAATTCCCCCAAACTTCATGATCTTTTGGCAAGAATATTACAAAGGGCAAAGGTCTTGCTCGGCATCTAATTTAAAAAGCTGGTACAACACTATGGAGCTTCCTTGGGTGACTATAATTTGCCTATTATTCATCAATATTTCAAATATTTTCTGCCATAAGCCATCACTACTGTTTCATTGTTGGCTTACTTGCTATAGTAATAAATATGGATGATATTTATGGATGAACCAAGGAAGTCATTGTGTGTGCTATGCTCAGTTTCTCAGTCATGTCTGACTCTTTGTGACCCTATGGACTATAACCAATCAGGGTCCTCTGTTCATGGGATTTTCCAGGGAGTGGGGTGCCATTTCCTTCTCCGAGGGATCTTCCTGACCCAAGGGTCAAACCCTGGTCTCCTGCATTGCAGGCATATTTTTTACCTTCTGACCCACCAGGGAAGCCCTGCAATCCAGGAGTCACAAGAGTCAGACATGATGTAGTGACTAAACCACCACCACCACCATGCAGATGAATAGTGTAGAGAGAGCACTATGGTAGAGTAAGTGAAGATAACATGAGATGCATAAAAAAAGAAGCCCAAGAATAAATCTGGGGAAACAGACTATGATGAAGATCAGTTAATTATTAGCAAATATTTATTAATACGATATTACAATTAATTGCATACATTAAAAACATTTTTTATTAAATTTTTAAAATATTTGTCAAAATACAAGTATCATAAAAGGTTAAAAACAAACTAGGAGAATATTTACAAATATAAGAAAAAGATTTTCTAACCTTGTACACAATAAACCACTACAGATTTATGAGGAAAGGATGGATCTCCATTAATGTCCATGTTTAAATGGCATATACAGGCAGTTCAAAAAGAGAAACCTTGGGAATTTCTTGGGACCCAGTGGTTAGGACTCCATGCTTTCACTGCTAAGGCCTAGGGTTTGATTCCTGGTCAGGAACTAAGATGCCACAAGCCATTGGTACAGCCAAAAGAGAGAGAGAAATGAGTGACAATAGATAAATGGAGATATTTTCTACCTCAATGAAAATCAAAAACACCAAGTCAAAAATAGTACTGATGAACCTATTTGCAGGGCGGGAATAGAGACACAGACACAGAGAATCTGCTTATGGACACAGTGGGAAAGGAGAGGGTAGGACAAATTGAGGCAGTAGTATTGACATATATATGCCCATCCTGGTGCTCTGTGATGACCTGGGGGTTGGGAGGGAGGCTCAGTAGGGAAGGGATATATGTATACATATGGCTGATTCACGATGTTGTACAGCAGAAACTAGCACAACATTGTAAAATAATTATAGTCCAATTAAAAAAAAATATCAAATTGGTAAGATTGTGAGAAATTCCCCAGGGCAAACAACTTAGTTTCTTTATCAGATAAATTGTACAGAGGAGGTGGGGATATCAAGGAAGAGGAATTCATGGTTTCAAAGAAAGTCAAGAGAACATCAAGCAGATCCAATATGTATGCCATCTCTCTATCCCTCAAACAAACAACCTATATGTATTTTGCTACTGCTAAGTCACTTCAGTCGTGTCCGACTCTCTGCGACCCCATAGACGGCAGCCCACCAGGCTCCCCCATCCCTGGGATTCTCCAGGCAAGAACACTGGAGTGGGTTGCCATTTCCTTCTCCAATGCATGAAAGGGAAAAGTGAAAGTGAAGTCGCTCAGTCGTGTCTGACCCTCAGCGACCCCGTGGACTGCAGCCTTCCAGGCTCCTCGGTCCATGGGATTTTCCAGGCAAGAGTACTGGAGTGGGGTGCCATTGCCTTCTCCGGTATGTATTTTAAGAGACACCTAAGAAAAATCTGGGAAAATATGAACACTGCCAAGATAGTTGATAAAATAAGGAATCACTGTTAGTTTTTTTGAACCTGTGATAATAGTGTTGCAATTGAATACATTTCTAAGAGTTTTCATTTTTTGGAAAAAAAAAATTGAAGTATTTATAGATTAAATAATACAATGTTTGGGATTTGCTTTAAAATAATCCATTTGGGGCAGAGGATTGAAAGTGTGTAATGGTGAAACAAGACAGAAATGGTGAAACCAGATTGCCAGTATGACCATAATTATTGCAAGGAAAATTGCATAGGGTAAGAAGGTCTTCGTATTTTTCTGATTCCTCTTATATATGTTGAAAATTTTCTGTACTAAAAAGTAAAACTAGCCCAATCTCTGTTTACAGAGCTTTGAAAATATATACCAAAAGGCATTTATCATAAAAAATTATCCAGACAAGGGTGAAAATTATGTATGAGCCAAGATGATCTTCCAACATTGTAAAAGTGAAAAAGAGGAACTGGTAAAATAAGCCATACTATGTCCTTACAATGAAAGATTATGCATACATCAAAATTTACATATATATATCATAAATATATATATTTATAATTTCTATATATATATATATATATATTTAAGCTGAAATTTCATGATATATTATTAGGGAAAGAAATACACATGATTATTGGAAAAATAGCCTGGTCCATGAAAGAAAAGCAAGAAAATTAGTAGGCTTTTTAAAAAAGCTATTTGGCAGTATCTGCCAAAATATAAAGGTAATTCAATAATTGAAGTCTTGCTTACAATAGTAAAAAGGAAACTGATTCTGTATAATGGAATGCTAATGCAGTTATCAAAACATCAGAGATAAGAAGGCAAATAATCCAATTAAAAATAAGCAAAAGATTTAAACAGGAATTTCAAAAACAGAAAGTATATCAGTAACCAATGAGCACATGGGAAAATGTCCAAAATCACTAGTCATATTGAAATGCAAATTAAAACCCCAATGAGATATATTTACCCACTTACTAGACTGCCTACAATTAAAGACTGCAAATATCAACTTTTGGTGAAAATGTGGAGAAACTGGAATCATGCATTACTGCTGGAAATGGAAAACTCTATAACCATTATGGAAAATAGTATGGTAATACTTTATAAAGTTAAGCATGCATGCGTGTTAAGTTGCTTCAGTTGTGTCCGACTCTGTGTGACCTATGGACTGTAGCCCTGTAGACTCATCTGTCCATGAGATTCTCCAGGTAAGAATACTGGAGAGGGTTGCCATGCCCTCCCCCAGGGGATCTTCCCCACCTAGAGATCAAATATCTCCTGCATTGGCAGGTGGATTCTTTACCACTAGTGCCACCTGGGAAGCCCATTAAGTTAAGCATATAGCCACCAATTCCATTCCTTGGTATTTACCGAGGCAAATGAAAACTATGTCCATACCACAACACAAATGTAACTGTTCATAACAGCATTACTCATAATAGTCAAAAAGTGGAAGCTACCTAAATGACCCTCAACCAGTGAATAGATAAACAAATTGTGGTATGTTCATACCACAGAATACTACACAGTAACAGAAAATAAAGTACAATGTCAGTAGTTGAAACAACATTCATGAATATCAAAATCAATACACAAAGTGAAAGAAGTCAAATACAAAAGACTGTTATTCCACTTATATGAAATCCTATAGAGGGCAAAACTATGTGACAGAAAACTATGTGACAGAAAAGACAGTGGTTTCTTGGGGTGGGAGTAGGGGAGGATGTAGCAGAATTGGATGTAGAAGTTAAAAGAAGCAACTGGAAATTTCTTAGGGTGAAGGGAAAGTTCTATAGCCTAATCATCATGGTGCATGCATGCTAAGCTCCTTCAGTTGTGTTTGACTCTCTGGGACCCTATGGACCATAACCCACCAGGCTCCTCTGTTCATGGGATTCTCCAGACAAGAATACTGGAGTGGGTTGCAATGCCCTCCTCCAGGTTATCTTCCTGAACCAGGGTTCAAACCTGCATCTCTAATGTCTCTTTCATTGGCAGGAATTTTCTTTACCACTAGTACCATCTGGGAAGCCCAATCATCATGGTGTGCTCAAGTCACTTAGTCATGTCCATGACCAACTCTTTGCAGCCCCGTAGACTGTAGTCCACCAGGTTTCTCTGTCCGTGGAATTTTTCAGGCAAGAATACTGGAGTTGGTTGCCATTTCCTACTCTAGATCATCTTCCTGACCAAGGGGTTGAACTTGAAACTCTTGTGTCTACTGCACTGACAAGTGGATTCCTTACCACTAGAGCTATCTGGAAAGCCCACATCCCCACTCCTAGACATATATCCAGACAAATCTATAATTCAAGAAATACATGCATCCTTATATTCAGAGCAGCACTATTCACAATAGCCAAAATATGGAAACAAACTGAATGTCCATTGACAGATGAATGGATAAAGAAGATGTGGTACCTATATAAAGTGGAATACTACTCAGTCATAAAAATGAAATAATGTCATTTTCAGCAACATGGATAGACCTAAGATTATCATATTAAGTGAAATAAATCAGAAAGAGAAACATAAATACCATATGATATCACTTATATGTGGAATCTAAAATGTGACACAAATGAACTTATCTACAAAACAGAAATAGACTCACAGACATAGAGCACAAACTTTTGTTTTCCAAAGGGAAGAGAGGTGGGAGAGGGATGGATTAAGAGTTTGGGATTAGCAGATGCAAACTAGTATATATAGAATGGATAAAAAAAATAAGTTTTCACCATATAGCACAGAGAATTATATTGAATATTCTGTGATAAACCATAATAAAAAAGAATATGAAAAAGAGTGCCTATATATATACACAATGTTGCATTAATTTCTGCTGTACAAATCATTTTACTGTACAGCAGAAATTAATGCAAAACTGTGAATCAATTGATACAATAAATTAAATAAATTTAGATACCTTCATCTGGAGCAGATGAGCCCTTCAAAAAAAAAATGTGTGTATTGCTGTTATGTGTTCAATATTTTCTCACAATCAAACCAACCAAAATATATGTGGGTACACTTTGGCAATACTTAGGCTTTAAATTCCTTTTAAGCTATTCACTGTAAACATCTACAAATGTGCAATTTTACAGCAAACTCATTTTCTCTCTCACAGACTCCAGTCACCCTTCCGCAGCTCCACAGTATCCTCAGGTGATTCCTGGGGATATTCCCTTTCCTGGACTCCCTACACTTCTTGCTCCTGCTCTTCCACGCTTGGCAATGTGAGAGGGAAATGGTCTTATCCCACGACTGACTGTGGCATGTCTTCCTCGTTGCTCTAGTTGCTGATATCCAGGGTGACATGGGGACTGGCACCCTTGAGCTACCTCATTGTCCAGGAGGTCCTGAATGAGTGAATGGAGGCCCTGTCAGGTCTCAGTGGGGCAGGACTCCAACAGTCTCCTTGACATTGGCTGGTCCATGAGGGATCTGACTGAATTTTTTTCTGCTGTCTTATTCCATCCCCAATGGGCAGCACCCCGCCCCCACCATACTTTAAGGCCCCACCTTTAAGGCCCCCAGCTGTGGGGGCCCCCAGCCCAGCTGTAGTTTTTAAGAACTATGATTAAAGGAGGTGGCCATACACAGGGAGCTTACCTTGATGCTCCATGAAGACCTAGAGGGGTGGGATGGGGGTGGGGTTGGAAGTGGGTTGAGGGGAGGATCAAAAGGTTTGGGATGTATGTATACCTATGGCTCAGCTGGTAAAGGATCCACCTGCAATGTGGGAGACCTGGGTTCGATCCCTGAGTTGAGAAGATCCCCTGGAGAAGGTAAAGGCTTCCCATTGCAGTATTCTGGCCAGGAGAATTTCATGGATTTTATAGTCCATGGGATTGCAAAGAGTTGGACACAACTGAGGGACTTGCACTTGTCATGGCTGATTCACAGTGTTGTATTGCAGAAACCAACACAACATTGTAAAGCAGTTATCGTCCAATAAAATAAGAAAAGGAGGTGACCGTGATCTTTCTCTTTATCTCACCCTAAGGCCCAAGTCTCCTCTCCCTTTCCTCCCAAAACTGATTAGGCCAACAAGCTTTGTGGCTCAATATGAGACTGTCTTAGAGTCCTTATCTTGGTTCTTCCACTGTTGGTTTTAAGGCCTGGGACCCATCAAGTGACACCCTTCAAAATGGGAGGAGATGGAAAAATTGATCCCACTTTTCATAAGAGTTCATCATCAACCCCACCTCATTGCAACTTGCACAAACTGGGAGTGGAGTGATGGGGATCAGTGGGAGAAATGGGTTGCAGTTTCTGCAGAAATGATGTTTTGCCTTTCAGAAAGTTTTTATAGGACTTAAGTGGACTCATGGGTGGAGTTGCTCTAAAAATGTGAGAAGTTTCCAGTTGTGGGCTCTCAGAGTCAATTCTGGAAAAAAAGGAAGATTCCCCTGTCATGACATATTATTAAAATATAATTAAGCAGGTGCTATGCCAGGGATGTTTACAGCAGGAAGCAGGCAGGGCTACCTCTCCTTGGCAGGGATGGGAGTGGGGTTGGGGCTGAAGTTGGGCTGGTACTTGAAGAAGGAATGTTCCTGCTGGAGAGAGGGGAGGAGTTTCCCAATTGGGTAGGAATGTTAGTGAGAGTCTGGCCTGAAAATCAGGGTCTGTTTAGGAAAGAGTTAGGAGTGCCTGCCTATCTGGCTTGTAGAGTGGCTGGGGTTGGGGAGGGAGATGACTCTGGAATGTGGGTTGCAGCCAGTTGTGAAGGCATGAGTGCCTAGGTAAGAAGCATGGGCTTCTGTTGGCTTAATGGAATGCTATGAGAGTCTTTAAGTATGAGAGTAACATCACAGGATGTGTTTAACTTTTTCATATATTGTCTCATTATGACCAAAACTGTTACAATGAGTTATGCACTTTTAAAGCTCCCATTTCTAACATGTTTTTAAAGTCATAAGGTGCACATCAACATCCCTGATCAAAAATTCCCAAGGGGTTTTATTTATGTAACCAATAATTAAAAGTAGATCCATTTTATGGGTAGCTATTTCAACATAGCAACACAGTTTATACTTTCAATTCTCTTGAATTATAAGTCTTATGAAATAATTGTGAAGTCTGAGAAAATCTATCAAGTCTGTAAAATAATGCTTACTATTTTATTTTCATTTTCCCCTTTCCTTCTTTTTCATTTCAATTAAAAAATCATCATGGACTTGTATACAAATGTATAATCATCATGGTAGCTATACATTTGTATTACCAAAATTAATCAAATTGTGCATTTAAAATTAGTGAACTATATAATAACTTCATAAACCATAAAAGAGAAAAACTCGGAAGTTAGAGGTAGCTTCCCAAATCTTGCCCTTAGTGGAGGTGAAGGAAGCAAAGGTAATCAATCTTCTAGTCCTTTTTTTCCCCTAGCATCAAAATCTTCTGGTGAAGTTGTTTGTTATTATTTGCCTAAAAGAGCTTCCCAGGTGGCACTAGTGGCAAAGAATCTGCTTGCCAATTCAGGAGACTCAAGAAATGTGGTTCAATCTCTGGGTCAGGAAGATCACCTGGAGTAGGAAATGGCACCCCACTCTCATATTCTTGCCTGGAAAATTCCATGGGCAGAGGAGTCTGGCAGTCTACAGTCCATGGTCCAGGAAAAAGTCTGACACCATACAGGGTTGTCGTTACTATCTTTCTAAATTCCATATATATGCGTAGTATACTGTATTGGGAGAAGGCAATGGCACCCCACTCCAGTTCTGTTGCCCAGAAAATCCCATGGATGGAGGAGCCTGGTAGGTTGCATTCCATGGGGTCGTTAAGAGTCAGACATGACTGAGCGACTTCACTTTCACTTTCCACTTTCATGCATTGGAGAAGGAAATGGCAACCCGCTCCAGTGTTCTTGCCTGGAGAATCCCATGGACGGAGAAGCCTGGTAGGCGGCAGTCTATGGGGTTGCACAGAGTCGGACACGACTGAAGTGACACAGCAGCAGCAGTGTACTGTATTGGTGTTTTTCGACAACCCTGTATGCGAGACAGCAAAAGAGACACAGGTGTATAGAACAGTCTTTTGGACTCTGTGGGAGAGGGAGGGGGGGATGATTTGGGAGAATGGCATTAAAACATGTATAATATCATATAAAAAATGAATTGCCAGTCCAGGTTCGATACAGGATACAGGAAGCTTGGGGCTGGTGCACTGGGATGACCCAGAAGGATGGTATGGGGAGGGAGGTGGGAGGGGGGTTCAGGATGGGGAACACATGTTACACCCGTGGCAGATGCCTGTTGATGTGTGGCAAAACCAATACAATAAAGTAAAAAAAAATAATAATAATAAATTTTTTTTAAAAGTCTGACACCACACACACACACACACACAAACAATTTTTTAAAAGGATAATTCTTCTAAATATATGACCTTCTCTGATTTTGTAGCATCTAGGTTTGTTTCACTAAATGGAGAAGAAAAACAAACAAACAAACAAACAGGAAAAACGTTTTAATTTGTGGAAAATAAAATAAGCCAACCTGGTGGTTCACTACAAAACTGGAGGAATTCCAAGGATATTTCAGCTAAGCAGTAAGATTAACATTTTGGTTTATATGGCCTGACAGAGAAAATCAAAGTCACTTGATGTTAACTCTGTAAGAACAGTCTCCTGACTACTGACAAAATATAAGGATGCAGATCAAAGGGATTATTTCTAGATGTGGTCCATGAAAGTAATCTTCACAGATCTATGGAATGATATAAATGGTATATTTTACCATTGGAACTGTTCAAGATAGTTAAAATATCACAGAAAGGAACCAAAAAGTGGATAAGCAAGTTCCTTAAAAAGCAGCAAGTTTGGAGATTAATGAAAGATTTTTGGTAATTTAATGAGAGTACTCTCAAAGTTTACAAAAGAAATGCCTGGGACAATCCATTGTTTGAAAGTCACAGCATAAACACCACTGAGGGCTATTAAAAATTCATATCTGCTTCAGATATGAACAAAGATTATTCAAAAGAGAATGATGTATCATCAAATCTTAGTAGTAAGACAGAACCTCTCCTCCTGGAAAATATTGAAAGAGCAACAGAGAGAAACAGTAGGATCTGAAACATACTGAAGAAAATACTTCAGGCCTGAGTAGTTCTCATTCTTTTCTGGTAGCAGGACCACAAAGGAAACTCTTTTCTGAAATGTCCAACATATGTATGACTGGTATTTCTAGCCAGATCGCCTCTGCTCACTCTTTCACAAATATGGTTAGGGTTTCACTTTCGGCCAGGTCCTTTCCATGTTTATAAACAAAAGTATAACCAGGATCACATTGAGTGGAATAAGCCAGGGGGACCCTTTCCACTCACCTATGGCAACAATTTCAAGACTGGCTTTGGAAATGTCAGCTTTATGGATGCTATTTTAGTCTCTGTTTTCATTTTAGTCATGTTCTAATGATTTACCTAAGCAAGACATTTCATGCAATAAAATCCCACTCAATGCCCTTATCAGACTTTTGCACTCTTGCTTATTAAGAAAGGTGTCTGTAGCTCTGAAAGTAAGAAAGGTTTATTTCAGAAGGTTAAGCATATGGCTTCAGTTGATGCCAGAGATTCCCTAGTTATATGCAGAATAATGCTTAAGATTTTTAAAGTTTTTATTATGGAAATTTTCAAATACACATAGAAATAGAGCCATGATTACAATGAATCAGTTCACATCCAACACCCAGGTTCAACATTTATCAACTCCTGTCCAATCTTGTTATATCTATGCTTCCCTTTTTCAGGGGAAATTATTTAAAGCCAATCCTAGACATTGCATAATTTATAAATAACTTGGTACTCATGAGTTTTTTAACTCAGTTCTTAGAACAACTTAAGACACAAAAATAAAATTTGAAAGATTAAATCCATATCTGGTAGACAATTTATCAGATATTTCTGGTACCTGAGAATATTGATATCACTAATTTGGAATTTGAGGTTCAGTACTATATCATATCATAGAAGGCAATGGCACCCCACTCCAGTACTCTTGCCTGGAAAATCTCATCAATGGAGGAGCCTGGTAGGCTGCAGTCCATGAGGTCACTAAGAGTCGGACACGACTGTAAAGCAAGTGGAATGACCATTTCCCAAGTAGAACAATTTAATGAGCTCTTCCCTGACATTCCCCATTGTCTCCTCAATAAATGTAAAGTCCTCTGCATCTTTTATTTGGGCAAAGAAACTAGAATTTTCCTAAAAGAAATGGATTGACAAGTGCTTTGCCATTCACTAATGTAACTGACTTTGAAGCATTCTTACTCTTCATCTAAAAAGTTACAGCTTAAATGTGGCTCTCTCTCACTTTACAGAGCTGGCCAGAAAGGCATAATTCCAAGATACTGTACCCTAACATTTCACTGCATTGAAAATATAAAGCCTCATTTTATCATTGGAGGTACACATACTTCAAGTTCTTGATCTCTGAAAGCCGCTCATATAGTGAATACTTTGACTATTGCCCTTGTACCTAGTCAAGGAAATCTAACTTCAAATCCCAGAGTTGCATGACTTTATGGATCGATCCAAAGAGTAATAATGAGTGGCCTTTAACCAGAGTCTATGTAAAATGTCAAACAGTGCAGCAGCAGAAAAACTTCTGGAAAAGATTTTAATATGATCAATAGAGTCTGACAAATTCACATTAGAAAACTCAGTATTGATGGAAATGAGCAAGTATGAACATGCAACAGCTGTTTTAGAGATAAGAGAGGGACCAGACCCACTGTTTGGGCTGTAAAAACAATGATGAACCTGTTAGGCACCCAAATACAGGATTTGCAGATGCTTATTTTCAAGTAATGCCTGCAAATCCAGAACTTATGGAACTGAGGAGCCCTAAGAAGTCACTGAGCCAGATCCTGACAGTATGAATGAAATAAAAATTTGGATAAGGATAAAGTAAAAAATGGCATCAGGGAGAAGTTGACTAGCATAGGAGATATTATTAGAACAAGAGTAATGAGGGTAAGCCCTTCAGGAAGCACCTGGCTCAAAGCTCTCAGGAGTAAGAAAGATAATGACCATAAAATTGGTACAGAATATGCCTACAAGTATGTTCCACAACTCTTTTTTGAGTGTTTTGGGTTCTGATGAGAACTCTGGATATTAATCATTAGATATGGTACACAAAGTCTGAAACTGAGGAACAGAAATACAGTCTGAAACTCAATGCTTTCCTTATTCCTATTAGCTTCTTTGATGCAGTCAGCCATTGGTTCTTCTTCAGGTCAATACACCAGTGATGCATATAACATTTAGATACAGACATGGTTCAGTTATAATGATCTGTCCTGTCCAACTCTTCCCAACCCTTTGGACTGTAGCCTGTTAGGCTCTTCTGTTCATGGGATTATCCAGCCAAAAGTACTGGATTGGGTTGCCATTTCCTTCTCCAGGGGATCTTCCCGACCCAGGGATTGAGCCCAGTTCTCCTGCATTCCCTCGGGGCTCAGACAGTAAAGCGTCTGTCTACAATGTGGGAGACCCGGGTTTGATCCCTGGGTTGGGAAGATCCCCTGAAGAAGGAAATGGCAATCCACTCCAGGACTATTGCCTGGAGAATCCCATGGACAAAGGAGCCTAGTAGGCTACAGCCCATGGGGTTGCAAAGAATCGGACACTACTGAGCGACTTCACTTTCTTTCTCCTGCATTGCAGGCAGACACTTTACCATCTGAGCCACAGGGAAGCATTATTAAGTATAGTAAAAGTAAAGTAAAAAGTCACTCAGTTGTGTCTGACTCTTTGCGACCCAGTGGACTACAGCCTACCAGGCTCCTCCGTCCATGGGATTCTCCAGGCAAGGATACACAAAGAGGAGCTTCCCAGGTGGTTCTAAGGATAAAGAACCCGCCAGCCAATGCAGAAGACACAAGAGAAGCAGATTCAACCCCTGAGTGGGGAAGATCCCCTGGAGAAGAGCGTGGCAACCCACCTCAGTATTCTTGCCTGTAGGATCACAAGAATCCAATGGACAAAGGAAGCTGGGGGGCTACAGCCCATGGGATCTCAGAGTCGGACACGACTGTAGTGACTTGGTATGCACGAATGAACAGACTAAAAGCACTACAGTATGGAGAGTAAAATAAATGAAATAAGGGGAAAGTAAGATAAAGACTATTCTCTATTCAATAGAGAATATTTTTTAGTCACTTAAGGAGTTTAAATTATTTTTCCATGAATTTTTAAGTCTTTCTTTTCTTATTATATATAATGCAAATGAATGTATATGGCTAGTTTTTGAGGATGAGAAGTGACTAAGGAAAATACATATGTGCTGATAGGAAAGTATCTCCACAGTGATTAATAATATTATTAATTATAATAATTAATTAATAAATAATTAATTATTTATTTAATAAATAACTAATTATAAAACATAACAGTAGGGTTGCCATTATCCCATTCTTGTGAATAATGTATGCATGTATGTGGGTGTATATGCTGATATATATATATATATATACACATAATATTTTAAAATGTTTAAAATATTAATGGCTATGTCTGCAGAGTAAGCCTAGGTTGACTTCTAATTTTCATTTTCTATCTTACTATACTATTTGAATTTTTAATCATGGGCACAAATGACTTCTATTTTTTAACTAAAAGACCAAAACCATTTCAGAACAATATGAACAGGATGCCATTTTTGAAAAACAAACACCTGATTGTATTTCCATGAGAAATGTATGCAAAAGTGTTCTCCAATATGCAGGCAGTAGTCATCTTGTGGTAGAGGCTTTTTGTGTAATTTTAACTTAATATTTTATTATTGCTTTTTTATTTCCTATAATTTTACATTGAATATATTCTTGTGTAAAATATGGTTATAATTTTATTCATACTAGAACTACTGGATTATTCTCAAAGAACTCTCATGTTGATTTAAAATCCTAATTGTAATTATAAATTAATATTGCTTTTATCAGGACTGCCTAAATATGGGTGAACATAAGCTACAATCAAGTTTACAGACTATCCTTCATTGGTTATAAACTTTTACCCCTAGTATATAATGAGAAGTATGATGGGAGGACTTTGGATCTATCTTCTAAAGATCAATTGTTTTATTTTGGCTTTTGTAAAAATATATATATTGCAATATAGTTGATTTACAATGTTGGGCTAATAAAGATCAATTGTTTTAAATACTACATAATACAGATGAGATGGATAATGGACTAATTCAATATTAGAACATGAGAAAGACATTAAAGTTAATTATTGCTTTATGATTTATAATGTGTGTTACTCTTGGACATTAGTAATATCTCGGTACTAAACAGTCATAACTGCTTTTTCACTTCCCAAAAGATATCTGTAATGACACCAATAATCTTCCAAATGTAAGATGAGGTATAATGACCAGAAACCCACATGAGGAAACCTGTTAATGTGTTATCAAATTGGCCGCATGACTAGCTAATTATCAATGATTAAATGATCACCTTTTTTGTACAAAAATCAGCGCTATTTTCTTGCTTCACTTGCTTTTTGACCTTCTAAACTACTCTAAAATGATAAGCCTAGGAGAAGAAAATAAATAAAATGAGATGTCAGTTTTTTTTACTGACTTTGATAACTTTTGCTGAATATATAAGTTGAAATGTAAAGTTTAAAAATAAAATAAAAAAAAAATAAATAAAAAAAAAAATAAAAATAAAAATAAGAGTTTGAACAAGTGGTGCTGAGAAAACTGGTCAACCACTTGTAAAAAAAAAAATAAAACTAGAACACTTTCTAACACCATACACAGAAATAAACTGGATTAAATATCTAAATGTAAGACCTGAAAATATAAAATTTCTAGAGGAAAACATAGGCAAAACACTTTCTGACATAAATCACAGCATTCTCTATGACCCACCTCCAGAGTAATGGAAATAAAAGCAAAAATTAAAAAATGGGACCTAATTAAACTTAAAAGCTTTGGCACAATGAAGGAAACTATAAGCGCAGTGAAAAGACAGCTTTCAGAATGGGAGAAAATAATAGCAAATGAAGCAACTGACAATTAATCTCAAAAATATACAAGCCACTCCTGCAGCTCAATTCCAGAAAAATAAATGACCCAATCAAAAAATGGGCCAAAGAACTAAACAGACATTTTTCCAAAGAAGACATACAGATAGCTAACAAACACATGAAAAGGTGCTCAACATCAGTCATTATTAGAGAAATGCAAATAAAAACCACAATGAGGTACCATCTCATGCCAGTCAGAATGGCTGCTATCCAAAAATCTACAAACAATAAATGCTGGAGAGGGTGTGGAGAAAAGGGAACCCTCTTACATTGTTGGTGGAAATGCAAACTAATACAGCCACTATGGAGAACAGTGTGGAGATTCCTTAAAAAACTGGAAATAGAACTGTCATATGACCCAGCAATCCCACTGCTGGGCATACACACTGAGGAAACCAGAATTGAAAGAGACACGGGTACCCCAATGTTCACTGCAGCACTGTTTATAATAGCCAGGACATGGAAGCAACCTAGATGTCCACCAGCAGATGAATAGATAAGAAAGCTGTGGTACATATACACAATGGAGTATTAGTCATTAAAAAGAATACATTTGAATCAGTTCTAATGAGGTGGATGAAACTGGAACCTACTATACAGAATGAAGTAAGCCAGAGAGAAAAACACCAATACAGTATTCCAACACATATATATGGAATTTAGAAAGATGGTAATAACCCTGTATGTGAGACAGCAAAAGAGACACAGAGGTACAGAACAGTCTTTTGGACTCTGTGGGAGAAGGCAAGGGTGGGATGATCTGAGAATAGCATTGAAACCTGTGTATTATCATACGTGAAACAGATCGCCAGTCCATGTTTGATGCATGAGGCAGGGTGCTCAGGGCTGGTGCACGGGGATGACCCAGATGGATGGGAAGTGGAAGGGGAGTTCAGGATGAGGAACACATCTAAACCCATGGCTGATTCATATCAATGTATGACACAACCCACTACAATATTGTAAAGTAATTAGCTTCCAATTAAAATAAATAAATTTAAAAAATAAAAATAAAGAAAATAAGAATTTGAATTAATCATCCATGGATTTCACTCTTGCATGTTCTCTTTTTCCATAGTATTAAACTTTGAGAAATTAAGTTAGAGCCTCAGAATGTTAATCTACTTTGAGCTTTGTATCTTTTATGGAATTTTCCGAGAGCACTTATATTAGAAAACTGAAGATGGAAGAAGTAACTAGGAGTCTCTTCTATGAAATGAAAATTAAATGGCCATTTAATTTCAGATTTGCCTATATTTGATATTAATTTCAATTGCTCCCAGTGTTCCAGAGCAACCAATATGAAATATTTACTTTGTCTTTTCATGTGAATGAGTGAATGTGAGTGTGGTGAGGGCAGTGGGGAGAAGACAGTGAGAGGAATCCAAAAAAGCATCATATGTCTGAGGTTTGCTTATTGAAATACTGATTATCCTCTGGAAATGTTCCAATTAGTCTTTAAAAATCTTCAGCCTTTAATATGTTCTCCTTGGGGCATTCTCAGTGTCCCAGGCCTGGGTCATTCCTTCCTTTCTCTTCCTCAAAATAGCACTCACGGGTCCTTTGAGAAATTAGTGATTTAATGCAAAAAAATATAAAAAAATGAGTCTGAAACATCATATTGACAAAAAAGCAAGGAAAACACAAAGGACTCCTAGGGTCTTTCAAAAGCATCTTTGAAGGGGTTCTCCCTAACCAAAATCGGACAAGTTGACCATTAACACTTATCATCTTAAATGAATACACATTGAATATGTTTAAATCCATGATTTCATAATTATAAAGCTTTAATTAAGCAGACTTTATATTCTAACAAAGATTAAGGAATGGATTTATCCTCCTGCCAGAAACAGCACTGGGCTGGAGGAAGCACAAGCTGGAATCAAGATTGCCAGGAGAAATATCAATAAACTCAGATATGCAGATGACACCACCCTTATGGAAGAAAGTGAAGAAGAACCAAAGAGCCTCTGGATGAAAGTGAAAGAGGAGAGTCAAAAAGTTGGCTTAAAGCTCAACATTCAGAAAACTAAGGTCATGGCATCTGGTCCCATCACTTCATGGCAAATATATGGGGAAACAGTGGCTGACTTTATTTTCTGGATTCCAAAATCACTG
Source organism: Bubalus kerabau (assembly GCF_029407905.1). Lineage (NCBI taxonomy): Eukaryota > Metazoa > Chordata > Mammalia > Artiodactyla > Bovidae > Bubalus > Bubalus kerabau. The sequence continues at coordinate 54,225,817 of NC_073647.1, read as the reverse complement.
CAGATGGTGATTGTAGCCATGAAATTAAAAGATGCTTACTCCTTGGAAGGAAAGTTATGACCAACATAGATGGCATATTGAAAAGCAGAGACAGTACTTTGTAAACCAAGGTCTGTCTAGTCAAGGTTATGGTTTTTCCAGTGGTCATGTATTGATGTGAGAGTTGGACTGTAAAGAAAGCTGAGAGCAGAAGAATTGATGCTTTTGAACTGTGATGTTGGAGAAGCCTCTTGAGAGTCCCTTGGACTGCAAGGAGATCCAGCCAGTCCATCCTAAAGGAGATCAGTCCTGGATGTTCATTTGAAGGACTGATGCTGAAGCTGAAACTCCAATACTTTGGCCACCTGATGTGAAGAGCTGACTCATTTGAGAAGACCCTGATGCTGGGAAAGATTGGGGGTAGGAGGAGAAGGGGATGACAGGGGACGAGATGGTTGGATGGCATTACTGATTCAGTGGACATAGGTTTGGGTGGACTCTGGGAGTTGGTGATGGACAGGAAGTCCTGGCGTGCTGCAATCCATGGGGTCACAAAGCATCGAACATGACTGAGCAACTGAACTGAACTGAAATAACAAAAATATAAAGAAAAGACTGGATATGAGGGAAGGGTAGTGATCACTGAAAGACAGAAAACAGTGATCCTTACAAATGTCCAAGCTTACTACCTTCAATGAGTTTCCAAGTTATGTGCAGTAAAGTAGAACTCAGGCAGATCCCAGTGGCCTTCCTGAAATTGGGACACTAGGATGGATAATTTCCACCAAAATGTCTAAATTCTAGAGTACAAAATACAGGAGAGGAGAGAGCTTCACAAAGAACTACATACATATGTAGGGACCCCCTCTCTTGAGTATCTAGATCTATACTGATCATGCATGCCCCTAAAATTACCAAAGTCCAGGGAAGTACCACCTGATTAGAGGAAACACTGTTCAACTTTCAAACATGATGGAAAACCATTGCTGTTTCTACTAGTTCAGTTGATTTCAGTTGTTCAGTTGTGTCCGACTCTTTGTGACCCTGTGAACTGCAGCATGCCAGACTTCCCTGTCCATAACCAACTCCTGGAGCTTACTCAAACTCATGTCCACTGAGTTGGTGATGCCATCTAACCATCTCATCTTCTGTTGTCCCCTTCTCCTCTTGCCTTCAATCTCCCAGCATCAGAGTATTTTCCAGTGAGTCAGTTCTTTGCATCAGGTGGCCAAAGTATTGGAGCTTCAGCTTCAGCATCAGTCCTTTAAATGAATGTTTAGGACTGATTTCCTTTAGGATTGACTGGTTTAATCTACTTGTAGTCCAAGGAACTCTCAAGAGGCTTCTCCAACACCACAGTTCAAAAGCATCAATTCCTACTAGCTAGATTGCAAAAGCCTCAAGATTTAAAGGCATGGGGTAGACTATTAGATGGGACTTGCCATAGTAGTGAGGAGTAATTAGCCTAGACTAAGCACTACTCTGGGCTTCCCAGGTGGCACTAGTGATAAAGAACCTGTCTGTCAATGTAGGAGACATAAGAGACTCGAATTCAATCCCTAGGTTGGGACAATCCCCTGGAGAAAGTTTTGGTAACCACTTCAGTATTCTTTCCTGGTGAATCCCATGGATAGAGGAGCATGGTGGCTATAGTCCATAGGGTTGCAAAGAGTTGGACATGACTGAAATGACACAGCATGCATGCAATCACTACTCTGGCCTGACCTAACAAATTGAAAAAGCAAAACATGAGAGGATCAAACTATTCCCAATAAATTAACTGTGTTCCAGACAAAGTTGAAGAATACTTGTAAGAATACTAAGTAAATAAATAAATAAAATTAAAATCTAGCACGTAACAGGGTAAACTTCAAAATGTTTGGCATTCAATCAAAGATTACCAACCATGCAAGAAGCAAAAATATATGACCCATAATGAGGATAAAAATTAATCACTTGAAACTGACCAAAAGCTGACCCACATCTTAGAAGAAAAGGGTATGAAAATAAGGTGTTATAACTGTATTCTATACTATATACTGAAGTTAGTAAAAACAAAGTAGATGTAAAAAGACCAAAAACAAATATCTAAAGTGAAAGACTACAATGTCAGATAAAAATTACACTAGATGGGTTTCACAATAGAACAGATACTGTAAAAGAAAATATGAGAGAATTTGAAGGCATAGCAAAGCAAACTATCTGAAATAAAACAGAGAGAAAAAAAGAAAAGACGTATCAGTGAGCTATGGGACAACTTCACACATTGGAGTCACCAAAGAAAGGGGTGGAAGACAGAAATAACTGTGAAGGATAATTTGGATTAGATGAAAACTGCAAATCAGTAGATGCAGAATCTCATTGAAATACAAATACAATAAATAGGAAGAATGACACATCATAAACACATTATTCATATAACTGATGAAAAAAAATATCCTTTTAAAAAAGCCAAAGGGAAAAAGAGACACATATACACAGAGGAACAAAAATGAGGGCCAAAGTAGATTTTTCATTGCACATAATACAAGTGAGAAGACACTGGAGCAACATCTTTAAAGTACTGAAAGGAAGAAAAAGGTCAACCTACTATTCTGCATCCAGTGAAAATAGTTTTCAAAAGTTAAGGTCAAATAAAGACATTTGCAGACACAGAAAAACTGAAAGAATGTATTACTGGCAGATATACACTACAAGAAATGATAAAGGAAATCCTTCAAATAGAAGGCAAGTAATACCAGAGGGAAACTACATCTACATAGAGGAATGGGAAAAAAAATGGAAATGATAATTATGTAGGTACAAATATGAGGTTTTAAAATAATTGCCTTTTAAAAACTAATTGATCATCTTTCAATAATGCAAAAAAAAAAAAAACTAATTCATTATTATAAAAAATAGGGAGAAAAGAGAAATCAAGCATTTACCCGAGCTTTGTTTGATAAATTTTATATCAAGTAACCATATAATTGATAGGAAAATTTCAAATCAAAAGAATTTCTTAAAACATTTTTGAAATCCCAATTAATAAATGAAGTTATTATAAACTCAGAATATTACCAATTTGATTTTCTTAATAATATAATGGAAAGCTGAGAGAAATCTTATAATTCAGTGATCAACAAGCAATACCTGACTTTAATGATGAATCCTAACATGACTAAAGGTGAAATAAGATATTATACACTTTCCAATGTGATACAATGGGAAGTTTAAAATATCCCCCATTAAGTTGTGTTAACAAACTAACAAAGCTAAATAATCCTGAATGTGATTCAGCTTCTAGATTAAACTCTTGATTTAGGCATTAGAGGGGATAAAGAGACAAGTTTGTTTTGTTTTTCAAATACTGCTGCTGCTGCTGCTAAGTCGCTTCAGTCGTGTCCGACTCTGTGCGACCCCATGGACAGCAGCCCACCAGGCTCCTCCATCCACAGGATTCTCCAGGCAAGAATACTGGAGTAGTTTGCCATTTCTTTCTCCATTTCAAATACTAGAGAGCTGAAGTCAGTAAAATGCAGGATGTAAGGAGTTCTATGAGACTAAAAAAATAAATAAATAAATAAATAAACTGATTTCTTCAAAAAGTACACAACAAGGGGGAAAAATGGTGGAAAGGGAATTTTGCAGAATAAAAGACATTTAAGTGTGTATGTGTGCTAAGTTGTGTCTGACGCTTTACAACCCTATGGACTGCAGAATACCAGGCTACCCTGTCCATCATTATCTTATAAAGTCTGCTCAAACTCATGTCCATTGAGTCAGTGATGCCATCCAACCATCTTGTCCTCTGTCACCCTCTTCTCCTCCTGCCCTCAATCTTTCCCAGCATCAGGATCATTTTGAGTGACTTAGCTCTTTGCATCAGGTGGCCAAAGCATTGGAACTTCAGTTTCAGCATCAGTCCTTCCAGTGAATATTCAGGATTGATTTCCTTTGAGATTGACTGGGTTTAAATCCTTGCTATCCAAGAGACTCTCAAGAGTCTTCTCAGTACTAGAATTTGAAAGCATCAGTTCTTTGGCTCTCAGCTTGTTTTATGGTCCAACTCTCACATCTGTACATGACTATTGGAAAAAACATAGCTCTGACTATAAGGACGTTTGTCAGCAAAGTGATGTCTCTGACTTTTAATATGCTGTCTAAGTTTGTCATGGATTTTCTTCTAAGAAGCAAACGTCTTTTAATCTCATGACTGTAGTCACCATCTGCAGTGATTTTGGAGCCAAAGAAAATTAAATCTGTCACTGTTTCTACTTTTTCCCCATGTATTGGCCATGAAATAATGGGACTGGATACCATGATCCTAGATTTTCAAATTTGAGTTTTAAGCCAGGTTTTTCACTCTCCTCTTTCACCCTCATCAAGACGCCCTTTAGTTTCTCTTCACTTTCTGCCTTTAGGGTGATGTCATCTGAACATCTGACATTATTGATATTTCTCCTGGTAAACTTGATTTCAGCTTGTGATTCATCAAGCCTAGCATTTCACATGATATACTCTGTATAATAAGGTAAATAAGCAGGGTGACAATATACAGCCTTGACAAACTTCTTTCCCAATTTTGAACCAGTCAGTCATTCCATGTCCTGTTCTAACTGTTGCTTCTTGTCATGCATATAGGTTTCTAAGGTAAGGTGATCTGATACTCTAGTCTCTTTAAGAATTTTCCAGTTTGTTGTCATCCACACAGCCAAAGGCTTTAGTGTAGTTAATGAAGCAGAAGTAGATTTTTTTTTATTCCCTTGCATTTTCTATGATGCAATGGGCCTTGGCAATTTGATCTCTGGTCCCACAGCCTTTTCTAAATCTAGCTTGTACATCTGGAATTTCTCAATTCACATACTATTGAAGCATAGCTTGAAGGATTGTGAGCATTAATTTGCTAGCATGTGCAATGAGCACAATTGTACAGAAGTTTGAACATTCATTGGCATTGCCTTTCTTTGGGATTGAAATGAGAACTAACATTTTCCAGTCCTGTGGCCATTGCTGAGTTTTTCAAATTTGCTGAAATATTGAGTGCAGCCCTTTAACAGCATTATCTTTTAGGATTTGAAATAATTCAGCTGGAATTTCATCATCTTCACTAGCTGTTTTCATAGAAATGCTTCCTATGACCCACTTGACTTCACACTCCAGGGTATCTGGCTCTAGGTAAGTGACCACAACATTGTGGTTATCTGTGTATTTAAGACTTTTTTAATAGTTATTCTGTGTATTCTTGCCACTTTTTCTTAATCTCTTCTGTTTCTGTTAGGCCCTTGCCATGTCTGCCCTTTATTGTGCCCATATTTGCATAAAATATTCCCTTGGTATCTCTAATTGAATTTGTGTTCACATTCTCCTGTTAGAACACCAAAACCACAACTAGCTGGTCAACACCCATCAACAGGACGATATTGGAACCCACCATAAAAAGACACCCCATGTTCAAGGACAAAGGAAAAGCTGCAAGGAAACAGTAGGAGGGGCACAATAATGGTAAAATCAAATCCCATACCCACTGCATATGTGACCCACAAACTGGAGGACAATAATACCAAATAAGTTCTTACGCTGTTGAGTAGGTTCTAAGCCCCGCATCAGACTTCCCAACCTAGGAATACAGCAAAGGGACTGGGAATCCCCAGGTAATTTGACTTTGAAGGACAGTGGAATTTGATTACAGAACCTCCATAGGACTGAGGGAAACAGATTCTTGGAGGGCATAAACAAAACCTTATACACATCAAGACCCAGGGAAAGGAGAATTTACCTCACAAAAGACTGAGCCCGACCTGCCTGAGTGTTTGAGGGTGTCTGGCAGAGGGGTGGGTTAGCAGTGGCCTGCTATATGGACAGGGACTCTGGCAGCAGCAGTCCTGGGAGGCATGTGTTGAGATCAGTCCCTTTGAAAGTCACCAGTAGCCCTACCATAGAGCCTGTGGAAGCCAGGACTGGTTACCTCAGGCCCATCAACTAACAGGGAAGGAGTGCAGCCCTACGCATCTGCAGAAAATTGGATTAAAGATTTACTGAGCTTGACCCTCCCCATCAGAGCAGACTCAGTTTTCCCAACAGCTAGTCCCTCCCATCAGAAGCTTACACAAGTCTCTTATCTTCATCCATCATAGGGCAGACAGAAGAAACAAGAACTAAATCTCAGAGCCTCCGGAACAAAAACCAGAATTATATAAAACTAACCAACATTACCACATGGATCACACAGCCTTGTGTACTCAAAGAAAGTATGAGCCATGCCATGCAGGGCCAATCAAGATGGACGGGTTATGGGAGAGAGTTCTGACAAAACATGGATCAATTGCCTATATGATAACAAGTAATTTACTGCTTTTGGTTCAGCTGTGATAATGGTATCAACTAGTTTTTATTTACAAAAAGAGTCCCTTTATGAAACAACGCATATTGGAAAAATTTGTGGAAAAATTGATATGATGGTTGAGATTTGCTTCAAAATAATCCAAGGAGGGGAAGAGTGGAATTCAGGTGACATATGATTGGCTAAACTTAACAATAAATGATTGGATCTGGGTAAGGTGTACATGGGCTTCCCTAGTAGCTCAGTTGGTAAAGAATCTGCCTGTAATATGGGAGACCTGGGTTCAATCACTGGGTTGGGAAGATCCCCTGGAGAAGGGAAAGGCTATTCACTCCAGTATTCTGGCCTAGAGAATTCCATGTTCTGTATAGTCCATGGGGTCACAAAGAGTCGGACATGACTGAGTGATTTTTCACTTTCAAGGTGTACACATACTTCATTATATTACACTCTACTTTTGCAAATGGTTGAAATGGTCCAAAATTTTAAAAATACCATGTCTAGTTTCAGCTCCACATTATAGGTATTGTGCAGCACTACCTATAAGGAAATGAGAAGCAGAATTACTAGTGCTCCAATAGAAAGTTTACTTCACTTATAAACAGTAGAGAGGATAATAAGAAATTCAAGCACAATGACTTTAGAAGCTAGGTTAGCTTATTTTGCACAATTATGTGATGTATATTCTATAAGGAATTAAACTTTAACACAGCAAGGCTTTGAAGATAAATGTGAGTTTACTTATATAGAAATCACTACCTTAGCTAATTCAATTCTGAAAGTCTAGAAAGAATACTTTTAACGTTTAGGAATTTCAATAGTGAGATAATGTTATTTAATCTATTAAAATCTATGATAAAAACAAAAGGTAAGCTTCTGATCTTTTGCCATTCTATAATAAATTGGAAATCAATGAAAACTGAATTATTTTGAGTTAAATGTGTGCCTTCTTGCTATACTGCTTTATTCCTCTTTTGTCTTAACTAATACTTTTTTTTCTCTGATATTTCATTACAGATCTGGAATGTAGTGCAGAATAATGTAGGCCATGAGCACAGAAGGTAGCACAAGAAATAATACATTAGAAAATAAATCTATGGAGTAAAATATTCGTTAAATTTTAGACCACTTATCAAAGTTAATCCTCTCCAAATGTGTTTCCATCTGATTTCCCTGATGAAGGTTTGTGTTTGGTCAAACTACAAAATAGAAAAGTAGGAAATAGCTGTTAGTATATAAGCTGTCTTAAATTAGGCTTAACTAGCAGTCTGGATGTACCTGTCTAGACAAGAGCACTGGGCAGATTTTTGCTTGGGGAGGGGAGCAAGGAAGAGTAGTAAAGCAGATGAGGACAGTATACATTGAAGGTTGCCTTCACCCTAGCCACAATGTCAAACAAACACATGAAAAAAATAAAAAATTTCAGTTTGATCTCACAATGAAAAGCATTCAAATATATTTCAAAGTCTTTGCCACTTTCACTTTGCAGGAAGATATTAGGTTTACTCAGCTCTTACAATATGATTCTATAGACAAAACAAAAGGTAAGCAAAACCTTTTGCTTTAAAACAAAATGATAAGTCTATCATTTCATGCAATTTGTTTAGCTGTCATGCCATGTACCTGAGTGACAGTTTTTATCACGAAAAATGCCTTGTGCCTGTGATTCTTTTGAAAGCAGTGGAGCTTAGCAGGTTTTTACAAAGAAGTAAATGGTCTCTATTTTGAAAATAGAGATCCAGAACTTGGAGCAAGAGGAAGAACACTGAAATACCAGTCAAGACACTTTAGAATTGTGTCATAATTCTGGCACTTACTAGTTGTGTGATAATGGTCAAGTCACTTCACCTTTTGACCTTAATTAATGCATTCTTAAAGTAAAGCAGTTGAATTAGATTATCTGCATGGAAATTTCCAGCTTTAATTTGTTCCTTCGAAACATTTATTAATCACCTACTATTAGAGTACAACATATTTGCAAATGATGTGACTGACAAGGGCTTAATTTCCAATATATGAACACTTCACAGAACCAAACAAGGACAAAAAGAAACCCCCCCCCCAAAAAAAATGGGCAGAAGACCCAAATAAACATTTCTCCAAAGAAGACATACGTGTGTCCAGTAGGCACTTGTAAAGATGCTCAGCATCACTAATTATTAGAGAAATGCAAATCAAAATTACAACAAGGTATCATGGCAAACTTGTTTGAGTGGCCATCATTAACAAGTCTATAGATAAAAAATGCGGAAGAGGGCTTTGAGAAAAGAGAATCCCCTTACACTGTTGGTGAGAATGTAAATTGGTACAGCTACTATGGAGAATGGTATGGGGGCTCTTCATAAAATTAACAATCAAGCTACCATATGATCCAGCAATTTCACTCCTGGGCATATATCTGGAGAAAATTATAATTTGAAAAGGTGCATTTAGGATGGTGGAGGAATAGGATGGGGAGACCACTTTATCCCCCACAAATTCATCAAAAGAACATTTGAACTCTGAGCAAATTCCAAAAAACAACTTCTGAATACTGGCAGAGGACATCAGGCACCCAAAAAGGCAGCCCATTGTCTTAGAAAGGAAGTAGGAAAAAATATAAATGATAAAATGAGAGACAAAAGAGGTAGGGATGGAGCTCCGTCCTGGGAAGGGAGTATTAAAAAAGAGAGAAGTTTCCAAATACCAAGAAACACTCTCACTGGCGAATCTGTGGCAAGTCTTGGAACCTCAGAGGGCAACATAACCTGGAGGAAAAATAAATAAATAATTAAACCCCACAGATTACATGCCTAAATGCAACTCCCAGTAGAGAAGAAGTGCAGACGCTTGCATCCGCCACTAGCAAGCGGGGACTGGACAGGGAGGCGGAGGCTGCATGGCTTTGGGTAAGGACCGGGCCTGAATGCCCCAAGGGCAATCTGAGGGAAGTAACTAGAGATAGCAACCCAGATTATGGGATAGCTATCCCACTAAAAGCCCTAACCTAAGACACCACCAGGCCCGCTCACAAAACAAAGGACTGAGCAGAGCTAGCTGGCTGCAGACTGGTACATCCCCCTCCGGAGACAGGCAGGTGAGGGAGCCAGCGCTGGAAGGGGGCAATCACGGCCCCAGAGAGGCATCATCTACCAAACTGCAAGCAGGCTTCATTGCTAACCAAGAATCCTTGGGATTCTGGATAGTCAACATCCACAGGGAGGGTTGCAGCCAGAGATTAGCTCCCCAGAAGAGACACATGGCACACCTGAGAAGGCATGCAAGTTGTATACCCAGAAAACCAAGTGGCAGGGACAGGGGAGGCGATAAGTCACAACCCCAACTAGGGGTGACTGCGCTCACCAAGCACCTGTTCACCTGAGCTGCTCAGACTGGCGAAGGGCACAAAACGCAAGCCCAGACAAGTGTGCGCCTTTGCAGAGTACCTGAGAACCTGAACCTGAGCAGCTTAGACCTGGGAAGTGCATGAAATGCAGGGCCTGCCTCAGAGAGTTCCCGGCAGACCAACCTAGAGCCTGAGCAGTGTAGACTGGGAAAGCACACACGCCATGAGCAGGGGCAAATCCAGTGTGGCCGAGACACTGGGAGCACTCCCTACAGATGCCAGTGATATTTGTTTGCAGTGTTCCTCCCTCCCCACAGCACGACTGAACAAGTGAGCCTAAAAATAGTGACCACTACTGCCCCCTTGTTTCAGGGAGGAAATTATACACTGAAGAGGCCAGCAAACAGAAGAAGATAAAATAAGCAGAGGGAACCGCTTTGGAAGTGACAGGTGCAATAGACTAAACACTGCAGATAGCATCGACTACATCGGAATGGGCCTATATATCTTCAGAAGTGTAAGCTGGAACAAATAATTATCTGAAAATGAACTGACTCCACATTGTCCACAACAACACCGGAGAAAGTCCTAGATATATTTTACTATTATGATTTTTTAATTTTTTTAAGTCCTCTATTACTCCTTTAATTTTCACTTTTATAACCTACTATTACTTTGGGAAAAAGACCTATTTTTAAAGCAAACTTCATATATATATATATATATATATATATATATATATAAAATAATTTTTGTTACTTTGGTTTTTTTCTTTAATATTGTATTTTTGAGACTCTAACCTCTACTCTAGATTTTTAATTTTTCTTTTTGGTATTTGTTATCAATTTTATACCTTTGAGAACGCAATCTTCAGTACTCATTCTTACCTGGGAGTGAGATTACTGGCTGGATTGCTCTCACCCCCTTTGGACTCTCCTTTTCTCCACAAAGTTGCCTCTATCTGCTCCCTCCCCCTTCTCTTCTCTACCCATATCTGTGAATCTCTTTGTGTGTTCTGGGCTATGGAGAACAATTAGGGAACTGATTACTGGCTGTATCTGTCTCTCTTCTTCTGATTCCTCCTTTTATCCTCCTGGTCACCTCTGTCTCCTTCCTCCCTCTTCTCTTCTCTGTGTAACTCCATGAACATCTCTGAGGGATCCAGGCTGTGGAGAGCACATAGGGAAGTGATTACTGGTTAGCTTGCTCTTTCCCCTTTTGATTTCCCCTCTTCTCCTCCTGGTCACTTCTATCTCCCTCCTCCTGCTTCTCTTCTCCATGTAACTCTGTGTACCTCTGTGGGTGTCCCTCACTTTGGAGAAACTTTTCATCATTGATCTAGATGTTTTATCATCAGTGCTGTATAGATGAAGAAGTCTTCAGGCTACTGTAATAATACGACTAAAAACCAGAGGCAGGAGGCTTAAGTCCAAATCCTGAGAATACCAGAGAACTCCTGACTCCAAGGAACATTAATCGATAAGAGCTCATCAAACGCCTTCATGCCTAAACTGAAACCAAGCACCACTCAAGGGCCAGAAAGCTCCAGAGCAAGACATACCACGCAAATTCTCTAGCAACACAGAAACATAGCCCTGAGTTTCAATATACAGGCTGCCCAAAGTCACACCAAACACACTGACATCTCCAAACTCATTATTGGACACTTCAGTGCACTCCAGAGAGAAGAAACCCAGCTCCATCCACCAGAACACCGATACAAGCTTCTCTAAGCAGGAAATCTTGACAAGCCACTCGTCCAACCCGACCCAGAGTGAGAAAACTCCACAATAAAGAGAACTCCACAAACTGCCAGAATACGGAAAGGCCACCCCAAGCACATCAATATAAACAAGATGAAGAGGCAAATAATTACCCACAGGTAAAGGAACAGGATAAATGCCCACCAAACCAAACAAAAGAGGAAGAGATAGGGAATCTACCTGATAAAGAATTCCGAATAATGATAGTGAAAATGATCCAAAATCTTGTAAACAAAATGGAGTTACAGATAAATAGCCTGGATACAAGGATCGAGAAGATGCATGAAAGGTTTAACAAGGATCTATAAGAAATAAAAAAGAGTCAGTATATAATGAATAATGAAATAAATGAGATCAAAAACACTCTGGAGGGAACCAACAGTAGAATAACAGAGGCAGAAGATAGAATTTGTGAGGTAGAATATAGAATGATAGAAATAAATGAAACAGAGAGAAAAAAAACTTAAAAGAAATGAGAACAACCTCAGAGACCTCTGGGACAATGTTAAATGCTCCAACATTCGAATCATAGGAGTCCCAGAAGAACAAGACAAAAAGAAAGGCCATAAGAAAACACTTGAGGAGATAATAGTTGAAAACTTCCCTAAAATGGGGAAGGAAATAGTCACTCAAGTCCAAGAAACCCAGAGAGTCCCAAACAGGATAAACCCAAGGCAAAAAACCACAAGACACATATTAATCAAATTAACAAATCTCAAACACAAAGAACAAATATTAAAAGCAGCAAGGGAAAAAAACAACAGATAACACACAAGGGGATTCCCATAAGGATAACAGCTGATCTTTCAATAGAAACTCTTCAGGCCATGAGGTAATGGCAGGACATACTTAAAGTAATGAAAGAAAATAACATACAGCCCAGATTACTGAACCCAGCAAGGATCTCATTCAAATATGAAGGAGAAATCCAAAGCTTTACAGACAAGCAAAAGCTGAGAGAATTCAGCACCAAACCAGCTCTCCAACAAATGCTAAAGGATCTTCTCTAGACAGAAACAGAGTAAGGATGAATAAAGCCAAATCCAAAACAATAAAGTAAATGGCAATGGGATCATACTTATCAATACTTACCTTAAATGTAAATAGGTTGAAATCCCCAACCAAAATACAAAGACTGGCTGAATGGATACAAAAACAAGACCCCTATACATGTTGTCTACAAGAGACAAACCTCGAAACAAGGGACACAAGACTGAAAGTGAAGGGCTGGAAAAAGATATCCCACGCAAATAGAGACCAAAAGAAAGCAGGAGAAGCAATACTCATATCAGATAAAATAGATTTTAAAACAAAGTCTGTGAAAAGAGACAAAGAATGACACTACATAATGATCAAAGGATCAATCCAAAAAGAAGACATAATGATTATAAATATATATGCACCTAACATAGGAGCACCACAATATGGAAGACAAATGCTAACAAGTATGAAAGGGAAATTAACAATAAAACGATAATTGTGGGAGACTTTAATACCACACTCACACCTATGGATAGATCAAATAAAGAGAAACTTAACAAGGAAACATAAACTTTAAATGATAAAATAGAAAAGTTTGACCTAATTGATATCCATAGGACATTTTACCCCAAAACAATGAATTTCACCTTTATCTCAAGTGCACACAGAACCTTCTCCAGGACAGATCACATCCTGGGCCATAAATCTAGCCTTGGTAAATTAAAAATAATAATAATGATAATAATAATAATAATTCCAAGCATCCTTTCTGACCACGGTGCAGTAAAATTAGATCTCAATTTCAGGAGAAAAACTACTAAAAATTCCAACATATGGAGGCTGAACAACAAGCTGGTGCATAACCAACAAATCACAGAAGAAATCAAAAAGAAATCAAAATATGCACACAAACGAATGCAAATGAATACACAACAACCCCAAACCTGTGGGACACTGTAAAAGCAGTCCTAAGAAGAAAGTTCATAGCAATACAGGCATACCTCAAGAAACAAGAAAAAAGTCAAATAAATAACCTAACTCTACACCTAAAGCAACTAGAAAAGGAAGAAATGAAGAACCCCAGGGTTAGTAGAAGGAAATAAATCTTAAAAATTAGGGCAGAAAAAATGCACAAGAAACAAAACAGACCATAGCAAAATTTAACAAAGCCAAAAGCTGATTCTTTGAAAGCATAAATAAAATTGACAAATCATTAGCCAGATATCAAGAAACAAAGGGAGAAAAATCTAATCAATAAAATTAGAAATGAAAAATGGAGAGATCACCACAGACAACACAGAAATACAAAGGATCATAAGAGACTACTATCAGCAATTATATGCAAATAAAATGGACAACATGGAAGAAATGGACAAATTCTTAGAAAAGTACAACTTTGCAAAAGTGAACCAGAAAGAAACAAAAAATCTTAACAGACCCATCACAAGCACGGAAATTGAAACTCTAATCAGAAATCTTCCAGGAAACAAATGTTCAGGTCCAGACGGATTCACAGCTGAATTCTTCCAAAAATTTAGAGAAGAGCTAACACGTATCCTACTCAAACTCTTCCAGAAAATTGCAGAGGAAGGTAAACTTCCAAACTCATTCTATGAGGCCACCATCACCCTAATACCAAAGCCTGACAAAGATGCCACAAAAAAATAAAACTACAGGCCAATATCACTGATGAACATAGATGCAAAAATCCTTAACAAAATTCTAGCAAACAGAATCCAACAACATATAAAAAAGATCATACATCATGAGGAAGAGGGCTTTATCCCAGGGATGCAAGGATTTTTCAATATCTGCAAATCAATGTAACACACCACATTAACAAATAGAAAAATAAAAACCATATGATTATCTCAATAGATTAAGAGAAAGCCTTTGACAAAATTATACATCCATTTATGATAAAAACTCTCCAGAAAGCAGGAATAGAAGGAACATACCCCAACATAATAAAACCCATATATGACAAACCCATAGCAAACACTATCCTCAATGGTGAAAGAATGAAGCATTTCCCCTAAAGTCAAGAACAAGACAGGGGTGCCCACTCTCACCACTACTATTCAACAGAGTTTTGGAAGTTTTGGCCACAGCAATCAGAGCAGAAAAAGAAATAGAAGGAATCAAGATTGGAAAAGAAGAAGGAAAACTCTCATTGTTTGCAGATGACATCATCCACTACATAGAAAACCCTAAAGACTCCACCATAAAATTACTAGAGCTAATCAATGAATATAGTAAAGATGCAGGATGTAAAATCAACATGCAGAAATCCCTTGCATTCCTATATACTAACAATGAGAAAACAGAAAGAGAAATTAAGGAAACAATTCCATTCACCATTGCAATGAAAATAATAAAATTCTTAGGAATCAGATCAGATCAGTCGCTCAGTCCTGTCTGACTCTTTGCAACCCCATGAATTGCAGCACGCCAGGCCTCCCTGTCTATCACCAACTCCCGGAGTTCACTCAGACTCACGTCCATCGAGTCAGTGATGCCATCCAGCCATCTCATCCTCTGTTGTCCCCTTCTCCTCCTGCCCCCAATCCCTCCCAGCATCAGAGTCTTTTCCAATGAGTCAATTCTTCGCATGAGGTGGCCAAAGTACTGGAATTTCAGCTTTAGCATTATTCCTTCCAAAGAAATCCCAGTGCTGATCTCCTTCAGAATGGACTGGTTGGATCTCCTTGCAGTCCAAGGAACTCTCAACAGTCTTCTCCAACACCACAGTTCAAATGCATCAATTCTTAGGCACTCAACCTTTTTCACAGCCCAATTCCCACATCCATACATGACCACAGGAAAAACCATAGCCTTGACTGGACAGACCTTTGTTGGCAAAGAAATGTCTCTGCTTTTCAATATGCTATCTAGGTTGGTCATAACTTTCCTTCCAAGGAGTAAGCGTCTTTTAATTTCATGGCTGCAGTCACCATCTGCAGTGATTTTGGAGCCCAGAAAAATAGAGTCTGACACTGTTTCCCCATCTATTTCACATGAAGTGATGGGACCAGATGCCATGATCTTCGTTTTCTGAATGTTGAGCTTTAAGTCAACTTTTTCACTCTCCACTTTCAATTTCATCAAGAGGCTTTTTAGTTCCTCTTCACTTTCTGCCATAAGGGTGGTGGCATCTGCATATCTGAGGTTATTGATATTTCTCCCGGCAATCTTGATCCCAGCTTGTGTTTCTTCCAGTCCAGCGTTTCTCATGATGAACTCTGCATATAAGTTAAATAAACAGGGTGACAATATACAGCCTTGACGTACTCCTTTTCCTATTTGGAACCAGTCCGTTGTTGCATGTCCAGTTCTAACTGTTGCTTCCTGATCTGCATATAAATTTCTCAAGAGGCATATCAGGTGGTCTGCTATTCCCATCTCTTTCAGAATTTTCCACAGTTTATTGTGATCCACACAGTCAAAGGCTTTGGCATAGTCAATAAAGCAGAAATAGATGTTTTTCTGGAACTCTCTTGCTTTTTCCATGATCCAGCAGATGTTGGCAATTTGATCTCTGGTTACTCTGCCTTTTCTAAAACCACCTTGAACATCAGGAAGTTCACGGTTCACATATTGCTGAAGCCTGCATTGGAGAATTTTAAGCATTAGTTTACTAGCGTGTAAGATGAGTGCAATTGTGTGGTAGTTTGAGCATTCTTTGACATTGCCTTTCTTTGGGATTGGAATGAAAGCTGACCTTTCCCAGTCCTGTGGCCACTGCTGAGTTTTCCAAATTTGCTGGCAAATTGAGTGCAGCACTTTCACAGCATCATCTTTCAGGATTTGGAATAGCTCAACTGGAATTCTATCACCTCCACTAGCTTTGTTCGTAGTGATGCTTTCTAAGGCCCACTTGACTTCACATTCCAAGATGTCTGGCTCTAGGTCAGTGATAACACCATCGTGATTATCTGGGTCATGAAGATCTTTTTTGTACAGTTCTTCTGTGTATTCCTGCCATCTCTTCTTAATATCTTCTGCTTCTCTTAGGTCCATACCATTTCTGTCCTTTATTGAGCACATCTTTGCATGAAATGTTCCCTTGGTATCTCTGATTTTCTTGAAGAAATCTCTAGTCTTTCCCATTCTGTTGTCCTCTATTTCTTTGCATTGATTGCTGAAGAAGGCTTTCTTATATCTTCTTGCTATTCTTTGGAGCTCTGATTCAGATGCTTATATCTTTCCTTTTCTCCTTTGCTTTTCGCTTCTCTTCTTTTCACAGCTATTTGTAAGGCCTCCCCAGACAGCCATTTTGCTTTTTTTGCATTTCTTTTCCATGGGGATGGTCTTGATCCCTGTCTCCTGTACAATGTCACGAACCTCATTCCATAGCTCATCAGGAGCTCTATCTATCAAATCTAGGCCCTTAAATCTATTTCTCACTTCCACTATATAATCATAAGGGATTTGATTGAGGTCATACCTGAATGGTCTAGTGGTTTTCCCTACTTTCTTCAATTTCAGTCTGAATTTGGCAATAAGGAGTTCATGGTCTGAGCCACAGTCAGCTCCTGGTCTTGTTTTTGCTGACTGTATAGTGCTTCTCCATCTTTGGCTGCAAAGAATATAATCAATCTGATTTCAGTGTTGACCATCTTGTGATGTCCATGTATAGAGTCTTTTGTGTTGTTGGAAGAGGGTGTTTGTTATGACCAGTGCATTTTCTTGGCAAAACTCTATTAGTCTTTGCCCTGCTTCATTCTGTATTCCAAGGCCAAATTTTCCTGTTACTTCAGGTGTTTCTTCACTTCCTACTTTTGCATTCCATTCTCCTATAATGAAAAAGACATATTTTTTGGGTGTTAGTTCTAAAAGGTTAAAGTTAAACATAGTGATCTTTAAACTGATTGTTTAGAAATGACATATTTTAAGGATAGACATCAACCATAAATGTACAGCTCAATGATTGCAAGGATATAAACTTCTGTAAGTCCTTCCTTTTCAGGGACACTTTGCCCTTTCTCAGTGTCTATGATGAAAGCTTTTTACTTTCCTTCTCTGTAATAAATCCTATTCGTTGGCTACTGTGAGTGTTTGTGTGTTTGTAAAGTTCAGTCTTTGGCTCCACAAACAAGAACTCGGATTCCCATTTCACCAGGAGAACTACTTTGCCATGTGCCTTGCAGTCTTGGGTTTATGGTAATAGTGAAAATTTCCAGGCTGTCTCTGGCCAATCAGCTTTGACTTATGGTTTTTTCTTGTGGAACACATATCCCTCAGCCAAGATGGATTCCAGTGAGGATTCTGGGAAGTTGGTTGGACATATGGACTGGTGTCCCCTCTCTCCTTTTGACCTTGCCTGAGTTCTTCCAGTTGATGGTAGTTTGATATTTCCTCACTCCTTACCAGGTGGCTACTATCTTGTCTGGCCTGGGCAGGCACTTTCAGCTAGTGATTCCTCTAATAGCTTCAGGTTCACAACAAATAAAACAAACACTTGATATTATCCTTCTCACCTCCACAATCAACTAGCCTTTAGAAATGTGGTACAATATACTGAAAATGTGTACTATCCTGGAGTTTAAATTACCTTAATTTTACATTAGTCTGCCATTTACTGGCATTATGACTGGATAAATCTGTTAACATCTCTGCAAAATGGAGATTATATCATGTCTAGGTAGCCTCTCTCACAAGAGAAATCATGAAATAATATATATGAAATTATTATCATGCCATATAGATGGAAACCATTAACAATTTGAATATATCTCTGTTCAACAGTGAATTTATTTTCTATTTGCCTTACTAATCTATGTGTCTTTGCCTCATGCCGCTGTCTACCATTTACCTGTGTTAAAGACTATACTACCTGCTGGAAGGGATTTTAATTTCTACTACATAAACTCACTATATATCCCAGTCTAGCTTTCTACAAGAACTGCAGGTAATCAACTAATTGTTCTATAATATAACATTTGTTTGTTTAAAAATATTAAAAAGTTAAAACACTGCAACTAATAAATATAGCAATATATTTCTGATAATATATGCAAATATTGATGCATTTATCAATATTTTATAGGATGAATTAAAGTATATTTCAGGGAATTTTCTCTGTTGTTACTGCTGCTACTGCTGCTAAGTTACTTCAGTCGTGTCCGACTCTGTGCAACTCCAGAGACGGCAGCCCACCAGGCTCCCCTGTGCCTGGGATTCTCCAGGAAAGAACACTGGATTGGGTTGCCATTTCCTTCTCCAATGCATGAAAGTGAAAAGTGAAAAGAGAAAGTGAAGTTGCTCAGTCGTGTCCAACTCTTCAGGACCCCATGGACTGTAGCCTACCAGGCTCCTCCATCCATGGGATTTTCTAGGCAAGAGTACTGGAGTGGGGTGCCATTGCTTTCTCCAGGCGATCCTCCTGACCCAGGGATTGAACCTGGGTCTCCCACATTGTAGGCAAACGTTTTACCATCTGAGCCACCAGGGAAGTCCTGACTTCCTTCCCACCAGAAAGTCATTGACTGTTTACCTTTCTCCTAAAAATAAAACTAGTTTAATATTTAGATGTTCAAATGCTTAGGCACATGAAATTTTGACTAAATCCTAAATATATAAATATAATATGTAAGGTAAGGGAGTTAGAGAAGGCGAGGTTTAGAAAAATAATGAAACAGGCACTTTTAATGAGGCGAGAAGGGGCAGCAGTCAGATTAGTGAGCTGCTGCACTAACCTAAGAAATGAGTAAGTATGTATAGGCATGTATGTGAAAAGTTACTGTCTTAAGGGGGCCCGTTCTTCTCCAAGGTTGTTCAGAGTAGTTATCTCTTAAACGGCTGGGGCAAGGAATTTTGGAGATCGGCCAGAGGCTGAACCAGCTGGGAACTGGGTGTAATCAACCTTAATGTCCATTCTTTTCTTTGGGTGAGAGAGTTCTTTGTTTGCATAGAATGGTGAGGAGGACCTGGAGGGGAGTTTTTAATTCCAGGCTATTTTGAGCCATGTAACTTTCTTTCATTCCAGACCCTAAGGAATATATAGAAAAAGAGAAAGAGAGGAGGGTGCCGTTAATGTTCAGGGCTTCTTCATGCTGATAAATGAGGGTGAGAGATTTGTGGTCTGGGAGGAAGGAGGTATAAGGCCCACAGTGTTGATTTTTTTTTATTTTAGCCATCAGGGTCTCAAGCAAAAGAACAGTCTTGAGTTAGTCTCGGGAAATGGCTGAGATTCTGTCTTGGAGGAATATCTGGAAAAGATTAAACAAACAAGGGCGAAAGGTGAGTAGCAGAATGATAAAAAATGAATGGCCCAAGAAGGGGTAAAAGTTATAAAAGGTTTTCTGTGGAGATGTAATCTTCAACGTGTTTGAGCATGGATCTTTGAGGACTCAAGACCCAGATATCTGTTAGAAGTTGTTCCAGGAATAATTGTACCCATGAAACCAACAGGCTCATTCATTGCCAGCTGGGGCCAGTGAAAACTGTGAGAATTTTAGAGGTGTAGGGCCTATGTGAGAAACTTGATAAGTATTAGTCTGGCAAGCATTTTTATCATTTGGGCTGTATAACCTTTTTTAACCGGGTGATGTGTACCCAAGGGGTGATTTCTTTTAATCTTGTAGAGGTAGGGGTCAGCAGAATTACCATGTAGGGTCTTGGCCATTTTGGGGTTAGATCTGAGTGGGACTGAACTGTCATATAGACTTTGTCTCCTATTTGAAGGGATAGGTATGGAAAAATGGGGTGTGGTCGAGGGAGTAAGTTATCTACATGATGTTAAAGGGCATCTTGTATCTGGGCAAGTAAAGGAAAAAGAAGGTGGGAAGGCAGTTAGGGGCTGTCCTGGGAGGGGGGAAGACCCAAAAGTATTATGGGCCTCTCATACATGGCCTCAAATGGACTGATATTTAAGGTATTTTTGTTGTTATTGTTGTTGTTGTTGTTTGTTAAGCCCCGGACCTTTAAGAGGGCTAAAGGGAGGAGTTTAGTTCAGTCTTGATGAAATTCAATCATTAATTTGGTCAGAGTTTCTTTTAGGACTCTTTGCCTTTTTCAACCTTACCAGAAGACCAGGTATGATAATGAATGTGAAACCTCCAAGGAACTTGAAGCCCTCATGCAATATTCTGGGTGATTTCAGATGTCAATTTGGGCCCACTGTCAGACTGGAGAGAGAAAGGCATTCCAAACCTTGGGAAGATTTTGGTAAGAATAAGCTGAGCCACAGTAGAGGCTCATTTGTTAGTAGCCAGGAAAACTTCAATCTGTCTAGAAAATGTATCTACAAAGACTAGGGGAAATTTAACCCTTTTTACGGGTGGCATGTGGGTGAAATCGACCTGCCAGCCTTTTGTGGGAAGATGTCTGTGAATTTGGTGGGTGGGGAAAGGAGGGGGTGAATGTTAGAATTAGGATTTGTCCTTTGAGAAATGGTATAAGTTTGGGTCAGATTATTTAAATAAGTCACATCACCTTAGTTTAATAAAGTTCTGAAGGATGGCCTTAAGTACTATTGTAGAGCGGTGGAAAAGGGAATGTAAATATGAAAGTAATGTGTGGAAGTTAGGCTCACCAGTTTGGGCTATAGTAAAGACAGGACTCCTCTCGGCTGCTCCGGCACTGTTGCAGCCTGGCACTCTCGGCCGCTGCCCCTGACCTCGGATGTGGGGTAGCTCCTCTTGGCCACCACCCTTTGGGTATGGGGTCTAAGGTCAGGGGCGGTGGTCGGGAGGAGCTACCCCAAGCCCGAGATCAGAGGCGGTGGCCGGGAGGAGCTACCCCACGCCCGAGGCCAGGGGTGGCGGGCAGGAGGAGCTACCCAACACCCGAGGTCAAGGGCGGTGGCTGAGAGGAGCAACCCCACGTCTAAGGAGTGGTTGCTGTGTGGGCACAAGAGGGCCTAGAGGAGCTATTCCACGTTCAAAGTCAGGAGGGGTGGCGGTAAGGAGATACCCCTCATCCAAGGTAAGGAACAGCAGCTGCACTTTGCTGGAACAGTTGTGAACAGATACCCCATGTCCAAGGTAAGAGAAACCCAAGTAAGATTGTAGCTGTTGCAAGAGGGCATCAGAGGGCAGACACACTGAAACCATAATCACAGAAAACTAGTCAGTCTGATCACACTGGGACCACGGCCTTGTCTAACTCAATGAAACTAAGCCATGTCCAGTGGGGCTACCCAAGATGGGCGGGTCATGGTGGAAAGGTCTGACAGAATGTGGTCCACTGGAGAAGGGAATGGCAAACCACTTCAGTATTCTTGCCTTGAGAACCCCATGAACAGTATGAAAAGGCAAAATGACAGGATACTGAAAGAGGAACTCCCCAGGTCAGTAGGTGCCCAATATGCTACTGGAGATCAGTGGAGAAATAATTCCAGAAAGAATGAAGGGATGGAGCCAAAGCAAAAACAATACCCAGTTGTGGATGTGACTGGAGATAGAAACAAGGTCCGATGCTGTAAAGAGCAATATTGCATAGGAACCTAGAATGTCAGGTCCATGAATCAAGGCAAATTGGAAGTTCTCAAACAGGAGATGCCAAGAGTGAACATTGACATTCTAGGAATCAGTGAACTAAAATGGACTGGAATAGGTGAATTTAACTAAGATGACCATTATATCTACTACTGTGGGCAGGAATTCCTCAGAAGAAATGGAGGAGCTATCATAGTCAACAAAAGGGTCCAAAATGCAGTACTTGGATGCAATCTCAAAAACGACAAAATGATCTCTGTTCATTTCCAAGGCAAACCATTCAATATCACAGTAATCCAAGTCTATGCCCCAACCAGTAATGCTGAAGAAGCTGAAGTGGAACGGTTCTAATGAAGACCTACAAGACCTTTGAGAACTAACACCCAAAAAAGATGTCCTTTTCATTATAGGGGACTGGAATGAAAAAGTAGGAAGTCAAGAAACACTTGGAGTAACAGGCACATTTGGCCTTGGAATACAGAATGAAGCAGGGCAAAGGCTAATAGAATTTTGCCAAGAGAACGCACTGGTCATAGCAAACACCCTCTCCAACAACACAAGAGAAGACTCTACACATGGAAATCACCAGTCAACACTGAAATCAGATTGATGGAGAAGCTCTATACAGTCAGCAAAAACAAGACCAGGAGCTGACTGTGGCTCAGATCATGAGCTCTTTATTGCCAAATTTAAACTTAAATTGAAGAAAGTAGGGAAAACCACTAGACCATTCAGGTATGACCTAAATCAAATCCCTTATCATTATACAGTGGAAGTGAGAAATAGATTTAAGGGACTAGATCTGATAGATAGAGTGCCTGATGAACTATGGAATGAGATTGGTGACATTGTACAGGAGAAAGGAATTAAGACTATCCCCATGGAAAAGAAATGCAAAAAAGCAAAATGGCTGTCTGGGGAGGCCTTACAAATAGCTGTGAAAAGAAGAGAAGCAAAAAACAAAGGAGAAAAGGAAAGATATAAGCATCTGAATGCTGAGTTCCAAGGAAGAGCAAGAAGAGATAAGAAAGCCTTCCTCAGTGATCAATGCAAAGATATAGAGGAAAACAACAGAATGGGAAAGACTAGAGATCTCTTCAAGAAAATTAGAGATACCAAGGGAACATTTCATGCAAAGATGGTCTCAATAAAGGACAGAAGTGCTATGGACCTAAGAGAAGCAGAAGATATTAAGAAGAGGTGGCAAGAATACACAGAAGAACTGTACAAAAAAGATCTTCATGACCTAGATAATCACGACAGTGTGATCACTCACCTAGCGCCAGACATCTTGGAATGTGAAGTCAAGTGGGCCTTAGAAAGCATCACTATGAACAAAGCTAGTGGAGGTGATGGAATTCCAGTTGAGCTATTTCAAATCCTGAGAGATGATGCTGTGAAAGTGCTGCACTCAATATGCCAGCAAATTTGGAAAACTCAGCAGTGGCCACAGGACTGGAAAAGGTCAGTTTTCATTCCAATCACAAAAGAAAGGCAATACCAAAGAATGCTCAAACTACCGCACAATTGCACTCATCTCACACGCGAATAAAGTAATGGTTAAAATTATCCAAGCCAGGCTTCAGCAATATGCGAACTGTGAACTTCCTGATGTTCAAGCTGGTTTTAGAAAAGGCAGAGGAACCAGAGGTCAAATTGCCAACATCTGCTGGATCATGGAAAAAGCAAGAGAGTTCCAGAAAAACATCTATTCCTGCTTTATTGACTATGCCAAAGCCTTTGACTGTGTGGATCACAATAAACTGTGGAAAATTCTGAAAGATATGGGAATACCAGACCACCTGACCTTCCTCTTGAGAAACCTATATGCAGGTTAGGATGCAACAGTTAGAACTGGACATGGAACAGACTGGTTCCAAATAGGAAAAGGAGTACAATGAGGCTGTATACTGTCATCCTGCTTATTTAACTTATATGCAGAGTACATCATGAGAAATGCTGGACTGGAAGAAGCACAAGCTTGAATCAAGATTGCCGGGAGAAATATCAACAACCTCAGACATGCAGATGACATCACCCTTATGGCAGAAAGTGAAGAGGAACTAAAAAGCCTCTTGATGAATGTGAAAGAGGAGAGTGAAAAGTTTGGCTTAAAGCTCAACATTCAGAAAATGAAGATCATGACATCTGGTCCCATCACTTCATGGGAAATAGATGGGGAAACAGTGGAAACAGTGTCAGACTGCATTTTTCTGGACTCCAAAATCACTGCAGATGGTGATTGTAGCCATGAAATTAAAAAACGCTTAATCCTTGGGAGAAAAGTTATGTCCAACCTAGATAGCATATTGAAAAGCAGAGACATTATTTTGCCAACAAAGGTCCATCTAGTCAAGGCTATGGTTTCTCCAGTGGTCATGTATGGATGTGAGAGTTGGATTGTGAAGAACGCTGAGCGCAGAAGAATTGATGCTTTTACTGTGGTGTTGGAGAAGACTGTTGAGAATCCCTTGGCCTGAAAGGAGTTCCAACCAGTCCATTCTAAAGGAGATCAGCCCTGGGTGTTCTTTGGAAAAGAACTGAAAAGCTGAAACTGCACTACTTTGGCTACCTCATGTGAAGAGTTGACTCACTGGAAAAACTCTAATGCTGGGAGGGATTAGGCACTGGAAGAAAAGGGGATGACAGAGGGTGAGATGGCTGGATGGCATCACCGACTCGATGGACATGAGTTTGAGTGAACTCCGGGAGATGGTGATGGACAGGTAGGCCTGGCGTGCTGTGATTCATGGGGTCGCAAAGAGTAGGACACAATTGAGCAACTGAACTGAACTGAATTGAAAGACAAGACTAACAGAGGCAGCTTGTCGTTTTGTTTCTTGATTTGTTATATTGTTATAAAAGGAGATAGGACTATGTCACTGATGTCTCCAACAATGTATTATAGCTGCTTGTTTTATGAGCTGAGCCTCATGGAGGAGTTCAGAAATAAAATAAGCATTGAGAGTAGGTGTGTCCTTTTGAGTGAGCAATCTCTTATTTTTCCAGATTATAGTGTTAGAATGAAATATTTTATAGTTATATTTGGAGTCAGTGTAAATGTTTATCTTTTGGTCTTTTGCTAGGGTCAAAGCTTGTGTAAGAGTTATCAGTTCAGCCTGTTGTGAGGATGTGTGAGTTGGGAGTGTGGCTGACTTGATGAGTCGTGGGAGGATAACTTTATTGGGCTGTCTCTGAACTATAGCATATCCAGCCCCAATGGGGCTTGTTTTGGGGCATTGTCATCTATGAACCAGAATGGGACTTTGGGGTCAGTAATGGGCTGATCAGTTATATGTTTAAAGGGATTAAGTGTCATATCTAAGGTCTGAACACAGTCATGAAATAGGTGTTCTGTTTCTGGATCTGGTGTAGGGAGTAAGCTAGCAGAATTAAGAGGTTTACAAGGCATAAAAGAAAGGGCTGAGTCGAGGAAGTGTGTGTGGAGGATTTGTAGTTAAACAGGGGTCAGAGAAAAGAAAGCCCGATGAGAGAGTAAATCTTTGAAGGTATAAGGTAAGCATACATTTAGAGGAGCATTTGGGGTTAGTTTTTGTGCTTTAGGTATTAAAGAGGGTAGTTGCAGCTATGTAGGAGAGGGTCTGTTGTAGAGGACGTTGGTAATAAGCTGGCGGGTTTAAGGGGAGAGCAGAGGGAGAATGAGAGCCGAGGGTCGAGGAGAAATGCATGTAGGACCTGTACCCTGGAAGGGGGAAGGGAGAGGAAAGCCCGATGTGATAGTAAGTCTTGGAAGGTGTATGGGACATGTCTAGAGAGTTTATTTGCTTCAGGTGTGAGGGCTGCGACAGCAGCCATGGCCTGTATGTAGGGAGGCCACTCCTTGGTGACCATGTCAAGCTGTTTTGTCAGATAGATCCAGGTTTCTCTGGCCTGCCCGCTGACATAGAAGTCCCAGGGCCTGTCCTTGGTTGGAATGGGCAAAGAAAAAGAATGGTCTGGTGTGATCTGGCAGGTGGAGAGTTGGCATTCAGAGGAGGCTCTGGGTGAGCTGGTGAATAGGATTGGCCAGCGAGGAAGAGTTAAAGAGAGGCTCATCCAGACATCTTTTAGTTGCCTCATAGAGCAGTTTTGTAATGAGGGAGAAGTTAGGGATCCAGATATGGAAAAAGTTTAGGAGGCCAAAGATAGACAAGAGTTCTCTTTTTGTTTTTGAAAGTGTACAGTTAATTAAGGCCTGGATTTTATCTAGGGGAATAGTTCTTTGTTGGTGGGATATGGAGACCCCCAGGTAGGTGATGTTTGTCTGTACTATTTGGGCCTTGGATCAGGATACCTGATAATCCCAGGGCCGCAAGGAGTTTGCAATATGTTGGAGGCAGAGTTTGGGGGTTGGGCTACAAAAGAGAAGGTCATCTACATATTGAAGGGGATTACTTGGGGCTAGGTCAAGTGTTTGTAGGTCCTTTTGTAAAGCCTGTCCAAAGAAGTGAGGGCTGTCTCTGAACACCTGGGGGAGAACTGTCCATGTTGGTTGTTGGGAAACATTAGATTTGGGGTCTTGTCAGGTGAAGGCGAAAAGGGGTTGGGAGAGGGGGTGGAGGGGGGATGGTGAAAAAGGCATCTTTGAGATCTAATACCGTGAAGTGGGTTACAGTCGAGGGTATGGAGGACAGAAGGGTGTAAGGGTTAGGGACTACTGGGAATGTTGGCGTAATAGCCTCATTGATTTTTCACAGATCTTGGACCAATCTCTAAGAGTTTGATCTCTTTCTTACTGCAGAATAGGGGTGTTGTGTGGTGAATGGGTATGAATTAAGATAGAGGCTTGAAGAAGATGGTCTATGATAGGCTTAAGTCCCTTGTGGGCCTCCAGGATGAGAGAGTACTATTGTTGGGTGATTATAGTCGAGGGGTCTTTCAGGGGAATGTGAGCTGGGGGATGATGTTTGACTATGGATGGGTGATCAGTGTCCCTGACTTGGGGGTCTAAGGTGGGTAGATCCAAGGGAAGGTAGGGGTGAGGTGTAGGTGTCATCTGCATGCAGAATACAGAGACTGTATCGAGGGGAAGTATGGTAATAAAGACCCCCAATTTGGATAACAAATCTCTCTCTAGGAGTGTCACTAGGCACTTAGGCATTATGAGGAATGAATGTATGAGGGTCGATTTTTTTTTTTTTTTTAATTGACAGAGTAATGGAGGGCTGATTTTTGGCCTTAAGGGAACTCCAGAGACCCCCTTGATTGTGAGTTCTGAGTCTTGAGTTGGGCCAGAGTAGGAAGTTAAGAGAGAGAAAGCGGCTCCAGTGTCTACTATAAAATAGGTCTTTTTTCTGACCATTACCCCATCTACCTTAAGTTCCAAGCTCATGTTCGGGACACGGACTGGGGGGCTGGAACCTGGGTCCCATCATTGGAACAACTCTCCTAGTGTTGGGCTGGGGTTTTGGGGAGAAGTGGGGATCTCTCCAGGGGCACCAGGGCTTTCCTGTGGACATTCCACTCTCCAGGTCTGGGAGGTGTGGACCTCCCCAGGGGTGTCAGGGCGTCTCTGGAGATAGTCCACCTTTTAGTGTCTCCACTGACCACAGGGTGGACATGCTTTTGTCGGGGGCCACAAGTTCGGACATGTCTTTGTCCAGTATTCTGACTGGTTGCATCAGAAACAGGGTCCGTGGAGGGGCGGGGGGGGGGGGGGGGTCTTAAGTTTCAGTCTGGGATGACTTGGGCTGGGCTGATCTTAATTGCTGCAGCCCAAAAGGCATATTTAGCTTTTCTCTCACAGCCTTTTTCTCTCTTAGCCTCTTTTTGGTGAATATCAGGGGCTGACTGGCTTATGAACTGGACATGTAGGTACAGAAGTCTGGCGGGGTGGAAATATCTACATTAGTATATTTTTGGACTGCCTCAGTAAGCCATGAAAGAAATAGGGCAGGATTTTTATCTTTTTTTTTTTTTTTAGTCATTTTCTAATCTTATCATAGTTAACATGAATGTGAGAGCTTTTTAGCATTTCATTTAGTAAACAGGTGATCATATGATGTAGGTACCGGATGTTGGCATTGCCTGCTTGATATGTCCACCGTGACTCAGTTAAAGGGACTGTATCATCTGTCACCAGATATGGAGCTGATCAGCATGAGTCCAGGCTGCCTGTCATATCAATTTTTATTTTTTTTTTTCCATCAGGGGTTAAAGTGGCATTTAGGATGTAATAAAGATCATTCTAGGTTAAATGATATGTTTGTGTAGGGCAGAGGAATTTTTTCTATATCTACTAGGATTTTTTGAAAAGGATCTAAATTTTTCTTCAATTTAGCTCATATCAGAAATTGAGAAAGGCACATGAACCCATGTAGGGCCCTCCGGTCTCGCTATCTCTCTGAGAGGAAATGTGTTTGCTTTGGGTCCTAGCCAATGCAGGTAGGTGGAAATCTCTTTTGGGGTTTTGGAGTCATCACTTTCTGTTTTGGAGGAGGAAGGGCTAGAGGATAGGGTGTCGTCTCTGGAAGCTTTTTTGGGGGGGGATGGTAGAGAGAAGGCTCATCTGTCTGGTCAAAATTGGGGGCTAAGGTTTTAGGGGGCCTTTTAGGGGCTTTAGATTTGGATTCTTTTGTAATGGAGGGGGAGAGAGAGCAGAGCAGGATTTGATAGGTAGAACAGTCTTTGTAGGGAGAAAGACAGCTTTAAAGGTCTCAGAAGGCTTGAATATAGGGGACCTTTGACCATTTGCCATTCTGGTTGAGGAAGTTAGTGAAATCTAATAAAATATTGAAATCGAAAGTCCCGAACTCAGACCAGCGGTTTTGGTTTTCTAATTGGTATTGAGGCCAGATCTGCATAGAGTTGTTTTAAGCAGTTAGCTTTGAGTTCAGTGAGTAAGAGTAGTTTGAGATTTTTGAGAACACAGTCCAGAGGGGAATCTTTTGGGACAGATTGGCCAGACCCCATAAGTGAAAGGCAAGCAGAGGCTCCTACTGGGAGCTCGAGTCATCACCCATAGTCGCAATACAAGTAATGAGAAGAGACCACTGTGTTGAGGTGGAGCGTCTCCCACCATCGCCTACAGAGTGGCCCTAGGCCTGGCGTCTCTGGGATCCAGAGAAGACTGGGTTCTAGGGCACCTCTAGAACACTGTCCGGATCTTACCCTAACCTAGGGGCTGGCTCAAGTGGAATATTGCATGTAGAGTGGTCGAATGGCAAAAGGCCTCTGTCCTGGAGTTAGTTGGTCTTGTGGAAAAGAAAGCGTAGAGAAAAAAGAAAGAGAGAGAGAGAGAGAGAGAGGACAATATTTTTCAGGTTATGTGGAAAACCAATAAAGCCCTTACACAGGACTTGTACCTCTCACGAAGGCACAGGGCATCCTCTCGAGGGCGGGAAAGTGAGCTTGGCAGGTTTTCACACCCTGAAGAGCTGGCCGTGGAGAACGAGAAGGAACCTCAACCTCCCAGGTTTTGGCACCAAAAATATAAGGTAAGGGAGTTAGAGAAGGCGAGGTTCAGAAAAAGAATGAGACCAGCACTTTACAGGAACAGGTCACCTTCAATGAGGAGAGAAGGGGCAGAAGTCAGATTAGTGAGCTGCTGCACTAACCTAAGAAATGAGTAAGTATATACAGGCATGTATGTGGAAAGTTACTGTCTTAAGGGGGCCTGTTCTTCTCCAAGGTTGTTTGGAATAGTTCTCTCTTAAACGGCTGGGGCAAGGAATTTTGGAGATCGACCAGAGGCTGGGCCAGCTGGGAGCTGGGCGTAATCAACCTTAATGTCCATTTTTTCCTTCGGGAGAGAGAGTCCTTTGTTTTGCACAGAATGGTGGGGAGGACCTGGAGGGGAGTTATAACTCCAGGCTATTTTGAGCCCTGTAACTTTCCTTCATAATAAACATTAAAATATGACTGTAAATATATAGAAAATACAGCATGTCAAATACCCATTTAATTAATCTCCACTATTAACCACTAACTATAGAAATACTTCTCAGTTATGAAAGTATGAATTAACTGGATGTTATTAAACTGCAGTCTCTGTTTCAGTCTGGGGTGGGGCCTGGGAATCTGCTTTTCTAACAAGTTCCCAAGTGATGCAGATGCTGCTCATGCCAACTGCTCTTTGATAATGGACTAAAGAGTCTATTGAGTGCTGTGAAAGCAAATATAGGCCATCATAAAAGCATATGAAGAAAATGTGACACAATTATCCGTATACTCACTGCACTGGATTTTGCATCATAGATAACACACAGATGTAGGCTTGATTCCAAGTGGATTGGATGTTTTGGTTTCATGCCTTTCTTCTAGGAGACTAATAAATTGCACTAAAACAGGATGGATGAAACAAGCCCTCCCAAGAGGACACTGAGGTATAGAAAATGGGAGTTTGAGAACCCAAAAGACCTGGTTTACAATTCTGGTTCTGTTTACTAACTAGTGGCTTTGGGCAAGCCACGTGTGTTTTCTGAACTCTGATTTTTATCTCCAAAGTGGAAATGATAATACCAGCTAACTGAGTGCTTCTGGGTTCCAGGCACAGATCTAAGTATTTTAAATGTATTACCTCATTTCATCTAAATAACTGTATGTGGTAGGTACTATTACAATGTCCATTTTATAGATTAAGAAATTTAAGGACAGAGAAGTGAAGTAAAATTTAGCTCAAAATCACAATGCCTAGTATGTGGTATAATTGCCAATTCAATATAAGTCTAGCAGTTTAATTCCATGGCCCACTCCTAACGACTATGCCATGTTGCCCCTACAGGGCTGCTGGCAGCATCAGAATGAATTAATCACTGAGCCACACAAGCTCAGTTCCTTTCCCCAAACTCATCATTCATAAAAATCACTAGTGGAATTTCCTCCACATGGATGAAAGCAAAGGCGGGAAGAGAATAAATGTTCTTCTCCAAAAATAAGATCTACCTTTAATCTCTAGCTAAAATTACGTAAGTAACATTGATTATACAACTATCTTGTTTGAAAATCTCCAAAGGACCTACCATACTACTTTCTGCTACGAATTGCTGCTGCTGCTAAGTCGTTTCAGTCATGTCCGACTCTGTGCGACCCCATAGACGGCAGCCCACCAGGCTCCCCCATCCCTGGGATTCTCCAGGCAAGAACACTGGAGTGGGTTGCCATTTCCTTCTCCAATGCATGAAAGTGAAAAGTGAAAGTGAAGTCGCTCAGTCATGTCTGACTCTTAGCGACCCCATGGACTGCAGCCCACCAGCCTCCTCCATACACGGGATTTTCCAAGCAAGAGTACTGGAGTGGGCTGCCATTGCCTTCTCCGCTGCTACCAATTAGTCAGGCATTAATCATAAACAATCAAGAGATATAACTGATCCTGGCAGGGTACAAAATGCTAGCAGGAAAATAAATTTGTCTACTATTATATATAAAAAAATATATTATATATAAATATATATATATTATATATAAAATTTTAAAATTTTGAAAGGAGCATCTGTTAGTAAAATCTTTTATACTTAGGGACTATTAAAAGTGACATTTAATATTTTTAACATTATTCAGTTCAGTTCACTCAGTTGTGTCCGACTCTTTGCAACCCCATGGACTGCAGCATGCCAGGCTTCCCTGTCCATCACCAACTCCTGAAGCTTGCTCAAACTCATGTCCATCAAGTCAGTGATTCTATCCAACCATCTCATCCTCTGTCATCCCCTTGTCCTCCTGCCTTCTCTTCCAGCATCAGGGTCTTTTCCAATGAGTCAGTTCTTCACATCAGGTGGCCAAAGCACTGGGGCTTCAGCTTCAGCATCAGTCCTTCCAATGAATATTAAGGACTGATTTCCTTTAGGATTGACTGATCTGATCTCCTTGCTCTCCAAAGGACTCTCAGAGTCTTCTTCAACACCACAGTTCAAAACCATCAATTCTTCAGTGCTCAGCTTTCTTTATGGTCCAACACTCACATCCATACATGACTACTGGATAAACCATAGCTCTGTCTATATGGACCTTTGTTGGTAAAGTAATGTCTCTTCATTTTAATATGCTGTCTAGGTTGGTCATAGCTTTTATTCCAAGGAGCAGGCACCTTTTAATTTCATGGCTGCAGTCACCATTTGCAGTGATTTTGGAGCCCAATAAAACATTACTATAAAATGTTTTTTAAGTTTTTATAAATAGCTATGAATTTTTGAAAAACATTCATATTAATAGCATCATATAAATGTTTATCCCAGTATAAAACAGTAAAAAAAATATATGAGTTGGTAAATAAGAGTCTCTAAACAATATAACAGACTGGTTCCAAATAGGAAAAGGAGTACGTCAAGGCTGTATATTGTCACCCTGCTCATTTAACTTATATGCAGAGTACATCATGAGAAACGCTGGACTGGAAGAAACACAAGCTGGAATCAAGATTGCCGGGAGAAATATCAATAACCTCAGATATGCAGATGACACTACCCTTACGGCAGAAAGTGAAGAGGAACTAAAAAGCCTCTTGATGAAAGTGAAAGTGGAGAGTGAAAAAGTTGGCTTAAAGCTCACATTCATAAAACGAAGATCATGGCATCTGGTCCCATCACTTCATGGGAAATAGATGGGGAAACAGTGTCAGACTTTATTTTTTGGGGCTCCAAAATCACTACAGATGGTGACTGCAGCCATGAAATTAAAAGACACTTACTCCTTGGAAGGAAAGTTATGACCAACCTAGATAGCATATTGAAAAGCAGAGACATTACTTTGCCAACAAAGGTTCGTCTAGTCAAGACTATGGTTTTTCCTGTGGTCATGTATGGATGTGAGAGTTGGACTGTGAAGAAGGCTGAGCAGTGAAGAACTGATGCTTTTGAACTGTGGTGTTGGAGAAGACTCTTGAGAGTCCCTTGGACTGCAAGGAGATCCAACCAGTCCCTTCTGAAGGAGATCAGCCCTGGGATTTCTTTGGAAGGAATGATGCTAAAGCTGAAACTCCAGTACTTTGGCCACCTCATGCGAAGAGTTGACTCATTGGAAAAGACTGTGATGCTGGGAGGGATTGGGGGCAGGAGGAGAAGGGGACGACAGAGGATGAAATGGCAGGATGGCATCACTGACTCGATGGACGTGAGTCTGAGTGAACTCCGGGAGTTGGTGATGGACAGGGAGGCCTGGCGTGCTGCGATTCATGGGGTCGCAAAGAGTCGG
This sequence comes from Bubalus kerabau, assembly GCF_029407905.1. Taxonomy (NCBI): domain Eukaryota; kingdom Metazoa; phylum Chordata; class Mammalia; order Artiodactyla; family Bovidae; genus Bubalus; species Bubalus kerabau. The sequence goes on along the minus strand of NC_073647.1, from coordinate 54,192,880 downwards.
ACATGACTGAGCAACTGACCTGAACTGAACTGATTGCTTTGCCAGGCAAAGGGGACCACAGTGATCTAATGCCCTCAAAACTGTGTGTCTTGACCCGGAGGGGTTAGTGAGGAGCTTTATACTAATGGTTCAGAGGGGAGGGCATGATCAGCTTATGGATATACTTTTGATTGCTTGGTGGTATGGTAATTAATAGTCAGCATTATCAACCTGGTTCCAACTGGTCTGGGGTCTGTGTTTTTGGGCAGCACACAGTTTCAGTATCTGCAAAATAGCTCAAAGATATTATTATGTGTATCCCTTCAAAGGGAACCAGGACCCTGCCCCAAGGTTGCACTATTGTTTATTTACTGCTCTTCTCTTGCCCATCCCCATCCTCCCATGATTAGCAACTGTTTGAACCCACCCTTTGAGATTGAGGGAAGGTCATATAGGCTGAATGAAGCCTATTTCTTGAAAATAAGAAACGGGGGACACAGAAAGGCTTTTGTGCCCAGGAGCCAACAGCAAAAGAGCTATTATTATCAGACATTAGGCTTTAAGGTTTCTGGGACCTGAAAGAGTTAATTGCTTTCTAAACCCCTTAACACTGATCGCTCCTCTTCCCTCACTTTCAATTGCTTTCTGTAGGGAACTTGAACAAGAAAAGGCTGCTGATCCTCATTCTGCATACAAGGCAGGTTTTGCCTGAAAGAAGACTGCAGCATTCTCTCATTAGGAATTCAAGGCCACATCTCTCTGCAGCCTCACAGTGAGAACTCATCTTTTTGAGCAATCAATTTGTGAGACATCTTGAAAAGCACAAGTCCAAATATAGTTTCTCATTTTGTAGGTATTGGGGTGGGGATTGTTGCAGTTTTTGTTTGTCTATCTGTCTGTCTTTGGGAGAAAGGTAAAGAAGGAACCAAAGTGCCTTTATGTTTAGAGAAAAGTAAAACATCTATATTAATTCAGTGTGCGGGGGTGGTATTGTCTTTATGGGAAACACACACACAACACACCATCTCTCCTTTCCCTAAGCCCACTCTCTGTCCACAGCATGAGTGAATCATCCAGCATCATCGTTACTGCCTGCACAATAAATAGCAATAAACTAGGTCTCCTCTGTCACTGCCAGCAACACTGGACCCAAGTGCTCTCTCTTGGCCTGCCACTTGCTGAGAGGGCAGCACAGTTGAATGACCCTGACATTTGTTTTTTACCATTACTGCATGTTCCATTTCAACATCTTGTCACAGAGCTTCTTGAAAAACAGTGCACTTCAACTTGTGCTGTGCTCACACTTCAGCTTGTACTGATGAAGTAAATTAACCATGCATAGCCCTCCTTTCTCTATTTTTGTTTTTCTTATATGTGTGTCTTGTGTGTGTGTGTGGGTGACTTAAGAATTAAAAGAGCCCTCTTTTCCCTGACGTTTTTAATCAAAAACTACTTCCCTGGCTCTAACTTATTTTTTATATATGATCATTCCCGTTTATCCCTTTCTCCATCTGTCAGCTCATATAAAACAGTTGAAGCAGTTAATTTAAAAAGATTTCTGAACTTGGATGTCATCAAGTGGGGATTAACCCTGAGGGAGCTCTGGGCCTAACAGAAGGCCTAACCAGAAGCCTGACACCACCCGTGTCCACAGGCAAGGAGGTATGACCAGAGAATGCTCCTAGCAACCTCAGTTTTCACAGCACTTGTAGCCATTATGTCTCGACCTCCTCCACCTCTCACTGGGTGAGCCCATCAGATCATGTGACTCCTGTATGTATAACATATAAATAAGGGCAAGGAGGAGTTGGTTCGACATTTCGTGGATGTGGGGTGTGAGAGAGGATCCTGGAGTGCCAGGTGGAAGGGAACAAACTGGGAAAAGTTAGCTTAGGTTGTATGGATTTGTACCTCTGCATTTCTAACCTAAGATCTCTAAATGTACCATGATTCCTATTCATTGGACTGTAAAGTTTATGTAGGTAATCCTGGAAATAAAGGTAACGAGTCTGAATTGGAGCGAGCTTTTGACAATTATGGTCCACTCTGAAGGGTCTGGGTTGCTTGGAACCCTCCCAGCTTTGCTTTTGTTGAATTTGAAGATCCCCACGATGTAGCTGATGCTGTCTGAGAACTAGATGGGGGAAAACTGTGTGGCTGCCCAGTGAAGTGTAACTGTCGAATGGTGGAAAGAGGAGTCAAAATCATGCCCTACCTCCTTCTTAGGGTCACCACCTTTGAGATTATTATCAGAGGAGGAGTCCTCCACCTTGGATGCAGATCTCCTAGATGGAGAAGCTTCTCCCACTGCTGGAGCAGATCTTTTTCTAGAGATGGGATAAGAGAGAGATACAGTCATCAAGACAGTATGGTACTGGCACAAAGACAGAAATATAGATCAATGGAACAAAATAGAAAGCCCAGAGAAAAATCCACACACCTGTGGATACCTTATCCTTGACAAAGGAGGCAAGAATATACAACAGAGAAAAGACAATCTCTTTAACAAATGGAGCTGGGAAAACTGGTCAGCCACTTGTAAAAGAATGAAACTAGGACACTTTCTAACACCATACACGAAAATAAACTTAAAATAGATTAAAGATCTAAATGTAAGACCAGAAACCATAAAAATCCTAGAGGAGGACATAGGCAAAACACTTTCTGATATAAATCACAGCAGGGTCCTCTATGATCCTCCTGCCAGAGTAATGGAAATAAAAGCAAAAATAAACAAATGGGACGTAATTAAACTTAAAAGTCTTTGCACAACAAAGGAAACTATAAGCAATGTGAAAAGACAGCCTTCAGAATAGGAGAAAATAATAGCAAGTGAAGCAACTGACAAAGAATTAATTTCAAAAATATGCAAGCAGCACAAGCAGCTCAATTCCAGAAAAATAAATGACCCAATCAAAAAACGGGCCAAAGAACTAAACAGACCTTTCTCCAAAGAAGACATACAGATGGCTAACAAACACACGAAAAGATGCTCAACACCATGCGTTATCAGAGAAATGCAAATCAAAACCACAATGAAGTACCATCTCACCCCAGTCAGAATAGCTGCTATCAAAAAGTCTACAAGCAATAAATGCTGGAAAGGGTGCAGAGAAAAGGGAACCCTCTTACACTGTTGGTGGGAATGCAAACTAGTACAGCCACTATGGAGAACAGTATAGAGATTCCTTAAAAAACTGCAAATAGAACTGCCATATGACCCAGCAATCCCAGTGCTTGGCACACACACCAAGGCAATGGGAATTGAAAGAGACACGTGTGCGCCAATACTCATTGCAGCACTGTTTACAATAGCTAGGACATGGAAGCAACCTAGATGTCCATCTGCAGACAAATGGATAAGAAAGCTGTGGTACACAAAAAAGAAAACTACACACCAATATCACTGATGAACATAGATGCAAAAATCCTTAATAAAATGCTAACAATCAGAATCCAACAACACATTAAAAAGATCATATACCATGACCAAGTGGGCTTTATTGCAGGGATGCAAGGATTCTTCAATATCCACAAATCAATTAATGTGATACACTACATTAACAAATTGAAAAATAAAAGCCATATGATTATTTCAATAGATGCAGAGAAAGTCTTTGACAAAATGCAACATCCATTTATGATAAAAACTCTCCAGAAAGCAGGAATAGAAGGAACATACCTCAACATAATAAAAACTATATATGAAAAACCCAGAGCAAACATTATCCTCAATGGTGAAAAAATGAAAGCATTTCCCCTAAAGTCAAGAACAAAACAAGGGTGCCCACTTTCACCACTACTATTCAACATAGTTTTGGAAGTTTTGGCCACAGCAATCAGAGCAGAAAAAGAAATAAAAGGAATCCAAATTGGAAAAGAAGAAGTAAAACTCTCACTCTTTGCAGATTACATGATCCTCTACATAGAAAACCCTAAAGACTCCATCAGAAGAGTACTACAGCTAATCAATGAATATAGTACAGTTGCAGGATATAAAATTAACACACAAAAAAACCCTTGCATTCCTATACAATAATAATGAAAAGATAGAAAGATAAATTAAGGAAACAATTTCATTCACCATTGCAAAGAAAAGAACAAAATACTTAGGAATATATTTACCTAAAGAAACTAAAGACCTATATACAGAAAACTATAAAACACTGGTGAAAGAAATTAAAGAGGACATCAATAGATGGAGAAATATACCATGTTCATGGATCGGAAGAATCAATATAGTGAAAATGAGTATACTACCCAAAGCAATCTACAGATTTAATGTGATCCCTATCAAGATACCAATGGTATTTTTCACAGAGCTAGAACAAATAATTTCAGAATTTGTATGGAAATACAAAAAACCTCGAATAGCCAAAGCAATCTAGAGAAAGGAGAATGGAACTGGAGGAATCAACCTGCCTGACTTCAGGCTCTACTACAAAGACACAGTCATCAAGACACTATGGTACTGGCACAAAGACAGAAATATGGATCAATGGAACAAAATAGAAAGCCCAGAGATAAACCCACGCACCTATGGATACCTTATCTTTGACAAAGGAGGCAAAATATACAATGGAGAAAAGACAGTCTCTATAACAAGTGGTGCTGGGGAAACTGGTCAACCGTTTGTAAAAGAATGAAACTAGAACACTTTCTAACACCATACACAAAAATAAACTCAAAATGGATTGAAGATCTAAACATCAGACCAGAAACTGTAAAACTCCTAGAGGAGAACATAGGCAAAACACTCTGGCATAAATCACAGCAGGATCCTCTATGACCCACCTCCCAGAATATTGGAAATAAAAGCAAAAATAAACAAATGGGACCTTGTTAAAATTAAAAGCTTCTACACAACAAAGGAACTATAAGCAAGGTGAAAAGACAGCCTTCAGAATGGGAGAAAATAATAGCAAATGAAGCAACTGACAAACAACTAATATCAAAAATATGCAAGCAACTCCTGCAGCTCAATTCCAGAAAAATAAACGACACAATCAAAAAATGGGCCAAAGAACTAAACAGACCTTTCTCCAAAGAAGACATACAGATGGCTACCAAACACATGGAAAGATGCTCAACATCACTCATTATCAGAGAAATGCAAATCAAAAGCACAATGAGGTACCATTTTACGCCAGTCAGAATGGCTGCTATCCAAAAGTCTACAAGCAATAAATGCTGGAGAGGGTGTGGAGAAAAGGGACCCCTCTTACCCTTTTACACTGTTGGTGGGAATGTAAACTAGTACAGCCACTACGGAGAACAGTGTGGAGATTCCTATCTGGAAATAGAACTGCCTTATGACCCAGAAATCCCACTGCTGGGCATACACACCGAGGAAACCAGAATTGAAAGAGACACGTGTACCTCAATGTTCATCACAGCACTGTTTATAATAGCCAGGGCATGGAAGCAACCTAGATGTCCATCAGCAGACGAATGGTTAAGAAAGCTGTGGTACATATACACAATGTAATATTACTCGGCCATTAAAAAGAATACATTTGAGTCAGTTCTAATGAGGTGGATGAAACTGGAGCATATTATACAGAGTGAAGAAACCCAGAAAGAAAAACACCAACACAGTATACTAACGCATATATATGGAATTTAGACAGCTGGTAATGATAACCCTGTATGCGAGACAGCAAAAGAGACATAGATGTATATAACAGTGTTTTGGCCTCTGTGGGAGAGCAAGAGGGTGGGATGATTTGGGAGAATGGCATTGAAACATGTATAATATCATATAAAAAACGAATCACCAATTCAGGTTCGATGCAGGATCCGGATGCTTGGGGCTGGTGCACTGGGATGACCCAGAGGGATGCTATGGGGAGGGATGTGGGAGGGGGGTTCAGGATGGGGAACACGTGTACACCCGTGGTGGATTCATGTTGATGTATGGCAAAACCAATACAATCAGATCAGATCAGTCGCTCAGTCGTGTCCGACTCTTTGCGAACCCATGAATCGCAGCACCCCAGGCCTCCCTGTCCATCACCAACTCCCGGAGTTCACTCAGACTCACGTCCATCAAGTCAGTGATGCCATCCAGCCATCTCATCCTCTGTCGTCCCTCTCCTCCTTCCCCCAATCCCTCCCAGCATCAGAGTTTTTTCCAATGAGTCAACTCTTCGCATGAGGTGGCCAAAGTACTGGAGTTTCAGCTTTAGGATACTTCATTCCAAAGAAATCCCAGGGCTGATCTCCTTCAGAATGGACTGGTTGGATCTCCTTGCAGTCCAAGGGACTCTCAAGAGTCTTCTCCAACACCACAGTTCAAAAGCATCAGTTCTTCACTGCTCAGCCTTCTTCACAGTCCAACTCTCACATCCATACATGACCACAGGAAAAACCATAGCCTTGACTAGACGAACCTTTGTTGGCAAAGTAATGTCTCTGCTTTTCAATATGCTATCTAGGTTGGTCATAACTTTCCTTCCAAGGAGTAAGCGTCTTTTAATTCCATGGCTTCAGTCACCATCTGTAGTGATTTTGGAGCCCCAAAAAATAAAGTCTGACACTGTTTGTTGCAAAGTAATTAGCCTCCTAGTAAAATAAATAAATTTAAATGTGAATTTCAGATAAGGAACAAATGATTTTTTTGTTAAATTTAAATTTATTTATTTTAATTAGAGGCTAATTACTTTATTTAAAATAAAAGTAAATAAATAAAATGAAAAGAGAAAAAAGAATGCTGTGGTACATATACACAATGGAATTTTCTCAGCTATTAAAAATAATGTATTTGAATCAGTTCTAATGTGGTCAATGAAACTGGATCCTATTATCCAGAGTGAAGTAAGTCAGAAAGAAAAACACCAATACAGTATATTAATGCATATATATGGAATTTAGAAAGATGGCAACAAATACTCTATATGTGAGACAGCAAAAGAGACATAGATATAAAGAGCAGACTTTTGGACTCTGTGCGAGAAGGCAAGGATGGGATGATTTGAGAGAATAGCATTGCAACATGTAATATTACCAATGTGAAATAGATCACTAGTCTAAGGTCAATGAATGAAATAGGGCACTCAAAGCTGGTGCACTGGGACAACCCCGAGGGATGCAATGGGGAGGCATGTGAGAGGGCATTCAGGATGGGGACACATGTGCACCCATGGCTGATTCATGTCAATGTTTGGCTAAAACCACTACAATATTGTAAAGTAATTAGCCTCTGATTAAAATTAATTAATTAATTAGAAAATAGAGAGATCACTGTCCCGGAAGAGAATTCACAAGCCATCCCAATCTTTCTCTAGGTCTTGTAGCCAATCTAGGGCAAATGAAAAGAGATAGAAGACCAGTTTTCAAGAGGAATGGTGTATAGGAAATAACTTAATTTGACAGGAAATCCAACTTTTGTTTAAGACGTCACAGGTTTGGTGCATTAAAAAAAAAAATTTAGCTGTTCACATGTGTTTGTCTGTTGGAACAGTGACACATCAAGGTATAATTCTCTATGGTTTGAAATGGATCATATGAGGCATATAATATCAAGAACTGTTACTTTACAACATATCCTTAAGCAAAATTGAATTTTCTTAAAATTTTAGCCTGGCATAAAGTGATAATAAACCTCTATCTCCCGCTCAGCTAAAGTGTGATGCTTAATATTATGGAAACAAAAACTAGCAAAAATCGTGAGACTTTTTGATAGCTGGGATATGGTATGCAGCTTCAGTGAAGCAAGCAGTCTTTAAAAGCTGCTGTGAACACAAAGCCAGCAGGTAAAAATTAAAACTGCACCCTTAAGCTAGGTTAGAGGTTGAAAAATTCTACTAGTCTTTTCACTGGATCAAAGGTTGTTCCGTTGGTGTAGAATCTAAGAAGTTTTTAGAAAGTTAGTTTGCTTTAGGTCTTAAGTTCCTTCTGTGATTGCTGTATATGAATACACGGCTCTTTGTGACATTCTTTATTTAAGCATTTGAGACTACTCAAGTTACCAAACGTCCTGCGAATTTAAACGTATATTATAGAGCTGAACTCTGAGTTACTGTGCAATATTTTTTCATGCTGTCATTTGTAATATGCTTTGTGAGAATTCTTGGGATTAAATTTTTGGTTACAAAAGTAAATAAAAATATTTCCTGTTCCCTTTCACAGTGCCAGACACTGTACTTGGCACTGATAATTCAAAGGAGGCAGAGATCTACTCCTTGCCTTAAAGGAGCTTATACTTCAGGAAAACGGGTTGCCATCTCTTAGCTAGCGTAATACCATGGAATCAGTGAAATTGGTTATCTTGAAGTCATTTAGAGATAGGGACATCGAGAGGAACACATCATAATGCTTACTTTTAACTCAGGAGATAAACACCAACTCTATCCAATAATATACAATTTTCAAAAATTGAATCGGCCTTGTTATAATAAGATAAGCCAGAAACAGCCAAAGTGTTGTTTGTTTGACTAGAATCTCAAACAATTCTTATTCCATGCCAGTAGTGTTTATTTTCATTTATCTCAAATAATAGAGTGAAAGAATGAAGTTATAGAACACATTGGGATGTCATTAGAAAAATTTGACCCAACTCAGTGTTTAATTGTTAGGAAGCTCATTTTCCAACTGTAATGGGAATGTGTTGCTATTCATAGGTAGATAGACAGAGATAGAGATAGAGATAGAGATAGAGATACAGATGTCATAGATGGTTCAGAATATTTCCAGTTGGATGAGTGTGATGGAGGTTGGATAGAGGTACATGGATAATCTACTTGTGCCCAATTCCCCTTGTAATCAAAAACAGATATGTTTGCTTAAAGATAGCTAGTTGGTATGACTATGAGTCACAGAAAAGATCACTTGGTCATCAGGAAAATAAATTGAACAGCTCTCTAGAACTGGATCTGTATAAAAAAATAAATTATGTGATAATGAAATTTGATAGAGCCCTTCTTGTGTGTGCTCAGTCTTTTCAGTCATGTCCAACTCTTTGCAACCCTATGGATTGTTGCCCTCCAGGCTCCTCTATCCATAAGATGCTCCAAGCAAGAATACGGAGTGGGTTGCCATGCCCTCCTCCAGGTGATCTTCCTGATCTAGGGATCAAACCTGCATCTCCTGTTTACTGCATTACAGGTGGATTCTTTATGCACTGAGACACCTGGGTAGCCATAGCCCATCTTACCATTTTAAAAATATTTGCCAGACTTTTTATTTGTCTTAGATATCAAGTGCCTTCCTGCTACACTTACTGCTCTTCTATTCCAGAAAAAGAAAGTGTCAAACATACTAATAATTACCAATAAAGTTCTCTTTATCAAATATTCTTAGTAGTCTCCTCAAAAATAATTGCACTTCAAAAGAAGACTTTTGAGGGGGAATAATGTTTAACCTGATGCCTTTCATATCACACCATACAGCTGGTCATAAGTCTTTAGGTTAGTCCTTATAAGCTCATTAACTCTGAGTTTTAACCAGCAGATATTTAGGAAGTGCTGCAAAGTCTGTACTAGTCCCTAGTTATCTAAGCCCAAATAGAATACAAATGAGTTCGTGGATGTAAATTCTCCTTGCCTCATTAGCGCCTCATAGAAGCACACCATATAGTTTATGGTCATGAAGAATGCAGACCTGGCCATTTCAGAATAATCTGAGACAGTCCTTGAGGAGAACTAAAGGTCCTTAACTTTTTAATGGCTAAAGTATTATTATTTTTTTCTTGCTTGACTGTTTTCCTTTCTTTCTGCATTTTCTCATTTCTCTGATTAAATTTATTCTTTGAAGTTTTTCTACATACAAAAGGCAGGCAGAGGGCATGGATGGAGGTCTATTCTGGGAAGGCCTCATAGGGTCCTGCTTGGTTACATATATACATATATATATATATATATATATATATATATATATGCATACATATGTATAAACACACAAACACATAAGCCAAAAGTTCAAAATAATATTTATTACTTGAGATGTACTCTTACATCTTCAATTCTCCTTTATTCTATTTAAAAATAAAAACAAATTGCCATGATCCACTACATTGATTAATAAGCAGTTAAGCCCATATTTGTTAAAAAAAAAAAACACACACACACACACACTATTACTGATATAATGTAATTCCACCTCATACCAATTTCCTTGATCTCTTTCTTAATGGGTCTTTCTTGAAATCTACAGCAAAACTACTGCTTACCAAACATCCTAACTGGAAACTGGAGGTGAGTCCTTAATGATTTGACTACCTGACTTATTACTAGGGGATAAGAAGAACAAAAGGCAGCGTTGTTTATTATGAGGTTAATTGTCACAGGTTTACTTCACCCCACATTCTATAGCATTATTAGAGACTACAATCTGATTTTTTACTATCTTAGTAAGAAAATACACAATCCAAAGCTATCGTCTACTTTTTAATCCTTGAGGTATAATTTATTTAAAATATAATTTGCTCCTTAAAAATGCACATTTCAGTGAGTTTTGACAAATGTATGCAGTCATATAATCAAAATCATAATCAAGCTATAAACTATGTCCATTATCCCAGAAAGTTTCCTTATGCTTCTTTGTAGTAAATTTCCAGGTTCTGGAAGCTACTCATCTATTTTTTTGTTTGTTTGTTTCTATAATTTTGCTTTTTCTAGAATCTCATATATAGAGTCATACATTATGCAGTCATTTGTCTAGCTTGTGTCATAGCATAATTCTTTTAAGATTCATTAATATCATTGCATGTTATTGCTGACAAGTAGTACATTGTATGTATATAACTCAATTCTATTAATCCATTATCCATTACCTATTGATGGACAGCTGAGCTGTTTCTAATTTATGGCTATTATGAATAATACTGCTATGAACATTCATATAAGGTCTTGGAATAGACATATATTTCTTTTTCTCTTGTGTAATTACCTAGGAGTGCAATGGCTAGATCATATGATAGGTGTATGGCTAACAATTTAAGAAACTGCCAAAGTGTTTATCACAGCGGATGTACCATTTTTCACTCCCAGTAGCAGGGAAGAAGGGCTCTAATGGCTACACATTCCTGCCAAAACTTGCCATTTCCAGTCTTTTTAATTTAGTCATTCTAGCTGTGCATAGTTCTATCTCATTGGAATTTTTGTCTTATTTTCATAGTAGTAGCTGAGAAAGAAAATTAATTAACTATTTATACTACAATTGTCATGTTTAAATTATCAGAAATACTTATTCCAGTTCAAGAGATAGCCAGACGACAGAACACACTGCTAAAATGTCCTTCCAAATTGTTCTCTCCTTATGATACAAGGTCCTGAAGCCCTAAAGATACATTGATTTTCAATGCATTTTTTTGAACGCTTCAATATTATATCTTAAATGTATTGTAGGAGTACAACTAAAGCCTTCAACCTGCTATTTTAGGAGGCTTGTTGTTTCTTTTAATATCTGACAAGTTTAAGCATATGAAGAAGGAATAGATCACAAACTTTAGTCTCAAGGAATTAAAACAAAGCTACAATAACAAAACAGAAAAGCAAAATTAGAACCTAATAATTCTGTTTTATGATTAAAATATTGCCTAAACTGAGAAGGTTTAGGATTGGCAGGATTGTGAAAAATGAGATTGGAAGGGAAGGGAAGCGAAAGGTCAAAATGGTGCTTGATCTTAAATGGCATGCCAAGGAGCCACAATATTAAATGACTTTTGTCTGCATGTGTGTGTATGCATACTACCTCGTGTTGCTCTCCATATATTTCTCCATTACTTCCTTTACCCATCTAATAGATACTAATTTAGTAAAATCTTCTATTGAAAATAAAGAAGATGTGGTATATACATATTACAGAATATTACTCAACATGAAAAAGAATGAGATAATTGGAGAAGGCAATGGCACCCCACTCCAGTACTCTTGCCTGGAAAATCCCATGGACGGAGGAGCCTGGAAGGCTGCAGTCCATGGGGTTGCTGAGGGTTGGACACGACTGAGTGACTTCAGTTTCACTTTTCACTTTCATGCATTGGAGAAGGAAATGGCAACCCACTCCAGTGTTCTTGCCTGGAGAATCCCAGGGACAGGGGAGCCTGGTGGGCTGTCTTCTATGGGGTCGCACATACTACCTCATGTGTTGCTCTCCATATATTTCTCCATTACTTCCTTTACCCATCTAATAGATACTAATTTAGTAAAATCTTCTATTGAAAATAAATAAGATGTGGTATATACATATTACAGAATATTACTCAACATAAAAAAGAATAAAATAATACCATTTGCAGCAAGATGGAAGGACCTGGAAATTATCATAAGTAAGCCAAACAGAGAACGGCAAATATCATACAATATCACTTAAATGATAAATAAAAAAAATCATACAAATGAGCTTATTACAAAACAAAAATAGACCCACAGATATAGTATACAAACTTGTGGTTACCAAAGAGGATAGATTGGGGAGGAGGGATAAATTAGGAGTTCGGGGTTATGTATACACTACTATATATTAAATAAACAACAAAGGCCTACTGTACAGCACAGAGAACTATAGTAAATATTTTGGAATAACCTATAATGGAAGACAATCTGAAAAAGAAGATAGGTATATGTGTATGTATGTATGGAACAACAGAGTGGTTCCAATTAGAAAAAGGAGTACGTCAAGGCTGTATATTATCACCCTGCTTATTTTACTTATATGCAGAGTACATCATGAGAAACACTGGGCTGGAAGAAGTACAAGCTGGAATCAAGATTGCCAGGAGAAATATCAATAACCTCAGATATGCAGATGACACCACCCTTATGGCAGAAAGTGAAGAGGAACTCAAAAGCCTCTTGATGAAAGTGAAAGTGGAGAGTGAAAAAGTTGGCTTAAAGCTCAACATTCAGAAAACTAAGATCATGGCATCCGGTCCCATCACTTCATGGGAAATAGATGGGGAAACAGTGCCAACAGTGTCAGACTTTATTTGGGGCGCTCCAAAATCACTGCAGATGGTGACTGCAGCCATGAAATTAAAAGATGCTTACTCTTTGGAAGAAAAGTTATGACCAACCTAGATAGCATATTGAAAAGCAGAGACATTTCTTTGCCAACAAAGGTCCGTCTAGTCAAAGCTATGTTTTTTCCAGTGGTAATGTATGGATGTGAGAGTTGGACTGTGAAGAAGGCTGAGCGCCCAAGAATTGATGCTTTTGAACTGTGGTGTTGGAGAAGACTCTTGAGAGTCCCTTGGACTGCAAAGAGATCCAACCAGTCCATTCTGAAGGAGATCAGCCCTGGGATTTCTTTGGAAGGAATGATGCTAAAGCTGAAACTCCAGTACTTTGGCCACCTCATGCGAAGAGTTGACTCACTGGAAAAAAACTCTGATGCTGGGAGGGATTGGGGGAAGGAGGAGAGGGACGACAGAGGATGAGATGGCTGGATGGCATCACTGACTCGATGGACATGAGTCTGAGTGAACTCCGGAAGTTGGTGAGGGACAGGGAGGCCTGGGGTGCTGTGATTCATGGGGTTGCAAAGAGTCAGACACGACTGAGCGACTGAACTGAACTGAAGTGCTATCTAGCTCAAGCATTTTAACAAAACTCTTCAACATCTTTCAAAGATATGGGTAATACTGAAATATTCATCAAGTCGTGTTTTCAGCATTTTGGGGTAAGATGTCAGCTGTCTTCATATCAAACAGTGTTTCTGCCTCTATATCCTATCACAGTCCCTCTATTATCTGTAGCCATGTTTTAAGTATCCATGACATATTTCAGTAATATCCTTAACTCAGTCTCAGAAAAAGAGGAGCTTGATCCAATGATTCTGTAAACCTGGCATCAGTCACCATTAGAGGCTGCAAAATACTTTCCTTAACTAAAGTTTTTCTTTATTCTATATTCATGTGTTCCCTATGTGCTATTTTAAGATGCATCTGCCATCCATTCTCTGTTTCTAAATTGATTTTATCTCTGTGTATGTCTTCCCAACTTAGAGTTAGCAGCTTGACATGAATAAATCGAAGGAAGCATCAATGCAAATGTTTTTTTCTTCCTCCTATATCTCCTTATGCCTGCATATGTGGCACACACCATTCCACTGTCTAATTATGTGAACTCTCCTTGACAACTGCTCCTCTCATTTCATCAGAATCTTCCTTCATAGTGTCCTCCTTGTCCAAATGATTTCAAACTGCACAGAAACTCGACACTGAATTTAGATACATGTGCTTTTACAAAGGCAAAACAAATAAGACAGGCAAGCAAATAAAACTCTGAAATTTAGGTAATTAAGGAGAAATTTTAGAATATTTTTTCTTTGAAAATTTTTAAATAGTATTGCTTCCATTCTTTCAGAGAACTGATATAATAAATGGCCAGAAAGAAAAATATGACTGTAAACCTATGTCAATTTCAGGTGGTAATTGATTTTAACAAATACCTTTCATAACTTGCTGCTCTTAAAGCATATTTTTCTTCATGCTCACATGGCTGCAAAAGGAGCAGAACTGATTTACCTCTTTCAAATGATTACAGTTTGAAGCAGGATTTGCTGTTGATGCAGAGTTAAGAAACTCTGCTTGTTATGGGGTCTCAACACTCCAGGTGGTTGCATTCTAATGTATCAATCAGAAAAATATGAAATTAGTTAGTAAGCTAAGCAGAAAACTGATAAATAACTAAAATAGGGAGGTTTGTATTTATATGGCATAGTGAGCAAAATAATTTTCTTTGCAACTGGGTATGTAAAACAAATGAAGTAAAAGCTTGAGTCCAACAGAGCAAAAGATTTACTCTGTGTGTGTGTGTGTGTGTGTGTGTGTGTGTGTAAACAGTGTTAAAAGCAAGAAAAGAAGAAAAGCTAAAGAAAAACCTGGAGATTGATGCTAAGAGGAAATGGTTTGAGGAGAATTATTCCATGAGGGAAGATTCAGGGAACAGAATTTGATAATCCACTAAGTCTCCTATTGTTCATCAAGATGAAAGCAATATTTGAGTAAAGGGATATGGGGGGAAAAATCATTCAGAATGTCCCACTTTTACCTTCTCCAGGTGTAGATCTGAGGTATCCCTACATACAAAAGGTTAGATGCAGAAGCAAAGCACAATACAGTAGGAGGATAAGTAAACACATGGAATATCTTCCCCAATAGGAAAGGTATGCTTTTAGAGTATGCCTTCTAGTTCTTGATCCTCATTTCAGAAATCAAGAAATAAACTCTTAAAAAACTAAAAATGGAGCTACCATATGATCCAGCAATCCTACTCCTGGGCATACAGCCAGAGAAAAAAATGTAATTCACAAAGGCACATGCACCCCAAATGTTCATTGTGGAGCTGCTTACAATAGCTAAGTCATGGAAGCAACATAAATATTCACTGATAGATAAATGGATAAAGAAGATGTGGTACATACATAAGCAATGGAATTATAATAGTCATAAAAAATGAAATAATTCCATTTGCAGCAACTGGATAGACCTGGAGATTATCATACTAAGGGGAAATAAGTCAGACAAAGAAAGACAATATCATATGATATCATATATATGACATCTAAAAAAAATGATACAAATGAACTTACAGTAAGTCCCCTACATACAAATGAGTTTCATTCCAAGAGCACATTCATAAATCCACTTGTTTGAAAGTCCAAGAAAGGGAGTCTAGGTACCCAACTAATACAATTGGCTATACTGTAGTGTACTGTACTGTAATAGGCTTAAAATACTTTCACACACATAACACATAAAAATGGTCACAAAAATAAAGTTTGAATCTTACAGTACAGTGCCATGAAAATTATAGTAGTACATTACAACAGCTGGCATACAGGGGCTGGCCTCAAGTGAACAGGCTAGAAGAGTTACTGATTGGAGGGGGGAGAGGAGGTAGAACATGATAGAGTTGAAGAGCAATAGGAGACAAATGGCAAGCTGCAATTTCACCCATGCCTGATGTTGATGGAGACTGACGCTGATGGAACCCATGTTTGCATCTTTGAAAGTCTGCAACTTGAAGGTTCGTAAGTAGGAAACTTACTATATTTACAGAACAGAAATGTACTCACAGACTGTGAAAACAAACTTATCATTACCAAAGAGGAAATGTGTGGGGGAGGAATAAATTAGGAGTTTAGGATTAAAGTATGCACACTACTATGTATAAAATAAACAAGGACCTAATGTATAGTACAGGAAACTATATTTATCTTGTAATGACCTAGAACAGGGAGGAATCTGAAAAAGAATATGTACATATATAACTGAATCACTTTGCTGTATATCTGAGACAGCAAACCAACTATTAAAGTGTAAGTTGCTCAGTCATGTCTGCCTCTTTGCAACCCCACGGAATGTAGCCTGCCAGCCTCTTCTGTCCTTGGAATTCTCTAGGCAAGGAAGCTTGGGGCTGGTGCACTGGGATGACCCAGAGGGTTGGCATGGGGAGGGAGGTGGGAAGGGGGTTCAGGATTGGGAACACGTGTACACCCGTGGCAGATTCATGTTGATGTACGGCAAAACCAATACAATATTGTAAAGTAAAAAAAAAATAATAATAATAATAATAATAATAATAATAAAGAAAAAAAAAGAATACTGGAGTGGGTTGCCATTTCCTTCTCCAAGGGGCGGGGGGAAATCAACTATATTTCAACTTAAAAAAAAAAAACTTAACGTAAATCATTGGGCCCCCATCTCAGAACAACTGAATCAAAAATGTTGTGATTGAAGGCCAACCATTGCTTTAACATGCCTTCTAGAAGATTCTGATCCATGCTAAAATTTGAAAGAAAAAAAAAAAAAACCTGCATTAGAAAAATGAAGGAAATAATTTAAGGACTGATTGCCTTAATGGGCAGTTATCTGCTTAATGACTTTTATTTTTCCCTTTAATTCACATTTAATTAAAACACCATTGACCTCTGCCTGTTAAAAAATGGCTACATATTAGGAAAAGTGGATACATCTATTGGATTGGCCCAAATGTTCACCCAGGCTTTTCCAATATTTTATGGAAAAATACTAACAAATGTTTTGGCCAACTCAATAGGCTTTTCAATAGCTGGCTTGGGATCCGTAGAAGTCTGGTCATGGCCTATGTGGAATATCAAATGACAAGAAGAAGCTTTTGAATAAAATAGGAGGTGATATGTTTTATGATGATGGGATAAATTTAGTAATTAATTATTTTCACTTATATAAGTTGCCTTTAATGTTTGTTTACCACAAAGTCATATAGATGACTGACACTATGTTGGGGGAGGGAGTGAAACAAAAGAAAATCACTACTTTCATAAAGTTCACTTTCTTGTGAACCTTGGTGAAAATGTATGTTTTTCCTTCTTTTTATCTCCTTCACTATCAGTGATACTTGAATTAGGACTTGACCTCATATCTATGGCATTGAACACACTGTGAATTCAATAAAATATTTTAATGTTATGTTTGCCAAGTGTCTTTGCCTTCAAGTTACCTGCAAAGCTCCAAACGGTCATGATTGAGGTGGAGGATAACTGCTGCTAGTTCGTATCGGCTTCAAAGTGCCAAATATTGTTACTGACTCCACTAACAATCAGTTCAGTTCAGTTCAGTCGCTCAGTCGTGTCTGACTCTTTGCGACCCCATGAATTGCAGCACCCCAGGCCTTCCGGTCTATCACCAACTCCCGGAGTTCACCCAGACTCACGTCCATCGAGTCAGTGATGCCATCCAGCCATCTCATCCTCTGTCATCCCCTTCTCCTCCTGCCCCCAATCCCTCCCAGGCTCACAATCTTTTCCAATGAGTCAACTCTTCACATGAGGTGGCCAAAGTACTGGAGTTTCAGCTTTAGCATCATTCCTTCCAAAGAAATCCCAGGGCTGATCTCCTTCAGAATGGACTGGTTGGATCTCCTAGCAGTCCAAGGGACTCTCAAGAGTCTTCTCCAACACCACAATTCAAAAGCATCAATTCTTCGGTGCTCAGCCTTCTTCACAGTCCAACTCTCATATCCATACATGACCACAGGAAAAACAATAGCCTTGACTAGACAGACCTTTGTTGGCAAGTAATGTCTCTGCTTTTCAATATGCTATCTAGGTTGGTCATAATTTTCCTTCCAAGGAGTAAGCATCTTTTAATTTCATGGCTGCAGTCACCATCTGCAGTGATTTTGGAGCCCCCCAAATAAAGTCTGACACTGTTGGCACTGTTTCCCCATCTATTTCCCATGAAGTGATGGGACCAGATGCCATGATCTTCGTTTTCTGAATGTTGCTCTTTAAGCCAACTTTTTCACTCTCCACTTTCACTTTCATCAAGAGGCTTTTGAGTTCCTCTTCACTTTCTGCCATAAGGGTGGTGTCATCTGCATATCTGAGGTTATTGATATTTCTCCTGGCAATCTTGATTCCAGCTTGTGCTTCTTCCAGTCCAGCATTTCTCATGATGTACTCTGCATATAAGTTAAATAAGCAGGGTGGCAATATACAGTCTTGACCTACAACTTTTCCTATTTGGAACCAGTCTGTTGTTCCATGTCCAGTTCTAACTGTTGCTTCCTGACCTGCATACAAATTTCTCAAGAGGCAGATCAGGTGGTCTAGTATTCCCATCTCTTTCAGACTTTTCCACAGTTTATTGTGATCCACACAGTCAAAGGCTTTGGCATAGTCAATAAAGCAGGAATAGATGTTTTTCTGGAACTCTCTTGCTTTTTCCATGATCCAGCGGATGTTGCCAATTTGATCTCTGGTTCTTCTGTCTTTTCTAAACCAGCTTGAACATCAGGAAGTTCAGGGTTCACATACTGCTGAAGCCTGCCTTAGAGAATTTTCAGCATTACTTCACTAGCGTGTGAGATGAGTGCAATTGTGCGGTAGTTTGAGCATTCTTTGGCATACCCTTCCTTTGGGATTGGAATGAAAACTGACCTTTTCCAGTCCTGTGGCCACTGCTGAGTTTTCCAAATTTGCTGGCATATTGAGTGCAGCACTTTCAGAGCATCATCTTTCAGGATTTGAAATAGCTCAACTGGAATTCCATCACTTCCACTAGCTTTGTTCGTAGTGATGCTTTCTAAGGTCCAGTTGACTTCACATTACAGGATGTCTAGCTCTAGGTCAGTGATCACACCATCATGATTATCTGGGTCATGAAGGTCTTTTTTGTACAGTTCTTCTGTGTATTCTTGCCATCTCTTCTTAATATCTTCTGCTTCTCTTAGGTCCATACCATTTCTGTCCTTTATTGAGCCCATCTTTGCATGAAATGTTCCCTTGGTATCTCTAATTTTCTTGAAGAGATCTCTAGTCTTTCCCATTCTGTTGTTGTCCTCTATTTCTTTGCATTGATCACTGAGGAAGGCTTTCTTATCTCTTGTTGCTTTTCTTTGGAACTCTGCATCCTGATACTTATACCTTTCCTTTTATCCTTTGCTTTTTGCTTCTCTTCTTTTCACAGCTATTTGTAAGGCCCCCCCGCAGACAGCCATTTTGCTTTTCTACATTTTATTTTCAGTGGGGATAGTCTTGATCCCTGTCTCCTGTACAATGTCATGAACCTCAGTCCATAGTTCATCAGGCACTCTATATATCAGGTCTAGGCCCTTAAATCTATTTCTCACTTCTACTGTATAATCATAAGGGATTTGATTGAGGTCATACCTGAATGGTCTAGTGGTTTTCCCTACTTTCTTCAATTTCAGTCTGAATTTGGCAATAAGGAGTTCATGATCTGGGCCACAATCAGCTCCTGGTCTTGTTTTTGCTGACTGTATAGAGCTTCTCCATCTTTGGCTGCAAAGAATATAATCAATCTGATTTCAGTGTTGACCATATGGTGATGTCCATGTATAGCAACTAGCAAAGTATTTACTTTGCGCTAGGTACTAGTCTAAGTTTTTGCATTTAAAAATTCATCTGTGTCTCTTATATGTGAAACGAACCACCAGTCCAGGTTTGATGCATGATACAGGATGCTCGGGGCTGGTGCACTGGGATGACCCAGAGGGATGGTATGGGGAGGGAGGTGGAAGGTTCAGGATGGGGAACACGTGTACACCCGTGGTGGATTCATGTTGATGTATGGCAAAACCAATACAATATTGTAAAGTAATTGGCCTGCAATTAAAATAAATAGATGTATATTAAAAAAAAAAAAAAACACCTCATCTGATTGTCACAATAACCTAATGAGCCAGGTGCGATTATTAATGTTCCCATCCTACAAATTGGGATACAGAGGCACTTGTAACTTTGCCAAAGTATTCACAGACTGCATTGAACAAGGATTCAGTTCTAGACCATCTCTCTTAAGAAACTGGGCTCTTAATCAATGCACTGGTGCTACTTTTTTATGTCAAGGAGATCATTTCCTAAGAACTCTATACCAGAGAAATCTTCCTGAAGTGCTCGTGACAAACAGTAGAAGTTTCTTCTGATGATGTTGAGAATAGAATGGGTAATTCCTTCTGTGAACTGTCAACCAGGTAACTAGCACTGTCTCCTTAACAGCACTGACTTTGCAACTAAAGCCATTACCTCAGCCTTGGAAGAATTCCTCACATGTTCACTCCATTTCTCTATTTTCTTTCCATCTAATAATATATACATGTAAAATCCCTTTTGTATGTGTACATGCTTCTTTTTTAGCTCTCATTCTCTCCCCAAAATTCACCATCAAACTTACCGAAATAACCTTTTGGAAGTGCTGAAATAAGGCTGTTTCTATAGCAGCAGCTTTCAAATAGCTGACTTTTTTTTTTTTTTTTCTTTTGCAACTGGCACAGCCTTTTAAGGTCAATCAGAAAATTAAAGCAGCTATTCATGAATATGCTGATATTTCAAGAGCCGCCTTGTTCTTTTTCTGATGAAATTATATTAATGAATTCTAGCTAGAGGAGGACAGAGTCAAAAACTTGAAGAGAAACAGTTCTTTTAACAAGGAATATAGCTTAGACTTCTCGAATATCAGAATTTAATTAGATTTTATTCTTCATTACAAAGACTACCAGCTTCTTAAGATCAGGAACAATAACCTATCTTTTTTTTTTTTTTTTTTTTTTTTTTTGTCTAGTATCTCACAGTGCTAAGTGCATAGAATTTACTCAGTAAACACTTGCTTTTTAATTAATTAATTAAAAATCAAAGATTAGGAAGTCTGCTGCCAGTCAAGATTCAGTGAGTCAACTATAGTCTCTCTTTTCCACTGACTTCAACTAAGACCTCTGGGAAAACTGTAAAAAGCAACTACCAGAGGTAAATATAAAAGTATTTTTCTTCCTGTTAATGTACTTAAAAAATTGAAGTAGTTAGAATGGCCACCAAAGATGCCCATGCACTAATCCCTGGAACCTGTAAATATGGTATGTTACAGGGGAAAAGGCACAGTGCAGATACAATTAAGGTCATGACTGATGTTGAAATTAGAAGAAAGGGAAGTTAGAGAAATTTAAAGTAAGTGAGGTCTCAATGTACCACTGCTAGAGGGAGACACATGGATAGCATGAGAAAGTATGCAAGCAGCTTCTAGAAGAAAAGATCGACCCCAGCTGACAGTCAGAAAGGAAATGGGAACTTGAGAGGTCCAGATTCAAGGAAATGTACTCGGCCAACACCTGAATTTAAAGCAGATTCTCTCCCAGACTCTTCAGTAAGGAATGCAGCTCTGCTGACACCTTGACTTAGGCTTTGTGAGAACTTGCACAGAGGACCCAGCTGAATGATGTTGTGCCTTTATTTCTAACCTAAAAAACTGTGGAATAATAAATGAGTGCTGTTTTAAGATTTGTGGTAATTTGTTAAGGCAGTAGTGGGAAAAGAATGCATGTCTAGGTATCAGAAGTGAGGTAGTTATATTAAAAAATACAGGAAAAACAGGCAAACAGGTTTGAAATCTGAGAAATTGAGAGTGGTGGTTTGAAGAATTTGAGACTGGTGGTTTGAAGAATTTTGAAGAATGTGATAGGAAAAAAGTCTATATTGCTCAAACACCCTCTCAGTAGAAATATGGATGCTGCTTGTAAAGACTCAGAAGGAAGGGAGGAAATTTCAAAGAAATCCTAAACAATTTGGAGAAAGTCCACATCACCATGAAATATGGACTTGGAGAATACTACTGGTGAAGGCTAAGGAAAAAAAAAAAAGAAAGAAAGAAACATGTTCTTAGAAACTGGAGGACAATGGACCCATGTCATGCATTGGCTGACAGTTCAGTGGAATTGTCCTGCAGTGATATGGAAAGCAGAATTTGTAAATGAAAGTCTGGAAAATTAGATGTGATTTCCAAGGAAAGTGTTGAAGATGGTTTTCTCTTGATGTTTATGGTAGAATGCAAGAAAAGAGACAAATTAAAGGAAGTACTGTGAAAGAAAAAGGAATCAAGACTTAATGATTCAGGAAATTCTTAGCATATTCAGATGCTAAAATGTCAGGATATTCAGTCAGACAAAATATTCTTTGAAAACATTGAGGGCATGATTCAGATTCCCTGGAAGAAATTAGGGAGCGTCTAGGAATTTTAAGAGTATTATCTTTTAGACATCTCAGCAGAGGCCAAAAATGGAGAAGGGATCTTCTCATTAAGATGTGTAGGCCTAACTTCTGTCTAATGAGCTGAATTTTTGTGACATCCACAGGAGACCCATAAAGTTTTTAAAATTTTATATCAGCAGAAACACTGCCAACTTAGATTGAAAAGGACAGAGAGAGTACAGAATGGAAGAAGGCTGCTGAACCTTCAAAATGCTACTAGTGGTAACCAGGCTGATAAAACTACTCAGCTGCAAACACGTGTTACTTTTCATGAAAAAGACAAGATGACTCAGAGGGCAGAGCCAAGAGACAAGAGAGAAAAACTTAGAGGGCAAATCTGAGAGCTACAGAAAATTACTTCCAGGTATTGAACAATAAGGGAGCTTGAACAGCTGGATTTCAAAACTCATTTGGACTGGTGATTCTTTTTTACAATCCAATATCCCCTTTTGGAAATGGAATATCTATAATCTGCTATCATATACCAATGCCACAAGTGTATGTTGGGAGCAGAAACTTGTTTTTTCAGTTTCACAGGTCCCATGATGTAACAAAACTATGCCCTAGGAGTTGAACTTAATGGGTTATAGTCACAGCCTCATCCACACCTGGTTTAGATGATGAGACTTGGAATTACTGAGTTGCTGAGATTTGTATGTGATCTTTGGATTTGGAATTGATGCTATAATAGTATGAGAACTTTGAGGACCTTTGGGTGAATATAGTTTTCATTTGGAAGGAACATGGATCTCAGTGGGCCAGAGGTACTATGGTAGACAGAATATCTCCCAAATGGTCCACAAGTCTAATACCAAGAATTTATTAATATGTTACATTATGTGACAAAAAGGAATTTACAGAAGTAATTAATGTCACTACATTAAAATATAGAGATTATCTTTGATTATCTAAGTGCCTGTGTGCTAAGTCACTTCAGTCTTTGCGACCCTATGGACTGTATGTGGGCTGACAGGCTCCTCTATCTGTAGGATTCTTCAGGCAAGAATACTGGGGTGGGTTGCCATGTCCTCCTCCAGGGGATCTTCCCAAGCCAGGATTTAACTTGAGTCCCCTGTGACTCCTGCGTTGCAGGCAGATTCTTTACCGCTGAGCCACCCGAGAAGCTTGATCATGTAAGTAGACCCAATGTCACTACATGAGCCCTTAAATGCAACAATTTTCCATTTTCATTTGAAGTCAGAGATGTGACATAAGGGAATGGCAGATTTAAAGAATGAGAGGGGCTCAACTCCCTGCTGCAGAAGGGGAAAATATGGGAAGCTTGAGAAATAGCACAGGTGTCATTTATAAGCAAAGTCCTGCCCCAGCTGTCAGTCAGCAAGGAAACAAAGATCTTGGTACCACAATAGCAATTGGATATCCTTTGCAAATTAATAAATAAGTAAACAAACTCTGATCTAACCTGGTAATAAAGTACAATAATTATCACGAAGAACGTAAGTGGACAAGATCCATCCATTAAATCATGTAGCACCTCAGAGTGAGTTAAAAATAAAACTCAGTAATATGTTAAGTAGTTAGAAAATACTAGAAACAAAGAGAAATTGAGGGAGACAAAATTGTAGCATGATATGTTCAACTTATCAATCTACAACAGATAATACAAATAAAAATTAAATAACATGGAAGAAATTAAATCAAATAAATAAGAGAATTAGCAAGCATACTTTGAAGCCTGTAACCCACTGAGATTATACCTTTTTTTCAAAATGTTTCTCTTTGTACATAAAAATTGTTACCAATAAAATGTAAATAAAGTCAATTGTGCAGAAATAACACAGGCTAACTTTTGATAACAAAACTTAAAATTAGTAATATCAAAAGAGATCAAATGCATAGAAACAAAATGATGCACTCCTAAATGATTCGGTCACATGCTATATTAAATATATCTTATTATCTTAATATTTAGAAAATATGTATGTATCCCTTACTAGTGGTCTTCCATGGTAGCTTAATTGCTAAAGAATCTGCCTGCAATGTAGGAGATCCAGTTCAATTCCTGGGTTGGAAAGATCCCCTGGAGAAGGGATAGGCTACCCCCTCCAGCATTCTTGGGCTTCTTAGACGATAAAGAATCCGCCTGCAAAGTGGGAGACCTGGGTTCTTTCCCAGGGTTGGGAAGATTCCATGAAAGAGGGCATAACAACCCACTCCATTATTCTTGGCTGGAGAACCCTATGGACAGAGGGGCCTTGTGGGCTACAGTCCATGGGGTCACAAAGAGTTGGACAAGACTGACAGAATATGCACAGCACATCCCTCACTATACATGACATTGTTTCAAGATCTTTATTAATATGCTAACCTTTTTGTACCTCTCCATGACTCTATGTGATATTTGTGTGTATAATTATTCCTATTATAACAATTCTCACTGTATAGGGAATAATACAGGCAAAAATATTCAAAAGTAAATTATCTTTAGAGGCTTCTTTTATAGTGAGGAAAAGGAAATTACTGACTTTCCAGAAACACTCATAAGGTTGAGAACTCCAAAAATTGTGTAGGGATAAAAAAAGTTCACCTGAGGCATCTCAGGTTAGAAGTGCCTGTGAATATGATAATAAAGTTATCCAACAGAGGTTTTGATATATAGTTTAAGGCTTAGGAGAAGATATTATGGCTAAAATTTTAAAGCTAGGGAACATCAGCCTCTGGTTAACTGTTGAAATACTTTACCTTGCTATGTAAAATCAATCTCTTTACCTATATGTCTATTAAAACTAGACTTTGAGCTCCTTCAGGGTAAAGACGGTCATATTCATAAATAGATGTTATACTCAAGTAGAAGGTAAAGAATCAGTTCAGTTCAGTTGCTCAGTCATGTCCGACTCTTTGCAACGCCATGAACTGCAGCATGCCAGGCCTCCCTGTCCATCACCAACTCCCGGAGTTTACTCAAACTCATGTCCATTAAGTCTGTGATGCCATCCAACCATCTCACGATCTCACCAGTCCAGGTTTGATGCATGATACAGGATGCTTGGGGCTGGTGCACTGGGATGACCCAGTGGGATGGGATGGGGAGGGAAGTGGGTGAGGGGGTTCAGGATGGGGAACACATGTACACCCGTGGTGGATTCATGTCAGTGTATGGCAAAACCAATACAATATTGTAAATTAATTAGCCTCCAATTAAAATAAATAAATTTATATATAAAAAAGAAGTGTAAGTTAGCACTATTCACAATAGTCAGTACATGAAAACAATCTAAATGTCCATCAATAGATGAATGGATAAAGATGTGGTAAGCATATACTAAGGAATATTATTCAGCCATAAAAAATAAAATATTGCCATTTGCAGCAATATGGATGGACCTAGAGATTCTCATACTAAGTGAAGTAAGTCATAAAGAGAAAGGCACATATCATATGATATTATTTACATGTGTAACCTAAAATATGACACAAATGAACCCATCTCTGAAACAGAAATAGAATCATGGACATAAAGAACAGACTGGTGGTTGCCAAGGAAGAGAGGGTTGGGGGATAGATGGAGTGGGAGATTGGGGTTAGCAGATGTAAACTTTTATGTAAAGAATGGATAAATAACAAGGTGCTACTGTATAGGACAGAGAACTATATTCAATATCTTATGATAAACCATAATGGAAAAGAATAAAAAAAATAAAAAAAATAAGGATGTGCAAGTCTGATTAATTATGCCCCATATATCTATGTATGGAAAGTGGTGTTTCCCTTTGTTCTAGTAAAAAATTGGTAAGATTTTCTTTCATTTTATGAACCTTTAAACTATTATGCTAAGTGATAAAAGCCACCCACAAAAGACCACATATTGTATAATTTCATTTATATGACTTCTATAGAAACAGAAAGTATGTGGAGTCTCGAGGGTAATGGGGAGGATAGGACTTCTTTTTTGAAGTGATTAAAATGTCCTAATGGATTGTGGTTATCTTTGTATATATCTGTGAGTATACTAAACAAAACACTGAATTACACATTTTTAAATATGGATTTTATGACACATGAATTATCACAATAAGCCATTTACAAACTGAATCGGGGAACAGATACATAGCAATGGTACACTGGATTTATTCAGACTCTCATTTGTCCAAGGGCTTTACCAGCTAATTCGATTTAATGAAAGTTATGAGGCACCTATCATATGCAAAATACTGTGTACCATCATTGCAAGAGATAAAAGATGAAACAGCCTCTACTTTTCAGGAGACTACAATGAAGAAAGGAAAATGATGATATAATAATAAAATAATGGTGATGATGATGATGTTAGGAAGAGGAGGAAAGAAGAAGTAACATTCATTGAGTATTTGCTATGTCCCAAAAACTGTATTAAATGCTTTAAATGTTATTTTATCTAATTCTCATAGCAGTCACAGAGATAGATATTGTTGTTTTTCTGATTTTGTTTCTGAGGAAACACACATAACAGGTGAACTAACTTACTTAGGGTCACATACCAAGAAATGGCAGTACTAGTACTTATCCAAGAGCCAATGCTCTTAACAACCTGAGCCTGCAGATATGCAAAATATGTAATACAACATTTTATAGAACTAACACCAAAAAAAGATTTCCCTTTTATCACAGGGAATTGGAATGAAAAAGTAAGAAGTCAAGAGATACCTGGAAAACAGGCAAGTTTGGTTCTGGAGTACAAAATGAAGCAGAGCAAAGGCTAACAGGGTTTTGTCAAGAGAACACGCTGGTCATAGCAAGCACCTGCTTCCAACAACACAGGAGATGACATCACTCAATATCGAAATCAGCTTGATTATGCTCTTTGTAGTCAAAGATGAAGAAACTCTATATAATCAGTAAAAATAAGACCAGGAGCTTATTGTGGCTCAGATCATGAGCTCCTTATTGCAAAATTCAGGCTTAAATTGAAGAACATAGAGAAAACCATGAGGTCATTCAGGTATGACTTAAATCAAATCCTGCATGATTATAGAGTGGAGATGATGACTAGATTCAGGGGATCAGACCTGGTAGACAGAGTGCCTAAAGAACTATGGACAGAGGTTTGTAACATTGTACAGGAGGCAGTGAACAACAACAAAAACAACAACAAAAAGTCCCAAAGAAAAACAAATGCAAGAAGGCAAAGTGGTTGTCTGAGGAGGCTCTACAACTAGCGAAAGAAAGAAAAAAAGTGAAAGGCAAGGGAGACAGGGAAAGATATATCCAATTGAATGTAGAGTTCCAGAGAACAGCAAGGAGAGACAAGAAGGCCAACTTAAATGAACAATGCAAAGAAACAGAGGAAAACAAAAGATTTGGGAAAGACTAGAGATCTCTTCAAGAAAATTGAAGATATCAAGAGAACATTTCATGCAAGGACCTAAAAGAAGAAGAGATTAAGAGTTGGCAAGAACACACAGAATTACTATACAAAAAAGGTCTTAATGATCTGGATAACCACAATGGTATGATCACTCACCAAGAGCCAGAGATTTGGAGTGTGAAGTCAAGTGGGCCTTAGGAAGCATTACTACAAACAAAGCTAGTGGAGGTGATGGAATTCCAACTGATCTATTTCAAATCATAAAAGATGATGTTAAACTGCTGTACTCTATATGTTTGCAAATTTGGAAAACTCAGCAGGGGTCATAGGACTGGAAAAGATCAGTTTTCATTCCAATCCCAAAGAAGGGTAATGCCAAAAAATGTTCCAACTACCATACAGTTGCACTAATTTAACATTCTAGTAAGGTTATGCTCAAAATCTTTCAACCTAGGCTTCAGCAGTATGTGAAGCCAGAAATTCCAGATGTAGAAGCTGGGTTTTAAAGAGACAGAGGAACCAGACATTAAATTACCAACATTTGTTGCATAATGAAGAAATAAAGGGAAATCCAGAAAAATACTTCCTTCTGCTTCATTGACTATACTAAACCTTTGACTGTGTGGATCACAACAAACTAGAAAATTCTTAAAGAGAGGGCAATACCAGACCACTTTACCTGTCTCCTGAGAAACCTGTATGCAAGTAAAGAAGCAACAGTTAGAACCAGACATGGAACAACTGACTGGTTCAAAATTGGGAAGGGAGTAAGACAAGGCTGTATATTGTCACCCTGCTTATTTAACTTATTTGCAGAGTACATCATGTGAAATGCTGGGCTGGATGAAGCACAAGCTGGAATCAAGATTTCTGAGAGAAGTATTAATAACTTCAGATATGCAGAGGATACCACCCTTATGGCAGAAAACAAAGAGGAACTGAAGAGACTCTTGATGAGAGTGAAAGAGGAGAGTGAAAAAGCTGGCTGGAAACCAACATTCAAAAAACTAAGATCATGATATCTGGCCCCACCACTTCAAAGCAAATAGAAGGGGAAAAATTGGAAGCAATGACAGATTTTATTTTCTTGGGCTCCAAAATCACTGCAGACAGTGACTGCAGCCATGAAATTAAAAGACTTGCTGTTGGGAAGGAAAGCTATGACAAACCTAGATAGTATATTAAAAAGCAGAGACATCACTTCGCTGACAAAGGTCTGTATAATCAAAGTAAAAGTTAAAGTCACTTAATCGTGTCCAACTCTTTGTGACCCCATGGACTATAAGTGTGAAATACAGGATACTTCACACTTATCAGCAATAACTGTTTAGGAAGTAAAACTACTTCATTATTCCTCTGATTATGGCAAAAACAATCTTCTAGTAAAGGTTTTTGGAAGGCAGTTTTAAAGCACTCATAGGAATCAATGAAGAATAGGGATTCTATTTTTTATGTATAAGTATAGATGGTTAAAAAAAGTGATAAGGAAATATAAAGTGTGAAATAAGTGTGAAATTCAGTCCATGGAATTCTCCAGGCTAGAATACTGGAGTGGGTAGCCTTTCTCTTCTCCAGAGGATCTTCCCAACCCAGGTATAGGACCCAGGTCTCCCACATTGCAGGCGGATTCTTTACCAGCTGAGCCACAGGGAAGCCCAAGGACTGGGTAGCCTATCTATTCTCCAGCTGATCTTCCCAACCCAGGAATCAAACCAGGGTCTTCTGCATTTCAGGTGAATTTTTTGCCAACTAAGTTACCAGGAAAGATTATACATAATCAAAGGTATGTTTTTTCCAGTAGTCATATACAGATGTGAGAGCTGGACCATAAAGAAGGCTGAGTGCTGAAGAATTGATACTTTTGAATTGTGGTGCTGGAGAAGATTCTTGAGAGTCCCTTGGACTGCAAGGAGATCAAATCAACCAACTCTAAAGGAAATCAACCCTGAATATTTATTGGAAAGACTGAGGCTGAAGCTGAAGCTCCAATACTCTGGCCACGTCATGCAAAAAGCTGACTCATTGGAAAAGGCTCCGATATTGGGAATGATTGAAGGTAAAAGGAGAAGGGGGCAGCAGAGGATGAGATGGCTAGATAGCATCATTGACTCAATGTACATAAATTTTAATCAATTCCAGGAGATCGTGGAGGACAGAGGAGCCTGGGATGCTGTAGTCCATAAACTTGCAAAAAGTCAGTCAAGACTTAGTAACTGAACAACAACAAGAAAAAGATAGATTGATGTATGTGTCATAAGAATCAAAAGTGATAGAGTCATGAAGAAAGAACACGTCTTATTTGCAGCTCAAGTAGGATTAAGAAAACTAGTTCAGCTCTGAAATACATAGGTATCCTTGAATGTTTGACTACAATTTTCATGAGTCATGAAATAGCTTCAAACCTACATCACAAATTAAATACTTCTTTTTTTTTTTGGTAAAATAAATATGGTCAAACAGAAAATGACCACAGAACTACAATGTCAAAGGTGAATCTTTCTCAAAATAAATTTGTAATAGCCAAAGAAAGTATCACAAGATACAAAACCAGAACCCCCAATTCTATTCATTCTCCTTATCTCCAATATAATCTTTATCTTCAGTCTGAGATCTTTTATTTTTTTCTTTTTCTGCTTGCAATTACATTCTTAATCTAGATTGTATTAATTTCCCCCCATCTCTTGTCTACTTTCTTATTGACTTTCCCACTGCTTCCCATCCCACAAATTTACTTAAATATTTTGTCTAAAGCTATTCTTATGAATCACATAGCATACATTTACTAGTAACAATTGTAGTGCTTTTCACATAAGGGATAACTTATTCAGCTTTTAGTCTGTAGGCAACATATTAAATGTTCACCTTCACTTAAATCTACTTAGTCTATTGTTTTCTACATATTTCCTTATCACTTTTTTTAACGATCGTCTATACTTATACGTAAAAAATAGCATCCCTATTCTTCATTGATTCCTATGAGTGCTTTAAAACTGCCTTCCGAAAACCTTTACTAGAAGATTGTTTTGGCCATGATAAGAGGAATAATGAAGTAGTTTTACTTCCTAGACAGTTATTATTGCTGATAAGTGTGAAATACCCTAGGCCACCCTCTTCTTCAGTCATTACATAAAAACCAATGCAAATAAAATAACATTTCCTTCTGTTATAGGATAACTGATTACTTTTGAATCATTCTGCTGACTACATGAAGATGTGATAGAAATAAGTGAGTTATTTTATGTAAATAATGAAACAGACATTCTAGAGTTGTATGTTACTATTCAGAATACGATAGTTGATTGCTGCAGTAATGAAAAGGAAGACCCAAAATCTCAGTGGCTTAACGCATAACAGTTTATTTCTCACACTCAAAACATTCACCCCAAGTCCATCAGCTCTTCAGGGCAGGTCCCTTACAAACAGAGATACAGGTTGCATCCATCTTGTAGGTACACTATTTGGAGCACACTGCTTTCAGGTCCACATGGCAGGTAAAGAGAGCTGGAGGGTCACACAAGACTTTTTACTGCACCAGTACTGAAACGACACATCACTTTTGTTTACAATCTCTCTGTAATCCTTCTGCTGGAAGTAATAAATGGCATTGCCTAACTATAAGGGCCTGGGAAGTGAATGCGAGCCCATAGATATTTGATAGTTGTTAATGTCTTTGCCACATTCTACAAATAATACATGCTTTTTAATATTTTAATAAAAAATAATTTTGGAAAACTCTATATGGATAAAAATTTCCCTTAAATATAATATTTTATTGGCATATAGATATAGCTATATTTTAGGAAAGAGCTACAGTTATGAAGCTTCAGTGTGACCTAACAAGGCATTACATTTATAATGTTCCAAGAATGTTACTGAGAGAATCTGGTGTATGCACTGCAAAAATTTGGGGAGTCAACATGTTATTTATGTACCAGATGTTTTCTATCTTTATAATAATTTTACTTTTGACTCAAGGGAGCTGACATAAAATCAGCTACTTAAAAAAAATAGCTATCTATTCTCTCCTCATGCCAAAATACTTTGTACATATGACATTACAATTAGCACATCTTCTGTAATGGGTGTTTTTAGGCATCAATTTATAATTCATATTGCTCTTATATAAAATATGTAAAGCAAAAATAAATTTCAACTTATTTCAGCATAGTGGTAAACATGAATTAGCAACAAACACGAGGCAACAAACTCCAAATCTTAGTAAAATATGAAACAGACTATAATCTCCTAATTTAACTCTTATTTTAATTCAATATTAATGCTTAAGACAACAAATTTTTAAACAGCATACTAAGATTTTGGCAGTAGTTTTATGTAACAAGACATACAGCGTACTAGAGGTCTGGCACTCAACTTGCTTACAGTAAACCAGCTTCAATATGAAGGCATTAAATATTTTTTATAATCTTCTTTTTACATGCTAAATATTTTGGAAAGTATGCAATCAAACACAGTAATGAAATTAATATAGTAAGATTAATAAATTAAAAACTTGAAACTTGTACCCTAAGCATAAATCATATTAAAAAAAGGATTATTGTTTATATAGAATGTCCCTGGATAATCAAAACTTAATAGTATGAAACATGCAAAACATTTCAGGATAAAGATTTATTAATAAAAAAAAATACCAGGATCTATTTAAAATGATTCTCCTCCAAAGGATATCAAAGTTAATTCAAATCATGTAACACTCTAACACTAAATATTATTCAGTACTGTTGAAGTGGAGATAAGTTTTATAAAACTAGGGTTTTACATATACTGTAAATTGCTGTCTTTCTTGTTCATGTGAAGCAGCATACATTACTAAGTAAAAAGAATGGCTGCTGCACTAGCAAAAATAGGATGTGTAAGTATCAAAGGCACACTATTCAGCTTGCCAAAGTGATAGCAAACTCTTTTCCCCCCACAGCCCTTTCCCCATGTAAACAAAAGTTTATTAAGGAGAAAAAAAAAACTAAATTTTAATCTTCAAATGTAAATATTTTGAGACATTAATGTTAAGTCCATGCTTCAAAAAGGTCAACTATTGTTGCCTGGATATTTCTGAATATATTTTAAAGATGTATCCAAATTAGATACTTTTGACATTAGATACATTGTTTGGTCAGAATTATTTATCATCTAAAACATTTAATTTAATTCTAAACATTTTAACCACTAGTATGACAACACGATTTTAGCTCTCAGAGAAATTAGCCAGTGGAGGGAAAAACATGTAAACAAAACAAAACCCTACATTTAAGCTGCAGGCAACAATTAAGGCCCTTTCTGGCACAGTGGTATTTGACTGGCAACAAAGTCCAGGAATAATTCTACTAACACAGGGAAACTCATGCATTTTGGTAAATATGCTCTAACACTCACAGTTGAATTTTCCTATAGACCTTCCTTGATTTTTTCAACAGGTAAATCTTTCTTTTTTTTCTTTTTCTTTTTTTTTTTCTGATACTATCCTGATTTGTGACTTGAACCTGATTTCTTTTTCTTCTTCTTACTATGTTTTTTGTGCTGTTTCTTCTTCTTCTTTTTTGCTTTTTCTGTTGCTTTTTCTTGCTCTTCACGTCTTCTCTTCTTTTTTGTTTGCATCTCTTTTTCATAATCTGATTCTGATGAGGACTCCAATGATAAAGGTTTATCCTCAGGACAAGTTTTCTTTCTTTTTTTGCTGAGATTTCTAATACACTTTTCTTTCTCTGTTTCATCCTTTGACTTCTTTTTCTTTTTTACAGATTCCTTGCTCTCTGATTCAGAATCACATGGAGAGCTTTCTGATGATTTGTATGAATGGTTCTTCTTTTTTTTTCTCTTTTTTCCTTCTTTCTTTTCCTCATCTTCAGAATCTGGGGAACTGCTTGAAGAATCAGTGCTTAATGAAGAAGAAGATGAAGACCAACAAGATTTCTTCTTTTTCTTTTTCTTTCTGTCTCTCTTTTTGGATAAACTCTCATTTCCACTTAATAATTTCTCTCTGCTTTTTTCTAGTTCCTTCTTCCAGTTCTCATTCATTTTTTCTTCAAATTCAGCTAATGCCTTGGAGCCTTTCTTTTTATTTTCTAATTGTTTCTTCACTTCTTCCCAGGTGGGCCTTGGTCGATTCAGATAATCTTGTATTGTTGGGCCTGCAGATTGAGATAGGCCCCTCCATCTGGCCATTGCTATAGGATTCATATAGGCCACCCGATTGTCCCGCTTCCCCATGGTTCCTGATGGTTCCCAGAGCAGACTCTCAGTTTCTAAAGAGAATAAAGACAGACACCCTCCTTAAATTCTTCATCTGCTGGTATACCAAACAGGTTCCATTCTGTGAGAGAAGCAGATGGAATGATTACAAAACGCCCTTAATATAAGACAAAGTAAGCACATAAGTTTAATTGTTCACTGTTTATCACGTAGTATGGTAGAAAGATTTACAAAATCTTAGACTTTGAGAAAAAATAATATATACACAAAAGTTTTACATGTTTTAGACATTGTGGTATAAATATAACATAAAGTGTTTTTCATATCTCATGTAAGGTTCTGACTGTTATCTAAATTTTAAATAACTATTTCTTTTTATATTGTATGGTACTTACCTTCCTTTTTTCTTTCTTTCATTCTGCCTTATATGGTATAATGAGAGAGAAATTTCTGTAGCCAAATTCTGTACCAGGCACACCGTCCCCATTTTAGTAGAGTGCAGCACAATCCATTCCACTCTTTGACAGAAACCTAGGAGTGATGCCTGAAAAATCCTTCTCCCTCAATTCACATATTCAATTCATTAATAAAACTTGCTGCTTAAACCCCCACAACAAAAGGTTTCATGTTTGTTCACTTCTCTTCAAATATGCTGTCATCAAAATAGTGCAGGTACTGTCACCTGTCATTTGGATTATTAATCTCTATTAGATGCCAGGGACTGCTCAGTGTTGTGCAGTGGATTATCTTATTCAGTCTCTAGACTAGTCTAGAGGTTAGTCATAGATCAACATCCCATGAAGTTGATCCCGTCATTATCCTATTATACAAATGAAGAAACTGAAGCTTAGAGAGTTTGAGTAACTTGCATAAAGTGAAATAATAAATGGCAAATGGTAAAACCAGGATTTAAATCAAGGCAGCATGAAGCCAAACCTTGTACACTTAACACATTATATTGCCTCTTGACATCAACTTCTTGACAGCCCTATTTTTTGCCCTTATTCTCTTCCCTCTCAGTCCCACACTGAAATCAGAAGGATTTTAAAATAGTCTAGTGGCTTTATATTTTAATGAAAATCAATCCAAATTCCTATAAAGATCCAATACAATCTGTCCTGCTTATAGCTCTTACATTTCAACAGTTTTCTCAATTCTATCTTTTCCAGTTTTCTCTTGGTTTCTGGAACATGCTAAGCTTCAAGCTTAGCCACCTTAGCCAGTTTACCTCATCTTCAGATCTAAGTTTAAAGTCAGTTCCTCAGAAAGGCAACTATTAGGTTGAACTATATAAAATCACCAATTATAATGAACAAAAATAGTCAAATACTAGCAATTTCACATGGCTCAAGCTTATACTATGTTGCTTCTGTATCTATCCCTTACACTCATTATTCTGTATAACAGTTTCTTGCCTCTTATATTCATAGCACTTAGAAAACTGATGATTATTTTCTTTATCTATTTGAATGTGTATTTGTGTGTGTGTGTGAATGCATGTGTGTGTTCACATGCATATGCATATGTGTATTCATTTCTAAATATAAGGCCAAGAAGGGTAAAAGTCACATTTGGCCTGTCTTCTAGCCATGATGTTCCCAGTACCTTACATGGCATCTGGTCCACACTAAGTACTCAATAAATATTTGCTCAATAATAAACAAACAAATGAGTGGATTGATGGATGGGTAACTCTGTGAGAGAGGTGCATTCAGAGAAGGCTCCTGAAGTTGGTGATGCCAGTACAAGGTTTTGAAGAATAAATAGGAGTTCACTGAAGAAATGAGGAACTGAAAGACATTCTAGGCAGAAGAAACATTACATGGCTTCTGCACAACAAAGGAAACTCTAAGCAAGGTGAAAAGACAGCCTTCAGAATGGGAGAAAATAATAGCAAATGAAGCAAAGGACAAATAATTAATCTCAAAAATATACAAGCAACTCCTGCAGCTCAATTCCAGAAAAATAAATGACCCAATCAAAAAATGGGCCAAAGAACTAAAGAGACATTTCTCCAAAGAAGACATACAGATGGCTAACAAACACATGGAAAGATGCTCAACATCACTCATTATCAGAGACATGCAAATCAAAACCACAATGAGGTACCATTTCATGCCAGTCAGAATGGCTGCTACCCTAAAGTCTACAAGCAATAAATGCTGGAGAGGGTGTGGAGAAAAGGGACCCCTCTTACACTGTTGGTGGGAATGCAAAGTAGTACAGCCACTATGGAGAACACTGTGGAGATTCCTTAAAAAAACTGGAAATAGAACTGCCTTATGACCCAGCAATCCCACTGCTGGGCATACACACCGAGGAAACCAGAATTGAAAGAGACACGTGTACCTCAATGTTCATCGCAGCACTGTTTATAATAGCCAGGACATGGAAGAAACCTAGATGTCCATCAGCAGACGAATGGATAAGAAAACTGTGGGTACATATACACAATGGAGTATTACTTGGCAATTAAAAAGAATACATTTGAATCAGTTCTAATGAGGTGGATGAAACTGGAACCTATTATATACAGTGAAGTAAGCCAGAAAGAAAAACACCAATACAGTATACTAACGCATATATATGGAATTTAGAAAGCTGGTAATGATAACCCTGTATGCGAGACAGCAAAAGAGACACTGATGTATAGATCAGTCTTTTGGACTCTGTGGGAGAGGGAGAGGGTGGAATGATTTGGGAGAATGGCATTGAAACATGTATAATATCATATAAGAAACGAATCACCAGTTCAGGTTCGATGCAGGATACAGGATGTTTGGGGCTAGTGCACTGGGATGACCCATAGGGATGGTACGGGGAGGGAGGTGGGAGGGGAGTTCAGGATGGGGAACACATGTACACCCGTGGCAGATTCATGTTGATGTATGGCAAAACCAATACAATATTGTAAAGTAATTAGCCCTCAATTAAAATAAATAAATTTATATTAAAAACAAATAAAGTGTAAACTTGGAAAAAAATACAAAATAAAATTTGGATTTACCTGAAAAAAAAATACGTGAAAAAAACAAAGAGACTTGAAAGATCACCGTATTTAGTGTTAATGGAGCCTAAAGCGAAAGAGCGTAGTAGCAGGAGGTGAGGCTGCATAGGAAGTAAATAGCCTGATCGTAGAGGCCTTCTTAGGTCATTTTAACATCTTAAGATTTTGTCCTATACTTGTTAGGAAGCCAACACAAAGTCTGAAGGGAAAGATAAGATATGTTATGGATTTTTATGTAAGTCTCCATCCTGACTTGACCCTTTAAGTCGACCTAATATACTTACCCACCATAAGCTCAATGCCACAGATTTAAACAGTTACTCTTGGTAATAGTTTCTGGATTTGATTTGTTCTGTTAACTTACTCTCCCTCCTCTTCAGTTCTCTTAAGTATTTTTGTCATTTTCCCTCTTACTGGAACCCAAAGGTGTGTCAAATATCATTGTTTCACATACTTGATCATCAATTGCCTTTAAGGATTTTAGTTCACATTCAATTGGTGGTTGTTTCCACTACTGCACACTTGAAATAGCATAATCCATTCTAATTACAGTTCCTTGAAACTTAGTATTAATATCATCTAGAAAGACAGGCAAAGACCAATTCACAAATGCTGGAATGAGATGCTGAGGTTTTAATTTATTCTATGGAACTTATAATGAAGCTAATGGGGAGACAGTGACTATTTTAAGCAGGAGAGTGATATGATCACGTGTGAGTATTTAAAAGACAATTTCTTACAGCATGAAAGATGAGCTGGAGGTAGATAAACCTGAAGACAATGAGGTTAATTCAGGTATTCATACAGATAAGGAAAGAGTCTGAAATAAAAATAGTGGTATTATGAGTGAAAAGGGGGAAATATGAGCCATACTAAGGAGATCCTACTGGAATTAACGAGCAATTAGATACAAAGCATGAGGAAGAGAAAGGAATCTAGGGCAAGGTTCTGCCCTGTTGTTGTAGTTCAGTCACTCAGTGTCCGACCCTTTGCAACCGGATGGACTGCAGGACGGCAAGCTTCCCTATCCTTCAATATCTCCCGGTGTTTGCTCAAACTCACATCCATTGAGTTGGTGATGCTATTTAATCATCGTCCTCTGTCTCTCCCTTCTCCTCCTGCCCTTAATCTTTCCCAGCACCAGTCTTTTCCAATGAGTTGGCTCTTCACATCAGGTGGCCAAAGTATTGGAGCTTCAGCTTCAGCATCAGTCCTTCCCATGAATATTCAGCGTTGATTTCTTTTAGAATTGACTGGTATGATCTCTTTGTAATCCAAGGGACTCTCAGCATTTCAAAAGCATCACTTCCTCGGTGGTCAGCCTTCTTTATGGTCCAATTCTCACATCTGTAACATTACTACAGGAAGAAACATAGCTTTGACTATATGGACTTTTGTCATCAAAGTGATATCTCTGGTTTTTAACATGCTGTTTAGGTTTGTCATAGCTTTCCTTCCAAGTAGCAAAATGTCTTTAATTTCATGGTTGCAGTCACTATCCACAGTGATTTTTGAGTCCAAGAAAATAAAATCTGTCATTATTTACAATTTTTCCACATCTATTTGCCATGAAGTGATGAGACCGGATGCCATGATCTTAGTTTTCTGAATGTTGAGTTTTAAGCCAGCTTTTTCACTCTCCTCTTTCACCCTCATCAAGAGGCTCTTCAGTTCCTCTTAGCTTTCTGCCATTAGAGTGGTATCATCTGAATACTTGAGGTGGTTGATATTTCTCCTGGCAATCATGAATCCAGCTTGTGATTCATCCAGCCTGGCATTTCGCATTATGTACACTGCATAATACTTAAATAAGCAGGTAACAATACACAGTCTTGAAATAATCCTTTCCCAATTTTGAACCATCCTGCTGTTCCATGTCTGGTTCTAGTTGTTGCTTCTTGACCTGCATACAGGTTTCTCAGGAGGCAGGTAGGGTGGTCTAGTATTCCAATCTCTTTAAAAAGTTTTCAGAGTTTGTTGTGATCCACACAGTTAAAGGCTGTAGCATAGTCAATGAAGCAGACTTAGATGTTTTTTTCTGGAATCCCCTTGCTTTTTCCACGATCCAACAGATGTTGCCAATTTGATCTGCCTTTTCTGGCTTGTGAGACAAGATAAAAGGCCAATGACTAGATAATATAGGAAATTACATAGACTTTGAGTAAAGTTCTAGGTTCAATGTTAGATTTATAAAGCTTGAAACATGTGAATGAACCTACATGTAGGAAATTGGATGTATGGGTGATAAAACTCTGGAATGTGACCTGAGTTAGAGATACAGGATTGGCAGTCACTGCGTGATGGCTAAAGTCATGAGAGAAAATTAAACTACCTTGAGGGAATATTTTATATGAAAAAAAGGTTTGAGCACTGGTTCCAAATGAAAAACACACAAGGGGCTGGCAGAGAAAGTAAAACTTACAAAGAAGACATCAGAAAAGTAGGGTTACAGAAAGACAGTGGGGAGAGTAACATTTCAAGGTGAGGGCAATCATCCTTAAAGGTTCATAAATTTCACTTGAGGGATTTCTAAACATTAAAATTTGAGGAAAAAACCTAAATGCTCATCAATAACAAACGGGTTGTATGAATTATAGTACACACCATACAGAAAGTTCACCAATGTAACTACTGGTTATCTCTGCATATGAGAAGGCATTATTTCCTTTTGTATGTTTTTCTATACTATTTATACTTTTTACAATGAGCAGGTATTAAGTTTAACTTTAAAAAAATCCAGAAAAAAATGATGTTATGGACAACTATACTAAGTCAAATAGGTCAAATAAGATAAAATCTGAAAATGCCCATTATATTTGACTGTGAAGAAATTATTGGTAACTTTTGCTAACACAATTTCAATTAGTTAGGGCAGAGACCAGTTGACAGAGGGTTAAAGAGTAAATTGGAGGTGAGAAATTACAGACATAGGGTATGTGTTAGTTGGTCTGTCATTTCTGACTCTTTGCAACCCCATGGAGTGCAGCCTGCCAGGCTCCTCTGGCCATGGAATTCTCCAGGCAAGAATACTTGAGTGGGTAGCCATTCCCTTTTCCAGGGGGTCTTCCTGACTCAGAGATTGAACCTGTGTTTCCTGCATTGCAGGCAGATTGTTTACCAGCTGAGCCACCAGTGAAGCCCAAAGAGAGATGAAGAATTTTCAA
The DNA here is from genome assembly GCF_029407905.1 of Bubalus kerabau. Taxonomy (NCBI): domain Eukaryota; kingdom Metazoa; phylum Chordata; class Mammalia; order Artiodactyla; family Bovidae; genus Bubalus; species Bubalus kerabau. The sequence continues at coordinate 54,152,754 of NC_073647.1, read as the reverse complement.
AAAATGATTTTTTTCTTATATTTGTTTTTATCATAGAAGAAACTTGAACATATTTAGAGGCTGATGATGTTTAAACAGAAAGACTTTAAAGAAGACAGGGAAGAGAGGCAATAATTATTTGTGGCAAAACCATAGAAGAAACAGAGAGGAATCAAAGGCATAGTTGGAGGATCTCCCTTCTTGAAAGAGCAGAGAAAAAGAATAAAGAGTATGGGTATAGTTTTTTTTTTTTTTTTTTCTTTTGTTAGTGACAGGGAAGATGGAAGGGGGAAATTTGAAGCATTTCTCACATAAAAGCCTTCATTTTCACTCAATCATACATGCCAAGATCATCTGCTACGATTGACAGGTTGAGATAGCATAGGAGTTTTGAGAACAATAGTTACAATTTGAAATAATACCAGACAAGTGTTGTGGGAGGCCTTCAGACTTGCAGAATCTGTGTGCTCTTTTCTCAGAAGATAATAATACTGAGAAAAAAAAAATAACAGCAACACCTGCTCAAGTACTCTGTCTTAAAAGTACTGTGGCTTACTTTCTGTTTCTATTTTAGAAAAGAAACTTTATTTTCTTTATCTCTATTCATTTGTATGAAGTATACTGATTTTGTATAAATACTAGATACAAACTGTAACAGCCTTTCTGGTTATTTAAGTATTATAACAATTATCCGTTCATTCATTTTTATAGCAACTCCCATTTGATCATCTATTATGCACCAGATACTATGCTATATCCCATGGAGATTATGATCTAGTAAAAGTAAAAGTCATTATACAAATATCAAACAAGTGAGTATCAATTATAATCATGTTTAGAATGATAAAGGAAAAGCACAGGACACTATGAATAATAGGTGAACTAACTTAGAATAGAAGGTCAACTCTGAGATACTAACATACAATTACCATGTAATCTGAGACCTGATGGATAAATTAGAGCTAGCCAGATGAAGGTGTGGAGAAGGCAATGGCACCCCACTTCAGTACTCTTGCCTGGAAAATCCCATGGACAGAGGAGCCTGGTAGTCTACAGTCCATGGGGTCGCTAAGAGCCGGACACGACTGAGCGACTTCACTTTCACTTTTCACTTTTATGCATTGGAGAAGGAAATGGCAACCCACTCCAGTGTTCTTGCCTGGAGAATCCCAGGGACAGGGGAACCAGGTGGGCTGCCCTCTATGGGGTCACACAGAGTCAGACACGACTGAAGCAACTTAGCAGCAGCAGCAGCAGCAGCAGATGAAGGTGACTAAAGATAAAGGAGTAATAAAAGAGCCAAAGTTGACATATGTTCCAATCACAAGGAATATCAGATGCTAAGGCCCTAAGGTGAAAAGGAAAAGCCAAATGCAATGCATATATTCACATTACTACACTGTTGTAAACTAGACATCATATCCACTTCATGTTAAAAGTGATTGTATCAACACCATTTTTCATTGAACATGCTCATGTGAAAGTCAATATGAATTCAAATTAATTAAAAGCATATTTTAATGTTTCACAGTCTTAATTTCAATTGTCACTATCATCAAGGCTAGTTATTTTAAAGAGCTACTCTATTTTACAAATCATTTCATTCAATTTTTAATGATATATCAAACTGTAGGCAATGTACGCTCTCTCTCACAGACATAGGAACTTCAGCTGAAAAATCTTTGCAAATAGTTGGCAATAGCTCTGAGACTTTACCCCATGGCGGCGGCGAAGAGGAGCTACCCCATGTCCGAGGTCAGGGGTGGCAGCTGAGAGGAGCTACCCCACGTCCCAGGTAAGGGGCGGCGGCCGTGAGGAGCTATCCCCTGCCCGAGGCCAGGGGTGGCAGCCGGGAGGGGCTGCCTCATGCCCAAGGCCAGGTGCGGCGGTTGGGAGGAACAGCCCCACATCCAAGGAGCCATGGCTGCATGGGAACAGGAGGGCCTAGAGGAGCTATGCCACATTCAAGGTCAGGAGGGGCAGTGGTGAACTGATACCCCTCATCTAAGGTAAGGAGCAGTAGCTGCGCTTTGCTGGAACAGCCGTGAAGAGATACCCCACGTCCAAAGTAAGAGAAACCCAAGTAGGATGGGAGGTGTTGCAAGAGGGCATCAGAGGGCAGACACACTGAAACCATGCTCATAGAAAACTAGTCAATCTGATCACACTAGGACCACAGACTTGTCTAACTCAATGAAACGAAGCTATGCCCTGTGGGGCAACCCAAGACAGGCAGGTCATGGTGGAGAGGTCTGACAGAATGTGGTCCACTGGAGAAGGGAATGGCAAACCACTTCAGTATCCTTGCCTTGACAACCCCATGAACATTATGAAAAAGCAAAATGATGGGTACTGAAGAGGAACTCCCCAGGTCAGTAGGTGTCCAATATGATACTGGATATCAGTGGAGAAATAACTTCAGAAAGAATGAAGGGATGGAGCCAAAGCAAAAACAATACCCAGTTGTGGATGTGACTGGTGATAGAAGCAAGGTCCGATGCTGTAAAGAGCAATATTGCAGAGGAACCTGGAATGTTAGGTCCATGAATGAAGGCAAATTGGTAGTGGTCAAACAAGAGATGGCAAGAGTGAACGTCGACATTCTAGGAATCAGCGAACGAAAATGGTCTGGAATGGGTGAATTTAACTCAGATGACCATTATATCTACTACTGTGGGCAGGAATCCCTCAGAAGAAATGGAGTAGCCATCATGGTCAACAAAAGAGTCCAAAATGCAGTACTTGGATGCAATCTCAAAAACGACAGAATGATCTCTGTTCATTTCCAAGGCAAACCATTCAATATCACAATAATCCAAGTCTATGCCCCAACCAGTAATGCTGAAGAAGCTGAAGTGGAACGGTTCTAATGAAGACCTACAAGATCTTTGAGAACTAACACCCCAAAAAGATGTCCTTTTCATTACAGGGTACTGGAATGCAAAAGTAGGAAGTCAAGAAACACCTGGAGTAACAGGCAAATTTGGCCTTGGAATACAGAATGAAGCAGGGCAAAGGCTAATAGAGTTTTGCCAAGGGAATTCACTGGTCATAGCAAACACCCTCTTCCAATGACACAAGAGAAGACTCTACAGATGGACATCACAAGATGGTCAACACTGAAATCAGATTGATTATATTCTTTGCAGCCAAGGATGGGGAAGCTCTATACAGTCAACAAAACAAGACCAGGAGCTGACAACAAAACAAGACAATAAGGAGCATGAGCTCCTTATTGCCAAATTCAGACTTAAATTGAAGAATGTAGGGAAAACCACTAGACCATTCAGATATAACCTAAATCAAATCCCGTATGATTTTACAGTGGAAGTGAGAAATGAATGTAAGGGACTAGATCTGATAGAGTGCCTGATGAACTATGGATTGAGGTTCATAACACTGTACAGGAGACAGGGATCAAGACCATCCCCATGGAAAAGAAATGCAAAAAAGCAAAATGGCTGCCTGAAGAGGCCTTACAAATAGCTTTAAAACGAAGACAAGTGAAAAGCAAAGGGGACTAGGAAAGATACAAGCATCTGAATGCAGATTTCCAAAGAATAGCAAGAAGAGATAAGAAAGCTTTCCTCAGCAATCAATGCAAAAAAATAGAGGAAAACAACAGAATGGAAAAGACTAGAGATCACTTCAAGAAAATTAAAGATATCAAGGGAACATTTCATGCAAAGATGGGCTCGATAAAGGACAGAAATATGGACCTAAGAGAAGCAGAAGATATTAAGAAGAGGTAGCAAGAATACACAGAAGAACTGTATAAAAAAGATCTTCATGACCAAGATAATCACGATGGTATGATCACTCAAGTAGAGCCAGACATCCTGGAATGTTAAGTCAAGTGGGCCTTAGAAAGCATCAATACTAACAAAGCTCCTGAAAGATGATGCTGTGTAAGTGCTACACTCAATATGCCAGCAAATTTGGAAAACTCAGTAGAGGCCACAGGAATGGAAAAGGTCAGTTTTCATTTCAATCCCAAAGAATGGTAATGCCGAAGAATGATCAAACTACCACACAATTGCACTCATCTCACACACTAGGAAAGTAATGCTCAAATATCTCCAAGCCAGGCTTCAGCAGTACATGAACCGTGAACTTCCAGATCTTCAGCTGGTTTCAGAAAAGGCAGAGGAACCAGAGATCAAATTTCCAACATCCGCTGGATCACTGAAAAAAGCAAGAGAGTTCCAGAAAAAACATCTATTTCTGCTTTATTGACCCTGCCAAAGCCTTTGACTGTGTGGATCACAATAAACTGTGGAAATTTCTTCAAGAGATGGGAATACCAGCCCATCTGACCTGCCTTTTGAGAAACCTATATGCAGGTTAGGAAGCAACAGTTAGAACTGGACATGGAACAACAGACTGGTTCCAAATAGGAAAAGGAATACATCAAGGCTGTATATTGTCACCCTGCTTATTTAATTTATATGTAGAGTACTTCATGAGAAACGCTGGACTGGAAAAAGCACAAGCTGGTATCAAGATTGCCGGGAGAAATATTAATAACCTCAGATATGCAGATGACACCACCCTTATGGCAGAAAGTGAAGAGCAACTAAAAAGCCTCTTGATGAAAGTGAAAGAGAGTGAAAAGGTTAGCTTAAAGCTCAACATTCAGAAAACTAAGATCATGGCATCCAGTCCCATCACTTCATGGGAAATAGATGGGGAAACAGTGGAAACAGTGTCAGACTTTATTTCTTGGGGCTCCAAAATCACTGCAGATGGTGACTGCAGCCATGGTACGGGTAGGGAGGAGGGAGGGGGGTTCAGGATGGGTAACGCGTGTATACCTGTGGTGGATTCATGTTGATGTATGGCAAAACCAATACAATATTGTAAACTAATTAACCTCCAATTAAAATAAATAAATTTATATTAAAAAAAATAAAATAAAAGACACTTACTCCTTGGAAGGAGCAACCTAGATAGCATATTGAAAAGCAGAGACATTACTTTGCCAACAAAGGTCCGTCTAGTCAAGGCTATGGTTTTTCCAGTGGTCATATATGGATGAGAGTTGGACTGTGAATAAAGCTGAGTGCCGAAGAATTGATGCTTTTGAATTATGGTGTTGGAGAAGAGTCTTGAGAGTCCCTTGGACTGCAAGGAGATCCAACCAGTCCATTCTAAAGGAGATCAGCCCTGGGTGTTCTTTGGAAGGAATGATGCTAAAGCTGAAACTCCAGTACTTTGGCCACCTCATGCGAAGAGTTGACTCATTGGAAAAAGACTCTGATGCTGGGAGGGATTGAGGGCAGGAGGAGAAGAGGACGACAGAGCATGAGATGGCTGGATGCCATCACTGACTCAATGGACGTGAGTTTGAGTGAACTCTGGGATTTGGTGTTGGAGAGGGAGGCCTGGTGTGCTGTGATTCATGGGGTTGAAAAGAGTCAGACATGACTGAGCCACTGAACTGAACTGAACTGAGACTTTAAAACACTGAACTCTTCTGCAAAGCTCTGGAAATTTGGATGCAGCCTCTATCAAAAAAAAATTAATGTTCTTTATTACCACTAGTTAATGTAAGTTTAAATATCATGCTACTGAAATAAATGCCTCGTAAACCTACTTAAAGGCTTTAAGATTACAATGAGTCTACTATATTATAAAATAATGATAATCATATGCACATATGCTAGCAAAGTGATGCTCAAATTTATCCAAGCCAGGCTTCAACAGTACCTAAACTGTGAGCTTACAGATATTCAAGATGGATTTAGAAATGGCAGAGGAACCAGAGATCAAGTTGCCAACATCGCTGGATCATTGAAAAAGCAAGAGAGTTCCAGAAAAACATCTACTTATCCTTTATTGACAATGCCAAAGCCTTTGATTTTGTAGATCACAACAAACTGAGGAAAATTCTTTAAGAGATGGGGACACCAGACCACCTGACCTGCCTCCTGAGAAATCTGTATGCAGGTCAAGAAGCAACAGTGAGAACTGGACATGGAACAACAGACTGCTTCCAAATCCTGAAAGGAGATGTCAAGGCTATATATTGTCACTCTGCGTATTTAACATATATGAGGAGTACATCATGAGAAATGCTGGACTGGATGAAGCACAAGCTGGAATTAAGATTGGCGGGAGAAATATCAATAACCTCAGACATGCAGATGACACCACACTTATGAAAGAAAGCAAAGAAGAACTAAAGAGCCTCTTGAGGAAAGTGAAAGAGGAGAGTGAAAAAGTTGGCTTAAAGCTCAACATTCAGAAAACTAAGATCATGGCATCTGGTCCCATTACTTCATGGCAAATAGATGGGGAAACAGTGAAAACAGTGGCAGACTTTATTTTTGGGGCCTCCAAAATCACTGCAGATGGTTACTGCAGCCATGAAATTAAAAGACGCTTACTCCTTGGAAGAAAAGTTATGACCAACCTAGATAGCATATTGAAAAGCAGAGACATTACTTTGCCAACAAAGGTCCGTCTAGTCAAGGCTATGGTTTTTCCTGTGGTCATGTATGGATGTGAGAGTTGGACTGTGAAGAAGGCTGAGTGCCGAAGAATTGATGCTTTTGAACTGTGGTGTTGGAGAAGATTCTTGCAAGTCCCTTGGACTGCAAGGAAATCCAATCAGTCCATCCTAAAGGAAATCAGTCCTGAACATTCATTGGAAGGGCTTATCTTGAAGCTGAAACTCCAATACTTTGGCCACCTAATGCGAAGAACTGACTCTTTTGAAAAGACCCTGATGCTGGGAAAGATTGAGGACAGCAGGAGAAGGGGATGACAGAGGATGAGATGGTTGGATTGTATCACTGACTCAAAGGACATGTGTTTGAGCAAACTCCAGGTGCTGGTGATGGACAGGGAGGCCTGGTGTGCTGCAGTCCATGGGGTCGCAAAGAATCGGACACAACTGATAACTGAACTGACTGACATGAGATATGCACATATATACATACATATATACTACCAATACCTTTACTTATCATTATATTCTGCTATTTCATACCGACTGATAATATAGTGTATTGTCAGTTTTATGGAATTCACGGGGATGTTTAATGATATTTGACAATTTCCTGAAAATACTAGTTTTAGCAAGTATATATAAAATGATATCTTTCTTCTAAATAAAACTCAAGCAACAACACATTCTATTCTAGTTGGCAACATGACTGTTCTGAGGGAGAAATTATCCCTTATTTTGACTGGAATCAACATGATACAAAGCTGTGCTATGTTAAAAGCCTTCACTTCAGGTGAATTCCCTCTGGCATAGCTGTGTCATGGCACTTTTGTCATTCCAGGGAAAAGGTGTGGAATCTGAAATACTGCCTCTTTTTCTGTCTACAGAATTGTCAAATGGCAAGGGATCAGTCTCTAATATCTTAACGATCATACCAGAAAATTTAGAGCAGCAATAAAATATTGCAGATACAAGACATAAAATGGAAAAGAAAGGCTATGAGAGGATAAAGTTCTAAGTATAAATTTTAGCTAATTGTTTATTTTAAAGAAATGAGTACTTCACCATCTTATTTATCTTAATATAGTAATATATTTTGGATTTTATATTCAGAAAAACAAATCATTGTTATTATTTAGCTTTTACGATGATGAAGTAAAATGTTTTTTAAAACAAACTTTCTAAACATCAAAACGAATCTGACACAGGTATACATGTGCTCCCCATGATGTTTGGCAAAACTAATACAGTGTTTGAGGTTTAAAAATAAAATAAAATTATTCGAGTTGCCAGTCCAGGTTCGATGCACGATATTGGATGCTTGGGGCTAGTGCACTGGGACGACCCAAAGGGATGGTATGGGGAGGGAGGAGGGAGGAGGGTTCAGGATGGGGAACACATGTATACCTGTGCAGATTCATTTTGATATCTGGCAAAACTAATACAATTATGTAAAGTTTAAAAATAAAATAAAATTTAAAAATAAATAAATAAATAAATAAATTAAATTAAATTAAAAAAAAACTTTGTTTTAGAATATCTTTAGATTTATAATAAAGTTGCAAGTAAAGAATCTTTTGCATCTAGTTTTCTTATTGATAATATCTTACATTACTATGTACATTTGCCACAACTAATGAACCAATACTGACACATTCATATTAACTAAAGTCTATTCTTTATTCAAATTTCCTTAGTTTTTAAGTTAATATCCTTTTTCTGTTCCAGGAATCCATCCAGTATACCATATAACATTTAGTAATCATGTCTCCCAGGCTCTTTTAGACTGGCAGTTAGTCAGAATTTTCTTCGTTGAGAGGAGTATTGATTCGATGTTGATTTTTCAGGACACTCTTCAATTTGGGTTTGTCTGAGGTTTTTCTCATGTTTAGAATTAGACTGCAAGTTCTTGGAAGAAAGAACACAAGTCAAAAACCATTCTCACTGCATTACATTGAGGGTACATGTGAAGGTGACTTATCATTGATGTTAATGTTGATCACAAGACTGAGGTAGTGAATGTTTGCCAGCTTTTTCCACTGCAAGATCATACTCTGTTTCCATACTGTACTCTTTGAAAGGATGTCACTATGTGCAATCCACACTTAAGTAATGGAGATTTATGCTCTAACTCCTTGATGGGAAATAGCTACATAAAATTTTTGAAGTTCTTTTGTATGGGAGATTTGATCACTGTATCAGTATAAATCATGAGTATTAAGTTTATACTTTGGGCAATATTTCAATACTACTTTACTTATTTTGTTGTTGAAATTATTTCAGTGTTGGCCTTCAGGGGCTCTTTTAGTTGGCTTCTGTATCCTTTTGACACACTCTTATCATTTTGTCTCCTAAATACTTCCTTACTTTCTGATTCTACAAGACACTCTAGGATCATCTTGTATATCCTCTGCATTAGCCCCCATTGGAATATTGCTGCTTCTGGACTCTTTCAGCAGACAGAGCTAGGAAATAGGAAATTATTTTAATTTATTCAATCACATACTAAGCTTGAACTAAGTACCTGGCACTTGGATGACACATATAAATTATTTGGAGATGGAACACAAAACACTGTGTTTACTATAATGTGGCATCTAGGTGACATGACTGACTCATCATCAATAGAGTCCATATCATGGTTATTTCTCAACTAGTAGGAATGGCACTCTCCTGCATATATTTCTGAAAATGTTTGAAAATTCTGAGTATAGTTAAAGGAAAGAGCAAAGGCCCTCAGAAGAACAACTTTGCCCCTTTAACATTTTGCCCTAGTCAAGAAGCCATGAACAAAATAACAGACACTCTGTAGAAAACCATTATATATATATAATATAATATAATATATAATTATATATTATATATTAATATATAATACATTTTTAATACATTATTTATTATAATATATATTATATATTATTATATAGTATTATATAATTATTATATCATATATATTATATAATTATATGTCATTTTATATATATATATAATGTACATATACACACACACACACACACACCCCAAATTCAACTAAGCATTTGCCAAAAAGGTACTTATTTTGTCAGTGCACTTGATAAGTTTTGGATGCTCACTAATGACTTTCTTGAGTCTTCTTTGACGACCGATTTTGCCCTGTTGTGTGTGTTTAGATGTGGTAACTCATGGTTATACATACACAACCAGAACGTCCTAGGACCACTGAAAATTCAAGTTCCTCTACACAAGGGATCACCTTACGTGAACCAGTGCTAACTGAATACTAGTTCCTTTCCATCTGTGTGATATTACTTCTATTAAAAATACTCCTCAAGTAAGGTTTGCCACATCTTTTCTCCCCATTGTCCCAATTTCTATTTAATAAATAAGTTTTATGTAAACGCTTGACAAGATACTTCAAGTCACAAAGCTTGCCTGTGTTTTTCAGCACTGAACATATATAATCAATTTCACTCACATCTGACCAGTCATACAAATGGAATATAACTCATATATTAGAAGTTCAAAGTGAGATAGACTTCTACCTTCCATTTATTCCTCATAATTTTATTTACATTTTCTGTTAAAAGTGATATATTTTATATAAGAGAATCATGAGATGCTTATTGAGGCAATGCACTGTGAATCCAAACTCAGTTGTAGTTTAAAATCTGTCAACTTTTCCCTGGATCTAGTTGTGTCAGGATATACTTGTCAGCTCTTCCAACAACATATGAAAGATAAGTCCTAAGCATAGGAAGCAAACCAAGGAAGCTATTATTTCACCAGGGAACACAGTTCAAAACACATTTATTTATGCACAGCTTTAAATAGCTTTAGTTGTTTTTTCAGCTATCAATGCTTCAATTACTACCTTCTGTACTCTGCCACTGTTACATGAATTTTTTAAAGTATATTTTTAAAAATAGAATAGATAAATTGATGCAATGTGTACATATGAATATACTGGCTATAAACTAAAAGTAGCACAGCTAGGTGCATTTACATGAGTCAACTCTCATCTCACAAATGACTACATATGCAAATTTCCTAAAAATTCAAAGGCCAGATCATACAGACTTGTTATAATAACTAACTTATAGATACTTATTTGAAACAATAATGAGGAATACTGAAAAGCATCGGAAAGTGTGAAAACTTGTATTAATAATAGTTTAGTATGCTGGACTTGCCTGATTTGTAAAACCATGTGAAAGAAATAACTCGGTATTCATCTTAAGGGGGAGAAAACTTAGTTTTCAATTCCAAGAAAAACACTAAGGAAGAGTTGGCTTGATGAAGGCATATAAAGTATTTTAGGAAAATTCACTAGGCAGGCTGTTTAACTTCACTGATGCAGCAATCATCATTAGAATCCAGTATCATTATAGAGGTGAAGGACCAGTTTCCCTATTAACTTACTGAGTGCTCTCAGACAAATTACATAACCTCTCTGTGTCTCAGTTTTCAATCCTGTCACCTGTTCCCAGGTTCAAATGAAATATTTTTTGGACATAGTCTGAAAAGTATTAAAGTGTATATAAATGTAGACTTGATATTCCTATGACTACTTCCACCAATCATGTAATAATGATTACAATTATTCAGTATTCACCACAAATGGGTACTGTTTCAAGTGGTCTACATGGATTATCTCATTGAATTCTCACTACTTCATGAAGTAGATACTATTATTTTCCCATCTGACAGATGAGCAAAGTCAGTCTCAGGAAGGTTAAATAATTTTTCCAATGTCTGATAGTAGTAGAGCCAATATTGGACTCCTGGCAGCCTGATTTAAAGCCTGCATTATTAAAGAATGTTATATTAATAGCATGAAAAATGGCTGCAAATTCTAGCTGAGGACTCTAATGAAAATATGATTATTTGTAGCTGTACATCTATCCCTTAAGTTCAGAAGGTCATAGGACAATTGCTCCCTTGAAAGAGCAGGAAAGTGTCTAATGTTAACAAAATTTAAATTGGTTGATAATATCAGTTTCTACAAATTGGGACAACCTGTAGCAGATGTTCTATTAATTGCCATATTAATCTAGAATTTTCAGATACATGAAGCATAAATCTTTCTTGGGTGTTGGAGAATAGTTTAAACTAGTCAATGTGTTTTTATGCATAACCATGTGGTGGATACAACTAACTTTAATGATAATGAAGATAACTTGGGAAACTAGAAATGTATAGAAAACTCAAAAACACCATTTCACTCACTATTTTCATTTCTTTCTTTACCCAACCTGGTTAACAGAGTTGCTAAAATGGACTGATTCAAGTTTTCCCATCTCTCTTCACATCTGCAAGTATGGGGATGCTTAAGGAACAGTGTTAATTATAATCAGCAAAAAGCAAATGGAAACTATTCAAATCAGCCTGGATAATCTATAAATTACTAAGAGTTTCTTCCCTTTACAATCCAGATTGTGTGTGAAAGTCGCTCAGTCATGTCACTCTTTGAGACCCCATGAACTATACAGTCATAGAATTCTCCAGGCCAGAATATTGGAGTGGGTAGCTGTTCCCTTCTCCAGGGGATCTTCCCAACCCAGGGATCGAAGCCTGGTCTCCCGCATTGCAGGCAGATTCATTACCAGCTGAGTCACCAGAGAAGTGCACAGTCCAGATTACTTATTACCTGTCTCTGTCCCTTTGCATGGCTGTTTATGTTCCTGCCATGTATATGTAGAATGTCACTTGTAATTTCCTTTTCCCTCACTGGATTGCAGATTCCTAAAGAGTAAAGACTGTAGTACAGCCCAGATTATCATGCTCTCTATCCACTACTTTCACAGATATTCTGAGTCAAATAATTTGCTAACCTGATATTTAACATGTCATATCAGTTATTTTTACCTATTTGTCATATCATTGCCAGCAACAGTTATCATGCAGTAGTCAAGAATATAGGAAATTTCCACACTAGGAAGTCAGCTGTTTTTACCTAGACTCCCCTGAATCTTTTTCACCCTTTGACAGACACTGAAATAATCTGCCTATATTATTGTCTGAATCAAGAACTTGAAGATCTCAGTACATTTTCGTGATTTACTTCAGACTCAGTAACTCTAGATAACTGTTTTTCTCTATTGAACAAGTCAATTCTAACCCCAAATTGCTGAACAGCACTGAATGTGAGAACACAGATTACTTATGTAATCCTTTAACTCTTCTGATAAAGCAGGCCTATCAAAATTTTGTAATCTATTTAGCTGATCTATTCCAAATTGTTTTAGCATGAAATTTCTCATCTTGAAAATAAATTTGATATCCTAAAAATTAGAGAAATATCTAAAATGTGTATCTGCCTGAGAGTGCTCAGTCATGTCTGACTCTTTGCGACCCCATGGACTGCAGCCCACTAAGCTCCTCTGTCCATGAGATTTTCCAAGCAGGAATACTGGAGTGGGTTGCCATTGCCTCCTCCCGGGGATCTTCCCAACCCAGGGATCAAACCCGAGTTTCCTGCAGCTCCTGCATTGGCAGGCAGTGGTACCACTGAGCTACCTGGGCATGCTGTATGTGTATAGCATGCTGAAATGGAAGAAAACTTGCCTTTCATCAGCATGAATTACTGGATTATAGGTTCTATAAGGAAAAGATTTGTATGTACTGTGTTCATTACTGAAGCTCTTGAAAAACACATTAGTATAGAAACATGCTATTTTATCACTTAAACCAATGAAAACCAACTTGAGGCTTTTTCACCTCAACCACTCCATGGGAACTTTTGTTGTCCAGGTCATTAATAACTTTCATGCCAGTAAATCTAATGATCAATTTTCATTTTCTATCTTAACTTCATCAATCAGCATTAACTGACACATTGGATTACTCCCTCCCTCCTCCTTGAAACACTTACCTCAAATGGCTTCCAAGACTACAAACATTCAATTTTTCTCTCACTTTCCCAGCTGCCTTTTTCCAATCTCCTTTTCAGGTGCTTCCACTTTGACCAAAGATAAGAAATGAGATAATATTTGTTAAAGTCTTTGCATAATTTGGCAGCAAGTTTTAGGTTATAGAACTAAAACTTAAAGTAACAACAACAACAAAAAGTAACCAAATTTGAAGAGGTGTGCTGACCAGAAGAAAGGGTTCTTTTATTCAGGCAAAGTAATAACTCTCATTAAAAGGTTATGATTAGCACTTTCTCACCATTATAGTTATTTATTCAATTGCAAATATCCACTATAAACAACTCCAGATTATTTGCTGCTTTTATACTTTTCCTACCTATGTATTCCTATGTTCACCTAATGTATTCCTTCCTCATTGCCTATTGATATTCCTCTACCCTGAAGGAAATCTTTGTTCTGAATCCCAATTTCTTTAAACAAAATTCTGCCCAAACACCTGGACTCCTATTTTATATTTCTATAGTGCTTTCAAAATTAAAAAAAAAAAGTATAAAGCAAATTAATAAAAGAGAAATATTGGGATAAATCTTAATAAATAATTTAACAACTCCAAACAGTCTAAGGAACAAATTAACTTTTCTACCTTCTTTAGTGTCCCTAAACTTTGATGACTAATACAGACTGAAGAACATAACCATTTCTGATAGCAATAATAGCTATTATTTTAAGACGCTAAGTCAGTGTGATGCCTGTATCCATGGTAGTCTCCAGGATCTTTGCACGTTGTCTGCAAATATGTTGTGTGAGGCTTGAGGTTTTTTTTTTTTTTTTTTTTCCCATATACTTCAACCAAAACATTGCATCACAAAAAATTGAATGTAGAAATATATATGAGAATTATTAAGTCAGCATAAAAGAGATTTGAAAAATGTTAAACTAATACAACTCTGTTCATTAGATGTTTTTAATTTTGAAGATATAATTATTTTTCACACAATGTTATCTAGTTAAAATTAATGGTCTTATTATTGGCATTTTCAAATGGATTGATATTTTAAAAGTTCTGTTTAGTTTTTAATACCATACATATCAATAGCTATTATTTATCAGATATTCTTTACCACATAAACAAATGCTCCTTGGGGTTCTCAGTAATTTCTAATAGTGTAAAGGGATCATTAAACCAAATGGTTTGAGAACTATTCCTCTAGGAAACTTTTCTCAAAATATGTCCACTGATTATCTGCATCAGAATTATTAATATCTGTGATACTTGATAATAATATAGGTTTCTGGACTCCATATAAGTCCCACTAAATCATAACTTCTGGGGTCACGAACATATTTTTAACATGACCCTCAGGCAATTATTAAGTACGTTAATGTTAGAAAAATTTAATAAAGAGGTATATCGACTTTGGAGTCTGATGGATTCAAATTCTAGTTCTGCTATTTCTTGTTTGTCATCCTAACCTATACCACTTTCTACCAACCAATTTCTTACTCTTACTTTCCCCTCACTCCTATCTCTTGAATCCTCCTCCAATTGCACATCATCAATTAAATACTTCCTCATTTCCAGAGTAAGCTGGAAAATTTGTATGTAAGAGGTATTTAGGGGCAGCAATCTGGCTCTGAGTGAAAGTTGTTGTTGCATTGTTGTTCAGTCACAAAGTTGTGTCCAACTCTTTGCAACCCCATGAACTGCAGCACACCAGGTTTCCCACCATCTCCTGGAGTTTGCTCAAACTCATGTCCATTGAGGCAGTGATGCCATCCAATCATCTCATCCTCTATCATCCCCTTCTCTTCCTGCCCTCAATCTTTCCCAACATCAAGGTATTTTCCAATGAGTCAGCTCTTCTCATCAGAAAAAGTTACGGACTTAAAAGTTGCATTTTCATAGGAAGCACATTGCTTCTACTTAAGATTGTCTCACTTGGAGATGTGGAGATGATAAGAATTTGGAAGGGGGTTATATTGCCTAGGCTGTGCCTTGGCATCAACACTTACCTATTTGCTTCTGCTCCTGAACAGGGAAGACTTCAAAGGATTCTACTTTCTTTTCCTCACCTTGGGGCACACAGTACAGTGAAGATGGCAGCCATTTTGTCTTCCCTTAGCGCTGCCCCTGTCTGTTATCCTAACAAACCTGCCACCCACTTCCTCAATCCTTGCTGTGATTTGAATACACAGTTCTGACTAGAGGTCTGAAACTGATTATGATGTCATTATAACAGAAACCTAACAGAAATCATGAATTTTGTCCAGCTGTGAAAAATCTCTTTAAGACCCCCAGGCTTATTTAAATATAGCAAAATTTTCTGGAAAACAGTGCAATTCAAGATAAAGTCCACTAATGCTCAAGCTCAGAATCATATAGGCTGTTTTTTGTTTTTTGGGTTTTTTTGTTTGTTTGTTTGTTTGTTTGTTTTTAAATGCAGAGTCCTAGGCTTCATCCCAGGTTAAGTGTTATCAGAATTTCTAAGTCCCACAAACGTGTAATTTTAATAATTTCCTCAGGTTATTATGGTAAAAAGTCCAAAAACCATTCCATGAGGAAATTTCAACACTAAAAACAAGAGGAAACATAAGTGTATTCTGTATAACAACTTAGTTCCTTTGTTGATTACAAATAGATAAATGATGTTACCCACATGCTTTTCCATACAGACATATTTGCTTCAATTTATGTAAAACTTTATACTATTTTATCAGTGTGCCAGTTGTACCTGGATGAGGGAGGCTAATTCACACTAACTAAAGTCCATGATATCAATGTATAAATCAGATGCTCATCCATTAGTTTATAACTGGAAATGTTGTAAACACAGGGTTGTTCAGTTTGATAACCAGCATCCTGAATCCATTAGATAAAACATGTACAAAGTACAAAATTCAAAGTACATATGAACCTGAAAATCATTAAAAAATGACTCAGTAGATATTCTTTTTTTTTCCTTTTATTTTTTTTAATTTTATTTTATTTTTAAACTTTACAAAATTGTATTAGTTTTGCCAAATATGAAAATGAATCCGCCACAGGTATACATGTGTTCCCCATCCTGAACCCTCCTCCCTCAACATACCATCCCTCTGGGTCGTCCCAGTGCACTAGCCCGAAGCATCCACTATTGTGTATTGAATCTGGACTGGCAACTCGTTTCATACATGATATTTTACATTCTACATTACATTGTACATTCAATGCCATTCTTCCAAATCTTCCCTCCCTCTCCCTCTCCCACAGAGTCCATAAGACTGTTCTATACATTAGTGTCTCTTTTGCTGTCTCGTACACAGGGTTATGGTTACCATCTTTCTAAATTCCATATATATGTGTTAGTATACTGTATTGGTGTTTTTCTTTCTGGCTTACTTAACTCTGTATAATAGGCTCCAGTTTCATCCACCTCATTAGAACTGATTCAAGTGTATTCTTTTTAATGGCTGAGTAATACTCCATTGTGTATATGTACCACTGCTTTCTTATCCATTCATCTGCTGATGGACATCTAGGTTGCTTCCATGTCATGGCTATTATAAACAGTGCTGCGATGAACATTGGGGTACATGTGTCTCTTTCCCTTCTGGTTTCCTCAGTGTGTATGCTGAGCAGTGAGATTGCTGGATCATAAGGCAGTTCTATTTCCAGTTTTTTAAGGAATCTCCACACTGTTCTCCATAGTGGCTGTACTAGTTTGCATTCCCACCAACAGTGTAAGAGGGTTCCCTTTTCTCCACACCCTCTCCAGCATTTATTACTTGTAGACTTTTGGATCGCAGCCATTCTGACTGGTGTGAAATGGTACCTCATAGTGGTTTTGATTTGCATTTCTCTGATAATGAGTGATGTTGAGCATCTTTTCATGTGTTTGTTAGCCATCTGTATGTCTTCTTTGGCGAAATGTCTATTTAGTTCTTTGGCCCATTTTTTGATTGGGTCATTTATTTTTCTGGAGTTGAGCTGTAGGAGTTGCATGTATATTTTTGAGATTAGTTGTTTGTCAGTTGCTTCATTTGCTATTGTTTTCTCCCATTCTGAAGGCTGTCTTTTCACCTTGCTAATAGTTTCCTTTGATGTGCAGAAGCTTTTAAGTTTAATTAGGTCCCATTTGTTTATTTTTGTTTTTATTTCCAATATTCTGGGAGGTGGGTCATAGAGGATCCTGCTGTGATGTATGTCAGAGAGCTGTTTTGCCTATGTTCTCCTCTAGGAGTTTTATAGTTTTTGGTCTTACGTTTAGATCTTTAATCCATTTTGAGTTTATTTTTGTGTATGGTGTTAGAAAGTGTTCTAGTTTCATTCTTTTACAAGTGGTTGAACAGATTTCCCAGCACCACTTGTTAAAGAGATTGTCTTTAATCCATTGTATATTCTTACCTCCTTTGTCAAAGATAAGGTGTCCATATGTGCATGGATTTATCTCTGGGCTTTCTATTTTGTTCCATTGATCTATATTTCTGTCTTTGTGCCAGTACCATACTGTCTTGATAACTGTGGCTTTGTAGTAGAGCCTGAAGTCAGGCAGGTTGATTCCTCCAGTTCCATTCTTCTTTCTCAAGATCGCTTTGGCTATTCGAGGATTTTTGTATTTCCATACAAATTGTGAAATTATTTGTTCTAGCTCTGTGAAGAATGCTGTTGGTAGCTTGATAGGGATTGCACTGAATCTATAAATTGCTTTGGGTAGTATACTCATTTTCACTATACTGATTCTTTCAATCCATGAACATGGTATATTTCTCCATCTATTAGTGTCCTCTTTGATTTCTTTCACCAGTGTTTTATAGTTTTCTATATATAGGTCTTTAGTTTCTTTAGGTAGATATATTCCTAAGTATTTCATTCTTTCCGTTGCAATGGTGAATGGAATTGTTTCCTTAATTTCTCTTTCTGCTTTCTCATTATTAGTGTATAGGAATGCAAGGGATTTCTGTGTGTTGATCTTATATCCTGCAACTTTACTATAGTCATTGATTAGTTCTAGTAATTTTCTGGTGGAGTCTTCAGGGTTTTCTATGTAGAGGATCATGTCTTCTGCAAATAGTGAGAGTTTTACTTCTTCTTTTCCAATTTGGATTCCTTTTATTTCTTTTTCTGCTCTGGTTGCTGTGGCCAAAACTTACAAAACTATGTTGAATAGTAATGGTGAAAGTGGGCACACTTGTCTTGTTCCTGACTTTAGAGGAAATGCTTTCAATTTTTCACCATTGAGGATAATGTTTGCTGTGGCTTTGTCATATATAGCTTTTATTATGTTGAGGTATGTTCCTTCTATTCCTGCTTTCTGGACAGTTTTGATCATAAATGGATGTTGAATTTTGTCAAAGGCTTTCTCTGCATCTATTGAGATAATCATATGGTTTTTATTTTTCAATTTGTTAATGTGGTGTATCACATTGATTGATTTGCAGATATTGAAGAATCCTTGCATCCCTGGGATAAAGCCCACTTGCTCATGGTGTATGATCTTTTTAATGTGTTGTTGGATTCTGATTGCTAGAATTTTGTTAAGGATTTTTGCATCTATGTTCATCAGTGATATTGGCCTGTAGTTTTCTTTTTTTGTGGGATCTTTGTCAGGTTTTGGTATTAGGGTGATGGTGGCCTCATAGAATGAGTTTGGAAGTTTACCTTCCTCTGCAATTTTCTGGAAGAGTTTGAGCAGGATAGGTGTTAGCTCTTCTCTAAATTTTTGGTAGAATTCAGCTTTGAAGCCGTCTGGACCTGGGCTTTTGTTTGCTGGAAGATTTTTGATTACAGTTTCAATTTCCATGCTTGTGATGGGTCTGTTAAGATTTTCTACTCCTTCCTGGTCCAGTTTTGGAAAGTTCTACTTTTCTAAGAATTTGTCCATTTCTTCCATGTTGTCCATTTTATTGGCATATAATTGTGATAGTAGTCTCTTATGATCCTTTGTATTTCTGTGTTGTCTGTTGTGATCTCTCCATTTTCATTTCTAATTTTATTGATTTGATTTTTCTCCCTTTGTTACTTGATGAGTCTGGCTAGTGGTTGTCAATTTTATTTATCCTTTCAAAGAACCAGCTTTTGGCTTTGTTGATTTTTGCTATGGTCTCTTTTGTTTCTTTTGCATTTATTTCTGCTCTAATTTTTAAGATTTCTTTCCTTCTACTAACCCTGGGGTTCTTCATTTCTTCCTTTTCTATTTGCTTTAGGTGTAGAGTTAGGTTATTTATTTGATTTTTTTCTTGTTTCTTGAGGTATGCCTGTATTGCTATGAACTTTCCCCTTAGGACTGCTTTTACAGTGTCCCACAGGTTTTGGGTTGTTTTGTTTTCATTTTCATTCGTTTCTATGCAAATTTTGATTTTTTTTATTTCTTCTGAGATTTGTTGCTTATTCAGCAGCGTGTTGTTCAGCCTCCATATGTTGGAATTTTTAATAGTTTTTCTCCTGTAATTGAGATCTAATCTTACTGCCTTGTGGTCAGAAAAGATGCTTGGAATGATTTCTATTTTTTTGAATTTACCAAGGCTAGATTTATGGCCCAGGATGTGATCTATCCTGGAGAGGGTTCCATGTGCGCTTGAGAAAAAGGTGAAATTCATTGTTTTGGGATGAAATGTCCTATAGATATCAATTAGGTCTAACTGGTCTATTTTATCGTTTAAAGTTTGTGTTTCCTTGTTAATGATTACTGCCTCAAGATTTAATTTGATCTACCTAGACATGGAAGAACAGACTAGTTCCAAATAGGAAAAGGAGTAAGTCAAGGCGGTATATTGTCACCCTTCTTATTTAACTTATATGCAGAATATATCATGAGAAACACTGGGCTGAAAGAAGCACAAGCTATAATCAAGATTGCCCGGAGAAATATCACTAACCTCAGATATGCAGATGACACCACCCTTATGGCAGAAAGTGAAGAAGAACTAAAGAGCCTCTTGATGAAAGTGAAAGAGGAGAGTAAAAAGTTGGCTTAAAGCTCAACATTCAGAAAACTAAGGTCATGCCATCTAGTCCCATCATTTCATGGCAAATAGATGGGGAAACATTGGAAATAGTGGCTGACTTTATTTTGAGGGGCTCCAAAATCACTACAGAGGGTGACTGCAGCCATGAAATTAAAAGATGCTTACTCCTGGGAAGGAAAGTTATGACCAACCTACAAACCATAAAAAAAAAGCAGAGACATTACTTTGTCAACAAAGGTCTGTCTAGTCAAGGCTAGTTTTTCCAGTAGTCATGTATGGATGTGAGAGCTGGACTATAAAGAAAGCTGAGCACCGAAGAATTGGTGCTTTTGGACTGTGGTGTTGGAGAAGACTCTTGAGAGTCCCTTGGACTGCAAGGAGATCCACCCAGTCCATCCTAAAGGAGATCAGTCCTGGGTGTTTGTTGGAAGGACTGATGTTGAAGCTGAAACTCCAATACTTTGGCCGCCTGATGTGAAGAGCTGACTCATTTGAGAAGACCCTGATGCTGGGAAAGATTGAGGGCAGGAGGAGAAGGGATGACAGAGGATGAGATGGTTGGATGGCATCACTGACTCGATGGACATGGGTTTTGGTGGCCTCCGGGAGTTGGTGATGGACAGGGAGACCTGGCGTGCTGCAGTTCATGGGGTCACAAAGAGTCGGACACGATTGAGTGACTGAACTGAACTGAACTGAACCAATATCCACCATTAGGTGGGCAACTAAAGTATTCCAATCTGATAAGCAGGGCACTCTCTTTCCTAGACATTGCTGGAAACGTGCAGCTAGTTCTCTGATTTTCCCTAATGCGTTTTTTTTTTTTTCTTTCTGATAATTCAGTCTTCCATTAATTGATTAGATTTTACCTTTCCAATTTATGTTCACATTCTATTCATGCCTCCCCGGAACTCAACCAAAACTTTTAGGTGTCCAAATTAAATTATCTACTAGAAGCAGTCCTTTGGGTTACTTTTGCAGGTGGCTTATCTTACTGTGGCTTTTAATTTTTCTCAACTTCACCTTGAATTTTTGACACCATTATACTGAAAAAGGCAAAACTATTTAGACAATAAAAAAAAAATCAGTGGTTTCCAGGGATGGGGCTGTGGGAGAAGGAGATGAATAGGCAGAGCACAGAGGATATGTAGAGCAGTGAAAATACTATGTATGATACTATAATGGTGTATACATGTCACCACTGTTGTTCTGTTGTTTAGTCGCTGTCATATCCAACTATTTTGCAATCCCATGGACTATAGCCTGCCAGGTTTCTCTCTCCATGGGATTTCCCAGGCAAGGATACTGGAGTGGGTTGCTGTTTCCTTCTCCAGGGGATCTTCCTGACCCAGGGATTGAACCCACACCTCCTACACTGGCAAGCAGATTCTTTTACCATTGAGCCACTAGGGAAGCCCATATACATCACCATGCATTTGTCCAAACCCATAGTATCTGCAATGCCAAGAGTCTACCCTAAGGTAGACTATCCTAAGGTAGACTGTGCGTGATGACTTTGGGTGATTATAATGCATCAGTGTAGGTTCATTTTTGGTAAAAACAAATGAAGAACATACAACCTGGGTCTGTTCCTGGGCTGGGAAGATTCCCTTGGAGAAGGCAATGGCAACCCACTCCAGTATTCTTGCCTAGAAAATTCCATGGACATAGGAGCCTGGAAGCTACAGCCCTTGGGGTTGCAAAAAGTCAGACACAACTGAGTGACTGAGCACACACACACATGAGCATGTGGAAGGCAGAGTGCAAGGAAATCTCTGTTCCTTTCTCTCAATTTTATTGTAAACCTAAAACTTCTCTACAAAATAAAGTCTTAATGTTGATGTATGGCAAAACCAATACAATATTGTAAAGTAATTAACCTCCAATTAAAATAAATAAATTTATGTTAAAAAATAAAAAAAAACAATGTTCTCTAAAAAAACACATTCCAAATTAAATTGCTATAAATGATAAGTATGCCATACCATCTTTCTCAAAAGACTTTCAGTCATACTAGTATTTCCATCTTTTAGCATCTTTAATCTTTTTTTTTTTTTAATCTTATCTTCACTTTCTAAGGAAATGGGATGATTCCTGTTCTGCCAATACAATGCAGTTCTTCTATGAGTGCTCATTCTTACTCACAGATATTTTTTAATTAAATATTTTTTAAATGTGTATTTTTTACAAGCTAATAATTAACACATATTTTTTTTTTGTTAAGATTGTAATCTATAATCATTTATCTATGAAATTCTTTGTTCAGGCCTTATAGATTGTGAAAATGTTTCAAAAGAGCAACTTGAGGGAAGCTAACCTTGTTATTTCAAAGTTATGAAAACTCACTATGAAACTTTTATTTTAAAAATATGAGTTGTAAAAGGCAGAACAGTAAAATTAGTAGTAAAATGAAAGGATGTGTACTAAATTGAGAAGGATCTTGGACTTAGAAAAGGGTTGCAATGCTAAATCTTAGCTTTACTAGTTATATAACTGTAGGCTAGTCTTTTAGCCTCTGTGAATCCAGTCTTCACATTGATAAATAAAAAAAATTGTCTCTATTGTATGGCTTTGGGTGAAAATCAAATATAGTCTTATAAGTGAACATACTTCAAACAGTTAAATGTTACAGGCTGAAATAATTTAATACTTTTAGAGTTGTTAGTATTAAGAATTATCATGATATCATGAGGACATAAATGGAGGCCCCATGACAAATTTTGAAATTAAAGTATATCTGAATGACATCTCTCTCTCTCTTTCTCATGCACATACACAAACTAGCACACAAGGCAAAGTTTTAAGGAGGGTGCTATAAAAAATACAGACTGCTATGCAAATATTGTGCATCACATATACCCCACTTGCATACATATTATTCTTTACTCTTTTTTTTCTGTCCTGTTCCTCTTCCACCCTGCCCAATTCTAGTTACCTTTTTTTAAAGAAAATCTGATGTGGTCACTCCCTATAGTTTATTTAATTGAACTTGAATTCCTTAGTATTCAAGGAATGACATTCAAGGCAGAATGACCCTGATCCTGACCTGCTTCTCCAAACTCATTTCTCCTTAACTCTTCCTCTTATTTTCTCTTTTTCTTCCATGTGTCACTGAAATTCCTATGCTTCAGCAACAGAAAATACCTTACTACTTCTCAAATATATTTCCTAATTCTTTGTACAAACATTTTGTTTCCTTTGCCTAGAATACTTTTGCTTTAACCTCCAACTTTCCAGATCCTCCTAGTGGGAAACAAGTTCTTTATCCCTATGTTACTATGGCATGTTCACTAGTTACTTCAGCCAATATTTATTGAGTGTTTACTATACACCCAGAACTGTGCTAAAAAATGCTGGTGACATTACAATATAACCATGGTCCCTCATAGATTTTAGGAATGTTCATTTTAAATAAATAACCTACAAATAACTATATAATTATATAGTTATATATAACAAGTAGTTATAACAAATTAACTACACACACACACACACACACACACACACACACACCTACGTACAAGGGCTTTCCTGGTGGCTCAACTGGTAAAGAATCCACTTGCAATGCAAGAGACCTGGATTTTATCCCTGGGTTAGAAAGATCCCTAGGAGGAGGGCATGGAAACCCACTCCAGTATTCTTGCCTGGAGAACCACCATGGATAGAGGAGCCTGGCGGGCTGCAGTCCATGAGGTGACAAAGAGTTGGACATGACTGAGTGATGAAGCACAGCAAAACTATATATTTACAACTGTTAGAGTGCTATAAAGAAAATAGAAAGGGTTTTATAACAGCACATAACTAGTACTTAGTCAATGGGATCAGGAAGATCTCTCTCTCTGAAAGTGGGAATTAAAATAATTCCCTGAATAATTAAAATAATTCTTCTGAAAGAAGAATAGTCATTAATCAGATAAAGAGGATGAGGATTATTAATTCAAGGCAGAAGGAAAAACATATATGAAGGTACTGAGGCACAAATGAGCTTGGTTCCTTTAAGAAACAATAGGCCAATATGACTGGAAAGTAATGATTAACAGTGATGGTGCCATGGGATGATGCTGAGGAAATGGGCAGGAGCATGATCATAAAGCTAGTGGAGGTGATGGAATACCAGTTGAGCTATTTCAAATCCTGAAAGATGACACTATGAAAGTGCTGCACTCAATATTCTCCCAGCAAATTTGGAAAACTCAGCAGGGGCCACAGGACTGGAAAAGGTCAGTTTTCACTGCAATCCCAAAGAAAGGGAATGCCATAGAATGCTCAAACCACGGCACAATTGCACTCATCTCACACACTAGTAAACTAATGCTTAAAATTCTCCAAGCCAGACTTCAGCAATACATGAACAGTGAACTTCCAGATGTTCAAGCTGGTTTTAGAAAAGGCAGAGGAACCAGTGATCAAATTGCCAACATCTGCTGGATCATCAAAAAAGCAAGAGAGTTCCAGAAAAGCATCTATTTCTGCTTTATTGACTATGCCAAAGCCTTTGACTGTGTGGATCACAATAAACTGGAAAATTCTGAAAGAGATGGGAATACCAGAGCACCTGACCTGCCTCTTGAGAAACCTGTATGAAGGTCAGGAAGCAACAGTTAGAACCGGCCATGGAACAACAGACTGGTTCCAAATAAGAAAAGGAGTACCTCAAGGCTGTATATTGTCACCCTGCTTATTTAACTTCTATGCAGTGTGAATCATGAGAAACACTGGGCTAGAGGAAGCACAAGCTGTAATCAAGATTTCTGGGAGAAATATCAATAACCTCAGATATGCAGATGACACCAGCCTTATGGCAGAAAGTGAAGAGGAACTAAAGAGCCTCTTGATGAAAGTGAAAGAGGAGAGTGAAAAAGTTGGCTTAAAGTTCAACATTCAGAAAACTAAGATCATGGCATCCAGTCCCATCACTTCATGGCAAATAGATGGGGAAACAGTGGAAACAGCATCAGACTTTATTTTTCTGGACTCCAAAATCACTGCAGATGGTGATCTCAGCCATGAAATTAAAAGACGCTTACTCCTTGGAAGGAAACTTATGACCAACTTGGACAGCATAGTGAAAAGCAGAGACATTACTTTGCCAACAAAGGTCCATCTAGTCAAGGCTATGGTTTTTCCAGTGGTCACGTATGTGAGAGTTGGACTATAAAGAAAGCTGAGCAGCAAAAAATTGATGTTTTTGAACTGTGGTGTTGGAGAAGACTCTTGAGAGTCCCTTGGACTGCATGGAGATCCAACCAGTCCATCCTAAAGGAGATCAGTCTTGGGTGTTCATTGGAAGGACTGATGTTGAAGCTGAAACTCCAATACTTTGGCCACCTGATGTGAAGAGCTGACTCATTTGAAAAAACCCTGATGCTGGGAAAGATTTAATGCAGGAGGTGAAGGAGATGACAGAGGAGATGGTTGGATGGCATCACCAACTCGATGGACATGGGTTTGGGTGAACTCCAGGAGTTGGTGATGAACAGGGAGGCCTGGCGTGCTGTGGTTCATGGGTTCACAAAGAGTCAGATACGACTGATCGACTGAACTGAACTGATCTTGAAGAACCTTATAGGCAATATTAGAGATGAACTTTGTCATAAAACTTATGGGAAGATTTCTGAATAAAGGAGAAAAGAGACCTGCTCATATTTGTATTTTAGAAAAATATGTTTTCTATTTCTCCACTATGTTGAAAATAGAATACCTGTGGCGGATCCATCTCGATATTTGGCAAAACTAATACAATATTGTAAAGTTTAAAAATAAAAAAAAAAAGTAAGACTGTAAACATGTTGAAGGAACCAGTTCTTGAGAAACTAAGAAGCATACTCGGAGAGTTGCAGATCTCAGGATTATTACTCCAGTGGGCCCAGTGGAGTTAACACTCCAAGCTCTGAGCCCCAAATAAAGTAATTACAGAGTTTTTATAGACAGACTGTAGTGGGCAACACTAGCTGGTAATAGGCTGGCTTAAACTAAGGGGTTTCGTGTGCATGGGAACAGTGGTCAAGATGGGGAGAAGGATGCCTGACCTGGAGAGGTATGGTTAAGCAGGTTTGCAGGGGCTGGGTGATTGGAAAGAGCAGGACAAGGGTGAGTGAGATAAACTTCAGTTCCTAGTATTGCAAGTCTCCACTTTCTGAGATTACGTGACCTATGTGATCTAGACCTTGCAAGGGGCAAGCTGAGTTACAGAGGCAGAAGAGAAGGAGGTTATGTAAAATTTTACCTTTTCCTCTTCAAACAGAAGGAATGTTAATCTAGGTGGGAGATCTAGGTTAGTTGGACTAGGTTGGGGCTAAATTGCCATAGCTCTTGAATAATATACTTAACTGGGCACCACATTGTATGTCAATTGAGTAACCACTGAAAATTTTATGCAGGGAAGTGACGTGATCAGATTTCCATTTTTCAAAGATTATTGTTAGGTAGTTAGAATAGGAAACAGGAGTCCAAAATGGCAGTGGCAAAAAGACAAGGAAGGGAAAAGCCTGTGAAAATAGAACAAAGGAAGGTCAAAGGAAGGTCCAAGGATCAGAATGAGGACCTCACGTAGAACAAACAGCACTCCTGGCTAGCTCAATTTACATAGGGCAGGCTGGGCCGGGGGGTGGGGGTGGGGCGGGAGGAGGAAAAAACATAAAAAGAGGAGCCAAGGGGCCAGGGCTCTCTTTTCTCTTCGAGTCTTTGGATCTGCATGCCTTCACGCCTCGAGGATGTATTTTCCTGCTATTTTCTAAATAAAACTGAACTGTAACATGGAGCTGTAACACTGATCTGCCTAAGAGCTATAACACGGGCTGTTCAAGACCTAAGAGCTACAACACAGTCTGTCCAAGAGCTGTGACACACTGAGGGCTTTAATGTCTGTCACTTCAAATTTTGTTGAGATGAGACAGAACCGAGGAGATTACACTCACCTGACATTACTCTGCCCCACATGTGAAGAATTGATATTTGCTGTCTAGGAAGGAATGCAGGGTGATATACTAGGCAGTAGTCCAGATATGATAGCTTGGAGGGGGTGGTGGCAGTAAATGAACATGGTTTGGACTAGGATGTTGACATTAGAATAGGAGACAATTGAGCAGATATATATGAGATACTATTTTGGAGGCAGAATCAATAGGACTTGTTGACTGATTGGATAGGGGGTAAGGGAGGACAAAAACAAATCAAGGACAACTATTAAGTATCTGAAACCTGGCAGAGAGAAGTACCACTTATTGAGATTGGGTCACTAAAGAAGATTAGTTTTAAAAGGTGGGCAAGCAAATTCATTTTTGTACATGTTAATTTTGAGATGCCCATTAGACATCCAAATAGAGATTTTGAATAGGCAGTTAATTATATGAGTTTGGGGCTCCAAAGGGATTTACACTTGGCTGTCTACTTATACTTCAGACTCTGAAGACTTGTAGACGTGAAGTATACTTAAAGACTCTGACACAACATGGAAAATTTCTTTAGGGCAACACTAATGATTTATTCATCTATCAAATCCTGTGTATTATGTGTACCAAACACATAAGAAGTGCTTGATATATCTGCTTATTTGAACTAAATTACAGTCAATTTTAGTCACTTTCATCACAACTCTAACACATAGTCAATGCTACACAAAAAGTTACCAGTAAGTTAAATGTTTTGTCTTTACAAGACAGGTGGCAGTTTGATATATTTTTTAAATGAATTAGCATTGCTCAGTAGATATTCTATCACTGGGATTTTGGAGTTAGAAGTAGTTGGAACACAAATTCTCATAAAAACACACACATGTTGGAACTTCCAGGTATGGCTAAATGAGGAGGTCAGGAAATCTTTCCCTAAAGCATTATAAACCTGGACAAAATTAACAAAATAACCATTTCAGCACTCTGAAAACTGACCAAAACTATATACCCATCTGAGGAGTGTTTATTCCAAACATCTCTGACCTTGGGGTACAAAGAATGGGAATCTGTGGCATTAGGACCTGGAGCTGCTCCCATACCTTCCACCCCTCAGTTCATTCGGCACAGAGGTTCTTCCAGGACTTATACACTAAAAACCACAGAACACTGCTGAGAAAAATTAAAGAATATCTAAATAAACAGATATTTCATGCCCTTAGATAGGAAGATTCAATATTACCAAGATAGTAATTCATCCTAAATTGATGGATAGACTAAATACAACCCCTATGAACGTCCCAGCTGGCTTCCTTGCAGAAACTGACATTGACAAGCTGATTGTAAATTTCAACTGGAAATACAAGGGACCAGAATAGCTAAAACAAACCTGAAAATGTTGAACAAAATTGGAGGACTCAGACTTGCTAATTTCAAAACTTAAGATAAAAGCCACAGTTAATCAGACAATATGGTATTGACCCAAAGATAGGTACATGGATAAGTGGAACAGAATTCAAAGTTCAGAAATAAATTCTAAAATTTACAGTCAGTTGATTTCCCACAAAGGTACCAAGACAATTCAATGGGGGACAGTGTAGTCTTTTCAACAAAGGGAGTAGGACAACTGGATATCCATATTTGAATAAAAATAGAGGGGCAATTTCCTGATGTTCCAGTGGTTAGGTGGAGAAGGCAATGGCACCCCACTCCAGCACTCTTGCCTGGAAAATCCCATGGATGGAAGAGCCTGGAAGGCTGCAGTCCATGGGGTTGCTGAGGGTTGGACACGAGTAAGCGACTTCACTTTCACTTTTCACTTTCATGCATTGGAGAAGGAAATGGCAACCCACTCCAGTATTCTTGCCTGGAGAATCCCAGGGACGGGGGAGCCTGGTGGGCTGCCGTCTATGGGGTCGCACAGAGTCGGACATGACTGAAGCAACTTAGCAGCAGCAGTAGCAGCAGTGGTTAGGACTTAGTGCTTTCTCTGGCTGGGGAACTAAGATCCTGCAAGCACTACCTAATGAATTCAAAGAAAAAAAAAAATAGGGAAATAAATTAGACCCTTGCTTCATGCCAAGCCATATATAAAAATTTAACTCAAAATGGATCACAGACCCAAATTTAAGAGCTAAAATAAGTAACTTATAGAAGAAAAAGAATAAAATTTTTGTGACCTTGAGCAGGGCAGAGATACAATATTGAGGGTGTGACCCATAGAAGACAAACTTGATCAATTTGAATTTATAAACTTTTGCTCCTCAAAAGTCACCAATAAGAAAATAAAATTAAAAGCGACAGACTAGAAGAAAGTATTTGCAAATCACAGATCTAATAAAAAGCTTATAGATCCACAGCCACGGCTGGTCCAGGGGCTACTTTCTGCTGCCTGAGTGTCTTGTCTATAGTGGTAGGGGGTGGGGGGGCCTTAGGCTTGGCCTCCTACAGGGCTCATAGAGCTAGTTTCTGGATGCCCACAGGAAGGTGCTCTTTCACAAGACCAACAAACACCACTTTTTACATAGACTAGCCCTGGAAGGGATGCTCCTGTGCAGAAAGTCCCTCTGGTCAGGGTTACTGGTAGCTTTTGGAGCACCTTATTCTGTACCAGCTTTAACTACCAGGCTCTGAATGGAGACCCCAGCACCCAGAACTTTGGCCTCTGTGGGAAGGAGTCCGCTCTTCAGGCTGGGTTGGTTGGTTCTTTGAGCTTTCGTATGTTTAATTTCTGGGTTTTGTTTTTTGTTTTTTTTTTTTTTTTTTTTTTTTTTTTTTTGAGAATTTGAGGAGGTAGGGGATTAAAAGAGAAAGGCATATTAAAAAAAATAATAAGCTTGTATACAGAGTATTTGAATAACACTTAGGACTCAATAATTATTAGGAAAAAAAAATTAAAAATAGGCAAATAATTTGATTCAACATTTTGTGAAAGAAGATATGAATGGATTAAAAGGATATGAAAAGATATGCAACATCATTAATCATTAAGTTAATTTACTCGCCCAGTCGTGTCTGACTCCTTGCATCATCAATCATTAGGGAAATGTAAATCAAAATACCAATTAGAAACTGCTACATATCCACTGCTGCTACTACTGCTGCTGCTAAGTTGCTTCAGTCATATTTGACTCTGTGCAACCCCAGAGATGGCAGCCCACCAGGCTCCCCCATCCCTGGGATTCTCCAGGCAAGAACACTGGAATGGGTTGTCATTTCCTTCTCCAATGCATGAAAGTGAAAAGTTAAAGTGAAGTCGCTCAGTCGTGTCCGACTCTTCGCGACCCCATGGCCTACAGCCTACTAGGCTCCTCCATCCATGGGATTTTCCAGGCAAGAGTACTGGAGTGGGGTGCCATCACCTTCTCCAACATATCCACTAGAATGGCTAAAATAAAAAAGACAAACGGTATCAAGGTTTGAGGATGCAGAGAAAGCAGACCAACTATGCATTGTTGGTGGGAATATAACATGGTACAGACACTTTGGAAAACATTTTGACAGTTTTCTAATAAGTTAAACAAAATTTTCCCACATAATAGCCATTTTACTTTATGGCCTCTAATGAGAAGAAATAAAAATATATGTCCACACAGAGGCATGTTGTCACTATTCATAGAAGCATTACCCATAAAAAGAAAATAAATGGAAAAAATGTAAATGTCCAGCACCTAGTAAATGAATGGGACAAGGCAATGGCACCCCACTCCAGTACTGTTGCCTGGAAAATCCCATGGATGGAGGAGCCTGGTAGGCTGCAGTCCATGGGGTCGCTAAGAGTCAGACACAACTGAGTGACTTCACTTTCACTTTCCACTTTCATGCATTGCAGAAAGAAATGGCAACCCACTCCAGTGTTCTTGCCTGGAGAATCCCATGGATGGAGAAGCCTGGTAGGCTGCAGTCCATGGGGTCGCACAGAGTCGGACATGACTGAGGCGACTTGGCAGCAGCAGCAGCAGTAAATGAATGAACAAAATGTGCTATATTTACACAATGGAATACTATTAATCAATTAAAAGGAACAAGTTATTGATACATGCTACAACATGAATACACCTTAAAAATATGCTCAGTGTAAGAAGCTAGGCACAATGTACCACGTATTATATTATTCCATTTATATTAAATGTACAGAAAAGGCAAATTTACACAGAAAGAAAACGGAAGAGTATTTGCTTAAGCCTGAGGATGGGAGAAGAGATTTACTGCTAATGGGTTTCACAGAATTTTTGTATGATGGAAAAATTTAAAAACTGAATTGTGATGATTGTTGCACAATTCTATTAATCTACTAAAATCATTGAATTATACACTGAAAAGAATAAATTTTATAGTATGTATTGAAATATAGTATGAAAAAGTGAAAGTATTTTTGCCTAGAGAATTCCATGGACAGAGGAGCCTGGCAGGCTACAGTTCATGGGGTCGCAAAGAGTCAGACATGACTGAATGACTAACATTTCCACTTTTTCACAGTAAATTCAAAAAAATCTGTTTTAAAAAACACAGGGATGTTTTAAATGGAAGAATTTGGTGGACTTCCTTTATGGAACCTACATGACTTTTGTTAGGCTTACTCTATGTACTAATTTTCATAATTTCTCCATTTACACTAACACTACTTACAAAAAAATGAATCACAAGCCTGTATCTCCAGCCCCAATTGCTAATACTTTTCCCAGTTCTGGTTTCATATATCCAGTTATGTTTCTGACTACTTCCTGCTAGGAAGAAAGGCAATGCTGAACAATGTACAAACTAATGCAAAAATGCACTCATTTCGCACACTAGCAAAGTAATGCTCAAAATTCTCAAAGTAAGGCTTCAACAGTACACAAACTGAACTCCAGATGTTCAAGCTGGATCTAGAAAAGGCAGAAGAACAAGAGATAAAATTGCCAACACCCACTGGATCATAGAAAATGCAAGAGAATTCCAGAAACATCTACTTCTGCTTCAGACTACACTAAAGCTTTTGATTGTGTGAATCACAACAAACTGGAAAATTCTTAAAGAGATGGGAATACCAGACCACCATACCTGCCTCCTGAGAAACCTACATGCAGGTCAAGAAGCAACAGTTAGAACTGGACATGGAACAATGGACTGGTTCAAAATTGGGAAAGAGTATGTCAAGGTTGGTATTATCACCCTGCTTATTTAACTTATATGAAGTGTACATCATGCAAAATATTGAGCTGGATGAAGCACAAGCTGGAATCAAGAATGCAGGGAAAAACATCAAAAACCTGTTATGCAGATGACACCATCCTTATGGCAGAAAGCAGAGAGCAACTAAAGAGCCTCTTGATGAAAGTGAAATATGAGAATGAAAAGCTGGCTTAAAACTCAACATTCAAAAAACTAAGATCATGGTATCTAGTCCCACCACTTCATGGCCAGTATGGGGAAACAATGAAAACAGTGACAGACTTTATTTTCTTGGGCTCCAAAATCACTGTAGATGATGACTACGGCAATGAAATTAAAAGATGTTTGCTCCTTGGAAGAAAAGCTATGGCAAACCTAGACAGCATATGAAAAATCTAATACATCACTTTGCTGACAAAGATCCATATAGTCAAAGCTATGGTTTTTCCAGTAGTCCAGTAGTCATGTATGGATGCTTGAGTTGGACCATAAAGAGGGCTAAGTGCTGAAGAATTGATGCTTTTGAACTGTGGTGCCAGAGAAGACTCTTGAGAGTCCCTTGGACAGCAAGGAGATCCAACCAATGCATCCTAAAGGAAATCAGTCCTGAAAATTCATTGGAAGGACTGATGCTGAGGCTGAAACTCCAATACTTTGGCCTCCTGATGTGAAGAGCCAATCATTGGAAAATACTCTGATCCTGGGAAAGATTGAAGGCAGGAGGAGAAGGGGATGACAGAGGTTGGGATGGTTGGATGGTATCACTGACTCAATGGACAGGAGTCTGAGCAAGCTCCAAGAGATGGTGAAGGACAGGGAAGCCTGGTGTACTACAGCCTATGGAGTCGCAGAGTCGGACATGACTGAGCAACTGAATAACAAAAACTTCCTGCTAACTCCACTTCTCTACCTCAATAAGACTTCCTTCTCAAATTTTCCATAACTATGTTATTCCTGCTTTTTGTATCTTCTCATACCCTTAGTACCAATATATAACATCTCATTATGATATGTTTTACTTATTAATATAACTGCACTTTTGATAAGTCATGCTTTTATTTTTTTGCTAGTAAATTAAACTGTGACCTACAAAGGCAACTTTCAATGTTTTTTTCCCCCCCTACATTCTCAAAACAATCATCACAGTGCTAAGTATACAGAAGGTGATCATTAAATGGATGTTTCAATTTAAATTAATAATTCACATTCTTGCATTCATTTATCATAAGTTTATGAGCACCTACTATGGGTAAGGCACTGGGTTCACTGTCATCAAGGAAGCAAATAAATATATGATACATAATCTCTCTTATGAAGGCATGTATAATCCAGCTGTGCACGTGAAGATTTAGCGATACAAGACTACCATTCAGAAAAGATGTCAAGAAGCAATGCATGATTAAGAGAAATGAGGAAACAAAATCAGTGATTCTGGGACCAGAAAAAGAGCTAAACTGAGTCTTTAAAGAGATAAAATGTTTCTTTTTATTTAAAAGATAGAGAGGTTGAGAATATTTCAGGCAGTAAAAATGGACAAAGTGAGAAGGAAAGAAATGAGAATTCAAGGTTTATGTAGAGGATTGGGGAGAAAATTAAGTTTAAAAAGTTGATTAAGGTCAGAAATTGAAACAGCCATGAAGGTCTGATTTACTTCCAGACATAATTCTTTTAAAATAGCCATTTACTGAGCACTTAATATGTGACTGGTGGTTTACATACATAGCTGGCAATTGTTGCATGTTGGATATTGGGCATCCATTTCCTCATTCTCCTAACACTCTGATTTTCTCTTGAGAAGAATCTAATGGGACTATAACTAGAAGCCTTACCCTATTGTAGTGAAAGGGCAAACAATTAAAATTGAAAGTGACTGAAGTTTCAGTTTATCTCATCCTAAACATCATGATTAGACTACTTTGGTTATGAGGTCCTGTGTTTTTGCCTTCCTAGGTATCCAGAGATACTTCAGTTCCTGCCTGCTTCCAGACCTGACTCACCAGTCTTCAACAGATTCTGTGAGACCTTGTTATTTTCCAATGATTTAAATTTCAAGTCAGCCAGAGTTGTTTTATATTGCTTGTAACTGAAAATTCCTAAGTGATATATTATTATTAGGAATTAGTTGGGCTTTCCTCATGACTCAGATGGTGAAGAATCTGCCTGCCAAACAGGAGACCTGGGTTCGATCCCTGGGTCAGGAAGATTCCCTGGAGAAGGGAATGGATCTCCACTCTAGTATCCTTGCCTGGAACATTCCATGGACAGGGGAGTCTGGCGAGCTACAGTCCATGGGGTTGCAAAGAGTTGAACATGACTGAGCAACTAACACTTTTAATTCACTGTTATGAATTAGTTATGTATTATTTTCCACTTTTCATTGATAAAGAGAATGTGGGTTGGTGAGATTAAGTACCATTCCAAGGCCATACTAGCAACTGGTAAATATGTGTATGATTGACTCTAATCTAATTTCTAAAAAATTATTTACCAAGACTCAAACCCAAGTTTGTCTGACTTCAAAACTGCTGTTTCTTTTTTTCCCTTTACCACTCTGCCTTTCAATGAAGATTCACTGCAGAGTTTCAAGAAGGGTAGACTATGATGAAAATGGCATTTTAGAAAGGTTAGCTTCACAATAGAATATAGGCTAGAAGGGAAGGAAGAGAGCTTGAGGTAGGGAGATAGATGACAAGGATGAGGTAAATGACTCAGATGGAAAATAATAGTGGTCTGAAACAATGAAATCACAGAATGCATGAGAGTACAGAAGGGAATAGTAAATAGAATACTTTATCAGTTGTCATAGCTATATCTCTAAAATGTGCATCCTATCAGTTTATACTATTGTATAATGACTTTGGTTCAGTGATTTTAAATTTCAGTATAGTAAGCATATGTCTTTTTACTGAATTAAACAGAATCTCATAGTAAGCATATTATAAACTTACAAGCAAATTCATATCATTTGTAGTTAAACTATATATACATCACTTGCAGAAGAAAAATGCACTTTGTCTAGTAATTTTATGATCAAGCAATATTTTATGGCTTTAAATTCTTTCAAATCATCAGAAAGCCACAGGAAGGAAAGGATGTCACAAAATCCAAACAGTTATTTGTAAGAGTTGGCCTAAGTTTTCCCCACAAAGTTAAAAATAAATGGCTCAGAAGAATGGTTAGTCTACTCATGGTCTTCACTTTCCAGGCAACCTGAGCCTCTAGAAGCAAGAATCCTTTTCTGCATTAAAAATAGCTGTACATGGGGAGAAGAGAGGAGAGGGTGAAATGTATGAGAAGAGTAACATGGAAACGTACATTATGATATGTAAAATAGATAACCAACAGGAATTTGTTCTATAGCTCATGAAACTCAAACAGGGGCTCTGTTTCAACCTAGAGGGGTGGAATGGGTAGGGAGATGGGAGGGAAGTTCAAAAGGGAGGGGATATATGTATACCTATGGCTGAATCATGTTGAAGTTTGACAGAAAACAACAAAATTCTGTAAAGCAATTATCCTTCAATAAAAAAATAAACTAAAAAAACATCTGTACAAGTCAATAGGATATGAGTTTTCAAATAAGTGGAATGGAAACAATTTGAATGAAAGAAATGTATACAGATCAGGCTATATGAGTGTGGCTCAAGCAAAAGCTACTTCCTATTTTGCAAAAGCAATAATTGGGACAGTACTCAAGCTCTTTGTATAAACCTTGTTTGACTAATAAAATACAATGCAAATTTCATTTAAACAATGTTATTCATTGTCACTGCAAATTTTTTTTCTTTTTAGTTATAAAAATAATATGTGCTCATTGTTTAAAATTCAAGAAGGGCTTCAGAATAGAAAATTAAAAGTTAAAGCTTTTCCTTCTAATTAGATCAGTTTGGTGTGTATAGTTTTGGACATTTTTCTATGAACATGAAAATATACATACAGCTACCAAGGAATCCCATACACACATGAACACTCCATATATATACACCTTTTTATATGTATTTTTATATAGATAAAATCATACGGAAGATATTGTTTTGCAACTTGCCTTTTTCATTTGACACTTTACTCTGGGCATATTTGCACCTATTGAGAACCAGCTCTTTTGTTGTTACCAAGGCAGATGTGTTCTCAATTCCTAGTTTCTGGCATTTTCCTAATCATTTAAATACTTCTATAATTGGATTTTGTGTTAAAGAAAAACATGACTTCCCAAAGAAAACCATCTTATAAGTAATACAGGAATTGGGAAATTTGTTTCTAAATATGCTACAAGTAAGGAAAATTCAGTGTAACATGTTACAGGCTTAAATAACATAGAAAGTCTCTGAAAACAAAATCTGGTTCTGAGTAGTCCTTTTTAAAAAAAAAAATTTATTGTGGTAAGAACCCTTAACATGAGATATATCCTCTTAACAAATTTTAGGTATACAATACATTATTGTTGACCATATGTACAATATTATACAACAGATCTTTAGAGCTTATTCATTTTACTTAACTGAAACTTAATGAATAGTTTTTTTTATGATATCCAGAGTACAATTTATTGAAAAAAGATGTTCTGATACTTCAGTATATATTTTTGTTTTAATGCCTATTATTTGTAAAACAATTTTCAGATAATTACTTTTTATAAATCTTGTCTTATGAAAGAAAATACTAATGAAACAGAAGGTTAAGTACACAGACATTTGAATTTAATACTCTAGATCCTCATTAAATTCCAGAATTTTTCTTCTAAAGACTGCATAGTCTCCTAGCTATAAGTAAAGTGTATGAAGTGCTCCTATTTAGAATTTGGTTGCTAAAACACTAATTCTTTAAATATTGAAAATGTACTAAATTAATGTGATTTGCTGCATGGCAGGTATGCAGCAGTAAATTTGGCACATTAGGGTATGGCACAATTTTTAAAGAAAAATGGGAGCAATAAAACTTCAGCAGCACAGGAAGCCAGTTCATTAGTTTCAGAAGTCGGTTTATTAGTACTAATTGTGTTCTTGTGCAGAGCAAATACTCTGTGTGAAGATGGAGAGTTACATATAAGAAAACATCTCAGGCCCTGTCCTAGGGAAATCTAAAATATACTTGGGAAAAGAACAGGTTTGCAAAAGAAACGATCTATGTGGCTCCATTAAAATGTTTTTCAAAACCTATACAAAACTTTAATATAGCTTTACTAAATAAGCCCTGAAACGACCAAAGAGTTAAAGAACTCCATTCTACTGGGTAAGCATTCTTGGAAAAAAATAAGTTTGGTAAGGAAGTTAGAATTCACTGATGGAGCATTCACCACATTCAAAGTATTTTACTTGTACTATGCTACTTAAAGCTCACCATATTTCTATGAGGAAGATACTGTTATTATCCTCATTTTACAGAGGATGAAACTGAGGCAAAGGGAATTGAAAAATTTGCACAAGGTCACCAGAGAGTAAAAGACACAGCTTAGGCTTACATGCACAGATCTGACTCCAGACAGTAGAGTATCACCAAAACTTTGGGATTAGAACAGGGATAAGTTAAGTATTTTCAGGAATATTCTTCAAAAAACTATGTACTGGAAGCTAAGGAACAGCATGGAGAGTGCTGCAAGCAGATAGGCCATTTAGTCTAATAATTGATGTAATTCTGTTTTTAAGTCATCTTTAGTCTTCCTTCCAGAGAAGGCTAGGTGTAGTCTCATGATGCTAGATAATGAAATTGTGTTAATTAGAACATTTGCTTATCTCTAAACAAACAATGCTTAGTCGTTTAGATAGACAAACACTGGTTATAAAACAAGAGAAACAAAACTGCTTGATTTCATAATTTTGAAATTTTGGTTACAACAATTTTAAGAGTCACTAAAACAAAATTATAAATCTGGAGAATTTATGGTTCCATTTCATTTCTTTCTCTGTATTAAGTAGCTTTTTGATAATTAAAACAATGGCTTAATTAGCTATCTTGTTCATTTACTCACGTGTTGTCAGTCATGATGCAATTTCCCTGCTTCTCTTTCATTGATGAGTTAGAGAACAGTGAAGTGTTAGCTATCTTCACCTTGGAAGTATTAGTACTAACTAGATTTGCTGAAGCATTGGTGGCTCAGATGGTACAGAATCAGCTTGCAATTCAGGAGACCTGGATACAATCCCTGGATCAAGATGATCCCCTGGAGAAGGGAATGGCTACCCACTCCAGTATTCTTGTCTGGGGAATTCTATGGACAGAGGAGTCTGGCAGGCTACAGTCCAAGGAGTTGTAAAGAGTTGGACATTATTTAGCAACTAAACAACAACAAGCATGTCATTTAACTGAAAAGCCTGCCCCAGTGGAGAATAACAAACCCAAGGATATTAGTTCTCACCTTAACAAAATGTTACTTTGTGTTATAAGGCAAATTCAACTTATTTTCTAAGTTGAATATATAAAACATATAAAACATAGCATCATAAGTTGATTAAAATCATTAACCTTGGCCCTGGAACATACTTATTTAACTGGGACAGGAACCCTATATGGTCCTGTGAGTGGCATAATAATAGATAGCACTTACTGAGCCTTTATGCATATGAATAAATAATTTACACAGATCAACTCCTTCACTCTTATGTAACCACCCCATAGGGCTGTTCCTATCATCCCGTTTTTATAAGAAAACTAAGAGCTGTCCAAGGTCATATAGACAGTAGGGAAGGATTTAAATGCAGACTCCAGAGTCTGTGCTGCTGCCTAAAACTCACAGGAAAATAGATTAGATTATCATAGTGTATCATCTTGGGTGTTAATTTTATTCAAGGACCAGGAATCTTATATAAAAACTATGTCAATAAATTATAGAACATAAGTCAAATATTGAAAAGAAATGTATAGATAAAATGTATAGATTACAAGGACATTTCCTGATATTCACATCTAATTTTAGGCTTCTTGAAGTACAAGTCAGAGAAGGCAATGGCAACCCACTCCAGTACTCTTGCCTGGAAAATTCATGGACAGAGGAGCCTGGTAGGCTGTAGTCCATGGGGTCGCTAAGAGTCGGACACGACTGAGCGACTTCACTTTCACTTTTTACTTTCATGCATTGGAGAAGGAAATGGCAACCCACTCCAGTGTTCTTGCCTGGAGAATCCCAGGGACAGGGGAGCCTGGTGGGCTGCCGTCTGTGTGGTTGCACAGAGTCGTACATGACTGAAGGACTTAGCAGCAGAAGTACAAGTTCCTCTGCTGCTAGGGATACTAAATACAAAAATTCCTAGGATAATTTTCATTTAATTGTGGACTGAATACTTTGGTATAAACTCTGATCTCCCAGTGTTTGGCTATTAATCAAATAAAGTCATTAGGCATGTTAAATTTAATGAAAACCATATTTTTCATTAAACTAGCCTGTTAACAGTATACCTTGTCAGTTCAAGCTAAATCTCGTGTGCAAGTCAGAGGAACTTGAGTACTGATGCCTTTAAAGGTGCTAATACCAAGAGGACATAACTATTATAGAGGGATGGAAGAATGGCCAGAGCTGTCATTTATCTCCGGTTCTAGGAGTCGAGGACTGAACTCCTCAGAGTTCACTCACTTTTGTTCCTTAAAGATGGTGTAGTAGAGTGGTTAAGAACTCAACTTCTGGAATCAAATAATCTGCTTTCACATCTGAGCTTTACTGATTATAAACTATTTGACCTTCAACAAGTTATTCAGTCTCCTCACTGAGGACACAGTACTAAGGGTGAGATGAGGCTATCAAACAAAGATAGTATGAGGATATTAATGAACCCCAAATGGGTTCATTAAACAGTAAAAGTAGGGCACTTATTTCAGTGTCTGATACATGAAGGTGATAAATATGATTATTTATTATCATTTAGTGACAGCTATGTATACTTACTACACGGTGTTATGCTTAGTGTAATTATCCATTATTAGAGGATGTGAACAATCTTTATTTACTCCTTAAATTGCTCTAAACCAAAGTCATTAACATTTGAGAAAATCACTTTTTTATACATAATACTACATGTAAAAGTGTGTTAACTGCAGAATTGTCTGTAGTGACAAATATATGGAAAGTCCTAGAATGTCCATCCGATAAGGAAGGCCTCAGTTTCCCCAGTCTATATAAGAAGATTTGACTAGAAGATCTCAAAAATCCCTTTTGTCTCCAATTAGGACTATATTTTCCACCAGCTGTTCATTAGATTTGACACCAATACTCTAATAAATAGAAATGAGATAGGAAACCCAAAGCACTAGGTAATTATTTAAAATTAAGTCATAATGTATGGTATGCTAAAATTAACCAACATGTAAAAAGTAAATATATGTGTGTGTGTGTGTGTGTGTATTTAAATATCAAGAGCAGAAGTCATTATTTAACACATTGAGAGTTATTTTTATTATTTTTTAAGATATATGTAATTAATGGCATGCAAATTTTATACTTTTAACCTTCACAATGGAATAAAAATAAAAGGTATGAAAAAT
Source organism: Bubalus kerabau (assembly GCF_029407905.1). NCBI lineage: Eukaryota > Metazoa > Chordata > Mammalia > Artiodactyla > Bovidae > Bubalus > Bubalus kerabau. Next base: position 54,112,021 of record NC_073647.1, on the reverse strand, counting down.
AAATAAAAAATATGAGTCTGAGGTTTAAATAATGAAGATGTATAATTTAGGATTATCAGCAAATCTGAAAGCTCTCAAGAAAGAAAAGGGGCTGCATGTGCTGTAAAATACTAAAATGATACTTGATTTGAATTTTATTTAAAATTGTGACAGTTTATTTTCCTTTGAAATAATAGGAGATATTCTGTAGGCACACAATGCCAAGAAGGATGAGTGACTATTTGACTTTAGAACTATCAAGACCTGATATTATTATTATGAAGGAGTTGCCGACATTCATTAAATTTCCACCCTCATGCATGTTAGAGTTGGAAAATCTCTATTTGTGGAGTCCCATGCTGCTTCTAAAGAGTGGGACAGCACTGAAGTGACATAGAACATGCTGCTTCCAAAATACAAGTCACAGCATATTCAGAAAGAAATGCTATGAGTGGCTTAAGACCATATAGTAAGAAATGTTGCTTTACACACAATCTTGATCAACAATAATATTATGAAAAATAGCAAATAATAATTAATTTGAGATCTGTGTGATATTTCAGCCCCATTTTAAAGAGGAAGAATAGAAGTAATAAAAGTGAGGTAGCCTGTCAAATATCTAATACAACTAATAAGAGGAGTAACCAAGATTCAGCGAAGCAGTTCTGACTCCTGAACCTATGCTAAAATCATTTAGGTCATAAAGTCTCACTAAGAAAATCAAATGCTGAAATTGGTTATTATTGAGATTCTACTATTAAATTCTGAGAGGATTTTTTAAATTGTGTGTACGTTGTTTGATACAATCACCTCTGAAGAGCTGTGGAATACGTATTTGTTTCCACCAGCAAGAATATTTACAATTCCTTAAGACTTTTCTTTTTCTCAGAGGATGCATTTATTTGGGTATTCTGGATGAAAAAGTTACAGAAAATATCATTTGGGCTTGTTCTATATTGTCCAAATATAATACAAAATTTAGAAACAGTTTCTGTAGTCCTATATAAATGCATGAACATTGCTCACCAATTAAAACCTTTAAAAATTTTCCTCCCTTTTTCGTAGAATGAAATAAAATGCTTCCAAATTTGCAATTTAAAAGGTTTACTTTACTACAATTTTTGTGTGAGAATTCTTCCCATGAGTACTGGGGCCAAAAGGATTCTTGAGTGGCCTTGTAAAAGTGCTCCTTTGTGATGTGGATTTACATTTTTGAACAACTTATGCTATTTAGAAGTTGAAAAGTAGCTTTAGAATAAATATCCAAATTACTAACCAATTTTCCTTCTCTTCTATTGCTTTAATTGTAACTGTTCTCTTAAATTCCATGCAGGTAAGGCTATAATGCCAGAAACGTAATTTATGAATAGTTCCTTTTAAAAATCAAATGTTACAGGGGCATATTCCATTCGTGTCAGAAAAGATTATATATGTTTACTGGCACAAAGTTTGATATGTTTATTAAATCAAGTTTCTTAAAAGTAGTTATAGCTATATACCATATTCTATTATGTGTATCCCTACCTTAGGAATGAGTATGAAATGATATAATTTTGAATTGAAAAACAATAGTGTGAAATAATAACCAATTTTATTACTATTCCTTTTTAAACCACAGTTTATTAACAGCTTGGAAACACTGTCTATTTAATTTCACCAAACAGGTCTCTCTATCAAAGGAAAGAAATACAGTGGCATTACTTGTGCTCCAGAATAATGGTAGCTCCTGAATAGCTACCATTCCTATGGCTGGACTACAGACAGCTATACACTGGCAACTACAGAAAACAGAAGAATATTTGATGTTTCTTGTGCCGATTGGTTTTCTAGATTATTACTGCTGTTATTTGCCTCTTTTTCACAGATATTTGAGAGCAGAAATGAAAGGCCAAAGATGAAGATCCAGCTTCTGTAACTGTCTCCATTGCAATGAAATTCTTTTATCCTATAATTTAGGTCTATTTTCATCTCAAATATACATAGCAAATATTTGCCAATTAGGTGATTAAAATCAATATATAAGGGAACAGAACAGAGTCAACCATACACCCACACATACATGGAAAACAAATTTTTGATGAAGGTGCAAAAGTAATTCAGTAGAGATTTCCCAACAAATTATGCTGGAACAATTGGTTATCCATTTGCAAAAGTATATATAAATAAATAAAAATAATTTCAATCCACATCTTGTACCATGAACAAAAATAGATCAGATTGAAATATAGTATCTAAAAGTACAAAACTCAAACAAAAAAAGAAAAGAAGAATATCCTTGTGACCTTGGCCTAGGCAAAAAGCATAGACCATAAAAGGAACAAAAAAAGATGATAAATTGAACCATCAAAATTACAAACTTTTGCTCTCTGGAAAAAACTGAAAGACTCTGTTAAGAGTATGTAAAAAAAAAATTCATGGATGGGGAGAAAATATTTGCATAGCTTATCCCTGATAAAAGACTTGTATACAGAGTAGAAAAATAATTCCTAAAACTCAAGAGTAACACAACAACCTAATATAAAAATTGGCAAAATATGAATAGACACTTCAACAAAGAAGGTAAGTAGATGGTAAATCAGTACACAGAAAGGGGAACTGCAAAGTAAAATCACAATGAGATGCTCTTACATAATTATTTGAATGGTTACATTAAAAAGTCTGACCAGTCTTTTGGACTCTGTGGGAGAGGGAGAGGATGAGATGATTTGGGAGAATGGCACTGAAATATGTATAATATCATATATGAAACGAGTCACCAGTCCAGGTTCGATGCACGATACTGGATGCTTGGGCCTGGTGCACTGGGATGACCCAGAGGGATGGTATGGGGAGGGAGGAGGGAGGAGGGTTCAGGATGGGGAACACATGTATACCTGTGTCAGATTCATTTTGATATATGGCAAAACCAATACAATAATTGTAAAGTTAAATAAAATAAAATAAAATAAAAAAGTCTGACCATACCAAATGTTGGGACTCCTACCGGCAATGCAAAATTGTACAACCTCGTTGGAAAACAGCTAATTAAAAACAACAACAACAACAAAATTAAACATATACTATGTGATGCAGTCATTCCATGTCTGGTATTTTTCTAAATGAAATGAAACTATATGTTCATACAAAGACTTATACATAAATGAACATAACAAGTTCATTCATAATAGTCTAAAGCTCAAAACACAACTGCCCATCAACAAACTGTGATATATCCAAACAATGGGAAACTACTCAGTAACAAAATCGGAAAACGACTTTTGAGAGTGATGAAAACATTCATTATTTTGACCGTGGTGATGACTTCACAACTATAAAGATTTATCAAAAATTAGCAAACTGGAGATGGTCCTAAGATGGCAGAGATGGCAGAGGAAAAGGACGGGGAGACCACTTTTTCCCCACAAATTTATCAAAAGAACATTTGAACGCTGAGCAAATTCCAGAAAACAACTTCTGAATGCTAGCAGAGGACATCAGGCACCCAGAAAGGCAGCCCATTGTCTTCTAAAGGAGGTAGTACAAAATATAAAACATAAAAAGAGAGACAAAAGAGGTAGGGATGGAGATCTGTCCCAGGAAGGGAGTCTTAAAAGAGAAGTTTCCAAACACCAGGAAACCTTCTCACTGGCGGGTTTGTCAGGAGTTTTGGAATCTCAGAGGGCAACATAATGAGGAGGAAAAATAAAAAAAACCCACAGATTACGTCCCTAACGGCAACTCCCAGAGCTTGCATCTGCCACCAGCAAGCTGGGACTGAACAGGGAGGCACCAGCTACATTGCTTAGGGTAAGGACCCAGCCTTAATGCCCTGAGGGTAATCTGAGGGAACTAACATTAGATAGCCACCCAAACTCTAGGATAGCCAGAGACAGAGAGAGAAAAAAAAGGAGAGAGAGAGAGAGAGAGAAAGAACTATCCTGCGAAAAGCCTTAACCTAAGGCACTGCCAGGCCCGCTCACAGAACAAAGGACTGAGCGAATACCAGAGGAGAGCTAGGCGGCTGCGGACCGGCCCATCCCCCACCAGACACAGGGAGGCAGGCGAGGTGCAGCCAGAGCCGGTAAGGGTCAATCTTGGCCCTAGAGAGACATCCTCTACCAAACTGCAAGCAGGCTTCCAGTTGCTAACCAAGACTTGCTGGGATTCCGGACAGTTGACATCCACGGGGAGGGTCGCAGCCAGAGATCAGCTCCTGAGAAGAGACATATGGCACTCCTGGGATGGGCGTGCCCGCAGCCACCCAGGAAGCCGAGAAGCTGGGACCAGGGAGGTGATAAGATGCATTCCCCACCAGGGGAGACTGCACTCGCCAAGTACCTGGTCGCCTGAGCTGCTTGGACCTGGGAAGGTCACAAAACGCAGGTCCAACCGAGTCTGTGCCTTTGTTAAGTACCCGAAAACCTGAACCTGAGTGGCTTAGACCTGGGAAGTACAGGCAACCCAGGGCCTGCCTCAGACAGTTCCTCAGCAGAGCAATCTAGAGCCTGAGACATGTAGACTGGGAAAGCACGCACGCCGTGAACCGGGCAAACCCAGTGGGGGCAAGATGCTGCTAGCTCTCTCCACACATGCCAGTGATATTTCTTTGCAGTGTTCCTCCCTCCCCACAACACGACTGAACAAGTGAGCCTAAATAAGTGATCACCTGTGCCCCCTTGTGACAGGGTGGAAATTAGACACTGAAGAGACCAGCAAACAGAAGAAGCTAAAATAAACAAAGGGAACGGACTTAGAAGTGACAGGTGCAACAGATTAAAACCTTGTAGTCAGCACTGACTACACTGGAAGGGGCCTACAGATCTTGAGAAGTATAAGATGGATCAAGGAACTATCTGAAATTGAACTGACCCTACACTGTCTGCAACAGCTCAAGAGAAATTCCTAGATATAATTTTACTATTAACATTTTTTTAAGTTTTTAATTTTTTTTTATTTTTAAGTCCTCTATTACTCCTTTAATTTTCATTTTTATAACCTACTATTACCTTGAAAAAATAGACCTTATTTTTAAAGCAAACTTCATATATATTTTTAATAATTTTTGTGACTTTGTTTTTTTTAATACTGTATTTTTGAGAGTCTAACCTCTACTCTATATTTTTACTCTTTGATTTTTGGTATTTGTTATCAATTTTGTACATTTAAGAACCCAATCTTCAGTACCCATTTTTAATTGGGAGTGTGATTACTGGCTTGATTGCTCTCTCCCCCTTTTGACTCTCCTTTTTTCTCCACAAGGTCGCCTCTATATTCTCCTCCCCCATTTCTTTTCTACCCAACTCTGTGAATCTCCTTGTGTGTTCTGGGCTGTGCAGAACACTTAGGGAACTGACTACTGGCAGGATCTGACTCTCTACTTTTGATTCCTCTTTTTCTCCTCCTGGTCACCTCTGTCTCATTCCTCCATCTCTAGCCTTTTGATTCCCCATCTTCTCCTCCTGGTAACCTCTATCTCCCTCTTTCCTCTTCTCTTCTCCATGTAACACTGTGAACCTCTCCAGGTGTCCCTGATGGTGGAGAAGCTTTTCATCATTAACCTAGATGTTTTATATCGGTGCTATATAGATGGAGAAGTCTTGAGGCTACTGTAAGAATAAGACTGAAAACCAGAGGCAGGAGGCTCAAGTCCAAACCCTGAGAACACCAGAGAACTCCTGACTCCAGGGAACATTAATCAATATGAGCTCATCAAAAAGCCTCCATAACAACACTGAAACCAAGCACCACCCAAGGGCCAACAAGTTCCAGAGCAAGACATACCATGCAAATTCTCCAGCAATGCAGGAACATATCCCAGAGCTTCAATATATAGGCTGCCAAAATTCACACCAAACCCATAGACATCTCAAAACACTACTGGACACTGCATTGCACACCAGAGGGAAGAAATCCAGCTCCACCGACCAGAACACCTACACAAGCTTCCCTAACCAGGAAACCTTGACAAGCCACCCATCCAACCCCACCCACAGTGAGGAACCTCCACAATGAAGACGAACCACAAACTGGCAGAATACAGAATGGCCACCAAAAACACAGCAATCTAAACAAGAAGAAAAGGCAGAGAAATACTCAGCAGGTAAAGGAAAAGGATAAATGCCCACCAAACCAAACAAAAGAGGAGGAGATAGGGAGTCTACCTGAAAAAGAATTCCAAATAATGATAGTAAAAATGATCCAAAATCTTGAAAACAAAATGGAGTTACAGATAAATAGCCTGGAGACAAGGATTGAGAAGATGCAAGAAATACTTAACAAGGACCTAGAAGAAACAAAAAAGAGTCAATATATAATGAATAATGCAATAAATGAGATCACCAACAGTAGAATAACGTAGGCAGAAGATAGGCCAAGTGAGGTGGAAGATAGAATGGTGGAAATAAATGAAGCAGAGAGGAAAAAAGAAAAAATAATTAAAAGAAATGAGGACAACCTCAGAGACCTCTGGGACAATTTTAAATGGTCCAACATTCAAATCATAGGAGACCCAGAAAAAGAAGACAAAAAAAAAAAAAAAAAAAGCCATGAGAAAATACTTGAGGAGATAATAGTTGAAAACTTCCCTAAAATGGGGAAGGAAATAGTCACTCAAGTCCAAGAAAACCAGAGAGTCCCAAACAGGATAAACCCAAGGTGAAACACCCCAGACACATATTAATGAAATTAATAAAGATCAAACACAAAGAACAAATATTAAAAGCAGCAAGGGAAAAAACAACAAATAACACACAAGGGGATTCCCACAAGGATAACAGCTGATCTTTCAACAGAAACTCTTCAGGCCAGGAGGGAATTGCAGGACATATTTAAAGTGATGAAAGAGAAAAACCTACAACCAAGATTACTGTACCCAGCAAAGATCTCATTCAAATATGAAGGAGAAATCTAAAGCTTTACAGACAAGCAAAAGCTGAGACAATTCAGCACCACCAAACCAACAAATGCTAAAGGATCTTCTCTAGACAGGAAACACGGGAAGGGTGTATAAACTCGAACCCAAAACAACAAAGTTAATAGCAATGGGAACTCACTTATCAATAATTACCTTAAATGTAAATGGGTTGAATGCCCCAACCAAAAGACAAAGACTGGCTGAATAGATAGAAAAAAAAAGACCCCTATATATGTTGCCTACAAGAGAACCACCTCAAAAGAAGGGACACATACAGACTGAAAGTGAAGGGCTGGAAAAAGATATTCCTCACAAATAGAGACCAAAGGAAAGCAGGAACAGCAATACTCAAAGCAGATAAAATAGACATTAAAATAAAGGCAGTGAAAGAGACAAAGAAGGACGCTAGGTAAGGATCAAAGGATCAATCCAAGAAGAAGATATAACAATCATAAATATATATGCACCCAACATAGGAGCCCCACAATATGTAAGGCAAAAGCTAACAAGCATGAAAGGGGAAATTAACAATAACACAGTAATAGTGGTAGACTTTAATACCACACTCACACCTATGGATAGATCAACTGAACAGAAAATTAAAAAGGAAAAACAAACTTTAAATGATACAATAAACCAGTTAGACCTAATTGATATCTATATAACATTTCACCCCAAAACAATGAATTTCAACTTGTTCTCAAGTGCACATGGAATCTTCTCCAGGATAGATCACATCCTGGGCCATAAATCTAGCCTTGCTGCTGCTAAGTCACTTCAGTCGTGTCCGACTCTGTGCAACCCCATAGACAGAAGCCCACCAGGCTCCCCTGTCCCTGGGATTCTCCAGGCAAGAACACTGGAGTGGATTGCCATTTCCTTCTCCAATGCATGAAAGTGAAAAGGCAAAGTGAAGTCGCTCAGTCATGTCTGACTCTTAGCGACCTCATGGACTGCAGCCTACCAGGCTCCTCTGTCCATGGGATTTTCCAGGCAAGAGTACTGGAGTGGGGTGCCATTGCCTTCTCCGATATATAGGTCTTTTGTTTCTTTAGGTAGATATATTCCTAAGTATTTTATTCTTTTCATTGCAATGGTGAATGGAATTGTTTCCTTAATTTCTCTTTCTGTTTTCTCATTTTTAGTGTATAGGAATGCAAAGGATTTCTGTGTGTTAATTTTATATCCTGAAACTTTACTATATTCATTGATTAGCTCTAGTAATTTTCTGGTGAAGTCTTTAGGGTTTTATATGTAGAGGATCATGTCATCTGCAAACAGTGAGGGTTATACTTCTTTTCTTTTTTTTTTAAATTTTTTTAAATTTTATTTTATTTTTAAACTTTACACAATTGTATTAGTTTTGCCAAATATCAAAATGAATCCACCACAGGTATACATGTGTTCCCCATCCTGAACCCTCCTCCCTCCTCCCTCCCCATACCATCCCTCTGGGTCGTCCCAGTGCACTAGCCCCAAGCATCCACTATCGTGCATCGAACCTGGACTGGCAACTCGTTTCATACATGATATTTTACATGTTTCAATGCCATTCTCCCAAATCTTCCCACCCTCTCCGTCTCCCACAGAGTCCATAAGAATGTATTCCTTTTATTTCTTTTTCTGCTCTGATTGCTATGGCCACAACTTCCAAAACTATGTTGAATAGTAATGGTGAGAGTGAGAACCCTTGTCTTGTTCCTGACTTTAGGGGAAATGCTTTCAATTTTTCACCATTGAGGATAATGTTTGCTGTGGGATTGTCATATATAGCTTTTATTATGTTGAGGTATGTTCCTTCTATGCCTGCTTTCAGGAGAGTTTTTGTCATAAATGGATGTTGAATTTTGTCAACGGCTTTCTCTGCATCTATTGAGATAACCATATGGTTTTTGTTTTTCAATTTGTTAATGTGGTGTATTACATTGATTGATTTTTGGATATTGAAGAATCCTTGCATCTCTGGGATAAAGCCCCTTGGTCATGCTGTATCATATTTTTAATATGTTGTTGGATTCTGTTTGCTAGAATTTTGTTAAGGATTTTTGCATCTATGTTCACCAATGATATTGGCCTGTAGTTTTCTTTTTTTGTGGCATCTTTGTCTGGTTTTGCTATTAGGGTCCTGGTGACCTCATAGAATGAGTTTGGAAGTTTATCTTCCTCTGCAATTTTCTGGAAGAGTTTGCGTAAGATAGGAGTTAAAAAAATAAAAAAAATGAAATCATTCCAAGCATCTTTTCTGACCACAATGCAGTAAGATTAGATGTCAATTACAGGAGAGAAACTATTAAAAACTCCAACATATGGAGGCTGAACAACATGCTTCTGAATAATCAACAAATTACAGAAGAAATCAAAAAAGAAATCAAAATATGCATAGAAATGAATGAAAATGAAAACACAACAACCCAAAACCTATAGGACACTGTAAAAGTAGTGCTAAGGGAAAGGTTCATAACAATACATGCTTACCTCTAGAAACAAGAAAAAAGTCAAATAAATAACCTAACTCTACACCAAAGCAACTAGAAAAGGAAGAAATGAAGAACCCCAGGGTTAGTAGAAGGAAATAAATGTTAAAAATTAGGGCAGAAATAAATGTAAAAGAAACAAAAGAGACCAGAGTAAAAACCAAAAAAGCTAAAAGCTGGTTCTTTAAGAAGATAAATAAAATTGACAAACCATTAGCCATAGTAATCAAGAAACAAAGGGAGAAGAATCATATCAACAAAATTAGAAATGAAAATGGAGAAATCACAACAGACAACACAGAAATTCAAAGGATCATAAGATACTACTATCAGCAACTATATGCCACTAAAATGGACAATTTCAAAGAAATGGACAAATTCTTAGAAAAGTATAACTTTCCAAAACTAAACCAGGAGGAAATAGAAAATCTTAACAGACCATTTACAAGCATGGAAATCAAAACTGTAATCAGAAATATTCCAGCAAACAAAAGCCCAGGACCAAATGGCTTCACAGCTGAATTCCACCAAAAATTTAGAGAAAAGCTAACTCCTATCTTACTCAAACTCTTCCAGAAAATTGCAGAGGAAGATAAACTTCCAAACTCATTCTATGAGGTCACCAGGACCCTAATAGCAAAACCAGACAAAGATGCCACAAAAAAAGAAAACTACAGGCCAATATCATTGGTGAACATAGATGCAAAAATCCTTAACAAAATTCTAGCAAACAGAATCCAACAACATATTAAAAATATGATACAGCATGACCAAGGGGCTTTATCCCAGAGATGCAAGGATTCTTCAATATCCAAAAATCAATCAATGTAATACACCACATTAACAAATTGAAAAACAAAAACCATATGGTTATCTCAATAGATGCAGAGAAAGCCGTTGACAAAATTCAACATCCATTTATGACAAAAACTCTCCTGAAAGCAGGCATAGAAGGAACATACCTCAACATAATAAAAGCTATATATGACAATCCCACAGCAAACATTATCCTCAATGGTGAAAAATTGAAAGCATTTCCCCTAAAGTCAGGAACAAGACAAGGGTTCTCACTCTCACCATTACTATTCAACATAGTTTTGGAAGTTGTGGCCATAGCAATCAGAGCAGAAAAAGAAATAAAAGGAATACAGATTTGAAAAGAAGTATAACCCTTACTGTTTGCAGACGACATGATCCTCTACATATAAAACCCTAAAGACTTCACCAGAAAATTACTAGAGCTAATCAATGAATATAGTAAAGTTTCAGGATATAAAATTAACACACAGAAATCCTTTGCATTCCTATACACTAAAAATGAGAAAACAGAAAGAGAAATTAAGGAAACAATTCCATTCACCATTGCAATGAAAAGAATAAAATACTTAGGAATATATCTACCTAAAGAAACAAAAGACCTATATATAAAAAACTATAAAACACTGATGAAAGAAACCAAAGATGACACAAATAGATGGAGAAATATATCATGTTCAAAATGGAGAAAAGACAATGTCATAACAAGTGGTGCTGGGAAAACTGGTCAACCACTTGTGAAAGAATGAAACTAGAACATTCTCTAATACCATACACAAAAACAAAGTCAAAATCGATTAAAGATCTAAATGTAAGATCAGAGTCCATAAAACTCCTAGAGGAAAACACAGGCAAAACACTCTCTGACATAAATCAGAGCAGGATCCTCTATGACCCACCTTCCAGAGTAGTGGAAATAAAAGCAAAAATAAACACATGGGACCTAATTAAACTTAAAAACTTTTTCACAACGAGGGAAAGTATAAGCAAGGTGAAAAAACAGCCTTCAGAATGGGAAAAAATAATAGCAAATGAAGCAACTCACAAAGAATTAATCTCAAAAATATACAAGCAACACCTGCATCTCAATTCCAGAAAAATAACCGACCCAATTAAAAAATGGGCCAAAGAAATAAACAGACATTCCTCCAAAGAAGACATACAGATGGCTAGTAAACACATGAAAAGATGCTCAACATCACTCATTATCAGAGAAATAGCAATCAAAACCACAATGAGGTACCATTTTACCCCAGTCACAATGGCTGTTATCAAAAAGTTGACAAAAAATAAATGCTGGAGAGGGTGTGGAGAAAAGGGAACCCTCTTACACTGTTGGTGGGAATGCAAACTAGTACAGCCACTATGGAGAACAGTGTGGAGAATCCTTAAAAAACTGGAAATAGAACTGCCATATGACCCAGCAAACCCACTGCTGGGTATACACACCGAGCAAACCAGAATTGAAAGAGACACATGTACCCCAATGTTCATCGCAGCACTGTTTATAATAGCCAGGACATGGAAGCAACCTAGATATCCATCAGCATAAGAATGGATAAAAAAGCTGTGGTACATATACACAATGGAATATTACTCAGCCATTAAAAATAATACATTTGAATCAGTTCTAATGAGGTGCATGAAACTGGAGCCTATTATACAGAGTGAAGTAAGCCAGAAAGAAAAACACCAATACAGTATACTAACACATATATATGGAATTTAGAAAAATGGCAACAATAACCCTAGATGTGAAACAGCAAAAGAGACACAGATGTATAGAACAGTGTTTTGGACTCTGTAGGAGAAGGTGAGGGTGGGATGATTTGAGAGAATAGCACTGAAACATGTATATTATCATATATGAAACAGATCGCCAGTCCAGGTTTGATGCAGGAGACATGTGCTCAGGGCTGGTGCACTGGGACGACCCAGAGGGATGGGATGGGGAGGGATATGGGAGGGGGATACATGATGGGAAATACATGTACACCCATGGTTGATTCATGTCAATGTATGACAAAACAACTACAATATAGTAAAGTAATTAGCCTCCAATTAAAATAAATAAATTTTAAAAATTAGCAAACTGAACATTTTACATATGATTGTATCTCTTTTATAGTCCCTTGAACAACTCTGAGGATAGGGGTGCTGATCCTCTGTGCAGTCAAAAATCTTGTGTATAGCTTTAGAGTGTGCCATAGTATCCACAGCTTTGCATCCTGGGATTCAACTAACTGTGGCTTGTATAGTACTGTGATATTTATTGAAAAATATGCATGGGTCCATGCAGCTCAAAACTGTTGTTGCAGGGTCAACTGTACTTCAGTAAAATTGTTTTAAAAAGAACTAATTTTTTTACTCAGAAAAAATCTGTCTAGAAGAACTAAAAAAAAAAACAGTAAGTCCAAAAATAAATGAATTTGCAATGCTTCGCTTCTTAAACATCTACAACAAAAGATAATGCTAGAGCAGTTTTCATTGTGTATTGTGTATTGTGTTTGTGTGGCAGGGGTGGTGGGTAGGATTGTGTATATTATCATAACAGGGAAGGTATAAACAGATGTCCAAGAGTCATGTTCAACCTGAAATAGATTCTGTGTTAACCATCTCATGTAGAACTATGAACATTTAACCCAGCAAAAGAATATCATATAACAATGGAACAGAGATCATATTACTATACAAGTAACAACTATTTCTGTTTTATTGACTATGCCAAAGCCTTTGACTGTGTGGATCACAATAAACTGGAAAATTCTTCAAGAGATGGGAATACCAGACCACCTGACCTGCCTCTTGAGAAACCTATATGCAGGTCAGGAAGCAACAGTTAGAACTGGACATGGAACAACAGACTAGTTCCGAAAAGGAAAAGGAGTATGTCAAGGCTGTATATTGTCACCCTGCTTATTTAACTTATATGCAGAGTACATCATGAGAAATGCTAGGCTGGAAGAAGCACAAGCTGGAATCAAGATTGCCAGGAGAAATATCAAAAACCTCATATATGAAGATGACAACACCCTTATGGCAGAAAGTGAAGAGGAACTAAAAAAGCCTCTTGATGAAACTTAAAGAGGAGAGTGAAAAAGTTGGCTTTAAGCTCAACATTCAGAAAACAAAGATCATGGCATCTGGTCCCATCACTTCATGGGAAATAGATGGGGAAACAGTGTCAGACTTTATTTTTTGGGGCTCCAAAATCACTGCAGATGGTGACTGCTGCCACGAAATTAAAAGACACTTGCTCCTTCAAAGGAAAGTTATGACCAACCTAGATAGCATATTGAAAAGCAGAGATATATTACTTTGGCAACAAAGGTCCGTCTAGTCAAGGCTACGGTTTATCCAGTGGTCTTGTATGGATGTGAGAGTTGGACTGTGAAGAAAGCTGAGTGCCAAAGAATTGATGCTTTTGAACTGTGGTGTTGGAGAAGACTCTTGAGAGTCCTTTGGACTGCAAGGAGATCCAATCAGTCCATCCTAAAAGAGATCAGTCCTGGGTTTTCTTTGGAAGGACTGATGCTAAAGCTGAAACTCCAGTACTTTGGACACCTCATGTGAAGAGTTGACTCATTGGAAAAGACTCTGATGCTGGCAGGGATTGGGGCCAGGAGGAGAAGGGGACGACAGAGGATTAGATGGCTGGATGGCTTCACCAACTCAATGGACATGAGTTTGAGTGAACACCAGGAGTTGGTGATGGACAGGGAGGCCTGGTGTGCTTCAATTCATGGGGTCACAAAGAGTTGGACATGACTGAGTGACTGAACTGAACTGAACTGAATTTACAGATAGCCTTACGAAGAAAAATAGCATACTATATACTAGCACTAATACTTAAAATAGAAAAAAAATATGGTATTATACATAAATTAAATTCATTATATGAATACAATATTTATTTTCTTTTAAGGACCTGCCATTATAAAATTAACTAGTAGACAAAAAAAGCTACAGAAATGTGTGTCTTGAGATACCTAAAGTAGTGCATGCACATCAAAAATAGACCATTGTTAGAAAAAGGCACCTAAAATCTATGGCTTGGTGTGTGTGGGGGTACTTCCAATCATAAACCAGCATAGCTCATTAATATATTATCTTTGTATGAGGTTTTTTCACAAGTATTTTTTCTCTTTTTACTCTCCCTGTTCCATTCCAAATTTTTCTGTATCGGCATGAGTGATTAAGAAACTAATGCTTGAAAAGCATGTAAACAATGCTCTAAGTAGGTAATTTTAGAATGAAAGCTGTGGTTGAGCCATATTTGTCCAATATCATAAATTAGAAGAGAGGTATTTTCTAAAAGAGTCACAGTTGTCTTAAATCAAGGCCAAAATTATTTCACCATTAGGATTTCAACCACTGATTAGTTTTTTCTCAATTCAGCATAAAAACAAAGGAAATGAATAAGCAATTCCCAAGTGGACGATAAACATATGAAAAGACATTCAATTTTACCACTAATCAAAGAAATACAAATGCATAATAATAAGAAATTAACTTAGAGATGTTTATTAAAATGTGAATGGTGACTATCAGCATGTTTTGAGTTATTTTAAATTTATTTTTTGGAATTCAACATACTGACTTTCTTCAATCCATATTATTTCTAGAAAATATAAAGTTATTTTAAAACCTGCCTCCTTAGTTATTTACAGATAAATTATGGAGATTGGATCAGGCTTTCCTGGTGGCTCAGATAGTAAAGAATCTGCCCACAGTACAGGAGACCTAGGTTTGATCCCTGGGTGGGGAAGATCCTCTGGAGAAGGTAATGGCTACCCACTCCAGTATTCTTGCCTGGAGAATTCCATGGACAGGAGACCCTGGCACACTACAGTCCATGGGGTCACAAAGAGTCAGACATGACTGAGCACCTAACACTTTAACTAACTTTATGGAGAATGGATCAGAAAACAGAATTCAGAAATAGAACCAAATGATTTAGTTAATACAGTAAAGGTGGCACTTCAAATAAGTGTGAGATAGAAAGATTATCAAATAATAAAAAATTAACTAGCTAATAAAAATACATTAAAAAGTCTGAATCCCAAACTCATTGCTCACTTCAAAATAATAATTCTTGTTGGTACAAAACTTAACATGTATATTAAACCATTAAAGTACTATAAAATATAAGTTCCTTCATTAACAAAATATGTCCATCATTTTAAGGGAAAATAATAATTTGTAGAACAATATTTACAGCATAGCTTCATTGATTTACATCATTGTTTCCATAGTATATATTTTAATTAAAATTATAAAAATGAAAGGATATGCACACAGTAAGTTTTAGTCAGCATTATATCATCATCCTCTACCACATGTGCCTAGCAAATGGCAGGCACAAAAATATAATAGTTGCATGACTAAATAAATGAACTGATGCATTGTTGGTGTAATTGCAAATTGTGATAATTTTTTCTGGAGAGAAGTTTTGAACTGTGTATCAAAGAGTAAAATGAAGAGGCAGTTTATTTCAGGACTCTCATTTCTAGGAATTCATCATATGGCTAATTTTTAAAAGTGCATAGAGTAGGTATCCGAGATAACTATTTTGTAACAGGAAAAATATGTGTACTAGTAGAGAGGTAGTATAAGTAGCTGCAGTACAATAGGAATCTGGTTAAATTAAGGGAAATATTTCCATGGAATATGCATCTATTTAAAAATGAGATGTTCAACCATTTACTGTGAAAGTATGGTCACAATTAATTGATAAATGAGCAGATTACAAAACACAATATGATGTCACATAGATAAAACATCATATGTAAATGCATTTGTATATATTTACAAAGAAAATTCTGGAAGAAAATGCATCAAAAGTCTAACAATGGTAATCATTTGATTAAGATTGTGTTTGTATTATCATTGAAATTCTCTATGCTGTATTTTTCCTTACAATGCTTACATACTTTGACAATCAGGAATAAATAATAACAGTAAATTCATTTACAAAATAGAAATAAAAGTGTTTCCTAACTTTTAAAAAATACAACTAAATAAGCACAAATTTTGTAATAAAAAGGAAAGATAAGGATTAATCTAACTTTAATACTTTTCCTCATTTGAAATGAATAATTCATTCATATTTTATATTTTAATTTGTTACTTGTAGCCTATGAGCAAGTATAGAAAAGTGAATGTGATTATTTAGGTTATTTTCTACATTAGTATTCCAAATCACCTCTGTGGATTTTTCTGCTTCCATGGAACTAACAATATATCTTCCAATTAAAAGACTACATCTTGTGAATTTTTATTCAAATATAGATAGGTAATTCTTGTCATTCATAAAAATGGGCTAAATATGTTCCTTACCTTTCAATGAAAAGTAAACACTGGTCTTTTTGGTTATACCAAGGGAGTCGTTCTGTTGCAGAAAAGAATCCTGTAAATAAAAATAACATATACCTGTTTTTAAACTTCATTTTGCAAAAATTTATTCATCTATTACTGGACCTGTAAATCATACTTCAGTATGGCTAGAATTTTACAATGTTAGAAGGAAACTGGTGGCAGATGACATTGTAAAGTACACCCAGACAGAGGATGCAGTTTCATCAGCACAGATTCCCCCTCCCATCCTGCTATTCGTGAAATTAAAAGCTGCTGCACTTAAGTATAGAACAAATCATCTGCTTTTAAATAATACTACCTAACATTTGAATGCCCGACTACAAGGTTGTTAAAAGCATGGAGAAGGACTACGTGGCAAATCACCAGCAAGGATGGGGTCTATTATATGTCAGCTTAAAAAGAGAAATACAGTAAAAATTGTGTAACTGACTCACGGTAACATGGGTTCGCAAACATTGTAGACGGATATAAACCAGGCTTGCCAAACATCACAGACAGCACTTATTAAAGCTGCTACGTGGAATTCAATATGCCTGCTTTCTAGCCCCTCCCCACTTCGCCAATAAACGACTCCCCCTTTTTCCCCAGTGTAAAACTACATGCTCTTAAGACATTCAGATAAAAGAAAGAGAATTAAAAAAAAAAAATCCATAATCATACTATCCAATGACGCCATTTGGAGCATTTTCTTCCAATTTTTTAAAAACAGCTTTTTGTCACGAGGCCCCTGACAAACCAAACGGAAATTAAGGATAAGCGGATGAGAGGATACTCCTCTTCCTTTGTTAGGAACCATGACTAGCATTTTTACCTCATATCTAAGCTTTTTTTTTTTTTTTTTTTTTTTTTAATTATAAATCGGTAGAACTTTAAGGGGAAAAAAACGTCTTCAGTGGTGTCTGCCTCAGCAACCAAGGAGCGACTAGAAAGGGAGGCGGAGCCTAGAGGCGGTGAGGTGCTTGCGCACTTATTGGGCTGAGGCATTGTCAATCAAGGTCAATCAAGTTTGTCCAGCAAATGAGGTGCAAGCTAAAGGCACACTGGGAACTAAATGAACTGGAGGTCTAACTGCGAGGGGAGGGGGCTCAAGAGGTAAGCAGTGAAGAGATCTCGGGCTCTCGCAATGCGACATTCAGCTGCGTCACACCTCAGTCCGTCGCAGCTGCAGCTCAGAGAGGCCTTCATTGCTTCCACCACTTTCGCCCAGGCCTCCGCTGCCGCTGCCACCTCTGGTGTAATCACCTCGGCCCAGCCACGCCCCGCCCAGCGCTCCTGCTGCCTTCACCGCTGCCACCTCCTCAGCCCCGGCTTCCACCGCCACCACCCAAGCATCCGTGAGTCATTTTCTACCCATCTCTGGGCACGCGGTAGTGACCACCCTAAGAGGTTTGCAGACTTGCAGAATGGCAGAAGCGGATCCTAACAGGGTCTCGGAACCTGCCGCCCAGGGGTGGATGGAGAGATGGTAGCTATCTCGTCTAGCGATCTGGGGACGAATCTGACAGCAGCAGTTCTAGCAGCAGCAGTAGTTGCAGAAGCAGCAGTGGCCGCAGCCCCTTCTATAGAAGTATAAGTGTACCTGGGCCCTCCAGAAGTGTGCGGTGGGCTCCGTCAGGTAGAAGTTTCTTGGATCAGCTGCCTCGGGCAGTTAGAAATCGTGTGCAGGCTCTCAGAAATGTTCAAGACAAATGTGACAAGGTAGACGCCCTATTCTTAAAGGCAATTCACGATCTCGAACGAAAATATGCCGAACTCAATAGGCCTATGTACAACCGGCGATTTCAAATCATCAACGCAGAATATGAGCCCACGGAAGAAGAATGTGAATGGAATTTGGAGGATGAGGTGTTCAGCAGCGATGAAGAGATGCAGGAAGACTAGTGAGATGCCTGCTTTAGAGGGTGAGGAAGAAGAGGATGACCTGGAAGCAAAACTGAGGTCAAGGGTGAAGAATATGTAACACCAAAAGAAAATTCCGAAGCGAATACTGAAGAAAAAGCAGAATCCAAAGATGCTCTTGAGGCCAGGCCTGAAGTAAAAGATCCAAAAGAAGCCCTCCAGACAAAGGCAGAAGATAAAGGGCAGATTAAAGCAGCAGAGGCTAAGGCGAGGACTCCAGGAAAAGAGGCACCAAAAAGAGTTCCTGAGGTCACGCCTAAAGAAAGAGCTCTTAAAAGAGCTCGCAAAGGAGAGCCTAAAAGAGAAGATCCTAAAGGCATTCCCGACTATTGACTGGCTGTGTTCAAGAATGTTGACAAGCTGGGGCCCATGATTCAGAAGTATGATGAGCCCATTCTGAACTTCCTGTCTGATGTTAGCCTGACGTTTTCAAAACCCATTAGGCCTGTAAGTTACACATTTGAATTTTGCTTTCTACCCAATCCATACTTCAAGAATGAGGTGCTAACCAAGAGATATATAATAAAGTCAAAGCCAGATAGCAATGATCCCTTCTTCTCTTGGGGCTGGGAAATCCAAGATTGCAAAGGCTGTACGATAGATTGGAGAAGAGGAAAGGATGTCACAGTGACAACCACCCAAAGTCACACAGCAGCTACTGGACAAGTTGAAACCCAGCCAAGAGTGGTTCCTAATGCAGAATTCTTCAATATCTTTAGCCCTCCTGAGATTCCTACTATCGGAAAGCTTGAACCACAAGAAGATGCAATCCTTGATGAAGATTTTGAAATTGGTCAAACTTTACATGATAACGTCATCCTGAAATCAATCTATTACTATACAGGAGAAGTCAACGGTACCTATGATTTTGGTAAAGATTATGGAAACAGGAAATAACAAAAATATAAGAGGCTGCATGAAAGAATTTTCAGGAATCTCAAATTTCAAGCAGAAGTGAAACAGGTTTA
The DNA here is from genome assembly GCF_029407905.1 of Bubalus kerabau. Classification (NCBI taxonomy): domain Eukaryota; kingdom Metazoa; phylum Chordata; class Mammalia; order Artiodactyla; family Bovidae; genus Bubalus; species Bubalus kerabau. The sequence continues at coordinate 54,092,615 of NC_073647.1, read as the reverse complement.
TATAGCCTTGAAAAAACCTGCCCTGTAATCTCAACACTAGTATTCCTCATAGTCTTGAGTTTTTGTACTTTCTTGGTAGCCTAAAATATTGTCTTAAATTGTCTTAAATCTCAGTTTATTCTATCTAGCCTGTTGTTGTGTAATATTCTTCAAAACATGTAACTTGCTGTCAGTTATCTAAAGCATGTTGTTTGGTGCTACAAAGTTTTAATTTTTGTGAATTTTTTTGTTGTGTTCCTATTACAATATAGCTGTGAAAACTGTCAGAATTGTTAACTAAGACAATATTTTCTTGAAATAAAGCAAAGTTCCTGATATATCAATGCAAGTGTTTTTTTCCCAGACCGGAAGACTAAGGCTTTAAACCTGCTTTGTACTAGCTGTTCCTTCATTTGCTACAGAAATACAATATTATACTATCTTGAACAGCACATTGTGGAATTTGACTGCTTGAAAAAAAGATTAGCATACATTTAATAATGTCCATTAAATCATGTATGATATGACTGAGCATGTTAATGTGACATAGTGATTTATAAATTTAAGTATAATGAAGTTACTGTTTACTGCTGCTGCTAAGTCGCTTTAGTCATGTCCAACTCTGTGCGACCCCATAGAGGGCAGCCCACCAGGCTCCCCCGTCCCTGGGATTCTCCAGGCAAGAACACTGGAGTGGGTTGCCATTTCCTTCTCCAATGCATGAAAGTGAAAAGTGAAAGTGAAGTTGCTCCGTCATGTGCAACTCTTAGCGACCCCATGGACTGCAGCCTACCAGGCTCCTCCATCCATGGGATTTTCCAGGCAAGAGTACTGGAGAGGGGTGCCATTGCCTTCTCCTACTGTTTACTACTGAGGTGTTAATATAACATAGTATTTTTTTAAATTTGCTCATCTTATCCTGTATAACTGTGAACTAAAGGTACTAACCACATTTTCTTTGTAATATGTTCTACTTTGCCTTTCATTGAAAATGATCACTTTATATCATTTGGTATTTATTTTTCATGTTCTACTGCAACCTAAAATAAAGAAATGTCAAATAAAGTGTATCATGCTATAAAAATCTACAATATTTGCATTATAAAAAACATGTTGCTTACTATAGAAAAAGTAGGGAATCCTTAGGAAAAGGGATATTTTAAAGTATATGATTATAATTAATGTTCTGATGCATTTGCTAAATCTTAGGTCTTTTTTGGAGGATATACATTCAAGTGATTGTAGAAAAATGGGACAGGGGAGGAGGACTAAGATAAGGGGGAGAGGAAGAGAAGGGGAAGAGGGTTGAAGTAGAGAAAGTGGGGAGGGAGAGGGAGGGTGAGGAGAGGGTGGAAGGAGAACAGAGTGGAAGAGAGAAGGATGGGAAATGAGAGGGGAAAAGGGAAGGGAGGAGGGTAGGGAGTGGAAAGAATGGGAAGAAGTGGGGATGGGGAAGGGGGGAGATTGACAGGAGTGCCTCACCCAGAAAGGACATCAATGAAAGTTTTCACTTCCCAGAGTAGGATCTGAAATGACCCAAGCCCATCTTCCACTGTGACTTGGGAGGAGGTCTCCCTCCCTTGTGTGGTTTATTTTTCCTTCTAAGTAATATTATGCATGATCCTAAGATTTTGGTTTGAATTTATTTTAAGGAGGAGACCTCTTAAACTCAGTTTACCAGAGTGCTTTGTACTAGGCACAAAGTCACAAGCACAGCAAATAATGCTTTATTTCACATCTGCCATTTCCCCAACTGCATATATTTTCTTCAAGACCTTACAGGAAAGATGTTGCAGCAGGAGGAACACAGGATTTGCAAATTTCAGGGTCTCTTGCCATAAAATTACCCAATAGTCTTCCCAGATCCCACCATATATAGTTTAGTTTCTTGCATTTATCCCTGCTTAACAGTAGCCCATCATGTCTATGTGTTTGTTGTGTGCTCAGCTGCTTCAGTTGTGTCCGACTCTTTCTGACCCCATGGAGCATAGCCTGCCAGGCTCCTCAGTCCACGGGATTTCCCAGGCAAGAATACTGGAGTGGTTTGCCATGCCCTCCAAGCAATTTTCGCAACCCAGGGATTGAACTGGTGTCTTCTGCATTGCAGGCAGATTCTTTACCCCTGAGCCACTGGGAAGCCCCTTCGTGTCTATAAATGTAAAAATGTTCTAACCCAGGAAATATATGTTTAACCAGTCATGCATGTTTGGATATTTAGGTTATGATGTATACAAAATCAGGAAGCAAATGATTGCTTTTAGCAATAGCTGTGCTATTCTAAGAGTGCCTGTATTTTAGTTCTGAGACTTTTGCATCCATCGAGAAAATGGTGTGACAGAAGATTTACTTATAAGCCACTGCCAAATAGAAGACTAGTAAATAGCATGGACCTGGCTCACTATGTGCTACCCAGGTGGTGCAGTGATAAAGAATCTGCCTGTCAATGTAAGAGACTCAAGAGATGTGGGTTTGATCCCTGGTACAGAAAGGTCCTCTGGAGGAGGAAATAGCAACCCACTCCAGTATTCTTGCCTGGAAAATTCCATGGACAGAGGAGCCTGGTAGTCCATGGGGTCTCGTAAAGAGTTGCACATGACTGAACACGCACACAGACATACACACACACAACACCTGGGTCACTGCTGCAGAGGTTCTCAAATGGGATCATATACCGTGCTTGCCAGTCATCACAGATAGTAGAGCCCTTAAAATTTCTACATGGAATGCAACATCCTTATTGCAGCTTAGCACATTTACTGAAGTATTTAGCCCTTTCCTGCTCTGTATTTTCCAGTATAAAAGGAACACATGCCATTATGGAATATTTGCAGAATAAAAGGAGAAATGCAGATAATCATTCAGAAGCACACTACAGGAAGATTGGTGTACGGAGATTGGTGTATTTTCTCCCAATTCATCTCTTTAATTTGGTTTTACCAAAAGTTCTTTTCTCAAATCAAGTTGGGTGGGCATAAGAAGCTAATTGGAAAGACAACTTACTGGTCTTTTCAGGTTAAGTCTGGTGGGGGTTGGGGTGGGAAGCTGACAAGTGTCCTAGATTTTTTTAATCAGTATAGCTAGGATCCTGGGAATGCAAAATGTGGGAGGTGGGTGCTTCAACCACCTAGGCTTAGTCAAAGGTAAAAAGAGCCAGGAAAGCCGATGAGCTTGCACGTTCGTTGGGCTGCAGGTTTGTCCATCACACTCTCAGCCAATGAATGATGCCAGGGGAAAAAAAAAAAAAAAAAAAGCCGGCTGGGTATGCAGTTCACCGGCAGGGGGCAGAGGCGTGAGAAGGGTTTTATGGGGTCTTCTTCAGTGCTTTCTACTAGCGTGCTGTTTCCTTTGGCAGTAATTAAGGATGAGGCCAGCCGTTTCCTTTCTTCCCCCAGCCCGACCTAAGAGATCTTCACCTCCTCCGCTGCTGCAGTCGTCCCCGCCTTCTCTTTTGAGAGTTTTTAGCAACCTGAATTTGGCCCTGAGCGTCCAGGTCGTCACTCTAAAAGTTTGTTGTTTCCCTTTAACATGGCAAATGTAGATAATGGAAGGGCTTTCCTAAGCAGCAGCAGGGGCTTCTCAAGAGATCAGGGAAGAAGAGTTAATTAAGAAAGAGGCCACACAGATAATCAAATGATGCAAATGCTCCCATTCTGACTGGGTCTAATAGTACAAGTGTCCTAGACCTCAAAGAGCTTCAGGGGTTAAGTGATTACGATAGAAGCTGAGTTTGAAAAGGAATTGGCCGCTTTGGAAAAAATGATAAATCCTCACTTGATTAGGTGTTTGCGAAGATTAGGACTACCTGCTGTATAATAACTCCAACACACATGCATTCAAGTTTTATGTTTTGTGTTTTTTTGTGAGTGTCTTTTAAATTTAAATATGAAAAATGTAAGTATTGTAACACACAGCATTTAGAAATACACTTCTTTACAAGAGATGTAGAACACAACACATTCTGTAAAGCCTCTGTGTAGTTTAGTCCTTATGATGCCCTTTTAGAGTGTAACTGGGAAAATTATCAGAACTCCACTGAAGCGAATCTTTACCTGAGGAAAAAAAAGTACTTTACAGAGCCAGTTTACATGTGTGATGTCTGCTCCTCAGAGATACAAAGAGTTTAAATCAACTTGGACCAGATGTATCTTATAATTGTGCTATAAATTATGAATTATTTATTATGCTATACTACTTTACATATAGTACATTATTATCACTGACTTAAAGTAACATAGCTATGAATTTTTAATAACACATTAATACCACTTCTAAATTATTTACATTTTTAAATTTTGTATGACAGAGGTATTTCCAAAGAAAAAATAAACATAATGGAGCTATTATTTCCTTCTGTGTTGCTAGTAAAAGTGTTTGCAAGTGGTTTTCTCATCTTTTACTCATAAGTTATGTAAACTAAGGGTATTAAGTATATCTTTGCAGTATGCTTCACTGAAAGTTATCACTTTATTATTATTTTATTATATCTTGATTATAAAATACATTCATTACAGAAAATATGGAAAATATACTGAAAAGTATAAAAATTATTTTAAACAATCATATCTTCAAAGATAACCACATTTCACATGAAAATATTTATATCTATCTTTATTAATGTACTGCTATCCGTTTAACTTTTCATTTGATGTATTTTGGAACCCTTTCTCAATCAGAGCATGTAAACTTTATTCTGCTTAACATAATATATCATAATGTATTTCATCAGTTTCTTATGGGCATTTAGGTTAGGCGAATCTTTTTTCCTTTTTTTTCAGGAAACTTTTAGCTTTATATACAAATTGTTAAGATAGCACACAGTTTACAAATATCCCACATTTAGTTTCATTTGCTATTTAAATCTTATGGTAGTATGGTATGTTTTTCACAATTAATAAAGAGAACATGATACATAATTATTAACTATATATTAATATTTTATTCAGATTGCCTTCATTTTTACCTAATGTCTTTTTACAAGCATATAAAATTTCATTGTATGTATTTAATGCACCAGCTATGTCTTACTTTTCCACAATAATTCTATTTTGTCTCATCTTTTCATATAAAATTGTATACCTTGGGTATGTTGTTGAATATAACATAATTCCACTTTGACCATTGGGAACTCTTTCGGTTGGCTCCAGTGTTGCTTTAATAGATCCATCTTTATTTTTTTTTTTTTATCACTTTCTTATTTTCTGGGACTATAAGATGCTCCAGGTTTTTTTTTTTTTTTTTTTTTCTGCCCTGGTCCTAAAAACCATTTCTGCAAAGATTATGGTTCCTTTTATTGGAGACAATATTGGAAGCTGGGTATGCTTCTTCCATAGGTTTTCTTGTTTCTAACCCATTTCAACTGAGAGCACAAGGTAATATATGTATATGTATTAACCTAGGCCTATGATGCTGTGAAAGTGCTGCATTCAATATGCCAGCAAATTTGGAAAACTCAGCAGTGGTCACAGGACTAGAAAAGGTCAGTTTTCATTCCAGTCCCAAAGAAAGGCAATGCCAAAGAATGTTTAAACTACCGCACAATTGCACTCATCTCACACGCTAGTAAAGTAATGCTCAAAATTCTCCGAGCCAGGCTTCAGCAATATGTGAACCATGAACTTCCTGATGTTCAAGCTGGTTTAGAAAAGGCAGAGGAACCAGAGATCAAATTGGCAACATCCGCTGAATCATGGAAAAAGCAAGAGAGTTCCAGAAAAACATCTATTTCTGCTTTATTGACTATGCCAAAGCCTTTGACTGTGTGGATCACAATAAACTGTGGAAAATTCTGAAAGAGATGGGAATACCAGACCACCTGATCTGCCTCTTGAGAAATTTGTATGCAGGTCAGGAAGCAACAGTTAGAACTGGACATGGAAAAACAGACTGGATCCAAATAGGAAAAGGAGTACGTCAAGGCTGTATATTGTCACCCTGCTTATTTAACTTATATGCAGAGTACATCATGAGAAATGCTGGACTGGAAGAAACACAAGCTGGAATCAAGATTGCCAGGAGAAATATCAATAAGCTCAGATATGCAGATGACACCACCCTTATGGCAGAAAGAGAAGAGGAACTAAAAAGCCTCTTGATGAAAGTGAAAGTGGAGAGTGAAAAAGTTGGCTTAAAGCTCAACATTCAGAAAATGAAGGTCATGGCATCCGGTCCCATCACTTCATGGAAAATAGATGGGGAAACAGTGTCAGACTTTATTTTTTTGTGCTCCAAATCACTGCAGATGGTGACTGCAGCCATGAAATTAAAAGACGCTTACTCCTTGGAAGGAAAGTTATGACCAACCTAGATAGCATATTCAAAAGCAGAGAGATTACTTTGCCAACAAAGGTCGTCCAGTCAAGGCTATGGTTTTTCCGGTGGTCATGTATGGATGTAAGAGGTGGACTCTGAAGAAGGCTGAGTGCTGAAGAATTGATGCTTTTGAACTGTGGTGTTGGAGAAGACTCTTGAGTGTCCCTTGGACTGCAAGGAGATCCAACCAGTCCATTCTGAAGGAGATCAGCCCTGGGATTTCTTTGGAGGGAATGATGCTAAAGCTGAAACTCCAGTACTTTGGCCACCTTATGAGAAGAGTTGACTCATTGGAAAAGACTCTGATGCTGGGAAGGATTGGGGGCAAATGGAGAAGGGGATGACAGAGGATGAGATGGCTGGATGGCATCACTGACTCGATGGACTTGAGTCTCAGTGATCTCAGGGAGTTGGTGATGGACAGGGAGACCTGGTGTGCTGTGATTCATGGGGTCACAAAGAGTCGGACATGACTGAGCGACTGATCTGATCTGATACTCATATTTCTATATTTAACTACTTATTTCTATATTTAGGTATTCATGAATTTATACTGATGTCTCCAACTCTAATCTGTTAACACATGGATTAACATGTGTTAATCTAGCCTTCCCCTCTTGTTTCTAACATACCACTCCAACAGTAAGAAGCATGGATTCGACTGTCTGCTATCCTTTTACATAATTGTTCATCCCACTATATATTTGAAGTGAGTGGTTTCAAAATTGTTAACCAGTTCTCCATGAAAAATACTTTACCCAAAAGAGGACTGTGCTATGCATGGTTCCTTTTTGCTTTATTATTTTTATTTTTTGTCTGAATTTCCAAGGTCACCTACATTAGAACATTTTTCCACCACCACCTTCATTGAAATTATTTCATATATTTCTAATACAGTTAGATTCTTGTTACAGTTATCATTTCATCTTGGGATCCAACAACTTCTTAAATGTTTTACTTTATTTACCTATATAAAGATTTGTATACATTATTCTTTGTGTCATTAAGTTCTATTGGTTTTAACAAATGTATAGGTGTTATATATGCCATATAGTATTATACTGAATAATTTCTCTAACCTAAGAAAATCCAGATTCTTTGCCTATTTAACTACACCCTCCAGCCCATGGCAACCACTGTGCTTTTAACTATCTTTATAGTTTTGCCTTTTCCAGAGTGTCATATTAATGGAATTATAGTGTATGTAACCCTTTCAGATGAGCTTCTTTGATTTATCAGTATGCATCTATCATTCATTTATGTCTTTTCATGGATCATTTCTATTTGTTGATGAAGAATATTCCATTTTATGGACGTACCATAGGTTTTGGCTCCAGATCTAATATTTTTGACCACCATATTCCATATCTCTTCCCCAAAACTATAAAAACTCGGGCTATCATTATTTGGGGAATTTTTTTTTTGGGGGGGGGGATTCTTAAATCTACTCTTAGTCATTTTTCCTCCCTCTCTATCCCTGTGCTTTTGTAGATAATTGTAGTGCACTGAGTCTGACTTGAAGAATCTTGGTTTGTTTGGTTTGTTTTGTTTTGTTTTTTGCTCTGATAACAAACAGTGACATGCCAGGAGCAGACAAAGTGGAATCCAAAACTCTGTTACAAGGGTATAGTTTTAAGAGCAACTTTTTCAAATTGATTGGTAATTTTAAGAACTGTCTTTGAATTAAGGGAAAATGTTGCAGTTGCAAAGACTTGGACACAACTGAATGAGTAAGCACAAGCCCAAGCAAGGATTTAGGTAGCTATATGACTTTTTATCTTTCTACACAACTAATCAGTTGTTTTGACACCATTTATTGAATATTGAATATCCAGTGTAATTAATTACTGCCTTTATTATGTAATCCATTCCTTTATTTGTTTGTACCTATTTCTGGACTGTTTTGTTTAGTAGTGTTATTCTTGTGCCAGTATAAATCTTTTAAAACAAATTTCTCATATACATTTTATTATTTGGTAAGAAAGGTCCTTATAAAACTTGTTTTTAAGATTTTGGAGGGATATGTTCATCTATTTATTTTCTGAGATGACCTGTAGTATCAGTTTTTTCAGGCTCCCTCCCTAAGGCCTATTGATATTTTGATTATTATTTTATGATTTCATTTACATAAAATCAGGAGTATCATATTATTGTCTTCTTATCCAAGGACAAGCTGTGCTTAATGTCCTTCAGTAGAATTGTAGAGTTTACCTGTTAAAAGAGGCTTTTAAAGACTATTCAGAGCCTGTTCTTCAGTTTCTTCTTCCTTCATCTGCTTTTTGCTTATGCTGTTCTGCTTCTTATTTTTAAATCATCTGTGCTTAGGCATTGTCCCTTTTATTTCCAGCTTTGAATGGGAGCAACTGTTTGCTGATGTGTGAAGTGGTAGGAGGAATGAGCCTGTGCATCACAGAAACTTCAGTTCAGGTTTGTCTCATTCTCTTTCTGAATTGCCATATTTATTTTCTGCTGGAGGCCATTTCTATCTTCAGTTTATAGTATTCTCTACTTTCTCAGCCCTCAATAGTGCCAGCTTTTCATTGAATAGGTCACCATGACTCAGTGAAATGCCTGCTTTAGAGGTATTCTGTGGCAATCTTCTCGTTAATTTCTGCTCAATGGACTGGCCGGCATCTTTAGTTACCTGTTGCTTATCTGTCTCCTCGTATTGAAGCAGTCTCTAGCTGCCTTCTGAAAATGAAGATGATGTGTTAGTATAATTTCTCCTTAACTCCAGCTCCCTTTTTGTTCTATATTATGAAGCTATTTTCCTAATGGGTCATTTCTTGCTGCTTTCAATGTCTGTCACAGGCCTAAATCAGATATTCACAGCTTGAACACTTAAGGGAAAAGCAAGCATTAGCTCAGAGTGCTACAATATTTTTGTTTAAATTTCATTGTAAGTGGAAGATATTCTTTACAGTGTGTGGCTAAGGATTGTGATGATTTCTTTGATTCAAAGATCATTTCTGCCTTAATTTTTATTTGGATAATTCTGGTGCACAGGAAGGATTGAAAACAACAGAGCAATGTAGAAGGGAATCTCCAAGAGGGGATGGGGTATGTCATGTTCCCTAAATGTATTGACCTCAGAAAGCTTTTCTGCAGCACAGCTATTAACAATTCTCCTAACTTATAGTGTTCTGAAATACCAGTCTGGTGAATTTGGCCTTGGACAAATAAGGAAATTAGCCCAGCTTTATCTACTAGTAAAAGCATCCTTCGAAGAAGGCAGTGGCACCCCACTCCAGCACTCTTGCCTGGAAAATCCCATGGAGGGAGAGCCTGGTAGGCTGCAGTCCATGGGGTCACTAAGAGTCGGACACGACTGAGCGACTTCACTTTCAGTTTTCACTTTGATGCATTGGAAAAGGAAATGGCAACCCACTCCAGTGTTCTTGCCTGGAGAATCCCAGGGACAGGGGAGCCTGATGGGCTGCTGTCTATGGGGTCACACACAGTCGGACACAACCGAAGTGACTTAGCTGCAGCAGTAGCAGCAAAAGCATCCTTAATCAGCATTTAAAAATTTTATTTTGAGATAATTAATGACTCACAGAAAGTTGCAAAAATAGTACAGAAAATTCCTGTATACCCTTCACCCAGCTGCAACTAATGGTAATATCTTACATGACTAAATACCCAAGCCAGGAAATTAACATTGGATAGTCTACAGATGTCATTCAGATTTTGATAGATTTTACATGCATTCCTCTCTCTGTGTGTGTATGAGTGTGAGTGTGTGTTTGTGTGTAGTTCCATGTCATTTTATCACATGTATAGATTCATGGAACTACTACTAAAAATCAAAATTCAAAACTGTTCCTCTTATCCCTAAATTCTGACAACTATTATTTTGTTCTCAATTTTGAAATGAAAAAATTATACAGATTGTTACATGAATGGACTTATATAGCATGTAAACTTTTGAGGATGACATATTTTCACTAAGCTAAATAACCTAACAATCCATAGAATTTGTACCTGTAACAATAGGCTATTCTTTTTATTGCTGAGTAGTATTCCAGCATGTTAATCACTGATTTATGACTCTTTTATAGGAGAATAATGGTTTCTCTGGTGGCTCAGTCTGTAAAGAATCTGCCTGCAATGCAGGAGACGCAAATTTGATCCCTGGGTGGGGAAGATCCCCTGGAGAAGGAAATAGCAACCCACTCCAGTATTCTTGCCTGGGGAACCCCATGGAGAAGGAGCCTGGCAGGCTACAGCCCATGGGGTCACAAAAAGTCAGACACAACCTAGCAACTAAACCACCACAACCACCATAGGAGAATAAAAACAAGTGGGAAGGAAACAGGACTGCCAGTGGCCAGAACCTCCCATAGGGACAAAAGGAAGAATTAAAAGGTCCTTCTTCCGAAAATCTGAAAGTTAACTTCTTCTTCAGTAGCTCAGTTGTGTCTGACTCTGTGACTCCATGGACTGCAGCACGCCAGTCTTCTCTGTCCTTCACCATCTCCTGACACTTGCTCAAATTCATGTCCATTGAGACGGTGATGCCATCCAACCATCTCATTCTCTGTCATCCCCTTCTCCTCCTGCCTTCAATCTTTCTGAGCATTGTGGTCTTTTCTAATGAGTCAGCTCTTTGAATCAAGTGGCCAAAGTATTGGAGATTCAGCATCAGTCCTTCCAGTGAATATTCAGTGTTGATCTCCTTTAGGATTGATTGGTTTGATCTCCTTACAAAAAATGCTTATGCAGTGCTTACTGTATGCTAGGAGTATACATGTTATTATTTGTGTAATCTTTATTAATCTTTATTACACATCCATTGGATCATCAAAAAAGCAAGAGAGTTCCAGATAAACATCTACTTCTGCTTTATTCACTATGTCAAAGCCTTTGACTGTGTGGATCACAGCACTGTGGAAAATTCTTAAAGAGATGGGAATACCAGACCACTTTACCTGCCTTCTGAGAAATCTGTATGGAGGTCAAGAAGCAGTAGTTAGAACTGGACATGGAACAACAGACTGGTTCCAAATAGGAAAAGGAGTACATCAAGGCTGTATATTGCCACCTTGCTTATTTAACTTATATGCAGAGTACATCATGAGTAACACTGGGCTGGAGGAAGCACAAGCTGGAATCAAGATTGCCGGCAGAAATATCAATAACCTCAGATATTCAGATGACACCACCCTTATGGCACAAAGTGAAGACGAACTAAAAAAAGCCTCCTGATGAAAGTGAAAGAGGAGAGTGAAAATGTTGGCTTAAAGTTCAACATTCAGAAAGCTAAGATCATGGCATCCAGTCCTATCACTTCATGGGACATAGATGGGGAAACAGTGTCAGACTTTATTTTTGGGGGCTCCAAAATCACTGCAGATGGTGATTGAAGCCATGAAATTAAAAGATGCTTAATCCTTGGAAGGAAAGTTATGACCAGCCTAGATAGAATATTGAAAAGCAGAGATATTACTTTGCCAACAAAGGTCTGTCTAGTCAAGGCTATGGTTTTTCCAGTGGTCTTGTATGGATGTGAGAGTTGGACTGTGAAGAAAGCTGAGTGCCGAAGAATTGATGCTTTTGAACTGTGGTGTTGGAGAAGACCTTTGAGAGTCCCTTGGACTGCAAGGAGATACAACCAGTCCATTCTGAAGGAGATCAGTCCTGGGTGTTCTTTGGAAGGAATGATGCTAAAGCTGAAACTCCAATACTTTGGCCACCTCATGTGAAGAGTTGACTCATTGGAAGCAGGGATTGGAGGCAGGAGGAAAAGGGGACGACAGAGGATAAGATGGCTGGATGGTATCACCAACTCGATGGATGTAAGTTTGAGTGAACTCCGTGAGTTGGTGATGGACAGGGAGGCCTGGCATAATGCAATTCATGGGGTCCCAAAGAGTCAGACACGAGTGTGTGACTGAACTGAACTGAACTGAAAGAGTCTAACAATCAATAGGTGTAAGAAGGGAAAAAAAAAGCTGAAAACGTGGTTTACTCCTAAGCATCCTTGAGCAGAACCCAAGGGACATTTACAGGAATTGGGCAATATAGATGATGAAAGCTCATATTTAAAGTCTAATAGTCTTGGTATTGACTCCCACTTTTGTCACTTATTGCTGTGTGACCTTTTGCAAGTTACTAAGCCCCTCTAATCCTTGTTTTTCCTATCTCTAAAATGGGCCTATTTATCTGAATGTATGTATATGTGTGTGTGTGTGCTCAGTCAGTCATTGTGTCTGACTCTTTGCGACCCCATGGACTGTAGCCTGCCAGACTCCTCTGTCCATGGAATTCCCCAGGCAAAAATACTGAAGTGAGTTGCCATTTCCTTCTCCAGGGGATCTTCCTGACCCAGGGATCCAACTCACATCTGCTGCGCCTTGTGCATTGGCAGGCTTTATCACTGAGTCACCTGGGAAGCTTGTTATCTGACTACTCATAGAATTATTCTAAGTTTTACATGAGATATTGTTTATCAAGTTATTTTAGAGTGTTTGACATGCAGTGACCATTCAAATAAGAATTTATTGCTATATTTAGGATAATTGAGTTTTACTTGATAACTCCAGGTAATATATCATGATACTAAAGATGTTAGAGTTGATATTAACTTATTCAGGTTTGTCTGTCTTCAAGGAAGAAAATCCTCTCTCTTTCATGGATTTCATGTAACTGCTACTGTTCTTCCTTGAATTTTTCCTCCCTAAATCACTATCCAGGAACTAATTCCTGGTAAACACCCACCTGCCTGCATACTTCCTTACTCCCTATGTCTGCAGTCCTTGAAGGTGAATTTGAAATTTTATACATTCCTCCAAGGAGTCAGAACACTACCCAGTTTGTTTTCTAAAAAAAGTCTATGACAAATGCTTTTCTTTGGTAATGTTGAATACATCTGGACCATTCCCAGACCCCAGACATGCATTTCTATGCAAGATAGTGGTTTACAAGCCATCGCCACTGTGAACCTCCTCTTAGTTTTGACCAGGATATTAACTGGGGACATAAAAGTCAGGTCAGTGATTTTTATTTATTTATTTATTTTTGCCATGGTTTCTAAAAATTTTCTTTTAGTCAGGAAATTCATTTATAAGAACTGCTTGCAGAAGTTTAAGAGAACACAAGAGGTAGCATAGCAGATGGCATCACTTAGAACATTTGCACTGCACTGTATAAAAAACAAAATGTGAGGAAAGTAAAAATTTTTCTTGTAATGATTTCCTTAAACTGCCACGACTATTTACAGCTTCACATAAAATATCAGCTGTAAAGCTGTTAAAATTGGTATTAACTCTCACCAGCCTGTCTTGCTTTACGGGAAAACATTCCTTTTAATCCAGTAAAAATATGATGCATTACTTATAATTATTTAGGTGTAATTCAAGTTTTAATAGAGTTCATCAGTCTGTGGATTGAAAAACAAATTTAAAAATTCACCAAAACAAATATATAACTTAAACATTTTTTTCATTATTTTTGACTAGGTTCAGGGTGCGAGGAAAACATTTCAACCAGTGTAATATACTTTTGAATATTGGAAAAGTTGAATTTTCACAGCATAATTACTGTCAGCTGGTTGCCAATTAATTGTTAGGACTTCTTTTACATGAAGAATACAGCTGCATTTAATTATGCTGAAGGGCTAGTGAAAGAGCATAGGTATTTTTTTAAAAATCTGTATAGATGATGAGGCTTTAGGGAAATGGATCGACTCTTTGCAATTACAACTTTACTAAATGATCAGTCTCTAAGCAGCACATGGGAAAGTATCAGAAAATTTCTCTAGCTTAGGGAAATCCCCAGTTGATTTTCTGAACAACTGTTTTGGAAATAAGTTAGATCTTTTGAAATGTTGTATTTAGGTTTGTTTAGCTCATGTTATTCAATACTCCCATTAGTATAATTATTAGTGATTTCACAAGGAAGTAAGAGCTCACAAATGGCTTACCTAAATTACTATAATGTTTATATGTGAAAAATAATATTTATGGCAGAAACATTTATTTCATATTAAATATGGCTTAAATCTCTGTACTAATGTTATCATTTTTTTAGTACACAAAAAGTATTTGTGTATTCTAAAGTGCACTTGAGTCAAAGTTTTGTTACTCAGGGCAGATTAACACATTTTCATCTACTAAAAATGTTTTAAATGATTTTTTTTAATACCAAAATTTGTGGATGTTTAAGAGCTTTTATTTGATTTAGGTCATACCTAAATGGTCTAGTGGTTTTCCCTACTTTCTTCAATTTCAGTCTGAATTTGGCAATAAGGAGTTCATGATCTGAGCCACAGTCAGCTCTTGGTCTTATCTTTGTTGAGTGTATAGAGCTTCTCCATCTTTGGCTGCAAAGAATATAATCAATCTGATTTTGGTGTTGACCATCTGGTAATGTCCATGTGTAGAGTCTTCTCTTGTGTTGTTGGAAGAGGGTGTTTGCTATGACCAGTGCATTTTCTTGGCAAAACTCTATCAGTCTTTGCCCTGATTCATTCTGTATTCCAAAGCCAAATTTGCCTGTTACTCCAGGTGTTTCTTGACTTCTTACTTTTGCATTCCAGGCCCTATAATGAAAAGGACATCTTTTTTGGGTGTTAGTTCTAAAAGGTCTTGTAGGTCTTCATAGAACCATTCAACTTCAGCTTCTTCAGCGTTACTGGTTGGGGCATAGACTTGGATTACTGTGATATTGAATGGTTTGCCTTGGAAACGAACAGAGATCATTCTGTAATTTTTGAGATTGCATCCAAGTACTGCATTTCGAAATCTTTTGTTGACCATGATGGCTACTCCATTTCTTCTGAGGGATTCCTGCCCACAGTAGTAGATATAATGGTCATCTGAGTTAAATTCACCCATTCCAGACCATTTTCATTCGCTGATTCCTAGAATGTCAACGTTCACTCTTGCCATCTCTTGTTTGACCACTTCCAATTTGCCTTGATTCATGGACCTAACATTCCAGGTTCCTATTCAATATTGCTCTTTACAGCATCGGACCTTGCTTCTCTCACCAGTCACATCCACAACTGGGTATTGTTTTTGCTTTGGCTCCATCCCTTCATTCTTTCTGGAGTTATTTCTCCACTGATCTCCAGTAGCATATTGGGCACCTACTGACCTGGGGAGTTCCTCTTTCAGTATCCTATCATTTTGCCTTTTCATACTGTTCATTATACTTATGATTATACAGTGGAAGTGAGAAATAGATTTAAGGGACTAGATCTGATCAATAGAGTAATTGATGAACTATGGACTGAGGTTCATGACACTGTACAGGAGACAGTGATCAGGACCATCCCCATGGATAATACATGCAAAAAAGCAAAATGGCTGTCTGGGGAGGCCTTACAAATAGCTGTGAAAAGAAGAGAAGCGAAAAGCAAAGGAAAAAAGGAAAGATATAAGCATCTGAATGCAGTGTTCCAAAGAATAGCAAGAAGAGATAAGAAAGCCTTCCTCAGCAATCAATGCAAAGAAATAGAGGAAAACAACAGAATGGGAAAGACTAGGGATCTCTTCAAGAAAATTAGAGATACCAAGGGAAAATTTCATGTAAAGATGGTCTCAATAAAGGACAGAAATTGTATGGACCTAACAGAAGCAGAAGATATTAAGAAGAGGTGGCAAGAATACACAGAAGAATTGTACAAAAAAGATCTTCATGACCCATAATCACGATGGTGTGAACACTGACCTAGAGCCAGACATCCTGGAATGTGAAGTCAAGTGGGCCTTAGAAAGCATCACTACGAACAAAGCTAGTGGAGGTGATGGAATTCCAGTTGAGTTATTTCAAATCCTGAAAGATGATGCTGTGAAAGTGCTGCACTCAATATGCCAGTAAATTGGAAAACTCAGCAGTGGCCACAGGACTGGAAAAGGTCAGTTTTCATTCCAATCCCAAAGAAAGGCAATGCCAGATAATACTCAAACTACCGCACAATTGCACTCATCTCACATGCTAGTAAAGTTTAAAAATAAAATAAAATTTAAAAAAAAAAAAAAAAGTAATGCTCAAAATTCTCCAAGCCAGGCTTCAGCAATACGTGAACCACAAACTTCCAAATATTCAAGCTGGTTTTAGAAAAGGCAGAGGAACCAGATATCAAATTTCCAACATCCACTGGATCATCGAAAAACCAAGAGAGTTCCAGAAAAACATCTATTTCTGCTTTATTGACTATGCCAAAGCCTTTGACTGTGTGGATCACAGTAAACTGTGGAAAATTCTGAAAGAAAAGGGAATACCAGACCACCTGACCTGTCTTTTGAGAAATTTGTATGCAGGTCAGGAAGCAACAGTTAGAACTGGACATGGAACAACAGACTGGTTCCAAATAGGAAAACGAGTATGTCAAGGCTGTATATTGTCACCCTGTTTATTTAACTTATATGCAGAGTGCATCCTGAGACATGCTGGGCTGGAAGAAGCACACGCTGGAATCAAGACTGCCGGGAGAAATATCAATAACCTCAGATATGCAGATGACACCACCCTTATGGCAGAAGGTAAAAAGGAACTAAAAAGCCTCTTGAAGAAGGTGAAAGAGGAGAGTGAAAAAGTTGACTTAAAACTCAACATTTAGAAAACGAAGATCTTGGCATCTGGTCCCATCACTTCATGGGAAATAGATGGGGAAACAATGGAAACAGTGTAAGACTTTATTTTGGTGGGCTCCTAAATCACTGCAGATGGTGACTGCAGCCATGAAATTAAAGGTGCTTACTCCTTGGAAGAAAAGTTATGACCAACCTAGATAGCGTATTGAAAAGCAGAGACATTACTTTTCCAAGAAACATCTGTCTAGTCAAGGTATGGCTTTTCCAGTGGTCTTGTATGGATGTGAGAGTTGGACTGTGAAGAAAGCTCAGTGCTGAAGAATTGATGCTTTTGAACTGTGGTGTTGGAGAAGACTCTTGAGAGTCCCTTGGACTGCAAGGAGATCCAACCAATCCATTCTGAAGGAGATCAGCCCTGGGATTTCTTTGGAAGGAATGATGCTAAAGCTGAAACTCCAGTACTTTGGCCACTTCATGCGAAGAGTTGACTCATTGGAAAAGGCTGTGATGCTGGGAGGGATTTGGGGGCAGGAGGAGAAGGGGAGGACAGAGGATGAGATGGCTGGATGGCATCACTGACTCGATGGACGTGAGTCTGAGTGAACTCCGGGAGTTGGTGATGGACAGGGAATCCTGGTGTGCTGCAATTCATGGGGTCTCAAAGAGTCGGACACGACTGAGTGACCAAACTGAACTGAAGAGCTTTTATTTAGCCTTTCTTCTTTATCTAGCAACTTGATTTGTAATAACTTTCCTAACGGTACCTTGTACTTAAAGGAAAATAGGAGAGATAATACAGGCTGACATTTCTCATCCAATTTTAGAGTCTGTCTTGATAATTCCTATATAAAACCATACTAACACTATTTATAAGCTAATGTGTAAGAGGAATGACAAGCTTAGGAGAAAACTATTTGGAAAGGCAATGAAAAAGTAATTCAGAAGAGTATTTTTATAGGTTAGTCTTTTGGCTAATATATATGAAAAATGGTCTCCTATACTACTAATAAAAAAGATGAACATTAAAATAAGATACTGTATTTACCTGTTTTGTTTGCAAAATAAAATTTAAAATTTTCCATCATCATTCCAAAATGTGAAGAAAATACCTGACCACATGCTGCAAGTGGGAAGGTATAATGGTACAGATTTTCAGGAGTATGATTTGGCAATACTTAATACAAACCTTTAAAATGTGCATATTCTTTCACCTGGCAAATCTTCAAGGAATTTGTCTTAAGGAAATAATAGTGAGCAAAAACAGTTATAGGAGTATTCATTTTGGTGATGCTTAAAGATGGTTATTTCAGCCATGAATTTAAAAGACGCTTACTCCTTGGAAGGAAAGTTATGACCAACCTAGATAGCATATTCAAAAGCAGAGACATTACTTTGCCAACAAAGGTTTGTCTATTCAAGGCTATGGTTTTTCCTGTGGTCATGTATGGATGTGAGAGTTGGACTGTGAAGAAAGCTCAGTGCTGAAGAATTGATGCTTTTGAAATGTGGTGTTGGAGAAGACTCTTGAGAGTCCCTTGAACTGCAAGGAGATCCAACCAGTCCATTCTGAAGGAGATCAGCCCTGGGATTTCTTTGGAAGAAATGGTGCTAAAGCTGAAACTCCAGTACTTTGTCCACCTCATGCGAAGAGTTGAATCATTGGAAAAGACTCTGATGCTGAGAGGGATTGGGGGCAGGAGGAGAAGGAGACGACAAAGGATGAGATGGGTGGATGGCATTACCGACTCGATGGAAGTAAGTTTGATTGAACTCGGGGAGTTGGTGATGGACAGGGAGGCCTGGCCTGCTGTGCTTCATAGGGTTGCAAAGAGTCGGACATGACTGAGCGACTGAACTGAACTGAACTGAACTGACAATACTGAGATTTCTGAAACAATTTAAATGTCCAAAAAGAGGGGATTCGATGTATAAGCTATTGTTTATTCATAGAGTTGAATAATGTAAAGGCATTTAAAATAATAATATATGCTGATATTGAAAGGTATCTAAGATAAATTGTTTAATGAAAAACATCTTAAAATATGGAAATGTATGCATATATATGTAAATAACATGTAGTATCCAAAAATGTTGATGCTAGTTATCCATGTGTAATGGAGTTTTAGGCAATTTATATTCATGATTTTTGGTATTCTAAATTTTATATAATGATCAGAACTTACTGTTGTGATCAGAAAAGAGAACATGAGGAATAGGAACATTTTAGAATTATAAACAAATGTGTGGATGTGTAGAGTCAGAAAACAAATGATAAATTGTGAAAGTGCCATAAGGCACATATTTGAGCTATGTAATATTGGAAAGTAACTTTTATTTATTCATTTTTTATATAAATAAGTACATAGTTTTATACACTTCCCCCTTTTTTTTTTAATTAAATGTATTTATTTTAATTAGAGGCTAATTAATTTACAATATTGTATTGGTTTTGCAGTACATCAACATGAATCTGCCACGGGTGTACACGTGTTCCCTATCCTGAACCCCCTCCCACCTGCCTCCCCATACCATCCCTCTGAATCATCCCAGTGCACCAGCCCCAAGCTTCCTGTATCCTGCATCGAACCTGGACTGATGATTTGTTTCTTATATGATATTATACATGTTTCAATGCCATTCTCCCAAATCATCCCCCCCTTCCTCTCCCACAGAGTCCAAAAGACTGTTCTATATATCTGTGTCTCTTTTGCTGTCTCACATACAGGGTTATCATTACCATCTTTCTACATTCCATATGTATGTATTAGTATACTGTATTGGTGTTTTTCTTTCTGGCTTACTTCACTCTGTATAATAGGCTCCAGTTTCATCCACCTCATTTGAACTGATTCAAATGTATTATTTTTAATGGCTGAGTAATATTCTATTGTGTATATGTACCACAGCTTTCTTATCCATTCATCTGCTGATGGACATCTAGGTTGCTTCCATAATAAACAAATGGGATCTAATTAAAATTAAAAGCTTCTGCACAATAAAAGAAACTATAAGCAAGGTGAAAAGACAGCCTTCAGAATGGGAGAAAATAATAGCAAATGAAGCAACTGACAAACAACTAATCTCAAAAATATACAAGCAACTCCTGCAGCTCAATTCCAGAAAAATAAACGACCCAATCAAAAAATGGGCCAAAGAACTAAATAGACATTTCTCCAAAGAAGACATACAGATGGCTAACAAACACACGAAAAGATGCTCAACACCATGCGTTATCAGAGGCATGCAAATCAAAACCACAATGAGGTACCATTTCACACCAGTCAGAATGGCTGCGATCCAAAAGTCTACAAGCAATAAATGCTGAAGAGGATGTGGAGAAAAGGGAACCCTCTTACACTATTGGTGGGAATGCAAACTAGTACAGGCACCATGGAGAACAGTGTGGAGATTCCTTAAAAAACTGGAAATAGAACTGCCATATGACCCAGCAATCCCACTGCTGGGCATACACACCGAGGAAACCAGAATTGAAAGAAACATGTGTACCCCAATGTTCAGCACAGTATTCTTATTATTTCCCTGTTTAACATTTCTTTCAATCTTATTGACCCTTGGATCTGCATATGCAATTTTTAGAGAACCTATGGATAACGTTTAATAAGATGTAGCTTCTAAATATCAGGAACAAATAGAGAGCACCTACTGTGATCCACCCTGATGCTGGGAAAGATTGAGGGCAGGAGAAGAAGGGGATGACAGAGGATGAGATGGTTGGATGGCATCACCAACTCAATTGACATGGGTTTGGGTGGACTCCGGGAGTTGGTGATGGACAGGGAGGCCTGGTGTGCTGCGGTTCATGTGGTCGCAAAGAGTTGGACAGGACTGAGCAACTGAACTGAACTGAACTGAACTGTGATCCAGAAAGTATATTGGTACAAGAAAATTGTTCTCCATACTCCTGCTGCAGTTTTCTGCCTTTTTTTTTTTTCTTTAAATCTACACTAGCAGTAAACGTGGAATTGAATGCCCAGAAACTTCAGGAAAGAATACTTGACTGACAGATAATTGATCCTGCCATGATTATGTCAACTTAGTAAGATTTTAACCTCTGAGCCAGGGAAGCATCATTTATTAATCTGCTCCATGTGAGTGTGCTAAGAAGCTGAAATTTAACCGAGAATATTCTAGTTACCTATATTATTATTATGTGAAAAATCCTAGTATACTTGTATGAGTAGTAGAATGATACAGGGAAAATAAAGTGATGTTATTTAGTAAGTGATAATTATATTTTATAACTTTAAAATTAAATCATCACTAAGGAAGCTTGATTTCTTATTTGCAAGAAAGGATATACAATGTTGATGGGTGTTTTGGAATACTCATCTGGAAGGTGTCTCAAATTATTTCCTGAGAAATGCAGGCTTGAAACCTCACAATCATTTTGCCTGCTTCTCTTTTACAACCCCTTCCCAATGAATGGATTGCTAAGCATGTTCTAATGTTTCCTTTATACCAACTCTCAAGTAAATTCCTTTCCTTCAAGGACATACACTTTAGAACCTGACTGCCTCAATTTTAATTCCAACTTTGGCATCTACTAATTGCATAAATCTTGAATAAATACTTCACCTTTCTATATCTCAGTTTCTTTGTCTATAAAATGAACTTAATAATGATGCTTGCTTCATGAGATGGTTGTGCTTCTGTATATCCCACAGTATAGAGCCAGGTTTGATTCTGCATGAATTTACTCAACAAATGAGTGGCTGTCTATCAAAATTTTTAAAAATGAGCCATCTGAATTTAATACTGTGACCCAGGGGTTATTTAACAAAGATTTTTACTACTTGGCCTTAGAATGTTGCCCTGATTTCATATAATATGTGTGATTTGAATTTCTCCCCCTTTTTAAGAGAGTCAGTGGAACCATCACAGCTGCAGTTATTTTTATTGCATGCTTATAAGGTGTCCAGCACAGAGTTAGACAGTATGTGGAATATGGAAGAAATATATGCTGCAATCCCTGTACTTAATGAGCTCAGCCCCTAATTAGGAAGGCAGGAAACAAATCCTGTATACATGAAAAGTTAAATAGCAAAACAAAAATGTCTGAAGGACACACAAGAAACTATTAGTATTAATTACTGGAATGAGGAAAAGGGGGGGGGTTTACTGCTTGTTGATACACTTTCATACATTGTTGTTATTACTGTTTCTCTACTGTTTGTTACTTTAATGTGTTCATATAAAATCATCAAATTCTGTATTAAAATATAGCATATAAAATATAGTTTATAGTTATATTCCACGTTTTAACACAGAGTGTAAGTGCATTTCCAAGGAAGGAGTGAGCTGCTTTCACAATTTACATGGAAAACATTTGTGGAGCACTTCAATACTGTCATAGCTCAGTTGGTAAAGAATATGCCTGCAATGCAGGAGACCCCGGTTCAATTTCTGGGTCAGGAAGATCCGCTGGAGAAGGGAAAGGCTACCCACTCCAGTATTCTTGGGCTTCTCTGTGGCTCAGCTGGTAAATAATGTGCCTGCAATGAGGGAGACCTGGCTTTGACACCTGGGTTGGGAAGATCCCCTAGAGAAGGGAAAGGCTACCCACTCCAGTATTCTGGCCTGGAGAATTCCATAGACTGTATGTATAGTCCATGGAGCTGCAAAGAGTTGGACACAACTGAGCGACTTTCACATTACTTCACTTCACTTCTCCAATACTATAAATGGGACTGAAATAATTTGGACTCAGCTTAACAGCACACACATACATCATTGCTTGTAATTATTTTTATATTACTAGAACACAAATCTGATAAATACTATATTACATTGAACCGTTTGATTTCTTTACATTTTCCTTATATATATCTCCATACATGCATTTTAGGTTGGCCAAGTTGAATTTAGCATGTTTAAATTGTGTGCATATATATAAACATACACACTTATATCCAAATTCCACTGCTAAGAGAGTAAGATATTAATGATATTTATAATAGGAAGTAATGTATTTAGACTAGATGTGACATCAATTTGAATTTAGGGGAAAAAAAGCTATTTTGAAATCAGATTTAAAGGTTCATTGCTTTAAAGTTTGTTTTTAAAAATGTATATAAGATTTTAATATTATACAGAAATAACTGAATTTGAGAGATATAATAAATAACTAGTAGGACCCATAGATTTAGTTCTACTCAAAAGGTATTTATTATTATCTAGTACGTGCTTATTTCAATAGTCATGGAGCACTTCCTATATGCCAAGTTCTGTACTAAGTACTTAGCAATTCAGCACTTAGTACTTCACGTACTCTGTTAGTTAAATGGGAAATATTGTAACACTGCAGGTAGAAATAAGTATAGGAGGCATGGATGGACTCTGTGCCAGAGACATGATGTCATTTTCTCTAATAACATGATCTCTGCTTCATAGTCTCCATTCCATAGGGATAGTGGACATGTAAACTCATGTTTAAGGCTCTGTATTCTGTAGAGTTTGTGTCACACATTTAGGGTCTTAAGTTGTCCCAGTATTTTAGCTGAGATTCTGGTCTTCAGATACTTGTCCATACAGATACCACTGAGATGCCCATTATCCTAGCCTAAGCAACTGTCAGGTATGGGGGAAAACAGCTAATTTTGTGCCAAACCTGGACACAAGAATCTCTGTTGAAGCTTGATTTTTCTGTGCCAAGGAGCTCACCTAACCCACAGCCATTACTCTGCAGGATTTGTTGTCATCCCTCTCTGGGATTTGTTAACTCTTCAACAGTGCTGATAAAAAGCAGAAGTCAGGGAACCTCAGGCATGTTTCTCCTCCTCCAGACATTGAGGTTTTCTTCCTGCCAGCTTTGTATGTATTTGGCCAAACTTCAGAGGTACCTGGGAATCTAATTTTTTTCAGTACAATATAGTAGCCAGAGGCTCAGTCCCCAGAATCAGATAAAATTGAAGTTCAAATTCCCATCTCCACCATCTACTGTCTATAAGACTGGGGGAGAGTTGTCTTACTTCTCTGGATCCTCATCTTTAAATTGTACATTTAAAAAATACCTATTTTGTAGGGATATTGTAGGATATAAGATAATGAACACACATGAAAGGCTTATTAAAGGTGGTATTCAAGAAATAGTAGCTATTCCAAGAAATATAAAGTAACCTCACCTCAAAAAATTGAAGACCACAAAATAGACCATGTCTTATTTTACTAAAGACTTTGAAGGATTATAACAAGCTAGAGGTACTATTGAAAATAAGTTAAAGTCCCTGATCCTTTTATACACTGCTTTAAATTACTGCTTAAATTACTTGATCTTCTTATGCAGTGTTCAATTTGCCTTTTCTTTGATCGAGGCCTACATGGTTGATGATAAAATTTTCAAGTTTGAAACTCTTCCAGTCTTTAAGAAGAATGGTAATAGATTGACTAGGCTGCTAGAAATTATCCCCTATTAACATGCTTGAAAAAAAAAATGTGCTTGTTAATAGGGTGATATGACTATATTGTGAATATCTATAATAAAATCAATAAGGGAGGAGTAGGTATATTGTATATCTTTCTGGTGTGTTTTTAGAAAGCTAGAAAGAGGCTATATTTATTAAGTCATTAAAGAAAGATGTACTTGTATAAAAAGGTTAAGGGCTAGAGATGGAGTGGAGGCAGGAGTGGCGCATGCTTCTCTGAGTACTAAAAACAAAAGAACAGGCCAGGAATTACTTTATTTTTTTATAGTTATATATAAGATTTTGTTTCCTCCCTTCTTTAAATATACATGTTTCTTAATGGCATATGCTTAGAGACATGCCAATAAGGCATGTTAGCTCAACTGCACATTCTAAATCTAAACCAAATATCATTAACTCAATAAAGCTGTGGTACATATACACAATGGAGTATTACTCAGCCATTAAAAAGAATACATTTGAATCAGTTCTAATGAGGTGGATGAAACTGGAGCCTATTATACAGAGTGAAGTAAGCCAGAAAGAAAAACACCAATACAGTATACTAACGCATATATATGGAATTTAGAAAGATGGTAACAATAACCCTGTGTACGACACAGCAAAAGAGACACTGATGTATAGAACAGTCTTATGGACTCTGTGGGAGAGGGAGAGGGTGGGAAGATTTGGGAGAATGGCAATGAAACATGTATAATATCATGTATGAAACGAGTTGCCAGTCCAGGTTCGATGCACGATACTGGATGCTTGGGGCTGGTGCACTGGGACGACCCAGAGGGATGGAATGGGGAGGGAGGAGGGAGGAGGGTTCAGGATGGGGAACACAGGTATACCTGTGGAGGATTCATTTTGATATTTGGCAAAACTAATACAATTATGTAAAGTTTAAAAATAAAATAAAATAAAAAATAAAACATTCTGAAAGATGTTCAAAAAAATATTCACATATAAAAGAACACTATTGTAGTGAGGTCAGTTATTACTGAGTACCTTGTTCAGAGTTTATTTCAAAGATAATAATTTTGTCATTAGAAATACTAATGTTAAGTATGTTAATGTGCTGATTGATGACTTAACTAGTTAAAAAAAGTATCAGTTGTTGAAGTCAATTTACATTGACAAAAAACTGTTAAATATTGAGGTAGATTGAGATATAATCATATTTTACAATTTTCCATTCTAACATATAGTCTTGAGTTTTGGCTGTTGAAAGTAAGGGAAGGGAGAAAAAGAAGAATAAACTGCTGTTAATAAACGGATCTTTAGATGATAAGTCCTATCCTTTGTCATTGACATGCTTTCAGATTGCTTTTTACTAACCATTCAAAATATCAACACTTCTGTAACAGATTATTTTGGGGAAAGGCATGACTTAGAGAAGAGGGATGATGGAATGAAGATGGAAAGAAATGATAAATGCATTTTATAAATAATTAAAGCCCTTTGTTCTCCTTGGGGTGCTATTCTAAATAAAACTATGCCTATAAGAGACTTGAACATTAGGTCACCAAATATATGCTTTCCAGAGTGCCCTCAGAACAACTTTTATTACTTTCCCTCATTTGTAAGTATTTGTGCCCTATTATTCCTATTAAGATCCATAAGGGCTGAGGTGGTGTCTTTCGTTACTCGTAATTTCCCCAGATCGTACAAAGAGCCTGGGATATAGGTGGTGGTGACAAATGAAAGTGAACTTTAGATAAACTAATTAAGAAAGCTCAGAGGTTAATCACAGAGCAGTTCCTTGATTACTGTATATATGTTCTCCTAAATTTTCAGTTTATAACCAATCACAGATCAAGCTAGTTCACTAACATAGCATTAAAGAAGTCCCTCTCTTGTATCTTTTTTTTTTTTTTTGGATGTATTGCAGTTATCCATTTATTGAAGAACATCTTTGTTACTTTCAATTTTTTTTTTTAATTTTATTTTATTTTTAAACTTTACATAACTGTATTAGATTTGCCAAATATCAAAATGAATCCGCCACAGGTATACATGTGTTCCCCATCCTGAACCCTCCTCCCTCCTCCCTCCCCATTCCATCCCTCTGGGTCGTCCCAGTGCACCAGCCCCAAGCATCCAGTATCGTGCATCGAACCTGGACTGGCAACTCATTGTATCTTTTAAGATAAACATGGCTAATTTAATGAATATAATAACAATAATGGGTGAAGCACATTACATGCATTATCTCATTTGATGCTAACAATAATCCTGGAAGGAGAGTAATACTATCATAACTTGACAGATGAGAAAATTGAGATTTAGAGAAGGCACGTTCTCACAATTAAGTTGTAGGATGGCAGACACTGAGCACTGAATCAGCACATCAGCCTGATACACTTTTCTTACTATGACAGCTCATCCTGTGTTTGAAAAACACTGTCCCAGATTTCTTACCCCTCAAAGTTTTTTTTCTCTCTTTTGTGTAGTTTTTGGCAGGGAATTGTGGAATTATGGAATAGTACAGTTATGGTTTGTACATTTCATGTAAATTTTATTTTATTTTTTTAAATTTTATTTTATTTTAAAAGTTTACATAATTGTATTAGTTTTGCCAAATATCAAAATGAATCCGCCACAGGTATACATGTGTTCCCCATTCTGAACCCTCCTCCCTCCTCCCTCCCCATACCATCCCTCTGGGTCATCCCAGTGCACCAGCCCCAAGCATCCAGTATCGTGCATCGAACCTGGACTGGCAACTCGTTTCATACATGATATTATACATGTTTCAATGCCATTCTCCCAAATCTTCCCACCCTCTCCCTCTCCCACAGAATCCATAAGACTGTTCTATACATCAGTGTCTCTTTTGCTGTGTCGTACACAGGGTTATTGTTACCATCTTTCTAAATTCCATATATATGCGTTAGTATACTGTATTGGTGTTTTTCTTTCTGGCTTACTTCACTCTGTATAATAGGCTCCAGTTTCATCCACCTCATTAGAACTGATTCAAATGTATTCTTTTTAATGGCTGAGTAGGGAAAGAGACACGTGTACCCCAATGTTCATCGCAGCACTGTTTATAATAGCCAGGTCATGTAAATTTTAAATCAACAGAAAATCTATAAACAAACTCCAGTTAATGAACTACATGCTGGAGTATTCGGGGAAAGTATACTGATAGCTGCAACTTTGAAATACATATCGATAAGATGGGATGATGGATGGATAGAAGGATAGGTTGATGGACAGATATAGCCTAAAGCAATGATAGTAAAGTGTTAATTGCAGAACCTAGATGGTGGCTGTGTTGGTATTCACTAGAAAATTAAACTTTTCTTTGTTTGATAATTTCAGTTAAAACATAGAAGAAAATGCTTTTAATATAGAACTTAAAAACAAAATAAAATTCTTCAAAGCCATTACACAACCTCAAACCATAAGCAGTAGTTAAATACATGAATTCAAGAGTCAGCGAGACCTGATTTTAATTCTTAATCTGTCACTTTCAAACTGTATGACTTAGGAAATAAGTTGATCTCCTTGAACCTCCACTTCCTTATTTATAAAATAATGATAATAAGATCAAGGATCTAATTAATGTACATAAATCACCTAGTATTCTATTATTCTGTTAAGTATAAATCTGACTATAAAGTAAACATATATATATATATATATATATATATATATATATATATATATATATAATGTCTAAATGTGAAATGTGTAAGTAGTGGAGAGAGGATACAGGGAACTGGGGGTAAATCTAGAATAAACAGATCTATCTGTAGACATACACAGCAATATCAAATAAAAGAGGGTTAAACTGAGTGATTTAAGATTTAATACCTAGACTTGACCCACAACGTCTTGGAGACCCTACTAGTCTTCCATGAGATGGTAATGAGGAAAAATGAAGTTAATATCAAACTGAGGTAGGACATTTTGTGACCAGAATTTAATGCACACAGGAGATGAGCTAGAAGTGAAGGTTAAAAAAATAAAGACTAGCTATCTTATGTAGTTAAGCCTGACTTCCAGGTTTGAGTCCATTTTCTGATAGGTAAAAAAGTGAAAGAAGTTCCTGTAGCTCTGCTACATTTCCCCAAATGACTGGCTTTGTGTGAAACAAGCGAGAATAAATCCTTTGGGAATTTTAAAGGGGAAGAAATGTCTTCCTGTCCTCTGCACCTGAATTCAGAAACAAGTGAGTGAGATGGAGAACAAAGTGGCTATTAACAACAAATGCTGAAAGACAAGCCATGGCTTATATATGAAGTCACAATGGACATCTTAATATTTTACTCTTGAGGAACATAAACTTACTGAGCACTAGCACACAGTGACATTTCAGGCTGTTCATAATGTGTACCACTGTGCACCTCCACAGAAAACCTCCAAGCATGCTCAGTTATCTTTACCTCATGAGTTAGGGAAACTGCTGCACATCTTCTGGGCAGAGTTAGTAAGGGAGTGAAGAGTGTGCTTTCTATATGTTTCCCTCCTGCCACCTATGGACCCAGGAGGCATTGGGAATAAGGGTTCCTTTCCAGCTCTTTCTGATGGGTCTTGATTTAATTGTGCACTCCTCCACGTCAGTTCACTGGCCAGGGTTTGGTTCACTCCAAGCATGGAGTAAATGATTCTCAAATGGTTAGTTTATTCTTAAAACCATCTTGAGAGGTATGGAAAATATTAATATTTTTCCCATTTCACAAATGAGGTACTAGAGGCTGAAAGAGACTGAATGATGCTTTGAGTGGCAGGATTGGAACAGAATAATGTGGAATACTTTTATGCAAATTCATGAATTATGTCATTCCTTCAATGTCACACCACATATTTTTTCACATGTTCATTTATCTATTAATCACATTTTATGTATCAGGCATGTATATAAATATATGCATATATATATATTCTAATGCAGAAGTCTGTTGTAGTAGTGTCTATACCTTGGACTTAGGTTATCAGTATCCAGTGTTTGGTGAGTTATATTGTACTTTAATTTCACAGATAATGATTTCACACTGGAAACTGAGATTTCACTCTCTGGTGATTTTTCAAGTCAACTTTCTTAGGAGTGGAAACATCAAAATATAAAATTAACAAACTATAGTTTAGAAAAATCAGATGCTACAGAAAAGAATAACACCTTCCTATTATTTTTCTAATATGACCACTGTTACTATTATTTTTTTTTTTTGATGCAGTTCTTTCAGAAAACTAACATTGGTTAAGTTCTCCTATATACCAGCCTTGAGTGAGGCCCTTTCATGTTTTATTTGATTCATCATTGTAATCCTTTTAATAATCTCCATGCTAAGAAAAATTTCTGAAAAGTAATTGTTCCCCTGGTAGCTCAGCTGGCAAAGAATCTGCCTACAATGCAGGAGACCCCAGTTTGATTCCTGGGTTGGGAAGATCTGCTGGAGAAGGGATAGGCTACCCACTCCTGTATTCTTGGGCTTCCCTGGTGGCTCAGCTGGTAAAAAATCTGCAATGCTGGCGACCTGGGTTCTATCCCTAGGTTGGGAAGATCCCCTGGAGAAGGGAAAAGCTACCCACTCCAGTATTCTGGCCAGGAGAATTCCATGGACCGTATAGTCCATGGGGTCACAAAGAGTTGGACATGACTGAGCAACTTTCACTTTAAAAAATTAATCATATTTTTAAAGTAGAAGGAAGGAGATTTATACTGGTAGTGTTGCAGAAACCAGTACTCAAGAACCAAGCAACACACTCAGAGAGTTGGAGACTCAGGTTTATTATGCCCGTGGGCCCAGAGGACTTAACACTCTAAGCTCTAAGCCCCAAACAAAGGGGTTACAGAGTTTTTATACATGTAGGCATGATTAAGCAGGTTTGCAAAGAGCAGGACAAGGGTGAGTGAGATAAGCTCCAGTTCCTAGTATTGTGAGTCCCCACTTTCTGAGACTACATGGCCTATGTGATCCAGACTTTGCAAGGAGCAAGCTGAGTTACAGAGGCAGAAAGAGCAGGAGGTTATGTAAAATTTTAACTTTTCCTCTTCATTCTCCTCTCTTGATGCTTCTGTCACTCATTGTAGAAAGCATCATCTCATGTTTTGGTAGGACATTCAGAGCTCCCCATCATTTAGGGGCTATATTGAGCTATTACCATTTGTAACTTTATGGATTCAATTTGAGAGGTTTTGAACTGGGTAATAGCATTAAGAATACAAGAGCCAAACAAGAGCGCCACAAAAAAAACAAGAAGAGAGGACGGGGTAAAGGGAGAAGCCACAATGCCCAGTTCCAGATATTGTTCCGATTACCCCAGGAATTTGCAGGTTCCTCTCTCCTTTTCATGATTCATTTCCTTAGCTGTTGGGCCATGTCCCTGACTATTCCTGATTGGTTTACATAAAAGCAGCATTCTTCATTCAAGAGGAGGCAGAGTCCTCTCTTTTCAGCTGTCAGTAGATCTAGCCCTCTCCTACTCTGTAAAACCACCTCAGCCAAGGACTCTAGTTGGTCCTGTAATGAAAAGCACAGCAATAATACTGATTAAGGATAGAGGCCATGGTTGACAATGAAAATCCATTGATAATTTGAAAGCTGGATCCTCAAGCTTCTGCCATGCGTTGACTAGTCAGCTTCTGGAGTGACTAGAGCAGGGCTTAGCGTCCTTCATGGGTGAAGGGTGTTGTTTTTGGAACCGGACTTTGAGGGGATTTTCGGGGTCCTGCACTGCTTTCCAGGTGTCCTCACCACAGGAAGCCACTACCTTTTTGACTCTGGTGTGGTGCATCCAAGAGATGATGGCTGTAACTTTAACAGCAGTAGGAGTTGCCAGGACAACCGTGTGAGGTCCTGTCCAAACTGGCTGAAGTGGTTCTTATTTCCAGTCTTTAACCCATACCTCATCTCCTGGCTGATAGGGATGAACCCAATTGCCCAAAGGAATGGATGTCCTTTCTAAGATTTTCTCAGGCGATATGGTGGAAGACTTTTCCCAGGGCCTGGAGGTGTCAGGACATCTCCAGGTCAGCTAGTTGTTGGGGGTTTCCCTTGAGTTTTCCTATCACTGGGGGTGTTCTCCCATATAAAATCTCAAAGGGAAAATAGCCTAAGGACCTTGGAGTGTGTTTACAGAGGGAGGTGAATGTCCACAGAATGATAAGGCAGCTTGTTTCAGCATTGTCAGCATTGGCTGGGGGATATTCTTGTCATACTACTACTTGGAGAAACAAACTTAAGAAGAAAGTTAAAGATATATGGCCCAAAGATTAACAAGTAGGAAAGCTGCTGAGGGGCTAGCCAGGAGAACCAGGTCCAGACATTGGTTCCTGACATTAGTGTTTCTCTAGGTATGAGAAGATGCAAGAATTTGGACTCATAAAAATCTTTACCAGAAAACATCTGACTATCTGAAGGCCTGTTTTTCCAGGTTTCTCCCAGAGCAGAGAGTGCTTATTTTTTGTCTCCACCCTGAACTCCTTTCAAGGGGATGTTGAAGGTTAGCATCTTGTAGTAGTCATGATTTACTCTTTGTAGAGGCAGCTGGCAAAGGCCAACTTCCAGTCAGCAGGGCCCCTTCTTAGCCACATATTTGGCCATGTTTTAGGGGCATTTCATGGTCATTGTGTCCCACAGGGCTGGGAAGGCTCATTCCCAGGTTTAACAAAGATTCCATTGACAGGCCACTCAATGTATTGTCACTAGACCAGGCCTTGTAAGTAGCAAAAGTCTCTGGACCATACCTGACTTACTAGCCTCTTGGTCCAGGAAAATATTTCCTCTTGTTGCTTCTTCCCAAATCTAGAGTTACATTTTTACAATTATTGATCTCATATGGAACTGCATATCAGCATTTTATCAAAGGTTCAGTCACATATTTGGTAACATAAATAATCTTTTGAAAAGCTACATAGAAAATAATATAGCTAGCAGTTATTAGTAAGGTCACAAGCAAGAATTTAAGTCAAGAGCTTTCACTGGCTATAGCCCGGTATACCCCAGGTCATCTGAATAAGTTAAATGATTATAGCCAAATGTTAATCTCTTGGTTGTACATCATGGAGCATCCGACCTTTATCCAAACATTGGTTACCAAGATAAGCTTTAGAAACATTCTTAGAGCATCCTTTTTAATAACTTAATTAAACTTTTTAGCAATATAAAAAGGAGCTATCTCAGAAGTGAGTCTTAGTAAGCACAGACCTTAATTACAAAACTGGAATTTAATATTGAGTGAAACATATTTTTTTTGAGAACTCATTGTGAGGGTATTAACACTGTAGCCAGGGAAGGCTTTAACCCATCAAATAAAATAAGGTCTGTCAGGGATCTGGGAAAAGCCAAGCAGCTGTCCTGGACTTCCCATAGCCCTGGCTTTGATTTTCATCTGTTTTTTTTTATCCATTTTTAATTTCCTGATTTAGGAGCAGACTATCACCATGTTTTAAGGACATCAGGATAGCAAAATCTTACTGTGAGGGATTATTTTTTGTAGAAGCATTATGAGCTTTGTCTACATGTACCATAATCTTAAATAATGCTTATTTACTTTACCAAAGTAACAAAAAGATTTTAAAAATACATATAAATTGCTTAAAGGCAAAGAAATCCATAATCTGTTATCAAAATCTACATTCTAAGAAAACTTTGTTCTCTAAACAGAGAGAAGACCAAATTCTAATCTGGTGCCAGCTTACTGTTAAAAACAAAATTTGTTTATCTATTTAATCTTAGAAAATCTTTTCTCATAAATCTTGAAGGACTAGCAGTATTCTCCTAAAGGCATGAGAGTAAAACCATAGAAAGCATGTTTAAAATCTGATTCTATTGCAATTCACAAAGAAACCTGGCCATTGTTGTGATGTATAGAACAGTCTTTTGGACTCTGTGGGAGAGGGAGAGGATGGGATGATTTGGGAGAATGGCATTGAAATACGTATAATATCATATATGGAACAAGTCGCCAGTCCAGGTTTGATGCATGATACTGGATGCTTGGTGCTGGTGCACTGAGACAACCCAGAGGGATGGTATGGGGAGGGAGGAGGGAGGAGGGTTCAGGATGGGGAACACATGTATACCTGTGGCAGATTCATTTCGATATTTGGCAAAACCAATACAATATTGTAAAGTTTAAAAATAAAATTAAAAAAAAAGGAAAGTTTTAAAAGTGAAGATGGGAAAAATAAAATATTTAAACTGTTAAAAAAAAAGATAACTAGAATTACAATTGACCATATTTTATCAGGGCATATCAGATCTATAAATTTCACACCATTTTAGGTTATCTATTAGTAACATCAACCATACAGTATAATCTGAAAAGATTTATCACCACTTTAACAGTACTTCCCATGTAATTTAACAAGTCTAATGAACCCAGGTGGCTTAATAGCTCTTTGGGATGTCTCAGGGGCTCTCTGAAGCATCCCAAATTTAGCTAGAAGTCAAGTTATTTAGGAAGTTTTGTCAATAAATATCAAAAGGGTTTATAACACTCAGTCAGGTAGGCTCATATAAGTTACTGTGAAATAACAGTTAGTTACTTAGCCAAAGTTAAAAAAAAAAAGTTTTCAAAGTAAATATAGAATAGATCAATTAAGAGGTAAAGAAACTTAAATCTATTATTAAAAGCAGTTCAACATCTGAACTCTCTTAACAGAAAGAAAGGCTGAATTCAAGTTTTGCACCAGCTTACTTTAAACTCATTTAGGTAAGCTTAATTACATATAAGAAATGAATCACCAGTCCAGGTTCGATGCAGGATACAGGATGCTTGGGGCTGGTGCACTGGGATGACCCAGAAGGATGGTATGGGGAGGGAGGTGGGAGGGGGGTTCAGGATGGGGAACACATGTACACCCGTGGTGGATGCACGTTGATGTATGGCAAAACCAATACAATATTGTAAAGTAAAAAAATAATAATAATAAATAAAAATAAAAAAATACATTAGAGCTGTAAAAAAATAAAACTGTAAAAAATAAAATAAATAAATTTAAATTAAAAAAATATAAAATAAAATTATTTTAAACTTCATCAGTCCTAACCATGCACAAAACTTTTTTTTTTTTTCAGAGTCACTTTCCACACTTTCTAATCACTTTTTGTAACAGCTACCTGTAAGTCAGACCTACTTTCTTTTCCCTTCATAATTTGTAATTTTATTTTTTATACCTTTTTTTATTAAAAACATACATCCTACTTCCTTGTTAGATTAGCAAACAAACATTAATACTAGATATTTAATATTGAATATTTCCCAGTTTATGTTAATCTGAAATTTATTTAGGTTAATTTTTCTTGTATTTAGAATTGTTTGATTTGTAAGTGCTTACTTTTCTTTAGGCCAATTAAATTACAGCTCATTTACAACTTCAACAATATTATTAGGAAAAAAAAAAAAAAAGACTTACACTGAGACATATATAAATCCAAACAGACAGACTGACAGAGATCTTATAATTTTCTGTTTGAGATTTAAAATATCTCTTTGACCCCCTTTTTTTTTCTTTGTTTGAAGTTCTAATTTGCCGAAGGCTAAGGTCTCAAGCAAAGTTGGCTGTGTATTTCAAGGACATGGAAAGGGTTAACTTCAAGCTTTTTCCTAGGCAGGGCTTTTAACAATCTAGTTGTTTTTAACTGTATATGCAAAAATAATTGGTTTTGCAGTTTCCAAAAAGAAAAATTTCTCTCACTCCATTCAGTCAGCAATCACACACTCAGAGTCATTCAGAGGCTATCACAATGCTTCACTGCTCCCGAGTGCCCAGGTTTCCTTAACTGTTGCTCCCTTCCCGGGAGGTTATCAGTCACAATGCCTCCCTTCTCCTGAGTCCCCAGTTCTCCCTATCTGATGCCCCCTTCCTGGGAGCTCCAAGGAGGTGATCAGTCTCCTCTTCTACTCGTTGGGGTAGGACCTGACTGGGGACTGGCTCTGGGGCCTTACCTGATCCTGTGGCCATTCCTGGTGAGTTGGTTCCTCCCTCCAATGAGTCTGGTCGGGGCTCAGCTATCTGGAGAGTCAGAACACTGGTCTGAAAGAGAACCCGGATTACCATCAGGTGGTGTACCTCCTCGTTCATCTCAGACCCCTCTGCTCCAACACAACAGAGCCACCCGTCAGGCGGCTCAAGGGGCTGGCATGATTGGAATCTCGCTGGGGCCTCCAGAAATGTTGCAGAAACCAGTACTGGAGAAACCAAGCCCTACACTCAGAGAGTTGGAGAACTCAGGTTTATTATGCCGGTGGGCCCAGAGGAGTTAACACTCCAAGCTCTGAGCCCCAGACAAAGGGGTTACAGAGTTTTTTATATATGCAGGCATGATTAAGCAGGTTTGCCAAGAGCAGGGGGTGAGTGAGATAAGCTCCAGTTCCTAGTATTGTGAGTCCCCACTTTCTGAGACTACATGACCTATGTGATCCAGACTTTGCAAGGAGCAAGCTGAGTTGCAGAGGCAGAAGGAGCAGGAGGTTATGTAAAATTTTAACTTTTCCTCTTCAATAGTTTTCCATGGAGGTAGCTGTTAATTGACAGCCTCTTTCTAGTGAAAACATAGACGCATTTCCTGAAAAAGGAACCTTCTACTATTTTGACCTTGATTCTTATTAACTTTTCAACCCATTACAGTGTGGCCTCATCCACATTGATCTCCTAAAGCTAGTCTTGGAAATTTTGCCAAGAACCCTAGAAGCACCAAATTCCTAGGCAATTTCCTGTACTTATTTTAGTTGACTTCTAGTCTATGGAAATAGAAACCCTTAAGCCTTCCTTTCTCATTGAAATGTCTTCCTTTGTTTACATGAAAGGAATTACTCCTACTTATTCTACGTTTCTGGCTGCTTGTTATCAGAATTTTTTGTGGTTTGCTTTGTCTCCACATTTGATCCTAAATATTACTATTTCTCAAGATTGTTATTAGGACACTTTGCATCTAATATATTCTCTGGGCTAACTTATCCATGTGTGCTGCATGCCAAGTCACTTCAGTTGTGTCAGACTCTTTGCAACTCTGTGTACTGTAGCCTGCGAGGCTCCTCTGTCCATGGGATTCTCCAGGCAGAAATACTGGAGTGGGTTTCCATGCCCTCTTCCAGGGGATCTTCCCAACCTAAGAATCAAACCCATGTCTCTTATGCCTCCTGCATTCGCAGACAGGTTTCTTTTTACCACTAGCACCACCTGGGAAGGGCTTCCCTGGTATCTCAGAGAGTAAAGAACATGCATGCGATGTAGGAGACTCAGGTTTGATCCCTGGGTCAGGAAGATCCCCCAGAGGAGGGAATGGCTACCTACTCCAGTATTCTTGCCTAGATAATTCCAAGGATAGAGAAGCCTGGCAGGCTGCAGTCCGTGAGGTCTCAAAGACTCGGACATGACTCAGCAACTGACATTTTCAGGGGAAGTTCATCCATGTACCTAACTTAGTCTGCAATTTAAATGTTAAGGACTCCAAGTCTAGACCCTTCTTCAAAGATTTATATATTCATGAGGGTAACAGAGATATTTGTTCATTCTAAAAATCTAGAAAATGCAGACATATAGAAAAGAAAAAAATACTCCTATCTGTCTGAGATAACCACTGTTACTTTTTGGTGTTTTATTTTTTTAAATTTTTGTTACTCTTTGTTTTTACATAGTTTTAAATCATACTGTTCACATGTTACTTTAATCATTAGAGAGTAGCATTGACCTATATACACTACCATGTGTAAAGTAGATAGCTAATGGGAAGCTGCTGTATACACAGGTAACTCAGCTCAGTGCTCTGTGATGACCTAGAGTGGTGGGATGGGGGATGGGTGGGATGGAGGCTCTAGAGGGAGGGGATATATGTATACTTATAGTTGATTCACATTGTTGTATAACAGAAATCAACATAATGTAAAGCACTTATCTTCCAATTAAGAAAATCAGTACAAAGCTGGCCACCTTGCCTTTGCCTTGAACTTCTAGTACAGGGTTACATTCAAATGAACTTTAGTCCAACTCTAAAATTACATATTTGTAGGTTTTCTTCAAGGAGTGTCACAAGACTGTGAGTCCAATCAACAGCGCAACTTCTGAAATTCCTTTTTAGATCTCTTCCTTCTCAGTGTCTTCCACTGTTGTCCCTTCTCTTCTTCCTCTTTGGTGCCAAGCAGCTCACAAATGACCCTTTGCCCAAAGGCTCTCAAAATAGCACTCTCTTTTGACCTGTTTTTCTATTTTTCTACAAAAAAGTAATTCTCCTAACATGCCACCCAGGTATTGGGAAAAAAGCCTCCAACTTGGTACAGTACTGTCTTGCTGATTTCTTTTACTGTTGTATCATAGTTTAATACATGTTTATAGATATAATTTTGGACTATTTTTCTAAATTATCATTATTCATGCAACTTCTCACCTTAAGATCTTTCATGGATTGCTCCACCCCACCTCTCGTAGCCTCAAGGGTAAATTTCAAACTTTTAGAATAAAGTATAAAGTCCTTCACGACATAATACAAAATTGTTCCTAGCACTTAGCATATAGTTACATAATACAGATTACCTTTTCCCTTCATGATCTGGCTCCTGTCCATCTTTCTGGTATTATTTCCTGTCAGTCCCACTTGAACTCTGTATTCCAGTAGTTCTGAATTATTTTGGATTTTGGACAAAGTGCTATGTTACTCTTGCCTCCAGTAGCTCTGGGCTACTTTTCAGATGTTTTTCCCTTTCCTTGCATCCTACTACCCATCCCACCCTATGAACACATTCCAGTAGGATTCAGGAGAAATATTATCTCCTCAGAAAGCCTTTCCCTATTGGTTTCCATATTTATAGTGCAACACTATGTAGTTATTAGGTTATGGTTCTTAAGTATTATAATAACATGGGAATTGCTTATAGTATAATGCTAAATAACAACAACAAAAGCTGTAGACAGAATTCTAACAATAGTATCTGAGCTGTATAAAGAAAACCATCCAAAATACATCAGAATATTACAGGAGATTATGTCTGGATAGTGTGGTAATTATGATATTGAGTAATTTTATTTTTTCTTTATAACTTTTTAGCCATTTCCAAAATTTAGACAATGATCATGTTCTACATTTTTAATAGGGAAGATATATTTTAAAAAGCCTTACACTCACAAGGCAGATTATTTAAGTACCACATCTTACTTATCCCTGAATCTCTAGTATGAACTCACTCAGTTCCTAGCGGAGAGTAGGAACAAAAAATTAAAAAGGAAGAGAAAATTATTTACTTTTGAGTTTTGCTTAAGTAAGATTTGCTATGAATTTATTATCCCCATAAAATTTGGGGTGATAAAACTAATCTTATGTGACCTCAGTTCAGTTTAGTTCAGTTCAGTTGCTCAGTTGTGTCCGACTCTTTGCAACTCCATGAATCGCAGCACGCCAGGCCTCCCTGTCCATCACCAACTCCCGGAGTTCACTTAAACTTATGTCCATCGAGTAAGTGGTGCCATCCAACCATCTCATCCTCTGTCATCTCCTTCTCCTCCTGCCCTCAATCCCTCCCAGCATCAGGGTCTTTTCCAATGAGTCAGCTCTTCACATGAGGTGGCCAAAGTACTGGAGTTTCAGCTTCAGCATCATTCCTTCCAATGAACACCCAGGACTGATCTCCTTTAGGATGGACTGGTTGGATCTCCTTGCAGTCCAAGGGACTCTCAAGAGTCTTCTCCAACACCACAGTTCAAAAGCATCAATTCTTCGGCGCTCAGCTTTCTTCATAATCCAACTCTCACATCCATACATGACTACTGGAAAAACCATAGCCTTGACTAGATGGACTTTTGTTGGCAAAGTAATGTCTCTGCTTTTCAATATGCTATCTAGGTTGGTCATAACTTTCCTTCCAAGGAGTAAGCGTCTTTTAATTTCATGGCTGAGATCACCATCTGCAGTGATTTTGGAGCCCCAAAATATAAAATCTGGCACCATTTCCACTGTTTCCCCATCTATTTCCCGTGAAGTGATGGGACCAGATGCCATGATCTTAGTTTTCTGAATGTTGAGCTTTAAGCCAACTTTTTCACTCTCCTCTTTCACTTTCATCAAGAGTCTTTTTAGTTCCTCTTCACTTTCTGCCATAAGGGTGTTGTCATCTGCATATCTGAGGTTATTGATATTTCTCCCAGCAATCTTGATTCCAGCTTGTGCTTCTTCCAGCCCAGCATTTCTCATGATGTACTCTACATATAAGTTAAATAAGCAGGGTGACAATATACAGCCTTGATGTGCTCCTTTTGTCTGTTATTAAACTGCATTGGATGCTAAGACAAGAAATTAATAGGAGGATGATTTCATGTTGAAGGATTGGTTGGCTAGAGACAAAAAAGCACTGAATCTTTGTTCCAGATTGCAGGATGAATCTGTTAAGGGCAGTCATGTTGTGTGAGATAAGATTAATTTGTTTCATTGACAAGAGTATTTGTCTGGTCATTAATGATGGTGTTGTCTTAAAAGGAGATGACTGTCAAATTAGAGAATCATGACAGGAAAGTAGAGCCCACTTTAAAAAATATAATCTTGTTGCTTTTAGTGCTTACAGGAGAAGGCATGATTGATCATTTGGACTGAATTTTAAATCACATCTACCATGCTTTCATTGACAGCCATTTCACACTTTTAAAGCCCCATGGCATTTGTTGCACTTTGATTCCATTTCAGATTATAAAAAAGCCATATCCTCTTTATTATTTTAATTTCAAAATCTGTTAGACAAGTATTATACTAATTTATCCTTAGTGTAAAATGTTCAGAAGTCTATAGAGTAATGTATGAAAGTCTTTCCTTACTGCTTTCTTTACCTGACCTTCTTTCCCAAATACCTCTTTCTCCTAATAGGTAGCCATTGTTAGGTTTGGTGTGTGCCCTTCCAAATGATCCTGTCTATATGTACATAAACATATGTGAGCAAATCAGACATCTGTCTACCCACTCACCCACCTACCTACCCTCTATTTGTTTTTGTCTCTCTCTCTCTGTCACACACACATGCACACACACATATGAACACATACAAATATCTGTATGTATATCTCCTCCACAAATGGGAGCATTTTGTGTGTGGTGTTCTGGAACTTAGTTTTTCATTTAATGTTTTGGGGTTTTTTTCCATGTTAATAGAAATAAACAGATCTACCTCACTTCTTTGAAACTATTGCCACATATCTAGGCACCCTTTGTCCCAGCCAAGTTGACACATAAAATTAACTGTCACATCTGTTTATTCCTATGTGGCTTGATTTTGTTGGTCTAATATTATATATTTGTAATGCATCAAGATTAACACATGTAGAGGCAGTTTATTTTCACTATTCAATTTTTTTGAATATTCCACAATTTATAACTTTCACTGTTGATGAACTTTTAGGTTATCTCATTTATTTATTATATGGGCAAAACTATAGACATTTTTCTACATGTGTCTTGATGTATATGTAAAATAGTTTTTAATGTATACCTCAGAGAAGAAATGTTGTGTTATAAGGTATACATATATCCAACTTACTAGATAGTGCCAAACTGTATTTTTTAAAATAAGTGTTGCTATCTTGTAAGTTACAGCCTTCCAATTTACTCTTCTTCTAGACTGTCTTGAATCCTCCTTATTCTTTGCTCTTCCATATATTTTCTAGATTTAGCACGTCAGGTGCCAAAAAGTCTCTCATTCTTCTCCTTTACAGCTTCTGCATAAGAAGTCCTTTCTTATGTTAAGATTATATATATATATATGTTCATTCAATCTTAATACTGTTTTTTATAAAGTACTTTTAAAACGTTCATTTTTGGCTGTGTTTGGTCTTCCTTGCTGTACATGGGCTTTCTCTAGTTGTGGCAAGTGGAGGTTACATTGTAGTTGTGGTGCACAGGTTTCTCACTGTTGTGGCTTCTCTTGTTGCAGAGCATGGGCTCTAGAGCATATGGGCTTCAGTCGTTCCAACGTGTGGACTCAGTAGTTGTGGTGCATGGGCTTAGTTGCCCCAGGGCATGTGAAATATTCCTGGCAAGGGATCAAACCCATGTCCCCTGCATTGGCAGGCAGATTATTAATTACTGGACCACCAGGGAAGTCCTCTTCTAATATTTTTTTTATGTTTATGTTTAAGCCTTTAACCCCATCAGGAAATTATTTTTGTGCTTGGTTTAATTTCAGGGTTGATTAAAAAAAAATATTTGCCCAAATGTTCCCAAACAATTTATCAAATTTACCATAATTCCATGCTTATGTGAATAACCACTTTTATCACACACTGAATTCCTTTATACAAATGGATTTAGTTTCTATTGAACTATTTTTGTCTATTTTGTGCCAGTACCATACTGCTGTTGCTGCTGCTGCTAAGTCACTTCAGTCGTGTCCGACTCTGTGTGACCCCAGAGACGGCAGCCCACCAGGCTCCCCCGTCCTTGGGATTCTCCAGGCAAGAACACTGGAGTGGGTTGCCATTTCCTTCTCCAATGCATGAAAGTGAAAAGTGAAAGTGAAGTTGCTCAGTCGTGTCTGACTCCCAGCGACACCTTGGACTGCACCCTACCAGGCTCCTCCATCCATGAGGTTTTCCAGGCAAGAGTACTGGAGTGGGGTGCTACTGCCTTCTCCTACTTTCATATATTTTGATCTTTGGAAGGTTTTTATTAGTTTCTTCAGGCTTCTGTTATGTATTCCCACACACTGGTTGGCTTCTAAATAGAAATTTATTCTTTCAGTTCTGGGGGGCAGAAGTCCAAAATCAAGGTGTTGACAGAGCCACTCTTCTGCCAGTGACTTTATGGGATTTTTTGTTCCTTGAATTTTCCATCTGTATCACTCCAATCTCTATTTCCATCTTCCCATTACCTTTTCCTCTTTTATCCCTGAAATCTCTCTCTCTTCACTCTTATAAGGACACTTGTCTTTGAATTTAGGGCCTACCCAGTTAATTCAGAATAATCTCATCTCACAATCCTAATTTAATTATATCTGCAAAGTTCCCCCACACCCCTTCTTTCCAAGTAAGGTAATATTCACAGTTCTGGGCATTAGGCTGTGTACATATCTTTTGGGAATCTATCATTCACCTCACCACAAAGGACAAAGTACCCTCTTTTTTTTTTTTTTAATCGTATGTATTTTTTGTTGTTGATAATTTTCTCCCTTATGTAAATTTTAGAATAAATCTGTGAAGCTAAAAAATTCACATTGGTATTTGGTTGTAATAGGATTTAATTTATAGAATAATTTATAGAATAACTTTGGATTACTACTAAATCTTCCCATTCAGGAATGTGCCATGTCCCTCCATTTCTTTTGAGTTATTTTTACTTGTTAGAAAAGTTATATTGCTTTCTTCTTACACATCTTACACATTTACTTTTTAAATTGAGTACTTATACATAAGATTATTTTACTAGTTATATTTAGATTTGTTGGTATTGAGAATAGGATCTACTTTCATGATATTATCAACTTGGTTATTTTTGGCATGAAGGAAAGGTATTGACTTCTTTTATTTTTAACTTTTATATAGTTTCAGTTTCCATTCAGCTTTTCAGCTGATTTTCATGGATTTTCTTGGAAGATTATCATAACATCTGCAAATAATCACAGTTTTTGTCCTACTTTCTAGTGTTTATCTATTATTGCTTCCTTTTTTCTTTCCAAATGCATTAGCCATGATCTCCTTTACAATATTGAATAAATTGAGCATGAGAAACATCATTATGCTGTTTGTATTGGGAATATTTTAATAATAACATTTAGGAAGTACGTTTATTTTTCACTCACATTTTGTTGGTTCTTTGTTTTCTTTCTTTCTTTCTTTTTTTTTTTTTTTTTTTTTTTTTTTTTTTTTGTTGTTATAATTATTCTTTTTTTTTTTTTTTTTTTTTTTTAATTTTATTTTATTTTTAAACTTTACATAACTGTACTAGATTTGCCAAGTATCAAAATGAATCCGCCACAGGCATACATGTGTTCCCCATCCTGAACCCTCCTCCCTCCTCCCTCCCCACTCCATCCCTCTGGGTCGTCCCAGTGCACCAGCCCCAAGCATCCAGTATCGTGCATCGAACCTGGACTGGCAACTCCTCTATGACCCACCTCCCAGAATATTGGAAATAAAAGCAAAAATAAACAAATGGGACCTAATTAACCTTAAAAGCTTCTGCACATCAAAGGAAACTATTAGCAAGGTGAAAAGACAGCCTTCTTTCTTTCTTTCTTTAAAATCAGGAATTAGTACTGGATTTCATTAAATGGGGTCTTCCCTGATGGCTTAGCTGTAAACATTCTGCCTGCAGTGCAGGAGATATGGGTTCAGTCCCTGCGTTGATAAGATCCCCTGGATGAGGGAATAACAACCCACTCCAGTATTCTTGCCTAAAAAATATAATGGACAGAGGAGCCTGGCAGCTATAGTCCAAAGGGTTGCAAAAGAGTTGACATAACTGAGCATGCACACTGTGTTTTTTAAATGTGGTACCAATTGATATGTTCATGTGATTGTTTTATTTTAATCTTCAAATTAATTTTGTTAATGTTGAACTACACTTGACATTCTATGATAAACTTATTTAATCATATTAATCATTATATGTTTAAAATTTTGTCATCTGTGTTTCTAAGTGAGGTTCAACTATTATTTTCTTTACTTCCATCCACTTCCCTTATGTTCTTTTTGTGTTCTGCTGTTGGATTTTGCCTTTAGGGTGTGCTAGCCT
Source organism: Bubalus kerabau (assembly GCF_029407905.1). Lineage (NCBI taxonomy): Eukaryota > Metazoa > Chordata > Mammalia > Artiodactyla > Bovidae > Bubalus > Bubalus kerabau. The sequence goes on along the minus strand of NC_073647.1, from coordinate 54,048,698 downwards.
CATAAAGTGAGTTCGATAGCTTCTAATCTTTTCCTGTGTTTTACAATAAAGGTGTCTGACCCTGGTGGCTCAATGTGAGCTTTGACAGGCAGTTCATACTTTGACCACTTCTGCTATAGTTATTACAATGTCCAGATAACCTACCTCTTCCTGAATGACTTAAATCTCCCTAGAAAACAATTGATTTAATCTAAAATTTTAAATTAATTGGTATAAAATTATACATATATTTTTACTTTTTAAACTTCTCCTTATTTGCCATTATTAATTGTCTCTGATGTTCCTAGGGTAGCCTTCTGCACTATGTGTGCTCTCACTACCTTGGGAATTTCTCTTAAACCTTCAAAATTTTCTTTCCTGATTATTTTAAGCTGTTGATATTTTTCTTCTTCTCCTGTTTCTCAGTAAAAAATGCCCTGCCATAAGCTCTTAATTTTCTAAAAAATTCTGTTTCTAGCATTTGATAGTCCCCTCTCTTGTTTTCCAGTGCTCTCAGGGATTTATTCTTTTTAAAATTTTTTTCTGGTGCTTCAAAAGACTTGGAACAATAAAAGAGATGAACTTGCATTTTGAATCTTACATAAAAATATCCAACCCCATCTGCTAAATGTTCCAATACCTAGTTTCATTTTATTTGGATTATGTGATAAACCACAAAACTGAATTTCTTTAGTATCCCATGTAACTAACTTTACTATAGTTCCTTTAAAAATAGTATACAATCATAATCTTCTATGTAGAGAAGCTCAAGCATTAGGCAAGTATAGAGGACAGCTTGTTGTAACTTGTATTTGAATGTGAGTGATAAATAGTAGGAATAAGGAGCTAAGTGACTGAGATGTTAATACTTGGATAGTTTATATTAAAAGAAAGTTTGGTTTTTAGACTAATACCAGCTGCCCTTGATTCTGGCTCTCAGATTTCAAGCAAGACACGTTTCTTCTTATGGCTTCTAGAAGCCTTGTAATGCTACCTGTGCCAAGTCCCATCACACCACAGTGGAATAATAATAATAAAATAGTATGTACAACCACAGCATTTTATGTTCGCTCAGCACAGGGTCATCTTTGTGGCTTGAAGGATCCAGCAGAGGGACTTTCAGTCAATAAATATTTGTTGTACTTAAATCTACTCTTGGATTTTTGTAACTCAGATGCCAGCTGGTATCACTCTGGCAATTAAATCTAGGTAAGATCATCTCAAATATCCTTTGCTCATCTTGTGGAAAGTCCAATGCTCTTGCAAAGATTTCTGTAAATTCCTGGTGGCTTATATTTCTCCCAGTCAACTTTGACTATGATTCTGCTAAATTCTAACTTCTGCTGAATTCTCACTCTGCATTTTATGTCTTACTTTAATTGTGTATGGTATTGGCTCCCCAAATGACACTCATGTGAAATGACTCTGTGTTGTGGCCTTTTATTAAAGACTCAGGGCTATTAATGAGAGGAGTTATACCAAACTAAATACATAATTTAAAATAGAATATTTTATTTCCATATGTTTTGAAAAGCCCCTTGGACATTTTTGTCAGTTCAGGTATTGACCTTTCATCATACTGTCTAACCCTCTGTCTTTTTCTAGCTCCCTCACTATTCCTAACTCTTCTGCTCTCTCTACCCCACCTCCAATTCTATTAATGTATTATAAAGAATAATTTGAAAACCTCATTATTGAGTCCTTCCAACAGGTGTCTAGAACTTTGTGATATAGAGACTTGAGTGTATCATATTTTTCAGAGGTGATCAGGTTCTGGAGAATTATTGCTAACCAAACTCCCATGAATCTGACATATCCAAAATGTTTCTAATATGCAATATACTTTTTCAGTAATCTGTGAACATGCTCTGAATCCCAGGTAAGCTTCACTGGCTCCAAAAGTTAACTCAAACTCTCCTCCTCATCAGTGGAGTTCACAGGTAACTTTCTCTCTGAAGAATTAATTAGATTTGTTTTCTTAAACTCATATCACATATACAGGTTAACCTCAATCTCCAGGAACATATGCAATTAGACAAAAGATAATTTTCTTTCAGAATAGTCTCCATAGTACATTTATCACATTTGTGTGTCACAGAGAAAGGCCCACTTATCTTGACCATAGATTTTGGAGTCCATTATTTTATTGTGGGGCCCAAATCATCCTATTTATCTATGTCAGTGACCCTAAGCTACTAATATTGACATCCAAGTTCAAAAATTGAGTTCATGATCTTGAATTTAGTATCAGCTATACTGTAGAAGTTAAAAGACAAGAGGAAACAATCAGATATGCTCTTCATGTGATTGAGTCCATCAAATATATATGAAGTGTCTGGTATCTGACAAGTACTGAGAAGAATTATTAAAACAAAATTCCTGTCTTTAAGAAAACTATAGCTTGTAGGTGACAGAGGCATTCCATGAAGGAGCTTCTAAGAAACAGTGCCTATTCTTCAGATAGCAGTCTCCATTCCCCTGTTCTTTTCAATTACAAGCATTTATTTATTTATTTAATATAACTCTAATAGAACTATTTCTTAACATTTTGGTCTAAAACCATTGTAGCCATCTTCCTGTTTCTTGAATGCATGAACTGGTGCTCTTGCCCTTGAGCCTTTGTCCTGATAATTCCCTCTGCCTGGAACATCACACCCCCAGATAGCTCCATGCTTGTCCCCTCACTTTATTCAGATCTCTACTCAAATGTCATCTCAACATGCAAGATTTCTCTGACCATCCTAGGTGTCATTCTCTAATTTAATCTGCTTTATTTTTCCTCTTGACACATCATCATGTATTCTTTATCCTAACTTGAATATAAGCTCCTTAAAAAGGACTTTTTATTAATACATTTTTTTCAATGTTAAATCTCCAGCACCTAGAATGTCTGGCATAATAGGCACCCAATATTTGCTAATGATGAATTATTAATATAAAATTTATTGGATTTGTCTAGGGAATAAAAAATTCATTTTGTAATTTTTTCTGATATGTGATAGAAAACTGATTTTAAATTAAAATGTTTTTAGGTCAGTCCATTATTAAAGATTTATTATATAAAATACATTAAAAATAATTTTTTTGTCATACTAAGTATATAATACTTCTGTTTCTCAATATTTAATAAACCAAGCATATTCTCTAATTTAATTATATAAGAGGGCTTCCCTGATAGCTTAGTTGATAAAGAATCCGCCTGCAATGCAGGAGACCCTGGTTTGATTCCTGGGTCGGGAAGATCTGCTGGAGAAGGGATAGGTTACTTGCTCCAGTATTCTTGGGCTTCCCTTGTGGCTCAACAGGTAAAGATCCACCTGCAACGCGAGAGACCTGGGTTTGATTCCTGGGTTGGGAAGATCCCCTGGAGAAGGGAAAGAAAGAGAAATCATGATATGTGAACTGATTTTTAAGTTATGTATGGAATTCTTATATATCACTCTAACATATTTAGCTCATTTATTTTTATAATTTTTCTTTCATAAATCAAAATAATGAAATAATAGTAATACTAGGTAACAATAATGTGTAGCTTAGTATTCCCATGCACTGTTCCAAGCATTTTGCATATAACTCATATAATCCTCACAACAACCCCATGAAATATATGCTATTAATAGTCCCATCATTGAAAGGAGAAAGTTAAGGTGCCGGTATATTGTATTTGTATGTTCCCACAAGTTCAAATCCAGAATTTAGGCTGGTGTTTTATGCAGTAAGTTGTTTACAAATAATAAATTGCATGTGTGGATTTTTTTTATTGAAGTATAGTTGATTTACATTATTAATCAATAATTTTATATATTATGTTCCATATTGTTACTATAAAATGTTGCCAATATTCCCTGTGCTACACATTATATCCTTGTATCTTATTTATTTCTACTAGTTTGTACCTTTTATGCCTTTTTCCCTATTTTGTTCCTCCTTCAGTCCCTCTCCCCACTGATAACCACTAGTTTGTTCTCATATATGTGTGTCTGTTTCTGTTTTGTTATATTCACTTATTTGATTTATTTTTTTAGATTCCACATATAAGTGAAAACATAGTGCTTGTCTTTTCTGTCTGCTTTAGTTAACTAAGCATAATATGCTCCAGGCCCATCCATGTTGTTGCAAATGGAAAAAATGCATTATTTTATATGGCTGAGTAATATTACACTGTGTGTGTGTGTGTATGCACACACAAAGAGCCTGATGTTGGGAAAGATTGAAGGCAGGAGGGGAAGGTGATGACAGAGAATGAGATGGTTGGATGGTATCACCGATTCTATGGACATGAGTTTGAGCAAACTCCGGAGATAGTGAAGGACAGGGAAGCCTGGCATGCTGCAGTCCATGGGGTCACAGAGTCAGACATGACTGAGTGAATGAAGAACAATATATATATATATATATATATATATATATATATATACACGATCAGTCGCTCAGTCGTGTCCCACTATTTGCGACCCCATGAATCATAGCACGCCAGGCATCCCTGTCCATGACCAACTCCCGGAGTTCATCCAGACTCACGTCCATCGAGTCAGTGATGCAATCCAGCCATCTCATCCTCTGTCGTCCCCTTCGCCTCTTGCCCCCAATCCCTCCCAGCATCAGAGACTTTTCCAATGAGTCAACACTTCGCATGAGGTGGACAAAGTACTGGAGTTTCAGCTTTAGCATCATTCCTTCCAAAGAAATCCCAGGGCTGATCTCCTTCAGAATGGACTGGTTGGATCTCCTAGCAGTCCAAGGGACTCTCAAGAGTCTTCTCCAACACCACACTTCAAAAGCATCAATTCTTCAGCGCTCAGCCTTCTTCACAGTCCAACACTCACATCCAAACATGACCACAGGAAAAACCATAGCCTTGACTAGACAAAACTTTGTTGGCAAAGTACTGTCTCTGCTTTTGAATATGCTATCTAGGTTGGTCATAACTTTCCTTCCAAGGAGTAAGCACCTTTTAATTTCATGGCTGCAGTCACCATCTGCAGTGATTTTGGAGCCCAGAAAAATAAAGTTTGACACTGTTTCCCCATCTATTTCCCATGTAATGATGGGACCAGATGCCATGATCTTTGTTTTCTGAATGTTGAGCTTTAAGCCAAGTTTTTCACTCTCCACTTTCACTTTCATCAAGAGGCTTTTTAGTTTCTCTTCACTTTCTGCCATAAGGGTGGTGTCATCTGCATATCTGAGGTTATTGATATTTCTCCTGGCAATCTTGATTCCAGCTTGTGTTTCTTCCAGTCCAGCCTTTCCCATGATGTACTCTGCATCATGTTAAATAAACAGCGTGACAATATAAAGCCTTGACGAACTCCTTTTCCTATTTGGAACCAGTCTGTTTTTTCATGTCCAGTTCTAACTGTTGCTTCCTGACCTGCATACAAATTTCTCAAGAGGCAGATCAGGTGGTTTGGTATTCCCATCTCTTTCAGAATTTTCCACAGTTTATTGTGATCCACACAGTCAAAGGCTTTGGCATAGTCAATAAAGCAGAAATAGATGCTTTTCTGGAACTCTCTTGCTTTTTCGATGATCCAGCGGATGTTGGCAATTTGATCTCTGGTTCCTCTGCCTTTTCTAAAACCAGCTTGAACATGAGGAATTTCATGGTTCACATATTGCTGAAGCCTGCCTTGGAGAATTTTGAGCATTACTTTACTAGCGTGTGAGATGAGTGCAATTGTGTGGTAGTTTGAGCATTCTTTGGCATTGCCTTTCTTTGAGATTGGAATGAAAACTTACCTTTTCCAGTCCTGTGGCCACTGCTGAGTTTTCCAAATTTGCTGACATATTGAGTGCAGCACTTTCACAGCATCATCTTTCAGGATTTGGAATAGCTTAACTGGAATTCCATCACCTCTGCTAGCTTTGTTTGTAGTGATGCTTTCTAAGGCCAACTTGACTTCACATTCCAGGATGTCTGGCTCTAGGTCAGTGTTCACACCATCGTGATTATCTGGGTCATGAAGATCTTTTTTGTACAGTTCTTCTGTGCATTCTTGCCATGTCTTCTTAATATCTTCTGCTTCTGTTAGGTCCATATCATTTCTGTCCTTTATCGAGCCCATCTTTGCATGAAATATTCCTTTGGTATCTCTGATTTTCTTGACGAGATCCCTAGTCTTTCCCATTCTGTTGTTTTCCTCTATTTCTTTGCATCGATTGCTGAAGAAGGCTTTCTTATCTCCTGGCTATTCTTTGGAACTCTGCATTCAGTTGTTTATGTCTTTCCTTTTTGTCTTTGCTTTTCACTTCTCTTCTTTTCACAGCTATTTGTAAGGCCTCCCCAGACAGCCATTTTGCCTTTTTGCATTTATTTTCCATGGGGATGGTCTTGTTCCCTGTCTCCTATACAATGTCACAAACCTCATTCCATAGTTCATCAGGCACTCTATCTATCAGATCTAGGCCCGTAAATCTATGTCTGACTTCCACTGTATAATCATAAGGGATTTGATTTAGGTCATACCTGAATGGTCTAGTGGTTTTCCCTACTTTCTTCAATTTCAGTCTGAATTTGACATTAAGGAGTTCATGGTCTAAGCCACAGTCAGCTCCTGGTCTTGTTTTTGCTGACTGTATACAGCTTATCCTTCTTAGGCTGCAAAGAATATAATCAACCTGATTTCAGTGTTGACCATCTGGTGATGTCCATGTGTAGAGTCTTCTCTTGTGTTGTTGGAAGAGGGTGTTTGTTATGACCAGTGCATTTTCTTGGCAAAACTCTATTAGTTTTTGCCCTGCTTCATTCCGTATTCCAAGGCCAAATTTGTCTGTTACTCCAGGTGTTTCTTGACTTCCTACTTTTGCATTCCAGTTCCCTGTAATGAAAAGGACGTCTTTTTTGGGTGTTAGTTCTAAAAGGTCTTGTAGGTCTTCATAGAACCGTTCTACTTCAGCTTCTTCAGCATTACCGGTTGGGGCATAGACTTGGATTAGTGTGATATTGAATGGTTCGCCTTGGAAATGACAGAGATAATTCTGTTGTTTTTTGAGATTGCATCCAAGTACTGCATTTCAGACTCTTTTGTTGACCATGATGGCTACTCCATTTCTTCTGAGGGATTCCTGCCCACAGTAGTAGATATAATGGTCATCTGAGTTAAATTCACCCATTCCAGTCCATTTCAGTTTGCTGATTCCTAGAATGTAGACATTGACTCTTGCCATGTCCTGTTTGACCACTTCCAATTTGCCTTGATTCATGGACCTGACATTCCAGGTTCCTATGCAATATTGCTCTTTACAGCATTGGCCTTTGTTTCTATCTCCAGTCACATCCACAGCTTGATATTGTTTTTGCTTTGGCTCCATCCCTTCATTCTTTCTGGAGTTATTTCTCCACTGATCTCCAGTAGCATATTGGGCCCCTACTGACCTGGGGAGTTTCTCTTTCAGTATCCTATCATTTTGCCTTTTCATACTGTTCATAGGGTTCTCAAGGCAAGAATACCCAAGTGGTTTGCCATTCCCTTCTCCAGTGGACCACATTCTTTCAGATCTTTCCACCATGACCCACCCATCTTGGGTTGCCCCACGGGCATGGCTTAGTTTCACTGAATTAGACAAGGCTCTGGTCCTAGTGTGGTTAGATTGACTAGGTTTCTGTGAGTATGGTTTCATTGTGTTTGCCCTCTGATGCCCTCTTGCAACACCTACCCTCATACTTGGGTTTCTCTTACCTTGGGCATGAGGTATATCTTCTCAGCTGCTCCAGCAAAGCACAGTCATTGCTCCTTACCTTGGACGAGGGGTATCTCCTCACCGCCACCCTTCCTGACCTTCAACATGGGATAGCTCCTCTAGGCCCTCCTGCGCCTGCGCACCCAGGGCTCCTTGGACGTGGGGTTGGTCCTCCCGGCCACTGCCCCTGGCCTCGGGCGTGGGGTTGCTCCTCCCAGCCGCTGCCCTTGGCCTCAGGCATGGGGGCATGGGGTAGTTCCTCCTGCTCGCCTCCCCTGGCCTCAGGCTTACACGTGCACACACACACACACACATATATAAAACAAGTTATATGTAACAAATATATATATATTTATATATTATTATAAATTTATTATAATATTAAAATTATTATAAATTTTAAATTTTATATTTATATTTATATATAAATATATACTCACACACACACCCCACATCTTCTTTATCCATTTATCTGTTCATGGACACTTAGATTGCTGCCATGTCTTGGCTACTGTACTCAGTGGTGCTTTGAACATTGGGATGTATGTATCTTTTTGAATTAGAGTTTTCACCTTTTCTGGATATATGCCCACAAGTGGGATTGCTGGATCATATGGCAACTCTATTTTTCATTTTGAAAGGAACCTTCATTCTATTCTCCATAGTGATTGCACCAATTTACATTCCCACTGACAATGTAGTAGGGTTCCCTTTTCTCCACACCCTCTCTAGAATTTATTATACATACAGTTTTTGATGATGGCCATTCTGACTGGTGTGAGGTGATATCTCAGTGTAATTTTGATTTACATTTCTTGAATAGTTAGTGACATTGAACATCTTTTCATGAGCCTGTTGGCCATCTGTATGTTTTCTTTGCAGGAATTTCTATTTAGGTCTTCTGCCCATAGATTATCTGTTTCTAATAAGTTTTGAAAGTCTTTTATATAATATATTCTCAATACCATTCATTGATCAAATATGTATTCTTCAAATATGTTCTCCTAATCTTTGTGTTACTCTCTCATTAAAAGAAGATAAAAGTTTTGTGTCATATCTAAGAAATGTTTGCCTAGCTCAAGTTTACAAGGATTTTCTCCTTTGTTTTCTTTGAAAAGTTTTATAGTTTTAGATTTCACATTCATGTCTTTTACCCGTTTAATCTTAAATTTTGTATATGGTGTTATGTATGGGTCTGTTCATGTCTTGGAATCAGTTCACTTCATTTGCTTCATAATGTCTGACTCTTTGTGACTCCCATGGACTGCAACACACCAGGCTTCCCTGTCCATCACCAACTCCTGAAGCTTGCTAAAACTCATGTCCATTGAGTTCGTGATGCCATCCAACCATCTTATCCTCTGTCATCCCCTTCTCCTCCCATCTTTATCTTTCCCAGTATCAGGGTCTTTTGCAGTGAGTCAGTTCTTTGCAACAGGTGGCCAAAGTATTGGAGTTTCAGCTTCAGCATCAGTCCTTCCAATGAATATTCAAGACTGATTTCCTTTAGAACTGACTGGGTTGATCTCCTTGTAGTCCAAGGGACTCTCAAGAGTCTTCTCCAACACCTCAGTTCAAAAGCATCAATGTTTTTGGTGCTCAGCTTTCTTTCATGTTTTAGAATATGTCTGTCCAGTTGTTGCCCATTGATCAAAAGTCAATTGGACACATGTGTGTGGGTCTAAATTTGGAATCTCTGATTTGTTCCATCAGTTTATATATCATTTCACCAATAACACACTGTTGATTGAAAAAAAAGTTTGCACAACCCAAAAGTTGAGAATTAAGCTTTATCCATAGACATACTGAAGACTTAAACCCAGGAGACAGGCTCTCAGATGACTCTGAGGGATTGTTCTGAAGAGGTAAAGGAGGAGCCAGGATATACGTGAATTTTTGCAATAAACCACCTCCCCCCCCCCAAACAAGTAGTAGGAACATCAAAAGATTACTGTTAATTAAAAAACAAACAGATTTCTAAGGTTAATGCATTTAATGTTTTTCTGTGTATGGGATGGTGCAAGAATTTCAGTTCAGTTTAGTTCAGTTGCTCAGTCGTATCTGACTCTTTGCAACCCCATGAACTGCAGCATGTCAGCGCTCTCTGTCCATCACCAACTGCCGGAGTACACCCAAACCCATGTCCATTGAGCCTGTGATGCCATCCAACCATCTCATCCTGTGTTGTCCCCTTCTCCTCCTGCCCTCAATCTTTCCCAGCATCAGGGTCTTTTCAAATGAGTCAGCTCTTCACATCAGGTGGCCAAAGTACTGGAGTTTCAGCTTCAACATCAGTCCTTCCAATGAATATTCAGGACTGATCTCCTTTAGGATGGACTGGTTGGATCTCCTTGCAGTCCAAGGGACTCTCAAGAGTCTCTCCAACACCACAGTTCAAAAGCATCTATTCTTCAGTGTTCAGCTTTCTTTATGTCTAACTCTCACAACCACACAAGAGTTTGGGCTCATTAAAATCACTCCTTTGATATATGCACATCAGCTATCTAGGGCCAGCATTGTTTTTCTCCATCCTGAATTTCCTCAGAGTACACAATCAGGGATGGCTACCCTGGTTGATAATCTGATGATTGCAACTGATATGGCAGGCAACATTCTTTTTTTTTTTCTTTTTTCCATTATGGTTTATTATAAGATGCTGACTATAGTTCTCTTACTGCTTTTCTAATTATTATTATTATTATTATTCCTTTACAATATTGTATTGGTTTTGCCATACATCAACATGCATCTGCCACGGGTATACACGTGTTCCCCATCCTGAACCCCCCTCCCACCTCCCTCCCCATACCATCCCTCTGGGTCATCCCAGTGCACCATCCCCAAGCTTCCTGTATCCTGCATTGAACCGGGACTGGCAATTCATTTCTAATATGATATTATACATGTTTTAATGCCATTCTCCCAAATCATCCCCCCCAACAGAGTCCAAAAGACTGTTGTATACATCTGTGTCTCTTTTGCTGTATCGCATACAGGGTTGTTGTTACCATCTTTCTAAATTCCATATATATGCGTTAGTATACTGTGTTGGGATTTCTTTGGAAAGAATGATGCTAAAGCTGAAACTCCAGTACTTTGGCTACCTCATGCAAAGAGTTGAGTCATTGGAAAAGACTCTGATGCTGGGAGGGACTGGGGGCAGGAGGAGAAGGGGACGACAGAGGATGAGATGGCTGGATGGCATCACTGACTCGATGGACGTGAGTCTGAATGAACTCCGGGAGTTGGTGATGGACAGGGAGGCCTGGCGTACTGCGATTCATGGGGTCGCAAAGGGTCGGACACGACTGAGGGACTGATCTGATCTGATACTGTATTGGTGTTTTTCTTTCTGGCTTACTTCACTCTGTGTAATAGGCTCCGTTTCATCCACCTCATGAGAACTGATTCAAATGTATTCTTTATAATGGCTGAGTAATACTCCATTCTAACACCATACACAAAAATAAACTCAAAATGGATTAAAGATCTAAACATAAGACCAGAAACTATAAAACTCTTAGAGGAGAACATAGGCAAAACACTCTCCTACATTCATCACAGCAGGATCCTCTATGACTCACCTCCCAGAATATTGGAAATAAAAGCAAAAATAAACAAATGGGATCTAATTAAAATTAAAAGCTTCTGCACAACAAAAGAAACTATAAGCAAGGTGAAAAAACAGCCTTCAGAATGGGAGAAAATAATAGCAAATGAAGCAACTGACAAACAACTAATCTCAAAAATATACAAGCAACTCCTGCAGCTCAATTCCAGAAAAATAAACGGCCCAATCAAAAAATGGGCCAAAGAACTAAATAGACATTTCTGCAAAGAAGACATACAGATGGCTAACAAACACATGAAAAGATGCTCAACATCACTCATTATCAGAGAAATGCAAATCAAAACCACAATGAAGTACCATTTCATGCCAGTCAGAATGGCTGTGATCCAAAAGTCTACAAGCAATAAATGCTGGAGAGGATGTGGAGAAAAGGGACCCCTCTTACACTGTTGGTGGGAATGCAAACTAGTACAGCCACTATGGAGAACAGTGTGGAGATTCCTTAAAAAACTGGAAATAGAACTGCCATACGACCCAGCAATCCCACTGCTGGGCATACACACTGAGGAAACCAGAATTGAAAGAGACACGGCAGGCAATATTCTGTTTTGCCAAAAGTTTTCATTTCATCTCAGCTTCAAAGGATTTGTTAACAAGATAAACCACTCATTATACACAAACACACAATACAAATATTTATTAGAGAATTATCTAACTTACTTTCAATATACTAACTTTAAAAGAAAAGAGAAATAGAGCAGAGGATACATGACCAAATTGGATTTTAACCAATATCCAGAGTTTATCAGTGCTGGGAAATCCTGTGTCACAGAGCATCTGGAGGCCCAATTGAGAAAAGGTCCCAGGCATCAAGTCCACTCCGTGGGTGAGACTTCAAAGACTGTAGTTCAGGGTTCCCACTTAAAATCCCAGGACAGATATCATCATCAATCTGTGACCAAATTGCAAGCCTGATTTCATGTTAATGCTTTTTGTTTTGTCTTGTAAAACTTGGAATGTTGTTAAGTCTGGGGCTTGGTTGGCCAAGCCCCCTCCAGGGGTTCAAAAATCTCAAAATTCTTCCCCCATCTTACTTATGATTCTGTAAGTCTTGCACTCACAACAGGCAGTCACTCCCTGTCACTCCCAGTTAGGGCAATGTCCAGGCAGGTTAGAAGCAAGATCAGAGACCTGCTCTGCTCTTTTGCCACTGAAGCCTGAACAAGACTACTTCTATTTTATTTCTCCAACACATTCTTTGTCCACAACACTGTCTTTTATTTTGGTTACGCCAAGAAGCAGTGAGAGTGCCATGTCCTAACCACTGGACTATCAGGGAATTCCCCACAACACTGTCTTGATTACTGTAGCTATGTAGTACGTCTTGAAATTGGATAAAGCAAATTTAAAAATTTTGTATATTTCAAAATTGTTTTTCCTCTGGTAGTTGCTTTGCTTTTAAATATCAATTTTAGCTTCCGTTTCTTTGAAAATTCCTCTTGTAATTTTTATTGAAATTCTGTTCAATTCATAGATCACTTTATGTCTTACCATTATAGAATGGTACAATGCATGAACACAGTACACAAATATACCTTAGAGATATTGTGGTTTTGGTTCCTGACCAGTCTAATAAAGTAAATATCACTATATACCAAGTCATGTGATTTTATTTGGTTTTCTAGTGTATATAAAAGTTCATTACACCATATTATAGTCTATTTAAAGTGTGGAATAATACAATTACGTCTTTAAAAATGTACATGCATTAGTTTAAAATATCTTATTGATAAAAAATGCTAACCACTTTTAATGAGTCATAATCTTTTTACAATAGTAGGGTCAGGTCAGTGTATTTCTCTTCCTCAGTTCCTGTCTCATTGCAATAAAAATTTGCAGTGACAAACTAAAGGGTTTAAAACAACAGAAAGATTACAGCTCAGTTCAACTCAGGCAGACAGATTTTCTATTATAGAGACACTCCCAAGGCATGGGAGCAAGCCAACCCTAAAGGAATGTGATCCAAATTCCGTCTTGGCTTCTCCCTTTTTATACTTACTGTCTCCTCCTTTTGGTTGTGCCCTGTACAAAAATAGGGCTTGTACCCACCATTAATCAATGAAAGGGAATGCAAATGGGCATACGCTCAAGGGACAATCGCGAGTTATATAACAGCAGGCTCTGTTGTATATGTCTTCCATTAATTCAATCTGTTATAATCAGATGCATATATGCGTAGAATGTTTAGTAACACTTAATGGAATCCTGGCTGCCTAAAGTTACTTGAGGATGCACCTCTGGTTAGTTTGTATCCACTGTATGACTAGGGAACCTGTGTAGAAGTTGGAAAAGTCTCTGTGGTTATATTGTAGCATATCTGTGAGCTTTCCTGGGTGTGTCTAGGATGGGGTTTATAGATCAGCTTGCATCCTTTTCAGCTAGGCTACCCCTCTTGCTCATGCCTAGCTTCCTACCTAGCAGTAACATAAGAAATTACTAACCACAGACGACCATAGCAAATATAATAATAATGAAAATGCTTAAAATATTGCAAGAATTACCAGAATGTGACACAGAAGCAGGAAGTGAACAAGTGCTGTTGGAAAACTGGTGACCCTAGACTTGGTTGACACAGAAATTCAGTTTGTAAAAAAATGCATTTTCTGTGAAGTGCAATAAAATGAGATATGCCTGTATCCTTAAAGTCTTTCTGATTTTTCATTAGTGTTTCACTATTTTTGGCATACAATTCATACATATATTCTTATATTTATACCAAAGTATTTAATGTTTATGGTGCTATTGTAAGCCATACTATTTATTATTTTAATTTCAATTTGTTCACTACTTGTGTATAGAAATATAAGTGATTTTTAAAATTTTTATAGAAATATAATTGATTTTTGTTTTTTTTAAATATTTATTTTTAATTGATTGGTTTACAATATTGGTTTGATTTCTGTCATACATGAACATGAATTAACCATAGGTGTACATACGTCCCCTCGCTCTTGGTAGATTTTTGTATAGTGATCTTTTATTCTGAGATCTTTGCTAAATTTGCCTGTTTATTCTAATAGCTTTTTTGTACATTTTTGATACTTTTTACATAGACAAGTGTGTTTGAATAGAGACAGTTTTATTTTTTCTTTTCTAGTCTTAAAATACCATGTATGAAACGAGTTGCCAGTCCAGGTTCGATGCACTATACTGGATGCTTGGGGCCGGTGCACTGGGACGACCCAGAGGGATGGTATGGGGAGGGAGGAGGGAGGAGGGTTCAGGGTGGGGAACACATGTATAACTGTGGCGGATTCATTTTGATATTTGGCAAAACTAATACAATTATGTAAAGTTTAAAAATAAAATAAAATTTTAAAAAAAAGAAAAGAAAAGAAAAAAAAAAGAATGTTCTTTTCTTGTTGAATTGGATAGGACTTTTGGCAAAATATTAAATAGGAGTGTGGATAGATACATCCTTTCTTTGTTCCTGATCTAGATAAAGCAGTCAATCTTTTACTGTTAAGTATGAAGTTAGTGGTAGGATTTTTGTAGATGTCCTTTATCAGGTTATTGGGATTCCCTTGTATTGCACGTTTGCTGAGTTAAAAAACTTAATTTTATTTTTAGTTTTTTATTGTGAATGGACATAGAATTTAGACAAATGCTTTTTAGGCACCTGTTGAGATGATCACATGCTTATTCTTTAGTCTGTTGGTTGAAGAATTACATTATTTGATTTGGGGATGTAAAACTAGCTTTGAATTTCTTGGATAAATTCCACTCCGTCATGATATATTATAATTTATACACTTTGCTTTATTCAATTTCTGATATTTTGTTGATAATTTTGTATATATGTTGATGAGTGTTACTGGTTTTTAGTTGTAAAATAATCTTATATATCCAGTCAATTTTCTAACCTTTTCTCTAATTTCTAGTAGTTGGTAGATTCTTTGATATTATTCATGTGAGAAATAAAATCATCTACAAGTAATGGACATCTTCTTCTTTCCAAATATTCATGTCTCTAATTATTTGTGTTTATTTTTTATTAGACTGTCTAGGACTTACAGTATGATATTGAATTGATCTGATAATATTAGATACCCATGTCTTTTGCCTGATTTTCAAGGAAGTACTTTTAATTTTTCCCATTTAGGATGATGATGTGGTAAATTCTTGGAGATATTCTTAATATGGTTAAGGAAGATATCTTTTGATTTCTAATTTTTCAAGATAACTTTTTTTTGTTTGTTTTTCATTCATTAATAGTTTCTAGTTTATCAGGATTACTTTTTCTTGTTTTTCTGTTGGGGGCCGGCGTGAGGCACTCCGCCCATGGCAAAGGTCATGAGGAAGGAGGCTTGACATACGCAAAGGCGGGATCGAGCCTCAGGAGTCCCCCTGGAAATCCTCGAGCATCTACCCCCAAAACCAGAGCCTGCCTACTTTACTACTTTGTGCTCTCACCTACACCTCTGGCTTTACGGGGGGCTGTCCCCCACCACCTCTTTCGGAGAAGGAGTTAACCTAGAGCTCCAGTTGATAAAAACTCCTGGGCGTGATAGGAGTGTTTTAACCTACAAACTCCTCTGAAGGTTCTCTAGCCTGCCTGACAGGCTTGTCCGGCCACATGTGATTGCTCACAGCCTCCCAACTGTGAGAGGCACGAGATGCTTTAAACCTTCTAAAAACAGGTTCCTTAGAAGAGTTAGAAAATTATTAGTATAAGTATAATGGGCTGATTAGAAATTGTATTGGTGAAGGGTTTTTCATTTGTTGAGCCAATGTTTACTGCTAAGTCTCCATATCCCCTGCCCTTACACACATTAATGAATATATAAAAGAAATAAGTATTAACCTTTGATATTAATCACGTTAGACCTTAGGCTAAGTAAATTCTTTCCTTAACTAAAACCCACTACACCCTCACCCTATAGGAATGTAACTTTATTTGGGTGGCGTCTGTTTTAAGAATAATCACCCCTGGAGAAATAAGTGTCCTGGTTGACTGACCGCTGTCACAAGGAGAGGGTCGTAAATTGTCAGCAGGCCCCCTGGCCAGAAGATGATGTAACACCCCTAAGACCTCTGTATACATTTGTATGAAGCACCTGACTTTGATAAAAGTCAGGACTGCTGACCCCGCGTGACTTTTGCATAACATCTCAGTGTATAAAAGTAGACCATGGAAAATAAAGAATTGGGATCAGTTCCTCGAAAGACTGGTCTCCCCATGTCTCTCTCTCTCTCACTCTGGTTGAGTCTCCATCTGGAGCGCGGAACCCACCATGCTTACTAATTATGCCTGGGCTTCTAAGATCCGACCGGGGAGGCCTCAGTGTCTCCTCTCCTTCGGGAGAACGGAAGGATGCCTGCGGCCTACGTAAGTGGTGCAAACTTCTTGTCTTGACGTTTTATTGGTCCCCCGCGTAAACCAAGCTACTCAGCCTCTTTTCTCCACTGAATTTTCCTACTGAGCTATCCTTATTCTATTCCTTAATTAACGTTTAATTAAGCAGTTGTTTCCTGACCCTCGCCTATGCCGTCTCTCCTTCGAATACCCTGGATCAGCTGGGGCTGGACCCCGGCATTTTTCATTCATTAATGGGTGTTGATTTATACCAAATGCTTTCCTACAAGTCAAATGTTCATAATTTTTTTTCCTTTAAAGTGGTAAATGACATGAATATATTTTCTAATATAAACCATACTCAAAATCTTGGGATAATCCTAGCTGGATCATGGTGTATTTTCTCTTTTACACTGTGTAGGATTTAGTTAACTTTTTGTGTAGGATAATAGCATCTCTGGACTTCCCTGTAGCTAAGATGGTAAAGAATCTGTCTGCAATGCAGAAGACTTGAGTTGAATCCCTGGGTCAGGAAGATTCCCTGGAGCAGGAAATGGCAACCCATTCCAGTATTCTTGCCTGGGGAATTCCATGGACAGAGGAGCACGTCTGTGGGGTCGCAAAGTCATATATGACTGAGTGACTAACACTACCATCATAACTATAGCATCTCTAGTAACATATGAAATAATATTTGAAAAGATAGTCTTTTCTCTTACTATCCTTGTTTGGATTTCTTATGGCTACTATGGTGTATAATATTTCCTCCTGTTCTAATATTTTGGGAGAATTCTCATAATATTGGAAAGATCTGTTTCTTGAAAGTTTGGTAGAATTTTCTTGTAAAACACTTAGGATATGGTGTTTAACTTGTTAAAATTTTAAAACTACTGCTTTGATTTCTATCATACTTATTGGACTCTGTATACATTTTATTTTTCTTGAATCAGTTTGGCAATTTATATATTTCCATGAAATTATCCATTTCATCTAAGATTTACTGACATGTTTGACAACTCTTTTTAATAACTTTCTAATATCTTCTTTCCCTAGAAAAGAGCATGGCAACCCACTTTAGTATTCTTGCCTGGAGAATCTCCATGGACAGAGGAGCCTGGTGGGCTACAGTTCATGGTGTCAAAAATAATTGGACACAACTGAGCAACTAAGCACAGCAAATCTTCTTTAACTGAAATCATGTTTCATTTCTCATTTATAGTATTCTATACCTCATGTCTTTTTGAAGGTAGATATTGCCAGGGGTGTTTTTTCAATAATGTTTCTATATTTGAATTCTATTTTTGATTTTCATAGATCACTGTGATTTGCCACATTTAACACCTACTAAGTCTAGTAATGGCCAAAGGCTATCAAACTTCATCTAGCAAAAAAAAAAAAAAAAAAAAAAGGTCTATTTATAGCGGGATTAAAAGATTGAATGCAAGGACTAAGCTCATGATTTTTAGGTATTTTCCTGAAATCTGATAGAAATCCTTCCTTCTCTTTTCTTTTTATCCTATGCAATCAAGTGTGAGAAGCAATAAATAGGACATTGTTCTTCAGCTACAATAAACTAAGGAGAATTGTTAATGAAATTAAAAATGAAATTAATAATATTGATTATTAATATATGTTTACTGTAATCTTTTGGGGCAAATATAATAATAACACTTGAATTTAAATGAACAGTGTACATGGGAGTCCTTTTCACTTATAGTATTATTAACACAAAATACATATCTTTTTTTCCTATTTCTTCAGCTTTCTCAGGTGCAAACAAGATAGCTAAGTTATACTACTTTGACAATCCAAGAAGTTGGCAATCATTACTTGCTTTTGAAAAACAAACAGACCAAAAGTTTGTTAACTTGAATTTGACTTTGTGATGCTTTAAAGTTTTATCAAGGTAACAGCTCTCAGATGTGGACTGTTTACAATAGAGGTGATAGGTAGATTTAATTAAGGAAGAGGAAGGGCTATCTGGAATATCCTGTTCTAAAGTGCTCTCTCTTAAATTCAAACTTATGCTACTAGCTATAGTGTTTCGAGCACACACTAAGTTACAAGTATCATGCTAAAAGCTTTTCATATATTTTCTTTGTTCAGTTCAGCTCAGTCGCTCAGTCATGTCCGACTCTTTGCGACCCCATGGACTGCAGCATCCCAGGCTTCCCTGTCCATCACCAGCTCCCAAAGCTTGCTCAGACTCATGTCCCTTGAGTCCATGATCCCATCCAACCATCTTGTCCTCTGTCATCCCCTTCTCCTCCTGCCTTCGATCTTTCCCAGCATCAGAGTCTTTTTCAATGAGTCAATTATTTGCACCAGGTGGCCGAAGTATCAGAGTTTCAGCTTCAGCATCAGTCATTCCAATGAATATTCAGGACTGATTTCCTTTAGGATTGGCTGGTTTGATCTCCTTACAGTCCAAGGGACTCTCAAGAGTCTTCTCCAACACTACAGTTCAAAAGCATCAATTCTTCGTTGCTCAGCTTTCTTTATGGTCCAAATATCACATCCATACATGACTACTGGAAAAACCATAGCTTTGACTAGATGGACCTTTTTTGGCAAAGTAATGTCTCTGCTTTTGAATATGCTGTCTAGGTTGGTCATAGCTTTTCTTCCAAGGAGCAAGTGTCTTTTAATTTCATGGCTGCAGTCACCATCTGCAGTGATTTTGAAGCCCAGGAAAATAGTCTCTCACTGTTTCCATTGTGTCCCCATCTATTTGCCATGACGTGATGGGACCAGATGCCATGATCTTAGTTTTTTTAATGTTGAGTTTTAAGCCAAGTTTTTCACTCTCCTCTTTCACTTTCAACAAGAGGCTCTTTAGTTCTTCACTTTCTGCCATAAGGATGATGTCATCTGTGTATCTGAGATTATTGATATTTCTCCTGGCAGTCTTGAATCCATCTTGTGCTTCATCCAACCTGGCATTTTGCATGATGTACTCTACAGCCTTGACATACTCCTTTCCTGATTTGGAACCAGTCTATTGTTCTATGTTCAGTTCTGTTGCTTCTTGACCTGCATACAGATTTCTCAGGAGGCAGGTAAGGTCTTCTGGTATTCCCATCTCTTTAAGAATTTTCCACAGTTTGTTGTAAGCCTGAGAGGTAAGAACAGTTATTACCATTAGCCTGTTAAAGATGAGGACATTGAAGCACATAGATCCCCATGGTTAAAATATTACCAAGAGTTTCAAAAGAAGTTTGACTCTAGAGCATCATTACATTGTACACTGAGGAAGAACTATTTTTTTTCTGTTTTACCCAACTAAGGTTTATTTCTTGCTCATATTATATGTCCAGCACAGGTCAGAATAACTTAATGCTTTAAAAACAGTACATGTAGCTAAAAAGGTAAAGTTCATGACCTAAGAATGAAGCATGCCTAATTGAACCATAGTATTTGCACTTGAAACTGTGCAGCATTTCCTGAGGAGGGCCAATGCCTAATGTAAATACAGGGATGTTAAATCACATCAAAGAGAAATTGCAACTTAGAAACTTGGGGCAAGTCAACAGCTGTGACCTCAGTCAGCAGTCTGTGGAGTTTTCATTCAGCAAGCTGTGCCTCATGCTTCTTTGGCTAGAGCTATGTGCATTTAATTAGTGTCCTCTCACCTTCACAGTACATGGTTTTCCACTTGACAGTTTCTGGCACGAGAAGAATGTCCTTGAGAAAAAAGTCAGGCCTATTGACTACTAAGCATATTATTTGACTTGGCGTTCAGCCATTCTGATGAAAGAATTGGGAATAATGAAAGACAGTGCGGCATAGATCCACTTTAACTGACAGTGTCAGGTCGGTCGAAGATATTGAACAGTTCCTATTAAATTAGCTTAGCTTCATCTCAGCTAGTTAAACCTGGCATGCTGACAAATTAGTTTCTATCTGCATAGGAAAAAAAAAAAAAGAGTAAGGAAGAGCAGATTTATGTTTTGGGGCTTAGTTACAGTCACATCACAAGGTCAATAAGAATATGTCCATCACAGAACTGTTGGTCCTATGTCAGTACATTGGATGATCAGCTTCAAATTATTTAGCCCATCATGAGGTGTGAACACATGCTTCCTACTGAAAGTTATTTTAACCTTTCTTTGAAGGATTTTAACACAGATGATGTCACATATTTTTGTTGCTTGTTGGAAACCCAACAAAAGTATATTTGAAATAAATGTAAAATATTTATTTTAAATACAAATAAAATATTTATTTTTTATTTATTTTAAATAAAAAATAAAATGTAAATTTAATTTAGCATTCTCACTCATAGAAATGTGGGATAAGAATGTAGCCCCTTTTGGAAAAAAAATCATAAATATGCTCATTTTCTTATGAAGCAGAAATTGAGGCCAAAGCACATGCTCTTAAACCCGTAGTATTAATACAATCCTATTGTAACCACGGTACCATTGCACCACAACACAATCCCATTCCCCTTTGCTTCCTCCCTCATCCCCACTCTGAAAGCCACACTGAAGTTAAAATGATGTTTCTAAATCACAAATTTGTCCTTCTTAAACTTTTGTTTAAATACTTGCAGCAGTACAGAAATAACCTCAGGATAAAATCCAAGGTCCTCTCATGGCATGCATGGCCTAATATTACCTGCCTCCTACTTATGTTTAAAATCTCCTGCAGTGCCATTCCTTTGCTCACACACTCAGGACTCCTTTTGCTGAATATCTTGGGCCCCGAGAAAGTGCCCACACCTTCATGACTCACTCCTTTGTTTAAACTGTTCTCACTGTTGCTTGTAATTCACTCCCCAGTTCTGTCCTCCTGAAACATTCTTACTTCAAGACTCAGGTAACCATTCAACTCCTTTCCTGGCTATTCAGGCAAAGGTATACACTTCATTATCTGTGGCATTTTAGTCAACCCTCTATTCTCACACATGCTTTATATGTCAGTTTGGTGGTGGTGGCTGTTTAGTCACTAAGTAATATCCGATTCTTTGCAACCCCATGGACTTTAGACTGCCAGGCTTCTCTGTCCATGCAATTTCCCAGGAAAGAATACTGAAGTAGATTTCCATTTCCTCCTCCAGGGGATCTTCCCAACCCGGGGATTCAACCCACATCTCCTGTGTCTCCTGCATTGCAGGTGGATTCTTTACCACTGAACCACCTGGGAATCCCTGTTTTGTTTACCTGTTAGTTACTTCCACTAGACTAGGAGACCTGCAGGGCAGAGACTATTCTATTTACATTTGGATCTACAGTATACTGCATGATGCAATATGCATTAGGAGTTCAAATATGAATATTTAATTAGAAATTAACTAAATAATTATTCATATCTGCATACTAAACCATGTCTTTGTTCACTTATCTCTTTCTTGATCATAGTCCCATTCTACTAAATCCTTAAAAATATGCACCCTTATAAAAGCAAGCACTCAGAAGCAGTATACTAACAGTAACTGACATAGGTCAAATGAACATCTATAGATATAGTCTATATAAATAGTTTAGACTTTATATATAACTTTAAGCATGATAAACTTTCTAATGAAGTGATGTGACCATTCCCATCCCTTGTTTAGGTGTGTGTAAATGTGCAGGAGCCTCCATGATGGACCCCAACATTCTCCACCTCCTGATATTCTGACCCTTATGTCACCATCTTCCCTTGAGTGTGATCTGAACTCAGTGGCTTGCTTCTGAGGAACAGTAGTGATGGGATATCATTTCTGATAAGATAAGGTTGTATATAAATCTCTGATTTTCATCTTGGGTTTGATTGCAATGTGTGTGTGTGTGTGTGTGTGTGTGTGTGTGTGTGCATTAAGAAGCTATGCTGTGAACAGTCCTATGGAACTGATATCTCCAGCCAACAGCCAGAGAGGCCCTGAGGCACATCAATAGTCATATGACTGAGCTTGGAAGTAGATCATTTCCTAGTGAAGCCTTGAGGTAACTGTAGCCTCAGCAGCCTTGTGAGCGATCTTGTGCCAGAGCCACTCAGCTAAGCTGTGCTAAAATTCCTGATCTACAAAAGCTGTTAAATAAAAATGTTTATTGTTGTTTTCAGCCTAAGTTTGGGAGTAATTTGTTATTCAATGGTATAACTAATATAGCAGGTATGAAGTATGAGGATCAACTCTCACAATCTGTTGCCATTCAGTCGCTATGTTGTGTCCGACTCTTTGTGACCCAATGAACTGCAGCACGCCAGGCTTCCTTGTCCTTAACTGTCTCCCTGAGTTTGCTCAAACTCATGTCTATTGAGTCAGTGATGTCATCCAGCCATCCCCAGTAGTATATTGGGTATAGTAGTATATTATATATATATTATATAGTAGTATATTACCTATCTGGGGGGTTTGTCTTTCAGTGTTATATCTTTTTTCCTTTTCATACTATTCATGGAGATCTCAAGGCAAGAATACTGGTTTGCCCACTCCATTCTCCAGTGGACCATCTACAGTCTGTAGGGAGAGAGTTTAAAGAGAGGAGAAAAAAAACCTAAAGTTTCTATGTGATCCAGAAATCCCACTCCTGGGCATATATCATGGCAAAACTATAATTCAAAAAGATACATGTACCCCTATGTTCATAGAAGGGTATATTTGAAAACCCTTAGAAGGGTATATTTGAAAACCCTTCACAATAGCCAAAGCACAGAAACAACCTAAATGCCCATCAACAGATAAATGGATAAAGAAGATATGAGATACAGGTGCATGTGCACACACACACACACACACACACACACACACACACACAATGGAATAGTATTCAGCCATAAAAGAAATGCAATAATGCCATTTTTAGCAACATGGGTGGACCTAGAGATTGTCATACTGAATGAAGTCAATCAGAAGAGAGAGACAAATGCCACATGATATCACTTACATGTGGAATCTAAAATATGACATAAATGAAAATATCTACAAAACAGAAACAGACTCACAGGCGATAAGAAATTTGTGGTTGCTGAGCCGGTGTGTGGTAGGGATGCACTGGGAGTGTGTGATTAGCTGATGTAAGCTATTATATATAGAATAAATGACATGGTCTTACTGTATAGCACAAGGAATTATATTCAACATCCTGTGGTTAACCATAATGGAAAAGAATATGAGAAAATATTATATATAACTGAATCATTTTGCTATACAACAGAAAACATAATATTATAAATCAACTATACTTTATTAAAATAAAATTTAAAAAGATAGAGAGATGAAATGGAGTAGAGTAGGCATGAAGGAAAGTAGGCAGGGTACTTTACAAGTGCAGTTGAGCCCCTTTGTTTTTGAATTCTTCTAGAAGAATAATTTATTTTGTGATGGTTTCTGAATTCTACCAATTAGAAATTCATCTACTTTTAAAATACAATGTTCCTCTAAGGGAGCTATGAGCCACTTAACCTCTTGTAAAGTAATCTGATTAAATACTGAGATCAGCTTCAATATGTGGCTGAACAATGAGCAGAGATGGAGAAGAAAGAGTGAATTTTGAAGCATGAAAAGATTTAGTTTGGAGAATGCCACAATTGAAAACTTTGGGCAACCAAAAGGGGAGCAGGTAGATGGAGGCTAAAGGGAGAGAGTGGTATCAAGTGGTGGGAGAAACTGTGTTTTCACCATATCCCACCATTTTCTGATTTTTCCAGAATAAGTTTTCCATTCACTTCTGTTATGAGAAACATAAGGAAAGAAGCTATTTTATGCATATATGACATTGGTTTTTTAAAGGGACAGTTTTTCAAATCAAAGGAAAGCACTCTTGTTCCATATCTAAAAGAATTCTTAGAAGTGCCCAGGATTTCCTCCATTAAAGTTATCTTCCCTTGTATTGGTGGAAATCCTAAATATCACAGGACTTAAAATCTCACCCATAGGGCAAAAAAAAGTAGATGGGATCAAATTTTGCCTAATTTTAAAATCATATCTCCAAGGTTATTCTTGAAACCATTTCAAACTCGCTAGTGGTGAAGAACCCACCTGCTAATACAGGAGACATAAGAGATGCAGGTTTGATCCTGGGTGGGGAAGATTCCCTGGAGGAGGGCATGGCAACCCACTCCAGTATTCTTGCTTAGATAATTCCATGGAGAGAGGAGCCTGGCAAGCTACACAGTTCATAGAATCACAAAGACTTTTAGTCACATGACTGAGTGACTAACACTTACACTTTCATATATATATATGTATATATATATACACACACACATATGTATATAGTTTGTGAATTTCCTAAACTTAGTCAATCCTAAAGGAAATCAGTCCTGAATATTCATTGGAAGGACTGATGCTGAAGCTGAATCTCCAATACTTTGGCTACCTGATGCGAAGAACTGACTCATTGAAAAAGACCCTGATGCTGGGCAAGATTGAAAGCAGGAGGAGAAGGGGATGACAGAGCATGAGATGGTTGGATGGCATCACTGACTCGATGGACATGAGTTTGAGCAAGCTCCAGAAGTTGGTGATGGATAGGGAAGCCTGGCTTGCTGCAGTCCATGGGGTCACAAAGAGTTGGACACCACTGAGCGACTGAACTGAACTGAACTGAATACATTGGTAAATGGTTACCATAATCAAGTTATTTAACACACCCATCACCTCACATAGTTATGTAATATTTATGTGATGAGAACACTTAAGATAAATTCTCCTAGCAAATTTCAAGTATACAGTACAGCATTCTTAACTATAGTCACCATACAGTACATTCAATCTCCAGAATTTACTCATTGTATGTGACTGGAATTCTGTAAACTTTGACCAACATCTCCCCATTTCCCCCATTCTCCAGCTGCAATCTATACTCTTTCTCAGCTATTATGACTATTTTAGATTCTACATGTAAATGAGATCATGCAGTATTTGTCTTTCTGTGTCTGGCTTACTTCACTAGACTAATATCTTCTAAGTTCATTCATTTTGTTGCAAATGGTAACACAGAATTCTTATTTATTTTTTTCTGTTTTCTTTTTTTCTAAATATAAATTTATTTATTTTAATTGGAGGTTAATTACTTTACAATATTGTATTGGTTTTGTGATACATCAACATGAATCCACCACAGGTATACACATGTTCCCCATCCTGAACCCCCCTCACTCCTCCCTCCCCGTACCATCCCTCTGGGTCATCCCAGTGCACCAGCCCCAAGGATCCAGTATCAAGCATCGAACCTGGACTGGCAATTCGTTTCATATATGATATTATACATATTTAAATGTCATTCTCCCAAATCATCCCACCCTCTCCCTCTCCCACAGAGTCCAAAAGACTGTTCTATACATCTGTGTCTCTTTTGCTGTCTCACATACAGGGTTATAATTACCATCTTTAAAAATTCCATATATATGCATTAGTATACTGTATTGGTGTTTTTCTTTCTGGCTTACTTCATTCTGTATAATAGGCTACAGTATCATCCACCTCATGAGAACTGATTCAAATGTATTCTTTTTAATGGCTGAGTAATACTCCATTGTGTATATGTACCACTGCTTTCTTATCCATTCATCTGCTGATGGACATCTAGGTTGCTTCCATGTGCTGGCTACTATAAACAGTGCTGCAATGAACATTGGGGTACACGTGTCTCTTTCAATTCTGGTTTCCTCGGTGTGTATGCCCAGCAGTGGGATTGCTGGGGCATAAGGGAGTTCTGTTTCCAGTTTTTTTAAGGATCTCGACACTGTTCTCCATAGTGGCTGTATTAGTTTGCATTCCCACCAACAGTGTAAGAGGGGTCCCTTTTCTCCACACCCTCTCCAGCATTTATTGCTTGTAGACATTTGGATCGCAGCCATTCTGACTGGCATGAAATGATACCTGATTCTGGTTTTGGTTTGCATATCTCTGATAATGAGTGATGTTGTGCATCTTTTCATGTGTTTGTTAGCCATCTGTATGTCTTCTTTGGAGAAATGTCTATTTAGTTTTTTGGCCCATTTTTTGATTGGGTCGTATATTTTTCTGGAATTGAGCTTCAGGAGTTGCTTGTATATTTTTGAGATTAGTTGTTTGTCAGTTGCTTCATTTGGTATTATTTTCTTCCATTCTGAAGGCTGTCTTTTTACCTTGCTTATAGTTTTCTTTGTGGTGCAGAAGCTTTTAAGTTTAATTAGGTCCCATTTGTTTATTTTTGCTTGTATTTCCAATATTCTGGGAGGTGGCATAGAGGATCCTGCTATGATGTATGTCAGAGAGTGTTTTGTCTATGTTCTCCTCTAGGAGTTTTATAATTTCTGGTCTTATGTTCAGATCTTTAATCAATTTTGAGATTATTTTTGTGTATGGTGTTAGAAAGTGTTCTAGTTTCATTCTTTTACAACTGGCTGACCAGTTTTCCCAGCACCACTTGTTAAAGAGATTGTCTTTAATCCATTGTATATTCTTGCCTCCTTTGTCAAAGATAAGGTGTCCATATGTGCGTGGATTTATCTCTGGGCTTTCTATTCTTTTCCATTGATCTACATTTCTGTCTTTGTGCCAGTACCATACTGTCTTGATGACCATGGCTTTGTAGTAGAGCCCGAAGTCAGGCAGGTTGATTCCTCCAGTTCCATTCTTCTTTCTCAAGATTGCTTTGGCTATTCAAGGTTTTTTTTTTTGTGTGTGTGTATTTCCATAAAAATTGTGAAATCATTTGTTCTAGCTATGTAAAAAATACCATTAGTAGCTTGATAGGGATTGCACTGAATCTATAAATTGAAAATGGAGAGATCACAACAGACAACACAGAAATACAAAGGATCATAAGAGACTACTATCAGCAATTATATGGCAATTAAATGGAAAACTTGGAAGAAATGGACAAATTCTTAAAAAAGTACAACTTTCCAAAACTGAACCAGGAAGGAATAGAAAATCTTAACAGACCATCACAAGCAAAAAAACCGAACTGTAATCAGAAATCTTTCAACAAACAAAAGCCCAGGTCCAGATGGCTTCACAGCTGAATTATACCAAAAATTTAGAGAAGAGCCAACACCTATCCTTCTCAAACTCTTCCAGAAAATTGCAGAGGAAGGTAAACTTCCAAACTCATTCTATGAGGCCACCATCACCCTAATACCAAAACCTGACAAAGATGCCACAAAAAAAG
This sequence comes from Bubalus kerabau, assembly GCF_029407905.1. Taxonomy (NCBI): domain Eukaryota; kingdom Metazoa; phylum Chordata; class Mammalia; order Artiodactyla; family Bovidae; genus Bubalus; species Bubalus kerabau. Next base: position 54,021,022 of record NC_073647.1, on the reverse strand, counting down.
AAATCACTGATGAACATAGATGCAAAAACGCTTAACAAAATTCTAGCAATCAGAATCCAACAACACATTAAAAGGATCATACACCATGACCAAGTGGGCTTTATCCCAGTGATGCAAGGATTTTTCAGTATCAGCAAATCAATCAATGTAATACACCACATTAACAAATTGAAAAATAAAAGCCATATGATTATCTCAATAGACGCAGAAAAAGCCTTTGACAAAATTCAGCATCCATTTATGAGAAAAACTCTCCAGAAAGCAGGAGTAGAAGGAACATACTTTATACATGGACATCACCAGATGGTCAACACTGAAATCAGATTGATTATATTCTTTGCAGCCTAAGAAGGATAAGCTGTATACAGTCAGCAAAAACAAGACCAGGAGCTTACTGTGGCTCAGACCATGAACTCCTTATTGCCAAATTGAGACTGAAATTGAAGAAAGTAGGGAAAACCACTAGACCATTCAGGTATGACCTCAATCATATCCCTTATGATTATACAGTGGAAGTAAGACATAGATTTACAGGCCTAGATCTGATAGATAGAGTGCCTGAATGAACTATGGAATGAGGTTCGTGACATTTTATAGGAGACAGGGATCAAGACCATCCCCATAGAAAAGAAATGCAAAAAAAGCAAAATGACTGTCTGGGGAGGCCTTACAAATAGCTGTGAAAAGAAGAGAAGCAAAAAGCAAAGGAGAAAAGGAAAGATATAAGCATCTGAATGCAGAGTTCCAAAGAATAGCAAGAAGAGATAAGAAAGCCTTCTTCAGCGATCAATGCAAAGAAATAGAGGAAAACAACAGAATGGGAAAGACTAGAGATCTCTTCAAGAAAATCAGAGATACCAAGGGAACATTTCATGCAAAGATGGTCTCGATAAAGGACAGAAATGGTATGGACCTAAGAGAAGCAGAAGATATTAAGAAGAGATGGCAAGAATACACAGAAGAACTGTACAAAAAAGATCTTCATGACCCAGATAATCACGATGGTGTTTTCACTGACCTAGAGCCAGACATCCTGGAATGTGAAGTCAAGTGGGCCTTAGAAAGCATCACTACAAACAAAGCTAGTGGAGGTGATGGAATTCCAGTTGAGCTATTTCAAATCCTGAAAGATGATGCTGTGAAAGTGTTGCATTCAATATGCCAGCAAATTTGGAAAATTCAGCAGTGGCCACAGGACTGGAAAAAGTCAGTTTTCATTCCAATCCCAAAGAAAGGCAATGCCAAAGAATGCTCAAACTACTGCACAATTTCACTCATCTCACACGCTAGTAAAGTAATGCTCAAAATTCTCCAAGGCAGGCTTCAGCAATATGTGAACCGTGAACTTCCTGATGTTCAAGCTGGTTTTAGAAAACGCAGGGGAACCAGAGATCAAATTGCCAACATATGCTGGATTATCTAAAAAGCAAGAGAGTTCCAGAAAAACATCTATTTCTTCTTTATTGACTATGCCAACGCCTTTGACTGTGTGGATCACAATAAACTGTGGAAAATTCTGAAAGAGAAGGGAATACCAGACCACCTGATCTGCCTCTTGAGAAATTTGTATGCAGGTCAGGAAGCAACAGTTAGAACTGGCCATAGAACAACAAACTGGTTCCAAATAGGAAAAGGAGTACATCAAGGCTGTATATTGTCACCCTGCTTACTTAACTTATATGCAGAGTACATCATGGGAAATCCTGGACTGGAAGAAGCCCAAGCTTTAATCACGATTACTGGGAGAAATATCAATAACCTCAGATATGCAGATGACACCACCCTTATGGCAGAAAGTGAAGAGGAACTCAAAAGTCTCTTGATGAAAGTGAAAGAGGAGAGTGAAAAAGTTGGCTTAAAGCTCAACATTCAGAAAATGAAGATCATGGCATCCGGTCCCATCACTTCATGGGGAATAGATGGGGAAACAGTGTCAGACTTTATTTTTTTGTGCTCCAAATCACTGCAGATGGTGACTGCAGCCATGAAATTAAAAGGTGCTTACTCCTTGGAAGGAAAGTTATGTCCAACCTAGATAGAATATTCAAAAGCAGAGACATTACTTTGCCAACAAAGGTCCATCTAGTTAAAGCTATGGTTTTTCCTGTGTTCATGTATGGATGTGAGAGTTGGACTGTGAAGAAGGCTGAGCACTGAAGAATTGATGCTTTTGAACTGTGGTGTTGGAGAAGACTCTTGAGAGTCCCTTGGACTGCAAGGAGATCCAACCAGTCCATTCTGAAGGAGATCAGCCCTGGGATTTCTTTGGAAGGAATGATGCTAAAGCTGAAACTCCAGTACTTTGGCCACCTCATGTGAAGAGCTGACTCATTGGAAAAGACTCTGATGCTGGGAGGGATTGGGGGCAGGAGGAGAAGGGGACGACAGAGGATGAGATGGCTGGATGGCATCACTGATTCGATGGATGTGAGTCTCAGTGAACTCCGGGAGTTGGTGATGGACAGGGAGGCCTGGCGTGCTGCGATTCATGGGGTTGCAAAGAGTTGAACACGACTGAGCGACTGAACTGAACTGAACTGAACCTCAAAATAATAAAAGCTATATATGACAAACCCACAGCAAACATTGTCCTCAATGTTGAAAAATTGAAAACATTTCCCCTAAAGTCAGGAAGAAGACAAGGATGCACACTTTCACCATTACTATTCAACATAGTTTTGGAAGTTTGGGCCACATAATCAGAGCAGAAAAAGAAATAAAAGGAATCCAGATTGGAAAAGAAGAAGCAAAACTCTCACTGTTTGCAGATGACATGATCCTCTACATAGAAAACCCTAAATACTCCACCAGAAAATTACTAGAGCTAATCAATGCATATAGTAAATTTGCAGGATATAAAACCAACACACAGAAATCCCTTGCATTCCTATACACTAATAATGAGAAAATATAAAGAGAAATTATGGAAATAATTCCATTCACCATTGCCGCAAAAATAATAAAATACTTAGGAATATATCTACCTAAAGAAACTAAAGACCTATATATGGAAAACTATAAAACACTGGTGAAAGAAATCAAAGAGAACACTAATAGATGGAGAAATATACCATGTTCATGGATCGCAAGAATCATTATAGTGAAAACTGACTTCTTTTTTAAAGGCTGAATAATATTCCTGTGTGTATGCATATGTGTGTGTATACGTATTACATTTTCTTTTATCCATTTATACATTGACAGATACTTAGGTTGTTTCCATATCTTGACTATTATGAATAATGCTGCAATATATATCTCACATTTATAGAATTTTACTAAAAATACAGTCAATACTTAAATATTATACCTGTAACCATAAAACTTCTAGAAGAGAACATAGAAAAGAGCTTCTTGACATTGATCTGGCAGTGATTATTTTGGGTGTGACACCAAAGGCACAGGAAACAAAACCAAAAATATACAAGTGGGATTTTATCAAACTTCATCAGAGCAAAGGAAACTTTCAAGAGTATAAAGGAAGCCAATGTAATGGGAGAAAATATTTGGAAGCCAAATATCTGATAAGGCCTTAATATTAGGTTGTCCAAAATGTTTGTTCTGATTTTTCCATAGTATGTAATAGAAAAATCAGAACAAGCTTTTTTTTGTTGTTTAATTTTTTTAAATTTCTGGTGTATGGAAATACAATAGACAGCTTTGTATTGTATGTTTTTAGCTCTTTATTTTATATTGGGTATAGCTTATTAACAATGTTGTGATAGTTTCAGGCAGACAGCAAAGGGACTCAGCCATACATATATATGTATCCATTCTCCTCCAAACTCCCCTCCCATCCAAGCTGCCACATAACATTGAGCAGAGTTCCATGTGGTATACAGTAGGACCTTGTTGGTTATCCATTTTAAATATAATTGTGTGTACATGTCAGTCCCAAACTTCTTTACTATCCTCTCCCCCTGCCCTCCCCACACTCCACCCCCTAGCAGCAAATTTCCAAATGAATTTTTTGACCTACCCAATATTTACTATGTAAAGGAACTCAGCTCAATAGCAAAAACAAGACAAAAGGCACAGAAATTTAAAAATAAGCAAAGGACCTAATAGACATTTTCCTAAAGAAGACCTACAAATGAGTAACAGGTTCATGGAATTCAGTCCTCAGCATCACTAAGTGTCTGGGAAATTCAAATCAAAACCACCAGTATCACCTCACATCTGTTAGGATGGCTATTATCAAAAAGTCAAAATATAAAAAATGTTGGTGAGGATGTGAAGAACAGAGAACTGTTGATGCGAATGTAGATTAATATATTTGGTATGGAAAACAGTATGGGTGTTTCTCAAAAAAATTGTAAATAGAACTACTGTATGATTCAGCAATCTCACTTCTGGGTATATATCCAAAGGAAATGAAGACATATATGGCTATAGGGTTTAGATACCCTTTATCTGGTTGAGAAAGTTCCCCTCTATTCATCATTTGCTGAATATTTTCATTATGAAAGAATATTGGGTATTCTCAAATGATTTTTCTGTTTATTGAGATGTATATATAATTTTAAAAATTTAGATTGATATATTATATTAAACCAACCTTACAACCCTAGGATAAATTGCACTTGGTCATAGTGTATGATGTTGTTGACTTCGGTTAGTTAGTATTTTGTTGAGTAATTTTATGTCCATATTCATAAGATCTATTGGTCTGTGATTTTAATTTCTTATGAGGTTCGCCTTTTGTTTTGGTATCAGGGTAATTTCAACCTCAAAAATAATTTGGGAATTGTTCCCTTTTCTCCTTCTTGGAAGTGTTGTGAATAATTGTTGTTAATTCTTCTTGGAATATTTGATTGAATTCAGAGGTGAAATTATCTGAACCTGGGGTCTTCTTTGTAGATTGTTTTTTTTTTTAATAGTTGCAAATGCATTTATTAAAAGAGTTTCTATTTTTATTTTTAAGTGTAATCATAGTTTTTTTAATTACTTAATTTATTTATTTTTTAAATTTATTGTAGATAGTTTTTTGGTTAGATTCAATTTTTCATTTGCTATAAGTTTAGATTTCTTCTTGAAATAGAAGCTTTTGCCTTTAGATGAGTTTTTCCAAGTGAAATTCATAATTTGTTGGTGTAAAGTCATTTGTAGCATTTCTTTATAATACTATTTATTTCTGTAAGTTTAGTAATTTTTAACTTTTATTTCTCTCTCTTTTTTTTTTTGTAGTTTGAATCTTTTTTTTTTTTTCCCAAACAAGCTAAATGTTTGTTAGTCTTGTTGCTTTATTGAAGAAACCATTTTTTTTTTGTTTCATTGATTTTATTTCTGCTGCTCTTTTATTCCCTATTTCGATTATCTCTACTCTAATCTTTATTTTTTTCTATCTACTTGCCTTAGATTTAGTTTGTTCTTCATTCTTCAGGGTCTGAAAGTGGACTGTTAGGTTATTGATTTGAAATCTTTCTTCTTTCTTAATGTGGACATTTACAGTTATATATTTCACTCTAAGTACTGCTTTAGTTACATCTAATATGTTTTGGTATGTTGCACTTTTATTTTCATTTGTCACAACAATTTTCTTTCCTTGTGATTTTTTTCTTTGAGCCATTGACTGTTTAGTAGGGTGTTGTTTAATTTCCACATATTTTTTTTTAATTTATCAAATTTTCTTGCATTGTTGATATGTAATTTTATTACCTTATTGTCAGAGAGCAAACTTTGTATACTTGTATTATTTAAATTCTTTTAAATTTATTGAGGCTTATTTTGTAGGCTAGCTTATACTATAGCCTCTAGAATGTTTCACATACACTTAAGAAAAATATATATTCTGTTGTGGATGCAGTGTTTTGTACATGTCTGTAGGTTTAGTTGGTTTATAGTATTTTTCAAAGGCTTTTAGTTCATTGTATACCTTTGCCAGGTTGTTTTATTCATTACTGATCAGTTCAGTTCAGTCGCTCAGTTGTGTCCGACTCTTTGCGACCCCATGGACTGCAGCATGCCAGGCTTCCCTGTCCATCACTAACACCCAAAGTTTGCTCAAACTCATGTCCATCGAGTCCATGATGCCACCCAACCATCTTGTCCTTTGTAGTCCCCTTTTCCTCCTTAAGGCTTCCCTGGTGGCTCAGAGATTAAAGTGTCTGCCTGCAATGCAGGAGACCGGGGTTCTATCGCTGGGTCGGGAACATCTCCTGGAGAAGGAAATGGCAACCCATTCCAGTATTCTTGCCTGGAGAATCCCATGGACGGAGGAGCCTGGTGGGCTACAGTCCACAGGGTCTCAAAGAGTTGGACACTACTGATCGACTTCACTTTCACTTTCTCTCACTTTCTCCTCCTGCCTTCGATCTTTCCCAGCATCAGGGTCTTTTCCAGTGAGTCAGTTCTTCACATTCAGGTGGCCAAAGTATTGGAGTTTCAGCTTCAGCAGCAGTCCTTCCAATGAATATTCAGGACTGACTTCATTTAGGATTGACGGGTTTGATCTATCTCCCGGCAGTCCAAGGGACTCTCAAGAGTCTTCTCCAACACCACAGTTCAAAAGCATTAATTCTTTGGTGCTCAGCTTTCTTTATAGTCCAACTCTCACATCCATACATGACTACTGGAAAACCATAGCTTTGCCTAGATGGACCTTTGTCAGCAAAGTAATGTCTCTGCTTTTTAATATGCTGTCTAGGTTGGTCACAGCTTTTCTTCCAAGGAGCAAGTGTCTTTTATTTTCATGGCTGCAATCACTATCTGCAGTGATTTTGGAACCCAAGAAAATACCAAGAAATCCATTACTTATAGTGGGGGTTTAAAAATCTTGAAACATAATTTTGTAGCACTGTTTTCCTTCTCTCATCCTTTCGCTTTTGAAAATTTTGTCTTTGAATATAAAGCAAGTCTCTTTGGATGGTTGGATCAGGTTAATTGTTTCTTTTTCTTGACTCCATTTTCCTCATATGTGACTTTAGATAAGAATGTTTAATCCATTTATATTTAATATAATTCCTGATAAGATAGGCTTTACATAAATTAATTTTCCAACTTGTTTACTATGTTTCTTACAGTTTTTTTCCTCTAGTTGTCAAACCACATCCCTCCCTTTTGAAATTAAGTAAATGTTTTTATTTTGCCTTTAAAATTTCTTTATTTCTTTCATGGTACATCTTTTAAATATAACTTTCTTACTGGTTACTTTGGTGAGTATAATTGGCAGCTTATCTAAAAATATCACATTTAGATTAATGCTAACTTAATTTCAATAGTTTATAAAATTTTGCTTCAATAAATTCCAAACCTTCCTTCATTCTTTGTAAATTATAATTTTGTTTTCCCAACAACACAGTTTGGTAATTATTATTTTGTTTTCTTCTAATATAGATACAAGGAGAAAACAGGAACACAAATACATATGCTACCTTTTATAATACAGGCTGCAGTCTATGGAGTTGCAAAGAGTTGGACATGACTGAGCCCTTTCATTCACTCACTTAACTACTTTTACAGGTTCTCTCCATTTCTACATTTAAGTTACTATCCTGTGTCTTGCATATCAGCATGAAGGATTGCTTTAGTATGTGCTATAAGTCTGATCTGATATCAGTACATATTTAGTTTCTATTTGTCTTAAGTGTCCTAATTTCATCTTTATTTTTAATGAAGATTTTATAAAGGTGATTTCCTAGGAAATTTTATAGAATTCTTTCCTGATAGTCATTTTCTTTCAACAGTTTTAAGCTATCACTCCATTATTTTCTCTTTATTTTGTTATTCATGTTTATCTGATGTTTGAGAAATCAGCTCTCCAGCTCATTAAGCAACATTTGTATCTCTGACATCTTTTATTTTCTTTATTCAAGATTCTCTCATTTGACCTTTGTCAATTTGACTATGGTATCTTTTGTTGTTATCACTTTCAGTTTATCCTAATTTGAATTTGTTGAGCTTCTTGGATATTCAAATTAATGTTTTTCATCAGTTTTGGCAAGTTTTCCTCCATTATTTCTTCAGATACTTTATTTGACCCTTCTCTTTTTTTCTCCTTTCATGATTCCCATTATGCATGTTGGTATGCTTGAAGATAATGATGTCCCATTATGCTCTGTTGTTTTTCTTAATTCTTATTTTCATTTTGTTCATCATCCTCAATAATCTCTATTGATCTATTATCAGAATCACTAATTCTTTTGCTGAAAGCTCAAATCTTTTATTTAGTTTCTCTAGTGAACATTTTTTCAGTTACACTATTTCTTAACTCCTGAAATTCTATGATTCTTTTTGTCATTTCTAGATCTTTATGAATATACTCTAAGGATATATTCTTTTGTCATACTTCCTTTAATTCTTTAAACATGATTTCTTACATCTTCAAAGATAGTTCAGTTCAGTTCAGTTCAGTCGCTGAGTCGTGTCCGACTCTTTGCAACCCCATGAATTGCAGCACGCCAGGCCTCCCTGTCCATCACCAACTCCCGGAGTTCACTCAAACTCATGTGCATCGAGTCAGTGATGCCATCCAGCCATCTCATCATCTGTCGTCCCCTTCTCCTCCTGCCCCCAATCCCTCCCAGCATCACAGTCTTTTCTAATGAGTCAACTCTTTGCATGAGGTGGCCAAAGTACTGGAGTTTCAGCTTAAGCATCATTCCCTCCAAAGAAATCCCAGGGCTGATTTCCTTCAGAATGGACTGGTAGAAACTCCTTGCAGTCCAAGGGACTCTCAAGAGTCTTCTCCACCACCACAGTTCAAAAGCATCAATTCTTCGGTGCTCAGCTTTCTTCACAGTCCAACACTCACATCCATACATGACCACTGGAAAAACCATAGCCTTGACTAGACGGACCTTTGTTGGCAAAGTAATATCTCTGCTTTTGAATATGCTATCTAGGTTGGTCATAACTTTCCTTCCAAGGAGTAAGTGTCTTTTAATTTCATAGCTGCAGTCACCATCTGTAGTGATTTTGGAGCCCAGAAAAATAAAATCTGACACTGTTTCCACTCTTTCCCCATCTATTTCCCATGAAGTGATGGGCCAGATGCCATGATCTTCATTTTCTGAATGTTGAGCTTTAAGCCAACTTTTTCACTCTCCACTTTCACCTTCATCAAGAGGCTTTTGAGTTCCTCTTCACTTTCTGCCATAAGAGTGGTGTCATCTGCATATCTGAGGTTATTGATATTTCTCCCGGCAATCTTGATCCCAGCTTGTGCTTCTTCCAGCCCAGCGTTTCTCATGATGTACTCTGCACATAAGTTAAATACGCAGAGTGACAATATACCACCTTGACGTACTCCTTTTCCTATGTGGAACCAGTCTGTTGTTCCATGTCCAGTTCTAATTTTTGCTTCCTGGCCTGCACATAGGTTTCTCAAGAGGCAGGTCAGGTGGTCTGGTATTCCCATCTCTTGAAGAATTTTCCAGTTTATTGTGACCCACACAGTCAAAGGCTTTGGCATAGTCAATAAAGCAGAAGTAGATGTTTTTTTTCTAAAACTCTCTTGCTTTTTTGATGATCCAGCAGATGTTGGCAATTTGGTCTCTGGTTCCTCTGCCAGCTTGTACATCTGGAAGTTCATGGTTCACGTATTGCTGAAGCCTGGGTTGGAGAATTTTGAGCATTACTTTACTAGCGTGTGAGATGAGTGCATTTGTGTGGTAGTTTGAGCATTATTTGGCATTGCCTTTCTTTGGGATTGGAATGAAAACTGACCTTTTCCAGTCCTGTGGCCACTGCTGAGTTTTCCAAATTTGCTGGCATATTGAGTGCAGCACTTTTACAGCATGGTCTTTTAGGATTTGAAATAGCTCAACTGGAATTCCATCACCTCCACTAGCTTTATTCATAGTGATGCTTCCTAAGGCTCACTTGACTTCACATTCCAGGATGTCTGGCTCTAGGTGAGTGAAAACACCATTGTGATTATCTGGGTCATGAATATCTTTTTTGTAGAGTTCTTCTGTGTATTCTTGCCTCCTCTTCTTAATATCTTCTACTTCTGTTAGGTCCATACCATTTCTGTCCTTTATTGAGCCCATCTTTATGTGAAATGTTCCCTTGGTATCTCTAATTTTCTTGAAGTGATCTCTTGTCTTTCCCATTCTATTGATTTCCTCTATTTCTTTGCATCCATCACTGAGGAAGCCTTCCTTATCTCTCCTTGCTAATCTTTTGGAAGTCTGCATTCAAATGGGTATAGCTTTCCTTTTCTCCTTGGCTTTTCTCTTCTCTTCCTTTCACAGCTATTTGTAAGGCCTCCTCAGACAGCCATTTTGCTTTTTTGCATTTATTTTTCTTGGGGATGGTCTTGTTCCCTGTCTTCTTCTTAATATCCCATAATTTAAGTCCTGTGATGTAAAATTAGCAATGCTTAAATACTATGATATATAAAGTCAACTTATCTTACGTGTTGTGATAAGAAAATGAGATAGGGGATAAAAAATATGTGTTCTCACTCATGTACATAAGTAAACACAGGAACATTTTCCTAACAAAACAAGGAGGAAATATTCAAGAGAATTATATTTCTACTTCAGAAACTAGTCACTGATCATACCTGGTATTTGAAATTATCTTTTACTACTCATTCTGTATTCTATTTAGCAAGCACCTCAGTTGGTTATTCTTCTTTACCTGGTAGGGTGACTCAAGATTTCATTCCTGAAGTATCTGAGTCATTAGTAGCTTTACCTGAGTTGAGTTATTATAGTTTTCCATTGACCTTAATCATAGGACATGGTAATACTGAAATATAACCTATCTGTTTTTCAGATACATTTTTATTACCTCCATTGTGCAGCAATGAAGTCTGTTTTCCCCCTTGGTAGTCAGGATCACACAGTATAACTCTTTCTTTGCCTGTTTCTTCAGAGGCATGAGAAACCCACAGTGGCCAGGCAACAGTCTTTCTTTTGTTATTTTAATTGGAGGATAATTACAATATTGTGATGGTTTCTGCCATACATCAACACGAATTGGCCACAGGTATACATGTGTCCCCACCATCCTAAACCCCTCTCACCTTGCTCCCCACCCTATCCCCCTGAGTTGTCCCAGAGCGCCAGCTTTGGGTGTCTGCTTCATGCATTGAACTCACACTGTTATCTATTTTACATATGGTAATGTATATGTTTCAATGCTATTCTTTCAAATTATCACATCCTCTCCTTCTTGCACTGAGTCCTAAAGTTGATTCTTTACATTTTTGTCTCTTCTGCTGTCCTGCATGTAGGATCATCGACACCATCTTTCTAGATTCCATATATATATATGCATTAATATACAGTATTTTTCTTTCTCTGTCCAACTTACTTCACTCAGTATAATAGACTCTAGATCATCCACCTTATTAGAACTGACTCAAATGCTTTCCTTTTTATAGCTGAGTAATATTCCATTGTGTATATGTACCACAACTTCCTTATCCATTCATCTACTGATGAGCATCTAGGTTGTTTCCATTTCCTAGCTATTGTAAATAGTGCTGCAATGAACATTGGGGTACATATGTCTTTTTAAATTATGTTTCTCTGAGGCTATATGCTCAGTAGTGGAATTGCTGGGTCATGTGGTACTTTTTCATCTGAATGCAGAGTTCTGAAGAATAGCAAGGAGAAATAAGAAAGCCTTCCTAAGTGATCAATGCAAAGAAATAGAGGAAATCAGTATAATGGGAAAGACTAGAGATCTCTTCAAGAAAATTAGGAATACCAAGGCAACATTACTTTGCCAACAAAGGTCCATCTAGTCAAGGCTATGGTTTTTCCAGTGATCATGTATGGATGTGAGAGTTGAACTGTGAAGAAAGCTGAGTGCCCAAGAATTGATGCTTTTGAACTGTGGTGTTGGAGAAGACTCTTGAGAGTCCCTTGGACTGCAAGGAGATCCAACCAGCCCATTCTAAAGGAAATCAGTCCTGGGTGTTCATTGGAAGTTCAGTTCAGTTCAGTCGCTCAGTCGTGTCCGACTCTTTGTTACCCCATGAATCACAGCATGCCAGGACTCCCTGTCCATCACCAACTCCCGGAGTTCACCCAGACCCACGTCCATTGGAAGGACTGATGCTAAACTGAAACTGCAATACTTTGGCTACCTTATGCAAAGAGTTGACTCATTGGAAAAGACCCTAATGCTGGGAGGGATTGGGGGCAGGGGAAGGGGATGGCAGAGGATGAGATGGCTGGATGACATCACTGACTCGATGTACATGAGTTTGAGTGAACTTCGGGAGTTGGTGATGGACAGGGAGGCCTGGTGTGCTGCGATTCATGGGGTCGCAAAGAGTCGGACACGACTGAGTTGAACTGAACTGAACTGAACTGAAGGCAACATTTCATGTAAAGATGGACACAATAAAGGACAGAAACTGTCTGGACCTTACAGAAACAGAAGATATTAAAAAGACGTGGCAAGAATACACAGAAATATACAAAAAAATATCTTATGACCCAGATAACCACAATGGTGTGATCACTCACTGAGATCTAGGCATCCAAATGTGAAGTCAAGTACACCTTAGGAAGCCTCACTATGAGCAAAACTAGTGGAGGTGATGGAATTCCAGCTGAATTACTTCAAATCCTAAAATACGGTACTATTAAAGTGATGCACACAATATGCCAGCAAATTTGGACACTCAGCAGTAGCCACAGGACTGGAAACGTTTTTATTCAAATCACGAAGAAAAGCAATGCCAAAGACTGTTCAAACTACCAAACAGTTGCACTCATCTCACATGCTAGTAAAGTAGTGCTGAAAATTCTCCATGCTAGGCTTCAACAGTACATGAATACATGAACTGAGAACTTCCAGATGTTCAAGATGGATTTAGAAAAGGCAGAAGAACTAGAGATCAAATTGCCAACATCAGTTGGATCACAGAAAAAGCAAGATAATTCCAGAAAAACATCTACTTATGCTTCATTGACTACACTAAAGTCTTTGACTGTGTGGATCATAACAAAGTGGAAAATTCTTCAAGAGATGGGAATACCAGAGAACCTAACCTGCCTCCTGAGAAATCTGTATGCAGGTCAAGAAGCAACAGTTATAGCGGGCTGGTTCCAAATTGGAAAAGGAGTACATCAAGTTTGTATATTGCTACCCTGCTTATTCTAGTAAAGGCTATGGTTTTTCCAGTAGTCATGTATGGATGTGAGAGTTGGACTGTGAAGAAAGCTGAGCACCGAAGAATTGATGCTTTTGAACTGTGGTGTTGGAGAAGACTCTTGAGAGTCCCTTGGACTTCAAGGAGATCCAACCAGTCCATTCTAAAGGAGATCATCCCTGGGTGTTCTTTGGAAGGAATGATGCTAAAGCTGAGACTCCAGCACTTTGGCCACCTCATGCGAAAAGTTGACTCATTGGAAAAGACTCTGATGCTGGGAAGGATTGAGGGCCAGAGGAAAAGGGGATGACAGAGGATGAGATGGCTGGATGGCATCACTGACTCGATGGACATGAGTTTGAGTGAACTCCGGGAGTTGGTGATGGACAGGGAGGCCTGGTGTGCTGCAACTCATGGGGTCACAAAGAGTCAGACACAACTGAGCAACTGAACGTAACTGAACAGACCCTGCTTATTTAACTTACATGCAGAGTACACCATTTGAAATGCCAGGCTGGATGAAGCACAAGTTAAAGGCAAGATTTCTAGGAGAAATATGAATAACCTCAGCTATGCTGATGACACCACCCTTATGGCAGAAAGTGAAGAGGAACTAAAGAGCCTCTTGATGAAATTGAAAGAGGAGAGTGAAAAAGCTGGCTTAAAACTCAACATTCAAAAAATGAAGATCATGGCATCTGGTCCATCACTTCATGGCAAATAGATGGGGAAACAATGGGAACAGTAAGAAACTTTATTTTTTGGGGCTCCAAAATCACTGCAGATGGTGACTACAGCCATGAAATTAAAAGACGCTTGCTCCTTGGAAGAAAAGCTATGGCAATCCTAGACAGCGTATTAAAATGCAGAGACGTTACTTTGCCAACACAAGCCTGTCTAGTCAAAGTTGTGGTTTTCCAGTAGTCGTGTATGGATGCGAGAGTTGGACCATCAAGAAAGCTGAACGCTGAAGAACTGATGCTTTTGAACTGTGGTGTTGGACAAGACTATTGAGAGTCCCTTGGACTGCAAGGAGATCAAACCAGTCCATCCTAAAGGACATCAATAGCAAATATTCATTGCAAGGACTGATGCTGAAGCTGAAACTCCAATACTTTGGCCACCTGATGTGAAGAGCTGACTCCTTAGAAAAGACCCTGATGCTGGGAAAGATTGAGGGCAGGAGGAGAAGGGGATGACAGAGGATGAAATGGTTCGATGGCATTACCGACTTGATGGATATGAGATCCATCTCCTACTTGTCATAGTGAGTTCCAGGAGTTGCTGATGGACAGGAAAACCTGGTGTGCTGCATTGCGTCACAAAGCATAAACTGGATTGATGAACAGAACTGAACTGAAATGATGGTGGTTTTATTCCTATTTTTTAAAGAAATCTCCATAGTAGTTGTATCAGTTTGCATTCCCACTAATAGTATAAGAGGCTTCCCCTTTCTCCACACCCTCTCCAACATTTGTTTGTAGACTTTTTATTATGGCCATTCTGACCAGTGTGAGATGATACCTCATTGTGGTTTTGATTTGCATTTCTCTAATAATTAGCAATGTAGAGCATATTTTCATGTGTTTAATAGCTATCTGTATGTTTCTTTGGAGAAATGTCTGTTTATATCTTTCAGGCAGCAGTTTTAACTTCTAGGTGAATGGAATCATTGTTGTGTCTTTTGGTGGAATTATTCCTCCTTCTTTAACTAAAACTTCTAGGCTACCAGAACATTAGATCACAGGAAGACGAAGCAGAAATTTTCTAGTGAGTCAATAGGGTAGTAATGAGTGATGCCATTCCCATTTGTACCCATTATTCCTGGATCTATGAATCCTGGCTATGGGAGAAAAAGCAGTGTTGGGAGGTGGAGATATTGAATAATATCCTCCAAACTGTGAAGGAACTTTATGACCAAAAAATGAAGCATGTAACTCCATAAAGTACAATTATAAAGTTTATTGTGGATAACTTACATGCAGGCAAGAGCAGGTGGATGATGATCCAGAGGCATCAGCAGCTGCACTCTGAATTGCCCAGAATGATACAGGGAGATTTAAAGGGGGCAAAGCTTAAAACAGAATATCTCTACCAAGGGAGAAGGATGACCACACTGTTGAGAACCCGGGTTTTCCTCCCCCCTGGGGCATCTTGTTACCTTAACGATTTGCTTCAGCAAAAATATTCTCCTGTTTTTCATATCTGATGAAGGCAAGTTGATAGGGAACTTGTTTAGTTTGGGTAAATTCTTTGTAAGTATGATAAAGTTTAGCTATGCATAAAGTGGAGGGATAGGACTGCAGGCTTAATACAGAGCTAACAAAGTGGAGTCACTGTGATTCAGGCACATAAGCATCAAGTATTAGATGCTGACTCACAGCATATATAACCTTCTGGAGAGCCTTTCCCAAGCCTTGTCAGGTATTGTGAAAGAGCTGGTACTGTAACTGAGTCTTCAGAAAGCCATTCCACTCTTCTGTCAAATCAGCTACTTCAGAGTGGCAGAAAGCGTGGCAAAACTAGTGAACTACATGAGCATCGTCCACTGTTGTACTTCTTTTGCTACAAATTGAGTTCCTTGATTAGAAGGAATGCTGTATTGAATACCATGATGGTGAATATAGCATTCTGTTGTCCTCAGATGGTCGTGCTGGCAGAGGAATTGCATATAGGAAAGCAAATCCATATCCAGAATAAGTATCTATTCCAGCAGGAACAAAACAGTCTCCTTTCAATGTTGATAACAGTTCAGTGTAATTGACCTACTTCCATATAACTGGCTGAGTTCCCCAGAGAATGGTGCCATATCGAGCACTCATTATTGGTCTCTGCTCCTGGTAGGTTGGACACTCAGTCCAAGCTGATGTCCAAGTGTTGATGAGTGCAAGTCCGTGTTGCTGATCCCATGCATAACCCCCATCTCTGCCACCATGGCCTCTTTGTCCATGAACCCATTGGACAGTGACTTAGGTGGCTGGGCAAAGAAGCTAATATGTATCTACAGAATGGGTAATTCTATCCACTTGATTGTTAAATTCCTCCTCTGCAGAGATTACCCTTTGGTGAACATTCACATGGGATGCAAATATATTCACATTTTCTGCCCATTCAGAAAGGCATATCCACAGACTTCTATATCAAGTTTTCCTTATCACCAGTTTTTCAAATACGTTCCTTCCAAGTCCATGAGCATTGAGCCAAGCCATTGGTCACACCTGTGAATTGTTATATAATTGCACTGCTGGCCATTTTTTTTCCTTCTAAGCAAAGTGAGCAGACAGGTGTGCAACTCTAAATTCTACCCACTGGGAGGACTTTCCTTCACCACTGTCCTTCATGGATGTCCTATAAAGGGGTTGTCCACTTCTGGGTGGTACTTACATATCTTGCAAATCCTTATGTAAACTAGACCTGAAATTTCTCTTCTTCAGCTGTCTGATCATAGAGAATTCCCCAGGAGGCTGTAGGTACAGGCTGAGAAGGAGAAGGTAGTGTAACAGTAGTGGGGACAACGGGCATTTGGGCATCTCCATGAAACTTCCTCATATTTTCAAGGTCTCTTCAACACCAATCTCATATATTCAACTTACATTTGATGATGCAATACTTCATTGCCTACAACCTTTATGACTTGGTAGGTCAGATAATACCTATTTCATGGTGGTTAGTTCAAGTTACAAGATAAGTTGGCCCATGATTAAATGCTCAATTTTTAGGGAAGGCCAGAAATTGGCCAAGAGTTCTTCCTCAAAAGGGGTATAATAATCTGCAGTGGATCACAGGTCTTGGCTCAAAATTCCTGAGAGCTTGCACTATAGTTTGCCTATAAGATCATGACATAGACTCTAAACAGCTTCCCCATGTGCCACAGACAATTTAATCACCATTTGATCTGCTAGATCATGGGTCCGAAGTCTGGACTAGCTGCAAAGGTTTCTGTTACTCTGGATCCTACTCAAAGCTAATAGTTATTTGAGACACTTGGTAAGTGAGCCAGAGTAATATACCAGAATGAGGGGTGTGTTGCCTTCAGAACTGAAAGAGGTTCACTAGACAGTGTGTGCCTCTTTTTGGTTATAAGAAGGACAAGATAAAATACTTGCCCTTAACTTTAGAAGAGATTACTTGACATGCCCCACACCACTGAACCTCTGTAAATTTCACCAAAATAGAATGCCCCTGAATTGTTGGTGGATTTGCTTCTCACCCTCTGGAATGCAAAGATCTTACCAATATCTCTAGAGTATTGTATGCGTCTTACTTACTACTAGGTCCAATCTGCATAATATCAAAGACCAGTGATATTTTGTGGAAATGAAGGTGATCAAGATCCTTGTAAACGAAATTATGAGCTAGGATAGTGAAGGTATATTGTTTGCCTTGTCAGCTGAAATAAAATTGTTTCTGATGGTTCTTTTTTTTATACTTAAGTAAAATTTTATTTTATTTTATTTTTTAAATTTTATTTTATTTTTTAACTTTACAATATTGTATTGGTTTTGCCATATATCAACATGAATCCACCCCAGGTATGCACGTGTTTTTATTAACAGATTCCATGGGGTCACAAATAGTTGGACACAACTGAGTGACTGAACTGATCAACAGTTACAGAAAAAAAATTTTTTTTTACCAGACCAATAGCTGCATATTAGATTCGAGTGGATGTTTTAATTTGCTCAAGCAGTAAAATCACATCTGGTTTACCAGCTGAAATTGGGACCATTTCCTAATTAAGTGTACAATAATCAACTTTTCATTCTCTAAGACCCATCTGTCTTCTGCACAGGCCAAATAGGCATGTTGAAATGGGATATTGTGGGAATTGCCACCTCTGCACCTTTCAAGTCATTGATGGTGGCACTAATCTCTGCTATCCCTCTGGTAATGTGGTATTGCTTTTGATTTACTATTGTCTTAGGTAGAGACAGTTCCACTGACCTCCAGTTGGCCTTTCCCACCATTTGCCCCATTCAAGAGATCAGGGAATCAATGTGGGGATTCTTCCAGCTGCTGGATATGTGTGTGTGTGTGTTCTATTTTGTGCATTCCAGAACTGGGGAAATAACCACAGGATGAATTTTGGGAACTACTGCATCCCTGTGAGATGGATCTGAACTAAAACTCCATTGATCATCTCACCTCCATAATCCTGTACTTTGACTGGTGGCCTAGAGTGCTGTTTTGGGTTGCCTGGAATCTATTCCAAATCAGTGTCCACTAGTCCCCCGAAGATCTGGTTAATTTCTTTTAGTACTATTTGTCAATGTACATAGGATTTTTGATCCCTATAGGGAAGGTTGGGGAAAGGATTAGTAACATGTTTTTGGTAGTATACCACGATCCTTTCTCAAAGCTGCTCAGCCTCTCTCTCATTCAAGAGATTCTGGGTTTGTAAACTATAACATGTATGGGAATTGATTGAGGGGATGTGTCTCTCTGTTTTAATGATTCAGGTTAGACTTTTGTTTTCTTGACCTAGAGCTTTTCTGCTTATACAGATCAAGTTAAGAATTTAGTGGGCTTCTATCAATTTCATTCTAGAAACACCATGATCAAGTAGCCAGCATTTTAGGTCTGCATGAGTCAGACTATTCTGACTACTGCTTTGAATCTGCTTTCCATTATGGTAATTATGTCTACCTGGTCTTTTGCTATTGAATGCTGCCATTTGGATCCTATCACCTCAAAATCCAATTACTCCCATTGCATTTAGGTTTTTCAATCCAATGACTGCTGTTATCACAGTGAGGTCTGGCCTACAAAAAGCATACATAGCTCCTCAGGGATGCTGCTGCTTTTCTCAGAAGTTTAGTTCTCACAATATTGGTGAACAGTATGTCTTCTGGGCTCTTCTGGTGTGGGTGAGCAGGTCTAAAATGGAAAATACAGTAATATTCCAGTCTCTCCATCTTTTGAATCCCTTTCCCTATATTAAACCAGAAATTTTGGTCTAGCATGTCCACTTTGCTTACTGTGAGCCAACTTTGGTCCGTGTTTCATTCAGTGAACCAACCAACCCACCAGAATGTTAGAGCCCTGTCAGACTACCTGAGCTTCAATATTTAATACAGAATCTTTGCTTAGTGAGTCTATATCAATAAATTTGTCCTGATCCAACTTTATTTTCCTTCCACCATTATCCCCCTGAAGGATGATGTGGCAACCCATTCCAGTATTCTTGCCCGGAGAATTCCATGGACAGAGGAGCCTGGTAGGCTATAGTCCATGGGGTTGCAAAGAGTCTGACACAACTGATCAACTAACACACACACACACACACATACACACACACGCACACCCACCATTATCCCACACCCTTAGTAGCCATTCCCACACACATTATCTTGTTTTCTGTCTGTGTAAATTAGAAAATTTAAGTACTACTTTTGGAGTGTAGCAAAACTCCTCATGGGTCACATTTTTTAATCTCACCTTGATTTTCAGCAGTTTTATCTCTGTGGCTACAGGAGCTAAGGGTCTCCTTCAGGGCATATTTGGAAGCTTTTAGATCATTCAGTTCAGTTCAGTTCAGTTCAGTCACTCAGTCATGTCCCACTCTTTGCAACCCCATGAATAGCAGCACGACAGGCCTCCCTGTCCATCACCAACTCCCGGAGTTCAATGAGACTCATGTCCATCGAGTCAGTGATGCCATCCAGCCATCTCATCCTCTGTTGTCCCCTTCTCCTCCTGCCCCCAATCCCTCCCAGCATCACAGTCTTTTCCAATGAGTCAACTCTTCGCATGAGGTGGCCAAAGTACTGGAGTTTCAGCTTTAGCATCATTCCTTCCAAAGAAATCCCAGGGCTGATTTCCTTCAGAATGGACTGGTTGGATCTCCTTGCAGTCCAAGGGACTCTCAAGAGTCTTCTCCAACACCACAGTACAAAAGCATCAATTCTTCGGCACTCAGCCTTCTTCACAGTCCAACTCTCACATCCATACATGACCACAGGAAAAACCATAGCCTTGACTAGACGGACCTTTGTTAGCAAAGTAATGTCTCTGCTTTTGAATATGCTATCTAGGTTGGGCATAACTTGCCTTCCAAGGAGTAAGCATGTATTAATTTCATGGCTGCAGTCACCAGCTGCAGTGATTTTGGAGCACAAAAAAATAAAGTCTGACACTGTTTCCACTGTTTCCCCATCTATTTCCCATGAAGTGATGGGACCGGATGCCATGATCTTCGTTTTCTGAATGTTGAGCTTTAAGCCAACTCTTTCACTCTCCACTTTCACTTTCATCAAGAGGCTTTTGAATTCCTCTTCACTTTCTGCCATAAGGGTGGTATCATCTGCATGTCTGAGGTTATTGATATTTCTCTTAGCAATCTTGATTCCAGCTTGTGCTTCCTCCAGCCCAGTGTTGCTCATGATGTACTCTGCATATAAGTTAAATAAGCAGGGTGACAATATACAGCCTTGACGTACCGCTTTTCCTATTTGGAATCAGTCTGTGGTTCCATGGCCAGTTCTAACTGTTGCTTCCTGACCTGCATACAGATTTCTCAAGAGGCAGGTCAGGTGGTCTGGTATTTCCAAGTCTTTCAGAATTTTCCACAGTTTATTGTGATCCACACAGTCAAAGGCTTTGGCATAGTCAATAAAGCAGAAATAGATGTTTTTCTGGAACTCTCTTGCTTTTTCCATGATCCAGTGAATGTTGGCAATTTGATCTCTGGTTCCTCTGCCTTTTCTAAAACCAGCTTGAACATCAGGAAGTTCATGGTTCACATATTTCTGAAGCCTGCCTTGGAGAATTTTGAGCATTACTTTACTAGCGCGTGAGATGAGTGCAATTGTGCGGTAGTTTGAGCATTCTTTAGTTCATTAATAATGACAATTGAGCTGGGAATTTGAGTACCTGAGCTCATCCTTTTCTTATACCACTTTGCCAGTGACATTAGGAACAACCAGCCTACCTCATTATATTCATCAGTTTTCTAAAAATGTTCTGAGGTATCATTAGTGCAATCATTTGTTCCTTGCCTCTTATGTTTTATTAGAAATATCCAATGCAGATATTTTTCCTATCTGTATTGCCAAGTAAAATCATGAACCATCAGTGAATTATCAATGCTCTCTTTACTACTGAAAATAGTCATTAACATCTTTAAATCTAATCAGATTAGAGTGCCAATTCCAGAAACCCTGAAAACAATTTAGAAAATTCAACATATTCTGTTCCTCTAAAATCACTATCAGTACTAAAATCTGTATCAGAGTTCTCCAGAGAAACAGAACCAGCAGTATTTATATTATAAATAGATTTATTACCCACATGATTATTGAGACTGAGAAGTCCCATAATCTGCCATCTGTCAGCTAAAGACCCAGGAAAGCTTGTGGTGTAGTTTAGTCAGAGTATGAAGGCCTGATAACCAGGGGGAGATGATGTTATAATTGCAAGTGTGATGTCAGAAGACTTCTGTCCCAGCTCAAGGAGTCAGAGAGACAAATTCTGTCTTCTACTTTTTAAAATTCTACTCAGGCAGGCCCTCAGCAGATTTCATAGAGTCTACCCACACTGGGGAAAACAATCTGCTTTACTCAGTCTACCAATTCAAATGCATACTTCCTCTGGAATCACCCTCACAGATATACCTAAAAATAATGTTTAGCCAAGCATCTGGTTACTCCATGATCCAGTAAGCACATGAAATTGACCATTGTGGTATTTTATCAAATTTGGGAAATTTTCAGCCAGTAATTTTTCATACTAAATTTCATTCTCTTTCTCTTTTTGTTCTGGGATTCTAATAATAGAAATATTGGATCTATTGTTATTATCCCACAGGACACTAAGGCTCTGTTCTTGTTTTTGTTTTTTTTTTTTTTTTCCTTCATTCTAACTTCTCTCTGTTGTTCATGTTGGTTAAATTGCATTGTTGTATCTTCAAGTTTACTTATTCTTTTCATTTCCATGTTGAATCTACTGTTGAGCTTATTTAGTGAGTTTTTATTTCAGTTAGTGCACGTTCAGTCTTATAATTTCTATTTGGTTCTATATCTCAAATCTCCTATTTTTTTTGCTAAGATTTTCTTTTTTCCCCTTTATTCAAAGTATATTTATAATTGCTCATTGAAACTTTTTTTTTATGATTTTTGCTTTAAAATATTAACTAGATAATTCCAGCATCCAAACCAACCCCATGTTAGCCTGTGCTCATTATTTTTCAGGTTATGATTTTGCTGTTTTTTAGTATGATAAATGGTTTTCTATTCTATCATGGACATTTTAGATGTTATGATAAGAGATTGTAGGTTTTATTTAAATCTTCTATTTTATTAATAATAGATTCACCTTATATATTTAAAAAAATTGAAACATAATTGATGCACAATATTATTTTCCTGTGTAGTACATAGTGACTTGGCATTAACATTTATTGTAAAATGATCATCATGATAAGTCTAGTAACTGTCCATATACCAAGTAATTACAATATTATTGACCATATTCCTTATGTTTTATATTACATCCTCATGTCTTTTATAACAGGAGGTTTGTGCCTGTTAGTCACCATAAACAATTTCCAACTTCTCCTTTCTGGAAACCACCTGTTTGTTCTTTGTATCTATGAATGTATTTTTGCTTTGTTTTGTTTTGTGCTTAAATTCCACATATAAGTGAGATAATACAGTATTTGTATTTCTCTAACTTATTTCACTTAGCATAATACCTTCTAGATCCATCCATGTTATCACAAATTACAAGGTACCATCATTTGCTATGGCTAAGTAATATGCCATTTTATTTATACATATAAATTATATCCATTATCCACTCATCTATCACTTGTGCACTTTTGTTGCTTTCCTATCTTGGCTATTGTAAATAATACTGCAATGGACATTGGGCTACATCTATCTTTTTGAATTAGCATTTTTTAATTTTCTTTGGGTAAATACCTAGAAGTGAAATTTCTGGGTCAGGCAGCACTTCTATTTTTAACTTTTTGAGAAAGCTACATTTTGTTTTCCATAGTGGCTACACCAATTTATATTCCCATCAATGGTACATGAAAGTTTCCTTTTCTATCCTCACCAACACTTGTTATTTGTTATTCTTATGATGATAGCCATTCTGACAGGTGTGAGGTGGTATCTCATTGTGGTTTTGATTTATACTTCCCTGATGATTAATGATGTTGAGCATATTTTCATATGTCTGTTGTAATCTGCATGACTTCTTTGGAAAAATGCCTCTGCCCATTTTTATTGAGTTGCTTATTTGATGAGATATATGTTCTTTGTATATTTTAGAGTTAAGAGTTAAATCATTAATAAACCCTTAAGAGTTATATCATTAATAAATATCTTCTCCCATTCAATATACTGCTTTTTTCATTTTGTTGAAAGTTTCCGTTGCTGTGAAAACTTTTAAATATTTTGATGTAGTCACATTTGTTGGTTTTTGTTTTTGTTTCCCTTGCCTGAGGAGACAAATCCAAACAATTTTTTTGCTAAGATCAGTATCAAAGAGCATACTGTCAATGGTTTCTTCTAGAAGTTTTATTGTTTCAGGTCTTACATTTAGTCTTTAATCTATTTTAAGTTTATTTTTATATGAATGCTTGCATGCTCAGTCACTCAGTTGTGTCCATCTCTTTGCAACCCCATGAACTGTAGCCCACCAGGGTCCTCTGTCAATGGGATTTTCCAGACAAGGATACTGGAGTGGGTTGCCATTGCTTATTCCAGCACATCTTCCTGACCCAGGGATTGAACCTGTGTCTCTTACATCCGTGCATTGGCAGGCAGATTCTTTACCTCTGTGCCACCTGGGAATGGTGTGACAAAGTAGTCCACTTTGATTCTTTTCCAAATAGCTGCCCCGATTTCCCAGCAGCATCCATTGAAGAGAATGTTTTTTCCCCATTGTATATTCTTTCTTCGTTTGTTATAGATTATTTGAACATTTTGTGTGGGCTTCTTTTGGGGCTCTCTGTTTGGATTCGTTGTACTATGCATCTGTTTTTGTACTAGTACCATGCTGTTTTATTACTGTATCTTTGTAGTATAGTTTTAAATCAGGTCAGTATAGTAGTATAGTTTGAAATGAGAATCTCCCAACTTGGTTCTTTCTCAAGATTGCTTTGGTTATTAAAAATATTTTGTGTTTCCACATCAGTTTTAGAATTATTTGTTTTATTGCTGTGAAAGAAGTCTTTGGTATTTTGATGGGACTGCACTGCTTGGTAGTTTGGCCATTTTAACAACATTAATTTCCCCAGTACATAAGCTTGGAATATATTTCATTTTTGTCATCCTCAGTTTCTTTCATCAATGTCTTAACAGTTTTCAGAATATTTTTTTTTTTACGTCCTTAGTTGAATTTATTTCTAGGCATTTTATCTTTTTGATGAAATTTTAAATGTGATTGTTTTCTTATTTTCTCTTTTTGATAGCTCATTATTAGTGTATAGAAGCAACAGATTTTTGTGTATTGCTTTTGTATCTCACAGTTTTACTAAATTAATTCATTAATGTTTCTTTACAGCAACATCTTTAGGAATATGTATGTCTACATATATTCATATATATAATCTTGTCATTTCCAAACAGTGACAGTTTTAGAGCTTCCTTTTAAAATTATTTATTTTCTTGTCTAATTGCTGTGGCTAGGACTTCTGATACTATGTTGAATAAAATGGTTAGAGTGGGCATCCTTATCTTGTTCCTGATTTTAGAGGAAATGTTTTCAGCTTTTCACCTTTTGAGTATGATGTTGGCTGTGGGCTTGGAATAAACGGCATTTGTTATGTTGAGGTATGTTACCTCTATTCCCACCTTGTTAAGAGTTTTTATCATAAATATATGTTGAACTTTCTCTCAAAAGCTTTTTCTGAATCTTTTTGAGATGATCATATGGTTTTTATTCTTCAGTTTGATAACATGGCATATCTTGTTGGTTAATTTACAGATACTGAACCATCCTTGCATCCTTGAAATAAATCCCACTTGATCAGAGGAAGGACCTCCATAGTTGTGATTTTCTTCCTACTTGTGGGTCCCTCTGTTGAGAGTGTGCTGCCTGATTATACTGTCTCTCCATGCCTCTGACCTGTCTTGTTGTGATTCCTTCTTTATATATTTTGTTGTAGAAAATCTTTTATGCTTCTCTTAAGGTTGTTCTCACAGAGAGTTGCTTTGTAAGTGGTTGTTTCATGAGTCCATGGCAGGAGGTGAATTCAGGATCATCGTACTCTGCCATCTTGGCCTTCTACCTTTGTATTTGTTTAGTGTACACATCCTGGCCTACTTTTAGTGACTGTGGTTCCAATGATGATTTAGTATCCAGAGTCCTTACAGTATCATTCTTATTTCTTAGTTTTTATGCTACTTAGAGGCCCTTGTGAAAACTAGTGATTTTCTACATTATAGATCAATTCTGAAGCCTTTACGTGTGTGATACTAGTCAGTTTCATGTATGAGTCATTCAAGGACCTTCCCAGAACTTCCTGTAAATGTATAAAAAGTCTCTTTCTCCAACTTTTTCCCCTCTACTGTTCTTTCTTTCTTCTCTGTTTGGTAGGGTGAAGCATGATGGAGACCATTTCATACTGTTGGGCAAGGGCTATACGTAGAGACTCTTAGCTTCTGTTGTTATTATATGCCCACATTAGAATGCACCATACCCTCAAGTCACTTGCTACTGATATTTGGGAAGTTGGGGTTCAGACACTCTACTCAGCCTTTGCTGATGTTGCCACTGGGGTGAAAAATCCCTTGCTGGTCTCCCAGTGCTGCTTTATGAGGGGCTATAAAACAGTTTCTCAGTTCTGTCTCTACAGATGCTGCTCCTATGGGAGAGGCAAGCACCTCCTCTAGTTTCCTGTTGTTACCAAGTGGAGGTCATTGTACCAGACTTACTGTTTTTATCCATCAGGGAGGCAGAGGCCTCCTCAGACAACCTGGCACTAACTGCAGGATAGAAAACAAAAACCTGCTTTTGCCTCTTCCAGCCTCTCCACTGTCACCATAGTGAGGTTGGAAAGTGCCACCCTGAGTTATGTGCTACCACCTAGTAGGGATCAACACTACTTGCTTTGTTTCTACTGTACTGCTGGTGGAGAAAGAAATGATTTTTCTTGGACTGCCTTCTACCATTTGGTCATGGAAGTCCAGACTTTCCACTTGGCTTCCTCTAATACCATGTGAAAGGAAGTGTAGTTGGGGAATATCCTTGATTTTTATCTGATATAGAACAAGTCTCTGTCCCTTCTATGCTATCTCCTTCAGAGTCCTTTGGCTAAAGAAAACAGGCTTTTCTTGGGATTTATTTTTGTATAATTCTTGTGGTGGCCTGGGTTGCAGGATTCTCAAGTATGCAGCCCAGGATATATGAAAGATAAAAAGAAAACCTCAGTAACTCACTGTTGTGGGTCCTGAGATCCCTAACCAGTCCCACTTAATCTTTCCATCTTTTAGTGTACTCTTTTGATTGTTGTATTATGTATAGTTTTAGTTGCACTTATCCGGGAAGAGCAGGGATATAATGAGTCTACCCCATTTTGTCCATAATTAGAAGCCTTTATATTATCTTTTTAGCTCTTAACATTTTAAAATTGATGTAAAAATATTGTTTCCCATCACATTTCATATGGATATTTCAGCAAGAAGAGTATAGAAAATTATGTTGCCTACTATTTCTGCATTCTATATTTTTTTATTTTAAAAGTTAAAGTTAGTCCTTTTTCAAATATGCTCATTTTTTATTGTTTTTTGCCTTTATTCATCTTCTCATCTTTTTAATTCATTTACATAAATGTGTCTAGCCAACTTATTATACATTTGAAATTTCTAAATCTTTGGCAGATCTAATTTAGCTGTTTTATTTTTTCTGTTGGTTCTTACTCATAGTGTCTTTTATTCCTTATTTATTCTGTGATTTCTCACAGTGTGATCATAGTTATTAGTACTTTAAACATGGGAATCATTAATTGTGTTGAAAATTTTAGAGATTGGCTTAAATATTCATTAGTTTCTTTATGGTCTTTCATTAAATAAAAAATTAAAAGAAAGTATCCATCACTTTCAGTTGTTTTCATTGGGAAGATCTGCTTAATATAAATAGAATGTCATATCGCTGGTAATAATAATTGACTTGACCTTTTTAAAATTTTTATTCAGACTATAATTCAAGCAGTTCAAGAAATGTACCAGAGCTCAACATTCATATTTCAAAGAACAAAATATAAAATTAACACATATTTTGTGTTGCTTCCTAAAACACACAAACCTCTTGGTATTCACTAAATATCATGCTCTTCTCAACTTATACTATTTTGTACTGTTGTTAATTGCTCAGACTGTCTGGAAGGCAGAGTCATGGTCCTCCAAGGATGTAAACATACAAGTCCCCAGAATCTATGAATTTGTCCTCTTACATGGCAAAAGAGACTTTGCTTGAGTTTCCTGAACCATACAGCAAATTCCCATTGGCTATCTATTTTACATATGGTAATGTAAGTTTCCATGTTACTCTTTCCATACATCTCACCCTCTCCTCCCTTCTTCCCATGTCTGTATCAACCTAGAGGGGTGAGATGGGGAGGGAGATGGGAAGGAGGTTCAAAAGGAGGGGGATATATGAATACCTATGGCTGATTCATGTTGAGGTTTGACAGAAAACAACACAATTCTGTAAAGCAATTATCCTTCAATTAAAAAACAAAAAAGAACCAACACTTAAAAAAAAAGAAAAGAAACTTTGCTGATAGGAATGAATTAATGATCTGGAATGGAGAGATTATCCAGACAGGCCCAAAGTCCAATCATAAGTGTCCTTGAAAGGGAGGCAAAAGTCAAAGTGGGATATGTAATGATGGAAGTAGAGCTTGGAATGAAATTTCTGACTTCAAAGATGGTGTAAGTGGCCATGAGCTGAGGACTACAGATGGCCTTTAGAAACTGGAAAAGGCTAGGAAATATATTTTCCCCTTGATCCTCTATAAAAGAATGCAGCCCTGCCAAGACCTTGACTGCAGCACAGGTCTAGTTTCTAACCTCCAGAACTGTAAGATAGTAAATTTGTGCTATTTAAAGGGACTAAATTTGTGTTAATTTGTTTCAACAACCATAGGGAACTCATACTGAGGGATAATTGTTGATTAAAATTGTCTAATGAGTGCTTCTAATGAGGGCTTCCCTTGTGCTCAGCTGGTAAAGAATCCTCCGGCAATGCAGACCTGGGTATGATCTCTGGGTTGGAAAGATCCCCTGAAGGACAGAAAGGCTACCCACTCCAGTATTCTGGCCTGGATAGTCCATGGGGTCACAAAGAGTTGGACATGACTGAGCGACCTTCACTTACTTACAATGAGTGCTTGCTTATATTATTTTCTGTTACTCTCTTGACGACTCCCAGGTGGTGTTAGTGGTAAAGAATCCGCCTATCAAAGCAGGACATGCTAGAAACTCGGGTTTTATCCCTGGGTTTGGAACATCCCTTAAAATAGAAAAATGGCAACCCACCACAGTATTCTTACCTAGAGAATCCCATGGACAGAGACAGCTGGTGAGCTACAGTCCAGGGGATCACAAAGAGTTGGACATGACTGAGCACACTCACACACACAAACACACGCAAGCACACACATGACTTTCTTGGATGATTAAAACATCTGTTTTGATAAAATGTCCAAGTTAAAAGCATTGCATCTATATCTATGGTATAAAACTCTGGGGTCTTGATTGCCCTTTTTGTCTTTGTTTTGGAGTGTATAATAACTCAAAAACGGCAACAACAAACAGCTGCTTTGTTTCACAAGTATCATTTTCCCAGCCCAATTGTAGCGGTACGTCAGTTAGCCACTTATTCAGGCATATGTCCTGGTTAGCATTAAGAGAATGTCGTTTACTTCATAATTATCAGGTGGTGGTGGTTAAGAGCATGGGTTCTGGAATCCGAGTTTCTGATTAAATCTCAACTCTACAGCTTAACAAACTGAGGAATTTGGGCATGTTCCTTAAATTTTAGTTTGTTGCTGATAACTACTTTATGATATCATCAATGTAAAGCATTCAAAGTAGTTATTGGCACATAGAAGCACTCAAAAATTATTATTATTAACTTTATTTTGTAATAAAGATTTTACACACCAGATTATTCCAGAGAGTATAATCATGAAACCACTTCTGCTCTATTACTGTTAACAGCCTAGTTATGGGAAATACATTTATGCAGGATTTCTTGAAGGATAGGGATTATTCCATTAAAGATTGAGACTTCAAATACTATTGTGAGCATATGACTGTATTTTCATTTATTTTTATTTTTAAGCAGAGGAAAGCTTTATTGTAAACTTATTTGTCTCTTCTTAGAAAATTATTTAGGTGTAGTTGACATACAATGTTCTGTTAGTTTCAGGTATACAGCAAAGTGAACCAGTTATACACATATCCACTCTTTTTTTAGATTCTTTTCCCATATAGGTCATTACAGAGTATTGAATAGAGTTCCCTGTGCTTTACAGTATGTCCTTATTAGTTATCTATTTTATATATAGTAATGTGTATGTGTCAATCCCAATCTTCCAATTTATCCCTTTCCTCTTACCCCTCAGAAAGCATGTTTAAGTTCTACATATGTAACTTTATTTCTGTTTTGTAGATAAGTACATTTGATACCTTCTTTAAGATTCCACATATAAGCAATATTATCTGATATCAGTATTTGTCTTTCTTTGTCTGACTTCAATCAGTATGACAACATCTAGGTCCATCCATGTTGCTGCAAATGGCATTATTTCAAATTATTTAACACACTTATAAGGCTAAAATGTTAAAGTCAATAAGACAATAGTGAGTCTAAGGGTTATAAGGAAATGGAGGCTATATGGACTTTCTTAACACAATCAAACTAAAAATGGAAAAATAAGTCCCATTTGTTTATTTTTGCTATTATTTCCAATATTCTGGGAGGTGGGTCATAGAGGATCCTGCCGTGATTTCTGTCAGAGAGTGTTTTGCCTATATTCTCCTCTATGAGTTTTATAGTTTCTGGCCTTACATTTAGATCTTTAATCCATTTTGAGTTTATTTTTGTGTATGGTGTTAGAAAGTGTTCTAGTTTCATTCTTTTACAAGTGGTTGACCAGTTTTCCCAGTACCACTTGTTAAAGAGATTGTCTTTTCTCCATTGTATATTCTTTCCCCCTTTGTCAAAGATAAGGTGTCCATAGGTGCGTGGATTTATCTCCGGGCTTTCTATTCTGTTGCATTGATCTATATTTCTGACTTTGTGCCAGTACCATACTGTCTTGATGACTTTGGCTTTGTAGTAGAGCCTGAAGTCAGGCAGGTTGATTCCTCCAGTTCCATTCTTCTTTCTCAAGATTGCTTTGGCTATTCGATACAAATTGTGAAACTATTTTTTATAGCTCTGTGAAAAATACCATTGGTAGCTTGATAGGGATCGCATTGAATCTATAGATTGCTTTGGGTAGTATACTCATTTTCACTATATTGATTCTTCCAATCCATGAACATGGTATATTTCTCCATCTATTCGTGTCCTCTTTGATTTCTTACATCAGTGTTTTATAGTTTTCTATATATGGGTCTTTTGATTCTTTAGGTAGATATATTCCTAAGAATTTTATTCTTTTCATTGCAATGGTGAATGGAATTGTTTCCTTAATTTCTCTTTCTATTCTCATTATTAGTGTATAGGAATGCAAGGGATTTCTGTGTGTGGATTTTACATCCTGCAACTTTACTATATTCATTGATTAGCTCTAGTAATTTTCTGGTGGAGTCTTTAGGGTTTTCTTTGCATAGGATCATGTCATCTGCCAACAGATAGAGTTTCGCTTCTTCTTTTCCAATTTGGATTCCTTTTATTTCTTTATCTGCTCTGATTGCTGTGGCCAAAACTTCCAAAACTATGTTAAATAGTAGTGGTGAAAGTGGCACCCTTGTCTTGTTCCTGATTTTAGGGGAAATGCTTGCAATTTTTCACCATTGATGGGACCTAATTAAAATTAAATCTTCTGCACAACAAAGGAAACTATAATCAAGGTGAAAAGACAGCCTTCAGAATGGGAGAAAATAATAGAAAATGAAGCAACTGACAAATAATTAATCTCAAAAACATACAAGCAACTCCTGCAGCTCAATTCCAGAAAAATAAACGATTCAATCAAAAAATGGGCCAAAGAACTACACAGATATTTCTTCAAAGAAGACATATAGATGGCTAACAAACACATGAAAAGATGCTCAGCATAACTCCTTATCAGAGCAATGCAAATTAAAACCACAGTGAGATACCATTTCACGCCAGTCAGAATGGCTGTAATCCAAAAGTCTACAAGTGATAAATGCTGGAGAGGGTGTGGAGAAAAGGGAATCCTCTTACACTGTTGGTGGGAATGCAAACTAGTACAGCCACTATGGAGAACGTTGTGGAGATTCCTTTAAAAACCTGGAAATAGAACTGTCATATGACCCAGGAATCTCACTTCAGGGCATACACACTGAGGAAACCAGAATTTAAAGAGACACGTGTACCCCAATGTTCATCGCAGTACTGTTTATAGTAGCCAGCACATGGAAACAACCTAGATGTCCATCAGCAGACAAATGGATAAGAAAGCTGCGGTACATATACACAATGGAGTATTACTCAACCATTAAAAAGAATACATTTGAATCAGTTCTAATGAGGTAGATGAAACTGGAGCCTATTATACAGAGTGAAGTAAGCCAGAAAGAAAAATGCCAATACAGTATACTAACACATATATATGGAATTTTTAAAGATGGTAACTATAACCCTGTATGTGAGATAGCAAAAGAGACACAGGTGTATAGAACAGTCTTTTGGACTCTGTGGGAGAGGGAGAGGGTGGGGTGATTTGGGAGTATGGCATTGAAACATGTATATTATCATGTGTGAAATGAATCACCAGTCCAGGTTTGATGCATGACACAGGATGCTTGGGGCTGGTGCACTGGGATGACACAGAGGGATGGAATGGGGATGGAGGGGGGAGGGGTGTTCAGGATGGGGAACACGTGTACACCCATGGCGGCTTCATGTTGATATATGACAATACCAATACAATATTTTAAATTAATTAACCTCCAATTAAAATAAATTAATTTATGTTACAAAAATTAAAAAAGTAGCATAGCCAAAAAATCAAAATAAAATAAAAATGAAAAAATAGAGACATCCTGTGGACTAAACCAAACATATGCAAGTTGAATTTAGCTCTCTTGCTGCCAGTCACTGACCATTGGATAGTCAGATTTTGTCCTTGGAACAATCTAGACCAACAGCAAACAATATTCTTGAATCATCTTATTTTTGGCCTTTATCTAAGTGCTGGTACTGAATGGATATTCCTTGATTTCATGAAAATGTCCTACAAGGGAAGGCATTTATTCAATCAACAAAAGCTTATGTAGTGCTTACTTTGTGATAGGCAAATATTAAGGCAATATAAGAAAAATCTGTTAAAAAAGATCACTATTCTGTTTGTCCTGGGATTTTATTGAGGGTGTAGACTGTTATATCAAACAGTTTTCACTTTAGGAGGATCCATCTCGGAAATACCTTTTGAGTTCACAGAATGCTGTTTTTCTCCTAAGCAGTTACTTTGAATCTATATTATAAAGTTGTTGAATGTGATAATTATTTGCCTCTTTCAGATAAATACTAGATACTAGAGAGCTCAGCATCAAATGTTTGGCTCACTTCTGGCATTTATAGAGGAATGTATGATACTTTTTAATATATATGTCGCTGGCTTTGTCTCGTTTCCCTACTGTTGTTTTTCTGTCATTTCCATTACCTCATTCATCTTATTTGTTTTTATAGTAATAAAAATAAGAGTACAGATTGGGTTTTGGCTGGGTTCGAGTCCCAGCACATGGGTTCAAGTCCCAATCTGAGGTAAATGGTTTCATTTTTAGTACATTATTTTTAACTTTGTTTTCTCTAGATTACTGTGATGTATTTAGATTTTGGGGAGGAGGGTTGTTTTATGGATATTCTTCAGTCTGTGACTTCATTTTGAAATATTCTAAGATTTGGAATACTTCTATGTGAAGTATTTCTTCAAATACTGAATTTGTCTTATTCTTCTCCCTCTCCTCTGGTACAACAATTATGTGTACATTGGGATTTTAACTATGTCCTATATATCTCACACATTTTCCACCATTTTAGGGAGCATGTGGGAGCTTCTCAGGTGGCACTGGTGGTGGGGAATCTGCCTGCCAATGCAAGGAGAAGCTGGTTCAATCCCTGCATCTGGAAGACCCCCTGGAGTAGGAAATGGCAATCTGCTCCAGTATTCTTGCCTGCAGAATTCCATACTCTGCACTGAGTTCACAGTCATTGGAGAAGGAAATGGCAACCCACTCCAGTATTCTTTTCTTTTTAATTTTAAGTTACTTATTTTAATTAGAGGCTAAGTACTTTACAATATTATATTGGTTTTGCCATACATCAACATGAATCTGCCATGGGTGTACACGTATTCCCAATCCTGAACCCCCCCTCCCAACTCCCTCCCCATCCAGTATTCTTGCCTGGAAAATTCTGTGGACAGAGGAGCCTGGCGGGCTACAGTCCATAGGGTTGCAAAGAGTCAAACATGACTGAGCACACAGGAACATTTATCAATTGTTATAATATCATTTTGTTTTATACACATATAAATAAAGCTTAGAATAGAGATTAATTAACCAAGGTCTTGTAACTAGTAAGTGGTAAAACCATAATTTAAACTCAGTCATACCAACGCTAAAGTTTACATGCTTAAACATTACATTATTCTGTTTAATATGATATTTTCTCAAATGTATCTTTGGATTAAGTGTGTGTGTGTGCGTGTGTGTTAGTGGTTGGATGTTAATGGTTAGTTGTGTTAATTGTTGGAAGTTAATGGTTGGATACAAGAATTGAGAAATTCAGGATGCTTTGAATAAATGTTTGTGCAAAATCTATTGTGAAACATTCTCACAATCTTATTTCAATGTGTTATGTCCCTTGAAATTGAGAAGGGAGGATTTTCAGATGCCATACTTCATGAAT
Source organism: Bubalus kerabau (assembly GCF_029407905.1). NCBI lineage: Eukaryota > Metazoa > Chordata > Mammalia > Artiodactyla > Bovidae > Bubalus > Bubalus kerabau. The sequence continues at coordinate 53,986,899 of NC_073647.1, read as the reverse complement.
GAGTGCCAGTGATCTATATGTTAATACACTGAAGGAAAAGAACAGTAGGGACATAATGATAAGATTTTAAAGATTGGTAAACCCAATTTTTAGGATAGAGAGGCAGTATGCATAGAGATTAAAAGTGGAGGCTCTAGAGCTAGACTGCCTAGTTTCAGATTCTGCCTCAACTATTTACAAACAGTGTATTTGGGCAAGTTACTTGACCCTAGAAAGCTCAGTTAAAAAAAAAATGTGGGTAATAATAATATGCAGTATATAGGTTTGTTGTAAGGATTAAACAGGTAATGTAAGTGCACTTATTCTGATGCTTGGCGAATAGTAAACCCTAAACCAAGAGATACAATTTAATAGTACCAGTGATAAGATATAGTGATGTCCTATACCTACTGGTAAAGGCCACTGGTAGGGGCATGGACTCTCTTCTTCATATTCTTGTACAAACTGTATAATCTGAATTTTATCATAATGAAATAGCAGATATGTGATAAATCCAAAATGGGGAATATTCTTTAAATAGGTGGTTAGTATTCTTAAGAAGTGTCCAGGTCATGAAAGAGAAGACAGATTGAGGAACTGTGCCAGTTTAGAAGATACTGAAACATGACAACTAAATGTGATGTAGGATCCTGAATTAGATTTTGGGACAGAAAAAATAGCACTAGAGGAAAAACTGGTGAAATCTGAATGGTCTGTAGTTTAATAGTGTTAATTACCTGATTTTAATAATTATACTATGATTATGTAAGACGTTAATGGAGAAGGCTAAGATAACAGTATATGGGAACCCTGTAGAATAATTTCACAATGTTTGCTAAGACTAAATTTATTTCAAGTTAAAGGTTATAATAGGGATAGCATAAATGAAAGTGCAATGCTGGTGGAATTGAAAGTCTTTAGGTTTTAGTCAGTGCTGCTAATTTACAACTATGAGGCAAACACCTTAGACCTTAGTTCATAACAAACCAAGTATATTCAAATTTATTTTGTAGCTTACTACTGAACCTCAGATATGCAGATGATACCACCCTTATGGCAGAAAGTGAAGAGGAACTAAAAAGCCTCTTGATGAAAGTGAAAGAGGAGAGTGAAAAAATTGGCTTCAAGCTCAACATTCAGAAAACTAAGATCATGGCATCTGGTTCCATCACTTAATGGGAAATAGATGAGGAAACAGTGGAAACAGTGTCAGAATTTATTTTGGGGGGCTCCAAAATCACTGCAGATGATGATTGCAGCCATGAAATTAAAAGATGCTTACTCCTTGAAAGGAAAGTTATGACCAACCTAGATAGCATATTAGAAAGCAGAGACATTACATTGCCAACAAAGGTCTGTCTAGTCAAGGCTTTGGTTTTTCCAGTGGTCATTGATGCTGTTGAACTGTGGTGTTGGAGAAGACTTTTGAGAGTCCCTTGGACTTCAAGGAGATCCAACCAGTCCATTCTAAAGAATATCAGTCCTGGGTGTTCTTTGGAAGGACTGATGCCTCCCTGTCCATCACCAAATCCCGGAGTTTACCCAAACTCATGTCCATTGAGTTGGTGATACCATCCAACCATCTCATTCACTATCGTCCCCTTTTCCTCCTGTCCTCAATCTTTCCCAGCATCAGGGTCTTCTCAAATGAGTCAGCTCTTCGCATCAGGTGGCCAAAGTATTGCAGTTTCAGCTTCAGCATCAGTCCTTCCAATGAACACCCAGGACTGATCTCCTTTAAGATGGACTGGTTGGATCTCCTTCCAGTCCAAGAGACTCTCAAGAGTCTTCTCCAATGCCACAGTTCAACAGCATCAATATTTCAGTGCTCAGCTTTCTTTATAGTCCAACTCTCACATCCATACATGACTACTGGAAAAACCATAGCCTTGACTAGATGGACTTTTGTTGACAAAGTAATGTCTCTGCTTTTGAATATGCTATCTAGGTTGGTCATAACTTTCCTTCGAAGGAGTAAGCGTCTTTTAATTTCATGGCAGCAATCACCATCTGCAGTGATTTTGGAGCCCCAAAAAAATAAAGTCAGCCACTGTTTCCCCATCTATTTGCCATGAGGTGATGGGACTGGATGCCATGATCTTAGTTTTCTGAATGTTGAGCTTTAAGCCAACTTTTTCACTCTCCTCTTTCACTTTCATCAAGAGGCTCTTTAGTTCTTCTTCAGTTTCTGCCCTAAGGCTGGTGTCATCTGCATATTCTTCACATAAAGTTGTGGATATAACTGTACCTGTAAATAAATGTTTTGAGAGATTTGATCAGAACATATACCTGTTGTATTCCATCATCTACTAAGGTATTTTATTGTGTTTTATTATTATCATATCTCTTATATGCTATTATGTAAACATATTGTGTTATATTCATCTGCATATTCTTCACATAAAGTTGTGGATATAACTGTACCTGTAAATAATTATGTTTTGAGAGATTTGATCACAACATATACCTTTTGTATTCCATCATCTACTAAGGTATTTTATGATTATCATATCTCTTACATGCTATTATGTAAATATATTGTTTTATATGATTAGCATATCTCTTATATGCTAGTTACCAACATACTTGTTCCTCCTAATAACCATGAAGAACAAAATTAAAATATGATTACTAAAGATTGTAATTAGTTGTATTTTGAGTAATCAATATTTTGTTGTGTTAAAGCTGTTGATATTTTTGTAATGATGGAAAAAGAACAACAGGTTTTGGATTCAGAAGACCTAAGTATTGTCCCAATTTTGTAGTTTACTATTCATAAGTCTGGTGTAGATTACTTAAATTTGGTTAATCTTGGTAAAAACTAAGTAAACTTGATTAATTGCATGAAAAAAATAAGTGTGTCTGGAAAATGGGGAAAAGTAAATTATTAGTCTTCATTGCTTACCTAAAATGGTTGCTGAGAGAATTAAATGAGGTATGTAAAAATTCTATATAATTTATAATGTACTTTGTAATTATAAGGTGCTAATTATTAATAATAAAATAATTAAAATAACGATTTTAGTATTTTATCTGCAACAGGTTCAAAGATAATTCTGGGGCATTTTCTTTCATTTAAGCTCCTGAGAATCAGCCCACAGTATTTATACTCATTTAGTTATTTTATGAAATAAAAAAGCATTTAATTTTTATCTGCCTTTATTGACTATGCCAAAGCCTTTGACTGTGTGGATCACAATAAACTGTGGAAAATTCTGAAAGTGATGGGAATACCAGACCACCTGACCTGCCTCTTGAGAAATCTGTATGCAGGTCAGGAAGCAACAGTTAGAACTGGACATGGAAAAACAGACTGGTTCCAAATAGGAAAAGCAGTCCATCAAGGCTGTATATTGTCACCCTGCTTATTTAACTTATATGCAGAGTACATCATGAGAAACGCTGGGCTGGAAGAAGCACAAGCTAGAATCAAGATTGCCGGGAGAAATATCAATAACCTCAGATATGCAGATGACACCACCCTTATGGCAGAAACTAAGAGGAACTAAAAAGCTTCTTGATGAAAGTGAAAGTGGAGAATGAAAAAGTTGGCTTAAAGCTCAACATTCAGAAAACGAAGATCATGGCATCCGGTCCCATCACTTCATGGGAAATAGATGGGAAACAGTGGAAACAGTGTCAGACTTTATTTTTTTGTGCTCCAAAATCACTGCAGATGGTGACTGAAGCCACGAAATTAAAAGACACTTACTTCTTGAAAGGAAAGTTATGACCAAACTAGATAGCATATTCAAAAGCAGAGACATTACTTTGCCAAGAAAGGTCCGTCTAGTCAAGGCTATGGTTTTTCCTGTGGTCATGTATGGATGTGAGAGTGGACTGTAAAGATGGCTAAGTGCTGAAAAATTGATGCTTTTGAACTGTGGTGTTGGAGAGGACTGTTGAGAGTCCCTTGGACTGCTAGGAGATCCAACCAGTCCATTCTGAAGGAGATCAGCCCTGGGATTTCTTTGGAAGGAATGATGCTAAAGCTGAAACTCCAGTACTTTGGCCACCTCATGTGAAGAGTTGACTCACTGGAAAAGACTCTGATGCTGGGAGGGATTGGGGGCAGGAGGAGAAGGGGACGACAGAGGATGAGATGGCTGGATGGCATCACTGACTCGATGAACGTGAGTCTGAGTGAACTCTGGGAGTTGGTGATGGACAGGGAGCCCTGGCGTGCTGCAATTCATGGGGTTGCAAAGAGTCGGACACGACTGAGCGACTGAACTGAACTGAACTGAAGGAAAAAAAATCCAAATATATAAGTCAAGTAGGAGAGAAGTTGAAATTTTTACTTAAATGTGGTTATATACCTACAGGCACAAAATGAAATAAACTGATCTCTTGTGCCTAATCACTGAATACGGACTCAGTGCAACATGGAAATCTGGAACCATTAGGAGTGTGTAGAAATAGAAATTTTATCTGGCAATTTCAAACAATGTTTTTTTTTTTTTTTCCTTCACGACTTTTCTTTACATTTTGGACATAAAATAATGCCTGTTTATTAGACAATATGAGTATTAGAAATTCTCTGAAAATAGGAAAAATATTACATGGACCCTAAGTTTTCTATGTAGCCAAGTGGCTTCTCAGTTTACATAACCTGCCTGTAGATAACCTAAGAAGGAGTACTGCATAGGTTTTGGAGATGGAGAATTTAGTTGAGAAATTAGCTCCAACACTCACTAACTGGGCAGAGGCTCTTATATTAGATTCCCTTGAGGGCTTAAATTACCATGAACTCCATGGTTTAAAATAACAGAAATTTATTCTTTCACACTTCTGGAGGCTGGTGATTAGAAATCAGTGTTATTGAGCTGCAGTCAAGGTGTTGGCAGGGTTGTGTGCCTTTCTGGAGGCTGTAAGTAAGAATCTATTCCTGGACCCTTCTAGCTTCTAGTAGTTATCATTCCTTGGCTTGGAGCTGCATCACTCAGATCTCAGCCTCTGTGGTCATATTGTCTTCTCTTCTTTTTGTTTCAAATCTCCCTCTGCCCCCTTCTTGGGAAGACACTTGTGAATGAATTTAGAGTCCACCTGGATATGCCAGTATAATCACCCCTTCTCAAGATCATTGAGATCCTAATCACATCTGCAAAGATCCTGTTTCTATGTAAGTTAACATTTACAAATGTCAGGATCTAGAACCTGACATATTTGGGGAGATCATTTTTCAGACATCCATAGTACTTAAAACTTTCTGAGTTTCATTTGTCTTCATTTTTACAATTGTGATGGTAATAGCACCCACTCATAGGTCCATGGGGAATATTAAAATAATGAAACAATTTATGTAAATTGCCTAGCCATACATGCTGCTGCTGCTGCTGCTAAGTCCCTTCAATCATGTCTGACTCTGTGCAACCCCATAGATGGCAGCCCATGAGGCTCCCCCATCCCTGGGATTCTCCAGGCAAGAACATTAGAGTGGGTTGCCATTTCCTTCTCTGACCACACATGCTATCTATCTATAAATATCTATATTATATATAATATAATAGGTGTATATATATATATATATATATATTATATAGTAGGTACTATTATCATAGTACAAGGCCTCCATTTCAGATAATTTATAAAATACAGAATATTCAGAACTAAGTTTGTATTCTTGCTATGGCTGAACATAGAAAAGGTAACAGGAAAAAGAGTCGAGGAAGTAAACCATTTTCAGTATCTTTTAAGTCCCTGAAAGTAGTTGCCTGTTCTCCCCCCAAATTATACTGAATTCAGTTGCTAATGCTGAAGATAATGAACATAACTTATGAAACTATATTTTCCTTTTAGCTACAAATACTTCTGACAAGTGTACATCTCCGGGTGTGGAGCTTTAATCTGTATCAGTCAGTCAGCAGTTGCTCAGTTGTGTCCGACACTTTGTGACCCTATGAATCGCAGCACACCAGGCCTCCCTGTCCATCACCAACTCCCAGAGTTCACTCAAACTCACGTCCATGGAGTCGGTGATGCCATCCAGCCATCTCATCCTCTGTCGTCCCCTTCTCCTCCTGCCCCCAATCCCTCCCAGCATCAGAGTCTTTTCCAATGAGTCAACTCTTCACATGACGTGGCCAAAGTACTGGAGTTTCAGCTTTAGCATCATTCCTTCCAAAGAAATCCCAGGGCTGATCTCCTTCAGAATGGACTGGTTGGATCTCCGTGCAGTCCAAGGGACTCTCAAGAGTCTTCTCCAACACCACAGTTCAAAAGCATCAACTCTTTGGCTCTCAGTTTTCTTCACAGTCCAACTCTCACATCCATACATGACCACTGGAAAAACAATAGCCTTGACTAGATGAGCCTTTTTTGGCAAAATAGTATCTCTGTTTTCAATATGCTATATAGGTTGGTCATAACTTTCCTTCCAAGGAGTAAGTGTCTTTTAATTTCATGGCTGCAATCATCATCTGCAGTGATTTTGAAGCCCCTCCCCCCCCCAAAAAAAAAGTCTGACACTGTTTCCACTGTTTTCCCATCTATCTGCCATGAAGTGATGGGACCAGATGCCATGATCTTCGTTTTCTGAATGTGGAGCTTTAAGCCAACTTTTTCACTCTCCTTTTTCACTTTCATCAAGAGGCTTTTTAGTTCCTCTTAGTTTCTGCCATAAGGGTGGTGTCATCTGCATATATGAGGTTATTGATATTTCTCCCGGCAATCTTGATTCCAGCTTGTGCTTCTTCCAGCCCAGCGTTTCTCATGATGTACTCTGCATATAAGTTAAATAGGCAGGGTGACAATATCCAGGCTTGATGTACTCCTTTTCCTATTTGGAACCAGTCTGTTGTTCCACGTCCAGTTCTAACTGTTGCTTCCTGACCTGCATATAGGTTTCTCAAGAGGCAGGTCAGGTGGTCTGGTATTCCCATATCTTTCAAAATTTTCTACAGTTTATTGTGATTCACACAGTCAAAGGCTTTGACATAGTCAATAAAGCAGAAATAGATGTTTTTCTGGAACTCTCTTGCTTTTTCCATGATCCAGCAGATGTTGGCAATTTGATCTCTGGTTCCTCTGCCTTTTATAAAACCAGCTTGAACATCTGAAAGTTCACGGTTCACGTATTGCTGAAGCCTGCCTTGGAGAGTTTTGAGCATCACTATACTAGCATGTGAGATGAGTGCAATTGTGCGGCAGTTTGAGCATAGTCTGCATAGTCTTATATCTGTATAGTCTTCTTTAAAAATATGAAAATTGTCAATTTTTGAATAATTTTAGATTTATATTGAATAAAAAGTTTCAACAATAGTACAAAGGATTCCTATATATCCCATATCCAGTTCCCTCTATTGTAACAATTTTTAGCACTGTTGATAGATTTGTCAAAACTAGTGAAACCATTTTGATACATTATTATTACCTAAAATCTCCCACTTTATTTGAATTTTTGAATTTTCTTAGGTTTGTCACTAGTCTTCTTCTTGTTTCAGGAATCCATCCAGCATGTCATATTACATTGAGTCATCATAACACCTTAGGCTTCTCTAGACTGTGATACTTTCTCAAACTCTCCTTGTTTTGGTGACCTTGATGGTCTTGTATACTGGTCAGTTATTTCATAGAATGTTCTTCATTCGGTTTTTCTCATGTTTTTCTCATGATTAGACTGGGGTTGTAGGTTTTTGGGAAGAATACCACAGAAGTAGAGTACCATTTTATCAGAACATCTCAATGGTACATGCCGGAGAAGGCAATGACAACCCACTCCAGTACTCTTGCCTGGAAAATCCCATGGATGGAGGAGCCTGGTAGGCTGCAGTCCATGGGGTCGCGAAGAGTCGGACACGACTGAGTGACTTCACTTTCATGCATTGGAGAAGAAAATGGCAACCCACTCCAATGTTCTTTCCTGGAGAATCCTAGCGACGGGGGAGCCTGGTGCACTGCCGTCTCTGGGGTCGCAAAGAGCCGGACGCAACTGAAGCGACTTAGCCACAGTAGCAGCAATGGTACATGCATCAACATAACTTTTCGCTGAGTATAATCACCTCAGTCACCTGGTTTAGGTAGTGGTTGTCAGGTGTGACCACTGTAAAGTTATTCCTTTTCTTCCCACCTTTTCATAATGTATGTTTTGAAAGAACATATTTTGAAAAATAATTTGTTAAAGTACACATAACAAAATTTGCCACCAAAGCATTTTAAGTGTAAAACAGTGTTAAATATTTTCACATTGTTGTGCAACCAATCTCCAGAAATTTTGTAAAGCTGAAACTCTATATCCTTAAGCAACAACTCCACACTTCCCTCTCCTCTGAGCCTCTGGCAGCCACCATTCTATTTCCTGTTTCTGTATGACTACACCTGATATTTCATTTAAGTGAAATCATAGAATATTTGTCCTTCTGTGTCTGGCTTATTTTACTTAATGTCCTCCAAGTTCATCTTATTGTTACAAATGGTAGGATTTCCTTCCTTTTTACCACATTTTGTTCATCCATATATCTGAGTATAATATGATTCATTCTAGCTTTCTCCTTTGGTTTATCTGTAATTTCAAATTCCAATAGTGAAAAAACCTGAATTGCACCATCCGTTGTTCACATGTTTATGCAATATAAGTATACAAAGTGTAGTGATTTCAGATTTGTTAACATGTATGCCTGAAGGAAACAACTTAATCAACTAGAGTACAATGCTCTGTCTTTTGCCTCTAGTTTTATATTCTCCACTCACAAAGTTGTGAGGTAAGCATCTTTCCCCATCTCCTTCATGAGGTTTCGTACATTTGATAATGCAGTTAGATTGTTTTGTCACATTCTGCATTTCATCATGGGATCTGCTGACTTCTGAGATGATATTTTCTTTTTTAAAAAATTAATTGGAGGATAATTGCTTTATAATGTTGTATTGGTTTCTGCTGTTCAACATTGTGAATCAGTCATAATTATATATATTTATGACTTGAGCATCCCTCCCAATCCTTCCTCTTTAGGTTGTCACAGAGTACCAGGTTGGATACCCTGTGTTATACAGCAGCTTCCCAATAGCTATTTTACACATGTACACTTGGTAGTATGTATATATGTATATGTGTGTGTGTATGTATATATATATATATATATATATATATATGCTACTTTCTCAACTTGTCCTACTTTCACCTCCCCCCCCACCAGCCTGTATCACAAGTCCATTCTCTACATCTGTGTCTCCATTCCTTCCCTACAAATAGGGATCATCAGCACTGTTTTTCTAGATTCCATATATATGCTTATTATACTATATTTGTTTTTCTTTTTCTGACTTACTTCACTCTGTATAACAGGCTTTTGCTTCATCCACCTCACTAGAACTGACTCAAATTCATTGTATATCTGTACCACAACTTCTTTATCCATGCATCTGTCAATGGACATCTAGATTGCTTCCATGTCCTGTCTTTTGTAAATAGTGCTGCAGTGAACATTGGCATAGATGTGTCTTTTTGAATTGTGGTTTTCTCAGGATATATGTCCAGTAGTGGGATTGCTGGGTCATGTTTTCTTAAAGTTTTTAAGGAATATTCCTAAGTTTTTAAGGAATCACCATAGTATTCTCCACAGTGGCTGTATGAGTTTACATTCACAGCAACAGTACAAGAGCATTTCCTTTTCTCCACATTCTCTCCAGCATTTGTTGTTTGTAGATTTTTTGATGATGGCCAGTGTGACTGGTATGAGGCAGTACCTCATGGTAGTTTTGATTCATATGACTCTAATAATCAGTAATGTTGAGCAGTTTTTCATGTGTTTGTGGGATATCTGGATATCTTTGGATGTGTGTCTATTTAGATTTTATGCCCATTTTTTATTGGATTGTTTATTTTTCGATATAGAACTACATGAGTTTTTTATGTATTTTGGAAATTAATCCCTTGTTGGTTGTTTTATTTGAAAGTATTTTCTCCCATTCTGTGAGTTGTCTTTTGGTTTTGTTTATTGTTACCTTTGCTGTGCAAATGATTTTACATTTAATTAGGTCTCATTCATTTATTTTTGTTTTTCTTTTCATAACTCTAGAAGGTAGATCCAAAAAGATACTGCTGCTATTTATGTCAAAGGGTGTTCTGCCTATGTTTTCCTCTAAGAGTTTAATAGTATCCAGTTTTACATTTATGTCTTTAATTAATTTTCCATTTATTTTTGTGTTATGGTGTTAAAGAATATTCTAATTTTATTCTTTTACATGTACCTGTACTGTTTTCCCAGCACCACTCATTGAAGAGATCATCTTTTCTCCATTATTTATAACTCCTTTGTTATAGATTAGTTGACCATAGGTGTGTAGATTTATTTCTGGTCTTTCTATACTATTCCATTGATCTATATTTCTATTTTTGTACCAACAGCATGCTGTTTTGATTATTGTAGCTTTGTAGTATACTTTCAAGTCAGGGAGCCTGGTTCCTCCAGCTTTATTTTTCTTTCTCAAGATTACTTTGGCGATTTGGGGTCTTTGTGTTTACATACAAATTTAAAAGTTTTTTGTTCTGATTATGTGAAAAATGTCATTTGTAATTTCATTTATTCTGAGATTGCTTGGGTAGTATAGTCATTTTGACAATATTGATTCTTCCAGTCTGAGAATATGGTATATCTTTTCATCTGTTTGTGTCACCTTCAGTTTCTCTCATGAGCATCTTATTGTATTCAGAGTACAAGTGTTTTGCCTCCTTACGCAGGCTTATCCCTACATATTGTACTCTTTTTAATGTGATAGTAAATGAGATTGTTTCCTTAATTTCTCTTTCTGATCTCTTGTTGTTAGTATATAGGAATGCAAGAGATTTCTCTGTATTAATTTTGTATCCTGCAACCTTACCAAATTCATTGATGAACTCTAGTAGTTTTCTGATAACAGCTTTAGGATTTTCTATGTATAGTATCATGTCATTCTGCAAACAGTGACAGTTTTACTTCTTTTCCAGCTTGGATTCTTTTTACTTCTTTTTCTTCTCTGATTTCCATGTCTATGACTTCCAAAATCATGTTGAATGATAGTGGCAAGGGTGGATATCCTTGTCTTGTTCCTGATCTTAGAGGAAATACTTTCAGCTTTACACTATTGAAAATGATGTTAGCTGTGGGTTTGTCATATATGGCCATTATTATGTTGAGATAAGTTCCTTGTATGCCTACTTTCTGGAGTGTTTTGGTCATAAACCGTATCGTATTTTGTCAAAAGCTTTTTCTGCATCTGTTGAGATGATTGTATGGTTTATATTCTTCAGTTTGTTAATGTTTTGGACAGACAAATTGAAGATACTGAGAATTTCTCACATCCCTGGTATAAACCCTACTTGATCATGGTGTGTGATCCTTTTAGTGTGTTGTTAGATTCAGATTGCTACTATTTTGTTGAGGATTTTTGTGTATATGTACATTAGTGACCATTGGTCTGTAATTATCTCTCTCTCTCTCTCTCTTTTTTTGGATAGTATCTTTGGTTTTATTATCAGAGTGATGAGGGTGGCTTCATAGAATGAGTTTGAGAGACTTCCTTCCTCTGCAATTTTTTGGAAGAATTTCAGAAGTATAAATGTTAACTCTTGTCTAAGTGTTTGTTAGAATTAACCCGTGAAGCCATCTGGACCTGGACTTCTGTATTTTGGAAGTTTTTAAGCACAGTTTCAGTTTTGGTAGTTGCGACCAGTCTGTTCCTATTTTCTATTTCTTCCTGGTTCAGTCTTGGGAGATTATAACTTTCTAAGCATCTGTTCATTTCTTCTGGGTTGTACAATTTATTGGCATATAGTTGCTCATACCTTTTAAATAATTTGTTCATTTCTTCTAGGTTGTTTATTTTATTGGCATATAGTTGCATGTAGTAGTCTCTTATGATCTTTTGTATTTTTGTGCCATCAGATGTAACTTCTCTATTTTCATTTCCTTTGTTAGTTTGAGCCCTCTCCCTTTTTTTCTTGATGAGTCTAGCTAAAAACTTTATCGATTTTATCTTTTCAGAGAACCAGTTTTTACTTTGATTGATTTCTTCCATTGTTTTCTTCATCTCTCTTTCTTTTGTTTATGCTCTTTTCTTTATGATTTATTTTCTTCTACTACTATTGGTTTTGTTTATTGTTCTTTCTCTAGTTAATTTAGGTGTAAGATTAACTTATTTATTGCTATTTTTCTTATTTTATGAGTTAAGGTTGTATTGCTATAGACTTACCTCTTAGAACTGCTTTGGCTGCATCCCAAAGGTTTTGGGTCTTTGTGGTTTCATTTTCATTTGTCTCTTCTTCTTCTTCTTTTTTTAATTTCCTGTTTGATTTCTTCTGTGATCCATTGGTTGTTTGGTAGTATATTAATTAGCCTCTGTATATTTTTTTAGTATTTTTTTCATGTAATTGATTTCTAACCTCATAGCATTTTGATCAGAAAAGATACTTGATGTGATTTCAATTTTTTAAATTTACTGAAGTTTGCTTTGTGACCCAACATGTGTGATCTATCCTGGAGAATGTTCCATGTGCATTTTAGAAGATTGTGTATACTGCTACTTTCAGATGGAATATTCTATAAAAAAATTAATTAAGTTCATTTGGTCTAATGTATAATTTAAGGCCTATGCTCCCTTGTTGATTTTCTGTCAGGATGATCTGTCCATTGATGTAAGTGGGATGTTAAAATCCCCCACTATTATCATATTACTGTTGACTTTTCCTTTTTTTTTTGGCTGTTGGTATTTGCCTTATATATTGAAGTGCTCCTATGTTGGGTGCATATATATTTACAATTGTTTATCTTCTTAGGTTGATTCCTTGATTATTACTTAGTGTCATTCCTTGCTGCTGTAATAGTTTCTATTTTAAATTTTATTTTGTCCAATACGAGTGTTGTTCTTCTAGCTTTCTTTTGATTTCTGTTTGTATGGAATACCTTTTTCAATACCCTCATTTTCAGTCTGTATGTGTCCCTAGATCTGAAATGGGTCTCTGGTAGACAGCATATATATAAGTTCTATTGTTGCATCCATTTAGCCAGTCTGTGTCTTTTGTCTGGAGCATTTAATGCATTTACATTTAAGGTAATTATCGATATGTGTGTTCTTATTGCCATTTTGTTAATTGTTTAGGATTTGTTTTGTAGGTCTTTTTTTCCATCCTCTTTTGCTCTCTTCTCTTGTGCTTTGATGACTGTCTTTAGAGTTGTTATTAGATCGGGTTTTATTTATGTGTGTGAGTATCTATTATAGATTTTTGGTTTATACTTCCCATGAGGTTTTGATATAGTTGTATGTGTTTGTGTGTGTGTGAGTATTTTAAGTTTTGGTCTCTTAATTTCAAGTGCATTCTGAATATCCTGCATTTGTACTTTCTTCCTCTCACAATTACTGCTTTTTGATTTCATATTTGTATGTGGATGATTTCCTTTACTGTGTGTTTACATTTACCAATGAGCTTTCCCATGTCCCTGGGACCACTATAATGCAGATTTTGGTGTATTAAATGTTGTCCCAGAGGTCCCTTAGACTGTCCTCATCTCTTTTCATTCATTTTTGTTCTATTCCATGGCAATTATTTCCATCAATCTGTATTTCAGCTCTCATATTTTTTTCTTCTGCCTCATTTATTCTGCTATTGATGCTATTCTGTCTAGTATATTTTTAATTTTAGTTTTTGTAATGTTTATCTCTACTTGTTCTTTAAATTTTATAGGATTTTATTAAACATTTTTGGTATCTTCTTGTACTGTGTCTCCATTCTTTTTCCAAGATCTTGGATGAGCTTTCCTATCATTATTCTGAATTCTTTTCCAAGCATGTTGCCTGTGTCCACTTCACTTAGTTGTTGTTCTGTTTGTTTGTTTGTTTGTTTTTAATCTTATTCCTTCTTCTGAAACATATTTTTCTGCTGTCTCATTTTGTCTAAATTTCTGTTTCTATTCTTTCTTCTGCATTCTGTAGGATTATTGTTCCTCTTGCTTCTGGTATCTGCCTCTTGGTGAGTGTGTTTGGTCCAGGAGCTTCTTCAGGGTTCCTGGTGGGAGGGACTGGTTCCTGCCCACTGGTGTGTAGAGCCAGGTGTTATCCCTCAGTTGGGCAGGGCTGTGTCAATGGGTATATTTAGAGATGATGCTGGGCTCAGGATGGGTTTACTCAGCCTGTCTGTGATGCATAGGTCTGTGTTCCAACCCTGTTGGTTGTTTGGTTTGAGGCATCCCAGCACTGGATCTTGCAGGATGTTGGGTGGGGCCAGGCCTCAGTGCCAAAGTAATGACCTCTGTGAGAGTTCACAAGGATGACTGTATCCTAGAACCCCAGCCACCACTTTCTTTGCCCCATAGTGGGCCACAGCTAACTACTTCCTCCCCAGGAGACCCATAGGTAGGTCAACTCCAGGCTCCTATGGTGTCACTGCTTTACCCTGGGTCCCAGTGCACATGAAACCTTGTTGTATACTCTAAGAGTGGAGTCTTTGTTTACCCAAACGAACCTTTGTTGGTTGTGACCAACCCTTGTTGGTCCTCAAACCGAATGTTCTGGGAACTCTTTTCTGATGTCACACCCCAGACAGCAGAGCCTGATATGGGACTCAGAACTCTCATTCCTATGGGAGAATCTCTGTGATATAATTATTTTCCAGTTTGTGGGTTGCCCACCAACAGGTATGGGATTTGATTATATTGCAAAAGTGCCCCCTTTAACATCTTATTTAGCTTCTTCTTTGTCTTTGGATGTAGAATATATATATATATATATATTGGTAGGTGCTAATCTTTTTTTTTTTTTTTTCAATAGTTATTCTGCAGTTAGTTTTGATTTTGGTTTTCTTGTGAGAGGAGTTGGGCTCAAATTCTTCTACTCTGCCATCTCGTCTCCTCCCTCTCTTCCTTTATCTTAAAATATTGATGATAGTTATGAAACCTAGTATCTAATGTCCTAAGTATTTTTTGAGGGATGCCTTTATGTAAATATTTGTTAAGTATATGACATTTGTGTTTTACAGATCCCTCATATACATTGTCTCAAATGAGTCTTGAAAGAATCCTAGGAGTGAGGTAGAACAAGTATTAATATCCTCATTTCACAGAAGAGAAAACTGAGGATTTGAAAAGTTTGAGAAGTTTTTGGAATTAGGCAGCATGAAATCAGAGGGGGTGAGACTAAAATCAAATCTTTTATATCTAAGAGTAAGACTCTTCCTTCTGTGTCATACAGCCTATTGCTATCAACTTATTTATAAAATTATTTTGTAAAATTAGTTGTAACATGCTTGAATGTGAACCACTAGTTGGAGAAGATATAGAAATTGTGCTCTCTGGACTTGTTTCTATGCTCTTATCTACTAACCTTTTTCTAAGCTGGTTAATAGTTTTATATATGAAGTCTGTTTAAGTAGGTCAGATCCCAGCATAGCTTTGTGAAATCAGGCCCTAAACAATTAATTTAGAGCAATTAAAATGAGTATCTGATGAAAAGGCGATTAGGTTAACTATATTTTAGAGCAGTGTCAAATTCTAATATTGATGTTATGTCTTTGCTTTGTGGTACTCCCATAACAATATTTTCAGAATCTTTGGACTACAGTTGAAAATTCTAGCTAATTATTGGCAAAAAATTGACATGAAGTGAGTGAAATAAAAAGCATGAGATATTTAAAAGGATGATAATGGACATTGGAGAATATTAAGATAGTATTTCACAGTACTACAAACTAATACAGTTATGTAAAGTCTAAAAATAAAATAAAATTAAAAAAAATAAATAAATAAAATACCAAAAAAAAAAAAAAAAAGAAAAAGAAAAAGAAAAGACAGGGCTTTTAGATTAAATTTAAATACAGTGTCCCATGATCAATTCTCTCCCTATAATTTCCCTTATGACTTTGAAACATGTTTTCTATTGATGTGTAAGGTGACTTTCTGAACTCCAAGAAAACACATTTATGGCTGGTTGTCAAGTGCAGCAGTCATTAGGTCTGATTTCTGGCTCTTTTCTTCCAGGCAAATGATATGATTGTTTTCTTGGCTCCTTTGCAATTTGCTGTGGCCAGCGTTGCTGGAGGATTGTTGAGTGGATGTAGCAAGTCTTCTTTCTGATCCCAACATTTAATTTTTGTGTGAAACCCTTTAAATATTTTTTTCTAGCCTGGTGACCAGCAAAAGTCAAGACAGTGGGTGCTCTGTAAATTTTGAGTGATTATGATGGAAAGATCTTCCCTGTGGATCAATAATATTTATGTAATATGAGTTATAAATAAATCTTTGTTATTTTAAATCTACCTTCATACAAGGTGGTAGGTATAATCAAGGTGATGAACACATCAGACATCCAAGCAACATACCATTCAATTATAAGACATGCAGATTCATTCACTCAGTACACTTGTGTATAAGCAGATACTGTGCTAGTCTCCAATTTACAAAGCTCAGAAATACATGGTGGCTATTCTCAGGCAACTCAATAGTTTGGTGGGAGATATATGAGTAAACAAATATATTCAACCTAACATGGAAAGAAATTAACACCCCTGTTTGCAAAAATGCTATGGGAACAGATTAGGGAACAGTTAATAGCTTGAGCCAGAGATAAGGGAAATCCTCCCAGAGAAAGTGACATGTGAATTGTATCTTGAAAGATGAGTAGGTTTTGCCAGGTGAATATAAGTATTCTAGGCAAAGGGATAATTCTATGTGACAGGTATGAAAGATCATATAATTAAAAGTTAGTTTTTTCTCTTTACAGTTTGTTGAACAGTTTTATAATTCAAAGCTAGTGTTTGTATCAATACTTTGATTGACTTGAAAGATAAAATACTTGTTGGCATATATATTATATACAAAGTGCATCTTTATATACATACTTACAGATATATACCTGAAAGAAAGCAATTAATTTTTTGTGACACTCAAGTAACATGGATTTGTATGGTACACACATGTCTCTCTCCCTACTATTACTGTAAGCTCTACAGTATCAGGGAAGACTTTCCATTTTGTTCAACCTTAAATGAATTGCCATTTATCTGCACAGTGCCAGTCCATAGTAAATGCATAATAACTGTTGAATGTATAAGCATTCTTGATTTTTAATGAAATATGTCATCTGATATCACTACTAGTTTATGCAATCTTTGAAAGTCTTCCAACCTTTCACTTTGGTTGAATTTTTGAAACATTTACCTTACATTTTAATTTCTTTACCCAACCTGTTGAATTACTTTAAAATAGTTCTTCAGTGAACTCTTCTCATTTAATGTGAAGCTAGGTGATGAATCTAGAAGTGTTAATTATGATAATAAACATATGATCTTTTTGAGTTCTTAATTTGTATTGAATCTAACAAACATATCCAAGAAAATGAAGTTTGAAAGCAAAGAAATGATCAAGTACTCACAACTGTATATCCTTCTCCAAGGGATCTTCCTGACCCAGGGATTAAACCCAGTTATCCTGCATTGCAGGCAGATTGTTTACTGTCTGAGCCACCAGGGAAGACCATATATTTCTTACCCTCTATTTTATCTTAACTAAATTTTAATCAAGTTTCTTTCTTCTCCATGGGTTCTTATACTTTGGCTTCCCCCAAATCTGAACAAATGTGAAATATTCCCTCTTAACAATATGTGATGCTTAATTTTATTCATCAACTTGGTTGCCAGTGATACCCAGATATTTCGTTAAATGTTATTCTGGATACTTCTGTTAAAGTGTTTTTTGAATGAGATTAACATTTAAATTAGCAGATTGAGTAAAGCAGATAACTCTCCATAATGCAAGTGAGCCTCATCCAATCAGTGAAGCCTTAAGACTGGTCTTCCCAGGACAAGAAGACATTCTGCCATACAGTTGCCCTTGTACTCAAACTGCCACTGTTCCCTGGATCTCCATCCTGCCTGGCTTACCTTGAAGATTTTAGGCTTATCAAGACTCTACAATCACAAGGCAATTGTTTTTCTATATATACATATCCTGGTGGTTTTGTTTTTCTAGAGAACTGTGACAGGTACACAATGAATCCATAGAATTAAAGTGGGCAAACCACAGTTAGAAACATATTTTGTCAGACCACTTTAAACATGCCCTTTGCTCACTCTCACTTCTTTGACTAATTTCCCCTCAGAAGTTTCTGTTGGCCCTGATGATCCCTCCATATATGAGAAAAGCTTTTTTCTGTTTGGTTTTGAGAAGCACTTTCAGATCCTGAAGTTGGAATGTTCTCCTCATTGCAGTAGTCTTTTCAGAAAAAGGGTCATCTTACCTAAGTTTGGATTTGTTTTTATTTGACACAGAAACCATTAAGGAAGAACAAGAAGATTCATATATAAAAATGGAAATGTGTTTAAGTCAGAGATAGATATAAATGAACACCAACAAAAAAAAGTCAGAAAAACTTGAAGATGAAAATACAAAGGAATGTAAGATATGCACAAAGAATAAGACAACAGATAAAATGATGAAAACAATTTAGATAAAAAAGTTGAAATAGTTGTTTCTTGGTTGCTAAAGTATACTTTTTTTGTTCAGAAATAAGCATGATATATGTTCAGTGAAAGCTGCCCAAAGGAAATAGGTGTTTATATTTAGATAATTGTTCCTGAGATTATTAACTGAATATATTTGTAGCTCTCTTTTTAATAGAAATTGATGGTAATATAATCATTAACCTATTGGTTATTATCTTAATTGTAGTATCATCAGTGGAATTACAGTGATATTCTCTTAATCATGAAGGAAATCATGTTGGCATCAATAGTCTATACTTAAAAAAAAATCTAAAGAAAATCCTTTTTCTCTTCTGCCCTTCTCAGCAAAATATCTCAAAATTTTTTAGACAAAGAAGATTTGGGAGAATGGCATTGAAACATGTAAAATATCATGTATGAAACAAGTTGCTAGTCCAGGTTCGATGCACGATACTGGATGCTTGGGGCTGGTGCACTGGGACGACCCAGAGGGATGGTATGAGGAGGGAGGAGGGTTCAGGATGGGGAACACAGGTATACCTGTGGTGGATTCATTTTGATATTTGGCAAAACTAATACAATAATGTAAAGTTTAAAAATAAAATAAAATTAAAAAAAAAACCCACATTTTTGTATAATGTGTCTAGATTCTATCTTACAGATTGTAAGCAGAATGGAGGAAAAGATGGCAATAATTGTGCAAAGGCTAGGAAGAGGCTTCTCTCTAGTATATAAACTGAGTGACTTTCTAGGCCATAGCTATCCTACCAGTCATGTACCCACCTATCAGTGGGCATTACTCATGTGGGAATGGATGCATCCCAAGTAGTAATTCAATGCTTAAATTGCCCTCAAGAGAGTATTTGATTTGAACTTATTGACAACCTTTGCTAAGGCCATTTCAAGAATATAGTAAAAGGAAAGTGCAGTGTTAAACTCATTAATTAGTTTTCTTGTATATTTCAGTGAGGGCAAAATATCAGACACATAGTAATTAGAAGATAATGTTAATTTTTCATTAACTCTAATTAATGTTGACTCTTCATGTTTCATTAACATTATTTCTGCTGACAAGGGAATTTAGCAAAAGTATGGGAAGGATCATCAGTCTACACTAGATAACATATTGTGGGTGTGGGAGGGGAGATGGATCTTCGAAATATGTTTTTTCTGGAATCAAGTGAAGTTCAATGACTTCAACCACAGAAAAAATTGTAAGGGCAGGAGAAAACTTGGGAAGCAGTTGTCTCATCATCTTAATTGTTAGGGAATTATTTCTATCATTTAAAAAATTATCGAGTTAAAGCCCTGTACTTCTTGAAGAATTCAACATTTCTTATCTTCAAAGCCACAGCTACAGGATAACATATTTGCCTAATGGAAGTTTCTGTAGTTATGGTCAGTTTCTTTCTTTCTTTCTTTTTTTTTTTTTTTTTTTGATCAGTGTTTTCTTTTTTATTATTATTATTATTATATTTTTTTACTTTACAATATTGTATTGGTTTTGCCATACATCAACATGCATCTACCACGGGTGTACACGTGTTCCCCATCCTGAACCCCCCTCCCACCTCCCTCCCCATACCATCCCTCTGGGTCATCCCAATGCACCAGCCCCAAGCTTCCTGTATCCTGCATCAAACCTAGACTGGCGATTCATTTCTTATATGATATTATACATGTTTTAAGTGTTTTCTTTATCAAGCATGAGTGAATGTTCCCAGTATACTTCTTTCAACACAAAGGGGAAGGTTGATCCTTCATTCTCCTTCAACTGCTGCTGCAGCTACACTGAGCTGCATGGTTCGTGTAAAAGGTGAAAGACAGAAGTCCAAAGAGGTGGAAATTTCCAGAATCTAGGGGAACAAAGAACTTCTTTTAAATAAGTTAATAGCTAAAATTTAAGGAGCTTTTATACTATTCCAGACATTGTTTTACATACTTTACAGAAATAATTAATTTGATTACCACAACAGCCAATCCAGTACTACTGTTACACTCAATTTACATATGAGAAAACCAAAGGATAGTTTGAAGAAAGTCACCCAAAGGTTACAAGGGTATTGACTGTGAGAATCAAGATTCAAATCCAGTGGTTGAGCACCAGAGCACATGTTCCTAACTCCTATACTAGTTGATAAATGCAAACTGTGAGTAAATACTTGGGTTTAGAGTAGTAGGCCTAGCAGAATGGGATGGTTTGTTTAACTAAATCATTTTGGAGATGGTTTCTTTGAGGTAAAAAATGGGAAAGAAAAAGATGTGGCTTGCTGGGCTAGGGAATAAGTGATTCTCCATGCATGTGAAAAATTAATCAAAATTAGTAAAAGGCAAGCAAAAAATCTAGATACAGGAGATAGCAGGAGAGGTTTTGGATGTAGGTAAGTCATTGAAGTGGAATGAATTTTTATCAAATGAAATAGTCTCTGTACATCTTTGTAATGAAAATAGAGCTGGTAACTTTGCCAAAATGCTGTCATCCCCATACAGGAAAGTTCAGTACATTTCAGTTGATCAGTCATGACTCTTTACAACCCCATGAGCCACAGCATGCCAGGCCTCCCTGTCCATCACCAGCTCCTGGAGTTCACACAAACTCATGTCCATTGAGTCGGTGATGTCATCCAACCATCCCATCCTCTGTCATCCCCTTCTCCTCCTGCCCTCAATCTTTCCCAGCATCAGGGTCTTCTCAAATGAGTCAGCTCTTCACATCAGGTGGCCAAAGTATTGGAGTTTCAGCTTCAGCATCAGTCCTTCCAATGAACACCCAGGACTGATCTCCTTTAGGATGGAATAGTTGGATCTCCTTGCAGTCCAAGGGACTCTCAAGAGTCTTCTCCAACACCACAGTTCAAAAGCATCAATTCTTCAGCGTTCAGCTTTCTTTATAGTCCAACTCTCACATCCATACATGACTACTGGAAAAACCATAGCCTTGACTAGACGGACCTTTGTTGGCAAAGTAATGTCTCTGCTTTTTAATTTGCTATCTAGGTTGGTCATAACTTTCCTTCCAAGGAGTAAACGTTTTTTAATTTCATGGCTGCATTCACCATCTGCAGTGATTTTGGAGCCCCCCAAAAATAAAGTCAGCTACTGTGTCCACTGTTTCCCCATCTATTTGCCATGAAGTGATGGGACAAAATGCCATGATCTTCGTTTTCTGAATGTTGAGCTTTAAGCCAACTTTTTCACTCTCCTCTTTCACTTTCATCAAGAAGCTCTTTAGTTCTTCTTCACTTTCTGCCATAGGAAAGGCAATGACTAAAACATTGAAGTCAGTCAGCCTGGGATTTATTCTAGATTTCATCACTTATTAGCTGTGTGAATTTCAGAAATGAGATGAGATGTAATTCCTTAGTAAAATGTTGATAATAATAGTACCTACCTCATGGGCTATTGCAGAATGAGAATTTTTTTAAAGAAGATAACGAACAGTTATTGTAAAGAAAGGAGGATGAAGAAGTAAAAGAGGAAATAATTGGCAATTATTGTTAAGAAAGGAGGAGGAAGAAGTAAAAGAGGAAGACAAAGGCTTATATGATTAAGGCTATCTTAATTTAGGTTGTAGTGTACCATGGCTATAGATAACTAAACTCTTCCTAAAAGAAAAAAAAAATTAAGAATTGTAAAGGCTATCATTTTCCAGTGGTATCCATTCATCCTTTGTCACATACAAGACAACTTCCAAGCATTCTTCATTTTCAGTCAGCTATATTCAAATATCTGCTTCCCTGGTAGCTCAGACTGTAAAGAAACTGCCTGCAATGCAGGAGAACCAGGTTCAATCCCTAGGTTGGGGAGTTACCCTGGAGCAGGGAATGGCTACCCACTCTAGTATTCTTGCCTGGATAATCCCTTGGACACCGAAGCTTGTGGGCTCTAGTCCATGGGGTCAGAGTTGGACATGACTGAACAACTAATGTATTTGAATATGAATTGAAATATACTTTTTCAGTTGAAGATGCATCCCATAATTCATACAACACATCAGATATTACCCTCTGTGTAACCAGTTTTTCTTTTCTCTCAAAATTAGGATGTCACTTAGTAGTCACTTATACTATGATTTATTGTGATAAAAGATAAGCCAATTAAATATGACAGAGAGGGAGGAGCTAAGATGGCAGAGGAATAGAATGGGAAGACCACTTTCTCCCCCACAAATTCATCAGAAGAACATTTAAACGCCAAGTAAATTCCACAAAACAACTTCTGAATGCTGGCAGAGGACATCAGGCACCCAGAAAAGCAGCCCATTGTCTTCGAAAGGAGGTAGGAAAAAATAGAAAAGACAAAAAAAAGAGACAATAGAGAGAGGGACGGAGCTCTGTCCCGGGAAGGGAGTCTTAAAAAGAGAGAAGTTTCCAAACACCAGGAAACACTCTCACTGCCGAGTCTGTGCCGAGCCTTGGAAGCACAGAGGGCAACATAACAGGGAGGAAAAATAAATAAACAATTAAAACCCACAGATTACATGCCCAATGGTAACTCCCCCAGCAGAGAAGCAGCGCAGACACCTGCACCCACCACTAGCAAGCGGGGGCTGGGCAGGGAGGCGTGGGCTGCATTGCTTAGAGTAAGGATCTAGCCTAAATGCCCTGAGCGCTATCTGAGTGAAATAACTTGGGCTAGCAAACCAGACTGTGGGATAACTACCACGTGAAAAGCCAGCCCTAACCTAAGACACCACCAGGCCCATGCACAGAACAAAGGACTGAACAGAGATAGCTGGTTACAGACCATCCCCCTCCGGTGACAGGCAGCCAGAGCCAGAAGGGCGCAATCACAGTCCCAGAGAGACATCATCTACAAAACTGTAAGCAGGCTTCTTTGCTAACTAAGACTTCCTGGGGTTCTGGACGGTCAACATCCACCTGAGAAGGTGTGCTGGTTGTACACACAGAAACCGAGTGGCAGGGAAGCGATAAGTCACAGCAACCACACTCACCAAACACCTCATCACCTGAGCTGCTCGGACCTGGGAAGGGCACAAAACGCAGGCCCAACTGATTCTGCGCCTCTGAGGACTACCCGAGTGCCTGAACCTGAGAAGCTTAGACCTGGGAGGTGCATGCAGCCCATGGCCGGCCTCAGATGGTTCCTAGTGGAGCAACCTAGAGCCTGAGCAGTGTGGGCAGGGAGGGTACACACGCCGTGAGCAGGGGCAGGCCCAGTGTGGCTGAGGCACTGCGAGCACAGGCCAGTGTTATTTGTTTGCAGTGTCCCTCCCTACCCATAGCACGATTGAACAAATGAGCCTAAAAAAAAAAAAAAAAAAAGTGTCCACCACCGCCCCCTTTGTGTCAGGGCGGAAATCAGACACTGAAGAGACCAGCAAACAGAAGAAGCTAAAACAGAGGGAACCACCTTGGAAGTGACAGGTGCAATAGATTAAAACCCTGTCGTTAGTACCGACTACATCGGAAGGGGCCTATAGATCTTGAGAAATATAAGCCGGAACAAGGACCTAGCCAAAAATGAACTGACCCCCCCAATACCCACAACAACACCAGAGAAAGTCCTAGATATATTTTTACGATCATTCTTTCTTTCTTTTTTAAAAAAATTTTAAGTCCTCTATTACTCCTTTAATTTTTACTTTTATAACTTACTATTAATTTGCAAAAAAAAGACCCTATTTTTTTAAAAAGCAAACTTCATATATATTTTTTTTATAATTTTTGTGACTGGGGTTTTTTTTTTTTTCTTTCTTTCTCTTTCTTTTTTTAATTTTTTTTCTTCTTTTGTTTAGCATTGCATTTTTAAAATTCCAAACTCCACTCTAGATTTTTAATTTTTAATTTTTGGTATTTGTTATCAATTTTGTACCTTTAAGAACCCAATCTTCAGTACCCATTTTTATTTGGGAGCAAGATTACTGGCTTGACTGCTGTCTCCCCCTTTGGACTCTCCTTTTTCTCCACCAGATCGCCTGTGTCTCCTCCCTAACCCCTCTCTACTCTACCCAACTCTGTGAATTTCTGGGTGTTCCAGATGGTGGAGAACACGTAGGGAACTGATTACTAGCTGGATCTGTCTCTCTCCTTTTCATTCCCCTCGTTTATCCACCTGGCCACCTCTGTCTCCTTCCCCCCTCTTCTCTTCTCTATATAACTCCGTGAACATCTCTGAGCAGTCCAGTTGTGGAGTGCACATAAGGAAGTGTTTACTGGTTAGACCGCTCTCTCCTCTATTGATTCCACCTCATCTCATTCGGGTCACCTCTAACTCCCTCCTCCCTCTTCTCTTCTCCATGTAACTGTGAACCTCTCTGGGTGTCCCTCACTGTGGAGAAACGTTTTATCTTTAACCTAGATGTTTTATCAATGGTGCTGTATAGAAGGAGAAATTTTGAGACTACTGTAAAAATAAGACTGAAAACTGGCAGCAGGAGGCTTAAGTCCAAACCCTGACTCCAGGGAACTCCTGACTCCAGGGAACATTAATTGATGGGCGCTCATCAAATGCCTCCACACCTACACTGAAACCAAGCACCACACAAGGGCCAACAAGTTCCAGAGCAAGACATACCACACAAATTCTCCAGCAACATAGGAACACAGCCCTGAGCTCCAATATACAGGCTACCCAAAGTTACTACAAAACCATAGACATCTCATAACTCATTACTGGACACTTCATTGCACTCCACAGAGAAGAAATCCAGCTCCACCCACCAGAACACCAACACAAGCTTCCCTAACCAAGAAACCTTGACAAGCCACCTGTACAAACCCACACACAGCAAGGAAACTCCACAATAAAGAGAACTCCACAAACTGCCAGAATACAGAGAGGACACACCAAACTCAGCTATATAAACAAAATGAAGAGACGGAGGAACACCCAACAGGTAAAGGAACAGGATAAATACCCACCAAACCAAGCAAAAGAGGAAGAGATAGGGAATCTACCTGATAAAGAATTCCGAATAATGATAGTGAAAATGATCCAAAATCTTGAAATAAAAATGGAATCACAGATAAATAGCCTGGAGACAAGGATTGAGAAGATGCAAGAAAGGTTTAACAAGGACCTAGAAGAAATTTAAAAAAAGATTCAATATATAATGCATAATGCAATAAATGAGATCAAAAACACTTTGGAGGCAACAAATAGTAGAATAACGGAGGCAGAAGATATGATTAGTGAAGTAGAAGATAGAATGGTAGAAATAAATGAATCAGAGAGGAAAAAAGAAAAACGAATTAAAAGAAATGAGGACAATCTCAGAGACTTCCAGGACAGTATTAAATGCTACAACATTTGAATTGTAGGAGTCCCAGAAGAAGAAGACAAAAAGAAAGACCATGAGAAAATACTTGAGGAGACAATAGTTGAAAACTTCCCTAAAATGGGGAAGGAAATAATCACCCAAGTCCAAGAAACCCAGGGGGTCCCAAACAGGATGAACCCAAGGCGAAACACACCAAGACACATATTAAACACACCAAGACACATATTAATCAAATTAACAAAGATCAAACACAAAGAACAAATATTAAAAGCAGAAAGGGAAAAACAACAAATAACACACAAGGGAATTCCCATAAGGATAACAGCTGATCTTTCAATAGAAACTCTTCAAGCCAGGAGGATATGGCAAGACATACTTAAAGTGATGAAAGAAAATAACCTACAGCCCAGATTACCATACCCAGCAAGGATCTCCTTTAAATATGAAGGAGAAATCAAAAGCTTTACAGACAAGCAAAAGCTGAGACAATTCAGCACCACCAAACCAGCTCTCCAACAAATACTAAAAGATATTCTCTAAACAGAAAACACAAAAAGGGTGTATAAACTCGAACGCAAAATGATAAAGTAAATGGCAACTGGATCATACTTATCAATAATTACCTTAAACGTAAATGGGTTGAATGCCCTAACCAAAAGACAAAGAATGGCTGAATGGATACAAAAACAAGACCCCTACATATGCTGTCTACAAGAGACCCACCTCAAAACAGGGGACACATACAGACTGAAAGTGAAGGGCTCGAAAAAGATTTTCCATGCAAATAGGGACCAAAAGAAAGCAGGAGTAGCAATACTCATATCAGATAAAATAGACTTTAAAGCAAAGGCTCTGAAAAGAGACAAAGAAGGTCACTACATAATTATCAAAGGATTAATCCAAGAAGAAGAGATAACAATTATAAATATATATGCACCCAGCATAGGAACACCACAATATGTAAGACAAATGCTAACAAATATGAAAGGGGAAATTAACAATAACACAATATTAGTGAGAGACTTTAATACCCCACTCACACCTATAGACAGATCAACTAAACTGAAAATTAACAAGGAAACACAAACTTTAAATGATACAATAGACCAGTTAGACCTAATTGATATCTATAGGACATTTCATCCCAAAACAATGAATTTCACCTTTTTCTCAAGTGCACACGGAACGTTCTCCAGGATAGATCACATCCTGGGCCATAAATCTAGCCTTGGTAAATTAAAAAAAAATATAAATCATTCCAAGCATCTTTTCTGACCACAATGCAGTAAGATTAAATCTCAACTACAGGAGAAAAACTATTAAGAATTCCAACATACGGATGCTGAACAACACGCTGCTGAATAACCAACAAATCAAAGAAGATATAAAAAAAGAAATCCAAATTTGCATAGAAACAAATGAAAATGAAAACAGAACAACCCAAAACCTGTGGGACACTGTAAAAGCAGTCCTAAGGGGAAAGTTCATAGCAATACAGGCATACCTCAAGAAACAAGAAAAAAGTCAAATAAATAACCTAACTCTACACCTAAAGCAACTAGAAAAGGAAGAAATGAAGAACCCCAGGGTTCGTAGAAGGAAAGAAATCTTAAAAATTAGGGCAGAAATAAATGCAAAAGAAACAAAAGAGACCATAGCAAAAATCAACAAAGCCAAAAGCTGGTTCTTTGAAAGGATACATAAAATTGACAAACCATTAGCCAGCCTCATCAAGAAACAAAAGGAGAAAAATCAAATCAATAAAATGAGAAATGAAAATGGAGAGATCACCACAGACAACACAGAAATACAAAGGATCATAAGAGACTACTATCAGCAATTATATGCCAATAAAATGGACAACGTGGAAGAAATGGACAAATTCTTAGAAAAGTACAACTTTCCAAAACCGGACCAGGAAGAAATAGAAAATCTTAACAGACCCATCACAAGCATGGAAATTGAAACTGTAATCTGAAATCTTCCAGCAAACAAAAGCCCAGGTCCAGATGACTTCACAGCTGAATTCTACCAAAAATTTAGAGAAGAGCTAACACCTATCCTGCTCAAACTCTTCCAGAAAATTGCAGAGGAAGGTAAACTTCCAAACTCATTCTATGAGGCCACCATCACCCTAATACCGAAACCTGACAAAGATGCCACAAAAAAAGAAAACTACAGGCCAATATCACTGATGAACACAGATGCAAAAATCTTTACTAAAATTCTATCAATTAGAATCCAACAGCACATTAAAAAGATCATACACCATGAGCAAGTGGGCTTTATCCCAGGGATGCAAGGATTCTTCAATATCCGCAAATCAATCAATGTAATACACCACATTAACAAATTGAAAAATAAAAGTCATATGATTATCTCAATAGATGCAGAGAAAGCCTTTGACAAAATTCAACATCCATTTATGATAAAAACTGTCCAGAAAGCAGGAATAGAAGGAACATACCTCAACATAATAAAAGCTATATATGACAAACCCACAGCAAACAGTATCCTCAATGGTGAAAAAGTGAAAGCATTTCCCCTAATGTCAGGAACAAGACAAGGGCGCCCACTTTCACCACTACTATTCAACATAGATTTGGAAGCTTTGGCCACAACAATCAGAACAGAAAAAGAAATAAAAGGAATCCAAATTGGAAAAGAAGAAGTAAAACTCTCACTGTTGGCAGATGACATGATCCTATACATAAAGAACCCTAAAGACTCCACCAGAAAATAACTAGAGCGAATCAATGAATATAGTAAAGTTGCAGGATATAAAATCAGCACACAGAAATCCCCTGCATTCCTATACACTAATAATGAGAAAATAGAAAGAGAAATTAAGAAACAATTTCATTCACCATTGCAACGGAAAGAATAAAATACTTAGGATTATATCTACCTAAAGAAACTAAAGACCTATATATATAAAACTGTAAAACACTGGTGAAAGTAATCAAAGAGGACACTAGCAGATGGAGAAATATACCATGTTCATGGATCTGAAGAATCAATATAGTGAAAATGAGTATACTACCCAAAGCAAACTATAGATTCAATGCAATCCCTATCAAGCTACCAATGGTATTTTTCACAGAGCTAGAACAAATAATTTCACAATTTGTATGGAAAGACAAAATGCCTCGAATAGCCAAAGAAATCTTGAGAAAGAAGAATGGAACTGGAGGAATCAACAAGCCTGACTTCAGGCTCTACTAAAAAGCCACAGTCATCAAGACAGTATGGTACTGGCACAAAGACAGAAATATAGATCAATGGCACAAAATAGAAAGCCCAGAGATAAATCCAAACACCTATGGACACCTTATCTTTGACAAAGGAGGCAAGAATATACAATGGAGAAAAGACAATCTCTTTAACAAGTGGTGCTGGGAAAACTGGTCAACCACTCGTAATAGAATTAAACTAGAACACTTTCTAACACCATACACAAAAATAAACTCAAAGTCGATGAAGGATATAAACATAAGACCAGAAACTATAAAACTCTTAGAGGAGAACATAGGCAAAACACTCTCTGACATACATCACAGCAGGATCCTCTATGACCCACCTCCCATAATGCGGGAAATAAAAGCAAAAATAAACAAATAGTATCTAAATAAAATTAAAAGCTTCTGCACAACAAAAGAAACTATAAGCAAGGTGAAAAGACAGCCTTCAGAATGGGAGAAAATAATAGCAAATGAAGGAACTGACAAACTACTAATCTCAAAAATATACAAGCTACTCCTGCAGCTCCATTTCAGAAAATAAACGACCCAATCAAAAAATGGGCCAAAGAACTAAACAGACATTTCTCCAAAGAAGACAAACAGATGGCTAACAAACACATGAAAAGATGCTTAACATCATTCATTATCAGAGAAATGCAAATCAAAATCACAATGAGGTACCATATCATGCCAGTCAGAATGGCTGCGATACAAAAGACTACAAGCATAAATGCTGGAGAGGATGTGGAGAAAAGGGAACCCTCTTACACTGTTGGTGGGAATGTAAACTAGTATAGCCATTATGGAGAACAGTGTGGAGATTCCTTAAAAAAACTGGAATTAGAACTGCCATACAACTGAGCAATCCCACGGCTGGGCATACACACTGAGGAAACCAGAATTGAAAGAGACACTTGTACCACAATGTTCATCACAGCACTGTTTATAATAGCCAGGACATGGAAAGAACCTAGATGTCCATCAGCAGATGAATGCATAAGAAAGCTGTGGTACATATACACAATGGAATATTACTCAGCCATTAAAAAGAATACATTTGAATCAGTTCTAATGAGGTGGATGAAACTGGAGCCTATTATACAGAGTGAAGTAAGCCAGAAAGAAAAACACCAGTATGGTATACTAGAGCATATATATGGAATTTAGAAAGATGATAACGATAACCCTGTATGCGAGACATCAAAAGAGACACAGACATAAAGAACAGTCTTTTGGACTCTGTGGGAGGGTGGGGGGATGATTTGGGAGAATGGTATTGAAACATGTATAATATCATATAAGAAATGAATCACCAGTCCAGGTTCAATGCAGGATACAGGAAGCTTGGGGCTGGTGCACTGGGATGACCCAGATGAATGGTATAGGGAGGGAAGTGGGAGGGGGTGTTCAGGATTGGGAACACGTGTACACCCGTGGCAGATTCATGTTGATGTATGGCAAACCAATACAATATTGTAAAGTAATTAGCCTCTAATTAAAATAAATAAATTTAAATTTAAAAAATAAAATAAAAAAGCACACATGAAGTTTAGAATCGTAACCATTTTTAAGTTTATAGTCAGATAGTGTTGTGTTAAGTATGGGCTACCCTAGTAGCTCAGTGTAAATAATCTGCCTGAAATGCATGGGATGCGGGTTAGATACCTGGGTTGGAAAGATTCCCTGGAGAAGGAAATGGCAACCCCCTCCACTATTCTTTCCTGGGCAATCCCATGGACAGATGAGCCTGGTGGGCTACAGTCCATGGGGTCACAAAAATTCCAACACAACTTAGCGACTTAACAAGAATGTGTTAAATATATTCAAATTGTACAACAACACATCTCCCACACTTTTTCATATAGCAAAATTGAAACTACATTCATTAAACAACTCCTCATTTTCCCCTGCCCCAAGCCACTGGTGGCCACCAGCAACAAATTCATACAATTGTACTACCTTGAATACTTTATATAAATGGAATCATGTGGTATCTGTCTTTTTGAGACTGATTTATTTCACTCACATATGTTCTCAAGGTTCATCAGTGTTGTAGCATATGACAGGGTTTCCTTCCATTTTAAGGCTGAATTAAAGTTCATTGTTTGTATACATCACATCCATCTATGGATACGTGGGTTGCTTTTTTTTGGCTATTGCAAATATTGCTGATATGGACATGGTTATGCCAATCTGTCTTTGAGATACTGGGTTTTAATTCTTTCAGATATATAACCAGAAGTATGATTGCTGATAATTCTCTTTTCAATATTTTGAGGAGCTGTCACATTTTTCTCCAAAGTGACTGTGCCATTTTATGTTCTTACCAATAATGCACTCTGTTCCAGTTTGTCTAGTGGTATCCTCACCAATACTTGTTACTTTTTTTTTTTTGATAGTAGCCATCCTAATGTGATTGAAGTGATATATCACTTTGATTTTGATTTGCATTTCCCTAGGGACTAATGATGTTGATCATCTTTTCATATGCTTATTGGCCATTTGTATGTAATATTTGAAGAAATGCCTATTTAAGTCTTTCCCTCAGTTGTTACTTGTGTTGTTTGCTTTTTTGTGTGGTTGAGTTATAGGAAATCTTTATATATTCTGGATATTAACACCTAATGATATAGGTGATTGGAAAACACTTTCTTCAATTTATTAGCTTGCATCTTCAAACTATGTTGATTATGTCCTTTGATGCACAAAGATTTTTGTTTTATATAGTTCTATGTATCTATTTTTTATTTTGTTGCCTGTGCTTTTAATCCCATATTTAAGAATATACTGCCAAATCTAAATCCAATGTCATGAAGCTTTTACCCTGTGTTTTCATTCCGTAGGTTTTTTTGTTTTTCAGTCTTTGATCAATTTTGAATTATTTTTTGTATATGATATAAGGTTAGGGTCCAAGATAATTATTTTGCATTTGGATGTCAGTTGTTCCAGCATTATTTGTTAATGAGGCTGTCCTTTCCCTATTGAGTGACCTTGGTGAAATGATATATGGTGAAAATTTCACCATATATGTGAGAGTTTATTTCTGTGCTGTCAGTTTTATTCCACGGTCTGTATGCCTGTCTTTACATCAATACCACATTGTTTTGATGACTAACTTTGTAATAATTTTTGAGATCAGAAGTATGAGACCTCCAACTTTGTTCTTTTTCAAGGTAATTTTGGCTCTCTGGAGTCCTTTAGTTTAGATATGCATTTTAGGATGGAGTTTTGTATTTCTGCAAAGTATCAGGGGCATCTTAATAGGGATTACATTGAATCTGTAGACTGCTTTTGGTAATATTTACACTTTAACAATATTGAGTCTTTCAATCTATAAACATGAAATGTCTTTTCATTTATTTGCATCTTCTTTAATTTTTTAAAGTAGTGTTTTGTGGTTTTTAGTGTACAAGGGTGCTAAATTTTGTCTTTCCTTCTAGGTAAAATTTATTCTTAAGTAGTTTATTAATATTATTATAAATGGAATTTTTTATTCATTTGCTTTTTAGCTTATTTATTGTTAGTGTATAGAGACACAACTGGCATTTATGTGTTGATTTTGTAGCCAGCAACTTTGTTCTGAGTTTTTTGATTAGTTCTAGCAGGTTTTTTTTTTTTTTAATGGAATCTTTAGAATTTTCCACATATAAGATTATGTTTTACCTATAAGAACATTAAGAATAAAGTAAAAATGAGAATTTAGACTTTTCTTATATGTCTTTACCTCCCTGGCTGTTATATTAAGAGAGGAAAGTGAGGGAGGGAGGGCTGGTGGGTCTACATCACATCTGTAAAACACCAAATATATAGAATTAATCTTATAAAAAGATTATGTCATCTGTAAACAAACATAATTTACTTTTTCTTTTCCAATTTGGATGCTTTTTATTTATTTATTTTTCCTTTACTTGTTTGCTCTGGTTAAGTCTTCCAGTACTATATTGAATAGAAATGTTAAAAACAGGCATCCTTTTGTAGCTCTTGATCCTAGAGGAAAATCTTTCAAGTCTTTTACCATTTAGTATGATGTTAACTATAGGATTTTTATATGTGACTTTTATTATGCTGAGGTAGTTTATATACTTAGTTTGTTGAATATTTTTTATCATGAAAGGGTGTTAAATTTTGTTAAACATTTTTATATTAATACTGCTTATTATTTTAATACTTTATTAATAATAAGATTTATTATTTATCACTGAGTATTATTGCTTATATACATATATTACAGTTTATCTTATCATTCTTCTGTTGATGGATATCTGGGTTGTTCTAGTATTTGGCTATCATGAACTAGTGGTCATATTTTAAACCAGCCAGATTCAAATCAAATAGCCTCATCTGCTCTGTTTCCAGTGCAATTCATCATTGTATTTCTTGGGTTTCTTATCTGCTTATACATGACCCTTGGTTGTCAGTGGACTATGTTCCCTCCAACTAGCATTTAAAACCTTCCAAAATGTGAACCCACCTAGCTTTGTGCTTTTATCCTCCATAATAACAACATTCTGCCCATGGTGTTGCTAGCCCCTAAATAGGGCAAACCAATTTCTTACTTTCACTCATGGTTTCATTTGTAATAATCATAACAAATAATAACAACATTAACACTGTTTTCCTTCTGTCTGTTTTAAAGATCCATTCCTGCTGGTGAACTTATTGGACGTGTGTATATGCCTCTTATCTCTCTAAAAGATTGTTTTATTCATAACTCAGTAGAGAATAACACATAACATCTATGGGTACTTTTTGGGCAATATTTGTTGGGG
The DNA here is from genome assembly GCF_029407905.1 of Bubalus kerabau. NCBI lineage: Eukaryota > Metazoa > Chordata > Mammalia > Artiodactyla > Bovidae > Bubalus > Bubalus kerabau. Next base: position 53,953,263 of record NC_073647.1, on the reverse strand, counting down.
AATATTTGTTGTTCATTCATTTGTTTCTGTGTTTGTCCTTTTAATCTATCCCCACTGAGTACTTCTATGCATCTGGGCATAAAATGGTGGCTAAGACTGAGTTCATGTCCTGAACTTATATTCTAGTGAGGGAGACCTACATATATCTAAAAAGTCTAGGAATTTATAATTAAAAACTGAGCCAATAACAAGGAAAATACAAGGAAATATGATAATATACAAGGGGACATGATCTTTTCTTCAGGGGAAGGAGAACCAAGACAGATTTCCCTAAAGAATTGACATTTAAGATGAAATTTTAATACTGAGTAGAAATTAAGTAGAAATTAGGAAAGGAGTATGTCAAGGCTGTATGTTGTCACCATGCTTATATAATTTATATGCAGAGTACATCGTTCAAAATTCCAGGCTGGATGAAGCTCAAGCTTGAATCAAGATTGCTGGGAGAAATATCAATAACCTCAGATTACAGATGACACCACCTTAATGGCGGAAAGTGAAGCAGAACTTAAGAACCCCTTGATGAAAGTGAAAGAGGAGAGTGAAAAAGCTGGCTTAAAACTTAACATTCCAAAAGCTAAGATCATGCCATTTTATCCCATCACTTCATGGCAAATAGATGGGGAAAAAATGGAAACAGTAACAGACTTTATTTTCTTGGGCTCCAAAATCACTGCAGATGGTGACTACAGCCATGAAATTAAAAGACATTTGCTCCTTGGAAGAAAAACAATGACCAACCTAGAAAGAAAGAAAGAAAGTGAAGTCACTCAGCTGTGTCTGACTCTTTGTGACCCCATAGACTGTAGCCTACCATGCTCTTCTGTCCATGGGATTTTCCAGGTGAAAGTACTGGAGTGGGTTGCCTTTCATTCTCCAGGGGATCTTCCCAACTCAGGGATTGAACCCGGGTCTCCTGCATTGCAAGCAGAGCCATCTGAGCCACGACGGAAGTCAATGACCAACCTAGACAACATATTAAAAAGCAGAGACGTCACTTTGCATTCAAAGGTCCATATAGTCAAAGCTGTGGTTCTTCCAGTAGTCATGTAAGGATGGGAGAGTTGGACCATAAAGAAGGCTGAGCACCAAAGAATTGACGCTTTCAAACTGTGATGCTAGAGAAGACTCTTGACTCCCTTGGAGAGCAAAGAGATCAAACCAGTCAATCCTAAAGGAGATCAGCCCTGTATATTCATGGGAAGGACCGAAGCTGAAACTCCAATACTTAGGCCACCTGATGTGAAGAGCCAAATCATTGGTTAAGACTCTGATGCTGGGAAAGATTGAAGGCAGGAGGAGAAGGGGGTGACAGCAGGTAAAATGGTTGAATGGCATCATCAACTACATGGACACGAGTTTGAGCAAACTCAAGGAGATACTGAAGGACAGGGAAGCCTGGCACACTGCAGTCCATGGGATCACAAAGGGTTGGACACGACCAAGTGACTGAACAATAAAAATTAAGCAGGCAAGTCAGGGGAAGTGTGCAGAAATGCAATTTAGGCAGAAGGAACATTTGCTAGAGCCCTAAAACATGAGGGATCTTGAAGAGTGGGTACTGACAGTGACTATGTGGCTGGAGTACAGAGCACTGTGTGGAGAGTAGAAGGAAATTTGGATGGAGAGCTAGGCAGGGTCTTGTAGGGCCTTCATAAGCCAGGGTAAGGATTTTGGTCTTTATCCTAAGAATGATTAGAAATCATTAAAGAATTTATGTTTTTAAACTATCACCCTGGTTATAATATTGGGGATAGATTGTAATGGACAAATGCAGGGAGAAAAGTTAAGAGGCTGAGGCTGTGTTGTTGGCTGATGATGGTTCTTTGAACTTGGGTGGTGGAAGCAGGGATAGAAGTGGACAGTTCAAGGTTTATTTGGAAGGTAAAATCAGTGGAAATTGGTGGTCAGATATGGTTATCAATTGAAGGGGTGTTAAGAATGATTTCTAGTGTTTTAAGTTATGTGGATGGGTGGTGATAGTGTCATTTACTTCCACATATGGCAACTCCTCCCCCACTTACATGGTCTTGCACACATGCTTGCACACCCAATCTTTGATGCCAAAAAACTTTATTCCAGGTATGCTATTTTGCTCTTAATGTAGAGAAGTTGTACAAAGGTAGTGTGTGGTTGTTAGGCTCCTAGATATGTGAGTTGATCAACTGACTATACCAGTCTATTCCAAAGTCACTTTAGGAAAAATTGGAAAAAAAGAACTCAGAGCTCTATCTTAAGGCACACAAGAAGAATTGTTTTTTTTAAATCGCTTATGGGTGTTTCTTTATTTTTTTTTATAGGCAATCATTTTTATTATTATTATTATTATTTTAACTTTACAATATTGTATTGGTTTTGCCATACATCAACATGCATTTTTGAGTAGTGTCACATACATAATACTTTAAAGACTTGCTTCTCTAGTGTGGCTCTAGAGAGCCTTGAGAAATTCTCTAATAGTATAATTCCTTGGGTATCTGAGCAATTTGGTAGCTATTCTACAGTTCAGCAGGGACTTTGTTATGAATGAAGTGCCTCTTATTGGCTTCTGAAGGAAGTTGCCCAACTGCTCATGGGAAAGGGAGTTTTATGATATGGAAGAGGTCAATCATTCAATAGTAGCTGGACCTGAGGCTGCACTTGCAACTTGTGAAAGGTGGTGCATTACAAACTGAAAGGAATTTAAGGAACTACTAGATATTAGGCTAAGGAAGCCTTTTATTGCCTAAGTCCTGCTCTGTCACAGCAGGAATTACCTGCAGGGGAAGAGGAGATTGTCCAACCTGAAAAAGCATATTAGATTTAATTATTAAATTCCAAATCAATGTTCACATTACATGATTCATCATCAAGCCAAGTACCTGTAGAGACCTCCTTTGGCACTGCATCAAGTTCATAAAGGTAACACTCTTCCTAACTGGAAATATGGTGTTTTATTTCACTATGATTCTTACTTTCTTCTAGATTATTCCTTACCCTTTGTCTAAAAGGGAACCCTTTTGAGAGGAAAGATCATGAGATTTCTGAAGAGTCCATCTGCTCCCTACATTTTTTCCCTTGACAACCTGGTTGCTTTCAAACTGATACTGAAACAAGACACGCATCCAGGTTTACCTAATGCCAGCCAGCCTCAGCATCGTTAACATAAGTCAAAAGGTTATTAATCACAGTGGGAAATTTATTCATCTTTTAAAAAATAGAGAATCTAAAATTCATATCAGGGCTAGAAATCCAAGTTTGAAAGCAGTCTTTGAAATTCTTATAATTCAAAATCAACACAGGCAGTAGTAATTAGCCAGGGACATTTGTTAGCTCCCCCAAGGTGTACAGGTGCTTAAGACAGAGGCTGATTTAGGGACCTCTGAATCCAGAAAATTCCACAGGGATGAAAGTCTTCTTAACTAAGAGTTGTTTCCTTAAGCTTGTAGCTTATTACCAGGAGGTTATGTAACATGGGATAGCACATGGAAGGGAAACTGTCATTGAGAGGTGTAGCCCCAATGTTCATTGAATGGTCCCTTCCAGAACTGTCTATTTACTTAGGAACAACTATCAGGAGAATTTAAGAATTATGAGTTTGGACTTGATAAGTGCTTGTCTTACTCACTGTACATTTTCCTTTCTTTGTATAGGAAAAAGTCACCTTTAAAATCTAATCTTTAATGCTTTTTAAGACACAAAGATGTAAGTTGACTAGTGAAATGCACTTATTTTAATACTGTATTTCTGTTTGTGACAGTTAGATTTTTGCCTGCAGCTTGCCCTGTAGGGTGTTGGGAGTAGGTTGGTAGATATCCTTTCACCTTTGAATCACAATCTTTTCATCAAATAGACAGAACCCTTAAAAAAAGGGGAAAACACTTTTAGGAAATAAATTTGATTTTTGAATCACCCAGTCTTCAGTAGAGACTGTGTTTATAACATGACATGATCACCAAAATGAAAATTGCTTTCATGCTGTATAGATGTAACATCATTCTCTGCAATCCAGCTATTTCTCTTCAATTTTTATTGGAATTAACAACTTTGGTATGTGATACTGGTGAGATGCCATATACTATGGTTGAAACCAACAATATAATTGCTTCCCCCACCATCTATCTTATTTATCACCTTAAATTTCGTTCCATCCTATAGGAAAATGACTGGGTAATGTTCAAGTATCACATCAGTATGTTTCATCCTTTTCTGTTCTACAACATAATTACACATAGTAAATCTTGAGTTATCCTTGCTGACAGGCCAATAGTTGGTAGGTGATAGGGGAGATATAGGTCATCTTGGAGAAGGTATTCCAAGGCATTGAAAGCATTGGTGTATGTTGCTAGAGGAATAACATTATGCAATCATGATAATAAATTCTCCTTTTCTAAAAGCCTCACAGAAATTCACTGCATTGATGAAACTAAACAAGTTGGACTGCACACATGAAGGGAAAGGATCACGTGCTTAGAGCATTTTGAAAGAAGTTTGCAATGGTCACAAATCCATTGGGAATTTCAGATCATTTGTATATTTGTACGTGATTCTGATGTGCTTTGTTTGATAAACTTAGTGTGCAGTTTTTTTACAGGAGAAATCAAGGATAGGACAAGTTGTGCTTCTATTGAACAAGGGTTTGTTTGTGCACGTTAGATATTGTGAATGATGCGATTGTATATCCTTCTTTAAGTCCTTTGCCTGACAGCTTAGACCCAAAATTTTGGCTCACTTTTTCCATTGTGTAGGACTTATCAAGTTTTTTCTTGACTAACTTGACACACTGAACTCTCTTGGACTTTACAGATTTTATTTCTCCTTTGTATTCTGGTTCCACTTATTTTTTTTTTAATTTATTGCATTTTATTGTATTGCATGCATCTTTGTGAACTGCTAAGCTGCCTCATAGTGTTTCTGGGACAAGCCATGATATGGAAGTGAGGGTGGGGTAGGAGAAGAGAGGGAGAGTTTGTGTGTGTATGTGTGTGTGTGTATGTATGTGTGTGATATAGTGTGTGTGTATGTATATGTGTGATACTGTGTGTGTGTGAGAGAGAGAGAGAGGGGGAATGATTGATTTGTGAACGCAGCCTAGCTGACCAATACAACTATCTCTGTGGCGAATTAAATTTGCTGGCAAGCACACATGATGGCAATAAGACAAAACAAAACAAACAAACAAACAAAAAAACAAAAAAAAAATCAGGCCCACTGCTATCCAACCTACCACCTCAGTAAGTTTCAGGTTCTTAAGACAAAAATGAAAACTTTGACTATATTTCATGTACTATAGTTAGATTCACCTCACCACCTTCCCTGTTAAATTGATTGTTATCACTTTAAACCCTTAATGAAGGATTCAAAATATTCATACTCCTCAGTTAACTAGAATTGGTCTTAATTTTTATGGAAAATAGCAGATAAGAAGGACATAAGCTAATTTCCAAGATTTGTTTCTTAAAACTTAGCTTCTACTGCTATATGGTCTTGTGTGTGTTACTGTCAACCCATTGTTTGTGCCATTCTTGAGCTCTGTATTTAGAATTTGCTCTGCTTAGAATACACTACTCCCTAACTTAATACGTTGGCAAACTACTAATATTTCAAGCCTTAGCTCAAGTATCCTCTCTAAGAGAATCTTTATGAACCATTTCCAAGCTGAGTTGGATACCTGCCTAACTCTAACTTAAGATCTTGTGTCTACCTCTATTGGCCTATACTGTATTTAAACTATGTGTGTCCTTCTACTGGATTTTGAGTGACCTGAAAGAGAAATAAGTATGTCATACTTACTCCTTGTTGTGTCCCTAGAACCTTCCATAGTATGCCCTTTTAACAGGAATTCAATTAAATGAATTAATTAAATAATTGTCTTAATACTCTGTCAGTCTAAATGACCAGGGGTTCACATGATCTGAGCATGCTTATAAAATGATTATTTATTTGACCATTTTATGATTTGGTTTATTTTGAAATGGAAGCAACCAGAATCTCACCTCTAAATATATGTCTACAGGCCCCCAATGAGCAGCTGGGAAAATCCTGTGCTAGCCCCTTGTTGTTAGATAAGTTTATAAGGGCATTCTTCTGTGGGTGACAACTGTCCCACACAGCACCTGCTTTTGGCCTATCTTTACTAAGCCTAGAATCACTGGGTAATTTTTCCCTCCAATGTCTGCCCACCTTTTCAACCCTGTGGAGGCAGTTAAACACTTCAGTTGGTAAGAACACAACCCAATTATAAGGAGAACTGCTGAATCTTTCAGATAAAATCAATAATTCAGAGACTAAAGCATGGGATAATGGAGTTAAAGTTAGCATCTAAAGCTTTGAATCTCTCATGTAAATAGACTAAAAGAGGCCCCAGTATTTTAAAGCTAGTTCAAATAGGCCAGGTGTCAGAGTTCATCTCTTTGGTGAATTTTAGAAAACACATATCATTTACTATGGTAACATAATTATACTGCTAGAAAATATTTTTTTTCTGAACATGTAGCAGAGAAAATTATTGCACAGGAGGGGGTTAATGAAATTGTCTTCCAGTGGAGTAACTAATCAAAGGACAGAGAGCGGGGTATTAGGTTTCCTAGAGGCTTAGTTCCCTAAATTATGTATTGTTAGAGGTAGGGAGTCTACACATTTTAGGTGGAAACAGATGAGTTAAAGGGAGGTGAGAGAGGGGTTCAGGATGGGGAACAAATGTACACCCATGGCTGATTCATGTCCATGTATGGCAAAAACCACTACAATATTGTAAAGTAATTAGTCTCCAATTAAAATAAATAAATTAATTTAAAAAAATAAGCCACACAGCTTTACTGACTATGAATTTGCATTCTTTTTTTGTCTTAAATTATGTGACTAAAGCTATAAACTTTAGTACCACTAAAACTTTCTTTCTAATATTGCCATAATCTATCCACTGTGATATCAGTGACAACTTTTTAAAGATATTTGTGAAAACACCATGACCTATAGTCTATGAAGATCATAGTTTTCAATTACGTATTTAATAATTTTCAAAATGGGAGTGAAAAAAGTATGTGATTTCAATTAATTGAATGTAAAATCCCATGGAGTGTTATTTAAGACTCAGGAAGTAGAGAGTTGCATATTTTAGAGCTTATATGAACTTTAGAAGTCCTCTACTATGCCCTCTCCACTCTGTATAGATGAGAAATTGAAAAGAGAAGGTAACATGCCATTCACCAAGTCACACAGCTTGCAGGTCCCAAACAGGCAGTCACATGATTTTCTTTCTTGAAGTATACTTTTCCATTTTTCTTTGCTCTTTAATGTATTTTTTGAATTACCATTCTTTTTCCTCTCTTCTAATGGAGTGACACTAAAGCATTAGGATACTATTAGTGAAGAAATGCAATGTCAAAATATATATTTGGTTTAGAGTGTCAGTAGATTACTGAACTATTCAAATGAAAAGTTTAAACGTCCTTGGATTATTTCTGGAGAGAAGAGCAACTTAATGGACATTTTAATATCTGTCCTATAATCCCCAAAGGTGTTTTAACTTGATGATTAGGCAGTTATTCTCATATTTTATAAGAGAAATAAGTGTTTTCAAGTAAATTAGCATCAATATCAGAACGGAAAATTAAGATAAGTTTGAAATATTTACTGATATAGGAGAAATAAGTGTTTTCAAGTAAATTAGCATCAGTATCAGAACAGAAAATTAAGATTAGTTTGAAATATTTACAGATAGTGAGTTATCAAATATTAGAATGAGTTAGTAAAAGATATACATAATTGAGTGGCACATTCAAGGAAACTTTTTAAATCTATTTTGAATAAATCAACCTATATATTTCACTGACAGTATTTTTTGATATATTTACATAAGGGAAAACTGATTCAACAATGGTTAGGACTAAACATATAGTAAATAAATGAAATTGCTTTATTGTTTTAATGAAAATCTCATTCTGTGACTTCAGTTCAGTCATTCAGTCATGTCTCACTCTTTGCAACCCCATGGACTGCAGCAAGCCAACCTTTTAAGTCCATCAACAACTCCCAGAACTTGTTCAAATTCATGACATTCGAGTCGGTGATGCCATCTAACCATCTCATCCTCTGTCATTCCCTTCTTCTACTGCCTTCAAACTTTCCCAGAATCAGGGTGTTTTCCAATGAGTCAGGTCGTTGCATCAGGTGGCCAAAGTATTGGAGTTTCAGCTTCAGCATCTGTCCTTTCAATGAATATTCAGGACTTAATTCCTTTAGGATGGACTGGATGGATCTCCTTGCTGTACAAGGGACTCTCAAGAGTCTTCTCCAAAGATGGCGGAGGAATAGGACGGGGAGACCACTTTCTCCCCAACAAATTCATCAAAAGAACATATAAACACTGAATAAATTCCACAAAACAACTTCTGAATGGTGGCAGAGGACATCAGGCACCCAGAAAAGCAGTCCATTGTCTTCAAAAGGAGATGAATGATGCTGTATAGAAGGAGAAGTCTTGAGACTACTATAAAAATAAGACTGAAAATCAGAAACAGGAGGCTTAAGTCCAAATCCTGAGAACACCAGAGAACTCCTTACTCCAGGGAACATTAATTGACAGGAGCTCATCAAACGCCTTCATACCTACACTGAAATCAAGCACCAACCAAGGGCCAAGAAGTTCCAGAGAAAGACATTCCATGCAAATTCTCCAGCAACACAGGAACACAGCCCTGAGCTTCAATATGCAGGCTGCCCAAAGTCACTCCAAACCCACTGACATCTCATAACTCATTACTGGACACGTCATTACACTCCAGAGAGAAGAAATCCAGCTCCACCCACCAGAACATTGACACAAGCTTCCTTAACCAAGAAACCTTGACAAGCCTCCTGTACAACCTCACCCACAGTGAGGAAACTCCACATTAAAGAAAACTCCACAAACTGACAGAATACAGAAAGGCCACCCCAAACTCAGCAATATAAACAAGATGAAGAGACCGAGGAGTACCCAGCAGGTAAAGGAACAGGATAAATGCCCACCAAACCAAACAAAAGATGAAGAGATAGGGAATCTACCTGATATAGAATTAAGAATAATGATAGTGAAAATGATCCAAAACCTTGAAATCAAAAGGAAATCACAGATAAATAGCCTGGAGACAAGGACTGACAAGATGCAAGAACGATAAAACAAGGACCTAGAAGAAATAAAAAAAGGGTCAATATATAATGAATAATGCAATAAATGAGATAAAAAACACTCTGGAGGCAACAAATAGTAGAATAACGGAGGCAGAAGATACAATTAGTGAAGTAGAAGACAGAATGGTAGAATTTAATGAATCAGAGAGGAAAAAAGAAAAACAAAAGAAAAGAGGACAACCTCAGAGATCACCAGGACAAAATTAAATGCCACAACATTCGAATCATAAGAGTCCCAGAAGAAGAAGACAAAAAGAAAAACCATGAGAAAATACTTGAGGAGATAATAGCTGAAAATTTCCCTAAAATGAGGAAGGAAATAATCACCCAAGTCCAAGAAACACAGACAGTCCCAAACAGAATAAACCCAAGGTGAAACACCCCAAGAAACATATTAATCAAATTAACAAAGATCAAACACAAAGAACAAATATTAAAAGCAGCAAGGGGAAAACAACAAATAACACACAAGGGGATTCCCATAAGTATAACAGCGGATCTTTCAATAGAAATTCTTCAGGCCAGGAGGAAATGGCAAGACATAATTAAAGTGATGAAAGAAAATAACCTACAGCTCAGGTTATTGTACCCAGCAAGGATCTCATTCAAATATGAAGGAGAAATCAAAAGCTTTACATACAAGCAAAAGCTGAGAGAATTCAGCACCACCAAACCAGATATCCAACAAATGCTAAATGATCTTCTCTAGACAGGAAAAACAGAAACGGTGTATAAACTCAAACCCAAAACAATAAAGTAAATGGCAACAGGATCATACTTATCAATAATTACCTTAAATGTAAAATGGGTTGAATGCCACACCCAAAAGACAAAGACTGCCTGAATGGATACAAAAACAAGACCCCCTATATATGTTGTCTACAAGAGACCCACCTCAAAACAAGGGACACATACAGACTGAAAGTGAAGGGCTGGAAAAATATTTTCCATGCAAATAGAGACCAAAAGAAAGCAGGAGTAGCAATATTCATATCAGATAAAATAGGCTTTAAAAGAAAGGCTGTGAAAAGAGACAAAGAAGGACACTACATAATGATCAAAGGATCAATCCAAGAATAAGAGATAACAATTATAAATACATATACACCCAACATAGGAGCACCACAATATGTAAGACAAATGCTAACAAGTATGAAAGGGAAAATTACCAATAACACAAAAATAGTGGGAGATTTTAATACCCCACTCACACCTATGGATAGAGAACTAAACAGAAAATAAACAAGGAAACACAAACTTTAAATGATACAATAGACCAGTTACACGTAATTGATATCTATAGGACCTTTAACCCCAAAATAATGAATTTCAACTTTTTCTCAAGTGCACACGGAACCTTCTCCAGGATAGATCACATTGTGTGCTATAATTCTAGCATTGGTAAATTCAAAAAAATTGAAATCATTCCAAGCATCTTTTCTGATCACAATGCATTAAGATTAGATGTCAATTACAGGAGAAAAACTATTAAAAATTCCAACATATGGAGGCGGAAAAACATGCTGCTGAATAAACAACAAATAATAGAATAAATCAAAAAATAAATCAAAATATGCATAGAAACGAATGAAAATGAAAACACAATAACCCAAAACCTGTGGGACACTGTAAAAGCAGTGCTAAGGGGAAAGTTCATAGCGATACAGGCCTACCTTAAGAAACAAGAAAAAAGTCAAATAAATAACCTAACTCTACACCTAAAGCAACTAGAAAAGGAAGAAATGAAGAACTCCAGGGTTAGCAGAAGGAAAGAAATCTTAAACATTAGGGCAGAAATAAATGCAAAAGAAACAAAAGAGACCATAGCAAAAATCAACAAAGCCAAAAGCTGGTTCTTTGAAAGGATACATAAAATTGACAAACCATTAGCCAGCCTCATCAAGACACAAAGGGAGAAAAATCAAATCAATAAAATGAGAAATGAAAATGGAGAGATCACCACAGACAACACAGAAATACAAAGGATCATAAGAGACTACTATCAGCAATTATATGCCAATAAAATGGACAACGTGGAAGAAATGGACAAATTCTTAGAAAAGTACAACTTTCCAAAACCGGACCAGGAAGAAATAGAAAATCTTAACAGACCCATCACAAGCATGGAAATTGAAACTGTAATCTGAAATCTTCCAGTAAACAAAAGCCCAGGTCCAGATGACTTCACAGCTGAATTCTACCAAAAATTTAGGGAAGAGCTAACACCTATCCTGCTCAAACTCTTCCAGAAAATTGCACAGGAAGGTAAACTTCCAAAATCATTCTATGAGGCCACCATCACCCTAATACCAAAACCTGACAAAGATGCCACAAAAAAAGAAAACTACAGGCCAATATCACTGATGAACATAGATGCAAAAATCCTTAACAAAATTCTAGCAATCAGAATCCAACAACACATTAAAAATATCATACATCATGAACAAGTGGCCTTTATCCCAGGGATGCAAGGATTCTTCAATATCTGCAAATCAATCAATGTAATACACCACATAAACAAATTGAAAAATAAAAGTCATATGATTATCTCAATAGATGCAGAGAAAGACTTTGACAAAATTCAACATTCATTTATGATAAAAACTGTTCAGAAATCAGGGATAGAAGGAACATACCTTAACAAAATAAAAGCTATATATGACAAACCCACAGCAAACACTATCCTCAATGGTGAAAAACTGAAAGCATTTCCCATAAAGTCAGAAGCAAGACAAGGGATCCCACTTTCACCACAACTATTCAACATGGTTTTGGAAGTTTTGGCCACAGCAATCAGAGCAGAAAAAGAAATAAAAGGAATCCAAATTGGAAAAGAAGAAGTAAAACTCTCACTGTTGGCAGATGACATGATCCTCTACCTAGAAAACCCTAAAGACTGCACCATAAAATTACTAGAACTAATCCATGAATATAGAAAAGTTGCAGGATATAAAATCCACACACAGAAATCCCTTGCATTCCTATACACTAATGAGAAAATAGAAAGAGAAATTAAGGAAACTATTCCATTTGCCATTGCAATGAAAAGAATAAAATATTTAGGAATGTGTCTACCTAAAGAAACTAAAGACCTATATATAGAAAACTATAAAACACTGGTGAAAGAAATCAAAGGGCATGAATAGATGGAGAAATATACCATGTTCATGGATTGGAAGAATCAATATAGTGAAAATGAATATACTACCCAAATCAATCTATAGATTCAATGCAATCACTATCAAGCTGCCAATGGTATTTTTCACAGAGCTAGAACAAATAATTTCACAATTTGTATGGAAATACAAAAAAAACCTCGACTAGCCAAAGCAATCTTGAGAAAGAAGAATGGAACTGGAGGAATCAACCTGCCTGACTTCAGGCTCTACTAAAAAGCCACAGTCATCAAGACAGTATGGTACTGGCACAAAGACAGAAATATAGATCAATGGAACAGAATAGAAAGCCCAGAGATAAATCCACACACCTATGGACACCTTATCTTTGACAAAGGAGGCAAGAACATACAATGGAGAAAAGACAATCTCTTTAACAAGTGGTGCTGGGAAAACTGGTCAACCACTTGTAAAAGAATGAAACTAGAACACTTTCTAACACCATACACAAAAATAAACTCGAAATGGATTAAAGATCTAAACATAAGACCAGAAACTATAAAACTCCTAGAGGAGAACATAGGCAAAACACTCTCCGACATACATCACAGCAGGATCTTCTATGACTCACCTCCCAGAATATTGGAAATGAATGCAAACATAAACAAATGGGACCTAATTAAAATTAAAAGCTTCTGCACAACAAAGGAACTATAAGCAAGGTGAAAAGACAGCCTTCAGAATGGGAGCAAATAATAGCAAATGAAGGAACTGACAAACAACTAATCTCTAAAATATACAAGCAACTCCTGCAGGTCAATTTCAGAAAATAAATGACCCAATCAAAAAATGGGACAAAGAACTAAACAGACACTTCTCTATAGATGAAAACATATAGATAGCTAACGAACACATGAAAAGATGCTGAACATAACTCATTATCAGAGAAATGCATTCAAAACCACAATGAGCTACCATTTCATGCCAGCCAGAATGGCTGCTATCCAAAAGTCTACAAGCATTAAAAGCCAGAGAGAGTGTGGAAAAAAGGGAACCCACTTACACTGTTAGTGGGAATGCAAACTGGTAGCCACTATGGAGAATAGTGTGGATATTCCTTAATAAACTGGAAATAGAACTGCCTTATGACCCAGCAATCCCACTGCTAGACATACACACCAAAGAAACCAGAATTGAAAGAGACACGTGTACCCCAATGTTCATCTCAGTGCTATTTATAATATCCAGGACATGGAAGCAACATAGATGTCCATCAGCAAATGAATGGATAAGCTGTGGTACATATACACAATGGAGTATTACTCAGCCATTAAAAAGAATACATTTGAATCACTTCTAATGAGGTGGATGAAACTAGAGCCGATTATACAGAGTGAAGTAAGCCAGAAAGAAAAACACCAATACAGTATCAGATCAGAACAGTCGCTCATCGTGTCCGTCTCTCTGCGACCCCATGAATCACAGCACGCCAGGCCTCCCTGTCCATCACTAACTCCCGGAGTTCACTGAGACTCAGGTCCACTGAGTCAGTGATGCCATCCAGCCATCTCATTCGCTGTCGTACCATTCTCCCCTTGCCCCCAATCCCTCCCAGCATCAGTCTTTTCCAATGAGTCAACTCTTCGCATGAGGTGGCCAAAGTACTGGAGTTTCAGCTTTAGCATCATTCCTTCCAAAGAAATCCCAGGGCTGATCTCCTTCAGAAGGGACTGGTTGGATCTCCTTGCAGTCCAAGGGACTCTCAAGAGTCTTCTCCAACACCACAGTTCAAAAGCATCAATTCTTTGGCACTCAGCCTTCTTCACAGTCCAACTCTCACATCCATACATGACCAAAGGAAAAACCATAGCCTTGACTAGACGAACTTTGCTGGCAAATTAATGTCTCTGCTTTTGAATATGCTATTTAGGTTGGTCAAAACTTTCCTTCAAAGGAGTAACGTCTTATAATTGCATGGCTGCAGTCACCATCTGCAGTGATTTTGGAGCCCCAAAAAATAAAGTCTGACACTGTTTCCCCATCTATTTCCCATTAAGTGATGGGACCAGATGCCATGATCTTCGTTTTCTGAATGTTGAGCTTTAAGCCAAATTTTTCACTCTCCACTTTCACTTTCATCAAGAGGCTTTTAAGTTCCTCTTCACTTTCTGCTGTAAGAGTGGTGTCATCTGCCTATCTGTGGTTATTGATATTTCTCCCGGCAATCTTGAATCCAGCTTGTGTTTCTTCCAGTCCAGACTTTCTCATGATGTACTCTGCATATAAGTTAAATAAACAGGGTGACAATATACAGCCTTGACGAACTACTTTTCCTATTTGGAATCAGTCTGTGGTTCCATGGCCAGTTATAACTGTTGCTTCTTGACCTGCATACACGTTTCTCAAGAGGCAGAGCAGGTGGCCTGGTATTCCCATCCCTTTCAGAATTTTCCACAGTTTATTGTGATCCACACAGTCAAAGGCTTTGGCATAGTCAATAAAGCAGAAGTAGATGTTTTTCTGGAACTCTCTTGCTTTTTCCATGATCCAGCGGATGTTGGCAATTTGATCTCTGGTTCTTCTTCCTTTTCTAAAACCAGCTTGAACATAAGGAAGTTCACGGTTCACATATTGCTGAAGCCTGGCTTGGAGAATTTTGAGCATTACTTTACTAGCGTGTGAGATGAGTGCAATTGTGTGGTAGTTTGAGCATTCTTTGCCATTGCTTTTCTTTGGTATTGGAATGAAAACTGACCTTTTCCAGTCCTGTGGCCACTGCTGAGTTTTCCAAATGTGCTGGCATATTGAGTGCAGCACTTTCACAGCATCATCTTTCAGGATTTGGAATAGCTCAACTGGAATTCCATCACCTCCACTAGCTTTGTTCATAGTGATGCTTTCTAAGGCCCACTTGACTTCACATTCCAGGATGTCTGGCTCTAGGTCAATGATCACACCATTGTGATTATCTGGGTCATGAAAATCTTTTTTTGTACAATTCTTCTGTGTATTCTTGCCATCTCTTCTTAATATCTTCTGCTTCTGTTAGGTCCATACCATTTCTGTCCTTTATCGAGCCCATTTTGCATGAAATGTTCCTTTGGTATCTCTGATTTTCTTGAGGAGATCCCTAATCTTTCCCATTCTGTTGTTTCCCTCTATTTCTTTGCATTGATCACTGAAGAAGGCTTTCTTATCTCTTCTTGCTATTCTTTGGAACTCTGCATTCAGATGTTTATGTCTTTCCTTTGCTCCTTTGCTTTTCACTTCTCTTCTTTTCACAGCTATTTGTAAGGCCTCCCCAGACAACCATTTTGCTTTTTTTGCATTTATTTTCCACGGGGATGGTCTTGATCCCTGTCTCCTGTACAATGTCATGAACCTCATTCCATAGT
Organism: Bubalus kerabau; assembly: GCF_029407905.1. Classification (NCBI taxonomy): domain Eukaryota; kingdom Metazoa; phylum Chordata; class Mammalia; order Artiodactyla; family Bovidae; genus Bubalus; species Bubalus kerabau. The sequence goes on along the minus strand of NC_073647.1, from coordinate 53,937,599 downwards.
TCATCAGGCACTCTATCTATCAGATCTAGTCCCTTAAATCTATTTCTCAATTCCACTGTATAATCATAAGGGATTTGATTTAGGTCATACCTGAATGGTCTAGTGGTTTTCCCTACTTTCTTCAATTTAAGTCTGAATTTGGCAATAAGGAGTTCATGGTGTGAGCCACAGTCAGCTCCTGGTCTTGTTTTTGTTGACTGCATAGAGCTTCTCTATCTTTGGCTGCAAAGAATATAATCAATCTGATTTCGGTGTTGACCATCTGGTGATACGCATATATATGGAATTTAGAATGATGGTAACAGCAACCCTGTTACTGTCAGACAGCAAAAGAGACACAGATGTATAGAACAGTCTTTTGGACTCTGTGGGAGAGGGAGAGGGTGGGATGATTTGGGAGAATTCCATTGAAGCATGTATAATATCATATAAGAAATGAATCGCCAGGCAAGTTTTGTTGCAGTATACAGGATGCTTGGGGCTGGTGCATTGGGATGACCCAGATGGATGGTATGGAGAGGGAGGTGGGAGTGGTGTTCAGAATGGGGAGGACGTATACACCCATGGTGGATTCATGCTGATGTATGGCAAAACCAATACAATATTGTAAAGTAATTAACCTCCAATTAAAATAAATAAATTTAAATTAAAAAAAAAAACAGTCTTCCCCAACACCACAATTCAAAGGCATCAGTTCTTTGGCACTCAGCTTTTTTTATAGTCCAACTCTCACATCCATACATGACTACTGGAAAAACCATACCTTTGACTAGGTGGATCTTTGTTGGCAAAGTAATGTCTCTATTTTTTAATATGCTGTCTAGGTTGACCATAGCTTTTCTTTCAGGTAGCAAGTATCTTTTAATTTCACAGCTGCAGTCACCATCTGCAGTGATTTGGGGGCCCAAGAAAATAGTCTCTCACTGTTTCCATTGCTTCCCCAGGGTTCGATTAAAATAGTTAAGGGAGAGAGCATAACATAGCAAAGCAAACATGAGCATTGTGAGCGCAGACCTGGGTTTGATATCTGAATTAGATAAGTTCAGTTCAGTTCAGTTGCTCAGCCGTGTCTTACTCTTTGCCACCTCATGAACCACACAGCACACCAGGCCTCCCTGTCCATCACCAACTCCTGGAATCCACCCAAACCTATGTCCATCGAGTCAGTGATGCCATCCAACCACCTCATCCTCGGTCTTCCCCTTCTCCTCCTGCCCTCACTCATTCCCAGCATCAGGGTCTTCTCAAATGAGTCAGCTCTTCGCACATGAGGTGGCCAAAGTATTGGAGTTTCAGCTTCAACATCAGTCCCTCCAATGAACACCCAGGACTGATCTCCTTTAGGACGGGCTAGTTGGATCTCCTTGCAGTCCAAGGGACTCTCAAGAATCTTCTCCAACACCATGGTTCAAAAGGATCAGCTTATTGGTGCTTAGCTTTCTTTATAGTCCAACTCTCACATCCATACATGACTACTGGAAAAACCATAGCCTTGACTAGATGGATCTTTGTTCACAAAATAATGTCTCTGCTTTTAATACGCTGTCTAGATTGGTCATAACTTTCCTTCCAAGGAGTAAGCATCTTTTAATTTCATGGCTGCAATCACCATCTGCAGTGATTTTGGAGCCCAGAAAAATAAAGTCAGCCACTGTTTCCAATGTTTCCCCATCTATTTGCCATGACATGATAGGACCGGATGCCATGATCTTCATTTTCCGAAGGTTGAGTTTTAAGCCAACTTTTTCACTCTCCTCTTTCACTTTCATGAGCCATTCATTTAAACTTTTCTTGAATATACTATGTCATCTGTAAAATGGAGGTAATAATTCCACAGTGCATTGTCTTCAGGATTAACACTAATGCACGTGCTTGCATTACATTAACAGTAATGTAAGTGCTTGGTTCATTGTAAATGATCAATAAATGGTAAATCTCATTATGTGAGAAGTAATAGGAGCTATCGTTTAAAATGCAAGTTGAATTTCAAACTGATTGCCGATAGTTCAAAGGAAATATAACATCAGGAGATTCTGTCTTGGTGGAAGAGATGGAGTGTAGGACTATACCAGAAAAGAGAAGCCACTAGTTAAGTTGAATAACTATTGAACAATTCATTCATTCAACAAATGTTTATTGAGTTCCCTCTCAAAAAGTACTGTACACTGTTCCAAGGTATAGGGTTTCAACAATGAACAAGACAGAAAATTGTGAAATTAGCAAAGGTGATCTATAAGACCTTTTTCTCGATAATTTTCTTTCAGCATTGGTAAGTTGTATAATTGATAGTTTTAAGAAAGTTCTACTTAGAGAAAAGCTCCCCAGGTGGTGCTAATGGTAAAGAACCCACCTTGTATTGCCAGAGACTTAAGAGACATGGGTTCGTGGATTGGGAAGATCCCCTGGAGAAGGGCATGGCAACCCACTCCAGAATTCTTGCATGGAGAAGCCTATGGACAGAGGAGCCTGGCGGGCAAAAGTCCATAGGGTCACAGTTGAATATGACTGAAGCACTTAGCACATTTATAGGAAAACAGTTTTCAAAGTAGGAGCCTGTGTTTATATGTTTGAAAGGTAACTAGCTTTATGTGAATGACCAAATTTTCTTTGCTATTACTCCAGAAAAAGTTACTTTCACCATCTCATACCAAGTACCCTGAATTTTAATAAGATGGTAAACAGAGTGGGTCATGCATGTACTGATATATTCAACAGATTATTTTAAATGCCTTCTAAAGACCAGGCTGGATTTATAGTGATGAACAAAGAGAAGTAATTAGTATTTTACAGTGTATTGTGAGAAGTAGACATTAACATGCTAAATATGTATAAATATTATGAAATTACATGAAGGAAGAAAATCAAAGTCTGTGAGAAAGAATAATAAACAGGAGCTGATTTTATAGTGCAGTGGTGAACAAAATCCTCTCTGAGGAAGTGCTGTTTAAATTGAGAATTGAATGATGAATAGGAGTTAGCTAAGCAGAAGACTGCCTGCCCTCTGTAGGGTAGGATGGTGTTGGTGGGCATATTCTAGGAGAGGGAACATATGAATTCAGGAAAGAACAGACACATTTGAAGAACTCAAAGAAAATGAGCATTAAGAAACACAAGCTGGAATCAAGATTACTGGGAGAAATATCAATAACATCAGATATGCAGATGACACCACCCTTATGGCAGAAAGTGAAGAGGAACTGAAAAGCCTCTTGATGAAAGTGAAAGTGGAGAGTGAAAGAGTTGGCTTAAAGCTCAACATTCAGAAAACGAAGATCATGGCATCTGGTCCCATCACTTCATGGGAAATAGTTGGGGAAACAGTGTCAGACTTTATTTTTCTGGGCTCCAAAATTACTGCAGATGGTGACTGCAGCCATGAAATTAAAAGACGCTTACTCCTTGGAAGGAAAGTTATGACCAACCTAGATAGCATATTCAAAAGCAGAGACATTTCTTTGCCAACAAAGGTCCGTCTAGTCAAGGCTATGGTTCTTCCTGTGGTCATGTATGGATGTGAGAGTTGGACTGTGAAGAAGGCTGAGTGCCGAAGAATTGATGCTTTTGAACTGTGGTGTTGGAGAAGACTCTTGAGAGTCCCTTGGACTGCAAGGAGATCCAACCAGTCCATTCTGAAGAAGATCAGCCATGGGATTTCTTTGGAAGGAATGATGCTGAAGCTGAAACTCCAGTACTTTGGCCACCTCATGCGAAGAGTTGACTCATTGGAAAAGACTGTGATGCTGGGAGGGATTGGGGGCAGGAGGAGAAGGGGACGACAGAGGATGAGATGGCTAGGTGGCATCATTGACTCGATTGACGTGAGTCTGGGTGAACTCCGGGAGTTGGTGATGGACAGGGAGGCCTGGCGTGCTGTGATTAATGGGGTCGAAAAGAGTCAGACATGACTGAGCGACTGAACTGAACTGAAAAGAACAAAGCTGGCTTATCAATACAACTTCAGGAACATGAACATCATATTCTCTCTAACTCTGAAATTTCGGGAAACAGCTCTTTAGTTAAGTTCTTCCTGAAATTTAAATGTTGGGTAAGCCCATTCACCAGAGAAGGCAATGGCACCCCACTCCAGTACTCTTGCCTGGAAAATCCCATGGACGGAGGAGCCTGATGGGCTGCAGTCCATGGGGTCGCTAATAGTCGGACACGACTGAGCGACTTCACTTTCACTTTTCACTTTCATGCATTGGAGAAGGAAATGGCAACCCACTCCAGTGATCTTGCCTGGAGAATCCCAGAGATGGGGGAGCCTGGTTCGCTGCAGTCTATGGGGTCGCACAGAATCAGACATGACTGGATAGACTTAGCAGCAGCAGCAGCAGCAAGCCCATTCACTACTCTTCATATTAGTGTAGATCATGCAGTGCCCTATACCTGAATTATACCTGGACAGTATGATGTTGAAATCAACTATTCCCACACATGCAAAACACTTCCAATTGTTTTTTCCCTCATACTGTGTTGTTGCAGCAGATAAATATTTGAGAAATTGAAGAGCATTTTTCATTTATCTCTTATAACTACTAGCTCAACTGCGCCAGTTAGATTTTTCAAAAGAACATACCTGAGAAAACCAGATATTTTATACAGGCGGCAACTCTTACTAAGAAACACACACACACACAAACATGAAAATTTAATTTTACTGTGACACAGTAGGAGACCCATAAAACAAATTAGACCTGTTCAGGTCTCACTTTCTGAATGTGGCCTCTAAAAGGTGATCTTGGATTTTTGATGTTATCAGGGGAAAAAATGGACTATACAAATAGAAATATAATTTTAAACTAAAATGTTCACTTTGGTGGAGGAATTGGACATGAGGAGAAAGAAGGTGTCAGGAACTGTAATAAGATTTTTTAATATCAAAAAAATCCTTGATTATGAAAATCAGGGTGGAGGTAAGGATTAAATGGAGATCTCACCAATTTCACAGCTGAGAATACTAACATATTTTATTTTTAGGTTAAAGCTGATTAAAAGCTATTTTAAAAGACTGTAATAAAATATTATCCAAGAAAACTTGAGGAAAAACGTGACACTGAAATGATAAGGCCCTTAGATAATAAAATGTAGGGAGAGGTACAATACCTTATTATGTATTCTTCAGGAGACTTTTCCCTTTTGACTGATGGGGTAAATTGAGGAAACTGTACTCTGTTTAACATCTATTCACTATGTTCTATGTGTAAAGCTTTTATGCCTTTTATTCTGCAGTCTAATTTCATTAAAATTTTATGTGGCTATTATCAAAGAAACACCTGGGATTTCTATTGAGCTTGACTGCAGATTAGAAAAAAAGAAAAAGACAAGGCTAATATTCCAAAGAGAAAACCTTGTATAACTATCTGGTTGGGGTCAGCGGCAAATGATACACATGTGTTGTAAACCTGGACACTTATAAGAATCAGCAGTTATAGAGCAACATGTCAGACCTTTAGAAGCTTTAATACCACTCCCTGAAGCCCCCATAACTTTCTATAAGCTTAATTCACCACTGACATATATAACATTTGATATTTACTTCTACTCTTCTTCATTCTTTAAGAATTACCAAATTGTTCAAAAAAAATATTAAGCCTTATATCAAAACATCTCTAAGGGTATGTCAAACAAACATTTCCCAGAACATATAAATCTGTTTGAAGGAGTTAGCCTAATCACCAGTATGTCTGTCAAACCTTGAGGAAAAGTCGTAAGTAAATCAAGTAATTCCATGAAATATGGGCTTGTACTTTGATGGCTTGACCTTCATCTTTGCTGTTTAACCTTTCTACACTTCAAAACTCCAAAAATGTGTGCACAAGGAAGGTTCTTACAAAGTTCTCTTCTGTTGCATCAAGCAGGACCAATGCATTGTGATTCTTCCAACGATAGTGATTGGAAGTAAGACAGTGGAATGCAATTAGAAATAATATTGTTGATCATGAAAATCTGCCTATTTCATGGACACTGTCTTTATTATTTTTTAATATAAATTTATTTATTTTAATTGGAGGCTAATTACTTTACAATATTGTGTTGGTTTTGCCATACATCAACATGAATCTGCCACATGTGTACACGTGTTCCCCATTCTGAACACCCCTCCCATCTCCCTCCCCGTACCATCCCTCTGGGTCATCCCAGTGCACCAGCCCCAAGCATCCTGTATACTGCATCAAACCTGGACTGGCGATTCGTTTCACATATGTTATTATATATGTTTCAATGGCATTCTCCCAAATCATCCCACCCTCTCCCTCTCCCACAGAGTCCAAAAGACTGTTCTATACATCTGTGTCTCTTTTGCTGTGTCTCATACAGGGTTATCGTTACCATCTTTCTAAATTCCATATATATGCATTAGTATACTGTACTGGTGTTTTTCTTTCTGACTTACTTCACTCTGTATAATTGGCTCCAGTTTCATCCACCTCATTAGAACTGATTCAAATGTATTCTTTTTAATGGTGGAGAAGGCAGTGGCACCCCACTGCAGTACTCTTGCCTGGAAAATCCCATGGACAGAGGAGCCTGGTAGGCTGCAGTCAATGGGGTCGCTAAGAGTCGGACACGACTGAGCGCCTACATTTTCACTTTTCACTTTAATGCATTGGAGAAGGAAATGGCAACCCACTCCAGTGTTCTTGCCTGGAGAATCCAGGGACAGGGGAGCCTGGTGGGTTGCCATCCATGTGGTCGCACAGAGTCAGACACGACTAAAGTGACTTAGCAGCAGCAGGAACACTCCATTGTGTATATGTACCACAGCTTTCTTATCCATTCGTCTGCTGATGGATATGTAGGTTGCTTCCGTGTCCTGGCTATTATTAAATCATGGATATTGGGAGTTCTTTAAAAATAAACTGACAAAATATGTTATAGAAAGGAAAAAAAAGAAAAAACTTAATTGGGGAACATTTATTCACAGCATATTTATATTTCCTGAAATATAAAAATGTGTTGCTATGCATTGTAACTTGGCAGTGTTTACTTACATTTTGTTGCTGTTTTATGTTTTTGAATGTAGTTTTAAGATGAACACGAATGCCTTGCTTTATTAGAGTCATAAACAAGTTTGGAGTGAAGTGAAGTGAAAGTCACCAGTCTTGTCCGACTCTTTGCGATCCCATGGAGAGTCCATGGAATTCTCCAGGCCAGAATACTGGAGTGGGTAGCTTTGCCTTCTCCAGAGGATCTTCCCAACCCAGGGATTAATCCCAGGTCTCCCACATTACAGGCATGTGTTTGCTATATTCACAGCTATGCCAAAAAATATAGCACACTGTGTATCTTTATGTTCTGAATATTTGGAGTGAACAAGGAAAGAAAGAATAGGTGAACATGATTCATTCACTGATTTCTGAAACTTAGCCTTCCTATAAGAGCAAACTACAGTTTTTGGTTTGAGGCAGAAAACACTGACTTCTAGCCCACAACCAAATGGGTGCTTCAGCATACTGTCTCACATTGTTTTGGAGAAATCAATGTATGTGAGATCGGATTCCTATAGAAGAGTAAAAAAGTCATTTCATATTTATTAGAGCAACTCTGGTAGTTTATTTTGAAATGAGGGAACAATTGACTATTGTATGTTCTTAGAAATACAGGCTATTTTTATTCTTAAACCATTGACTTTCTAAATGGAAAGACAGCAAAGACTGGAGAGTCAGATGGTTCTGGATGCAAATTCAAGATTCCCCATATACTAGCTGTGTGATGTTGGGTGAATTGTTGTTGTCATTTAGTCGCTAAATCATGTCCGACTGTTTTGTGACCCCATGGACTGTAGCTGCCAGGCTCCTCTATCCGTGGGATTTCCCAGGCAAGAGTACTGCAGTGGGTTGCCATTTCCCTCTCCAGGGGTTTTTCCTGACTAAGGGATTGAACTTACATCTCCTACATTAGCAGGTGGATTCTTTACCACTGAACCACCACAGAAGCCCATTGGGTGGATTACTTAACTGTTATGAGCTGAATTATGAGTCTTCCTCCCCAAATTCATATGTTGAAGTGCTAACCCCATGTACCTGTGAATGTGACAAGCTAAAATGAAGTTATTAGGGTGGGCCCTCATCCAATTTGACTGATCTCCTCACAGAAAGAGGAAATATACACACAGGTAAGTACAGAGGGCAGACCATGTGAAGACAAGGAGAGAATGGCCATCCTCAAGCCAAAGAGAGCAGTCTCAAGACATCATATCTACCGACACCTTGATCTCGAAGTTCTAGCCCCCAGAGTTGTGAGAAAATAAATTTCTGTTGTTAAGCTCTTCCATCTTTTTTAGGATATCCCTGAAGATGAATGCAGATAGAACCCTTGTGAGTTTCAATATTCACATCAAATAAGGATTGTAAAGCACCTGGCTTACTTTAGGCACTCAATGAATGCTGGGTTTTTGTCATTATGCCTCATAGACTCTATCTTTTTTCTTATTTTTTTTTTCCTCCATTCAAAATGGATGATATGCTTAATGATAATAAGTCTGAAAAACTGTTCTTTGAAAAATCATAAAAGAAACTATGACTCAGGATATATATGTGCCAAAATTGGCTTGTTAGAACCAAATATCCTTTATCTCTTCTGCAGGGATTGCACTTACCCTTCTGATTGCCAGTTTACTGGATTGCTCCAAAACCCAATAGAGCAAACTCACTAATGGTATAGAACTGTTTCATAAGTTAGCACGTTCTAGCTGAGAAACTTACAGATGCTTGAGACTTGAAATACAGATGATCGGGGCATACACCAATTATCATATAGTAAAATCTATTACATATCTTTCATTTTAGGTTGGCCCAGACTGAGATGATAAGGAAAAAAAAATGTTCTGCTTTTTGCATGCTCCATTTAGCCTGAAAAAAAACACTACTTTGTCATCATAATAACAATAATGAGCTTTAGGTACTTAAATAGTTAGCTCAATGGAAGACCAGATATTGAATACAGTCAACTTTAGTAATTTTTGACAGTGCAAGAAAAAGGACAGAAATCTTGGCAGCCAGGAGAAACTCAAGAATAAACTCTGATATTGGTTGTACCACAATGCTGATATATTACCTAAAGGCCTTTTATCAGATACAGTGCTTTAAGAGCTAACTCATTGCTGTGTGAGCTCTATACTGGTAATAATTTACTATGGAAATTGTTTTATACTTTTGATGTATCTAAATTTAAATGAAGAGAAGGAAAAGGACAGTATGCCACAAAAGAAGCCAGCTTATCTTTAAAAAAATTATTTTATTGAATTATGATTGATTTACAATGTTGTGTTAGTTTCAGGTGTACAGAAAAGTGATTCATATATATATATATATATATATATATATATATATATTCTTTTTCAGAATTTTTTCAATTATAGCTTATTACATGGTATTGAGTATAGTTCCCTGTACTATACAATAGGTCTTTGTTGTTTATCAATTTTATATGATGTAGTTAGTAATGTGTGCATTGGAGAAGGCAATGACAACTCACTCCAGTATTCTTGCCTGGAGAATTCCATGGATAAAAGAACCTGGCAGGCTACAGTCCATGGGATCACAAAGAATCAGACACAACTGTTTGACTAACAGAATGTGTGTATCTCAGTACCAAACTCTTCATTTATCCCTCCTCCTTTTAGTAAAGAGTTTCTAACAGCATCCAGCACAATGTTCTGCACTGAGTAGACTATCAATAAAATTTTTGTGTTAAGGAAATAAGTAATTACATGACAAATAAAATTGATATACGTTGACTGTATATCCATACTCTTTAGGCCATTTAGCTATATATACTTGGATCTGAAATGGAGGAACCCAGTTGTTTTTTATATTCTATATTTCATGCAAAGATGGGCTCGATAAAGGACAGAAATGGTATGGACCTAACAGAAGCAGTAGATATTAAGAAGAGGTGGCAGGAATACACAGAAGAACTGTACAAAAAAAGATCTTCACAACCAAGATACTCACAATGGTGTGATCACTCACCTAGAGCCAGACATCATGGAATGTGAAGTTAACAGGGACTTAGAAAGCATCACTACGGACAAAGCTAATGGAGGTGATGGAATTCCAGTTGAGCTATTTAAAATCCTGAAAGATGATGCTGTGAAAGTGCTGCACTGAATATGCCAGCAAATTTGGAAAACTCAGCAGTGGCCACAAGACTAGAAGAGGTCTGATTTCTTTCTTTTTTTTTTTTTAATTTTATTTTATTTTTAAACTTTACATAACTGTATTAGTTTTGCCAAATATCAAAATGAATCCTCCACAAAGGCAATGCCAAAGAATGTGCAAACTACCACATAATTGCACTCATCTCACAAGCTAGTTAAGTAATGCTCAAAATTCTCCAAGACAGGCTTCAGTAATACATGAACCATGAAATTCCAGATGTTCAAGCTGGTTTTAGGAAAGGCAGAGGAACCAGACATCAAATTGGCAACATCCGCTTGATCATCATAAAAGCAAGAGAGTTCCAGAAAAACATCTATTTCTGCTTTACTGACTATGCCAAAGCCTTTGACTGTGTGGATCACAATAAACTGTGGAAAATTCTGAAAGAGATGGGAATACCAGACCACCTGATCTGCCTCTTGAGAAACCTGTATGCAGGTCAGGAAGTAATAGTTAGAACTGGACATGGAACAACAGACCGGTTCGAAATAGGAAAAGGAGTACGTCAAGGCTGTATATTGTCACCCTGCTTATTTAACTTATATGCAGAGTACATCATGAGAAACGCTGAGCTGGACAAGAAGCACAAGCTGGAATCAAGATTGCCGGGAGAAATATCAATAACCTCAGATATGCAGATGACACCACCCTTATGTCAGAAAGTGAAGAGGAACTAAAAAGCCTCTTGATGAAAGTGAAAGTGGAGAGTGAAAGAGTTGGCTTAAAGCTCAACATTCAGAAAATGAAGATCATGGCATCTGGTCCCATCACTTCATGGGAAATAGATGGGGAAACAGTGGAAACAGTGTCAGACTTTATTTGGGGTGCTCCAAAATCACTGCAGCTGGTGACTGCAGCCATGAAATTAAAAGAGGCTTACTCCTTGGAAGGAAAGTTATGACCAACCTAGATAGCATATTGAAAAGCAGAGACATTTCTTTGTCAACAAAGGTTCAGCTAGTCAAGGCTATGGTTTTTCCAGTGGTTATGTACGGATGTGAGAGTTGGACTGTGAAGAAAGCTGAGCACCGAAGAATTGATGCTTTTGAACTGTGATGTTGGAGTAGACTCTTGAGAGTCCCTTGGACTGCAAGGAGATCCAACCAGTCCATTCTGAAGATCAGCCCTCGGATTTCTTTGGAAGGAATGATGATAAATTTGAAACTCCAGTACTTTGGCCACCTCATGTGAAGAGTTGACTCATTGGAAAAGACTCTGATGCTGGGAGGGATTGGGGACAGGAGGAGAAGGGGACAACAGGGGATGAGATGGCTGGATGGCATCACTGACTCGATGGACGTGAGTCTGAGTGAACTCCAGGAGTTGGTGATAGACAGGGAGGCCTGTCGTGCTGCGATTCATGGGGTTGCAAAGAGTCGGACATGACTGAGTGACTGAACTGAATTGAAGATCAGTTTAGGAAAATATATTCACCAGGAGTGTCAATGCAAGCCACTGTTTAAGACAGTCTATGATCAGTCAGTTTGTCTGTTTGAAAAAATACAGGAACAAAGCTTTCCACATCCACACAATCTTTGAATGTGTGGGGAAGTATAAATACAGTATTTTTTTTTAAATGCAGTTATCTGTTTGGTGTATTTGTTTCGTGTTGCACTTCTTTTTTAAAATGGGTAAAGGCCTCTCTGAGCTAAATATCATAGGCTTTCTGCAGCATAGAGTAACTGTCCTACTCTCCTACATAGTATGATTCCTATTTTTACATTATTTTGATAAAAGTAGATTACATTGAATTGAATTGTAGCAGGTGTTGCTGACAGGTTCTGACCTTTTGATCAAAATTTTCTAGTATTTTTTTTTCTTTTTTGTGGTTGTTCCTTTCTCTTCATGATGCTACAAGACTTAGCTACTGCTTTGTGATGTTTAATTCATGTTCTTTAACAATATATTCCTTCCTGTAAGCAAAAGAAACAAATATATGTTGTCATCTATATAATATTAATTATAATTTTCAGCCCTAAGCTTTTCTAATTTAAGAAAATACATACATACAAGTCACTTTGGGAATTATATTTTGGTAGATATTTAATTGAGGAAAATATACATATTTTCAACATTTCATAAAAGTAGAAAGGTAATCTCTCTTCTCCCCTAATGTGTAGTATTGTTTGGAATGGAGTAAACAACTTGTTTCAGATTCAGTTCAGTTCAGTTCAGTCGCTCAGTCGTGTCCGACTCTTCGCGACCCCATGAATCACAGCACGCCAGGTCTCGCTGTCCATCAGCAACTCCTGGAGTTCACTCAGACTCATGTCCATCGAGTCAATGATGCCATCCAGCCATCTCATCCTCTGTCGTCCCCTTCTCCTCTTGCCCCCAATCCCTCCCAGCATCACAGTCTTTTCCAATGAGTCAATTCTTCACATGAGGTGGCCAAAGTACTGGAGTTTCAAATTTATCATCATTCCTTCCAGAGAAATCCGAGGGCTGATCTTCAGAATGGACTGGTTGGATCTCCTTGCAGTCCAAGGGACTCTCAAGAGTCTTCTCCAACACCACAGTTCAAAAGCATCAATTCTTGGGCACTCAGCCTTCTTCACAGTCCAACTCTCACATCCATACATGACCACAGGAAAAACCATAGCCTTAACCAGACGAACTTTGTTGGCAAAGTAATGTCTCTGCTTTTGAATATGCTATCTAGGTTGGACATAACTTTCCTTCCAAGGAGTAAGCGTCTTTTAATTTCATGGCTGCAGTCACCATCTGCAGTGATTTTGGAGCCCAAAAAAATAAAGTCTGACACTGTTTCCACTGATTCCCCATCTATTTCCCAATAAGTGATGGGACCAGTTGCCATGATCTTCGTTTTCTGAATGTTGAGCTTTAAGCCAACTTTTTCACTCTCCACTTTCACTTTCATCAAGAGGCTTTTTAGTTCCTCTTCACTTTCTTCCATAAGGGTGTTGTCATCTGCCTATCTGAGGTTATTGATATTTCTCCTGGAAATCTTGATTCCAGCTTGTGTTTCTTCCAGTCCAGTGTTTCTCACGATGTACTCTGCATATAAATTAAATAAACAGGGTGACAGTATACAGCCTTGATGTACTCCTTTTCCTATTTGGAATCAGTCTCTTGTTCCATGTCCAGTTGTAACTGTTACTTTCTGACCTGCATACAAATTTCTCAAGAGGCAGATCAGGTGGTCTGGTATTCCCATCTCTTTCAGAATTTTCCACAGTTTATTTTGAACCACACAGTCAAAGGCTTTGGCATAGTCAATAAAGCAGAAATAGATGTTTTTCTGGAACTCTCTTGCTTTTTCCATGATCCAGCAGATGTTGGCAATTTGATGTCTGGTTCCTCTGCCTTTTCTAAAACCAGCTTGAACATCAGGAAGTTCACGGTTCACATTTTGCTGAAGCCTGTCTTGGAGAATTTTGAGCATTACTTTACTAGTGTGTGAGATGAGTGCAATTGTGCAGTAGTTTGAGAATTCTTTGGCATTGCCTTTCTTTGGGATTGGAATGAAAACTGACCTAGTGGAGTGATAACTTGGAAAAATTTTTATTTTACATTTTAGAATAATGAAACATTGATTAAATTACAATAATTATTATGTCCCAAATTAGTAATTCTATTTACTACCTGTAACAAAAAACAAAATACCTATAAATTATAAATACATCAGATAGCTTAATGGCAAAGAGCACAAGCTTTAAGTTTCATAGGCCTGGGCCAAGATCTGGCTTCTACCTCTTATTTACCTCTAATTAATTGCATAGAAGTTGCTTAGTCCCTTTGTGCCTCATTTATCCTGTCTGTGAAATAAAGATAATAGTTTCCATTTTAAAATATTGTCAGTAATTATTTCTATTATGAAAAATGTGTATGTGTTCAGTTAAAGATTAAGAGCTCAATAAGTATTAGATATTGTTACAAGCATCATAGTTGTTTACCTCTTAAAATTTTATTAATATTAAGATATATAGTTTATAAAGTAGAATGGAAAATCCTTATGAATTTTAAAGATAAGAAATGTCTCTACATATGTATGTGTATTTCTGTGTGTTGGTCCATATCCTTATGTCTGTCTATTTTAAGCTATACCACTTAGATTACTGTAGAGAGAAATTTACTTTCCTTTATTGTTAAGGATATGTTGATGGAATAAATTTTGTAATATAGGTCTGAATTTAACAAGGTTGGATAAAATATTAGTTGATTTTTGGATAGAGAACATCCATTCACTCTTCTTAAATGCAACACATTTTCCTTTAGATGAATTACTACTTCACTATGGGATAGAGTTTGGTGGTAATTTAGTTGGGCCCCTCTTTTGCTAAATAAAGGATGGCTATAACCCAAGCTTGGAGAATTTTGAGCATTACTTTACTAGCGTGTGAGATGAGTGCAATTGTGCGGTAGTTTGAGCATTCTTTGCCATTGCCTTTCTTTGGGATTGGAATGAAAACTGACCTTTTCCAGTCCTGTGGCCACTGCTGAGTTTTCCAAATGTGCTGGCATATTGAGTGCAGCACTTTCACAGCATCATCTTTCAGGATTTGGAATAGCTCAACTGGAATTCCATCACCTCCACTAGCTTTGTTCATAGTGATGCTTTCTAAGGCCCACTTGACTTCACATTCCAGGATGTCTGGCTCTAGGTCAATGATCACACCATTGTGATTATCTGGGTCGTGAAGATCTTTTTTGTACAGTTCTTCTGTGTATTCTTGCCATCTCTTCTTAATATCTTCTGCTTCTGTTAGGTCCATACCATTTCTGTCCTTTATCGAGCTCATCTTTGCATGAAATATTCCTTTGGTATCTCTGATTTTCTTGAGGAGATCCCTAATCTTTCCTATTCTGTTGTTTTCCTCTTTTGCATTGATCGTTGAAGAAGGCTTTCTTATCTCTTCTTGCTATTCTTTGGAACTCTGCATTCAGATGTTTATATCTTTCCTTTTCTTCTTTGCTTTTCACTTCTCTTCTTTTCACAGCTATTTGTAAGGCCTCCCTAGACAGCCATTTTGCTTTTTTGCATTTCTTTTCTATGGGAATGGTCTTGATCCCTGTCTCCTGTACAATGTCATGAACCTCATTCCATAGTTCATCAGGCACTCTATCTATTAGATCTAGGCCCTTAAATCTATGTCTCACTTCCACTGTATAATCATAAAGGATTTGATTTAGGTCATACCTGAATGGTCTAGTGGTTTTCCCTACTTTCTTCAATTTAAGTCTGAATTTGCTAATAAGGAGTTCATGGTCTGAGCCACAGTCAGCTCCTGGTCTTGTTTTTGCTGACTGTATAGAGCTTCTCCATCATTGGCTGCAAAGAATATAATCAATCTGACTCCAGTACTTTGGCCACCTCATGCGAAGAGTTGACTCATTGGAAAAGACTCTGATGTTGGAAGGGATTGGGGGCAGGAGGAGAAGGGGATGACAGAGGATGAGATGGCTGGATGGCATCACTGACTTGATGGACATGAGTCTCAGTTAACTCCTGGAGTTGGTGATGGATAGGGAGGCCTGGCGTGCTGCGATTCATGGGGTCACAAAGAGTCGGACACGACTGAGCAAGTGATCTGATCTGATAACCCAAGCTGGACAAGTCAGAAGCTCTATTATTGGAAGTAAAAGTTTAATAGAGAGTAACAGAAGTGAAAATCAGTTGACATTCATTTACTCTTAACAGTGGTGAGGCACTGACCAGATTGTTTCTGCAGTCTGCTTCCAAGCTCCTTTGTCTTTGAGTTTTTTCTAAGATTAGATCTCCATTCTCCTGTTATCCTCTCTTAAAAAAGAAATTCCTTTTGCCTAAAGTACACAGAGTGACATTCTGTTCCTTGTGGCCAAATGACTATTACTGAGAGAGGATAATAGCTAGATTACAAGTGGAAGGGACTATGCTTTTTTGTTTTTGCTGTTGCTCACCATGTTGTCACTTATCAGCAGGGTATTTCTAACTCAGTTACTAGAACTTAAGCATGGTGTCTGGTACATAGAGGGACTCAATAATATTTATTAACTGATGAGCAAAGGAACAAACTTCTAATGGTGGTTTTGTCACTTCAGCACTGTAGAATGTGTATGTGTGTGTGCACTTAAGTATTTGGTGTGGGCAGGGTATATAATTACATCACACTGTTTGCATGTGAGGCAGTTCTTCATGTAGGTTCTCTGCATGGACTCTAGCACTGTTCTGAATTACATTCAGACGAATTTGATGTTTAACAATCTTATTTTCCATTGCTTCCCAATACCAATGCCCTGTTTCAAAGATGTCATTCTTCTCACTCTTTTCCAAGCAACCCTTCTAATTTACAAGTCCAAGTTAAGACACACCATTTCCTATGTTGATCTCTTCTACCTCTTGAGTAAGCAGAAGAGTTGTCATGTGAATCAGTGTAGCAGAACACTTAAGAGACAGAACTGTAGAGCCTGTGTACCCAAGGTTCAAATCCCAAGTCTATAATTTATAAGCTTTTTTTTACTTTGGAGCACTTCATTAACCTTGTTATGACTGTTACTGCATCTGTTAAACAGGGCAAATAATGGTGCCTAACTCATTGGGGGATATAAATTTAATTTTGAGATTCCCAAGTGGCTCAGTGTTAAAGAATCCCCCTGCTAATGCTGGAGCTGCAGGAGACATGGGTTCGATCCCTGGGTTAGGAAGATTCCCTGGAGGAGGAAATGGCAACCCACTCCAGTATTCTTGCCTGGGAAATCCCATGAACAGAGGAGCCTTGAGGGCTGTAGTCCATGGGGTCACAGAGTTGGACATGACTGAGTGACTAAGTAGGCACACACAAAATTAATATTTACAAAGAACTTAGTTTAGTGCTTGACACAGTGTTGTAGATATAATTGTTAAGCAATATTTGGTTCTCTTCCACCTCTGGGCATAGAGGAAGATCATAGTTCACTACTGTTGCCCACACTGCAACTGCCACCTTGAATTCGACCTCCTGACCTGCTCTGCCAGGGAGGAAGCAGTACCCTAATACTGAAACATTCTAGAATTCTAGTCATCTTGTTGAGGATATCTGTTTTGGAGAGTCACCTAGATCTGCTGTAGACTAGTAATAGGTGATGTCACAATGTCAACTAGCCTATCCAGATTAATATACATACTACTATACTATGAAACTATAAAAGTGTTAGCTGATTTTGCTATATAATCACCTACTCTGGCAGTCATTTCTGTAAGTTCATTTATTTTTAAGTTTATATTTTTTATCTTCCCAACAAAGTGTTAGAGGGGAGATATCATAGCTTATGCTTCTTCTGTTGTCCTCCCCAAGTGCCTAACATCATATGCCTAAATGCACCCTGGAAATATTAATCACATGAAGAAGCTGTTTCAGAATTCAGGGTCTAGAGGAGAATTTGTAGTTTCCCCGTGGGATCTTTTAAAAAGGCTTATAACAACATATCAGAGACGATTGCAGCAGGTATGTATAAACCCATAATCTCCAAAATCTTTCTCTCAGTCTGTTTTTTTTTTTTTAATCCACCAGGAATCTGTGCCAGAACCTAAAAGTCATACTTGACTCCTCCCTCTCCTTTGTCTCCCACATCCAGTCTCTAAGTCCTGTCATTTCTACTTGCCAAATATCTTTCAAATCTGTTTCTCTCTCATTTCCTCAGCACGTGTTTTAGTTCTGTTCACCATAATTTCTTTCATGAAAAACTGAAGCAGCCTCCTAACTGTTCTAATTTCTAGTCTCAACCTCTCCCATCTATTTTGTTTTCTTGCTCCAGAGTGAACATTTTAAAAAACACAAATCTGATCATGGCACTTGCTTGTTTAACATGGGTCCGGCTGTTGCCTTCATGATAAATTCCAGATTCTCTAATTTGGCAAATAATGTTCTCCATGATCTCTTAATCTTTTTATCATGATTTCCTCTCACTACCCCTCTCAAGCACTGTGCTTCAGCCACAGGAAATTATTCACAGTTCTTAAGTGTTATTTTTTCCTTTACTCTAGGCCTTCTTATCTTCCTTTATCCTGGTACAGTCTTCCTGTTCCCATTTTGCATAATTAACCCCTGTTTGTCCTTCAGGCCTCAGCTAAGATGATCATCTCCTCTATGAAGTCTTTCAAACCTCCCCAGAATTGTTCATCCACAGGACCTTCTGCTTACCTTCATAGAATGAGGTAGTATAGCATATTGACTTGCAGTTAGTCTAATCTGGATTTGAGTATCAGCTTTGCCAGTTATTTGAGGAGTGACCTTGGGCAAATTACATGGTACATGGAACTAATATAATAGTATCTTCCTGTGTGATTAGAATAAGAGGCTTTTAGCACATTATATAAAACATAGTAAGTGCTTAATAAATGCCAGCTGCCTTAGTTGTTGCCTCACGAAACACTGTCCCCTAGAGTCTTAAGTGAACCATCCCGCTTTCAGGTCTGAGAAATAAGTTTCTCCTTTTCCCACCCTTCTTAAATGAATGTAAGTAATCCTAGTTTTTAGTGATGAATGAAGTGTTAATGTCTGTTTCTCCTAATACTACTGAAGTTCTTGCTCAGTGCTTTTGAGAAAATGTTGAGTGAATCAGAAAGAAAAGTTTGAATAAAATTTTCTAAAAACATAACTATTATTTTCAACTCTTACACTTTTGAGGGGCTTAGATCATTGTATCTCCTAATCTTGGGATGAACTTTAAATAGTGAAGACATTCTGTTTCTTCTGCAGGGATTAGGATGCTGTGTTGAATGATTGCCTTGGTGCATCTCCTGGGTTGTCTTTTCTTTAAAGAATACTTTCCTTGTGCAAATCTATAGAGGCTCTGCTTCCTGGGTCTTTAGACACCATCTGGTGGATCAACACTCAGGGAAAGTCTGTATCAAAATGGAATAAGCATGTTTCTTTTACTTTTAGAGATTGAAAATGAAAGGGAATTCCTTTTAAGATATACTCCTTTTGCTAAAAGTTAAGCATGTCTCCCCAGTGCACTGGTATTTTCTAGTTTCCATGTAATGGATAACTTTAATGGTGGCAGTGAGTTATTAAAATTGCTCTATGCTCTCAGCCTTCTGAAGACATCATATAAATTCTTTTGATTGTTTATCATCGAGTAGTTCTTCTCTGGCATGTGATTCAATACTAGAGAACAAGGATACATGTGTCACATTGCTTGCTTTTTAAAGAACTTTAAAGATTCCTGTTGATTTAAAATATTCATTATTAATTTCTCATAAAAGAAGTGTGATTAATGGCATTGGGAAAGGATGAGGTGATAAAAAGGAGCAAGCTTATAAATAAATGGGATGTTTCTAGAGTTCTGAGACTCAGAAATTCCTTCTACATGCA
The DNA here is from genome assembly GCF_029407905.1 of Bubalus kerabau. Taxonomy (NCBI): domain Eukaryota; kingdom Metazoa; phylum Chordata; class Mammalia; order Artiodactyla; family Bovidae; genus Bubalus; species Bubalus kerabau. The sequence continues at coordinate 53,918,137 of NC_073647.1, read as the reverse complement.
ATGTATCCTATTTCTCAACTTATTCTCAATTTAGATAGGATGCTTGGCATAGATGTGAAGAATCCTGAAGCAGACTGACTGACTGACTGACACTCTCTCCCCACTCCCCACAAAAGAGAAATTCAGGCTTCATTGACTGATTTGAAATCAGTAAGAGCCTATTAATGAAGCCCTTATCCCCATCTGGTGATAAGAAGCAGTTTCTCTAAATTTTTCCTGTTCAATCTGTAGCTCACAATCCTACCCAAAGGGAGAAAACCCAAGAGATCCACATTCATATTGCCCAGGACCAGGAGTGAGTCCAGTCCTGCACTCAGATTGGAAGTAAAAGAGTTACCCCTACAGACATGAGAGCTACAGATAGTTCTAGAAGAGAATCTCTAAAATCACCACTTGATAGCCCCTCCATCCACTCCTTCAGCTTCACACCAGGCTATATGTTAAATTTATCAGATGTGGGTCTCCACAAATGAGACCTCATTTGCTGTTTTCTTGGGAAGGACATCATTGCCCTATTGAAGCTTTCTCTTTATGTGTAGAGAAGAAAGAAGTCTTGCCCATTCTTCCTTTAGACAACCAGATTCAATATAAAAGTCCAAATAACCCATTTTGCTTTTTATTGTGATTCCCAGATCTTGGGAAATGGACTTAGAACTTACTGCTGCCAAGAACACATCAATCAAATACTCAGAATGAGAAAATATTGTAAAAGTAAATGATTAAATATTGTTTTTTTTTTCCCTAGAGATAAAGAATTCTAAGGGCAAAAGTATGGATCTTTCTGCTATCTATAGAACTTCACTAGGAGGTGAAGTGAGCTTTAGGCATATTTATATCTTAAGTTCTAAAATTGGCAATATTTATTATTTATCAAAAGGTGGCATTATAAGATAAGGAAGATGAATTAACCCCCAAAGAACAACAACACCAACAAATGTTAAGGAAGATAATATAAGTAAGGAAAATTCAGAAATAAAAAGGTGATTTCTGTATTTAAATCTTATTCTTTTCTTAGGTAGATAAGGCAAAAATATTTTCTTCTGGAGAAACATTCTAAGATATGAGGAAATGTGCATTTTCTTTCAGAAATAAACAGTAGTACTTGTCAATACTGAAATTCCCTATACCGTAGGTGATTTAAATTTCTACACAGGATTATATCATTTAGAGTTCTGTATGGAATTTCAGCAATTTGGAAGATACTGGGCTTTTGAAAATGTGGGACTATCAAACAGACACAGATAGATACACACACAAACATACACACACACACACACACACACACACACACACACAGACACACACACTGTCAAAGATGACCTTGGCATTGGCAAGTCTGACATTCAAAGTGACTTGTAAGATAAGAGATCTAAGCAGGAAAATACGTTAGTTAGTTTACATAGGACATCTTTTATTTCCTTGATAATTTGAGACAAAAGTTTTTTCTAGAATCACATTTATCCCCATTTATATCCTATATTATTTTCTTTTCCACAAATTTACTTACCTATAATCATCCTTTATCCAGTCACTTTGTTGATTTGGTTCATGTTATTTTGAAGAACTATATAATCAATTGGATGGAATGTGCTACATACCTTTGAAATTTGCCTATATTCTTAGTGAAAATGCCATTTAACAGAAAAGAATCAGAACAAAACATACCTCACACTGTGGATGCAGGCAGCTTGCTGCTTATATAACCCAACACTGGGAAAAAAAAAAAAAAAAAACCCTCACTCACGAGGAATACTGATAGAAAAGTAGCCTTAGCTTAAAAACCACTTTGTGATTTTGGTCATGTGATCTGTTGGCTGTAAGAGAGCACTCTCTCTCTCCCTCTCTCTCTCTCTCTTTTTTTTTTTTTTTGGCGTGGCTTTTGAAATAGCTCCTTTATTTCTGTTCATTTGGGAAAACTGGCATGAGAGGGAAAAAAAATAAAACAAATAATTAAGTGTTTAACCCTCTTAAACTTCTAAAATTACTCTATTTCCTTATATGATGGCACTGTTAAAAGGAGGAAATTTTATTCAGTTTTGGAAAAATATGACAGAATGTTAAGATCTCATATGGTTCTATATTCCCAATTCTTTAGGCATTGTGTCTTGGGAGATTACTTCCTTGGAAACTTTAATTGAGATAAATTGGGGTGACCATTTTAGCTGGCTTCTTTCATCTTGTGCTACTAATCTTCAGAGGTACCATTCTGCTCTGGGAGCAAGAAAGAAAAGCATCATCTTATGTGTAAATGGCTTCTCTTTGTCTACTTCTGCCCCACATGTCCTAATGCAAGTAGCTGTTGGAGGGTATTTCATTTTTCTTTTTTTCCAGGAGTTTTTTTTTTTTTTTTTTTTTTTAAGTTCTCTGTACTTGGTACCTAAAACTGTGTCTGGCACAGAGAAGTGGCTTGCTAAATGTCTGATAAAAGAATGAATAAATGCCTATTCCTCCATTAGATCAAAATTTTTGTTGCAGTGAGCTGATATTGTATAAATGGTTCGTTGATAGCTAGGGCAGACAAGAAAATAAACTTGGTGAACAATGAGCATTTATTCAATACACATAGCCCTCAAATACATCAAGAAATAGAAATAGAAACAGATCCAGCCCTCAGCAAAATTGTGAATTTCATCAAATTGGCCTTTGTCACTTCATCTTTCCTACCAAGATTCATTTCCCTCCACGTGAGAAACACAGTGGTATTATGGGAAGGTGCTATCCTAGATTTGCCACTTACTACTTTTTAGCCTTGAGTAATTCACTTTTCTCTGAACTTTAGTTTCCACATTTGTAAAAATATATTGATAACTATTTTATAAGATTGCTAAGAGGACTCAATTAGAACCTAAGTGCCTAGTACAGTACCTGGTATACCAATGTTCATTAAAAACTGTTTCTTTCCTATACTTGCTGTTACTTTTCCTCAACACAGCTTCATGAGATAAATATCGTTCTCATTGTTACTGTATTAGAGTTGAGGAAATGGAGGCTTGGTGAGGTTAAGTAACATAACCATTTAAGTTAAGGTAAAAAGTGGAGGAATTGGGATTCAAACCTCAGCTATCCAATCTCTACTTTTAACCAGAATACTATATTAACTTGTAATTTTATTTTGCTTTAGCATGAGCAAAGAAAGGCATAGCATATTTATTATCATGTTATCTTTGAAACTTGGTTTACATATGTATGTGTGCATGCACTCATGCTTGCACATACACATACACACACGCATGCACATACACAGATATATAGCCAGGAAAGGAGACAGCATGATGCTTAAAAGTGCAAGTTTTGGAGTAGAGTCAAATGTCACATCATCTGGGTTAAAAACTTGACTGTTCCTTATTAGCTGTGAATTTAGCCAAGTCACTGGCTTTCTATATCTCTAAGCTGTCAACCAAACAATGGGGATATTAATGGGTCTCACTTTATAGGACAATTGAGAGGATTCTGTAAAACACATGTAAATTACTGTCCTTAGCACATAAGTATTCAGGAAATATTTTAACTATTTTGATTATTATTGAGAACAGAAAGGTGAATAATAAATGATACATGACCAAAAAATATTCTTAAAGATATTAAAAAAAAAAAACTTGTATACATTTTTAATAGATAATATTGCAACATTTCATACATTAACATATTGTTCTTAGGAAGCCTCTCTAAAAATGTTCTTCCTGCTTTGTTAGGCAAATGCCAACCTAACCTAAGTGACTGGAAATTCAAACTAAGTTAGAATATCATTTATGTTCTCTAGCTCGACTCCATTGCTAACATCTTTTAACCCAGTAACTTAATGCACATTCCTTGCATAAATTTAATGAGGAGAGACTTATGTAAACTAAAATTACATCACATTTATTTACTGGAGTGTAAGGTAGCCATTAGGCAAACCAATCTACTTTAGAGAATGTTGAAAGATCTAAAGTTTAGGACTGAGAGTAAGTATGATTTAGGAAAAGTAAAGACTTGCTAGTAAAGACAAGATACTTTAGAAATAACAGACCCATTCAGCATGTGTTCTTGAACTTTTAGAAATTTATATTTGTTTAAGCATATCTAAGCTTCCAGATTGTTCAACAAAATGGAATGGAACATTAAAAAATAAATACAACCATGTAATTAATATAGTTTTGGGGCAATGAACATTTTTATTAATGGTTCTATGAAGGAACAGACAAGTGAATTCCAAAAGAACAAAATATAGGACACATTTCTTGGCTGTCCAGATGGTTTTATTAATGCAATTCCATTATGACTGTGCTACCAGAAATCACACATCTAGTCAGGAAGCCTATGGACAAACAGTAGAAGTATCTCCATGAGTAATAAATAAGTGAGTTAAAAGAACAACTTTTTTATACACTTTACAGGGCAGTTATGTATATTCTACAAAATATATGTAAGTTAAAACTAGATACATGCAATGTAAGTAGATTAGAGTAAGATATTGAAAATGGAAAAGGAGCGTTTGAGGGAAGATTTGCTTCTCTTTGCCAAAGTCTAAACTAATTAATTCACTCTTTTACTTATAAGGCAGAGAGTGATAAAATTAAACCTCTAAGAGGCAGATATTAATCAAATGAGTTTTTTGTTTTTAAATAGCCCTTTAATTTTCTTACTCAAGGTAATAATGAGTATTAATAAGGTAATATCAGTTCTAGTTTCTCAGGTTTTTTCTAATAATTTATCTTTCTTTGAATTACTTCAGAAGTTCGAACACTAAAGACTCCTCTGCTATACCCAACTCTGTCTTAGGTTGTCAGACAAAGGATTATCTTTGAAACGAACCTAGTCAGTACTTCCTAGAGAGCAAGTTAATCTTTCTTTTTTGTGCACAAGTTAATTGACAGTGATATTAGGTACTAACATCCTCTTTCTCACTTGGGGTTTCCTTTGGTGTCAAAGAGAAATATTACAAAGTAGAAATGTCCAAATATTCTCAGAACAAAGAACAAGATATTAAGATTTTGAAGATCATGTTAGTTTTTTTTTCTCTGTCATGATTATAATATTAAGCTATCATTTGTGAGTGAAACAGCTTATTTATGTAGCCCTGTTACTGACAGTTTATCCAGTCCATCTACTTTTCCAGAGAAAGAGAATATTAGCACATGGCAAATGTCCATAAAGCCATGGCTTGTAAGATAGTATTTCCAAAAGGTCTCCTAGTACAGAATGGTAAGGACTATTGAAAGAGAGTTGCTGCTTAATGACAGAATAAAGCTGTGAAAAGTTGTGTTTTGTTTAGTTTTTCTCTCTGGAGGATTGGACATTTTACCCACATCAGTGATTTTTTTTTTAACTTTTTTTTTTAAACTAATTTTATTTTATTGATTAAAAGCAAGTATTACAGTAATCTCATAACAATTTATATTGAGCTATCATGACGAGGTAGAATTCAAATGTTTAAAAATATAGTATATTTTAATTAAAATTGCTACTGATAAGAGAAACGCACCTACTAATTTTTTTTTTTTTATGGGTCATGACACTTATTTTTTATTTTTTTATTTTTTTGTTTTGTTTTGTTTTATTTTTTTAATTTTATTTTATTTTTAAACTTTACATAATTGTATTAGTTTTGCTAAATATCAAAATGAATCCGCCACAGGTATACATGTGTTCCCCACTCTGAACCCTCCTCCCTCCTCCCTCCCCATACCATCCCTCTGGGTCGTCCCAGTGCACCAGCCCCAAGCATCCAGTATCGTGCATCGAACCTGGACTGGCAACTCGTTTCATACATGATATTTTACATGTTTCAATGCCATTCTCCCAAATCTTCCCACCCTCTCCCTCTTGTCTTCAGAATGACAGTTGTTTAAAATGACATTTTAAAATTCATTTATTATATTCTATTTATCTGTATAAGCTGAATATGGCTACAAATGAAAACTGTTTATATTGATTCTATATGTTTTATCCCAAGTTAGTTTATAGATCCTACAGCTGTTTTTGATTGGGAGAACCTTATATTTTTTTTTGTTGGCCACAGGTTTTAACTCATGAGAGTTAAGCACTGTCTAGGACAAAGTCAAGGCATTTTTTTTAACATATACAAAATACTACAGTTATTGAGTAATTACTCAATTTTACAACTGTAGTAAAATACTACAATCACTATCAGGATCTACTCTTATGATTCCTGCTGGATAAACCTTCTTCTATTTCTTACCAAAATATTATATTTCCCACCACATTTTGCTACCAGGGCTTTTCCCCATTCAATTCTATGACTGTTTTGTTAAAGACTGAGGAGCCTCCATAATTTCATCTATCAAGTTTGTCCATTAAGGGCCTTCCATCACCTTTACACTTGGGCCAAAAGAGGGACAGATCCCTATTTGCCCCAGTGGCAAATAGAAAGGGAACATGGAAAAATGATAAAAGAACAGAAAAGAGTGATGACAGAGTGAAGTATAAAGAAAGACAAAGGACTGTTAACAAGGCTTGAGTCAAAGCTTGTAGTTTATGTTAGAGGGGAATGATGACTTTTTCCAGCTTCACTGGATTTGAGGAGGAGAGAATTTTCTAGACACACTCCTTGCAATTCTATACTCCTTTTAATCATTCTGCCCCAAGTGATACGGAATGCCTTGTGTGATTGGTAGACAACTAGCATGCTTGGCTAAGCTCTGTGCATTTCCTTTTTGAGTAAAGGCCTACCGATAGGGATACATTGTGTTCTGCCCCTTACAGGAAAAGGGGGCTGTCCTGGTTCAGTGACACTGATTTCCATTGCTGTGAACTGGTGAATTTGCCTGTCTGACTTTAGGGTGTATTAAGTCCACCTGATTAACAGAAGTAAAGGTATGTCCTTCAGCTTATACTCCATTAACAATATAGGTGATACACTGGTTCTCTACTTTCATCTCCTATGTTTTATTTTTCAATTTATTCAGAACCTGAGCAGGGAGCCTTTTAGGGGCCTCAAAAGTATGCAAGTCGGCAGGATTAAAATGTCAAACGAATAACAATTTTTATGGTTGCGGTTACAATCACCATGTGATTAAAACAACAACAACAAAGAACAACATATATTCCAATTTTAATTTTGCTCTCTGAAAAAAAGTATCAGAAAAATAGCATGTCCTACATGTAAAATATGGGGCAAGTCTTCTCTGGTGGCTCAGATGGTAAAGAATCTGCTTGCAGTGCAGAAGACGCAGGTTTGATCCCTGGGTTGGGAAGATCCCCTGGAGGAAGAAATGGCAACCTGCTCCAGTATTCTTTCCTGGAAAATTCCATGGACAGAGGAGCCTGATGGGCTACAGTCCATGGGGTCACAAAGAATAGACATGACTGAGCAACTAACACACATGTAAAATACTTGTGTATGTGCACGCCCAGTCACTCAGTTGTGTCCAATACTTTGCAACCACATGGACTGTAGCCCACCAGGCTCCTCTGTTCATGGAATTCTCCAGGTAAGAATATTAGAGTAGGTTGCCATTTACTACTCCAGGGAATCTTCCCAATGCACAAATCAAAACTGTGTCTCTTGAGTCTCCTGCATCGGCAGCAGATTCTTGACCACTGAGCCATAGAAAGGTCCCTGAGCCTGTCCTGAGTAAAACACTTGGACAATTCAAATAAATGATGAGCTGGAATTCTGAAAATTCTGATTATAATTTGAGCTTTGTCTTGTGTTGAAATTTCATGTATTTTCACAGGTAAAGTACCTATGAAGTAAACATATATATTTATTTGAAATATATATATACATATCATGCCATTGATCATTAATATTTTTAGGCTTCCTTTATGTAAAAAGGAAAATAATTATAATGTTGGAGAGATATTTGGTTTTTAATGGAGATAATTTTAAATAATAATTTTATAACACTGCAGTGTATGAACAAATGTAACCTCCAAAATTTCATAAAAATGAAATTTAGTTTTATAAATAAATATGTGTCATAGACTATTTTGGGGGAGCAGTGTTGGGAAATAAAATAATCACATAGAAAGAAAGAAAGAAAGTGAAGTCACTCAGTCATGTCTGTTTGCAACCCCATGGACTGTAGCGCACCAGGCTCCTCCATCCATGGAATTTTCTAGGCAAGAGTACTGGAATGAGTGGCCATTTCCTTCTCCAGGGGATCTTCCCAACCTAGGGATCAAACCTGGGTCTCCCACACTGTGGGCAGACGCTTTATTGTCTGAGCCACCAGGGAATAATCCCATGGCAGTATTCAAATTCCTGAAGAATTGCAACTCATTCCTTTAAATTATAATAATAATAAAAAAAAGATTCTCATAGTGGAGAAAGATTTTTTCTTCTGTGTAACAAGATGTGAGCAATAAAATTTGATACTTTTAGAAATTGTCAACAAAATGATGTTGACCCATTGAACAGTGACCTTTGCTTGAATGGACTGACAGGCAGAGAAATCAGAAAAAGAAATTTTACCACATGAATCATCACCTAGAGTGGGGGAACTTTTTCATTAAGCCCTAAGTCAATATCTATTTCTACTCACCCATCACATACTCCTCTTGGGCTTTTTGAATTTATAGATGATTCAAACAGATAGTTTCATGGTAGAAAAGTTAGCCACAGTGTCTCACTTAAGGATTTTGAAATTCTTGTTAAACAAGCTTACAAAAATCCACTTTCTAGTAGCCCAGGGCTTAGCTGCTTAAAGAATGGTGACATTGTAACTATGCTGTCCCAGAGAACAGCTTAGCTTATGGTACAGAGTATGTCTGCTTCACCATCTCATAAATTTCTACTATTATTATCTTGAATTTAGCTGACATATTAATTCACAGTATAGGGAGCACTGAAAAAGGATTCAAGAGAACTTGATTCTAATCCTGGTTATGTTATTATTGAACTATATCAGTTCAGTTCAGTTCAGTTCAGTTGCTAAGTCATGTCCAACTCTTTGTGACTTCATGTACTGTAGCATGCCAGGCTTCCCTGTCCATCACCAACTCCCAAAGCTTGCTCAAACTCATGTCCACTGAGTTGATGATACCATCCAACAATCTCATCCTCTGTGATCCCCTTCTCCTCCTGCTTTCAATCTTTCCCAGCATCAGGGTCTTTTCCATTGAGTCAATTCTTCACATCAGGTAGCCAAAGTATTGGAGTTTCAGTTTTAGCATCAGTCCTTCCAATGAATAGTCAGGATTTATTTTCTTTAGGACGGACTTTTTGGATCTCTTTGCAGTCCAAGGGACTCTCAAGAGTCTTCTCCAACACCACAGTTCAAAAGCCTCAATTCTTCAGCACTCAGATTTCTTTATAGTCCAACTCTCACATCCATACATGACTACTGGAAAAACCATAGCTTTGAATAGACAGGCCTTTGTTGGCAGTATGCTGTCTAGGTTGGTCATAGCTTTTCTTCCAAGGAGCAAGCATATTTTAATTCCATGGCTGTAGTCACCATCTGCTGGAGAAGGAAATGGCAACCTACTCCGGTATTCTTGCCTAGAGAATCCTGAGGACAGAGGAGCCTAGTGGGTTGCTGTCCATAGGGTCACATAGAGTCAGACACAACTGAAGTAGCTTAGCATGCGTGCGTGCATTGGAGAAGGAAATGGCAACCCACTCCAGTATCCTTCCCTGGAGAATCCCAGGGACAGAAGAGCCTGGTGGGCTGCCATCTATGGGGTCGCATGGAGTCAGACACGACTGAAGCGACTTAGCAGCAGCAGCAGCAATTGCCATCTGTAGTAATTTTGGAGCTGAAGAAAATAAAGCTTGTCACTGTTTCTATTGTTTCCCCATCTATTTGCCATATTGAATTATATAATCTTGGGCTAACTACTTAGACTCTTTGGGTTTTAATTTGTACATGTATAAAATTGTAAGCTAAGTTCTTTAGGATTCTTTTCCATCTTAAACACACTATTTCCATTACTCATTGTGGGACAACAAGGAATATAAACAAAAAGAAAAATCATGTGATTTAATTATTGATAAAAAAGGCCCATGGGAATCTAAGGGTACATATCTTCCACTGATCAGATTAATTTCATGACATTAAAACTAGGTCTGCCCAGAAGATACAGTATCTCTATGTAACCATATTTATATGCAAGAGACATAAGCATTTGGAGGATGCTCAGGAACTCCTTGAATCTATCCCTATTAATTTAAATTTTATCCCTAACCTTTCATCAGCATTTTGTTCAAATGTAAATTAAAACACATTCTGTTGGTGGCAGCAATAATTTAATTTTACCTTTCATATAAATAAATTAAGCTTAATATTTATAGGTAATTAATTGGAAAAAGTTAACTGGATAGTAGAAACCCTCCTCCAAAATGTTCGAACACCTTAAACTATTAAATTTAGAAAATAAGAATGGTATTCTATTATTGTCCATGCTATAAATAATATCAAGTTATATCTTTATTCTAGCTCCAGAGAAAGTATACCCCTACCTGTGAAACTTTCAATGCCATGAAAAGTGAAAATGAAAGTCACTTAGTTGTGTCTGACTCTTTGCGACCCCGTAGACTGTACAGTCCATGGAATTCTCCAGGCCAGAATACTGGAGTGGGTAGCCTTTCCCTTATCCAGGGGATCTTTCTGACCCAGGGAGTGAACCGAGGTCTCCAGCATTGCAGGCAAATTCTTTACCAGCTTAGTCACAAGGTAAGTCCAGCCACAAGGGATGGTAAAATTCTTTCTCTGTCTCATGTCCTGATTATCCCTTTTATACTGATCTTTAAATATCTCAGTATTGTACTATGATAGGTTTACAAATGGAGAAATACAAACTAGTTTGAGCAATACTGACAACCAGCTTAAGGGGCAAAAATTTGAATTCGGTAACTCTTTCAATTCTTGGACAGCAAGGAGGTCAAACTAGTCAATCCTAAATGAAATCAACCCTGAATATTCATTGGAAGGACTGATGCTGAAGCTGAAGCACCAATACTTTGGTCACCTGATGTGAAGAGCCAAAATTTGGAAAAGACTATGATGCTGGGAAAGATGGAGAGCAGGAAGAAATGTGGGCAACAGAGGATGAGGTGGTTAGTTGGCATTATTGACTCAATGGATATGAATTTAAGCAAACTCTGGGAGAGTGGAAGACAGAGGAGCCTGGTGTGCTGCCGTACATGAGGTTGCAGAGACTTGGACAGGACTTAGCAACTGAACAACAACTCTTTCAAATCTGTGTTGACCCTTTCCTCTTCCCATTGTTTACATTATAGTACTTCTATAGCTCTTAAATATCCTAAATTTCCTTATTTATGGATAGAACCACCTACTTATGACCTTTATCTGCTTTGGCAATGCATGTATAGTTTGTATTTTCTCCAATGTATATAATGTAGTATTTGTTTATAAGTATCATATATTGGTAATGAAATGTATGGTTCTAAGTCAAAGATATACATAACCAGTGTGCCACTTACCAGTGGCACAAAAATGGGTCACACATGAGCTGGGATATTGTTTGTCTTGGTCCTGGGGTGGCTGTGTAGAGCCTGGGGCAGCCAGGGCCCTTAGAGTCCAGTTGTGTCTTGCCAAGAGCAGTTTTATCCAGAAATGGCAGTGTGCTTCACTAATATATAATTATCATTTTGTAAAGATATAGAAACCGTGATCTTGCTACTCAAAGTATATCCTCAACAGCTAGCAGCAGCATTATTTGGATACTTGTAAGACACGCATTCTTCCAGTGGTAAAGAATCCACCTGCCAACACAGGAGATGTGGGTTTGGTCCCTGGGTGGGGAAGATCCCCTGGAGCAGGAAATAGCAACCCACTATAGCATTCTTGTTCAGAAAATCCCATGGACAGAGGAGCCTGGCAGGCTACAGCCCAAGGGGTTGCAAAAAGTTGGACACAACTGAACAACTGAGCATGCATGCATCAAGAAATGCATAACTTCATTTCCCACCTAATGAATCAGAATCTGTAATTTCATAAGATCCTCAGGTGATGCATATATATGTTAGTATTTGAGAAGCTATGGACTAAACTTTGTCCTTGGTGCCCAGGTGGTTTGCAGCCTTATCTGTGCGTCAAAATCATCATGAGGACTTTTATAAACCCTGATGTCCAGAATGTAGCACAGATTAGAATCTCTGGGGCTGGGTCATAGGCACAGTTTTAAGGTTTCCTCAGGTGACTCCAATATGCAACTAATGTTGAACACCACTACTTAGTAACATCTTCATTTCTAATAGATGGGCACTACACATCATGAAATAACAAGAATCCAAAAGAAATGTATAATATGCTAATAACTTGCTCATTGTGTGTTGTACAATGCTGGGATATATATGGAAGTGTGTGTGTTGAGGGCAGTGAACTAAGAGGGAATTGTGTACTGTGGAAATGGGCATAATTCATATAGGGCTTTGTAAGTGTGTATGACTTTGATTTGGGTTCGAGGTTTCATATTGTCAATAAAATAAGCAAATATTCTACCCTAAACAAACCTTCTCCCTTTTGTTAATTGTATCACCCCTGGGTCCATGGCTACTGGTTTCCTGGTGTGAGTGGTGGGGTAACATTTTCAACCAATGCTAACTCCAAATACATTATGTTTCCTTCAGTCAGCTTATGTTGCCTCTTGCTTTTATCTTTTATTTAGTCTCTGCTATCAATTTTTAAAAGTTTAACCCATTTTTCTTGAAAAACTATCTTCAAAGAAAAAAAGCTAGTTTGATAGCCACAACTGAGACATATCTTTAAACTATTTATGTACATAGAAGATTCTGTCAGGAAGAAAAGAAAATAACAAAATAAAATAAGAAATGTTTAAAGCTAACAGCCATGAAAATGGGAAGAATGAATATGTTTATTTTATTCTGGTTTCAGAACTCTTAAAAAATTTTATAATATCCCTTAGGAGCAATAATAAATGTCCAGAGGATCCTGGTTCATTCTGTCACCACCACTCAAAATTTAAGGAGGTGATGTTTCAGGGTCCTGATCTTAGAAACTCAGCTTTTGTTCCTTTTCTCACTTGGTAAGTAACTTAGCGCCCAGATCAGCTGTTGGTCATATTAAGATACTTGTATAACATTTTCCATCACTGCTGAAACAAGTTACCACAAACTTGCTGGCTTAAAACAACAAAAAAATATTATTTCACAGTCCTGGAGGCTGAAAGTGCAAACTCAGTATCACTTGGCTGAAATGAAATATGTGGGCAGGGCCACACTTCCTTTGCAGGAAGAGGAGACCCAGTAGCTGTCAACATTGCTTGGCTTGTGGCTGCATTGCTCCAATCTCTGCCCCTGTCTTCAAATTACCTTTTAAAAACAGTACAAAGAAACTCAGGGTACAAATGATAAATTAGAAATATACATTATAACTACAGTGTATATATATAAAGATTTCTTAGGGAAAACATGTTTCTGTGCATATTTTTTCATCATCTGTGGTTATCATTGCCGACCCAACTCTTTCCGTCTAGATACTCACGTGTCAGATATCACCTGCTAATTTCACCCTGGTTTTATTAGTATTCCAAGCCAAAATCTTTGCTTTCTCAATGTCCCTTACTCCACCTCCAATAAAATAGTCTTATACAGGATGCTCGGGGCTGGTGCACTGGGATGACCCAGAAGGATAGTATGGGGAGGGAGGTGGGAGGGGTGTTCAGGATGGGGAACACGTGTACACCCATGGCGGATTCATGTTGATGTATGGCAAAACCAATACAATATTGCAAAGTAATTAGCCTCCAGTTAAAATAAATAAATTTATATTAAAAAAAGTTTATAAAATGTTTATGTCACTGATAGAGGGCTGACACAGCCTAAGTCTGCAACTAGTGAATGTTTAGTTATCCTTTCAAGTAATGACTTTGAGATAATGCCTGTGATTCTAATGTATAAAATTAAAGAAATCAACAATTTATAAAGTCATTGTTGATATATCATTTCATTAAGAGATAAAAAAGAAAGCAAGTCTCTATTTTGCTGTTTAACCAGTTCTACTTATACAAGACAATTTCTAGAAATCTGATGTACAACATTGTGTTTATAGTTAATGATGTTTTATTTCACACTTAAAATTTAAAAGGATAGGTCTCATGATATGCTTTCACCACAATATAAAGAACTATTTGTCAAAAGAGGTAGACCTATTACACAGAGTGAATTAAGTCAGAAAGAGAAAGATAAATATCATATCAATTCAGTTCAGTTCAGTCACTCAGTCCTCTATGAAACTTTGCGACCCCATGAACCACAGCACACCAGGCCTCCCTGTCCATCACCAAAGCCCAGAGTCCACACAAACCCAGGCCCATCGAGTCAATGATGCCATCCAACCATCTCATCCTCTGTCGTCCCCTTCTCCTCCTGCCCTCAATCTTTCCCAGCATCAGGGTCTTTTAAAATGACTGGATGCTTGGGGCTAGTGCACTGGGACGACCCAGAGGGATGGTATGGGGAGGTAGGAGGGAGGAGGGTTCAGGATGGGGAACACATGTATACCTGTGGCAGATTCATTTTGATATTTGGCAAAACTAATACAATTATGTAAAGTTTAAAAATAAAATAAAATTAAAAAAAATCCCATTAAAAAATAAATAAAATGAATCAGCATTTGGTATCAGGTGGCCAAAGTATTGGAGTTTCAGCTTCAACATCAGTCCTTCTAATGAACACCCAGGACTGATCCCCTTTAGGATGGACTGGTTGGATCTTCTTGCAGTCCAAGGGACTCTCAAGACTCTTCTCCAACACCACTGTTCAAAAGCATCAATTCTTCTGAGCTCAGCTTTCTTTATAGTCCAACTCTCGCATCTATACATGACTACTGGAAAAACCGTAGCCTTGACTAGATGGGCCTTTGTTGACAAAGTAATGTCTCCGCTTTTTAATATGCTGTCTAGGTTGGTCATAACTTTCCTTCCAGGGAGTAAGCGTTTTTTAATTTCATGGCTGCAATCATCATCTGGAGTGATTATGGAGCCCAGAAAAATAAAGTCAGCCACTGTGTCCACTGTTTCCCCATCTATTTGCCATGAAGTGATGGGACCGGATGCCATGATCTTAGTTTTCTAAATGTTGAGCTTTAAGCAAACTTTGTCACTATCTTCTTTCAATTTCTTCAACAAGCTCTTTAGTTCTTCTTCACTTTCTGCCATAAGGGTGGTGTCATCTGCATATTTGAGGTTATTGATATTTCTCCCGGCAATCTTGATTCCAGCTTGTGTTTCCTCCAGCCCAGTATTGCTCATGACGTACTCTGCATAAAAGTTAATTAAGCAGGGTGACAATATACAGCTTTTACGTACTCCTTTTGCTATTTGGAACCAGTCTGTTGTTCCATGTCCAGTTCGAACTGTTGCTTCCTGACCTGCATACAGGTTTCTCAAGAATTAGGTCAGGTGGTCTGTAATTCCCATCTCTTTCAGAATTTTCCACAGTTTATTGTGATCCACACAGTCAAAGGCTTCAGTATAGTCAATAAAGCAGAAATTGATGTTTTTCTGGAACTCTCTTGCTTTTTTGATGATCCAGTGGATGTTGGCAATGTGATCTCTAGTTCCTCTGCCTTTTCTAAAACCAGCTTGAACATCTGGAAGTTCACGGTTCACAAATTGCTGAAGCCTGGCTTGGAGAATTTTAAACATTTCTTTACTATCATGTGAGATGAGTGCAACTGTGCAGTAGTTTGTGCATTCTTTGGCATTGCCTTTCTTTGGGCTTGGAATGAAAACTGACATTTTCCAGTGCTATGGCCTCTGCTGAGTTTTCCAAATTTGCTGGCATATTGAGTACAACACTTTCATAGCATCATCTTTCAGGATTTGAAATATCTCAATTGGAATTCCATCACCTCCACTAGCTTTATTCGTAGTGATGCTTCCTAAGGCCCACTTGACTTCACATTCCAGGATATCTGGCTCAAGGTGAGTGATCACACCATTGTGATTATCTGCATCGTGAAGGTCTGTTTTGTACAGTTCTTCTGTGTATTCTTGCCACCTCTTCTTTATATCTTCTGTCTCTCTTAGGTCCCTACCATTTGTGTCCTTTATTGAGCCCATCTTTGCATAAAATGTTCCCTTGGTATCTCTAATTTTCTTGAAGTGATCTCTAGTGTTTCCCATTCTATTGTTTTCCTCTATTTCTTTGCATTGATCACTGAGGAAGACTTTCTTATCTCTCCTTGCTATTCTTTGGAACTCTGTATTCAAAGGGGTATATCTTTCCTTTTTCTCCTTTGTTTTTCACTTCCCTTCTTTTCACAGCTATTTGTAAGGCCTTCTCAGACAGTCATTTTGCTTTTTTGCATTTCTTTTTCTTGGGGATGGTCTTGATTCCTGTCTCCTGTACAATGTCATGTACATAGTTTTATTTAAAATCTTTGCAAATATAGATAATGCATATACTAGAAATGATCATCTATCTACCAAGCTTTGTGAAAATATGTGTTAATTGGAATGAAATAGTGGTGTTCAGTAACATAGAATAAAATTTTGCTAATTTTAACTGTGGTAAATGAAAATGTGTTTGCGTTACTATAAGATCTATTTACATTTCACAGCATAAATCCAGGTTTACCTCTCATTTTATAGGCTAAAACTTGTAATCATGACATAGAATTAAATAAAAGAGAAATACATTTGTGGTAATAGAAATCTAAAGATAATGATTACAAACTTGTTCATTATTCTTTGTGACAGTTCCCAGATGGAGTTACGTGGAACTGCAACCCTTGAGGAGAATGTTAATGTCTTCATATATTGCTTAACTCTTTGGTGCATAAATGAGTTAAATAGTTGGTGTCTTAGGACACATTCATGAGTCCAAATGAAGCAAAGGGAATGCAATCACTTAGTAATAGTGAGGACAGCTAATCCCAGTCTATTCTCTTCACACAGTTTATAAAATTACATCCAAAGAACAACAGAAGATAAGATATCCTGTATTTCCATATGGCAAAAAATTAACTTTCTCAGTGCCAGAACTTTAACAGATTTCATTTAGAAGTTTTCAAAAATGTGATGCATTTCCCCCCCTACTTCATTAAGTGTTTCATGCTATCATTTAATCTTTTATTAGTAACTCAGAATCATCATTTCAGCCCTGAAAATATAGTTTTGTTAAAACTTTTGGTAGTGTAATGACTTTAGAAGTATTTTGGGACTTCCTTCCTAGAAAAGTACCCTGACATGAATTTTCATCTTAGTCTCTTATTTCTCTATATAGAGGTACCACAAATGAATGTTTTGAATAATATGATATGTCTATCACTATGCACAATTAATAAGTGGATTAAATGCTAAAATAAATGATTTTTTTATTCTTCAGAAAATCATCATATTTATTTCTTCATGATTTGGCCACAGGATTCAGAACACTATCTCTGACTTCTTTATACTTTACAAAACAAGTCAGGGTCTTATCTTCATCTGCTCATATATAGTTTTCTTCTTTGCATTATTTGCCACCAAAGTATAGGAAAGTTAACCATCGCTGTTTCAAGAATTTGTGAAATTGTGCTCTGCTGGAGGGCATACCTCAAGCGTGACCAATTATTCATCACCACTATTAGTTCATAATTAATATTAGGTGACAGCACTACTGCTGATGAGACACCACACTTCAGTGTTCTCCATGTCTTATGTGATATTTGTCTTATAATTAAATCTGAAATATATATTAAAATGTCTATAATTTTGTTAAAATCAGAATGAAGGCCTTGTATCATTCCTGCATAATGCATCAACTTTCCCAAGAAAATTCACCTGTCACATATTATACTCTGCAAAGCACATAGTTTTATATGATCAGCGAAGTAACATTCTGGAAACAGAGAAGTAGAAAAAATATATTCCCTGGAGAGCTAGCCTTGCTTTTTTTTTTCTTAAGTGAGCTATTCAGAAATCCAGAGCTGTGTTCTCAAACATAGTGAACATAGAGAATAAAATGGTCCCTTGGAAATGTTCTAAAAAATACCTCACCCCAAATCATGATTTAATAAGTGTGGGGTGGGATCTGTACTTTTGCATTTATTATAAATACCCCAGATAATTATGATACAGGTGGTCCAGAAATGACACTTTGAGAAGCAGTGTCTAGACCGGTAGTTGTCAACCCTGACTGCAAGTTAGAATCATATGAAGAAATTTTTAATAATTGCTAGTATTGAGACCCCCACCCTCAACAGATGAAATAGAAACTCTGAATATGTGGCACTGGTGTTGATAGTTTTAAAACTTCTCCAGGTGATTTCAAAGTGCAGCTTTATTTGAGAACCAAGAGTGTGCTGCTGCTGCTAAGTCGTTTCAGTCGTGTCCAACTCTGTGCGACCCCATAGACGGCAGCTCACCAGGCTCCGTCGTCCCTGGGATTCTCCAGGCAAGAAAACTGGAGTGGGTTGCCATTTCCTTCTCCAATGCAGGAAAGTGAAAAGTGAAAGTGAAGTCGCTCAGTCGTGTTCAACTCGTAGCGACCCCATGGACTGCAGCCTGCCAGGCTCCTCTGTCCATGGGATTTTCCAGGCAAGAGTACTGGAGTGGGGTGCCATTGCCTTCTCCAACCAAGAGTGTAAAGGTAGCTATTTTCTCATCTTCTGATTTAGAAGAACAAAAAAATAATGGGACAAGACAAAAAGAAATTCTTTCTATCCATGCAAATTTTCCTTCTTGGGAGCTTACAGCATTAAGTTGTAAAGAGCTATACTGAAATTGGTTCTAGCTAAATCAGGATGTTACACAGTGCAGCTGCATAGAACTTTCCCTATGCAGATTAAATATAAATCTAATCATATGCTTGGTTCCCAGCCCATGCAGCCTCCTTAGCATTGCGTGGCCACACAGAATCTTTGACTAAACCTGCTGTGCAGCTGGTTCTCTCTTGACTCTGGTTTTGTCACCTGACTTCTTGCCTTACTCTTTATTAACCAGTCATTATTTGACACTCTGGTGCTAAAACGTGGTTTCTTCATTATCCCTTGCATGCCTGGGCTCCTACCTAGATTCTATGTTCAATGCTTTCATTCACTGGATGTTCAAAATCACTCAATCCCCACGATGGTATCTCAAGCACCTTGCCTGAGGATTTTTGTTGTTTTAAATATTCATTTTGTAAAAATTAATATTTGCAGAAAAGTTGCAAGAATAGAACTAGGAACTCTCATCTATCCTATACTCAGTTTCACCAACTTTTTATATTTTGCTTCTGTCTCTCTTTATACATGTATGTATATGAGTGCATGTATTTATGCATTTTTTAGAGAGGATGACTTGTAGACATCCATGCCTACATTTTTCCCTAAATACTTCTACATGTATTTTCTAGGAACAGGAGTCTTCTATTACAGATGGCAGTTGTCAAAATCAGGAAATTTAACATTTGTATGCAACTGTTATCTCACCCATAGTCAATATTCAAATCTCATTAGTTACCCCAATAAAGTCTTCTGTAGTTCTTTTTCCTGGTCCAGAATCCAATCTTGTATCACTTATTGAATTTACTAGTAGTTTCTCTTTAATATCCTTTAATTAAGAACAGTCCCTTCTGTGTTTTTAGGCTTTGATATTTTTCAAGTGTACAGGCCAGGTACTTTGAAGAATATTGCTTGATGGTGTTTCCTTATGCAGAGATTCTGGTTATGAATTTTTTGGCAGGAATATCTCATAAATGATACGATATCCTTCTCAGGGTGGAATATTGGGAGGCTTATTTAAGGTGGTATCTATTAGTTTTCTCTCCTGTAGCATTGTAATTACTAAATAATTTGTTGAGTTCAGTTCAGTCGCTCAGTCGTGTCCAACTCTTTGCGACCCCATGAAAACACCAGGCCTCCCTGTCCATCACCAACTCCCAGAGTCCACCCAAACCCATGTCCATTGAGTCATTGATGCCATCCAACCATCTCATGCTCTGTCGTCCCCTTCTCCTCCTGCCTTCAATCTTTCAGAGCATCGGGATCTTTTCAAATGACTCAGCTCTTTGCATCAGGTGACCGAAGTATTAGAGTTTCAGCTTCAACATCAGTCCTTCCAATGAACACCCAGGACTGATTTCCTTTAGGATGGACTGGTTGGATCTCCTTGCAGTCCAAGGGACTCTCAAGAGTCTTGTTCAAAAGCATCAATTTTTCAGCGCTCAGCTTTCTTTATAGTCCAAATCTCACATCCATACATGACTACTGGAAAAACCATAGCCTTGACTAGACGGACCTTTGTTGACAAAGTAATGTCTCTGCTTTTTAATATGCTGTCTAGTTTGGTCATAACTTTCCTTCCAAGAAGTAAACATCTTTTAATTTCATGGCTGCAATCACCATCTGCAGTGATTTTGGAGCCCCCCAAAATAAAGTCAGCCACGGTTTCCACTGTGTCCCCATCTATTTGCCATGAAATGATGGGACCAGTTGGCATGATCTTAGTTTTCTGAATGTTGAGCTTTAAGCCAAATTTTCACTCTCCTCTTTCACTTTCATCAAGAGGCTGTTTAGTTCTTCTTCAATTTTTGCCATAAGGGTGGTGTCATCTGCATATCTGAGGTTATTGATATTTCTCTTAGCAATCTTGATTCCAGCTTGTGCTTCTTCCTGCCCAGTGTTTCTCATAATGTACTGTGCATATAAGTTAATTAAGCAGGGTGACAATATACAGCCTTGACATACTTCTTTTCCTATTTGGAACCAGTCTGCTGTTCCACATCCAGTTCTAACTGTTTCTTCCTGACCTGCATACAGGTTTCTCAAGAGGCAGGTCAGGTGGTCTGGTATTCCCATCTCTTTCAAAATTTTCCACAGTTTATCGTGATCCACACAGTCAAAGGCTTTGGCATAGTCAACAAAGCAGAAATAGATGTTTTTCTGGAACTCCCTTGCTTTTTTGGTTATCCAGTGGATATTGGCAATTTGATCTCTGGTTCCTCTGCCTTTTCTAGAACCAGCTTGAACATCTGGAAGTTCACGGTTCATGTACTGCTGAAGCCTCGCTGTGAGGATTTTAAGCATTACTTTACTAGCATGTGAGATGAGTGCAATTGTGCAGTAGTTTGTGCATTCTTTGGCATTGCCTTTCTTTGGGCTTGGAGTGAAAACTGACATTTTCCTGTCCTATGGCCACTGCTGAGTTTTCCAAATTTGCTCCATATTGAGTTCAGCACTTTCACAGCATCATCTTTCAGGATTTGAAATAGCTCAACTGGAGTTCCATCACCTCCACTAGCTTTGTTTGTACTAATGCTTCCTAAGGCCCTCTTAACTTCACATTCTAGGATGTCTGGCTCTAGGTGAGTGATCACACCATCATGATTGTCTGGGTCATGAAGATCTTTTATCATTTGTAGGAATAATTTATAGGGAGGTCATTTTACGGCTGGATTTACACATTCTGTTTCTTATCAAAATTTCACCCATTGGGTTTTCTGCTGTAAGAACATACTTCCCTTCACCCGCCTTTGATTTATGTATAACCATATGGGCTCATGGATTCCTATTTTATTCAGTGGAATATAATCCTTTGCTGTTAGTATCCAAATTTATTTGAATGTTCATATTGTTCCTTTGGTCTTCCCTGGTAGCTCAGATGGTAAAGAGTCTGCCTGCAATATAGGAGACCTGGGTTCAATCCCTGGGTGGGGAAGGTCCTCTGGAGAAGGAAATGACAACCCAGTCCAGTATTCTTGTCTGGAAAATCCCATGGACAGAGGAGGAACCTGGTGGGCTACAATCCATGGGGTTGCAAAGAGTCAGACAGGACTGAGTAGTGACTAACACTTTCACTTTCATTATTCCTTTGAGCTGTCTCCTCTTTTTCACATGTCCCCATTATTCTTTAAGTACTTTCTTATTTCCTGATTTCAAATCATGTTCTTAGGTACATCTTGTATTTAATCTGTTCCTTCCATGGAATCAACGAAGGAGCCCAGGTTCCTTTTATTGGAGAATAATATTTAGAAACCAAGATCTGGACTTGAGATGTGCTCATTATTATTGATGTTTCATTTCTTTTAGATTATTTCAGAAGATTGAGCTAGGAAATATATCTTTGTACCAGTGTATATTTCTCTCTCTCATATATATATCTCCCATAGTGGGACTTTCAATTCCAGTTAAGCAAAGCAGGGTACATTTTGTATCCTCCTTTCCGTATATCTAACTCCCCCAACAGTAAGAAACTTAACTCTCATCATCCTCAATATATTTAATCATTTGCTCAAGTTTGAAATATATAAGATGGTAGTTTAAAAATTTCTAACCCATATCACTGTAAAAACTTTGCCTGGATTTTAAATTTAGGTTCCAACCCTCTATAAGTGGGATCCCGATGAACAATATCCCAGTTTCCTCTCCCAGGGTCCTTCCTGAAGATGGAGTCTTTTTTTCGTAAGTGCAGTTTTTGAGTCCTAAAGCCCATCATTTACTGATACACTTGTCTAAAGTGAAAAGTTTCCTTCCTCAAATCTTTGACTACTGCCTGTTTTCAATAGCATTCCCAATTCCCTACCACCATATTGTAAATTATTTTTGCCAGGGCTTCTCTGTATCTCCAACTGATCTGTGCAATATCTATCCAACATGCTTCACTTCCAACAAAGCCCTGATTCAGACCAGTATAAGATAGCATCCATAGTCTGTTCTTGTTGTGCTTAAAAGAGAAATTGTACTATATGCAAGTGCATGCAAGCACATGTGTCCGTGTGTTTGTGTGTGTGTATATATCTGTGTGTAGAGGGAGTTGTGGATGTGTGTGGAAATGATTCCTTGACAGGCACTTTAAAAACTAAAAGTTAGCAACTATTTCCAAAACTGTTCAGTTTTACTAGCATTGCAAATATATAATATAGTCACATAATTTTCAAAAGGCTTTTTCCTGGGAAAAAAGTTACTTTCTTTTGCAGCATCATAAATTACTGTCTTTTTTTTTTTTTTTGAATACCAACTATATTTAGCCTTCTAATGCTCCCTCTCACTTTGAAATGTCAAAGTCATCCTTCTGAAAAGTCACACAATTAGGTCAAATATATTGCCTAATAAAAATCTTTCACCTTCTCAACGAGCACTGGGCCAAAATTAAGAGGTCTTTAAGAACCATTCATGCAGTACAAGGCCTAGATCTTCTAATTTGCACATCCAGTGTTTTAATGATTCAAAATCTATTTTAAAAATCAAACACTACTCTTGGGGAAGACACTGAGAAGACACAATATTCCATTTGAGATTGTGAACTAAAGAGTCAGATAGAACTAAGTCTATGTTACCTAACTTTTCTGCAATTCAGTTTCTTTATCTGTAAAGTGGGTATAATAACTTGCAGGGTTACTGCATTAACTAATACACGGTAATAAAACATTTAATGATGTACTTACACCTAGGAAATACTCCATAAATGTTATATCTTATTATAAATATTATTCAGATCTGTACTCCTTTTCTGTGCTTTTAGTTCTTGGTTGTTTTGCCTTTTTTCCTTGTAATTGTTTGCAATTCTGCTCTTTGCCCTTCAGTGAAAGGAGCATGGATGATTTATATGCTGCCCTGCTTCTGCCGTGTTGTTTGTGCATGTGGTATTGGTCAAGGCTTATTGCTTATTCCAACATACCTCAGCTTGTGTCCGTAGTACTGTTGGTCTTAAGAAGCTGTATTGAGGTCCTGGGATGCATTTACCTGCTTTTCACATCTAATATGGTATTGATGAGGTATAAGGGGCTCTGTTATTGTCCTACTCCTAACTACTCTTCAAATCAAGTTTTTCTTTTGTCTCTTCATTGTTAGCTATCTTCATTCTGATATATGCTGGTTTTTGCTACTCCACCTCCCAACTGCTTCAGATCACTGCCACTATACCTATCTTTTCTCTTTCTTCCTTTAACTGCTTCTCTATTATTTTCCTGACTTCATTTCTACGAGCTGTCTTAGGCTGCTAGTTTGTAAAATAAGCAGTCAATGGAATACTCTTTTCATACAATTAAATACATAGTGAATTGACTAATCAGCATATGCTGATTGAAATATTTAGGTCTCTTGTACTTCTTTCATCTGTCTATTCATTGGTGGCTATTTAAAGGCTACACCTTTGATTTTATATATGGTTTTATTTTGTTTGGATGGCTTCTAAGATATGTGCTATTACAGTAGACTGAGATTTTAAGACACCTAATCTTTGGGGGATCTGAGGTCTTACCACATTTTGAACCCAAGTTGCTTTGTTAGGGAAGATACTGGAAAGAGGCAAGGTAGGATTTAAGGCATAGCCTCTGGAGTCAGACAGAGTTGTCTTTGGAAAGGCACAGATGACATCCTTTTTTTAACCTGTGTCCTTTTCAAATTTTTTTTTAATTTTATTTTATTTTTAAACTTTACATAATTGTATTAGTTTTGCCAAATATCAAAATGAATCCGCCACAGGTATACATGTGTTCCCCATCCTGAACCCTCTTCCCTCCTCCCTCCCCATACCATCCCTCTGGGTCGTCCCAGTGCACTAGCCCCAAGCATCCAGTATCATGCATCGAACCTGGACTGGCAACTCGTTTCATACATGATATTTTACATGTTTCAATGCCATTCTCCCAAATCTTCCCACCCTCTCCCTCTCCCACAGAGTCCATAAGACTGTTCTATACATCAGTGTCTCTTTTGCTGTCTCGTACACAAGGTTATCGTTACCATCTTTCTAAATTCCATATATATGTGTTAGTATACTGTATTGGTGTTTTTCTTTCTGGCTTACTTCACTCTGTATAAGAGGCTCCAGTTTCATCCACCTCATTAGAACTGATTCAAATGTATTCTTTTTAATGACTGAGTAATACTCCATTGTGTATATGTACCACTGCTTTCTTATCCATTCATCTGCTGATGGGCATCTAGGTTGCTTCCATGTCCTGGCTATTATAAACAGTGCTGCGATGAACATTGGGGTACACGTGTCTCTTTCCCTTCTGGTTTCCTCAGTGTGTATGCCCAGCAGTGGGATTGCTGGATCATAAGGCAGTTCTATTTCCAGTTTTTTAAGGAATCTCCACACTGTTCTCCATAGTGGCTGTACTAGTTTGCATTCCCACCAACAGTGTAAGAGGGTTCCCTTTTCTCCACACCCTCTCCAGCATTTATTACTTGTAGACTTTTGGATCGCAGCCATTCTGACTGGTGTGAAATGGTACCTCATAATGGTTTTGGAGGCAGGGGCCTCTGCAATGTAGAACCATAATAGCTTTACTTTCCTGATTCTAAAAGAGCACAGAAATCTTTTTGAAATATGGGACATCATATTAGCTATAGGCACTGGTTTCTGCTTCTTTTCAGAGCTAAGCTGTCTAACTGGGTTTGCACAGAGCATTAGGCATGCATGTGCCTTAGTCATGAGGGGATTGTGAAAACCCACAGAGCACTTCCTCTCAAATAATGGTATTAATGATGCTAAGAAAATAATATTCCTATAGAAGCAGCATTTTATTAAGTTTATCATGTACCAGGCATTCATAAATACAGTTTTGCAAAAACACTGAGTTATTACTATTATTCTCATTTTTACAAATGAGTAAACAGAAGCCTAGAGAGGTTATTTAATTTGTCCCAAGTCATGAAGGTAGAAAGTTGCGAAGGGGAATTCACATTCAGTGTTATGTTATTCTCAAATCCATACTTCTTTTTTTAATCGCTCTAGCATACTTATAGACCTACATGAGTCTTTTATATTATATACTCTGTCTCACCTGAGATTTATACAGAGGAAAGGAATCAGACTTGATTTCATTTGTGTGAATACAGTTTCAGATATCTAGCTGAAAAAAAGATGCATTTTTTATTCACCAACATTCATAACCAATTGAACAGTACATACAATGGCCAGAAGATAGAGATCAAACTATCATATTTATTGCTAAGTTATATTTGAGGCAGTGGCTTAGCATCCATCTCTCTCTACAATCTTAGAACTGCTCACCTGAGGGTCATTTTGGTTCTGCAGAAGATACCATTTAACTACTGTTGCTTCCATACACTGGTCTTGTGTGAAGAGGGAAAGAGAATGCTTACAGATTTAGATTATCAGCCTAATAATATAATTTTGGAACAATGGCTATAACCCACCTACCAGGAAACTCACTGCATCTCAGTGGAAAGGACTAAAAGGTAAGGCAAGAGGCCTAAAGGTTTAGGCCCTCCTTGGGGAAATCAGAGCATTGAAGAATAAACATTCCCTCAAATATCTCTGAAGTTTAGACATTTTACCCAGTGATTCATACAATAAAAATGATATATCAAGGCTACAGTAAATATATAGCTTTGTTTGAAGAGAAAAATAAAGACTGGGTGAAAAGCAGCCAAAGAATTTCTTCTTAGAAATATAACACTTTCTGTGGTCCCAGCTAACATGGCTTTCAGGCAAATTTCCTTCTCAAATCAATGAAACCTATAAAAGGTCTTCTCTTTGGCTCAGACGGTAAAGTGTCCACCTACAGTGTGGAAGACCTGGGTTCGATCCCTGGGTCAGGAAAATTCTCTGAAGAAGGAAATGGCAACCCATTCCAGTACTCTTGCCTGGAAAATCCCACAGACGGAGGAGCACAGTATGCTACAGTCCATGGAGTCGCAAAGAGTCGGACACAACTTAGTGACTTCACTTCACTTCACTTCGTTTTTCATGAATAATCCATTTCCCCAAGAAAGTTGTATTAGAGCAATGCATTCTCTTGGTCTTCCAATAATGTATATGACCAAGCCCACTGGAATCTGGAGGACAAACAGGGAGATAACAGAAGACAAACTATGTAAATGTGTATACACCTCTTTTGTCCGTCACAGGAATGAATGAATATGTCTGTACAAATACATGGAAATTGAACTTGAAGAGCCTCTATAAATGACAATTTTTATAAAATAGAAACAATGACAATTTTTATCTGTACAATTTTAAAAAGGAATTTCATAATTTTGGCATTTGTGCTTTCTTGTACCAGGAACCATACAAAGACATTTACATATATTATCTCATTTAATACAATATTATTCAATATATATGTTGTTGTTCAGTTATTAAGCTATGTCTGACTCTTTGTGACCCCATGGACTGTAGCAAGCCAAGCTTCCTTGTCCTTCACTATCTCCCAGAGTTTGCTCCAATTCATATTTTTGAGATTCAGAGTTTGCTCCATTTATTGAGTCATTGATGTGATCTAACCATCTCATCTATGCCTACCCCTTCTCCTTTTTCCTTCAGTCTTTCCAGCATCAGAGTCTTTTACAATGAGTTGGCTCTTGGCATCAGGTGGCCAAAGTATTGGAACTTCAGCTTCAGCATCAGTCCTTTCAGTGACTATTCAAGGTTTAGTTGATTTCCTTTAGGATTGACTGCTTTGATATTTTTGCTGTCCAAGGGATTCTCAAGAATTTTCTACAGACCCTCAATTCAGAAGCATCAGCTCTTCAGCACTAAGTCTTCTTTATGGGCTAGATCTCACACACGTACAGAACTACCAGAAAAAAACATAGCTTTGACTATGCAGACCTTTGTCAGCAAAGTGATGTCTCTGCTTTTTAATTTGCTGTCTAATCTCCACAGGTGGCTCAGTGGTAAAAAATCTGCCTGCTAATGCAGGAAACACAAGATACATGGGTTTGATCCCTGAACCAGAAAGATCTCCTGGCAAAGGAAATGGCAACCCACTCCAGTATTCTTGCCTGAAAAATTCCATGGACAGAGGAACCTCATGGTCTACCGTCAATGGGATCACAGAGTTGGAAGCAACCAAGCACATACATACATTATATTTTTCATAGCTTTCCTTCCAGGTAGCAAGTGTCTTTTAATTTCATAGCTGCAGTCACCATCTTCAGTGATTTTTGAAGCCCAAGAAAACAAAATCTGTCACTACTTTCACTTTCCCCCTTCTATTTGCCATGAAGTGATGGGACTGGATGCCATGATCTTAGTTGTTTGAATGCTGAGTTTTAAGCCACCTTTTCCACTCTCCTCTTTCACTTTCATCAAGAGACTTTAGTTCTTCTTCCCTTTCTGCCATTAGGGTGGTATCATCTGCATATCTGAGGATGTTGATATTTCTCCCGGCAATCTTGATTCCAGCTTGTGCTTCATCCAGCCCAGCATTTCACATGCTGTACTCTGCATGGAAGTTAAATAAGCATGGTGACTATATACAGCCTTGTCCTATTCCTTTCCCAATTTTGAACCAGAATGTGTTCCATGTCAAGTTCTAACTGTTGCTTCTTGACCTGCATACAGCTTTCTCAGAAGACAGGTAAAGTGG
Organism: Bubalus kerabau; assembly: GCF_029407905.1. Classification (NCBI taxonomy): domain Eukaryota; kingdom Metazoa; phylum Chordata; class Mammalia; order Artiodactyla; family Bovidae; genus Bubalus; species Bubalus kerabau. The sequence goes on along the minus strand of NC_073647.1, from coordinate 53,889,951 downwards.
TCTGGTACTCCCATCTCTTGAAGAACTTTCCACAGTTTGTTGTGATCCAAACTGTCAAAGGCTTTAACTTAGTCAATGAAGCAGTAGTAGATTTTTTTTTTTTTTTCTGGAATTCTCTTGCTTTCTCTATGATACAACGAACGTTGGCAATTTGGTCTCTGATTCCTCTGCCTTTTCTAGACTCAGCTTGTACATCTTAAATTTTTCAGTTCACGTACTACTGAAGCCTAGCTTGAAGGATTTTGAGCATAATCTTACTAGCATGAGAAATGAGTGCAATTTATGGTAGTTTGAACATTCTTTGGCATTGCCCTTCTTTGGGATTGGAATGAAAACTGACCTTTCGCAGTCCTGTGGCCACTACTGTGTTTTCCAAATTTGATGACATATTGAGTGTCACACTTTAACAGAATCATCTTTTAGGATTTTACATAGCTCAGCTGGAATTCTGTCACCTCCACTATCTTTGTTGATAGTAAAGCTTCCTAAAGCCCACATGACTTCACACTCCAGGATGTCTGGCTCTAGGTGAGTAACCATACTATCTTGGCTATCTGGGCCATTAAGATCTATTTTGTATAGTTCTTAGTGTATTCTTGTCACCTTTTTTAACCTCTTCCACTTCTGTTGGGTCCTTATTGTTCCTGTCCTTTATCATGCTCATCCTCATATGAAATGTCCCCTTGATACTTTCAATTTTCTTGAAGAGATCTCTAGTCTTTTCCATTCTTTGTTTTCTTCTGTTTCTTCGCATTATTTATTTAAGAAGTCCTTCTTATCTCTCCTTGCTATTCTTTTGAATTCTGTGTTTAGTTGGGTGTATCTTTCCCTTTCCCCCTTACCTTTCACTTTTCTCTTCTCTTCTTTTCTCAGCCTTTTGCAAAGCCTCTTAAGACAAACACTTTGCCTTCTTACATGTTTCTTTGGGATGGTTTTGCTCATTGCCACCTGTACAATGTTATGGACCTCCATTCATAGTTCTTCAGGCACTTTGTCTACCAGATCTAATCCTCTGAATCTGTTCACCACCTTTAATGTATAATCGTAAGGAATTCAATTTAGGTCGTACCTGAATGGTCTAGTAATTTTCTCTACCTTTTTTTTTTTTTTTTTCAATTTAAGTGTGAATTTAGCAATAGGAGCTAATAATTTGAGCCATAGTCAGCTCCAGGTCTTGTTGTTGCTGACTGTATAGATCTTCCCCATCTTTGGCTAGAAAGAATGGAATCAATCTGATGTATATACTACTGTTTATTCCAATTTTACTTAGAAAACTGAGGATCAGAGAGTTTAAGTGGCTTGCCAAGTTTATTACCCTAAGTTACTTAGGAAGTCATTTGAGTCTTTCTCACTTCCAAGCATAATTCAGTTCAGTTCAGTTGCTCAGTCGTGTCCAACTCTGAGATTCCATGGACTAGAGCACACCAGGCCTCCCTGTCCATCACCAACTCCAGGAATTTACTCAAACTCATGTCCATTGAGTAGGTAATGTCATCCAACCATCTCATTCTCTGTCGTCCCCTTCTCCTCCCACCTTCAGTCTTTCCCAACATCAGGGTCTTTTCAAATGAGTCAGTTCTTTGCATCAGGGGGCCAAAGTATTGGAGTTTCAGCTCCAGCATCAGTCCTTCCAATGAATATTCAGGACTGATTTTTTTTACGATGGACTGGTTGGATCTCCTTGCAGTCCAAAGACTAAGAGTCTTATCCAACACCACAGTTCAAAAGCATCAGTTCTTTAGCACTCAGCTTTCTTTATAGTCCAACTCTCACATCCATACATGACTACTGGAAAAACCATAGGTTTGACTAGACGGACCTTTGTTGGCAAAGTAATGCCTCTGTTTTTTAATATGCTGTCTAGGTTGGTCATAACTTTCCTTCCAAGGAATAAGCGTCTTTTAATTTCATGGCTGCAATCACCATCTGCAGTGATTTTGGAGCCTCCCAAAATAAGTTCTGTCACTGTTTCCACTGTTTCCCCATCTATTTGCCATGAAGTGATGGGACCAGATGCCATGATCTTAGGTTTCTGAAAGTTGAACTTCAAGCCAACATTTTCACTCTCCTCTTTCACTTTCACCAAGATCCTATTTATTTCTTCTTCACTTTCTGCCATAAGGGTTATGGCATATCTGCATATCTGAGGTTATTGATATTTCTCTTAGCAATCTTGATTCCTGCTTGTGCTTCATCCAGTCCAGGGTTTCTCATGATGTACTCTGCATAGAAGTTAAATAAGCAGGGTGACAATATACACCCTTGATGTATTCCTTTCCTGATTTGGAACCAATCAGTTGTTCCATGTCCAGTTCTAACTTCTGCTTCCTGACCTGCATACAGATTTCACAAGAGGCAGGTTAGGTGGTCTGGTATTCTCATCTCTTTAAGAATTTTCCACTGTTTGTGGTGATCCAAGCCTAATAGTTTAAACCAATATGCTGTGTCATCATTTGTTAAGAGAAATAATTCCAACCTTCTAGTTTTTCTGTGCTTTTTAAACCTTAAGGGTTTAGATATAATTTTTAATATATCTATATATTCAAGAGCTTTGTTCATTTTTATCTAGAACTTACGACACTAGGCCATAGCAAAATCAGCACAGCCTCTGCCTTCATGCACTTCACCGTCCAGTGCACTATTGAGAATCATTGCATCCTGGTAGGTCAGCTTAGTCATCCTTATCTATACAGATTGAGGGGAAGAGGAGTTCACAAAATACTACAGACTAATTCTAAGCCTTTGACTGTGTGGATCACAATAAACTGGGGAAAATTCTGAAAGAGATGGGAATACCAGACCACCTGATCTGCCTCTTGAGAAATTTGTATGCAGGTCAGGAAGAAACAGTTAGAACTGGACATGGAACAGACTGGTTCCAAATAGGAAAAGGAGTACGTAAAGGCTGTACATTGTCACCCTGTTTATTTAACTTATATGCAGAGTACATCATGAGAAAGGCTGGACTGGAAGAAACACAAGCTGGAATCAAGATTGCCAGGAGAAATATCAATAACCTCAGATATGCAGATGACACCACCCTTATGGCAGAAAGTGAAGAGGAACTAAAAAGCCTCTTGATGAGAGTGAAAGTGGAGAGTGAAACAGTTGGTTTAAAGCTCAACTTTCAGAAAACTAAGATCATGGCATCTGGTCCCATCACTTCATGGCAAATAGATGGGGAAACAGTGGAAACAATGTCAGACTTTATTTCTTGGGGCTCCAAAATCACTGCAGATGGTGACTGCAGCCATGAAATTAAAAGAGGCTTACTCCTTGGAAGGTAAGTTATGACGAACCTAGATAGCATATTCAAAAGCAGAGACATTACTTTGCCAACAAAGTTCCGTCTAGTCGAGGCTATGGTTTTTCCTGTGGTCATGTATGGATGTGAGAGTTGGACTGTGAAGAAGGCTGAGCGCCCAGGGATTGATGCTTTTGAACTGTGGTGTTGGAGAAGACTTTTGAGAGTCCCTTGGACTGCAAGGAGATCCAACCAGTCCCTTCTGAAGGAGATCAGCCCTGGGATTTCTTTGGAAGGAATGATGCTAAAGCTGAAACACCAGTACTTTGGCCACCTCATGCGAAGAGTTGACTCATTGGAAAAGACTCTGATGCTGGGAGGGATTGGGGGCAAGAGGAGAAGGGGACGATAGAGAATGAGATGACTGGATGACATCACTGACTCGATGGACATGAGTCTGAGTGAACTCCGGGAGTTGGTGATGGACATGCGGTCGCAAAGAATCGGACACGACTGAGCGACTGATCTCATCTGATCTGATCTGAATTCTTTAAGATAGAGGTCCCCAACCTGTTTGGAACCAGGCTGAAGAGCAGGGGATCAGCATCAGTGGAGTGAGGGAAGCTTCATCTGCCACTGCACCCCATTGCTTACATTACCACCTGAACCATCACCCCTTATCTTCCCGGGAAAAATTGTTTTCCACAAAACTGATCCCTGATGCCGAAAAGATTGGAGACAACTTCTTTAAGGTACACATCCTTCCCTTATTCTTTGCCTAAATTTGTATAAATTAGTTTAATTCGGTGCTTGAAAGCAAGTCATTCCTTATAGGAAAACTTTCCCTAAGTGATATTGTGGATGAGCGTTAGATGCCTGCTAATTCTGGTATAGCAAGGGAGAGAGGAGCAAGGTGTGTGGTGATTAGTGCTGTGTTTTGTCAGGGGCATAGCCAGATTACTGGCTAAATCCCTGGGAATTTCCTTAAAAGCAGAGTATTAGCTGTTGCACAGTTGTGGTGCTCTTGATGGCTGGTTTGGGAGAGCATCTGAACCAGTCCCATCAACGGGAAAAAATGGGGACCTTGGTGGTTTGGGGATGTTAGGTGCTGGTTCTGAGTGTCTCAAGTGTGGATTGGCAAATGGAGCACAACAGATAAGCAAAGATATATGTATGTGTGTATATATATATATATATATATATATATATATATATATATATAATTTGCTTCCTTGCTTTTTCTTTTAATTTATTATTTTATTGAAGGAAAATTGCTTTACAGAACTTTGTTGTTTCTGTTAAACCTCAACCTGAATTAGCCATAGGTAACATATATCCCCTCCCTGCTGAAACTCCCGCCCGTCTCCCTCCCCATCCCACCCCTCTATGTTGATACAGAGCCCCTGTTTGAGTTTCTTAGGCATATAGCAAATTCTTGTTTGCTATCTATTTTAAAGTTTCCTTGTTACTCTTTCCATACATCTCATCGTCTCCTCCCCTCTCCCCTTGTCCACAAGTTTATTTTCTATGTATGTTTCTCCACTGCCCCCTGTAAGTAAATTCTTCAGTATCATTTTTCTAGATGCCATATATATGCACTAGAATATGATATTTATCTTTCTCTTTCTGACTTACTTCACTCTGTATAATAGATTCTAGGTTCATCCACCTCATTAGAACTGACTCAAATGTGTTCCTTTTTATGGCTGAATAATATTCCACTGTGTATATACACCAGAACTTCTTTATCCATTCATCTGTCCATGGACATTTAGATTGCTTCCATGTTCTAGTTATTGTAAATAGTGCTTGCAATGAGCAATAGAATACATGTGTTTCTTTCAATTTTGGTTTCCTCAGGGTATATGCCTAGGATTGGGATTGCTGGGTCATATAGTGGTTTTATTCCTAAATTTTAAGGAATCTGCATACCATTTTCCATAGTGGCTGTATCAATTTACATTGCCACCAACAGTGCAAGAGTGTTCCTTTTTCTCCACACCCTCTCCAGCGTTTATTGTTTGTAGACATTTTGAGGATGGTCATTCTGACCAGTGTGAGGTGATATCTCATTGTAGTTTTGATTTGCATTTCTCTAATAATGAGTGATGTTGAGCATCTTTTCATGTGTTTGTTAACCACCTGTATGTCTTTGGAGAAATGTCTGTTTGGGTCTTTTGCCCACTTTTTGATTTTTTTTTTTTTTTCTGGTATTGAGTTGTATGAGCTGCTTGCATATTTTGGAAATTAATCCTTTGTCAGTGTTTCATTTGCTATTATTTTTTCCCATTCTGAGGGATGTCTTTTCACCTTGCTTATAGTTTCCTTTGCTGTGCAAAAGCTTTTAAGTTTAATCAGATCCCACTTGTTCACTTTTGTTTTTATTTCCATTACTCTGGAAGGTGGGTCAGAGAGGACCTTGCTTTGATTTATGTCACGGAGTGTTCTGCCTATGTTTTCCTCTAAGAGTTTTATAGTTTCTCGTCTTACATTTAGGTCTTTAATCCATTATTTGTTTATCTTTGTGTATGGTGTTAGGAGGTGTTCAATTTCATTCTTTTACATGTAGCTATCCAGTTTTCCTAGCACCATTTATTGAAGAGGCTGTTTTTGTTCCATTTTATATTCTTGCCTCCTTTGTAAAATATGATACCTATAGTTGCATGAATTTATTTCTGGGCTTTCCGTCTTGTTCCATTGGTCTATATTTCTGTTTTTGTGACAGTATCATACTGTCTTGATGATTGTACCTTTGTAGTATAATCTGAAATCAGGAAGGTTGATTCCTCCAGCTCCATTCTTCTATCTCAAGACTGCTTTGGCTATTCGGGGTCTTTTGTATTTTCATATGAATTGTGAAAGTTTTTGATCTAGTTCTGTGAAATATGCCATTGGTAATTTTATAGGAATCATACTAAATCTGTAGATTGCATTTGCTAGTATAGTCATTTTCACAATATCTATTCTTCCTACCCAGGGACATGGAATATCTCTCCATCTGTTTATGTCATTTTTGATTTCTTTCATTAGTGTCTTATATTTTTCTGTGTACTGATCTTTTGTCTCCTTAGGTAAGTTTATTCCTAGATATTTAATTCTTTTTGTTGCAATGGTAAATGGGATTGATTCCTTAATTTCTCTTTATGAATTTTCATTGTTAGTATATAGAAATGCAAATGATTTCTGTGTATTGATTTTGTATCCTGAGACTTTGGTAAATTCACAGATTAGCTCTAGTAATTTTCTGGTACTATCTTTAGGGTTTTCTATGTACAGCATTATGTTATATACAAGGAGTGAGAGCTTTAATTTTTCTTTTCCAATCTGGATTCCTTTTATTTATTTTTCTTCTCTGATTGCCGTAGCTAGGACTTCCAGAAATATGTTGAATAATAGTGGGGAAAGTGTGCACCCTTGTCTTATTCCTGATCTTAGGGGGGGAATGCTTTCAGTTTTTAACCACTGAGAATGTTTGCTGTAGGCTTATCATATATGGCCTTCCTATGTTGAGGTATGTTCCTTCTATGCCTTTTTTTTTTTAAGAGATTTAATCATAAATGGGTGCTGAATTTTTTCAAAGGCTTTTTCTGCGTCTATTGAGATGATCATATTGTTTTTATATTTCAATATGTTAATATGGTGTATCACATTGATTGATTTACATATATTGAAGAATCGTTGTATCCCTGGAATAAACCCAACTTGATCATGGTGCATGAGCTTTTTGATGTGTTGCTGAATTCTGTTTGCTAAAATTTTGTTGAGGATTTTTTCATCTATGTTCATTAGTGATATTGGACTGTAGTTTTCTTTTTTTGTGTTGTCTTTGTCAGGTTTTGGTATCAGGGTGATGGTGGCCTTGTAGAATGAGTTTGGTAGTGTTCCTTCCTCTTGCAATTGTTTGGAAGATTTTTAGAAGGATAGGCATTAGCTCTTCCCTAAATGTTTGATAGAATTCTCCTGCAAAGCCATTTGGTCCTGGGATTTTGTTTTTTGAGAGATTTTTTTTTTTTATCACAGCTTCAATTTCAGTGCTTGTAATTGAGTTGTTCATAATTTATATTTCTTTCTGGTTCAGTCTTGGAAGACTGAACTTTACTAAGAATCTGTCAATTTCTTCCAGGTTATCAGTTTTATTGCCATATAGTTGTTCATATGTCTCTTATAATCCTTTGTATGTATGCATTGTCTGTTGTAACCTCTCCTTTTTCATTTCTAATTTTGTTGATTTGATTCCTCTCCCTGTTTTTCTTGATGAGTCTGTCCACAGGTTTGTCAATTTTGTTTATCTTCTCAAAGAACCAGCTTTTAGTTTTATTAATTTTTACTATTGTTTCTTTCATTTCTTTTTCATTTATTTCTGCTTGGATCTTTATAAATTCTTTCCTTCTACTAATTCTGGGGTTTCTTTGTTCTTCTTTTTCCCGTTGTTTTAGGTGTAAAGTTAGGCTGTCTGTTCGATGTTTTTGTTTTGCTATAAACTTCCCTCTTAGAAATGCTTTTGCTGCATCCCATAGGTTTTGAGTTGTTGTGCTTTTGTTGTCATTTGTTTCTAGAAATTTTTGATTTCCCTTTTGATTTCTTCAGTAAGCTATTGGTTATTTAGAAACATATTGTTTAATCTCCATGTGTTTGTGTTTCATACAGTTTTTTTCTTGTAATTGATATCTAGTCTCATAATGTGCGATCACAGTAGATGCTTGATACGATTTCAACTTTCTTAAATTTACTGAGGTTTGATGTATGACACAATATGTAGTCTATCCTGAAGAGTATTCCATGTGCATTTGAGAAGAAGGTGCATTCTTCTGCATTTGGATGGAATTTATTGACGATATTAATGAGATGCATTTCATCTAATATATCATTTAAAACTTGTGTTTCCTTATTAATTTTCTCTTTTGATGATCTGTCCATTGGTGTGAGTGGGGTGTTAATTTCTCATACCATTATTGTGTTACTGTAATTTTCTCCTTTTTTGTCTGTTAGTGTTTGTCTTATGTATTGAGATGCCCCTATGTTGGGTGCATCAGTTCAGTTCAGTCGCTCAGTGATGTCCAAATCTTTGTGACCCCATGAATCGCAGCATGTCAGGCCTCCCTGTCCATTACCAACTCCCAGAATTCACTCAGACTCATGTCCATCGAGTCAGTGATGCCATCCAGCAATCTCATCCTCTTGTCGTGCCCTTCTCCTCCTGCCCCCAATCCCTCCCAGTATCAGAGTCTTTTCCAATGAGTCAACTCTTCGCATGAGGTGGCCAAAGTACTGGAGTTTCAGCTTTAGCATCATTCCTTCCAAAGAAATCCCAGGGCTGATCTCCTTCAGAATGGACTGGTTGGATCTCCTTGCAGTCCAAGGGACTCTCAAAAGTCTTCTCCAACACCACAGTTCAAAAGCATCAATTCCTGGGCGCTCAGCCTTCTTCACAGTCCAACTCTCACATCGATACATGACCACAGGAAAAAACATAGCCTTGACTAGACGGACCTTTGTTGGCAAAGAAATGTCTCTGCTTTCGAATATGCTATCTAGGTTCGTCATAACTTACCTTCCAAGGAGTAAGTGTCTTTTAATTTCATGGCTGCAGTCACCATCTGCAGTGATTTTGGAGCCCCAAGAAATAAAGTCTGACACTGTTTCCACTGTTTCCCCATCTATTTCCCATGAAGTGATGGGACCAGATGCCATGATCTTAGTTTTCTGAATGTTGAGCTTTAAGCCAACTTTTCACTCTCCTCTTTCACTTTCATCAAGAGGCTTTTTAGTTGCTCTTCACTTTCTGCCATAAGGGTGGTGTCATGTGCATATCTGAGGTTATTGATATTTCTCCCGGCAATCTTGATTTCAGCTTGTGTTTCTTCCAGCCCAGCATTTCTCATGATGTACTCGGCATAGAAGTTAAATAAGCAGGGTGACAATGTACAGCCTTTACGTACTCCTTTTCCTATTTGGAACCAGTCTGTTGTTCCATGTCCAGTTCTAACTGTTGCTTCCTGACCTGCATACAGATTTCTCAAGAGGCAGGTCAGATGGTCTGGTGTTCCCATCTCTTTCAGAATTTTCCCCAGTTTATTGTGATCCACACAGTCAAAGGCTTTGACATAGTCAGTAAAGCAGAAATAGATGTCTTTCTGGAACTCTCTTGGTTTTTTGATGATCCAGCGAATGTTGGCAATTTGATCTCTGGTTCCTCTGCCTTTTCTAAAGCCAGCTTGAACATCAGGAAGTTCACGGTTCATGTATTGCTGAAACTTGGCTTGGAGAATTTTGAGCATTACTTTACTAGCGTGTGAGATGAGTGCAATTGTGCGGTAGTTTGAGCATTCTTTGGCATTGCCTTTCTTTGGGATTGGAATGAAAACTGACCTTTTCCAGTCCTGTGGCCACTACTGAGTTTTCCAATTTGTTGGCATATTGATTGCAGCACTTTCACAGCATCATCTTTCAGGATTTGAAATAGCTCAACTGAAATTCCATTACCTCCACTAGCTTTGTTCGTAGTGATGCTTTCTAAGGCCTGCTTGACTTCACATTCCATGATGTCTGGCTCTAGGTGAGTGATCACACCATAGTGATTATCTGGGTCATGAAGATCTTTTTTGTACAGTTCTTCTGCTTATTCTTGCCACCTCTTCTTAATATCTTCTGCTTCTGTTAGGTCCATACCATTTCTGTCCTTTATCAAGCCCATCTTTGCATGAAATATTCCCTTGTATCTCTAATTTTATTGAAGAAATCTCTAGTCTTTCCCATTCTGTTGTTTTCCTCTATTTCTTTGCATTGATTGCTCTATGTTGGGTGCATAGATATTTACAATTTTTTTGTGTACCTCTTGGATTGATCCCTTGATCATTATGTAGTGTTCTTCCTTATCTCTTCTAATCTTCTTTATTTTACAGTCTATTTTTTCTGATATGAGGATTGCTACTCCAGCTTTCTTTTGCTTCCTATTTGCATGGAATATATTTTTCTATCCTCTCACTATCAGTCTATATGTGTCTTTATGTCTGAAGTGTGTTTCTTGTAGACAGCATGTATATGGGTCTTGTTTTTGTATCCATTCAGCCAGTCTGCCTTTTGTTTGGATCATTTAGTCTATTTACATTTAAAGTAATTATTGATATATATGTTCCTATTTCCTTTTTGTTAATTGTTTGGGGTTGCTTTTGTAGATATCTTTCCCTCTCTTGTATTTCTTGACTATATAAGTCCCTTTAACATTTGTTGTAAAGCTGGTTTGGGAGTGCTGAATTCTCTTAACTTTTGCTTGTCTGAATAGCTTTTTATTTCTCCATAAATTTTGAATGAGATCCTTGCTGGGTAGAGTAATCTTGGTTGTAGATTTTTCCCTTTCAGTACTTTAAATATATCCTACCATTTCCTTCTGGCCTGCAGTTTCTGCTTAAAGATCAGCTGTTAAGTGTATGGGGCTTCCCTTGTATGTTACTTGTTGCTTTTTCCTTGCTGCTTTTAATATTCTTTTTTTTGGCTTAGTCTTTGTCAGTTTGATTAGTATGTTTGTTGCCATGTTTCTCCTTAGGTTTATTCTATATGGGACTCTTTGTGCCTCTTGAACTTGATTGACTATTTCATTTTCTATGCTGGGGAAATTTTCAACTGTTAGCTCTTCAAAAATTTTCTAATGCCCTTTCTTTTACTCTTCTTCTTCTGGGACCCCTGTAATTCTAATGTTGGTGTATGTGATATTGTTCCAAAGATCGCTGAGACTATCTTTAGTTCTTTTCATTCTTTTTACTTTATTCTGCTCTTCAGAAGTTATTTCCACCATTTTATCTTCCAGCTCACTGATTTGTCCTTATGCTTCAGGTATTCTGTTATTGATTCCTTTAAGAGTATTTTTATTTATTTATTCTTTATTTCTTCTAGGTCTTTGTTAACTGATTCTTGCATTTTCCCCATTTTGTTTTCAAGGTTTTTGATCATCTTTACTATCATTATTCTGAATTTGTTATCATGTAGTTTGCCTATTTCCTCTTCATTTATTTGGACTTCTGTGTTTCTAATTTGTTCCTTCATTTGTGTAGCATTTTGCTGCCTTTTCATTATACTTTTTTTTTTTTTAACTTATTGTGTTTGAGGTCTCCTTTTCCCAGGCTTCAAGGTTGAATTCTTTCTTCATTTTGTTTTCTGCCCTCCTAAGTTTGGTCCAGTGACTTGTGTAAGCTTCCTATAGGGTGAGACTTGTGCTGAGGTTTTTTTTATTATTATTATTGTTTGTTTGTTTGTCTTTCCTCTCTGATGGGCAAGGCTGAATGAGTTGGTAATCCTGTCTGCTGATGATTTGGTTTGCATTTTGGTTTTGTTTGTTGTTTAGACCAGGTGTCCTGCACAGGGTGCTACTGGTGGTTGGGTGATGCTGGCTCTCCTTTTCAAGTAGTTTCCTTAGTGTGAGTTCTCACTATTTGATACTCCCTAGGGATAGTTCTCTGGTAGTCTAGGGTCTTGGAGTCAGTGCTCCCAATCTAAAGGCTCAGGGCTTGATCTCTGGTCAGGAACAAAGATTCCAGAAGTGGTTTGTTATGGCATTAAGTGAGATTAAAACAAATAATCCAAAACGAGAAACCAAAGATGAACCCCAGACATATGGCAGTTACAAAATCAGGCTAATAATAATTAAAATAATGGAATATACACATATGCATATACACCTGTAATCAAAGTCAAGACAGTCCAACTAAAATAAAGTACAGTAGATTATCCAAATGAACAAAGGAAATAAAAAAAATTATATTTACCAGTTAATTAACAAAATTAACAAAAGCACAATCTGGAAAACAAAATTAAATCAAGGTGCCAAGTGGCGGATAAAGCAATGAAAACAAAAGTAGCAAATATATTGAGAGGAAAGAAAAGAAAGAAAGAGGGGGAGGAGCTTAGATGGCAGAGGAGTAGGAAGAGGACAACACTTTCTCCCCCACAAATTCATCAAAAGAACATTTAAACACCAAGTAAATGCCACAAAACAACTTCTGAATGCCAGCAGAGGACATCAGGCACCCAGAAAAGCAACCCAAGTCTTCGAAAGGAGGTAGAAAAAATATAAAAGACAAAAAAAGAGACAAAAGAGGGAGGGACGGAGTTCCGTCCCGGGAAGGGAGTCTTAAAAAGAGAGAAGTTTCCAAACACCAGGAAACCTTCTCACTGCCGAATCTGTGCCAAGCCTTGGAGGCACAGAAGGCAACATAACAGGGAGAAAAAATAATTAAACAATTAAAACCTGCAGATTGCGAGCCCTACAGTAACTCCCCCAGCAGAGAAGCAGTGCAGACGCCTGCACATGCCACTAGCAAGCGGGGGCTGAGCAGGGAGGTGCAGCACAGACTGCATCGCTTAGAGTAAGGATCTGGCCTGAATACCCCGAGCGCTATCTGAGCGAAATAATTTGGGCTAGCAAACCAGACTGTGGGATATCTACCACGCGAAAAGCCAACCCTAACCTAAGACACCACCAGGCCCGCGCAAAGAACAAAGGACTGAACAGAGATAGCTGGCTGCAGACCATCCCTCTCCGGTTACAGGCAGCCAGAGCCGGAAGGGGGTAATCGCATCCCCAGAGAGACATTATCTATAAAACTGTAAGCAGGTTTTTTGCTAACTAAAACTTCTTGGGGGTCTGGACGGTCAACATCCACCTGAGAAGGTGCGCCGGTTGTGCACCTAGATAACCAAGCGGCAGGAGGCGATAAGTCGCAGCAATCGCGCACGCCAAACACCTCATCACCTGAGCTGCTCGGACCTGGGAAGGGCACAAAACGTAGGCCCAACCGAGTCTGTGCCTCTGAGGACTACCCAAGTGCCTGAACCTGAGTGGCTTGGACCCGGGAGGTGCAATCAGCCCAGGGCTGGCCATGGATGGTTCCTGGCGGAGCAACCTAGAGCCAGAGCAGTGTGGGCAGGGAGGCTACACGTGCCGTGAGCGGGGGCAGACCCGGTGTGGCTGAGGCACTGCGAGCACATGCCAGTGTTATTTGTTTGCAGCATCCCTCCCTCCCCACAGCGTGACTGAAAAAGTGAGCCCCCCCCCAAAAAAAAAAAAATTTGTCCACCACCATCCCCTTTGTGTCAGGGCAGAAACCAGACACTGAAGAGACCAGCAAACAGAAGAAGCTATAACAGAGGGAACTGCCTTGGAAGTTACAGGCAATAGATTAAACCCTGTGGTTAGTACCGACTACATAGGAAGGGGCCTATAAATCTTGAGAAATATAAGTCAGACCAAGGAACTAGACGAAAATGAACTGACCCCACAATACTCACAACAAAACCAGAGAAAGTCCTAGATATATTTTTACTATTTTTATGATCATTCTTTCTTTCTTTTTTTTTTAATTTTTAAAAAATTTTAAGTCCTCTATTATTCCTTTAATTTTCACTTTTATAACCTACTATTACTTTGCAAAAAAAAAAAAAAAGACCCTACTTTTTTAAAGCAAACTTCATATATATATTTTTTATAATTTTTGTGACCTTTTTTTTTCTTTTCTTCTTTTCTTTAACATTGTATTTTTGAAATTCCAATCTCTACTCTAGATTTTTAATTTTAGCTTTTTGGTATTTGTTATCAATTTTGTACTTATATATATATATATATATTTATAATTTTTGTGACTTTTTTTTCTCTCTCTCTTTCTTTCTCTTCTTCTTTTATATAACATTGTATATCTGAAATTCCAAACTCTACTCTAGATTTTTAATTTATGCTTTTTGGTATTTGTTATCAATTTTGTACCTATTTTTTTTTATAATTTTTTTGACTTTGTTTTTTTTTCTCTCTTTCTTTTTCTTCTTCTTTTTTTTAACATTGTATTTTTGAAATTCCAAACTCCACTCTAGATGTTTAACTTTTGCTTTTTGGTATTTGTTATCAATTTTGTACCTATATTTTCTTTATAATTTTTGTGACTTTGTTTTTGTTTGTTTGTTTGTTTTTTTCTCTCTTTCTTTTCCTTCTTCTTTTCTTTAACATTGTATTTTTGAAATTCCAAACTCTACTCTAGATTTTTAATTTTTGCTTTTATGTATTTGTTACCAATTTTGTACCTTTAAGAACCCAATCTTCAGTACCCATTTTTCACTAGGGAGCGAGATTACTGGCTTGACTGCTGTCTCTCCCTTTGGACTCTCCTTTTTTCTCCACCAGATCGCCTGTGTCTCCTCCCTAACCCCTCTCTACTCTACCCAACTCTGTGAATTTCTGTGTGTTCCAGACGGTGGAGAACACTTAGGGAACTGATTACTAGCTGGATCTGTCTCCCTCCCTTTCATTTCCCCCTTTTATCCTCCTGGCCACCTCTGTCTCCTTCCTCCTCCTTCCCTGTATAACTCCGTGAACATCTCTGAGTGGTCCAGTTGTGGAGTGCACATAAGGAAGTGATTACTGGCTAGCCCATTCTCTCCTCTATTGATTCCACCTCATCTCATTCGGGTCACCTCTAACTCCCTCCTCCCTCTTCTCTTCTCCATGTAATGCTGTGAACCTCTCTGGGTGACCCTCACGGTGGAGAAACTTTTCATCTTTAATGTAGAGGTTTTATCAATGGTGCTGTATAGAAGGAGAAGTTTTGAAACTACTGTAAAAATAAGACTGATAACTGGAAGCAGGAGGCTTAAGTCCAAACCCTGACTCCAGGGAACTCCTGACTCCAGGGATCATTAATTGACAGGAGCTCTTCAAACGCCTCCATACATACACTGAAACCAAGCACCACACAAGAGCCAACAAGTTCCAGGGCAAGACATACCAAGCAAATTCTCCAGCAACATAGGAACACAGCCCTGAGCTCCAAGACACAGGCTGCACAAAGTCACCCCAAAACCATAGACATCTCATAACTCACTCCTGGACACTTCATTGCACTCCAGAGAGAAGAAATCCAGTTCCACCCACCAGAACACCGACACAAGCTTCCCTAACCAAGAAACCTTGACAAACCACCTGGAAAAACCCACACACAGCAAGGAAACGCCACAATAAAGAGAACTCCACAAACTGCCAGAATACAGAAAGGACACCCCAAACTCAGCGATTTAAACAAGATGAAGAGACAGAGGAATACCCAGCAGATAAAGGAACAGGATAAATGCCCATCAAACCAAACAAAAGAGGAAGAGATAGGGAATCTACCTGATAAAGAATTCCGAATAATGATAGTGAAATTGATCCAAAATCTTGAAGTCAAAATGGAATCACAGATAAATAGCCTGGAGACAAGGATTCAGAAGATGCAAGAAAGGTTTAACAAGGACCTAGAAGAAATACAAAAGAGTCAATATATAATGAATAATGCAATAAATGAAATAAAAAACACTCTGGAGGCAACAAATAGTAGAATAACAGAGGCAGAAGATAGGATGGGTGAATTAGAAGATAGAATGGTAGAAATAAATGAATCAGAGAGGAAAAAAGAAAAACAAATTAAAAGAAATGAGGACAATCTCAGAGACCTCCAGGACAATATTAAACGCTACAACATTCGAATCATAGGGGTCCCAGAAGAAGAAGACAAAAAGAAAGACCATGAGAAAATATTTGAGGAGATAATAGTTGAAAACTTCCCTAAAATGGGGAAGGAAACAATCACTCAAGTCCAAGAAACCCAGAGAGTCCCAAACAGGATAAACCCAAGGCAAAACACCCCAAGACACATATTAATCAAATTAACAAAGATCAAACACAAAGAACAAATATTAAAAGCAGCAAGGGAAAAACAACAAATAACACACAAGGGAATTCCCATAAGGATAACAGCTGATCTTTCAATAGAAAATCTTCAAGCCAGGAGGGAATGGCAAGACATACTTAAAATGATGAAAGAAAATAACCTACAGCCCAGATTATTATACCCAGCAAGGATCTCATTCAAATGTGAAGGAGAAATCAAAAGCTTTACAGAGAAGCAAAAGCTGAGACAATTCAGCACCACCAAACCAGCTCTCCAACAAATACTAAAGGATATTCTATAGACAGGAAACACAAAAATGGTATATAAATTCGGACCCAAAACAAGAAAGTAAATGACAACAGGATCATACTTATCAATAATTACCTTAAATGTAAATGGGTTGAATGCCCCAACCAAAAGACAAAGCCTGGCTGAATGGATACAAAAACAAGATCCCTACATATGCTGTCTACAAGAGACCCACCTCAAAACAGGGGACATATACAGACTGAAAGTAAAGGGCTCGAAAAAGATTTTCCATGCAAATAGGGACCAAAAGAAAGCAGGAGTAGCAATACTCATATCAGATAAAATAGACTTTAAAACAAAGACTGTGAAAAGAGACAAAGATGGTCACTACATAATGATCAAAGGATCAACCCAAGAGGAAGATATAACAATTATAAATATATATGCACCCAACACGGGAGCACCACAATATGTAAGAAAAATGCTAACAAGCATGAAAGGAGAAATTAACAATAACACAATATTAGTGGGAGACTTTAATACCCCACTCACACCTATGGATAGATCAACTAAACAGAAAATTAACAAGGAAACACAAACTTTAAACTATACAATAGTCCAGTTAGACCTAATTGATATCTATACGACATTTCATCCCAAAACAGTGAATTTCACCTTTTTCTCAAGCGCACATGGAACCTTATCCAGGATACATCACATCCTGGGCCATAAATCTAGCCTTGGTTAATTCAAAAAAATAGAAATCATTCCAAGCATCTTTTCTGACCACAATGCAGTAAGATTAGATCTCAATTACAGGAGAAAAACTATTAAAAAATCCAACATATGGAGGCTGAACAACACGCTGCTGAATAACCAACAAATCACAGAAGAAATCAAAAAAGAAATAAAAATTTGCATAGAAACAAATGAAAATGAAAACACAACAACCCAAAACCTGTGGGACACTGTAAAAGCAGTCCTAAGGGGAAAGTCCATATCAATACAGGTATACCTAAAGAAACAAGAAAAAAGTCAAATAAATAACCTAACTCTACACCTAAAGCAACTAGAAAAGGAAGAAATGAAGAACCCCAGGGTTAGTAGAAGGACAGAATTTTTAAAAAATAAGGCAGAACTAAATGCAAAAGAAACAAATGAGACCATAGCAAAAATCAACAAAGCCAAAAGCTGGTTATTTGAAAGGATAAATAAAATTGACAAACCATTAGGCAGACTCATCAAGAAACAAAGGGAGAAAAATCAAATCAATAAAATGAGAAATGAAAATGGAGAAATCACCACAGACAACACAGAAATACAAAGGATCATAAGAGACTACTATCAGCAATTATATGCCAATAAAATGGACAACGAGGAAGAAATGGACAAATTCTTAGAAAAGTACAAATTTCCAAAACTCGATCAGGAAGAAATAGAAAATCTTAACAGACCCATCACAAGCACGGAAATTGAAACTGTAATCAAAAATCTTCCAGCAAACAAAAGCCCAGGTCCAGACGGCTTCACAGCTGAATTCTACCAAAAATTTAGAGAAGAGCTAACACCTATCCTGCTCAAACTCTTCCAGAAAATTGCAGAGGAAGGTAAACTTCCAAACTCATTCTATGAGGCCACCATCACCCTAATACCAAAACCTGACAAAGATGCCACAAAAAAAGAAAACTACAGGCCAATATCACTGATGAACATAGATGCAAAAATCCTTAACAAAATTTTAGCAATCAGAATCCAACAACACATTAAAGATCATACACCATGAGCAAGTGGGCTTTATCCCAGGGATGCAAGGATTCTTCAATATCCGCAAATCAATCAATGTAATATACCACATGAACAAATTGAAAAATAAAAGGCATATGATTATCTCAATAGACGCAGAGAAAGCCTTTGACAAAATTCAAGATCCATTTATGATCAAGCTCTCCAGAAAGCAAGAATAGAAGGAACATACCTTAACATAATAAAAGATATATATGACAAACTCTCAGCAAACACTATCCTCAATGGTGAAAAATTGAAAACATTTCCTCTAAAGTCAGGAACAAGACAAGGGTGCCCACGCTCACCACTACTATTCAACATAGTTTTGGAAGTTTTGGCCACAGCAATCAGAGCAGAAAAAGAAATAAAAGGAATCCAAATTGGAAAAGAAGAAGTAAAACTCTTACTGTTTGCAGATGGCATGATCCTCTACATAGAAAACCCTAAAGACTCCACCAGAAAATTACTAGAACTAATCAATGATTGTAGTAAAGTTGCAGGATATAAAATCAACACACAGGAATCCCTTGCATGCCTATACACTAATAATGAGAAAACAGAAAGAGAAATTAAGGAAACAATTCCATTCACCATTGCAACGAAAAGAATAAAATACTTAGGAATATATCTACCTAAAGAAACTAAAGACCTATATATAGAAAACTATAAAACACTGGTGAAAGAAACCAAAGGGGACACTAATAGGTGGAGAAATACACCATGTTTGTGGATTGGAAGAATCAATATAATGAAAATGAGTATACTACCCAAAGCAATCTACAGATTCAATGCAATCCCTATCAAGCTACCAACGTTATTCTTCACAGAGCTAGAACAAATAATTTCACAATTTGTATGGAAATACAAAAAACCTCGAATAGCCAAAGCTATCTTGAGAAAGAAGAATGGAACTGGAGGAATCAACCTACCTGACTTCAGGCTCTACTACAAAGCCACAGTCATCAAGACAGTATGGTACTGGCACAAAGACAGAAATATAGATCAATGGAACAAAATAGAAAGCCCAGAGATAAACTTCATGCCAGTCAGAATGGCTGCAATCCAAAAGTCTACAAGCAATAAGTGCTGGAGAGGGTGTGGAGAAAAGGAACCCTCTTACACAGTTGGTGGGAATGCAAACTAGTACAGCCACTATGGAGAACAGTGTGGAGATTCCTTAAAAAACTGGAAATAGAACTGCCTTATGATCCAGCAATCTCACTGCTGGGCATACACACTGAGGAAACCAGAAATGAAAGAGACACATGGACCCCAATGTTCATCAAAGCACTTATTTATAATAGCCAGGACATGGAAGCAACCTAGATGTCCTTAAGCAGATGAATGGATAAGAAAGCTGTGGTACATATACACAATGGAGTATTACTCAGCCATTAAAAAGAATACATTTGAATCAGTTCTAATGAGGTGGATGAAACCGGAGCTTATTATACAGAGTGAAGTAAGCCAGAAAGAAAAACACCAATACAGTATACTAGCGCATATATATGGAATTTAGAAATATGGTAACAATAACCCTGTATATGAGACAGCAAAAGAGACACTGATGTATAGAACAGTCTTTTGGACTCTATGGGAGAGGGAGAGGGTGAGATGATTTGGGAGAATGGCATTGAAATACGTATAATATCATGTATGGAACGAGTCACCAGTCCAGGTTTGATGCACGATACTGGATGCCTGGGGCTGGTGCACTGGGATGACCTAGAGGGATGGTATGGGGAGGGAGGAGGGAGAAGGGTTCAGGATGGGGAACACATGTATACCTGTGGCAGATTCATTTCTATATATGGCAAAACCAATACAATATTGTAAAGTTTAAAAATAAAATAAAATTTAAAAAAAAAGAAAAGAAAGAAAGAATAGATATGCAACGTTAAATAGAGGTGATGAAGAAGATTTATATACATTATAGATTAACTGCAAGGGGAAAAGAACAGTAGGAAAGGCAAACAAAGGAATTGATGTAAAAAAATATAATAGGTTTTTAAAAATTAAAATATAAAAAAGAAAAAAAATGAAGAAGAAAGAAAGAAAAAAAAAGTAAACTCCAGAGAACTGCAAAAACCCAACATAGAGGTGGTTGTTTATAGCAACAATAAAATGTGTGACTGAATATAAACATATACATATACCCCCATAAGCAAAATAAAAACAGGCTACCAAAAATAAAGTACAATAGATTGACCTGGTGAACAAAGGAAAGCAAAAATTATATCAAACATTTAAGAAAAAAATTAACTAAAGCACAAACTGGCAGACAAAACTAAAGCAAGGTGCCAATTGGGGAGTAAAGCAATGCAAACAAAACTAACAAATATGTTGAGAAAAAAGGAAAGAAAGAAAAGAAAGAATATATATGCAAAATTAAATAGAGATAGATTAAGAAGATTTATATACATTAAACATTAGCTGCAAGGGGAAAAGAACAGTAGGAAAAGCAAACAAAGGAATAAATGTAGAAAACATAATAGTAGGTTTAAAATTAAAGTTAGAAAAAGAAAAAAAGGAAAATTCTACCAAACTGTGAAAGCCCAACATAGAGGCAGAGGTTTATAACAACAATAAAAAATATTACTGAGGGGAAAAAAGGCTCAAAAGCTTAATTAGATTTCATAGCACCAATAAAGTCGACAAGTACAACATGGGGGGAAGAAAAAAAAAGAAAATCCAAAATAATCTAAAGCAGTCAAAACATAAGAATAATACATGTTTTTCTTGAGTCTCTGCTCTCAGAGTCCTTTCCCTCACTGGGAGTCACAATCCACCTCACCTCCCTAGGATGCCCTCCAACACTGTGCTAATCTCTGGACCTGTTGTGGGAGCAGCTCAGATTCTAATCTGGTCCTAATCCTGTGTGTTCTTGCCTCCACTGTCCACAGATATCAGAACTAGTGTGTTTTCTTTTGTAGGAGCGCTCAATGTCCTTTTACATATTCCATAGACACAGTCTACTTAGTTGATTGTGTGGATTTAACCTACAGCTTGTACAGTTGGTGGGAAGATTTTGAATCTTCCTTAGCCACACTGCTCCTGGGTTTCAATTATGGTTTTATTTCCACCTCTGCTTTGGATTGTCCACTGGGGATTGCTCCTGAGGCTGCCCCAGAGGGCTTGTGTTTGCCCCTGTGAGGGCCAGGTGTGGAGGTGGTGCAGCTGCTTGGGTTGCAGAGGTTCTGGCAGCAACAGATACTCAGGGCAGTTGGCAGCTAGGGCAGCAGGAAATATAGTGCTCTAGAAGGGTATGGAAACCAGTATTGGCCAATATGTTCCAGTATTCTTGCCTGGAGATCCACCCCCCCAACAGAAGCCTGTAAGGCCATAGTCCACAGGGTCTCAAAGAGTTGGACACGACTGAAGCAACCTTGTGCTATAGATGCTGGATATTTTTGCCTGTGGCAGCTCTGCTTCCATGAGAGCTGAGCATGAAGATGGCATGGCTGCTTGGCTTGTGAGGATCCTGGTGGCACAAAGTGTGCAGGGACACGGACTGCATCCGCCCCAGGAGTTATGGCCCTATCATAGTCTTTTTTCAAGCCTCTTGTAGCTTGCAATCAGATCAGAAGGTCTCTTTGGCCAGTCTTTATCTGTAGCTCCACCCATTCAGGCACATAGAGGGTCCCCTCGTGACTGGGGTCCTACTCTATAGTTCAGTGCATCAGTCACTTAATGGAGTACCTTGGGTGAGGTCCTACTCTGTAGTTTAGTGCTTCAGGCATTTGATGGGCAGCCTGTTTATTGTTCAGCTGCTAATGTTACCAGAAGCTAGGGTGATGGCTCCACCCCAATGCATGACTCAGCAATATCGCCTTGTTTCCATGACTGCCCAGCTTTCCTCCACAGGTATTTCCTCCCTCACATCCCCTCGATTAGTCTCTGCAGTCAACAGCAGCCCTCGCCCTGGGATTGCTCCACAATCCCTGAACTCCAGGTCCCAGCCACTGCACCTTCCAGGTGACCAGCCTCCCTGTCCAGGGTATGTATGGCTGTGACAAGGACTATCTGATTCTCATTCAGTTTAGGCTGTCACAGATCAGCTGTTTCACTCTCAACCTTACATGTTTCTCCTCTGACTCAGTTGCCCTGATATGGGGATCAGACCCCTGCTTCAATTCTCCCACCTGCTGAAGGCAGGTCCAGTCCTACTCACACTCCTATTTTCTCCCCCTAGTTCCTTCATCCTACCTAGTTTTGCATGGTTCTGTATATTCTTTTCCACTGGGCAGGTACTCCTGTCTGCTCTCAGCTGGTGTTCTGCATGCACTTCTGTGTCTGAGGGTGTATTCCTGATGTATCCATGGAGAGACATGTACTCCACGTCCACCTACTCCTTTGCCCTCTTGTTCTCAAGAGTTTATATTTTAACATAATCCAACTTTCATCCAAGTGGACTGTGACGTCTAGTCTGCATTTGTACCTCATTGCAGCAAAATTACAGTGAAACATCTGCTTTCCACCCACTGTCTTCATTTATTATAAACAATAACTTATGGCTGGTACTACTGATATTCCTCTCAATATAGCAATTCCAAAATAAGATCTAGAGTTTAATTTTGAATGACACTTGAAGAGTAGTGTAATCTAAAGTGATTTTCTGTTAATACATAGGCTCTCATGTTAAAACCTTTATGCTTTTGGTAGATGTTAATTGTTCTGTTACTCTGGAACATTTATTCCTTTAATTTTATATAAATTTAAATTTTATGATGTTTCCTTCACCAAGATTATATAATCCTTTTTTATTATTGGAAAGAATTATAAATTTAATTTTTATGATGTTTCCTTCACCAAGATTATATAATCCTTTTTTATTATTGAAAAGAATCATAATTATGCAAATTATTATATTCAAGGAGACAAGCAGCAATTAACTGTGGAAGGTAGGCTGTTACTGTAAGAATTGTGTTCACACTGAATGGAGTTGGATTTTTCTTAAAATAAACCTTTAATAAGAAAATTCAGTTGGTACAGATTTTAAAGTCAAGCAGTTCAGTGAGACTGGTTTGTACTCTTCCCATAGTAGTTTTGCATTTTAATATTTATAGTTTTCTTTTACTCTAGTATGCTTTTAGTTCTTGCCTTATTAAAAATGGCTGCTTCAGCAAGTAAGAAATATTTGTGGAAAAAAATCTCACTCACTCTCTTTATTATTAAGAAAACTAGGCAATAATAACCATCTTACAGATTTTTTTAAAACCTAAATGTGTTTGTTTTTATTTATAGCTTTTCTAAAATTAAAATTTGTTTTCATTGTGATCCTTCAACATGCATTGAGCCAAAATTTCCCTTGGGTCTATTTTTTGGTAGTGAATTGCACACAGAAGGAAGGGCTTTTACTACTTTAAGTGGTGAGGCTTCATTTACTGCATTTCTTTTGCTGCTGTCACTGTTCAAAGGGTCCAATAAGACTTAGAGGTGGTTTTAACATATGTTTAAAATTCCAGATTTCTTTGAGTTTAATTACTTTTCTTTGTATTTTTTAAAACTGGAGTATACACAAAGAATATACAATATTACATTAGCTTCAGGTGTGGATCATAATGATTTGGCATTTATATACATTTCAAAATGGTTACCATAATAAGTCTAATTACCATTTGTCACTATAAAAAGTTACTATTACTAAAATATTGACTAAGAGAAGACTCTATACATGGACATCACCAGTTGGTCAACACCGAAATCAGATTGATTATATTCTTTCTACCCAAAGATGGAGAAGCTCTATACAGTCAGCAAAAACAAGACGAGGATCTGACTGTGGCTCAGACCATGAAGTCCTTATTGCCAAATTCAGACTTAAATTGAAGAAAGTAGGGAAAACCACTAAACCATTCAGGTATGACCTAAATCAAATCCCTTATGATTATACAGTGGAAGTTAGAAATAGATTTAAGGGCCTAGATCTGATAGATAGAGTGCCTGATGAACTATGGAATGAGGTTCATGACATTGTACAGGAGACAGGGATCAAGACAATCCCCATTGAAAAGAAATGCAAAAAAGCAAAATGGCTGTCTGGGGAGGCCTTACAAATAGCTGTGAAAAGAAGAGAAGCAAAAAGCAAAGGAAAAAAGGAAAGATATAAACATCTGAATGCAGAGTTCCAAAGAATAGCAAGAAGAGATAAGAAAGCCTTCTTCAACAATCAATGCAAAGAAATAGAGGAAAACAAAAGAATGGGAAAGACTAGGGATCTCTTCAAAAAAATCAGAGATACCAAAGGAACATTTCATGCAAAATGGGCTCGATAAAGGACAGAAATGGTATGGACCTAACAGAAGCAGAAGATATTAAGAAGAGATGGCAAGAATACACAGAAGAACTGTACAAAAAAGTTCTTCACGACCCAGATACTCACGATGGTGTGATCACTGACCTAGAGCCAGACATCCTGGAATGTGAAGTCAAGTGGGCCTTAGAAAGCATCACTGCGAACAAAGCTAGTGGAGGTGATAGAACTCCAGTTGAGCAATTCCAAATCCTGAAAGATGATGCTGTGAAAGTGCTGCACTCAATATGTCAGCAAATTTGGAAAACTCAGCAGTGGCCACAGGACTGGAAAAAGTCAGTTTTCATTCCAATCCCAAAGAAAGGCAATGCCAAAGAATGCTCAAACTACCGCACAATTGCACTCATCTCACCACGCTGGTAAAGTAATGCTCAAAATTCTCCAAGGCAGGCTTCAGCAGTATGTGAACCGTGAACTTCCTGATGTTCAAGCTGGTAGTAGAAAAGGCAGAGGAACAAGAGATCAAATTGCCAACATCTGCTGGATCATCGAAAAAGCAAGAGAGTTCCAGAAAAACATTTATTTCTGCTTTATGGACTATGCCAAAGCCTTTAACTGTGTGGATCACAATAAACTGGAAAATTCTGAAAGAGATGGGAATACCAGACCACCTGACCTGCCTCTTGAGAAATCTGTATGCAGGTCAGGAAGCAACAGTTAGAATGGACATGGAACCACAGACTGGTTCCAAATAGGAAAAGGAGTACGTCAAGGCTGTATATTGTCACCCTGTTTATTTAACTTATATGCAGAGTACATCATGAGAAAGGCTGGACTGGAAGAAACACAAGCTGGAATCAAGATTGCCGGGAGAAATATCAATAACCTCAGATATGCAGATGACACCACCCTTATGGCAGAAAGTGAAGAGGAACTAAAAGCCTCTTGATGAAAGTGAAAGTGGAGAGTGAAAAAGTTGGCTTAAAGCTTAACATTCAGAAAACTAACGTCATGGCATCTGGTCCCATCACTTCATGGGAAATAGATGGGGAAACAGTGGAAACAGTGTCAGACTTTATTTCTTGGGGATCCAAAATCACTGCAGATGATGCTTGCAGCCATGAAATTAAAAGATGCTTACTCCTTGGAAGGAAAGTTGTGACCAATCTAGATAGCATATTCAAAAGCAGAGATATTACTTTGCCAACAAACGTCTGTCTAGTCAAGGCTATGGTTTTTCCTGTGGTCATGTATGGATGTGAGAGTTGGACTGTGAAGAAGGCTGAGCACTGAAGAATTGATGCTTTTGAAGTGTGGTGTTGGAGAAGACTCTCGAGAGTCCCTTGGACTGCAAGGAGATCCAACCAGTTCCTTCTGAAGGAGTTCAGCCCTGGGATTTCTTTGGAAGGAATGATGCTAAAGCTGAAACTCAAGTACTTTGGCCACCTCATGCGAAGAGTTGACTCATTGGTAAAGACTCTGATGCTGGGTGGGATTGGGGGCAGGAGGAGAAGGGGACGACAGAGGATGAGATGGTTGGATGGCATCACTGACTCGATGGACGTGAGTCTGAGTGAACTCCGGGAGTTGGTGATGGACAGGGAGCCTGGCGTTCTGCGATTCATGGGGTCGCAAATAGTCAGACATGACTGAGCAACTGATCTGATCTGATCTGATCTGATATTCACTATACATTACTTCCCCGTTATTTTTTTTTTTTTTTTAATAACTGGAAGTTTGTACCTCTTAATTTCCTTTACCTATTATTTGCCCCCACCCAACCTCAGTCAGCTTACCTTCTGGTAACCAAGTTTCTTTTTTGTACAGTATATATGAACCCGTTTTGGTTCTGTTCACCTCGTTTATTTTGCAGAATTCACATAAAAGCCTTTTGCTGTCTGACATTTCATTTAGCATAATACTCTCTAGACCAGCAGTCCCCAAACATTTTGGCACTAGGGACTGGTTTCATGGATGACAATATTTCCATGAACTGAGGGGGGAAGTGTTTCAGGCTACATTGCAACTGATGGGGAGTGATGGGGAGTGACAGATGAAGCTTTGCTTGCTTACCCACTGCTCTCCTGCTTTGCAGCCCAGTTTCTAACAGGACATGGACCAGAACCTGTCTGCATCCTGGGGGTCGGGGATACCTGCTCTAGATCCTGGAGGAGGTCATGGCAACCCAGCCCAGTATCCTTGCCTGGAGAATACCATGGACAGAGGAGCCTCACAGGCCCTAGTTCATAGGGTCACAAAGAGTTGGACATGATTAAAGCAAGTTAGCACACACGCAGGCTCTAGGTCACACATTTTATTGCAGGTGTAGATTTCATTCTTATTTATGGCTCAGTAATGTTCCATTGTACATATGTGCTACATCTTCATTCATTCCCCTGTTGATGAACATTTAGGTTACTTCCACATTTTGGTTATGGTAAATAATGCTGCAGTGAACATTTGGGTGCATGTATATTTTTGAATTAGTGTTTCTATTGTCTTTGGATACTGTATTGCTCTCATCCTATTTGTGATGCCAATTGTCTCGCTGTTCACACTGTCCACACTGTTTGTTGAATGCAAGATAGGTAAAGCATGAGTTAAGAGGCTGGTAGGAGACTCGAGGGGACATAGGAACTGAAGATATGTTTATTCTCTTCTGACTGGCACTGCAGTCACAACACAGCCTTTCTCCTGGATGACATACATCCATAACAGCAGCCACACCATAACTAGAACATAGCCATAACAGAGCTATAGCATAACATCATATAGTGTAATCATGATGTCGTCCCAATGTAGCAACATCCAGGGCTTTCATGGTGAGGTTTATACAGGCGAACTGCACAAAACAGCTCCTGACAAGGTGAGTACCTCGTGACCAGGCAAATACCTTGTGATCAAGCAAGTTCCTTGTGATGCACATGCACAGTGTTTTAAGTGATCTCAGCTGTTGCATAAACATTATTTACAAAACATGGAGCAAGAGCGAGAAGCTATTGAGATAGACTAACCATGCCATCTTGGCTAATTTGCTCTTTCTCTACAGATACATACCTAGGAAAGGAATTCCTAGAACTATTGCATTCTGTGTTTAAAGTGTTGAGGAACCTCCACCATTTTCCATAGTTGTTGCACCAATTTACATTCTGACCAACAGTGTTAGGAGAGTTCCTTTTTCTTCACAACCTCTCCAACATTTATTATTTGTTGTCTTTTTGACAATAGCCATTCTAACAGGTATGAGGTGATGTGTCATTGTGGTTTTGATTTTCATTTTTCTGAAAAAGTGCTGTTAGGCATCTTTTTATGTACCTGTTGGCCATCTCTATGTCTTCTTTGGAAAAATGTCTATTCAGGTCCTCTGCCCATGTATAAAATTAGATTGCTTCATTTTTGACATTGAGTTGTATGAATTCGTTGTATATTTTGGATGACCCCTTACCAGATGTATCATTTGCGTGTATCTTCTCCCAATCAATAGATTGCCTTTTCATTTTGTTGACTGCCTTTTCATTTTGTTGATAGTTTCCTTCACCATGCAAAAGCTTATTAGTTTGCCATGGGTATTATGATAGGAATATATTAAATATTTAGATTGCTTTAGGTAGTCTGGGCATATTAATAAAATTAATTCTTCTAATTCATGAACATGTTATGACTTTTCATTTATTTATATCATCTAAACTTTCCTTCATCAATATCTTATTAATTTTCAGAGTATAAGTGTTTTACCCACTTAAATTTATTGTTAGATATTTATTTCTTTTTGATGAAATTATAAATGGGATATTTTTCTTCAATTCTCTTTTTCATACCTTATTGTTAGTTTATATTAATTTTGTATCCTGTAACTTTGCTGAATTCATTTAGTAGCTGTAAATATTTTTATGGAATGATTTCATTATTTTATCCTTTACTATTTCCTATACATAATATTATGGAGAAGGAAATAGCAAGCCACTCCAATATTCTTGCCTGGAGAATCCCATGAACAGAGGAACCTGTCAGGCTACAGTCCATAGGGTAACACAGAACTGGACTCAACTGTAGCAACTTAGCCTGCACACATACATAATATCAAATCATCTGTAGATAAAGATTTTTCTTTTTTCCTTTCCAATTTGGATGACTTTTATTTCTTTTCATTGCTTAATTGTTCTAGTTCAGTTCAGTTCAGTCACTCATTTGTGTCTGACTCTTTGCGATCCCATGGACTGAGCCATGCCAGGCTTCCCTGTTCATCACTAAATCCTGGAGCTTATTCAAGCTAATGTTCATCGAGTCAGTGATGATATCCAACCATCTCATCCACTGTCATCCACTTCTCCTCTGGCCTTCAATCTTTCACAGCATCAGGGTCTTTTCCAATGAGTCAGTTCTTCCCATTAGGTAGTGAAAGTATTGGAACTTCATGTTCAGTATCAGTCCTTCCAATGAATATTCATGACCCATTTCCTTTAGGATTGACTGGTTGGATCTTCTTGTAGTCCAAGGGATTCTCAAGAGTCCTCTCCAACATCACAGTTCAAAAGCATCAATTTTTCAGCTCTCAGCTTTCTTTATAGTCCAACTCTCACATCTGTACATGATTACTGCAAAAACTATAGCTTTAACTAGATGGACCTTTGTTGGCAAAGTAATGTCTCTGCTTTTTAATATGCTGTCTAGTTTGGTCATAACTTTTCTTCCAAGCAGCAAGTGTCTTTTAATTTCATGGCTGCAGTCACCATTTTCAGTGATTTTGGAGCCCCCCCCAAAATAAAGTCAGTCACTGTTTCCATTGTTTGCCCATTTTCAATGAAGTGATGGGACAGGATGCCATGACCTTAGTTTTCTGAATATTGAGTTTTAAGCCAAGTTTTTCACTCTCCTTTTCCACTTTCATCAAGAGGCCCTTTAGTTCTCTTTCCCTTCTGCCATAAGGGTGGTATCATTTGCATGTCTGAGATTATTGATATTCCTCCCAGCACTCTCAATTCCAGCTTGTGCTTCATCCAGCCTGACATTTTGCATGAGGTACTATGCATATAAGTTAAATAAGCATAGTGACAATATACAACCTTTGATATACTCCTTTCCTGATTTGGGACCAGGCTGTTGTTCCATGTCCAGATCTAACTGTTGCTTCCTGAATTCATACAGATTTCTCAGGAGGTATGTCAGGTGGTCTGGTATTTCCATCACTTTAAGAATTTTCCACAGTTTCTTGTGATCCACACAGTCAAAGGCTTTGACATAATCAATAAAGCAGAAATAGATGATTTTCTGGAACTCTCTTGCTTGATATCTGGTTCCTCTGCCTTTCCTAAATCCTTCATGTACTGTTGAAGCCTGGGTTGGAGAATTTGAAGCATTACTTTGCTAGCGTGTGAGATGAGTGCAATTGTACAATAGTTTGAACATTGTTTGGCATTGCCTTTTTTTGGGATCAGAATGAAAACTGACCTTTTCCAGTCCTCTGGCCACTGCTGAGTTTTCCAAATATGCTGGCATATTGAGTTGAGTTCAGCACTTTCTTTTAGGATTTGAAAGAGCTCAACTGGTATTCCATCACCTCCACTAGCTTTGATCTTAGTAATATTTTGTAAGGCCCACTTGGCTTTGTTTTCTGGGGTATCTGGCTCTACGTGAGTGAGCACACCATCATAGTTAGCTGGGTCATAAGGTCTTTTTTGTATAGTTCTTCTGTGTAGTCTTTCCACCTCTTCTTAATATCTTCTGCTTCTCTTAGGTCCATACCATCTCTGTCCTTTATTGTGCTCATCTTTGCATGAAATGTTCCCTTGGTATCTCTAATTTTCTTGAAGAGATTTCTAGTCTTTCCCATTCTATTATTTTCCTCTATTTCTTTGCATTGATTACTGAAGAAGGCTTTCTTATCTCTATTTGCTACTCTTTGGAACTCTGCATTCAAATGGGTATATTTTTCCTTTTCTCATTTACTTTTAGCTTCTCTTCTTTTCTCAGCTATTTGTAAGATCTCCTCAGATAACCATTTTGCCTTTTTGCACTTCTTTTTCTTAGAGATAGTCTCGATCACTCCCTGTTGTACAGTGTTAAAACCCTCCGTCCATAGTTCTTCAGGCACTCTGTCTATCAGATCTAATCCCTTGAATCTATTTGTCACTTCCACTATATAATCATAAGGGATTTGATTTAGGTCATACCTGAATGGTCTAATGGTTTTCCCTACTTTTTTCAATTTAAGTCTGTATTTGGCAATAAGAAGTTCATGATTACATGGGAGCCACAGTCAGTTCCCTGTCTTGTTTTTGCTGACTGTATAGAGCCTCTCCATCTTTGGCTACAAAGAATATAATCAATCTGATTTCAGTATTGACCATCTGGTGATGTGCATGTGTAGAGTCTTTTCTTGTGTTGTTGGAAGAGGCTGTTTGCTATGACCAGTGTGTTCTCTTGACTGAACTCTGTTAGCCTTTCACCTGCTTCATTTTATACTCCAAGACCAAATTTGCCTGTTTTTCCAGGTATCTCTTGACTTCCTATTTTTGTGTTCCAGTCCCCTATAATGAAAAGGACATCTTTTTTTTTTTTTTTTGTGTTAGTTCTAGGAGGTCTCGTAGGTCTTCATGGAACTGTTCGACTTCAGCTTCTTCAGCATTACTGGTGAAGCATAGACTTGGATTAGTGTGATATTGAATAGTTTGCCTTGGAAATGAACAGAGAGCATTCTGTCATTTTTGAGATTGCATCCAAGTACTGCATTTCGGACTCTTTTGTTGACCATGATGGCTACTACATTTCTTCTAAAGGATTCCTACCCACAGTAGTAGATATAATGGTCATTGGAGTTAAATTCACCCATTCCAGTCCAGTTTAGTTCACTGATTCCTGAAATGTCGATGTTCACTCTTGCCATCTTCCGTTTGACCACTTCCAATTTCCCTTGATTCATTGACCTAACATTCAAGGTTCCAATGGATTATTGTTCTTTACAGCATTGGAATTTACTTCCATCTCCCATCACTTCCACAACTGGGTGCTGTTTCTGTTTCACCTCCATCACTTCATTCCTTTTGTAGTTATTTCACCACTGATCTCCCTTAGCATATTGAGCACCTACCAACCTGGGGAATTCATCTTTCAGTCTCCTCTCTTTTTGCCTTTTCATGCTGTTCATGGGATTCTCAAGGCAAGAATACTGAATTGGTTTGTCATTGCTCTTGTTAAAACTTCTATATTGAATAAAAGTGGTAAGAGTTGGTTGGTATTCTTGACTTGCTTCTGATCTTAGATGAAAAGTTTTCAGCTTTTCTCCATTGAGCATAATGTTAGCTGTGGGCTTGTCATGTATTGGCCTTTATTATGTTGAGTTAGTCCCTCTATGCTGACTTGAAAAATTTTATGATAAATGGATGATGGATTTTATTAAATGCTTTTTCTATATCTAATAAGATTATCACACATTTTATATATTTAGTCTTATTAATATGGGTTTTTCACATTGGTTGTTTTGTGGGTGTTTGTCTGTCCTTTCTTCCATGGAATAAATCCCACTTGGCCATGGTGTATGATGCTTTTATTGTATCATTGAATTCAGTTTGCTAATATTCCGTTGAGGATTTCTGCATCTATGTTCATTAGAGATATTGCCTCATTTTTTGTATCTGATGTCTTTCTGGTTTTGGTATCAGGGTAGTGCTGACCTTGTAAAATATGTTAGGAAGCATTCCTTCATCTTCTATTTTTGGAATAGTTTGAGAAGACTAGACTTTAACTCTTCTTTAAATAGTAGGTAGAATTCACCAGCACAGATTATTTTGTAACTCAACAAACCTGGATCCAATTCCTGCTATTTTCACTTATTTTAACTCCATGCACACATGTGTGTGCTAAGTCACTTCAGTTGTATCTGACTCTTTGTGACTTTATGGACTGTAGCCAACCAGGCTCCTCTGGCCATGGGATTCTGCAGGCAGGAATAGTGGAGTGGGTTGCCATGCCCTCCTCCAGGGTATTTTGCTGCACCAGGAATCTAACCTGCATCTCTTGTGTTTCCTGTGTTGGCAGGCAAGTTCTTTATTTAATTATGTAGCCTTGGGCAGGTTACTTAACCTCTTTGAGTCTCAGTGTGTTCATTTGCATAAAGGCTTTAATAACAGAACCTGCTTCATGAAAATTAACTTGGTTAATCCAGGCTTAGCATAGTGTCAAGAATATAGTAAGTACACACATTGATAACTGCTGCTATTATTTCCTGTGTGTGCTAAGTCGCTCAGTTGCGTCTGACTTTTGCAACCTTATGGACTGTAGCCCACCAGGCTCCTCTGTCCTTGGGATTCTCCAGGCAAGAATATCGGACAGGGTAGCCATTTCCTTCTCCAGGGGATCTTCCCAGTCTAGTGATCTAACCCAGGTCTCATGTCTCCTGCATTGGCAGGTAAGTTCTTTACCACCCAGTACCACCTGGCAAGATGGTACTACTAGTACCACCTGGGAAGCCCTTCTTATTGAATAGTGTGTACTCTGAAAAACTGAGTCTAAAATAAGATTATACCAGTAGCTGTCTTTGGTAAAAAAGCAGAGATGGAATAAAGTACCAAAGTTTGCAATGAGAATTAACTTCTTAGTTAATTGATTTGCTTACATTCAGATGCTGATTTCTCACATGTGCAAGAGAGAGAAAGAGAAAGAAAAAAGCATGATGAAGAAATCTGTCATCAATCGAATCAGGTCATCTCAGAAAAAAACAAGATGTTTACATATGTTGATTAGGTTAAGAAAATCCTAAAGCACCAACCAGCACCCTTGAATTGGCTTTCATGTTCTCACAGGGCCTGGGTAGTTTAACTGGAAGGAATTGCAGAGGTGCTGAAACTCCAATATTTTGGCCACCTGATGCGAAGAACTGACATTGGAAAAGACCCTGATGCTGGGAAAG
This sequence comes from Bubalus kerabau, assembly GCF_029407905.1. Taxonomy (NCBI): domain Eukaryota; kingdom Metazoa; phylum Chordata; class Mammalia; order Artiodactyla; family Bovidae; genus Bubalus; species Bubalus kerabau. Next base: position 53,856,829 of record NC_073647.1, on the reverse strand, counting down.
ATTGAAGGTGGGAGGAGAAGGGGACGACAGAGAATGAAATGGTTAGATGGCATCACCAACTCAATGGAAATGAGTTTGGGTAGACTCTGGGAGTTGGTGATGGATAGGGAGGCTGGACGTGCTGCGGTTCATGGGGTCGCAAAGAGTCAGACACGACTGAGTGACTGAACTGAACTGAACTGAATTGATGCATATGGTGATAATTTGCTGCATTTAAATTGAGAACTCTCAGGTTTTCATGGAATCTCAGGCTGAAATGAACCAGTTAAGGAAATTCAGCCTCACTTATTAGCCTGGGATCAGTGGGGTAGGGTTCTAACTTAAAACATTAAATATATTAATAAATAGGTTGAAGACCTAGGGAGTATCACCGCTTCAAAACCACCATCTACCACCACCACTTAACACAGTCAGTTCCTGTCTAAGCACCATGAGTTTTATGGGCAGAGCAGATAGTAGGGCAGAGGCAAGTCACTGTGGGACTCAACAACAGACTTTTGAGTGAAGCATATCAAGAAAGAAGCCACTACATATTTTTTCTGTTCTTATTCCCCATCCTTCATAACTTGCTGCTTGAATCTTAGCCCTGTCTCTGCCATTGACTAACTTAGTGCCCATGGACAAATCACTTATATCCTCTCTTTTTCTTTTAGTTTCTTCTTATATAATCTGAGAGGGTAGAATCTCTAAGGTTCTTTCTAGCTCTGATAACTTATGATTTCAATTATAACAGAAGATTAAGAAGGAAAAAGGGAACCTGAGACTAGAATGCATGACTATAGGTGGATGAGTATGGGCAACTCTCTGAGTCCAATTCCTGGAGTATGATAGTGAGTGAATCTTCTCCCCCAAAGAAGGTTATTCTCACATGCTGTCTCTGATTAGCAGTGGTGTGTGTGTGTGTGTGTGTGTGTGTGTGTGCATGCCTGTGCATATGTGTTGTATGTGTGTGCAAATAGAGAAAGAGATAGAAACAAATGAATCAGAGTGAGAAGATGAAGAGGGGAAGATATTGGGGGGAAGATGGGACTGGAGGAATAACAAACTCAGAATCTTTTGAAATGTTTCCTTTTACACGTCTATTCCTTCTGAGCCTCTGAGGAGCTCTAACTTTAGAATAAAACACAATTTTAATTAGCTTTTTCCAAATTATTAATAAATTATTCAAATCAAACTAGATCTTTAAGCTCAGTAAGCTTCCCCAGACAACTGCTACCACAGAAAACTCCTTCAGGCTGATCAAAGAGAAGCAGCAGAAGTACTTTAGGGCTTCTGCTCCCCACCCACAAACAGACCCAACTATGTGCTTTTCAACAAGACCAATTCATTAACAGAGAAAACTGTTAATAATACTGGATTAGCTACCTGAGAGACCATCTGTGCCTCTCATTCTGAGGCAACTGAGAATGACTGGGTTGGGACGGTTGCATCATTTTCATATAGATCAGAGGCAGGACTTGTGGGAATTAAATATTTGAGACTGCTCTTCCTGTTAATATTTACTGTATATTACCTTCTCTCTCTTTCAAGTCAGTAGTCTTAAAGTAACATACTCTTTCAAAGTATTTTTCTTTTCATAAGCTGTGGACTGGACTCTCTTAAACAGTGACATGACTATAAGAGACAGATTGATTGTACCAATGTCTTCTTACAGTAGAGATTATAATAGAATTTTTACTAGAGACATTCCAGGATATTGCTGCATCCCAATATATTGGTGCTTATTCTATTCATTCATATCCAGGGGTAATTTCAGTAAGGTTTTATCCAGGAGAATCACATTTTAAGTGGCTCCCTTTGTTGTTGTTGTTGTTTTCTTGAAGAACAGGCAGTTCAGTGGTAAAGACTCTGCCTGCAATGCAGGAGCTGCAGGAGGTGCAGGTTTGATCCCTGGGTCTAGAAGATCCCCTGGAGGAGGGCATCACAAACCACTCCAGTAATCCAATGGACAGAGAGCCTGGTGGGCTACAGTCCATAGGGTTGCAAAGAGTTGGACATGGCTGAAGCAACTGAGGATGCACCAAGTCTATTTTATCATTTTTGTCTTACTATTGGTGCTTTTGGTGTCAAGTCTAAATTCTATTTGCCTAGCCCTAGATCCTGATAATTTTCTCCTATGTTTCTGAAAGTTTTACAGTGTATATGGGGTATTTCTGTATTTTGTGTAATGAATGCCTAGTTACTACAGAAACATTTATTAAAAAGGCTGTCCATCCCCCATTGAATTTCTTTTGCCTGTTTGTCTAAAATCAGTTTGGCACATCTGCATGGGTATATTTCTGCATTCTATATTTTGCTTAATTGTTGTATAGGTCTATCACTCCACCAGTAGCACGCTATTTTTAAAGCTATAGATAAATGTTAGGCCTTAATACCCCACATGATTCTTTTTTTCAATTTTGTTTTAGTTATTCTAGGAACTATGCCCTTTCATATACATTTCAGAAAAATCTTGTCTGTGTCTACAAAAAAAAAAAAAAAAAAAAATGCTGCGACTTTGACAGTGATTGCACCGGCAATCACTGTCAAATGTATAGGTTGATGTACAGGTCAATTTCGGGAAATTTGACAACTTTCAGTTCAGTTCAGTTCGGTCGCACAGTTGTGTCCGACTCTTTGCGACCCCATAAATCGAAGCACGCCAGGCCTTCCTGTCCATCACCAACTCCCGGAGTTCACTCACACTCACGTCCATCAAGTCAGTGATGCCATCCAGCCATCTCATCCTCTGTCGTCCCCTTCTCCTCCTGCCCCCAATCCCTCCCAGCATCAGAGTCTTTTCCAATGAGTCAGCTCTTCGCATGAGGTGGCCAAAGTACTGGAGTTTCAGCTTTAGCATCATTCCTTCAACTTTACTGTGTTTATTCTTCCAAACTATAAACATGATATGCCTCTTCTTTTCTTAGATATCTTTAATTTCTTTTATCAGGGTTTTATGTTTTAGCATACAGACCCTGTGTACGTTTTGTTATATTTATACCAAATTATGTCATTTCCTCTGAAGGGATTGTGAATTTAATTTTCCACATCCTCAGTGCTAGTATATAATAATTTAATTGATTTGTGTAAGTTGATGTATATTGTGAACTAACATTTTATTTCTTAAGAATTTTTTGGTTTGGCCTGTAGATTCTTTTTGGGGGATTTTCTTGTCATCTACAAATATGGGAAGTTTTATTTCTTCCTTTACTACCTGAATGCCTTTTTTTCCTGTTTATTTATTTTACTTTATAATATTGTATTGGTTTTGCCATACATTGACTTAAATCCACTATGGGTGTACACGTGTTCCCCATCCTGAATCCTCCTCCCACCTCCCTCCACATCCCATCCCTCTGGGTCATCCCAGTGCACCAGCCCCAAGCACTGTGTATTATGCATCGAACCTGGACTGGCGATTTGTTTCACATATGATAATTTACATGATTCAATGCCCTTCTACCATATCATCCTGCCCTCGCCCTCTCCCACAGAGTCCAAAAGATTGTTCTATACATCTGTGTCTCTTTTGCTGTCTCGCATACAGGGTTATCGTTACCATCTTTCTAAATTCCATATATATGCTTTAGTATACTGTATTGATGGTTTTCTTTCTGGCTTACTTCATTCTGTGTAATAGACTCCAGATTCATCCATCTAATTAGAACTGATTCAAATGTATTTTTTTAATGGCTGAGTAATACTCCATTGTGTGTATGTATCACAGGTTTTATCCATTCATCTGCTGATGGACATCTAGGTTGCTTCCCTGTCCTGGCTATTATAAACAGTGCTGCTATGAACATTGGGGTACATGTGTCTCTTTCAATTCTGGTTTCCACAGTGTGTATGCCTGGCAGTGAGATTGCTGGGTCATATGGCAGTTCTATTTCAAGATTCTGAAGAAAACTCCACACTGTTCTCCATAGTGCCTGTACTAGTTTGCATTCCTGCCAACAGTGTAAGAGGGTTCCCTTTTCTCCACACCCTCTCCAGCATTTATTGCTTGTAGAGTTTTGGATACAAGCCATTCTGACTGGCATGAAATGGTACCTCATTGTGGTTTTGATTTGCATTTCTCTGATAATGAGTGACGTTGAGCATCTTTTAATGTGTTTGTTAGCCATATGTATGTCTTCTTTGGAGAAATGTCTGTTTAGTTCTTTGGCCCATTTTTTGATTGGGTTGTTTATTTTTCTGGAATTGAGCTGCAGGAGTTGCTTGTATATTTTTGAGATTAATTCTGTGTCCATTGCTTTGTTTGCTATTATTTTCTCCCATTCTGAAGGCTGTCTTTTCACATTGCTTATAGTTTTCTTTGTTGTGCAGAATCTTTTAATTTTAACTAGGTCCCATTTGTCTATTTTTGCTTTTACTTATAATATTCTGGGATGTGGGTCATAGAGGATCCTGATGTGATTTATGTCAGAGAGTGTTTTGCCTATGTTATCCTCTAGGAGTTTAATAGTTTCTGGTCTTACATTTATATCTTTAATCCATTTTGAGTTTATTGTTGCATATGGTGTTAGAAAGTGTTCTAGTTTCATTCTTTTGCAAGAGGTTGACCAGTTTTCCCAGCACCACTTGTTAAAGAGATATTCTTTCTTCCATTGTATATTCTTACCTCCTTTGTCAAAGATAAGGTGTCCAAAGGTGTGTGGATTTATCTCTGGGCTTTCTGTTTTGTTCCATTGATCTATATATCTGTCCTTGTGCCAGTACCATACTGTCTTAATGACAGTGGCTTTGTAGTAGAGCCTGAAGTCAGGCAGGTTGATTCCTCCAGTTCCATTCTTCTTTGTAAAGATTGCTTTGGCTATTCGAGGTTTTTTTGTATTTCCATACAAATTGTGAAATTATTTGTTCTAGCTCTGTGAAGAATACCGTTGATACCTTGATAGGGATTGCATTGAATCTGTAGATTGCTTTGGGTAGTATACTCATTTTCACTATATTGATTCTTCTGTTTCACGAACACGGTATATTTCTCCATCTATTAGTGTCCTCTTTGATTTCTTTCACCAGTGTTTTATAGTTTTCTATATATAGATCTTTTGTATCTTTAGGTAGATATATTCCTAGGTATTTTATTCTTTTCGTTGCAAAGGTGAATGGAATTGTTTCCTTAATTTCTCTTTCTGCTTTCTCATTGTTAGTGTATAGGAATGCAAGGGATTTCTCTGTGTTAATTTTATATCCTTCAGCATTACTATATTCATTGATTAGCTCTACTAATTTTCTGTTGGAGTCTTTAGGGTTTTCTGTGTAGAAGATCATGTCATCTGCAAACAGTGAGAGTTTTACTTCTTCTTTCCCAATTTGGATTCCTTTTATATTTTGCTCTGATTGCTGTGGCCAAAACTTCTAAAACTATGTTGAATAGTAGTGGTGAAAGTGGGCACCCTTGTCTTGTTCCTGACTTTAGAGGAAATGCTTTCAATTTTTCACCTTTGAGGATAATGATTGCTGTCGGTTTATCATATAAAGCTTTTATTATGTTGAGGTATGTTCCTTCTATTCCTGCTTTCTGGAGGGTTTTTAATTATGAATTGATGTTGACTTTTGTCAAAGGCTTTCTCTGCATCTATTGAGATAATCATATGGTTTTTATCTTTCAATTTGTTCATGTGGTGTATTACATTGTTTGATTTGCAGATATTGGAGAATCCTTGCATCCCTGGGATAAAGCCCACTTTGTCATGATGTATGATCTTTTTAATGTATTGTTGGATTCTGATTGCTAGAATTTTGTTAAGGATTTTTGCATCTATGTTCATCAGTAATGGCCTGCAGTTTTCTTTTTTTGCGGCATCTTTGTCAGGTTTTGGTATTAGGGTGACAGTGGCCTCATAGAATGACTTTGGAAGTTTACCTTCCTCTGCAAATCTAGAAGTGTTTGAACAGGATAGGTGTTAGTTCTTCTCTAAAATTTTGGTAGAATTCAGCTGTGAAGCCCTCTGGTCCTAGGCTTTTGTTTTTTGGAAGATTTCTAATTACAGTTTCAGTTTGCATGTTTGTGATGGGTCTGTTAAGATTTTCTATTTCCTCCTGTTTTAATTTTGGAAAGTTGTAGTTTTCTAACAATTTGTCCATTTAACCAAGCTTTTCATTTTATTTGCATATAGATGCTGATAATAGTGTCTTATGATCCTTTGTATTTCTGTGTTGTCTGTTGTGATCTCTCCATTTTCATATCTAATTTTGTTGATTTGATTTTTTTCCCTTTGTTTCTTGATGAGTCTGGCTAATGGTTTGTCATTTATTTAACTACTCAAAGAAGCAGCTTTTGGTTTTATTGATTTTTGCTATGGTCTCTTTTGTTTCTTTTGCATTTATTTCTGCCCTAATTTTTAAGATTTTTTTCCTTCTACTAAACCTGGGGTTCATAATTTCTTCCTTTTCAATTTACTTTAGGTGTAGAGTTAGGTTATTTATTTGACTTTTTCTTGTATCTTGAGGTAAGCTTGTATTGCTATGAACCTTCTCCTTAGCACTGCTTTTACAATGTCCCATAGGTTTTGGGTTGTTGTGTTTTCATTTTCATTTGTTTCTATGCATATTTTGATTTCTTTTTTTATTTCTTCTGTGATTTGTTGGTTATTCAGCAGTGTGTTGTTCAGCCTCCATATGTTGGAATTTTTAATAGTTTTTCTCCTGTAACTGACGTCTAATCTTACTGCATTGTGCTCAGAAAATATGTTTGGAATGATTTCAATTTTTTTTTAATTTTCCAAGGCTAGATTTATGGCCCAGGATGTGATCTATCCTGGAGAAAGTTCTGTGTGCACTTGAGAAAAAGGGGAAATTCATTGTTTGGGGGTGAAATGTCCTATAGATATCAATTAGGTCTAACTGGTCTATTGTATCATTTAAAGTTTGTATTTCCTTGTTAATTTTCTGTTTAGTTGATCTATCCATAGGTGTGAGTGGGGTATTAAAGTCTCCCACTATTATTGTGTTATTGTTAATTTACCCTTTTATACTTGTTAGCATTTGTCTTCCATATTGTGGTGCTCCTATGTTGAGTGCATATATATTTATGATTGTTATGTCTTCTTCTTTTATTGATCCTTTGATCATTATGTAGAGTCCTTCTTCATCTCTTTTCACAGCTTTTGTTTAAAGTCTATTTTATCAGATATGAGTATTGCTACTCCTGCTTCATTTTGGTCTCTATTTGCATGGAATATCTTTTTCTAGCCCTTCAGTTTCAGTCTGTATGTGTCCCTTATTTTGACGTGGGTCTCTTGTAGACAACATATATAGGTGTCTTCTTTTTGTATCCATTCAGCCAGTCTTTGTCTTTTGGTTGGGGCATTCAGCCCATTTACATTTAAGGTAATTACAGAAAAGTATGATCCCATTGCCATTTACTTTCTTTTTTGGGTTCGAGTTTATACACCCTTTCTGTGTTTCCTGTCTAAAGAAAATCCTTTAGCATTTGTTGAAGATCTGGTTTGGTGGTGCTGAATTCTCTCATCTTTTGCTTGTCTGTAAAGCTTTTGATTTCTCCTTCATATTTGAGTGAGATCCTTGCTGGATACAGTAATCTGGGCTGTAGGTTATTTTCTTTCATGACTGTAAGTATGTCCTCTAATTCCCTTCCGGCCTGAAGAGTTTCTATTGAAAGCTCAGCTGTTATCATTATGGGAATCCCCTTGTGTGTTATTTGTTGTTTTCCCCTTGCTGCTTTTAATATTTGTTCTTTGTGTTTGATCTTTGTTAATTTGATTAATATGTTTCTTGGGGTGTTTCGCCTTGGTTTATCCTGTTTGGGACTCTTTGGATTTCTTGGACTAGGCTGATTTTTTCTTTCCCCATTTTAGGGAAGTTTTCAACTATTATCTCCTCAACTATTTTCTCATGGTTTTTCTTTTTGTCTTCTTCTTCTGGGACTCCTATGATTCAATTGTTGGAACATTTAATATTGTCCCAGAGGTCTCTAAGTTTGTCCTAATTTATTTTAATTATTTTTTCTTTTCTCCTCTCTGTTTCATTAATTTCTACCATTCTATCTTCTACCTCACTTATCCTATCTTCTGCATCTGTTATTCTACTGTTGGTTCCCTCCAGAGTGTTTTTTTTAATCTAATTTATTGCATTATTCATTATATATTGCCTCTTTTTTTATTTCTTCTAGGTCCTTGTTAAACCTTTCTTACATCTTCTTGATCCTTGTCTCCAGGCTATTTATCTGTAACTCCAATTTGTTTTCAAGATTTTGGATCATTTTCACTATCATTATTTGGAATTTTTATCAGGTAGTTTCCCTATCTCCTCCTCTTTGGCTTGGTTTCGTGGGCATTTATCCTGTTCCTTTACCTGCTGGGTATTTCTCTGCCTTTTCATCTTGTTTATATTGCTGTGTTTGAGGTGGCCTTTCTGTATTCTCGCAGTTGGTGGTTCCTTTTTATTGTGGAGGTTCCTCCCTGTGGGTGGGTTTGTACCGGTGGCTTGTCAAGGTTTCCTGGTTAGGGAAGCGTGTGTTGGTGTTCTGGTGGGTGGAGCTGTATTTCTTCTCTCTGGAGTGCAATGAAGTGTCCAGTAATGAGTTTTGTGATGTCAATGGGTTTGATGTAACTTTGGGTAGCCTGTATTTTGATGCTCAGGGTTATGTTCCTGTGTTGATGGAGAATTTGCATGGTATGTCTTACTCTGGAGCTTTCTGGCCCTTAGGTGGTGCTTGGTTTCAGTGTAGGTATGGAGGCGTTTGATGAGCTCCTATTGATTAATGTTCCCTGGAGCCAGGAGTTCTCTGGTGTTCTCAGGATTTGGACTTAAGCCTCCTGCCTCTGGTTTTCAGTCTTATTCTTACAGTAGCATCAAGACTTCTCCATCTCTACAGCATGGATGATAAAACATCTAGGTTAATGATGAAAAGTTTCTCCACAGTGAGGGACACCCAGAGAGGTTCACATAGTTACATGGAGAAGAGAAGAGGGAGAAGGGAGATAAAGGTGACTAGGAAGATAATAGGGGGGATCAAAGGGGGAGAAAGCAAGCTAGCCAGTAATCACTTCCCTTTGTGCTCTCCATAGTCTGGTTCCCTCAGATATGTTCACAGAGTTACATAGAGAAGAGAAGAGGGAGGAAGGAGACAGAGATGGCCAGGAGGATAAAAGGGGGAATCAAAAGGAGAGAGACAGATCCAGCCAGTAATCAGTTACCTAAGTGTTCTCCACAGCCCAGAACACACAATGAGATTCACAGAGTTGGATAGAGAAGAGAAGGGGGAGGGAGGAGATAGGGGCGACCTGGCTGAGAAAAAGGAGAGTCATAACGGGGAGAGAGCAATCAGGCAGGTGATCTCGCTCCCAAGTAAAAATGGTATTGAAGATTGGGTTCTTAAAGGTACAAAGTTGATAACAAATACCAAAAAGCAAAGATTAAAAATCTAGAGTAGAGTTTAGATTCTCAAAAATACAATATAAAAAAAAGTCACAAAAATTATGAAATATATATATATATATATGAAATTTGCTTTAAAAAGAGGGTCTTTTTTTTGCAAGGTAATAGGTTATAAAAGTGAAAATTAAAGGAGTAATGGTGACTTAAAAATAATTAAAAAATTTAAATTAAATTTAAAAAATAATAATAGTAAAAATATATCTAAGACTGTCTCTGGAGCTGTTGCAAACAGCGTGGGGTCAGTTCATTTTCAGATAGTTCTTTGTTCTGGCTTGTACTTCTCAAGGTCTATAGGCCCCTTCCTATGTAGTCGGTGCTAACTACAAGGTTTTAATCTATTGCACCTGACACTTCCAAGTGGTTCCCTCTGTTTATTTTAGCTTCTTCTGTTTGTTGGTCTCTTCAGTGTCTAATTTTTGCCCTGACACAAGGGGCACGGTGGTGGTCACTTTTTTTTTTTTTTTTTTTTAAGCCTCGCTTGTTCAGTCGTGCTTTGGGAAGGGAGGAACACTGCAAGCAAATGTCACTGGCATGTGCTCGCAGTAATTCAGCCACACTGGGTTTGCCCCCCACTCATGGCATGTGTGCTTTCCCTGTCTACACTGCTCTCAGACTCTAGGTTGCTCTGCTGGGAACTGTCTGATTCTGGCCCTGGTTTGCCTGTACTTCCCAGGTCTAAGCCTCTCAGGTTCAGGTTCTCAGGTACTCCACAAAAGTGCAGACTTGGTTGGGCCTGCGTTTTGCGCCGTCCCAGGTCTGAGCAGCTCAGGTGACCAGGTGTTTGGTGCGTGTCGTCGCCCCCAGTTGAAGGCTGCGACTTATCCCCTCCCCTGTCCCAGCTGCTCGGTTTTCTGGGTGTGTATCTTCTGGGGAGCTGATCTCTGGCTGCAACCCTCCCGGCAGATGTCGACTGTCCAGAAACACAAGATGTCTTGGTTAGTAACAAAGTCTGGTTGCAGTTTGGTATAGGATGCCTCTCTTGGGCTGCGATTGCCCTCTTCCATCTCTGGCTGCACTCGCCTGCCTGTCTCTGGCAGGGAATGGGTTGATTCGCAGCCAGCTAGCTCTGCTCAGTCCTTTGTTCTGTGAGCATGCCTGGCAGTGTCTTAGGTTAGGGCTTTTTGCCTTTTCACTGGATAGCTATCCCAGTCTGGGTTGCTATCTCAAGCTTGTTCCCTCAGATTGCCCTCAGGCAAGGCCCAAAAGGGCCTTGTCGTTACCCTAGGCAATGCAGCCTGCTCCTCCCTGTGCCATCCAGGCTTGCTAGTGTGGGATGGGACCATCTGGGCTGCTGCTCCTCTGGGAGTTGCTGTTAGGCACGTAATCTGTGGGTTTTAATTATTTATTTGTTTTTCTTCCCGGTTATTTTGCCCTCTGAGATTCCAAGGCTTGCCACAGACCCATCGGAGAGAGTATTTCCTGGTGCTTGGAAACTTCTCTCTTTTTTAAGATTCCCGGGATGGATCTCCATCCCTACCTCTGTTGTCTCTCTTTTTATCTTTTATATTTTGTCCTACCTCCTTTTGAAGACAATGGGCTGCCTTTTTGGGTGCCTGATGTCTTCTGCCAGCATTCAGAAGTTGTTCTGTGCAATTTACTCCGTGTTCAAATGCTCTTTCAATGAATTTGTGGGGGAGAAAGTGGTCACCCCATCCTATTCCTCCACCATCTTAGGACCACCTCCATGAATGCCTTTTATTTCTTTTAATTGCCTTAGTGCAGTGGCTAGAGCTTCCAGTACTGTGTGGAATAACAAAGACATTCTTGCCTTGTTCCTGATCTCAGAGGAAAGCCTTCAGTCTTTGACTATTTTGATGTTATCTGTAAGGTTTTTAGATGTGCCATATCAGGGTGAAAAGTGCCCCTCTATTCCTAGTTTACTGAGTATTTTTGTCATTGAAATGAGATTTTTCTGAATCTATTGAGATGATCATGTTTATTTTCTATATTCTTTTGGTAAAATGTATTACATTAACTGATATTCTTGTGTTGAATCACTCTTGCAAACCTGGAATAAATCCCACTTGATAACAGTGTATAATCCTTTTTATAAGGTGCAGGATTCAATTGCTAATATTTTATTGAGATTTTTTGCATCTAAACATGAGAAATATTAGTTTATCATTTTCTTGTGCTGGTTTTTGTTGTTAAGATAATACTGGTCTCATAGAATGAATTGAAGTGTTCCTTCCTCATCTGTTTTCTTGAAGAGACTGTACAATGGTGTTGATGTTTCTTTAAATATATCCTTTAAAACTGTGAAACTGAGGCTGGAGATTTCCTTTTTTAGGGAGCTTCTAATTATGAGTTCAGTTATTTTAGTTTTTTTAGGGACTATTCAGATTATTTTATCTTAGTTGGGATTTGGTAGTTTGTGGTTTTCAAAGAATTATTCCTTCCAATTTATTTATTTTTGTTTTTCAATTATAAAATTAATGTTTTCTCATGTAATATTCCCAGATATGATTTTGATGAGGTAAGAATCATAATGCTGGTAGTTTTAATGGGACCATGCAGCTGCTTACTTACTAGCTCTGAGATTTAAGTTATGAACTTGGTACAATTAAGATAATTCATTTGTTGGACTACAGGAGAAGGGTAATCCTTTGCTTCGACTGAATTTCAAGTTAATAACTATACTCAATTGGATATGGGAAGCAGCAGGAGTTCAGCAACTCATAAGGCCCAAGAGATACAAGGATAGGTTCATATGAAAAGCACTAAAGAGTTGGAACCATACCTGTTTGGAATCCAATTTCTGCCACTTATAAACTGTGTGATTCTGGGGAAGTTAACATTTCTAAACTTTTTTTTTTCTTCCTCTGTAAAATGGAAATAATAATACTGTCTATCTTATAAGGTTCTGATCATCAAATGAATCAGATGCATAGAATCTCTCAATATATAGAGTGCATATATATTTATAATTAGTCTTACTCCTTAAATTGGGTATGCCTGGATAATGGCCACTAAAATTGCTTATTTGTTCTAACTCTCCAGATTCTCCCTAACACATTTAGGTGAGCAGGGCTTCTCTAGTAGCTCAGATGGTAAAGAACCTCCCTGCAATGCATTAGACCCAGATTCGATCACTGGGTCTGGAAGATCCCCTGGAGAAGAAAATGGCTGGCTACCCACTCCAGTATTCTCGCCTGGGGAATTCCATGGACAGAGTAGCCTGGCGGGATACAGTCCATGGGTTGCAAAGAGTTGGACACGACTGAGCAACTGATACTTGGGGGAGTGAGAGATACAAAATAGTGGGTGTAAGATAGGCTCAAGTATGTATTGTACAACATGGGGAATATAACCAATATTTGTAATAAATGTAAACAGAAACAAATCTTTAAAAATGCATAAAATTAAAAAAAAAAACAACGAATTCTCACTACCACTTTTTCTTACCTTGCTCAATATGATTTTCTGTGAACTTTCACTGAAAACAGGAACTATGGCATGTGACTCATAATCTTCAGTATCTTTCAAGTGACAAAACCAACTAATATTACCTTGACCATAATGATTCCTCTTTGATATTTCTTATTTCAGGATCTACCTCTTCCAGGAATCTTTACCCATTGAATACCCATCATTCTTAAGCCATCTGCACAATCCGTCATCATAAAATCTCTCCATTCATATACTGACAGTCATTTAGTGAGCATATGCTATACATGAGAAATATTTTCCCTCTAAGATTTGCAGCCTCTCACCATTGACTAGATCTTTACTAACTGTGAAATCTTTAAATTCCATTGAATTTTATATATCTCTAAAAACTGAAGCAAGGAGTCCCTGAGCACAAAAGAAAACCCTTAATCCCTGGGTTGCTGGGGTGCGGATGGGATTGGGGAGGGTGGGAAAAAATTTTTGATGTTCTTTTTCTCTAATCACAACTATAATTTCCAGGTCTCTCAGAAATTACCTACCAACTCCCCTTCCTTTTTATAACATAATTAGTCCTTCTGGCTCCTTTGACTTTTCTATTTTCCCTTAATTTATCAATTTCCTTTGAATTTTTTTGTCTATGTTCAACCTGGACCCAATGCTAAAATGATCCCTTTAACAACACCCTCAAATTCCTTCTCTTATGCTTCTGTAGGACCATTCAGAAAAACTCAAATGATTAATTAATTCTAAAATACTTCTCATCCATATGTGGAGGAATGGAACCCTGCTGAAATAAACCAAAAATATGAATTCATGTTGGCAACATTACAACAGCTGATTATTACATCTGGGCCTTTCATGTTGCCCTTCAGTCCTTTTAGTTGATCTGAGCCAACACTTTCAAATTCATGGCTATTCCAAAAATTCTCCCTTTTCTCAATTCAATATTCAAATGTGGACTCACAGCTTTTCAAAAGATGACATAGGGAATCAGAATGTCCTCCCTCAATTTCTAACCCTTCTACTTACAAACTCATCTGTATCTACAGCCCTCTTCATGTCTTTTCAAGACAAATCACTCCACTTTAACCCTTATCCTCACCCCTCCCTATGTCCCCTGCAACCTTCACATCCCCTCCCTCTCTACTGACTCTTTACTCTCAGTCTATAAATATAGAAAAAAAAAATATTCTCCCAAAATGAACACTACCCAACCTTTCCTTGAGCTCTGTTGCTACCATTCTGTTTTCTGTCTGAATTTCTCAGAAGGGTAATATACATCCAGAATCCCTCTTTTCTAACTTCACTCTGCAACTAACTGCAATCTAGCTTTTGCTTTCATATTCCATCAAATATCTCTTACACATATTACTAGTTATCTTCTAAATACCAAAGGGTAACCCCCACCCACTTTGTGTTTTACAGGATATGAATCCTGCAGTTATTGTTGTTGATTTAAGCTTCCCATCCTGAAATGTCAAAAATCTTGGTTTCTGAGAAGTTATATACTTAATACAGTTTTGGGGATATAATACTATAAAACATCTTTGACTTCTGTGACATTACAGACTACTATTTTTTTTTTTAATTTTAGTATTTATTTATTTATTTTGGCTGTGCTAGTTCTTAGTTGTGGCATGTGGAACATGGGTCCCTGAATTGGGAGTTTTGAGTATTAGTCACTGGACAACTAGGGAAGTTTCGCTACAGATTGTTTTATCTTAAGGTTTATTTTGACCTTATTGAAATACAATTTACTTACAGTAAAATGTCCTCATTTTAAGAATACCATTGGCTCAGTATGACAAATGTGCACACTCCTGTAATTACCACTGTACTTAAGATAAATAGTATTTCCTTCATCCCCCAAAGTCCCCTCTTGCCCCTTTTCAGTCATTCCTCTCTCCCTCCCCAGACCCAGCTAACTGCTAATTTGTTCCCTGGATAACCTTAGATCAGTTTTTCCTTTAAAATATTTCATATGAAAGAAATTGTATAGTATTTACTCTTTGGTTTCTGGCGTCTTTCTTATAGCATGATGTTTTTGAGACTCATCTGTTTTGTTTGGTGTATTAGTAGTTCACCGGGGCTTCCCAGGTGGCACTAGTGATAAAGAACCCACCTGCCAATGAAGAAGACACAAGTTCAATCCCTGGGTTGGGAAGATTCCTGGGAGGAGGCCATGGCAACCCACTCAAGCCCATGAACAGGGGAGCCTAGGGGGCTAAAGTCCATGGTGTTGCAAAGAGTTAGGACTGAAGCATCATAGCAGGCATGCACACACCTTAGTTTGTTTACCCATTCACCAGCTATTGAGCATTCAAGTTTCCAATTTTTGCCTATTACAAATAGAAGTACTTATTCTTGCCTGGGAAATTCCATGGACAGAGGAGCCTGGCGGGCTATGGTCCATGGGATCGCAGAGTCAGACATGACTGAGTGAATGAGCACACTTGCATATGAACATTTGAGTGGCCAGTCAAGTGATACAAAAACTATTTTATTTATCTTGTGTCTCACTGGTCCTCCTTTGTTTCCTTATGGTCTCTTTTTGAGCCCCCAAATGTTGATATTCTCAAGAGTTATAGTTTAGTTCCAAAGGTATTATTACTCTGCAAATTTTCACTGGAGATCTTATCCACTTTCACCGTTTCAACTCTTCATGCTCAGTCACTCCATTGTGTCTGAAAATTTGGGACTCCATGGACTATAGCCCACCAGGCTCCTCTGTCCATGGGATTTCCCAGGCTAAAATACTGGAGTGGGTTGCCATTTCCTTCTTCGGGGATTCTTCCCAACCCAGGGATTGAACCTGCATCTCCTGCATTACAGGCCGATTCTTTACAGCTGAACCATCACAGAAACCATTTTTCAACTCTTATCTATATGGTGATCACTTCCAAATCCATGACTTTCCTGGCTAAATGCTATACATCCATCGAAATTCAACTTTGATATCAGTTCCTCCAGGAAGTTTTCCTTTATAATACCAGATTTGTCAGGTACCCTTCCTCTGAATTTCTTAAATAACTTGTTTATATCTACCATCACTCTTTGCTATATTTCATATAAAATAATAATGCTTATGGGCTGTCTTCCCAACTAGGTTGTGAACTCTCTCAAAGTAGTATTTGAGGTTCATTTATCTTTGTATTTCCAGTGACTAGCATAGTGCCTGGTGCTAATAGCTAAGTGACTGTCTGGGGGATCTAATAATAGTATATACCCTTCCTAAGGAGTTAGGAATGAAGAAAAATAATACCTTTGCCATTCCCTAAATTTTCTGGCCCGGGCATTGATTTCATTATCATAAACAGTTTTCATGTTGGGTGTGTGAGTCATGATCCAATCATCCCTGGGTGGATGTACAGTTTATACAGCCAGCAGTGCAAGGAGATCTCTCTCAGAAAATAAACATCCAAGTGTCTCCACCACTAAAGGATCTCCTTGGTAAGCTCCCAAATCTTTTCTTTCCTCACTCAAACATTATTGAACCTCTATTATGAGGCAGAATTTATGCTTGGTTTTGGGGATACTAAAATGAGAATAACATAAAATCCTTATTCCAAAGAATTTTTCAGTTCTGTTTTCCTTAATATTTTTATGCTCCTTCTGTATCCACATTTGCACTGGGATTAAAGTGGAAGCAAAATTTTGGTAGGATTCCAAATTGAATATTGATGAGAAGTGGGAAGAACAAAAGTACTTAGCAGGGTGGCATGATTGATACTGTTTCCATTTTTATAGATATAATGCTGCATTATAAATACATCTAAGAAATTGCAAAATATGGTGAAGAATGGCTGAGGTTCAGAGCCAAACAGACCTGAGTTTGAATGCTGGCTGTGCTACATACTGGCTGTGTCACTTTGGGTAGGCAACTCTATGAGGTTTATATTTTCAGCTGCAAAATGGGAAAAGTGGTATCTGTCTCTAGGGAAGTTTTGGAAATTAAATGATATAGTGTAAACAAAAAGCCTGTGATGTAGTAAACATTCAAAACATGTAAGTCCCTAAACCCAAACACCATCCATCCATCTCTCTCAGTCTCTCTCAGCAATTGAAGTGAGTGAAAGTCGCTCAGTCTTGTCCAACTCTTTGCTACCCCATGTACTATACAGTCCATGAAATTCTCCAGGCCAGAATACTGGAGTGGGTAGCCTTTCCCTTCTGCAGGGAATCTTCCCAATCCAGGAATCGAACCCAGGTCTCCTGCATTGCAGGCAGATTCCTTACCAACTGAGGTATCAGCAAAGCTCTTCAGCAGTTGATAGTTTCACTTTTTATTTATTTTTTAAATTTTTTTTTAATTTTATTTTATTTTTAAACTTTACATAATTGTATTAGTTTTGCCAAATATCAGAATGAATCCGCCACAGGTATACATGTGTTCCCCATCCTGAACCCTCCTCCCTCCTCCCTCCCCATACCATCCCTCTGGGTCGTCCCAGTGCACCAGCCCCAAGCATCCAGTATCGTGCATCGAACCTGGACTGGCAACTCGTTTCATACATGATATTTTATATGTTTCAATACCATTCTCCCAAATCTTCCCACCCTCTCCCTCTCCCACAGAGTCCATAAGACTGTTCTATACATCAGTGTCTCTTTTGCTGTCTCGTACATAGGGTTACTGTTACCATCTTTCTAAATTCCATATATATGCGTTAGTATACTGTATTGATGTTTTTCTTTCTGGCTTACTTCACTCTGTATAATAGGCTCCAGTTTCATCCACCTCATTAGAACTGATTCAAATGTATTCTTTTTAATGGCTGAGTAATACTCCATTGTGTATATGTACCATAGCTTTCTTATCCATTCATCTGCTGATGGGCATCTAGGTTGCTTCCATGTCCTGGTTATTATAAACAGTGCTGCGATGAACATTAGGGTACACGTGTCTCTTTCCCTTCCTCAGTGTGTATGCCCAGCAGTGGGATTGCTGGATCATAAGGCAGTTCTATTTCCAGTTTTTTAAGGAATCTCCACACTGTTCTCCAGTTCTATAACAGGAATGTTTCTTTAAAACTTAGAATGGCAGGCCTTAAGAATTTGAAAATATCAACCCCTCCATGAGAAAACAATCAGCTTTTTTGCAAGCCCAAATCCTGGCAGAAAATGCTACATGCGTCACCCTCACACCCCATCCTTGGGTGATCACTGTGCCAGAAAGGTCTGCTATGTGCTTAGAGTTTAGGGAGAGAATCTGCCAATATGAACTCATTGATGTCTGCTTATTTCAGTCTTAAAAAAAGAACATGTCACCTCCGTAAATTCAGTACACTTTCCACAACTAGATATATCCAGTTCAAAGATGGAAGACAGCAAGCTTGTCAGTCTTGTCAGTTTATAAACCTTGGAAGAGAAACATGGAGCCATTTAAACTGACAATTTTAACAAAACAAATCTTAAAATCTTGAACTCTCAGACTTTGGTGTCTGCCTTATATGCTCATCTGAAATATATTTACAAATGAAAGGATGATACCTTGTGAGATGGCTGCCCATCTTATAGGCTCAGTCAGTCAGGGCAGGCTGGTGGCCCTAGCCTGGTGGAGCAGAGGCCAAAGTTATACTGTGTTCAGCTTCCAAAACTCCTATCTTCACTCTTTCTTCCTCTACAGTGTCACCCACTTTCCTTTGCTCTCTTCCAAGCCATCCAAACATGCTTTCAGGAAGGAATGAATAACAGTTATTTAGATCCTAATGTGAACTTAATTCAAGTTATTACCTCATCTATGAATTTTTAAAATTAATTCTCCAATTGACATTCTTTCATTCATTCAATAAGTACTGAATAAGAGAATTAATATAGACATAGCCCCTGGCATTAGAGAGGTTACAGTTGGAAGGGAGACAGATAATTTTAACCTCATAAAATATATATAGTTACATATTATGATAAATTCAGTGAAAGGAAAAATGCACAGTCCTATGAGAAAAATTAATAGAAAATGCTAAGACAGGGAGGCCAAGGAAAATATGCCTTGGAGAATTCATGGAAGCTGAGATTTAAAGGAACGGTAGGAAATCATCAGCCTAATGTGATAGGGGGTTTAGTTAAGGCTGAGTGTTGCAAGCAGAAGTATTAGCATGTGCAAAGGACATGTGTTGGGAAGAAGTTTGGAACTTTTATTGAACAGAGAAAAGAAGGGTAGTGAGCCTGGAGAGCTTTAATTCTAAGGAATAGAAACCTCTCTAGTAACTTCCAAGTGGAAATCCTACCCTTGGCTACTTGTTCTCCCCCAAGGTATACTGAGTCTCATCTCCATATACACATTTTCCTCCTAATATAGTCTATTATGATTTCATTTTTCTTAATATAGTCTATTTTCTGTTAGACCTTGCTGATACCAGATTATATCTTAGGACCTTTATTCTGTGCTTCTTATATGAAAACACTGTGAAAAGCATGATCATCTTTGATCCTCACATCAGTCTTATGACATAGATATTAAAATGACCATACTCATTTCACAGAAGACAAAACTGAGGCTCATAAGTTAAATAACTGCCTAAGGTAAAAGGGGTGTCATATTTGACACCATGACTATTCTCTCTATCTCTCGGCAATAATGTCTGTTCCAAACAGGAATTTAGTCTCAAAGCCAAATTTCATCAAATTAGGTTTCTCAGTTCAGTCCAGTCACTCAGTTGTGTCTGACTCTGTGACCCCATGGAAGGCAGCATGCCAGGCTTCCTTGTCCATCACCAACTCCCAGAGCTTACTCAAACTGATGCTCATTGAGTCGGCGATGTCATCCAACCATCTCATCCTCTGCCGTCCCCTTCTCTTCCCGCCTTCAATCTTTCCCAGCATCAGGGTCTTTTCCAATGAGGCAGTTCTTCACATCAGGTGGCCAAAATATTGGAATTTTAGCCTCAGCATCAGTCCTTGCAATGCATATTTAGGACTGATTTCCTTTAGGATGGACTGGTTGGATCTCCTTGCAGTCCAAGGGACTCTCAAGAGTCTTATCCAACGCCACAGTTCAAAAGCATCAATTCTTCACCACTCAGCTTTCTTAACATCCATACACGATTACTGAAAAAAACCATAGCTTTGACTAGATGGACCTTTGTTGGCAAAGTAGTCTCTGCTTTTTAATGTGCTTTCTAGTTTGGCCATAGCTTTTCTTCCAAGGAGCAAGCGTCTTTTAATTTCATGGCTGCAATCACCATCTGCAGTGATTTTAGAGCACAAGAAAATAAAGTTTCTCACTGTTTCCATTGTTTCCCCATCTATTTGCCAGGAAGTGATGGGACCAGATGCCTCTACACAACAGCAATTAGTAAATATCCTCCTTCAGTTTATAGAGCTTGCAAGAGTAGTCTTAGTCTCTCAACATTTTATTGATAAAGCAATGACTGTACTAATATATGTTAGGAAAATGCTGACCTTGCTGGCAAATGATAATATTGAGGTTGTCAGGGAAGATGTGACAGTACCTCATTTAAAATGTTAATTATCCCCAAAGAATTCTGCTTTACTATTGTACAAATCCCTGAAAATACTTTCTGCAACCAAATTTAGTTTGTTTGCCTACCCATTAGAAGAATACATATTCAGATAAATATAAAGCTTTTATCACATAAAGTGACAGAAGCCTATGACTGTGGTCTGAATGCTTGTATCCCTCTGAAATTAATATATTGAAATCCTAACACCTAATATGATGGTATTCAGAGGTGAGGCCTTTTGGTGGCCCTCAGATCTTGAGGGTGGAATCCTTATGAATGTGATTAATGCCCTTATAAAACAGGCCCCTGAGAGCTGACTCAGCCCTTCCACTATATGAAGATATAATGAGAAATCTGCAGTTCAGAAGAGGCCCTCACCAGACCATGCTGGCACCCTAATCTCTAACTTCAAGCCTCCAGAACTGTGAAAAATAAATTTCTGTTGTTTATAAGCTTATTTTTGTTACAGCAGCCCAAATGGACCTAGATACATACCATTCAAGATGCACTTATCTGGAAGTATTCCCATTTAAGAGTAAGTTGATCTCTCCATTCAAAGTCATATACATATTTACATAGGTGAATGCTGTACATAATTAAGGCACAGACTGACTAATTCTAAGTATTTTAAAACCTGGCTATTGTGGGTAGGATTTGATGGGGAGGTATGTTTAGGCTATAGTAGTTAAAGGGCCATGGCTGGGAGATCGTGAATAGTAGTCAGGGTTGGGTCTTCTCAAGTATTAATGGATGAGGGCTGGCTGAAGAAGCAGAGAAGATTACAGTGGTGTCAAAGACAGTGACCACAAGAAGAAAGGTGAATGGGAAAGGCTGGTGTATAGCTAAGGAGCAGAGATTAAACAGAAATGGCATTGGCAGAAACTAAGACCAGGATTTTAAAATAACTAAGTGGATCTTATTATTGTCACAATGGAGTCTCATAGGTTATCTGAGTCAGAGGTTGCAAACTGGCTATCTGCAGGACAGATCCAGTCCAAGGCATGTTTTGTTTGATGTGGGAAGTAATGTAAAATAACTCAAATTAGTTGCTAACATAAAAATATGTGGGAGAGTTTGCATAAAAAATCTGGATATCTAATATCATTGAAGAATCAGAATGTTTTGAAAAATGGAATCTGTATTCTCTCAAAGCAATGATCTGTTGGAGAAATGAGCTCAGTAGTGGCTGTTCTCTTTAAATTAAACTAGGGCTCTGCAGTTTACCTCACTTCCCACCACTCCCTATTGCTTATCTGATTCTAGTGCAGGGAATCAATTGCTATAACATTTCCTATTGCTCTGGCTATTGCTTTTCGCACCAGAGACATATTTACATGATATGATTTATATCACCCGCCTATCTCTATCATGCATTTGAGTTTGGGATCCCTGGATCTAGGGAAAAATCTCTATTTTAGAGATAGTAAGGTCCAAGGAGATCAAGTGACTTGCCATAGTCTCACAGCTTGTAAAACAAACAAACAAACAAAAAAACCTGGACTAAAATCTGACTCCTAGTTCATTGTACTTATTTCTACTGCATCCTGCTATGCAGTTAGGCAGTGTGTAGCACATTGTGATCTTTTAACTGGAAGAAGTTAGGTCTTGCATCCTCAATGACTTCTCTTTTCCTCTCCCTCCTTCATACAGGGAAGAAGAACTCTTCTCAGTTGTAGATTATTATAGTCTGTCAGGGTGAATTTTATTTATCTATGTATGCCCTATTATCCATGAACAGCCCATAGCTCTGTCAGAAAGAACTCTAGTTCCTTATAACAGAGTAAGTGGTAGCAAGGGTTTGAGAGGAGACTGGGTCATTGGAGCCTCTGTAATTATCTGCAGTGGCTTGGGCTCCTGAACCCTGCTGTCTTCTGACATCCAGATCTTAGTAGCTGTGATTTGGACCAAACTTCTGATACTATCCCTCATTAAAGTACTGGGCAAATGTCCCTCCCCTTTTCTCCTATTAATGCTTCTAAAAATGAAGATTCCTTATTAAAAATTCTGTAAGATCTATTATCATTCCCTAAGATTGAGCCTGTATACATTTTCAGGATAAATATAAATATCTAATACAATTCACATTTCATATCTATGCTTATTCATTTTAGTATTTTTCAATTTACATAAATTGTTTCAGTATAGCAGAAGGATAAGGGGGAATTTTTATTTGCTCCAAATTGTCTGTTTCAGCTCTCTACACATAGACCAGCAATGGTTAATATTTTAAGTTATATAGATTTGGATTTGGGAGTCCAACCAATTCTGGGGTGTCCATTAGTTTTATATCAACAATAAAACAAATGTGAAATTTAAATTGTCAGACCTTCTTCTCAACATGGGAATCTAAAAAGGCTTGGGATTTAGAACTTCAATCGAAAAGCTTGTATTGCTGTTCTAAACAATTTGGATACTGGGAGAAGTGATTGGATGAGAGACCCTTAGGCACGTCAGGGAAGGAAGAATCTGCTAATGTTTAGAGTATGGATTTATCTTATTTTATTTCTACAAATGCCAAGCATTTTACTGCCAAAAGTGTGTATAAATTTATATATAGCTTCTAATCACAGAAGGAGAATATGAAACTGACATATATCTGGGAAGCTGTGGGTTCTTGCAGAAATTTGTGAAGTGGAAAACAGAAGCTCTCATTCAATTTAGCTTAAATAACCTACATACACATAACAAGTGCTTGTGCTTATAAAATGGATGCTAATCAATGAAGCAGTCAATTCAAAATGTATTAGCCAATTCATATTGGATTTCACATACTGGATATTGACATTAAACATTGCTCTTTTACATTGTCTACTTCTAAACCAAGTGACAAATCAGCTATAGATTTAGGAAAATGGAATTTAGGTTGTTATAAACAGAATTCCTAAATTCCTGGAAGGAAGAGTTCATATTTTCAAAAAAGAAAGATTGTAAAATACCAAAAGAGTAATAAAAATAGTGAATGTTATTTTCCCAACAGAGATCTAGTTAAAAAATAACTTTGTGTTAGAAATTCCAGAGCTTGCCTTGACATCAAGATAATTATAGTTAATTTGTTCCAATCTCCTATCTTTGACTCATAACCTCACTGACTGACCTTAAAACAGAATATTCTTTTTTATTCTACTCGAGTTGTGCTTGAATTGTGCTTATTCCTGTCATTAAAACTGATCAAATATGGAATTGCTGAGTTATCTTTTTCTTCACATACATGCATGGCTAGTAGAAACTCAGGCTTGAAAATCGGTGGCTGTTTTGTTTTGAAAAGTTTGTTAATGTGTAGGTTTATCGATTAAGATGTTCAAGAAGAGAAATATTACTGCTCACAGTGATGTTTAGATATTACCCAAAGGTAAGACACAGGAACAGATTACCTCATGAAAAAATGAGGCAAGAAATTTTTCTCTTCAGGTCATCACCCATCTCCATTTGGAAAGGAAAGTCATTTAATGCATTGGAAGAACTTAATGAGGTCCAATATCCTGCTATCACACATTTTCAGGGCAGGTTTGCAACACTCATGTAACTACTTGTGTATTTGAACTGTCAATCAGAGACATCAGGTCCCCACCCATGATTTTCCTCATGCTATTTCTAACTGCAAGTTGATTCATTTTAAAAATAAGAAAATGGTAAGAGAATATTAAAAAATAATCCCAACTTTATGAGATAATCATTGTTCATATATTAGTTTATATCCCTCCAAAAAATTTCCTATGCATAGGTTGTGTGTATATATATGGATGCATACAACAGTTTAACAAAAATTGAGATTGTGGTCTAAGGAGTTTTTTATCCTGGTATTTTTACTTATGAATATACTGTAAAGATTTTCTCATGGCACACAGAAACATGTTTTTGACAGCTGCATAATGTTTCATGACCATACTTTATTTTGAAACTCTCTTAATGTTGGAGATTTAGGTTGTTTTCAATTTAACAGCAGTATAAATAATGCTTTAATGAAGCTCATGTACATAAATTTTTGTCCACAAATGATTAGTTTCTGAGGATATATTTTTATTTTTTACTTTTTTTGGTTTTTATTTTTTTTTTCTGGGTTAAGGGTATGGACAATTTTAAGTCTTTTGATATATGAAGCTGTGTTGCCCTTCAGAAACATCATTTGATTTAACTCTAGTACCAGAAGCATCTATTTTCTGCATCTTTTCCCACACTAGAATGTGTGTGTTTGTTTGTATTACACACACAAATAATCTTTGTCAGTGTGGGAAAGTGTATAGACAAAAATAATGTTTCACTACTTTAGTGCCTTGTTAGTCATTTTTCTTACCCACTAGGACATTACATTTTGGGTAAATTTTCCATCCTTCAAGATGGCTCCTGAAGAAACAAACAAGCAGTGCAACTTCTTGAATGAGGAATGGAGAATCTCACTGCCTGATTCCCTAATATGTGCCTAGAAGGGTAGGGTCGATAATAAAAGCCATGATCCATAGAACCATTAATGTATGTTAGATATTTTAAGTTACAGTTAGCCCTTGAGCAACAGAGGTTTGAACTGAGGGTCCACTTATATACGGATTTTTTTCAACAGTAAATACTATAGTGTTATATCATCTGCAGTTGATTGAAACTGAGTATGGGGAATGCAGATATGGAGCAATTGTGTATATCCAGGGCCGACTATAAATTACACATAGGCTTTTGCTGCATGAAGAGTTGGCATTCCTAATCCCAGCATTGTTCAAGGGACAATTGTATTTCTAACTTTGCCATGCCATTTCAAAAGACTTTACTCATTATACAGATGAGGAAAATAAAGGTCAGGAAGTAGGGTATTTCAATAGGCTAAAAGTATAGATGTTGGAATCAAATATGCTTGATAAATTAACTGCACCATTTACTGGCTGTATAACCATGTGTGAACATATGTAAAATGCAATCCATTACACCTACCTTGTAGGGTTTTTATGCAGCTTAGTGAAATAACAAATTTCAACCTGGAACCTAATAATACTCAGTTCATAGCACTAATTATTGCTTTTTAAAAAATACATAATTGTGGAATTTAAATTTGCCTAAATTTTATA
Organism: Bubalus kerabau; assembly: GCF_029407905.1. Lineage (NCBI taxonomy): Eukaryota > Metazoa > Chordata > Mammalia > Artiodactyla > Bovidae > Bubalus > Bubalus kerabau. The sequence goes on along the minus strand of NC_073647.1, from coordinate 53,831,538 downwards.
TTACTGAAAGTGAAAGTGAAGTCACTCAGTCGTGTCCAACTCTTTGTGACCCCCATAGACTGTAGCCTACCAAACTCCTCTTTCCATGGGATTTTCCAGGCAATAGTACTGGAGTGGATTGCCATTTCCTTCTCCAGGGGATCTTCCCTACCCAGGGATTGAACCCGGGTCTCTCGCATTGTAGACAGATGCTTTACCGTCCGAGCCACCAGGGAAGTCTGAGAAAGAAAGTGAAAGTGAAAGTCACTCAGTCGTGTCTGACTCTTTGTGACCCCAAGGACTATACAGTCCATGGAATTCTCCAAGCCAGAATACTGGAATGGGTAGCCGTTCCCTTCTCCAGGGGATCTTCCCAACCTAGGGGTCGAACCCAGGTCTCCCACATTGCAGGTGGATTCTTTACCAGCTGAACCATAAGGGAAGCTCAAGAATACTGGAGTGGGTAGACTATCTTTTCTCCAGGGGATCTTCCCCAACCAGGAATCAAACCAGGATCTCCTGCATTGCAGGCAGATTCTTTACCAACTGAGCTATCAGGGAAGCCCACTAAATCTGAGATTTGAACCCAAATTGTATACCCCAAACCTCATGTTCTTTTTATTGGTCAGAGCCATCATAGCACTGCTTGATGATTCAGAGCCAATGAAATAGCAGCAACTTGTACCCTCCATACTGTAATAGATGTATTAACTATGCTATTTTCAGCTCTTCTTCTTCTATTCATCAGTCTCAATCTAGACCTGTGTCCTAGGAGGACTGCACAGACTCTGAAACACAATGCTAAATAAGTCACAGTGATTTTTTTCTCTAGAATGCTCACTCTTTTCTTTCTTTGTGTTGGGTACAAAGACTTCAATATTTAATTATATATTGGATAGACCACTATAATTTGATAGCAGTTTTTTGCTCTGAAAATGTTCATTTATTCTCACATGTTTTTATGGGGTATTGGACTCAGAATCACATACTCTGAAGTATATGATTGAATACATGAGACTTTAAAGATTTTATAGTTCAAGTTTTAACCCACTGTGAGAAACTTCTCTACAATATCCCTGACAGGTAGATAATCCAGCTTCAAATAAAAAGCTTACTACCATATGCAGGAACACAGTTATAGAACCATGAAAATAAGATTAGAAGAGGCCTTGGGGATTCAATGGTATATCTCTTTCTCTTACCTAAAGTTATAAATCATTTTATTTAGGGGAGAACTCAGAACTACAAGCCACATTTCCAGCAGGACTTCTAGGTACATTTACTCATACCACAATGTGAATTCTGTCCCCTGTTATTGTACAACATGGTAGACCTTATACCCAATCTCCATTAGGTCCTGCTCTTTTTTTTAATTAATTAATTAATTTTAATTGGAGGCTAATTATGTTACAATATTGTGGTGGTTTTGCCATACATTCACATGAATCAGCCATGAGTGTACATGTGTCTACCGTCCTGAACCCTCTTCCCACCTTCCTCCTCATCCCATCCCTCTGGGTTGTCCCAGTGCACTGGCTTTGAGTGCCCTGTATCATGCATTGAACTTGGACTGGTGATCTGTTTCACATATGGTAGGTAATATACATGTTTCAATGCTACTCTCAAATCATTCTACCCTTGCCTTCAACCACAGAGTACAAAAGCCTGTTCTTTATATCTGTGTCTCTTTTGCTGTCTCACATATAGGGTCATTGTTACCATCTTTCTAAATTCCATATACATGCGTTAATATACTGTATTGGTGTTTTTCTTTCTGACTTACTTTGCTCTGTATAATAGGCTCCGGTTTCATCTACCTCATTAGAACTGATTCAAATGCATTATTTTTAATAGCTGAGTAATATTCCATTGTGTATATGTACCACAGCTTTCTTATCCATTCATCTGCTGATGGACATCTAGGTTGCTTTCATGTCCTAGCTATTGTAAACAGTGCTGTGGTGAGCATTGGGGTACATGTGTCTCTTTCAATTCTGCTTTCCTCAGTGTGTATGCCCAGTAGTGAGATTGCTGGGTTTTATGGCAGTCCTATATCCAGTTTTTTAAGGAATCTCCACACTGTTCTCCATAGTGGCTATACTAGTTTTCATTCCCACTGACCAGGTAAGAGGGTTCCCTTTTCTCCACACCCTCTCCAGCATTTATTGTTTGTAGACTTTTTGATAGCAGCCATTCTGACCAGAGTAAAATGGTACCTCATCATGGTTTTGATTGGCATTTCTCTGATAATGAGTGATGTTGAGCATCTTTTCATGTGTTTGTTAGCCATCTGTATGTCTTCTTTGGATAAATGTCTGTTTAGTTCTTTGGCCGTTAGGTCCTGCTTTATTTTTCACCCTGCCTCCTCTTATAACAATGATTGTCCTCTTTTGGATATTTCTTTGTATCACTCCCCTTTAAAATGAAGCTTCTTGAATTTAGTACAACATTGAAGAAGTTGCCTCACAGAGTTAGAGAAAAGTATCACCTGTTGTTCTCGTGGGGAATCTACTATTTCACTCCTGCAAATTAATTCAGCATTTACTTTTTGTTGGATAGATCACATTTTGACATGTCAGTCAGTCAGTCTTTTAATAAACTAAAAGTCCTAGGTTCTGTTTTAATGACTTTTAATCAGGTTTCCCTATCTGAGTAAACTTAAACTGCCATATCAAAATACTATATACTGAGTAGCTTAAACAGTAGAAATTTATTTTCTCACTGTTTTGGAGACCAGATATCTAAGGTCAAGCTGTCAGTATGGCCAATGTCTGGTAAAATTCTTTTCATGGCTTATAGATGTCTGTCTTATTACTGTGTCCTTACATGGAAAGGAGGGAGAAAGTGACATCTCATTGTCCCTTCCTTAAAAGTGAAAGTGTTAGTCACTAAATCATGTCCAACCCTTTTCAAACCCATGAAGTGTAACCCATCAGAGTCCTCTGCCCATGGAATTTCCCAAGCAAGAATACTAGAGGGGGTAGCCATTCCCTTCTCCAGGGGATCTTCCCAACCCAGGGGTTGAACCCAGTTATCCTGTATTGCAGGCAGATTATTTACCATCTGAACCACCAGGGAAGTGATCCCTATCAGGAAATCCCTTTCTATTATGACACTAATCCCATCATAAGAGCCACAGACTCATTACCTCACCTAACCAAATTATCTCCCAAAGGCTCCTTCTCCAAATACTATCACATTGAGGGGTGAGGGCTTCAACATATGGATTTAGTGGGCACAATGCATCATACAAAGTAATTTCATGAACTTAGATGCTAGACTTTATTATCACTAAAACAATTAACTTAAACTCGATAATTTCACTCCCTTCTTTCTTGAAAAGGATGAAAACACCGAGCTTGGACATTTAAGCTTAGTTACAGAAAACTTGAAGCGATCTCTAATCTTTCCCATTCTGTTGTTTTCCTCTATTTCTTTGCCCTGATCACTGAGGACGGCTTTCTTATCACTCCTTGTGATTCTTTGAAACATTGCATTCAAAAGGATATATCTTTTCTCCTTGCCTTTTGCTTCTCTTCTTTTCTCAGCTATATGTAAGGCCTCCTTAGACAACCATGTTGCCTTTTTGCATTTCTTTTTCTTGGGGATGGTATGTATCACTACCTCTTGTATAATGTCATGAGCTTCTGTCAGTACTTCTTCAGGCACTCTGTCTATCAGATCTAATCCCTTGAATCTATTTGTCACTTCCACTATATAATCATAAGGGATTTGATTTAGGTCATACCTGAATGATCATACTGAAAGTAGGTCCATTTCCTTACTTTCTTCGATTTGAGTCTGAATTTGGCATTAAGGAGTTCATGATTGGGGCCACATTCAGCTCCCAGTCTTGTTTTTGCTGACTGTATGGAGCTTCTCCATCATTGGCTGCAAGGAATATAATCAATCTGATTTCTGTATTGACCGTCTGTTGATATGCATGTGTAGAGTCTTTTCTTGTGTTGTTGGAAGAGGGTGTTTGCTATGACCAGTGTGTTCTCTTGGCAAAACTCTGTTAGCCTTTCACCTCCTTCGTTTTGTACTCCAAGACCAAATTTGCCTGAAACTCCAGGTATCTCTTGATTTCCTACTTTAGCATTCCAGTCCCCTATAATGAAATGGATATCTTTTTTGGGTGTTAGTTTTAGAAGGTCTTGTAGGTCTTCATAGAACTGTTCAACTTCAGCTTCTCCAGCATTACTGGTTGAGGCATAGACTTGGGTTACTGTGACAGTGAATGATTTGCCTTGGAAATGAACAGAGACCATTCTGTCATTTTTGAGATTGTTTTCAAATACTGCATTTCATATTATTTTGTTGACTCTGATGGCTACTCCATTTCTTCTAAGGGATTCTTGCCCAATGTAGTAGATATACTGGTCATCTGAGTTAAATTCACCCATTCCAGTCCACTTTAGTTCACTGATTCCTAAAATGTCAGTGTTCACTCTTGCCATCTCTTGTTTGATCACTTCCAATTTGCCTTGATTCATGGACCTAACATTCCAGGTTTCTATGCAAAGTTGCTCTTTGCAGCATCAGAATTTACTTTCATCACCAGTCACATCGACACCTGGGTTTTTGCTTTGGCTCCATCTCTTCATTCTTTCTGGAGTTATTTCTCCATTGATCTCCAGTAGCATATTGGACACCTACTGACCTGGGGAGTTCATCTTTCAGTGTCCTATCTTTTTGCCTTTTCATGCTGTTGATGGGGTTCTCAAGGCAAGAATACTGAAATGGGACAGGCTAGAGATCTCTTCAAGAAAACTAGAGATACCAAGCGAACATTTTATGCAAAGATGGGCACAATAAAGACATAAATGATATGGACTTAACGGAACTAGAAGATATTTGGAAGAGGTGGCAAGAATACACAGAAGAACTATACAAAAAAGATCTTCATGACCCGGATAACCATGATGGTGTGATCACTCACGTAGAGCCAGACATCCTGGAATGCAAAGTCAAATGGGCTTTAGGAAGCATCACTAGGAACAAAGCTAGTGGAATTATGGAATTTCAGTTGAGCTATTTCAAATCCTAGAAGATGATGTTGTGAAAGTGCTTCACTCAATGTGCTAGCAAATTTGGAAAACTTAGCAGTAGCCACAGTAATGGAAAAGGTCAGTTTTCATTCAATCCCAAAGAAAGGCATCACCAAAGAATGTTCAAACTACTGCACAGTTGCACTCATCTCACATGCTAGGCAAGTAATAATCAAAATTCTGAAAGCCAGGCTTCAACAGTATGTGAACCAACAACTTACAGTTGTTCAAGTTGGATTTAGAAAAGGCAAATGAACCAGAGATTGAATTGCCAACATCCGTTGGATCATCGAAAAAGAAAGAGAGTTGCAGAAAAACATCTACTTTTGCTTTATTGACTATGCCAAGGCCTTTGACTATGTGGATCACAACAAACTGTGGAAAATTCTTAAAGAGATGGGAATGTGAGGCCACCTGACCTACCTCCTGAGAGATCTGTATGCAGGTCAAGAAGCAACAGTTAGAACTGGACATGGAACAACAAACTGGTTCCAAATCCGGAAAGGAGTATGTCAAGGCCGTATATTGTCTCCCTGCATATTTAACTTCTATGCAGAGTACATCTTGCAAAATGGCAGGTTGGATGAAGCACAAGCTGGAATCAAAATTACTGGGAGAAATATCAATAGCCTCAGCTACTGAGATGACACCACCCTTACAGCAGAAAGTGAAGAGGAACTAAAGATCCTTTTGATGAAAGTGAAAGAGGAGAGTGAAAAAGTTGGCTTAAAACTCAAGATTCAGAAAACTAAGATCATGCATCAGGTCCCATCACTTCATGGCAAAAAGATGTGGAAATAAAGGAAAACAGTTACAGAATTCATTTTCTCTGGCTCCAAAATCACTGCAGATTGTGACTTCAGCCATGAAATTAAAAGATGCTTGCTCCTTGGAAGAAAAGTTATGACCAACCTAGACAGCATATTAAAAAGCGGAAACATTACTTTGTCAACAAAGGTCCATCTAGTCCAAGCTATGGTTATTCCAGTAGTTATGTATGGATGTGAGAATTGGATTATGAAGAAAGCTGAGTGCTGAATAATTGATGCTTTTGAACTGTGGTGTTGGAGAAGAGTCTTGAGAGTCCCTTGGAATGGAAGGAGTTCCAACCAGTCCATCCTAAAGGAAATCAGTCCTGAATATTCTTTGGAAGGACTGATGCTGAAGCTGAAATTCCAATACTTTGGCCACCTGATGTGAAGAACTGACTCATTGGAAAAGACCCTGATGTTGGGAAAGTTTAAAGTCAAGAGGAGCGGGGGATGAAAGAGGATGAGATGGTTAGATGGTATCTCTGACTCGATGGATATGTTTTTGAGGAAGCTCCTGGAGTTGGTGAGGGACAGGGAAGCTTGGCACCTTGCAGTCCATGAGGTCTCAAAGAGTCGGACATGACTGAGCAACTGAACTGGACTGAACATTAAACTTACTGCTTTCTCATTATAACTTCCTCGATCATTGAGTTTCAATTTTTTGTCCCCAGGTTTTGTTATACCTTTTCCAGTTGGGAAACTACTGTTCTTGATACAAAGTTTTATTCTTTTGTCCACTTGGCTGAACCTAAATTACTTTAGAAATACTATTTTATGCAATTAATGCTTCTATTACTTCTCGTGCAGAGTTGACTCATTGGAAACGACTCTGATGCTGGGAGGGATTGGGAGCAGGAGGATAAGGGGAAGACAGGATGAGATGGCTGGATGGCATCACCGACTCGATGGACATGAGTCTGAGTGAACTCCAGGAGTTGGTGATGGACAGGGAGGCCTGGAGTGCTGCAATTCATGGGGTCACAAAGAGTTGGACACGACTGAGCGACTGAACTGAAGTGAATGCTTCTATTAAATAATTGAAATCCTCTTTGACCAGAGAATATATTATGTTTTGTTGACAGTATCAGGAAATGATTAGAAGACGTTAGAAATGTTCTTGCTACACAGAGTACAACTGTATATTTCTTTTTAGCTACTGAAGATCAAGAAAGATTTGAACTTTTTATCCTATCAAAGTTCCTAGTGGAAAATTGGAGCTGTTGACATACAGTGAAGCAGAAATGGTCAAATAGGTATTAAGGCACACTTTTATCTTATTTTTTAAATCTTTTTTTAAAGTCTTCTTTTCTATAAATTGTTCTAGTACTTTCCTTAGGACTCTAATTAGTGAAATGATGTGGACCATTTACAAGCCTTCTATGTTTTTAGCCTGGTTCCAAGGATTATTTTACTTTAAAATCCATGTCAATTATCAGTCCTTATATGCTTTGTTGTTGTTCAGTCACTAAGTCGTGTCCAACTCTTTGTGACCCATGGGACTCCAGCACATCAGGCTTTCCTTTCTTTCACTATCTTCTGAAGTTTGCTCAAACTCATGTCCATTGAGTCGGTGATGCTATCTAACCATCTCATCTTCTGCTGCCCCCTTATCCTTTTGTCTTCAGTCTTTCCCAGCATCAGGGTCTTCGCTAGTGAATCAGCTCTTTGCATCTGGTAGCCAAAGTATTGGAGTTTCAGCTTCAGCATCTGTCCTTCCAGTGAATATTCAGGACTGATTTCCTTTAGGTTTTACTGATTTGTTTTCCTTGCTGTCCAAAGACTCTCAAGAATCTTCTCCAGCACCACAATTCAAAAGCATCAATTCTTCAGCCTTCTTTATGGTCCAACTGTCATATCTGTACATGAGTACTGGAAAAACTAAATCTCTGACTATGTGGACATTTGCTGACAAAGTGATGTCTCTGCCTTTTAATATGCGGTCTGGGTTTGTCATAGCTTTTCTTCCAAGGAGCAAGCATCTTTTAATTTCTTGGCTGCAGTTACTGTCCACAGTCATTTTGGAGCCCAAGAAAATAAAATCTGTCACTGCTTCCACTTTTTCCCCATCTATTTGCCATGAAGTGATGGGATCAGATGCCATGATCTTAGTTTTTTTTAATATTGAGTTTTAAGTCAGCTTTCTCACTCTCTTCTTTTACTCTCATCAAGAGGCTCTTTAGTTCCTCTTCATTTTCTGCCATTAGAATGGTATCATCTGTACATCTGAGGTTGTTGATATTTTTCTTGCTAATCTTGATTCCAGCTTGCACTTCATCCAGCCTAGCATTTTGCATGATGTGCTCTGCATAGAAGTTAAATAAGCAGGGTGACAATATACAGCCTTGTTGTACTTCTTTCCCAATTTTGAATCAGTCTATTGTTCCATGTCTGGTTCGAACTGTTGCTTCTTGACCTGCATACAGGTTTCTCAGGAGACAGGTAAAATGATCTTGTATTCCCATCTCTTGAAGAATTTTCCACAGTTTGTTGTGATCCACACAGTCAAATGCTTTAGTGTATGCTATATTATTTAAAATGCAGAACACTGTAAAATGAAGACAGATATGCATCAATATTTGCCTGCATGTGTGTGGACATGTGCACACATCCATACACAGTCACATGCAAAAGCATGACATTTATGTATATTTTTGACTTTCAAATTTCCTATTGTACATCAAAGCTGAGGGCTATCTTTAGCTCTCTTGTCCCTCCTATTTATATAAATCTCCCTTATTACATTTACTTGTCTCGTCTAGGCATCTGTGTCTTCATATTACTGAGAAACTCTTACAGAAAATTCAGTACAAATATCCTTTTCCTGCAGAGTAAAAACTTGCTTTCCTCTCCCTCATCAAAAGGTAACAGTTACTCTCCTCCCAAGATTTTCTCATGTTTTCCATTGCTACTTCTAGATAACCTATGCAGACAATTTAGTAACTGCTAATGATTTTATTCTTTGTAGGCAATACAGTTTTACTTAAATTGAGACTTTCTTAAGACACTGCCCTAACCTAAAGGAATTGCTTTGATGGCAGAACTGCCAGGTGGTATAGGGAAGAAGGCAGACATTTCTTTGGTGCCTAAAACTGATTCACTAACTAAAGTCTTTCTGTAGATCTAGTGTGCTCACCTGTACTGTAGTAAAAAACAAACAAATGAAAAAAAAAACTCATTTGCAAGTTAACAAAGTTGGAAACAGAAGGTTATAAGGTTGATATTATTGATAAGAGAGGATAATAGCATCCTTGTAGAAGGAAAATGGTCTTAAATGTAAGTTTCACAGATGCGTAACCCTCTTGGCTATTAGTGACCTAGCTGGTTCCAAAAGATTTTTGAAACAGAGAAAAGATAAGGAAAGTATCACATTTCCTATTGTCTGACAAATATGACTATCTCTGTGAAAACAGTCCTAGAAGAAACTATGATTCTTGGCTTGGACATTTCCCCCAGTAGAGCAGGAAAGATGTGGTAGTATCTCAGGAAATAGACAGGGGGAACTTTAGGATATGATCACTCCCTATTTCCTGATGGATTACAGATAAAAAACCTTTTGGCCCTCCAATAAAATTTTACCTCTAGATTTAAAAGCTGAAAAGTAAAGTTAAAAACAAGTTATACTGGACAAGATAATATTTAATGAGAAATTAAATACCAATGGATTTTACTTTTCCTTGATGTGTGCATTGTTAAAATAACACGAAGTCGCACTGATAAATATAAATTCAAACCATATGTTACTGCTTTGGTTGTCTAAAAATTATGTCACATCTATGAAAACCTAATTCTTAAGTAAGACTTTAGCTGTCTATAGATTAATGAAAATAAACACTGGAATAAATGTGTGTATTAAATAAAATTTAGGCAGTGGGACTTGTCACAATCTGCTGATCTTTCCTAGTATACTGTCTTTCTTCTTAGGGGAATGTATGCAGGGAAATTTAGAGGAAGTGAAGTGTTTCATGAGAGGAAAACAGTAAGAATAAATAGAGATAGAGATACAGAATAGGAAGTAAGGAAGGCAGCTGGGCACATAATACACTCTAAATAAGAACTAAAGCTTTGAGGTTTTTTTTTTTTATTACTTGTTTTGATGATATGGAGATAGACTATCTCAATGATTTATGAATAAGACACTCATGCTCTTTTATCCTAATAAAATAGAAATACTTTGGCCAGTTTTATTTATTTTCAAATTTTTACAAAACTTTTCTTTTCTAATTTTTCTTCTCATATTCATTTTGGATTTAGTATACAATTTCAGACCACTTGATCTATGAAATCTTTCAGTATACTTGCTCAGCAAAAGTTCATGTTATGCCTTCTTTTTTTAATAAATTTATTTATTTTAATTGGAGGTTAATTACTTTACAATATTATATTGGTTTTGACATACATCAACATGAATCCGCCACAGGTATACACGTATTCCCCATCCCAAACCCCCCTCCCACCTCCCTCCCTGTACCATCCCTCTGGGTTGTCCCAGTGCACCAGCCCCAAGCATCCAGTATCATGCATCGAACCTGGGCTGGTGATTCATTTCATATATGATATTATACATGTTTCAATGCCATTCTCCAAAATCATCCCACCCTCTCCCTCTCCCACAGAGTCCAAAAGACTGTTCTATACATCTGTGTCTCTTTTGCTGTCTTGCATACAGGGTTATTGTTACCATCTTTCTAAATTCCATATATATGCATTAGCATACTGTATTGGTGTTTTTCTTTCTGGCTTACTTCACTCTGTATAATAGATTCAATGCAATCCCTATCAAGCTACCAATGGTATTTTTCACAGAGCTAGAACAAATAATTTCACAATTTGTATGGAAATACAAAAAACCTCAAATAGCCAAAGCAATCTTGCGAAAGAAGAATGGAACTGGAGGAATAAACCTGCCTGTCTTCAGGTTCTCCGACAAAGCCACAGTCATCAAGACAGTATGGTACTAGTACAAAGACAGAAATATAGATCAATGAACAAAATAGAAAGCCCAGAGATAAAGTCATGTTATGCCTTCTCAAGAAAAGGCATGAACTCAACACCACTGTAATAAAGTTTATTTTTTGGCAAATTGGAATATCTGGGTGATTAACCAAATATAACATGTTTATTAATAGGGGTTGTTCCTTTTTTACCTGAAAACTAACAAATATCATAAGACTTTGTGGAGTTATGAAAAAATGGTAAATTGTCCTCAAGGGGAAATCCCTTTAGTTTGATTTTGGCCAATTAATACAACCTCTGAGATGTAATGCTAACGCTAGAATTTGTACTCCTGTATGAAAGGCAAGTGAAGTGATCAGAAAAGACTTAGAGGAGAAAAATTTTGACTGGGTATTAATAAGATGAGGGCCATAAAATAATTCAGAGAAAGAAAGGATTCCACGTGAAAGAAATAGCTAGAGAATGACACAAATCTGGAAGTTAAGGGAGCTGAAATGTGCATACATTATTTTACAGAGAATAGTATGAAAAAGTAGAACAGACAAATGTTTGGAGCTTCATAAGACCTTTAGATATGAAGTTGCAAATGTAAAAGAATGAAGGACAGATAAGGGATTCTGAATTCAGAGGCAAGAATTATTCCCGCATATGATAATGCAAAGGTAAATCACTCCACTGTTAAATTACACTGGATTATACGAAAGCCCTTAAGGTGTACTCCTTGAAATTGTAAGGGCTGCTTTCAAATTTCTTAAGTGTATCGAGCAACTGAAATCTTTATCACTAAAGCCAGACAATACATGGATTCTGAAAACAAATATGAAATGATGTGATAATCCACCCTACTCTCCCACCCACAAATTGTGGAGCTCAGCCTAATTCAATGCAGGTCACAACACTATATTGATAGGGCCAACTTACAAGGCCAACTTCATTCTACATCCACATCAATCTACCAACTGTTTCCTTTCAGATTTTTTTTTTAAACAATCTTGTTTATAAGTTAGAAACTATTTTTTATCTAAGGTGAAGTGACTATTGTGTTCGGTTACCCTTCTTGGCTAGAACAATTATTAGGTTCTGTGATACTAAGAAAGAAGTAGACCCTTGATCTTAAGTGAATAGTTTAAAACACTGTTAGCCAAACAGCAGATATTTGGAAAATATCAAACATTTTGTGTAGGGTAGATCAGAAGACTAGAATATTCAACAGTCTTCAGCTGGACAGGAGGCTAGTCCAAAAGCACAGGCAAGGTGTATTTGAGTCTAGGTGGGTAATGCTGAAACAGAAGAGAGAAAGAAAAAAAAAAAAAAAAAAAAGGCCTGACTGCAGAGATACCTTACTGCTAAAAGTCTTGGTAAGTTAGGTCTCATGTAAAAGAAATGAACAGCCATCAACCTATTGCTGTAAATGCCATTATCTCCAGGTAAGTGTTTAGTGTAGTTTTCTTTACAATAATAAATAAGAAAACTTGAGTGGAGTTGGGATGGAAGTAGGGCGTGGGAGATACAGGGCCTTTTCTCCTGCAGAGTAATTCACAATCCAGGTAATTTTAGTACTGTTGTTGTAGATATAGCATCCATATATGAATTCTACTTTTTAATTTTCATCTAGGTTTTTAGCATTGTGTATATTATTTGCTCAGAAAGTAGTTCTTGCCAATTTTTTAAAAAAACTGCTTATTGAAATAATATTATACAAATCATAAAATTCACCCATTATAAGTGTACAATTCAATGAATTTTAGTATATTTGCAGTGCTATGCACCCATTACCCAAGTGTAATTTTAGAAGATTTCCAGCATCCCCAAAAGAAATTTTGTGTCCATTTATAATCATTCCCTAAATTCTTGCCAATTTGTACTATGCTCTGATCAGAAACTGGACTTGTCTATGAAGCATACAAGCCAGACATGAGCCAGACTTTCCTTGCTCTTACAAAGCAGTTCTCCAAGTCTCTTTCATAAGGTATTGTGAGGCAGGGACTCCATGGACAGTATTTGTATACCTGAATATATACTATAAAAGCCCATGGAGCTGAGGATAAGAGGGAAGTGTAAATTCGGAGAGAGCACCATTACAGTGAATCAGAGAACCATCTTGTTTTTCTTTCCCTTTTTTTCACTCTATGTGCCTCATAAGTAGTCAGATTTTTAACATGAGTTTTATCACTATGGAATGTGGAAAAGGTGAAGATAACATATGCATTTACTGCTACAGAACAGGATGAACTGAAGATAGAAGTAGGTGTTAATCACCTGAGATATAAATACATTTTTTAGATTCAGTTATGGATCAATGACTAACAGAACACTTAAAGTCTCCCACTCTGCCCTATATTCAATCTATCAATCTGGTCAAGATACCCCTCTTTTATTTGGGGTCTTGATAAGCAGCCAAATTATTTTGTAGTTGATCTTTTTTAGGTCTGATTTTCCTAAAAGAATGTTTGTATCAGCTGAAATATTCTTCTTTTCAATAGCCTCTTTTGGCTTGTGTATCAGGAAACCATGATGCCTGATCCAAACATATCTTTAAGATGGATACATAAACTGACCTTCAATTAGGCTCCAGGTTAAGACAACATGGGGAAATCAATAGTTTATTTTCTCTCCCTCTTTCTTTGATTTCTACTTACATTTTGATGTTTGCTAAAATAAAAATTTATAACACTAAAGATAAGCAATAGTTAGAACTGGACATGGAACAAGAGACTGATTCCAAATCGGAAAAGGAGTATGTCAAGACTGTATATTGTCACCCAGCTTATTTAACTTATATGCAGAGTACATCATGAGAAACCCTGGGCTGGATGAAGCACAAGCTGGAATCAAGATTGCCGGGAGAAATATCAATAACCTCAGATATGCAGATGACACCACCCTTAGGGCAGCAAGCAAAGAGGAACTAAAGAGCCTCTTGATGAAAATGGAAGAGGAGAGTGAAAGAGCTGGCTTAAAACTCAACATTCAGAAAACTAAGATCATGCATCAGGTCCCATCACTTCACAGCAAATATATGGGGAAACAATGGAAACAGTAAAGACTTTATTTTGGGGGGCTCCCAAATCACTGCAGATGGTGACTGCAGACATGAAATTAAAAGTCACTTGCTCTTTGGAAGAAAAGTTATGACCAACCTAGACAGCATATTAAGAAGCAGAGACATTACCTTGCTGACAAAAGTCCATCTAGTCAAAGGTACGGTTTTTCCAGTAGTCATGTATGGATATGAGAGTTGGACTATAAAGAAAGCTGAGTACTGAAGAATTGATGCTTTTGAACTGTGATGCTGGAGAGGACTGTTGAGAGTCCCTTGGACTGCAAGGAGATCCAACCAATCCATCCTAAAGGAAATCAGTCCTAAATATTCATTGGAAGGACTGATGCTGAAGCTGAAACTCCAATACTTTGGCCACCTGATGTGAAGAACTGACTCATTGGAAAAGACCCTGATGCTGGGACAGATTGAAGGCAAGAGGAGAAGTGTATGACAGAGGATGAGATTATTGGATGGCATCACTGACTGTATGGACATGAGTTTGAGTAAATTCCAAGTGTGAGCTCTGGGAGTTGGAAGCCTGGTGTGCCTCAGTCCATGGGGTCACAAAGATTAGGACACGACTGAGTGACTGAACTCTACTGAACTGAAAGGCAAGTATCTCCACTGAACATCCAGTAAAATTATCTTAGGCTCAAGGGGTCATGCTTTGGTCTAATAATTGTAAGTCTACCATACCAGGTCTTTCAATATATACCAGTTCCTATTGTATACCATGTCTACTATCTACTCTTTTTTTTATAACCAATGATCATTTGCACACCTTGCCACAAGCTCCACCCTCCATCCTCTATATTCTTTGCAATGAGCTTTACAAGAAACGTGTTAGATAATTGGAACTCTGGTCATGGGGGAAGAAACCTGTGACACTGAAATGTGTTGTTCAGTTTTATCAATTTTTGCAAGTGTCAAAGGTTACATCACCTCCCACAGGGGAAGGAAGAAATTCTGATCCCTGTCAAACATGTCCGTAGGAAGCTTATTACAATAAAACTTAAGACCAGATGATTATGGAATGTCTGTCAGTCTTCAGTAAAGAAATCATGCCATGCACGGTTTTCCTTCTTTGCTCCAAACTTTTTATCCTAGTTTGTTCACGAGTCAACTAGATTCCTGTAAGCGAACTAATCGGCCACAGCATTCATAACAGAAGCATATACCACAGATGTTGAGAATAATTAAGGACAAGCCAATAAATTCTGAACGGAAGCTTCTAATCTGTCACTTTCCTATCATTAGTAAGTGATAGAGCCAAGATTTTATTCAATTTTGCAGCATATAGGATATTTAACACTGCTTCTAGTTCTGAACAAAGGCAAATTGAACATTTAAAGAAAATGTAGCAGCCATTACATGTAAAATTTATATGTTGGTATTTATAATTAATAAAAGACAAACTAGTGACATAATGGAAAATAATATGAAATAGTATTTTTATGTACATACTCCGATTTATATAATATTCTTAGAATAATGGCAACCACTTATTGAATTACATATATTCCAGGCAATGTATTAAGAGTTTTAGATTTGCATGCATTAACTCATAATCTTCACTATTTAAAGCTGGTGAATTTAGAATCTCAATTTTACAAGTGATGATACTGAGGCACAGAGTTGTTAAGTAACTTGGTCAGGGTCAACACAATTAGTGGTAAAGCTGAAATTTGAATCCAGGTGGTGTGGCTCAGATAGTGTACTTTTAACCAATACACTGGACTGCATCTGGGAATCTGAGAATAAAATGAGTCTCTCATTCTAGGTATATTGCATTTTTCATTATAGTATCTCAAACTTCTAAGATGCAGTTTAGTACTCTAAGCAATAAGCTTCCCAGGTAGGAGTAGTGGTAAGAAAACCCGCCTGCCAATGCAGGAGATGTAAGAAACACAGGTTTGATCCCTGGGTCGGGAAGATTCCCTGGAGAAGGGCATGGCAACAGACTCCAGTATTCTTGCCTGGAGAATCCCATTGTCAGAGGAGCCTGGTGGGCTATAGTCCATGAGGTCGCAAAGAGCTGGATATGACTGAATAACTTAGCACACATACACAAGCAATAAGCAGCTAATTGTGCCAGATTCTTTCCATACCTAAGTCATTCTTTTATAGGAATTCAGACTTTAGGAGATAATAATTTTAGACAATTAGGATCACATTAAATTTACTGCTAAAGTAATGTGGTACCCTTGAATACAATGTGAGAAATATAAGCCTCTAAAATAGTGTATATAACCCTCAAGCAAAATTCATCATAAGGGCTTCTTTCTCAAGTGTTAACTTTCTGTCATACACAAGATACCTTCTTAAGTACTATTATAATTGAGATTAGTTATTGTGGTTATGACATGACAAAAGCTATCTGGTATCTCTTTGCTGGGAAAATTCAGAAATGGCTACAATATAAACGACATTATGGTTAGGTACTTGGATTGGGTTATGGGTTTTAAATATGTCATATTCCTCTAATGCACTCCATTCTAGCACCAAAAACTGAATGTATCATTTGTTTTCTATCTCTCCACTTACCTAAGGCAGCAGGTCTCATAGAAGGGACATCAAATATTTTCATCACTCCCACCTCTTGTCTCTCTTTCCTGTATGCCCTTATCTCTAAATGGTATAGTTAAGATTATATTCCCAAAGTGGGTTGCATTATGTCATTTAACATCCTTAAAAGCTATTATCATTCCCTAATCTTACTCCAGTCATTACTTCTACAATTAAACATTCCTTAGTATAATTTTTAAAGTCTTTGATAAGCTGCTTCCAAACTATTCTAACTTCTACTCTCATTATTTACATTTATTATCATATGCTATGCCCCAGTAGCTCCAGAATATTTGACATGCTCTAGGCACATTGTTTTATCTTTCTGCTACCGCTTCTTTACTCATTTACTTTGTGGGGGCAAGAAAGGGTATGGATTCTGTGATCAGATTACCGTATTTTGAATCTCAGCTCTAATGCTTACCAGAATTGTGGCTTTACACATGCTACTTCATTTTTCTGATTATTCTGTAGATCATTCTCCTCATCTGTAAGGTGGATAATGATAATGCCTACCACATAGGGTTGTTGTGAAGACTAAATGAGCTAAACACGTGATATATTTTCAAAATTTCCTGCCAGATAGTGAGCTCTTAACAATCATTACATTTTATTGTTGTTGTTATTATTCCCACAACCCAGAACATTTTCCTGCCAACTGCACCTACTGATAGTTTATGTTCCTGTCAGGGATTAGCTCGAATGCCACCATCCCCATGAAGCCTTTTCCTGGCTATATAGTCAAGAACCATAACGCTAACAGTAATTTTTGCCTTCAGTTTTCCTATATAATGTAGGAACACCAGTGAAAGTCGTATCATGTAATTTAACCTAGATGCCTTTTCCACACTCCTTTTCAATTGTTTACCCAGCATGCCACAAATGGGCTGCCAATGAAAACATATGCCATGTGGGCAGCGCTTCCTCATTGCCCCAGTCATATAAGATATGCACATATGCTATATGACAATTTGTTCTGATTCAGACTTTCTAATGGTAGTGCCTGCATAGTCATAATACATTTGTTTACCATGTACTAACTCAGAAACGTTAAAGATTTGGTCATTTGAAATGCTCAGGGTAGAGAATTTCAAATAGCTTCTACCTATCTTACTAATCGGCTAAGTACCAAAGTCTTCTTTAAGATAGTAGTTTTCAGCCTCTTTTTTAATCCAGGGACAGTTGAAAGTTGACAGGCTGGTAGATATTCCACATTTTACAGGGCATTGAAGAGAAGTTGGAATGAAATATGCTCCAAAAATATAGTTGAACTCACTTCAGGACACTTATTAGTGGATTGCTGAGGCTAGAAATCCATGCCCTGAGACTGAACAGGTGAGATAAAACATTATTCTCAACCAAACAGTTCTGTCGTTATAGTTTTACTTAACTACCTGTAGTTCTTCAAATGTACCATATTCTCTCTCCTCGTCAGGTCTTTATACATGATGATCCCTCTGCTTGCAAAGCCAGTTTTTTGCTACTCCCACCTCTCTGCCTATCTACATCTGTCTATGAACAAGTCTCACTGGGACTTCTTTTATATATATATATATATATATATATATATATATATATATATATATAACTGAAGGCAAAAATATATATATATATTATTGAAATATAGTTGATTTGTGATATTATATTAGTTTCAGGTGTACAGCATAGTGATTGAGTGTTCTTATAGCTTATACTTCATTACTACAAAATAATGGCTATACTTCCCTGTGCTATACAATATATCTTTGTTGTTTACTTATTTTATGCATAATAGTTTCTATCTCTTAATCCCATATCCCTATCTTGGCCCTGCCCGCTTTCCTTTCCCCAAGTAACCACTAGTTTGTTCTCTTTAACTGTGAATCTCTTTCTGTTTTGTTATATTGAAAAAAAATACACAAAGAATAAAGCAAATGAATGAATATGACAAAACAGAAAGAGATTCACTAGGACTTCTGAGATACCTACCAAAGTTGACTTGCTGTCTCTGTGACTTGTCTCTGCAACCTACACTTCTACCTCATAGCTCCTATCAGTCTGAGTTATAAGGGTCTGTTTGCTTATCTGCTTTCACTGACTAGACTGAAAAGAACTTGAAATTCATATTGTATCTTTTTTCATTTTTAAATTTCTCATGCTTTGGCATATAATTTCTAATGCTTCCTCATGATAAAAGAAACCCCAGTAAATGTCATGAAGTGAATCTATTGGTTTTGCCATAAAAACACCAACATTGACACCTGGCCTCATTTGCTTCTTTCCTAACCCAATAGTAGATGCATGAAGATACAGCATTCAGTAGAGAAGTTGTCCTGGAGTGGTTAGCACATAACCTTTGGAGTCACACAGAGATACACATTCAAATTCCAGCTGTACCAATGATCATTCTTGTGACCTCAAGCAGATTACTTCTCTTCTGTGAGCCTGTGTTTCTGCATCTGGGAACTGTGAATCATTCACTAACTTCTCCTTGTAGAAAGTGGTCATAAGGATTTTATGAGATGTTGAATGCAAAATACTTCCCGTACTTCCTGATGTCCCATAAGCATTTTATCAATAATAATGATCTATTATTATCATTAGGTTTAATTATAGCCAGAAAATAGATAACATGCTATTAATGTAAGAAATGTGAAGAGACTACATTTGTATCAATCTTCTTAGTTGATTAAAGACATTTATGGTAGAATATATATTAAAATGTATAGAATCAGGTGGTATCTGAATACAGCCATAATGAACCTGACTTTGTCAGTACTTTGATATTTTTAGTATATATTTTTTTCCTTCATGCTGCTAAATTTCCTCTCACTTCTTTCTGATAGATTTTTCCCTCAATTTCTTGATTTCCTTTGCTGAAACCCCTAAATGTTGGTGTGAGGAAAATGTTAGTGCTGTGGATTAATTACCTTTTCTGTTCCTATAATATAATAGTAACTAAAAGTTACCATTTTTCTATATTCTAAGGCCTAGTTATCACACTCACTTTCTGGAAAAGTATGAAATGGTTTTTACTCTGATTTTTCTTATGGTAACAAATGTATGTGTATTTACCTCAAGACTGTGAAGCCTGTTATGGGAACCTTAAAGTACCATTTAATTGTCACTCTAAACATGTCACCTCTTGATCTTTCAACTTCTCTATTTTCTTACTCCTCTGCCATAAGAAAGGCCAAGGTGTATGCAAATAATGGGTCAACACCATTTATAAATGCCCTCAGTAAATGGAGCACATCATACATGAGGAATTCCACAGAAACTTATATAAAAAGGATAAAGCTAAATCAGAACATAATCATAAATTTAAGTAATGCCTATAAAGGCATAATTAGCTCACCTTTGGGCAAACTTTCCTAATGTGTTCAACAACATTTTTGTTGTTGTTGCACATTATCGTTTATTAGACATAAATATTTCATGGTTAGACTGAAAGTTTAGACCAAATTAAAAGTGAATTGCAAGGATCAAATGATTTTCTCAATTATTTTCTTACTCTATTTTTCTTTTTATTAAAAAAAAAAATCTTGATTGTAAGAGCTACTTTTAAAACCATTTAAGATCATTCACCATGACGTCAAATAGAATTTATCCACCATTTCCCCCTCATAGGAATTTGCTGTGCTTTCTCACTACCCAAAGTAAAATTAATTTCTTTAAGCATCTCATGTATCTTGTCTGTTACATTCATATCTAATGCAAGTGATTAAAAATTGCCACTTCTCATAACCTTCATTCAAAGGGGAATGACATTTCAATTTGGTTTAGTAACTCATTATTTTATCCCACTTTAAAGATGGACAAAGACATAACAGTTTCTTAATAACCAGTTTCCACAGAAGCCCCACTGTACATACTCAATCAAGTGTGTCTGTAGAGAGATACAGAGAAGTCTTTGTAGGCCTTCAACAGAACACGATATGGACAACCAGGGTAGAGAAAAGCCAACAAGTAGCTGTTTTCTAAGAAAGGTATATTACTTGAAGAAACCTTCATTTCAAAATGCCTTCAGTAAAACATTTAGGATGCCCTTTAATACATTATGAACAAGTGGGAATGCACTACATAATGTTGGTATTCTGGGATACCTTGGATCAAGAAGGATTAAATCAATTCTTCATGCATATATAACTTTTTCCTTTAAAGAAGCTCAAAGTCTTGTTTTCTTCATCTGAACAAAGTTGAAGCAACCCCAAAACTCTTACTGAAAACTTCATTTTCTTTTAATAAGTTTGTATAAATATCAGGTAATCTTTCCCTCAAAGTCCTAGTAAGCAGTTCTGTGTATTTCATTCTTGTTTTACATAGAGAATGTCTAGAATGTTAATGAGTGTTCAGGTTTTTGAATGTGTAATATATTTCCACATGTAGGCCAGAGAAAAGGCAGTTTGGTTGAATGTTCCTTTCTTTCCTTTCTTCTGTACCCATGTGCTATATTAGGACTTTTAAAAATGTAAGAAACAGTAACATTCCACTTATCCACCTATCAGATTTTTTTGCCACAAATACTTGATTTTTCATTATTTTAATTTTGTAAGTAGAATGGTGAGAGTCAGAGAGGTCTCAATTTTTATTTCTTCAATTAAACTTAGATAAATCACAGTGACATGAATAAAACACCTTTAATATACAGAATTCACTGCAAATGTATGAACACTAAGTCATTTTATGTCATGTATTTGATCTGAAAGCTGCCAGGAAAGAGAAATACATATTGGTCTGGGGATCCAACTTCCTACTCGACCTGCCAAAGCAACCTGCAGACTCAACTCTGGGGATCCAACTTCCTACTCGACCTGCCAAAGCAACCTGCAGACTCAACTGCACTCACTGGGTACATGTATTTTTCCACATCCCTGGGGCCTAGATGTGTCAGTGTGTAACTTATGATGGAAGTTGATCTTTAGCTAATTGACAAATTCACCAGTAATTTCTAGTGCAAGAGTAGTTTCAGTCCACAAGAATATCGATATTTTCCTTGAAGTATAACATGACATTTTGGGACTCAGCCAAATTATATGCTCCTCTTGTTTCTTGAATGCACTGTACAGAGTATCTTGAGTAGTGAAATGAAAATTAAAGTAGCTCTAGGCTCCTGGAACTGAGCTAGGATCAGCATTTAAAATCAAGTTTATGTTAGCAGACTAGACTTAAATGAGGAAAACTACCTGATTATGATTAATCACTGTTTGACCTTGATGAATAAGTATATTATGGAGCACAGCCATTCTGATTATGGCTTCTTGTAGCAATGGTCAGGCTAAGTTTCTTTGTTAGGCATCATGATGTGAGTGTATTTATTCTAGCAGTGTTTGACATGACAGGTGTTAGGTTACTATGGGCAACCCTATCCAGAGAATAGAAAAATCAAGTCATCTTCCTTGCAGATATGACTCTAAATGTGAGTGGGTCTGATTTTATTTTGCAAGTACACTGTATCTAAGTGTCAAGTTTTCAGAAACAGTTTAAAAATCAGGCTAAACATAAATATTTCTTGATGAAATCTTATTTCAGCTAAATACCTGCAAATTCTACAAAAATAATATTGCCTTTGTTAGGAGAACAGTGTGTCTTTATCTCCTTTAAATTCCAATTTGCCTTACACTTCATTTGTTTTCACAATTTTTATTCTCTTAAAATACATTTTAGTTGAATATCATCTTGGAATTCAATCTTGAGACTCTGCTAATGTCAAAACACCAGAGTAAAGTGTATGTGATTCAGAAGCAGCTACAGAATTCATAGATTGAATTGCAGCCCAAGTATTCTTTTGGATCTCAATGGTGCTATCTGAAACATATTTTTCAAAGCATATTCATAAGTGATTAGTCATTTAACTATTTGCATGGAATAGCTCTTTTGTACCACTTCAAATCTCTCAGCCTCACTTCTTACTCCAGCCACATCTGTTGTAACCAGTTTCCCACAGATTTTGACCAGCTTGGTACAGGTGAACACTGACAGTACCTCCCCTCAAGTCTGAGCTAAATATCTATTGTTTCCTGCCCTGGGCTTCTCTGATACCATAGAAATGTCATGATGGGAACCTGCTTATTTATTGCTCATGCATGCTCAGTCACTTCAGTCCTGTCCAGCTCTTTGCAACCCTATGGACTATAGTCTGCCAGGCTCCTGTCTATGGGATTCTCTAGGGAAGAATACTGGAGTGGGTTGCCATGCCCACCTCCAGGGTACCTTCCCCGTTGCTCACACAAATGCAATCTGAAAGTACAATGCAATTAATGCTTCTTAGGGTAACCCTTGACCAATGAAGAATGAAATTCAATGAATGAATGCTTTCTCCTTGTTTCTCTGGAGAAGACCATTCTTAGAAACATTTCCTAGCAAATCTTCTCACAAGAGTCAGAAGGAGCCTTAAATCAGTCACTGGTAAGAGTAGCCACCTTGAGAAGGCATTGTTGGATGGGTTTTTCTCCTTGTCTCTTTCATTCTCTGTCTTTATCTCCTGTAAATGAATCATCATTCCAAATGAGCCATTCTCCAGCTTTGATTTTAGGCTAAGATGTTGTATAACTCATCAATTAGATTTAGGCAAACTCCAACCTTTATCACAGATTGCTGACCATATTATTATAGAAAATGTTCACATTGTGCTCCCTTTGAAAGACATTTATGATTAAGTACTTGTTCTTAGAAGAAAAGTAACTGTATCAGGGAGAGAATAAGTATATTCAAGACAGAGAATGACAAAGATTATATACAAATAACACAGAATACTGAGGTGCACATACCAAAGAGTCCTTGTTCTCATTCATTCATTCATTCAATGAAGTATATACCAGGTGTCAGGCACTATACTGGGCATTAGGAATACAGAGGTAAGTATAGCATATATGGTCCCTCTCCTCATGGAGCTTAACTTCTACAGATTTTACAGTGGTCAGTCATAGATATATATCAGCCCAAAAAATAATGATCAGCAGAGGAAAAATGAAAATCTTTCTTCAGAATAATCTCTACTCCTAACACCAAATAACTCCTGAAGTAAACATACAGATAAAAGTAGCTACCACAGAAGGGAGATTAAGTGTAATTAGTCAAGCCAAGAGCTCATGCCAATAATAAATTAAGAAAACTTTCTGATTGCTCACTGAAGCAGTCCCCTTGTTTGGCTTTGATGTGTCGTGACTTTAATTCTTCTCTGGAAAATTCATTTATAAATGGTCCTGATCAAGTATTTCTCTTGCTAAAACAAACAGTGAGCTTTCCTCCAAATAAAGGTCTCACCAAACTACTTCCAGTTTTGACTCAGAGAACTTAAGCTCAGTGAGGTGTTTATCATTGATACTGTATTTGCAGCAGTTGGACAGACACAGAGGCAGTTGCTGAAGAAACTTCTTGAAAAAGGAAAAAACAAAAAACAACAACAGCAAAAAACACCTGACTCTTTTCAGACTTTACATAGTACTTCAGATTAATTTGTATCTGGATTTCAAATACCATCTAAATTATGCATCTTTTCTCTGAGGTACACTAACATTTTTCTCAAGCTTCAAGGCCTGCCATCTCACCTTAACCTCATGTGACTAGATGTGACTAACAATGCTCAGTGTCTCAGTATGTTAGGGCATTTACATCTCCTTCTGTTTCCCCTGTAGGCAAAGAATCTGCCTGCAGGGCGGGAGACCTGGGTTCTATCCCTGGGTCAGGAAGGTCCCCTGAAGGAGGAAATGGCAACCCACTCCAGTATCCTTGCCTGTAAAATCCCATGGACAGAGGAGCGTCGTTGGCTGCAGTCCATGGGGTCACAAAGAGTTGAGCACAACTGAGCGACTAACATACATCTCCTTCTAAGTGTTTAATCTCAAGGCCTCTAAAGTGCTCACAAAACAAAAGGAAACAAAAAGGAATAAGTGAATTATGTTTAAAAAGATAATATATTAAAGTAAAACTTATTTAAATAAAGACTAACCAGATTGCTTTAAAAATGAGGTTTCTTTGTTGACTGATCATTCTATTTATTGGAAGATGAAGATGAACTGATTTTTAAAACAAGAGTTCCTCATTCTGCCTTGATAATACAATGAATACTCAATTCTCTCAGTTTTTTGTCTGAAGTCTTGAATAATAATAGTTAATACTAATACCAGCTGTAGGCTACCATGCTAAGTGTTTTTACACAATTATTTTGTTCAAACCTTATAACAAACCTCTAAGGCAAATAGTATTATTAGTCACATTTTACAGGTAGGTGAGGGAGTTTATGAAACTCATCCAAAGCCACATAGCTGGTTAGTGGCAGAATTGGAATTTGAATCTGGATGCAAAAGAAGATGATTGATATTGAAGACAAAAGTGGAGATCTAACATGTAATAATTGATACTTATGAAAGACGAATAGAAATTACCCATAAACTATGCTGCTGCTGCTAAACCACTTCAGTCATGCCCGACTCTGTGTGACCCCATAGATGGCAGCCCCCTGTCCCTGGGATTCTCCAGGCAAGAACACTGGAGTGGGTTGCCATTTCCTTCTCCAATGCATGAAAGTGAAAAGTGAAAGTGAAGTCGCTTAGTTGTGTCCGACCCTTAGCGACCCCATGGACAGCAGCCTACCAGGCTCCTCCGTCCATGGGATTTTCTAGGCAAGAGTACTGGAGTGGGGTGTCATTTCCATAAACTGTAAGACATAGTAAAATAAAGCTTTTCTGAAAAACAGACATTGAAGATCAAAGAGTTCTTTGGAAAAAATATTAGAAAATGATTAAGATCAAGATACCCTTATAAAATTACTCAACTTCAAGGATAAAGAAACTTACAAGTATTCCTACAAAAGAAATAGATGACTCACAAACCAAAATGAAACAAAAGCAAAACAAAATATCAGGCTGGTCTTTAAATTCTCATTCACACTGCATTCACACACAAAATTAATGCGGCACATTTTCAAAGTTTGGATTATAAAAGATCATAGCCCAATAATTCTGTATCTATCTAGTGTGTTGTTTATTTTAAAGGTAAAAGAAAAGCATTCCCAAATATATAATAACTCAAGGATTTTATCATCTACTTACCTTTCCTGAAAAATCTTGTTAAACTCTTCGTTATTAATGTAAAGTTCCACTTTACAAGAGAAACAAACAATCTTTTAGGTGCTTTCCTGGAGGGTTGGTTTGTAGTAAACTGGGAAATTTACCCTTGCTAAATGGACTTTTGTTGTAATTCTAGTGTTAAGGTTCCTTTAGGTTAAAACGTGACTCTTTCAAAATGCAAATACTTCTGAGAAGGCTACCATCTTAAGCATTTCACAATCATTTACAACATGTTAATCAATAAGTTTAATTGATCAAATATTTCCCTTCTCACAGGTAAGCTGAGGTCCAGTGAAGCTGCTGTAGAAGAATTTTGATGTAATGAGAAAAAGAACATTTTAGAAGAAAGGTAGATGGAAAAGACTGAATGGGTTGCCAAGAAAGCCAGAGAGCATTTGTGTGCCCTTAAGACATAGTGACTTATTTGACAGTTTTGCTTAAGACTGGCTCAGCACAAGATGATGAATGTATAAAATTGAGCACAATCTGGACTGAATCCAAACACGTTGAAAGTACTTTAAACATGAATTCTTCATGTTATTATCTCTGATGTGTTTTTATATTCTCCCTCAAAAAGTACAGTTTATAAAGTCTTGTTAACTGAGGGTTCCAGTTAAAAAAAAAAAAAAATTTTTTTTTTTTTAAATCATCCTTATTTCAGCAAAGGAGATCTAGTCTCAAGTTGATCTGTAATGGATTTTAAGGATCACTGAAAAGGAATAAAAAGAAATCATATTATCTTTTGTGTATTTTGTATCAATGTTGATAGGTTCCCCCTTCTTGTCTTATATTTAGCTAAGGCACAAAGCAATTTTGTTGGAGGTTGCTTAGCTTTGTAGGAAATTAAATATAACAATATACAGACATTCATGACTGCTACACATTTAATATATTAAAAGTTTTGGGAAAATGTCTAAAAAGGTGATCCCGACTCCCCAGTATTTAAATTTTAGTACTCAAACAATTTATTGCATTCTAATGAATATGTAAATTAGAAATTTCACTTGAAGCTCTATGGAGTTGTATGATTCATAACAGCCTTGGAAAGTAAAGAAAAAAGTATAGGTTTTCATTATGAAAATCAGAATTTAAAAGTTGCCCTCGTAGATGCTCAGCACCAGGTTCTTAATGTTCAGAAGGCTCAGAATTATGTACAGATAATAACAGAGGTCACCTCTAGCAGTGAATGTAGTTATACTGCATTGTGAGAAAGCACATTCTCTGAAGGGAAAAAAAAAAAAATCACTATTATTCACAAAGGGAAAAAACCCAAAATCTTAACTGGCATTCCACCACTGTTCTTAAGGTATTTCTTCTCTAGGTTCTCTCATATAAGCTGTGGCATTGTATAGTGAGTAAGTACCTGAATTCTGGAACCTGATTGCCTGGCTTTAAATCCTACTTCTGCCATTTAGTAGCTCTCTAACTCTATCATGTCCTCATAACTCAATCTTTATTTGTTCCTCTGCTCTTCCTGCCTCCTACCCATCACTGTTCTGTCCTAGAGGGTGCTGCCAGATGTTTTCAGTATTGAGTTTCCTCCTGGATCTTTTGGAGAAGTGGCATTAACCTCCTAAGATCTTGAGCATCTTAGAGGCTTTAGAGCTCCATATTATCCCATAGAAACACATCTTTTTCTTACAATATTTTCTAGGTATTATAACACTGGAGTTAATAATATAAGCAATGAGCTAGACTGTTGGAGATTAAATTCTACCTCCCTTACTTCCTAACTATCGCTTTGGCTAATTACTCATGCTCAATATGCCTGACATTCCTCTGCTAGTAAAATAGGGATAATAGCACCTACCAGCTCATTGGATTGGTGGGGGATTGAGTTAATACATGTAAGAAGCTTTTATTAGTGCCTGACACATGAGAAGCAGCCACTCAATAAACATGAACAGTTGTTATAACTACTAGTTGAGGAACTCAGTGCTCTCATGGTGCATGAAGGTGACTACAGGTCCCCCAAAGTAACATCTTATGAAATACCCTGAATTACCCCCCCAACTCTCATCTAATGTCTTTTGCTTCCTAGTACCTGGTAAAAGTTAATTTATCAGATCAATTAATTGGTATTTGTAACTAGAGATACTTGTCATTGATGACTTGATGTTATTTTTCACAGGAAACATTTGTTTTAGAGTTGGCTTCTGGAGACAATGCCTCATGATAAATGAATAGCTAGCATAGGGTTGGAGAAGGCAATGACAACCCACTCCAGTACTCTTGCCTGGAAAATTCCATGGACAGAGGAGCCTGGTAGGCTGCAGTCCATGGGGTCGCTAAAAGTAGGACACGACTGAGTGACTTCACTTTCACTTTTCACTTTCATGCATTGGAGAAGGAAATGGCAACCCACTCCAGTGTTCTTGCCTGGAGAATCCCAGGGACGGGCGAGCCTGGTGGGCTGCCGTCTGTGGGGTCGCACAGAGTCGGACTCGACTGAAGCAACTTAGTAGTAGTAGTAGTAGCATAGGGTTCCATAGCTATCTCTATGTGAGAATAACATCTGCTCTACAACCTGAGGACTTACTATCTTTACTTTATACCGTGGGAGTTGCAAATTAGAAAATGAAAATTCTTCCATCTTGAAAGAACTGAGTTTTCAGGTGCAGTAAACTGTTACCAGGTGAGATTAGTGCCTCAGTCATAGCATCTATAAAATAGTAATGGTTTACCATGAAATGAATCATACTCTTTCATTCCACACTCCTGATATTGGTAAACTACTTGATTCTGTCTAATCTTTGTTTATGATGTGTGTCACATCTGTCCCTTTCCTAACCATTCTGGTTCTTAATTAACACAGTGGTCTAAATAATCCCTTCTCTAGTTTTTCTCTTATCTAGTCCATTCTCTGTGCCTCTGTCACGTTTATCTTTTCAAAGCTCTAGTTCTAGAAAGTTATTATCCAGTGCAAAATCTCTACTCCTGAAGAACCTTTTACTTGGCCATTCAGAACCCTCTGCCCTCTCCCATAGGAATTAGTGATTTAGGGAGACTGCAGAATTGGATTTCCTAGAGGTATCTACGGAGAAGGCAATGGCACCCCACTCCAGTACTCTTGCCTGGAAAATCCCATGGACGGAGGAACCGGGTAGGCTGCAGTCCATGGGGTCGCTAAGAGTCGGACACGACTGAGAGACTTCACTTTGACTTTTCACTTTCATGCATTGGAGAGGGAAATGGCAACCCACTCCAGTATTCTTGTCTAGAGAATCCCAGGGATGGGGGAACCTGGTGGGCTGCCGTATATGGGGTTGCAGAGAGTCAGACATGACTGAAGGGACTTAGCAGCGAGGTAGCTAAGAAGTTATTGATTTTTAAAATAATACAAAATAATGGAAATAATGGAAGAGAGATGTCCCAGGAATCTCTCTAATGTTACCAACTTTGCTTGATGGGCACAAGATTCCTGAATAGTGTGCTTTCCAAAGCCATGAACAGCACGAGTGGGAAATGAAGGGATAATTCATAACTTATTCCACAAGGGGGCAGCAAACACCAACTGTGGCGTTGTGTAGATGTTAGCGAGTCTGCAGGAGGCAGAAAAGGAGTTCAAGGTAAGATGAACACTATTTTTTTTCCATTGAGACAGTATCCAATTGCCCCTTATGCAAAGGTCAAACTCCAGAATCACCCTGGGAGCTTGGCAGAAATGCAGAAGTATGGTCCTCATCCAGACGATTTTGGATTTTGATGCAGTTCTTCGGACTCCCTCTGAGAACCGCTGATAAAACACAAAGACACCTAATACTATACTCTCTACTTCAGCACTATTCACACCTTTCCTTAGGCTGTTGCCACTTTTTTTTTAAATATAAATTTATTTTATTTTTATTTTTTTTTTTTCCACAGTTTTCCATAATGGCTGTATCAGTTTATATATTGCCTCCAACAGTGCACAAGGGCTCTGCCTTTTCTACATCCTTGCCAGGATATTATCTGTTGTCTTTTTATTTTTTTTTTTAATTTTATTTTATTTTTAAACTTTACATAACTGTATTAGATTTGCCAAATATCAAAATGAATCCGCCACAGGTTTACATGTGTTCCCCATCCTGAACCCTCAGACAATCTCTTTAACAAGTGGTGCTGGGAACTCTGGTCAACCACTTGTAAAAGAATGAAACTAGAACACTTTCTAACACCATACACAAAAATAAATTTATTTTAATTGGAGGCCAATTACTTTACAATATTGTATTGGTTTTGCCATACATCAACATGAATCCACCACAAGTGTACACGTGTTCCCCATCCTGAACCCCTCCTCCCACCACCCTCCCCATACCATCCCTCTGGGTCATTCCAGTGCACCAGCCTCTAGCATTCTGTATCATACATCGAGCCTGGACTGGCGATTCGTTTCACATATGATAATATAAATGTTTCAATGCCATTCTCCCAAATCATCCCACCCTCACCCTCTCCCACAGAGTCCAAAAGACTGTTCTATACATCTGTGTCTCTTTTGCTGTCTCACATACAGGGTTATCATTAACATCTTTCTAAATTCCATATATGTATGTGTTAGTATACTGTAGTGGTGTTTTTCTTTCTGGCTTACTTCACTCTATGTAATAGGCTCCAGTTTCATCCACCTCATTAGAACTGATTCAAATGTATTATATTTAATGGTGAGTAATACTCCATTGTGTATATGTACCACAGCTTTCTTATCCGTTCGGCTGCTGATGGAAATCTAGGATGGTTTCATGTCCTGGCTATTATAAACAGTACTGCGATGAACATTGGGGTACATATGTCTCTTTCAATTCTGGTTTCCTTGGTGTGTATGCCCAGCAGTGGGATTGCTGGGTCATATTACAGTTCTATTTCCAGTTTTGTAAGGAATCTCCACACTGCCCCATATTGGCTGTACTAGTTTGCATTCCCACCAACCATGTAAGAGGGTTCCCTTTTTTCCACAACCTCTCCAACATTTATTGCTTGTAGACATTTGGATAGCAGCCATTCTGACTGGTTTGAAATGGTACCTTATTGTGGCTTTGATTTGCATTTCTCTGATAATGAGTGATGTTGAGCATCTTTTCATGTGTTTGTTAGCCATCTGTATGTCTTCTTTGGAGAAATGTCTGTTTAGTTCTTTGGCCCATTTTTTGTTTGGGTCGTTTATTTTTCTGGAATTGAGCTGCAGGAGTTGCTTGTATATTTTTGAGATTAATTCTTTGTCAGTTGCTTCATTTGCTATTATTTTCTCCCATTCTGAAGGCTGTCTTTTCACCTTGCTTATAGTTTCTTTCATTGTGCAGAAGCTTTTAATTTTAATTAGGTCTCATTTGTTTATTTTTGCTTTTACTTCAAATATTCTGGGAGGTAGGTCATAGAGGATCCTGCAGTGATTTATGTCAGAGAGTGTTTTGCCTATGTTCTCCTCTAGGAGTTTTATAGTTTCTGGTCTTACGCTTAGATCTTTAATCCATTTTGAGTTTATTTTTGTGTATAGTGTTAGAAAGTGTTCTAGTTTCATTCTTTTACAAGTGGTTGACCAGTTTTCCCAGCACAACTTGTTAAAGAGATAGTCTTTTCTCCATTGTATATTTTTGCCTCCTTTGTCAAAGATAAGGTGTCCATAGGTGCATGGATTTATCTCTGGGTTATCTATTTTGCTCCACTGATCTATATTTCTGTCTTTGTGCCAGTACCATACTGTCTTGATGACTGTGGCTTTGTAGTAGAGCCTGAAGTCAGGCAGGTTGATTCCTCCAGTTCCATTCTTTTTTGTCAAGGTTGCTTAGGCTATTCGAGGTTTTTTGCATTTCCATACAAATTGTGAAATTCTTTGCTCTAGCTCAGTGAAAAATACCGTTGGTAGCTTGATAGGGATTGCATTGAATCTATAGATTGCTTGGGGTAGTATACTCATTTTCACTATACTGATTCTTCCGATCCTTGAACATGGTATATTTCTCCATCTATTAGTGTCCTCTTTGATTTCTTTCATCAGTGTTTTATAGTTTTCTATATAGGTCTTTAGTTTCTTTAGGTAGATATATTCCTAAGTATTTTATTCTTTTTGTTGCAATGGTGAATGAAATTGTTTCCTTAATTTCTCTTCCTATTTTCTCATTATTAGTGTATAGGAATGCAAGGGATTTCTGTGTGTTGATTTTATATCCTGCAGCTTTACTATATTCATTGATTAGCTCTAGTAATTTTCTGGTGGAGTCTTTAGGGTTCTCTATGTAGAGGATCATGTCATCTGCCAACAGTGAGAGTTTTACTTCTTCTTTTCCAATTTGGATTCCTTTTTTTTTTTTCTGCTCTGATTTTTGTGGCCAAAGCTTCCAAAATTATGTTGAATAATAGTGGTGAAAGTGGGCACCCTTGTGTTGTTTCTTACTTTAGGGGAAATGCTTTCAATTTTTCACCATTGAGGATAATGTTTGCTGTGGGTTTGTCATATACAGCTTTTATTATGTTGAGCTATGTTTCTTCTATTCCTGCTTTCTGGAGAGTTTTTATCATAAATGGATGTTGAATTTTACCAAAGGCTTTCTCTGCATCTATTGAAATAATCATATGGCTTTTATTTTTCAATTTGTTAATGTGGTGTATTAAATTGATTGATTTACGGATACTAAAGAATCCTTGCATCCTTGGGATAAAACCCACTTGGTCATGATGTATGATTTTCTAATGTGTTGTTGGATTATGATTACTATAATTTTGTTAAGGATTTTTTTATCTATGTTCATCAGTAATATTTGCCTGTAGTTTCCTTTTTTGGTGGCATCTTTTTCAGCACGGGCAACTGTGAGTACACAAGCGTCGGCAGCTGCGACGGTGCACAAACGAGGCTGAGAGGAGCTACCCCACGTCGGAGATCAGGGGCAGAAACTGGCAGGACCTCATGCTGGAGGGGCAGCGGCCAAGAGGAGCTACCCTGCGTCTGAGGTCAGGGGTGGCAGCTGAGAAGAGATACACCATGTCCCAGGTCAGGAGTGGTGGCCGGGAGGAGCTACCCCCCCCAACCCGAGGCCAAGGGCAGTGGCCTAGAGGAGCAACCCGAGATCCAAGGAGCAGTGGCTGCACAGGCACAGGAGGCCCTAGAGGAGCTACTCCACTTTCAAGGTCAGGAGGGGCGGTGGTGAGGAGATACCCCTTGTCCAAGGTAAGGAGCAGTGGCTGTGCTTTCCTGGAGCAGCCGTGAAGAGATACCGCACGTCCAAGGTAAGAGAAATCCAAGTAAGATGGTAGGTGTTGCAAAAGGGCATCAGAGGGCAGACACAATTGAAACCATAATCACAGAAAACTAGTCAATCTAATTACACTAGGAACACAGCCTTTTCTAACTCAATGAAACTAAGCCATGCCCTGGGGGGCCACCAAAGATGGGCAGGTCATGGTGGAGATGTCTGACAGAATGTGGTCCACTGGAGAAGGGAATGGCAAACCACTTCAGTATTCTTGTCTTGAGAACCCAATGAACAGTATGAAAAGGCAAAATGATAGGATACTGAAAGAGGAACTCCCCAGGTCAGTTCAGTTCAGTTCAGTTGCTCAGTCGTGTCCAACTCTTTGCAACCTGTGCCCAATAAAATACTGGAGATCAGTGGAGAAATAACTCCAGAAAGAATGAAGGGATGGAGCCAAAGCAAACACAATACCCAGTTGTGGATGTGACTGGTGATAGAAGCAAGGTCCGATGCTGTAAAGAGCAATATTGCATAGGAATCTGGAATGTCAGGTCCATGAATCAAGGCAAATTGGAAGTGGTCAAACAGGAGATGACAAGAGTGAACGTTGAGATTCTAGGAATCAGTGAACTAAAATGGACTGGAATGGGTGAATTTAACTCAGATGACCATTATATCTACTACTGTGGGCAGGAATCCCTCACAAGAAATGGAGTAGCCATCATGGTCAACAAAAGAGTCTGAAATGCAGTACTTGGATGCAATCTCAAAAATGACAGAATGATCTTTGTTCGTTTTGAAGGCAAACCATTCAATATCACTGTAATCCAAGTCTATGCCCCAACCACTAATGCTGAAGAAGCTGAAGTTGAACGGTTCTATGAAGACCTACAAGACCTTTTAGAACTAACACCCCAAAAAGATGTCCTTTTCATTATAGGGGACTGAAATGCAAAAGTAGGAAGTCAAGAAACACCTGGGGTAACAGGCAAATTTGGCCTGGAAGTATGGAATGGAGCATGGCAAAGGTAATTAGAGTTTTGCCAAGAGAACACATGGATCATAGCAAACACCCTCTTCCAACAACACAAGTGAAGACTCTACACATGGACATCACCAGATGGTCAACACCAAAATCAGATTGATTATATCCTTTGCAGCCAAAGATGGAGAAGCTCTATACAGTCAGCAAAAACAAGACCGGGAGCTGACTGTGGCTCAGATCATGAGCTCCTTATTGCCAAATTCAGACTTAAATTGAAGAAAGAAGGGAAAACCACTAGACCATTCAGGTATGACCTAAATCAAATCCCTTACAATTAGACAGTGGAAGTGAGAAATGGATTTAAGGGACTAGATCTGATAGATAGACTGCCTGATAAACTATGGACAGAGGTTCATGACATTGTACAGAGGACAGGGATCAAGACCATCTCCATGGAAAAAAATGCAAAAAAGCAAAATGGCTGTCTGGGGAGGCCTTATAAATAGCTGTGAAAAGAAGAGAAGCGAAAAGCAAAGGAGAAAAGGAAAGATATAAGCATGTGAATGCAGAGTTCCAAAGAATAGCAAGAAGAGAAAAGAAAGCCTTAATCAGAGATCAATGCAAAGAAATAGAGGAAAACAACAGAATGGGAAAGACTAGAGATCACTTCAAGAAAATCAGAGATACCAAGGGAACATTTCATGCAAAGATGGGCTCGATAAAGGACATAAATGGTATGGACTTAACCGAAGCAAAAGATATTAAGAAGAGGTGGCAAGAATACACAGAACTGTACAGAAAAGATCTTCATGACCAAGATAATCATGATGGTGTGATCACTCATCTAGAGCCAGACATCCTGGAATGTAAAGTCAAGTGGGCCTTAGAAAGCATCACTACGAACAAAGCTAGTGGCGGTGATGGAATTCCAGTTGAGCTATTTCAAATCCTGGAAGATGATGCTATGAAAGTGGTGCACTCAATATGCCAGCAATTATTTTTGGAAAACTCAGCAGTGGCCACAGGAATAGAAAAGGTCAGTTTTCATTCCAAGCCCAAAGAAAGGCAATGCCAAAGAATGCTCAAACTACCACACAATTGCACTCATCTTACACTCTAGTAAAGTAATGCTTAAAATTCTCCAAGCCAGGCTTCAGCAATACCTGAACCGTGAACTTCCAGATGTACAAGCTGGTTTTAGAAAAGGTAGAGGAACCAGAGACCAAATTGGCAACATCTGCTGGATCATGGAAAAAGTAAGAGAGTTCCAGAAAAACATCTATTTCTTTTTTATTGACTATGCTAAAGCCTTGGACTGTGTGGATCACAATAAACTGTGGGAAATTCTCAAAGAGATGGGAATACCAGAGCACCTGATCTGCCTCTTGAGAAACATGTATGCAGGTCAGAAAGCAACATTTAGAACTGGACATGGAACAACGACTGGTTCCAAATAGGAAAAGGAGTACAACAAGGCTGTATATTGTCACCCTGTTTATTTAAATTTTATGCAGAGTACATCATGAGAAATGCTAGGCTGGAAGAACCACAAGCTGGAATCAAAATTGTATCTGCTACTGCTAAGTGGCTTCAGTCTTGTCCGACTCTGTGCAACTCCATAGATGGCAGCCCACCAGGCTCCGCCATCCCTGGGTTTCTCCAGGCAAGAACACCAGAGTGGGTTGCCATTTCCTTCTCCAATGCATGAAAGTGAAAGGTGAAAGTGAAGTCGCTCAGTTGTGTCTGACTCTTAGTGACCCCATGGACTGCAGCCTACCAGGCTCCTCTGTGCACGGGATTTTCCAAGCAAGAGTACTGCAGTGTGGTGCCATTGGCTTCTCCACAAGATTGCTGGGAGAAATATCAATAACCTCAGATATGCAGATGACACCACCCTTATGGCAGAAAGTGAAGAGCAACTAAAAAGCCTCTTGATGAAAGTGAAAGAGGAGAGTGAAAAAGTTGGCTTAAAGCTCAACATTCAGAAAATGAAGATCATGGCAACTGGTCCCATCACTTCATGGCAAATAGATTTGGGAAACAGTGGAAACAGTGTCAGACTTTATTTCTTGGGGCTCCAAAATCACTGCAGATGGTGATATCAGCCATGACATTAAAAGACGCTTATTCCTTGCAAGGAAAGTTATGACCAACCTAGATAGCATATTCGAAAGCAGAGACATTACTTTGCCAACAAAGGTCTGTCTAGTCAAGGCTATTGTTTTTCCAGTGGTCATGTATGGTTGTGAGAGTTGGACTGTGAAGAAAGCTGAGAGCCAAAGAATTGATTCTTTTGGACCGTGATGTTGGAGAAGACTCTTGAGAGTCCCTTGGATTGCAAGGAGATTCAACCAGTCCATTCTAAAGGAGATCAGCCCTGGGTGTTCTTGGAATTAAGGATGCGAAAGCTGAAACTCCAGTACTTTGGCCACCTCATGTGAAGCATTGACTCATTGCAAAAGATTCTGATTCTGGGAGGCATTGGGGGCAGGAAGAAAAGGGGACGACAAAGAATGAGATGGCTGGATGGCATCACCGACTCGATGGATGTGAGTTTGAGTGAACTCCGGGAGATGGTGATGGACAGGGAGGCCTGGCATGCTGTGATTCATGGGATTGCAAAGAGTCGGATATGACTGAGCGACTGAACTGAACTGAACTTGTCAGCTTTTGGTATTAGAGTGATGGTGCCTTCATAGCATGAGTTTGGAAGTTTACCTTCCTCTGCAATTTTCCGGAAGAATTTGAGTAATATAAGTGCCAGCTCTTCTCTAAATTTTTGGTAGAGTTCAGCTGTGAAGCCGTCTGGACCCGGGCTTTTGTTTTCTGGAAGATTTCTGATTACTGTTTAAATTTCTGTGCTTGTGATGAGTCTGTTAAGATTTTCTATTTGTTCCTGATTCAGTTTTGGAAAGTTGTACTTTTCTAAGAATTTGTCCATTTCTTCCAAGTTGTGCATTTTTTTTTTTTTTTGGCATATAATTGATGATAGTAGTCTCTTATGATCCTTTGTATTTCTGTGTTGTCTGTTGTTATCTGTCAATTTTTACTTCAAATTTTATTGATTTGATTTTTCTCCCTTTGTTTC
This sequence comes from Bubalus kerabau, assembly GCF_029407905.1. NCBI lineage: Eukaryota > Metazoa > Chordata > Mammalia > Artiodactyla > Bovidae > Bubalus > Bubalus kerabau. Next base: position 53,794,843 of record NC_073647.1, on the reverse strand, counting down.
TTGATGAGTCTGGCTAATGGTTTGTCAATTTTGTTATCTTCTCAAATAACCAGATTTTGGCTTTGTTGATTTCTGCTATGGTCTCTTTTATTTCTTTAGCATTTATTTCTGCTATAATTTTTAAGATTTCTTTCCTTCTGCTAACCCTGGGGTTCTTCATTTCTTCCTTTTCTAGTTGCTTCAGGTGTAGTTACGTTATTTATTTGACTTTTTTCTTGTTTCTTGAGGTATGCCTTTATTGCTATGAACCTTCTCCTTAGCAATTCTTTTACAGTGTCCCATAGGTTTTGGATTCTTGTGTTTTCATTTCCATTAGTTTCTATGCATATTTTGATCTCTGTTTGATTTCTTCTGTGATTTGTTTGTTATTCAGCAGCTTGTTGTTCAGCCTCCATATGTTGGAATTTTTAATAGTTTTTCTCCTGTAATTGAGATCTGATCTTACTGCATTGTGGTCAGAAAAGATGCTTGGAATGATTTCAATTTTTTTGAATTTACCAAGGCTAGATTTATGGCCTAGGATGTGATCTATCCTGGAGAAGGTTCCGTATGCGCTTGAGAAAAAGGTGAAATTCATTGTTTTGGGGTGAAATGACCTATAGATATCAATTAGGTATAACTGGTCTACTGTATCATTTAAAGTTTGTGTTTCCTTGTTAATTTACTATTTAGTTGATCTATCCATAGGTGTGAGTGGGGTATTAAAATCTTCCACTATTATTGTGTTATTGTTAGTTTCCCCTTTCATACTTGTTAGCATTTGTCTTACATATTGTGGTGCTCCTATGTTGGGTGCATATATATTTATAATTGTTATATCTTCATCTTGGATTGATCCTTTGATCATTATGTAGTGTCCGTCTTCATCTCTTTGCACAACCTTTGTTTAAAGTCTATTTTATATGATATGAGTATTGCTACTCCTGCTTCATTTTGGTCTCTATTTGCATGGAATATCTTTTTCTAGCCCTTCACTTTCAGTCTGTATGTTCCTCTTGTTTTCAGGCGGGTCTCTTGTAGGCAACATATATAGGGGTCTTTTTTTTTTTTATCCATTCAGCCAGTCTTTGTCTTTTGCTCAGGGCATTCGACCCATTTACCTTTAAGGTAATTATTAATAAGTATGATCCTGTTGCCATTTACTTTACTGTTTTGAGTTCGAGTTTATACAGCTTTTTTTGTGTGTTTCCTATCTAGAGAAGATCCTTTAGCATTTGTTGGATATCTGGTTTGGTGGTGCTGAATTCTCTCAGCTTTTGCTTGTCTGTAAAGCTTTTGAATTCTCCTTCATATTTGAATGAGATCCTTGCTGGTTACAGTAATCTGGGCTGTAGGTTATTTTCTTTCATCTCTTTAAGTATATCTTGCCATTCCCTCCTGGCCTGAAGAGTTTCTATTGAAAGATCAGCTGTTATCCTTATGGGAATCCCCTTGTGTGTTATTTGTTGTTTTTCCCTTGCTGCTTTTAATATTTGTTCTTTGTGTTTGATCTTTGTTAATTTGATTAATATGTGTCTTGGGGTGTTTTGCCTTGGGTTTATCCTGTTTGGGACTCTCTGGGTTTCTTGGATTTGGGTGGGTATTTCCTTCCCCATTTTAGGGAAGTTTTCAACTATTATCTCCTCAAGTATTTTCTCATGGTCTTTCTTTTTCTCTTTTTATTCTGGGGCTCCTATGATTTGAATGTTGGGGCGTTTAACATTTTCTCAGAGGTCTCTGAGATTGTCCTCATTTCTTTTAATTCGTTTTTCTTTTTTCCTCTCTGATTCATTTATTTCTACCATTCTATCTTCTACCTCACTAATTCTATCTTCTACCTCCATTATTCTACTATTTGTTCCCTCCAGAGTGTTTTTGATCTCATTTATTGCATCATGCATTATATATTGACTCTTTTTTATTTCTTCTAGGTCCTTGTTAAACCTTTCTTGCGTCTTCTCAATCCTTGTCTCCAGGCTATTTATCTGTGATTCCATTTTGCTTTCAAGATTTTGAATCATTTTCACTATCATTATTTGGAATTCTTGATCAGGGAGATTCCCTATCTCTTCCTCTGTGGTTTGGTTTGGTGGGCTTTTATCCTGTTCGTTTACTTGCTGGGTATTCCTCTGTCTCTTCATCTTGTTTATATTGCTGTGTTTTGGGTGGCCTTTCTGTATTCTGGCAGTTTGTGGAGTTCTCTTTACTGTGGAGTTTCCTCGCTGTGGGTGGGTTTGTACAGGTGGCTTGTCAAGGTTTCCTGGTTAGGGAAGCTTGTGTTGATGTTCTGGTGGGTGGAGCTGGATTTCTTCTCTCTGGAGTGCAATGAAGTGTCCAGTAATGAGTTTTGAGATGTCAGTGGGTTTGGAGTGACTTTGGGCAGCCTGTATATTGAAGCTCAGGGCTGTGTTCCTGTGTTGCTGGAGAATTTGCATGATATGTCTTTCTCTGGAACTTGTTGGCCCTTGGGTGGTGCTTGGTTTCAGTGTAGGTATGGAGGCTTTTGATGAGCTCCTATCGATTAATGTTCCCTGGAGTCAGGAGTTCTCTGGTGTTCTCAGGATTTGAAATTAAGCCTCCTGACTCTGGCTTCTGTCTTATTTTTACAGTAGCCTCAAGACTTCTCCATCTATATAGCACCATTAATAAAACATCTAGGTTAAAGGTGAAAAGTTTCTCCACAGTGAGGGACACCCAGAGAGGTTCACAGAGTTACATGGAGAAAAGAAGAGGGAAGAGGGAGATAGAGGTGACCCAGGTTAGATGAGGTGTAATCAAAAGAGGAGGGAGCAAGCTAGCCAGTATTCACTTCCTTATGTGAGTTCCACAGTCTAGGCCGCTCAGAGATGTTCATGGAGTTATACAGAGAAGAGAAGAGGGAGGAAGGAGACAGAGGTGGCCAGGAGGATAAAGGGGGGAATCAAAAGGAGAGAGACAGATCCAGCCAGTAATTAGTTCCCTAAGTGTTCTCCACCATCTGGAACACACAAAGAGGTTCACAGAGTTGGGTAGAGAAGAGAAGGGGGAGGGAGGAGAGAGAGGCAACTGGGTGGAGAAAAAGGAGAGTCCAAAGAGGGAGAGAGCAATCACCAGTAATCTTGCTCCCAAGTAAAAATGGGTACTGAAGATTGGGTTCTTAAAGGTAGAAAATTGATAACAAATACCAAAAAGCAAAGATTAAAAATCTAGAGTAGAGGTTGGATTTTCAAAAATACAATATTAAAAAAAAAAAAAAAACAGACAAACAAAATCACAAAACCACAATTGTTAAAACCACAATTCCTTGGACCCTAATTCCCTAACAAATATGTGTGCATGTGGTAGCTGTTGTTTTTAGCAACAGAACCATTTCACCTTTTGTTTTCCAGCAAAACTTACCTTGAACTTTGATACATAAAACAAGTAAAAGCAGAGTTGATTTACTTCAAGCAGCAGTTTGGTAGTTCAGCTTAAACCACTACGTAATTTTTTCTTCACGCAACCCATCCTCTCAGAGAAGCCCTTGAGGCTTTTCCTTCCCATTTGAAATCCACTTCATGAATCCTTACAAAATTTTAAAATATAATTCTAGAAAAATAACCTATAGAAATACTTGCAAAATTGTGGAAGAGTAAACATATGGGAGTGTTAATTCACCACTGTGAAAATGAAAACATTTTTAGAGATAATGAAAATGTCAGTCAATGTAGGTCAAATCATTTATGGTAATTAAGATAAATGATGGTTACTGAGGACTTAATTTTGACCAAGCACTGGATACTTTGTGTCTGTTATCACATTTATCCATCTCAACAGCTGTACAAATTAGTGTCAATGCAAAAATTGCAACAGGCAAAGTTAAACAGGCAGGGAAGACTTTATTTAAGGTTATTGCAACAAGAAGTCAGAACTCAGTCTGAACTCAATACTGCTTAAAGGATTGGGGGGTATAGTATAAGCTCTGGAATGAACTAGTGGAAAAATACTAGAGGGCATTAGTGGGGACTCATAGGTCATCTGTGTTTACTAATTGGCTTTATATGGAGGACAACTAAATTCATATGTTTATGACAGGAGATAGGTTAATAGATTGAGCAAGACATACACCAAACTTAAGCTCCCCCTCTCCCACAGAGATTGGGAGGAAACAGTGCTATGTTTCTTGATGATTACATTTTTGATTGGAGTATAGTTGCTTTACACTGCCCTGTCAGTTTTTTGTACAGCAAAGTGAATCAGCTATCTGTATTCATATATCCCCTATTTGTTGGATTTCCTTCCCATTTTGCTCACCACAGATCACTGAGTAGAATTGCCTGTGTTATATAGTAGGTTCTCATTAGCTATCTATTTTGTACATAGTATCAATAGTGTATGTAGGTCAATCCCAATATTCCAATTCATCCCACACCTCCTTCTTTTCCCTTTGGTATCCATATGTTTGTTTTCTACATCTTTGTCTCTATTTTTGCTTTGCAAATAAGTTAATCTTATGATTACATTTTAAAGGGATGGATTCTAGAGAAAGACGTACCTGGGTTGTAAAACTGGCAAAAGACTTTTAGAAAGATTTATATCTCAGAGGAGCTGATAAATAATTTGCAAGTTCTCTAAAGTAAACGACCTTTAAAAAGGAAGGTTAAGGGCCTAGAATCAGGAAGAAGCCTGTATAAAGTTTAGTTAAGCTTTTCAGTTCAGTTCAGTCCCTCAGTCATTTCCGACTCTTTGTGACCCCATGAATTGCAGCACACCAAGCCTCCCTGTTCATCATCAACTCCCAGAGTTCACACAAACTCATGTCAATCGAGTCAGTGATGCCATCCAGCCATCTCATGCTCTGTCATTCCCTTCTCCTCCTGCCCCCAATCCCTCCCAGCATCAGAGTCTTTTCCAATGAGTCAACACTTCACATGAGATGGCCAAAGTATTGGAGTTTCAGCTTTAGCATCACTCCTTCCAAAGAACACTCAGGACTGATCTCCTTTAGGTTGGACTGGTTGCATCTACTTGCAGTCCAAGGGACTCTCAAGAGTCTTCTCCAACACCACAGTTCAAAAGCATCAGTTCTTTGGTGCTCAGCTTTCTTCACAGTCCAACTCTCACATTCATACATGATGACTGGAAAAAACATAGCCTGGACTAGACGGACCTTTGTAGGCAAAGTGATGTCTCTGCTTTTGAATATCCTATCTAGGTTGGTCATAACTTTCCTTCCAAGGAGTAAGCATCTTTTAATTTCATCACTGCAATCGCCATCTACAGCGATTTTGGATCCCCAAAAAATAAAGTCTGACACTGTTTCCCCATCTACTTCCCATTAAGTGATGGGACCAGATGCCATGGTCTTAGTTTTCTGAGTGTTGAGCTTTAAGACAACTTTTTAACTCTCCTCTTTCACTTTCATCAAGAGGCTTTTTAGTTCCTCTTCACTTTCTGCCATAAGGGTGGTGTCATCTGCATATCTGAGGTTATTGATATTTCTCCTGGAAATCTTGATTCCAGCTTGTGCTTCTTCCAGTCCAGGGTTTCTCATGATGTACTCTGCATATAAGTTAAATAAGCAGGGTGACAATATACAGCCTTGAGGTACTCCTGTTCTTATTTGGAATCAGTCTGTGGTTCCATGTCCAGTTCTAACTGTTGCTTCCTGACTTGCATACAAATTTCCCAAGAGGCCGGTCAGGTGGTCTGGTATTCGTATCTCCTTCAGAATTTTCCACAGTTTCTTGTGATCCACACAGTCAAAGGCTTTGGCATAGTCCATAAAGCAGAAATGGATGTTTTTCTGGAACTCTCTTACTTTTTCCATGATCCAGTGGATGTTGGCAATTTGATCTCTGGTTCCTCTGCCTTTTCTAAAACCAGCTTGAACATCTGGAAGTTCACGGTTCAAATATGGCTGAAGCCTGGCTTGGAGAATTTTGAGCATTAAATTACTAGTATGTGAGATCAGTGCTATTTTACGGTAGTTTGAGCATTCTTTGGCATTGCCTTTCTTTGGGCTTGGAATGAAAACTGACCTTTTCGACTCCTGTGGCCATTGCTGAGTTTTCCAAATTTGCTGGCATATTGAGTGCAGCATTTTCACAGCATCATCTTCCAGGACTTGAAATAGCTAAACTGGGATTCCATCACCGCCACTATCTTTGTTTGTAGTGATGCTTTCTAAGGCCCACTTGACTTCACATTCCAGAATGTCTGGCTCTAGGTGAGTGATCACACCATCATGATTATCTGGGTCGTGAAGATCTTTTTTGTACAGTTATTCTGTGTATTTTTGCCACCTCTTCTTAATATCTTCTGCTTCTGTTAGGTCCATACCATTTCTGTAGTTAAGCTGAAGGAATGTTAATGCCATCTTGGTCAGTAGATACTATTATATTATCGCCATTTTACAGATGAAGAAATCAAGATTTAGAGAAAGCAAGGGTTTTGTTCAAGATTACAATACTAGCTAGCATCTGAGTCAGATCAAACCCCATCTTTGACTCAAGCAACAGCAAGTTTAAACACTTTGTGATGCTGCCTCACCATCCAGATATTGATATATCATGGAGCTTTTAAAATCATAAGGTAGATCTCTATGTATAGTCATACAAAGATGTCCTCAAAAAGGTTAAATTTTAATTATGTGGAACCTTTGATTATTGTTTTGGTCAAAACAGACAATGATAACAGTTGAATGAAGAAACCATAAAAGTCAATTTCTCTCCCTCTCTTTCCCTCCACCCTTCGTCCCCTTTTTAAAATCCAAAGTGAAAGATATCAAACAAGAAAAATAAAACTTTTATTACCTCAACAAGTTTGGACATGGGAAGATTTTCACACAATTCCAAATCATTTAGTCTGCTTGAACATATATATTTTGTTTTTTACACTTAAGAAGGCAGAGAAAAAAATGGAAAAGGTGAGGTGGGAAAGGGAAGATAAAAGGGAGGGGAATGGAACAGTAGTAGACAGGGAAAAAAAGAAAGTTTTTTTTTTAAAGTAATAGAACAGGAGAGAGGAAAATAAGAGAGCAATGGAAAGGAATGAAGAAAAGAGAAGGAAAGAGAGAGGGGGAAAGAAAGGGACTGAGAGAGGGATAAAAGCGGAAGAGAGAAATAAGAGAAATTGTAAAATGGCGAAATAAAAAAAATAGGTAATGAAGAGTAGCATAGGGAGGAAAGAATAAAATAAAAAGAAATAAAGGGAATGAAAAATATGGGAAAAAAGAAAAAGAACAAAATAACGAAAGAAAGAGGAAAGAAATTGGCAGAAAGGAATGGCAACCCACTACAGTATGCTAGCCTGGAGAATCCCATGGATAGAGGAGCCTGGTTGACAACAGTCCATGGGGTCTCAAAGAATCAGACACAACTCAGCAACTAAGACTTAAGTCCATTACAACAGGCTTAGGGTTCGAGTCTAGAAAGTAGAAGAGTTTCCTTCAAATGCTGATGTTCTGTTGACCTAAGAGTGAATGGGGACCTAGTTGGGGAAGCCTCCTTGTGTGTCTCAAGCACTCTTGCTTCTTGTGGAAGAACATTTAGAGCAGGTGCCAGCTGTGAGTAGGGCTCTGTGATGACTTTATATGACTTAACTGTTTTCCTCCTAATCATAAGAAAGAAATAGATCACCAGTCCATGTTCAATGCATGAGACAGGGCGCTCAGGGCTGGTGCACTTGGACAACACTTTAGGGATGGGATGGGGAGGGAGGTGGGAGGGGGGGTTCAGGATGGGGGACACATGTACACCCATGGCTGATTCACATGACTGTATGGCAAAAACCACTACAATATTGTAAAGTAATTAGCCTCCAATTAAAATAAATGAATTAATCTACCAAAAAAAAAATTATCTGATCTACTCAGAAAAATCTTCTTACTCCTAACAGAAATGTATGGTTCATAGCTCTTCTTTTTCTTGTTGATTTATATAAGTGTTATTGTCTTCTCTAGCTGAAGGTCACCCCAGCAAAAACTTTGGTCAATCTGCTTTTACTATTTTCATCTAGAGGACAGAGGTTTAGAAATTATTTTCAAAAGTTTTTGTATGCTTACCAGGAAAAAAAAAATTGAAAAGGAAAACAAAACATATTTTTAAAGCCGTGTTTTGAAGTAATTATATAAAACAGCAGTTTTTGTCTCTCACAAACAAAAATCCTGCCTCTGCTCTTGTCTTAAAAACAAATAACATTTGTATTACTTGACTCTTCCTCCACATTCTCATAACTGATAACAATAACAACAACAAAAAATCCAGTGACTTGCTGTGTGTGTATGTGTGTGATCAGTTGTGTCTGATTCTTTGCAACCCCATGGACTGCCAGGCTCCTCTATCCATGGAAATTTCTAAGCAAAACTACTGGAATGAGTTGCCATTTCCTATTCTAGGGGATCTTCCTAACCCAGGGATCAAACCCTTGTCTCTTGCATCTCCTTCATTGGCAGGCAGATTCTTTACCATTATGCCACCAGGGAAATCTGTGGCTTGTTTCTTCTGTCTATAGTGTCCATTCTCATTGTATTTAAGGCCAAGTTCATTATAGAATGAGGTATCCCTAAAGAAAAGTTCTGTAGCTGTAAAGTGCACCTTTCATGATGAAAAATATTTATGTACATATAGGTTGATATATTTCACTGTTTTCTCTGCTTATAGCCCAGACAAGATGGTTTTTTAAGCCACAGTTATTAAGAAGGAAGGTTGCTTAAATAGTTTTGCTCTCAACTCAAAGTCAGGGAGCGCCCACCAGGTACAGGCTTATTTTATAACAGTATCTCAAAGGTGTACTTTTGTTTGGAAATTTATGAAGACTATGAAAGGATGTGTTGGGAATGACTATAAAACCGTGGTTCTCAAAACTGACCTTGTATTTGAATCAACCTTGGGAGCTTGTTATAAGATTCCCAGACCTCACATGGTTCTTGTTTCACATGGCTAGTATTTTTTTTTTTATTGCTTCAGTATTCTTATTACTAGGTCTTAAAGCTTGCTTATGGAGGCTTAGGTTTTACATTCTTAGCAATCAATATTTATTGAAGGGTGTGAGTCATCTCAGCATTCCATATAGCAGCACTGTTCAACAGAATTCTAATACAACATATGTAATTTTATATTTTCTAATAGCTTCATTTAAAAGGTAAAGAGAAATAGGTGAAATCAATTTTAATAATTTCAGTTAACTCAGTATAACCAGAATTTTATCATTTCATCAAGCAATAAATATAGAATATTTATTAATGATATAGTTTACATTTTTGTTCATACTGAGTCTTTAAAAACCAGTGTATATTTTATACTTATGGCTTATTTCAGTTTGGACTAGCCACATTTCAAATGTTCAGTAGCCAAATATGGAAACAATCTACTATACTAGTGCAGATCCAGAAGACTCTGGTTGTGGTTTTAATCTGATTGCTTCGGAAATTCATCTATATTTTCTTAATGTGAATCATTCCTGCCACACTGCAGCAGAGTGCAGTTTAATGGTGGCTGAGATGAAAAAGGTCCTTCATGGTGCATGTTAATGATTACCAGATCATTTCATGTACAGTGCTGCTAAATGTTCCCTGGAAAGCAGTAACTCTTCTGTTTTCTGTTTATTCATTATTGCCCACATTATGTGGGTTACATAAGCAGTTCTCAACAGTATATATTGGATATAGTATATATAAAAAAGTTGATTTCTAAGACTGAGTCCATGTATAATATGGGATATGTAGGTCTAATGTCAGAGAGTCATAACCAACTGAATAGTCATCTGTGAATAGAAGCACCATTAGGTGAGAAATATGATCCAGGGAGGCACAAAAATGGAGTAACAGAACATATAAATAACATATAAAAGAAAATGAACATAAAGATACATATATACAAATATATATGCTAACATACATGTGTATGACAATGAATCTACATGCTTAAAATCATTGGATTCAAAGAAAGCATAGTCTGCTTATTGTTTTTGTAAATTAAAGAATGAATTTCATTGTAAACCCAGTGACTTATATAGATGTCAGATGTTATAATAAGCAAACAGCAAACTCAAACCATATGTTTTGGCATTTCAGAAACTCAATGTGATATATTATAATAGTTCCCAGTTAGGAAGAGTCACCCATACAAAATATTACCTATTTATAAATAAACCAACATGACTGACCAAAAGTTTGGGAGTAAGAGGAATACACAGACTAAATATAGTCATGCAAAATTGTAATTCATGAGGATCTTCTAATTGAATCTTAAACAAATTACACTGTTCAACAATAGTGATACCAAACTATGAGTAGGCAGAAGACAGAACAGACAAAATTTCCAGAAAAATTTCTCGAGTGGGAAAGAATAAAAAATTCCATCAAACAGCCAAAGACACTTTTACAGTAGAGTATAAAAAATTAATCAAGGGAAAACAACAAGTATTTCAGTTTGGATGCTTTTGGTTGATATGTAACAGAAAATTCAACTTAAATTGTTTTATACAATGAAAAAAATATGCTGGCAAGATGTTGTTGGAAAAGTCTAAGGACAGGAATTCAGGCAGTTTAATCAGGCGTCTAACTCAGTTTCTCTGTTATTTTTCCATCCCTGCTCTCCTCCAGGTGTTGTGATTTTTTTTTTTTTTCAGGCTGTTCTTACTGTAGTAAAATGGCTGCAGCAGTTAGAGGATTTACATCAGTACACTACTCAACATTCAGAAAACGAAGATCATGGCATCCGGTCCCATCACTTCCTGGGAAATAGATGGGGAAACAGTGGAAACAGTGTCAGACTTTATTTTGGGGGGCTCCAAAATCACTGCAGATGGTAACTGCAGCCATGAAATTAAAATACACTTACTCCTTGGAAGGAAAGATATGACCAACCTAGATAGCATATTCAAAAGCAGAGACATTACTTTGCCAACAACGGTTCGTCTAGTCAAGGCTATGGTTTTTCCTGTGGTCATGTATGGATGTGAAAATTGGACTGTGAAGAAAGCTGAGCACCGAAGAATTGATGCTTTTGAACTGTGGTGTTGGAAAAGACTCTTGAGAGTCCCTTGGACTGCAAAGAGATCCAACCAGTCCATTCTGAAGGAGATCATCCCTGGGATTTCTTTGGAAGGAATGATGCTAAAGCTGAAACTCCAGTACTTTGGCCACCTCATGCGAAGAGTTGACTCATTGGAAAAGACTCTGATGCTGGGAGGGATTGGGGGCAAGAGGAGAAGGGGATGACAGAGTATGAGATGGCTGGATGGCATCACTGACTCAATGGACGTGAGTCTGAGTGAACTCCGGGAGTTGGTGATGGACATGGAGGCCTGGCATGCTGCGATTCAAGGGGTCACAAACAGTCGGACATGACCGAGCGACTGATCTGATCTGATCTGACACATTTATACAAAATCCCTGTGCTAAATTCTGAGCCAATACAGACCAATGTGGTAGTCAGTAAAATACCATATATTCTACTTTATTCTACCATATATTCTTGCTTTAATTCAGGATTATTGACTATCCATAGTTTGGTATTGCAGAGGAGGTGAGGTTGTGCGAACTGGATTATGTGTCTCAGGGCTCACCATTGCAAGGAGAGTCAGTCCCACCCAAACTACATGACCAGCACATAATGAGAGAAGGATGAAATGGATGCTGTGAAGACAAACAAGTATCCACTTTAATGCAACATAGGAAATAAGTTCCCTGAATAATACATCTGAGAATCCAGCCGAAGAAGATTTAAATTAATCCCAATCTGATCTAACCAAAGAAGAAAGTTGGCTTTTGTCAACATGATAAGCAGATGTCTAAGCCCTTTGCAAATAAGTAGACCTTATTACATTTAGGTGCAATTACTGTGAAGACTTTGGAAAATTATTCTAAATTAAATTAAATTCTAAATTAAATAATAAATCATTAAATATTATCCTTTCATATATACTAAATTAATCAGAATGTACTAGTACCTATAACATTATTTTGATAAACATTTCACTAGACGAATGTCATTTACTTATTGAGCCTCACCAGTTGAAACCATCTGCTCCATTTCATTTTTCCCAAATAAATGTTTCCTATTGGGCAAACTCTGGGAGATACTGAGGGACACAGAGGCCTGGCGTGCTGCAGTCCATGGGGGTCACAAAGAGTCAGACATGGTTTAGTGACTGAACAATAGCAACATCATGTGTGTATATATATATATATATATATATATATATATATATATATATATGATATAGAGTTAATAATTATCAATTTGAGAAATCTAGAAAGATAATTTGGGTATTTTGAAAGCCTTAATGAAATGTCTACCTTTAATGATTTCCATTGAAATCAAATACTGAATACTGAATGGACCAAGTATATTATTTTCCATTGAAAGCAAATCCTGAATACTGAATCAATCAAGTATATTATTTTTGTAGGATTTTCTTTTGTTTGACTCTTGACTCTGTGTGTGTGTGGTATTAGTTTAGGACAGTTAAATCCAAATGAGATAAATGCAAGGAATATGTAACTTTGTATGTAGTAACCATATTCAAAGGTACAAAAGCAAGATTATTTTATTATATAATAATGCAATATTTCCAAAATATTATTTCAATATTAATCAAATGAAAATATTAATGAGATATTGTTTCTTTTTTTGTTGTCCTAAGTTTTAAAAATGTGTGTGTTTGTTATACTGAAGCACATATCAGTTCAAACCAGCTGCATTTCATGTGTTCAATATCCCCATGTGACTAGTGGCTATCATACCATATAGGTTGAGAATTATTCATGTTTGTTTTCAAAATCCAGAGGCTGTTATTAGCCAAGAGTACAATGCACCTTGTACTGTACAGCATTTTCCTCACTATAATATCACTTTTTGCTGCTACTTAAAGATATAGTTCTCTCATTTTTATCCTTGTCACATACTTCCATAGTTTATTAATTATATGTGCTAAGTATTTGCTGATCCTTTTTTTTTAATTCTAATTTTACCACCTTTTTCTTATTATCTTTTCTTTATTTAGAGTTAATTAGAATGGATGCCAATGACTGCCTTAATTCTGCTTTCTTTATCTTCTCCCTTTCTACATTAATTTTGTCTGTATTATTTCCTAGATTCTTTAAACCTTTTTCATTAGCTCAAAATCAACTTTCCTGAGTAATTTATAGTGTTCTTTCCTTTGATGCATACACATTTTATTAATAAGCACTTAAAATCTAATGATATTTCCAAAATTCCATACCCCCAGCTTCATATATTTGAACTTGACTAAGATTGTTCTAAGAAGCATTTTTGTGCCTTTATAATATGATAACCAAAGTAATTAATGCAATTTTATCTTCTTGCAAGGTGAAAGTATTTCCAAAATCTCTTTATTTGGATTAAATTAGTTTGTGATTAATATCATTGGGCTATTAGAACATATTTCAAAAACTACTGATATTAAAATGAGGCTCATGAAGCACATGTCATAATGTTGTATTTAGAAGACAACAGATGAAAACATGCATAGTGTATTCTGTGACCTAATAATTTCCCCATTATTTGCCTCCCTCTCTTCTTGTTCCTTCCTGCCATCATTATTTCATTGAAGCAGACTCGACAGCAGAAAGTGGTAGTTAGAATTGTGAGCTTGAGTCAGTGTCCTGTTTTTATCTCTGCCACTCATTAGCTGTGTGACCTCAAGCAAGATTCTTGTTATTGGATTATTTGTATGTAAATTAGGAATTATAACTTTAATTTATTTCACTGGTTATTGAGAGTTTTAAGTGAAATATTTATGCTTGTACAAACTTAGCACTCAATAAATTCTTTATTATTATTAATAATAACTGTAGTATTTTAAGGTAAATTCTCTTCACTGGAATATATCTGCATATACCTGTCTTTACTAGTGCAAATTGAAAAGTAATTTTACTTGAAGAAGTATCCAAAACTGTGTGGCAAATAATATGTGTAAACTTAATCACTTTGTATTAGTACAAAAGATATCTTAAATATCAATGAACCAAATATTTTAGCCAAGAAGCTAGGAAAAAAAAAATCAAAATGAACCAACAAAAGTAGAAAAGTCATTTAAGATGAAAAGCACTCCCATAGAACTATTAAATTAAACCAAAGTCAGTAGTTGTTTCTGTGAAAATGAATTCACCCATCAAAGGTCTGACTCAGAAAAAAAAGGAAAATAACACAAATTTGAACAAGGTTAAAAAATGAAAAATGAGGATATGAAGAAATTAAAAACTGAGAAAATATTATGTAAAATTTTATATAAAAATTTTTTGCAAATCTAGATTAACTAAAATTATAAAAAGTAAATTGCATTAGTTAAAAATCTACTCAAGAACAGTTATAACATACAACTTGAATTGACCAAAAGTAAAAATAAAGAAGAAAATATAAAAATAATGCTATATGCATGTATATTTGTTCTTAGTCATATCCTACTCTTTGTGACCCTATAGACTGTAGCCTGCCAGCCTCCTCAGTCCATGGGATTTTCCAGGCAAGATTACTGGAGTAGGTTGCCATTTATTAATAGCTAACAGACAATAGAACCAATGATATTGCAATCAATTTTCAGTAGGCTTTCAAGGAAAAGAAAATTCCTGATATTTCTAACTGTTCTGGAGCAGAAAAAAGAGATATACAAGTTCTCAATTCATATCACTCATCTAGTTAAACTATGACACTAGATCCTTTCAAGGAAAGCAGACCCAAAACAAACTAATGACCAGTACTTGTTTGTATAGATTACAAAATTGATGTTCCATTACTTGTTTGTATAGATTACAAAACTGATGTTCCCCAGTTTTATTGAGAAATAATTCACATATATGTGTTTAAGATACACTACATCATGGTTTGATTTACATATATTGTGAAATGATTACCACAATAGGTTTTGTTAATATCTGTCATCTCATATAGATATAGTCAAAAGAAATAAACATTTTTCCTTGTGGTGAGAACTCTTACGATCTACTCTCTTTAAAACATTCATTCCTATGTTATACAGCAGGGTTGACTATAGTCATATTATACACTACATCCCTAGTACTTATTTCTCTTGTTACTGAATTTTTGTACTTATGACCACTTTGCTCCAGTTCCTCTCACTTCAATCCCTTTCTCTGGTAACTGCAAATCTATTCTCTTTTTCTGTGAGTTTGATGGATTTGTTTTTTTTTTGCTTTTAGATTTTACATAAACGTGAGATCATGATCCGATAGTCCTTGTCTTTCTGTGTCTGACTTACTTCATGACAAAACTGATTTTTGAGTTGGAGGATTTGATAGTGCAAAATGTCAGTTTGCCCAGTTTGATTTATAAATTTAAATCCAATGCAATTCAGACACATGGTAGGATATCTTTCAGAGCTTAATAATTTAATTCTAAATTCTACCTGAATTGAAAGAAGATGTGACACTAGTGATTTAAAATATGTTACATGTGAAATCTAAAACAAAAACAAAACAGCAACCAGATATTGTTACCAGGAGCTACAGAGATTGAGGAGTGGGGAAATGAGAGACAAGTTAAGTGTACATACTTACATTATGTAATGTGATAGAGGTATTAGCTAAGGCTACAATAGCAATCATACTGCCAATCGTTTTACACCTTAAATTTACACAATGTTGTATTCAAATATATTTCAATAAAAATGTCAAAAATTAATTAGATTAATGAAGACATGATGCTTGTTAAAGCAGTTATCTAAATGTAATATAAGGTACAAGTTATTTGATCCTGGAAAAGGACTAAACAGGTGAAAATCAGTGGAATAGAAGAGAAAGACCAGAAACAATGCTATTTTCATAACATATGATAAAAGTAGCATCTCAAATTATCAAGGAAAGGATAGACTGTTTAATATATGTTGTAAAGATAATTAGCTTTTGGGAAATAAATCAGCTAGAACCCCCAGTTCAGTCTGAAATAGGAATACATTTCGGAAGACTAAACCTTTTATAATATAAACAAAACTATAAGTGGAAAATACAGGGAAATGTTTTTGTGTAGGACTCAAGAAGGCATTTCTAAGCATGGTGTGAAACACAGAAAATTTAAACAAAAAGACCAAATATTTGAGGACATAAAGTTATATATTTTTTCTCACAGGCAAAATACACTATATACAGAGTTAAAAGAAATAGCAAACTAGCAAAATAAGTATGTAGGCCACTCAAAGTTTTACTGTACTTGCTATAGAAAGATATATCAAATGACTATTTCCTTTCAAGCTAAAATTCTGTCAGTCAGTTTTTGGTTTATGTCATTAAACTGCATCCCAAGCTAACAGAATGTGAAAAGCCTGAGAAACCTCTCCAGGGTAGTAATGTCTTAGCCTTTTTCCTCCAACAAATGACCGTGCTTTAAGAGGGCTTTATGCTTTATTCATTTATTCCATACACTGTTACTATTATTTTGTGTCCTTAGTTTTTCAGAGTCAATGTTAAAAGATGTTTTCACCTATTAAAAAAAAAAAAATTAAAAAACCCACAGCTGCAAATTTAGCTTTACTGCTACCAGACATGACTACCATAACTTCATTATTCTGTAAGTCACAGTCATGTTTAAGATTAGTTATTAGCATGTTTTAAAACTTTTTCAAAATTGTAACTCTTTATTAAAGCAGTTAATCAGAGAGCATATTTTTTTCCAGAGAACTTTTACAAAGACATAATTCAGCAACGAAAATGATATATGCTGAGATCCTGCATCCCAGCCTCTCAGTATCTGCTTCTTTTTGTCTTCAACAATGGGAAAATATGTTAATCCCAACATGGGGAACTTTTAAGTTTCCTTGTCATTTTATCTATGAAGAGTTTTTCAATATTAATCTTTTAAAGACAACTCCTTCCATTCTTCACGTTTACTATCTGTCACCCACAAGTGATTTTAATGGTTGGAATTTGAGTTCCTACAAGGAAATAAATAATGACTGGTGGGAAAGCTATCTTTGGATAGATGTCAACACCTATTAATATATAGAGCTTAGTGCATCTCCTGTAAATACGGCCTTGCTTTGCATTAACAATTGTCTACTACTTTGAATCTGAGAATCTAGATATATATAAATAGATCAGAATTATCTTATGAGTGGTCCTGAGGGAAAATATAATCATGAAAGAAGGGGATAATTCTAAGAAATTGAGACTAGAGTCATAAAATAATTAATCGTCCCTATGAATAAAACCTCCTAATCTAGTTCACTAATTTGGCATTTAGAAGAAAAAAACACTACATTCATTTTTATGTTTACAGATGTAATTTGCCTTGTAGTCTCATCATATACAGCCATAGAAATATGTTAATATTATATTTACAAGGCGATATATTACCTAAAAGAGGTTTAAATGTATTAAAATGTATTCATTGAACAACCCTCTGGTATTAAAGAGCTTACAAAACAAGCTATTTCTTTAAAATAAGATTCTTATATGTGTGATTTCTAAGTTTGAGTGGGGCAGAATACAGATTAAACTACATTTCCTTATATGGAATATATGGCACACTTTGGCACCCGAGATGTCATTGCCAACTCATTTAATGCTCTAACCAGAAGGAAATGGCAACCCACTCCAATATTCTTGCCTGGAGAATCCCAGGGACAGAGGAGCCTGGTGGGCTGCCGTCTATGGGCTCGCACAGAGTGGGACACGACTGAAGCGACTTAGCAGCAGCAGCAGCAGCAGCAGATTTAAATAAGAGTTAACCTCTAAAAGGAACTCCCTCTGAATTTATGCAAGAAGCAGGAAAATATGTACAATTCTATACATATGAATATCTGTTTATTTTTATACATCTACATCCTTATCTGTATTTACATCTATCATCTATCTATATTACAAGCACTAAGTATGGATCAGACACTGTATTAACTGCTTTATTAAAATTATTTCATTTGATTCTTGCAAAAAATTTGAACCCAGATCTGAGTTAAATACCCAAACACTTTACCAATATAAAGGGTGCAACACCTGTTTTAACCTTCAAGCTAATGAGGGCTTTTATATTCTTCCTATAGCTTGAACTCTGGGAGAGAATCTAAGGGATGTTGCAATGAGAGCTCTTGGTTTTGGGAAACAAATCTAGAAAAAGTGTTCACTTTATATTGAAAATAAGTGAATTCATGAGTGAATTCTATGTGCTATGCTATAAGTGCCATTCCACTTTTATTGCACTTTATATTCATCTTAGTTGACATAGAAAATGGGATAAAATCACAGGTTCCAGTTTCCCACACTGATCTCAAGAGGCAATTTGGACTGCACTTTACATTATTCACTTTACCACTTCTTAGAGTACCTCTTAAAGTGAACAGGCCTTCTTATTTCTAGATCTCTTCATGTGAAAAAACATGGGGGCTCTTAAAAAATATAAATCTCTATTATTGTCATAGAAAGAAAAGTATAATTCATAATTAACCCAGACAAATGATTAAGTATTCAGTTCAGTTCCATTCAGTCGCTCAGTCACGTCCGACTCTTTGCGACTCCATGAATCGCAGCACGCCAGGCCTCCCTGTCCATCACCAACTCCCAGAGTTCACTCACTCACATCCATCGAGTCAGTGATGCCATCCAGCCATCTCATCCTCTGTCGTCCCCTTCTCCTCCTGCCCCCAATCCCTCCCAGCATCAGAGTCTTTTCCAATGAGTCAACTGCTCGCATGAGGTGGCCAAAGTACTGGAGTTTCAGCTTCAGCATCATTTCCTCCAAAGAAATCCCAGGGCTGATCTTCAGAATGGACTGGTTGGATCTCCTTGCAGTCCAAGGGACTCTCAAGAGTCTTTTCCAACACCACAGTTCAAAAGCATCAATTCTTCGGTGCTCAGCTTTCTTCACAGTCCAATTTTCACATCCATACATGACCACTGGAAAAACAATAGACTTGACTAGATGGACCTTTGTTGGCAAGGTAATGAAAGGTTGTTGTTGAATCATGCGAAGACACCGGGATTCTTGGCTGCTGGAGGAAAAGAATTCAATCCGGGCCCAGAGACAAGGCTTGATCGCTCAGAGCTTTTGTGTAATAAAGTTTTATTAAAGTATAAAGGAGATAGAGAAAGCTTCTGACATAGGCATCAGAAGGAGGCAGAAAGAGTACCCCCTTGCTAGTGTTAACAATGAAGTTATATAATCCAAAGAATGTCTGGAGGTTGTAAAGACCTAATCAGACCTACTCCCATAATTTACATTTTAAGATAACACTGTCCTCAGGCAGGATACATCCTTGTAAAGACCAGGTCTACTCCCATAATTTACATTTTAAGATAACAGAAGGTTTAATCCAAAGACTGTCCTTAGGCAGGATGCATTATTGTTATATAATCCTAAGGAATGTGGAGAAAGAAAAAAAGTTTGTGCTTTCTTCCTCCTTGAGAATTCCAGACCCCTCTCTCCTTGGGGACCCCTAGACTCCTTATCAACCTAGCTAGGAAATGACTCTCTCAGTAATGTCTCTGCTTTTCAATATGCTATCTAGGTTGGTCATAACTATTCTTCCAAGGAGTGTCTTTTAATTTCATGGCCGCAGTCATCATCTGCAGTGATAAGGTATTAGTTTACTTTAATTTCTTAATACAAGATTATAAATATTGCAGAGACTAGCCAAATGCGATTGAGGCACTCACCTCAGGCAAGAAATTAAAGGGACTTCTAAAAAGCTCAGAAATCAAGATAAGAGTATTTTAATACAATATTCAATTCAGTTCAGTCGCTCAGTCATGTCCGACTCTTTGCGACCCCATGAATCGCAGTACGCCAGGCCTCCCTGTCCATCACCAACTCCTGGAGTTCACTCGGACTCACGTCCATTGAGTCAGTGATCATCCAGCCATCTCATCCAATATTAGAAAATATCAAAATTAATATAAAAATTCCATGATGAACAAAAATTTAAAATTTTATTTTTTTCTGTTTTGTAAATAAGTTTATTTATATCACTTTTACTTAGATTCCACATTAAGTAATATCATGTGATATTTATCTTTCTTTGTCTTATTTACTTCAATCAGTATGACAATATCTTAAGTCCATCCATGTTGCTGTAAATGGCACAGTTTTTTTCTTTTTTATGACTAATATTCTATTGTGTATATGTACCACACCTTCTTTATCCATGCCTCTTTCGATGGACGTTTAGGTTGATTCCATGATCTGGCTCTTGTAAATAGTGCTGCAGTGAACATTGCAGTGTATATATCTTTCTGAATTATGGTTTTCTCTGGCTATATCCTTAGGAGTGGGATTGCTGGGTCATATAGTTACTTTAGTTTTAGTTTTTTAGAAGATGCTCTATATTGTTCTCCTTAATGGCTATACATTCCCACCAACAGTGTGGGAAGTTTCCCTTTTCTCTACACACTATCCAGATTTTATTGTTTATACATTTTTTTGAGGATGGCCATTCTGACCATGTGAGGTGATATGTTACTATAGTTTATATTTCTCTAATAATTAGTGATGCTAAAATTTTAGAGCTCTAGAGATATTGGAAGAATAATCACCCAGTCATGTGTGATTGACCCTCCAAATACTATAAATATCCAAATGGGATATGCACTTGAATTTGAAATAGAAATGATAACATTGATTAAAAAAATCTAGAAACTTATAGAAATTAACATAGGTGAGAGATTTACTTTCAGTTCAGTTCAGTTCAGTTGCTCAGTCGTGTCTGACTCTTTGTGACCCTGTGAATCACAGCATGCCAGGCCTCCCTGTCCATCACCAACTCCTGGAATTCACCCAAACTCAGGTGCATCGAGTCGGTGATGCCATCCAGCCATCTCATCCTCTGTCGTCCCCTTCTCCTCCTACCCCCAACCCCTCCCAGCATCAGGGGCTTTTCCAATGAGTCAACTCTTCACATGAGAGATTTACTTTAAATAAGCTCAATTAGAAATTGTTCATATTATTTATATATGAATTGGCTGAATTCTCTTTTCTGAATTTCAAGGTTTTTTTTACTGTTTCTTAAAGAATATGTATCCTATATTTTTTTTTAAATAAAAGTTGAAATAAAATTTATTGTAGCCAATAGGCCCTCAGGAACAATTTCATCTGATTTTGCTTCCAGGTGACACTATACATAAAATTATTATAATTGGTTCAATATTTTCTTAAGCACCCTAGTACAAAGATTGAAAGTTTTTATTCTCAGAAAAATAATGTATACCTGTCTTCGTCTGTTCAGGCTGCTTAACCAAATATCATAGACTAAGAAGCTTATAAACAACAGACATTTATTTCTCACTATTCTGAATTATGGGGAGTCTAAGATCAGGGTTCTAATAGATTCCATGTCTGATGAGAGCCTACTTTCTGGTTCATGGCCCCTTGTCACAGTGTGTGGTAGAAGGGAACTCTGTTAAATCTCTCTCATAAAAGAACTTATTTAATTCATTAGGGTTCCACACTCAGGATCTAAACACTTCCCAAGTGTCATATCTCTTCATACCAACAAACTGGCATTAGATTTCAACATATAAATTTGTGGGGGAAAGGGTGGGCAAATGCTCAATCTAGAACAATACTGTTTTTAAAATAGAGAAACTCGTGTGAAATAAAACAAACTTTGTACAACTACCATCATTTTGCTGATTTCATATCAATAATTTACCGTATATACATGTTTATATTTCTGTAATTATGATCATATATATTGTTATTGGGTTTTCCCAGTAGCTCAGACAATAAAGAATCTGCCTGAAGTGCAGGAGATCTGGGTTTGATCCATGGGTCTGGAAGTTTGATGCTAGAAGTCTGATGTTTTGACCATCTTCATCTAATTACCTCTTTCCCTATATTCTCACCTCTGATCTCTTTTTATGTGGGTTTCTTTGTTTTTTTAAATCATAATTGGCCTATAAAACTGAGTTTCTGGTGTGCAACATAGTGATTCGTTATTTGTATACATTACAAAATGGTCACCATGATAAGGCTAGTTACCATCTGTCACTGTACAATGATATTGCATCAATATTTTTTAAAATTTTAATTGGAGGCTAATTATTTTACAATATTGCGGTGGTTTTTGCCATACATTCATATGAATCAGCCATGGGTGTACATGTGTTCCTCATCCTGACCCTCCTCCCCCACCTCCATCCCCATCCTATCCCTCAGTGTCATCCCAGTGCACCAGCCCTGAGCACCCTGCCTCATGCATCGAACCTGGACTGGTTATCTATTTCACATATGATAATATACATATTTCAATGCTATTATCTCAAATCATCCCACCTTCACCTTCTCCCAGAGTCCAACAGTCTATTCTTTACATCTGTGTCTCTTTTGCTGTCTTGCATAAAGGATCATCATTACCATATTTCTAAATTGCATATATATGTGTTAATATACTGAATTGGAGTTTTTCTTTCTGACTTACTTTGCTCTGTATAATAGGCTCCAGGTTCATCCACCTCATTAGAACTGATTCAAATGCATTCTTTTTAAATAGCTGAGTAACATTCCATTGCGGATATGTACCACAGCTTTCTTATCCATTTGTCTGCTGGTGGACATTTAGGTTGCTTCCACATCCTGGCTATTGTAAACAGTGCTGCAATGAACACTGGGGTACACGTGTCTCTTTCAATTCTGGTTTGCTCAGTGTGTATGCCCAGCAGTGGGATTGCTGAGTCATATGGCAGTTCTATTTCCAGTTTTTTAAGGAATCTCCACACTGTTCTCCATAGTGGCTGTAATAATTTGCATTCCCACCAACCATGTAAGAGCGTTCCCTTTTCTCAACACCCTCTCCAGCATTTACTGTTTGTAGACTTTTGGATAGCAGCCATTCTGATCAGAGTGAGATGGTACCTCATTGTGTGTTTTTTTAATATAAATGTATTTATTTTAATTGGAGGCTAATTACTTTGAACTATTGTTTTGGTTTTGCCATGCATCAACATGAATCCTCCATGGGTGTACACGTGTTCCCCATCCTGAACCCCCCTCCCGCCTCCCTCCTCATACTATCCCTCTGGGTCATCCCAGTGCACTAGCCCCGAGCATCCTGTATCATGCATCGAACCTGGACTGGTGATTTGTTTCACACATGATATTATACATGCTTCAATGCCGTTCTCCCAAATCATCCCACCCACACCCTCTCCCACAGAGTCTAAATGACTGTTCTATTTGCATTTCTCTGATAATGAGTGATGTTGAGCATCTTTTCATGTGTTTGTTAGCCATTTGTATGTCTTCTTTGGAGAAATGTCTATTTAGTTCTTTGGCCCGTTTTTTGATTGGGTCGCTTATTTTTCTGGAATTGAGCTATAGGAGTAGCTTGTATATATTTGAGATTAATTCATTGTCAGTTGCTTCATTTGCCATTATTTTCTCCCATTCTGAAGGCTGTCTTTTCACCTTGCTTATAGTTTCCTTCGTTGTGCAAAAGCTTTGAAGTTTAATTAGTTCCCATTTGTTTATTTTTGCTTTTATTTCCATTACTCTGGGAGGTGTGTGATAGAGAATCCTGCTGTGATTTATGTCAGAGAGGGTTTTTCCTATGATTTCCTCTAGGAGTTTTATATTTTGTGTTCTTACATTTAGATCTTTAATCCATTTTGAGTTTATTTTTGTGTATGATGTTAGAAAGTGTTCTAGTTTCACTCTTTTACAAGTGGTTGACCAGTTTTCCCAGCATCACTTGTTAAAAAGATTCTTTTCTTCATTGTGTATTCTTGCCTCCTTTGTCAAAGATAAGGTGTCCATAGGTGCGTGGATTAATCTCTGGGCTTTCTATTTTATTCCAGTGATCTATGTTTCTGTCTTTATGCCAGTACCATACTGTCTTGATGACTATTGCTTTGTAGTAGAGCCTGAAGTCAGGCAGGTTGATTCCTCAAGTTCCATTCTTCTCTCTCAATATTGCTTTGGCTATTCCAGGTTTTTTGTAATTCCATGCAAATTGTGAAATTATTTGTTCCAATTCTCTGAAAAATACCATTGGTAACTTGATAAGGATTGCATTGAAACTATAGATTACTTTGGGTAGTGTACTTGTTTTCACTATATTGATTCTTCCAATCCATGAACATGGTATATTTCTCCATCTATTTGTGTTCTCTTTGATTTATTTCAGCAGTGTTTTATAGTTTTCTATATATATAGGTTTTGTTTCTTTAGGTAGATTTATTCCTAAATACATCATTCTTTTCATTGCAATGTTGAATACAATTGTTTCTTCAATTTTTCTTTCTTTTTCTCATTGCCAGAGTATAGGAATGGAAAGGATTTCTGTGTGTTAATTTTATATCCTGCAACTTTACTGTATTCATTGATTAGCTCTAGTAATTTTCTAGTGGAGTCTTTAGGACTTTCTATATAGAGGATCATGTGATGTGTGTACAGTGAGAGTTTTACTTCTTCTTTTCCGACTGGGATTCCTTTTATTTATTTATTTATTTATTTTTGCTCTGAATGCTGTGGCAAAAACTGCCAAAACTATGTTGAATAGTTGTAGTGAGAGTGGGCACCCTTGTCTCATTCCTGACTTTAGGGGAAATGCTTTCAATTTTTCACCACTGAGGATAAAGTTTGCTGTGAGTTTATCATATATGGCTTTTATCATATTGAGGCATGTTCCTTCTATGCCTGCTTTCTGGAGGGTTTTTATCATAAGTGGATGTTGAATTTTGTCAAAGGCTTTCTCTGTATCTATTGAGATAATCATATGGTTTTTATTTTTCAATTTGTTAATGTAGTGTATTACATTTACATTGATTGATATGCAGATATTGAAGAATCCTTGAATCCCTGGGATAAAGCCCACTTGGTCATGATGTATGATCTTTTTAAATGTTGTTGGATTCTCATTGCTAGAATTTTGTTGAGGATTTTTGCATCTATGTTCATCAGTGATATTGGCTTGTAGTTTTCTTTTTTGTGGCATCTTTGTCTGGTTTTGGTATTAGGGTGCTGGTGGCCTCATATAATGAGTTTGGAAGTTCACCTGCCTTTGAAATTTTCTGGAAGGGTTTCAGTAGGCTAGGTGTTAGCTCTTCTCTAAATTTTTGGTAGAATTCAGCTGTGAAGCCCTCTGGTCCTGGGCTTTCGTTTGTTGGAAGATTTCTGATTACAGTTTCGATTTCTGTGCCTGTGATGAGTCTGTTAAAATTTTCTATTTCTTCCTGGTTCAGTTTTGGAAGGTTATACTTTTCTAAGAATTCATCCATTTCTTCACGTTGTCCATTTTATTGGCATATAGTTTCTGGTAGTAGTCTCTTATGATCCTTTGTATTTCTGTTATCTGTTTTGATTTCTCCATTTTCATTTCTTTTTTCTTTTTTTTTTTTTTTAAATTTTATTTTATTTTTAAACTTTACATAACTGTATTAGATTTGCCAAATATCAAAATGAATCCGCCACAGGTATACATGTGTTCCCCATCCTGAACCCTCCTCCCTCCTCCCTCCCCATTCCATCCCTCTGGGTCGTCCCAGTGCACCAGCCCCAAGCATCCAGTATCGTGCATTGAACCTGGACTGGCATCTCATTTCATACATGATATTTTACATGTTTCAATGCCATTCTCCCAAATCTTCCCACCCTTTTGTTGATTTGGTTCTTCTCCCTTTTTTTCTTGAGGAATCTGGCTAATGGTTTGTCTATTTTATCTATCTTCTCAAAGAACGAGCTTTTAGCTTTGCTGATTTTGGCTATGGTTTCCTTTGTTCCTTTTGTATTAATTTCTGCCCTAATTTTATGATTTCTTTCCTTCTACTAAACCTGGGGTGCTTCTTTTCTTCTTTTTCGAGTTGCTTTAGGTGTGAAAATGAAGTCGCTCAGTTGTGTCTGACTCTTTGTGACCCCACAGCCTGTAGCCTACCAGGCTCTGTCCAACCATGGGATTTTTCAGGCAAGAGTACTGGAGTGGGTTGCTGTTTCCTTCTCCAGAGGATCTTCCCGACCCAGGGACTCAATCCATGTCTACTCGCATTGTAGGCAGATACTTTACTGTCTGAGCCACCAGGGAAACAGAGTTAGGTTATTTATTTGATTTCCCTCCTGTTTCTTGTGTAGGCTTGTATTGCTATGAACCTCCCCCTTAGTACTGCTTTTACTGAATCCCATAGATCTGGGGTTGTTGCGTTTTCATTTTCATTCCTTTCTATGCATATTTTGAATTCTTTTTTTTAATTTCTTCTGTGATCTGTTGGTTATTCAAAAGTGTGTTGTTTAGCCTCCATATGTTTGTATTTTTAATAGTTTTTTTTTTCCTGTAGTTGATATCGAAACTTACTACATTGTGATCAGAAAAGATGCTTGAGATGATTTAAATTTTTTGAATTTACCAAGGCTAGATTTCTGGCCCAGGATGTGACCTATCCTCAAGAAGGTTCCATGAGCACTTGAGAAAAAGGTGAAATTCATTGTTTTAGGGTGAAATGTCCTATAGATATCAATTAGGTCTAACAGGTCCATTGTATCATTTAAAGTTTGTGTTTCCTCGTTAATTTTCTGTTTAGTTGATCTATTTATAGGTGTGAGTGGGGTATTAAAGTCTCCCACTATTATTGTGTTACTGTTAATTTCCCCTTTTGTACTTGTTAGCATTTGCCTTACATATTGTGGTGCTCCTATGTTGGGTGCATATATATTTATAATTGTTATATCTTCTTCTTGGATTAATCCTTTGATCATTATGTAGTGTCCTCCTTTGTCTCTTTTCACTACCTTTATTTCAAAGTCTATTTTATATGATATGAATATTGCTACTTCTGCTTTCTTTTTTCTCCATTTGCCGGAAATATCTATTTCTAGCCATTCACTTTCAGTCTGTATGTATCCCTAGATTTGAGGTGGGTCTCTTGTAGACAGCATATATAGGGGTCTTGTTTTTGTATCCATTCAACCAGTCTTAGTCTTTTGGTTGGGACATCCGACCCATTTACATTTAAGATAATTATTGATAAGTACTGCTTTTCAGACTCTTTTGTTGACCATGATGGCCACTCCATTTCTTCTGAGGGATTCCTGCCCACGGTAGTAGATATAATGGTCTTCTGAGTTAAATTCACCCATTCCAGTCCATTTTAGTTCGCTGATTCCTAGAATGTTGATGTTCACTCTTGCCATCTCCTGTTTGACCACTTCCAATTTGCCTTGATTCATGGACCTGACATTCCAGGTTCCTATGCAATATTGCTCTTTACAGCTTGGGATTTTGCTTCTATCACCAGTCACATCCACAACTGGGTATTGTTTTTGCTTTGGCTCCATCCCTTCATTCTTTCTGGAGGTATTTCTCCACTGATCTCCAGTAGCATATTGGGCCCCTATTGACCTGGGTAGTTCCTCTTTCAGTATCCTATCATTTTGCCTTTTCATTCTGTTCATGGCATTCTCAAGGCAAGAATACTGAAGTGGTTTTCCATTCCCTTTTCCAGTGTGGACTTGAGTCTGGGACAGGAAGGCCTGGTGTGCTGCGATTCATGGGGTCACAAAGAGTCGGACATGACTGAGCGACTGAACTGAATTGAACTGATGGCTGATTCATGTTGAGGTTTGACGGAAAACAACAAACTTCTGTAAAGCAGTTATCTTTCAATAAAATAAATATATTTAAAAAAAAAAAACTAATAGGAAGTTGATGTATAGCACAGAGAGCTCAGCTTGGTGCTCTGTGATGACCTACAGGGATGGGATAGGGGTTGGGAGGGAGGGATGATTCACATTGTTTTATAGCAGAAATTAACACAACATTGTAAAGCAATTATATTCCAATTTAAAAATAAAAGACATATATATATATATATATATATATATATATATATATATATATATTTAAGTGGCTTCCTTTTTTCCATTTAACAATAACAGTATTTTTAGGTATAATGAGAACTTTAATTTTTACAAAATATGAAGAGAAGGAAAAAAGGTATCTAGATATGGCATTTTGTGGTGAAAATTATTTCCTACACATATTAAAAAAAAAATAAAGCTACATAGGCTTTTTTCATGGTTCAGATGTTAAAGAATCTACCTGCAATGTGGGAGACCTGGGTTTGATCCCTGGGTTGTGAAGATCTCCTTGAGGAGAGCATGGCAACCCACTGCAGTATTCTTGCTTGGAGAATCCCTATAGACAGATGAACCTGGCAGCTACTGTTCATTGGGTCACGAAGAGTCAAACATGACTGAGCAAATTAAGCACAGTACAGCATTATGAAGAATCTAAAAAAATGTTTTAAGTCAAAAATAGGCTTAGAAATTATCTGTAGACTAATATACTATATAGACAGATATGAAAAACTAAAGAAGTTATTTAGAGTATCCTATCTGATTGAAATACAATAAATACAGTAATAAGAGATGGGTCATTCTCTGTGACTTACAACTGTGACAGTTTTTGTTTCTTTTTCCTCCTGGTAACATAAGTAGGCTTCAGTTTCCAGGCTCCTTTGCAGTTCCATGTGGCCCAGGGACCAAATTTTGGCCAAAGAATGTGAGCAGAGACAATTTATGTCACTTTCAGGACGTCCAATAAAAAACCCTTCTCTGCACTCCATCCATCTTTAAAAGTGTATCTTACCACTCTTCTCCATGGAGCTTTCTTTGAGTAAAATGCTCCTTCAGTTCTCCTCCTTTAAGTTCTTGATCACATGCTGCCTTTTATCATTCATTTTGCTTTAATTATTTTAGACCTGCCTCACTAATCAAATTATAAGTTCCTTAAAGACAAGGATCATATCTTCTAATTGCTTTGTAACTTCCACAGGGCCTAGCCCATAGTAGATTTTCAATATTTATTGATTAAACTCTGTGACCTTGGACAGTCTCTTACCTTAATGATAATGTTCTCTTTATAGTGTTGCATAGAGCTCTCACAAGGTAGAAAAAATTACCTATATGCCTGTATAAAGATAACACTACCATGAAAAAGCTAATTTGGAAATAGAAAATTATATATTGCCACATTTGTTTTAATGATGTTCTTCTGCTTGTGTTTTGCCTGGAAGGTAGTTTTCCTGAATGATGAGGGTACCATGAATTACTTTGACCTCCGATACAATCTGAAAATTTGGCTCAACAATATAAGGCCTTGTAAACACTTCTTAGAAGCTCGGTCTTGTATTTTCTTGAATGATAGTTTACCACATTAAAACTGCTGCTAAAGAAACTATATCATGAAATTTTAATCTCTTGTTCAATAGTTTGGTAGCTTTGGGCTATTGACATTCTAGGAACTACACTCACGTCCATTAAGGAAGTGATGAAATTTGAAACTGCTTTTTCCTTTTCACAACATGTAGCAATTTAAATCTGGAATACCAGACTTGTAATAAACAACACTCATTTTAATCATTTTTTCTCTTTAAACTTAGCAGCAGTTTTTTTTTTTTTTCTGGCATCTTTGTTTCTTATAAAAAATTACCATCCATTTGTTCTAAGAATTGTACAAAGATCTCCACCCTATTTAATAATAAAACCTTCACAGTACAGAGATACATGTACTTTCAGTATTGTTCCAGGTCTTTGCCTTAGCTATTATTTAATACCTTATTCAAAAATCAAAGCACTACATAGGTTACTTTATATAAACCACTAAGTTATACATTAAATATTTGTTAGAAGAATAATAAGGAACTACTATAATTTTTTAGACTTATGACTTAATACAAATCCAGCTTAGTCCACAATTATAATAATTATTGAAATTCAATTGCCTTATTCATATCATAGAAAACATTTTATCAAGTATGTCTTTTATTTATTTTTTTATATTTTATTTTATTTATTTATTTTTTAAATTAGAGGCTAATTACTTTACAATATTGTATTGCTTTGCCATACATTAACATGAATCCGCCAGGGATGGTATGGGGAGGAAGGTGGGAGGGGGGTTCAGGATTGGGAACACTTGTCCACCCGTGGCGGATTCATGTTGATGTATGTCAAGTATGTCTTTTAAAGGGAAGCATTTTTTCTCTCTTTTGTAAATTAAAATCTTAGAATTTATAGGTTCAAACCTTTGAGAATTTTTGGTTAAGCAGCTTCATTTTTGATATTGGAAACTGAGACTTCAAATGATAAATAACTTGTCCAAGATTGCACAGATGAATAAATACAAAGCTGAAACTATAATCTAAGTGTTTTAATTCCTTTCCTCAGGCTCCTTCTACTACATTATATAGGCAAATCAAATTGAAGTGATTTAAGCCTTTATCACTATAACTTTCCCTATAGTCTTATTTTGCTCTTTGGAGCAAGATAGAGTTAATTGTTTCATCTGCCAAATACAATTCCTCACACAGCTAAAAACTGATGGTGTGATTCAACAACCCCCACCCCGCACCCCCGCCCATGTTTAATCTACGTACTTCATGCATGTGACCTGCTCAGTCGCGACTGACTCTTTGCAACTCCATGAAATGTAGCCCGCCAGGCTCCTTTTTCCATGGAATTTTCCAGTCAAGTGTGTTGCCATTGGAGTTTGTTGCCATTTCCTATTCCAAAGAATTATCCTGACTTGGGGGTCAAACCCGCATCTTTTGCATCTCCTGCATTGGCAGGGGAATTCTTTGCCAGTGCACCACCTGGACAACAAAATAACTTATATCCCTGGTTATTCTCTTCTGGACAGTCTCTAATTTGGCAAAATCACTCCTGAACGAAACACACATAAACTTAGATGTGGTATCAATCTAACCTTAATTTCTTCCCATACTTAGATTTTTCTTCATTCTACTATAACATTTTATTTTTTAATATAAATTTATTTATTTTAATTGGAAATTAATTACTTTGCAATATTGTATTGTTTTTGCCATACATCAACATGAATCCACCACGGGTATACACGTGTTCCCCATCCTGAACCCCCCTGCCTCCTCCCTCACCATACCATCCCTCTGGGTCATCCCAGTGCACCAGCCCCAAGCATCCAGTATCATGCATTGAACCTGGACTGGTGATTCGTTTCATATATGATATTATACATGCTTCAGTGCCATTCTCCCAAATCATCCCACCCTCTCCCTCTCCCACAGAGTCCAAAAGACTGTTCTATACATATGTATCTCTTTTGCTGTCTCACATACAGGGTTATCATTACCATCTTTCTAAATTCCATATATATGCGTTAGTATACTGTATTGGTGTTTTTCTTTCTGGCTTACTTCACTCTGTGTAATAAAGCTGTGGTACATATACACAATGGAGTATTACTCAGCCATTAAAAAGAATACATTTGAATCAGTTCTAATGAGGTGGATGAAACTGGAGCCTATTATACAATAACATTTTAAATTAAGTATTATTATTATCTCCATTTTTTACATGAAAAGATAGAGGTTCTGGGATGTTAAGGAACTTGTCCATAGTCATCTTGCATATAACCTTGTGTGGTCATTGTATATTGTTCTAGTATATTCATAAAGATCCCTAACAACCAACTGACAAACATTTATTTATTAAGCACCTGCTATGTAATAAATACAACTATATTTATAAACTGCCTCCCCTCACTGCTTTCAAGGAAATTACATTCTAGTTGAAGTTATATAAAGATCTGTTAGAATGTGATATAATATAAATGGCAAAAATTATGATGATGTTTAGAGGAAGGAAGAAAACAGGAAGAAAAAAAAATCCTCTAGCATTTAAACATTTATTGTATATTCATCATGTGCCAGGTGTTGTGTTGTCTATTTTTCATATAAAATATAAATCCTTAAAAAAGTACAATGATGCAAACACTACCTGCCCCATTTTAAAGTAAGAAAATTGATTCTGAGACTCAAGGGGAGACTGGAAGAAGAAAGGCAAGAGATATACAAGGTGCAAGATGTATTTGTTAGGTACAGAATTAAACAATGTAATTGGAGGGAGTTCATATTGGGGAATAGCAAGAGATAAAACTGCAATCCATAGTAAGTAAATGAGTTGAATTTCAAAGGTGTTATTCCAGAAGCATTGGAAGCAGTTTCAATGTCATATGCCCTAATACTTTAGTACTTCTGGGTCTAATAAAGAGAAGAGCCTTGCACCCCTGCTCTCCACAATTTTCAGTTTGGTGGTGTATGGAATGGGGGAAAGGAAGAATGTTGAAATGTCAAGACTTTTGCTTTACATGATCAACTGGAATATGGGGACTCTTTCTCCCTTAAGGTCACCTGCTTTCAAGATTATTAACATCCCCAAACTGGATCTCAAAGTACATGTACTTTATATAATGGCAAGTAGTACAGTTTTGGCTTGAGAAATAGGTGGTAATACAAATATATTGATCTAATACACTAGGGAGGTAAAAGCTCTGGCTTCTCAGCAAACTGAGGCTCTTAAAAAGTCAACCTATGCTATCAAGGTCAATCTTATGTGCTAGCATAAGTGACTATTGCCTGCATGCTGCATGCTAAGTCGCTTCAGTTGTGTCCGACTCTTTGTGACCCTATGGACTGTAGCCCACCAGACTCCTCCGTTCATAATGGAATTTTCAGATTCCCTGTTGGGTCAGCAGTAGAGAATCTGCCTGCAGTGCAGGAGACACAGAAAACATGGGTTTGACCCCTGGATTGGGAAGATCCCCCAGAGAAGGAAATGGTAACCCACTCCTGTATTCTTGCCTGGGAAATCCCATGGACAGAGACGCCTGGAGAGCTACAGTTCATGGGGTTGCAAGAGTCAGACACAACTTAATGACTAAACTACTACCACACCAATGGAATTTTCTGGCCATCATGTAAAACCTATATCCCTAAATTTCCTGCTGTGTCAATTTGTAAAAGTATTCCCAATTCATCATTATAGTATCAATCCTTTGTTTTAAAGCACTGTACTAATAATGTTACCCTAAAACTGTACCTTCAAATGCAGTTGCAAGGGTAGATCATAGATCAAACATTTACTTGTTAGCATGAAATCTGTTTTTAGATAATCTAAAAAAGTCTAAAGATATGTTCTCCAACATGAGAACCTCTAGCCACATATGATTTCCTTAAATTCAAATTTAAAATATTTAAAATTAGGGAATATAAAAGTTTAACACCTCAGTCATACTAGCCCCCTTTAAGTGCTCAGTTGGCAAATGTGGTCGGCCACACCATACTGGACAGGGCAGATATAGAAAATTCACATAATTGGAAAAAAGCTCTAGGGAACAAAGATGGTCTAATGGTAATGTTTTGGGAGTAACAGGAATTTGGAAAGGATCAGCACCTAGGAATACATCTTGAGAACAGCAGACTCAGGGTAGGGACCTGTTGTAAAAGTAAGATTAAAAGTAAGATTAAAGTAATATATTTAATTAAAGTAATGTGCCTGGATTAAAATAAGGTATTTAATGTACTAGTCATAATTATACTCTCCTTTGGTCATGATCACATCTTTCATCAATGATGACATGTAAAACCTATATTCCTAAGAGGCCAGTAACCCAGAAATATCACTCCACTGCTTAATATGAATAAGCAATTCATATTAACTGCTTAGTATGAACTTAATATATGAAACTTACAGTAAATCCATGGCATCACCTTCATGTTTAAAATATATTGATTAATATTATGGATGTGTCAATTTCAAGGGCTTTCAGAGACCAATCTTTAAAAACTAATAGTTTTATTCTATTGCAGATTATATGGTGTGTTGTATAACTATTATAAGGCAAGAACTTCTCAATGATTTTTATTAATGAGATGTTAGTTGTTGAATTTACAGCAAGTATACTGGAGTCCCATTTTATCCAGAGTTGACTTAAAACTAGGTGATATCTGAGAGTACCACATACATATTTGTATTTAACATTTATTTTCAAGTTGTTTACTAGATCATTAAATTTTATCTCTTGGAAGTATATGAATAGTTAACATTGCTATCTATATATGAGATGATAAGCCTTTATTTACAATATAAATATAATAGATAATATAATTACTCCTCTGTCTGTAGTTGAAAACCATTCTTCCTTGAGGCCTGTAGTGTCCAGCTGTAACCTACCATCTTTTGCCCTTCCTTGCCTTATTCATCGATGCACTTATCTTTTAGTCACTTTTGAAGATTCTGGTACCTAGAGCACAGTCTCTCCATCCCAAATACTGATATCAGCATTGATAAAGTCCATGTAGATAATTCACCTACCATTCTAACATTACAGTATCTTTACCTCAATTTGAAGAGCTTTCATATCTCAGTCATCCATCCATGTCCAGGACTGCTTCAGATTTTAAATCCTAAACTGCAATATGTAGGTCTCCCACACTGCAGGCAGATTCTTTACCAGCTGAGCCACCAGGGAAGCTCAAAAATACTGGAGTGGATAGCTTATCCCTTCTCCAGGAGATCTTCCTGACCCAGAAATCAAACCAGGGTCACATTACCAGCTGAACTATCAGGTAATCCCTAGTATTCTAATACAAATCTGCAATTCTTCCAACTCACTTCATTTCTTATTTCGTCAAGAATTTTAGCTGTTTAACCTTTCCATTTTCCTCAACTTATCAGCTCTTTTCAGTCTTCATTTCCTTTGCTATATATTCAATATCACATTTCCCATTATTATTCCTCTTGCCATATTCTAATTGTCCTTCTATTGCCCTCACCAATCATGTCCTAGATTTCTCAGTCAGTTCTCTTATCTACTTTCCCCCATTTATGTCCAGGTTTATGAGAACTACTGGAGAAGAACACAGCAGTGCATGTAGGCATCACTGTAAATCCATTTCTGCTAATCTTAGCTGTGCTCAAGAACTTTTATAATGCCAGAGATGGAACCTGTGTGTCCTGTGTCTCCTGAATTAGCAGATGGATTCCTTACCACTGTGCCACCTGGGGAGCTTTATTTTATGTGGATGTATTAATATCACAAATTAATTTGTTCATTTACCAGGTGATATACGTCTGGGTTGTTTGTTATTCCATGGAGTTTTATCCTTGTACCTATACTCTTTTCAGTGTTCTACATTCATTCTTGATTATTTTATTAGTAATAATGGTGTTAAATATTTTAACCTGTATAATGCTGATTCCACAAATTCCATAACCAATCCAGACTGATTTCCCTAGCTACAAATATCATAAAAGCAAAATTGAGTTCATCATCTATTTTTTACAGTCATCCACGGATGCTACTCTCACCCTTATCTCAACCTACTACCTACCCAGTTACTCAAGCCGAAACTTGAGAATTAGCATAGGTTCCTCATGTCAACTAGTGTTGAAATTCTTAGTTGTATTTCTCTTTCAGATTCGATACAGTTTAGAGGTTGAGCTGCTCCAATTTTTTAACTTATATTCAAGTGGTAGGGAATACTTCTGAAGAAGTGGTCATAAGGAATGTGAGTAAATGATTTGATTGTTACATCCTGTTCAATTTAATGGAGTAAAAGACAGTGTTATTACTTCACTCATTAATAGTAAATGTGAGAATATAAAATCCCTAGGAATCAACAGAAAAACTTCAACAGTCCTTCAACAGGACATTTATCTAATAATATCTACCCAAGTTTAGGATATTTTTGAATCTGACTATAGTCAGATTCACGTTGTTTGCCATATATATATGCATCTCCCTCTTGCACACATGATAGGATTGCACTTCGTGGACTTCTTGTATTTGTGTAGAGCCATGGGATTAGTTTTGGGCAGTGATTTTGAGTCAGAGACACCTCATGACATGCCACAGTATTGAATAGTTGGTATAAGATTCTCCAGTGGTTTCTTTTTCCCTTTTGATATATGACAATGAAAAAGCTGGTTTAAAACTCAACATTCAAAAAACTAAGATCATGGCATCCAGTCCAATCACTTCATGGTAAATAGATGGGGAAAAGGTGAAAAGAGTGACAGATTTTATTTTCTTAGGCTCCAGAATGACTGTGGAGAGTGACAGCAGCCACAAAATTAAAAGTTGCTTGCTCCTTGGAATAAAAGCTATGACAAACCTAGACAATGTATTAAACAGCAGAGACATCACTTTACCAAAAAACGTCCACATAGTCAGAGCTATTGTATTTCCAGTAGTCTTGTGTGCATGTGACAGTTGGACCATAAAGAAGGCTGAGCACCGAAAAATTGATGCTTTTTTATTGTGGTGCTGGAGAAGACTCTTGAGAGTCCCTTGGACTGGAGGGAGATCAAACCAGTCAATTTTAAAGGAAATCAACCCTGACTATCCATTGGAAGGATGGATGCTGAAGCTCCAATACTTTGGCCACCTGTTACAAAGAGCCAACTCATTAGAAAATACCCTGATGTTGGGAAACATTGAAGGCAAAAGTAGAAGAGGGCAGTAGAGGGTGGGATGGTTGGATATCATCACTGATTCAATGCACATGAGTTTGAGCAAACTCTGGGAGATAGTAAAGGACAGGGAAGCCTGGTCTGCTGCAGTCTATGGTGTCACAGAGCCAGACACAACTTAGCAACTGAACAACAATGGTGACTAACAATGTTCTGATGGTCGTGCCATCAGCCTGAGATCTTTAGTGACTATGATGATCACAGATGCCCTGATGATTTGTACTGAACCTGTAGAATGAGTGAGAAATAAACTTTCATCATTTTAAATTAGGTTTGTGTATTTATTATTGTTGCATGATAATATAACCTATTCTAATTGATACCATTTCTCTGTTCCATACTTATTTGTATTCTCTGTGGTTGAGTCATATTAGTTTTAGTGAGAACCCAAAATGTTATTATTTTAAAAACATTGATGACAGAGTGGTTGGAATAATGGAAAGTAGTTAATAAAATTTTAAAGTGTGTTGGAAAGATCTCATACAAGGCATATGACAATCATAATACTGATAATAATGACAGATAATATTGAATGAAACTTACCATGTGTGCACTGGGATGACCCAGAGGGGTGGTATGGGGAGGGAGGAGGGGGGCGGTTCAGGATGGGGAATACGGGTACACCCGTGGTGGATTCATGTTGATGTATGGCAAAACCAATACAGTATTATAAAGTAATTCAGTTCAGTTCAGTCGCTCAGTCATGTCCGACTCTTTGCTATCCCATGAATCGCAGCACACCAGGCCTCCCTGTCCATCACCAACTCCCAGAGTTCACTGAGACTCACGTCCATCAAGTCAGTGATGCCATCCAACCATCTCATCCTCTGTCGTCCCCTTCTCCTCCTGCCCCCAATCCCTCCCAGCATCAGAGTCTTTTCCAATGAGTCAGTTCTTTGCATTAGGTGGCCAAAGTACTGAAGTTTCAGCTTTAGCATCATTCCTTCCAAAGAAATCCCAGGGCCGATCTCCTTCAGAATGGACTGGTTGGATCTCCTTGCAGTCCAAGGGACTCTCAAGAGTCTTCTCCAACACCACACTTCAAAAGCATCAATTCTTCGGCACTCATCCTTCTTCACAGTCCAACTCTCACATCCATACATGACCACTGGAAAAACCATAGCCTTGACTAGATGAACCTTTGTTGGCAAAGTAATGTCTCTGCTTTTGAATATGGTATCTATTGGTCATAACTTTCCTTCCAAGGAGTAAGCGTCTTCTAATTTCATGGCTGCAGTCACCATCTGCAGTGATTTTGGAGCCCCCCAAAATAAAGTCTGACACTGTTTCTACTGTTTCCCCATCTATTTCCCATGAAGTGGTGGGACCGGATGCCATGATCTTCATTTTCTGAATGTTGAGCTTTAAGCCAACGTCTTCACTCTCCACTTTCACTTTCATCAAGAGGCTTTTTAGTTCCTCTTCACTTTGTGCCATAAGGGTGGTGTCATCTGCATATCTGAGGTTATTGATATTTCTCCCGGCAATCTTGATTCCAGCTTGTGTTTCTTCCAGTCCAGTGTTTCTCATGATGTACTCTGCATATAAGTTAAATAAGAAGGGTGACAATATACAGCCTTGACGTACTCCTTTTCCTATTTGGATCCAGTCTGTGGTTCCATGTCCAGTTCTAACTGTTGCTTCCTGACCTGCATACAAATTTCTCAAGAGGCAGATCAGGTGGTCTGGTATTCCCATCTCTTTCAGAATTTTCCCCAGTTTATTGTGATCCACACAGTCAAAGGCTTTGGCATAGTCAATAAAGGAGAAATAGATGTTTTTCTGGAACTCTCTTGCTTTTTCCATGATCCAGCGATTGTTGGCAATTAGATCTCTGGTTCCTCTGCCTTTTCTAAAACCAGCTTGAACATCAGGAAGTTCATGGTTCACATATTGCTGAAGCCTGGCTCGGAGAATTTTGAGCATTACTTTACTAGCATGTGAGATGAGTGCAATTGTGCGGTAGTTTGAACATTCTTTGGCATTGCCTTTCTTTGGGATTGGAATGAAAACTGACCTTTTCCAGTCCTGTGGCCACTGCTGAGTTTTCCAAAGTTGCTGGCATATTGAGTGCAGCACTTTCACAGCATCATCTTTCAGGATTTGGAATAGCTCAACTGGAATTCCATCACCTCCACTAGCTTTGTTCGTAGTGATGCTTTCTAAGGCCCACTTGACTTCACATTCCAGGATGTCTGGCTCTAGGTCAGTGATCACACCATTGTGATTGTCTGGGTCATGAAGATCTTTTTTGTACAGTACTTCTGTGTATTCTTGCCATCTCTTCTTAATATCTTCTGTTTCTGTTAGGTCCATACCATTGCTGTCCTTTATCGCACCCATCTTTGCATAACTTGCTGATATAACAGGGCAGATTCTTTCAAAGTATAAACAAATTCATAAAGTGTAGGTATTTCAAAACTGCCATTAACTTATTTCAGACCATTATCATTACAATTTGACTTTTATACTGTTAGTAATAAGGAACAATTGAAGGATGGAGGCCGAACTAAGGCAAAGATACTTTGGACAGAAAGGAGTAGACATATTTGATATATATTGGGAGGGAGAATTGGGATGACATCACCAACTCAATAGACATGAGTTTGAGCAAGCTACCAAAGTTGGTGATGGGCAGGGAAGCCTGACATGCTGCAGTCCATGGGGTCACAAAGAGTTGGACACTACTGAGGGACTGAAGTGAACTGAGGACACAGAACAGAGAAGACAGATGAAGGAGAAGGGAAAGATTGGCACATAATATGTTCCTGCCCACATAGGATAAGCCTGTACAGAGAAAGCACCATTATGGAGATCCCGAGGCAATCAAAAAATAGCCTAAGCACATCTGGTACATACAGGCACAGGATGCCATATACCTGAAGGGTTTGGGGCTGATGATATAAGGTAGTAGTAAGAGTGCTAAGCAGAAAGTCCGAGGCTGTTTCCACAAGTTTTCATAGAGTCAGTTTTATTGTTAGTTCTTATCTAGAGAAATTTGCTTGTCAGCAGGTAGGGTTTACTACACAGACAGCACAATTAATCTTTAAACATAAGGTTATTCTTAATTTTGATCCTGTGTGTGTGTGTGCTGTTGTTTCAGTCATTTCCAACTTTGTGACTGTGTGGACTTTAGCTTGTGAGGCTCCTCTGTCCATGGGATTCTCCAGGCAAGAATACTGGAGGGGATTGCCATGCCCTCCTCCAGGGGATCTTCTCAACCCAGGGACTGAACCTGTGTCTTCTGCATTGCAGGTGGATTATTTACTTATTTATTGCTGAGTCACTGGGGAAGCTCAGCCACCAGGGAAGCCCAATTTTTCTCCTATCAGTTGTTAAATGTACCATTCACACTTATTGTCCTTTCTTGTCTGCCATCCTCTAGCTCCTCTACCAATTTCAGTCTCCTGGCTTCCTGGGTGGATGTCTTCATGTTTACCATCTATCCAATCCCCTAGTTTCCCTCACATATCTCTACTCTCTACTCCTTTCCCTTCTTTATTGCTATTATGAAACAAGCTAGTTGGATTAATTCATACTAGTCATGATACAACTATTTTCTGCACTGTTGAAATCTGAAAATAATTTTTAATTTATGCTATAATGTGTATTTCAACACAGCAGATTACATTTTTACATTTTCTTCCTCAAACACATCATGCTTTTCAAAGCTTTCCTTCTAATACTACTTTTCTTCCCTCTGCTGTGAGATTCTTTCTCCTCATGTTCCTAAAAAACTCTTATTCATCTATCACAAGACAATTTCATCATAACTCTTCTTTGAAACCTGTTATGATTTTCCCTAGGCAGAATGAGTTGTTCTTAATCTGTGTTTATAACATCCTGTGTCAGTTCAGTTCAGTTTAGTCACTCAGTGCTATCCGACCCCTTCTGACCCCACAGACTTCATAACACCAGGCCTCCCTGTCCATCACCAACTCCCAGAGCCTACTCAACTCATGTCCATCTCGACAGTGATGCCAGCCAACCATCTCATCCTCCTGTCTTCAATATTTCCCAGCATCAGGGTCTTTTCCAATGAGTCAGTTCTTTGCATTAGGTGGCCAAAGTATTGGAGTTTCAGCTTCAGCATCAATCCTTTCTATGATTATTCAGGACTGATTTCCTAGGATTGACTGGTTGGATCTCCTTGCAGTCCAAGGGACTCTCAAGAGCCTTCTCCAACACCATAGTTCAAAAGCATTAATTCTTCAGCACTCAGCTGTTTTTATAGTCCAACTCTCACATTCATATATGGCTACTGGAAAAACCATAACTTTGACTAGATGGACCTTTGTTATTAAAGTAATGTATCTGATTTTTAATAGACTCTCTATGTTTGTCATAGCTTTTCTTCCAAGGAGCAAGCATCTTAATTTCATGGCTGCAGTCACCATCTGCAGTGATTTTGGAGCCCAAGAAAATAAAGTCTGACACTGTTTTCATTGTTTCCCCATCTATTTGCCATGAAGTGATGGGACCAGATGCCATGATGTTAGTTTTCTGAATGTTGAGCTTTAAGCCAACTTTTTCACTCTCCTCTTTCACTTTCATCAAGAGGCTCTTTAGTTCTTCTTCACTTTCTGCCACTAGGTTGGTATCATCTGTATATCTGAGGTTATTGATATTTCTCCTGGAAATCTTGATTCCAGCCCAGCATTTCTCATGAGATACTCTGCATATAAATTAAATAAGCAGAGTAACAATATACAGCCTTGACATACTCCTTTTCCTATTTGGAACCAGTCCGTTGTTCCATGCCCAGTTCTAACTGTTGCTTCCTGACCTGCATACACATTTCTCAAGAGGCAGGTCAGGTGGTCTGGTATTCCCATCTCTTTCAGAAGTTTCCACCGTTTGTTGTGATCCACACAGTCAAAGGCTTTGGCATATTCAATAAAGGAGAAATAGATGTTTTTCTGGAACTCTCTTGCTTTTGTGATGATCCAGTGGATGTTGGCAATTTGATCTCTGGTTCCTCTGGCTCTTGTAAAACCAGAGAACATCTGGAAATTTATAGTTCACGTATTGTTGAAGCCTGGCTTGAAGAATTTTGAGTGGCACTGGAGTGAGCGGTGGCTCCATGGTGCTGGAGTTAGCGGCCATGAGGAGACACCTCATGTCCAAGGTCAGGACTGGGGGCTGCACTTTGCTCAGGAGCCATGAGGAGAAACCCACATCCAAGGTTAGAGAAACCCCAGTAAGACGGTGGGCACTGGAGTGGCTGTAAGGAGATACCCCACGCTCAAGGGCAAGGAAGCCTCAGCAAGATGGTAAGAGAGACAAATTCACATCTAGAATCAAACCCCTGTAGAGCCTCAGGTCAGGTAAAACGATGTGTTCCTAGGGAGGGATTGGAGGCAGGAGAAGGGGATGACAGAGGATGAGATGGTTGGATGGCATCACTGACTCGACGGACGTGAGTCTCAGTGAACTCCGGGAGTTGGTGATGGACAGGGAGGCCTGGCGTGCTGCGATTCATGGGGTCGCAAAGAGTCGGACACGACTGAGTGACTGATCTGATAGAGATCAATAGTTTTTTGAAGGTAACAAAGAACTTCCAGATGTTCAAGACTAGACATTACATTTCTATTAAAGAAAACACTAAAAGTTGAAGTAGAGTGGTAGACAGAGGCTTTCCTTTTGCAATACTAAGTGGTGCCCTTTTCAAGTGTCTAAATATTTTTGTCAGCAGTGTTTTTATCCAAATATGGTTGTATGCTTTCATGGTGCTATAATTTTAGTCACACAAAAACATCCTAATTGTGCCTTTTTTAAGAAAATTCAGATACATAAAATACTACTGTAAATTTTAGGATTCAGTGGTTTTAGTATATTTAAAATGTTGTACAGCTATCACTACCATCTACTTACAGAACATTTTCCTCATTGAAAAAAGAAGCACTTTGCCTATTAGCAGTGACTTCCCACCCTAGGGAAGTCCTCAGCACATGGAAACCAATAATATGCTTTCTATCTATGGATTTGTCTTTTGCAAATGTTTCATATAAAAAGATTCATACAGAATGTGGCCTTCTGAATCCAATTTCTTTCACTTGAAATAGTGTTTTCAAGGTTCATTCATTCTTTAGCATATGTCAGTACTTTTTTTTCCTTTTATGGCAGAATAATATACCATTTATATAGATATACCACATTTTGTTTATCTAGTCACTGTTGGATGGACATTTAGGTTGTTTCTAAGTTTTGGTTGTTTTGAATAATGCCTCTATGAACATTCATATAAAATATATGTGTGAAAACATATTTCTAATTCTCTTGGGTACACACACACACACATACACACATACCTGGAAGCTGGGTCACATGATATATTTGTGTTTAACTTTTAGAGAGACTATTGAACTTTATTTCATAGTGGCTGCAACACTTCACAATGACACCAAAAATGTATGAGGATTCCAAATTATTCACATCCTTGACAAAACTTGTGATTTTCAGTTTTTAAAATTGTAGCCATCTTAGCGGGTATGGAGTTGTGTCTCATTCTAGTTTTGATTTACATATCCCTGATGACTAATGGTGAGAATCTTTCCTTGTGTTTATTGTCCATTTCTATAAATTCTTTGTATAAATATCTATTAAATCCTTTGTCCCACTTTATAAATTGAACTATTTGTCCTTTCTATTGTTGAGTTGTAAGAGCTTTTATACATTCAGGATGGTAGATCCTGATGAGACATATAATTTTCACATAGTTTATCCCATTATATGTGTCGTCTTTTCAATATTTTTGTAGTGTTTTTGGATGCATAAATTGATTGTAATTTTGATAAGTCTTATTATCAGGGTGTGTGTGTGTGTGTGTGTGTGTGTGTGTGTGTGTGTGTGTGTGTTTGCTGCTTATGCTCTAGGTGTCATGTCTTATAAAGCATTGCCTAATACAAGGTAAAGAAGATTTACAGCTTTATTTCCCCACAACTTTTATAATTTTATCTCACATTTAGTTCTGTCATCCATTTTGAGTTAATTTTTATGTACAGTGTGAAGAGAACAAAGCAATACCTTTCCATGTGAACTTATTCAGAGTTCATTTATTTCTGAATGCTCAATTATATTTCACTAATGTATATGCCTATCCTTATGCCAGGGCCACATTGTCTTTATTGCTATAACTTTGTAGTAACTTTTAAAATTGGGAAAAATGAGCCCTCCACTTTTGCTGTCCTTTTTCAAGATTTTTCTTTTTTTTTGTTATTATCGTGGATTTCTTGCATTTCCACATGAACTTGAGGATTTGTTAATTTTTGAAAAATAGCAATTGGACTTTAGATAGAGACTACATTGACTTTGTAGATCAATCTGGGGAACATTGCCAGCTTAATATTAAGTTTTCTAACCAGGAACACAGACTATCTTTATATTGATTTACATTTTCTCTAATTTATTTAAATAATTTTGGTTTTCTTAACGAGGTATCATAAATCTCTTAAGCTTTCTTCATTATTTTGTTTTCTTTTTGTTCCTATGATTGAATGATTTCCAGTGGCCTGTCTTTGAGTTCCCTGATCCTTTGTTTTGTTTGATCTGGTTTACTGTTGAGCCCCTCTAGGAATTTTTCAGTTCAGTTATTGTATTCTTTAGCTCTGAGATTTCTGTTTATTGCTTTTGAAATATTTTCTATCACTTTGTTGAAATTCTCACTTTGTTCTTTCATGATCTCCTGACTTTGTTGAGCATCTTTATGATGGTTATTTTAAATTATCTGTGAGGTAAATTATATATCACTATTAGAATTGGGTCCTAGAGATTTATCTTGTCTCTTTGTTTGAAACATATTATGTTAGCTAGAGTGAGAGGCTACTTTAAGTGTTTCATACTAGTTCAAGCTGCTCTCTTTGTTTTTCATAGTGCTTAGGTATCTAGAGTATGCTTGGATTCATCAGCACTCTGAGACAAGTGAGACAGAGCCAGTGTTTTTGGCATCTCCCAGAAATTTAGAACATTAGATAGGTAGTCCAACTCTTTCTCTCCCCAGGGAGAAGTTGAGAGGGAGCTAGGTGGTTCCTTTTAATCATATGGCACCGTGCCAAGAATAGGTATTATGATGAGATAATTTTCCTACTGCCTTTGATGTGACTAGTTTCATGTTTTCCTAGGGTATAGAAACTCTCAATTAGATTCCAGATTTCTCACAAAAAGAATTTGTTCACATACTGTTACTGATTCAGTGTGCCTATGAGGGGATGTGGGGTCTAGGGTTTCTACCATTTTGACATCACTCCTGCTTTATTCTTTTTTAATGTAGATATTTAGAGCTGTAAATTCCCTGAAAACATAATTCTCTTTGATTCCCATTTGTTTTAGTACATTGTACTTCTCCAAGTTGTTTTTGTTCCTCCCAAATTTTGCATGTAATTTCTTCTCTTACCCATTTTTTATTTAGAAATGTGTTATTCAATTTCTATATATTTATGAATTTTACAAATTTCTTTTTTGTTATTGATTTCTAATTGAATTCTCTTCTGGTTGGAAAACATATTTTGTGTGATTCCAATCTTTTAAAATTTATTGTGACATTTTTTATGACCTAACATGTGGTCTATCCATATGTTACATGGCAAAATGCTCCATGAACAATTAAGAATACTGTGTATTCTGCTGTTTGTGGATGGAGAGTTCTATAGAAGTCTGTTAGGATTAGACAGGTTGATTTATAATGTAAAATTTTGTATTTCCTTATTGATCTTCTGTTTACAGTTTTCTATCCATTATCAAGACTACATTATTGATATGTCCACCAATTATTGTTACATGTCAAGTATGTTAGTTTTTTTG
The DNA here is from genome assembly GCF_029407905.1 of Bubalus kerabau. Taxonomy (NCBI): domain Eukaryota; kingdom Metazoa; phylum Chordata; class Mammalia; order Artiodactyla; family Bovidae; genus Bubalus; species Bubalus kerabau. The sequence goes on along the minus strand of NC_073647.1, from coordinate 53,749,856 downwards.
CCTCATTAAATTTGGTGCTCTATACTTAGGGCACACATACTTATAATTGTTATATTTTCTTGGGCTCTCTTTGATTATGAAATGTCTCTTTTGTTTCTAATAATGTTTCATTTTAAATTATATTTTTAATTGATTTTTATTGGAGTATAGTTGATTTACAATACTGCGTCAGTTTCTGCTTACAGCAAAGTGAATCAGTAATAAATATACACTCTACTTTTTCACTTTGAAAGTGTTACAACTGAGAGATTTTAGATTCTTTCCCAATACAGGTCATTACAGATATTGAGTAGAGTTCCCTGTGCTATACAGTAGGTCCGTATCCAGTTCAGTTCAGTTCAGTCACTCAGTCATGTCCGACTCTTTGCGACCCCATGAACCACATGCACATCAGGTCTCCCTATCCATCAGCAACTGCCAGAGTCTACGCAAACCCAGGACAATTGAGTCGGTGATGCCATCCAACCATCTCATCCTCTGTGGCCCCCTTCTCCTCCTGCCCTCAATCTTTCTCAGCATAAGCGTCTTTAAAAATGAGTCAGCTCTTCACATCAGTGGCCCAAAGTATTGGAGCTTCAGCTTCAACATCAGTCCTTCCAATGAGCACCCAGGACTGATCTCCTTTAGGATGGACTGGTTGGATCTTCTTGCAGTTTACAGGACTCTCAGGAGTCTTCTCCAACACCACAGCTCAAAAGCATCAATTCTTTGGCGCTCAGCTTTCTTTCTCGTCCAACTTTCACATCCAAACATGACTACTGGAAGAACCAGAGCATGCCTAGATGGACCTTTGTTGGCAAAGTAATGTCTTTGCTTTTCAATATGCTATCTAGGTTGGTCATAACTTTCCTTCCAAGGAGTAAGCGTCTTTTAATTTCATGGCTGCAGTCAGCATCTGCAGTGCTTTTGGATCCCAGAAAAATAAAGTCTGACACTGTTTCCACTGTTTCCCCATCTATTTCCCATGAAGTGATGGGACCGGATGCCATGATCTTCGTTTTCTGAATGTTGAGCTTTAAGCCGACTTTTTAACTTTCATCAAGAGGCTCTTTAGTTCTTATTCACTTTCTGCCATAAGGGTGGTGTCATCTGCATATTTGAGGTTATTAATATTTCTCCTGGTAATCTTGATCCCAGCTTGTGTTTCCTCCAGCCCAGTGTTTCTCATGATGTACTCTGCATATAAGTTAAATAAGCAGGGTGACAATATACAACCTTGATGTACTCCTTTTCCTATTTGGAACCAGTCTGTTGTTCCATGTCCAGTTCTACCTGTTGCTTCTTGACCTGCATACAGGTTTCTCAAGAGGCAGGTCAGGTGTTCTGGTATTCCCATCTCTTGAAGGATTTCCCACAGTTTATTGTGATCCACACAGTCCAAGGCTTTGGCATAGTCAATAAAGCAGAAATAGATATTTTTCTGGAACTCTCTTGCTTTTTCAATGATCCAGAAGATGTTGGCAATTTATCTCTGGTTCCTCTGCCTTCGGGCGTGCCATAGCGCAGGCGGCTGCGGCAGGTGCGCCATAGCACGGCCAAGAGGAGCCACCCCACGTCCGAGGTCAGGGGCAGCGGCCGAGAGTACAAGACTGTGGCGGCGCAGCAACGGCCGAGAGGAGCACCCCGCGTTTGAGGTCGGGGGGTCGGCTGAGAGGAGATACCCAGCGTCCGAGGTCAGGGGCGGTGACCAGGAGGAGCTACCCCATGCCCCTAAGCACAAGACCAGGGGCAATGGCCAGGAGGAGCTACCCCACACCCCTACGCCGGAGGCCAGGGGAAGCGGCCGAAAGGAGCAACCCATGCCTGAGGCCAGGGGCGGCAACGAGAGGAGTTACCCCACATCTGAGGTCAGGGGCGGCGGCAGGGAGGAGCTACCCCATGACCCCATGCCCGAGGCCAGGGGTGGCAGCCGGGAGGAGCAACCCATGCCCGAGGCCAGGGGCAGCGACGAGAAGAGTTACCCGGAGCCGTGGCGGTGCGGGCGCCAGAGGGCCTAGAGGAGCTATCCCACATTGAAGGTCAGGAAGGGTGGCGGTGAGGAGATATCCCTAGTCCAAGGTAAGGAGCAATGGCTGCACTTTGCTGGAGCAGCTGTGAAGAAATACCCAATGCCCAAGGTAAGAGAAACCCAAGTAAGATGGTAGGTATTGCAAGAGGGCATCAGAGGGCAAACACACTGAAACCATACTCACAGAAAACTAGTCAATCTAATCATACTAGGATCACAGCCTTGTCTAACTCAAAGAAATTAAGCCATGCCCGTGGGGCAACCCAAGATGGGCAGGTCATGGTGGAGAGATCTGACAGAATGTGGTCCACTGGAGAAGGGAATGGCAAACCACTTCAGTATTCTTGCCTTGAGAACCCCATGAACAGTATTAAAAGGCAAAATGATAGGATACTGAAAGAGAAACTCCCCAGGTCAGTAGGTACCCAGTATGCTACTGGAGATCAATGGAGAAATAACTCCAGAAAGAATGAAGGGATGGAGCCAAGCAAAAACAATACCCAGCTGTGGATGTGACTGGTGATAGAAGCAAGGTCTGATGCTGTAAAGAGCAATATTGCATAGGAACCTGAAATGTCAGGTCCATCAATCAAAGCAAATTGGAAGTGGTCAAACAAGAGATGGCAAGAGTAAATGTCGACATTCTAGGAATCAGCAAACTAAAATGGACTGGAATGGGTGAATTTAACTCAGATGACCATTATATCTACTACTGTGGGCAGGAATCCCTCAGAAGAAATGGAGTGGCCATCATGGTCAACAAAAGAGTCCGAAATGCAGTACTTGTATGCAATCTCAAAAACGACAGAATGATCTCTGTTCATTTCCAAGGCAAACCATTCAATATCAGAGTAATCCAAGTCTATGCCACAACCAGTAATGCTGAAGAAGCTGAAGTTGAACGGTTCTATGAAGACCTACAAGACCTTTTAGAACTAACACCCAAAAAAGATGTCCTTTTCATTATAGGGGACTGGAATGCAAAAGTAGGAAGTCAAGGAACACCTGGAGTAACAGGCAAATTTGGCCTTGGAATATGGAATGAAGCACGGCAAAAACTAACAGAGTTTTGCCAAGAAAACGCACAGGTCATAACAAACACCCTCTTCCAACAACACAAGAGAAGACTCTATACATGGACATCACCAGATGGTCAACACCGAAATCAGATTGATTATATTCTTTGCAGCCAAAGATGGAGAAGCTCTATACAGTCAGCAAAAACAAGACCAGGAGCTGACTGTGGCTCAGACCATGAACTCCTTATTGCCAAATTCAGACTTAAATTGAAGAAAGTAGGGAAAACCACTAGACCATTCAGGTATGACCTAAATCAAATCCCTTATGATTATACAGTGGAAGTAAGAAATAGATTTAAGGGCCTAGATCTGATAGATAGAGTGCTTGATGAACTATGGAATGAGGTTCGTGACATTGTACAGGAGACAGGGATCAAAACCATCCCCATGGAAAAGAAATGCAAAAAAACAAAATGGCTGTCTGGGGAGGCCTTACAAATAGCTGTGAAAAGAAGAGAAGCGAAAAGCAAAGGGGCAAAGGAAAGACATAAACATCTGAATGCAGAGTTCCAAAGGATAGCAAGAAGAGATAAGAAAGCCTTCCTCAGTGATCAATGCAAAGAAATAGAGGAAAACAACAGAATGGGAAAGACTAGGGAACTCTTCAAGAAAATCAGAGATACCAAAGGAACATTTCATGCAAAGATGGGCACGATAAACGACATAAATGGTATGGACCTAACAGAAGCAGAAGATATTAAGAAGAGATGGCAAGAATACACAGAAGAACTGTACAAAAAAGATCTTCACGACCCAGATAATCATGATGGTGTGATCACTGACCTAGAGCCAGACATCCTGGAATGTGATTTTTCCTGTGGTCATGTATGGATGTGAGAATTGGACTGTGAAGAAATCTGAGTGCTGAAGAATTGATGCTTTTGAACTGTGGTGTTGGAGAAGACTCTTGAGAGTCCCTTGGACTGCAAGGAGATCCGACCAGTCCATTCTGAAGGAGATCAGCCCTGGGATTTTTTTTGCAAGGAATGATGCTAAAGCTGAAACTCTAGTACTTTCGCCACCTCATGCGAGCAGTTGACTCATTGGAAAAGACTCTGATGCTGGGAGGGGTTGGGGGCAGGAGAAGAAGAGGACGACAGAAGATGAGATGTCTGATGGCATCACTGACTCGATTGACGTGAGTCTCAGTGAACTCTGGGAGTTGGTGATGGATAGGGAGGCCTGGCGTGCTGCGATTCATGGGGTCGCAAAGAGTCACACACGACTGAGTGACTAATCTGATCTCATCTGATCTGATCCTCTTCCTTTTCTAAAACCAGCTTGAGCATCTGGAAGTTCAACGTTCACATATTGCTGAGGCCTGGCTTGGAGAATTTTAAGCATTACTTCACTAGCTTGTGAGATGAGTGCAGTTGTGCTGTTGCTTGAGCATTCTTTGTCATTGCCTTTCTTTGGGATTGGAATGAAAACTGACCTTTTCGACTCCTGTGGCCACTGCTGAGTTTTCCAAATTTGCTAGCATATTGAGTGCAGCACTTTCACAGCATCATCTTCCAGGATTTGAAATATCTCATCTGATATTCCATCACCTCCACTAGTTTTGTTCATAGTGATGCTTTCTAAGGCCCACTTGACTTCTCATTCCAGGATGTCTGGCTCTAGGTGAGTGATCACACCATTGTGATTATCTGGGTCGTGAAGATCTTTTTTGTACAGTTCTTCTGTGTATTCTTGCTACCTCTTCTTAATATCTTCTGCTTCTCTTAGGTCCATATTCGTTACCAATTTTATATGCAGTAATGTGTGTATGTCAATCCCAATCTGCCAATTTTTCCCCCTATCCCCCTGGTAATGCTAACTTTGTTTTCTACATCTGCGATTCTATTTCTGTTTTGTAAATAACTTCTTTTGTTCTGGTTTTTTTTTTTTTTTTTTTAAGCTTGCACATATAAACCGTATCACATGATATCTGTCTTTGTCTTTTTCACTCAGTATGACAATCACTGGATCCATCCATGTTGCTGCAAATGACATTATGTTGTTCTTTTTTTATGACTACATAATATTCCATCATATATATGTACCACATCTTGATATTTGTATAACCACTCAATCTCTATTTTGGATACCGATATCAAAGCATGTATTTTCTTATCCATTTAGTTTCCACTCTTTTGTGTTTTTTAATATAAAATGCTTCACTTTTAGAGAGCATATAGTTGGGTTTTTAGATCCATTCAGCAAATATCTGTCTTTTAATTGGAAGATATAATCTGTTTAACATGCTGTAACAAGGTAGGATTATGTCTGCAGTTTTGGTACTAGTTTTCTATGTTTATGCCTTGTTTAATCTTAATTTTTTCATTGTTATATTATTTAGTTTTAAATATGTATCTTCTTTTGTACCATTTTAGATTCTTGGCCATTTTTTCTTCTATATATTTTGAGTTAATTTTTCCCTGATAGCCTCATAGATTAAAATTAACTTAGCTTGGATAAATACCAATTTAATCAATAATATACAGATATTTTGTTTCTATGTACAATATCTCTTTCCTCCATTTATTTTTCTATTATTATCTCAAGTTGAATTGCTATACATTTTATGCATATCAGCACAAGTTAATAATTTCTTTATGTAGTTGTCTTTTAAATCAGATAGATGAAGGAAGTTATAACAGAAAATACATTTATACTATCTTTTTTGTTTGCCTATGTGGTTACCTTTACTGATTTTCTTTATATATTCTTAAGAATTTGAGTTACTGTCAATTGTTCTTTCATCTCAACTTGAAGGGCTCATTTTTTTCTATTCCTTTAATTTCGATTAAATTTTTGTTTTTAATATTGGAATATAGCTGATTAACAATGTTGTGTTAGTTTCAAGTGTATGGCAAACTGATTCATTTATATGCATACCTATTCTTTTTCAAATTCTCTTTCCATTTAAGTTATTATAGAATATCGAGAAGATTTCCCTGTTCTATACACTAGGTGCTTGTTGGTTATATATTTTATATATAGCAGTGTATACATGTCAATCCCAAACTCCAAATATATCCCTTCTACCCTTTCTCCCTCGTAACCATAAGTCTGTTCACCAAGTCTGTGAGTCTATTTCTGTTTTGTAAATAAGTTCATTAGTATCATTTTTTTTTTAGATTCTGCATATAAGCAATATAATATACTTGTCTTTCTCTGTCTGGTTTATTCATTTAGTATGATCATCTTTAGGTCCATGTTGCTGCAAATGGTTTTATTTCATTCTTTTTAGTGCCTGAATAATATTCCATTGTATACATGTACCACATCTTCTTTATCCATTCATCTGACAATGGACATTTAGTTTGCTTCCATGGCTCGGCTATTGTAATAGTGCTGCAATGAATATTGGGTGTATGTATCTTTTGCAATTATGGTTTTCTGTGGATATATGCCCAGGAGTAGAGATTGCTGGATCATAGAGTAATTCTATTTTTAGTTTTTTAAGGAACCTCCATACTGTTCTCCATAGTGGCTGTACCAATTTACATTCCCACCATTAGTGTAAGAGAGTTCAAAGGGTTCCTTTTTTGCATTTCTTTTTGAGCAGGTCTCCTGGCATCAAATTTTGTGTTTTTATTTTTCTGAGAATGTCTAACTTTCTGCTTTAAATTTCAAGGATAGTATTTCTTTTCTGCATGTAGAATACATGATTGATTTTTTTTTCCCCTTCAGTGGCATAAAAGTTGAAGCCCACTCTCTTCTGGCCTCCATGGTTTCTGGTGAAAAACAGCTGTTAATGTTATTGAGGATCCCTTATTAACTCACGAAGCACTTTTCTCTTGCTCCTTTCAAAATTCTCTCTTACTCTTTGGCTTTCAACATTTTGACGGTAATCTGTATAGATGTGAATTGCTTTGATTTTATCCTGCTTAAATTTTGTTGAGCTTCTTGGATTTGTAGATTAATTTTTTAATAAAATTTGGAAAATTTTCAGCCATTATTTCTTCAAATATTCTTTATTCCTCTTTTTCATTATCTCCTCTGCTTTGGTCTTACCCATTATCCACATGTCATATGCTTGATGTATGTCACATGCTTGTCTCAAAAGTCTCTGAGGCTCTTCTCATTTTTCTTCATTCTTTTTTTTTTTTCAGTTTCTTAGACCTTCACATTTAAGCTGAAACTTTTCTGAATTTGTTTATTAGCTCTGGATTTTGCTGCTGTTGATTTGAGTTTTTATATATTTTGTACACATCCTTCACAAATAGGTTAGTTTCTTTTCTAATCTGGGTGTCTTGTGTTTCTTTCCTTGCCTAATTGCTCTGACTAGAACCTCCAATACTATGCTGAATAGCAGTTGGAAAGCAGATATCCTTGTTTTGTCTTTTAACTCAGGAGGAATACTTTCAATATCTCATCACTGAATATGAAGTTAACTGTGGATATGCATAAATGAAATTTATATTGACAGAGAAGTTTCCTTCTAGTTTTCTGAGTGCTTTTATTATGAAAGTATATGTGATTTGTGCTATACATTTTGTAAATTAATTGAGGTGTTCATTTTCTTTCACTACATTAATGCTGTATGCCCCCACCAGTAACACTGGGGAAGCTGAAGTTGAACAGTTCTGTGAAGACCTACAAGACCTTCTAGAACTAACACCCAAAAAAGATGTCCTTTTCATTATAGGGGACTGGAATGCAAAAGTAGGAAGTCAAGAAGCACCTGGAGTAACAGGCAAATTTGGCCTTGGAGTACAGAATGAAGCAGGGCAAAGGCTAATACAAGAGAACACACTGGTCATAGCAAACACCCTCTTCCAACAACACAAGAGAATACTCTACACATGGACATCACCAGATGGTCGACACTGAAATCAGATTGATTATATTCTTTGCAGCCAAAGATGGAAAAGCTCTCTACAGTCAGCAAAAACAAGACTGTGAGCTGACTGTGGCTTGGATCATGAACTCCTTATTGCCAAATTCAGACTGAAATTGAAGAAAGTGGAGAAAGCCATTAGACCATTCAGGTATGACCTAAATCAAATCCTTTATGACTATACAGTGGAAGTGAGAAATAGATTTAAGGGACTAGATCTTATAGACAGAGTGCCTGATTAACTATAGACGGAGGTTCGTGACATTGTACAGGAGATGGGAATCAAGATGATCCCCAAGAAAAAGAAATGCAAAAAAGCAAAATGGCTGTCTGAGGAGGGCTTACAAAAAGCTGTGAAAAGAAGGGAAGTTAAAAGCAAAGGAGACAAGGAAAGATATACCCATTTGAATGCAGAGTTCCAAAGAATAGCAAGGAGAGATAAGAAAGCCCTCTTCAGGGATCAATACAAAGAAAGAGAGGAAAAAAATAGAATGGGAAAGACTAGAGATATCTTCAAGAAAATTAGATACCAAGGGAATATTTCATGCAAAGATGGGCACAATAAAGGACAGAAATTGTAGGGATGAAACAGAATCAGAAGATATTAAGAAGAGGAGGCAAGAATAGACAGAAGAACTGTACAAAAAAGATCTTCATGACACAGATAATCACTATGGTGTGATCACTCACCTACAGCCAGACATCCTGGAATGTGATGGCAAGTGGGCCTTAGGAAGCATCACTATGAACAAAGCTAGTGCAGGTGATGGAATTCCAGTTGAGAGATTTCAAATCCTGGAAGATGATGCTGTGAAAGTGCTGCACTCATTATCATTTCCAAATTATGCCAGCAAATTTTGAAAACTCAGCAGTGGCCACAAGACTGGAAAAGGTCAGTTTTCATTCCAATCCCAAAGAAAGGCAATGCCAAAGAATGCTCAAGCTACCACACAATTGCACTCATCTCACACGCTAGTGAAGTAATGCTTAAAATTTTCCAAGCCAGGCTTCAGCAATATGTCTATTGTTTACAAAAGTTTGACAAGTGTTGCTGTTAAGTCTTCTTTAAATGTTTGGTAAATTTCAAACATTAATTCATCTGGTCCTGGAATTTTCTTTGTTTTGAGTTTTATACAACTATTAAATATTTGTCCTCATTATAGGTCTATTCAGATTCTCTGTTTCTTTTGAGTTAGAATTACTCTTTTTAATATTTGTGTCTTAGGAATTTGTCCCTTTCATCTAAACTACTGGATTTGTTCTCATATTGTTTGTTCCTTTTTATTTCTTTAAAGGAGGTAAAAATTACTTCATTCTCTCTGTCTTTTAGTTGTGTCTTCTTTTTGATTAGTCAGTTTATCTAAAGATTTGTCAATTTTGTTGGTCTTTTCAAAGGAAAAAACTTTTAATTTCATTGGTTCTCTTATTTTTGTATTATCTAAAATATCTGTTTCTCCTCTATTCTATATTGCTTTGTTCATTCTGCCAACTTGGGTTTAATTTTCTCTCTTTTTTTTTTAATGCCTTATGTTATATAGTTAAGTCATTGATTTTAGATACTTCTTATTTTGACTGAAGATGTTTACTGCTGTAAATTTCCCTCTGAGCACTGCTTTCACTACATCCTATTAATTTCAATATATTGGTTTTATTTTTCAAAAGTCTCAAAGTACTTTTTAATTCCCATGGTGACATTCTTTGTTTAAGAGTATATTGTTTAATTTCCACATTATCTATGAAATTTCTAATTTTCCTTCTGTTATTAATTGTCATTGTATTCAGAGATCCTCATGATTTCCATCTTTTTAAAAGTATTGAAAATTCATTTGCAGCCTAAAATATTGTATTTTTTGGAGAATGCACCATGTCCTCTTGGAAAAAATATATACTCTGCACTTTTTGCGTGGATTGTTCTGTATATACATGTTTCTTATGCCCAACTGATTTGTAGTATTTTTAAAGTTCTCCATTTTATTATTTATCTTATTTCTAGACTTTCTATCAGTTATTGAAAGTTACATATTGAGATCTCCAAATATTATTATAGAAATATTTATTTCTCCCCAAATATGACAGTTTTTCTTTCATATATTTTTGAGTCTTCCTATTAGAGGTGTATGTGTTTGTAATTGTTACATCTTCTTAGTTGCTTTACCCTTTAAGCAATGTATTGCCAACATCTGCTGGATCATCAAAAAAGCAAGAGAGTTCAAGAAAAACATCAATTTCTGCTTTATTTACTATGCCATAAGCCTTTGACTGTGTGGATCACAAACAACTGTGGAAAATTCTGAAAGAGATGGGAATACCAGACCACCTGACCTGCCTCTTGAGAAATTTGTATGCAAGTCAGGAAGCAACAGTTAGAACTGGACATGGAACAACAGACTGGTTCCAAATAGGAAAAGGAGTACATCAAGGCTGTATATTGTCACCCTGCTTATTTAACTTATATGCAGAGTACATCGTGAGAAACGCTGGGCTGGAAGAAGCACAAGCTGGAATCGAGATTGCCAGGAGAAATATCAATAATCCCAGATATGCAGATGACAACACCCTTATGGCAGAAAGTGAAGAGGAACTAAAAAGCCTCTTGATGAAGGTAAAAGAGGAGAGTGAAAAAGTTGGCTTAAAACTCAACATTCAGAATACGAAGATCATGGCATCTGGTTCCATCACTTCATGAGAAATAGATGGGGAAACACTGGAAACAGTGTCAGACTTTATTTTTTTGGGGCTCCAAAATCACTGCAGATGGTGACTGCAGCCATGAAATTAAAAGACGCTTACTCCTTGGAAGAAAAGTTATGACCAACCTAGGTAGCATATTGAAAAGCAGAGACATTACTTTGCCAACAAAGGTCCGTCTAGTCAAGGCTATTGTTTTTCCAGTGGTCATGTATGGATGTGAGAGTTGGATTGTGAAGAAAGCTGAGGGCTGAAGAATTGATGCTTTTGAAGTGTGGTGTTGGAGAAGACTCTTGAGAGTCCCTTGGACTGCAAGGAGATCCCACCAGTCCATTCTGAAGGAGATCAGTCCTGGGTGTTCTTTGGAAGGAATGATGCTAAAGCTGAAACTCCAGTACTTTGGCCACGTCATGTGAAGAGTTGACTCATTGGAAAAGACTCTGATGCTGGGAGGGATTGGGGGCAGGAGGAGAAGGGGACGACAGAAGATGAGATGGTGGATGGTATCACTGACTCTATGGACGTGAGTCTGAGTGAACTCCGGGAGTAGGTGTTGGACAGGGAGGCCTGGCGTGCTGTGATTCATGGGGTCGCAAAGAGTCGGACACGACTGAACGACTGAACTGAACTGAGCTGAACTGATTGTGTGATATATTTGTCTCTTATAACAGTTTTTAAATTAAAGTCTCTTTTAGTCTAATTATGGAGTTTTATTATAAAGGATCAGCTAACATGATTATGGAGTTGGGTAAAGCTTAAGATCTGTATGCAAGTTGACTAGCTAGAGACACAGGAAAGATGATAGTTTTATTTTAAATTAAATCCAAACGTGTGACAACCAAAACAGCTGATGTTTTAATTCCTGTCTGAAGGCAGGCAGGAAAAATTCCTATATCTCAGCTCAAAGATAGGAATAATTTTTTCTTTTTTTTCCCACTGAGGGGAAAGGTTAACCTTTTTATTCAGACCCTCAACTGATTGGATTAGAGCCGCCCACATTAGTGAAGGCAACCTGCTTTATCCAGTCTACCAGCATAAATATTAATATCATACAAATATGCTCTCGTAAAAGCACCCAAGTTAATGTTTGACCAAATATTTGTGTAGCCTGCAGCCAAGTAAAATTGACACATAAAATTAACCACCGTAAAGTATATTGTCTGATATTTGTATAGCCAGCCCAGCTTTCTTTAGGTATTATTTCTATAGAATATCTTTTCCCATTCTTTCACTTTTAGCTAATTTGTGTCTTTGGATCTAAAGTGAGTCTCTTGTAGACAACAGACAGTTTGGTACTGTTTTCTATCCATTATGTCAACTTCTGCTTTTTAATTGGTGTTTAATTAATTTACAGTTGGAGTGATTATTAATGAGAACTTTTTCTTGCCATTTCTTATTTGTTTCCTATATGCCATAAATACATTTTTTCTGTGTTTTTAAGAATTTGATCATAATGTGTCTTGCTGTGGATCTCTTTAAGCTCATTCTGATTGGAGTTCTTTCAGTATCACCTTTCATTTGATTTGAGACTCTTTGGCCATTGTTTCTTAAAATATTCTTTTTAAATCTTTCTCTTTCTCCTCTCCTATACTCTTATAATGCATACAGTGATAATCTTGAGAGTGTTTTTCAGATCCCTTAGGTTCTAGTGATTATTCTTTTTTTTTTTTTTTATTTTGGTCTAGTGATTACTAATTTTTTTTTCTTTCTGACCTTCAGATTGCATAATTTCAGTTAACATGTTTAGTTCATTTACAAAGTTAAATGCTTTCTCCATCCTATGCAAATCTGCATTTCAACCCTCTAGACAATTTTTCATTTCAGCTATTGTAATTTTCAATATTAGAATTTCAATTTGGTTTCTTTTTATAATCTCTTTACTTAAACTATCAATTTATTAAATCATTATTCTCCTAATTTTTTTTTTAATTCCTTGTCCATGTTTTTTTCAACTCTTTGTCCATGTTTATTTAACCTTGAAAATATTTAAAGTCGTTGTCTAGTGAATCAAATGTCTGGGTTAGTCAGGAATGTCTGGTTAGTCAGAAAATTTCTATCAACCTATTTTTTTTTCCTGTAGATGTATCACACATTCCTATTTCTTTGCATGTCTCATAATTTTCTGTTGAAAGTGTATATTTAGCTATTATGGTTACGTTCAGCTTCCCAGGTGACCCAGAGTGGTAAAGAACCCACTTGCTAATACAGGATACATAATGAGACTCAAGTTCAATGCCTGAGTTGAGAAGATCCCCTGGAGGAGAGTACATCAACCCATTGCAGTATTCTTGCCTGGAGAACCCCATGGACAGAGGTACCTGTCAGTCCATGGAGTCACAAAAGAGTCAGACACGACTGAAGCCACTTATCAAACATGGTAACTGAAAATCAGATTTACCCTCCTCCTCAGGGCTTACTGCTCTTGTGTTTATTTATTTGCTGGGTTTTTTTTTTTTTTTTTTTTTTTTTTTTTTTTGCTTGGGCTGCAGTTGTACCTTTCCTCAGGACTATTTCAAATGTTTTTTTTTTTTTTTTCTAAGATTGTGGGTTTTTTTTGTCATGAATGGCCATAGAAGTCTCTGTTCTATTTTGTCAGTGGATATACAATTATAACGAAGTGCTTTACTTAATGTGTGTTCCCTATAAGCATAGAAAAGAAAATAAGCAAACAAAAACCAAACTTCCCCATACTTTGCAGATTAGCTCTGAGACAGTATACTTCTTTCATACCTAGGCACTCCATCCTAGGTTTTTGACCCTCTTTTTTGTCCTCTTTCAGAAAACAAACTGGTTCTTACTATTATCATCCAATAATGTATAACACTTTTATAGCAAACATTTGATTGCAACGATTCTGATATATCATGATTTATATTGTGTTCTTTCTTTATATGTGACAGCACAACACAATATGTAACTCACAGTCTGTAAGTCAGAAATTGGTACAACATCCACCTATATGAAGTTCCCTTGTAAAAGTTGATAAAAGCAAGTATTAATTTTCTATTGCTGCTGAAATAAATTTCCAGTGATTTAAATATTAAAAAAAAATACCTTTTGTATTATAGTTCAGTGGATCACAAGTTCAACATGATTTGGTTGTTCTAAAATCAATGTTTTGACAAAGCTATTTTCCTTTCCTCAGACTCTAGGGAAAAATCTATTTCCTTGTTTTGCTTTTCCAGCTTCTTAAGGTCTTGATGTTGCTTGGTTCTTGCATCCCTTATCTTCATAGCAGGCAACATTGGATCTCTCTGTAAACCCTCTCCTATCATTATATATTTATTTTTTGTCTACAACCGGGAATTCATTTATATCACTACACTGTCTCTATCTGCCCAAGTCAGTATAATCTTCCCATCTAAACGTATGGAATCTTTATTACATCTGCAAAGTCACTTTTGCCATGTGAGGGAACATATTCACAAGTTCTAGGAATTAAGAATATGGGCATTTGAGGGAAGGCACTATTCTGCCTGTTACAGTGCCTTCTTACTGTGATTTTTGCTCCCAAGCCCCCACCATTATCCTCTGCAATGAGCAGCTTTACTTAGATGAAATTTTGTTTTTCAGATCTGACTGTAGGGTTTCTCATGTAATCTCTTAGTCCTTTAAACAGATACAATTATAACAGGCTACCACTCTCTTTCCATCTTGATTTAATTCACCAATACTGTGTATTAAGTCTTCCAGCTACTCATATTCATTTTCACATTCTTTTTTAAATATTTTCAATTAGAAAGTTAAACATACAGATTGTTTCCTTACTAGTGAATTTTTGCATTTTCTTCATTCATTATATGCTGGTATTTGAAATGAAAGTTTGAAGTATTTTCTCAGACTTAACTTTAGAATTCCAGTTTGCAGTTGTTTATAACGCAAGAGTCATGCATTAAAAATAGTGATTGTGTAACTAACTTTTACATTTATTACTTTACTTTCTTGATCAATAGTTCCTTCCAGGGTTCAAATAAAATGAAATATAAAAAGATTAGAAATTAATGTCTAGATCTCTAACTTCTGGGGATGAATGTTACTATTCTATTGTCATTCTCATATTCTGAAGATGATTAGCCTTGATGACATTTTTAGGACCAAAATAACATGATCTGAAAGTTTTGTATGGATTATTTTTTATAATTAACCTTTCAGGTTGCTTGACAGAAGAAAAAACAAAGCAGGTAACTATTAGGTAACTATATTTCTATTTCTCTCAAAATAGATGCTTTTATTTTCTTATTTGTTTATATTATTCAACATTCCCCTTTTCATAATATTATAGATTTAGATGAAAAAAAACTGTACATTTTTAAATTTCAGTTTATAATTTTATTAATTAATATTTTACTCAATGAGTTTAGTTAGAAAATTGTATATGCAATTTAAACAGAAACATTAGTACAATTGTAAATTAAATTTTTTGAGAGGTTGGGATCATACTTTTGATTTACAAAAGATTGGAGCTGATAATATGGAATGGATTTGCCACAAATGAAATTTGTTAAAGGTGTAGTAAGAATGAAGAAATCTGGTTGTGCAGTCATGAGTCTTTATGTAGACAAAGATACATTTAAAAGGCAGACGGTTTTATTTGTGTTTAGTTCAGTTCAGTTCAGTCACTCAGTCGTGTCCGACTCTTTGCGACCCCATGATTCACAGCACGTCAGGCCTCCCTGTCCATCACCTACTCCGGGAGTTCACTCAAACTCACATCCATCAAGTACGTGATGCCATCCACCCATCTCATCCTCTGTCGTCCCCTCTTCCTCCTGCCCCCAATCCCTCCCAGCATCAGAGTCTTTTCCAATGAGTCAACGCTTCTCATGAGGTGGCCAAAGTACTGGAGTTTCAGCTTTAGCATCATTCCTTTCAAAGAACACCCAGGGCTGCTCTCCTTCAGAATGGACTGGTTGGATTTCCTTGCAGTCCAAGGGACTCTCAAGAGTCTTCTCCAACACCACACTTCAAAAGCATCAATTCTTCAGCACTCAGCTTTCTTCACAGTCCAACTCTCACATCCATACATGACCACTGGAAAAACCATAGCCTTGACTAGATGGAACTTCTTGGCAAGGTAATGTCTCTGCTTTTCAATATGCTACCTAGGTTGGTCATAACTTTTCTTCCAAGGAGTAAGCGTCTTTTAATTTCATGGCTGCAGTCACCACCTGCAATGGTTTTGGAGCCCAGAAAAATAAAGTCTGACACTGTTTCCACTGTTTCCCCATCTATTTCCCATGAAGTGATGGGACCAGATGCCATTATCTTCACTTTCTGAATGTTGAGCTTTAAGCCAACTTTTTCATTCTCCACTTTCACTTTCATCAAGAGGCTTTTTAGTTCCTCTTCACTTTCTGCCATAAGGGTGTTGTCATCTGCATATCTGAGATTATTGATATTTCACCCAACAACCTTAATTCCAGCTTGTGCTTCTTCCAGCCCAGCGTTTCTCATGATGTACTCTGCATATAAGTTAAATAAGAAGGGTGACAATATACAGCCTTGACGTACTCCTTTTCTTATTTGGACTCAATCTGTTGTTCCATGTCTACTTCTAGCTGTTACTTCCTAACCTGCATACAAATTTCTCAAGAGGCAGGTCAAGTGGTCTGGTATTCCCATCTCTTGAAGAATTTTCTACAGTTTATTGTGACCCACACCATCAAAGTCTTTGGCATAGTCACTAAAGCAGCAATAGATGTTTTTCTTGAACTCTCTTGCTTTTTCGATGATCCAGCAGATGTTGGCAATTTGATCTCTGGTTCCTCTGACTTTTTTAAAGCCAGCGTGAACATCTGGAAGTTCACGATTCACGTATTGCTGAAGCCTGGCTTGGAGAATTTTGAGCATTACTTTACTAGCGTGTGAGATGAGTGCAATTGTGCAGTAGTTTGAGCATTCTTTGCCATTGCCTTTCTTTGGGATTGGAATGAAAACTGACCTTTTCCAGCCCTGTGGCCACTGCTGAGTTTTCCAAAGTTGCTGACATATTGAATGTAGCACTTTCACAGCATCATCTTTCAGGATTTGAAATAGCTCCACTGGAATTCCATCACGTCCACTAGCTTTGTTCGTAGTGATGCTTTCTAAGGCCCACTTGACTTCACATTCCAGGATGCTCTAGGTGAGTGATCATACCATCATGATTATCTGGGTCATGAAGATCTTTTTTGTACCATGTATAGACAAATTTGTATTCTTAATAGGATATAAATTTTATTCTTTTTAATTTTTAAGAAATCCTAACCTAAGGACAGAATACATGGACAAAAACAGTATTTCCCAATTATTGGTTGTGTATTATCTTCCTCACATTTTCTATTTCCTTCCCTATGTATCCATTAAAAAAATGACTCAATTTTAAAGCTATGTATTTTGGCTAATTAAATTCTTTATAATATCAGGAACTTCTTTAATGGCTCAGATGGTAAATAATCTGCCTGCAGTGTGGGAGACCCAGGTTTGATTCCTGGGTCAGGAAGATCCCTTGGAGAAAGAAATGGCTACCCATTCCAGTATTCTTGCCTGGAGAATTTCACAGACAGAGGAACCAGGTGCGATACAGCCATAGGATTACAAAGAGTTGGACATGACTGAGACACTAACACTTTCACTTTCATTCATTCTAATTATATATATATATATATATATATATATATTTACTACAAAAATGTTTGCCTACCTGTTGGGGAGTGTTTAACAGGAGGATTCCTACATGCTGTTTCTCACAAGTCCTTTGTTTCTTTTCAAGCAGAGAAGCATGCTGCTCCCAGGAACTGAGGTCATTGTGTGAGACAGGCTTGAATCTCCTTTAGTAAACATTCTCTTTATGACAAAACTGCTTAGTCTCGATCCCCTTTCTTGATATATGGATTGTCTCCTGACCTTGTAACCATTATTAATCCCTTGTTCCCTTGGTAATGGTTGCTGTACATTTGGTTTTCTGATCTTTATCATTGTCGAAAGAAATTTTTTGTACCACAGCCTATATATACTCACAGAAAAATCATTAAAGGGCCTTTGCTCCATCAAAGTTTGGGTCCCCATGTCTTTCTTTCTCTCTCACTCTCTCTCTCCCCCTCCCTCCAGCTCTCTCTTTCATTTTCTTATCTTTGACTCCAGACCACCAGGTCCCAGTCCATTAAAGGACCCCAACAAGTGGCGCTCCAAAACAGGTACCCTGGTATACATGGCACTTTGGATGGAGGGACTCAGGACCTATTGAGGTCGGTAAGTACTAAGACATGGGTGATATGGCTGGAAAGCCCCATCATTTCTCTCTTTAAAGCTCAGGGACTTTTGGTTTAGCACCAATGAATAGAGGCTTGCTTTCAAACAATGGTTAAATGTAATCCTTGGTTCCCTGATAGGTGCACTTTTGATTTAGAAACTTGGCACCAGGTCAAAGAAAATGTTGAATGAGCCGCCAAACAAGGAAAAAATATTCCAATTGATTTCTAGCCCTCACGATACTCAACAAAAGACAGAACACTTATTTCATGACTATGAATTAGATGATAAAACTTTACAAAAGGCCCAATTAGAATAACACAAAATATTTCAAAATTTTCTTACTAGGCCTGCCCTGGCTGCTCCAAATGCTCCTCCTCTGCCTTTTGGAGGTGCAACTCCAAAAGTCTCTCCTTTTTTGGACCCTAATGAAAGTTATGCTAATTTTTTTTTTTTTTTTGCTAGATTAGAAACTGTTATTTCCCATACTGTAATCAGAGAAGAAACCAAGAAACATCTAGAGAAATTACTTGCTTATGAGAATGCAAATCAGGAATGTCAAAGAACTATCACTGCAATTCATGAGACTGGGACTATTATTGATTATTTGAAGGCTTGTCACAATCTAGGATCAGAAACTCAAAAGATGCAAATGCTAGCCAAAACAATGGCTACTGCCTTTAAAAAGGGAAATGAAGGATGCTTTTCATGTGGAGATAAAAAACATTTAAAAGGGGACTGCCGTAAAAAGGCTAATAAAAAACCTCCAAGAATTTGCCCTCACTGCAGTAGAGGAATGCATTGGGCCAACGATTGTAAATTTAAATATGATATTGATGGAAAACCTATTCCAGGGAACTCCAAACAGGGAACCCCCACCCAGGTCCCCTACAACAAAAACCAGGGGCAAAGTCTATCTTTTCCTCAAACGCTCAACATCTGGCAATGCTACCATTAACATACCAGCCCTAGATGATTTTTTCCTTTACCCTTAAGCAGTCCCTTCTAGGTTACCTACCAGACCCCTGCCCCACAAACCTTCAGTCTTTTATTTGGCTGATCTAGTTTGGCTTCTAAAGGAATTACTGTTCGCCCTGGAATAATTGATTCAAATTATAAAGGAGAGATTCAAATTATGATGTGATCTCAGATTCTATGGCAATTCAAAAAGGGGGACAAATTTGCTCAATTACTTCTTTTGCCTTACATTTCTATTAACTCCTCTAATAATGTACGGACAGGCGGATTCAGCAGTACAGATTAAAAAAAAAAATCCTTATGGACAGCATGGGTATCTGAATACGCCTGACCAAATATAAATTTCAAAATTAATAATAAACGATTTTCTAGTCTCCTCGACACTGAATCTAATATTACTATTATTTCCAAACACTTATGGACCAAATCCTGGCCTATACAAAAAGTCTCTTGCCAAATTGCATGAATTTCTCAAATCAAAGTACAAGAAATTTATCAAAATGTTTAGATCAACCCATATGAAAGACCAAAAGACCAGCCTGCAACATTAAGACCTTATATGATAGATGCACACCTTAATCTAATAGGAAGGGAGTTACTTATCTATGGCAAACTCAGATATACATTCCACATTTTTCCTAAGGGCCACTGTTCATTTAACAAACAAAGCAATTATTAAAATAACTTGGAAGAATGATGAGCCTATTTGGACAGAGCAATGGCCCCTTACAAAAGATAAATTACAGGCTACTAAAGAACTTATAGACACACAATTAGAATTAAAACATATCAAGGAATCTTACTCTCCTTAGAACTCTCCTATTTTTTTAACAAAAAATAATTCTAACAAATGGTATCTCTTAACAGATCTTAGAAAAGTTAATGCATCTATGAAACCTATGGATACATTACAGCTAGAGATCCCATGACCTATTACTATTCCTCAAAATTGGCACATTATTATTACTGATTTACGAGATTGCTTTTTTAATATACCTTTACATCCTTTAGACTGGGAGAGATTCACTTTCTCTCTCCCTTATCCTAAGCATATCAGGCCTCATAAAAGATTTCAGTTGACTATGTTACCTCAAAGTATGCTTAACAGTCTTACTATTTGTCAAAAATTTTGTAACCAAGGCTTTACATCCAATGTAACAGCAATTCCTTCATGCATATATCATTAAAAATATACTGTAACTACAAAAAGGAGAAATGATATTTTTGACACTGAATGGCCATGATATTCTTTATACTCCAGAGAAAACTGATTAAAATAAAATCTTTTTTAAAATTGCAAAACCAGTTCTTCTTATACATGCAGTTAGGAAAAGGTTAACTTGTTAAAATACTTTTTTGGAACTCTAATTCTGCATGGGAAACAAAAACAGGCCTAAGAAAAAACCTAAAGTTAACTATTATCATGTCCTTGGGATATACAGCCCACTCTATCTAGCACTCCAACCATAAAAAAAAAAAAAAAAAAGATAATTTAAAACAGAAAATATATTTCAAGCAGAAAACTATGCCTATCTATGTATGTCTCAATATATGTCTTTGTTTTTGGACAATATGAAGTTAACGAGCTTTATTTAAATTTAGGTTCAAGTGAACTGAAAAATATTCAATATTAAATATAATGTTTATCTAAATATAAATATAATTTAAATAAATGATTTAAGTATAATTGTTTGCTAATATAATTAAGACATGTCTTAAATCATCAACATTATATAATACGTTTATTATGCCTAGGTTTAAGATAAACTATTGGACTTCCCTGGTGGCTCAGATGGTAAATTGTCTGTCTACAATGCGAGAGACCTGGGTTCTATCCCTGGGTTGGGAAGATTCCCTGGAGAAGGAAATGGCAACCCACTCCAGAACTCTTGCCTTGAAAATCCCATGGACGGAGGAACTTGGTGCAGGCTACTGTCCATGGGGTTGCAAAGAGTCAGACACGACTGAGTGAATTCACTAAGGTAAACTAAATTTGTCAACAAAAAGGTAACACTTTATCAGTTCAGTTCAGTCGCTCAGTCATTTCCGACTCTTTGTGACCCCATGAATCGCAGCATGCCAGGCCTCCCTGTCCATCACCAACTCCCGGAGTTCTCTCAAACTCATGTCCATTGAGTCAGTAATTCCATCCAGCCATCTCATCCTCTGTCGTCCCCTTCTTCTCCTGCCCCCAATCCCTCCCAGCATCAGGGTCTTTTCCAATGAATCAACTCTTCACATGAGGTGGCCAAAGTACTGGAGTTTCAGCATCAGAATCAGTCCTCCCAATGAACACCCAGGACTGATCTCCTTTAGGATGGACTGGTTGGATCTCCTTGCAGTCCAAGGGACTCTCAAGAGTCTTCTCCAACACCACAGTTCAAAAGCATCAATGTTTTGGTGCTCAGCTTTTTTCACAGTCCAACTCACATCCATACATGACCACTAGAAAAACCATAGCCTTGACTACATGGACCTTTGTTGCCAAAGTGATATCTCTGCTTTTCAGTATGTTATCTAGGTTGGTCATAACTTTCCTTCCCAGGAGTAAGCATCTTTTAATTTCATGGCTGCAGTCCCATCTGCAGTGATTTTGAAGCCCCCCAAAATAAAGTCAGCCAGTGTTTCCCCATCGATTTGAAGTGATGGGACCAGATGCCATGATCTTAGTTTTCTGAATGTTCAGCTTTAAGCCAACTTTTTCATTCTGCTCTTTCACTTTCATCAAGAGGCTTTTTAGTTCCTCTTCACTTTCTGGCATAAGGGTGGTGTCATCTGCATATCTGAGGTTATTGATGTTTAAGCCATGCCGTGTGGGGCCACCCAAGACAGGAGGGTCATTGTGGAGAGGTCTGACAGAATGTGTTCCACTGGAGAAGGGAATGACAAACCACTTCAGTTTTCTTGCCTTGAGAACCCCATGAACAGTATGAAAAAGCAAAATGATAGGATAGTGAAAGCGGAAATCCCCAGGTCAGTAGGTGCTCAATATGCTACTGGAGATCAATGGAGAAATAACTCCAGAAAGAATGAAGGGATGCAGCCAAAGCAAACACAATACCCAGTTGTGGAGGTGACTGGTGATAGAAGCAAGGTCCAATGCTGTAAAGCACAATATTGCATAGGAACCTGGAATGTCAAGTCCATGAATCAAGGCAAATTGGAAGTGGTCAAACAGGAGATGGCAAGAGTGAAGGTCAACATTCTAGGAATCAGTGAACTAAACTGGACTGGAATGGGTGAATTTAACTCAGATGACCATTATATCTACTACTGTGGGCAGGAATCCCTTAGAAGAAATGGAGTAGCCATCATAGTCAACAAGAGAGTCCGAAATGCAGTACTTGGATGCAATTTCAAAAACGACAGAATGATCTCTGTTTGTTTCCAAGGCAAACTCTCTCTCTCTCTCTCTCTCTCTCTCTATATATATATATATATATATATGATGAAAACTTTTAGATAAATTCTATTAAAATAATTATATTTTTAATGGAATAATCTATCATTATAATCTAAAATAATCTCTCAAAATTGGAGTAACTTAAATTTCTAGAGTTGTACTAAACTAAATAATAAAAGTTTGTTAAATAACTAGGTCATTTCCAAATGAAATAAGATTTTAAAACATTAATTACTGAACATTAACCTCCTCTTACAAAAAGTTTTTCTTACAGAAAAACTAAAGAGAATTTAGACTATTAATAAATATATATGAATATATATTTATATAAAAATAAATATATATTATAATATAAATATATTCACTAATCTATAAAATAATAATATACAAGACACTTCATAATTGCTAAAGAAAAATAAGATGTATACTTTTAATACAAAGATATAAGAAATGGCAAGTAAAATAATGAATACAAAAATATATAAAAGGTCTATGACAAATGAAAAAAAATTATTACAAATGGATTTAACTCATTACTCTGAACTTTCTTCCTCTTCTTTCTTACATGTTTCAATCAATACAAATTCTTCTTTTATATGGGCCATGCCTCTCCAACGTGAAACTACACGACATGTTATAACCTACCTATCAACTTACTTTGTAATAATGAGAACACCTAATTCTATAAAAACAGACACTGGCCCTACTTGTATTTCTAAATAAATTCAAGCAATTTTTACTTTCTTTCTCTATTAAACAGATTACAGACATTTCTTATAATCCACAAACACAAAATATAATTAAACAAATACATTACACACTGTAACTGCAAATAAAAAATTAGATAAGAGGATATACACAGGAATATTTTATCTTCCTTATCCAGAACATACTTTACTAGATTCTAATGCAATATAATCTTTAAGTTTATAAATATTATTAATATAGCTTTATTTCTGTTTCCAATCTGTAGGATTCTTAAAACAAAATAACGTCAACTTCAATGCCTATTTCACAATACAAAACAAAAACAACATAAAAAGGGCACTATTTGCCGAATAAGTTATTTGTTCCTAAGCATATCAAAAGTGTAAAATATTCACCTTCTTTTCAGGTCTGTCTTGAAAGTATAATCATCTTCCTTGACACACTGAACAGAGAAATTCAACAGCTGCCAGGCTGCATTTCTTTTCCAAGGACAAGGTCAAATATATTTGGATATGAGCAACATTTCATTTATCAAGTTGTTCTGCATCAACTTTTCAATAATTTCACTTAGGAAAAAATATTTGAATGTTTGCTCCTAAGCCTTTGCCCCAAATCACACAAACCACTTAAAACACAGTCAGATCCCATTTCTTTTTATATCAGGAAAAATGTATATACTGAATGAAGATAAAACCCATTAATTCAAAACCACAGCCAAATACCAGTCCCAAACAGATTTCTACATAATTTTTTTTTCTTTTGGACTGAAATATATCCTAAGAATGTTTTCATCATTATCACTTTTCTTTCTTTCTATAACTATTGTTAATATAGCTTTATTTGTTTTAAATTTTTAAACTTACTGCAAGGAGATATTTTGACTACAGCAGAAAAAATATTTTGAAACATTAAAGGACACCTCCCTTACTTTGCCTATTTGATATCAAGATGGATTAACTAATCAATGGAAATCTAAGAAACTATTCTTACAGGGAAAGGGCTATACTTCTAATTCTCCAGATGGATCCAACAAATTCATATGACTTCCTCTTCAGAAGATTCAACCTAAGGGGGACCCCAACATTCAAACCAGAGATGAAACAGCAAAAACCCCAGGAAGAAGAAATTCCATTACAAGCCATGACAGCCTTAAAATATGTATGGCAAAAGCAATACAATATTGTAAAGTAAAAAAAAAAATAATAATAATAAAAATAAAGGGAAAAAAAAGTTCCAAGAAATACCACGCATGACGTCATCGACCTTATGATCTCCCTAGTTGGGGACAGATAAAAACCCTTACTAATCAAGCTGAAAATCTGATTTCTCAACAGGAAATGCCTCAGAATCCTGAAAATATTTTTCTTTGCTATGCTTGTTTTGCTTCTTTTGCTTCCCCCACTCGGGTTGACTTGATTGATCACACTTAATGGGCTTATGTACTTAACTCCCCTTTTTTATTGTAGGTTATAGAATGGACAGATATAGGACCAATCGTATCCACTAATGACTCAACACATATGCCCCCTCATTGGAGCTTGGAGGGGCCCTCTCATTCTGAGAAAGAAGGAAGACTAAGTAACATTTCTCTAGGCTATGAAATCCTTCCCTTATGCATGGGTCCAACAAAATTATATATTAATGTTAATCAACAAACATGGGCTTTCGTCCTGCCTCCAAAAAGGAACTTCCACACACTGCTTGGATTACTTATTGCCCTTTCTTTGTCCATGAACCATATTTATACTACTGAAACTTTAGGGAAAGAATTAAGGAAAGAACAAAGAGAACTATGCAAAGTGTTTACTAATAAGAACTTTAAATATATTCCTGTTCATTGGGACAACTGTCAGGCCAAACCAGAAAAATTAATGTTTATGGCTAATCATACAATTGTTGATTGGGGACCCCATAGTATTATGGTTATCTAACTGCTCAAATGATTCTGAAAGAGATGGGAATACCAGACCACCTGATCTGCCTCTTGAGAAATTTGTATGCAGGTCAGGAAGCAACAGTTAGAACCGGATATGGAACCACAGACTGGTTCCAAATAGGAAAGGGAGTATACTGTCACCCTGCTTATTTAAATTATATGCAGAGTACATCATGAGAAACGCTGGACTGGAAGAAACACAAGCTGGAATCAAGATTGCTGGGAGAAATATCAATAACCTCAGATATGCAGATGACACCACCCTTATGGCAGTAAGTGAAGAGGAACAAAAAAGCCTCTTGACAAAGGTGAAAGTGGAGAGTGAAAAAGTTGGCTTAAAGCTCAACATTCAGAAAACGAAGATCATGGCATCCGGTCCCATCACTACATGGGAAATAGATGGGGAAACAGTGTCAGACTTTATTTTTCTGGGATCCAAAAGCACTGCAGATGGTGACTGCAGCCATGAAATTAAAAGATGCTTACTCCTTGGAAGGAAAGTTATGACCAACCTAGATAGCATATTCAAAAGCAGAGAGATTACTTTGCAAACAAAGGTTCATCTAGTCAAGGCTATGGTTTTTCCTGTGGTCATGTATGGATGTGAGAGTTGGACTGTGAAGAAGGATGAGTGCCGAAGAATTGATGCTTTTGAACTGTGGTGTTGGAGAAGACTCGTGAGAGTCCCTTGGACTGCAAGGATATCCCAACAGTCCATTCTAAAAGAGATCAGCCCTGGGATTTCTTTGGAAGGAATGATGCTAAAGCTGAAACTCCAGTACTTTGGCCACCTGATACGAAGAGTTGACTCACTGGAAAAGACTCTGATGCTGGGAGGGGTTGGGGGCAGGAGGAGAAGGGGACGACAGAGGATGAGATGGCTGGATGGCATCACTGACTCGATGGACGTGAGTCTGAGTGAACTCCAGGAGTTGTGATGGACAGGGAGGCCTGGCGTGCTGCGATTCATGGGGTCACAAAGAGTCGGACATGACTGAGTGACTAATCTGATCTGATCTGATGTGATGTGATTATGTTACTCAAATAACATAGAAGGTTACTAATACTACAATGGAACATTACCATGACAGAGGACTTCTTGGGTGACTCGATGGTGGAATGGCCCCCCCTCATCCTCGAATCATCCTTGATAAGCAGATTGGGCCTAAACAATGAGACATCTGGAAACTTGCTGCAAGCATCAAGGAACTTAGGACTTGGACTGGACATTTCACAGGGATCAATCGTAGTCATAGAAACTATTTCTTTCATTATAATCAATCATCTTTTATACAAGCCTATGTTCCACTTCCTTTTGTTGTAGCTATAGGAAATTTACAATTCAATAGGACTTTACTTTCTATAACTTGCATAAATTGTAAATTATATACTTGTCTTCTCTATTTCCTTGAGAAATGACTCCCTTTTGATTCTTCGATCTCAACATAATCTGTGGTTAAAAATAAACCTCCAGCAGTCCTGGGAAGAAGGTCCCATGGCTGGACTTGCTTCCTGGTTACTTACTAAATTGCTCTAACGATCTAAATGATTCGTTGGATGGCTGATTTTTGGCATTTTGGGATTAATACCTATTTGCACCACTGCTGCTATCACTGGTGTTGTTTTACAAACCTCAATTCAAACACATAATTTTATTCAAAATTGGACTAAAGATGCCCATACTATGCAGGCCACTAAGGCTCAGATAGGTGAGGATATTCAAGATGAAATACAGGAACTAAAAACAGCCATCAAATGGGTTGGAGATCAATTAATAGATATACAAAACCAAGTGATGCTAAAATGTGATTGGAATTCTACTCAATTTTGTGTTACTCCTGTTCATTTCAATAGTGCATACAACTGGGAACAAATCAAATTACATTTACAAAACATACATGATAATGCCTCTCTAAATGTACAATTATCACACACACAAAAAGTTGAACCCTTTTCTGAAAAATTTGTCCTCTTGCACTAATTTGAAAACTTTAGCTGAACAATTATCTGGGCTAGACCCACGCAGATGGTTTCAAAGCGTTACTCACAACATTGGGTCTGGAACTGTAATTTTGGTCTTTACAGTTATATTTATCATCTACCATTGCCTTCATGCAAATATTGTGAAAACTAAACAGATTCTAATGGTCAGAACTCTTTTTACAAATATTATAAATAAATAAGGGGGAATTGCTGGGGAGTGTTTAACAGGAGGATTCCTACCTGCTGTTTCTCACAAGTCCTTTGTTTGTTTTATAGTGGAGAAGCACGCTGCTCCCAGGAACTGAGGTCATTGTATGAAACAGGCTTGAATCTCCTTTAGTAAACATTCTCTTTACGACAAAACTGCTTAGTCTCGATCCCCTTTCTTGAGATATAGATTGTCTCCTGACCTTGTGACCATTATTAATCCCTTGTTCCCTCAGTAACAGTTGCTGTATGTTTGGTTTTCTGATCTTTCTCATTGTCAAAAGAAATTTCTTGTTCTCCACGAGTTGCCAGTCCAGGTTCCATGCACGATACTGGATGCTTGGGGCTGGTGCACTGGGATGACCCAGAGGGATGGAATGGGGAGGGAGGAGGGAGGAGGGTTCAGGATGGGGAACACATGTATACCTGTGGCGGATTCATTTTGATATTTGGCAAAACTAATACAGTTATGTAAAGTTTAAAAACAAAATAAAATTAAAAAAAAAAAAAGAAATTTCTTGTACCACAGCCTATATATACCCACAGAAAAATCATTTAAGCACCTTTGCTCCATCAGAGTTTGGGTCCCTGTGCCTGTCTTTCTTTCTTTCTCTCTCTCTCTCTCCCTCCCTCCGGCTCTCTCTTTCATTTTCTGATCATCAACTCCTGACCGCCAGGTCCTGGTCCATTAAAGGACCCCGGCACCTACATACATTTTAAAATACTAGTAAATATTACATGTGTTAAAGAACCACTTAGTCCTTTAAATGGACATACTATTCATAGTCAACCACTCCCCCTGCTTCTTGGTTACGTTCACAAATAGTGTACTATCTGCTGAGAGAACATCAAGTAAAATACTTCGTAGGGGGAATATGGATGTAATCATTATACAACCTTAGAGCTCGAAAAGTTTTTTGAGTTCAATGAGACAAGTGATTTTTAAAGCTTCTTTGTTAAAGGTGTAAAGCTTATTCATCAAATCAAATCTTCCACTAACTTCAGCATATAAAAGCAATAATACCTGAGCCATTTGAGGTGAAACTGGTTATTTATTGAGTAGCTACAGTATGTCAGGTACTATGGTCAACATCTTATTTACATATGCCATCCCGTTTACTTGTACAATGTGCCAAAGAGGCAGGCATTATTATTTGAGGAAACTGAAGTTTTGAGTGAATACTCTGCCTCAGTTCATTGCCAATCATTTCCTTATGTGCATGAATGTATGTGTTTTATTGGGCTTCCTAGGTGGCTCAATGGTAAAGAATCTGCCTGCCAATGCAGGAGACATGGGTTTGATCCCTGGATTGGGAAGATCCCCTGGAGGAGAAAATGGCAACCCATTCCAGTATTCTTGCCTGGAGAATTCCATGGACAGAGGAGCCTGGTGGGGTATAAGCCATAGGGTTGCAAAGAGTTGGACATGACTGAGCATGCACACATGTTGTGTTCTATTACACACTGATCTTATACCTAAAAAAAAAAAAAACATAAAATACTTTACTATCTGAATCAGAACTAAAGGAAAGCTAATCATACTTCCATGATTTGCAGGAAGATGAGTCCTTTTGGAGCTGAATATTTAGAACTTAGAAGAGCCTAGAATTGATAAGGGGAATCAGTCTAAGCAACACCTTGGAAACAGCTGGCGATACTACTGCTCACGAAACCAAAGCCAGATTTACTGGTTTCTGTGTATGAATGCACCCAGCTCGTCATTCCTGCAGGCTGTAACTTCTTTGATTCATGAATGCCTTAAGGAGACCAAAAGTATAGGATCTGAAATACCCATGTAACAGACCAGGTAGAGAATTGTACTGATTATTTGTCAATGTTGATTTTCTGCCCTGCCAGCTTTTGTCTCTTGAGATTTCAGAATAATGTCACCATTTGAATGGTTTGAGGAAAAACCTTTCACAACTTGAACTTCATTCCCCTTCAGTATGGCACAAAGTGGTGTCAAGAGAAAAAAAGCTACAGAATACGTTCATTCAAAAGGACACTCCTTGTTGCAGCAAGGATTATAGTCAAGATGATTCCTACATGAAGATGATATGACGAGCAGTTTCTCAGCCCTAAATGAATGTCCCTATCCAAACACTGTTGTGACTTAAATTCAACCATTAGAAATTTATTCTTTTGAAAATTATCCTTTTGTACTTCTTTGGATTTGTAAGTGAATCTAATACTAATTGGTGATACTATTTATTAGCTTTTCTCCTTATATTTCTACAGGTTAAAAGAGGCAAACTCTATACAAAAAGGGAAGGTTAGTTATAACAAAAATACATCACCTTTATTAAAAATTTAGGTTTATCTGATTTTGTATCTTAAGCTGATTCATTTCTCTCATATTCATAAGTTATTTCTACTCTATCCATCTTCTTTTTTGTACAACTAAAGTTGAGATGAATAGATCTTCCCTTTCACATCTTAAAAGAGTTTAGAAAATCAATATGAACACAAAAGTTGAACTATAATAATTTTCTAAATTCAACTCTTTTCTTGACAAAATATTTTACTATCTTACTAAAAGCATCAAGTGAACCAGTATTTATGTAAAACAAAACAACTAAAAAATTAAACTGTGGCCAAATCAATGTGTTATTGAATAGAATCAATTCATATACTAATATATTACCAAAACAACTAAAAAATTAAACTGTGGCCAAATCAATGTGTTATTGAATAGAATCAATTCATATACTAATATATTACCCTAAATTCAGAACACTTATGAAATTTAATGTCCTGAGCATAAACATTTCAGTGACTAAAAATACTTTTCAGTTGTCTTTTCCCTCTTCATCCAGTTTAGTGATTAAGAGTTTGATTATGTTAAAACCCACAAGCTAATGAAAAAATTATCTATAAAAGAGCCAAAGTTTAAGATCTTTAACTAGTATAGTTTTAAAAGATTATTTCCTGATTTTTCTAGAGTGTATGCTTAAAAAAAAGATGATTTAAAAATTTAACTTTTTATGATTAGGAAACTAAATTCTGTCATGCATGGAGATTTTGTACATGATTCAGCTCATTCAAAACATTTATTAATTTACTTGGCATGCAGTGATAAAGTAAGCAAACATTAGGACAAAAATCAGAGTCATAGGTTCAAGGTTTAGTGGAATGTCTGAATTTATCAGTGTTCTCAGTGATCAGCGATCATTGTCAGTTTTTAATTTCATTAAGTTATTATTAATAAATAATATTTATCTTAGTTTGGAAAATGAAAATTCCGTATAGACATGCTTTCTATGTTCTATCACTTGACCTGGTTTGTTTTAGATATATTAATGCATTACCCACCCCATCTCCTTTATTAGCATATCTTTGTAACAACTATGAAAAATTATTTAAAAATGATCAAAGTTGAAGGGTAGTTTTGCCTGCAGCTTGAAAGATTTGTTTAACAAATGGGAATTATGTAGATTTCAAGTGATTATCAAACTATGAGTCAGTTTTATTTTATCTTCAAGAAGAAAAACAAAAAATAATCGAGGAGTAAGAGAATCAGATAATCGATCAATATAGCAACTGTTATAACAAAATTAGAGATAGAAAAGTGGGTCAAAGTTTTCAGATATTATTTCAGATTAACACATTTCTAAAAGCAGCAAGAAGTAGTACTTTAAACCAACACAAATTCAAATATAAAAACAGTGTTGCAAATAATCTCTTATAAATAAGGTATATAGCTAAAATAATATTACTCAAAACTATAATTTTCCTATATAAACCACACTTAAGATATTATGACATTTAATCACTTATATTCAGGAAAAGGCTAATATAATTACCTATGGTGCCCATACCAAAAATCTTACTTAACAGTTTATTTGTCTTTGAGTTATATGGCAAATTGTATGTTGAAATAGCAATACTGACTTTAAACTATTGGCTAAAAAATTCTCAGTAACCTTTGCTAGGCCTCCCAGAAATGCAAGAGATCATTGCCCCAGGGACCCTCTAACTACCCATGCTTGCAGAATGCAGGAACCGGACTTTGTGACTGCCGGAGTTGGGATGAGTAATGTCTGCGAACTGCCCCATCCAGAGTTAGATTTGGCTGGCCAAAATTGTTTGCCCAAAGAGGCCTCCAAGGCCGCCTGGCCAAAGTCACTGCCAAAGCCGTCAAAAGTGCCAGAGGCAAGGTTAGATGTGACTGAAGTTTAGGCTTCCAGACAGAAGAATGCAAACTAACTGGCCACTGCCAAAGCCAGGGCAAGTAACTAAGGCAGGGGACAAAACACCAATACTGAGTTCCTAACATCCTTTGGATCACAGAAAAAGCAAGAGAATTCCAGAAAACACACACACACACACACACACACACACACCTAGTTCTACTTTATTGACTATGTCAAAGCATTTGACTATGTGGATTACAACAAACTGTGGAAAATTCTTAAAAAGATGGGAATACCAGACCACTTTACCTGCCTCCTGAGAAATCCATATGCAGGTCAAGAAGCAACAGTTAGAAATGGACATGTAACAACAAACTGGTTCCAAATTGGGAAAGAAGTACATCAGGGCTGTATATCATCACCCTGCTTACTAAACTTACATGCAGAGTACATTATGAGAAATGCTGGGCTGGATGAAGCAAAGGCTGGAATCAAGATTCCCAGGAGAAATATCAATAACCTCAGATATGCAAATGAAACCATCCATATGGCAGAAAGCAAAGAGGAACTTAAGAGCCTTTTGATGAAAGTGAAAGAGGAGAGTGAAAAAGCTGGCTTAAAACTCAATATTCAAAAAACGAAGGTTATGGTATCCAGTCCCATCATGTCATGGAAAATAATGGAAACAGTGGCAGACTTTATTTTCTTGGGCTTCAACATATCTGCAGATGCTGACTTCAGCCATGAAATTAAAAAACGTTTGCTCCTTGGAAGAGAAGCTATGACAAACCTAGACAGCATATTAAACAGCAGAGACATTACTTTGCCAACAAAGGTCCATCTATTCAGTGCTGTGGTTTTCCCAATAATCATTTATGGATGTGAGAGTTGGGCCATAAAGAAAGGTGAATGCCGAAGAATCGATGCCTCTAAACTGTGATGTTGGAGAAGACTCTTGAGAGTCCCTTGGACTGCAAGGAGATCATACTCGTCAATCCTGAAGGAAGTCAGTCCTGAATATTCATTGGAAGGACTGATGCTGAAGCTGAAGCTACAATACTTTGGTTACCTGATACGAAGAACTGACTTATTGGAAAAGACCATGATGCTGGGAAAAATTGAAGGCAGGAAGAGAAGGAAATGACAAAGGATGAGATGGCTTGATGACATCACCAACTCGATGGACATGAGTTTGAGCAGGCTCCGGGTGTTGGTGATGGACAGGGAAGCCTGGCATGCTGCAGTCCATGGGGTCACAACAAGTTGGATATGATTGAGCAACTGAACTGAATAGAAGTGAGGTCCCAACCCCAGAGGTATCAGCTGCCATAAAGCCATGAACAGATACAGGTTACTAACAACCTATACCTTCCTGGGAACATATGCATCTTGGCTCTGCCAAGGGACACAAGACCTGGAGCAAATCCCCCTGAGAGAGTGTATGATCCCCCCTCAGACTGTAATAGTTTCTGCAGGCCTTGGCCATAGGAGGCACTCCCCACACACCCCATTTGTGGATTCCAAAACCCTCCCTCCCTGACCCTATTGAGCAAGTGTACCCTAATAAGCCACCACTATTGCTGCTTGATGTCTAGGCAGTGAGCAGACACTGGAGGATGTCCTACATCAGATGTGGGCCCCAAAACAAAGTGGAACACCAGGAACTGTGCCAGCAAAGAAGAGGAAGGGAATGTACTCCTGCAGCCACAGGTGCAGCAGATTAAATCTCCACAATTAACCTGAGACTGTGACCTCTAAGGGAAATTATGGACTAGGGGAGAAGTCCAAGCTAGGGCAAGGTCAGATGTGAGTCTGAGCTGACCCCCCTGCACCCACAACAGGTCCAGAAATCTTATGAGAAATGGTGCCGGACTTCCTGATTTGGCAGATTGGCTGGTGCTCACTTTGTGGAGAGGAAAATGGAGGAATCAAGAGGACATTCTTCTTAATACTACTCTCTCTCTCTCTCTCTCTTTCTCTCTCTCTCTCTCTCTCTCTCTCTCTCTCTATATATATATATATATATATATATATATATATTCATTTTTGTTTTCCTATTTATTGTATTCTTCTAATGTTGTTATTTCTTTATGATTCCTATGTTTTTAATTTATTTTAACTTATTTTCCTTTCTTAAATTATTTTACTTTTAAATCAATTCTTTTTTATTTTTTATTAATTTTACAGTACTTTAGTTATATTGCATTTTCCCCACCTTCTTGATATTGTAGTTTTACTCATTTTTAGTATTCATTTTCACTTATGGGTTTGTTTATTGGCTTGATAGCTCTTTTCTTTTTTAGATTCCTGTTTTTTTTTTTTTTTTCCTTTCTTTCTCTTTTTCTCTCTGCTTTTATTTTTGTAAGTATGTGAGTTTCTGTTGAGTGCTGCCATCAACATTTGTCTTGGGCTTTTGTAGCCTGTGCTGCATGGCCTGTGAAGTTTTGGTGCTACAGTCAGACGTCGGGCCTGAACCTCCGAGGTGGGAGAACTTCATCCAGGACTTTGGACCACAGAGAACTCCCGACCTCATGGAACATTAATCAGTGAGAGTTGTCCCAAAAGATTCCATCTCAACACTAAGGCCAGATAGCACCCAAAGTCAAGCAAGATTCACTGCCAGATGCCTCATGCCAAACCTTCAGCAAAATAGGAACACAAACCTGCCTATTAGTAGACAGGCTGCCCCAACCAATACCAAGTCCATAGACACCCCAAATCACACTACTGGACTTGGCAGTACCCTCCAGATTGGCAAGATCCAGCTCCATCAAACAAGACACAAGCACAAGTCCCCCCAAATAGGAAACCTTAAAAAGGCACTGGTCCAGCCCCAACTATAGGGGACAGATTCAACAAATAAGAGGAACTATGACCTTCCAGTCTGTCAAAAGGAGACCCAAAAAAACAGTAAATTAAACAAAATGAAAAGACATAGAAACATGCAGTAGATGAAGGAACATGATTGAAAAAAAAAAAAAAAAACTACAAGAGCAAAGAAATGAAGAAGAAATAGGCAGTCTACCAGAAAAACAATTCAGAGTAATGATAATAAAGAAAGATAAAGATGATCCAAAATCTTGGAAATATAATAAAATGGAAATAAAATGGATAAATAAGCTGGAGGCACAGATTGAGAAGATACAACAAATGTTTAACAAGGACCCTGAAGAAATAAAGAATACACAATTTGCAATTAACAACACAACTGAGATTTAAAATACACTAGAGGGAACTAATAGCAGAATGACTGAGACAGAAGACCGGGTAAGTGAACTGGAAGATAGAATGGTGGAAATAACTGAAGCACAACAGAATAAAGAAAAAATGAATGAAAATAAATGAAGACAGTCTCAGAGACCTCTGGGACATTAAGTGTACCAACATTCAAATTGTAGGGGTCCCAGAATAAGAAGAGAAAAAGAAAGGATAATGGAAAATACTTGAGATTTACTCAAAAACTTCCCTAACATGGGAAAGGAAATAGCCATCCATGTCTAGGAAGCCCAGAGAGTCCCATACAGGATAAGTGAAATCACAAACAGAATCACACCAAGACACATATTAATAAAATTAAAGAAAATTAAATACAAAGAAAAAATATTAAAAGCAGCAAGTGAAAAGCAACAAATAACATAAAGGGGTATCTTCATGAGGTTCAAAGCTGATATTTCAACAGAAACTCTGCAGGCCAGAAGGGAGTGGCAGGATATATCAATACTTAAAACCTACAACCAAATAGGGAAAAACCTACAACCAAGATTATCTTATTCAGCAAGGATTTCATTCAGATTCGAGGGAGAAATCAAAAGCTTTACACACAAGCAAGAGTTAAGAGAATTCAACACCATCAAATCAGCTTTACAACAAGGGCTGAGGGAACTTCTCTAGACAGGAAACACAAGAGAAATAAAAGACCTATAAAAACAAACTCAAAACAATAAATTAAATGGCAATATGATAATACTTATCAACAATTACCTTAAATGTAAATAGATTAAATGTCCCAATCAAAAAACACAGATTGGCTGAGGCTGAATGAATAAAAAAAAAAAAAAAAGGCCCATATATATGCTATATACAAGAGATGCACTTCAGATCTAGGGACACACACATACTGAAAATCAGATGCTGGAAATGATATCCCATGTGAAAGGAAAACAAAAGAAAGCAGAAGTAGCAATAATCATATCAGATAAAATAGACTTTAAAGACCATTACAAGAGACAAGGAAGGATATTACATAGTGATCAAGGGATCAATACAAGAAGAAGATAAAAACAATTATAAATGTATATGCACCCAAAATAGGAGCATCTCAGTACATAAGGCAAATGCTGAAAACTATTAAGTGGGAAATTGACATTAACACAATAATAGTGGGGGACTTTAACACTCCACTCACAAGAATGCTGGGAAAAATATCAATAACCTCAGATATACAGATAATACCACCCTAATGGGAGAAAGTTAAGAGGAACTAAAGAGCTTGTTGATGAAGGTGAAAGAGGAGAGTGAAAACACTCCTAAAACTCAACATTAAATAAACAAAGATCATGGCATCTGGTGCCATGACTTCATCGAAAATAGATGGGGGAACGATGAAATCAGTGATAGACTTAATTTTCT
Source organism: Bubalus kerabau (assembly GCF_029407905.1). Classification (NCBI taxonomy): domain Eukaryota; kingdom Metazoa; phylum Chordata; class Mammalia; order Artiodactyla; family Bovidae; genus Bubalus; species Bubalus kerabau. The sequence continues at coordinate 53,714,046 of NC_073647.1, read as the reverse complement.
TGGGCTTCAAATCCACCATGGACAGTGACTGCAGCCATCAAATTAAAAGATGCTTGTTCCTTGGAAGGAAAGCTATGACAAACCTAGACAGCATATTAAAAATCAGAGATATCACTTTGAGACAAAGGTCCATCTAGTCAGTGCTATTGTGTTTTCCAGTAGTCATGTATGAATTTGAGATTTTGACCATAGAGAAGGCTGAGAACTGAAGAATCGATGCTTTTGGACTGTGGTGCTGGAGAAGACTCTTGAGAGTCCCTTGGACAGCAAGGAGATCAAATCAGTCAATCCTAAAGGAAATTAACCCTGAATATTTCATGGAAAGATTGATGCTGAAGCTCCAATACTTTGGCCACCTGACAGGAAGAGCCAGCATTGGAAAAGAACCTGATGCTGGGAAAGATTGAGGGCATGAGAAGAGGGAAACAAAGGATGAGATGGTTGGATGTCATCATCAACTCAATGGACGTGAGTTTGAGCGAACTCTTGAGATAGAGAGATAGTGAATGACAAGGAAGCCTGGCATGTTGCAGTCCATGGCACCACAAAGAGTTGGACATGACTGAGCAACTGAATAATAACAACAGTGCACCAAAGGAAAGATCATCCAGCCAGAAAATTAATAGGAAAACACAAGCTTTATGTGATACCTTGGACCAGTTGGACCTAATTGATATCTACAGGGCATTTCACTGAAAAACAGTGGATTTCAGTTGATTTTCAAATGCATACAGAACATTCTCCAGGATAAATCATATCCTGTGTCACAATTCAAGCCTTGGTAAGTTAAAAAAAAAATTAAAATCATTTTAAGCATCTTTTCTGACCATAACACTATAAGACTAAATATCAACTACAGGAAAAAAAAAAAAAATAACTGTAAAAAACACAAACACTGGAGGCTAAACGACATGCCTCTGAATAACCAAGAGGTCACTGAAGACATAAAAAAAATACCCAGAAACAAATGATAATGAAAACATGACAACTCAAAACCTATGGGATGCAATAAAAGCAGAGGTAAGAAGATAGCTTATAGCAATACAAGCCTACCTCAAGAAACAATAGAAACATCATGTAAACAACCTAATCTCACACCTAAAGGAACTAGAAAAAAAGAACAGAAAAACTCCAAAGTTTGTATAAAGATATACATTATAAATATCAGAACAGAAATAAATGAAAAATACATAAAGGAGACAAAATCAATGGGATCTTCCTAACCCAGGGATCAAATCCAAGTCTCCTGCATTGCAGGCAGATTTTTTACTAGCTGAGGCACAAGGGAAGCCTGAGAATACTGGAGTGTGTAGTCTATCCCTTCTCCAGCAGATCTTCCCAACCCAGGAATCGAACCAAGGTCTTCTGCATTGCAGGTGGATTCTTTACCAACTGAAGCCCAATAAAACTAAAAACTGGTTATTTGAGAATAGAAAAAAAAAAATTGACAAACCATTAGCCAGACACATCAAGAACGAAAAAAGGAGAAGACCCAAATTTCTGTGATTAGAAATCGAAAAGGAGAAGTTTCAATAAGCAATGTAGAAATGGATAGGATCATAAAAGACTACTATGAAGAACTATATTATAAAGTGGATGACCTGGAAGAAATGGACAAAGTTTTGGAAAGGTATAACTTTCCAAGACTGAACAAGTAAGAACTAGAAAATATGAACAGACCAATCACAAGCACAAAATTTGAAATGGTAATCGAAAATCTTCCAATGAACAAAAGCCCTGAGCCAGGTGGCTTCACAGAGGAATTCTACCAAGAGGTTAAAAAAGAGCTACCACTTATCCTGCTCAAAGTCTTCCAGAAAATTGCAGAGGAAGGAAAACTCCCAAATTCAAACTACTATGCCACCATCAACCTGACACCAAAATCAGACAAAGATATCACGAAAAGAAAATTATACGCCAAAATCACTTATGAACATTGATGCAAAAATCCTCAACAGAATTCTAGCACACAGAATTTAACAACACATAAAAAGGATCCTACATCAAGATCAAGTGGGCTTCATGCCAAGGATGCAATGATTCAATATACACAAATAAATCACTGTGATAGACCATATTAACAAAGTGAAAGATAAAAACCATATGATCACCTCAATAAATGCAGAGAAAGATCTTTATAAAATTCAATACCTATTTATGATAATCTCCAGAAAGTAGGCATAGAAAAATATACCTCAACGTAATAAAAGCTGTATATGACATGCCTACAACAAACATCATTCTCAAAAGAGAAAAATTGAAGTCATTTACTCTAAGACCAGGAACAAGAAAAGGGTGCCCACTCTCACCACTATTATTCAGCATAATTTTGGAAGTCCTATCCACAGCAATCAGAGAAGATAAAGAAATAAAAAGGAATCCAGATTGGAAAAGAAGAAATATACTTCTCACTGTTTGTAGATGACATGATTCTTTACATAGAAAACTCTAAAGATGCCACCAGAAAATTAATAGAGCTAATCAACAAATATAGTAATGTTACAGAATATAAAATGAATACACAGAAATCCTTTGCATTCCTATACTAACAAGCAGAAAGAGAAATTAAGGATACAATCCCATTCACCATTGCAACAAAAATAAAAAAGTACCTAGGAATAAACTTACCTAGAAAAATCTAAAGATCTGTATGCAGAGACCTATAAGACACTGATGAAAGAAATATAAAATGATACAAACAGATGGAGAGATACACCATCTTCTTGGATTAGAAGAATCAATATTGTGTAAATGACTATACTACCCAAAGCAATCTACAGATTCAATGCAATCCTTATCAAACTACCATTGGTATTTTTCACAGAGTTAGAGTCAAAAAATTTAACAATTTGTGTGGAAACACAAAAGACCCCAAATAGCCAAAGAAATGTTGAGAAAGAAGAATGGGGATGGAGGAATCAGTCTTCCTGACTTCAGAGTATACTACAAATCTACAGTCATCAAGACAGTATGGTACTGGCACAAAAACAGAAATATAGACTAATGGAACAAGAAATAAAGCCCAGAGATAAACCCACACACCTATGAGCATCGTATCTGTCAAAGGAAGTAAGAATATACAGTGGAGAAAAGATAACTTCTTCAATAAGTGGTGCTGTGAAAACTGGACAACTGCATGCAAAAGAATGAAACTAGGAGAATCCCTAACACCAGACAGTTCAGTTCAGTTCAATCACTCAGTCGTGTCCAACTCTGAACGATCCCATGGACCATAGCACTCCAGGCTTCCCTGTCCATCACCAACTCCCAGAGTCTACTCAAACTCATCTCCATTAAGTTAATAATGACATCCAACTATTTCATCCTCTGTCATCACCTTCTCCTCCTGCCTTCAATCTTTCCCAGCATCAGGGTCTTTTTAAATGGGTCAGCTCTTTTCATCAGGTGGCCAAAGTATTGGAGTTTCAGCTTCAACATCAGTCCTTCCAATGAACACTGAGGACTGATCTCCTTTAGGATGGACTGGTTGGATCTCCTTGCAGTCCAAGGGACTCTCAAAAGTCTTCTCCAACACCACAATTCAAAGCATCAAATCTTCTGCACTCAGCTTTCTTTATAGTCCAACTCTCACATCCATACATGACTACTGGAAAAACCATAGCCTTGATGATATGGACATTTGTTGGTAATGTAATGTCTCCATACATAAAAATAAACTCAAAATGGGCTAAAAACTTAAATATAAGGACAGAAACTATACAACTCTTAGAGGAAAAGATAGGCAATACACTCTTTGACATAAATCACAGCAATATCCTCTTTGACCTGCCTCCTAGAGTAATGGATTTAAAAAGAAGAATGAACAAATAGGACCTAATTAAACTTAAAATCTTTTGCATAGCAAAGGAAACAATAAACAAGATTAAAAGATAACTCTCAAAATGGGAGAAAATAATTGCAAACTAGATGACTGACAAAGAAGTAATCTCCAAAATATATATAAAAAATTACAAAATGGCTTTGAAAACTATTCAATTTAACTTCTAGACTTATAATTAAAAGGAAAACATCTGAAAATTAAAATCTACATTCTATTAAAAAAAAAAAGGTTTCTCAACAGTTCATGCAGTTTGATATCAGAAAAAACAAATAGTCCAAAAAAAAAAAAAAAAGGACAGAAGTCCTAAACAAATATTTCCCCAAAGAAGATATACAGATGGCCAGTAAACAGATAAAAAGATGCACAATGTCACTAATTATTAGTGTAACGCAAATCAGGACTACAATGAGGTATCACCCCACACCAGTCAAAATGGACAGTCTTAAAAATTCTATATGCAATAAGTACTAGAGAAGATGTGGAGAAAACGGAATGCTCGTGCACTGTTGGTGGGAATGTAAATTGATATTACCACTATGGAGAGTATTATGGAGATTCCTTAGGAAACTAGTAATAAAATGCCCATATGACCCAACAAGCCCACTACTGGGCATTTACCTTGAGAAAACCATAATTGAAAAAGACGTATGTACCCCAATGTTCATAGCAGCACTGTTTATAATGGCTAGGACATAGAAACAACTTAGATTTCCATTGACAGATGATTGGATAAATATAATGTTGTCCATATTTACAATGTAATATTACTCATCCATAAAAAAGAACGAATTTGAGTGTGTTCTAGTGAGTTGGATGAACCTAGAGTCTGTTATACAGAGTGAACTACATCAGAAAGATAAAAACAAATATATATTATAGCGTTTATATGGAATCTATAAAAATGGTATTTATGAGCTTATTTGCAGGGAAAGAATGGAGACTCAGAGAGAATGAACTTGTGGACACAGTGGTGTAAGGAGAGAGTGGGACAAATGGAGAAAATGGCATTAATATATATATACACTGCTGTTGCTGCTGCTAAGTCACTTCAGTCGTGTCTGACTCTATGCGACCCCACAGACGGCAGCCTACCAGGCTCCCCCGTCCCTGGGATTCTCCAGGCAAGAGTACTGGAGTGGGTTTCCACTGCCTTCTCCAATATATATACGCTGCTGCTGCTGCTGCTGCTAAGTCTCTTCAGTCGTGTCCGGCTCTGTGCGACCCCACAGATGGCAGCCCACCAGGCTCCCCTCGTCCCTGGTATTCTCCAGGCAAGAACACTGGAGTGGGTTGCCATTTCCTTCTCCAATGCATGAAAGTGAAAAGTGAAAGTGAAGTCGCTCAGTCATGTAATTTTCCACTTTGTTGTGATCCACACAGTTAAAGGCTTTAGCATAGTCAATGAAGCAAAAGTAGACATTTTTCTGGTATTCCCTTGCTTTATGATCAGGCAGATGTTGGCAATTTGATTTCTGGATTCTCTGCCTTTTCTAAACCAAACCCAGTTTGTACAACTGTAAGTTCTTGTTTCATGTACTGCTGAAGCCTAGCTTGAAGGATTTAGAGCACAACCTTGCTAGCATGTGACATGAGTGCATTTTTATGGTAGTTTGAATATTGCTTGGTACTTCCCTTCTTTGAGATTGGAACAAAAATTGACCTTTTCCAGTCCTGTGGCCACTGCTGAGTTTTCCAAATTTGTTGGCATATTGAGTGCAGCACTTTCACAGCATTATATTTTAGGATTTGAAATAGCTCAGCTGGAATTCCATTGCCTCTACTAGCTTTGTTCATAGTAATGCTTCCTAAAGCCCACTTGACTTCACACTCCAAGATGTCCAGCTCTAGGTTAGTGACCACACCATCATGGTTATACAGGTCATTAAGCCCCCACCCCCCTTTTTTTTATAGTTCTTCTGTGTATTTGTGCCACCTTTTCTTAATCTCTTCTGCTTCTGTTAGGCCCTTTATTGTTGCAATTTCTGTCGTTTATTGTGCTCATCTTTCCATGAAATATTCCCTTGATATCACCATTTTTCTTGAAGAGATCTCTAGTCTTTCCCATTCTACTGTTTTCCTCTATTTCCTCCATTTTTTTGCATTGTTCACTTCAGAAGGCTTTCTTATCTCTCCTTACTATTCTCTGCTATTCTGCATTCAGTTGGGTATATCTTTCCCTTTCTCCCTTGCCTGTCACTTCTCTTCTTTCCTCAGCTGTATGTAAAGCCTTCTCAGACAACCACTTTGCCTTTTTGCACTTGTTTTTCTTTGGGATGGTGTTGCTCACCACCTTCTGTACAATGTTACTAACCTCTATCCATAGGTCTTCAGGTACTCTGTCTACTAGATCTAATCCTGTGCCATTACCTCTTCCAGTTGACCACATTTTGTGGTCCACTATGACCTGTCCATCTTGGGTGGCCCTGCACAGCATGACTCATAGTTTTCTTGTATTATACAAGTCCCTTCACCATGACAGGGATTTGCTCCATAAAGGGGATGGGTGTATCTGTCTGTAAGTGCATGCTCAGTTGCTTCAGTTGTGTCTCACTCTTTGCAACACTATGGGCCACAGTTCACTAGGCTCTTCTGTCTTTGGGATACTCCATGCAAGAATGGTGGAATGGGTTGTGATTTCCTCCTCCAGGGGATCTTCCTGACCTAGGGATCAAACCCAAGTCTCAACCATCTCTAGAAGTATAGACAGATTTGTTACCGCTGAGCCACTGGGGAAGCCCATGAATATATCTACTACATGCCAATTAGGTGGATGGAGACAAACAGTTAGTGGAATTGGGACTGGTTTTACTTTATGAGAGTCAAACTTTCTTTTCTTGGCTCAAGTCCCTGTCCAGAATTCTGGGGAAATCTCTCTTCTTTTTTTTTTAATATAAATTTATTTATTTTAATTGGAGATTAATTACAAAATTGTATTGGTTTTGCCATACATCAACATGAATCTGCCACAGGTATACACGTGTTCCCCATCCTGAACCCCCCTCCCACCTCCCTCCCCATAACATCCCTCTGGGTCGTTCCAGTGCACCAGCCCCAAGCATCCTGTATCATGCATCGAACCTGGACTGGCAATTCGTTTCATATATGATATTATACATGTTTAAATGCCATTCTCCCAAATCAACCCACCCTCTCCCTCTCCCACGGAGTCCAAAAGACTGTTCTATACATCTGTGTCTCTTTTGCTATCTCGCATACAGGGTTGTCATTACCATCTTTCTAAATTCCATATATATGTGTTAGTATACTGTATTGTTTTTTTTCTTTCTGGCTTACTTCACTCTGTATAATAGGCTCCAGTTTCATCCACCTCATTAAAACTGATTCAAATGTGTTCTTTTTAATGGCTGAGTAATATTCCATTGTGCTGTCTTCTAAAAATTAACAGTAACTATAACCTTCATCCTGCAAGCTCTCTGGCTACTTTGAATGAAAATAATTTCTTATTGAAACAGAAGAAAAATCAACAAAAAACCTCTTTATTAGTGCGCCAAACACACCAAGATTTCTGACCAATAATTATAGCCCTTTTAGAGTCCATAGCACAGTAAATAAAACATTATATTAAGGATTAGCTTCTCTTCATCAATTTATAATCTGGTAGTTTATACATACACACAGCCTTACCCTCAATCTGGATCTTTTCCTTTCAAAGAGTGATACCTCATCTGTGGCAGAGAAACTGTTACATGCTCAAAAAATTCATTTATTTTTTTTTCTTTTTTAGTAGATAGCTAGACCACGTATATTGGGCATTCCTGAAATTAGGTAAAAACATGTGATTTGAGTTCTTGCTAGTGAAATATGGGCAAAATACATGAACACTACTTCCAGGCCCAACCTCTCCTGAGACCTTTCATGTGGTCTCTCTTTCTCATTTCTTTGTCTTGTTTTCTCTGCCTGAAAAGCAGATGATCCACTGGAAGGCACTAGGACCCTACGGAATTGTCAAGCCACTATATGGAAGAAATCTGGCTTCCTAATTAAGAGCATAGAAAAGAGTTCCTACTTCTCTCCAACCAATATTGGACTGGAATGAGTGACAATGAGTCTTTATTGTACTTAATCACTAGCTGCTGGAAATGTGTGTTGCTGCTTTTAGTTTACTTTTTGGAGCACAACGTCTACCTATAGAATAAAGTGGACTTAGTAGTACTGACAGTTATTCAGTGCCTGTAAAACTGCATTCCTCTTCAGATGGGGGCTTGAACCCAACCACACCTCAGATTGGGACATAAACCCACAACCCCTGTCTTAGGAGGGGACTCAAATCCCCTATCTTTTAATTGAAACCACTCACCTGATGTCAGGACTTACTGAAGCTTGGGTTCTTTTGTATCAGCAGAGAAAGAATACAGTGTGAGGCAAACTGAGAGGCAAAGAGTGAGTTTACAAGCATAGGGTGCTTGGGAGAGATAGAAGAAGGCAGACAATAGAGTGCAGCCCCAAAAGCAAAGACTACATGTTTTATAATCAAGAAAAAGTGGAGAGGGGAGAAAACCACCTTCTTCATTTTGGGACAGACATCAAGATGTACATCATTAGTTCCCCCTTTAACCCTATATGGCCTATCTCGTACTGTCATGGTACTATTTAAATTATATGTATATTGGCAAAATGGTGGTAACATAAACTAAAATATGGTAATTCATCTCAGTTTTCAGTATACTGTCCCCTTTCACCTAGTTTCTGTCCCCTTTCACCTAGTTTCTTTCCCCTTTCACTATATTTCTGTCTTGGCTACATATAGAAATGCTACTTTTCAAGGATCATTAACTCCCTGACTGTATGTTCCAAGCTTCAGACCCCATAACCATTGTTGTTGTTGTTGTTGTTGTTTAACTATCAGGAATTGTAGCTTGAGTATTCCTGGTCCTTGAATGTACCTGGTCTTCATTCAAGGGAGAGTAGATTGTTGCTAGGTTACTGGATTCTTTTCTTAAGTGGTCATTGGCTTACAAAAGTCTCCCAAACTTCCTTAAATTTTTCTGTCTTTAATCCTCTAATGGGATTTTAAAATTAATTATTTAATTATCCTCTTCTATCCTTACCATCTGGAAACCCAACCCAACGTGGTGCCTTATTTATATACTTACTAAAAGTTTGGTTACACCTTCTATAAAAGATTACCTACTATTTGTTCAGGACTAGCAAAGCCTCTTGTTATCTTACCCAAGGGCATTTTTATTAGTCATTCAACAAGAATAACTAAATCATCTTCAGCTTTCAGTAACAATTATAATTTACCATCTTCCAGTTTCTTCATTCCCATTGAAGCTGAGTTTTCAGCCTGTACAGTTGTTTATAGACTAGTCCTCTGCCCTCCTACCCCTCTACTCTGCCTGTATAGATCCTGTTGTTCAGTTGTGTCTGACTCATTGCAACCCCATAGACTGCAGCATGCCAGGCTTCCCTGTCCTTCACCATCTCCCAGAGTTTGCTCAAACTCATGTCCATTGAGTCAGTGCTGCCATCCAACCATCTCATCCTCTGTCATACCCTTCTCTTCCAGAGTATAGTGGCTACTCAGCCACTAATGTTCAGCTCAGGGGTCAAACTTTCCAAGGAAGACTTGAATTCTCCCCTCCATTCCATACTACTTTTGTCTGGCTGCCTTTCCTCTGCACTCATAAGACAGCCTGGACCTACATATTTGTCTCACCGAAGATCCTAAAATAGTTGATTTTTGAGGCAGGGATTATAACACCATAACTCAGTACAGTATACATGTTAAGTAAATGTTTGTTGAATAAATAAAATGATTGAAAATAAAAACATGGTCAGGTGTATCAGATTCTTTGCAACCCCATGGACTGTAGCTCACCAGACTCCTCTGTTTATGGAATACTCTAGTCAAGAATACTGGAGTGATTGCCATTCCCTTCTACAGGGGATCTTCCCAACCTAGGGATAGAACCCACGTCTCCTACATTGTAAGCTGATTCTTTACTGTCTGAGCCACCAGGGAGGCACAAACTTATTGAAGCTACTGCTAAAACTTCATTCACTGTCTTCAGTTCTTCCTACCAATGTTAGTAAAAGTCTCAGAATCTTTGCTATAACCTCAGTATATATGGAAATTTTATTTTTTCGTGCCAACTATTTCAGTATTTCCAAAATTTTATATAATCAAACTATAATAAATTCACCTATTTTTTGGAGCTTATGTAAACTCAGGCTGTTGTGAGTCAAGGTTTTTCCTTTGTTAGGTATTATCTAGTAAACGAGTCATTACTGCCACTCTAAGGCAGTACTGATATTGGACATCTCTTTCTTTTAGCTCTGTAGAGTCAAACAGAGTCTAGGGTCGAGTGTTGGTCTTAGGTTTGTGGCCTTGCTACCTAATATGGTAGGAAAAAGGAAACCAGTTAACTTCCATTATTGTATATAGTGCAAGATTCCTCCTAAGTAAAAAATGTGCATTTGGATGGTGGGCAGCACCCTTTTCCCCCCAATTCCACTGTAATGAAAAAAAGTATTATCTGTAAATGTTTTGAATTCTTCCCAAACACTACGGGACTTCTCCAGGTGGCCTGCTCTACTTCAGTACATACATCTATTCACTGGGCCTCAATTCTTTGCAAACTGATTTATCTTTGCATTATTTGAGTACCATATTTTGACAGAAAGGACTTTAGAAACCATCTCATTAATTTTTATAAGATCTAGGACTTGACTCCAAATTCAGTGCAAGGGAACACTATTAAATTACACTATTTTACAATATTTAAGAGGGAGAGATATGCCTACAGTAAGTAGACAACTACCAAATTTGAAAAATAATTTTAATCTTTTTGCATATGTTTTCTCATTTTAAACTGGTAGCCTAAAACTTTGTTGAATACTGTATCATGCTTGTTTTCAGAATATACAATTTAAATATAAGATGTGATTAAATGTAAGAATATGTATTAAACCATTTTCTCTATGAACTGAGGTAGAGTAGATATAATTTTATAATAGATTATTTATATTACTTAATTCAAGATTTATTTATATTATTTTAATAGAACTATATCAAATAAACTAATAATTTAAAATATTATGCAGTGCAGTTTTGTTCATTATGTTTTAAGGATTTAGTCCCTGGTGGCTCACCTGGTAAAGAATCTGCCTACATTGCAGGAGACCTGGGTTCCATCCCTTGGTTAGGAAGATCCCCTGGAGAAGGAAACAGCAATCCACTTCAGTATTCTGGCCTGGAGAATTCCATGAACTGAATAGTCCATGGGGTCACAAAGAGTTGGACTGGACTGAGTGAATTTCACTTTCACCATGTGCTGATATATCATCATTATCATTATCAACATTATCGTCTCCATACCTTTTTGCTTTTCCAAAGCATTCACTATCATGGTTCTCAAAATTTCTCGGTGAAATCAATATGGCTGAGTTAACTATTTCCATTTGCTAGATGAGGACAGTGTGACAACATTAAGTGACTTGTCTTAGGATCATCAAGTTTGTAATAGAGCACATCCTAAACACCAGTCTTCTGACATGAAACCAGTGACCTATTCATGCCAATACAAAGTATATTAAGTGGATATACTGAAAGCAAGTAAGATAAAGCACAAAACAAGTACCTAAAATGTATTGTGGTATAACTAATACCAGCTTGATTGTTTCAATAATGAAAAAGAAAAGTCTAAGTCTTTTGGAAAAACATTGCTAACTAACAATTTTTCTGTGTTTTATTTACTTAGTTCTCTAAATAGCCAGGTACACATACAGAAGGTGTCAGTGACTGTGAAATTATGAAATGAAGCATAGTTGCTCAGATATTTCAAATTTTAATAATAACGTGATGTTAGTTAACATGAACACAAAACTTACTGTGTCAGACAAGGATCACTCTATATAAACTAATGCATTTGATTTTCACTAATTCTATCAGGTAAATGCTATTGCTATTCCACTTAAAAATTAGGAAACTGAGGCTCAGAGAATTAAAGTAATTTTCCCAAAGTCACAGGAGTTACAGAACCAGTATTTAAACCTGGGTAATCTGCCTCCAGTATCTGCCCTCTAAGGTGCTACAATGTATTATTATCCTTATTTTGCATATAAAGATGAAAAGATTGCAGAGATTAAGTTGTCCAAGATCGAGTCAGTATGTTAATTCCAAAAAGTTGGATCAAGAGTTCAGGATTATAACAACTGTACTATACTGGGGGGGGGGGGGGGGAAGAAACTACACTTAATTCTTAATTACACAGAGATTTATGCATTTCAATGGTTAACACCTAGAGAAATTTTTCCTCCAGAGGATATTTGGCAATATCTGTAGATTTTTTTTTTTTATTACAACATGGCAGTGAGTGGGTGGGGACACAGAAACAGGGTGGGTTGGAAAGAAGAGTTGCCATTAACAGCTAGTAGGTAGAGGCCAGGAATGTTATTAAATATGCTACAATCTACAATGTACAACACCCCACAACAAAGAATCATCCAGCCCTAAATATCAACAGTGCCAAGGTTGAGAGATTTTGTTTTTACTGCTAATATCTTTGCTTAGATATATAAGTCAGTTTAGGCATAATCCTAGATACTATTTTGTTTATAAGAGAAAAATAACTTTGGAATATTCTAATAATGTTAAATCACTCACCTAGAGCCAGATATCCTGGAGTCTGAAGTCAAGTGGGCCTTAGGAAGCATCACTGTAAACAAAGCTAGTGGGGGTGGTGGAACTCCAGTTGAGCTATTTCAAATCCTAAAAGATGATGCTGTGGAAGTGCTAAACTCAATATGCCAGCAAATTCGGAAAACTCAGCAGTGGCCACAGGACTGGGAAAGGTCAGTTTTCATTTCAATCCCAAAGAAAGGCAGTATCAAAGACTGTTTAAACTACCTCACAATTGCACTCATCTCACACACTAACAGTGTAATGCTTAAAATTCTCCAAGCTTGGCTTCAACAGTACTTGAACCGAGAACATCCAGATGTTCAAGCTGGATTTAGAAAAGGCAGAGAAACTAGAGATCAAATTGCCAACATCCATTGCATCACAGGTAAAGCAAGAGAATTCCAGGGGGGGGGAAAAAAAACAAAAACAAAAACAAAAACAACAACAACAACAAAAAAAACTACTTTTGCTTCATTGACTATGCTAAAGCATTTGAATGTGTGGATCACAATAAATTGTGAAAAATTCTTCAAGAAATGGGAATACGAGACCATGTGACCTGACTCCTGAGAAATCTCTGTGCAGGTCAAGAAGCAAAACTTAGAACTGGCCATGGAACAACAGACTGGTTCTAAATTGGAAAAGGATACATCAAGGCTGTATATTGTCACCCTGCTTATTTAACTTATATGCAGAGTGCATTATGGGAAATGCCCGACTGGATGAAGCACAAGCTGGAACGAAGATTGCCAAGAGAAATATCAATAACCTCAGATACGCAGATGTCACCACCCTTATGGCAAAAAGCAAAGAGGAACTAAAGAGCCTCTTGATGAAGGTGAAAGAGGAGAATGAAAAAGCTGGCTTAAAACTCAACATTCAAAACACAAAGATCATGGCAAGCTCCTCAAGTTGGTGATGGACAGGGAAGCCTGGCATGCTGCAGTCCATGGTGTCACAAAGAGTTGGACATGACTGAGAGATTGAACTGAACTGAACTGAATAATGTCAAATAAAGAGTAGCACAATTAAAGATCCTAGAATAACCATAAGTTTGACAAACTGTTTCCTCACTTTATATTTAAGTATTTAATCAATTAATTATATTTTTAGAATTCTAACTTGGTGATAGCTTTATCTAGGCAAACTTTTAATTATGTGGTGGGGGAGCAGGGGAACAGGTGAGAGAATATTTTACACTACCCCATGAGTCCAAAGTTTAAAATATAACTGTCCTAGATAATGAGAACTAGTTTGCTTTGCTTTGTTTCCTGGTAAGTTTGAAGACCAGTAAGATTCTGGTCACTAATATAATTACATTCCAATGCTTTCCTTTATATGGAAAAAGTGGTGGAAAGACAAAGAAGTCAAGCCACTAATTACTTGAGAATCAATGAGAGAATTAAAGTGAGATTCTCTTTCCTGTACAAATCCAGAGGGTAAAGGACTACATGCTCCTGGGCTTAAAAAAAAAAATATTTGAGTTGTTTCATTTTAGCATCATTTTTGGTTAAACTACTTTTTAATTATCAAGTTTCTTGGTTGTTGATCAATATTTCACAATTAGTATCTTTTCTGGTATAAGTCACATAAACCCAGGAACTGAATAACATTACCGGATGACAGTGAAAGTGATGATAGTAATGAGGATGATGCCAATGAAATAGCACTAGGAAAATAAATTTGTATATAACAATATTGATTCAAAATGGATCTTGTATTTCAAGCCATGAAAGAAATAAACCCACTTAGTAAGCTCAGTAGGTGGCTAATTCACTCTGTACATGGTATTTAATTTAAAACACACGTCAACCTCAGTAATTTGGAAGTATAACCATAACTCCCTCCTCCCTCTTCTCTTCTCCATGTAACTCCGTGAACCTCTCTGGCTGTCCCTCACTGTGGAGAAACTTTTCATCTTTAAATAAGACTAAATACTAGAAACAGGAGGCTTAAGTCCAAATCCTAAGAACACCAGATAACTGAATCCGGGGAACAGTAATCAACAGGAACTCATCAAACGCCTCCATACCTACACTGAAACCAAGCACCACCCAAGCGCAAACAAGTTCCAGAGCAAGACATACCATGCAAATTCTCCAGCAACACAGGAACACAGCCCTGAACTTCAATATACAGGCTGCCCAAAGTTATTCCAAACTCATTGACATCTCATAACTCATTACTGGACACCTTATTGCACTCCAGAGAGAAGAAATCCAGCTCTATCTACCAGAACACCGAAACAAGCTTCCCTAACCAGGAAACCTTGACAAGCCACCAGTCCAACCCCACCCACAGCGAGGAAACTCCACAATAAAGAGAACTCCACAAACTGCTAGAATACAGAAAGACCACTCCAAACTCAGCAATATAAACAAGATGAAGAGATAGAGGAATACCCAGAAGGTAAAGGAAAAGGATAAATGCCCACCAAGCAAAACAAAAGGGGAAGAGATAGGGAATCTACCTGATAAAGAATTCCGAATAATGATAGTGAAAATGATCCAAAACCTTGAAATCAAAATAGAATCGCAGATAAATAGCCTGGAGACAAGGATTGAGAAGATGCAACAAAGGTTTGACAAGCACCTAGAAGAAATAAAAAATGAGTCAATATATAATGAATAATGCAATAAATGAGATCAAAAACACTCTGGAGGCAACGAATAGTAGTATAATGGAGGCAGAAGATAGGATTAGTGAAGTAGAAGATAGAATGGTAGAAATAAATGAATGAGAGAGGAAAAAAGAAAAACAAATTAAAAGAAATGAGGACAATCTCAGAGACCTCCAGGACAATATTAAAGGCCACAACATTAGAATCACAGGAGTCACAGAAGAAGAAGACAAAAAGAAAGACCATGAGAAAATACTTGAGGAGATAATAGTTGAAAACTTCCCTAAAATTGGGAAGGAAATATTCACCCAAATCCAAGAAACCCAGAGAGTCCCAAACAGGATAAACCCAAGGCGAAACACCCCAAGACACATATTAATCAAATTAACAAGGATCAAACACAAAGAACAAATATTAAAAGCAGAAAGGGAAAAACAACAAATAACACACAGGGGATTCCCATAAGGATAACAGCTGATCTTTCAATAGAAACTCTTCAGGCCAGGAGGGAATGACAGGACATACTTAAAGTGATGAAAGAAAATAACCTACAGCCCAGATTACTGTACCCAGCAAGGATCTCACTCAAATATGAAGGAGAAATCAAAAGCTTTACAGACCAGAAAAAGCTGAGAGAATTCAGCACCACCAAACCAGCTCTCCAACAAATGCTAAAGGATCTTCTCTAGACAGGAAACACAAAAAGGGTGTATAAACTCGAACCCAAAACAATAAAGTAAATGGCAACGGGATCATACTTATCAATAATTACCTTAAACGTAAATGGGTTGAATGCCCCAACCAAAAGACAAAGAATGGCTGAATGGATACAAAAGCAAGACCCCTATATATGTTGTCTACAAGAGACCCACCTCAAAACAAGGGACACATACACACTTAAAGTGAAGGGCTGGAAAAAGATATTTCATGCAAATAGAGACCAAAAGAAAGCAGGAGTAGCAATACTCATATCAGATAAAATAGACTTTAAAACAAAGGCGTGAAAAGAGACAAAGAAGGACACTACATAATGATCAAAGGATCAATCAAAGAAGAAGATATAACAATCATAAGTATATATGCACCCAACATAGCAGTGCACCAATATACAGGACAAATGCTAACAAGTATGAAAGGGGAAACTAACAATAACACAATAATAGTGGAAAACTTTAAAACCCCAATCACACCTATGGATAAATCAACTAAACAGAAAATTAACAAGGAAACATAAACTTTATGATACAATACACCAGTTAAACTTAACTGATACCTATAGGGCATTTCACCCCAAAACAATGAATTTCACATTTTCTCAAATGCACATGGGACATTCTCCAGGATAGAAAACATTCTGGGCCATAAATATAGCCTTGGTAAATTGAAAAAAATAATTGAAATCATTCCAAGCATCATTTCTGACCACAATGCAGTAAGATATGATCTCAATTACAGGAGAAAAACTATTAAAAACTCCAACATATGGAGGCTGAACAACATGCTGCTGAATAACCAACAAATCAGAGAAGAAATCAAAAAAGAAATCAAAATATACATATAAATGAATGAAAATGAAAACACAACAACCCAAAACCTGTGGGATACTGTAAAAGCAGTGCTAAGGGGAAAGTTCATAGCAATACAGGCATACCTCAAGAAACAAGAAAAAAAAATCAAATAAATAACCTAACTCTATATGTAAAGCAACTAGAAAAGGAAGAAACGAAGAACCCCAAGGTTAGTAGAAGGAAAGAAATCTTAAAAATTAGGGCAGAAATAAATGCAAAAGAAACAAATGAGACCATAGCAAAAATCAACAAAGCTAAAAGTTGGTTCTTTGAAAGGATAAATAAAATTGACAAACCATTAGCCAGACTCATCAAGAAACAAAGGGAGAAAAAAATCAATAAATTAGAAATGAAAATGGAGAGATCACAACAGACAACACAGAAATACAAAGGATCATAAGAGACTACTATCAGCAATTATATGCCAATAAAATGGACAATGTGGAAGAAATGGACAAATTATTTCTTAGAAAAATACAACTTTCCAAAACTGGACCAGGAAGAAATATAAAATCTTAACAGACACATCACAAGCATGGAAACTGAAACTGTAATCAGAAATCTTCCAGCAAATAAAAGCCCAGGTCCAGACAGCTTCACAGTTGAATTCTACCAAAAATTTAAAGAAGAGCTAACACCTATCCTACTCAAACTCTTCCAGAAAATTGCAGAGGAAGGTAAACTTCCAAACTCATTCTATGAGGCCACCATCACCCTAATACCAAAACCTGACAAAGATGCCACAAAAAAAGAAAACTACAGGCCAATATCACTGATGAACATAGATGCAAATATCCTTAACAAAATTCTAGCAATCAGAATCCAACAATGCATTAAAAAGATTATACACCATGACCAAGTGGGCTTTATTCCAGGGATGCAAGGATTCTTCAATATCTGCAAATCAATCAATGTAATACACCACATTAACAAATTGAAAAATAAAAGCCATATGATTATTTCAATATATGCAGAGAAAGTCTTTGACAAAATTCAACATCCATTTATGATAAAAACTCTCCAGAAAGCAAGAATAGAAGGAACATACCTCAACATAATAAAAGCTATATATGACATACCCACAGCAAACATTATCCCCAATGGTGAAAAATTGAAAGCATTTTCCCTAAAGTCAGGAACAAGACAAGGGTGCCCGCTTTCAACATTACTATTCAACATAGTTTTGGAAGTTTTGGCCACAACAGTCAGAGCAGAAAAAGAAATAAAAGGAATCAAAATTGGAAAAGAAGAAGCAAAACTCTCACTGTTTGCATATGAAATGATCCTCTACATAGAAAACCCTAAAGACTCTACCAGAAAATTACTAGAGCTAATCAATGAACATAGTAAAGTTGCAGGATATAAAATCAACACACAGAAATCCCTTGCATTCCTATACACTAATAATGAGAAAATAGAAAGAGAAATTAAGGAAACAATTCCATTCACCATTGCAACGGGAAGAATAAAATACTTAGGAATGTTTCTACCTAAAGAAACTAAAGATATATATATATATATATATATATATATATATATATATATATATATATATATAAAACTGTAAAACACTGGTGAAAGACATCAAAGAGGACACTAATTGATGGAGAAATATACCATGTTAACAGATTGGAAGAATAAATATTGTGAAAATGAGTATACTACCCAAAGCAATCTATAGATCCCATGCAATCCCTATCAAGCTATGAACGGAAATTTGTATGGAAATACAAAAAACCTTGAATAGCCAAAGCAATCTTGAGAAAGAAGAATGGAACTGGAGGAATCAACCTGCCAGACTTCAGGCTCTACTACAAAACCACAGTCATCAAGACAGTATGGTACTGGCACAAAGACAGAAATATAGATCAATGGAACAAAATAGAAAGCCCAGAGATAAATCCACACACCTGTGGACACCTTGTCTTTGACAAAGGAGGCAAGAATATACAATGCAGAAAAGACAATCTCTTTAACAAGTGGTGCTGGGAAAACTGGTCAACCATGTGTAAAAGAATGAATCTAGAACACTTTCTAACACCATACACAAAAATAAACTCAAAATGGATTAAAGATCTAAATGTAAGACCAGAAACTATAAAACTTCTAGAGGAAAACATAGGCAAAACACTCTCCGACATAAATCACAGCAGGATCCTCTATCACCCACCTCCCAGAATATTGGAAATAAAAGCAAAAATAAACAAATGGGACCTAATTAAAATTAAAAGCTTCTGCACAACAAAGGCAACTATAAGCAAGGTGAAAAGACAGCTTTCAGAATGGGAGAAAATAATAGCAAATGAAGCAACTGACAAACAACTAACTTCAAAAATACACAAGTAACTCCTGCAGCTCAATTCCAGAAAAATAAATGACCCAATCAAAAATGGGCCAAAGATCTAAATAGGCATTTCTCCAAAGAAGATATACAGATGGCTAACAAACACATGAAAAGATGCTCAACATTACTCATTATCAGAGAAATGCAAATCAAAACCACAATGAGGTACCATTTCACGCCAGTCAGAATGGCTGGGATCCAAATGTCTACAAGCAATAAATGCTGGAGAGGGTGTGGAGAAAAGGGAACCCTGTTACACTGTTGGTGGGAATGCAAACTAGTACAGCCACTATGGAGAACAGTGTGGAGATTCCTTAAAAAAACTGGAAATAGGACTGCCATACGACCTAGCAATCCCACTGCTGGGCATACACACCGAGGAAAGAAGAATTGAAAGAGACACGTGTACCCCAATGTTCATCACAGCACTGTTTATTATAGCCAGGACTTGGAAGCAACCTAGATGTCCATCAGCAGATGAATGGATAAGAAAGCAGTGGTACATATACACAATGGAGTATTACTCAGCCATTAAAAATAATGCATTTGAATCAGTTCTAATGAGGTGGATGAAACTGGAGCCTATTATAAAGAGTGAAGTAAGCCAGAAAGAAAAACACCAATACAGTATATTAATGTATATATATGGAATTTAGAAAGATGGTAACAATAACCCTGTATGTGAGATAGCAAAAGAGACACAGATGTATAGAACAGTCTTTTGGACTCTGTTGGACAGGGAGAGGGTGGGATGATTTGGGAAAATGTCATTGAAACATGTATAATATCTTATAAGATACAAATTGCCAGTCCAGGTTCAATGCAGGATACAGGATGCTTGGGGCTGGTGTACTAGGATGACCCAGAGGGATGTTAAGGGGAGGGAGGTGGGAGGGAGGTTCAGGATGGGGAACACGTGTACACCCGTGGCAGATTCATGTTGATGTATGGCAAAACCAATACAATATTGTAAAGTAATTAGCCTGCAATTAAAATAAACAAATTTAAATTAAAAAAATAAACATGCAAATGATGCACCAAATGGTTTGCAGTTTATTTTAAACAAAGGAATTTCTTACTTCAGTGCTTGCATAATTAAGACTTTCTTTTCAAAATATATAGCATTTGGTTAACAAAGGCCCTGAGGGGCTAAATAATTGAACAATAACATAGCTGCTGTTGCTGCTGCTAAGTCGCCTTGGTCGTGTCGGACTCTGTGCGACCCCATAAATGGCAGCCCATCAGGCTCCCCTGTCCCTGGATTTCTCCAGGCAAGAACACTGGAGTGGGTTACCATTTCCTTCTCCAATGCATCAAAGTGAAAAGTGAAAGTGAAGTCGCTCAGCCATATTCGACTCTTCACGACACCATGGACTACAGCCCACCAGGGTCCTCAGTCCATAGGATTTTCCTGGCAAGAGTACTGGAGTGGGGTGCCATTGCCTTCTCTGATAACATAGCTAGCACTTCTTAATTATTATAAAATTATCTACAAAATAACCATAAATAAATAATTGAGTAAGTAAGCAAGTGATAATTAAAATCAGACTAAATTACAGAGAATTATAGTTTAATAGATCCTGCCTTAGGACTATTTCCAGGGAAATAAAATTTTACTGTGATGTTTGGTCACCACCATTTTGCTTTCATTGAGTAGAAAATGCGAATTTAAATTTCATTCTAGGTGCTCTTGTGTTATTTCCTATCAGAGTTCTAGGCTATCCTGCAACTTTATATACTGGGTACTTTATTGTCCCATCTGATCCAGCCATTTTATTGTTGCTGTTCAGTCTCTCAGTCATGTCCAACTTTTTTGACCACATGGACTGCAGCACGCCAGGCTTCCCTGTCCTTTATGATCTCCCAGAGCTTGCTCAAAGTCATGTCCATTGAGTCAGTGATGCCATCCAACCATCTTGTCCTTTATTGTCCCCTTCTTCTCCTGCCTTCAACTGCTCCCAGCATCAGGGTCTTTTCTAATGAGTCAGCTCTTCGCATCTGGTGACCAAGGCATTGGAGTTTCAGCTTCAGCATCAGTCTTTCCAATGAATATTCAAGATTAATTTATTTTAGAGTTGACTGGTTTGATCTCTTTGCAGTCCAATGGGCTCTCAAGAGTCTTCTCCAACACCACAGTTCAAAAGCATCAGCTCTTCGGTGCTCAGCCTTCTTCATGGCTCAACTCTCATAATTGTACATGACTACTGGATAAAGCATAGCTTTGACTATACGACCATATGTCAGGTAAGTAATGTCTCTGTTTTTTAATATGCTGTCTAAGTTTGTTATAGCTTTTGTTGCAAGAAGCAAGGAATAATTTAATTTAAATTAGATAATTTAATTTAATAATGTATTTAAAATAATTTATTTTAATTATTAAAAATAATTTAATTTCATGGCTGCAGTCACCATCTGCAGTGATTTTGGAGCCAAAAAAAAAAAGTCTCTCACTATTTCCATTGTATCCCCATCTATTTGCCATGAAATGATGGGACTGGATGCCATAATCTTCATGTTTTAAATGCTGAGTTTTAAGCCAGCTTTTTCATTCTCCTCTTTCACTTTCATCAAGAGGCTCTTTAGTTCCTCTTCACTTTCTGCCATAAGTGTAGTGTTATCTGCATATCTGAGGTTATTGATATTTTTCTTGGGAATCTTGCTAGGCAATCTTAATTCTAGCTTCTGCTTCATCCAGCTGGGCCTTTCCCATAATGCACTCTGCATATAAGTTAAATAAGCAGGGTGACAGTATACAGCCTTGATGTACCCCCTTCCCATTTTGGATCCAGTATGTTGTTCCATGGCCGGTTCTAAGTTTTGCTTCTTGAACTGCATACAGATTTCTCAGGAGGCAGGTCACATGGTTTTGTATTCCCATTTATTGAAGAATTTTCCACAATGTATTGTGATTCACACAGTCAAAGGCTTTAGCGTAGTCAATAAAGCAAAAGTAGATGGTTTTTTTCTGGAATTCTCTTGCTTTACCTGTGATGCAATGGATGTTGGCAATTTGATCTCTGGTTTATCTGCCTTTTCTAAATCCAGCTTGAATATCTGGACGTTCTCAGTTCATGTACTGTTGAAGCCAAGCTTGGAGAATTTTAAGCATTACACTGCTAGTGTGTGAGATAAGTGCAATTGTGAGGTAGTTTAAACATTCTTTAGTACTGCCTTTCTTTGGGATTGGAATGAAAACTGACCTTTTCCACTCCTGTGGCCACTGCTGAGTTTTCTGAATTTGCTGGCATATTGAGTTCAACACTTTCATAGCATCATCTTTTAGGATTTGAAATAGCTCAACTGGAATTCCACCACCCCCACTAGCTTTTTCGTAGTGATGCTTCCTAAGGCCCATTTGACTTCCGTTTCTAGAATGTCTGACTCTAGGTGAGTTATCACACCATTGTGGTTATCTAGGTCATTAAGATCTTTTTCGTATAGTTTTTCTGGGTATTTTTGCCACCTCTTCTTAATATCTTCTGCTTTTTTAGGTCCATACCATAGTCAAAGTAGCCATAGTAGAAGTTATGCTGTGATTCTCAATGATGCTGTTATGAGACAATCAGTGATTAAGAGCAAGCCTTCTTTCCCTGTCTATTTCTCTCTGCCTCACGATGATTAGGCTTATTAACAGGTTTTCTATACTAAATGATAAAAGTGATTTCCAGCTCACCAACATAAGGACTTTGAAGAAGTCATATCTAATAACTGTCATAGGAGAGACTGAGGATGATATATCGCTCTATGTGTGTGTGTGTGCACATGCAAATGCATTTTAAATGCATAATGATAGTGAATTACTTTCCCTTGGACCACATGGAAGCAGCAAGTATGTGACCATCTTTCCACTTGGAATGGACACCTAGGCTCCTTCCTTCATATTATTCAGGAACAGGAGCATTTCACTGATCTCTGATCATTTCTCTTACTGCATATGTTTCCCTTGTTCAGCTAACAAAAATATCCTTCAAAGGGTATCATGTGTATTTATATCTATAACTCACTTGAGAGCATACTAAATACTAAACCTGTTAATAGAAATTTAAGACCTATATTCACAGAAAGGCAAAAAAAGAGCTTAGAGGAGACAGTGGCATGGTCAAAACATAAAATGGTGAGTCTATCAAGAGAAGGACCATACATGTCTTTCAGGAGTTTAACAGATAAGTTTAAACAAATTAATAGACCTTCCTTAGTTTAATCAAATACAGTTACATTCACAGACATACCAGTGCTCTCAATTTGCATGTGTGCATGCTAAATCACTTCAATCATGTCTGACTTTTTTGTGACCCTATGGACTATAGCCCTCCAGGCTCCTCTGTCCATGGGATTCTCCAGGCAAGAATATTGGAGTGGGCTACCATTTCCTCCCCCAGGGGACCTTCTTGACCCAGAGAGATTGAACCTACATCTCCTTTGGCTCCTGAAGTGCAGACAGATTCTTTACCACTGAACCACCAAGAAAACCCAGTCTCCATGTAGCAGTGTGTATATGTTGATCTCAACCACATAATTTATCCCTCCCTCCTCCCCCATTTCCTCTTTAGTAACTGCAAGGTTTCTTCTAGTCTTTGAGTCTCTGTTTTGTGAGTAAGTTCATTTGTATGTTTTTGTTTCTTTTAGATTCCAATTATAAGTGCTATGTACATGTGTGCTCAGTTGTGTCCAACTCTTTTTGATCCTATGGACTCTAGCTTGCCAGGTTCCTCTGTCCATGGGATTTCCCAGGTAAGAATATTGGAGTGGGTTGCTGTTTCCTCCTACAGAGCATCTTCCCGAGCCAGGGACTGAACTCACGTCTCCTGAATCTCATGCATTTGCAGGCAGTTTCTTTACCACTGTGCCACCTGGAAAGCTCATATAAGTGATATTACACCATATCTGTATTTCTATGACTTATTTTACTTAGTATGATAATCTCTAGGTCCAACCATGTTGCTGCAAGTGCCATTATTTCATTCTTTTACATTGCTGAGTAATATTTCATTGTGTATATATACCACATATTTTCTATTTATCTGTTGATGGACATTTAGGTTGTGTCTATGTCTTGGCTATTGTAAGTAGTGCTGCGATGGGGCTGCAATAGTGGGGCATGATGCATCTTTTCAAATTATGGTTTTCTCTGGATATATGCCCAGGAGTGAAATTGCAGGATCATATGATAGCTCTATTTTTAGTTATTTAAGGAAACTTCATACTGTTCTCCATAGTGGATATACCAATTTATATTCCCACCAACAGGGTAGAAGGGTTCCTTTATCTTCACAGTCTCTCTAGTATTTACTATTTGTAGATTCTTTGATGATGGTCATCCTGACTAGTGTGAAGTGATACCTCACTGTAGTTTTTATTTGCACAATATAGTACTGGAACAAAGACAGAAATATAGATCAATGGAACAGGATAGAAAGCCCAGATATAAGCCTACACAGCTACACACCTAGGGTCATTACTCTATAACAAAAGAGGCAAGAATATGCAATGCAGAAAAGAGAGTCTCTTTAATAAGTGGTGGTGGGAAAACTGGTTAGCTACATGTAAAAATGAAATTAGAACAATCTCTAACACTATGAACATACACAGAAAAACTCAAAGTGAGATAGAGGCCTAAAGGTAAGACTGAATACTATAAAACTCTTAGAGGAAACCATAGGCAGAATACACTTTGGCATAAATTGCAGCAACATCTTTTTGGATCCATCTTCTAGAGTAACAGAAAAAAGAGTAAAAAAAAAAAAATGGACCTAATTAAACTTAAAACCCTTTGTACATCGAAGGAAACCATAAACAAAATGAAAAGAGAACCTACAGAATGGGAGAAAGTATTTGCTAATGATGCGACCAATAACTGATTAATCTCCAGAGTATACAAGAGCTCATACAGCTAAATATCAAAAAGAACCAAACAATTAAAAAAAAAAAATTGGCAGAAGATCTAAACAAACGCTTCTCCAAAGAAGACATACCAATGGCTAAGAGGCACATGGAAAGATGCTCAATATCACTAATTATTATTCTACTGTATTTTTTATTATTTGAAATTCCATTTTTACAGTATGTTGATTTCTAAAGCATATTCAGGTGTTTGGGGGGATTTTTTTTTTCCTGTTCTACTAATACATGGTAATTGATATGTAGGAACTTTACCTGCTGCTAAACCATTTCCTCAGATTGTATATAACAGTACTTCAAATATCTCATGTTGACCACTATACCCACTATTTTTTTTTCCTTAACCATGTTCTTCACATAATTCTTATTACAGCTAATGATATCTTCATTCCTGTCACCTAGCCAAGAAACTGTGTTGTTGTTTTTGTTAGTCTTTCTCTCCCTTTCTCTTATGTCTTATCAGCAAACAAGTATTATGACTTCTATTCTAAAATAACTCTCCAAACTCCTGTTATGTTATTTCCATGACTACAGTGGTATTTTAAGCCTTCATTTTCTCTCTCTAAGATTGTTACTGTACTGTTACTCAATATGCTCAATAGCCTTTTAAGTAGTTCTCTAATAGGTTGGAATTTCAGAACTGTCTGATGGATTTTTTCTTACTTTTTCAATGTACCCAAAATGAAGCATTGTAAAAGTTGTTATACAAGTGATCAGTACATTTAGTTTTAAAATGTTAAACATTACAAATGATCAAAGTGGTTTAAAATAAAGTGAGACAATACATTTGTCTATGAAATTGACAAACATCAAAAAATACTCAGTATTTGAAAACAATCCAATAAAGCAGACTTCTACTAGTGGGAGTA
Source organism: Bubalus kerabau (assembly GCF_029407905.1). Lineage (NCBI taxonomy): Eukaryota > Metazoa > Chordata > Mammalia > Artiodactyla > Bovidae > Bubalus > Bubalus kerabau. The sequence goes on along the minus strand of NC_073647.1, from coordinate 53,688,259 downwards.
AAAGTTCATGCAAGATTTCCAGCAAACAGTTTGGCAATGAGTATCTGTAATTCCGCTGCTAATAATTTATTCTAAAGGATAATCTTTTTGTGTTTTCCAAACAGTATATATAGGAACATATGTTATAGTATTTTATTTCTGATAATGAACTATCCAGCCATAATAAAATTGTGTAAATAATTATGATATATCTATATGATAGAATGTGGTCATTAAAATTAAATTATCAAAGAATATTAAAATAATGTTGAATGAATAAGACATGTAAGAAACTGTATCTATCTATCTATATATATATATATATATATATATATATATATAATTTGCAATGCTCAAACACTGGACAAAAGCATATAAGAAATATCATTGGATGATGGTACTGTAGACTTTTATTTCTAAAAATTCATCTTTGTGATTTTCCTACAAAATTCAAATTTTCTAGAATGAATATACAACTACTATTGTAATAAAAGCAAACAATGATATCAATAAAATAAATGTTACTTCAGATGAAGAATCACAAAATGGAGTGCAATGTCACAAATTTAGGAGTAGATTATATTATATGTTATTTTTTGTGGTATATCTATAATTAAGTATTTGTTAGCCATAAAAGGAATGAAGTTCTGAGACAGTGGGAAGTTGTTATATAACACAGAGAGCTCAGCCCAGTGCTCTGTGACGACCAAGAGGAGTGCTGTGTGGGTTGGGAGGGAGGTTCAAGAGGGAGGGGATATATTTGTTTGTATACTTATGGCTGATTCATGTTGTTGTACAACAGAAACTAATACAACATTGTAAAGCAACTTGTTCAGTTGCTAAGTCTTGTCCAATTCTTTGCATTCCCTACCCCCGCCCCCCAGGCTCTCTTGTCCTCCACTATTTCCTGGAGTTTGCTCAAGTTCATGTAAAGCAACTATACTCTAATAAAAATAGATTCAAAAAAATGTAACATAGGTGGACCTTAAAACCATTATTCTAGTTGAAATAAGCTAGACATAGGAGAATAGATATTGTATGGTTGCACTTATATGATAACGTAAAGAGGCCTAATATATGTTTAAGTCCCTGCAGGAGAGGAGAGAGAGGCTGAAAGAGAAAAAAAAAATGTGAGTATTGTACAAAAAATTTTAAAAGCTTGATGAAAACTATAAACCAACAGAAAAAAGAAGCTCATAAAAACATGAACAGGAAACATTAAGCAAAGTAAACAAAAGTACATCATAATCAAACTGTGTAAAATCATTGATCAAGAGAGAATCTTAAAAGCAGCCAGAAAAAAAAATAATAGGCTCTGTGAGAATACTGTGATATTCTCTGGTCAGTCACTTTCTCATTGCAAGTCACAGGAACAGCTGTAATCCAAATAAATGTTTATATGAGCAAGCCCTTAGAGCTTGCCCTCAAATTTGCTAGATTTGGGGGGACAGTGGAATTGGTGGGATTGGTGAAGACAATCATACCTCAGAATTCTGTGTATCTGTGTAAGTCTCTGGGCTTACAGCACACGAGCCCTTTTTTTTTTTTTTTTTTTTTAACCTGCTGCTATTAATGTTTTCCAAAAGATATCTGAATTGTAATTTCTTTTGAAATCACATAGATGTATTTCTACTTTTGGAACAGTATGAATGTAAGATAATGTGCAATTACTTATTTTGTTAGTTTTTGTGACAGTCAACTGCAAATTGTATAGATACTGAAGTTCAAATTACATCAAGATAGTGCCTCTATTAGAGAAAAATCTAGCAAAAATCTACTTTAAAATCTTGTAAATAAATATATCAGTGAAGAGGAAAAAATGTTCATTGGCTATAGATTTTCTGACATTCTTCTGATGAATTTTAGTTAAACTAAAGTGAAACATTAAATAATCAGTGAAACAGAGTTGTTATTAGCTTCCTTTTGATTTTGCAATTCCAAAAAGTAGCCTCTATTCAAGGAAGGAATTCCAAAGAAAATTGTTACTCAGCCTTATTTTCCTATCTTCATTCCTTGGACATATCTCTGATGCCATTCAATGGGTCAAAAAAAAAATATATATATATATATATATAATTTTTAAATATAAATTTATTTGTTTTAATTGGAGGCTAATTACTTTACAATATTGTAGTGTTTTTGCCATACACTGACATGGGTCCGCCATGGGTGTACATGTGTTCTCCATCCTGAACCCCCCTCTCACCTCCCTCCCCATACCATCCCTCTGGGTCATCCCAGTGCACCAACCCCCAGCACCATGTCTCATGCATTGAACCTGGACTGGCAATCCATTTCACATATGATAATATACATATTTCAGTACCATTCTTCCAAATCATCACACTCTTGCCCTCTCCCACAGAGTCCAAAAAACTGTTCTCTACAGCTGTGTCTCTTTTGCTGTCTCACATATAGGGTTATCATTACCATGTTTCTAAATTCCATATATATGCGTTAGTATACTGTATTGATGTTGCCATAGCATATGTTGTGGAAAGAAGAAGCCTGTTGCAACTCTAAGAATGAATCAGAAAAAGGAAAACAACCAAATAGAAAAAGGAAATAACAGTTAATAGAAAACAACAGATGTCTTAAAAAACCATGTAAAGGTAATTAGCCATAATTATAATTCAAGAAATATAATGAAAATACAATAAGATAGTAACTTTTACATTCTAAATAGAAAATTATGATAATACTTGAGTTTCATGAGTAAGTAGGGAAAGGGACAATTCTATATTTTGTCACTAGGAGTCAAAATTGATGTACTATTTTGGGGCACAATTTTACATATCAATCAAAATTTAAACTGTACATGCCTTTTAATGATCAATAGGGAGCTGCTTAAACAAATTGTGATACATCTATACAATGGAAAAATATTCAGCTATTTAAAGTAAGATGAATCTGCACATGCTGAGATGGTACAGATATGCTGAAAAGGAAAACAATTTTCAGAACACTTTAAATTGAGAATCAACACTTTATGATTGTTATCATTAGGGAATAAAATGGCAGAGCAGATGCTTGTATTTTCCGCACTTATATATTATCTTGAAATATTTATCATGACCACATATAGGCATTATAGTAAAAACAAACCTATAGTGCAGGCTAGGAATTACTTTGAAGGTTCAACTGCTACTTTTCCTTTTCTTTTTGATGAAAAAAGAGAATTTTTTAATATCATAGAACAATGCCATCATCTGCAAGTGAATATTTAATAGTCTGTAACTCAAGAAAGTGTTGTGATAATTAAATAAATGAATGAATGCAAAATTATTGGTACATTTTCTGCAAAATCAGATCAGATCAGTCAATCAGTCATGTCTGATTCTTTGCGACCCCATGAATCACAGCATGCCAGGCCTCCCTGTTCATCACCAACTCCCAGAGTTCACCAGACTCATGTCCATCGAGTCAGTGATGCCATCCAGCCATCTCGTCCTCTGTCGTCCCCTTCTCCTCTTGCCCCCAATCCCTACCAGCATCAGAGTCTTTTCCAATGAGTCAAATCTTCGCATGAGGTGGCCAAAGTAGTGGAGTTTCAACTTTAGCATGATTCCTTCCAAAGAAATCCCAGGGCTGATCACCTTCAGAATGGACTGGTTGGATCTCCTGGCAGTCCAAGGGACTCTCAAGAGTCTTCTCCAATACCACATTTCAAAAGCATCAATTCTTCGGCGCTCAGCCTTCTTCATAGTCCAACTGTCACATCCATACATGATCACAGGAAAAACCATAGCCTTGACTAGATGGACCTTTGTTGGCAAAGTAATGTCTCTGCTTTTGAATATGCTATCTAGGTTGGTCATAACTTTCCTTCCAAGGAGTAAGCGTCTTTTAATTTCATGGCTGCAGTCACCATCTGTAGTGATTTTGGACCTCAGAAAAATAAAGTCTGACAGTGTTTCCACTGTTTCCCCATCTATTTCCCATGAAGTGATGGGACCAGATGCCATGATCTTCGTTTTCTGAATGTTGACCTTTAAGCCAACTTTTTCACTCTCCACTTTCACTTTCATCAAGAGGCTTTTTACTTCTTCTTCACATTCTGCCATAAGGGTGGTGTCATCTGCATATCTGAGGTTATTGATATTTCTCCTGGCAATCTTGATTCCAGCTTGTGTTTCTTCCAGTTCAGCGTTTCCCATGATGTAATCTGCATATAAGTTAAATAAACAGGGTGACAATATACAGCCTTGATGTACTCCTTTTCCTATTTGGAACCAGTCTGTGGTTCCATGTCCAGTTCTAACTGTTGCTTTCTGACCTGCATACAAATTTCTCAAGAGGCAGATCAGGTGGTCTGGTATTCCCATCTCTTTCAGAATTTTCCACGGTTTATTGTGATCCACACAAAGGCTTTGGCATAGTCAATAAAGCAGAAATAGATGTTTTTCTGGAACTCTCTTGCTTTTACTATGATCCAGTGGATGTTGGCAATTTGGTGTCTGGTTCCTCTGCCTTTTCTAAAACCAGCTTGAACATCAGGAAGTTCACGGTTCACATATTGCTGAAGCCTGGCTTGGAGAATTTTGAGCATTACTTTACTAGCGTGTGAGATGAGTGCAATTGTGCGGTAGTTTGAGCATTCTTTAGCATTGCCTTTCTTTGGGATTGGAATGAAAACTGACCTTTTCCAGTCCTGTGGCCACTGCTGAGTTTTCCAAATTTGCTGGCATATTGAGTGCAGCACTTTCACAGCATCATCTTTCTGGATTTGGAATAGCTCAACTGGAATTCCATCACCTCCACTAGCTTTGTTCGTAGTGATGCTTCCTAAGGCCCACTTGACTTCACATTCCAGGATGTCTGGCTCTAGGTCAGTGATCACACCATCGTGATTATCTGGGTCGTGAAGATCTTTTTAGTACAGTTCTTCTGTGTATTCTTGCCATCTCTTCTTAATATCTTCTGCTTCTGTTAGGTCCATACCATTTCTGTCCTTTATCGAGCCCATCTTTGCATGAAATATTCCTTTGGTATCACTGATTTTCTTTAAGAGATCCCTAGTCTTTCCCATTCTGTTGTTTTCCTCTATTTCTTTGCATTGTTCGCTGAAGAGGGCTTTCTTATCTCTTCTTGCTATTCTTTGGAACTCTGCATTCAGATGTTTATATCTTTCCTTTTCTCCTTTGCTTTTCGCTTCTCTTCTTTTCACAGCTATTTGTAAGGTCTCCCCAGACAGCCACTTTAATTTTTTGAATTTCTTTTCCATGGGGATGGTCTTGATCCCTGTCTCCTGTACAATGTCATGAACCTCATTCCATAGTTCATCAGGCACTCTATCTATCAGATCTAGGCCCTTAAATCTATTTCTCACTTCCACTGTATAATCATAAGGGATTTGATTTAGGACATACCTGAGTGGTCTAGAGGTTTTCCCCACTTTCTTCAATTTAAGTCTGAATTTGGTAATAAGCAGTTCATGGTCTGAGCCACAGTCAGCTCCTGGTCTTGTTTTTGCTGACTGTATACAGCTTCTCCATCCTTGGCTGCAAAGAATATAATCAATCTGATTTCGGTGTTGACCATCTGGTGATGTCCATGTATAGAGTCTTCTCTTGTGTTGTTGGAAGAGGGTGTTTGTTATGACCAGTGCATTTTCTTGGCAAAACTCTATTAGCCTTTGTCCTGCTTCATTCCATATTCCAAGGCCAAATTTGCCTGTTACTCCAGGTGTTTCTTGACTTCCTACTTTTGCATTCCAGTCCCCTATAATGAAAAGGACATCTTTTTTGGGTGTTAGTTCTAAAAGGTCTTGTATGTCTTCTAGCCAGTGCTATATAAATTTGCATTATTATTACTATTATTGATATTATCATCAATAATATGCTGCATTCAAAATGTCAGCAAATTTGGAAAACTCAGCAGTGGCCACAGGACTGGAAAAGGTCAGTTTTCATTCCAATCCCAAAGAAAGGCAATGTCAAAGAATGCTCAACTACCGCACAATTGCACTCATCTCACATGCTAGGAATGTAATGCTCAAAATTCTCCAAGCCAGGCTTCAGTAATATGTGTATCGTGAACTTCCAGATGTTCAAACTGGTTTTAGAAAAGGCAGAGGAACCATAAATCAATTGCCAACATTGGCTGTATCATTGAAAAAGCAAGAGAGTTCTCAAAAACATCTATTTCTGCTTTATTGACTATGCCAAAGCCTTTGACTGTGTGGATCACAATAAATTGTGGAAAATTCTGAAGGAGACGGGAATACCAAACCACCTGACTTGCCTCTTGAGAAACCTGTATTCAGGTGAGGAAGCAACAGCTAGAACTACACCTGGAACAACAGACTGGTTCCAAATAGGAAAAGGAGCACGTCAAAGCTGTATATTGTCACCCTGCTTATTTAACTTATATGCAGAGTACAACATGAGAAACACTGGGCTGGAGGAACCACAAGCTGAAATCAAGATTGCCAGGAAAAATATCAATAACCTCAGATATGCAGATGACACCACCCTTATGGCAGAAGTGAAGAAGAACTAAAGAGCCTCTTGATGGTAATAAAAGAGGAGAGTGAAAAGTTGACTTCAAGCTCAACATTCAGAAAACTAAGATCATGGCATCTGGTTCCATCACTTCATGGTAAGTAGATGGGGAAACAGTGGAAACAGTGTCAGACTTTATTTTTAAGGGATCCAAAATCACTGCAGATGGTGATTGCAGTCATGAAATTAAAAGACGCTTACTCCTTGGAAGGAAAGTTATGACTAACCTAGACAGCTTATTAAAAAGCAAAGACATTAGTTTGCCATCAAAGGTCCATCTAGTCAAGACTATGGTTTTTCTCATAGTCATGTATGAATGTGATTGTTGGACTATAAATAAAGCTGAGCATAGAAGAATTGATGCTTTTGAACTGTGGTGTTGGAGAAGACTCTTGAGAGTCCTTTGGATTGGAAGGAGATCCAACCAGTGCTTCCTAAGGCAGATCAGTCCTGGGTATTCATTGGAAGGACTGATGTTGAAGTTGTAACTCCAATACTTTGGCCACCTGATGCAAAGAGCTGACTCATTTGAAAAGACCCTGATGCTGGGAAAGATTAAGGGCCAGAGGAGAAGGGGACGGCAGAGGATGAGATGGTTGGATGGCATTGTCAAATCAATGGACATGGGTTTGGGTAGACTCTGGCAGTTGCTGATGCACAGGGAGGCCTGGCATGCTGCAGTTCATGGGGTTGCAAAGAGTCAGACATGATTGAGTGATTGAACTGGACTGAATAAGCAAACAAACATAACCAAGTGAGTTCTATTAAGAGAAACACAACATGAAGAGAAGAGTCAGTCTAAGAAAATGAAGATCCAAAGAAAATAATCCTATTCAAATATTCTTTATCTTGAAAGACTATGTGCTAGGCTGCAGACCAATGTTTTGTAAACTGCAGGTGGCAACCCACTTGTACTCATTATATCAATTGTGTCCAGCATTCTTTGCTTTTCTCAAGAGAAAAAAAAATTAATGGAGACCTAATATGAGATAACCCAGACGTTGGATCATCAAATTTGGATTTTTTAAGTTGCTTTTAAGTCTATTTTTAAGAGCAGTTCACATCAGACTTAAGAGGAAGATAAAGAGATTATCCATATATCCCCTAGCCTCTACACAAGCTCGTGGTTTACATGGTAAAGAATTTGCCTGAAATGTGGGAGACCCGGGTTCAATCCTTGTGTTGGGAAAATCCCCTGGTGAAGGGAATGGCAACCCATTCCAGTATTCTTGCCTGGAGAATCCCATGAACAGAGGAGTCGGGCAGGCTACAGTCCATGGGGTCACAAAGAGCTGAACATGACTGAGCTACTCACACTTTCTTTTTCTACACAAGCATAGCTTCTCTTATTATCAATACCTATCACCAGAGTGGTACATTTATTACAATTGATGAACCTATGTTGACACATCCTCATTGCCCAAAGTCCATGGTTTACGCTGGAGTTTATCCTTGGTGTTATACATTCTATGTATTTGGACAAATGTATGCCACATATCCATCATTATAGTACCTTACAGAGTATCCTCACCGTTCTTAAAATTCTCTGTGTTCCATCTATTCATTCCTCCATTCCTACAAACACTCCAACATTCTTTTAATGAATTAGAACAGAATAGGGTAGGATAACACAGAAGAGAAAAAAAAATACAATACAATTATTAAGAGTGTATCATATTTAGGACGATTCTAATCAATGACTAATTGTGTGTATATATACTAGGTCACTACATAAAATATATTTCCAACTGGGATTTACAATAAAATATTTAAAATCTTCTCTTCTGGCTTATGTTGAATTTAACAAGGTGTTCCCTTGTGAGGAGCTTCTCTGGATAACTAGCCAACTTTCCAAAGGTGATTGACAATTCATTGATGTCCTCCTTTAAAACTGAAATAAATCTTAAAAGTCTTTTTCACAAGGAAAAAAAATATGCCAGCTATATGTGATGATGGACCTGAGCTAGATTTTTGTGGTAATCATCACACAGAACTGTAGAGGGCTGAACAATGTGGAGGTTAGGGGTGCTTACTCTGGTGCAATGGAAAATCCGTGGGGATTTTCTGTTTTAAAATGTTACCCTGTAAAGATAACTGCAGTTGTTTTTCTGTGTTTGTGTATTTTTTCTTTTTATTATTACACAGTTGATATCATGCTGTATATCAAATTTTTATATTCTACATTTTTGTTTATTATTGTATTAAAGACATTGTTTCCTTTCACTAAATTCTTTGTAGATCCAGATTTTAGAATGCAAAGGAAATCAATCCTATTGAAAAGATATGCTAAAATTAATATAGTTTTCTATTGTTTAGGTTATCCCTAAATTTTTGCTAGTGTAACCATTGCAATAAAGTTATGATTCTATTTTTGCAAAAAAAATAAATAAAAATAAAACTGAAATATAAAGCAAGCTAACATGCAGTAGGACTAATATATGCTCAGTGAATAAAAATAAGTGAATGGCCAATATGAAGACTCAGTATAATAGAATATTTTAATGTGAATAGAAAAGTGAAATGATTTGATTAACATTAGGGCCAGTTTTAAAACCCAAGCTAGACCCCAAGTTTCCTGGTCTAAAGCAGTACTCTTTCACTATACCTGGAATTTTCAGACTTTATCTTTCTGAGGACTGTACCTGCATGCTCAGTCATGTCTGACTCTTTGTGACCCCATGGACAGTAGCCCACCAGGTTCCTCTGTCCATGGAATTCTCCAGGCAAGAATACTGGAGCAGGTTGCCATTTCCTTCTTCAGGGGATCTTCCCAACTCAGAGGTCGAACCCATGTCCCTGCATCTCTTGCATTGGTAGGTGAGTTTTTAACCACTGAACCACCATGGATGCCCCTTTCTGAGCACTAAAGGGCTCTAAAAATATGTGAGAGCTTGTCATAGGCAGAGAAAGGAGGACAAAAATGTTGTGCCCTACACGTTCTAAACTATTTCAGTCAGAAAGTCTTGTTTATGGTTGTATTATATTTTGAGATTTTCAAATCTTAAAAACAAACTACCTTTTAAACCACTGTAATAAAACCTTGCAGTTTCCCTACATTCTCATGACCTAATTGGGCAGGACTAAATACTTTAGTTAGTATAGTACCTGTACCACACACTGTTCTCCTGCTGAGTTATACACTTAGAAACTAATAGCCCCAAATGCTCTTCTCATATGACTTTAACTTTTTATGAATAACATAAATATAAAGACATCATCTTCAGTTAGATGTGGCAAAGGAACTTTAAGACAGTTTATCTTAAAAGTAGCTTCAGGTGCATATCAAAGACTCAAATTAGTTATTAAGTGCAAAGATATAATTATGAAATAAATATCAAATATCTTCCTTTTTCAAGTCCACAATAGCTTACTATCTCTGCTATTGTTAGCCCCCTTCAGACTAGTAGAACACATTATTTCCTTTAAAACTCTCTTCTTGTGGCACCCTACTCTCCCCATAATACACATTTGACCCTTGATTACTTTACATTTCCTCTAGATTTTCCTCAGCCTCATTGTGTCTTTTCTTAGGGGGCAGTGACTGAAAGGGTCAAATAAATGTGGCCATATCATGGTTTTATAGTATTAAGGATCATGTTTCCATTTTGCTTTTCAACATCCTTTCTGATGCTTCACAGCATTTCACTGATCTTTTTAAACTGCACAGTAAGCTCCACTTTTGAAGGAACAACAAAGCTACCACAGAAAAATGTCTTGTTCCTATCTAAATTTCCATTGACTTATCTAGATAATTTTGATAAAACAAATAAAACAACTAATTTTCATTCCTCTGATCCAAGGATGGAGAAAGAGTTATACCTATGAAATCTTAAAAGATGGGAAAAATCACCACTCAACATTAACCAAAATTAATGAATATCATACCATACTTTTCCCAGCTGAGAAGATAGCATCAGACTTATGTTTGCTAGTCAAAATTAACTACATATTCACATATATGTATATGTTACATATAAGTAACATATAAAGTAAAAACACATTAATTTATGAATTGACTATAATCATGTATATAATATAATCATATACATTCAATAAATGTAATTGAATATTACTATCTTTAAATACACAGATTCCACATAGCTTTATTTGATATTCTAGACCACAGCTCTTATTGTGCATAGCTGAGGATCTCCAAACATTGTTTTTTACATTCACTCATATCAGAAAATATATAATATATATGTTATATATGTAAAAGTATATAAAATATATACAATACAAACATATTCCATGGAAAATCATAAGGCATCTATAAAAAAAGATGACTTAGAATGAGATAATTATTTCAAAAGTTTATTAAGAATATATTACTATAATAAACTATCATTAATAATTTTAAAAATGGATAGATAAAAAATCTAATAGTTATACAGTATCAAAAGACTCATCATAAATATAAGGACACAGAAATATTTAAAGATTTAAAGGAAAAAGATATACTATGGGGACACAAATTAGCCTAAGATAGTGAAGTTACACTGAAGATTAATGGGCAATGTCCTACTGTCAATCCACTGTAATAAAATTATTTTCAATTTTATGCATCTAATAAAATCACTTCATCATATATATATTAATAGAACTAAACTGAATAATAATAAAAAAAACTATCATTCATAGTAGGATATTTTTAACGTACTTCTCTCAGCCTCTCAGTAACTGATAGAATAGGCTAACAAAAATACCAATGAGTACATCATCTCAGTTCAGTAACTCCGTCATGTCCGACTCTCTGCAACCCCATGGAATGCAGCATGCTTGGCTTCCCTTTCCTTCACCAATTCCTGGAGCTTGCCCAAACTCATGTCCATTGAGTCAGTGATGCCATCCAACCATATCATCCTCTATCCTCCCCTTCTCCTCCTGCATTTAATCTTTTCCAGCATCAGGGTCTTTTCCAATGAGTCAGTTCTTCAAAATAGGTGGCCAAAGTATTGGAGTTTCAGCTTTAGCATCAATCCTTCCAATGAATATTCAAGACTGATTTTCTTTAGGATTGACTGGTTTGATCTCCTTGCAGTCCAAGGGACTCTAAAGAGTCTTCTCCAACACCACAGTTCAAAAGCATCAATTCTTCAGTGTTCAATTTTCTTTGTGGTCCAACTCTCATATCCATCCATATTGGGGCTTCCTTGATGGCTCAGTGGGTGAAGAATTCACCTGCAATGCGGGAGACCTGGGTTCAATCCCTGGGTTGGAGAGATCCCCTAGAGAAGGGAAAGGCTACCCACTCCAGTATTCTGATCTGGAAAATTCCTTGGACTGTGTAGTCCATGGGGTCGCAGAGAGTGAGACATGACTGAGTGACTTTCACTTTCACTCACATCCATACATGACTACCGGAAAAACCATAGCTTTGACTAAAAGGACTTTTGTTGGCAAAGTAATGTCTCTGCTTTGTAATATGCTAGGTTGATCATAGATTTTCTTCCAAGGTGCAAGCATCTTTCAACTTCATGGCTGCAGTCACCATCTGCAGTTATTTTGGAGCCCAAGAAACAATGTCCACCACTGTTTTCATTGTGTCCCCACCTAGTTGGCATGAAGTGATGGGAGCAGATGTCATGATCTTCATTTTTAGAATGTTGAGTTTAAGCCAGCTTTTTCACTCTCCTCTTTCACTTTCATCAAAAGGTTCTTCAGTTCTTCACTTTCTGCCATAAGGGTGGTGTCATTTGCATGTCTGAGGTTATTGATATTTCTCCCAGCACTCTTGATTCCAGCTTTGCTTCATCCAGCCCAGCATTTTGCTTGATGTATTCTACATATGGTATGGTATTCCTAGCTCTTTAAGAATTCTCCATAGTTTGTTGTGATCCACAAAGTCAAAGGCTTTAGCTTTGACTAATTGATCAGGTAATGAAGCAGAAGTAGATGTTTTTCTGGAACTTGCCTTGCCTTCTCTGTGATGCAGTGAATGTTGGCAATTTGATATCTGGTTCCTCTGCCTCTTAAAACCCAGCTTGTACATCTGGAAGTTCTCAGTTCGTCTACTGATGAAACCTAGTTAGAAGGATTTTGAGCATAACCTGGGCAGCATGTGAAATGTGTGCAATTTTAGGGTGGTCTGAACATTCTTTGGCATTGCCTTTTTTGGGGAATTGTAAGAAAAACTGACTTTTTCCAGTCCTGTGGACATTGCTGAGTTTTCCAAATTTGCTGATATTCTGAGATCATTCTGTCGTTACCTATAATTTACTAATCGTAAAATCAAAATATTAATCTGTAAATACCTGTTTTTATTTATCCATATATTATGAAAGAAATATTGAGTCAAGTTGGACTTGTGAATTTATATGAAGGCTCACACTCCATCACTACCAACACATATAGACAAAATGTTTATTAGATAAAATAAAATTCACTCATGATCAAAAATTACATAATATTTCATGAACCAAGAATGGATCAGTTAAATAAGTAATAAATGTTAACTTGAACAAGGGTCTTACTCGGCTCTAAGAATAGGAACAGATAGAGGTGGCTTTGGTTCCTATTCCAAAAGGGCAATGTCATGCATGGCTACGCCCCAAGATATAGACCTCAGGATGGTCCCTGATCCCTTTATGGAGCACAGCCTTGTCGTGGTGAAGGGTCTTGCATAACTCAATAACTATATGAGACATGCCATGCAAAGCCTCCAAAGGAGGATGGGTCAGAGTGAAGAGTTCTGACAACTCTTGTTGTCAGATAACATTGTAGTTCTGACAACAATAATTTCCACTGGAGGAGGAAATGGTAATCCACTCCAGTATTCCTACCTGGAGAACCCCATGGACAGTATTAAGAGGTAAAAAGATATGACACCAGAAGATGAGCTGCCCAGGTCATCAAGTGTCCACTATGCTATCAGGAAGAGTGGAGGGAAATTACTAACAGTTCCAGAAAGAACAAAGCTGCTGGGCCAAAGTGGAAATGACACTCAGTTGTAGATGTGTCTGGTGGTGAACGTAAAGGCCAATGCTATAAAGAATGATATTGTGTACAGACTTGGAATGTTAGGTCCACGAATCAAGGTAAATTGGATGTGGTCAAACAGGAGATGGCAAGAGTGAACATCAACATTTGAACATCAACATTTTAGGAACCAGTGAACTAAAATGGATGTGAAAGGGTGAATTTAATTCGGATGACCACTATATCTTCTGCTGTGAACAAAAATCCCTTAGAAGAAATGAAGTAGCCCTCCTATTCAACTAAAAAGTCCAGAATGCACTACTTGGGTACAATCGCAAAAACGATAGAATGATCCTGATTCATGAATTCCAAGTCAAACCATTCAACATCACAGTAATTCAAGCCTATGTTCCTACCACTGATTATGAAGAAACTGAAGTTGACCAGTTCTATGAAGACCTACAACACCTTTTAGAACTAACACCAAAGAAGATGTCCTTTTTATTATAGAGGATTGGAATGGAAAAGTAGCAAGTCAACAGATACTCAGAATAACAAGCAAGTTTGGCATTCAAGTACAAAATGAAGAAGGGTAAAGGCTAATGGAATTCTGTTAAGAATGCACGCTAGTCATAGCAAACACCCTTTTCCCAACACACGGACATCACCAGATGGTCAATACTGAAATCAGGTAGATTATGTTCTTTGCATCCAAAGATGGAGCAGCTTGACACAGTCAGTAAAAACAAGAACTGGAACTGACTGTGGCTCAGATCACGCACTCCTTATTGCAAAATTAGGCTTAAGTAAAAGTAGGGAAAATCACTAGGCCACTCAGGTATCAAATCCCTAAATCAAATCCCTTATACAGTGGAGGTGATGAATAGATTCAAGGGATTAGATCTGGTAGGCAGAATGCCTGGAGAACTATGGATGGGGCTTCATAAAATTGTACAGGAGACAATGACCAAAATCATCTTGAAGAAATAGAAATGCAAGAAGGCAAAGTGGTTGTCTGAGGAGGTTTTAAAAATAACCGAGGAAGGCTGAGGAAGGAAGAGAAGCAAAAGGCAGGGAGAAAGGGAAAGATATATCCAACTGAATGCAGAGTTCCAGAGAATAGCAAGGAGAAATAAGGCCTTCTTAAGTTAAAAATGCAAAGAAATAGAGGAAAACAATAGAACTACAGATATCTTCAAGAAAATTGGAAATATCAAGGAAATATGTCATGCAAGTTTGAGCACGATAAAGGACAGGAATGCTAAGGACCTAACAGACGCAGAAGATAAGGATAAGTGGCAAGAATACACAGAAGAACTCCACAAAAAAAGTCTTAATGACCAAGATAATTGCCATAATGTTGTCACTTACCCAGAATCTGGCATCCTGGAATGTGAGGTCAAGTGGGCCTTATGAAGCATTAGGTTCAGTTCAGCCACTCAGTCGTGTCTGACTCTTTGTGGCCCCATGAATTGCAGCATGCCAGGCCTCCCTGTCCATCACCATCTCCTGGAGTTCACTTAAACTCACGTCCATCAAGTTGGTGATGCCATCCAGCCATCTCATCCTCTGTCATCCCCTTTTCCTCCTGCCCCCAATCCCTCCGAGCATCAGTCTTTTCCAATGAGTCAACTCTTCGAATGAGGTGGCCAAAGTACTGGAGTTTCAGCTTTAGCATCATTCCTTCCAAAGAACACCCAGAAAAAAACAAAAAACAAAGAACACTCAGGACTGATCTCCTTTAGAATGGACTGGTTGGATGTCCTTGCAGTCCAAGGTACTCTCAAGAGTCTTCTCCAACACCCCACAGTTCAAAAGCGTCAATTCTTCACTGCTCAGCTTTCTTCACAGTCCAAATCTCACATCCATACATGACCACTGGAAAAACCATAGCCTTGACTAAATGGACCTTTGTTGGCAAGGTAATGTCTCTGCTTTTCAATATGCTATCTAGGTTGGTCATAACTTTTCTTCCAAGGAGTAAGCGTCTTTTAATTTCATGACTGCAGTCACCATCTGCGGTGATTTTGGAGCCTAAAAAAATAAAGTCTGACACTGTTTCCACTGTTTCCCCATCTGTTTCCCATGAAGTGATGGGACCAGATGCCATGATCTTCGTTTTCTGAATGTTGAACTTTAAGCCAACTTTTCACTCTCCTCTTTCTCTTTCATCAAGAGGCTCTTTAGTTCCTCTTCACCTTCTGCCATAGGTTGGTGTCATCTGCATATCTGAGGTTATTGATATTTCTCCCAGCAGTCTTGATTCCAGCTTGTGCTTCTTCCAGCCCACTGTTTCTCATGATGTTCTCTGCATATAAGTTAAATAAGCAAGGTGACAATATACAGCCTTGACGTACTCCTTTTCCTATTTGAAACCAGTCTGTTGTTCCATGTCCATTTATAACTGTTGCTTCCTGACCTGCATAGAGGTTTCTAAAGAGGCAGATCAGGTGGTCTGGTATTCCCATCTCTTTCAGAATTTTCCACAGTTTATTGTGATCCACACAGTCAAAGGCTTTGGCATAGTCAATAAAGCAGAAATAGATGTTTTTCTGGAAGTCTCTTGCTTTTTTGATGATCCAGCGGATGTTGACAATTTGATGTCTGGTTCCTCTGCCTTTTCTAAAACCAGCTTGAACATCTGTAAGTTCACTAGGAACTAAGCTAGTGTGGTGATGGAATTCCAGCTGAACTATTGCAAATCCTAAAAGATGGTACCGTTTAAGTGCTGCATTCATAATATCAGCAAATTTGGAAAGCTCAACAGTGTACACAGGATTGGAAAAGATCAGCTTTTATTCCAATTCCAAAAAAGGGCAATGCAAAAGAATATTAGACTACTGTACAAGCGCCCTCATTTCCTAAGAGAGCAGGGTTATACACAAAATCCTTCAAAGTAAGTTTCAGCAGTACATGAACTGAGAACTCCAGATGTAGAAGCTGAGTTTCAAAGAGGCAGAAGAACCAGAGGTGAAATTTCCAACATTTATTGGATCATGTAGGAAGAAAGGAATTTCCTTGCTTCATCTACTTCTGCTTTATTGACAAAGCTAAAGCCTTTGAGTGGGTGGATCACAACAAACTGTGGAAAATTCTTCAAGAAATGGGAGTACCATACCACCTTACCTGTCTCCTGAGAAACCTGTATGCAGGTCAAGAAGAACCTTATATGGAACAACAGACTGGTTCCAAATTGGGATAGGAGTACAACAAGGCTATATACTGTCACCCTACTTATTTAACTTATATGCAGAGTACATCATGCAAAATGCTGGGTTGTATGAATCACAAGCTGGAATCAAGATTACTGGGGGAAACATTGATAACCTTAGTTATGCAAATGACACCACTCTAATGACAGAAAGTGACGTGGAACCAAAGAGCTGCTTGATGAGGGTGAAAGAGGAGAGTTAAAAAGCTAGCTTGAAACTCAACATTCAAAAAACAAAGATCATGGCATCCAGTCCCATCAGTTCAGTTCCAT
The DNA here is from genome assembly GCF_029407905.1 of Bubalus kerabau. NCBI lineage: Eukaryota > Metazoa > Chordata > Mammalia > Artiodactyla > Bovidae > Bubalus > Bubalus kerabau. Next base: position 53,671,375 of record NC_073647.1, on the reverse strand, counting down.
CGCTCAGTCATGTCTGACTCTTTGCAGCCCCAGGGATTGCAGCATGCCAGACTTCCCTGTCCATCATCATTTCCTGGAGCTTGCTCAAACTCATGTCCATTGAGTCGGTGATGCCATTCAACGATCTCATCCTCTGTTGTCCGCTTCTCCTCCTGCCTTCAATCTTTCCCAGCATCAGGATCTCATTCCTTTATGGTAAAGGGATGGGGTTATGTGAAAGCAGTGACAGATTTTCTTTTCTTGGACTCCAAAATCACTGTGAATGGTGACTGTCACCTTGAAATTAAAAATGGATAAAACCACTTGCTCCTTGCTGCTGCTGCTAAGTTGCTTCAGTCGTGTCCAACTCTGTGTGACCCCATAGATGGCAGCCCCCATCCCTGGGATTCTCCAGGCAAAAACACTTGAGTGGGTTGCCATTTTTTTCTCCAATGCATGAAAATGAAAAGTGAAAGTGAAGTTACTCAGTTGTGTCCAACCCCTAGTGACCCCATGGACTGCAGCCTACCAGGCTCCTCCGTCCATGGGTGTTTCCAGGTAAGAGTCCTGGAGTGGGTTGCCATTTCCTTCTCAGACTTGCTCTTTAGAAGGAAAAATATGCAAACCTAGACAGCATATTAAAAAACAGAGACATCACTTTGCTGACAATAGTGCATATAGTCAAAGCTATGGCTTTTTCAGTAGTCATGTAGGGATGTGAGAGTTGAACCATAAAGAAGGCTGAGTGTTGAATAATTGATACGTTCAAATTGTGGTGCTGGAGAAGAGTCTTGAGAGTCCTTTGTACTGCAAGGTGATCAAACCAGTCAATCCTAAAGGAAATAAGTTCTGAATATTCATTGGAAGTACTGATGCTGAAGCTGAGTTTACTGAAGTTTTCACTTTTCAAACTGATCTCCTCTGCAATATTTTGGCCACCTAATTGGAAGAGTTGACTCTTTAGAAAAGACCCTGATTTTGTACAGACTGAAGACAAAAGAAGAAGGGGACTGAACAGAATGAAATGGTTAGATAGCATCAGTGACTCAATGGACATGAATTTGAAGAAACTCCGAGAGATGGTGGAGGACAAAGTAGCCTGGTGTGCTGCAGTCCACGGGGTTGCAAAGAGTTATACTTTACTTGTAAACTGAACAACAACAGCACCAAAATATATATGCAAATTCATACACGTACATGTGAGTATGTTATTCAATTCCAAGCTGCCCTTTCCCCACCTCCAATGCATTCTTCAAAATGTCTCCAAAACTGTCTTGTAAAAATTATACACTAGATAAATATTTTTGGAATTCAACCACCCAATCTATCTGTACTATCTCAATAAACTCAAATACAGGACTCCCAAAGTTTTTGTTTATTTGTTTGTTTTTTCCTAGTCTTCTTACAACACAAAGTCCAGTGTTCCTCTTGAGCACTAACTTTTGAATTTGGCAGTGTGTCTTTGATCTAGACTGGTATATTGACTTCACTGAAGTTTTCACTTTTCAAACTGATCTCCTCTGCAAGCATAATCACCTATTGGTTCACTATTCATGGTACATTCATAGTGTCTGAATGTCTATTTTATACTTTGACATTACATTTCCAGCAAATAATTGCAGAGAAACTTCCTAGGTTCCCCAGTAATAATTGGAGCTGCTACTTATATATTTATTTTGCTGTGATATTAAGGGAATCATAAATGTTTGGCTTGACCATTAGACAGGGATAACACCACATACTTCATCTTGCTTTCTGGTGCTGTGAATTTTCTCTGTGCTCTGACTTGAAATGTATTTTACCTATAAGGCTTATTTTTCTGATGGCAGTCATTTTTAACAAGCACAAGTTTTCTACAGGCATAACCTTTGCTTTCTTATAATCATAATAATTTGGCTTATGATTTAAAGCATTACAACACCAGTTCATATTGTGAAACCTCTCTTATGGTGTTCACTGTTTCATTGGTATGTTGTGCTATTGCAACCATTGGACACTTCCACAGCATCTAAATAAATAAATCTCTGGAAATAAAATTGGCAGCAGACTAATCTGCTATTGAATTACTTCAGTGCACTATGCCCCAGATTCACCACTCAGACAATTTAATCAGATATTCACCTAATTACAAAAGAATCAGTATAATCTTCCTTGATTATCAGTGTGCCTCCTGGTGGCTCAGACGGTAAAGCATCTGCCTGCAGTGTGGGAGACCCAGGTTTGATCTCTGGGTTGGGAGGATCCCCTGGAGAAGGAAATGGCAACCCACTCCAGTACTCTTGCCTGGAAAATTCCACGGACTGAGGAGCCTTGTAGGCTAGAGTCCATGTTATATTTCACTTGAACATTTTTGGTAAACTCTTACATCACAAGACCTTCTTTCTCATTAGTATTTAAATTCAAAGGACATTCATCATCAGTGAAATCTCTCATAGCCAAGATGGATAAAATCAATTAAGAGATGAAGCCATAATACTTTATATTGACCTATTAATTCATTTACCATATTTATATCTATTACTATAACCAGTGGAGTATTAGTTGAAGGACATCAATAATTATAGAATCATACATTAGGAATTATAAATTATAGTTCCAGAATTGTGAATAATACAGTGTAGTGGAGTTAAATATCCATTTACAGGTGTTTTAGTTTAGGCTCTGATATACTGAGGAGGTCAATACAAAGTTCACTTATGGCTCTGTTAAGATCTTCTAAACAGAGTTAAATTATAGTGTGCTAACTTGGGAAATTATGGAAAATTTACAGCACTTAGACTAATGAAAAGATGATATTCAGATGATGCAGCTGTGGACATAGCACTTTTCTTCTTATTTTCAGTTATTTCTTCTTCTTCAGTTCAGTTCAGTCTCTCAGTTGTGTCTGACTCTGCAACCTCATGAATTGCAGCACGCCAGGCCTCCCTGTCCATCACCAACTCCCGAAGTTAATTCAAACTCCTGTCCATCGAGTCAGTGATACCATCCAGCCATCTCATCCACTGTTGTGCCCTTCTCCTTATGCCCCCAATCCCTCCCAGCATAAGAGTTTTTTTCCAATGAGTCAACTCTTCGCATGAGGTGGCCAAAGCACTGGACTTTCAGCTTTAGCATCATTCCTTCCAAAGAACTCCCAGGACTGATCTCCTTTAGAATGGACTGGTTGGATCTCCTTGCAGTCCAAGGGACTCTCAAGAGTCTTCTCCAACACCACAGTTCAAAAGCATCAATTCTTCAGCACTCAGCTTTCTTCACAGTCCAACTCTCACATCCATACATGACCACTGGAAAAACCATAGCCTTGACTAGACGGACCTTTGTGGGCAAAGTAATGTCTCTGCTTTTGAATATACTATCTAGATTCGTCATAACTTTCCTTCCAAGGAGTAAGCATCTTTTAATTTCATGGCTGCAATCACGATCTGTAGTGATTTGGAGCCCCCAAAAATGAAGTCTGACACTGTTTCCACTGTTTCCCCATCTATTTCCCATGAAGTGATGGTACCAGATTCCATGATCTTTGTTTTTTGAATGTTGAGCTTTAGGCCAACTTTTTCACTCTCCTCTTTCACCTTCATCAAGAGGCTTTTTAGTTCCTCTTCACTTTCTGCCATAAGGGTGGTGTCATCTGCATATATGAGGTTATTGATATTTCTCCTGGAAATCTTGATTCCAGCTTGTACTTCTTCCAGCCCAGTGTTTCTCATGATGTACTCTTCATATAAGTTAAATAAGCAGGGTGACAATATACAGTCTTGATGTCCTCCTTTTCCTATTTGGAACCAGTCTGTTGTTCCATGTCCAGTTATAACTGTTGCTTCCTGACCTGCATACAGGTTTCTCAAGAGGCAGGTCAGGTGGTCTGGTCATGTTCAGATCGGATCAGATCAGTTGCTCAGTCGTGTTCAACTCTTTGTGACCCCATGAATCGCAGCACGCCAGGCCTCCCTGTCCATCAACAACTCCCGGAGTTCACTCAGGTTCACGTCCATTGACTCAGTGATGGCATCCAGCCATCTCATCCTCTGTCGTCCCCTTCTCCTCTTGTCCCAAATCCCTCCCAGCATCAGAGTCTTTTCCAATGAGTCAACTCTTTGCATGAGATGGCCAAAGTACTGGAGTTTCAGCTTTAGCGTCATTCCTTCCAAAGAAATCCCAGGGCTGATCTCCTTCAGAATGGACTGGTTGGATTTCCTTGCAGTCCAAGGGACTCTCGAGAGTCTTCTTCAACACCACAGTTCAAAAGCATCAATTCATTGGTGCTCAGCCTTCTTCACAGTCCAACTCTCACATCCATACATGTTAGTCACCTGCATTTACCTCATTTCTATTCATAGCTAACCATTAATATTTTCTTCAGTCTATCATTTTAAGTTATCACTCCCTCCCTCCATCCAAGTTATTATACTTTTTTCATATATTTTCCCATGATTTCACAGAATATTCCACAATTCACATGTTTGGTGATCTGGATTTAATTGATAACTTTAATTCTCATTGTTCAAATTATGATCTCTTTGTAAAAAATATATTCTCTACATGCACTGTAACTATTACTTCCCCTATCCATGCCCCTTTTTTTAAACTCAAGATTTAATTCTCCCATCATATTAATTCATACCTAATCTTTATTTTTATTTAAATTATATTGTTTCTTTCATAAAGAAAAGTTATGTAATTAGTTGATCATTTGTGATTCTAGCTCAGTAGATTTCTTCTTTAGAGCATGAATCTAGAACTATCTAGGTAGGTTTAAATCATGGATTCATGTTTTAATGTTATTTTTCCTCTTTTTTTTTTTTTAAACTGAGTAAGTTACTCTGTGATTCTTCAGTTCTAAAATATGGACAATGAAGGTTGTATTTGTGCCACCATCACAGAGGTGTTATGAGGCTTAAATGGGTTTATATTATGCAATGTTTGTAAAAACTTACATTAAATAATACAAAAGCAATATTACTAGTATTAATATGATTTTCTGTTTAATTATTTACCTTTATTGTTTATATGTAGAAAATGTTGATATAGTAGGATATTAACTTTTATTTTTTGATGTCGTTTATTTCATTCAGTTCTCTGGCTTTCTTTTTGTTATTAAATTTTTATTTCTGGTGTAATTCACCAAACAGAAATTACTTTTTTTTTTTTAGTCAAGACTGTCACTTTTTTCCTTTATCAACTCTGGATTTTGTTCTTTTTACTTTCTGAAAGTTCTCCATCATTCTGATAGAAGATATCACAAAGGATATGAATGATGCTGATGATACCACTCTAATGGCAGAAAGTGAAGAAGAACTAAAGAACCTCTTGATGAGGATAAAAGAAGAGAGTGGAAAGCTGACTTAAAGTTCAATATTAAAAATATTAAGATCATGGCATCCAGCCACATCATTTCATTGCCAATAGAAGGGGAGAAGGTGGCAGCAGTGACAGATTCCCTCTTTTTGAGCTTTAAAGTCACTGTGGATAGTGACTGTAGCTATGAAATTAGAAGACAATTGTTTCTTGGAGGGAAAGCTATGACAAGCCTAGACATGTATTAAAAAACAAAGACATTACTTTGCCAACAAAGGTCCATGCAGTTAAGCCTATAGTCTTTCCAATAGTCATGTACTGATGTGAGAGTTGGACCATAAATAAGGCTGAGCACCAAAGAATTGATGCTTTCAAACTGTGGTGCTGGGGAAGACTCTTAAGAGTCCCTTGGACAGCAAGGAGCTCAAGCCAGTTAATCCTAAAGGAAATCAACCTTAAATACTCATTGGAAGGACTGATGCTGAAGCTGCAATACTTTGGCCACCTGAGTGAACAGCCAGCTCATTGCAAAAGACCCTGATGCTAGGAAAGATTGAAGATAGAAGGAGAAGAGGCAACAGAGGATAAGATGGTTGGATGGCATCACCGATTCAATGGACATGAACTTGGGCAAACTCCTGGAGGTGGGGAGAGACAAGGAGGCCTGGCATGCTGCAGTACAGGGGGTCACAAAAATTCAAACACAAGTTGGCAACTGAACAACAAAAAATGAATGGATAACCTGATGAAGAGACACAAAGGTTTGGAAGAGTCCCGAATGCAGGAGATTTTTACCCCATGAAGTTGGGATATGTCATCCTTCTGGTATATTGATGTGTTCGCCAACCAGAAAACTCTCCAAATCCCACTCAACTGAGGTTTTAATGGACGCTTCCTTGTATAGATCAGTTATTAACTCAATTTCCAGCCACTTTCCCTTCTCTGGACCATGGGGAGTAGGGTTGAAAATTCCAAGCTTCTAATCATGGCTTGGTCTTTCTAGTGACCGGTCCCCATCCAGGAGTCCACTGAATCACCTCATTAGAACAAAGGACAATGCTGTCCCCCAGGAAATTTCAAGAGACTTAAGAGCTCAGTGTCAGGAACCAGGATGAAAGACCAAATATTAGAACAAAAGATACTCCCAATGCTATTATCACTTAGGAAGTTACAAGGGTTTTAGAAATTATGCTGGGAATAGGGGACAAAGACTATTATATGTATTTTCAATTATTTCACACCCCTATGTTGTCCCTTGTTTACAAACTGCCAGGACTATTGCTCAGAGACCTCTGAGTTAGTAAGGAATCCCTACTCAAGGAAAATTTAGCTTACAAAATCAAAGAATATTCTTTCCATCTTCCATCCTGATTCACTTCCATCATGACTCTACCTTATCTCTCCGGTTCTCCCAGCCTAGTATTATCTAATCTACTGGAGCAAACAAACTAACTCTGCAACCAGCATGAAAAAAATGTCATTTGACATGTAGATTATCTCTTGTCTTTTAATCTTTGTTTCTGCTTCACTGTAGTCCTCTTTCTGCTTCAGTATTGTCCAGGAGATGGAAAATAGTCCATGATATACTGCTGACAGAGAGAAGGGCCAGAAAAATACACTGAAAACACACAGATTGATATTTTGAGATTCAACGCTGTCACAAAATGAATTACAACATTGTATTTATTAATATTAGATTTCTTTTAAACATGGTGGATTGAATAAATATATTTATATTAGTACCCTTTAAGTATTAAAGTGACAGCAAAGAAACAATACAAACACACAAAACAAAAGAAATAGGTGAGGAGATGATGAAAAACATTAGAAATCAACAATTAGTAAACTAGAAAGAATGTGAAATAATGGCAACTAACTCTGACGACCAAAGAAAGCTGAAACCTAGACCTACAGGGGAACGCCAATAAAAAGTGAGCCACTGTCCCGACAGAGTTTATAAAGGGCTTAGGAATAGCTTTGTGTGACTTCAGAAGGCAAGAATACAAGGCTACTTAGAGTGTGTGGCTTCAAGGAAAGGCTAAAGCATGAAAATTAGTTGAAAGTCTTAAAAGATACTATCTGGATTAGCACTTTCCTTTTTAACCCAGTGTAGCTAGATAGTCTCCCAAACTTACTCATTCCTAACAGTGTTCTTGAGGTTTTATGTTTGTACAGGTGGAGCCAGACAAGCTGTGGGTTCAATGAACCAGGCAGAGTTTGAGGTGTTACTGAGATACTACAACAAAAATGGAACAGTAAATAGGTTAAGTGAAAGTATCCATACTGATCATGGAGATCCCCCTGGCTTCTTTTTCCATTCAGCTCCATAACTGCTAGTAGCCAGATTTATACCACAAGCAGAAAAATGAAGAATTTCAATCCAAGGAAATTGACCAATTAAAGAAGAAATACCAAACAATGAAGGAACTTCTGAATAAAAGGCCTGGTTTCTTCCTGAACACCTTACATGAAGCAAACCAGCAACAAAATGAACCCTACTCTTAAAACTTCAAATTACATACTCTTCTTCTCCCTCAAATTTTTATTTTGAAAAAATGTCAAGCCTTTAAAAAAGTTGAAAGAATAATAAAATAGACAACTATATTCTTGTGTTGTTTTACATTGCCTTATTTGCCTATCTCTTTGCCTCTTTCTTTCTGCCTCTTTCTCTCTAATTTCTTATATGTTCTCTCCCTCTATATGTGTATATGTACTGTGTATGTGTGTGTGTGCTCCAAATGTTGAATCATTTGTAAGTATGTTGCAAACACCATGATTACAAGAAAGAAATTCTCTTGCATAGCCACACTGCCATTATCAAATTGAAAAAAAAAATTGAGAAAATAATACTACCTAATATACTAGTCCAACTTCAGATTCCCCTTCTCCCTACAATGTTCTTTATTAACATGTTTTCTTTCATTAAATCTAGGACATATTCAAGAATCTTGAATTATATATAGTTATCAAATCTTCTTTGTCTCCTTTAATGAAGAACTGTTTGCCTCTTTTGTCTGGTTGGTTGAACTGTTTTTATTCCTTTGAAGATTCTAGACCATTGTGTGAAGAATGTCTTTGGATTCTAGAATTTTATGCTTGTTTCCACAGATGCAAGTAAAACATTTGTGTCAAAAATACTATAGAACTGATATTTTCTATAGACCATGGCATCATATCAGGAAGTATAAATATCAATTTATAGTTTACTAATTGCTAAGGAGGCTGAGTTTGATCACTTGTTATCCCCACATTCCTCCATTGTGTAAAAAGTACATTAGTTTCTCTTTGTGAGGTCTTGAATTGTTTTCTTTACTCTCTTTCTTAAATTCATTATACATTTGAAACACATATAGGTTAAGTTTTTTTATATAATATTTTAAATAATTTTATAGTTATTTAAAAATTAGCCTTATTTGATTATTTTAGTTTTAAAAAATGTCATAAAAATGAGGAAGATTTCCCTCCTTCACTATTCCGTTCATTATTCTATCCCCACCCATCCTCCATAGAACATTATTGTCATTAGTTTCTGCTTTATTTTTCTTTTTGTTTGTTTGTTTATTTTGTATTTGTGGAGATGTACTTGCAAGGCAAATCCCTAACACAGGCATGGCTGAATCAAAGGTTTATACAAATGCCAATTTGATACATATTGCCTAATTCCCCTCCTTAGCTTTGTACCACCTTACACTGTCAGCAACAGTGTTAGTTCAGTTCAGTCCCTTAGTTGTGTCCAACTCTTTGCAGCCCCATGGATTGCAGCACACCGAGCTTCCCTGTCCATCACCAACACTCAGAGATTGCTTAAACTCATGTCCATCAAGTCAGTGATGCCATCCTACTATGTCATCCTCTGTCGTCCCCATCTCTTTCTGCCTTCAATCTTTCCCAGCATCAGGATCTTTTCTAATGAGTCAGTTCTTGGCATCAGGTGGCCAAAGTTTTGGAGCTTCAGCTTCAGCATCAGTCATTCCAATGAACATTCAGGACTGATTTCCTTTAGGATTGGCTGGTTTGATCTCCTTGCCTTCCAAGGGACTCTCAAGAGTCTTCTCCAACACCACAGTTGAAAAGCATCAGTTCTTCAGTGCTCAGCTTTCTTTATGGTTCAACTCTCACATCCATATGTGACTACTGGAAAAGCCATATCTTGACTGTACAGAAATTGGTCAGCAAAATAATGTCTCTGCTTTTTAATATGCTGTCTAGGTTTGTCATAGCTTTTATTGCAAGGAGCAAGTGTATTTTAATTTCATGGCTTTAGTCACCATCTGCAGTGATATTGGAGCCCCTAAAAATAAAGTCTCTTCACTGTTTGCATTGTTTCCATATTTACCTTGACATGATGGGACTAGATGTCATGATCTTCACTTTTTAAATGCTGAGTTTTAAGCCAGCTTTCTCACTCTCCTCTTTCATTTTCATCAAGAGGCTCTTTAGTTCCTCTTCACTTTCTGCCATAAGTGTGGCGTCAACTGCATATCCGAGGTTATTGGTATTTCTCCTGGTAATCTTGATTCCAGCTTGTGCTTCTTCCAGCCAAGCATTTCTCATGATGTACTCTGCATATAAATTAAATAAGCAAGGTGACATTATACAACCTTGTGGTACTTCTTTCCCAATTTGGAACCAGTCCATTGTTTAATTTCTGGTTCTAATTGTTGCTTCTGGACCTGCATACAGATTTCTCAGGAGGCAAGTAAGGTGGCCTGGTGTTCCAATGCTTTTAAGTATTTTCCACAGTTTGTCGTGATCCACAAAGTCAAAGGCTTTAGCGTTGTCAATGAAGCAGAAGTAGATATATTTCTAGAATTCTCTTGCTTTTTCTATCACCCAATGAATGTTGGCAATTTGATCTCTGTTCCACTGCCATTTCTAAATTCTGCTTGAACATCTGAAAGCTCTCAGTTCATGTACTGTTGAAGCCTACCTTGGAGAATTTTGAGTATTACTTTGCTAGCTTGTGAAATGAGTGCAATACTGTGGTATTTTGAACATTCTTTGGCATTGCCTTTCCTTGGGACTAGAATGAAAACTGACCTTTTCCAGTCCTGTGGCCACTGATGAGTTTTCCAAATTTGCTTCCTCAGTCAGAACCTCCCTGTTGCTACAACAGAATAAAATGTTGCCACAGCTCAGCTCTGGGTGGCAACCTTATTGAGTTTACTCTGGATGCCTGAGTAGGTCCAGGCATCCAGAGGACATTTTCAGCAGAAAAGATGTGTTAGCGACGTTCATTGGTGTATATGATGAATAGCTGCTGAATGGCTGTGACCTGTTAAAACAGGCTAATGGCATCTTAGTGGCAGTGACTTGACTTCTTCCCCCTCCCCCCATTTGCAGATTTGTGATCATCTCTGATTCCCTTATCTGAGGAACAGTTGAACGTCACTTGTGTAGAGGATACTGCCAAGAGTAAGACTGCACATGGGCATTGCCAGATTAAGTACATAGGTGTCCACTCTGCTATTACCATGGATTAGATCTCCATACTTTCCTTCAGATGTCTCCATCTACACCCTGGAAAATCTTATAATGGAACAAAAGATGTCCTCCAACTTTGATGCCAAGCACTGACTCCACATTAATCAGGAGTCAGATTCCTTGAATTCTTGGAAAGCAAAACAACAACAAACAAATGTATGAGAGTCGAAATTTTACCACAGCCTTACTAGCTGAGTGTATTGCCATGTTTTTGAAGTTTTGTGTCTTTTATTAAGAATGAAGTTGAGCAACGTTTTATATGTGCAAGTTTGCTTATGTTTCCTTACATTTTAATTTTCTATTCATGTCATTTTCCCTTTCATGTTTTTTTCTTGATTTTAAGATTGGTTTATATATTAGAGATATTAGCCCTTCATCTACATGTCACATATATCTTCTCTTGGTCTGTGGCTTTGCTTTTGGTGCTTTTTGTCATTTTTGTATTCCTGAAAAATAAATCTCACTTGTTTTAACAGCTTTTGCTACCAAAAAGAAATACCTCAAAATTTAGTGGCTTAAAATAACAACCATTTCATTATAGCTCATGATTCTCTGAGTGAGTAGTTTTACAATCAGCTAGAAGGTTAGCTGGGTACTAGTAGGTCTATGATCCATTTACATATTTGGTAATTGATTCTGGCTACTAGAACTGACTGTCAGTTGGGGAAATGATGGTGATTATGCCATATGTCTCCCATCATGCAGTAGGCTAGCCTGGGCTTTTTTACATGGTGGTGGTTGTAAGAGTACCAAAAGCCCTCAAAGTGGGCAAAACTCACTGCACAAGTTCTTTTAAAACTTTTACTTGCATTGTGTTTACTATTGTCCCATGGACAATAGTAAGTCATATGGCCAAACTCAGATTTAAGAGGATTAACCATTTTGATAGAGGAGTGCCAGAGTCACATCACAGAGATGTTTGTATAGATGGATGAAAGGAATATGTGGCCATTTTTGTAATCTATCCAAGTTGTCATATATTATTTTATTTTTTTTTTTTTTACTATCACGTGGGATTTTGTTTGCCAAAAATTTATTTTGGATTTTTGTACCGAAATCCATAAATAAGAACTGTAGCTTTCCTTTTTGGTGTTAACGATATTGATTTCAGTGTCACTGTTAAATTTGCTTTCTATAAAGGACTTGGAGGTTGTTCTTTCTCTGAGCTTTAAAAATTGAATGTAGCCTTAGTGTTATCTAGTCTTTGAAATTTTATTGGTATTCTTATAAGAACTTATTTGAACCTGGTGTTTTTGTTTATGTTTTGCGGGGCAGGCAGCTAGATTTTAAATCTATTTACTAGTACCTCTATGGAAATGGAATTGTGAAAAATGTTTAAGTTTTTGGTTTACTGTATTTTCTTAAGAAAATATCAACTTCATATAGGATTTCAAAGCTGTGTTTAAAGAGTTATGCAAAATAGTCTTTTCGATTTTTACTTATTTTTACATAAATATTTTATTTTATTTTTTTAATTTAAATGTATTTATTTAATTGGACACTTCGATTTTTAAAATTTCCCATATTTCAACGATTATCCCTTTATCATTTCTCATTTTGCATATTTGTGACTTTTCCTTCTTTTTCTTGAGAAGTTTAGCTATAAATTTGTATAATTTATTTTTTTAACAAAATAGCAGTTTGATTTCTGTATTAGTTTGTCTGTTTTTCTGCATTCTATTTCATTAACTTTGGCTTTTATTATTATTTTTTATTTTCATTGTTTCCTTACTGTCTCTTCCTGTTGGTTTACCTTTGTTTTTTGCTGTAGCTTTTTGAGTTAATGATTAAAATGCATAGACTTTAATGCTTTCATTTTTATTTACATAAACATTTAGGGCTTTTCTCTTGTTATGTTTTAATTTTATCCCATAGGTTCTGATATCTTATAGTATTTATTTTCAATAGTTTTTTGTTGTTGTTGTTGTTATTTTATTTTATTTTTATTTTTTAAAATTTTATTTTATTTTTAGACTTTACATAACTGTATTAGTTTTGCCAAATATCAAAATGAATCCGCCACAGGTATACATGTGTTCCCCATCCCGAACCCCCCTCCCTCCTCCCTCCCCAAGCTTGCATTTTTCCCTTTGCCCAAGAATTCTTAAACAGAGACTATAAATTTCTAGTTCAAAAGCAACTCAAAGTTGGTGTTTTTTTGTTTGGATTTTTACTCATTTCTTTTTATTGCATTAGAGAATATGTTTTATACTATTGAGGGTTTTCTTTATGAACTAATGTGGTCAGTTTTTATGAATGTTCTCTGTGTGCTTGAGAAGAAGGTATAATCTCTATTCCTGAAACATAAATGTTTGACATATAGCTATAATATTTTCATTATTATGTCATTTGGATGTTCTATAATTCTCTTATTTTATTGTTTGTTTAAACCTTCTTCAATGAAGAATGGGGACATTATCACCTTGGATTATTGATCACAAATTCTCACTATCCATAATGGGATTTAAACATAAGCATCTGCACCATTTTTCCTTGTAACTATGCCTTACTTATAGTGACTTCCACTGTGAATGGAGTATGTTTTCTCATCTCACTGATAATCCATTTTGGCTATGTGACTTGTTTTGGACAGTGAAATGTTTATGCATGTGACATGTGTTCATGTTTTGGCTTGCTCTTTTGCATTCCTGTGATCTGTTATGGCAAGTATATACTCCAGGTAGTTGTTGTCGTCACTTTAGCCTAAACTCCACATGAAGAAAAATGGAACAAATTTGAATGCAGCCTGTAGCCTATAGCCAGGTCGGATTTAGCAGAGGGATTACCCTTCAAAGTCCTGCAATTGCTGTTTTGAAAATGTTAATGATCTTATCCTCAAACTTATACATTGAAAATAAATCTGATGAGCTAGTGAAGCATGCATATGATCATAGGAAATACTCTGAGCAGCAGTGTGCATATGTCAGGGCTCAGGACCATCAGCATGACAGGCAGTGTGCACACCAAGAAGTTGCCCTGGCTTTGGTGCAGGCACAACTGCAGCAATCTGTGGAAGCAGGTGAGCTAGGATCTGGAACCAAATTAGTGGTGGCAACAGCTGCAGTATCAGCAAAAACAGCATCATCAGCAAAGATAGCTATGGGAGAGAGGTGAAATTTTGCAAGGGAACAGCACTGACCTATGCTGGGAAGTTGTCCTGCTGGTCCAATGAGGAGCTGGCCTCTGTGTTATGTGCACAAATATTAACTCTCCAGTATAAGTGCAGGAACAAAAACTGCCAATTTGGGGACAGTAAATTTTGCCTGTAAATTATTGCAAAATAAAAGTATATGCATGGATATTACAATAAAGCATATTAGAGAGTTACTGGAATTCATCAATGATTGTATAATCCCTGATTTTGAAAACTATTGCAAAATTCCAAAGCATATATCCACAGCCTTAGAAATTGAAGTTAAATTGAAATGATTGTTACATTAGATGGAGGAATGGAAAAGGTCAGTTTTCATTCCAATCCCAAAGAAAGGCAATGCCAAAAATGTTCAAACCACAATTGCACTCATCTCACACGCTAGTAAAGGAATGCTCAAAATTCTCCAAGCCAGGCTTCAGCAATACGTGAATCGTGAACTTCCAGATGTTCAAGCTGGTTTTAGAAAAAGCAGAGGAACCAGAAATCAAATTGCCAACATCTTCTGGATCATTGAAAAAGCAAGAGAGTTCCAGAAAAGCATCTATTTCTTCTCTATTGACTATACCAAAGCCTTTGACTGTGTGGATCACAATAAACTGTGGAAAATTCCTAAAGAGATGGGAATACCAGACCACCTGACCTGCCTCTTGAGAAACCTATATGCAGGTCAGGAAGCAACAGTTAGAACTGGACATGGTACAACAAACTGGTTCCAAATAGGAAAAGGAGTACATCAAGTCTGTATATTGTCACCCTGCTTATTAAACTTATATGCAGAGTACATCATGAGAAACAGTGGGCTGGAAAAAGCACAAGCTGGAATCAAGATTGCCGGGAGAAATATCAATAACCTCAGATATGCAGATGACACCACCTTTATGGCAGAAAGTGAATAAGAACTAAAGAGCCTCTTGATGAAACTGAAAGAGGAGCGTGAAAGAGTTGGCCTAAAGCTCAACATTCAGAAAACGAAGATCATGGCATCTGGTCCCATCGCTTCATGGCAAATAGATGGGGAAACAGTGTCAGACTTTACTATTTGGGCTCCAAAATCACTGCAGATGGTGCTTGCAGCCATGAAATTAAAAGGCGCTTACTCCTTGGAAGGAAAGTTATGACCAACTTAGATAGCATATTCAAAAGCAGAGACATTACTTTGCCAACCAAGGTCCATCTAGTCAAGGCTATAGTTTTTCCAGTGGTCATGTGTGGATGTGAGAGTTGGACTATAAAGAAAGCTGAGGGCAGAAGAATTGATGCTTTTGGACTCTGGTGTTGGAGAAGACTCTTGAGAGTCTCTTGGACTGCAAGGAGATCCCACCAGTCCATCCTAAAGGAGATCAGTCCTGGGTGTTCATTGGAAAGACTGATGTCAAAGCTGAAACTCCAATACTTTGGCCACCTGATATGAAGTGCTGACTCATTTGAAAAGACCTTGATGCTGGGAAAGATTGAGGGCAGGAGGATAAGGGGACGACAGAGGATGAGATGGTTGGATGGCATTACCAACTCGATGGACATGGGTTTGGGTGGACTCCAGGAGTTGGTGATGGACAAGGAGGCCTGGCGTGCTGGAGGTTCATTGGGTCGCAAAAAGTCGAACACGACTGAGTGACTGAGCTGAACATGATTTTTTTAATGAAACAGTATAAACCAATTATTAATGAGGAAGACAATTTTAAAATTATGCTTTCTTTGTAATTAAATATTATGATATTAGGTTGGTGCAAAAGTAATTTGGCTTTGCATTATTGTACTTTGCCATTTGATATTACAGTGCATTCTCAAATAAATATAGTTATGTTATACATCATTTTAATGCACATTTCTTTTTTATGTTTTTCTGGTTAATGACTTATTGCGTGTATTTTATATGTGTTTGACACTATGGAAATGATGTTAGACAAAAACAAAGTAGAGTGATTTTCTTATTTGAGTTCAAAATGGATTGTAAATCAATCAGTGGAGACAACTTGCAACATCAACAATGCATTTTTCCCTGGAACTACTAATGAACATACAGTGCAGTGGTGGTTCAAGAAGTTTTGCAAAGGAGACAAGAGCCTTGAAGATGAGGCACACAGTGTTTGGCCATCAGAAGTTGACAGCGATCAATTGAGAGGATCATAAGCTGATCCTGTTACAACTACATAAGAAGTTTCCCCCAAGAACTCCATGTCGACCATTCTACAGTAATTCAGCATTTGAAGCAAGTTGGAGAGGTGAAAAAGCTTGATAAGTGGGTGCCCATGAGCTGACCACAAATCAAAAAATAAATTATTTTGAAATGTCTTCTGTTATTATACACATCAAGAACAAACAGTTTCTTGACTGGATTGGACATGCAATGAAAAGTGGAGTTTATATGACAGCTAGCTCAGAGGTTGGACCGAGAAGCCTCAAAGCACTTCCTAAAGCTAAACTTGCACCAAAAAGAGGTCATGGCCACTGTTTGGTGATCTGCTTCCCATCTGATCCACTACAGCTTTCTGAATCTTGGATAAATCATTATATCTGAGAAGTATGCACATCGATAAGATGCACTGAAAACTGCAAGGCTTGCAACCAGCATTGGTCAACAGAAAGGGCCCAGTTCTTCTCCATGACAATACCTAACTGCACTTTGCACAACCAATGCTTCACAAATTGAATAAATTGGGTTATGAAGTTTTGCCTCGTCTGCCATATTCACCAGACCTTTTGCTAACAGACTACCATTTATTCAATCATCTTAATGACGTTTTGCAGGGAAAACACTTCTACAATCAGCAGGAGGCAGAAAATGCCTTTCAAGAGCTCAGTGAATCATAAAGCATGGATTTTTATGCTACAGGAATAAACAAGCTTATTTCTTGTTGGAAAAAAAATGTGCTGATTGTAATGATTCCTATTTTGATTAATAAATATGTGTTTGAGCCTAGTTACAATGATTTACGGGCTTCCGTGGAGGCTCAGCTGGTAAAGAATCTGCCTGCAATGTGGGAGAAGCGGGTTTGATTTCCTGGAGAAGGGAATGGCTTCCTACTCCAGTATTCTGGCCTGGAGAATTCCACGGACTGTGTAGTCCATGGCATCACCACCCTTATGGCAGAAACCAAAGAACTAAAGAGCCTCTTGATGAAAGTGAAAGAGGAGGGTGAAAAATTGGCTTAAAACTCAACATTCATAAAACTAAGATCATGACATCCAGTCCCATCACTTCATGGCCAATAGATGGGAAAACAATGGAAATACTGAAAGACTTTATTTTCTGGGGCTCCAAAATCACTGCAGATGGTGACTGCAGCCATGAAATTAAAAGACGCTTGCTCCTTGGAAGAAAAGCTATGACCAACCTAGACAGCATGAAAAGCAGAGACACTTATTTTACCAACAAAGGTCCATCTAGTCAAGGCTATGGTTTTTCCATAGCTATAGGTTTTTTTTTTTTTTTTAATGGTAGCAATGTATGGATGTGACAGTTGGACTATGAAGAAAGCTGAGCGCTGAAGAATTGATGCTTTTTAAATGTGGTGTTGTTGGAGAAGACTCTTGAGAGTCCCTTGGACTTCAAGAAGATCCAACCAGTCAATCCTAAAGGAAATCAGTCCTGAATATTCATTGAAAGGACTGATGCTGAAGCTGAAACTCCAATATTTTGGCCACCTGATGCGAAGAATTGACTCATTGGAAAAGACCCTGATGCTGGGAAAGATTGAATGCAGGAGGAGAAGGGCATGATAGAGGTTGAGATGGTTGGATGGCATCATCAACACGATGAACATGAGTTTGAGTAGGATCCGGGAGTCGGTGATGGACAGGTAAGGTTGGCATGCTGCAGTCCATCGGGTCGCAAAGAGTCACAGATGACTGAGCAATTGAACTGAACTGAAATGATTTAAAATGCATGGTTTTGAAACTGCAATTATGTTTGCAGCAACCTAATAGACTGTATAAACAGATGGTTTGATTAATGTAGAAACCATCAACCCAGTTTTGGTTTTGTGTGTGAACTCAAAATGCTACAGGGAATGTCAGAAGAACTGATAAAATTCCATAATATGAATTTACATGTAAAATTTATTTTAGACTTACTGTACATGAAACTGATTTGTATGTAGAGTTAAATCTTTTCAGAAAAGTAATTCTGCAAAAATCATAAACTCTAGATACACTAAAGTTTCTTTTTTTCAAAATCTGTCCTGAATTCATGTGTAGAGGAATGAAACTTGACCCCTATTTTATAGCATCCACACACATTTACTTGAAATGGATTACTGACAAATACAAGACCTGTAACAATTAACTCCAAGAAGAAAACATAGGAAGAAAGACCCTTGATGTAGGTCTTGATAATGATTTTTTGGAGATCGCATTTAAAGTGCAAGCAACAAAATACAAAATAAACAAGCACGACTAAGACAAATAATCAGCACAGCAAAATAAACAATCAACAAATTGAAAAGACAAACTGTGGAATGAGAAATAATATTTTCAAACCATATATCTGATAGAGGATAAATATTGAAAATATAAAAAGAACTCATACAACTTGATAGCAAAAATCATAAATAATCCAACTAAAAATGTGCCAATGACCTGAATAGACATATTTTCCAAAGAGGATATATGAGTGGCCAACAGGTACATGAAAAGATTCTCAACATCACTAGTCATTAGGGAAATGTAAATCAAAACCACCATGAGATATTACCTCATGCCTGTTAGAAAGACCATCTCTGAAAAGATTAAATAACAAATGCTGGCATTGATGTGGAAAAAAGGGAACACTTGTGGACAGTTGGTGGAATTGTAAATTGTTATAAAACTGTAGAAAACAGTATGGAAGTACCACAAAATTATTAAATATAGAACTACCATATGATCCAGCCATTTCACTTCTGGAAATAGAGCCAAAGGAAATGAAAACACTAACTCAACAAGATATTTGTATCCCCATGTTCACAGCAACGTTATTTACAATAGCCAAGACATGGAAACAACCTAAATACCCATCAACAGATAAATGGATAAAGAAGTTGTGCTATATGTATACAATTGCAACCCACTCCAGTATTCTTGCCTGGAGAATTCTATGGACAGAGGAGACTTTAGGGCTACAGTCCATGGAGTTGCATAGAATCAGACACAACTGAGTGACTAAGATTTTCATTTTCAGTGATATAATGTACAACACAACTATGTTAACACTTTTGTATGAAAAATAGGGATATTAAGAAAGTATATCTTAAGAGTTCTCATCACAAACAGAAAAATTGTTTCTTGTCTTTTCATTGTATCTCTATAAGATGATACATTTTAACTAAACTAATTGTGATAATCATTTCACAATATATGTAAATCAAACCATGATGTTGTTATAACTTATACAGTGATATATGTCAATTGTTTCTCAATAAAACTCAGGAAAAAAGAAATCTATCCAGATGTGTTTGCAGTCTATAAAAAGCACTTTACAACACTAGTAACAGTTATATCAGCAGAAAGGCCCTTCTCAAAGTAAAAAAATAAATAAATCAGAATTTATTTTCAGTCGTTCATTTGCCAAGAGCACCTGACATTACTGCCAGTTATATCATTTGAAATAAATTTTCTAAAGGTGCATTTTGATGATCTAATAAATAAATTGGCAGAATGGTGAGCCAAAAAATAATCTGTGGTTAATAAAGTTATAGAACTAATAAAACCCTATTATTTTATTATATACAATTATGATGGAGTTTCTCTGGGGGCTCAGATGATAAAGAATCCGCCTGCAACACAGGAGATATTGATTCCATTGCTGAGTTGGGAAGATCCCCTGGAGAAGGAAATGGCAACCTACTCCAGTATTCTTGCCTGAAGAATCCTATGAACAAAGGAGCCTGGCAGGCTATAGTCCATGAGGTTGGAAATAGTCCTATAGGACAAGCACATACAATTATGATACCAAAATGTTACCTTTTTGCAATTGTAGCATTATGTTGTTAGTTATGTATCACTATTAATTCTATTGTGTTTATAAGTAGTAGAATATCTTTAAAGAATTTTTTTAAATAAACTATATTTTAGTACCTTTAATGTGAATTTTTCACCCTGGATATTGAATAAGGGGTTTCTTCTTTTCATTTTGCACTTCACTGTACAAGTTATATACTTGGCCCTACCTAGATCACCCCCAACCTACAACCTAAAACCTGCAAGCAATAAAAAAAAGTAAAAGTGACTGAAAATCTGAAATTGCTTTACATGCAGCATTGTTTCAGAAATTACTGATTTGATACACGTCTTTTAAGGGTTTCTGCTGTGAGCATGGCCCCTTTTCTCCTTGCATTATCTATAGTTTCTGCTCTGTGAAGATGCTTGCTGTGTTTAATGAATTCGTGCCTGAATTATACTTACTCTGCTATCAGGACCGTAACCACTACTTTCTCATTACCTAGGACACCTTTGCCATCCCATTGTTGTTAGCTTTTATGAATTACTTTGCTAAGTCAGTTTCTTTTTTTTTCCCTTTATGGCACTTTAGTTTTTATTTTTTAAATTTTATTTTATTTTTAAACTTTACAATATTGTATTGGTTTTGCCAAATATCGAAATGAATCCGCCACAGGTATACATGTGTTCCCCATCCTGAACCCTCCTCCCTCCTCCCTACCAACGGTATTCTTCACAGAGCTAGAACAAATAATTTCACAATTTGTATGGAAATACAAAAAACCTCGAATAGCCAAAGCTATCTTGAGCAAGAAGAATGGAACTGGAGGAATCAACCTACCTGACTTCAGGCTCTACTACAAAGCCACAGTCATCAAGACAGTATGGTACTGGCACAAAGACAGAAATATAGATCAATGGAACAAAATAGAAAGCCCAGAGATAAATCCACGCACATATGAACACCTTATCTTTGACAAAGGAGGCAAGACTATACAATGGATTAAAAACAGTCTCTTTAACAGGTGGTGCTGGTAAAACTGGTCAACCACTTGTAAAAGAATGAAACTAGAACACTAACACCATACACAAAAATAAGTCAGTTTCTTAAACAGAGTTGCATTTATTTCTTTCTGAACCACTTTAAAAATGCTCTTAAAAAGTGAGTTAGGCCATTTTAAATTTACTGATTTGATTGATATATTTGATTTCAACAGTCATGTTATTTTGTTATGTTTATTATCTATTTACTATGTTTTTCTTTTATTTATGCTGTCTTGTTCATTTTCTTTTTCTAATTTTTTTTATATTTAAAAAATGCTTTTTTAGAGGTAATTTGTATAAAAATAAAATTTTAAATTTATTTTATTGAAATACAGTTGGTTTACAATGTTATATCAATTTCTGTTGTACAGAAAAGTGATTCAGATTTATATATGTTCAAATATGTATATATTCAAATATACACACACACACACACACACACATCATTTCATTTCAGTTCAGTTCAGTCTCTCAGTTGTGTCCACCTCTTTGTGATCCCATGAATCGCAGCATGTCAGGCCTCCCTGTCCATCACCAACTCCCGGAGTTCACTCAGACTCACATCCAACGAGTCAGTGATGCCATCTAGCCATCTCATCCTCTGTCGTCCCCTGCTCCTCCTGCCCCCAATCCCTCCCAGCATCAGAGTCTTTTCCAATGAGTCAACTCTTCACATGAAGTGGCCAAAGTACTGGAGTTTCAGCTTTAGCATCATTCCTTCCAAAGAAATTCCAGGGCTGATCTTCAGAATGGGCAGGTTGGATCCCCTTGCAGTCCAAGGGACTCTCAAGAGTCTTCTCCAACACCACAGTTCAAAAGCATCAATTCTTTGGCACTCAGCCTTCTTCACCGTCCAACTCTCACATCCACACATGACTGCTGGAAAAACCATAACCCTGACTAGACGGACCTTTGTTGGCAAAGTAATGTCTCTACTTTTCAATATGCTATCTAGGTTGGTCATAACTTTCCTTCCAAGGAGCAAGCGTCTTTTAATTTCATGGCTGCAGTCACCATCTGCAGTGATTTTGGAGCCCCGAAAAATAAAGTCTGACAGTTTCTACTGTTTCCCCATCTATTTTCCATGAAGTGATGGGACCAGATGCCATGATCTTTGTTTTCTGGATGTTGAGCTTTTAGCCAACTTTTTCACTCTCTACTTTCACTTTCATCAAGAGGCTTTATACACACATATACAACATTATTTTTTATATTCTTTCCCATTATGGTTTATCTCAGGATATTGAATAGAGTTCCCTCTGTTATACAGTAGAACTGTTATACAGTTCCATTGTTGTTTATCC
Organism: Bubalus kerabau; assembly: GCF_029407905.1. NCBI lineage: Eukaryota > Metazoa > Chordata > Mammalia > Artiodactyla > Bovidae > Bubalus > Bubalus kerabau. The sequence goes on along the minus strand of NC_073647.1, from coordinate 53,649,199 downwards.
ATTCTATATTTAACAGCTTACATCTGTAAAAATAATTTTTATAATGCTTCTTGACTCCTTGACTTGTCAGCTTTAAATTATATCATTTGACATCTATCTACTACATAGCAGAAAACCAGTAAACTTTCGGATTCCCATTCTGTTGCTCATCCTTTCATTGTTTCAGCACATTATTTTTGTCTTGTTATAATGTATAACATACACATATATTGTTCTTGTATACTTATCTTCATTTTCATATATATAACCTTAACCTATCAGTCTGTCTGCTAAAAGTTTCTCTGTTATATCTGTTTTTGATGAATATGATATTAATTTCCTAGGGCCTCCATAAAAAAAAAAAAATACTGCAAACTGACTTCAGACAACAAAAATTTGTTTTCTCATGGTTTTGGAGGCTAAAAGTCTAAAATGAAGGTGTCAGTAAGGTTGATTTTGTTTAAGGTTTTGCAGGAGCATCTGTTCCTTGCTTCTCTCCTAGCTTCTGCTGTTGCTGGCAGTTCTTCACTTGCCTTGATTTATTGATACATTTCTTCAATGTCTGCTTCCATCTTCATTTGTTATTTTCCCCATCTATGAGTCTATGTCTGTTCCCTTCTAATAAGGACAACAGCCAAATTGAATTATGGTCCATCCTGATATAATATGACCTCATTTTAACTTCATAAAGTAGCTCTATGGTGGCTCAGACAGTAAAGTGTCTGACTGCAATTTGGGAGACCCGGGTTTGATCCCTGCATTGGGAAGATCCCCTGGAGAAGGAAATGGCAATCCACTCCAGTACTCTTGCCTGGAAAAGCCCATGGACAGAGGAGACTAGTAGGCTACAGTCCATGGGGTCTCAAAAAGTGGGACATTACTAAGCGAGTTCACTTTCACTTGATTACATTTGCAATGGCCCTATCTCCAAGTACGGTCTCATTCATTTCTGAGATAATCTTTTTCTTTAATATCTCTCTGGGTTCAGTCAACTTTAATTTTATATCTTTAGATTTTGCTCCATTTGTCTTTTGAATTCATAAATTTCTGATGTACAGAGTTAATTTTTATCTTTATATCTATGTTAAATCTAATAATATCCTTTATGTTGTAATATATTTACTTATGGTTGGAATGTTGTGTTATGATTTTTTTGTACTCTGGTTAGATGATCAGCTGAAATATCTTGATTCCCATTTCCTGCTCTCTATTTATAGTAGCTGTCTATAGATGGTGTCTATAGATGTTAGTTAGTTAGCTTCATTTTGAAATGCTTAATGTTTTCTTGATCTAACAATAACAGATGATTCAATATAGGTATAGAGAAGACATTTTGGTGGGTTACTGGGTTTAAGAACATTTTCTTCCATTGGTACAATGGAGTTTCTGTCATAAATGTCAGCCTTTTACAGAGTAAGAGTTAGGACAATATAATTATATTTTATTTATGATTCTTTCCTTTTTCTTCAGAACCATTAATTTCTACCCTTTTGTTATACTTCTTTTCTCATGCCATGAGACCTTGGAAAGGTATCTCCCCATTTCAAATTGACACATTATCCCCCTGAAGCAGTGTCTGTATCCTCTACCCACACTCATTTTCAAGAACCCTCAATTCCCAGGTCTCATACCTGTTCTCAACATTTCTTTTTTTTTATGTTAGATCTTTTTCTTTTAAGGGTGATTTCATCATTGCTTCACCAGTAGGTTCCCTACTCATTTCTGTATCCTGCTTGAACTCCACCAGACTGTGCTCCAATGTGGACTCTTTATATATAATTTATGATTACTTTTTCACATAATTTAAGGTTGATGGTATTATGTTTCCTGGTTAAACTGTGAGCGTTAATTTCAGTGGATTTATTTGCTGTATGCTATGATCTGTTGGGAATTCCCTGATAGCTCAGTGATAAAGAATCCACCTGCCAATGCAAGCAACCTCTGTTCAATCCCTGAATCAGGAAGATCCCCTGGAAAAGGAAATAGCGACCCACTCCAATATTCTTGCCTGGGAAATCCCATGGACAGAGGAGCCTGGTGGGCTACAGCCCATGGATTCGCAAAAGGGTCAGACACAACAAGCAACTAAACAGCAACAGCAACTAAACACCAGCAACATCATTTGTGGTAGGATAGGGGAGATGATGATACTTAGATTTGCATTTAAGTGGACCCAATTATCCTGTGTTAACATGGAACTAATGCATCACTTCCAAGTATGAACAGTTAAGATCACCTGGTAGTTTTATCATAATAGAACAATGAATTGAGAAGTTTCTGGAATTTTTCCTATTTTCTAGAATAATGCAAGCAACACAGGAATTATATTTGTTCAAGATTTGTTAGGACTTGCCTGTAGAACCATATATTTTAAATTAAATTTTCAATGTTTTCTATTTACACTAATTTTCATTTTTAAATAATTTATATTTTCATGGAGAATTCGCTTTTGCATCAAGAAGTTGAAATTTATTAGTATAAATAAATGCATTTTTCTCATAATTTTGTATTTCTATATCTATAGTTACGTGTTTTTTTTTTTTTTTTCTCACACCTGTTAGTTATTGTTTGTATCTTATCCCTTTTTTGGAAAGACCCAATCCCTACTCAGAACACTTCCTCTAGTAGGTACATCCATTGTGGTATCTGAGGCTGCTTTTCTGTAATCTGCAGATTTTCCAATATCCTAGTCATTTTCTTTGTTTATCTGAAACTTGAATTTCCTCTGAGACATTTTTTTTGCATAAAGTGCAGCCTTGTTGTTTTCATTCCCCATGGAAATAAGGTCAGTGTGGCTATTTAAATCCCCAGTCATCAGTGTCATGGGGTGGAGGAGGAGTGTGGGAAGGCAGTGGTGCCAGATGGTACAGACAAATCATATAAACTTCAAATTAATAGATATTCTTTTTTTAATGGTAATTTTTCTTTCCAACTTTAAATGAATTTCAAGTTTTTCCTGTTTTTTCCCTTTTTTGTTTTTTTTTGGCCACACTTCACAGCATGTTGGGTGTTAGTTTTCTGACCAGGGACTCAACCAATGCCTGCTCCCATAGGAGCATGAAGTCTTAACCACTGGACTCCCAGGAAAGTCCCAGTAGATATTCTTATAGAAAGATAGAAGAGTAGTGATCTGTTAGTGTCATTAGTGATGCCTGTGTCACTATTCAATTTTCTCTGTTATCTGTACCAGAACAATGGAAACAGTGACAGATTTTATTTTCCTGAACTCCAAAATCACTGTGGACAGTGAATACAGCCATGAAATTAAAAGATGCTTACTCCTTGGAAGAAAAGCCATGACAAACGTAGACAGCATGTTAAAAAGCAGAGACATTACTTTGCTGACAAAGGTCCATATAGTCAAAGCTATGGTTTTTCCAGTAATCATTTATGGATGTGAGAGCTGGACAATAAAAAAGGCTGAGCACCAAAGAACTGATGCATTCAAACTGTGGTGCTGGAGAAGACTCTTGAGAGTCCCTTGGACAGCAAGGAGATTAAACCAGTCAATCCTAAAAGAAATCAACCCTGAATATTCATTAGAAGGACTGATGCTTAAGCTGAAGATCCAAAACTTTGGCCATCTGATGCTAACAGTTGACTCCTTGGAAACGATTCTGATGCTGGGAAGGATTGAAGGCAGCTGAAAGGGATGACAAAGGATGATATGGTTAGATGGTTTCCCTGAACTCAATGAACATGAGTTTGTGCAACCTCCAAGAGATAGTGAAGGACAGGGAAGACTGTTGTGCTGCAGCCCATAGGGTCACAAAAAGTCAGACATGACTGAGCAACTGGACAGAAAACAACAACAACTAATCCTTGATATTTCATGGAATATGTTACAGGCTAAGCTGCTACGATAATAAGACTCCAGAATTTAGAGTTTTATATGTTAGAATTTTATTTTTCTATAACAATTCAATTCAAATTTGTTTCTCTTATGCAATTGAAAGGTAAGCTAGGAGGGGTGGTTCTGCTACACTTCAACATATAACTTCCATCTCTGGGTCCTAAGAAGCTGCTCCAATTGCTGCCATTGTCTATATTGATTGGGAAAAAAATTGCACAACCTAAAATTTGAGAATTATGTTTTATTTGGTGGGCAAAACTGAGGACTTAAGCCCAGGACACAGCATCTCAGATAACTTTGAGAGAATACCCTGAAGTAGTAAGGGAAGCTCTAAATTTTTGCAACAAAAGACTGGGTAGTCAGAACATCAAAAGATTACTATTAATCAAGGAAAACTAAACATCTCAATGAATTTAGCGTTTTTCTGTGTATTGTTGTTGTTTAGTCTCTCAGTTGTGTCTGACTCTTTTGCAACCTCATTGACTGTAACCCATGGGCTATAACCTGCCAGGCTCCTCTGTCCATGGGATTTCCCAGGCAAGAATGCTGGAGTGAGTTACCATTTCCTTTTTCAGGGATCTTCCTGACCCAGGGATTGAACATATGTTTCCTGCATTGGCAGGAGGATTCTTTACCACTGAGCCAGCAGGAAAACCCTTTCTATGTATGGGAAGATAAAAAAGTCAAGACTCAATAAAATAAATCATTTGGTATGCACCTCAGCTATTGGAAGCCAATATCCTGTGCTTTCTCATCCTGAGTCTCTTCAAAGTATGCTGTCAGCGGTTTGCTGCAGTCTAATGGCCTCATAGAAGGTAGCCTATTTACATCCTGACTTCCCTCAGGGTTCACTGTGGGTGGAGGAGTAATGGCTGTGGTGGTTGATGGCCTCAACATCTTTTTTTTTTTTTTTTTTTTTTTAAACTGGTATAGCAGGCAACACTTTTAGTGTAAACCTAGATTCCAAGAAAGTGAAATGATAAAGAGGGCAAGGAGTTTCCTTACTAAAGATGTGACACAGAAGTCAAACAAATCATTTTTTCATCCATACCTGACTGCAAGAGAGGCTAGATATATGACCTTTATATGGCTGATAAAATTCACTAATAAGACTTGGAGATTCTTTTCTTTAAAAAGAGAGGGACAAGGATGTCAGTGGTACAATGAACAGTTACATGACTGCAGGTGTGTGTGCGTGTAAAAATCCCAACTTCCCTTATTGCTGTTAATTGGGAGGAAATGCAGACACTAATGGCTCATTTAGTGCACTCAACCTCTGCTAGGGCCTTGTCTTATGGGACCCTAGACGTGTATATATTTGTTTAGAGCAGTAATTGCAAGATAAGGATGATATTATGATGACTGATTTCTGTTAGGGAGTTTGCTGCTGGCCTAGCCTTTTCTAAAAATCATTTTTGGATGTGGAAGTTCGGTCAACTGAGTCTTGGAATCAATCCTTCCTCACATTATAAGTGTACAATAAAAATTCTCTATTTAGCATGCAGTGGATAGAGTTAAGTCCTTTGGATACCTACCTTCAGTAAGTGTGATGAAGGAAGATTTTATGAGGCTGGAGCATTGATGCAAATCAATTTCTAGAAATCCTGTTTGTCACTCTAAGACTTATCCTTGTAACTATGAGCTGTGGGCTTTTCCTTCTTTCTTCCTTTTTTCTTTTTAAAGAAAACCAGCCTAACTATGTCTCAGGTGGTAGAGCCTGGCTTTGCATTTTGTTGTAGATTTATCAATGGTGATTGGATTTTTTTCTTAATTTGTTACCCTTTGATATATATTTTTTTTTTTGTAAAATAATATACCAAAAATTAGTGGCTTTTGTTTTTCTTAAATTTTCTCAAAATGTTTTCAAAATTTCTGGATTTTTGAAAGTATCCTTCTTTGTTTTTCAGTCCCATGGATCTTTTTCCTGATTTTATTCTTTAAGAGAGGGGATGGCTTATGAGTTAGGAATAGGTTTGGCTATAGATAAAAGAAATCCAAAATAAGAGTGGTTCAAGCAAGAGAGAATATTTTTTCACGTGAAAAAAATAGAGAGGTATAGTCTGAGGTTGACATTGTGGCTCCATGATCATTGGACACTCCAGATCTTTCTGTCTTTCTCTAAACTTTTCAATATATCCCTTATATTTTGTTTCTCAAAAAGACTGATTCAGCCTAGCCTTCATGTCTATATTCCATCAAGCAGGAATATAGAAGCAAAGAAGCTTACACTCAATTTTATTGCATTCTATTAGCTGTATCTTAGTCATTTGGCCACATCTGAGTTACAATAGTGTTTAAAGCATGTACCCAGCTCAAAAGTAAAGGTTCTATTCCCAGAGAAGAAGAGAAAATTGATATTGGGAGATAAATATGCCACAAAAAAAGAAATAATTAATTTCAATCCACTCTCTTAACACACAAAAACAGTTTCTTTCTTGAAACCCTTCAAAAATAATTGTGTTTATTCTACTAGTAGGGAAAATTTTTCACATTAGCATGCTCTTAGTAATGTTGATTATGACACAATTTGATGAGGTCATGGTTTCCCATCCATGAATTCCTTTTCAGTTTTAACTTTACTTCAAGAAGCAAAGAATAGGTAATACCTAAGAATGTGTCTGTGAGGAGCTTGAATTGTATTATTTAGCATTTTGAAACCCCCTTTATCTTTTAGTTTATATCATGCACATATTTTACTACATGGTGACACTTTGCAAATTCACACATTTTATTAAAAGAGAGTGAATTTAGCAAAAAAAGATCCAAACAAGTTTTTATAGAAAACTGTATTATCATTATTGCATAGAAAATAGTCCAAAAGTCACCTTTCCTTTCTTGGGATTTTGACATGATAAAAGGTAAAAGCAAACTGTACAGGAAGAAAACTGTACTAAAACAGCAGTGACATACACTCTTTACAGTGTAAAGCTTAGGAAACAGGAGGCTATGGCATTTTTTGCTAATGAACATCAGGTGAAAGATCTTGGCATGAATACTGCAGTTTTCAAATAATATGCTTTTGAACTAGTACAGGGTCATTATGGCAGAGCAGCAGCCTAAACCTCTTGTCATCTGTGATAAGGATATCAATATTAGTCACTGTCAACCTTCATTAAATTCAGATCTTACATTCTTCCATCCCTAAGGGTGTGTTTCATTGATGTTTTTCTTAGCAAACTTCACAAGGACATAGGGACACAAGTTCACATCAAACTGGCATTTAGAACCAGATTGTTTTTTCCTCCATTGAGCATTTACTACAAAGAAACAAAACCTCTTTTCAACAAAGTTTTTCAATTTTATTAAACTTATAATGGATACTTAATCTTTCTCAAATAAATGTGCTAATTTAAGAAAGTTTAATATGGTAATACATATTATGATTTAAAATATATTTTGACATTGTTTCAATATGCATTTTTTATTTTTTAAGTCTCACATCTAGAAAGCATGGTGAGCCTAAGAAGGTATTTCTATAGTATATAGCTTTTTGGGGGTATTACATTAATTTATTAAATTCAATTGGGATTTCATTTTCCACTACCAGACATGTATTAATGAACTTTTTATGACTGTATGACCCCTTGCTGAGAATGAAATCAACTTGTGCTTTTACGCTATATAAAATCCCCACTTCTGTATAGACAAGATGCCTCATGTACTCATGGCCTACCTATCAATGAGAGATGCCCCACTGGAATAGCTTCAAAAGCTCAATCCTGGCCACGACTTCAAGGGACTACTACACAACTACACATCAAGGACCTAGACATGGCATACTGTGGGCAGCCCTGTAGGTTACTGAAGAGTCACACTAAAGGGAAAGTAGGCAAAGGGCAGGAGAAAGAAACAAATGGAGTGACTTCCAGACATTTTCATTTTGAATTCTAACTTTGATTTAGCTCAAATTCTTATCAATATGCAGACTTCATTCAGCTGTCAGCCATAAGGAACTTTCCAAATCTTTCAAAGAAGAGCTTCTGTTTCACTCATGGCTGCTTGCTCAAGTTGTAGAACATATCTGATCACAAGCACTTCAAATATTTGGGTTCCAAAATGAAATAGTTATGGAATTTACTTATGATTAAAAAATTTAAAATTTCTCCTGTTCTAAATATGGTGGACTTGTCTGGGGAGAAATAAAGAAGGAAAAAATCCTGCTTAAGAGTGAGTAATACCAATACAAAAGTGGTAGATGGAAATAATACAAAACTAAGCAAAATAAAACTGGAGACAAAACTGTTCAATTAAGTTAAATTATTTCTGGTGTTGAATACATTTGTTCCTATTCTTAATGTTACTCATGTGCTCTGATTATATATATTTACACGAACTTCATGAATTGTGTTCCTGTGATTATGAGACTCATGGTAATTGTGGCTTAGCTTTGGCTTCCTTCGTACACTTATCTATTTACATAAATAATGTATAGCAAAATGGAAACTGATCTGAGTTAATTCTGGCTGCTCCTGATTTGATGCAGACTATCAACTCATTCTTTACTACAATAGCCCAGGAGAAAGTGCTGTATTTAGGATGATGGGACGGGCTTCCACTCACTGGTGCCTTATATGAAAGTGAAGTGAAGTCGTTCAGTCGTGTCTGACTGTTTGCAACCCCGTGGACTGTAGCCCACCAGGCTCCACTGTCCATGGGATTCTCCAGGACAGAAGCTTCTCCCTATTTCCAAAGGGCCACTTTTTCATAATTCATGGCTCTATATGAATATAGCATTAAAATACTCCATCCCAATTACAGTAAGACAAACAATATATATGAGAAAATTCTCTGAGACACTCAGTCGATCATACATATTGACTGAATTCCAACTCTATGGCAGGCATAATACAGGCAGTAAGGCACCTTACCTTACTACTGAGTGAGTAAAATTGTAAGAAGCAACAGCTATGAGGTATCTTGACTTACCAGAAACACCAGTCAAATTTAGGGTAATGCCATGTTCATTATTTCCATTCTTGCTACAAGATCCCAGGGACTTAGCCTGTTTTTTCCTTCTTTCTTATAGTTACTACTCTATCCTTAGGGATTCCTCGCCCTCAAACTGACAGTAGATGTATTATATTTTTTCAGCTCCTTTTTCTTTGTTGTTGTGTTGTTGTTATTCTTTTTTTTTTTTTTAATTTTATTTTATTTTTAAACTTTACATAACTGTATTAGATTTGCCAAATATCAAAATGAATCCGCCACAGGTATACACGTGTTCCCCATCCCCAAACGCCCTCCCTCCTCCCTCCCCATTCCATCCCTCTGGGTCGTCCCAGTGCACCAGCCCCAAGCATCCAGTATCGTGCATCGAACCTGGACTGGCAACTCATTTCATACATGATATTTACATGTTTCAATGCCATTCTCCCAAATCTTCCCACCCTCTCCCTCTCCCACAGAGTCCATAAGACTGTTCTATACATCAGTGTCTCTTTTGCTGTCTCGTACACAGGGTTATTGTTACCATCTTTCTAAATTCCATATATATGCGTTAGTATACTGTATTGGTGTTTTTCTTTCTGGCTTACTTCACTCTGTATAATAGGCTCCAGTTTCATCCACCTCATTAGAACTGATTCAAATGTATTCTTTTTAATGGCTGAATAATACTCCATTGTGTATATGTACCACAGCTTTCTTATCCATTCATCTGCTGATGGACATCTAGGTTGCTTCCATGTCCTGGCTATTATAAACAGTGCTGCGATGAACATTGGGGTACTCGTGTCTCTTTCCCTTCTGGTTTTCTCAGTGTGTGTGCCCAGCAGTGGGATTGCTGGATCATAAGGCATGTCTATTTCCAGTTTTTTAAGGAATCTCCACACTGTTCTCCATAGTGGCTGTACTAGTTTGCATTCCCGTTATTCTTGAATAAAAACACAGTCGCTCTTTTTATTTCAAGGAAACTACCGCACAATTGCACTCATCTCACATGCTAGTAAAGTAATGTTCAAAATTCTCCAAGCCAGGATTCAGCAATAAGTGAACTGTGAAATTCCAGATGGTCAAGCTGGTTTTAGAAAAGGCAGAGGAACGAGAGACCAAATTGCCAACATCCACTGGATCATCGAAAAAGCAAGAGAGTTCCAGAAAAACATCTATTTCTTCTCTATTGACTATGCCAAATCCTTTGACCGTGTGGATCACAATAAACTGTGGAAAATTCTTCAAGAGATGGGAATAACAGACCACCTGACCTGCCTCTTTAGAAACCTATATGCAGGTCAGGAAGCAACAGTTAGAAATGGACATGGAATGACAGACTGGTTCCAAATAGGAAAAGGACTATGTCAAGGCTGTATATTGTCACCTTGCTTATTTAACTTATATGCAGAGAACATCATGAGAAACGGTGGGCTGGAAGAAGCACAAACTGGAATCAAGATTGCCGGGAGGAATATCAAAAACTTCAGATATGCAGATGACACCACTCTTATGGCAGAAAGTGAAGAGGAACTAAAAAACCTCTTGATGAAGGTGAAAGAGGAGAGTGAAAAAGTTGGCTTAAAACTCAACATTCAGAAAACGAAGATCATGGCATCCAGTCCCATCACTTCATGGTAAATAGATGGGGAAACAGTGGAAACAGTGTGAGACTTTATTTTTTGGGGCTCCAAAATCACTGCAGATGGTGACTGCAGCCATGAAATTAAAAGACGCTTGCTCCTTGGAAGAAGAGTTATGACCAACCTAGATAGCATATTGAAAAGCAGAGCCATTACTTTGCCAACAAAGGTCCATCTAGTCAAGGCTATGGTTTTTCCAGCAGTCATGTATGGATGTGAGAGTTGGACTGTGAAAAAAAGCTGAACGCCGAAGAATTAATGCTTTTAAACAGTGGTGTTGGAGAAGACTCTTGAGAGTCCCTTGGACTGCAAGGAGATCCAATCAGTCCATTCTGAAGGAGATAAGCCCTGGGATTTCTTTGGAAGGAATGATGCTAAAGCTGAAACTCCAGTACTTTGGCCACCTCATGCAAAGAGTTGACTCATTGGAAAAGACTCTGATGCTGGGAGGGATTGGGGGCAGGAGAAGCAGGAAATGACAGAGGATGAGATGGCTGGATGGCATCACTGATTCGATAGACGTGAGTCTGAATGAACTCCGGAGTTGGTGATGGACAGGGAGGCCTGGCATGCTGCGATTCATGGGGTTGCAAAGAGTCAGACATGACTGAGGGACTGAACTGAACTGAAGTGAATACTAAGTACTATAGCAATGATAATATCAGTCCAGGTTCAATGCAGAATACAGGAAGCTTGGGCTGGTGCACTGGGATGACCCAGAGGGATCGTATGGGGAGGGAGTTGGAAGGGGGTTCAGGATTTGGAACACGTGTACACCCGTGGTGGATTCATGTTGATGTATGGCAAAACCAATACAATAATGTAAAGTAATTAGCCTCTAATTAAAATAAATAAATTTAAATTTAAATAAATGGAAAAAGCTTTAACTAATCATTTAAAAGTTCAAATATTTATGGTACCTGACCTAAAGGCCTAGACAATCTTACTGAGTCAGCACCTGGACATCCCTTGAAGGTCTTTTCTCTTGTTTTGAACAGAAGAAAATAAGAGAAGACCCTGTTTTCTGGAGTAGAATTCATGATTTGAAATGGACAGAAAAATTAGCAATCAGGCATTTGCTTGTTTCATGGGGATATTTCTCACCTCTAGGAAAATATTAACTAAACAACATTTATTTAGGTGGATTTATTGCTCTAGTAGGGATGTGAGAGTTGGACCATAAAAGAGGCTGAACCTCAAATAGTTATAGTTTTGAATTGTGATGGTGGAGAATACTCTTGAGAATCTCTTGAACTGCAAGGATATCAAATCAGTCCATCCTAAAGTAAATTAACCCTGAATATTCATTGGAAGGACTGATGCTGATGTTGAAGCTCCAATAATTTGGCCACCTTACTTTAATGGCTGATTCACTGGAAAAGATCTTGGTGCTGGGAAAGATTGAAAGCAAAAGGAGAAGAGGGCAACAGAGGATAAGATGGTTAGATGGCATCACAAATTCAATGGACATGAACTTGGACAAACTCCAGGAGTTGTTGAAGGACAGGGAGGCCTGGTATGCTGCAGTCCATGGGGTTGCAAAGAGTTGGACATGATTTAGTGGCTGAAAAACAGCAACACTACTCTAGTTCCATATGACAGAAATTTTCAATCTTTTTCCTTTAGGTAAAGAAACTATTTTGTTTTTATTTTTTCTAAATATGATATTTTTATATAGTCCAATATATATAATTGATAAAACCAGAAACATCTTTGTGTGAAGTGTAGAGGGATGTATCAAGTCCCACTAACTTGGTTTGCCCCCACAACCACCCACTCCATAGAATTTTAGAGCTCAAAGGAACACAGATGAAAACTACCGCCCTGGGGTGTTTTCTCAAAATCCATCTCCTATAAAATTAAAATTAAGCTTAATTATTTTAAAATGAAGTTTTAAAAATAATCTTTGCTCATTAAAACAAAAAAGTACAGAAAAATATTTAAAAAACAAGAGAGGGAAACAGTTATTATCCTGGCACTCAGTGATATAACCACTATTCATATTTGCTTTATATACATTTCCAGCCTTTACTTTTTAGTGGTAAATCTTATCCTTCCTACCGTGGGAATTTATACCATAACCGGGACAGAACTTAATGTACTCTGAAGAACATGTGCTTTTCAATCAGATAATTATGCATTCAAATTTTTATTTATAGGGCAAGGTACTTAATTTCTATGAGCCTTAATTCTCATCCCCTTGCCCTAATATTTAAGTCCGTATATAAAACCTCCATCAAAATGCTTTTCTAAGGATTAAATGAGTGAATATGCAAAGTACCTTGGATAGCTCTGACACAATAATTATTCATCTCCAGTTGTGTTATTTTCCTTTAATAAGTAATGTTTATACATTAAAACAATTGAACAGTCAGTCAGTTCAGTCTCTCAGTCGTGTCCGAATCTTTGACCATGGACTTCAGCACACCAGGCTTCCTTATCCAACAACAACAAGAGCTTGTTCAAACTCCTGTCCATCAAGTTGGTGATGCCATCCAACCATCTCATCCTCTGTCGTCCCCTGCTCCTCCTACCTTCAATCTTTGCCAGCATCAGGGTCTTTTCCAATGAGTTGGTTCTTCACATCAGGTGGTGAAAGTATTGGAGCTTCAGCTTCAGCATCAGTCCTTGCAGTGAATATTCAGTACTGATTTCCCTTAAAATTGACTCTTTTGATCTCCTTACCAATCTAAGGACTCTCAAGAGTCTTCTCCAACACTACAGTTCAAAAGCAACAATTCTTCAGTGCTCAGTCTTCATTACAGCCCAACTCTGACTTCCATACATGACTACTGGAAAAACCATAGCTTTGACTATACAGACCTTTGTCAGCAAAGTAATGTCTCTGCTTTTTATTTTAATATACATTTATTTATTTTAATTGGAGGCTAATTACTTTACAATATTGTATTGGTTTTGCCATACATCAACATGAATCTGCCACAGGTATACACGTGTTCCCCATCCCCAAATGCCCTCCCTCCTCCCTCCCCATACCATCCCTCTGGGTCATCTCAGTGCACCAGCCCCAAGCATCCAGTATCATGCATCGAACCTGGACAGGTGATTCATTTCATATATGATATTATACAAGTTTCAATGCCATTCTCCCAAATTATCCCACCCTCTCCCTCTCCCACAGAGTCCACAAGACTGTTCTATACATCTGTGTCTCTTTTGCTGTCTCGCATACAGGGTTATCATTACCATCTTTCTAAATTCCATATATATGCATTAGTATACTGTATTGGTGTTTTTCTTTCTGGCTTACTTCACTGTATATAATAGGCTCCAGTTTCATCCACCTCATTAGAACTGATTCAAATGTATTCTTTTTAATGGCTGAGTAATACTCCATTGTGTATAGGTACCACAACTTTCTTATCCATTCATCTGCTGATGGACATCTAGGTTGCTTCCATGTCCTATCTATTATAAACAGTGCTGTGATGAACATTGGAGTACACATGTCTCTTTCAACTCTGGTTTCCTCAGTGTGTATGCCCAGCAGTAAGATTGCTGGGTCATAAGGCAGTTCAATTTCCAGTTTTTTTTTAAAGAATCTCCACACTGTTCTCCATAGTGGCTGTACTAGTTTGCATTTCCACCAACAGTGTAAGAGGGTTCCCTTTTCTCCACACCTTCTCCAGCATTTATTGCTTGTAGACTTTTGAATCTCAGCCATTCTGACTGGCGTGAAATGATACCTCATTGTGGTTTTGATTTGCATTTCTCTGATAATGAGTGATAAAGAAGACATACAGATGGCTAACAAACACATGAAAAGATGCTCAATGTCTCTGTTTTTTAATATGCTGTCTAGGTTGTTCATAGCTTTTCCTCCAAAGAGCAAGTTTTTTTTTTTTTTTTTTTTTTTTTTGTTTGTTTGTTTTTTTAAATTTCATGGCTGTAGTCACTATCTGCAGTGACTTTGGAGCCCAAGAAAATGAAGTCTGTCACTGTTTCCATTGTTTCCCCATCTAGTTGACATGAAGTAATGAGACTGGATGCCATAATCTTCATTTTTTGAATGTTGAGTTTTAATCCAGCCTTTTCACTCTCCTATTTCAATTTAATCAAGAGGCTCTTCAGTTCCTCTTTGCTTTCTGCCATAAGACCAATGTCATCTGCATATCTGAGATTATTGATATTTCTCCCGGCAATCTTGATTCCAGCTTTGCTTCACTCAGCCTGGCTTTTGTACTCTGCTTAAATTTTAAATAAACAGGTTGAGACTATACAGCTCTGTCATACTCCTTTCCCAATTTGGAACTAGTCTGTTATTCCATGTTCAGTTCTAAGTATTGAGTCTTGAGCTGTATATAGATTTCTCAGGAGGCAGGAAAGGTGGTCTGGTATTCCCATCTCTCTCAGAATTTTTCAGTTTGTTGTGATCCACACACTCAAAGGCTTTAGCATAGTCAGTGAGGCAGAAGTAGATTTTTTTTCTGGAATTCTCTTTATTTTTCTATGATCCAATGGATGTTGGAAATATGATCTCTGGTTCCACTGCCTTGTCTAAATCCAGCTTGAACATCTGGAAGTTCTCAGTTCACATACTCTTGAAGTCTCACTTGGAGAATTTTCAGCATTAATTCATAGCATGTGAGATGAGTGCAATTGTGCAATAGTTTGAGCATTCTTTGGCATTGCCTTTCTTTGGGATTGAAATGAAAACTAATGTTTTTCAGTCCTGTGGTCACTGCTTAGTTTTCAAATTTTCTGCCATATTGATTACAGTACTTTTACCACATTATATTTTAGGATTTGAAATAGCTCAGCTAGAATTGCGTTACCTCCCCTAGCTTTGTTTGTAGTAATGCTTCCTAAGGCCCACTGGAATTCACATTCCATGATATCTGGTTCTATGTGAGTGAACACACCATCATGGTTATCTGGGTCATTAAGATCTTTTTCATATAGTTCTTCTGTGTATTCTTCCCACTTCTTCTCAATATCTTCTGGTTCTGTTAGTTCCATACCATTTTTGTCATTTATTGTGCCCATCTTTGCAAGGAATATTCCCTTGTTATCTCTAATTTTCTTGAAGAGATCCCTAGTCTTTCTCATTCTATTGTTTTCCTCTATTTATGTTCATTGATCCCTTAGGAAGGCTTTCTCTTCTCCCCTTGCTATTCTTTGGAACTCTGCATTCACATGGGTGTATCTTTCCTTTTCTGTCTTTTGATTCTCTTTTTTCCTCAGCTATCTGTAAGGCCTCCTTAGACAACATTTTGCCATTTGGCATTTCTTTTTCTTGGGGGTGGTTTTGATCAATGCCTCCTGTACAATGTCAAGAAACCTCCCTCTATAGTTTTTCAGGCACTCTGTCTATCAGATCTAGTCCCTTGAGTCTATTTGTCACTTACACTGTATAATAGTAAGGGATTTGATTTAGGTCATACATGAATGATCTAGTGGTTTTCCCTACTTTCTTCAATTTAAGCCTCAATTTGGCAACAGTAGTTCATAATTTGAGCCACAGTCAGCTCCTGGTCTTGGTTTGTTTGTTTGTTTTTTTTTTTTCCCAGCTGTATAGAGCTTCTTCCACTTCAGATGTAAATCTGAATCAATGTAAATCTGTAATCAATCTGATTTTGGTATGAACCATTTGGTGATATCCATGTGTTGAGTCTTCTCTTGTGTTGTTGGAAGAGGTTGTTTGTATGACCAGTGTATTCTCTTGGCAAAACTCTGTTAGCCTTTGTCCTGCTTCATTTTGCACTCCACAGCAAAACTTTCCTGTTACATCAGATATCTCTTGACTTCCTACTTTTGCATTCCAGTCCCCTCTGATGAAAAAGATTATATATATATATATATATATATATATATATATATATATATATGTGTGTGTGTGTGTGTATATAATCTTTATATATATATATAATCTTTATATATATATAATCTTTATATATATATATATAAAACCTTTATATATATATATATATATTTGGTATTAGTTCTAGAAGATCTTGTAAGTCATCATAGAACCATGCAACTTCAGCTTCTTCAGCATTACTTCTTGGGGCATAGACTTGGATTAAATGACATTTTTTCTTTTTTTTTTGCTTCTGTTTTATGTCTTTTTTTTTTTAATTTTATTTTATTTTTAAACTTTGCATAACTGTATTAGTTTTGCCAAATATCAAAATGAATCCGCCACAGATATACATGTGTTCCCCATCCTGAACCCTCCTCCCTCCCCATTCCATCCCTCTGGGTCCTCCCAGTGCACCAGCCCTAAGCATCCAGTATCGTGCATCGAACCTGGACTGGCAACTCGTTTCATACATGATATTTTACATGTTTATTGAACGGTTTCTCTTGGAAATGAACACAGATCATTCTGTCATTTTTGAGACTGCACCCAAGTACTGCATTTCAGACTCTTTTGTTGACTATGAGGGCTATTCCATTTCTTCTAAGGGATTCTTGCCCCCAGTAGTAGATATCTTATGGTTATCTGAATTAAATTTGTGCATTCGGATCCATTTTAGTTCACTGATTTCTGAAATGTCAATGTTCACTCTCACCATCTCCTGTTTAACCACTTCCAATTTACCGTGATTCTTGGATTTAAGTTTCCAGGTTCCTTTACCATACTGTTCCTTGCGGTATCTAACTTTACTTCCATCACGTGTCACATCCACAATTGGGTGTTGTTTTCCCTTTGGCTCTGTCTCTTCATTCTTTCTGGAGTTATTTCTCCACTCTTCTCCAGAAGTGTATTTAGCACCTACTGACCTGGAAAGTTCATCTTTCAGTGTCATATCTTTTTGCCTTGTCATACTGTTCATGGGGTTCTCAAGACAAGAATACTGAAGTGGTTTGCCATTCCCGTCTCCAGTGGACCACGTTTTGTCAGCCATTACCTCTACCATAGTTTGGTCTGAGGCCAAACAACAGGGAGAGAAAACAGCTTCACACATCAGCAGAAAATTGGATTAAAGATTTACTGAGCATTGTCCCACCCATCAGAACAAGACACAGGTTCCCCCACAGCAAGTCCCTCCCATCAGGAAGCTTCCACAAGCCTCTTATCCTTATCCACCATAGGGCAGAGAGAATGAAAACCACAATCACAGAAAACAATGAACACCAGATAGTCAAAGGGGTAGTTGAATATATATATATATATATATATATATATATATATATATATTTAAATGAGTTAAAAAGCATTCCATTGTGTTCTCTGAAATCACATTATGTGAATCACCCCTGCTACCGATGCATAAAGATTGACTTGTGCTATCCTTGGCCTCTTAGTGAAAAATGACAAACACAAGTCAATAGAAAAGCCTATGCTATTTGGGCTCACCAGTGTTTTTATTGTTCATGGGTATGGTTTATATTAAAAGCATAGTTGATAATAGTGCCAATTTTAGTTCTTTCACTTACTAGCTTTGTGACCTTGGCAAATCACTTAAATTTTCTTAGTCTTAGTATCATCTCATAAAAAGGGAGATAAAATATGATAATATATATAAAGTATTTGGGATGGTGCCAGACATATAGAAAATGCTAAATGACTATTAGTGATCATTATCAAAATTATTTGAAATTTAATTAAACTCATAGACAGCAGAGGACTAAGTAATATATGATTAGCACTTGAAACTGTTGCCTATTTTCATAAGTGTTTTATTTTGTTGGTGCTGTAGATAACAATGACAGCATTTTATGACTAAAAAGACATGTAATAGTGAAAATTAACCAAAAGAACTGCAAACTTATACCACAATAACAACAAAAATCAACTTCAAAACTACAGACTAGTTTATCTTGCCTTTATCCAGTAAGAGTCAAGGGCATGATAAATTGAGAATTGATTAACCAGTTAAGAGAGAAAAATCATCCAAATAAAAGTACCTTTCCTTAAAGAAAGTGACAAATGAGCTTCCCAAAGTCAAACCTGAGATCTCTTCCACTGAAGAAGCACAAGCTGGAATCAAGATTGCCAGGAGAAATATAACAAACCTCAGATATGAAGATGATATCACCATATGGCAGAAAGTGAAGAGGAACTAAAAAGCCTCTTGATGAAAGCGAAAGTGGAGAGTGAAAAAGTTGGCTTAAAGCTCAACATTCAGAAAAGAAAGATCATGGCATCTGGTCACTTCACCTCAGGGGAAATAGATGAGGAAATAGTGAAAACATTGTGAGACTTTATTTTTTGGGGCTCCAAAATCACTGCATATGGTGACTGCAGCCATGAAATTCAAAGACACTTACTCCTTGGAAGGAAAGTTATGACAAACCTAGATAGCATATTAAAAAACAGAAACATTACTTTGCCAACAAAGTTCCGTCTAGTCAAAGCTATGGTTTTTCCAATGGTCATGTATGGATGTGAGAGTTGGACTGTGAAGAAAGACGCAGAATTGATACTTTTGAACTGTGGTGTTGGAGAAGACTCTTGAGAGTCCCTTGGACTTCAAGGAGATCCAACCAGTCCATTCTGAAGGAGATCAGTCCTGGGATTTCTTTGGAAGGAATGATGCTAAAACTGAGACTCCAATACTTTGGTCACTTTATGCAAAGCGTTGATGCATTGAAAAAGACTCTGATGCTGGGAGGGATTGTGGGCAGGAGGAGAAGGGGACGACAGAGGATGAGATGGCTGGATGGCATCACTGACTCAATGGACATGAGTTTGAGTGAACTCCGGGAGTTGGTGATGGACAGGGAGGCCTGGCATGCTGCAATTCGTGGGGTCAGAAGGAGTCAGACACGACTGAGCGACTGAACTGAACAATTATTCACTCTTTTTGACTGAGAAATGCTTTTGAGATGCAGTACAAAGTTGCATCATTTTCAGAAAATAGAATGCTACACTGGAAACCTATTAACTCTGGAGTGCAGTTCAAGATGTTATTTGAAAATATTCCTTCGACACACACTGCAGGTATTTAATCAGTTGCTTTTCTCTCTGTCTCTGTCTCTGTATATACACCAAGTTGTGTGTTTGTGTGTGTATGTATATTATATATATATATATATATATATATATATGCAATTTGGTCATTAGAAATGCTCATACGAAGTGGTACCAAGACTCTAAAGCTAAGGATAATATACACATAATTTCTAAGGCAGACACAGCTTTGAAACTCTCTGCCTATCTTGATTTACTATGCTGAGTTTCAGGGTTGTAGTATACCAAATAAGTTGAGTATATTTCTATATATACCCTAATAACAGTGGGGAATCTGTTTACTGCAACATTTGTCAATGTTTTTTCTGAGCATTAGTACAGTTAGAAGAGTTAAACCTTTAGCCTGGGGAAACCTTTAGCTGAGGAAACTAGTTAAAATGCAGATTCCTGGGCTACATCTCAAAATTTTGCATTTAAATATCTTTTGTGAAACAAGGAGTCAACACTTTTTGCAAGCTCCATAGGAAGCACAGATAGTCTATGTACATTTTGAAAAACATTACCTTTTCTTAGGATGTGAGGCTGCAAAAGAGTCTGGCTGCCGTGTCAGGACAGAAAAGGCAAGCAAAAATGAGTTTAAGAGCATCCAACTAGAAACGTGTACCTGTATATTATGGGGCATATGGATAAAAGCATTCACTGAGGAGGTTTCCGTTACCCAGGATCACAAAAGGTTAAACAATCAAACAGCCATGTGACTGATAATTACTTTTTAGGGGATGTACTAACATAACAGAGGACCAGAATAAGGAATGTTAAAAGCAAAGGGTTGACAGGGACCTGTGAGACAGGAGTAGCTATGGATACAACACTTAACCAACAAAGCTATGTTTTAAACTCATAACTGTCTTACTTCAATTCCATCTATGCTAGTGGTTCTCAAACTTAGAACATTTGAAGGCTGTCTAGAAAACTTCTTAAAATGATTCTAATCCATTTCTGGAGATTCTTACTCAATAGAGATGAAATGGAGCAAGATAATCCTAATGAAAATGAATTTGTATTAGTTAGGATCTATACCCTGGTGACATAGTGATAAAAAAATATCTTTGTGCCAATGCAGAAGATGCATGAGATCCAGGTTCAATCTCTGAGTCAGGAAGATCCCCTAGAGTAAAAATGCCAACCCACTTCTTTATTCTTGGCTGAGAAATCCCATGGACAGAGGAGCCTGGTGGGCTACAGTCCATGGGGTTGAAAAGACTTGGACATGTCTGAGCGATATAATAGTTGAACATAACATTTTGGCTTAATAACCCTGATGAAAATGTACTCACATAACCATACCAACATGCAAAGGAAGCTTAGAAATGTAATCTCTAGATAAACAGTATGTATACTGCTGAAACTTAAGGGACTGTCTATAACTAAAATAAAGAAGGGGAAAATAGATGTTAGGAGAGAGCTAGCAGTCTCTGCCATAGTATTCAAACTCAACTTTCTAAAAAAAAAAAAAAAAAAAAACTGTCTACAGATGAAATTAATCCTGGTTGTTGTTGTTCAGTCACTAAGTTGTGTCCAACTCTTTGCCACACCATGGACTGCAGCATGCCATGCTTCCCTGTCCTTCACCATCTCCCAGAATTTGTTCAAACTCATGTCTATTGAGTCAGTGATGCCATCCAATCATCTCATCCTCTGTCACCCTCTTTTTCTCCTACCCTCAATTGTTCCCAGCATCAGGGTCTTTACCAATGAGTAGGATCTTCACCAATGAGTTGTCCCTTCACATCAGGTGGTCAAAGTATTGGAGTTTCAGCATCAGCATCAATCCTTCCAATGAATGCTCAGGGTTGATGTCCTTTAGGATTGACTAGTTTGATTTCCTTGCTGTGGAAGGAACTCTCAAGAGTCTTCTCCATCACCACAATTGAAAGTATAAATTCTTTGATGTTTAGCCTTTTTTATGGTCCACTCTCACATCCATACATGACTACTGGAAAAACCATAGCTTTGACTATATGGGCCTTTGTCATAGAATGCTGTAACAAATATGAGTGTGATGGCTAGTTGTTAGCAGAAGCCCAGAGAAAACCTATAGAAGCAGTTTGATCTCATTTCCACAATATCTGCATTAGTTCTAATAATATCATTGTCTAAAGTTAAAACTGCACTAAGCGTGGCCGAGAGGAGGTACCCCACTTCTGAGTTCAGAGGCAGAAGCCGGGAGGACCCCATGCCCAAAGGGCTGTGGCCAAGAGGAGTTACCCACGTCCGAGGTCAGGGGCAGCAGCCTACAGTGCCAGGCTGCAATGGCGCAGAAACAGCTGAGAAGAGCTACCCAAGTCTGAGGTCAAGGGCAGTGGCCGAGAGGAGCTACCCCACGCCCCCATGCCTGAGGCCAGGGGTGGTGGCCGAGAGGAGCTACCCCAAGCCCGAGGCCAGGGGCGGCAGCTGGGAGGAGCAACCCCACATCCAAGGAGCGGTGGCGGCACGGGAGCAGGAGGGCCTAGAGGAGCTATCCCACGTTGAAGGTCAGGAAGGGTGCCGGTGAGGAGATACTCCTCTTCCAAGATAAGGAGCAGCCGATGTGCTTTGCTGGAGCAGCCGTGAAGAGATACCCCATGTCCAAGGTAAGAGAAATCCAAATAAGATGGTAGGTATTGCAAGAGGGCATCAGAGGGCAAACACACTGAGACCATACTCACAGAAAACTAGTCAATCTAATAATACTAGGACCACAGACTTGTCTAACACAATGAAACTAAGTCATGCCCATGGAGCAACCCAAGACGGGCAGGTCATGGTGGAGAGATCTGACAGAATGTGGTCCACTGGAGAAGGGAATGGCAAACCACTTCAGTATTCTTGCCTTGAGACCCCCATGAACAGTATGAAAAGGCAAAATGATAGGATACTGAAAGAGGAACTCCCCAGGTCAGTAGGTGCCCAATATGCTACTGGAGATCAATGGAGAAATAACTCCAGAAAGAATGAAGGGATTGAAGCAAAGCAAAAACAATACCCAGCTGTGGATGTGACTGATGATAGAAGCAAGTTCTGATGCTGTAAAGAGCAATATTGCATAGGAACCTGGAATGTCAGGTACATGAATCAAGGCAAATTGGAAGTGGTCAAACAAGACATGGCAAGAGTGAATGTCGACATTCTAGGACTCAGTGAACTAAAATGGACTGGAATGGGTGAATTTAACTCAGATGACCATTATATCTACTACTGCACACAAGAATCCCTCAGAAGAAATGGAGTGGCCATCATGGTCAACAAAAGAGTCCGAAATGCAGTACTTGGATGCAATTTCAATAACGACAGAATGATCTCTGTTCATTTCCAAGGCAAACCATTCAACATCACAGTAATCCAAGTTTATGCCCTAACCAGTAACGCTGAAGAAGCTGAAGTTGAACGGTTCTATGAAGACCTATAAGACCCTTTAGAACTAACACACAAAAAAGATGTATTTTTCATTATAGGGGACTGGAATGCAAAAGTAAGAAGTCAAGAAACACCTGGAGTAACAGGCAAATTTGGCCTTGGAATATGGAATGAAGCAGGGCAAGGACTAATAGAGGTTTGCCAAGACAATGCACTGGTCATAGCAAACACCCTCCTCCAACAACACAAGAGAAGACTCTACACATGGACATCACAAGATGGTCAATATCAAAATCAGATTGATTATATTCATTGAAGTCAAAGATGGAGAAGCTCTATACAGTCAACAAAAACAAGACCAGGAGCTGACTGTGGCTCAGATCATGAACTCCTTATTACCAAATTCAGACATAAATTGAAGGAAGTAGGGAAAACCACTAGACCATTCAGGTATGACCTAAATCAAATCCCTTATCATTATACAGTGGAAGTGAGAAATAGATTTAAGGGCCTAGATCTGACAGATAGAGTGCCAGATGAACTATGGAATGAGGTTCGTGACATTCTACAGGACACAGGGATCAAGACCATCCCCATGGAAAAGAAATGCAAAAAAGCAAAATGGCTGTCTGGGGAGGCCTTACAAATAGCTGTGAAAAGAAGAGAAGCCAAAAGCAAAGGAGAAAATGAAAGATATAAACATCTGAATGCAGAGTTCCAAAGAATACCAAGAAGAGATAAGAAAGCCTTCCTCAGCAATCAATGCAAAGAAATAGAGGAAAACCACAGAATGGGAAAGACTAGAGATCTCTTCAAGAAAATTAGAGATACCAAGGGAACATTTCATTCAAAGATGGGCTCGATAAAGGAAAGAAATGGTTTGGACCTAACAGAAGCAGAAGATATTAAGAAGAGGTGGCAAGAAACACAGAAGATCTGTACAAAAAAGATCTTCATGACTCAGATAATCACAATGGTGTGATCACTTATCTAGAGCCAGACATCCTGGAATGTGAAGTCATGTGGGCCTTAGAAAGCATCACTACAAACAAAGCTAGTGGAGGTGATGGAATTCCAGTTGTGCTATTTCAAATCCTGGAAGATGATGCTGCACTCAATATGCCAGCAAATGTGGAAAACTCAGCAGTGGCCACAGGACTGGAAAAGGTCAGTTTTCATTCCAATCCCAAAGAAAGGCTATGCCAAAGCATGCTCAAACTACCGCACAATTGTACTCATCTCACATGCTAGTAAAGTAATGTTCAAAATTCTCCAAGCCAGGCTTCAGCAATATGTGAACCGTGAACTTCCTGATGTTCAAGCTGGTTTTAGAAAAGGCAGAGGAACCAGACACCAAATTGCCAACAACCACTGGATCATGGAAAAAGCAAGAGAGTTCCAGAAAAACATCTATTTCTGCTTTATTGACCATGCAAAAGACTTTGACTGTGTGGATCACAATAAACTGTGGGAAATTCTTCAAGAGATGGAAATACCAGACCACCTGATCTGCCTCTTGAGAAATTTGTATGCAGGTCAGGAAGCAACATTTAGAAATGGACGTGGAACAACACACTGGTTCCAAATAGGAAAAGGAGGATGTCAAGGCTGTATATTGTCACCATGCTTATTTAACTTATATGCAGAGTACATCATGAGAAATGCTGGGCTGGAAGAAACACAAGCTGGAATCAATATGGCTGGGAGAAATATCAATAACCTCAGATATGCAGATTACACCACCCCTATGGAAGAAAGTGAAGAGGAACTCAAAACCCTCTTGATGAATGTTAAAGTGGAGAGTGAAAAAGTTGGCTTAAAGCTCAACATTCAGAAAACGAAGATCATGGCATCTGGTCCCATCACTTCATGGGAAATAGATGGGGAAACAGTGGAAACAGTGTCAGACTTTATTTTTCTGGGCTTCAAAATCACTGCAGATGGTGACTGCAGCCATGAAATTAAAAGACGCTTACTTCTTGGAAGGAAAGTTATGACCAACCTAGATAGCAGATTCAAAAGCAGAGACATTACTTTGAGAACAAAGGTTCGTCTAGTCAAGGCTATGGTTTTTCCTGTGGTCATATATGGATGTGAGAGTTGGACCGTGTAGAAGGCTGAGCACCGAAGAATTGATGCTTTTGAACTGTGGTGTTGGAGAAGACTCTTGAGAGTCCCTTGGACTGCAGGGAGGTCCAACCAGTCCATTCTGAAGGAGATCAGCCCTTGGATTTCTTTCGAGGGAATGATGCTGAAGCTGAAACTCCAGTACTTTGGCCACCTCATGCGAAGAGGTGACTTATTGGAAAAGACTCTGATGCTGGGAGGGATTGAGGGCAGTAGGAGCAGGGGATGACAGAGGATGAGATGGCTGGATGGCATCACTGACTTGATGGACATGAGTCTGAGTGAACTCCGGGAGTTGGTGATGGACAGGGAGGCCTGGCATGCTGCGATTCATGGGGTTGCAAAGAGTCAGACATGACTGAGCGACTGACCTGAACTTAACTGAAAGTAAAAACAAACAAACAATCAAACAAAACATCCCTGGGACGTTACAAAACGGACATATTAGTTGATTTAAGAGCTCGAAACCCACCTCCTCACATCTCATATGGTGTCATTCCCAAAGCTCTTGGCACTAGAAAAGTTGATTAAAAGTTATAAGAATAAAAAGAAAATAAATGTCACATTCAATTGGAAAAGTTCAAAAGAGGCTTCCTGAGAAAAATGACAGTTGTGATACATCTTGAAAGATGGTAGAATTTTGAAAAATTGAAGAGGAGAATATTCTGATTCAAGGAAACAACTTAACAACAGGATCAGTGCAAGCAAAAACATAAACAAGAGGCATTTTCAATGAACCTCTAGTTCAACTCAATGATATTTAGAATAATTCTAACAAAAAATTGTGTAAGAGAAGATGGAGAATTTAAAATAAAAGTCAGAAAGTTGTAGTTCTTCTCCTTTATCTACTTATATTTTAATTTAATTTTCCTGGGTTAGGGATGATAATACAATTTTGAGACTAAATTTAGCTTTCCACTAGTTTGACATCAAGAGACATACATGCTCTAACAAATTAGAGGGTGGAAAGTTTAAATACACCAGAGACTCTGCTCCACTAAGCTTCTCTTATATTACCATTAAATTTTCTCCCTTGTGTTTCTGAATTTTTTCAATGGACATCAACTCGAATGTCTTTTTTCCAGCTTTTAATGCTTTCTAGTTCAAATGGTAGCATTTTAGCATATTATTTTTTATATATGAATATGCAGTTCATCTTTATTAATATTTCTAGTCACTCAGTAAAGGGGCTGTGTAACAGAAAGAGACGATTTTTATCTGACTGTACTATGAGCTCATTTGACAGTAGCTAGGGGCAAAGCTGTAAAGTGCTGCAGAAATTGTCAAATGTGCTTAGTCTTCATTGATATAAGTTTTGTACATCACCTTTCAAATTTTATTCTCTTTCTTTCTAATGTATTGATCCTTCATCCTTTTGATAAAGCAATTTCTCTATGTATCTTTATATTTTTCTTTAAAAGTTCATCATGAAACATTGTCAGTCTTAAATTTCCCAGTTAGTGATGTCAGAAAAATCCATACCATCTTGCCATTTCTGAAAAAGAAAGATGATATTTACCATCAACTGACATATACTATATTTGTTTATATAGCAGGATATTTACTTTGAAGTTACAAAAAATGCAGTTCAAAACCTGTGTCTGTCACCTTCTAAGTAAGTGACCCCGAGCAAGTTACACACACTTAAAAGAGATAATACATACAAAACAATTTGCACAATACCTGGCATATAGTAAATACTCAACAAGTAGTATTTTTTTTACTATGTATATAAGAAAGAAATAATAATTTCATCAAAAGGATGATTAGTAAATAGGTGTTTGTGACTTTAATATTTTAACACTGACTTTTTAGAAATTCTAAAAGCAACAGAAGAACTTAATATCTTTTTCAGAATAGTTAACAATGGATTCAGAAATTATTGCCCCAAGGTTGAATATCATTTGAATCAAAAGTTTGAAATGATTAAAATTAAGTCATTTCTGTTGCAGTTAGAAATAAAATAAAGCATATGAAGCAATGACTTCTCTTTTAAAACACTTTCACATCAAATATGACTCATTGTTTTCTTTTTCAAATGGGCCATTCCATTTTTATTTCTTTGGAATTAATTTGCTCATTTTAGACAAAATAATATATTACAGTACATTGAAATTTCAAGGAATCCAAGGTGGAACACATTATCAAGTGGTTAGAATAGCTCAGAGAAAATTTTGGAAATAATCAGAATATCAATATGATAGACTTTTTAGCTATTGACAAATATTGTGTATATTTTCGATATTGAATAACTTGAATCCTCTTTTGATCTGTCCTTGGCAGCTATATATACACAGTCAAAAATTTTGTTCACATTTTTCTGAGTAAAAGCCTTGCTCATATTTGATTCACCTTTTTTATCTATATGTTTTTTTCTGTTGTTCAGTCATTAAGTCGTGTCTGACTCCTTGCAACTCCATGGACTACAATGTATCAGGCTTTCCTGTCCTTTACTATCTCTCAGAATTTGCTCAAATTCATATCCATTGAGTTGGTGATGCCATCCAACCATCTCATTTTCTGCTTCCCTCTTCCCCTTTTGTCTTCAATCTTTCCCAGCAACTAATGAGTCTTTTCTAATGGGTCTTTTCTAATGAGTCGACTCTTCACATCAGGTAGCCAAACTATTAGAACTGCAGCTGCAGCATCAGCCCTTCCAATGAATATTCAGGGTTTATTTCCTTTAGGATTGCCTGGTTTGATCTCCTTGCAGTCCAAGGGACTCTCAAGAGTCTGCTCCAGCATCACAACTCAAAAGCATCAATTCTTCAGCTCTCAGCCTTTTTTATTGTCCAGATCTCACATCAGTAATTGACTACTGAAAAAACCATAGCTTTGACTATATGGACCTTTGTTGGAAAGTGATGTCTCTGCTTTTTATTATGCTGCCTAAGTTTGCCATAGCTTTCCTTCCAAGGAGCAAGTGCCTTTTAATTTCATGGCTGCAGTCACCATTTGCAGTGATTTTGGAGACCAAGAAAATAAAATCTGCCACTGTTTCACTTTTCCCCCTTCTATTTGCCATGAAGTGATGGGACCGGATGCCATGATCTTAGTTTATTGAATGTTGAGCTTTAAGCCAGTTTTTCATTCTCCTCTTACCTCATCAAGAAGCTTTTTAGTTTCTCTTCACTTTCTGCCACTAGAGCAGTATCATCTGCATATCTGAGGTTGTTATTTCTCCCAGCAATCTTGATTGCAGCTTGTGATTCATCCAGCCCGTCATTTCACATGATGTGCTCTGCATAGAAATTAAATAAGTAGGTTGACAATATACAGCCTTGATGTACTCTTTTCCCAATTTTGAACCAGTCCATTTCTTCATGGTTGGATCTAAATGTTGCTTCTTAACCCACATGCAGGTTTCTCAGAAAACAGGTAAGATGGTCTGGTCTTTAAGATATCTTTAAAGTGATTTTGGAAAATCTCTTTAAGAATTTTCTGAAGTTTGTTGTGATCTACAGTCAAAGGTTTTTGCATAGTCAAGGAAAGTGAAGTCTCTCAGTTAGGTCCAAGTTTTTGCTACCCTATGGACTGTAGCTTACCAGGCTCCTCTGTTCATGGGATTTTCCAGGCAAGCATACTTGAGTGGGTTGTTATGTCCTTCTCTAGGGTATCTTCCCAACCCAGGGATTGAACTCAGTTCTCCCACATTGCAGGCAGTCTCTTTACCGTCTGAGCCACCAGGAAGACTATAAAACTTTTTTTCTGGAACTTTCTTGCTTTCTCTATGATCCAATGACTGCTGACAATTTGATCTCTGGTTGTTTGTCATTCCTTCCTCCAGTAGACCACATTTTGTCTGAACTCTCCACTATGACCCCACTGTCTTGGGTGGCCCTGCACAGCATGGCTCATAGCTTCATTGAGTTATGCAAGCCCCTTCACCATGACAAGTCTGTTATCCAAGAAGGGTTCTTATCTATGTATGAATCATTATTTCCTGAAGGGAATACTAAGAAACTTCTCTGTTATATTTAAAAATGCTATTCTTCAGTCAAATCCATCTGAGAATACAATATGTAAAAAAAAAAAAACAATATCCTAAATATTATATAAGCATAAGAAAGTATAAGGCAGTTGTTATTGTTGTTTAGCCACTACATAATGTCTGACTCTTTTGTGACCCCATGAACCATAGCCCACCCGGGTCCTCTCTCCATGGGATTTCCCAGGCAAGAATGCTGGAGTGGGTTGGGTTGTCATTTCCTTCTCCAGGGAATCTTTCCAACACAGGAATTGGATGTGCATTTCCTGCACTAACAGATATATTCTTTACCACTGAACCACCAAGGAAGCCCAGACTGTGGTATAGTAGAAAAGAATTGCCTTTGGAATCTGACACTAGGTTCAAATCCTGGCTCTTGCTATTAGCATTACTGTGTAACTTTCAGCATATTAATTAACCTCTCAATTTTTCTGTAATAATACTTATTATTAATAATGATTAGTAAAAGAGAATTTGAACTTAGAAAGTGGCAGGATGAGTGGCAAATGTGGAATAGATACTTTGCAGTTAAGTCTTGGCATTCTCAAAGACAGCTGGCACAAGGTAGACCAAAGTTTGGAACTGCTTCCCATTGGTTAGGAAGCTCAAATTTTCCTAGAGGGCCCAAGGGGACCAGATGAAATGTTCTGTGATCTGCTGCACTATGGAATGGGGTTGTCATCAATGAGTCAAATTTCATAATTCCCCATTCTAACCCATAACACTCTCCTCAAATAACCAGAATTAATTGTTAACTAATCTTTTTTCTAATATAAGCTTTTATGCATCTGCAGAAACAAGATTCCTCAAAGAAAGGTCATGTTCTATCAAAGACATGGCCATGTTGCATAATTATGGTGGAATTTACTAAATACAGGAAGTATGTAAAGTTCTTATAATTCTCTTAGATTAGGTCAAGCAAATTAATTTATATGCTTGAAACAAGACACAACTCTCAGTCCTAACAAAGAATTAGATATTTTGTTCCTAAAGTAGCACAAATCTATACATGTTTATGTACAGAAAGTTTCTAGAAATATACAGAAGCAATCTTACAAACGATTACCTCTGTGCTATATTAATGGAAGTTTGGGGGAGAATGTGAAAGAAAATTTTACTTTAGCATTTTTTTTCTTTTTATTATTTTCCCTTTCATCTTTCTTTACTTTTTTCCACTATGAGCTTATATTATCCTTATTATTTAAAAAGTAATTAATAGAAATAACATATAGAATCAATGGGAAAAGAAGTATTATTCAAGGACTAGTTTGGGTATAATTGACTGTCTATTAAAAATAATTTTGTATCTGTACATTGCATCAAACAGAAAATAAATTCTGTATAGATTAAAGACTTGAGCATGTTTAATAAAATTCTCAAGCTGTTTGAAAACAATACTTTAAAAGTAAAGTAATTAGCCTCCAATTAAAATAAATAAATTTATATTAAAAAAAAGAAGGAAGTGGCAGAGGGGAGAGAGAAATGGATAAAGGGAACTACCTTCTTTGGTGACAGAAGGAAGTGATGTATGGTATATAGAAATAGAATGTTTTACACATGAAATTTATATAATGTTATAAACCAATGCTCCCTCAATAAAAAAAAAATCAAAATTTAAAACTAAAATAAAATAAATAAAAGTATGGTCTCTGGGTTAGGTAATTTTTTTTAAGGTTTGAAAAGCAAAAATTGTATAGAATAAATAAATTTAAGCACATAAAAATTCAAAATATTAGGAAAGCAGAACATAACAAAATTATGGCTTAAAAAGGTTTTTACTTCTACTCATGATGGAATAACAAGAACCAAACTTGCCCGCTCATGGTAAACAACTAGAAAACCAAGCTAAATATGTGAAACAATTATTTTCAGTTTGGACAAGAAGTAGCACAGGACTGTCATTCTTGAGAAAAAGGAAACTAATGAGGACAGCATTATGATTTCCTAGCTTTCTACTTGGATGTATATTCACGAACACTGTTCAAGAAGGAAGAACTGAAACAGATCTTTGTGGTCATGCTGAGTTGGGATAGAGATCAGAATTGAGGAGGATGCAGTGGCTGGAATTTGTGAATACAGGAGCGAGATATACAGAACAAAAGCTCCAGATATATGCCTAATGATTTTCAAGAGTCTTGCTAAATATTACGTCGAACATGTATAGGATGTAATTCCAGGAGTTTGAGCAAAGAACAGGTGTGCAGCTGAATCTGAACAATATACAGAACTTATACAGTGATAGGAGACATAAGTTCTAACCATATGGGATGTAAATTCCTTGTTGGAAAATCAGGACAATCAATAAATACTCCAGAAGGCCATGCCTTAATAGTAAGGCTAACTTAGATGTAGAACTACCATAGCAAAGTTTAAAATCAGACTCCAAAGAATCAAACTGTCCCCAAAATTAATTAACTGCCTGTCAAAATGAAGTTCTCCACTATGAAAAGTTAAGGAAAATCCAGTACTCCAACAATATAAAACTCCCAGAATTCAGCATCTAATAAAAATTTACTATGTACATGTACAAGCAAAAGCTTTGCACCAACAAAAGAAAAAAAAAATCACTTAATGGAAACAGACACAGAATTAACAAAAATGATGGAACCAGCAGACAATGACTGTAAAACAGCTGCAGGAAGATATATATTGCAGAATAATAAGGAAAGAAATGAGAGAAAAAATGAGTGGAACCATATTATGGATATATAACAATTTGTTTATCCAATCATCTATTGATGGACATCTAGAAACTTTCTTTCCCCAGTTTTTGACTATTAGGTAGACTTTGTATGAACATTTGTGGGTAAGTCTTTGTGTGAACATATGGTCTCATTTCTCTTAGGAAAATAGCTAGAAGTGTAACTTCTGGGTCAT
Organism: Bubalus kerabau; assembly: GCF_029407905.1. Lineage (NCBI taxonomy): Eukaryota > Metazoa > Chordata > Mammalia > Artiodactyla > Bovidae > Bubalus > Bubalus kerabau. Next base: position 53,617,526 of record NC_073647.1, on the reverse strand, counting down.
GTGTAATATGTGTTGAACTTTATAAGAAACTGCTAAACTGTTTTTCATTTTGCATCCTTGTTTGGCATACTCAACAACAGTTGGAATTATTATTTTTAACTTTAGCGATTCTAGTGAATATATAGTGATATTTTTACAGTTTAAATTTGCATTAACGATGTTGATCAATATTTATATGTCTTTGACCATTTGTAAATCTTCTTTTTTGAAATGTCAGTCTTTTATTATTTTTAATTAACATGACTCATTATTAAGTTGTAAGAACTCATTTTATAATCTGAACATAAGTCCTTTGTCAGATCTATGTAGTACAAATATTTGCTTCAATTTAGTGACTTGCCTTTTCATTTCTTTAACAGTGTCATTCAAAAATACTAGTTTTTTCTTTCTTTTTTTCAATTTTAAAGAAATTGATTTTATAATTTGTTTCTTTTTTGGTTTATGTTTTCTGTGTTTTAGCTAAGAAATCTTTGGCTAAACCATAGTCACGGAGATTTTTTCTTGCTTTTCTCCTAGAAGCTTTATAGTTTAGTGTTCACATTTAGTTATCTTATTTATTTGGAGCTAATTTTTGTGTATGGTATCAGGTATGGATTGATATTCATTTTTTCCATATGCATATCCCGTCATTCCAGCATCATTTGTTAAAAAGACTCTTCTTTCTCCATTGAATTATCTTGCCATTTTTGAATAACATTAATGTGGGTCTGGACATTATGGTTCTATCCTGTTCCATTGATCCATATATTTATTTTTTATCACATGTGACATTAAAATTGTTATAGCTTCACACAAATCAAGTAGTGTAAGCTCTTCCAATTTTATTTTTGTTTTTAATGCTTTTTCTAGCTATTCTGACTCTTGCATTTTTTATGTATAATTTGAATGAAGTCATCAATTTCTACAAATCACCTGCTAGAATCATGCTTGATATTCAATGAATCTGTATACCAATTGGGGATAATTGTTATCTTCATTCTATTGAATCTTGCAACACATGGACATAATGTATCTTTACACTGAATATTGTACAGTAAAAAAAAATAATAAAAAATAAAATTAAATTAAAAAATAAAGAAAAAAGAAAAAAAATAAAAATAAAAAAATGTACACCCATGGCAGATTAAAGTCAATGTATGGCAAAACCAATACAATATTGTAAAGTAAAATAAATAAATAAATTAATTAATTAAAAAATTAAAAAAATTGTCTCAATAATGTTATGTAATTTCAGTATGTAAACATCAAACACGTTTTGATAAATTGATATGCATGTCTTTCATGTGCTTGGTGTTATTATAAATGTTTGTTATTTTAATTCCCAATTGTCCACTGAAGTTATACATAAATGCAATCAATTTTTGTATACTGACTGTGTATACTGCAATCTTGCTAAGTTCACTTTTTTGTAGATTTATTATTTTTTAACAATGATCACATCATCTATGGTATGTTTTTTTTTATTTCTTTTTGATTTCTTTATTGCACTGACTGGCACCTCCAGTAGAATATTAAATATAAATGGTGAGAATGAACATTGTCATCTTTTTCCTGATCTTAGGGGGAAAGCATGTGCTGTTTCACCATTAAGTTTAATGTTCGCTGTAGATTTTTCATAGACATTCTTTATCAGGTTGAGGAACTTAGTTTCTATTGAGGAGCCTTGTTGAATTTTGTCAAATGTTTCTTGGCATTTAGTGAATTGATAAAATCATATCACCTGTTTATTTGATTAAGATGAATTATAGCACCTTGGGCTTCCCAGGTGGCATTAGTGGTAAAGAACCCACCTGCCAGTGCAAGAGATGTAAGAGGCCAGGGTTCAGCCCCTGGGTTCGAAAGATTCCCTGGAGGAAGGCACTGCAACCCCCTCCAATATTCTTGCCTGGAGAATCCCATGGACAGAGGAACCTGCCTGGCTATGGTCCACAGGGTAGCAAAAGTTGGACATCAGTGAAACGACTTACCGTGCACTTATAACAACTAATTTTAAAATGATAAGTCAACTTTGTATTCCTAATAAAATAACCTAATTTATTTCTGTTGTATTATTTCATATATTTTTGAAATTTCATATTTTGTTACTTTTTGTGTTTATCTCCATGACAATCATTTGTCTGTAATTGTGTTTTTCTTGTAATGGCTTCATCTGGTTTTAGCCTCTGTCTAATTCTGAAATAAAAAAAAATAATAATAATTTTGGAAGTGACCTCTCTTCTTTATTTTCTAAAATAATTAATATAGGATTGAATCTATTTTCTCTTTGAATACTTGACAGAATTTACCAGTGACTCATCTGGGCCTGGAATTTTCATTATGAAAAGATATTTATTTATTTATTTTTATTTTTTAATATAAATTTATTTATTTTAATTGGAGGCTAATTACTTTACAATATTGCAGTGGTTTTGTCATACATTGACATGAGTCCACCACAGGTGTACATGTGTTCCCATCCTGAACCTCCCTCCCACCTCCCTCCCCATCCCATCCTTCTGGGTCATCCCAGTGCACCAGCCATGAGCACCGTATCTCATGCATCAAACCTGGACTGGTGATTTGTATCACATATGATAATATACATGTTTCAATGCCATTCTCCCAAAGCATCCCACCCTCGCCCTCTCCCACAGAGTCCAAAAGACTGTTCTATACATCTGTGTCTCTTTTGTTGTCTCGCATGTAAGGTCATTGTTACCATCATTCTAAATTCCATGTATATGCGCTAGTATACTGTATTGGTGTTGTTTTTCTTTCTGGCTTACTTCACTCTGTATAATAGGCTCCAGTTTCATCCACCTCATTAGAACTGATTTAAATGTATTCTTTTAAATGGCTGAGTAATATTCCATTGTGTATATGTACCACAGCTTTCTTATCCATTCATCTGCTAAGAATATTTTTAGTTATAAATTCAATTTATTTAATAAATATAATGCTATTCAGATTATCTATTTCTTCTTTTCTCCATTCTGAGAATGTCTTCTTTAAGGAATTTGTAGAGGTTATTGAAAAAATCTGTCCCTAGTATTACTTTATTATTTTTCTATTAGCTGTAAGATATGTAGTGATGTCCTTCGTTTCATACTGATTTTGAAAATTTGTGTCTTCCATTTCTTTTTTTTCTCAGTTTAATTTATGGAACTTTTTCCAAGAACCACCTTTATGTGTCCTTGATTTTCTCTAGATTTTTTTGTCTTTAATTGTATTTATTTATTTATTTTGGATACTTATTATTTTCTTCTTGCTCCTGGTTTAACTCTATTTTTGTTTTCTTGTTTTTTAAAATAGAAATCTAGGTCACTCTTTCAGAGCCTTTCTTCATATGCTTTTCATATTCTAGCTTAAGTATCTGAGCACTTCTTTAGCTATGTCCCACAATCTGATATGTGTTTTGATTTTAATCTAGTTCAAAAGATTTTCTTACATCTCTTGGAAGTTCTTATTTGATCCATGGGTTACTTATAAATGTCTTTTATAAACTTACCAGTATAGGGATGGGATTTTTTAGATTTTTTGGATAAGGATTATTAATTGCCTTTTTAAATTAAAGAGCATAATTTTGATGCTTTAAGTTTATTAAGATTTAGGGTATCAAAGAGTTGGACACGACTGAGTAACTAACACATACACACAGATTTACTGATATATGTTTTTACTGCCTATATTGTGATATATCTTGATGAATGCATCCTGTGAACTTGAAAAGAGCACAACTCCATTCCAATTCGTGACTGAGGGCTTTAGAGGGAGAATGAAAGGATAAGGAGGTGGAATGAGCAGGGGTTCAAGTGGAATCAGGAAAATGGAAAAAAAATACAAAGGGTTATTCAGTGTAAATGCAATTAGTACACATGTGTCTGGTTAGTTACCAATTATGGAAGTTAAGATTTTATCCTCCCCATTGAGGATAATGTTTGCTGTGGGTCTGTCATATACAGCTTTTATTATGTTGAGATATGTTCCTTTTATACTTGCTTTCTGGAGGGTTTTTATCATAAATGGATATTGAATTTTGTCAAAAGCTTTCCCTGCATCTATTGAGATAATCATATGGTTTCTATCTTTCATTTCATTAATGTGGTGTATTACATACATTGACTTGCAGATATTAAAGAATCCTTGCATCCCTGGGATAAAGCATACTTGGGCATGATGTATGGTTTTTTTAATATGCTGTTGGACTCTGTTTCCTAGGATTTTGTTAAGGATTTTTGCATCTATGTTCAGCAGTGATATTGGCCTGTAGTTTTCTTTTTTGTGTGTGGCATCTTTGTCTGGTTTCGGCATTAGGGTGATGGTGGCCTCATGGAATGAGTTTGGAAGTTTATCTTCCTATGCAATTTTCTGTGAGAGTTTGAGTGTGAGAGGTGTTAGCTCTTCTCTATTTTTGGTAGAATTCAGCTGTGAAGCCGTCGGTTCCTGGGCTTTTGTTTGCTGGAAGATTTCTAATTACAGTTTTGATTCCCGTGCTTGTGATGGGTCCTTAAGATTTTCTATGTCTTCCTGATTTAGTTTTGGAAAGTTATACTTTTCTAAGAATTTGTCCATTTCTTCCAAGTTGTCCATTTTATTGGCATATATTGGCTGATAGTAGTCTCTTACGATCCTTTGTATTTCTGTGTTGTATGTTATGATCACTCCATTTTCATTTCTAATTTTGTTTATTTGATTTTTCTCCCTTTGTTTCTTGATGAGTCTGGCTAGTGGTTTGTCAATTTTATTTATCTTCTCAAAGAATCAGATTTTAGCTTTGTTGATTTTTTCATTTTCCCTAAAGTTAGGAACAAAACACGGGTGCCCACTCTCACCACTACTTTTAAACATAGTTTTGGAAGTTTTAGCCACAGTAATCAGAGCAGAAAAAGAAATAAAAGGAATCCAAATTGGAAAAGAAGAAGTAAAACTCTCACTGTTTGCAGATGACATGATCCTCTACATAGAAAACCCTAAAGACTCCACCAGAACGTTACTAGAGCTAATCAATGATTATAGTAAAGTTTCAGGATATAAAATTAAACACATTAATCCCTGGCATTCCTATACACTAGCAATAAGAAAACAGAAAAAGAAATTAAGGACACAATCCCATTCACCATTGCAACGAAAAAATACTTAGGAATATATCTACCTAAATAAACAAAAGATCTATATATAGAAAATTATAAAACACTGATGAAATAAATCAAAGAGGGCACAAATAGATGGGGAAATATATCATGTTCATGAATTGGAAGAATAAATATCATGAAATGAGTATACTACCCAAAGCAATCTACAGAGACAATGCAATCCGTATCAAGATACCAATGGTATTTTTTCACAGAACTAGAACAAATAATTTCACAACTTGTATGGATATACAAAAAACCTCAAATAGCCAAAGCCATCTTGAGAAAGAAGAATGGAACTGGAAGAATCAGCCTGCCTGACTTCAGGCTGCAGTTATCAAGACAGTATGGTACTAGCACAAAGACAGAAATATGGATCAATGGAACAAAATATAAAGCTCAGAGATAAATCCTTGCACCTATGGACCCCTTATCTTTGACAAAGGAGGCAAGAATATACAATGGAGAAAAGACAATCTCTTTAACAAGTGGTGTTAGGAAAACTGGTTAACCACTTATAAAACAATGAAACAAGAACACTTTCTAACGCCATACACACACACACACACACACACACACACACACACACACACACACACATACACACACACACACCTCAAAATGGATTAAAAATCTAAATGTAAGGCCAGAAACTTTAAAACTCCTAGAGGAAAGCATAGGCAAAGCACTCTCTGACATAAATCGCAGAAGGATCCTCTATGACCAACCCCCCAGAGTAATGGAAATAAAAGCAAAAGTAAACAAATGGGACCTAATTAAACTTAAAAGTTTTGCACAATGAAGGAAACTGTATAGCAAGGTGAAAAGACAGCTTTCAGAATGGGAGAAAATAATAGCAAATGAAGCAACTGACAAAGAATTAATCTCAAAAATATACAAGCAACTCCTGCAGCTCAGTTCCAGAAAAAATAAATGATCCAATCAAAATGGGCTCAAGAACTGAGCAGACATTTCTCCAAAGAAGACATGCAGATGGCTAAGAAACACATGAAAAGGTGCTCAACATCACTCATTATCAGAGAAATGAAAATCAAAACCACAATGAGGTACCATCTCACACCAGTCAGAATGGCTGCTATCCCAAAGTCTACAAGCAATAAATGCTGGAGAGGGTGTGGAGAAAAAGGAACCCTCTTACACTATTGGTGGGAATGCAAACTAGTTCAGCCACTATGGAGAACAGTGTGGAGATTCCTTTAAAAACTGGAAATAGAACTGCCATATGATCCAGCAATCCCACTGCTGGGCATACACACCTAGGAAATCAGAATTGAAAAAGACATATGTACTCCAGTGTTCATTGCATCACTGTTTATAATAGCCAGGACATGGAAGCAACATAGATGTCCATCAGCAGTAGAATGGATAAGAAAGCCATGGTACATATACACAATGAAATATTACTCAACCATTAAAAATAATACATTTGAATTTGTTCTAATGAGGTGGATGAAACTGAAGCCTATTATAGACAGTGAAGTAAGTCAGCCTGAAAAACACCAATACAGTTTATTAAGCATATATATGGAATTTAGAATGATGGTAATTATGACCCTATATGCGAGACAGCAAAAGAGACACAGATGTATAGAACAGTCTTTTGGACTCTGGGAGAAAGCGACGGAGGGATGGTTTGAGAAAATAGCATTGCAAGCTGTATATTATCATATGTGAAACAGATTACCAGTCCAGGTTTGATGTATGAGACAAGGTGCTCATGGCTGGTGCACTGGGATGACCCTAAGGGATGGGATGGGGAGGGAGGTGGGAGCAGGGTTCAGGATGAAGAACACATGTACACCCATGGCTGATTCATGTTGATGTATGGCAAAACACACTACAATATTGTAAAGTAATTAGCATCCAATTAAGATAAATTAAAAATTAAAAAAAACACCCCTCAAAAGATTTTATCCTCTCACAGAGACTGGAAGACAGAGAACATTTTTTTTCCTCTATTGATTATTAATACACTTCAAAGTAATGAGAATGATATTTCTGAGTCATAGGATATATGTGTGTGTGTGTACATCTCAAATTGTAAACCCTTTTTAGCAAATGCTCTAGGAAACAGAGTTCAGGGGCTTATCTCAGGTGTTTCACTAGAACAAATAAATTTTCTGACATGCTCATTGTCACTCAGTCATGTCCGACTCTTTGCAACTCCATGAACTGTAGTCCGTCAGGCTCCTCTGTCCAGGCTCCTTATGTCCATTCTTCCAGGAAGAATACTGGAGCAAGTTGCCATTTCCTTCTTCAGGGAATCCTCCCAACCCAGGGAAAGAACCCATGTCTTCTGTGTCTCCACCTTTAGCAGAAAAATTCTTTACCACTGAACAACCTGGGAAGCCCCAAATTTTTTGAAAGCTCTAATTATTTGCAGACAGGTATTCAAAAGGGAGCTGGATCATCCCAAGAACCCAGTCTTAGGCAGCTAGAAACAATGCCAGTGTTTGTCAAGAATCCTAGTGCAGTAGTATGGATGGAGTCTTTTTGTGCCAGAGTTCTTTACAAGATCTCAATCATGTGATCTATATCCTTACTGATTTTCTGTCTACTTGTTCTATCAATTATTGGGAGGTTGGTTTTTACATTTCCATCCAAAATTGTTAATTAGTTTATTTCTCCATCAATTCTTCATGTAATTTTAATCTGTGTTTATCTATACATATATATTAATATTTGAAATTATTTGGTCCTCTTGATGAATTGATTGATCCCTTTATCATTATTAAATTTCCTTCTTTATTCCTGGTGACATTCCTTATTTTGAAGACAATTTTGTTTGCTGTTAATATAGCCACTCTGCTTCTATTTAAAACATGAATATCCAGTTGTGCTAACACTTCTTGAACAGACTATTCTTTCCTTCATTGAATAGCCTTGCTGCCTTTGCCAAACACCAATTGACCAGGATTTCAGAGAAGGTAACTCACGCACCTCAATGTTCATTGCAGCACTATTTACAATAGCCAGGACATGAATTCAGCCTAGATCTCCATCGACAAACGACTAGATAAAGAAGCTGTGATACATATATACAATGGAATATTTGTTGATATTGTTGTTTAGTTGCTAAGTCATGTTAAATTTTTTTACAACCCCATGGGCTATAGCCTGCCAGGATCCTCAGTCTATGGGTTTTCCCAGCAAGAATGCTGGAGTGGGTTCCATTTCCTTCTCCAGGGGATCTTTCCAACCCAGGGATTGAACCCACATCTCCTGCATTAGCAGGTGGATTCTTTACCTCTGAGCAACCAGGAAAACCCACAACGTAATATTCAGTTCAGTTCAGTCACTCAGTCATGTCCAATTCTTTGCGACCCCATGAATCGCAGCATGACAAGCTTCCCTGTCCATCACCAACTCTCAGAGTTCACTCAAACTCATGTCCATCGAGTCAGTGATGCCATCCAGCCATCTCATCCTCTGTCGTCCCCTTCTCCTCCTGACCACAATCCCTCCCAGCATCAGAGTCTTTTCCAATGAGTCGACTGGCCAAAGTATTGAAGTTTCAGCTTTAACATCATTCCTTCCAAAGAACACCCAGGACTGATCTCCTTTAGAATGGACTAGTTGGATCTCCTTGCAGTCCAATGGACTCTCAAGAGTCTTCTCCAATACCACAGTTCAAAAGCATCAATTCTTCAGCGCTCAGCTTTCTTCATAGTCCAACTCTCACATCCATACACGACTACTGGAGAAACCATAGCCTTGACTAGAAGGACCTTTGTTGGCAAAGTAATATCTCTGCTTTTGAATATGCTATCTAGGTTGGTCATAACTTTCCTTCCAAGGAGTAAGCATCTTTTAATTTCATGGCTGCAATGTAATATTACTCAGCCATAAAAAAGAATAGATTTGAGTCAGTTGAACTGAGATGGATCACTTTAGAGCCTGCTATACAGAATGAAGTAAGTCAGAAAGAGAAAAACACATATCGTATATTAACACATACATATGGATTCTAGAAAAATGATACGATGAATCTTATTTGCAGGATAGGAAGAGTCCTGGACATAGAGAATTGACTTGTGGACACAGTGCGGAAAGTAGAAGGTGGGGCAAATTGAGAGAGTGACATTGAAATATATATATTACCATGTATAAAATGGATAGCTAGTTGAAAGTTGCTATATAACACTGGGAGCTCAGCCTAGTGCTCTGTGATGACTAGAATGATGGGATGGCGGTGGGAAGGAGGTTCAAGAGGGAGGGGACATATGTATATTTATTAATGATTCACTTTGTTGTTTGGTAGAAATCAACACAACATTGTAAAACAATTATCCTCCAATTTGAAATACCTTTTTAAAAAGGAGAAGATAAAGTAAAAAGCACTAGGAATTTGTCGCTTCACCTAGACAGTAATTTTACTGACAAAAACAATTTGAAGTAGCTGTTTTGGAACTCTGATGTCTGTCTAAACGTTTCCAACTTTGGAGAGGGAAGATTAGCTTACAAACTGCAGTTCATTTTGATCAATTTCAGCGTTTAGTACTCTAAAAACTACCCTTCTCTCATTCTTCTAGCCACATGGCAAGCAACCATGCCCATATTTGGATATGGCTTACTCAAGTAAGGGTGGATAATAGGAATAGTATACAAATAACAGGAACACCAAAAAATTAAGCTCAAATATGAACATACAAGTACAGCTGCTGCTGCTGCCACTAAGTCACTTCAGTTGTGTCCGACTCTGTGTGACTCCATAGACGGCAGCCCACCAGGCTCCCCTGTCCCTGGGATTCTCCAGGAAAGAACACTAGAGTGGGTTGTCATTTCCTTCTCCAATGCATGAAAGTGAAAAGTGAAAGTGAAGTCCCTCAGTCGTGTCCGACTCTTAGTGACCCCATGGACTGCAGCCCACCAGGCTCCTCTGTCCATGGAATTTTCCAGGCAAGAGTACCAGAGTGGGGTGCCATTGCCTTCTCTTCAAGTACAGCTGGATAACTACATATATAAGAATGAAGTGGAACCACTTCCTATGTCATATTCATAAATGACAAAATGGATCATAGACCCAAAGATGACAGCTTAAATTATTTTTTGTTTTTAAAGCAGAAGAAAATGCAGGTATAAATCTTTATTGACCTTAGAATAAACAAAAATTTCTTAGGTATAATATCAAAAGCACAGTGAATTTTCTTTTCTCATTTCAATAAAATGTTTGGTCATCTGGGGAAAATTACAATCTACAAAAAAATATATATATATAAAGGATAAATAGGACTTCATTGAAATTTAAAAAAATGTTCTTTGAAGGACACAAGAAAGTGAAAAGATAACCCATAGAATGAGAAAATATTTATATATTATGTATCTGATAAGGGACTTGTATCCAGCATATATAATAAACATCTATAACAAATATAAAATTGCATCCCAGTTTTGAAAAGAGTAAAGGATTGGGATAGACATTTCTCTAGAGAAGATTTGTAAATGACCAGCAAGCATGTAAAAAATATGCTTAGTATCATTAGTCATTAGGGAAATGCAAATCAAATTCACAGTGAGATGCCACTTCATCCCTACTAGGATGGCTATTGTGAAAAAGAAAAAAAAAAATGTATAGTTGACAGTATGGAGAAACTGAAAACTTCATGCTTTGCTGGTAGGAATGTAGAATGATACAGTGACTGTACCATTTGGTACATTGTACCACTGTACAGTTTGGTAGCTCCTCAAAAGTTAAACATTGAACTACAGTGGGACTTAGCAATGACACTCCCAAGTTTTTATCCAAAATAACTGACAGCAGGGACTAGAAGAGATGGTAGTGCACCAAGTTTCATAGTAGAACTATTCACAATACACAAAAGTATAAATGGCCCAAGTGGCCTTCAAAGGGAGAATGAATTTTTTTTAAGTTGTGTATAAATACAATTAATGTTATTTAGTCATAAAAGAGATTGAAATTTAAATATATACTAGAACATGGAGGGACCTTAACAACATTATGGTAAGTGACATGAGGCAGACACAGAAGGAAATATATTGTGTGGTTCCTCATATATAGTGTACCTAGGAGAATCAAATTTATAGAGACAGAAAGGGTATATGATATCAGGGGCTAAGGGAGAAGAAATGATAGTTACACCCATTGTGATGTATTTAATGTCTCTGAATTATACACATAAATGGTTAAAATTACAAATATTATGTTGTATATATTTTATCACAATAATAAATCAATTGACCATCTATATATAGATTTATTTATGTTCTCTCAATTCCATTTCATTGACCTGTATGTCTACCATTATGCTAGCACCATACTGCATTGACTACTGTAGCCTTGTAGTAAGTTTCATAATTGAGAAATACAAGTCTTCTAACATTGTTAATCTTTGTCAAGATAGGTTTGACTATGCTGGGTACATTGGATTTCCACTTGAATTTTAAGATCAGCTTGTCAATTTCTGCAAAGAAGTCAGCTGGAATATAGATATGGATTACATTAAATTTGTAGATAAATTTGTAGAGGATTGTCATTTTAACTATATTAATTATTGCAAACCATGAATGTGGGATGTGTTGCCATTTACTATGCTGTTGTTTAGTAGCCAAGTCATATCCTACTCTTTGCAACCCCATGGACTGTAGCCCAGCAGGCTTCTCTTTCCATGGGATTTCCCAGTCAAGAATACTGAAGTAGCTTACCATTTCCTTCTCCAGTGGATCTTCCCAATTCAGGGATCAAATCCACCTCTCCTGAATTGGCAGGCAGAGTCTTTACCGTTTGAGTCACCAGGGAAGCGCTGCCATTTACTTACGTCTTTAATTTCTTTCAACAATAGCTTGTAGTTTTGAAGTATGCTGTTAAATTTATTGCTAACTATTTTATTCTTTTAAACACTATTTGAAATGAAATGCACTCATCTCACACACTAGTAAAGTAATACTCAAAATTCACCAAGCCAGGCTTCAGCAATATGTGAACTGTGAACTTCCAGATGTTCAAGCTGTCTTTAGAAAAGGCAGAGATACCAGAGATCAAATTGCCAACATTCACTGTATCATCAAAAAAGCAAGAGAGTTCCATAAAAAGCATCTATTTCTGCTTTATTGACTGTGCCAAAGCCTTTGATTGTGTGGATCACAACAAACTGTGGAAAATTCTTCAAGAGATGGGAATACCAGACCACCTAACCTGCCTCTTGAGGAACCTATATGGAGGTCAGGAGGCAACAGTTAGAACTGGACATGGAACAACAGACTGGTTCCAAATTGGAAAAGGAATACATCAAGGCTGTATACTGTCACCCTGCTTATTTAACTTATATGCAGAGTACATCATGAGAAACACTGGGCTGGAAGAAGCACAAGCTGGAATCAAGATTGCATGGCGAAATATCAATAACCTCAGATATGCAGATGACACCACCCTTATGGCAGAAAGTGAAGAAGAACTAAAAAGCCTCTTGATGAAAGTGAAAGAGGAGAGTGAAAAAGTTGACTTAAAGCTCAACATTCAGAAAACAAAGATCATAGCTTTTGGTCCCATCACTTCATGGGAAATAGATGGGGAAACAGTGTCAGACTTTATTTTTCTGGGCTCCAAAATCACTGAAGATGGTGACTGCAGCCATGAAATTAAAAGACGCTTACTCCTTGGAAGGAAAGTTATGACAAACCTAGATAGCATATTCAAAAGCAGAGACATCACTTTGTCTACAAAGGTCCGTCTAGTCAAGGCTATGGTTTTTCCACTAGTCATGTATGGATGTGAGAGTTGGACTGTGAAGAAATCTGAGTACCTAAGAATTGATGCTTTTGAACTGTGGTTTTGGAGAAGACTTTTGAAAGTCCCTTGGACTGCAAGGAGATCCAACTAGTCCATTCTAAAGGAGATCAGCCTTGGGTGTTCTTTGGATTCAATGATGCTGAAGCTGAAACTCCAGTACTTTGGCCACCTCATGCGAAGAGTTGGCTCATTGGAAAAAAACTCTGATGCTGGGAGGAATTGGGGGCAGGAGGAGGAGGGGATGACAGAGGATGAGATGGCTGAATGACATCAGCGACTCAATGGACGTGAGTCTGAGCCAACTCCAGGAGTTGGTGACGGACAGGGAGGCCTGGCTTGCTGCAATTCATGGGGTCACAAATAGTCGGACACGACTGAGACACTGAACTGAATTGAACTGAACCATAGTCTTAGGGCTTTCCCGGTGGCTCAGTGGTAAATAATCTGCCTGAAATGCAGGAGACACGGATTCAACCCCTGGGTTTGGAAGATCTCCTGGAGAAGGGAATGCCTACCCACTGCAATATTCTTACCTGGAGAATCCCCTGGACAGAGGATCCTGGCTGACTCCAGTCCATAGCATCTCAAAGAGTCAGACATGACTGAAGTGACTGAGAACACATGCACCATAGTCTTCAGATAACTAGAGTATCAATAAAAAGACTAGTAAGCTATGAGTCTTCAGTGCTTTCCATTTGGTTTAGTTAGAACACAAGGGGCTTGATCAGATCATTACTGAAAAGGATGAGATTTTATAGTAGCAAGACAGACTGAAAGAAGGGCCTGTTGAAAAGCTAACTTTATTTTGCAAAATTCCTTTTCATGTTTGGGATCCCATTAGAGTATTTTTTCAATGAGAATTTAGTTAGGGTAAAAAAAGAAGAGTAATTTTCAAAATGGTTGGAACCCAATATCTACAGTAGCCAGTAAGATCAAGAGATATTCTGAATTGTCTTTGAGTAACTGGCCTGGGGAAGTTTTGGATGGCTAACATTTGATCACTGGTAAGTGACTGACCCCTCTGAGGTATATAATGCTCCAAATAATGGACATTTTGCTGATAAAATTGTGATTTTTCCTTTGGGAAATTTTGTTCTTTATGGGCTAACAGGGTTGAAAATACACAGAACCCATTTTAAAGATTTTTTTTTGAAGATTAATAAAACATCATCCTCACATTGTTGTTGTTCAGTCATTCACTCATGTCTGACTATTTGTGACCCCATGAACTGCAGCATACCAGACTTCCCTGTCCTTCACTATCTTTCTAAGTTTGCTCAAACTCATGGTCATTGAGTTGATGAGGACATCCAAACATCTGATCCCCTGCTGCTCCCTTCTCCTCTTGCCCTCAGTCTTTCCCAGCATCAGAATCTTTTCCTATGAGTCAGCCCTTCACATCAGGTCACCAAAGTATTCGAGCTTTAGCTTCAGCATCATTCCTTCAAATTAACATTGATTTACTTTAGGATTGACTTGTTTGATCTTGCTTTGCAAGGGACTCTCAAGAGTCTTTTCCAGGACCATAGTTCAAAAGCATCAATTATTTTGTGCTCATCCTCCTTTATGGTCCAACTCTCACATCCATACATAACTACTGGAAAAACCATAAGTGAGTAAGCAAGTGAAGTCACTCAGTAGTGTCCAACTCTTTGCGACCCTGTGGACTGTAGCTCACCACACTCCTCCATCCATGGGATTATCCAGGCAAGAGTACTGGCATGGGTTTCCATTTCATTCTGCAGGGGATCTTCCAGACCCAGTGATCAAACCAGGGTCTCTCACATTGTAGGCAGATGCTTTGCAGTCTGAGCCACCAGGGAAGTCCATAGCTTTGACTATATGGAACTTTGTCAGCAAAGTGAGTCTCTGCTTTTTAATATATTGTCTAGGTTTGTAATAGTTATTCTTCCAAGGAGCAAGCATCTTTTAATTTCATTTCTGCAATCACCATTCATAGTGATTTTGGAACCCAAGAAAGTAAAGCCTGGCACTGTTTCCATTTTTTCTCTATTTGCCATTAAGTGACAGGACTGGATGCCATGATCTTAGTTTATTGAATGTTGAGTTTTATGCCAGCTTTTTCACTCTCCTCTTTCACCTTCATGAAGAGGCTCTTCCTCTTTACTTACTGCCATTAGGGGGATGTTATCTGCCTATCTGAGGTTACTGATATTTCTCCTGGCAATCTTGATACCAGCTTGTGCTTCAAACAGCCTGGCATTTCCCATAATGCACTCTGCATACAAGTTAAATAAGCAGGGTGACAGTATACAGCCTTGACATACTTCTTTCTCAATTTGGAACCAATCCGTTATTCCATGTCCAGTTCTAGATTTTGCTTCTTGACCTGCATATAGATTTCTCAGGAGGTATTCCCATATATTTAAAAATTTTCCAGTTTGTTGTGATCCACAGAGTCAGACTTCCCAGGTAGCTCAGTTGGTAAAGAATCTTCCTGCAATGCAGAAGACCTGAGTTCAATCCCTGGGTCAGGAATATCCCCTGGAGAAAGGAATGTCAATCCACTCCAGTATCCTTGCTTGGAAAATTCTGTGGGCAGAGGAATCTGGCGGGCTATAGTTCCTGAAGTCACAAAGAGTCAGACAGGACTGACTTCACATACAGTTGAAGGCTTTAGTGTAGTTAATGAAGCAGAAGTAGATGTTTTTTTCTGGAATTCCCTTGCATTTTCTGTGATCCAATGGATGTTGGCGATTTGATCTCTTCTTCCTCTACCTTTCCTAAACCCAGCTTGTATATCTGGAAGTTCTTAGTTGACATACTGTTGAAGCCTACCTTGAAGGATTTTGAGCATTACCTTGCTAGCATGAGAAATGAGTGCAATTGTGTGGTAGTTTTAACATTTTTTGGCATTGCCCTTCTTTGGGATTGAAATGAAAACTGACCTTTTCCAGTTCTGTAGCCACTGCTGAGTTTTCCAAATTTACTGGCATGCAGCACTTTCACATCATCATTTTTTTTTTTTTTTTTTTTTTTTAGGATTTGAAATAGCTCAGGTGGAGTTCCATCACCTCCACTAGCTCTGTTCATAGTAATGGTTCCTAAGGCCCAGTTGACTTCACATTCCAAGATTATCTGGCTCTATGTGAGTGATCACACCATCATGATTATCTGGATCATTAAGACCTCTTTTGTACACTTGTTTTACCACCTTTTCTTAATATTTTCTGCTTCTCTTAGGTCCATATCATTTCTGTCCTTTATTGTGCCCATCTTTGCATGAAAGTTTCCTTAAGAATCTATATATAATGTTATTCCTTCCAAGTGAAAGTTAACAATTAATCAGTCTCTGAAAAATCTGGGGACATTAAAAAAAAAGCTGAATATATATTATCAAGTGTAAAATATGTGGCCTTAGATGGTATCATGAAAATAATTATATTTGTCTTTACCACCACTATAAGGTAGGTTGTAGTCATCCTATTGATAGCTTTAGGATCTTGAACAAATCTGAAGACTTGTTCATTGGGTTTCTTAAAAAGCAGAATAGAACTATCACAAGTGATAAGCAAACTATGAGTCTGTTGTTGTTGTTGTTGTTGTTTGTTTAGTTCATCTACAGGTGACTCAATGGTAAAGAAAACACCTGCCAAGGCAAGAGATGCAAGTTCAATATCTGGGTCAAGAAGATCCCCTGGATGAGGAAATGGCAGCCCACTCTAGTATTCTCGCCTGGAGAATCCCATGGGCAGAGGAGCTGGTGGGCTACAGTCTACAGGGTTGCAAAGAGTCAGACACAACTGAAGAAACCCACCCACTACTGTGGGCCTATTTCATCTTTTCTTTAAGGTATTTTATGCACATTGGGGAAAAGGTATGGTTGGGTGAAACTGAACTTTGATGGTCTCAATACCATCAATTCTACCAATAAATGTTGAATTATTAATCTATAGGGAACGTATTTTCTTTTGGAGATCTCCAAGTTTTATCTGACTAAAGCACAAGGATACCAGTAAGCCTTGATCCTAATTAGCTGTTGCCTGATTATGATCTGAGAAATTTTGGGGAATTTCAAGTGGCCTACAAAATTAAGTTGATTAGTGGGATATCACAAAAGAGACCTGTTTCTCAGTCAGAAGCCTAAGGGTAACTGGCTGGGAGATAAGGAGTGGCTGATGTCATGGTGCAGGAGTGGATAGAGAAAGAATTTCCAGACATGAGGCATAATGAGAGGAGAATAAAGTTTATTAGAGTGGGAGATATTATTAGAACAGTGGGCCAGCTCAAGGGAGAACTGATGTTGAACAGGGGTCCTTAGTCTGCTTTTATACCCAGGGTACAAGGAATGGGATAAGGGGATTGTGGGTCATTTGCTGATTGGATGAGACTCATATACTGGGTGGGGAAAAGTAAGGCAAATATCTTCTCCCTGTGTGGGGTAGGAGGGGAGATAGGTTATACTGCTCAGGAGTACCTGAAATCCATTAATAGTTGCAATGTGGGGGAGGGAAGGATGGTAAGGGTCTGGTTTTTCTGTTCTTGCATTCCAAGACCCTCCTTAGTTTTATCTACTCTTTAGTCCCTGGGTCACCACATTCCTCCCTCTCTTTATTTTTAGGGCCACTTCTTTGGCCCCTGTTGATACCCTGCTCATGTCTAACTATCTACCTATTTCCCTTCTCAGGCATTTGGATACCCAGTCTCAAAGGAAAAGGGGTGATGACTGCTCTGACTTCTTCAAGCTATACAGGGGCATTGTGGGCCTCTGGGTTCCCTTTGCCTGCTCTCTGTCAGGGTGCAATTATGGAAGGAGATGAGAGTCCATGGAATGATAAAGTGACTTGTTTCATCATTGTTTTGGTGTTGAGGAGGGAATATTCTTGTACTACCATTCGGAGATTTGTTGTATTCTAGAAGAAACAAACTTAACAAGAAACTTAAAGGTATGTGCCCCAAAGATAAATAGAAGTAGAAAAGCTGCTCAGGGGCTAGCCAGGAGAACCATGACCAGACATTGGCTCGTGACGTTAGTGTTTCTCTAGGTATGAGAAGATGCAAAAATTTGGGCTCATAAAATCTTTACCCAAAAACACCTGAGTATCTGAAGGCCAGTTCTTCTGGGCTTTTCCCAGAGCACAGAGGGCCTTATTTCTGATCTCCATCCTGAACTCCTTTCAGGGGATGTTGAAGGTCAGCAGCTTGCGATGGTCACAATGTAATCTTTGCAGAGGCAGCTGACAGGTGCCAACTTCCAGTCAGCAGGGTCCCTTCATAGCCACATATTTGATCACTCTTTGGGGGCATTTCATGGTCATTGTGTCCCACAGTGCTGGGAAGGCTCATTCCCAGGTCCAGGGAAGATTCCATTGATAGGCCACTCAATGTGCTGTTATTGGACCAGGCCTTGTGAGTAGCAAAAGTCTTTGGACCATACCTATCTTACTAACCTCTTGATCCAGGAAAATATTCCCTCTTGTTGCGTCTTCCCATATCTAGAGTTACATTATTGCAATTATTGATGCATTTGAAACTGCATATCAGCATTTTATCACAGACTCAGTCACACATTTAGTAATATAAGAAACAATCTTCTAAGATGGCAGAAGAACAGGACGGGGAAACCACTTTCTCCACCACAAATTCATCAAAAGAACATTTAAACGCTGGGTAAATTCCACAAAACAACTTCTGAATGCTGGCAGAGGACATCAGGTACCCAGAAAAGCAGTCCACTATCTTTGAAAGGAAGTAGGAAAAATATAAAAGACAAAAAAAGAGACAAAAGAGGTAGGGACGGAGCTCCATCCCAGGAAGGGAGTCTTAAAAAGAGAAAAGTTTCCAAACACCAGGAAACACTCTCACTGCTGAGTCTGTGCCGAGCCTTGGAAGCACAGAGGGTAACATAATAGGGAGGAAAATAAGTAAATAATTAAAACCCACAGATTACGAGCCCAACAGTAACTCCCCCAGTGAAGAAGCAGCACAGACGCCTGCACCCACCACTAGCAGCAAGCGGGGGCTGGGCAGGGAGGCGCGGGCTGCATTGCTTAGAGTAAGGTTCGGGCCTGAATGCTCCCGAGCATAATCAGAGTGAACAAATTTGGGCTAGCAAACCAGACTGTGGGATAGCTACTACACGAAGAGCCCTAAGACACTGCCAGGCCCGTGCACAAAACAAAGGGTGGACCAGAACTAGCCGGCTGCAGACCATCCCCCTCAGGTGACAGGCAGCCAGAGCCGGAAGGGGGCAATCACAGCCCCAGAGAGACATTATCTACCAAACTGCAAGCAGGCTTCTTTGCTTAATAAGACTTCTTGGGGTTCTGGACAGTCATCCGCTTGAGAAGGTGCACCAGTTGTACACCCAGAAAACCGAGCGGCAGGGACGGGAGAGGTGATAAGTCTCAGTGACCGCGCTCGTCAAACACCTCATCACCTGAGCTGCTCGGAGCTGGGAAGGGCACAAAACACAGGCCCAATGGAGTCTGCACCTCTGAGGACTCTGCGCCTCTGAGGACTACCTGAGTGCCTGAACCTGAGCGGTTTAGACCTGGGAGGTGCATGCAGCCCAGGGCCGGCCTCAGACGGTTCCCGGCGGAGCAACCTAGAACCTGAGCTGTGTGGACAGGGAGGGTGCACGCGCCGTGAGCTGGGGGGCAGGCCCAGTGTGGCTGAGACAGTAGCAGCACACGCGAGTGTTATTTGTTTGCAGTGTCCCTCCCTCCCCACAGCGCAACTGAACAAGTGAGGCTAAAATGTGTCCACCACCGCCCCCTTGTGTCAGGGCGGATGTGCTTTGCTGGAGCACTGAAGAGACCAGCAAACAGAAGCTAACACGGAGGGAACCGCCTTAGAAGTGCCAGGTGCAATAGATTAAAACCCTGTAGTTAGTACCAACTACATAGGAAGGGGCCTATGGACCTTGAGAAATATGTGCCGGACCAAGAAAATATCCGAAAATGAACTGACCCCACGCTGCCCACAAGAACACCAGAGAAAGTCCTAGATATATTTTTATGATTTTTACGATCATTCTTTTCTTTCTTTTTTTTCTTTTTCGTTTCTTTTTTATTTTTTTAACTTAAAAAAATTAAGTCCTTTATTACTCCTTTAATTTTCATTTTTATAACCTACTATTACTTTTCAAAAAAACAGACTTTTTAAAGCAAACTTCATATATACATACATTTTTTAATAACTTTTGTGACTTTTTTTTTTCTTCTTCTTCCTTTCTTTAATATTGTATTTTTGAAAATCCAACCTCTTCTCTAGAATTTTAATCTTTGCTCTTTGGTATATGTTATCAATTTTGTACCTTTAAGAACCCAACCTTCAGTACCTATTTTTACTTGGGAGCGAGATTGCTGGCTTGACTGCTCTCTCCCTCTGTCTCCTCCCTCACCCTTTTCTTCTCTACCCAACTCTCTGAATCTCTGAGTATTCCAGATGGTGGAGGACACTTAGGGAACTGGCTGGATCTGTCTCTCTCCTTTTCATTCCCCCCTTTTATACTCCTGGCCACCTCTATCTCCTTCCTCCCTCTTCTCTTTTCTGTATAACTCCATGAACATCTCTGAGCAGTCCAGACTGTGGAGTGCACATAAGGAAGTGATTACTGGCTAGCTTGCTCTCTCCTCTTTTGATTCCACCTCATCTCATTTGGGTCACCTCTAACTCCCTCCTCCCTCTTCTCTTCTCCATGTAACTCTGTGAACCTCTCTGGGTGTCCCTCACTGTGGAACAACTTTTCATCTTTAACCTACATGTGTTATCAACGGTGCTGTATAGAAAGAGAAGTCTTGAGACTACTGAGAAAATAATAATGAAAACCAGAAGCAGGAGGCTTAAGTCCAAATCCTGAGAACATTGTAGAACACCTGACTCCAGGGAACATTAAGCAATAGGAGCTCATCAAATGCCTCCATACCTACACTGAAACCAAACACCACCCAAGGGCCAACAAGTTCCACAGCAAGACATACCATGCAAATTCTCCAGCAACACAGGAACACAGTCCTGAGTTTCAATATAAAGGCTGCCCAAAGTTACTCCAAATCCATTGACATCTCATAACTCTACTAGACACTTCATTGCACTCCAGAGAGAAGAAATCCAGCTCCACCCACCAGAACACCGACACAAGCTTCCTTAACCAAGAAACCTTGACAAGCCACCAATACAACCCCACCCACAGCAAGGAGACTCCATAATAAAGAGAACTCCACAAACTGCCAGAATACAGAAAGGCCACCCCAAACTCAGCAATATAAACAAGATGAAGAGACAGAGGAATACCCAGCAGGTAAAGGAACAGGATAAATGCCCACCAAACCAAAGAAAAGAGGAAGAGATAGGGAATCTATCTGATAAAGAATTCTGAATAATGATAGTGAAAATGATCCAAAATCTTGAAATAAAAACGGAATCACAGATAAATAGCCTGGAGGCAAGGATTGAGAAAATGCAAGAAAGTTTTAACAAGGACCTAGAAGAAATAAAAAGGAGTTAATATATAATGAATAATGCAATAAATGAAATAAAAAACACTCTGGAGGCTAG
The DNA here is from genome assembly GCF_029407905.1 of Bubalus kerabau. Taxonomy (NCBI): domain Eukaryota; kingdom Metazoa; phylum Chordata; class Mammalia; order Artiodactyla; family Bovidae; genus Bubalus; species Bubalus kerabau. Next base: position 53,596,124 of record NC_073647.1, on the reverse strand, counting down.
AAATAGTAGAATAACGGAGGAAGAAGATAGGATTAGTGAAACAGAATGGTAGAAATAAATGTATCAGAGAGGAAAAAAGAAAAGCGAATTAAAAGAAATGAGGACAATCTTAGAGACCTCCAGGACAATATTAAATGCCACAACATTCGAATCATAGGAGTCCCAGAAGAAGAAGACAAAAAGGAAGACCATGAGAAAATACCTGAGGAGATAATAGTTGAAAACCTCCCTAAAATGGGGAAGAAAATAATCACCCAAGTGCAAGAAAAGCAGAGAGTCCCAAACAGGATAAACTCAAGGTAAAACACCCCAAGACACATATTAATCAAATTAACAAAGATCAAACACAAAGAACAAATATTAAAAGCAGAAAGGGAAAAACAACAAATAACACACAAGGCGATTCCCATAAGGATAACAGCTGATCATTCAAATTCTTCAGGACAGGAGGGAATGGCAAGACATATTAAAGTGATGAAAGAAAATAACTTATAGCCCAGATTACTGTACCCAGCAAGGATCTCATTCAAATATGAAGGAGAAATCAAAAGCTTTACAGACAAGCAAAAGCTGAGAGAATTCACCACCACCAAACCAGCTCTCCAACAAATGCTAAAGGATCTTCTCTAGACAGGAAACACAAAAAGGGTGTATAAACTCGAACCCAAAACAATAAAGTAAATGGCAACAGGATCATACTTATCAATAATTACCTTAAACATAAATGGGTTGAATGCCCCTACCAAAAGACAAAGACTGGCTCAATGGATACAAAAACAAGAATCCTACATATGATGTCTACAAGAGACCCACCTCAAAACAGGGGACACATACAGACTGAAAGTGAAGGGCTGGAAAAAGATATTCCATGCAAATAGAGATCAAAAGAAAGCACGAGTAGCCATACTCATATCAGATAAAATAGACTTCAAAACAAGGCTGTAAAAAGAGACAAAGAAGGACACTGCATAATGATCAAAGGATCAATCCAAGGAGAAGATATAAAAATTTTAAATATATATGCACCCAACAGAGGAGCACCACAATATGTAAGACAAATGCTAAAAGTATAAAAGGGGAAATTAACAATAACACAATAATAGTGGGAGACATTAATACCCCACTCACACCTATGGACAGGTCACCTAAACAGAAAATTAACAAGGAAACACAAACTTTTAATGATACAATAGACCAGTTAGACCTAATTGATATCTATAGGGCATTTCACCCCAAAACAATGAATTTCAACTTTTTCTCAAGCGCACATGGAACCTTCTCCAGGATAGATCACATTCTGGGCTATAAATCTAGCCTTGGTAAATTCAAAAAACTTGAAATCATTCTAAGCATCTTTTCTGACCACAATGCAGTAAGATTGTATCTCAATAACAGGATAAAAAATATTAAAAATTCCAAAATATGGAGGCTAAACAACACGCTGCTGAATAACCAACAAATCACAGAAGAAATCAAAAAAGAAATCAAAATTTGCATAGAAACGAATGAAAATGAAAACACAACAACCCAAAACCTGTGGGACACCGTAAAAGCAGTGCTAAGGGGAAAGTTCATAGCAATACAGGCATACCTCAAGAAACAAGAAAAAAGTCAAATAAATAATGTAACTCTACACCTAAAGCAACTAGAAAAGGAAGAATTGAAGAACCCCAGGGTTAGTAGAGGGAAAGAAATCTTAAAAATTAGGGCAGAAATAAATGCAAAAGAAACAAAGGAGACCATAGCAAAAATCAACAAAGCCAAAAGCTGGTTCTTTGAGAGGATAACTAAAATTGACAAACCATTAGCAAGACTCATCAAGAAACAAAGGGAGAAAAATCAAATCAATAAAATTAGAAATGAAAATGGAGAGATCACAACAGACAACATACAAATACAAAGGATCATAAGAGACTGCTATCGGCAATTATATGCCAATAAAACGGACAACATGGGAAAAATGGACAAATTCTTAGAAAAGGACAACTTTCCAAAACTGAACCAGGAAGAAATAGAAAATCTTAACAGACAGAGTACAAGTAAGGAAATTAAAACTGTAATCAGAAATCTTCCAGCAAACAAAAGCCCAGGTCCAGACAGCTTCACAGCTGAATTCTACCGAAAATTTAGAGAAGAGCTGACACCTATCCTACTCAAACTCTTCCAGAAAATTGCAAAGGAAGGTAAAATACCAAACTCATTCTATGAGTCCACCATCACCCTAATACCAAAACCTGACAAAGATGCCACAAAAAAAGAAAACCACTGGACAATATCACTGATGAACATAGATGCAAAAATCCTTAATAAAATTCTAGCAATCAGAATCCAAAAACACATTAAAAAGATCATACACCATGACCAAATAGGATTTATACCAGGGATGCAAGGATTCTTCAATATCTGCAAATCAATCAATGTAATACACCACATTAACAAATTGAAAAATAAAAGCCATATGATTATCTCAATAGATTCAGAGAAAGCCTTTGACAAAATTAAACATCCATTTATGATAAAAACTCGCCAGAAAGCAGGAATAGAAGGAACATACCTCAACATAATAAAAGCTATATATGACAAACCCACAGCAAACATTATCCTCAATGGTGAAAAATTGGAAGCATTTCCCCAAAAGTAAGCAACAAGACAAGGGTGCCCACTCTCACCACTACTAGTCAACATAGTTTTAGAAGGTTTAGCCACAGCAATGAGAGCAGAAAAAGAAATAAAAGGATTCCAAATTGGAAACTGCTAACTGCTACTAAGTCACTTTAGTCATGTCCGACTCTGTGCGACCCCATAGACGGCATCCCACCAGGCTCCCCCATCCCTGGGATTCTCCAGGCAAGAACACTGGAGTGGGTTGCCATTTCCTTCTCCAATGCATGAAAGTGAAAGTGAAGTCGCTCAGTCATATCGACTCTTAGCAACCCCATGGACTGCAGGCTCCTCCATCCATGGGATTTTCCAAGCAAGAGTACTGGAGTGGGGTGCCATTGACTTCTCCACCAAATTGGAAAAGAAGAAGTAAAACTCTCACTGTATGCAGATTACATGACCCTCTACATAGAAAACCCTAAAGACTTCACCAGAAAATTACTAGAGCTAATCAAAGAATATAGTAAAGTTTCAGGATATAAAATCAACACACAGATATCCCTTGCATTCCTATACACTAATAATGAGACAGTAGAAAGAGAAATTAAGGAAACAATTCCATTCACCATTGCAACGAAAAGAATAAAATACTTAGGAATGTACCTACCTAAAGAAACACAAGACCTGTATATAGAAAACTATAAAACACTGATCAAAGAAATCAAAGAGTACACTAATAGATGGAGAAATATACCATGTTCAGGGATCGGAAGAATCAATATAGTGAAAATGACTATACTACCCAAAGCAATCTATAGATTCAATGCAATCCCTACCAAGCTACCAATGGTATTTTTCACTGAGCTAGAACAAATAATTTCACAATTTGTATGGAAAGACAAAATGCCTCGAATAGCCAAAGCAATCTTGAGAAAGAATAATGGAACTGGAGGAATCAACCTGCCTGACTTCAGGCTCTACTACCAAGCCACAGTCATCAAGACAGTATGGTACTGGCACAAAGACAGAAATATAGATCAATGGAACAAAATAGAAAGACCAGAGATAAACCCACACACCTATGGACACATTATCTTTGACAAAGGAGGCAAGGATATACAATGGAGAAAAGACAATCTCTTTAACAAGTGGTGCTGGGAAAACTGGTCAACCACTTGTGAAAGAATGAAACTAGAACACTTTCTAAAACCATACACAAAATAAACTCAAAATGGATTAAAGGTCTAAACATAATACCAGAAACTATAAAACTCTTAGAAGAGAACATAGGCAACACACACTCCAACATACATCACAGCAGGATCCTCTATGACCCACAACCCAGAATATTGGAAATAAAAGCAAAAATAAACAAATGGGATCTAATTAAAATTAAAAGCTTCTGCACAACAAAAGAAACTATAAGCAAGGTGAAAAGACAGCCTTCAGAATGGGAGAACATAATAGCAAATGAAGCAACTGACAAACAACTAACCTCAAAAATATACAAGCAACTCCTGCAGCTCAATTCCAGAAAAATAAACGACCCAATCAAAAAATGGGCCAAAGACCTAAACAGATATTTCTCCAAAGAAGACATACAGATGGCTACCAAACACATGAAAAGATGCTCAACATCACTCATTCTCAGAGAAATGCAGATCAAAACCACTATGAGGTACCATTTCACGCCAGTCAGAATGGCTGAGATCCAAAAGTCTGCAAGCAATAAATGCTGGAGAGGGTGTGGAGTAAAGGGAACCCTCTTACACTGTTGGTGGGAATGCAAACTAGTACAGCCACTATGGAGAACAGTGTGGAGATTCCTTAAAAAAAAACTGGAAATAAAACTGTCATATGACCCAGAAATCCCACTGATGGGCATACACACCAGGGAAACCAAAATTGAAAGAGACACGTGTACAACAATTTTCATTGCAGCACTGTTTGTAATAGCCAGGACATGAAAGCAACCTAGATGTCCATCAGCAGATGAATGGATAAGAAAGCAGTGGTACATATACACAATGGAGTATTACTCAGCCATTAAAAATAACACATTTGAATCAGTTCTAATGAGGTGGATGAAACTGGAGCCTATTATACAAAGTGAAGTAAGCCAGAAAGAAAAACAACACCAATACAGTATACTAATGCATATATATGGAATTTAGAAAATGGTAACGACAACCCTGTATGCGAGACAGCAAAACAGACACAGATGTATAGAACAGTCTTTTGGACTCTGTGGGAGAGGGAGGGGGTGGATGATTTGGGAGAATGGCATTAAAACATGTATAATATCATATAAGAAACGAATTGCCAGTCCGGGTTCAATGCAGGATACAGGAAGCTTGGGGCTGGTGCACTGGGATGATCCAGAGGGATGGTATGTGGAGGGAGGTGGGAGGGGTGTTCAGGATTGGGAACACGTATACACCCATGGCAAATGCATGTTGATGCATGGCAAAACCAACACAATATTGTAAAGTTAAAAATAATAATAATAATAATTTAAAAAAAAGAAAGAAACAATCTTCTGAAACAAGTGACATAGAAAATGATATCAGTCAGTTCAGTTCAGTCACTCAGTCGTGTCCTACTATGTCTATCAAGTTGATGATACCATCCAATCATCTCATCCTCTGGCATCCTCTTCTCCTCCTGCCCCCAATCCCTCCCAGCTTCAGGGTCTTTTCCAATGAGTCAACTCTTCACATGATGTGCACAAAGTATTGGCAGCTTTGGCAGCAAAGTATTGATTCAGCTTTAGCACCAGTCATTCCAATGAATACCCAGGACTTATCTCCTTTAGGATGGACTGGTTGGATCTCCTTGCAGTCCAAGGGACTCTCAAGAGTCTTCTCCAACACCACAGGTCAAAAGCATCAATTCTTCAGTGCTCAGCTTTTTTCACAGTCCAACTCTCACAACCATACATGACTACTGGAAAAACCACAGCCGTGACTAGACAGACCTTTGTTGGCAAACTAATGTCTCTGCTTTTGAATATGCTATCTAGGTTGGTCATAACTTTCCTTCCAAGGAGTAAGCATCTTTTAATTTCATGGCTGCAGTCACCATCTGCAGTGATTTTGGAACCCAGAAAAATAAAGTCTGACACTGTTTCCACTGTTTCCCCATCTATTCCCCATGAAGTGTTGGGACTGGATGCCATGATCTTTTTTTTTTTTCTGAATGTTGAGTTTTAAGCCAACTTTTTCACTCTCCTCTTTCACTTTCATCAAGAGGCTTTTTAGCCACTTTCTGCCATAAGCGTGGTGTCATCTGCATATCTGAGGTTATTGATATTTCTCCCAGCAGTCTTGATTCCAGCTTGTGCTTCTTCCATCCCACTGTTTCTCATGATGTACTCTGCATATAAGTTAAATAAGCAGGGTGACAATATACAGCCTTGACATAGTCCTTTTCCTATTTGGAACCAGTCTGTTGTTCCATGTCCAGTTCTAACTGTTGCTTCCTCACATGCATATAGGTTTCTCAAGAGGCAGGTCAGATGGTCTGGTATTCCCATCTCTTTCAGAATTTTCCACAGTTTATTGTGATCCACACAGTCAAAGGCTTTGGCCATGTAGGTAGCTGTTATTAGTAAGATCACAAGCAATAATTTAAGTGAAGAATTTTCATTAGGTATAGCCCAATATACCCCAGGTCATCTGACTTAGTTAAATGAGTATAGCTGGGTGTTAATCTCCTGGTTGTACATCACGGAATATCTGACCTTTATTTAAGGATTATTTATTGAGATAAGCCTTAGAAACAAACTTAGAGTGTCCTTTTTAATAAATTAATTAAACTGTTTAGCAATATAACATAACAACAAGGATCTCAGAAGTGAGTCGTAATAAACACAGACCTTAATTAAACACAACTAGAACTTAATATTAAGTGAAATATAATTTTTGTCATTGTGGGGGCTTTAACCCTGTAGCCAGAGAAGGCTACAGGGTTAAACCCATAAAATAAAAACGAGGTTTGTCAGGGATCCAGGAAAAGCCAAGCAGTCATCTTGAATTTCCCATAGCCCTGATTCTTTGATTTACAGCTATTGCTCACCCATTTTTAATTCCCTGATTTAGGAGACTATTGCCATGTTTTAAGGACATCAGGATAGCAAAAATCTAACTGTGAAGGCTTATTTTTTGTAGAAGCAGAATGAGCTTTGTCTACATGTTCCATAATTTTAAACAATGTTTATTTACTTTACCAAAGTAACAAAAGATTTTTTTTAAGTATATAAATCACTTAAAGGCAAAAAAAAAAAAATAATCTGTTATCAAAAGCTGCTTTTCAAGAAAACTTTGTTCTCTTAACATAGAGAGTAGACTAAATTCCAGTCTGTTACCACTTTATCAGATAGCAAACAACCAAAACCTGTTTATCAGTTAATCTTAGACAAGTCTTTTCCATAAATCTTGAAGTATCAACATTCTTGAAAAGGCATCAGAGTGAAACCGTACAATACATGTCTGCTGCTGCTGCTAAGTTGCTTCAGTCGTGTCCGACTCTGTGCGAACCCATAGACGGCAGCCCACCAGGCTCCCCCATCCCTGGGATTCTCCAGGCAAGAACACTGGAGTGGGTTGCCATTTACTTCTCCAATGCATGAAGTTGAAGTCGCTCAGTCGTGTCCAACTCTTCATGACCCCATGGACTGCAGCCTACCAGGCTCCTCCATCCATGGGATATTCTAGGCAAGAGTACTGGAGTGGGGTGCCATCGCCTTCTCCACAAGACATGTCTAAAATCTGATTAAATTTCAATTGACATGGTAGCCTGGTCACTGTTGTGATGTGTAACACTTTAATATGATAACTAGAATTATAACTGACCATATTTTATCAGGGCATATCAGATCTATATGAATTCCACATAATTTTAGGATATCTATATTAGTAACATCAACCATACAGTATAACCTGAGACAATTTATCACCCCTTCAGCAATATTTCCCATGTAATTTAACATGCCCAATGAACCCAGGTAGTTTAATCGTTCTTTGGCATGTCTCAGAGGCCCTCTGAAGCATCCCAAAGTTAGCTAGAAGTCAAGTTATTTAGGAAGTTTTGTTGATAAATATATGTTATAAAAGGGTTTATATCACTTGGTCAGCATCATATAGATCACTGTGAAACAATATATTCACTTAGCGAAAGTAACAAAGGAGATTTCAAAGGTAAACATAGAACAGACCACTTCAGAGATAAAGAAATTTAAAATCCATTATCAAAGGCAGTTCAATATCTCAAGAAAACTTGTATTTATGCACAAAACTCTTCTCTTGGGATCCACTTTCCATAAAACCTTCTTATCACTTTCTGTACCCATTACTTTGTTATCCCATCCTGAAACAGCCACCTGTAAGTCAGACCTACTTCCTTTTCCCTTCATAAACTGTAATTTCATTTCTCATATCTTCTTTACTGAAAACACACATCCTACTTTCCTTAAGGAACCAATAAATGACTTCTATATTAGCATTCTATAGATTATTGAACATAAATACCAGTGATAATTAAAAAAAAAAATCTGGAGACCATCTCAGGATGGCATCAAACATTATTTATTAATAGTCCAAAATCTCTAGATACTTTGTAAGAGGAAGTTAGTGTTCAGTAATGAATGTTTCAGAATTTTATTTTATTTGGAAATGACCTAGCTATTCAATAAACTTCCATCATTTAGTTTAGCACCACCCTAGAAATTCAGGTTACCAAAATCTAGACAGACTGTTTTAGACAGACATTTCTAAAGTATAATTATTCTTAATAGAGTTTACCTAAAACCTCATATCTCATTTACATTTTTTGAAGCTTCTTTACTTGTACTTTCCTTGCTGACAAACTTGTAACCAATATAACAATATAACAATATTTAACTTATAATAAACCTAGGCACAGTGAAAATACTATGGTTAATGTTAATGGCTCTTCAGATCAGATCAGATCAGATCAGATCAGTCACTCAGTCGAGTCCTACTCTTTGCGACCCCATGAATCACAGCACGCCAGGCCTCCCTGTCCCTCACAACTCCCGGAGTTCACTCAGACTCACGTCCATCGAGTCAGTGATGCCATCCAGCCATCTCATCCTCTGTCGTCCCCTTCTCCTCCTGCCGCCAATCCCTCCCAGCATCAGAGTCTTTTCCAATGAGTCAACTCTTCGCATGAGGTGGCCAAAGTACTGGAGTTTCAGCTTTAGCATCATTCCTTCCAAAGAAATCCCAGGGCTGATCTCCTTCAGAATGGACTGGTTGGATCTCCTTGCAGTCCAAGGGACTCTAACGGCTCTTAGACATATCTATATTAGATTAAAAAATAAATATTGATACTAGATATTTAATATTGAATATTTCCCATTTCACATGAATCTGAAATTCATTTAGGTTAATTTGTCTTGTATTTAGAATTGTCTGATTTCTAAGTGCTTACTTTTCTTCAGGCCAATTAAATTAGAACTCATTTACAACTTCAGCAATATTATATATATATATATATATATATATATATATATATATGACACACACTGAAATATACATAAATCCAGACAGACAGAGATCTCATAGTTTTCTGCTTGAGATTTAAAATGTCTCGTTGACAGCCCCATCCCTTTTTTTTTTTGGCTTGAAGTTCTAATTTGCCCAAGGTTGAGGTCTCAGTCAAAGTTTGCTGTGTATTACAAGGACATGGAAAGGGTTGACTTCAAGCTTTTCCCTAGGCAGGCCTTTTAACAAGTTAGTTATTTTTTTAATTACATATGCAAAAAGAATTGGTTTTGCAGTTTCCAAGAAAAAAAAAATTTATTTTAAACAGTTTCTCTAGAGTCTAAAGAATATCATGACCATCCTGTTTCAAAATGTCACCTTACCTTTCTGTAGTCATAGCTTTATAGCTAAAATATAGATCAAATAGCACTCAAGTTGAATATGATGACAGGGGCAGATCAGCTGATAAAAATCTTGAATTGTCCCTGTGGTGGGAAGTGAGACCTTTGACCCATCAGAAGAATCTGAAGGGTTAAGGGAATTTTCAGAAGTGGGGGAAACTTGGGCCATCCTCTCCCTGAGAGACAGGAAGTAGTTAGAAGGGAACTCTTTAGAATGTTAGGAGAGTTTTTGATCCCTCAGTGTTTAGAAAATAGGAGAAAGACCTGGGCCAAAGGGAACCTCAGAATCTTTTTCTAGAAATTATGTGGATATGAAAGGTCAAGTAGTGGTCATCTGGGAAATCTGATGGAGAGAGACAGAGGGGGACAGGACATAGGGAGGCAATAGAAAGATGCATGCAGCATGAGTCCCTCAAATCCAGATTCTGACTGAGGGCCATGAAGGACTGAAAGTAAGGAAATTCTGATTCTTTTCCCTGCTTTTGGCAAAAGCTAGAGTGCCATTCAGAGGACTTCTTCTTCTTTTTCTTTTTTTTTTTTTTTTTTTTTTTTGGTCCCCTAGTTTGCGTTGGGGCCAGGCCTTTTGCAGGGTCAAGTTTTTCCAGTTCCTGAGAATGTAGCCAAGGGGTGAGTTTGAGAGAGGCTCCCAAGATGTACCAGAACCCATACTTAACCTATATGCTGTAGAATGGGGGTACTGAGAGACACTGACAGGCAAAAAGGCATCCCTTTTTGTGTCAGTGATGTCTCCGTGGAACTAATGGCACAAAAATGGCCAACTGTCCCAACAGTTGCAACCGACAGTGAGAGGAGACCCCTGAGAACCACACAGCTAAGGCACCAGGTGACCCGGGCAGAGAAAGATTCCTGGGAGCAACCGGGTGACTCACTGGTGATTCCCTGAAAGTGAAAGGCACTCTTGGGATTTCTCAGATGCAACAGCTATGCTCCTGTATATCAACCCGTACCGAAAGGGAAAGAAGTGAAAGTTACAGGGAAGAAGGCTGAGGAATCCGCTGTACAATCCTATTGGGGAGGTGGTGGCCAGGAGACAATGATCTCTGTTTTGTTTCAACCACTATGTGCCTGACACAGTGCACGGAAGTTGGCTTGCCGGGGGCATATGCACTTGTGACCTGATCCATTCCATGCCCCCCTTATCCTCACACAGGAGTCTTCATTTGGCAGGCACCCTAATGGCTTTTAAGTGCCTGACCCGTGCTCACACAATATTGATTGGCCTAGTTCTCAGTTGGCAAGAAGACAAAGGAGAGACCCTCACCTGTTTGGGCAGCAGCTACTGGGGCACAGTGAGCAGTGGGGCCTTTGGAACACACCAGAGGGTTACCATGGACAGAGTTCCTCAGTTGCTTCCACAACACTTGCCTGTTGGCAAAGAGCCCCTTTGAAAAAGGAGAAGTGAGGAGGTGAGGGAAGAGACCCCAGGTTCCCCCTACAGGCCACCAAAAATGTCATGGTCTTGGTGCAGGTTGGAAAAGAGTTTCCATACACGAGGTGGAATGAGAGGAGAATAAAGTTTATTAGAGTGGGAGACACTGTTAGAACAGTGGGCCAGCTCAAGGGAGAACTGACATTGAACAGGGGTCCTTAGTCCACTTTTATACCCAGGGTAGAAGGAATTGGAGAGAGGACCTTGTAGGTCCTTTGCTAATTGAATGAGGCATGAATACTGGGTGGGTATGAGTAAGGCAAATACCTTCTCCCTGTGTGGGGTAGGAGGGGAAACAGGCTAAATACTGCTCAGGAGGACCTGAAATCCATTAATAGTTACAACATGGGGGTGGAAGAATGATAAAAGTCTGTTTTTTTCTGTTCCTACATTAAAAGACCCTCCTTGATTTTATCTGCTCTTTAGTCCTTGGGTAACCACAGCTGAGATTTCTTGCGATGGTGCCATTTGATAACATTGCTTCCAAGTAAGGTGAATCAACATAGTGGTAGCTGTATTATGCAAAATGTAGGAACTGTAACTATAAGAGAGCTGCAAACTTAAATGTCAATAGTTAATAATAAATCTTACCAGTTTAAGGGAAAAATTGGAAGCTGGGTGCTATATTCTCTCTTGCTGGCCTCTCATTTTATCACATTTGTCTGTTACAGAGTCCAAGCTCACTCTGCTCACTGCACAGAAAGGCAGTAAATCCAAGATGACATGTTGAGACAGGTAATACAACTTTATTCAGAAAGCTGGCAGCCTGAGAAGATGACAGACTAATGCTTCAAAATAACTATCTGGATGCCAGTATCTTTTATAAAACACAGAAAGAAAGAGGTGAGGAAATAAAGTTAAAAAAGACCATTAATCTGATAAATATCTTCTGGAATGTCCAGCCTCAGGGAGGGAGTGTGTTAATTTCTTCCTTCCTGTAGCCATCCACAGGTGGGCAGAGTTTAACATTTGGTTTAACCTTCAGGCAAAGGGGCAGGGTTCCCCAAGGCAGTCCACTATGTATAGGTGTATACTCTGTATCCTTGTAGTGAATAAAAGCAATGGGAGCAAAGGCAAAAGTAAAAGAAACAGATCTAACAGGGAGTCAGATTTTGTTCTTCCCTGTAACATGTCCTTGCCTATTAACTTTTGGCCAACCACTGGGAAGCTGTGCATTTTATATTCATTTAGTTTAATAGTAATAACAAGTATCTTTATCAGTGGACCTTTTTTTGTGGAAGAAAACAGAAGGACATGGAACCATCCTATTGTTTAATTTGTAAGGCAATTAATTTATTTTGGATTTTTCTCAAAACAAGTTTTTGTTGTTGTTGTAAGATATTTTCAGAAATTTCCAAATGCTATCAGTCTGTTTATTGACTTATTTCTTATTTAGCCTTGTTTATGACTAAAATCCTTATTTTTAGCTTAAATCTTGAAAAATAAGAAAATATACCACTATAAAATATATGTCTAACATAATATTTATCTTGAGCTGATTATTTTTATAAAACAGAACACACAGGAGAAGTTTTGAAAACCAAATAGGATTTACCCTTTGTAAGATACCTTTACATTTATAAGGGAAATCTCCATTTGCAAGGGTGTTTCCCTTTCTGTATCAGGAAGAGATGGATGACTAAATCTCTAGAAACTCAATGGAAAAGACAACTTAAATCTGAATAACAACTTTACCTTTGTTTACTGTGCTTTTCCTGATCCCATCCCATAACTGGCATGCCTAGTACTTCATTCTGCATCTTTTTTCTTTAGATGAAGATGACATTTAAGGGGATGGCTTGGGCCATTTCAAGAAGTTACTCAGTTTTCCTGGGTATCTCCCATTGACATAGGAGGTATATATATTATTAAACTTGAGAAGAAAGTGAAAAAGCTGGCTTAAAACTCAACATTCAATAAACTAAAATCATGGCATCTGGTCTCATCACTTCATGGAAATAGGTGGGGAAAAAATGGAAACAGTGACAAACTTTATTTTCTTGGACTCCAGAATCACTATAGGCGGTGACTGCAGCCTTGAAATTCAAAGACGCTTGCTTGCTCATTGAAAGAAAAGCCATGACTGACCTAGGCAGCATATTTAAAAGAAAATACATTACTTTGCCAATAAAGGTCAATATAGTCAAAGCTATGGTTTTTCCAGAAGTCAAATAAAGATATGAGAGTTAAACCATAAAGAAGGCTGAGTGCTGAAGAATTGATGCTTTCAAATTGTGGTACCGAAGAAGACTCTTGAGAGTCCTTTGGACAGCAAGGAGAATAAGTCAATCCTAAAGGAAATCAATCTTGAATATCCCTTGGAAGGATGGATGCTGAAGCTAAAGCTCCAATAATTTGGCCACCTGATGTGAAAAGCCAATGCTGGGAAAGATTGATGGCAGTAAGAGAGGGTAACAAAAGATGAGATGGTTGGGTGGCATCATCAACTCAATGGACATGAGTTTGAGCAAACTCAGAGAGATAGTGAAAGTGAGGGAAGCCTGGCTGGCAGCAACCCATGGGGTTCCAAAGAGTTGGGCCCAATTTAGCAACTGAACAACAGCAATATTGTTCCCTGTTAATTTGTATAGAAGGTATCAGCCAAGAACTTAGGAGGGTAGAGGGCAATTTTTTTTTGTTTTTCCCTATGGGATCTTCACTATAATAATAATATATATAATATATATAAGATGTATTAATATATTATATATATTAATACATTAATTATATTATATATTAAATATAATTACAATATATATTATATATTACATATATAATATATAATATAAAATAATATATTAATATATACTATTAATATATATTATATATTAATTATATTATTATATAAAATATAATATAATACTTTAATTATATTATATATTATGTATTAATATATTAATATATAACATTTATTAATATTAATAAATATTTATATGTTAATATATTATATATATATATATATCAACAACAGTGTAACATCAAATATGCCTCCATATCTACCCTAGAATGCTGACTGCAGACATTGAAAAAACATTCATTAAAATCTCGAATGGATCTGTGTTTTATTTGCTTGCTAGCCTAGAATATTGCTTACTCTGCCTTTTGCTGTCTTTCTTTTAATTGAGGTAAAATTTACTTACATTAAAATCCTAAAAGATGATGCTGTGAAAGTGCTGCACTCAATATGATGGCAAATTTGGAAAACTCAGCAGTGGCCACAGAACTGGAAAAGGCCAGTTTTCATTCCAATCCCAAAGAAAGACAATGCTAAAGAATGCTCAAACTTTCGCACAATTGCACTCATCTCACACGCGAGTAAAGTAATGCTCAAAATTCTCCAAGCTAGGCTTCAGCAATCCGTGAACTCTGAAATTACAGATGTTCAAGCTGGTTTTAGAAAAAGCAGAGGAACCAGAGATCAAATTGCCAACATCCACTGGATCATCGAAAAAGCAAGATAATTCCAGAAAAACACCTATTTCGGCTCTATTGACTATGTCAAAGCCTTTGACTATGTGGATCACAATAAACTGTGGAAAAATTCTTAAAGAGATGGGAATACCAGACCACCTGACATGCTTCTTGAGACATGTATGCAGGTCAGGAAGCAACAGTTAGAACTGGCCATGGAACAACAGACTGGTTACAAATAGGAAAAGGAGTACATCAAGGCTGTATATTGTTATCCTACTTATTTAACTTATATGCAGAGTACATCATGAAAATTGCTGGACTGGATGAAACACAAGCTGGAATCAAGATTGCTGGAAGAAATATCAAAAACCTCAGATATGTAGATGACACCACCCTTATGGCAGAAAGTAAAGAAGAACTAAAGAGCCTCTTGATAGAAATGAAAGAGGAGAGTGAAAAAGTTGGCTTAAAGCTCAACATTCAGAAAACTAAGATCATGGCATCTGGTCTCATCACTTCATGGCAAATAGATGGGGAAACAATGGAAACAGTGACAGACTTTATGTCTTTGGGCTCCAAAATCACTGCAGATGGTGACTGCAGCCATAAAATTAAAAGACATTCCTTGGAAGGAATGTTATGACCAACCTCAAATGCATATTAAAAAGCAGAGACATTACTTTGTCAACAAAGGTCCATCTAGTCAAGGCTATGGTTTTTCCTGTAGTCATATGTGGATTTGAGAGTTGGACTATAAAGAAAGATGAGGGCTGAAAAATTTATGCTTTTGAACTGTGGTGTTGGAGAAGTCTCTTTAGAGTCCCCTGGACTGCAAGGAGATCCAACCAGTCGATCCTAAAGGAGGTCAGTCCTGGGTGTTCATTGGAAGGACTGATGTTGAAACTGAAGCTCCAATACTTTGGCCACCTGATGCAAAGAGCTGACTCATTTGAAAAGACCCTGATGCTGGAAAAGATTGAGGGCAGGAGGACAAGGGCATGACAGAGGATGAGATGGCTGGATGGCATCACTTACTTGATGGACATGAGTTTGAGTAAACTCTGGCAGTTGGTGATGGACAGCGAGGCCTGGCGTGCTATGGCTCATGGGCTTGCAAAGAGTAGGACACGACTGAGAGACTGACCAAACTGAACTGAACTGAAAATACACAGATTATATTTTATGACTTTATTTTTATTTGAAGGATAATTGCTTTACAATATTCATGTTGATGTATGGCAGAAACTGATACAATATTTTCTGACTTTTAACAAACATATACACTCATGTCACCAGCATTCCAATCTAGATGTGTTTCCTAAACTACAGAAATTTTCCTTATGCCTCATTCTCGTCAATTCTCATCCCACACTCTTCTGATTTCTATTGCCAAATATTAGCCTTGCTTATTCTTGAGATTAAATGAAATCACACCTTTTGTGTCTGACTTTTTTTTACTTAGAATGTTTTTGGGATTTACCCATTTTGTTACTTGACTTAGTAATTTACCCCTTTTTATCCCTGAGTTATATTCCATTGTATAGATATAACACAATTTATTTATCTATTTTTATATTGATGTACATTTGAATTGTTTGCACTTTTGAGTTATTATTAATGTAGTGGCTTTAAATATTAGTATAAAAGCCATTTTTTACATGTGTACTCTCCAGGAAATATTTAGTGGAAATATAAGTATAACCTTCAGAAAGGACTGTCACATATCTTATTTTTTCTCTAGTAATTGTTCTGTTCAATGGACATTTGGAATAGCTAAATTCTTTGCAATCTCTCAGTTTACTGTGTTGAGCTTGGTTTCATTGTCTGAATGTCCTACTAATATACATACTAGTTGTTAAAGGTCACAGTTGCTGCTGCAGTTTTAGATCCCCAGTATTGTTCAAATTTTCCAGTGTATCTTTTTCTTTTTCATGATTGAAGAAGATCCTTGATGAATGGCTATAACTAAGACTGATGAAAGGGTCTAAAATCTACCTTCAAAAGTGTACCTTTGTTTGTTTGTTTGTTTGTTTTCCAGTCTTATTGTTAAAAATAAGTGTGGTTTTAGTACAGAATCAGAGATGGAGGATATCAGAAATGGGGAAAGTCAGGAGGAAAAGGATGAAAATTTGAAAGAAAAGCAGAAGTTTCAATTGGGAGTGAAGGAGGAAGCAGAGGAGCAAAAGGAGGAAGACATTTTATTTTATAAGTGCAATGACTAGATGGACAGGATAAAAATGGATCCAAAAGTCAGATTGTTTTAAGTTTCCACATTTTCATTAGTTGTAGCCAAATAATTCTTTAGTTAAGCTATATGTTATTAAAAATTCATCTAGAATCTTATTTATACCAAATTTAAAAAGTAGATCTTTAAATGTAGTATTTCTTGAACTGATATGTCCCAAAATATATCAATAATGTCAGTTAAATGTATTGCTTCTTCATGTTCTGTCTCGGGTCCCTTATAAGAATTTAGCCATCTCTAGCCACTGACCAAACAACCTATGTCCTCTGGAAGAGATAGTGTTTGAAGGTTTTGTCACAGAAATAGGAACAGGAGAAAAAGATAGACATGGGGAAGAATCTTTGAACTTCATGATCTCCTTGCTGTCCAAGGGATTCTCAAATCTTCTTCAGTACCACAGTTCGAAAGCATCAGTTCTTCAGCACTCAGCATTCTTTATGGTTCAACTCTCACATCCGTACATGAGTACTGGAAAAACCATAGCTTTGACTATACTGACCTTTGCTGGCAAGTGATGTCTCTGCTTTTTAATATGCTGTCTCAGTTTGTCATAGCTTTTCTTTCAAGAAGCAAACATCTTTTAATTTAAAAAAAAATAGAATGAAAAGAATAGAATATTTGTTGATTATACATTTGTCAATCATTCTACAAATATTTATTAAGCATCTAGTATATTCCAGGCTCTTTTCTACATCCTTGGGATGTGGCAGTAAACAAAACAAAGGACTTACCTTCATGGAGTTTGGTATCTAATGAGGTTGACAGAGAGTAAACAATAAAGAGATTCAGTTCAGTTCAGTTCAGTTCAGTCGCTCAGTCGTGTCCAACTCTTTGCGACCCCATGAATCACAGCACACCAGGCTTCCCTGTCCATCACCAACTCCTGGAGTTCACTCAGACTCACGTCCATCGAGTCAGTGATGCCATCCAGCCATCTCATCCTCTGTCATCACCTTCTCCTCCTGCCCCCAATCCCTCCCAGCATCAGAGTCTATTCCAATGAGTCAACTCTTCGCATGAGGTGGCCAAATCTCTAGTAAAATGTCAAATGGTAATGAGTGTTATAAATAAAACAGAGCAAAAGGGTAGAGAGTGATAAACGTGGTGCTGACTATTTTACGGTGGTCAGGGATGGCTTTTTTGAAAAAAACTACATCTGAGGAAATTATAACATTATGTACAAGTTCAATTAACATCACCAAACTAGCCACAGTCATAAATATATAAAGTAGAAAATGTGTCGAAAAAATGCACACAAAAATCAAATAATTTACTGTTAGAAATAAAACTAATCAAAGCTTTTGTTATTATTTCAAAGGATTTAGAGCAGTGGTTCTCTGTGGGATGCACATTTGAATCATCTGGGGAGCTTTAAAATTTACTGATATCTGGGTCTCACCCCTAGAAATTGATTTCATTGGACTGGGGAACAGCCTGTGAATTAAAGTTTTTAAAAGCTCCCTAGTTGATTATAATGTACAGCTAAGGTTGAGAACAACTGAATTCTAAAAGATTCAAGAAACTACACCTAAAATTGATATATTTAACTTTAATTGCTTGTCCCTATTCCTATCCACTTGCTGATGATGATACTAATCATAAGTGGGCAAAATGTATGCAAAGACTGTAGAAGGATATAAAAAATGCTCATTTGGAAAAATTAAGTATTAGCTACATTATAAACTTTCTCTTTCCGACACAAGATCAATAATATTGAAGCAGAATCTAACACTGAAGAATTCTTCTACATGTCTAGAATATGCTAAATGATGTCTGTCTCATTTTATTCAGATCCAAAATATCAAAGCTTCCTAGAAGGTGTTAGTGGTAAAGAACCTGTCTGCCAATGCAGGAGGCGTAACAGATGTGGGTTTAATCCCTGGGTTGGGAAGATCCCCTGGAGGAGGGCACAGCTAACCCCTCCAGTATTCTTGAATACTGGAGAATCCCATGAACAAAGGAGCTGGCGGACTACAGTCCATAGGGTCACAAAGAATCAGATATGCCTGAATCGAATTAGCACACACCCAAATGTTCAAGACAATTATCTTATCCATCTTTACATTATCATTGTTCTTCATCTTGAGCTTAGCCCAGGGGTTTTAAGGACTTCGTATTCATTTGGATCTTTGAAAATTTTTGTACAATCTAAAATCAAAACAGTCTATAGTCACAAGAAAAAAATAGCTTTTTTTTCCCCAAGAAAAATAATGAAGTTATTCTTATTCATCCAAGATCAAAACTCTAGAGTCCAGATGGCCAAAGCATCATTTCAGAAAAGTCATCTGTCACACTTAGAGCATGTGCAGTTTTCAAAATCAGTATTCACATGCTTGAAAAAAAAGTGACTTGAAGAGAGGCAGCACCTGGTTTAAACTTGCTTCATCATTAGCTCTAACTTTCTGAGTAATCATCTCAATCAGGCATAGGATAGAAACTAAATTAACTCTAATATTCCAGTGGATGGAATTAAAAGATAGATAGCAGCTGTTTTTTCTGTAGTCTTAAATGAAGAGACTTACTGAAAGCTTTTTGATATTTCAGAAACATGCCCAGGTTATACTTCAAACTAAATAAATGAGACAATCTTTTATTAACATCTCTATTCAACTAAATGTTTGCTACCAAGAAAATAACATAAAACTATATTTTAAGATGTACTATGACTATATCTTAAAGGATGTTTTTAAGAAAGATCATATGATTATTTTGAATAAAAAGAAAACCTTATCTCGACAAATGTGCTTTGATGTCAAAAGAAGTGAGGTTTAAAATGTAAACATATAATAATTTCCAGTAGTACCCATCAGGATCTTGAAAATGTCATATATAGACTATACTTATTTTTAAAGCAATTAATAACCTTTCTTTTTCAACTAGTCAATTAAAAGGAAGTCTTTTTTTTTTTTTTTTTTTTTGCTTTTAAAGAATATTTTGAACTTAGTGAACTAAGGAACTTAGTTCAGTTGAAGGAACTTAAGTGAACTTAAGTGAACTTTAGTTCACTTAACTTACAGGAACTAAGAAGTTCCTTTGCTATTCTGGCTGCATTTCTCTCCTAGTGTGCACCAAGACATTTTGTAACTTAGAAACTGGATTCTCTAGCTACTTTCTTCCTATCTCTTGACCTGGTATCTAATGTTATCCAAATTCATTTTCTATTAAATATATTCAGAATGTGAACTAAAAACTGTAACCATGTTGCAACCAAAATATAATACCTTAATTTTTTTTTATTCTATTACCTCACAGTGTGGAGAAGGCAATGGCAACCCACTCCAGTACTCTTGCCTGGAAAATCCTATGGACGGAGGAGTCTGATGGGCTGCAGTCCATGGGGTCGGGAAGAGTCGGACATGACTGAGCGACTTCACTTTCATGCATTGGAGAAGGAAATGGCAGCCCACTCCAGTGTTCTTGCCTGGAGAATCCCAGGTATGGTGGAGCCTGGTGGGCTGCCATCTATGGGGTCGCACAGAGTCAGACAAGACTGAAGCGACTTAGCAGCAGCAGCAGCATTACCACACAGTGACAGCAGCCTTTGGAAAAAAAATAGCAATTATTGATCACCCACTCATATTATTTTTATTTTAGGTAAGGAAGCTAAGACTCAGAAATATATCTTGCTCAAAGTCACACAGTAAGTATTGGGTATCATATTCCAATCCCAGATCATTCTGATTCCAAAGACCAAATTCATGCTTCTTTACAACATTTTCTTTGGATCTATTTTTACCTCACTGGCAGGACTGTGTGGAGTGGGAAGGAAGATGTGGGGACATAAACACATAGCACCTTTGGAATTAGAAAACTAATTCTAATTTTACCCCCTCAAATTCTGTTTTGTCCTCGTAGATGTTAAAGTGTGCTCTAAGAGACTATTTCCTTTTCTCTCTTTTGAATTACAATTTTGTCTACTGCATATTTTAGAATAAAAATCTTTAATCTTTTAGCCTATTTCTCAGTATTGTTTAAACAAAGTTCAGTTCAGTTCAGTCCCTCAGTTGTGTCCGACTCTTTGCGACCCCATGAATCGCAGCATGCCAGGCCTCCCTGTCCATCACCAACTCCCGGAGTTCTCTCAAACTCATGTCCATTGAGTCAGTAATTCCATCCAGCCATCTCATCCTCTGTCATCACCTTCTCCTCCTGTCCCCAATCCCTCCCAGCATCAGAGTTTTTTTTCCAGTGAGTCAACTCTTCGCATGAGGTAGCCAAAGTACTGGAGTTTCAGCTTTAACATTATTCCATCCAAAGAATACCCAGGACTGATCTTCTTGAGAATGGACTGGTTAGATCTCCTTGCAGTCCAGGGGACTCTCAAGAGTCTTCTCCAACACCACAGTTCAAAAGCATCAATTCTTCATCACTCAGCTTTCTTCACAGTCCAACTCTCACATCCATACATGACCACAGGAAAAACCATAGCCTTGACTCGATGGAACTTTGTTGGCAAAGCAATGTCTATGCTTTTGAATATACTATCTAGGTTTGTCATAACTTTCCTTCCAAGGAGTAAGCGTCTTTTAATTTCATGGCTGCAGTCACCATCTGCAGTGATTTTGGAGCCCCCAAAAAATAAAGTCTGACACTGTTTCCACTGTTTCCCCATCTATTTGCCATGAAGTGACGGGACCAGATGCCATGATCTTCGTTTTCTGAATGTTGAGCTTTAAGACAACTTTTTCACTCTCCTCTTTCACTTTCATCAAGAGGCTTTTGAGTTCCTCTTCACTTTCTGCCATAAGGGTGGTGTCATCTGCATATCTGAGGTTATTGATATTTCTCCCGGCAATCTTGATTCCAGCTTGTGTTTCTTCCAGCCCAGCATTTCTCATGATGTACTCTGCATATAAGTTAAATAAGCAGGGTGACAATATACATCCTTGATGTATTCCTTTTCCTATTTGGAACCAGTTTGTTGTTCCATGGCCAGTTCTAACTGTTGCTTCCTGACCTGCATATAGGTTTCTCAAGAGGCAGATCAGGTGGTCTGGTATTCCCATCTCCTTCAGAATTTTCCACAGTTTATTGTAATCCACACAGTCAAAGGCTTTGGCATAGTCAATAAAGCAGAAATAGATTTTTTTTTTTTTCTTTTCTGGAACTCGCTTGCTTTTTCGATGATCCAGTGGATGTTGGCAACTTGATCTCTGGTTCCTCTGCCATTTCTAAAACTAGCTTGAACATCTGGAAGTTCAGGGTTCACGTGATGCTGAAGCTTCCCCACGTCTGAGGTCAGGGGTGGCAGCCGAGAGGAGCTACCCTGTGTCCAAGGTCAGGGGCAGTGGCCAAGAGTGTCAGGCTGTGACAGCGCAGGAGCAGCCGAGAGGAGCTACCCCACCCCTGATGCCAGGGACAGCGGCTGGGAGGAGCAACCCCACATCCAAGGAGCAGTGGCTGTACAGGCGCAGGAGGGCCTAGCGGAGCTATTCCACGGTCAAGGTCAGGAGGGGCGGCAGTGAGGAGATACCCCTCGTCCAAGGTAAGGAGCAGTGGCTGCACTTTGCTGGAGCAGCCATGAAGAGATACTCCACGTCCTAGGTAAGAGAAAGCCAAGTAAGACGGTAGGTGTTGCAAGAGGGCATCAGAGGGCAGACGCACTGAAACAAAGTTAGGTCTAACTTAATTCAGATACCATTAAATATAGTTCTTTTGTATGTACAGTTATTAGAACAAGAGCTGCAATATTTGAAACACATATGTATGTATGGATATGGGACATCCTTCACATTTCAGTGAAACCAGTAGGATTATATTAAAAGAAGTAATCATCAGTAGTTGAACCTACAGTCTGAACATTCTTTACTCTGTATTTTAATTGAAACTTTTCTTTGGAAAAAAGGAATTATTCAATATATTTTCTATTAACTCCAGAAACATAACTGAAAACTATTATGTGAATTATTAAGAAATTAGCATTCCATTTTATACAAACATATTTAAAATATGGAATTTGTATTAACCACTAAAATTTTATAATAATTTAAAGGATGAACATTGAATGTTTCTGTATCAAATTGCTCCTTTTCAAACACTTTTTTTGGTATGAATAAGCTAAAATGAATAAAATCAAACATTTGCCTAGATTAATAAAAATCTTTAGTTGCAAAACATTTTACAATGAAATATTAGAAATATTCATAAAGCAAAATTCTAAAGTGTTGCATATGTTGACCTTTCAAATAAACATTTTATTATAAACAAAGATGGAGCCATATTAACTTGCAGCAATGGTGACAAGGAGACACTTTCTCATCTGATCCTAAATTTAGTATGATAATTTTTTTCTGTAATTCAATAAAATTACCCTAGATTAAACAATTTTTTTCTTTCACATTTTCTCAAGGTGGTATGAAGTTATTGTCTATATAGCTGTGCTAAACTCACAGAGCTAATTTTAATTTCATATATGAATAGTGCACTCATGCTGGGGTCCAGCCCCAGCAGGATCCACGGGTAACCTCAGGATGACAGCTTAGGTGATAAGAATAGCAAAGCAAAGAGAACAGAGGCTTGATCTTCCTTGATTAACACAGAAAGCCAATAAAGCTCCTGTGTTCCAAGGAGTCATCCTGAAAGAAGAACAGAGAGAGAAAAGGAGGGAAAAGAAAGAAAAGAACGACATGGGGAGACCAAGCTTCAGTGAGCGAGGCCCATAACTTTATTTTCAAAAGGAACTTTTATACCTTGACTTGTACATAGAGGGAAATGAAAGATGCAAAGTCATACAGAGTCAGCCCAAACATTACATCTGTTTTGTCTTTATCGAAACCAGGATTTTTTTCTTCATACCTTTCCCATAAACAATGCTGTGTACAATATCTTTTGGCCTTGGAGGCCTGTGGACATTTTATGACACTTTTTTGATAAAGGCTGATCAGCCATAAAACTTATTTTCCCTTGAAGTGTTTCTTTTTTATTTTTTTTTTAGTCTCAGAAAGTACTAAACAGAGTTACCTTCGCACGGAGCAAAGGTGCAGTGGGTCACAAAAAAAGAAAGAACCAATTAGCTCAAAGGTCTGATGTGGTTAATTCTAAGGCTACTATTTGTTTTTCTTACATTCCAACTATGTTAACTAATGTACCCTCAGGTGTACAATGGATAAGGGATATGGGCACTTGGCAGCAAGCATGAAGCCCTTTACCAGTACTGTCCATTTTAATAATTTTTTATCTCTTAAAGGGCTCTATGTTCATTAGGACTTTTAGAATGTTTTGACTTCCTGTGCCTTTCAAGCTTGGGGTTGTGAACAATCATGTATGTTCATTGAAAGAGTATGGATAAACCTGTCAGGCAAGCTAGAATGCCAACAGAGGGGTTAAAATAGAATTTGTTTTTTTTTTTCATGTCCAGGAGACTTATTAACTAAAGACATAAGTTGACTTTTTTCCAGAGAAAGGTGGTCAGGGGTAGCCCCCTGTTAATGTCAGAAGAGTTGGTAAAAGGCACAAAATAGTACGACAGACAGATTCTGGTTTTGGGATAGATGCTCGAGCAGATCCATAAAATCTCATGAGGCCTGATCCACCTTTGCCTGTCAGGTCCTCTCTGCATGACCTTTGTCATGGGTGGGATCTCTCATGGTGGCTCCCGGCATCTCCCCCTTTTTTATTTTTTAAGGCAGCCAGATGTAATTTAGTTGTGACCTTCTGAGTGTTCTGTCGAAGAGTTCTGACAATACAAGGAAGAATAATTATGAGAAGCAGAATTAGAGCAGCCACAGAGGCATAGCTAAAAATAGTAGACAGAATGTTTTGTTTGTTTGTTTGTTTGTTTTAAATAAAGTTAGAAAATGTATGAAAAAAGTCATTTGTTGCTCTTGTGGCAGTAAAATCTAATTGGGAATGTTTCATGTGATTGTGAAGTTTTTCTAAATCTGGACTAATATTGGAACTATTCCATACCCCCAAAATGTGGTTTTTAATCTTCTCTCTGTTATAATTTATCTCGTTCACTTTTAGGGGTGTTACACAAATCCACCTGTAGTCGGCATGACAGGACAATGTCAACTTTACTTTTAATGTCTGTAATTTAGTCTCAATATGTGTTGCCGCTTCTTTCAGGGCATCTACTTGTATTTTTAGTTTTTTATCTATAACTTTTTGTGTTGTCAGTGCTAAAGAGACATTTTTAGACACAGTATTAACATATTGAGCAGTATGTACTTGTTGAATCAATGATATTGTTGTCACAGTAACAGAAGTAATTGTAGTTATTAAAGCTGATATTTCCAAGATAAGTAAGCCCCCGAACTGTCGTGATTGCATCAAATCTTGTAATTGTTGCAACACAGCAAGACCATAGTTATCATACCAATAAGTCAGAGTCACAGGCACCATAAGTTAAGGCGGACGTTGTAACACCACAAAGGAGCAAAAATTATATTGAGGGGTCCAACAAGATGAGAGCATACATTGTTCACAAGATACTATATTAGGTCTACTTCTTTTTTACTGACCGCTTTGGCCCTGATCACTATGTCTGCATTGTAAAATGCCTGTTGTGGATGCACCAGGGAGCAGCTGCAGGCGTCGGCCCAGGGGAGCAGCGTCCCCAGCAGTAGGAGGCAGAACATGAGCAGCAGGCTGTGGGCTGTGGCGCCTATGGCGGGCGGAGGGGCGGGGGTCACGAACTTGGGCTAGCCGCTGCCTGGGCTTGGAGCGTTTTTTTCTCACCATCTGGAGCTGTGCTGGTCTGGACGGCACTCTGTGGGTGCGCTCTCCTCTCCAGCCCTCACTCGCAGCACAAACTTTTTTGGCTTTAGGTCATGGGGTGCAGCGAGGAGGGTGCGGGGCTCAACTGGCAGCATGGAGGCGAGAGCTGACTGGAGGATTGTGACATGGTGAATTAGTCTGTCTGGGGTCCAAATTGGCGAATCTGTGTCCTGAGGAAAAATATAAACATACCCTCTTCCACAAGTTAACAACACATCTGGCTGGGATATGAAATACATAACTTAAACCAGCTGCATTTTAATGGTCTATTTTGTGAGAATTTTTGGCCTTGTCAATCTTTTTATGTAAGTTTAAAGCAATTACTTTAGTCAATGTATCTGCCAAAACATTACTATTATTTTTTTTTGTAAAGGGCCAGACAAGCCAGAATGGGCTCTAATATGTCCCACAAAATATTTTTTATCTCTGTGTTTAAACTCTTTTTGTAAATCACATAACAAGGAGAAGATAGTAGTTTTATTTTCTGGAATATTAGCAGTCTCTATATGAGGAAATAACCCTACAATATATCGGGAGTCAATCAAAGGATTGAAGGTGTGGTGTCTTAAATGTTGAAAAGCCTAAATAACTGCTCGTAGCTTTGCCCTGACATTTTATTCTCTTAAATTAAAAGATCTTTTAAAGGCCTTGGAGCTGTAATTTTCTGTACCCAAAAGGCTAGATCACTAAGTCCGAATGTTCTGTGGCCCTTAGCTTGAGAAGTCAAGGTTTTTCTTGTCTGATAATAAGGTAAAAGTAAAAGCTGTTACTCTTTGACCTTTATTAATTTGTATAGTTTTGGAAGGCAGCGAGATCAAACTTTATTTTTTTCAATATAATTAGAATCTACTACACCAGGCACCAACTAAATGTTTTGAAAAGAAAGCGAGCTACGCCTCAGCACAAATCTTACAATGTCTTTAGGTAGGGGGCCAGCCACTCCCATTGGAATTGGAGTAACCAGCATATCAGGAGTTAATATTGTTGTTAAGTCCCCTTACGATTCCGCTTTTCTCCCAGCCTGGGTGAGGCCCCCCTGAGGGTTTTTTTTTTTTTTTTTTTTTTTTTCTAGGAGCACGCTCTGTATATTGTGCATGCATCTGCTTTAAAAGTTCCTTTGTTTTTGATGGTGTCTCTTCTTCAGACGATCTCTCTTTCTCTTACCCTGTCTATCTCTCTCTAGTCTCACCTTTTGTCTCCTTGTTGCTGGCATTTGAATCTCTTGTCCCTCTCAGTCTCTCTCTCACTCCTTCTCTCTTCTGCAGCACCCCCACCCCGCATACCACTTTTTCTCCCAGTCTTTCTTGTTTCTGTCCAGTCTTTTCTCTGGGACTCACAGAGTTTTCGTCTTTAAGTCTCCATCCCCTTTTCTCTCTCTCGCTCCCTCACTGCCTCACCCTGTCTCTCCCTCTCCCTAACAATCTCTTTCTCTTTTTTTCCGTGGCCCTCCACGATGCTGTTTTCTCCTCTCCCGGATTCTCCTTCTCACTTTCTCTCTTCCTTGCAAACTTGCCAGCCACCCACAGGTACAATCCCAACCGCCCGGCGTTACAATCTCAAATTACTTACCCTTTAGATTTATGAGCAGGATTTAAAGCATCTCTAATCATGTTCTATGAAGAAAAGGTGTCAGTGGGGACTTTTTCTGGGCCATGAAAAGTGTAATCAGATTTAAAGGTTTGTGCAGAGTAGGAGGGGGCTTGCCAGGGTGCTCGGCCACAGTGGACACTATTCTTGTTCAAATGTAAAAAAGGATTGAACATTAGTTTTTTATTTTAACCTTAATTCCTCTTTTGCTTAACAGTTTCTAAGGCTACTATTTGTTTTTCTTACATTCCAACTATGTTAACTAATGTACTCTCAGGTGTACAATAGATAAGAGATATGGACACTTGGCAACAAACATTGGCCCAATAATAAAGCCCTTTACCAGTACTATCCATTTTAATAATTTTTTTATCTCTTAAAGGACTCTATGTTCATTAGGACTTTTAAAATGTTTTGGTTTCCCGTGCCTTTCAAGTTTGGGGAGTTGTGAACAATCATGTGTGTTAATTGATAGAGTATGGATAAACCTGTCAGACAAGCTAGAATGCCAACAGAGGGGTTAAAATAAAAATATTTTTTTTCATGTCCAAGAGACTTATTAACTAAAGCTCTAAGTTGACTTTTTCCAGAAAAAAATGGTCAGGGGTAGCTCCCTGTTAATGTCAGAAGAGTTGGTAAAAGGCACAAAATAGTAAGACAGACAGATTCTGGTTTTGGGATAGATACTAGAGCAGATCCAGAAAATCTCATGAGGCCTGATCCACCTTTACCTGTCAGGTCCTCTCCGCATGACCTTTGTCATGGGTGGGATCTCTCGTGGTGGCTCCCAGCACATTCACATGTTTCAAAATTCAAAAAATACAAAGGAGTGTAATAATAATTTTCTGCTTCTGTTCCCAGCTGCCCTCCGTGCTCATATACTATAAATATTACTATTACTTGTTTCATGTCATTCCGGAGATATTTATTTCAAATAAAAGCAAGTTCATGTCTATATATCTTAATCTCACTCCTCATTATTTTTACACAAATGATAACATACAAACCACACTCTTCTATATCTAAATTTTTCATTTAATATATTTTGGAGATTTTTCTAGATTCATGCATGAAATACACCCTGATTCTATATTAAAAATGTACTTTGTTCCATTATGCAAATATATCCTGTACTGTTAATTTATTTAATTAGCATTTTCTTCATGACTGCAATGGATAACTTTTTACAGTAGCCATTTTGTACATGTTTAACAATATCTGTGTAATAAATCCCTTGAAGGAAATCGCTGGATATACTATTAAATGCAATTGTAGCTGGTCTACCTGGTTTCCACAGATGTTTCCTCTGTTAATACTCTCTGTAGAACTCTTTAGTAATATAACAGAATCTATTACTCACCCTAAATTCAACATATCTTCACTAGTCTATAACTAATTCCTTTGGTTGCTTCTTTCAAATTTTGTCATCTTTGATAATTCATTTTCACTTATCCACCACAACAAATTAATCAGGTACTCTTGTTAGCTCTACCTTCATACTATACAGACAGTTTGGCCACTTTTTACACAGCCCCTCTAATCCAAGGAACCCTCAACTCTGGTTTGGATAACTGCAATTGACCCTTTACTGGCCTTCCTATATTAGTCTCAAGCCCCTACATTCCCCTCCTCTCTCCCTAGAATATCTGAGATATTTTTTTAAAAAATTCTGCCTAATCATTTCAAATTTCTTGCTAAAAACCCTTCACTTGGTTGTAATGTCACTCAAGACAATTACCAAAGTCTTTGAAATATGCCTCTGTATGATATGAATATTTATAAAGAACAAATATAGCTATTGTACCTGTTGTGTGCCACTTGATTTTTATCTCAGTTTATCTTTGACATCTGTTTCTTTTTCCTGTTTGCCTATGCATATCTCCCTTCTGCCCATCGATGCACATGCCTAAAAATTGATACTTTGGTTCATTTCTAAGATTCTGCAAAGAGCAGTCTATAACTTGATTAGTTTAAATTATAAGGAAAGAATCCTATTGGCTTGTCTATGTTGGGGAGGGAGTGTGGATTTGGCATTAGCAATCTCTCAGCTGAGGATGTGGAGGTTACTTCCAAAGAAGGAGCATGAATTTGGCAGGCATTTCTCATATGTCCACTGTAGCCTGAAACATACTATTAAATAATAATCCTTTCCATAATTTTGGCATTTTTTTAATTAAAACTTTCTCATATCTTTATGCAGATCCTTCAGAGAACCTTTGCATTTTAATATGTATTTATATCAATAGAGCAAATGTCATAGGAAAATAAGGATTTGAAATAATTAAGTAGAAGAGAAATAGCCTTAAGGCTGGAGAAATTTTACTTGATTTTTTATAACCTTCACTTACCATATGAATTGATAGTCACTAAAATGACAAAATATGCTGTGTGTCTTATTTTCACAAAAATGTATAAGAACCTCATTAGCTTTTGCAGTGTGATTTTGATATAATGTTGCCTAGAGGTAGAGGGAATAAAAGGAGATGATTTTTTCAAACAATTTCTAATACTACTGCTTTAAATATAATTTAAAAAATGAAGGAAATGGCAACCCACTTCAGTATTCTTGCCTGGAAAATCCCACGGACGGAGAAGCCTTGTAGGCTACAGTCCATGGGTTTGCAAGAGTCCGACACGACTGAGTAACTTCACTTTCACTTTCTATTGTGAACTATTTAAAATAAACAGAAAGTATAAAGAATTATTAAATAAATCTCCACTTAGTAGCTTAGAAAATAAACTACCACAAATACAGTTAAAACCCCCTCTGTTCTCTATGCAATTACTTTACCCTTCAATTCTCCATATTTGCCCTTACCTGACATCATCATAATCACTATTCTGAATTTCTTTTTGTTATACATTCTTTGGGAAGAAAAGACAATTGCTCAAAATTACAGGTTTCCTTTTCTCTGTGTCAGTCTACTTCATCAGAATATATTTATATCCCCTCCCTTCTAATTAAGAACTATATTTTCAAATTAGTTTTACTCACTTTTTACCATTAAAAAGCTTTATAAAAACAAAGATATGGAAATGCATTCTAATTTAGAAAAATAATGTCATCTATTGGTTATTGTTCTTTTTTGGCCTCAGCTTAAATGAAAGTTAGAAGGGACTCAAATCATTTCTTGGACTGACTGAGATTTTCTTCCACTTATCAGGTCAGATATGGTAACCCAGGAGAGGCAATAAGAAGAGTTGGTAATTGAATTTTTTTTCTGTCCTAAGGGATAAATGAAATTTCTTATTCCAACACTCCATATAAAATATTATTTTCTTCCAGCATATGAGGATTTGGCTTTTATTTGTCTTTATTCTTTTGTTAAAAGTTGTACTTTTTGGTTCTGTTTTGGTTTAAGGTATATATAATCATTGAAGGTTAAATTGTTTTGCATAAATATGTTGCATTATTTTAATATTTGATTCCTCATTTACAAAATGGTTTAGTTTAGAGAAATCCTTTTAGTATTATTTCCTGCATTATTATTTTTAAATCCAGAACTCACTAAATCATTTCATTCACATTGCCATGATTTCTTTGACTTGGGAAAGTAAATCAGATTTCTATTTTTATATGTAACAAAAATATGTTAAGAGAAAGGAAAATATGATGCTTTACAGTTATGGAGAATGATTTTTTATTATTGTTATAGTTATGTCTTGTGAAAGGCATATTGTATGCCAAGATGTATTGTAGGCGTTCTGAATTGGGATTTTCACATAAACAAGTCCTCATTTACTTTTGCAGTTTTTTTCCACTTCCAAGAAAAAATATCCTATTTTTCTGCTATTTGGAATGTTTATATTCAACACGCAATTTTCATTTTTGATCAGATAGACAAACTTTCCTCTTTTAAGGTTGTCAAAGATGAGATTCCAGTTTGGCATATAACGATCTTAGAATATACCACTTTAACAAGTAAAAGGCTGAACAAACTGAAAAATCAACAATTCTTCTTAGATCTGTCAGAGAAGCAAAGTTACAGAGCAAAGCACTGCCTCCAAGTTTGGAGAGCCAGATGGGCTGATACAGAGAATTGTAATTTAGAAGAAGAGAAAATCACAAGCAGAAATGTGATAGTAACTACTACCAGGAAAGGAAAACTTGAACTGTAATTGATAAATTGCTGTAGACTCATTGTGAAAAACTGAGAATTAAAATTTCCATGGGAACCTAGTCATAGGTGTTATCCCTACACTTTTGTGAGTTTTACCTCTATCAGTTCTTCACAGTGAATATTTGAGAAAAATCCCTGTTTGCTTCTGGTAGAGGGAGTGGACAATCATTTTTAAATAGTCAGGGTACTCTGTTCTTCTAAAGAAAGACTGCCCTCAGAAGAAACTATTTTACCAGAATCTAATCTTCTGGAGTTTTATAAAAAGCTAACCTAAAAAGGGGAAAATAAATACCCAAGTTTAGCTTCTCTTAGCCTTTCATGTGGGGAAAGGGAAACACCTGACTTCAGTCCCCCCTAGTGATCCTGTTCCACGTAAGAGTGGGGAAAATAAAACTAGAAGCATTGTTGAAGTTCACAGTCCAAGTACACAGGCTCAATAAAGAACAGAACTAATCATAGGATTATAGAATGCTTCCTCGGACCACATAGCTTACCTCTACATTACTAAAAGAATATTTACATCATTTGTATCTTTTACCAAGTACATAATGTCTTCATTTCAAGAGGAAAATTAAAAGGCATACAAAAGGCAAAAAAAAAAATAGTTTGAAGAGACTAAAAAAGCCTCAGACCCAGAGTCAGATATAGTAGGAATGTTGAAACTTCCAGACCAGGAATTAAAAAACAAAACTATGATCAATATGTTGAGTGCTTTAATGTAAAAATTAGACAGCATTCAAGAATAAATGGATAATGTAAACAAAGAGATGGAAATTCTAAGAAAGAATCATAAAGAAATACTAGCGATCAAAAGCACTGTAGCAAAAATGAATAATGTATCTTATGAGTTCATTAGTTGACTTGGACATGGCTGGGAGAAAAATCCCTGAGCTTGAGAATGTTACACTGGAAACTTACAAAGCTGAAAAGCAAAGCAAAAAAAAAAAAAAAAAAAAAAAGAGTCTATAAGAACTGTGAGACAACTACAAAATGAGTAACACATGTGTAATTGGATTATAAGGAGAAGAAAGAAAGGAACATAAATATTTCAAGTGATAATGATTAAGCATTTCTTCAAAATTATGTCAGATATGAAACAAAAGCTTCAGGAACCTTAGAGACCAACAAGCAGGATAAATATATAAACAAAACAAACAAGCTGTCTGTTTTTGTAAACAAGACAAAAACAAAACAAAACAAACTGTACCTAGGCATATCATATTAAAACTTTCAAACTTCAAAGATAAAGAAAAACTGAAAAAAGCTAGATGGAAAAAAACACCTTATTTATAGAGGAGCAAAGATAAGAATTGCATGCAACTGCTCCTTAGAAAACATGCAAACAGGAAGAAAGTGTAGTGAAATGTTTAAAGTGTTAAGAGGAAAAATGCAAGAACCTAGAATTCTGTATCCTACAAAAATATCCTTCAAAAGTGAAGAAGAAATGAAGCCTTTCTCAGACAAAAAAGCATTGAGGGATTTGTTGCCAATAGACATGCCTTTTGAAAATATTAAAGGAAGTTCTTCAGAGAGAAGGAAATTGGTATAGGTGAGAAATATAACTATAATAAAGAAATAAATAATTTTATGTTGTTTTTCTACATGTATAATTGAATAAATGAAGGTAAAAAATACTCTATATATTATATATAGATTTATGTTTACTTATGTATACATGGAATAAATGACAGTAATAATACAATGGAAGAGAGGGAGGAATTACAAACATTTTGTTATTATATGGTACTTTCAGTATATATGAAGTGGTATAGCATTATTTAAAGTGGATTTGGATTGGTTTGGATTGGTAATAAGTGTATATTACAAACTGTAGGGCAAACAATAAAAAAAAGTTTTAATGCTGGCAATGATTTTTTAAATATGATACCTAAAGCACAAGTAACAAAATAAAAAATAAGTGTGACTACATCAAAATAAAATGCTTCTGCATAGCAAGATAAAAAATTGACAAAGTTTAAAAAAATATATAGAGAGAGGGGCAGTCCTAAGATGGCAGAAAGACAGGGAGACCACTTTCTCCTCCACAAATGCATCAAAAGTTCATTTGAATGCTGAGCAACTTCCACAAAACAACTTCTGAATGCTGGTAGAGGACTCCAGGCACCCAGAAAGGCAGCCCATTCTCTTTGAAAGGAGGTAGGACAAAATATAAAAGACTAAAAGAGAGACAAAAGAGTTAGGGATGGAAACCTGTCCCGGGGAGGGAGTTGTGAAGGAGGAGAAGTTTCCACACACTAGGAAACCCTGTTACCAGCAGGTCTGTGGGGAGTTTTGGAATCTCAGAGGGCAACATAACCTGGAGGGGAAAACACACACACACACACACACACACACACACACACACACACACAGAATACAAGCCTTAACCACAACTCCCAGTGGAGAAATAGCCCAGACGCTCAGGTCTGCCACCAGTAAGTGGGGGAGGTGCAGGTTGCATACTTCGGGTAAGGACAGGGCTTGAATGCCCTGAGGACAATCTGAAGGAGCTAACATGAGATAGCAACTCAACCTGTGGGATAGACAGAGACAGATAAAGAAGAGAAAGAACTTTCATGTGAAAAGCTCTAACCTAAGGCAAAGCCTGGCTGGTTCCCAGATAAAAAGGATTGAGAGAATACCAAAGGAGAGCTAGCCTGCTGTGGACTGGCCCATCCCCCACGGGAGGCAGAGAGGCAGGTGGGCAACAGCCAGAGCCAGAAGGCAAGAGGCAATCTTGGCCCCAGAGATAGCATCCACTGTGAGAAGGTTCCCAGTTGCTAACAAAGTCTGTCTGGGATTCTGGACAGTTGACATCTGCCAGAAGGGTCACAGCCTGAGATCAGCTCCCCAGATGAGACACGCTGCACACCTGAGATGGCACTCTCATGGCACACCCAGGAAACCGAGCAGCTGGGACCGGGGAGGTGATTAAGACACGCCGCCCACCTGGAACAGTGCACTCTCCAAGCACCTGGTCACCTGAGCTCCTCAGATCTGGGAAGGGCACAAAATTCAGGCCCAACCAAGTCTGTGCCTTTGTGGAGTACCCAAAAACCTGAACCTGAGCAGCTTAGATCTGGGAAGTGCACAAAACCCAGGGCCTGCTTTGGAAAGTTCCCCTTCAGAGCAACCTGGAGCCTGAGCAGTGTGGATAGGAAGAGCACACATGCTGTGAGTGGGGGCAAACCCAGTGTGGTCCATACAATGCGAGGACTCCCCACACAAGCCAGTGATTTTTTTTGCAGTGTTTATCCCTCCCCACAGCACAATTGAACAAGTGAGCCTAAATAAATGACCACCTTCCTACCCTTGTGTCAGGGCGGAAGTTAGATACTGAAGAGACCTGCAAACAGAAGAAGCCAAAATAAACAGAGGGAACAATTTTAGAAGTGACAGGTGCAACAGATTAAAACCCTGTAGTCAGCACCAAATACAATGGAAGGGCCTATAGATCTTGAGAAATATAAGACGGAACAAAGAACTATCTGAAACTGAACTGACCCCACACTTCCCACAACAGCTCCAGAGAAATACCTAGATATATTTTTACTATAATCATTTTTTTTAATTTTTAATGTTTTTTAAAACTTTAAAGTCCTCTATGAATCCTTTAATTTTCATTTTTACAACCTGCTATTACCTTGCATGGAGAAGGCAATAGCACCCCACTC
The DNA here is from genome assembly GCF_029407905.1 of Bubalus kerabau. Taxonomy (NCBI): domain Eukaryota; kingdom Metazoa; phylum Chordata; class Mammalia; order Artiodactyla; family Bovidae; genus Bubalus; species Bubalus kerabau. The sequence continues at coordinate 53,561,407 of NC_073647.1, read as the reverse complement.
CAGTACTCTTGCCTGGAAAATCCCATGGACGGAGGAGACTGGTAGACTGCCATCTCTAGGGTCGCACAGAGTTGGACACAATTGAAGTGACTTAGCAGCAGCAGTACCAGCACTACCTTGCAAAAACAAACAAAAAACAAACAAACCAAAAAAACATATTTTTAAAGCAAACTTAATATATATTTTTTAATATTTTTTGTTATTTTGTTTTGTTTTTTAAATAGTGTGTTTTTGAGAGTCTAGCCTCTACTCTAGATTTTTAATCTTTGCTTTTTGGTATTTGTTATCAATTTTGTACCTTTAAGAATATAATCTTCAGTACCCATTTTTACTTAGGGGTGTGATTACTGGCTTTTGACTCTCCATTTTCTCTCCCAGATCACCTCTATCTCCTCCCTCCCCCCTTTCTCTTCTCTATTTAACTCTGTGAATCTCTCTGGGTGTTTGGGCTGTGAAGACCACTTAGGGAACTGATTACTGGCTAGCTTGCTCTCTCCCATTTTGATTCCCCCTCTTCTTCTCCTGGTCATCTCTATCTCTCTCTTCTCCTCCCTCTTCTCTTATCAATGTAACTCTGTGAACCTCTCTGGGTGTCCCATAATGTGGAGAATATTTTCACCATTAAACTAGAAGTTTTATCATTAGTGCTATATAGATGGAGAAGTCTTGAGGCTACTGTAAGAATAAGACTGAAAGTCAGAGGCAGGAGGCTTAAACTCAAAACTTGAGAACACCAGAGAACTCCCGACTCCAGGGAAAATTAATTGACAAGAGCTCATCCAAAAGCCTCCATAACTACACTTAAACCAAGCTCCACCCAGGAGTCAACAAGTTCCAGAGCAAGACCTGTTACTTTAATTCTCCAGCGACACAGGAACATAGCCCAGAGCATTAAAATACAGGCTGCCCAAAGTCACACCAGACCCACAGACACCTCAAAACACACTACTGGACACTTCATTGCACTCCAGAGGGAAGAGATCCAGCTTCACCCACGAGAACAACAATGCAAACTTCCCGAACCAGGAAACCTTGACAAGCCACTAGTCCAACCCTACCCACAGGGAGCAACCTTCACAGTAAAAAGGAACCACAAACTTCCAACTTAAAGAAAGGCCACACCAAACAGAGCAATCTGAACAAAACGAAAAGGCAGAGAAATATTCAACAGGTAAAGGAACATGATAAATTCCCACAAAATCAAACAAAAGAGGAGGAAATAGGGAGTCTACCTGAAAAAGAACTCAGAATAATGATAGTAAAGGTGATCCAAAATCTTGAAAACAAAACGGAGTTACAGAGAAATAGACTAGAAACAAGGATTGAGAAGATTCAAGAAATGTTTAACAAGAACCTAGAAGAAATAAAAAAAAAGTCAATCAATAATAAATAATGCAATACCCGAGATCAAAAGCACTCTGGAGGGAACGACCAGTAGAATAACTGAGGCAGAAGATAGGATAAGTGAGGTGGAAGATACAATGGTGGAAATAAATGAAGCAGAAAAGATAAAAGAAAAAAAGAATTAAAAGAAATGAGAGCAAACTGAGAGAACTCTGGGACAATGTTAAACACCTCAAAATTCAAGTGATAGAAGTACCAGAAGAAGAACAAAAAAATAAAAGCCATGAGAAAATACTTAAAATACTTGAGGAGATAATAGTTGAAAACTTGCCTAAAATGAGGAAGGAAATAGCCAGCCAAGTCCAAAAAAACCCCAGAGGGTTCCAAACAAGATAAACCCAAGGTGAAGCACCCCAAAACACATATTGATCAAATTAATGAAGATTAAACGCAAAGAGTAAAGATTAAAAGCAACAAGGGAAAAATAACAAATAACACACAATGGGATTTCCATAAAGATACCAGCTGATCTTTCAAGAGAAACTCTTCAGGCCAGAAGGGAATGGCAGGACATATTTACAGTGATGAGAGAGAAAAACCTACAAACCAGATTACTATATGCAGGAAGGATCTCATTCAAATATGAAGGAGAAATTAAAAGATTTCCAGACAAGCAAAGCCTGAGAGAATTCAGCACCTCCAAACCAGCTCTTCAACAAATGCTGAAGGATCTTCTCTAGACAAGAAACATGGAAAAGGCATATGAACTCGAATCCAAAATAACAAAGTAAGTGGCAACAGGATCATACTTATCAATAATTGTTTTAAATGTAAATAGGTTAAATGGCCCAACCAAAAGACAAAGACTGGCTGAGGGACACAAAAAAAGACCCCTATATATGCTGTCTACAAGAGGTCCACCTCAAACCAAGGGACACATACAGACTGAAAGTGAAGGGCTGGAAAAATATATTTCATGAAAACGGAGACCAAAAGAAAGCAGGAGTAGCAATACTCATTTCAGACAAAATAGACTTTGAAATAAAGGCTGTGAAAAGAGACAAAGAAGGACACTACGTAATGATCAAAGGAGCAATACGAGAAGAATATACAACAATTTTAAATATATATGCTCCCAAAATAAGAGTTCCACAATATGTAATGCAAATGCTAAAAAGAATGAAAGGGTAAATTAACAGTAACACAATAATAGTGGGAGACTTTAATACCCCACTCACATTTATGGATAGATCAACTAAACATAAAATTAGCAAGGAAACACAAACTTTAAATGATGCAAAGGACCAGTTAGACCTAACAGATATCTATAGGACATTTCACCACAAAATAATGAATTTTACATTTTCTCAAGTGCACATGGAACATTCTCCAGGATTGATCACATCTTGGGCCATAAATGTAGCCTTGGTAAATTAAAAAAGAAAAAAAAAATTGAAATAATTTCATACATCTTTTCTGATCAAAATGCAGTGAGATTAGATGTCAACTACAGGGAAAAAGCTATTAAAAATACAAACATATGGAGGCTAAACAACATGATTCTAAATAACCAACAAATCACAGAAGAAATCAAAATATGCATAGAAACAAATGAAAATGAAAACACGAGAACACAAAACCTATGGGATTCAGTAAAAGCAGTGCTAAGAGGAAGGTGTTGCTAAAGTGTTTTCATGCCAACCAAGGTCCATCTAGTCAAGGCTATGGTTTTCCCAGTAGTCATGTATGGATGTGAGAGTTGGACTATAAAGAAAGCTGAACACCAATGAATTGATGCTTTTAAACTGTACTTTTAGAGAAGACTCTTGGGAGTCCCTTGGACTGCACGGAGATCCAACCAGTCCATCCTAAAGGAGATCAGTCCTGGGTGTTCATTAGCAGGACTGATGTTGAAGCTGAAATTCCAATATTTTGGCCACCTGATGTGAAGAGCTGACTCATTTGAGAAGATCCTGATGCTGGGAAAGATTGAGGGCAGGAAGAGAAGGGGACGACAGAGGATGAGATGGTTGGATGGCATCACTGACTCAATGGACATGAGTTTAGGTAGACTCTGGGAGTTGCTGACAAACAGGGAGGCCTGGTGTGCTGCGGTTCATGGGGTTGCAAAGAGTCAGACATGACAGAGTGACTGAACTGAAGTGAACTGAAGGGTAAGCTTCATAGCAATACAAGCTTAACTCAAGAAACAGGAGAAACATCAAAAAAAATAACCTAACTTTACATGTAAAGCAACATGAAAAAGAAGAAATGAAGAATTTCAGGGTGAGTAGAAGGAAATAAATCATAAAAATTAGGGCAGAAATAAGTGAAAAAGAAACAAAGTAGACTATAGCAAAAGTCAACAAAACTGAGAGGATAAATAAAATCAACAAACCATTAGCCAGAGTCATCAAGAAACAAAGGGAGAAGAATCAAATCAACAAAATTAGAAATGAAAATGGAGAAATCACATTAGACAAGACAGAAACACAAAGGATCATAAGAGACTAGTATCAGCAATTATATGCCAATAAAATGGACAACTTGGAGGAAATGGACACATTCTTAGAAAAGTATAACCTTCAAAAACTGAACCAGGAAGAAATAGAAACTCTTAATAGACCCATCACAAGCACATAAATCAAAATTCTCATCAGAAATCTTCCAACAAACAAAAACTCAGGACCAGATGGCTTCACAGCTGAATTCTACCAAAAATTTAGAAAAGAGCTAACAACTATCCTACTCACACTCTTCCAGAAAATTGAAGAGGAAAGTAAACTGCCCAACTCATTCTATGAGGCCATCATCACCCTAATACCAAAACAAGACAAAGTTGAAACCAAAAAAGAAAACTACAGGCCAATATTACTGATGAACATAGATGCAAAAATTTTTAACAAAATCCTAGCAAACAGAATCCAACACTATATTGAGAAGATCTTACATTATGATCAAGTTTGCTTTATCCCAGGGATGCAAGAATTCTTCAATATTTGTAAATCAATCAATATGACACACAACATTAACAAATTGAAAGATAAAAACTATACGATAATCTCAACAGATTCAGTGAAAGCCTTTGACAAAATTCAACATCCATTTATGGTAAAAACCCTCCAGAAAGCAAGCATAGAAGGGACATACCTCAACATAATAAATGTCATACCCACAGCAAACATTATCAATGGTGAAAAATTGAAAGCATTTCTCCTAAATTCAGGGACAAGACAAGGGTGCCAACTTTCACCACTACTATTCAACATAGTTTTGCAAGTTTTGGCTGCAGCAATCAGAGCAGAAAAACAAATAAAAGGAATCCCGGTTGGAAAAGAAGAAGTAAAGCTCTCACTGTTTGTGGATGACATGATTCTCTACATAGAAAACCCTAAAGACACCACCAGAAAATTGTTGGAGCTAATCAATGAATATAGTAAAGTTGAAGGATATAAAATTAATACACAGAAATCCCTTTCATTCCTATACACTAACAATAGAAAACGAAAGAGAAATTAAGGAAACAATTCCATTCACCATTGTGTTGAAAAGAATGAAATATTTAGGAATATTCTACCTAAAGAAAGAGAAGACTTATATATATATAAACTATAAAACACTGATGAAAGAAATCAAAGATGATACAAATAGATGGAAAAATATATGATGTTCATGGATCAGAAGCAACAATATACTGAAAATGAGTATACTACCCAAAGCAATCTATAGATTCAAAACAATTCCTATCAAGCTACCAACGGTATTTTTCAGAGAATTAGAGCAAATAATTTCACAATTTGTGCGGAATTACAAAAAAACTCGAATAGCCAAAGCAATCATGAGAAAGAAGAATGGAACTGGAGGAATCAACCTGCCTAACTTCAGACTATAATACAAAGCTACAGTCATTAAGTCAGTATGGTACTGGAATAAAGACTTAAAAATAGATCAGTGGAACAAAATAGAAAGCCCAAAAATAAATTCACACACGTATGGACACCTTATCTTCAACAGAGGAGGCAAAAATATACAATGGAGAAAAGACAATCTCTTTAAGAAGTGGTGCTGAGAAAACTGGTCAACCACTTGCAAAAGAATGAAACTAGAACAGTTTCTAACACCATACACAAAAACTCAAAATGGATTAAAAATCTAAAGGTAAGCCCAGAAACTATAAAATTCCCAGATAAAAACATAGGGAAAACTCTCTCTGACCTAAATCATATTAGGATCGTCTATGACCCACCTCCCAGAGTAATGGAAATAAAAGCAAAAAAAAAAAAAAAAAAAGGAGCGAATTATATTTAAAGGCTTTTGCACAATGAAGGAAACTATAAGCAAGGTGAAAAGACATCCTTCAACATCCTTAAGCATGGGAGAAAATAATAGTAAACTAAGCAACTGACAAAGAAATAATCTCAAAAATATACAAGCATCCCTCTGGGTCGTCCCAGTGCACCAGCCCCAAGCATCCAGTATTGTGCATCGAACCTGGACTGGCAACTCGTTTCATACATGATATTTTACATGTTTCAATGCCATTCTCCCAAATCTTCCCACCCTCTCCCTCTCTCACAGAGTCCATAAGATTGTTCTGTACATCAGTGTCTCTTTTGCTGTCTCATACTGGGATGACCCAGAGGGATGGAATAGGGAGGGAGGAGGGAGGAGGGTTCAGGATGGGGAACACATGTATACCTGTGGTGGATTCATTTTGATATTTGGCAAAACTAATACAATTATGTAAAGTTTAAAAATAAAATAAAATTTAAAAAAAAAAAGAAAAAAGAAAAAAATATATACAAGCAGCTCATGTAGCTCAGTTCCAGAAAAATAAATGACCCAATCAAAAAAATGGGCCAAAGACCTAAACAGACACTTCTCCAAAGAAGACATACAGATGGCTAACAAACACATGAAAAGATGCTCAACATCACACATTATCAGATAAATGCAAATCAAAACCACAGTTAGGTACTATCTCACACCTGTCAGAATGGCTGTTATCAAAAAGTCTATAAACAATAAAAGCTGGAGAGAGTGTGGAGAAAAGGGAACCTGTTTACACTCTTGGTGGGAATGCAAACTAGTATAGCCACTATGGAGAACAGTGTGGAGATTCCTTAAAAAACTGAAAATAGAACTGTCTTACGACCCAGCAATGCCACTGCTGGGCATACACACTGAGGAAATCAGAATTGAAAGAGACACGGGTACCCCAATGTTCACTGCAGCACTGTTTACAAATAGACAGAACACGGAAGCAACCTAGATGTCCATCAGCAGACGAATAGATAAGAAAGTTGTGGTACATATCCACAATGGAATATTACTCAGCTATTAAAAACAATGCATTGGAATCAGTTCTAATGAGGTGGATGAAACTGGAGCCTATTATACAGAGTGAAGTAAGCCAGAAAGAAAAACACCAATACAGTATCTTACTGCATATATATGGAATTTAGAAAGATGGTAACGATGACTGTATATGCGAGGCAGCAAAAGAGACACAGATATAAAGACCAGAATTTTGGCCTCTGTGGAAGAAGATGATGGTGGAATGATGTGAAAGAATAGCATTAAAACATGTATGTTACTATGTGTGAAATAGATTTCCATTCCAGGTTTGATGCATGAGACAGGGTGTTCAGGACCAGTGCATTGGGATGACCCTGAGAGATGGGATCAAGTCGGAGGTGGGAGGAGGGTTCAGGATTGGTGATACATATATACCCATCTCTGATTCATATCATTATATGACAAAACCACCCCAATATTGTAAAGTAATTAGCCTCCAATTAAAATAAATTAATTTTAAAAAATTAAAAACTTTTGTGAATCAAAGGATATTACCAGAAAATGAAAAGGCAACCTAAGAAATGGGAGAAAATATTTGCAAATCATAAATTTGATAAGGGATAGTAAATAATAAGAACTCATAATTCACAGCAAAAAGACAAACAATCCAATTAAAACATTGGCAATGGACTTGAATAGTATTTTCTCCAAAGTCCAAATGTTCAACAAATGTGTGAATAGATGTAAAATTTATTTGGTTTTCAAGGAAATGCAAATCAAAACAACAATGAAATAGTACTTTACGTCCACTAGGATGGCTTTTACTATAAAACAAAAAATATCTTCAGATAGCTAGTATTGGCAAGGGTGTGGAGAAATAGGAACCTTTGTATGTTGCTGGTGATTGTATAAAATGGTACAGCTGTTGTGGAAAACAGTTTGGCAGTTCTTTGAAAAATTGAACATACAATTATAATATGTCTCACCAATCCTACTGTAAGTATACAATCCAAAGAAATAAGATGTATATCCACATAAAAACTTGCACAAGAATGTTAATAGCATCATTAAAGATGGAGACAATCCAATTATCCATCAACAGTTGAATGTATAAATAGTCACATATATAAAATGGAATATTATTCAGCCATCAAAAGGAATGAAGTAATGTGCTATAACTTGAACCTTGAAATAGTATGCTAAGTGAAAGAAGCCAGATACAAAAGCAAATTTATTTTATGATTCCTTTAAGTGAAGTTCCCAGAGGAGGCAAATCCAGAAACACAAAAAACAGATCTCCTACCCACAGGGGCTGAGGTTAGGAGAGAATGGTGTGTGTGTGTGTTATTACTTAAAGAGAATATGGTGTTCTTCTGGGGTGCTGAAACATTTCTGAAACTGAAGAAAGGAGACTGTTGTACAACATTGTGAATGCATGCACTAAACATCCTTAAATTTATACTATTAAAAACAACTATAGCATATATTTGATAAGTTGTAAATGTCCAAAACATATAGCTAACTAATACATCTCAATAGCAAAACAGCCCCAATAATTCAATTTAAAATGGGCAAATGATCCGAATGGACATTTTTTTCAAAGGCTATATACAAATGGCCAGAAAGTACATGAAAAGGGTTGTAGTCTGACCCATCTGGGAAGAAGGGCTCCGGGGACAGGGGGCGGCCCTCACCTCAGTCACATACTGCAGCATAGCCATCCGGGCCAGCTTCTCCTGGATCAGCCCAAAGTTGTGAATTTTCTCCCCAAACTGGGTACCGTTAGCACCTGGAAGAGGAAAAAAAAAAAAAAAAAAAAAAGAAAGTACATGAAAAGATGCTTAAAATCACTAGTATTTAGGAAACTGCAAATCAAAACCACAATGAAATATCACTTCAAACCTGTTAGAATGGTCATCATCAAAAAGGCAAGATGCATGGATCTGGAGAAAAGGGAATCCATGTGAAATTCTGGTGGGATTGTCAACTGGTAGTCACTATGGAAAATAGTATGAAGTATCATTTTAAAAATTAAAAAAATAAAACTACCATATGATTCAGCAACTCCATTTCAGAAAACATTTCAGAGGAACAAAAATTCTAACTAAGAAAGATGTTCATCCTCATATAACAGCATTATTTACAATAGTTAAGACATGGAAACAACCTTAGCGCCCATTGACAGATGAATGGATAAACTTGTGTGATATTTGTTGTTGTTCAGTCACTCAGTTGTGTCCGACACTTTGTGACCCAATGGACTGCAGCAAGCCAGGCTTTCCTGTCCATCACCATCTCCAAAAGCATGCTCAAACTCATGTCCATCGAGTCGTTGATGCCATCCAAATATCTCATCCTCTATTGTCCCCTTCTCCTTCTGCCTTAAATCTTGCCCAACATCAGAGTCTTTTCCACCGAGTCAGTTCTTTGAAGCAGGTGGCCAAAGTATTGGAGTTTCAGCCTCAGAATCAGCCCCTTTAATGAATATTCAGGGATGATTTTCTTTAGGATTGACTGGTTGGACCTCCTTGCTGTCCCAGGGACTCTCAAGAGTCTTCTCCAACACCACATTTCAAAAACACCAATTCTTCAGTGCTCAGCCTTCTTTATGGTCCAACTCTCACATCCATACATGATTACTGGAAAAACCATAGCTTGGACTATACAGACTATATACAGTACTTGGCAAAGTACTGTGTCTGCGTTTTAATATGCTATCTAATTTTGTCATAGCTTTTCTTCCAAGGAGCAAGTGTTTTCTAATTTCATGACTGCTGTCACCATTTGCAGTGATTTTGGAGCCCAAGAAAATAAAGTCTGTCACTGTTTCCATTGTTTCCCCATCTATTTGCCATGAAGTGATGGGACTGGATGCCATGATCTTAGCTTTATGAATGTTGAGTTTTAAGCCAGCTTTTTCACTCTCCTCTTCCACCTTCATCAAGAGGCTCTTTACTTCCTCTTTGTTTTCTGCCATAAAGGAAGTGTCATCTGTATGTCTGTGATTATCAATATTCCTTCAGGCAATCTTGACTCCAGTTTTTGTTCATCCAGCCTAGCATTTCACATGATGTACTCTGCATAGAAGTTAAATAAAAAGAGTGACAATATATAGCCTTGACATACTCTTTGACCAATTTTGACATACTCCTTTCCCGATTTGGAACCAGTTTGCTGTTCCATGACTGGTTTTAACTGTTGCTTCTTGGCCTGCATAGATTTCTCAGTAAATAGGTAAGATGGTCTGGTATTCCCAACTCTTTAAGAATTTTCCGCAGTTTTATGTGATCCACATAGACAAAGGTTTTAGTGTAGTCAATGAAGCAGAAGTAGATGTTTTTTGTTTTTTGTTTTTTTTTTGAATTATCTTACTTTTTATATGATCTAACGGATACTGGCACCTCTTCTTAATATCTTGTGCTTTTGTTTGGTCCATACCATTTAATCCTTTTTTGTGCCTATCTTTCCATGAAACATTCCCTTGGTATCTCTAATTTTCTTGAAGAGATTTTTAGTCTTTCCCATTCTATTGTTTTCCTCTAATTTTTGCATTGTTCACTTAGGAAGATATTGCTCCTTGTTATTCTTTGGAACTCTGCACTCATTTGGCTATGTCTTTCCTTTTCCCCTTTGCCTTTTGCTTCTCTTCTTTCCTCAGCTATTTGTAATGTGACCTCAGACAATAATTTTGCCTTCTTGCATTTATTTTTCTTCAGGACATTTTTGATCACTGCCTCCTGTACAATGTTGTGAACCTCTGTCCATAGTTTTTCAGATGCTGTGTCTATCAGATCTAATGCCTTGAATCTATTTGTCACTTCCATTATATAGTTGTAAGGGATATAGTTTATGTCATACCTTAATTGCCTAGTGGTTTTCCCTACACACCTTAATTTAAGTTTTAATTTTGTAATGAGTTAATGATCTGAGCCACAGTTAGCTCCTGGTCTTGTTTTTGATGACTGTATGAGATTATATATAAACCAAAAGGGAGTATTATTTAACCTTAAAAACAAGGTAATTCTGTTATGTGAAGGGAACTTGAGGGTATTATGCTAAGTCAGACAGAGTAAAACAAATACTGCTTGAGCTTACTTACATGTGGATTCTAAAATAAAAGAAAACAAAATGAAAAACTCCAAACTCATATAAAAGCTGATCAGGATTGTGATTACTAGAGGTGAGTGTTAAGAATAAAGGGAATTGGAGAAAGGTGGTCAAAAGGTACAAACTTCAAGTTATAAGATAAAGAAGTACTAGGAATATAGAGTAATTAAGAGGGTAAATCCTGACTTCTCATCACAAGGAAAAAGTTTCTTTTTTTTGCTTGCCTTTTTCTTATTAATGTACCTATATGAGATGATGAATATTAACTAAACATATTACAGTAATGTTTCACAATATGTGTAAGTCAAACCGTTATGATCTTATACCTTAAACAGGCACAGTGATATATGTCAATTACATCTCAGTAAAATTGGGGGAAAAAAAAAAAACAACTTTTGAAAAGTAGTATTTGAAATAGTAAGAAATGAGAGAAAAATGGAACCAAATAAAAAAGTCAAATAAAACCAGAAAAGGGAGAAAATCTGTGAAAGATAAAAATGGATCAGAGGACAAAGGCAAAAAATATAAAATTGTAATACATATAGTAAATATTTATTTTATTTTAGTAATGTTTCATCAGAATGCATATTTATTTATTTTTAATATAAAATTATTTATTTTAATTGAAGGCTAATTAATTTACAATATTGTAAATATTGCCATACTTTGACACACATCAGCCACTGGTGTACATATGTCCCCCCATCTTGAACCCCCCTCACACCTCCATCCACATCCAATCCCTCTGGGTTGTCCCAGTGCACAGGCTTTGAGTGCCCTGCTTCATGCATCAAACGTGGACTGGTAATCTAATTCATGTATGGTAATATAAAGGTTTCAATGCTATTCTCTCAAATCATCCCACCTTTTCCTTCTGCCACAGTGTCCAAAACCTGTTCTTTACATCTGTGTCTCTTTTGCTGTCTCGTATATAGGATCATCATTAACATCTTTCTAAATTTCATATATATGTGCTACCATAGTGTATTGGTGTTTTTCTTTCTGACTTACTTCACTCTGTATAATAGGCTCCAGGTTCATCCACTTCATTAGAACTGACTCAAATTTGTTCTTTTAAATAGCTGAGTAATATTCCATTGTGGATATGTACCACAACTTTCTTACCCATTCGTCTGTTGATGGACATTTAGGTTGCTTCCATGTCCTGTCTATTGTAAACAGTGCTGCAATGAACACTGGGGTACCCGTGTCTCCTTCAATTCTGGTTTCCTTGGTGTGTATGCCCAGCAGTGGGATTGCTGGATCATAAGGCAGTTCTGTTTCGAGATTTGTAAGGAATCTTCACACTGTTCTCCATAGTGGCTGTACAAGTTTGCATTCCCACCAAGACTATAAGAGGCTTCCCTCTGCTCCACACCCTCTCCAGCATTTATTGTTTATAGACTTTTTGTTGGTAGCCATTGTGACTTGCATGAAATGATACCTCACTGTTGTTTTTATTTGCATTTCTCTGCTCTTGAGAAACCTATATGCAGGTCAGGAAACAGTTAGAACTGGACATGGAACAACAGACTGCTTCCAAATAGGAAAAGGAGTACGTCAAGGCTGTATATTGTCACCCTGCTTATTTAACTTATATGCAGAGTACATCATGAGAAACACTGGACTGGAAGAAACACAGGCTGGAATTAAGATTGCCGGGAGAAATATCAATAACCTCAGGTATGCAGATGACACCACCCTTATGGCAGAAAGTGAAGAGGAACTCAAAAGCCTCTTGATGAAAGTGAAAGAGGAGAGTGAAAAAGTTGGCTTAAAGCTCAACATTCAGAAAATGAAGATCATGGCATCCAGTCCCATCACTTCATGGGAAATAGATGGGGAAAAAGTGGAAGCAGTGTCAGACTTTATTTTGGGGGGCTCCAAAATCACTGCAGATGGTGACTGCAGCCATGAAATTAAAAGATGCTTACTCCTTGGAAGAAAAGTTATAACTAACCTAGATAGCATATTCAAAAGGAGATCCAACCAGTCCATTCTGAAGGAGATCAGCCCTGGGATTTCTTTGGAGGGAATGATGCTGAAGCTGAAACTCCAGTACTTTGGCCACCTCATGTGAAGAGTTGACTCATTGGAAAAGACTTTGATGCTGGGAGGGATTGCGGGCATGAGGAGAAGGGGACGACAAGGATGAGATGGCTGGATGGCATCACTGACTCGATGGACGTGAATTTGAGTGAACTCCGGGAGTTGGTGATGGACAGGGAAGCCTGGCGTGCTGCAATTCATGGGGTTGTGAAGAGTCGGACACGACTGAGCAACTGAACTGAACTGATAATGAATGATGTTGAGCATCTTTTCATGTGTTTGTTAGCCAACTGTATGTCTTCTTTGGAGAAATGTCTTTTTAGGGCTTTGGCCCATTTATTTTTTGATTGGGTCATTTATTTTTTCTGGATTTGAGCTACATGAGCTGCTTGTATATTTTTGCGATTAAATTTTTTGTCAGTTGTTTCATTTGCTATTATGTTCTCCCTTTCCGAAGGCTGACTTTTTGCCTTGCTTATAGTTTCCTTCATTGTGCAAAAGCTTTTAAGTTTAATTAGGTCCCATTTGTATTCCATTACTCTTGGAAATAATGATCCCCTGAAGAAGGCAAAGGCTACCCAGTCTAGTATTCTGGCCTAGAGAATTCCATGGACTGCATAGTCCATGGGGTCACAAAGAGTCGTCCACAACTGAGCGACTTTCACCTCACCTCACTATTGGAAGTGGGTTCCAGTGGATCTTGCTGTGATTTATATCATAGAGTGTTCTGCCTATGTTTTCCTCTAGGAGTTCTATGGTTTCTGGTCTTACATTTAGATCTGTAATCCATTTTGAGTTTATTTTTGTGTATGATGTTAGAAAGTGATCTAATTTCATTCTTTTACAAGTGGTTGATCAGTTTTCCCAGCACCAATTGTTAAAGAGATTGTCTTTTGTCCATTGTATATTTTTGCCTCATTTGTCAAAGATAAGGAGTCCATAGGAGCATGGATTTATCTTTGGGGTTTCTATTTTTTCCATTGATCTGTATTTTTGTCTTTGTGCAAGTACCATACAGTGTTGATGACTACTGCTTTGTAGTATAGTCTGAAGTCAGGCAGCTTGATTCCTCCAGTTCCATTTTTCTTTCTCAAGATTGCTTTGGCTATTTGAGGTTTTGTTTTGTTTTTTTTTTTGTGTGTGTGTGTGTGTGTGTGTGTGTTTCCATACAAATTGTGAAATTATTTGTTCTAGTTCTGTGAGAAAATAATTTTTATAGCTTCATAGAGATTGCATTGAGTCTATAGATTGCTTTGGGTAGTATTTTCACTATATTGTGTATATTTTCACTATATTGGGTAGTATTTTCACTCATTTTCACTATATTGATTCTTCTGATCCATTAACATGGTATATTTCTCCATCTTATTGTGTCATCTTTGATTTCTTTCATCAGTGTTTTATAGTTTTCTATATATAGGTCTTTTATTTCTTTTGAAAATTTGATATGAAGTATTTTATTCTTTTCATTGCAATGGTGAATAGGATTTTTTTCTAATTCCTCTTTCTGTTTTCTCATTGTTAGTGTATAGGAATGCAAGGGATTTCTGTGTGTTAATTTTATATCCTGAACCTTTGCTATATTCACTGATTAGCTCTAGTAATTTTCTGGTGGTGTCTTTAGGGTTTTCTATTAAAGGATCATGTCATCTGCAAACAGTTAGAGTTTTATTTCTTCTTTTCCATTCTGCATTCCTTTTATTTCTGTTTCTTCACTGATTGCTATGTCTAGGACTTCCAAAACTATGTTGAATATTAATGGTGAGTGGGCACCCTTGTCTTCTTACTGATTTTAGAGGAAATGCTTTAAAATTTTTCCATTGAGGATAATGTTTGCTGTGGGTTTATTCTAGATGGTTTTTATTATGTTGAAGTACTTTCTTTTTATGCCTGCTTTCTGGAGACTTTTTTTTTTTATCATAAATGGATGTTGAAGTTTTTCAAAGTCTTTCTCTGCATCTATTGAGATAATCGTATGGCTTTTATCTTTCAATATGTTAATATGGTATATCACAATGATTTATTTGTGAATATTGAGGAATACTTGCGTCCCTTCAGTAAAGACCACTTGGTCACAATGTATGATATTTTTAATACACTGCTGGATTCCGTTTGCTAGAATTTTGTTGAGGATTTCTGCATCTATGTTCACCAGTGATATTGACCTGTAGTTTTCTTTTTTGGTGGCATCTTTTTCTGGTTTTGATATTAGAGTGATGATGGCCTCATAAAATGAGTTTGGGAGTTTACCTTCCTCTGCAATTTTCTGGATGATTTGAGTAGAATAGGTCTTAGCTCCTCTCTAAATTTTTGGTAGAATTCAGTTGTGAAGCCATCTGGTCCTGGGCTTTTGTTTGTTGGAAGATTTCTGATCAGAGTTTTAATTTCCATGCTTGTGGTGGGTCTCTTAAGAGTTTCTATTTCTTCCTGGTTCAGTTTTGGAAGGTTATACTTTTCTAAGAATTTGTCCACTTCTTCCAAGTTTTCCATTTTATTGGCATATAGAGTGTGATAGTAGTCTCATGATACTTTGTATTTCTGTGTTGTCTGTTTTGATTTCTCCATTTTCATTTATATTTTTATTGATTTGATTCTTCTCCCTTTGTTTCTTGATGAGTCTGGCTAATGTTTTGTCAATTCTATTGTTCTTCTCAAAGAACAAGCTTTAAGTTTTGTTGATTTTTTTTCTATAGTCTCCTTCATTTTCTTTTCTTTTTTTTTTTTCTGCTCCTCTCTTAATGATTTATTCTCCATTACTAACTTTGGGATTCTTCTTTTCTTCTGTTTCTAGTTGATTTAGGTGTAAACTTAGATTATTTCTTTGATATTTCTCCTGTTTTTTGAAGTAAGCTTGTATTGCTATGAACCTTCCTCTTAATACTGCTTTTACTGAATCCCATAGGTTTTGGGTTGTCGTGTTTTCTTTTTCATTTGTTTCTTTGCATATGTTGATTTCCATTTTTATTTCATCTGTGATCTGTTGGTTATTCAGAAGTTTGTTCTTCAGCCTCCATATGTTTGTATTTTTAATAGTTTTTTTTTTTTCCCTTTCGTTGCTATCTAATCTTAACACATTGTGATCAGAAAAGGTGCTTGAAATGATTTCATTTTTTTAAAAATTTACTGAAGCTAGATTTATGGTCCAGGATGTGATCTATCTTGAAGAAGGTTCCATGTGCACTGGAGAAATATGTGAACTCCATTGTTTAAGGGTGAAATGCTCTCAGTTCAGTTCAGTTCAGTCGCTCAGTTGTGTCCGACTCTGCGATCCCATAAATTGTGGAACGCCAAGCCTCCTGTCCATTGCCAACACCCGGACTTCATTCAAACTCATGTCCATCAAGTCGGTGAGGCCATCCACCAACTCATCCTCTGTCGTCCCCTTCTCCTTCTGCCGCCAATCCTTCTCAGCATCAGGGTCTTTTCCAACGAGTCAACTCTTCACATGAGTTGGCCCAAGTATTGGAGTTTCAGCTTCAGCGTCATTCCCTCCAATGAACACCCAGGACTGATCTCGTTTAGGATGGACTGGTTGGATCTCCTTGCAGTCCAAGGGACTCTCAAGAGTCTTCTCCAACACCACAGTTCAAAAGCATCAATTCTTCGGCATTCAGCCTTCTTCACAGTCCAACTCTCACATCCATACATGACCACAGGAAAAAACATAGCCTTGACTAGATGGACCTTTGTTGGCAAAGTAATGTCTCTGCTTTTGAATATGCTATCTAGGTTGGTTATAACTTTCCTTCCAAGGAGTAAGCGTCTTTTAATTTCATGGCTGCAGTCACCATCTGCAGTGATTTTGGAGCCCAAAAAAATAAAGTCTAACACTGTTTCCAGTCTTTCCCCATCTATCTATAATGAAGTGATGGGAACAGATGCCATGATCTTAGTTTTCTGAATGTTGAGCTTTAAGCCAACTTTTTCACTCTCCTCTTTCACTTTCATCAAGAGACTTTTTAGTTTCTCTTCTTTCTGCCAAAAGGGTGGTGTCATCTGCATATCTGAGGTTACTGATATTTCTCCTGGCAATCTTGATTCCAGATTTTGCTTTTTATAGCCCAGTGTTTCTCATGATGTACTCTGCACATAAGTTAAATAAGCAGAGTGACAATACACAGCCTTGACGTACTCCTTTTCCTATTTGTAACCAGTCTGTTCCATGTCCATTTCTAACTGTTGCTTTCTGACCTGCATGTAGGTTTCTCAAGAGGCAGGTAAGGTGGTCTGGTATTCCCCTCTCTTTCAGAATTTTTCACAGTTTATTGTGGTCCACACAGTCAAAGGCTTTGGCATAGTCAATAAAGCAGAAATAGATGTTTTTTTCTGAAATTCTCTTGCTTTTTTGATGATCCAGCAGATGTCGGCAATTTGGTCTCTGGTTCCTCTTTAGTTCCTTTTCTGAAACCAACTTGAACATCTGGAAGTTCATGGTTCACTTACTGCTGAAGCCTGAGTTGCAGAATTTTGAGCATTATTTTACTAGAATATGAGATGATTGCAATTGTGAGATATTTTGAAAATTCTTTGGATTTGGCTTTCTTTGGGATTGGAATGAAAACTGACCTTTTTTTGTCCTGTGGCCACTGCTGAGTTTTCCAAATTTGCTGGCATGTTGAGTGCTGCACTTTCACAGCATCATCTTTCAGGATTTGAAATAGCTCCACTGGAATTCCATCACCTCCACTAGCTTTGTTTGTAGTGATGCTTCCTAATGTCCACTTGACTTCACATTCCAGAATGTCTGGCTCTAGGTGAGTGACCATACCATCGTGATCATCTGGGTCATGAAGCTCTTTTTTGTACAGTTCTTCTGTGTATTCTTGCCACTTCTTCTTAATATCTTCTGCTTCTGTTAGGTCCATATCATTTCTTTCCTTTATTGAGCCCGTCTTGGCATGAAATGTTCCCTTGGTGTCACTAATTTTTTTGAAGAGACCTCTAATCTTTCCCATTCTGTTGTTTTCCTCTATTTCTTTGCATTGATCACTGAGGAAGACTTTGTTATCTCTTCTTGCTATTCATTGGAACTCTGCATTCACATGCTTACATCTTTCCTTTTCTCCTTTGCTTTTCACTTCTCTTTTTTTCACAGCTATTTGTAAGGCCTCCTCAGATAGCAATTTTGCTTTCCTTGCATTTCTTTTCCATGGGGATGGTCTTGATCCCTGTCTCCTGTACAATGTCATGAACCTCTGTCCATAGTTCATCAGGCACTCTCTCTATCAGATCTAGTCCCATAAATCTATTTCCCACTTCCAGTGTATAATGATAAGGGATTTGATTTAGGTCATACCTGAATGGTCTAGTGGTTTTCCCCACTTTCCTCAATTTAAGTCTGAATTTGGCAATAAGGAGTTCATGATCTGAGCCACAGTCAGCTCCCAGTTTTGTTTTTGCTGACTGTATAGAGCTTCTCTATCTTTGGCTGCAATAAATATAATCAATCTGATTTCGGTGTTGACCATCTTGTGATGTCCATGTGTAGTATCTTCTCTTGTGTTTTTGGAAGAGGGTGTGTGCTATGACCAGTCTATTCTCTTCACAAATCTCTATTTGCCTTTTACCTGCTTCATTCCATCCTCCAAGGCCAAATTTGCCTGTTACTCCAGGTGTTTCTTGACTTCTTACTTTTGCACTCCAGTCCTCTATAATGAAAAGGACATTTTTGGGGGTGTTAATTCTAAAGGGTCTTGTAGGTCTTCATAGAACCGTTCAACTTCAGCCTTTTCAACGTTACTGGTCGGGGCATAGGCTTGGATTACTGTGATACTGAGTGGTTTGCCTTGGAAACAGAGATCATTCTGTCATTTTTGAGATTGCATCCAAGTACTGCATTTCGGACTCTCTTGTTGACCACGATGGCTGCTCCATTTCTTCTGAGAGATTCCTGCCTGCAGTAGTAGATATAATGGTCATCTGAGTTAAATTTACCCATTTCAGTCCATTTTAGTTCGCTGATTCCTAGAAAGTCAACGTTCACTCTTGCCATCTCCTGTTTGGCCACCTCCAATTCGCCTTGATTCATGGACCTGACATTCCAGGTTCCTATGCAATATTGCTCTTTACAACATTGGACCTTGCTTCTATCACCAGTCACATCCACAACTGGGTATTGGTTTTGCTTTGGCTCCATCCCTTCATTCTTTCTGAAGTTATTTCTCCACTGATCTCCAGTAGCATATTGGGCACCTACCGACCCAGGGAGTTCCCCTTTAAGTATCCTATCATTTTGCCTTTTCATACTGTTCATGGGGTTCTCAAGGAAAGAAAACTGAAGTTGTTTGCCATTCCCTTCTCCCGTGGACCACATTCTGTCAGATCTCTCCACCATGACCCGCCCATCTTAGGTGGCCCCACACAGCAGCATGGCTTAGTTTCAGGCAAGGCTGTTGTCCGTGTGATTAGATTGACTAGTTTTCTGTGATTATGGTTTCAGTGTATTTGCCCTCTGATGCCCTCTCCAACACCTACCTTCTTAATTGGGTTTCTCTTACCTTGGACGTGGGGTATTTCTTCATGGCTACTGCAGCAAAGTGCAGCCACTTCTCCTTACCTTGGACGAGGGGTATTTCCTCATGGCCTCCCCTCCTGAATTTGAATGTGGAGTAACTCCTCTAGTCCCTCCTTTGCCTACGCAGCCACTGCTCCATGGACATGGGGTTGCTTCTCTCAGCCGCCTCCCCTGACCTCGGGCATGGAGTAGCTCCTCTTGACTGCCACCCTTGACCTCAGACGTGGGGTAACCCCTCTCAGTTGCTCCTTTGCTGACACAGCCTGCCACTCTCAGTCTCAGCCCCTGACTTTGGGCGAGGGGTAGCTCCATGCTTCTGCATGGTCCATCTCGGCCAGCGTGATTTGGTCAAATGCTCTAGAGATATCTATTAGGACTAACAGGTCCATTGTATTATTTAGAGCTTGTGTTTCCTTGCTAATTTTCTGTTTATCTATTCATAGGTGTGAGTGGGGTATTAAAGTCTCCCACTATTATTGTGTTATTGTCAACTTCCCCTTTCATACTTTTTGGCATTTTCCTTATGTATTGAGGTGCTCCTATGTTGGGTGCATATATATTAATAATTGTTATATCTTCTTCTTGGATTGATGCTTTGATCATTATGAACTGTCCTTCTCTATCTCTTTTCAAGGTCTTTATTTCAAAGTCTGTTTTATCTGATATGAGTACTGCTATGCCTGCTTTCTTTTGGTCTCCATTTGTATGAAATATCTTTTTTAGCCCTTCACTTTCAGACTGTATTTGTCCCTTGGTCTGAGGTGGATTTCTTGTAGACAGCAGGTATAGTGCTCTTGTTTTATTTTATCCATTCAGCCAGTCTTTGTATTTTGGTTGGGGCATTCAGCTCATTTACACTTAAGGACATTTTTGAGAAGTATGATCCTGTTACCATTTACTTTGTCATTTTATAAACCTTTCTATGTTCCATGTCTAGAGAAGACCATTTAGCGTTTTTTGAGCTGGTTTGGTGGTGCTGAATTCTTTCAGCTTTTTCTTGTCTGTAATCTTTTGATTTCTATTTCATATCCGAATGGGATCCTGCTGGGTATAGTAATCTTGGTTGTAGGTTTTTCTCTTTCATCACTTTAAGTATGTCCTGCCATTCCCTTCTGGCCTGAATATTTCCTGTTGAAAGTTCAGCTCTTATTCTTATGGTGATCCCCTTGTGTGTTATTTGTTGCTTTTCCCTTTGCTGCTTTTCATATCTGCTCTTTGTGCTTAATTTTTGTTAGTTTGATCATTATGTGTCTTGGGGTGTTTTGCCTTGGGTTTATCCTGTTTGGGACTCTCTGGGTTTCTTGGACTTGGTTGGCTACTTCCTTCCCCATTTTAGGGAAGTTTTCAACTATTATCTCCTCAAATATTTTCTCATGCCCTTTCTTTCTGTCTTCATCTTCTTCTGGGACAGCTATAATTCGAATGTTGGAGCATTTAACATTGCCCCAGCGGCCTCTGAGGTTGTCCTCATTTCTTTTAATTCTTTTTTATTTTTCCCTTTCTGATTCATTTATTTCCACCATTCTATATTCCACCTCACTTATACTCTCTTCTGCCTGTTATTCTACTCTTGGTTCCCTCCAGAGTGCTTTTGATCTCTGTTATTTCATGATTAATTATTGACTGATTCTTCTTTATTTATTCTCAGTCCTTGTTAAACATTTCTTACATCTTCTCAATCCTTGTCTCTAGTCTATGTAATTGTAACTCCGTTTTGTTTTCAAGGTCTTATATCATCTTTACTATCATTATTCTGAGTTCCTTTTCAGGTAGACTCCCTATCACCTCCTTTTTTGGTTTGTTTTGGTGGATTATTATCATGCATCTTCACCTGCTAAATATTTCTCTGCCATTTCATTTTGTTTAGATTGTTGTGTTTGGGGTGCCCTTTCTGTAGTCTGGAAGTCCATGGTTCCTCTTTATTGTGGGTTGGGTTGCAGTAGTGGCTTGTCAAGGTTTCCTGGTTAGGGGAGCTTGTGCTTCAGGTTCTGGTGGGTGAAGCTGGATTCCTTCTCTCAGGAATGCAATGTAGGGTCCAGTATTGAGTTTTGGGGTGTCTATGGGTTTAACATGGCTTTGGGTAGCCTGTCTTTTAATGCTCAGGGTTGTGTTCCTGTTTTGCTGGAGAATTAGCATGGTACTAGAAATTTATCTGGGGTTGTTGTGGGCAGTGTAGGGTCAATTCAGTGTCAGATAGTTCCTTGTTCCAGCTTGTACTTGTTCTCAAGGTCTGTAGGTCCCTCTCCAATGCACAGTCAGTATTAATTCCATGGTTTTAATCTGATGCACTTGCCCTTTTCCAGAGCCATTTCCTCTTCTTTGTTTATTTTGGCTTCCTCTGTTTGTAAGTTTCTTCAGTGTCTAATTTCTGCCTTGACACAAGGGGGTGAATGTGGCCACTTATTTAGGCTCACTTGTTCAGTTGTGTTGTAGGGAAGGAGGGACACTTCAAACAAGTACCACTGGTATGTGTGGGGTGCGCTTGCAGTGTATGGACAACACTGGTCTGCCACAGCTTAAGACAGCATGTGCTTCCTGGGTCTACACTGCTCAGGCTCCAGGGTGTTCTTCAAGGGCACTGTCCCAAGTGGACCCTGCATTTCGTGCACTTCCCAGTCTATGCCTCTCAGGTTATTGGGTACTCTGCAAAGACACAGACCTGGATGTTCTGTGTGTTTTTTTCCCTCCCAGGCCTGAGCAACTCAGGTGACCAGGTGCTTGGTGAATACACTGTCCCAGGAAGGGCATGTGTCTTAACCATCTCCCCTGTCCCAGCCACTTGCTTTCCCGGTTGCACAAAAAGAGCACCATTTCAGGTGTGCTGTGTGTCCTCTCTGAGGAGCTGCTCTTGGGCTATGACACTCCTGGCAATTGTCAACCAACCAGGATCCCAGGAAGACATGGATAGCAACTGGGAGCCTGCTCACAGTTTGGTGGAAGATGCTGTCTCTGGGGCTGAGATTACAGCACCTCCTTATCTTCCAGCTCTGGCTATCACATGTCTGCCTCTCTATTTCCATCAGGAGGGGCCTATACAGTAGCCGACTAGCTCTCCTTTGGTATTCTTTGGTATGTGCTCAATCTTTTGTTGTGTGATCATGCCAGGGGCCACTGTGATGCATTAGAGCCTTTTGCAGGTAAGATTTTTTTTTTGTTGTTTGTCCCTCTGGAGATCCCACAGTTTGGGTTTTTGTCTTGCGTTAGCTCCCTCAGATTGTCCTCAGGGCATTCAGGCCCAGTCCTCACCCTAAGAACCGATAATGCAGCCCATGCCTCCCTGCCCAGTCCCCACTCACTGGTGGCAGATGCGAGAACCTGGGCTACTTCTCTGCTGGGAGTTGTGGTTAGGCAGGTATTCTGGTGTTTTTTTTTTTGTTTGTTTTTTTTGTTTTTTCCTCCTAGTTATTTTTCCCCTTGGAGATTCCATAACTCCCGACAGATCTGCCTGTCATAGAGTTTCCTATTATGTGGAAAATTTTCCTCCTTCATGATTCACTCCCCAGGATGAGTCTCCATCCCTAAATCTGTTGTTTCTGATTTTGTCTTTTATATTTTGTCCTACCTCCTTTCGAAGAGAATGGGTTGCCTTTCTGGGTGCCTGATTTCCCCTCCTGTGTTCAGAAGTTGTTTTATGGAAGTTGCTCAACATTCAAATTATCTTTTTGATGAATTTTTTGGGGAGAAACTGATCTCCCCATCTTATTCCTTCACCATCTTGGGACTGTCCTTCTAAATATGGTAAATATTAATCCATCTTTATCAGTGATCTCTTTAAATGTCAAATTTTAAATACACCAGGTAAAAGACAGAAATCATCAGAGTAGACCAAGTACATAAGACCTAAACCAAATAAGCAAAAAGTTCCCTTTAAATATGAAGATATATATAGGTTGAAATTAAAGAGATGAAGAAAGATGAATTAATCAAAATTAAGTAATATATTAAATTTAGAACATATTCCAGAGCAAGGAAAATTATCAGGGGTAAAGAAGGGTATCGCATAATGATAAGGGGGTCATTACTTTAATAAGATACAATTCTTAATGTGCATCCACCAAATAACAGAATGTCAAAGCACTGGAGGGAAAAACTGATAGAATTGCAAGAAGAATAAAAAATGAACTCACTATCATAGTTGAAAACTTCAGCAGTCCTCTATCAGAAATAGACAGATCCAGCAAACAGAACTTAACAACATATTCAACTGAATATAATTGACATCTATAGATCACGTCATTAAACAACAGCACACTATGTTCTTTTCAAACCATTATGGAACATTCATCAAGATGGACCACATTCTGAGCCACAAAACAAACGCTACAAAATTTAAAATAATAGAAATCATATAAATGCATTCTCTCAGACCACAGTGAAATTAACATAAAGAGAGCTGAAAAAAAAAAAAAAAACCCAAATACTTGGAGATTAAACAACACACTTCTAAATGACACATGGGTCAAAGCACATATCTAAAATTTGAAAATATTTTGAACTAAATTAATGAAAAATCACAGCAAGTTATTTAGTGCATATTGACAAACTGATGCTAAACTTCATACAGAGATGAAAATACTCAGAATAGTCAGTTCAGTACTGAAGAAGGATAAGAAACTCAGAGGACTGATGGTACCTGACTTCAAGACTTATCAAGACAATGTGGTATTGATGAATAAATAGACAAATATGTTAATATAACAGAATACAGAGCCCAGAATAGATCCATGTAAATGTAGTCAGCTAATTTTTGACAAATGAGCAAAAGCAGTACAACAAAGGAAAGACAGCCTTTTCAAAAAATCGTGCTGGAAAAATTAGCATTGATATGATCCATATGCTTCCCCAAAACCCCACAGTAAAAGTATCTAGATATAGACCTTAAACACTTCATAAAAAATGACTCAAAAGACTTTACAGACCTAAATGCAAAATGCAAAGCTATAAAATTCCTATAAGACACCATAGGAAAAAACCTAGATGACCTTGGGCATGGTGATGACTTTTTAGATATAACAGCAAAGGATAGATCCATTATATAAATAATTGATCAGCTGGACTTCATTGAAATTAAAAATTTCTGATCTGTGAAGGACAATATGAAAAGATTGAGAAGACATGCCACAGAGGGAAAGTTTATGTGCAAAAGACCTTAACAGAAATTTTGCCAAAGATGATATACACATTAGATAAACATATGAAAGGATATTCAACATCATATATCATTAGAGAATTGAAAAGTTAAAAAAGCAAAACAAAACAGTGAGATCCCACTACACAGCTATTGAAATGGCTAAAATATTAAACATTGAGAACACCAATGAAAATATGTTTTTTAAATGACAAGACAAAAATACATATATTTAAAGTGTAATTAAATTATATTTAAAGCCTCAAATTACCTACCCAGTGAAAGTTTACAAGTTTTGGTCCAACTAGTTATTTTTACTACTTAAAAACCTTTTAATCCACAGATAAACCATTTAAACCATCTGCAATAACAAGAAACGTCAAGACAGAATTTCAATTTCAACCTGAGTTTAGTTCATATTCCATAAAGAATATCTGTTTCAGTGTGAACAGAAAAGCACCTCATCCACTGCTGTGGGGAGTGGAAAATGTCACATTTCAAACTTTAAATGAACCAGAGATCAGCATGAAAATATTTGTAAAGACATCTCACCTGTGCTTCATTTAATTGTTTTACCTTTTTAATTTTGGCTTTTGTTTCCTAGAAACACACTTTTTTTAACAAGCACTGAAACAGGGCTCTGGAAGTAATGGATTGGTTATAAGTAATTATTCAAATCTTCCCAGAGATTTGAAAGTGAAAGTGGCTCAATCGTGTCCGACTCTTTGCGACCCTATGGACTATACAGTCCATGGAATTCTCCAAACCAGAATACTGGAGTGGGTAGTCTTTCCCTTCTCCAGGGGGTCTTCCTAACCCAAGGATTGAACCTAGGTCTCCCTCATTGCAGGCAGATTCTTTACCAGCTGAGCCACAAGGGAAGCCCAAGAATACTGGAGTAGGTAACCTATCCCTTCTCCAGTGGATCTTCCCAACCCAGGAATCAAACCGGGGTCTCCTACATTGCAGGTGGGTTCTTTACAAGCTGAGCTACCAGGGACGCAGAGATTTTAAAACATTCTAAAAAGATGGTTGGAAGTGGGATTCTAATTGGCCTTTAAAACTTCCAGTAACATTTTCTTACAATGTGCTGCAAACTAGACACCATTAACACAGCATTTATATAACATGACACTGAACCATCCTGACTGCCAGCACACCCCATGTCTAATATCCACCCTGTGTTAAATGCAGAAATTAAAATTTTCTCACTGGGAATAAAAGATTGTATTCAAGTTAAATTTATACATTCCTTGTTTAAAGAAATACCCTCAAATATTTCAAGCCCTGAAGTAACACTGACCTATTTAATAAAAGTTTATTAAAGAAAAACTTCAGTATAAAAAAAAAAAAAAAAACAAATCCAAAACCAATGAGATCCCACTTATTAGAATGGCTAAAATCTAAAACAGTGACAACACTAAATACTGCCAAGAATGTGGAACAACAGGTACTCTCATTCATTGTTGGTAGGGATGCAAAATGGTTCAGCTAGTTCAAAGACAGTTTGACAGATTCTTACAAAACCAAAAGAACTCTTATTGTATGATGCAGCAGTCATGCTCTTTGGTGTTTACTCAAATGTGCTGAAAATCATATTAGAAAACCATGCTCATGTGTGGGAAAATTAACAAATTGGAACCAGTCAGCCTCTCTTGCCCCATACTCTCATGCCCTCCTGTCCCATGTTCTGGAAATAATGTTGTTCCCTGGCTATGTAATGGCTGAGATAACATATAGCACTGTTCATGCATGTCACAAGGTACTCGCTTGGTGGCAGGTGACTTTGTGTGATTCACCTGTAGCAGCTTCACCATGAAAGCCCTGGCTGCTGCTGCATTGGAGCTACATTGGAGCAACATCACCATTATGTTATATGAGGTTATTTTTTGGCTACATATAGCTAGATTATGGTTATGTTATGGCTTCTGCTATGGTGGCTGTGTCAGCCAGCAGAAAAGTTGTGTTATGGCTACCATGCCAGCCAGGAGAGAATAAGCATGTCTGCATTTCCTATGGCTCCTCAAGTCTATTTTCAGCCTCTTAGATTGCACCTTGCCTATGCTGGGTTCAGTGAACAGTGAACCAGTGTGAACAGCAAGACAATAGGTACTGTTAACAGGATCAGTAAGACACAATGTATATTTATGTGACATGCATATTATGCAGCTTTATTCATAATTCCCAAATCTTAGATATAATGATGATATTCTTTAGTAGGTGAGTGGATTGATAAACTGTTGTACATCTAGACCATGTAACATTATTCCTTGCTAATAGAAATGGATTATCAAGCCATGAAAAGCCATAGTGGAAACTTAAATGCACATTACTAATTGAAAGAAGCCAATCTGAAAAGGCTACATACTGTGTGATTTCAATTATATGACTTTCTGGAAGAGGCAAACTTGAGCTTCCCTGGTGGCTCAGTGGTAAAGGACCCACCTGCCTATGCAGGAGATGCAGGTTTAATCCCTGGGTTGAAAAGATCCCCTGGAGAAGGAAATGGATACCCACTCCAATAGTCTTGCCTTTGAAATCCTATGGACAGAGGAGCCTGGTGGACTATATAGTTCATGGGACTGCAAAGAGTGAGACTCGACTTAGTGACTAAGCATGGAGAAAGTAAAAAAAAAAAAAAATCATTTGTTGTCAGGGATTAGGGAGACTGAAAGGATGAAGAGGCAGATAATTTATTTTTTTTAATTTATATTTTTTATTGAAGGATAATTGTTTTACAGAATTTTGTTGTTTTCTGTCAAACCTCAACATGAATCATCCATAGATATACATATATCCCCTCCCTTTTGAACCTCTCTCCCATCTCCCTCCCCTTCCCACACCTCTAGGTTGATACAGAGCCCCTGTTTGAGTTTCCTGAGCCATACAGCAAATTCCCGTATTTTACATATGGTAATGTAAGTTTCCATGTTACTCTTTCCATATATCTCACCCTCTCTTCCCCTCTCCCTGTGTCCCTAACTCTATTCTCTATGTCTGTTTCTCCATTTTTAGGTCAGTGAAAATATTAATGTTTTGTATGATACTATAATGATGAATACATGTCCTTATACATTTGCCAAAACCCATAGAATGTACAACACCAACAGTGAATCTTAATGTAAGTTATGAACTTACATTAAGATAATAACATGTCAATATAGTTTCATTGATTGTAGCTAATGCATCACTCTGGTGTGAAATATTTACAGTGGGAGAGATTGTGCATGTGTAGGCACAGGGAAGGATTGAGAACTCTCTGTTCTTTCTGCTCAATTATTCTGTGAATCTAAAACTGCTCTAAAAAAAGAGTTTATTGGAAAAAAAAATGTCAGTGGCAAATAAGTCAACCTCAATTTCTTGTTTCTAAAACAAGAGGAGATAAAATTATTACATTTATTGGAAAACGACATGTTTATAGCACTAATCTTGTTATGTATGTTGTAATTAAAACTCTGCCTGTCAGCTAGCCTGATCATGATTTATTCACCAACTTTCAGATTCATAATTCATTCTCTAAGACTTGGCCAATCAAAGACTCAGTAATTGAAGCCTAGATTGTATGGGACACTTGAATGATAAGTGCTTCTATGATCCCAAAGGAAATTTTATGTCCCTTTTATTGTTCAGGCAATGCTAGTACCTACTATTCAAAATGATCATTGCCTTTGAATTAAGTGGCATGTGGAGATTCTGCTCCTCTGATTGTTAGCAAGAGGCATCATGTAGTATAATCAGCAAATGGTTGGACTTGAGGTGAAGTCAGAAATCAGAAACAAGAATAATTCAGATTCAGTTTAATCGTGTGTGTATGAATGTGTGTGTGTGTGTGTGTGTGTGTGTGTGTGTGTGCTTAGTCACTCAGTCGTGTCTGACTCTTTGTGACCACTATGGACTGTAGCCTACCAGGCTCCCCTGTCCATGGGATTTCCCAGGCAAGAGTACTGGAGTGGGTTGCCATTCCCTTCTCCAAGGGATCTTCCCGACTCTATTGCTGATCCTGCTTGTGACGCCACTTGTTTCACCTTGTCTCACTGTGTGCACTGTTTGCTGAACAGATGATAGGCAAGGCACGAGCTAAGAGGCTGGAAGAAAATGCACAGAGCTGTAGGAACTGCCAACGTGTTTGTTCTCTCCTGGCTGGTTCAGAAGCCATAGCAGCAGACATAACTTAACTGCACATAGCCCCTCAGAGCTTATCCAGGTGAACCTTATATACACTTGCAGCACAAAAGATGCCCGTGACCAAGTGAGTACCTTGTGACAAGCATGTGCATTGCTATAGGTGATCTCAGCTGTTACATAACCATGCAAACTCATTGTTTACAGAACATGGGGTGATAGGGTGTGAAAGGTGCAGCAAGAGAGACTGACTGGTGCCATCTTGTTAACTTCCCCACATTCCACCCCTTTGGGGTCTCTTGTCCCACAGATTATGCCCTCTGTGGCACCTTCCTAGTGCACAGTGCCACCACTTGAATCCACATCCTGAAACAACAGTAGAGACTACAAAAACAAACTACTAGGGTGCAAGCTATATGCCCAGTACAAAGCAAAACTCAACACCAGGTATCACCTGGAACTCATGTTGCAGTCCTTGTCCTTATGGGGCTACAAGAGCCGACCACTGCATGTGGAGCACCTTTATCTTTAATGGCCAAGTCCAGTCCACCATCTGTCCTTGAGAAATTGTAGGAAAGCCTCCATAGGGGCAACTCCACCCTGCAGGTTTTTTTTTTTGTTTGTTTTTTGTTTTGTTTTGTTTTGTTTTGTTTTTTTTTTTTTTTTTTTTTAGTAAAGACCTGCAAAACCCCCTTCCCCCAGGCACTGTGGCATCCTCAGCCCACCCACATTATTCCAAATGCTTTCACACTGTTCTAAATCTGCAAGAGAATAAGAGGGTAGTAGCAGATCATAGGACACAGCCTTACAGTATACTTTTCTACTAAATTTACATCAGAGGACACAACCTAAATCTTTACAGTCTAAAATCTACATCATTTGTCTGCCATAGCCACCAATGTATGCACTAGGACTGGGAAACTGCTCTGGCTTGCCATAAACAAGACTGAATTCAGCACCAATGTTAACCAGGGCCATTACTCTCTGTACATTAGCTAGTGACCAGTGAATTGCAAGTTCTACTTAGGGCCTCTGGTCCCTGCTTGGGCTCTTCAGGAGGGCACCTTGGTCTGAACTCTATTCAAAGTGGGAAAGGGCATCATTGAAAGGAACACCCTCGGGTGCCATGTAATCTTCTAACTGAACCGCCCAAATCTCTTGTTGTGTGTGCTTCCCAAACTTGGTAAAATGCTGCTCCAGTCTCAGTTGCCTCCATAGCTCTATGAGAACACTGGGCTATCAATTTTATTTCTGTCAACTCCTGCTGCCAGTAAATCATCCCACATTTGCATTCTCATCACCTGGATCGGGTCTTTACCAGTTCAGTCGCCTTCGGGGTCTTCACACTTCTAAACCCCACTGACTGCTGTTGTCCCTCTATTTCTCCTGAGCTAGCCACCATCAAGGTCACCTCATAAATCGGGCGCCCCACATAGGGCACAAGAATAGCAGTCAAGGATCCAAAAGAGGTGGATGGGGCATTGTTCAAAATGGCATCTTGCATGCCGCCAGTAAAATGCTTATCATGTGGGCCTTGGATATTTGGGTTAAATACTGACAGCTTCATTCCCAGTTCTCTCAGCAGTGGGGTCAACTCGGCTTAGGTATACCATGTACTCACAGCATCTGGGAGCTCTCCCACGTTGCATTTGACCACATAGTGTGGATGGCAGTATTAATCCATTCCATCAGGCTGTGTGGTTAGGCACACCCTGTATGAGTCACCTAGCATTCTGCAGCCTTTTTCTCAATAATGGGTGAGTGGTTATAAATGCCAGCTGTTCTATCTCATCCCTAGAACACAGGATACCATTCACCCTGTATTCCAGAGTCACAAAAGCCATGCTGCCAAGGGTTCTGCTTGGTTTTGCCAAAACTGCTTATCCCAGTTGACCAACTCCACTTGAGTGTATGGTCAATATGTTGTGAACTCAGTCACATTGGGGCCCCTTGGGGATGCCTCCTGTGGGCCATAGGCTGCTCACGCTTCACTTTATGCTGTACAACAGGCCTTTCTTCCAAGTGGGGACAGATGGTCTCATAATATTCATCATCAATATCACTTACAATCTGGCTTTCAGAGATGCTGGGTTCTTCAGGGCCACAGGGTTCTTGCTCTAATGCCAATATACATTGTTCTAGTTCTTCCAAGCATCTCTGCACATTGCACAGCAGCATGGTATCACACAGACAAATCCATATTTGCCTCCAGGGCAGTCAGGAAAATCCAACCCTTGGTGACAGCAGCAGTCTATGCCATCTTATTTGTCAAACGGGAACTCACCACTTGTAATGGCTTTTCAATGCTCTCTGGTGACCCATCCAGTTCTTCCCAGTCTTTCACCAGAGCCCACGCCAAGAGGATTGCAACCAAATGGTACCACATGCTCTATGATGCCACTGATTTCCTTCATCCAGTGGAGCCTCAGGCCAGCCAACCTGTTGGGTATCCTGCCTACTATGCCAATTGTATTGCTGATCCTGTTCCTGATGCCAGTTGTCTCGCTGTGTCTCACTGTGCACATTGTTTGCTGAACCCATGGTAGGCAAGGCACAAACTAAGAGGCTGAAGAAAATGTGAAGAGCTGTAGAAATTGAGGAAATGTTTATTCTCTCCTGGCTGGCACAGCAGCCACAGCAGCAGACATAGCATAACATAACCACACACAACCCCTCATGACTTTTCCAGGTGAAGTTTATATATACTTACAAAACAAAAATAGCCCATGGTCAAGTGAGTACCTTATGAGGCGCATGCACAGTGCTGTAAGCGATCTCAGTTGTTACATATCATGCAAAGCTATTGTTCACAGAACATGGGGTGAGAGACCTGGGGCAAGAGAACCTGACTAGCATCATCTTGTTAATTTCCCCACATTGACCGAGGAGTTGAACACCCATTTCTTGCACTGGCAAGTGGATTCTTTACTGCTGAAACACCAGGGAAACATCTCTTACCTCAACCAAAATAATTGCAAAAATATAATAAAGATTCAATATACACATAGAAACATGAGCTAGCAAGAGAGTTATTAGGTTGGTACAAATGTAATTGTGGTTTCAGACTACATATTTTAAATCATTATAACTAGGCTCAAACGCATCTTTATTAATCAAAATAAAAACCATTACAATCAACACTTTTTTTTTTCCAATGAGAAATAAGTTTATTTCTTTAGGATTTGAGGACTCTTGGGAGGCATTTTCTGCCTTCTGCTGCTTGTGGAAGCATTTTCCCTGCAAAAAGTTGTCCAGGTGCTTGAAAAAGTGATAGTTGTTGGGCAAGAGGACAGGTGAATATGGCAGATGAGGCAAAATTCTGTAGCCCAATTCCTTCAGTTTTTGAAGCATTGGTTGTGCAACATGCAGTCAGGCAATGTCATAGAGAAGAACTGGGCCCTTTTTATTGACCAATGTTGCCTGCAGGTGTTGCAGTTTTCAGTGCATCTCATCGATTTGCTGAACATATTTCTCAGATGTAATGATTTTGCTGGGATCTAGAAAACTGTAGTGGAACAGATGGGCAGCAGACCATCAAACAGTGACCATGACTTTTTTTTTTTCATGCAAATTTGGATTTGTGAAGTACTTTGGAGCTACTCAGTCCAACCACTGAGATGCTTATCACTAGTTGTCATATGAAATCTACTTTTCCTCTGATGTCAAAATCGATAAAGAAATTGTTTATTTTTGTTGCATACAATAAGAGAAGATGACACTTCAAATCGATGATTGTTTTTGATTTTCAGTTCATGAGGAGCCCACTTATCAAGTTTTTACACCTTTCCAATTTGCTTCAAGTGCCAAATGACTGTAGAATGTTTGACATTGTGTTCTTCAGCTACTTCTCATATAGTTGTAAGAGGATCAGCTTCAATGATTCTATTCAGTTGGTCATTGTCAACTTCTGATGGTTGGCCATTATGCCACCACTCCTCATCTCCAAGGCTCTTGTCTCCTTTGCAAAACTTCTTGAACCACCACTGCACTACTATACTTTCATTAGCAATTCCTGGGCCAAATGCATTGTTGATGTTGTGAGTTATCACTGCTGCTTTATGACCTGTTTTGAACTTGAATAAGAAAATTGCTTGAATTTGCTCTATGTCTAACATCACTTCCATAGTCTAAAATAAAAATTATACACACTGCAAGTAATGTCATTAGCAGAAAAACATAAAGTGAGAAATGCACATTAAAATGATGTATAACATAGCCACATTTATTTAAGAATGTATTCCAATATCACACAATAAATTTTCACAATGTAAAAACCTCAATTATTTGGCACCAACTTTAATATTTTAGACAGAAACCCTTCCTTTTGCTTTCATACAGAAACATCCCCTCTATCTATGATTTTAGGAAGTAAAATAATTTCTCTGAGGTGTCCTGGCTATGCAAAGGAGAATGTATAGATGCAGAAGTATGTACAAACAAAAGGCTAAGATGTCTGTCTATCAATGTGGCACTAAGACTTGAAACAACCATCCTAAATCATATTAAAAACATACTCTGATTATCTTAAAGTGTACTGGTGAGAGTTCAGCTACAGAGAATGAAATCAACTTACCTCGTTTAAGCAAAAAAGGATTTACTAAAGGGTGTGACTTACACACTTACTGGGAAAGTTGAATAACTAGACTCTAGAGTAAATGTTCAAGAACAATTTCAAAGGTTATATTGCAGGACTAAACCACCAAGGGAGCCACAGCCTCTTCTAAGATTAAAAAATCTCTTATTAAGGCTTCATTGTCAGCAGTATGGACCTGTTTCCCAGTGAAGCTAGTGCAAAGCACATAGACTTTTTTTTTTTTTTTAACCTTGAGAAATGGTCTTAAGGGCAAACAGCAAATGAAGAAACAATAATTCAAAGAAAACTTACTAAAGCATAGTAGGAAGAGCTAATGTCTGTGTCATTTCAAACATGACACACTCCCTCTCAACTCAGTATAGCAAGAACTCACTCAAGGCGTGTATAACCCAGAACAGGACTTGATTACACTCTCAGATACCAGCTAGAGAACTACAATACCTTCACTGAAGGGACAGGTCATTAACATTCCCCATCCTATTCTCCAGTTACCTGTTTCAGAGACTAAGGTTTTGGGTAGTAGGGGTGAGAAGTGAGGATTTTCTTCTTCTATTCATTTCCCTCTTATGGGGAAGAAGCTCTATACTGAGCACAGTGTACTTAAAATACTGGAGCTTCAATTGACATTCAGAGAAGGCACTGGCACCCCACTCCAGTACTCTTGCCTGAAAAATCCCATGGACGGAGGTGGTGGTGGGCTGCAGTCCATGGGGTCACTAAGAGTCGGACAAAACTGAGTGACTTCACCTTCCCTTTTAACTTCCATGCATTGGAAAAGGAAATGGCAACCCATTCCAGTGTTCTTTCCTGGAGAATCCCAGGGATGGGAGAGCCTGGTGGGCTGCCGTCTATGGGGTCACACAGAACTGAACATGACTGAAGAGACTTAGCAGCAGCAGCAGCAATCAACATTGCCCAGCTCATTCATAAAGTGGAGTTTCTTCACCTGGAGAGGCAAGCTGAGAATAGAGGCTACAGCCAACTCCGTCTTCTGAGTACTACCTCTAAGAGCAGGAATGCCATTTAGAAATAAAATGTTCTGTCCAAACCCTTGTGATCCTAAGGTTACTGTGCACAAATCCAAGGCTGTGCCTTCTGAAGGGAGACATAAATGGCTTCACACCAAGGGGAGCATAGACTTCATGAAAACAATTCATTCAATAACTCAACAAATAAATAATTAACTAGCAACACCAAACCCTGGAATTGGGGAGAGTCTAATAACCTAGAGTTACCACAATATACTACCCCAAATGCCCAGTTTCCTAAAAGAAGTTGAGACATGCAAAAAATCAGGAAACTCGGACTTTAACATGAGGGAAACTAAGCAATGACAGAAACTTCCTGTGAAAGTAACTAGATCCTACTTTCACAGAGTGTTATTTCAAGGTAGTCATAAACATGTTCAAAGAAGTAAAGGAAATCATGCTTAAAGAAGAAAAGCAATGTATGATCACAATGCTTCATCAACCAGATAATATAAATGAAGATATAGAAGTTATTTTTAATTAAATATTTTTTATATCTTAACTTTGAGATCTCAGTGCAAATATTACCTTCTTTGCTGATTTTGCATGATCATCCTGTAAAAAATAGCACCCCACTATCCACTCTCTCCTTTATATGTTAATTTTTCTTTATAACACCTGTTACAATCTCACATGCTATAGATTAATTCTTTCTTTGTTTATATAATTTATTCACCATGGGATTGCAGGAATTTTTGTTTTTCAGCACTCATACTGTTTGCTATACAGTGCTTAGAACATGGTCAACACTCAACATATATTCTCAAATGATTGAAAGAATTTTTCATCAAAATTGTAAAATACATGACCTCTTTGAGAAAAGGCTGAATGTGGGACAGGAATTCTTAATGAGAGAGAGCAAGGGGGAATCCCCTAAAGAAGACCAGATTGAAACATAAAATTTTGAAATTAATTCTGTGTGTGTGTGTTAGTTGCTCAGTTGTATCTGACTATTTGTGATTTCATGGACCCTATCAAGCTCCTCTGTTCATGGAATTCTCCAAGCAAGAATATTGGAGTAGGTTGCCATTCCCTTCTCCAAGAGATCTTCTGGACCCAGGGATCAAACTCGGGTATCCTGCATTGCAGGGAGATTCTTTACAGCTGAGCCACCATAGAAGTCCTTGAAATTAGTTACTTGACTTCAAAATGTAATTGTAACATTTCAACTACTTGAGTAAAACAATTTGTGTGAAAATTAATCACATTCTTCTCTATCTCATAGTCACCTCCACCACACAAATGTAGGGAAACTTATAAGCATTACAAAATTACTTCTTCTGCGAGTTTCAGAGGAACGAGAACTGCTGCTGCTGCTAAATTGCTTCATTTGTGTCCGACTCTGTGCGACCCCATAGACAGCAGCCCACCAGGCTCCCCGTCCCTGGGATTCTCCAGGCAAGAACACTGGAGTGGGTTGCCATTTCCTTCTCCAATGCATGAAAGTGAAAAGTGAAAGTGAAGTCACTCAGTCCTGTCCTACTCTTAGCGACCCCATGGACTGCAGCCTGGTAGGCTCCTCCATCCATGGGATTTTCCAGGCAAGAATACTGGAGTGGGGTGCCAGTGCCTTCTCTGAACCAGAACTGCAGTCCCTCATATTTTAGCTGTTTCTCTCCATGTACCTGATCACTGTCTTTTGAAACCTGTTCATCATTATGGCTATTATCTCTGACTCTCATGTCCACACGCTCTTGCACTTCTTGCTTTCCAATTAGTCCTTTGTAGACACTGTTTGGGGCTTCTCAGGTGACACTAGTGGTAAAGAACTCGCCTGCCAATACAGGAGACATAAGAGATGTGAGTTCAATCCATGGATCAGGAAGATCCCCTGGAGGAGGGCATGGCAACCAACTCCAGTATTCTTGCCTAGAAAATCCCATGGAATGAGGAGACTGGCCGGCTACAGTCCATAGGGTCACAAAGCATTGGACACGGCTGAAGTGACTTAACACACACAGACACCTGTTTGACCTACCCCACACTCTCAAAGATGCTGCTGAACATCTAGACATAGAGGAAAGTCGTAACTATGCTGGCAGCATCGCCCAGGTGTATTTTTGTCATACTACGACAGAGGATGACATGGCTGGATGGCATCACTGACTCGATGGGATGTGAGTTTGAGTGAACTCTGGGAGTTGGTGATAGACAGGGAGGCCTGACGTGCTGCAATTCATGGGGTCGCAAAGAGTCGGACATGACTGAGTGACTGAACTGAACTGAACTGAAAAAAATAAAAGCTTTAAATTGATCACTGATACCTTTTAGAGTTGTTTGACTATCAATGTGATAGCTAAACAGGACCTGTGTGGTTGTAAGTCGCTTCAGTCATGTCCAACTCTTTGCTACACTGTGGACCATATATACCCCAGCAGACTCCTCTCCATGGTATTCTCCAGGAAAGAATACTGGAGTGGGTTGCCATGCCCTCCTACAGGGAGTCTTCCCAACCTAGGGATCGAACCCACAAATCCTATATCTCCTGGATTGGTAGCTGGAATCTTTACCAATAGCACCACCTGGGAAACAGTACCTAGGACATGGTAAACCTTCAGTAAATAGTAGCTATTTAACCACCTCATATCCTTAATAGTCTATTCACCCAACATTCAGAAAACTAAGATTATGGCATCTGGTCCCATCATTTCATGGCAGATAGATGGGGAAACAGTGGAAACAGTGGCTGACTTTATTTTTCTGGGCTCCAAAATCACTGCAGATGGTGATTGCAGCCATGAAATCAAAAGATGCTTACTCCTTGGAAGGAAAGTTATGACCAACCTAGACAGCATATTAGAAAGCAGAGACATTACTTTGCCAGTAGAGGTCTGTCTAGTCAAGACTATGGTTTTTCCAGTAGTCATGTATGGATGTGAGAATTGGACTGTGAAGAAAGCTGAGCACTGAAGAATTGATGCTTTTGAACTGTGTTGTTGGAGAAGACTCTTGAGAGTCCCTTGGACTGCAAGGAGATCCAACCAGTCCATTCTAAGGGAGATCTGTCCTGGGTGTTCATTGGAAGGACTGATGTTGAAGCAGAAACTCCAGTACTTTGGCCACCTGATGCAAAGAGCTGATCCATTGGAAAAGATCCTGATGCTGGGAAGGATTGAGGGCAGGAGGAGAAGGGGACGACAGAGGATAAGATGGTTGGATGGCATCATCGACTCAATGGACATGGGTTTGGGTGGACTCCAGGAGTTGATTATGGACAGGGAGGCCTGGTGTGCTGCGGTTCATGGGGTCACAAAGAGCACGACTGAGCCACTGAACTGAACTGAACTTAAATTGCAGGATTAGATGACTTTTTCTTGATTGTGATGGCCTATGACTACTTCATGACCATCTGCCATGCCATGCACTATGTGGTCAGTTGGTTCTGAACTCATTATTTTTTTCTTATATTAATTTATTAACTCACCTCTACCCTTCTACCATAGCTCAGTTTATTGTACACTGTCCAAGTCTGCTTTGATTATACAAGGCAGTATCCTGCCATGAATAATAATCTTAGACAATTCATAGTGTCCCTGTTTCTCAGAACTAGTCAGTCCTCTAAGATTTCTTATACATGAACAAACCAAGAAGAAAACAATAAGCAAATCATGACATTGTGCTGCACTTTTCAAAGGAAGTTGAAACTTATATTTGGGCTCAAATCCAAAGAATCACTTAGAAATAATCACAATCAAAAAAAAAAAAAAAGAAATAATCGCAATCTTATTTTAATAAAGTTAATGGCATAGATCTCATTTTGTAATCACAATTTCAGTAGCCCTGGAAAGTGCAGGATCATTTTTGGAATATACATTTTTAACCTATGCTTCTAAAACATTTTTATTATAGAAACAAACTATTAAAAATCAAAAATGGAAAAAATATAAAATGTTTGTCAAATGTCCTTTTTACATAAATCATAAGATCTAGACCAGATTATAACAAAATTCTCTGAATGCTTTGACATAAAATGTATTAAAGAACATCTAAGACAAAATGTATTTGGTAATGTCATTGACCTTCAACTATCCAAAGTTGTATCCAAAGATACAAAACTAGGGATGAAAACGGATGAACTGCAGAATCATTCTAACCAAAGCAATTCTCAGTATAACATCACAATAAACAGCCTTATCAGATATTTCTCCCATATCCTGAAAAATCTTTACATGATTAAAACTCTACCACTTTTCAGGGATTTGCACAAAAGAAGTCTTTAATGACAGCTTTGAGTGCAAAATCCCAACAGTAGCTGGAGAAATTATTGCCTAAGACTAGCTATGCAGTCAAATTTGGTTAGTTATACACTCATAAAGTGAAAAGTGAAGTCACTCAGTCGTGTCTGACTCTTTGCGTCCCCGTGGACTGTAGCCTACCAGGCTCCTCTGTCCATGGGATTTTCCAGGCAAGAATACTGGAGTGAGTTGCCATTTGCTTCTCCAGGGGATCTTCCTGACTCAGAGATCAAACCTGGGTCTCCCACATTGTAAGCAGACGCTTTACTGTCTGAGCCACCAGGGAAGTCCTCATAACAGACGTTTTTAAATTATACCAGGTATGAAACACAGAATGATCCTTTTACTAGAAAATAACATAAAAGAAAAAGAAATTGTGAGACTCCTGTGAGAATATCAGTGCAGCATATAGCTCCTGG
Organism: Bubalus kerabau; assembly: GCF_029407905.1. Lineage (NCBI taxonomy): Eukaryota > Metazoa > Chordata > Mammalia > Artiodactyla > Bovidae > Bubalus > Bubalus kerabau. The sequence continues at coordinate 53,522,569 of NC_073647.1, read as the reverse complement.
ACAACCCAAGGTGTTTGCTGATAGTGATCAAAGACTATATTATAGCTGTGCTACTCATTAAATGTGGCTCATTATAGTTGGAAGCTGTCATTCAGAGAAGTTTCTCACAATCACCTCTTAATAACCACAGGGCATTTAAAAAAAAAAAAAATCCAGCAAGAACTCACAGCATATTGTGACCTAAAAAAGACTGCCACTGGCAAAATATTTTACCCAGAAATTTCTCTTGGCTGTTAAAGGAAAGAATATTCAAACAATATAATAAAGATAGCCTGTAATATAAATTGGTCTTATATGACTTGTCCTGTTATCTTATTTCTTTGTCTCCATCCTCTCCAATATCTATATCCCCTATGTTGTCCCGAGTCTAGACCTGACCTTTGTTCTGATTCCTCAGGCTTCTGTCCTTATGTGGTTTATATGATAAAACTAGTGTGTATATTTTAATGTGTTAGACGGATTAATTAATATACTATTAAATAATATGCATTTTTAAAAGAGATCTTCTGAAAATAGTAACTTAGTCACAGAGGCCTGGCAAATTTTTGTTGTATTCTGGACTGATTAGAGCAGTTTTCAGCCCCACATATTAAGAGGAAACTTAGAAATTTATAAAATACATAAAAGAGGGCAAGGGAGGATAACAAAACTAGATTTAATATCTGACTCCACTACAAACTAGTTATGTGAACTTAGGTAATTTACTTCTTTGCATTTTCTTTCTGCAAAATATTATTAATAATAGTACTTAATCAAGTTGTTGGTAAGGATTGCATGAGAACATTGATTTAACTATCTTATGCTACTGTGTCTCACAAATGGTCGTCGTGGTTTAGTTACTAAGTCATGTCCAACTCTTGTGACTCCATGGACTGTAACCCGCCAAGTTCCTCTGTCCATGGAATTCTCCAAGCAAGAATACTGGAGTGGGTTGCCATTTCCTTCTCCAGTGTCTCACAAGTAGTAGGTATTAAATTCTCTTAGTTTTCTTTTCCACATCACTGAAAATGTTCAGGAAAAAGTTTAATGGCTTTTAAGACTTTTCAAGTAGACAAAGGCCATAGGGGAAATTTAGACTTCTTTAATAAATACAAGAGCCCACTATCAAGGAAAGATACTCAGGGTCACCTTAGTTCACAGGTTGGTAATAGCCTACACGTCCATCAGAAGAACTCACCACTCTAGTATAACAGTGCTAGACTTGTTTGGTGCTACCCTCAATTATTTCTTCAGTTTTCATAATATGTAATCTCAGCATTCTGACTACTGCCACAGTTCACAGTTCTGACCAAAGTAGTTCCATGTGCTCTCCAAGGTCACTTTGTTCTGCCATCACTTCCTGCTTCAGTTGTCTCTTAGCCATTTTTCTTCTTTGGAGTTTGACTTTTTTCTGTCAAACTCTACTTAGCTGATCTTGCCCCAGCTCCAATTGTCCTTGGCAAGTTGGCCCACTATTGCATCTGTGGATTTATAAACTATTACTTTCAGTATTTTCTTCTTCATCTAAAGCATTTCTCTGCAACTGTTAATAAGCTATTTTCAGATATTCTGTGGAAGAATTCCTTGTTAGGGGTCAAAATTCAATAAGATAATTCCTAGAACTGTTGTATACCTCTTTCACATTCTATATACATAAATTAATATGTATTATATACATATATTAATATTATTATGTACTATAGTAGAAGAGTGAGAGAAACAATTGAAGGTAGAGAGACTTTCTTATGTCTCTCATTCACTCTACATGGACAACAACTTTCTCTTCCTGTAAATACACACATGCTCATACTGGATAGATATTGCATACTGTTCCTGAATAAAGATAAAATCTATTGGCCAAGGCAGTTGTTTCTAAAAGTTTTCAATTGGACCAAATCTTTGTTCAAGTAAAAAGTTAAGTAGAAGATTAATTTAGAACACACATAAAATTATTCTGTTTTGTTAAAGGTATAAATCTGGGAAAGTGGGAGATAATTCAGACTGCCAATCACTCAGCTTCTAGTTTAACCCTGCTCCTCAGATCGAGTGACCATTTCCAGAATTAGAATTTAATAATATTCTGTTTAACTAGATGAGTCTTAGAGCTTAGAAGATAATTTATGTAAACATAAGGACACACATTAAACTTCTTTAACATTTTTTCCCCTCAAAATTGGTCTCTGTACAGAACTGCTCTAACACAATGACCATTAGCCACATGTATCTATTTAAATATAAACTAATGAAAATGAAATAAAATTTAAAATTCAGTTCCTCAATTACATCATTTGCATTTTATTTGCTCAAAAACTGTATGTAGCTAGCAGCTACTCTACCATTCCCATCATTGCAGAAAGTTCTATTGGACAGCATTGCTCTGATTAGCAGTGTGGTCCTAGAAACAACCCTAAAATCCTCTTGGCTATTACAAATAAATTATCACATAGAATCTAGAATAAGGAAAATCAATATTAAATGTGTCACATGGATTAAATATAAGAACAGTTACACAGTTATAGAATCTCTCTTTCTATCTCTCTCAGCTAGTTGCAGAGAGGGAAGAGAAGCCTTCATCAAATAACCACACAAACAAAGCTAAAATAAACTGTATCAAGTGCCATAAAGGAAAAATACATGTTAATATGAAATCACATAAAAATTACTTAATCTAGTCAATAGGTCAAGGAAGATTTCAAGGAGGAACTGATGATTAAATAGAGTGAGTTTTCATGTCAGTGTGGATGGGTGGTTTGGGAGGCTACTGGACAGAGATCAAAGCTTGTGTGAAGGCCTGTAACATATATAAAAACCTAAAAGAAAACCAGCATGACCCTAGCAAGGAAAACAGGTCAGAATGTTGTACAATGAGAGATAAGGGCTAGACTACCTAGGATCTGTAGGCCAATGTTAACTTGTTTTATTTTTAAGGGAATTAGGAGTTATTGCAAGGTTTTCAGCAGCTGATTAACAATATAATTTGCATTTTGTAGCAATCTTAAATACAGAGTAGAAAATAGATTGGTGAGGGAAAAGAGTAGATGCAATTATATCAGTTAATGGACTAATGCAGCAGTCCAGGTGTGAAAAGAAAATACTTCAGAAATATTTTATATTGATAATTGAAGATGGATAAAGTTGGGCTTATTTGAGATAATTAGAATGCAAAATCTGCAGAACTTGATGATAACTTAAACAGAGAAAATGAGGAAAAGGAAAGTTTTCAGGGATGACCCATGTTTTAAAAATTTTCCCAATGAAAGTACAGTGCACTGAGATAAAAATTATATTTGAATTACATAGAGATAGATCATAAGCTCAGTTTTGGACATAATGAATTTAGGTGTCTTTGAGACATAAGAAGAGATAGAGAATAGGCATTTCACAAATAGTATATATTATTTTTATATTGCACCAAAAAAAGACTTTGGGCCACTTATAAGATAATAAAAAATAGAGCAAGATAACAAATCATTAGTATATGTCAAAGAAAAAGCTAAACAAGTATAGAAAGTAAAATACATCTAGAAAATAAGCTAATATGAAAAGTTACATGCCATTAGATACCATGCATTTGCTGGGAAAACCAAATCATAGTTCACACTGTTTATAAGATAAAAATAAACTAGTGGTTCAGGAAAATGCACAATTACTCTTGACATTAAGGATAAGAAGAAATTTATGCTGAAAGTTATCATGAGGAAGGCAATAAATAATAAGACTGATGTTTTTAAGAACATGATCAGAATAGACACAAATATACAGAATGGCACCTTAAAGAATTATTTAATGTAGAGCAATGCAAAGAGTCGGACACGACTGAGTGATTGAACTGAACTGAACTAAATGTATCTTACAGAATTTATACAAATTTGATGCAATATTTGATACAAGTCAAATCTTGCATTGTATTAAAAGAATGTAAACAATGACTAACGGTAATTTGTCCCAGGGATACAAGACTTGTTCAATATAGAACAACTAATCAATATAATGCAATATATTAAGAGAGAGAAAAAGGAAAAAAATCATATAACCTTCACAATAGATCCAGAAAAAGCATTCAAGTAAAACCAATCCCCTATTCATTATGCAAATTTTCAATAATCTAGGAATAGAATAGAACTTCTTCAATCTGATAAAAGACATCTATTAAAAAATCTATAGCTAATATCAGACATAATGGTAAAAGACTAAAAGCTGTTGCCTAAGACTAGGAAGAAGACAAGACTCTTCATTCTTGCAACTTCTGTTCAATACTGCCCTGAAGGTTCTAGCCTTTATCTGATTATAAAATTTCTTTTTACATTCTATGCCATATCATGTTTTGGTTTTTTTTAATTGAATAGGTTTTGAGTTTTGTTAAATACTTGTTTTTGCATGTATTGAGATGATCATGTGGTTCTTATCCTTTATTAATTTGGTATATTCTGTTGATTGACTGGAGATGTTAAACTGTCTTTCCATTCCAAACTACTGGGAAAGCTTCAGTTCAGTTCACTTCAGATCAGTCACTCACTTGTGTCCGATTCTTTGCGACCCCATGAAATTGCAGCATGCCAGGCCTCCTTGTCCATCACCAATTCCCTGGGTTCACTCAGACTCATGTCCATCGAGTCCTTGATGCCATGCAGCCAATCTCATCCTCTGTTCTCCCTTTCTCCTCCTGCCCCCAATCCCTCCCAGCATCAGAGTCTTTTCCAATGAGTCAACTCTTCGCATGAGGTGGCCAAAGTATTGGAGTTTCAGATTTAGCATCAGTCCTTCAAAAGAACACCCAGGACTGATCTCCTTTAGAATGGACTGGTTGGATCTCCAAGGGACTCTCCAGAGTCTTCTCCAACACCATGTTCAAAAGCATCAATTCTTCGGCACTCAGCTTTCTTCACAGTCCAACTCTCACAGCCATACATGACCACTGGAAAAACCATACCCTTGACTAGACTGACCTTTGTTGGCAAAGTAATGTCTCTGTTTTTTAATATGCTGTCTAGGTTGGTCATAACTTTCCTTCCAAGGAGTAAGAATCTTTTAATTTCATAGCTGCAGTCACCATCCGCTGTGATGTTGGAGCCCAGAAAAATAAAATCAGTCACTGTGTCCACTATTTCCCCATCTATTTTCCATGAAGTGATGGGACCAGATGCCATGATCTTTGTTTTCTGAATGTTGAGTTTTAAGCCAACTTTTTCACTCTCCTCTTTCACTTTCATCAAGAGGCTTTTTAGTTCCTCTTCACTTTCTGCCAAAAGCGTGGTGTAATCTGCATATTTGAGGTTATTGATATTTCGGCAATATTGATTCCAGCTTGTGCTTCTTCCAGCCCAACGTTTCTCATGATGTACTCTTCATATAAGTTAAATAAGCAGGGTGACAATATACAGCCTTGACGTCCTCCTTTTCCTATTTGGAACCAGTCTGTTGTTCCATGTCCAGTTCTAACTGTTGCTTCCTGACCTGCATATAGGTTTCTCAAGAGGCAGGCCAGGTGGTCTGGTATTCCCTTCTCTTTCAGAATTTTCCACAGTTGATTTTGATCCACACAGTCTAAAGGCTTTGGTGTAGTCAGTAAAGCAGAAGCAGATGTTTTTTCTGGAACTCTCTTGCTTTTTTGATGATCCAGTGGATGTTGGCAATTTGATCTCTATTTCCTCTGCCTTTTCTAAAACCAGCTTGAACATCTGGAATTTCATGGTTCACATATTGCTGAAGCCTGGCTTGGAGAATTATGAGCATTACTTTACTAGCGTTTGAGATGAGTGCAATTGTGATGTAGTTTATGTTGTTTAATTTTGACATACTTGTGAATTTCCTTCCTTTCATTCTCTTGTAGACTTCAAATTTTATTCCACTGTGGTCAGAGAATATGTTTTTTTTTAATAACTGAAATCCTTTTTATTAATTAATACTTTTTTTGTGTGTGTGTGTGGCTTACCATATTAACCCTACCAGAGATTGTTCCATAGAATTTGTGTTCTCCTTTTGTTTGGTGGAGTGTTTGATAAATGCCTATTACATCTAGGTGGTTTATAATATTGATCAAGTCTATTTGTTGTACTTATGTCTAGATCTTTGACCCATTATTGGAAGTAGGGTATTAAAGCTTTCAAATATTATTTTTAAATTGCACATTTTCTCCTCTAATTATGTCAGTTGTTGCTTCAAGTATTTGGAGCCTGTCTTCTTGGGTACAAATATTATTTAAATCACCCATATTTCTGATCAATGGATCCTTTTATTAATATAAAGTGTCTTCCTTTTTCTCCAATAACAATATTTGTCTTAAAGATGATTTTGACAGTATCAGTTTAGCCACAGACCCTTTTTTTTTTTTGCTAACAGTGTGAATATTGTATCTATTTTGATCCTTTTATATTCAAGCTAATTGCATTCTTGCTTCTAAAGTGCTTTTGTACATAGGATATAGCTGGATCATGTTTTTTTTATTTCATTTATTTATTTTAATTGATGACTGTTCTATACATCTGTGTCTCTATTGCTGTCCCACATATAGGGCTATTGTTAACATCTTTCTAAATTCTTCTGGCTTACTTCACTCTGTATAATAGGCTCCAGTTTCATCCACCTCATTAGAACTGATTAAAATATATTATTTTTAATTGCTGAGTAATATTCCATTGTGCATATACACCAGAGCTTTCTTATCCATTTGTCTGTTGATGGACATCTAGGTTGCTTCCATGTCTTGGCTATTATAACATTGCTGCGATGAATATTGGGGTACATGTGTCTCTTTCAATTCTGGTTTCCTCAGTGTGTATGCGCAGCAGTGGAATTTCTGGGTCATATGGCAGTTATATTTCCAGTTTTTTTAAAGAATCTCCACACTATTCTCCATAGTGGCTGTACTAGTTTGCATTCCCACCAACAGTGTAACAGGGTTCCCTTTTCTCTGCATTCTCTCCAGCATTTATTGTTTGTAGACTTTTGTATAGAAGCCATTCTGACTGATGTGAGATGGTACCTCACTGTGGTTTTGATTTGCATTTCTCTGATAATGAGTTGAGCATCTTTTCATGTGTTTGTTAGCCATCTGTATGTCTTCTTTGGAGAAATGTCTGTTTAGTTCTTTCGTACATTTTTTTGATTGGGTCGTTTATTTTTCTGGAATTGAGCTACAGGTGTTGCTTGTGTATTTGTGACGTTAATTCTTTGTCAATTGCTTAATTTGCTATTATTTTATCCCATTCTGAAGGCTGTCTTTTCACCTTGATTATAGTTTCCTTCGTTGTGCAAAAGCTTTTAAGTTTAATTAGGTTTCATTTGTTTATTTTTGCTTGTATTTCCATTACTCTGAGAGGAGGGTCATAGAGGATCCTGCTGTGGTTTATGTCAGAGAGGGTTTTGCCTATGTTTTCCTGTAGGGGTTTTATACCTCCTGGTCTTACATTTAGATCTGTAATCCATTTTGAGTTTATTTTTGTGTATGGTGTTAGAAAGTGTTCTAGTTTCATTCTTTACAAGTGGTTGACCAGTTTTCCCAGCACCATTTGTTAAAGAGATTGTCTTTTCTCCATTGTATATTATTGCCTCCTTTGTCAAAGATAAGGTGTCCATAGGTGCATGGATTTATCTCTGGGCTTTCTATTTTGTTCCATTGATCTATATTTCTGTCTTTGTGCCAGTACCATACTGTCTTGATGACTGTAGCTTTGTAATATAGCCTGAAGTCAGGCAGGTTGATTCGTCCAGTTCCATTATTCTTTACCAATATTGCTTTGGTTATTATAGGTTTTTTTGTATTTCCATACAAATTGTGAAATTATTTGTTCTAGTTCTCTGAAAAATCCCATTGCTAACATTGAGTCTATAGATTGCTTTGGGTAGTATATTCATTTTCACTATATTGATTCTTCCAATCCATGAACATGGCATATTTGTCCATTTATTTGTGTCCTCTTTGATTTCTTTCATCACTGTTTTATTGTTTTCTATAATAGATCTTTTGTTTCTTTAGTTAGATACATTCCTAAGTATTTTATTCTTTTTGTTGCAATGGGGTATGGAATTGTTTCCTTAATTTCTCTTTCTGTTATCTCATTTTTAGTGTATAGGAATGCAAGGGATTTCTGTGTGTTAATGTTATATCCTGCAACTTTACTATATTCATTGATTAGCTTTGGTAATTTTCTGGCGGAGTCTTTAAGATTTTCTATGTAGAGGATCATGCCATCTACAAACAGTGAGAGTTTTACTTCTTTTTGAATCTGGATTCATGTCATTTGTTTTTCTGCTCTTTGCTGTGGTGAAAACTTCCAAAACTATGTTGAATAATAGTGGTGAGAATGGGCACCCTTGTCTTGTTCCTGACTTTAAGGGAAATGCTTTCAATTTTTCACCATTGAGGATAATGTTTGCTGTAGGCTTGTCATAAAAAGCTTTTATTATGTTGAGGTATGTTCCTTCTATGCCTGTTTTTTGGAGGGTTTTTATCATAAATGGATGTTGCATTTTGTCAAAGGCTTTCTCTGCATCTATTGAGATAATCATACAGTTTTTATCTTTCAATTTGTTAATGTGATGTATCACACAGATTGATTTGCGGATATTAAAGAATCCCTGCATCCCTGGGATAAAGCCCACTTGGTCATGGTGTATGATCTTTTTAATATGTTGTTGGATTCTCTTTGCTAGAACTTTGTTAAGGATTTTTGCATCTATGGTCATCAGTGATATTGGCCTGTAGTTTTTTTTTTTTTTTTTCCATCTTTGTCAGGTTTTGGTATTAGGGTGCTGGTGGCCTCATAGAATGAGTTTGGAAGTTTACCTTCCTCTGCAATTTTCTGGAAGAGTTTGAGTAAGATAGGTGTTAGCTCTTTTCTAAATTTTTGGTAAAATTCAACTGTGAGGCCATCTGGTCCTGGGCTTTTGTCTGCTGGAAGATTCCTGATTAGAGTTTCGATTTCTGTGCTTGTGATGGGTCTGTTAAGATTTTCTATTTCTTCCTGGTTCAGTTTGGAAAGTTGTCCTTTTCTAAGTATTTGTCTATTTCTTCCAAGTTATCCATTTTATTGGCATATAGTTGCTGATAGTAGTCTCTTATGATCCTTTGTATTTCTGTGCTGTCTGTTGTGATCTCTCCATTTTCATTTCTAATTTTGTTGATTTGATTCTGTTCCCTTTGTTTCTTCTTGGCTAATGGTTTGTCAATTTTATTTATTTTCTCAAAGAACTAGCTTTTAGCTTTCTTGATTTTTGCTATGGTTTCTTTTGCATTTATTTCTGCCCTAAATTTTAAAATTTATTTCCTTCTACTAACCCTGAGGTTCTTCATTTCTTCCTCTTCTGGTTGCTTTGGGTGTAGAGTTGGGTTATTTATTTGACTTTTTTCTTGTTTCTTGAGGTAAGCCTCTATAGCTATGAACCTTCCCCTTAGCACTGCTTTTACAGTGTCCCAATAGGATTTGGGTTGTTGTGTTTTCATTTTCATTCATTTATATGCATATTTTGATTTATCTTTTGATTTCTTCTGTGATATCTTGGTTATTCAGAAGCATATTTTTTAACCTCCATATGTTGGAATTTTTAATAGCTTTTTTTTTCCCCCTGTTCAGTTCAGTTCAGTTCAGCTGCTCAGTAGTGTCCGACTGTTTGCTACCCCATGAATCACAGCATGCCAGGCCTCCCTGTCCATCACTTACTCCTGGAGTTCACTCAAACTCATGTCCATCGAGTCAATGTAATTGACATGTAATCTTACAGTGTTGTGGTCAGAAAAGATGCTTGGTATGATTTCAATTTTTTTGAATTTACCAAGGCTAGATTTAAGGCCCAGGTGTCATCTATCCTGGAGAAGGTTTTGTATGCACATGAGAAAAATTCATTGTGAAATTCATTGTTTTGGGGTGAAATGTCCTATAGATATCAATTAACTGGTCCATTGTATCATTTAAAGTTTGTGTTTCCTTGTAAATTTTCTGTTTTGTTGATCTATCCATAGGTGTGAGAGGGGTACTAAATTATCCCACTATTATTGTGTTATTGCTAATTTCCCCTTTCATACTTTTTAATATTTCCCTTACATATTGTGGTGCTCCTATGTTGGGTGCATATATATTTATAATTGTTATATCTTATTCTTGGATTGATCTTATGATCATTATGTAGAGTCCTTACTCGTCTCTTTTCAAAGCCTTTATTTTAAAGTCTATTTTATCTGATATGAGTATTGCTACTCCTGCTTTCTTTTAGTCTCCATTTGCATGAAATATCTCTTTCCAGCCCTTCACTTTCAGTCTGTATGTGTCCCTTGTTTTGAGGTGGGTCTTTTGTAGGCAGCATATATAGGGGTCTGGTTTTTGTATCCATTTATTCAGTCTTTGTCTTTTGGTTGGGGCATTCAACCCATTTACATTTAAGGTAATTATTGATAAGTATGATCCTGTTGCCATTTACTTTGTTGTTTTGGGTTCGAGTTTATGCACCCCTTCTGTGTTTCCTGTCTAGAGAAGATCCTTTAGCATTTGCTGGAGAGCTGGTTTGGTGATGCTGAATTCTCTCAGCTTTTGCTTGTCTGTAAAGCTTTTGATTTCCCCTTCATATTTGAATGAGATTCTTGCTGGGTGCAGTAATCTGTGTTGTAGGCTTTTCTCTTTCATCACTTTAAGTAGGTCCTGCCATTCCCTTCTGGTCTGAAAAGTTTCTATGGATAGATCAGCTGTTATCCTTATGGGAATCCCCCTGTGTGTTATTTGTTGTTTTTCCCTTGCTGCTTTTAATATTTGTTGTGTTTGGTCTTTGTTAATTTGATTAATATGTGTCTTGGTGTGTTTTGCCTTGGGTTTATCCTGTTTGGGACTCTCTGGTTTTCTTGGACTTGGGTGACTATTTTCTTCCCCATTTTAGGGAAGTTTTCAACTATTATCTCCTCAAGTATTTTCTCATGGCCTTTCTTTTTGTCTTCTCTTCTAGGACTCCTGTGATTCTAATGTTGGGGCATTTAGCATTGTCCCAGAGGTATCTGAGATTGTCCTCATTTCTTTTAATTCTTCTTTTTTTCTTTTTTCCTCTCTGCTTCATTTCTATCAGTCTATCTTGTAATACACTTATCCTATCTTCTGCCTCCGTTTTTCTACTGTTGGTTCCCTCCAGAGATTTTTGATCTCATTTATTGCATTATTCATCATTGATTGACTTTTATTCCTTCTAGTTCTTTGTTAAATATTATTTTCATCTTCTCAATCCTTGTCTTCAGGCTATTTATGTGTAACTCCATTTTGTTTTCAAGATTTTGGATATTTTTACTATCATTATTCTGAATTATTTTTCAGGTAAACTCCCTGTATCCACCTCTTTTGTTTGGTATGGTGGACATTTATCATGTGTCTTTACCTGCTGAGTATTTCTCTGCCTTTTCATCTTATTGAGATTGATGTGTTTGGGGTGGCATTTCTCTATTCTGGCAGTTTTTTCTTAATCTTTAATGTGGATATTCCTCTCTGTGGTTGAGGTTGGACAAGTGTCTTGTCAAGGTTTCCTGGTTAGGGAAGCTTGTGTAGATTTTCTGGTGGGTAGAGCTGGATTTCTTCTCTTCAGAGTACAATGAAGTGTCCAGTAGTGAGTTTTGTGATGTCTGTGGTTTTGGAGTGACTTTGGGAAGCCTCTTTATTGAAGCTCAGGGCTATGTTCTTGTGTTGCTGGAGAATTTGCATGCTATGTTTTGCTCTGGAACTTATTGGCTCTTGGGTGATACTTGGTATCTGTGTATGTATGGAGGCTTTTGGATGAGTTCATATTGCTTAATATTCCCTGGGGTCAGGAGTTATCTGGTCTTCTTAGGTTTTGGATGTGAGCCTCCTGCCTCTGGTTTTCAGTCTTATTCTTACAGTAGCCTCAAGACTTCTCCACCCATACAGCACAAATGATAAAACATTTGTTAATAGTTAAAAGATTCTCCACAGTGAGGGACACCCAGAGAGGTTCACAAAGTTACATGGAGAAGAAAAGAGGAGTTGGGAGATAGAGGTGACCAGGAGGAGAAGAGGGGGAATCAAAAGATGGGAGAGCAATCTATCCAGTAATCAATTCCTTATGTGCTCTCCACAGTCTGGAACCCTCAGAGAGGTTCATGGAGTTACATAGTGAAGAGAAGAGGGAGGAAGGAGATAGAGGTGACCAGGAGGAGAAGAGGGGGAATCAAAAGGAGAGAGACAGTTCTAGCCAGTAATCAGTTCCCTAAGCGTTCTTCACAGCCCAAAACACCCAAAGAGATTCACAGAGTTGGGTAGAGAAGAGAAGGGGTGACCTGGGGGAGAAAAAGAAGAGTCAAAAGGGAGAGAGAGAAATCAAGCCAGTAATCACACTCCTAAGTAAAAACGGGTTCTGAAGATTGAATTCTTTAAGTTACAAAATTGATAACAAATACAAAAAAGCAAAGATTAAAAATCTACAGTAGAGGCTAGACTTTCAAAAAACACACTATTTAAAAAACAAAATTGCAAAACTTATAAAAAATATAAAGTTTGCTTTAAAAATAGGGGGTTTTTTGCAAGGTAATAGTAGGTTATAAAAATGAAAATTAAAGTATTCATAGAGGACTTAAAAATAAAAAAAAAAACATTAAAAATTTAAAAATGATAATAGTAAATATATCTCAGAATTTCTCTGGAGTTGTTGCGGGCCATGTGGGGTCACTTCAGTTTCAGATAGTTCCTTGTTCTTCTTATACTTCTCAAGATCTATAGGCCTCTTCCAATGTATTCAGTATTAACTACAGGGTTTTAATCTGTTGCACTTGACATTTCCAAAGCAGTTCCCTCTGTTTATTTTGGCTTCTCCTGTTTGCAGGTCTCTTCAGTGTCTAATTTCCACCCTGACACAAGGGGGCGAAGGTGGTCACTTATTTAGGATCACTTCTTCAGGTGTGCTATGGGAGGGAGGAACACTGAAAACAAATACCACTGGCTTGTGTGGGGAGTGCTCTCAGTGTATGGACCACATTGGATTTTCCCCCACTCACGGCATGTGTGCTTTCCCTGTCTATACTGCTCAGGCTCCAGGTTTCTCTGCAGGGGAATTTTCTGAGGCAGGCCCTGGGTTTTGTGTACTTCCTAGGTCTAACCTGCTCAGGTTCAGGTTCTTGGGTACTCCACAAAGACACAGACTCAGTTGGAACTGCATTTTGTGTCCTTCCCAGGCCCGAGCAACTTGCAACAAGCTGCTTGGCGAGTGCACCCTTCCCCAGGTGAGGAGTGTGTCTTATCACCTCCCCCATTCCAGCTGCTCGATTTTCTGGGTGTGCAGCAGGTGTGCCTTCTCAGGCGTGCCATGTGTATCTTCTAGGGGTGTTGATCTTTGGCTGCAACCCTCCCGATGGATGTCAACTGTCTGGAATCCTAGGTCTTGGTTAGCAACTGGGAGCCTGCTCACAGTTTGGTAGAGGATTCCATCTCTGGGACTAAGATTGCCCCTTTCTGGCTCTGGCTGCCTCCACCTGCCTCCCTGCCTCCACCGGGGGATGGGCCGGTGTGCAGCCAGCTAGCTCTCCTCTGGTATTCACTCAGTTCTTTGTTCTGAGAGCAGCCCAGAGGTGCTCTAAGTTATGGCTTTTCACGGGATAGTTCTCTCTCTCTCTCTTTTTTTTCTCTCTCTCTCTCTGGCTATTCCACAGTTTGGGTTGCTATCTCATGTTAGCTCCCTCAGATTGCTCTCAGGGCATTCAGGCCTGGTCCTTACCCTAAGCAATGCAGTCCACACCTCCCTGTCCAGCTCCTGCTTGCTGGTGGTGGACACGAGCGTCCAGGCTACTTCTCTGCTGGGAGTTGCCATTAGACATGTAATCTGTGGATTTTATTCATTCATTCATTTATTTATTTATTTTTTACTCCCAGTTATATTGCCCTCTGAGATTTCAAAACTCTCCACAGGCCTGCCAGTGAGAGGGTTCCCTGGTGTTTGGAAACTTCTCCTCTTTTAAGACTCCCTTTCCGGGACCGGTCTCTGTCTCTAACTCTTTTGTCTCTCTTTTTATCGTCTATATTTAGTTCTACTACCTTTCGAAGACAATGGGTTGCCTTTCTGAGTGCCTGATGTCCTCTGCCAGCTTTCAGAAGTTGTTTTGTGGAATTTGCTCAGCGTTCAAATGTTCTTTCAATGAATTTGTGGGGTAGAAAGTGGTCTCCCTGTCCTATTCCTCCACCATCTTACTCCCATCTACTGGATCATGTTTTTATAACCATTCTTTCAATTACTACACTTTGGTTAGAGTTGTCCACTTATATTAAGTGTAATTACTGAAAATAACAATATTTAAAATATTTGGATGGTACTAATGAATTCCTATTTAATAGCAAAATAAAATCAGATCAAGTAATAGGATGGTCATATTAAAAAATAAGCATGATTATCAATTAATTTGAAAAAAAAAAGCAATAGAAGAAATTAATTAAATGAAAAGGTGAGTCTTTGAAAAAAAATGGCAAATTTGATGAATTTCTTGCAAAGACTGACAAAAATAAGTGAAACAAGACATGAATAACTAATATCATCAGTGTCATATGGTATTTCATTAGCAATCCAACAATTGCTAAATGGATAAAAAAGGGAATACTATGAAAAATTCATAATAATAAAGTCAACAACACAGAAGATATACTCTTTTTTCTCAAAAACTACAAACTGCAAAAACTCAATCAAGATCAAACAGATAGCATAAATAGTTCTATAACATTTAAAGAATGAAATTGGCAATTATAAAATTCCCCTTCCCTGGAATCATTTTCAGGCTTAGATGGTTTCACTGAGAACACTACCAAATATGTAAAGTAGAATTAATATCAAAATTATATAATCTCTTGCAAAGTATTTAAGAGAATGGAACACTTCCTTACTTATTTTTTAAATTAATTAATTTATGTTAATTAGAGGCTAATCACTTTACAATATTGTGGTTGTTTTTGCCATACATTTACATTAATCAGCCATGGGTGCACATGTGTCTGCCCATCCTGCACCCCCTTGCACCTCCCACCCCACCCCATCCCTCTGGGTTGTCCCAGAGCACCAGCTTTGAGTGCCCTGCTTCATGCATTGAACTTTCACTGTCCATCTATTTTACATGTAGTAATATGTATGTTTCAATGCTATTATCTCATATAGTCTCTCCCTCACCTTCTTCCACAAAGACTAAAAGTCTCCTCTTTACATGTGTGTCTCTTTTGCTGTCTCGAATATAGCGTCATCATTACCACCTTTCTAAATTCCATATATATGCATTAATATAGTGTATTGATGTTTTTCTTTCTGGTTTACTTCAATCTGTATAATAGGCTCCGTTTCATCCATCTCACTAGAACTAACCCAAATGCATTCTTTTTTATAGATGAGTAATATTCACACAGTCTTTTGCAGAGTATTGAAGAGAATGAAACACCTCCTTACTTATCTTCATGAGGAAAGTACTACCATGAGAGCAATTATCTAGACCAGTACTTGATCAATATATCTCATTAAAGTATGCAGATGACACCACCCTTATGGCAGAAAGTGAAGAGGAACTAAAAAGCCTGTTGATGAAAGTGAAAGAGGAGAGTGAAAAAGTTGGCTTAAAGCTCAACATTCAGAAAGCGAAGATCATGGCATCTGGTCCCATCACTTCATGGGAAATAGATGGGGAAACAGTGGAAACAGTGTCAGACTTTATTTTTGGGGGCTCCAAAATCACTGCAGAAGGTGATTGCAGCCATGAAATTAAAAGAGTCTTTCTCCTTGGAAGGAAAGTTATGACGGACCTAGACAACATATTAAAAAGCAGAGACATTACTTTGCCAACAAAGGTCTGTCTAGTCAAGGACATGGTTTTTCCCGTGGTCATGTATGGCTGTGAGAGTTGGACTGTGAAGAAAGCTGAGTGCTGAAGAATTGATGCTTTTGAACTGTGGTGTTGGAGAAGACTCTTGAGAGTCCCTTGGACTGCAAGAAGATCCAACCAGTCCATTCTAAAGGAGATCAGTCCTGGGTGTTCTTTGGAAGGACTGATGCTAAAGCTGAAACTCCAATATTTTGGCCACCTGATGCGAAGAACTGACTCATTGGAAAAGACCCTGATGCTGGGAAAGATTGAAAGCAGAAAGAGAAGTGGACGACAGAGGATGAGATGGCTGGATGGCATTACCAACTCAATGGACATGAGTTTGAGTGAACTCCAGTAGTTGGTGATGGATAGGGAGTCCTGGTATGCTGTAGTCCATGGGGTCATAAAGAGTTGGACACGACTGAGCAACTGAACTGACTGATCAGGGAATGTGATCTGTAAAATATTTTATTTTTTGGAATATGCTGAGATTTTTGATGTTGTTGTTGCTTTATTCAGTCATATATATATATATATATATATATATATATATATATATAGAGAGAGAGAGAGAGAGAGAGAGAGATACTAACTTGTGCCAGGAAAATAAGGATGGATATTATGTGGTTGCCAGTGCTATCTCTTCTGACTCATGTTTTCTACACTTTCACACTTCCTCTATGTCTGTACAGAGAACTCTTACTTATTTTTCAAGATCTTTGTAAACTTCAGAGGGTTCTCACTCTTGCAGATGAAATTCAATAATAACCTTTCAATCTTTGGAGTCTCTGTGACACCTTATATATACACTTATACAGTGTTATGTTCATTTTTGAACTTTGAGAGTATAGTAATACTTGTCAAAAGAAGACAAACTGCGAGTTCATATAGATCTGATCACAATTTTCAAGAAGAAAAAAATATATAGGCAATTTAATAAAATAATTTTTGGTGACTGTTAAAACTGTTAGATACAGAGTACTGTGGAAATACAGATGGAAGAGAAATCAGGATAGATTCTTCTTGGGTGGTGAGTACATAGAACATTTTCCTAGAGAAGGCAGTGTCTCATATACTAATTCCTTGGTGAAGAAGGGATATATTCTCTGCCAGGTGAATGGAATGAACAAAAATAGGGTCATGACCCAGTGTTCAATGAGGATCAGGTGATGGGGAAAAAAGTTGCGTTTGAAGGATGTTTATGTGGCAGATTCATTTCGATATTTGGCAAAACTAATACAATATTGTAAAGTTTAAAAATAAAATAATTTTTTTTAAAAAAGAGAAAAAATAAATGTAAAAAAAAAAAACTATATGTGGGAAGCGTTCAATAACAAAGTTGACTTAAAGCAGCAACAACAACAAAAATAAATAAATAAAATAAAAAGGTGTCTAAGTCAAGTTTCAAAAGGTCTTTGTACTGGACTTTGCCTCCCAGTGAACACTTGAAGATAACAGTAATGGCAGTGGTAGGGAGGAGCTGAGCCCTGCCCAGGTAAGACGTAATAAGACCATGTATTTCTTATTCTTGAGGTCAAGGAAACCTTCTTGACTACACATGCACATAAAGACTCCTGGGGGTCAAAAAGGGAGGAACAGCATCCTATAGCAGGTGATATCAACCTACACATAGGCCTCTTCACTAGAATCCATCTTGGCTAAGAGATGCACATGCACACACATGGGAGGACCCTGAAATAAACAGAACCAAGCAAAGCAAGATTAGTGGCCAAAGGAAACCAGAAATAAATGCCCCATATAAGTGATTCAAAATACCATGAGAGTGCGACTCTCTCTGATCCCGTGTGTGTGAGTCTATTCACACGTGCTCTTTTTTCTCCTAATAAACACTTTATTTCACTTAAAAAAAAAAAAAAAAAAAAACTATCTTGCTAGGGAACTTGGAGTTTATCATATAAACAAAACAGAACCATCAAAATTATTAAAAAGCTACTTATGAAACTAAATAGACAGAAGAATACTCAAGATTTAAAATTTTACTTCAGCATACCTGATTTATAATGAAGCTTTGTAAAGTACAACAAAGTACAACATTCATGCTTTTCCCTCCAAGTGTACCAGGATTGTGTTGTTCTTGTTTAAAGTATTAGTTTACTCTTGGGTATAGCAATTTGACTTTCAAATCAGACCTTAGCTTTTGCAAAGACAGAAAAAGGAGGAGGCTCATATTCAAAAGTGAAGTTTACTACAGATGTTTCAATGTCTAAGCTGAATTATTTAAGATTTAGAAAATAGCTATGGGTTATTTTGTGTCCGGGCAAACACATTAGGTTTGATTAGTTTTTATAATCTCATTTTACTTTAAAATAATAAACATATCTTGAAACACATTACATGGAAATATACAGCAATCATATGTGGGTTGTTGGTTCAAATCTAACCATTTTTCAATGTTTAGCAAAGACTCCCATCTATTGATCCCCCACTTCTCCACCTTTACTCCTTACTCAGTTTCCATATATTTCTAACCTTGTGAAACTACAAAAATGTAATGCTTAAAGGTAATTTAAAACGTCAGGTCAGTTAGAGACAGTCAGTCATCATTAATGATTGCATAACACAAACTACCCTTCAATTCAGTGTTGCTTGTCACTTTACAACCAATCCATGGGACATAAAAATCACTGGCAATAATTATCCAGAGGTGAATTCACAATACAAACTCTGGTAATTTCTTATGAAAAAGCTTTAACATCATTTTTTTTTTTTTGTATTTTGATTAAATTGTTGTGAAACAATTTATGGAAAACAATGAATCTCAAATTCTTTCTTTGCCTCGAAGAATAATATGCATGCCTGAGAATAGAAGTGCCACTTTTATAAACACTTTAACAACCAAAATATCTATTTATACAGAACTATTGATGTCAGTTTTTGAAAAAGAGCTTAAGTGAGCTCTTCTGCCACTTCAAATTCTTACCAACTATGTATTTGTGGGATTAGTATCATCAGAGTATTCTTTTTGAAATATAACCATGTATCTAGAATGAACATGTTGTAATTATATACTTAGATCATTGGAAATAAGATAATACAATGTATATGGTTCCAAAAGATACAATTAAGTTATACAAACAGTTCCTCTAGGCTTACACTCCCAAAATATAATTTGGTATATATATTTTCCTTGGTACTTTCCAATGTCATCTCATAGAATGTGCTATTGTACAGATTTGAATAATTAGGTCACTGGAAGCCCAAAGGAAGGCTGGATATTAGAGACAAGATTTTGTAATAAAGAAGACTGTCTTGCACTCTGCTACATTGAGGAAAAACAAAGTCCTTTGTTCTTCTTTTAATTCAATAAAACACTTCAGTTTGTGTCTCATGACTGCACTAAAGTGGATTCCAGTGTTGTATTTGCTCTTCCTTGGGAAGTCATCCATAAAATGTTTTTGTTTTGTTTTGTTTTGTTTTGTTTTTCCCCTTGGTGCTTCTTTTCTAGTTTCACAATGTGAGCTAGTGAAGGTCATTAAAAAAAAAAAAAAAAAAAAAAAAACAGGCTGCAAAGAATATCTGCTCTGAAACAAATGTGTGTAAGGAAAACAATTTAAATTGTTTTATTTTAAATTGTTAAATTTATTTTAACCCTTTTTTAAAATTTTATTTTATTTTTTAACTTTACAATATTGTATTTGTTTTGCCATCTATCAACATAAATCCGCAACAGGTATACACGTGTTCCGCATTCTGAATCCTCCTCCCTCCTCCCTCCCTGTACCATCCCTCTGGGTCATCCCAGTGTACCAGACCCAAGCATCCAGTATCGTGCATCAAACCTGAACTGGCGACTCGTTTCATATATGATATTATACATGTTTCAATGCCATTCTCCCAAATCATCCCACCCTCTCCCTCTCCCACAGAATCCAAAAGACTGTTTTATACATCAGTGTCTCTTTTGATGTCTCGTATACAGGGTTATTGTTACCATCTTTCTAAATTCCATATATATGCATTAGTATACAGTATTGGTGTTTTTCTTCCTGGCTTACTTTACTCTTTATAATAGGCTCCAGTTTCATCCACCTCATTAGAACTGATTCAAATGTATTCTTTTTAATGGCTGTGTAATACTCCGTTGTGTATAGGTACCACAGCTTTCTTATCCATTCATCTGCTGATGGACATCTAGGTTGCTTCCATGTCCTGGCTATTATAAACACTGCTGTGATGAATATTGGGGTACATGTGTCTCTTTCAATTCTGGTTTCCTCAGTGTGTATGCCCAGCAGTGGGATTGCTGGGTCATATATATGCTGCTGCTGCTGCTAAGTTGCTTCAGCCATGTCTGAATCTGTGCGATCCCATTGACAGTCATATATATAGAAAACTATAAAACACTGGTGAAAGAAATCAAAGAGGACACTAATAGATGGAGAAATATACCATGTTCATGGATTGGAAGAATCAATATAGTGAAAATGAGTATACTACCCAAAGCAATTTATAGATTCAATGCAATCCCTATCAAGCTACCAACGATATTCTTCACAGAGCTAGAACAAATAATTTCACAATTTGTATGGAAATACAAAAAAACCTCGAATAGCCAAAGCAATCTTGAGAAAGAAGAATGGAACTGGAGAAATCAACCTGCCTGACTTCAGGCTCTACTACAAAGCCATAGTCATCAAGACAGTATGGTACTGGCACAAAGACAGAAATATAGATCAATGGAACAAAATAAAAAGCCCAGGGATAAATCCACGCACCTATGGACACCTTATCTTTGACAAAGGAGGCAAGAATATACAATGGATTAAAGATAATCTCTTTAACTAGTTGTGCTGGGAAAACTGGCCAACCACTTGTAAAAGAATGAAACTAGAACACTTTCTAACACCATACACAAAAATAAACTCAAAATGGATTAAAGATCTGAACGTAAGACCAGAAACTATAAAACTCCTAGAGGAGAATATAGGCAAAACACTCTCCGATGTACATCACAGCAGGATCCTCTATGACCCACCTCCCAGAATATTGGGAATAAAAGAAAAAATAAACAAATGGGACCTAATTAAATTGTTAAATTTAAAACATTTCTTTTCTGCCATCTGATCTGACCTCTTACCAAAACAGGAAATAGGTAACTTATCCTTATTGCAGTCCAATCTGAAGATGCATACTGACATTTCAGAACTTTCAAAAAAAAACTTTGTGCTCTGGACTTTACCCTAATTTATCTTCTGTTTTCCATTATCTTTCATAAAATGTGCTTTCCCTATGCTCACTTCTCTTACATCTTACTACACAACAGTGAATGTTAGTTTCTGCTGATATGATGCATTGTGTATCAGGATGCATACAATAATAAGAACAGACAATCCAGCTTAAATAATACTCTCTCATAGCCAGAGGTTCAGAGACAGGAACACTTCAGGGTGTGCTCAAGGTTCCTATCAGGGATCCAGGTTTTAACTCTCTTTTGGCTTTGTTAAATTATGAACAGCATTTGTAGTGGAGGAGTATTGTGTCAACTTAGCTAAGTTGGAATCATATGTCCCATAATTTCCTTCCCTGCATAGTTAGAGTTAGCAAGAGTCACAAATCATTTTGTGTGAGATTTGGAAGGTAGAAATAAAGTAGCAGCCAAAGTATTTTTATGTTTAGAAGATTGATGCAGGGGTACCAGGTGTTGTTGCAGTTCACACATGTTGTTTCTTATCTACTGACTAGTCATTTTGGCAAAAGGCAGGAGCAGGCCTTCAGCTATTTGTCATCTCCTTGGATCCTCAACGTTCTGCGACTACTGGACCAGATGAGTATTTAGTTCCTCGATGAAGGATACTGTGGAGAGAGGGCAAACTAGCCAAGATACTGTGTTCAGGCTCTCTCACTCCATGTCTTGTAAATAATGACTATGTAACAGCTGAGATCATTTATAGCACTGTGCATACACATCACGAGGTACTCACTTGGTCCCAGGTTGTGTGTGGTATGGCTGTATGAGCACCACCCACAAATTGGTGGCCTTACTGCTACATCATGGCTGTGTCTGTTGGGTCAGCCATGAAAGGAGATAATATAGCATGCCTACTTTTATGGCTGTTGTGCCAGTCAGGAGAGAGGTTGTGTTGTGTTAGGTTATGCTATGACTGCTGTTATGGCTACTCTGTCAGCCAGCAGAAAATAAATGTGTCTGTGGTTCCTATTGCTCCTCAGCTGCTTGAGTCTTCTTCCAGCTTCCCCACTCATGCCTTGTCTACCGTGGATTCAACAAACAGTGCACACAGTGAGATACAGCAAGACAACTGGCATCACAAACAGGATCAGTAATACAGATACCAAATTCATATGCATAATAGCCACATCTTTGAAATTGGAAACAATTGAGAAACCAACATGAGATCAGGTTCATTTTCATGGGTTCCAGCCTCCCCTTACTCTCTCTTACTTCATATCCATCCCTTCCTCAGCTGCCTTCCCTGCAGATTTCAAGATCACTAAATGTAAAATCAACAGACTTAAAGAGACTATTTATTAAGGTTCCACAATTGCATAAGCTTAAGGTCAAATATGGGCTTGCTAGGTGGCTCAGTGATAAAGAACCCATCTGCCAGTGCAAGAGATACAAGAGAGGCAGGTTTGGTCCTTGGGTGGGGAAGATCCCCTGGAGTAGGAAATGGTAACCTGCTCCAGTATTCTTGCCTAGAGAATCCCATGGGCAGAGGAACCTGGTGGACCACAGTTCATGGGGTCACAAAGAATAGGACATGGCTGAGTGACAAAGCACACATGCACACACAAGGTCAAATATATATATATGGGAGTTTCACTCACAGGCCTACGAGGCCTATACTTGCCCAGGTTCAAGATCAAAGAAAGAGCCCAGAGTCAGCAGAAGACACATTATTTGTTTAATGGATGGGGGAGCTTACACATCTGAAGCAAGGTCTCAGAGTGACACCCTACCCTGATGTGGGCAGGACATGGAAGTACCCTTCATTCTTGGGGAGAATAAGAAACTCCCAGTTTATAGAGAGAATTGATGTCAGATTGGTTCATTGGTTTTGTCTCTCTCAGCCCCTCTTGGCCCCTTGGGATAAGTACCTTCCTGGAGGTAGAGGTCTTCCCTTTGTTAAACTATAAAAGGGGAACCATTCTAGAACAATCACTAGCTGGGGCAGGATGGAGTAAGACAAGTATATATGTAATTACTGATTAGGCTCTATGATTAAAGGGGAAAGTCAGTCAAAAGAACAGGGTGTATCTGAAGCAGGGACTGCTGGAGCACAGGATGTACAGAGAACAAGAGAACATCCATCTTGGGTGCCATAATTATACTTCCTGGTGTGGTTAAGTTTCTATGATCTAACTCTGACCAATACAGCATTGCTTCAATAGTAAGATCATTCTAATTATATGTACAAGTGAAACAAGAGTGGATGTTGCACAAGATTTCATAAACTGAATAATATGAGAGTTCACAATATTGATAAAGTTAAAACTTTTTAAAGATGCAATAAACATTTATTTATAATTGCAAGGGCATAAAAAAATACTGGTATGAACTAAACATGTTTGAATTAAAAATTGTAGGATTTGATGATGAAAGAGCAGGTGCAATGGAAGAGAAGCAGTATAGGGGCTAACTAATAGGCTCTTGCATCAAATTTCTTGGGTCCAAACTCTGCTTTAATCCTTACTGACAATGTTACCTTGAACATATTATTTAAGCTTTCTGAGCCTTAGTTTTCTCATTTTCAGTATGTGGATAATAATAGTAGCTCTTTGATTGTTGCAGACATAATATACAAGATGGAGAGAAAGCATTCAATAGATTATAGATATAATTATAATGAAGATAATAAGCATAATACCTTGTATTCAATATTATGTTAGCTTGAGCAATCCTAAGTAGTTTGTGAGGAAAGGAAGCTCTCCAGTATTATTGAAACTTAAATTTTTAAAAAAATCCCACAATTTCACTAGGAATTGAACAAAAAGACTATAAATCAACTCAAAAAGCTCATTATTTTATTATAGGCTTGATCAGCATCCTACTTTCTGCCTGAGCAATGACCTGATATAAATCATATATGCCTCAGAATACAAGCAAAATTGATATGACATGATATGCACAGAGCAATTGGGAGGTCATTAATAATAAATAATTGACTTCATTGTTCAGTTCAGTCATACAGTCATGTCTGACTCTTTGTCACCACATAAAACTGCAGCACGCCAGGCTTCCTTGTCCATCACCAACCCCCGGAGCTTGCTCAAACTCATGTCCATCAAGTCAGTGATGCCATCCAAACATCTCATGCTCTGTCAACCCCTTCTCCTCCTGCTTTTAATCTTTTACAGCATCAGGGTCTTTTCAAATGAGTCAGTTTGCATCAGGTGGCCAAAGTATTCAAGTTTCAGCTTCAGCATCAGTCCTTTCAATGATTATTCAGGACTGATCTCTTTAGGACTGACTGGTTTGCTTTCCTTTCAGTCCAAGGGACTCTCAAGAGATTTCTGCAACACCATAGTTCAAAAGCATCATTTCTCTGGTGCTCAGCTTTCTTTGTAGTCCAACTCTCACTACTGGAAAAACCACATTTGAATAGATGTACCTTTGTTAGTAATGTCTCTGCTTTTTAATATGCTGTCTAGGTTGGTCATAGCTTTTCTTCCAAGAAGTAAGCACCTTTTAATTTCATGGCTGCAGTAACCATCTGCAGTGATTTTGGAGCCCTCCCACCAAAAATAAAGTCTGTCACTGTTTCCATTGTTTCTCCATCTATTTGCCATGGGTGATGGGACAGTGAGCTATTTCAAATCCTGAAAGATGATGCTGTGAAAGTGCTGCACTCAATATGTCAGCAAATTTGGAAAACTCAGCAGTGGCCACAGGACTGGAAAAAGTCAGTTTTCATTCCAATCCCAAAGAAAGTAAATGCCAAAGAATGCTCACTACCACACAATTGCACTCATCTCACACACTAGTAAAGTAATGCTCAAAATTCTCCAAGCCAGATTTCAGCAGTACATGAACCGTGAACTTCCAGATGTTCAAGCTAGTTTTAGAAAAGGCAGAGGAACCAGAGATCAAGCTGACAACATCCACTGGATCATCAAAAAAGCAAGAGAGTTCCAGAAAAACATCTATTTCTGCTTTATTGACTATGTCAAAGCCTTTGTGTGGATCACAATAAACTGTGGAAAATTCTTCAAGAGATGGGAATACCAGACCACATGACCTGTCTCTTGAGAAACCTGTATGTAGATCAGGAAGCAACAGTTAGAACTGGACATGGAACAACAGACTGGTTCCAAATAGGAAAAGGAGGACGTCAAGGCTGTATATTGTCACCCTGCTTATTTAACTTATATGCAGAGTACATCATGAGAAACCCTGTGTTGGAAGAAGCAAAAGCTGGAATCAAGATTGCCAGGAGAAATATCAATAAACTCGGATATGCAGATAACACCACCCTTAAGGCAGAAAGAGAAGAGGAACTAAAAAGCTTCTTGATGAAAGTGAAAGAGGAGAGTAAAAAAGTTGGCTTAAAGCTCAACATTCAGAAAACGAAGATCATGGCATCTGGTCCCATCACTTCATGGGAAATAGATGGGGAAACAGTGGAAACAGTGTTGGACTTTATTATTTTGGGCTCAAAAATCACTGCAGATGGTGACTGAAGCCATGAAATTAAAAGATTCTTACTCCTTGGAAGGAAAGTTATGACAACCTACATAGCATATTCAAAAGCAGAGACTACTTTGCCAACAAAGGTCAGGCTAGTCAAGTCTATTGTTTTTCCAATAGTCATGTATGGCTGTGAGAGTTGGGCTGTGAAGAAAGCTGAGTGCCGAAGCTGTGGTGTTGGAGAAGACTCTTGAGAGTCCCTTGTACTGCAAGGAGATCCAACCAGTCCATTCTACAGAAGATCAGCCCTGGGTATTCTTTGGAAGGAATGATGCTAAAGCTGAAACTTCAGTACTTTGGCCACCTCATGCAAAGAGTTCACTCACTGGAAAAGACTCTGATGCTGGGAGGGATTGGGGGCAGGAGGAAAAGGGGATGACAGAGGATGAGATGGCTTGATGGCATCACCGACTTGATGGACGTGAGTTTGAGTGAACTCCGGGAGTTGGTGATGGACAGGGAGTCCTGGCGTGCTGCCATTCATGGAGTCGCAAAGTTTCAAACACGACTGAGCAACTGAAGTGAACTGACTGAAGTATTTCTTAGTAGAGTTCCCTGTGCTATACAGTATGTTCTCATTAGTTATCTATTTTATATGTAGTGTTAATGGTGTATATGTGTCAATCCCATTTCCTCCAATCCTTTTTTAAATGACAGTACAATGAAGTCAGTATCATTGACCTCATTAATTCACTTCATTAATGAACTCTACTTAATGCACTGTGGTGACCTGAATGAGATGGAAATCCAAAAGGAGAGAGATATGTGTATATGTATGACTGACTCAATTTTCTATACAGCAGAAATGAACACAATATTGTAAAGTAACTACATTCCAATAAAAATTAATTTTGAAAAAAGAAAATGAGCATCCTTATTGCCTTCATTGAAAATGGACTATTGCCAGAATACTACCTTACTGTGCTCCAGCTGTTAAGAAGCTTATAGTCCTATTGGCATGTAAAACATGTGTGCAAAACAAAGCAGTACAAGATAATTTATTATTTAGTGCCAACTAAAAAAGAAAAATTACCTTTAATCTAAAGCTTATAAAAAAGAAGAGCCTGTGGTGAACTTAAGTTGTTAAGGAAGGATATTTAATAGACATGGAATTGCAGCAAGTATTAAGGGATAAGATGGATGTGGATAGGCTGTGGACTTATATAAAATTAAGTTTTGGATATTAAATGAAAGTTTCACATAGCTGGAAAATATATTGTTTAATGTTGAACACAGGGAAGATAGTTTCAATTTTATGATCTACCTTTTCCTGGAATATAACACATTTCAAAATAGACTGTAGCTTTTTGACTTTTAGAGAGACTTTTAGAAATAATCCATGTGAAATGCTAAAGAAAGGAGCAACAAACTTAATGTTGGCAGATTTTAGCTCAAGACCAGGTTCTGGCACTTCAGTTTAGTTCAGTTGCTCAGTCGTGTCCAACTCTTTGTGATCCCATGAATTGCAGCACACCAGGCCTCCCTGTCCATCACCAGCTCCCAGAGTTGACTCAAACTCATGTCCATCGAGTCAGTGATGCCATTCAGCCATCTCATCCTCTGTTGTCCCTTTCTCTTCCTGCCCCCAATCCCTCCCAGCATCAGAGTCTTCTCTAATGAGTCAACTCTTTGCATGAGGTGTCGAAAGTATTGGAGTTTCAGCTTTAGCATCAGTGCTTCCAAAGAACACCCAGGACTGATCTCCTTTAGAATGGACTGGTTGGTTCTCCTTGCAGTCCAAGGGATTCTCAAGAGTCTTCTCCAACACCACAGTTAAAAAGCATCAATTCTTTGGTGCTCAGCTTTCTTCACAGTCCAACTCTGACTACAGCAGTTGGTAATAAGACAGTAATGATCCATCAATTGAACCAAATGCACAAAGGCATAGATTTTGGTTAGTTTCCTAAGACTGTTTCTCTTGGACCATGATGCATAAGCTTATATCATCTGACCAGAAAGAATCCTGAACCAAGGTTTATGTTTTGAGAACTTCTTCCTTTTTCTTTGTATTTTGTAAGTTGGATCATTTCCCTGGTTATTGCTGTAAGGGGTTTTTTCTAATTCAAAATTTCTCCTGGGATAGCAATAATCTATTAGTGAAAGTGAAAAGTGAAAGTGAAGTCACTGGGTCCTGTCCGACTCTTTGCGACCTCATAGACTGCAGCCCACCAGGCTTCTCCATCCATGAGATTCTCCAGGCAGGAATGCTGGAGTGGGTTACCATTTCCTTCTCCAGGGGATCTTCCCGACCCAGGGATCGAACCCAGGTCTCCCGCATTGCAGGCAGATGCTTTCAGATCAGATCAGTCGCTCAGTCCTGTCCAACTATTTGCGACCCCATGAATCTCAGCACGCCAGGCCTCCCTGTCCATCACCAACTCCCGGAGTTCATCCAGACTCACATCCATCGAGTCAGTGATGCAATCCAGCCATCTAATCCTCTGTCGTCCCCTTCTCCTCCTGCCCCCAATCCCTCCCAGCATCAGAGTCTTTTCCAATGAGTCAACTCTTCACATGAGGTGGCCAAAGTACTGGAGTTTCAGCTTTAGCATCATTCCTTCCAAAGAAATCCCAGGGCTGATCTCCTTCAGAATGGACTGGTTGGATTTCCTTGCAGTCCAAGGGATTCTCAAGAGTTTTCTCCAACACCACAGTTCAAAAGCATCAATTCTTCAGCATTCAGCCTTCTTCACAGTCCAACTCTCACATCCATACATGACCACAGGAAAAACCATAGCCTTGACTAGACGAACCTTTGTTGGCAAAGTAATGTCTCTGCTTTTGAATATGCTATCTACGTTGGTCATATCTTTCCTTCCAAGGAGTAAGCCTCTTTTAATTTCATGGCTGCAGTCACCATCTGCAGTGATTTTGGAGCCCCCCAAAAATAAAGTCTGACACTGTTTCCACTGTTTCCCCATCTACTTCCCATGAAGTGATGGGACTGGATGCCATGATCTTCGTTTTCTGAATGTTGAGCTTTAAGCCAACTTTTTCACTCTCCTCTTTCACTTTCATCAAGAGGCTTTTGAGTTTCTCTTCCCTTTCTGCCATAAGGGTGGTGTCATCTGTATATCTGAGGTTATTGATATTTCTGCTGGCAATCTTGATTCCAGCTTGTGTTTCTTCCAGTCCAGCATTTCTCATGATGTACACTGCATATAAGTTAAATAAACAGGGTGACAATATACAGCCTTGACGTACTCCTTATCCTATTTGGAACCAGTCTGTTGTTCCATGTCCAGTTCTAACTGTTGCTTCCTGACCTGCATACAAATTTCTCTAGAGGCAGATCAGGTGGTCTGGTATTCCCATCTCTTTCAGAATTTCCCACAGTTTATTGTGATCCACACAGTCAAAGGCTTTGGCATAGTCAATAAAGCAGAAATAGATGTTTTTCTGGAACTCCTCAATTAATTGCTAACGATACCATGAAACTAAGGGTGTTCCATAATAAATGTATGAATTAAAAAAACATAAATAAAAACTGTGATGTTATGAATAATCTTAGTACATATCATTTTTTGATATATACAAATGAGAAATATAATAACATACTACTTTTTGCAAATAAGATGGAAATATACAATTTAAAGTTTTGATCATATATTTTGTTAAGCTTTTGAAAAGTAAGCAGTCTCATACATTGTCAGTGGGAACTGTAATTGTCACAACCTCTGTGGACAGCAGTTTTATTTCATCTATCAGTGATAACACTATTTGTATACTTCGGTATATATACTTTTTTCAGGCTAAGTTCCCTAAAAAGCAGAGTCTGAGGCAAGAATAAATTGCTAAAACTTTACTTGGAAGGTCTAATACTCCCTAAAAAGCAGAGTCTGAGGCAAGAATAAATTGCTAAAACTTTACTTGGAAGGTCTAACACTGTGAGTAGGGGAAAAATGAAAATAGGGGCAGGAAGTATTAAAAGTAATGCATAGTGATTAATTCCTACACAGGCCACTACTTTGCAAAAGACTGTAAAGCAGAACAATTACACCGAGTTGGCCCAACAACCTGTAGAGATGAATTATACTTCTTTAAGTCCATCAGAATGAGAAAGACAGAAGGGATTTATTTACCAGATATTTTCCAAAATTCTGTTTCCCATTAGTGCAAGTCCACCCCTATTAATTTTTCTAAACTCCTGATTTACATCATCCAGCTCCTTCAGAAGCCATTCAGGACAATAAATCCTATGACCTATGGTATTGCATTTCATCTGAATCCAGAAAGGGCAAGTAGAACTAGAAACTCCAGGCTAATGGCTGGTTGTCCTTAGACAATGTATCTACATAGGTTCTAAGAGGAACTGGGTTTCTCTGGTGGCAGTCAAGGCAAAACAAACTGCTAAGAATCCAGGAGACACATAAGACCAAGAAAAAATGAAAATATAAATAAGCCATTCCTAAGTGGTGCCAGTGGTAGTGAACTTGCCTGCCAATGCAGAAGACATGAGACATGGGTTCGATCCCTGGTTCAGGAACATCCCCTGGAGGAGGAAATAGCAACCCACTCCAGTGTTGTTGCCTAGAAAATCCCATGGACAGAGGAACCTGACTGGCTACAGTGCATAGGATCACAGAGTCTGATATGACTGATTGAGCACACATGTCCAGTTGTGTCTACCTTTGTGCCAATCAGATCCACCTGTACCTTTCCATTCTAACTGGCTCCTCTATTACATTTTCAGACCTCCATTGTGTGTGTATGTATGTGTGTGTGTGTGTGTGTGTGTGTGTGAGTTTGTGTACAGAAAGACAGGGAGAGCAAAAGATCAAGAGAGATTTTTCATTTAGAGCATATGTCAGTTGATGGAGAGATTTCCACCAGTTATTTTACCTTTCCTTTGTTTAGTTTAAATTACTCTATGTTTAGTGCTCTTTTGCTTTAAATGTTCATTTTTATCTAGAAATGGATATTTCCACAATGGCTTTTTAAAAATTCACACTTAAGTTTACCCATCCTTCCATTTAAAAATGCATTTGCTTTTGCTATAGCGTTGGATTTGAGTTTCATGTCTTGAAAAATTAAACTATAGGAAGTATTTTCTGTTTGTTTTTAGTTACTGTCAATTTATCTTTCTATTGAGAAAATTGTGTAGCACAGTAAGGTCCTTCTTGAGTTATAAAAATCAAAATAACATGCACTTTTTTTGCTGTAAGCTATGCTATAAAGTTCACAGAGAAGCAAACCAGTAACCAGTTCAACCTATTAAACTGTCAGTTTTAAATGAGTTTTAAAAAGACCTCAAAAAATACTCAACCTTCATACAAAAAACTAATTTAAAATATCATGAAACTGTTTGTTTTTTCATTATCACTTGGCCATTATTCCTTGGAATATATACTTTGGTGAAATTTTACCAGCCACTCAGGCTTGTGTGATAGTGGCCTGCCACATTTTCTGTGCAAGTGATATGAATTGATTTGACCAGAAATGTATTTTTAATCTTAAGTATTCAGTAAAATTTCTCATTTGAAGAATATATTTTTGATTATTAACAGAAGCTATCAATGGGAGGTAATATTATAGGTAAATTTAGTTTTCTTCCTTACATTCATATATATTCTTCAGATTTTCTATCAGGTACATGCATCACATAAGATATTCTTTTAAATGCAGCCAATCACAGTAAATGTTTAATTTTTAAAAAAGTCAAGCCCTCTAATGTAATCTGAAACTTACTTTCTCACTCAGCAGCAAATAACTCAGACAACTTTGCTATCCAAATAAGGATCTAATTCTCTAGGTACCTGTTTTGTGTATCCCACCACTATCTGCCTTGGAATATATTTCTGCAATAGCTGAAGCATTTGATGGAGATCTTATATCTACACTGGAAGAATAAAATATCATTTGATGAAAGGCCCCTATGTGCCAGGCAAGCTGTTACCCAGATGTGTATGCAAGTTTACCTTCAATTTCATATCTAAAAGAATTTGACAGTTAATGTTACCAAATGTCCTATTGAATAGATATATGCTATCTGTTGATGAAGCAATCTACTTTGATTTATTTGCTGGTTCAGAGCTTGCTTTGTAAAACTAGCTTTTAAAAGATGCAGTGACCCAATGATTAACAAGAAATTGTATATGTTTAAAGTATACAATCTGGCATTCCAACATGTGAATATCCCTGTGAACTATTACCACAATCAACTTAGTGAATGTATACTGAATACATCACCCACATTTTCCCTCATGTCCCTGTAAAATCCTTCCCTTCTACCCCTGCTCATCTACTCCTACCCCAGATAACCACTCATTTGTTTTTTATCACTAAAGATTATTTTAAATTTACCAGTATTTTACATAAGTTAAATTACATAGTATATATTATTTTTTGTCTGATTTATTCCATTCAGCATAACTTGAGAGTCATCCATGTTGCTATGTACTATTGATCACAGTCAGAAAAGATCCTCTCCATGACTTGAAGCCCTTTATATTTGTTTAAATTTAATTTATGGCCCTTAATATGATCTATCTTGGTAAATGTTCCATGAATGTGTTCTGTTGATGTCACATGGAAAATAGGTCAAATGCCAGCTATATCAAATTAGTTGTTTATATTGCTGAAGTCTACAGTCTCCTCGCTAATTATCTGTCTTCTCATTCAATCAAGTAATATGAAGTTTATCTTTTTTTGTTAACTCACTACAAGTATTGATTCTTTTCTAAACATAATTAAAGTAGAGATATTCTGAACTTATTTTATGTTTTTATTTGTTAACTGCATCTCTTGTGTCTCCTACATTGGCAGGTGGATTCTTTACCACTGTGCCACCTGGGAAGCCATCATCTTAGATTACAAATATAAGCAATGTGATATTTATCATTCTCTGTCTGAATTACTTCACTCAGTATGACAATCTCTAGGTCCATACATGCTACTAAAAATGGCATTATTTCATTCTTTTTTATGGCTTAGTATTAATGGGTTATCCCTGGTAACTCAGTGGTAAAGAATCTACCTGCCAATGCAGGAGATGCAGGTTTGATCCCTGGGTCAAGAAGATCTGGAAAAGGAAGTGGCAACCCACTCCAGTATTTTTGCCTGGGAAATTTCATGGACAGAGGAGTCTGGCCAGCTATAGGACACGAAGTTGCAAAAGAGTCAAAGATGACTTGGAGACTAAAACAACAACAATAATATTCCACTGTGTATATATACCGTATCTTCTTTATCCATTCCTCTGTCAATAGACATTTAAGTTCCTTCCATGCCCTGATTATTATAAACAATGCTGTAATGAACATTGGATGCATGCATCTTTTCAACTGATGGTTTTCTCTGGCTATATGCCCAGGAGTTAGATTGCTGGATTATATGGTAGCTCTATTTTTAGTTTTCAAGGACCCTCCATACTGTTCTCCATAAGAGCTGTTCAGTTCAGTTCAGTCTCTCAGTCGTGTCCGACTCTTTGTGACCCCATGAATTGCAGCAGGCCAGGCCTCCCTGTCCATCACCAACTCCCGGAGTTCTCTCAAACTCATGTCCATTGAGTCGGTGATGACATCTGGCCATTTCATCCTCTGTCATCAACTTTTCCTCCTGCCCCCAATCCCTCCCAGCATCAGGGTCTTTTCCAATGAGTCAACTCTTCGCATGAGGTGGCCAAAGTACTGGTGTTTCAGCTTTAGCATCATTCCTTCCAAAGAACAACTAGGTCTGATCTCCTTTAGAATGGACTGGTTGGATCTCCCTGCAGATCATGGTAATTTCAAGAGTCTTCTCCAAAACCACAGTTCAAAAGCATCAATTCTTCAGTGCTCAGCTTTCTTCACAGTTCAGCTCTCACATCCATACATGACTACTGGAAAAACCATAGACTTGACTAGATGGACCTTTGTTGGCAAAGTAATGTCTCTGCTTTTGAATATGCTGTCTAGGTTGGTCATAACTTTCCTTCCAAGAGTAAGAATATTTTAATTTCATGGCTGCTGTCACCATCTGCAGTGATTTTGGAGCCCAGAAAAAATAAAGTATGACACTGTTTCCACTGTTTCCCCATCTATTTCCCATGAAGAGATGGGACCAGATGCCATGATCTTCGTTTTCTGAATGTTGAGCTTTAAGCCAACTTTTTCACTCTCCACTTTTACCTTCATCAAGAGGCTTTTTAGTTCCTCTTCACTTTCTGCCATAAGGGTTGTGTCCTCTGCATATCTGAGGTTATTGATATTTCTCCAGGCAATCTTGATTCCAGCTTGTGTTTCTTCCAGCCCAGCATTTCTCATGATGTACTCTGCATATAAGTTAAATAAGCAGGGTGACAATATACAGCCTTGACGTACTCCTTTTCCTATTTGGAACCAGTCTGTTATTCCATGTACAGTTCTGGCTGTTGCTTCCTGACCTGCATACAAATTTCTCAAGAGGCAGGTCAAGTGGTCTGGTATTCCCACCTCCTGAAGAATTTTTTGCAGTTTATTGTGATCCACACAGTCAAAGGCTTTGGAATAGTCAATAAACAGAAGTAGATGTTTTTCTGGAACTCTCTTGCTTTTTCCATGATCCAGTGGATGTTGGCAATTTGATCTCTGGTTCCTCTGCCTTTTCTAAAACCAGCTTGAACATCAGGAAGTTCATGGGTTATTTATTGCTGAAGCTTGGCTTGGAGAATTTTGAGGATTACTTTACTAGAGTGTGAGATGAGTGCAACTGTGTGGTAGTTTGAGCATCCTTTGGCATTGCCTTTCTTTGGGATTGGAATTAAAACTGACCTTTTTCAGTCCTGTGGCCACTGCTGAGTGTTCCAAATTTGCTGGCATATTGAGTGCAGCACTTTCACAGCATCATCTTTCAGGATTTGAAATAGCTCCACTGGAATTCCATCACCTCCACTAGCTTTGTTTGTAGTGATGCTTTCTAAGGCCCACTTGACTTCACATTCCAGGATGTCTGGCTCTAGGTGAGTGATCACACAATTGTGATTATCTTGGTCATTAAGATCTTTTTTGTACAGTTCTCTGTATTCTTGCCACCTCTTCTTAATATCTTCTGCTTCTGTTAGGTCCATACCATTTCTGTCCTTTATCGAGCCCATCTTTACATGAAATGTTCCCTTGGTATCTCTAATTTTCTTGAAGAGATTTCTAGTCTTTCCCATTGTGTTGTTTTACTCTATTATTTGCAGTGATTGCTAAAGTAGGCTTTCTTATCTTTTCTTGCTATTCTTTGGAACTCTGCATTCAGAGGTGTACCAGTTTACATTTCCACCAAAGTGTAGGAATATCCCCTTTCCTCAACACTCTCTCCAGCATTTATGCTGTGTTGTTCAGTCACTCAATCATGTCCGACTCTTTGCGACCTCATAAACTTTGCAATGCACCATGTTGCTCTATCTTTCACCACTTCTGGGAGTTTCCTCAAACGCATGTCCATTGAGTTTGTGATACCATCCAACCATCTCATCCTCTGTTGTCCCCTTCTCCTCCTGCCTTCAATCGTTCCTAGCATCAGGGTTTTTATAGTTTGAACATTTTTTGATGATGGCAATTCTGACTGATGTGCAATGATACTTCACTGAAGTTTTGATTTGCATCTCTCTAATAATTAGTGCTGCTGAGCATCTTTTTCTGTGCTTTTCAGCCATCTGTATGTCTTCTTTGGAGAAATGTTCATTTATATCTTACACACACTTTTTGATTAGATTGTTTCTTTCTTTTTTTTTTTCTTTTTTTGATGGAGAGGCAGGGGAAGGGTGGGTAGATTGTTTCTTGATGTTGATTTGCTTCTATATTTTTCTAGATTAATCCTTTGACAGTTGCTTCATTTGCAAGCACTTTCTCCCATTTTGAGGGTTACCTTTCATTTTGTTCATAGTTTCCTTTGGCTGTACAAAAGATTTTAAGTTTACTTTCAGTTCAGTTCAGTTGCTCAGCCATGTCCAACTCTTTGCAACCCCCATGGACTGCAGAACGCCAGGTTTCCCTGTCCTACACCAACTCTCAGAACTTGCTCAAACTCATGTCCATCAAGTCAGTGATGCCATCCAACCATCTCATCCTCTGTCGTCCCCTTCTCCTCCTGCCTTCAGTCTTTCCCAGAATCAAGGTCTTTTCCAATGAGTCAGTTCTTCACATTAGGTGGTCAGAGTGTTGCAGTTTCTGCTTCAACATCAGTCCTTCCAATGTATATTCAGGACTGAATTTCTTTAGGATTGACTTGTTTGCTCTCCTGGCAGTCCAAGGGACTCTCGAGTCTTCTCCAACACCACAGTTCAAAAGCATCATTTCTTTGGTGCTCAGCTTCCTTTATGGTCCAACTCTCACCTCCATACATGACTACTAGAAAAATTATAGCTTTGACTAGATGGGCCTTTTTTGATAAAGTAATATGTCTGCTTTTTAGTATGCTGTCTAGGTTTGTCATAACTTTTCTTCAAAGGAGCAAGCATCTTTTAATTTCATGGCTGCAGTCACCGTCTACAGTGATTTTTGGAACCCCCCCCCCTCCAAAAATAAAGTGTCTCAGTGTTTCCATTGTTTCCCTTTTGTTTATTTTTGTTTTTGTTTTTATTAATCTTCCTTAGTTTTTTTTTTTTTTTTTTTTAAGTCTTTTCCAGTGGTTCAGCCTGGATGAGGGCCTAGCAATCCTCTCCAGTATTCTTGCCTGGAGAATCCCCATGGACAGAGGAGTCTGATGGGCAATCCATGAAGTCACAAAAAGTCAGAGATAACTGAGTGACTAAGCACAGCACAGTGGTTCAGACAGTAAAAAGTCTGCCCACAGTGCAGGAGACCTGGGTTTGATCCCTGGGTCGAGAAGATCCCCTGGAGAAGGGAAGAGCAACCCATTCCAGTATTCTTGCCTGGGAAATCCTATGGACAGAGGAGCCTGGCCGGCCTAAATCCATGGGGTCGCAAATAGTCTGATATCACTAAGCAGCTAACACACTCAGGTCCCTTTTTTTCATTTCTGTTTTTATTTTTATTAATCTATTAGGTGGATCAAAAAGATTTTTTCATGTTATGTCAGAGTGTGTTCTTGTCTATGTTTTCCTTTCAGACTTTCATAGTATTTGGTCTTACATTTAGTTTTTAATCCATTTTGAGGTTATTTTTATGTGTAGAGTTAGTATGTGTTCTAATTTCATTGATTTACATGTAATTGTCCAGTTTTTCCAGCACCACTTATTGAAGAGACTGTTTGTTCTCCATTGAATATTCTTTTCTCCTTTGTCATAGATTAGATGATCATAAGTGTGTGGATTTATCTCTGGACTGTCTATCCTTTTCCACTGATATATATATTTCAGTTTTTGTGCCAGTACTATACTGGTTTGATGACTATGGTTTTGTAGTATAGTCTAAAGTCAAGAAACATGATTTCTCCAGTTCTGTATTTCTTTCTCAAGGTTTATCTGGCTATTTGTGGTCTTTTGTTTTTAACCACAAATTGTAAATTTTTTGTTCCAATTCTGTGAAAAAATGTCATTGGTAATTTGATAGGGATTGTATTGAATCTGTAGATTGCTTTGAGTAGTATAGTCATTTTCACAATATTGATTCTTCCAATCCAAGAACATGGCATATCCTTCATTCTGTTTGTGTTGTCTTTGATTTCTTTCATCAGTATCTTATAGTTTTCTGACTACAAATCTTTTGCTTACTTAGGTAGCTTTATTCCTACCTACTTTAATATTTTTGATCCAATAATAAATGGAAATGTTTCCGTGATTTCTTTTTCTGACTTTTCTTTGTTGTGTACAGGAATGAAAGAGATGTCTGTGGATTAACTTTGTGGATTAACTTTCTGTGGATTAACTTCAACATTGCCAAAATAATTGATTCAATAATGAATTCAGCAAACTTTCTGGATACAAAGTCAACACAAAAAAAATAAGTCATGTTTCTATACATTAATAACAGTAGAGAATGTTTTGAAAATTAATTTTCTTTTGAAAATTAATAAAATATTTCTCTTTATAAAGCACCAACAATAGTAAGCTAGAAATAAACTTAACCAAGGAGGCAAAAGACTTGTGCACTGAAAACTACAGAACATTGTTGAAAGTAAATTGAAAAGATATAAATACAGGGAGAGATGTCCCATGTTCATTGTTTGGAACACTTAATTTCCTTAAGATATCAATACTCCTCCAAAGGAATCTACATACTCATTCCAATGAAAAACCTATTAAAATCACTTTTTCTTTTTTTGCAGAAATAGAAAACAGTCTATCCAACAATTTATAGGAAATCTCAAAGAAATCAGAAAAATAAGTATTAAAATAATCATATTAAATAAGGACAGATTTGCAGGACTTACATTTCTTAATTTCAAAACTTGCTACAAAGCTTAAGTAATCAAAACACTTTTGATAGCTTATGGTAGAAGATGTCAGATGCATGATCTCCAAAGAAAAAGATTTAGCTTCAGGACCAGAGACTAGGCTTGACCATTCAGGGCTCTTGTGTGGCAGAAGTTTTATTACAGTGAAAAGAGACAGAAAAAGTTTATGACATAGACATCAGAAGAGGGCTGGAAGTGCCCCCACTCACTAGTCTTAGCAAGAAACCTGTATACATTTTTTAATTGCTTATTACAATAAATCAAAAGAATGTCTTAAGATTGTAAAGAAATTACTAGACCCACTCCCATAATTTACATTTTAAGATGACTGGATTAAAACTAACAATAGAAAGATTTTACAGGTTCAGTTCAGTCGCTCAGTCATGTCTGGCACTTTGCAACCCCATGAATTGCAGCACGCCAGGCCTCCCTGTCCATCATCAACTCCCAGAGTTTACTTAAAGTCATGTCAGTTGAGTCAGTGATGCCATCCAGCCATCTCATCCTCTGTCGTCCACTTCTCTTTCTGCTTTCAATCTTTCCCAGCATCAGGGTCTTTTCCAGTGAGTCAGTTCTTCGCATCAGGTGGCCAAAGTATTGAAGTTTCAGGTTCAACATCAGTCTCTCCAATAAACACCCAGGAATGATTTCCTTTAGGATGGACTGGTTGGATCTTCTTGAAGTCCAAGGGACTCTCAAGAGTCTTCTCCAACACCACAGTTCAAAAGCATCAATTCTTCAGGCCTCAGCTTTCTTTATAGTCTAACTCTCACATCCATACATGACTACTGGAAAAACCATAACCTTGACTAGATTGACCTTTGTTTTGCAAAGTAATGTCTCTGCTTTTTAATATGCCGTCTAGGTTGGTCATAACTTTTCTTCCAAGGAGTAAGCATCTTTTAATTTCATGGCTGCAGTCACCATATGCAGTGATTTTGGAGCCCCAAAAAATAACGTCTGACACTGTTTCCACTGTTTCTCCATCTATTTCCCGTGAAGTGATTGGACCAGATGCCATGATACTAGTTTTCTGAATGTTGAGCTTTAAGCCAACTTTTTCACTCTCCACTTTCACTTTCATCAAGAGGCTCTTTAGTTCTTTTTCACTTTCTGCCATAAGGATGGTGTCATCTGCATATCTGAGGTTATTGATATTTCTCCCAGCAATCCTGATTCCAGCTTGTGTTTCTTCCAGCCCAGCGTTTTTCATGATGTACTCTGCATAGAAGTTAAATATGCAGGGTGACAATATACAGCCTTGACATACTCTTTTCCCTATTTGGAACCAGTCTGTTGTTCCATGTTCAGTTCTAACTGTTGTTTCCTGACCTGCATACAGATTTCTCAAGATGCAGGTCAGGTAGTTTGGTATTCCCATCTCTTTAAGAATGTTCCACAGTTTGTGGTGTTTTGTTGTGTAATCATCATTTCCAGCTTAAAACAAAAAAATGTTTTATGTGACTAAGACAAAAAAAAAAAAAATCATTTTGTCCTTGAGAACTCCAAACCCTTCTCTCTTCCTTGGCGACCCTGACTTCTTATTAATCTACCTAAAAATTGAGTCTCTAATTCCCCCCTTTTCCTTTAGGAGAACTATGCTGCCAAGGGAAATGGGTGTCATTTTCATTCCATAACTACTTCGTGCTGTTGAGGGGTGTCATCTCTAAATTGTTGAGGCAACATATTCTCCTAACACTCATATTGAGAGTGTCTGATCCAGGGGCCCCAAGTAATAGTTGAAGGGGGCTGTGGCACTCATAGGAGCCTGAACAACCATCTGTAACTTTTTAGCTTTCATACAGTTGAAAATAAATCCAGTTACACAGTTACAGATGCAGGGAACAAACAGTAAAAGCAGAACAATTAGAATTACTACCATTAAGATAGTTTTCCACTATGGGGAGCTAATTAATGTTTCCCAAAGTGAGGTGACTGAGGCTTCAGGGGAATCCATAGCATGAGTCATTTTGTTCATCTTTTCAATAAAGTGAGTACATTAGTACTCATATCTCATATATATGTACAACACTGGATATGAATAAAGGCATGAGTTCTTCCTTGTGCAGCCATTAGAATATATCAGGCCAATCTTTTCTATAAAATCACCCTTTTAATTTGTATTTGTTCAGCACTAAGGGCTAAAATAGCTTTTTAAGAATCTTGTAAAGCCTGCTGAATAAAGTTAGTCAGAGCATCAGCTCATAGCATAACATCTGTAGCTCTCAGAGAGGGAAGGAATATTGCAGCCAGATAATCATAGCAGTGACATACAGACCTTGCCCAGCAAGTTTTATGATGTGGCAGATTAGCAGGCTTCTCTGGAAGGTCTGAAAATATGAAACCATGAGTAAAATGTAAACATAGGGTGTGTCTCACTATCCAGCCAGGAGGAAGTCACACCCATAGGTAAGAGCCACATATTCAGTAGGTTTTGTTTGGAGCAAAACAGCATGACTGAGGAATCCAGTCCCAATTAGTTTCTGGCCAGGCAAAAGGAGAACCTGAAGTGGGATTGGAAAATACAGAAATGATTACGTTGCATATTTCTTGAGGCAAAATTCCCAATTGTTTCCAGTCACTATAATTAAGTGTTGGCTAACTTTTGGGGATGGCTCTATTTCTTCCCAGCATATGGGAGCATTAGATAGTAGGCATCCCTTTTCAGGAGTTAGCCATATGACCTCATCCCATATTTGATAAACATCAGGTGGGAAACCACCAGATCTATACCCATTTACCTTCCTGTGTTCAGCAAAATAGTCATTAAATCAAGATAATGTATAATCAAAGTTGAAAGTCACATTATGTCCATACTTAAAGTACAAAATGTTACTCCACTCCATTTTAGGATTGCTAGATGTCATCAGGTGAAAGACAGGCATCACACATGATTGTTGTTGGTGAAGATATTCACAGAGTTGAAGAAAGTCTTTTCCTTTAAATGGAGAAACCCATCATAGGAAGCCTTCAACAGATTGCAGACCCAGCAATTAGACCAATTGTAGAATGAAGCATAAGAATGAGCCCAGGACAGGAAGGTAATGTCTTGAGAGTCAAACAGAAGACTAAGGACTTTTGAAGTCAGCAGAAGCAGGCCCACATATATTATCAAGCCCATCTGAAAAGTAAAAGGTGAAAACATAGAGGATAAAGGCATAAAATGGCATTGTTTAGTTTAACTGGAGTGTGGTGTACCAGATCCATTTCCATAATATACATTTTAAGATAACAGGATTAATCAGAACATTCTCAAGAAGGAGAAACTGTCCTCAAGCAGGATACATTGTTGTTATACAATCCTTAATACAGAGTTTAAGCTGAGTCATTTTTTGTTGTGTAATCATCATCTCCAGCTTAAAGAAAAAATCATTTTATGTGACTAAGACTAAGGAATGTAGAAAAAAGTTTGTCCTTTTCTCTTCCTTAAGAACCTCAATCCCTTCTCTCTGCCCCAGGGACCCCCGGGCTTCTTATCAACCTACCTAGAAATTGCCTCTTTCAGTATGATACTAAAATAAAACAGACACACATATCCATGGGATGGAATAGAAAGCCCAGAAATAGATACTCACATATATGACATGTCAAAATCATTCAGTGAGGAAAAGAACAGTCTTTTCAAGAAATTTTGCTTGGAAAACTGCATGTCCACATGAAAAGAATGAATTTGACCCTTACTTTGTGTGTGCTGTCACTTTGGTTGTGTTTGACTCTTTGAGATCCTATGGATGATAGCCTGTCAGGCTCTTCTGTCCATGGGATTCTCCAAGCAAGAATACTGAAATGGGTTGCCATACCCTTCTCCAAGACATCTCCCTGACACAGGGATTGAAGCAGAGTTTCTTGTGTCTCCTGAATTGGCAGGTGGGTTCTTCACCACTAGTGCCACCTGGGAAGACCCTAGAACTTTACATTACACTATATACAAAATTTAACTCAAAGTGGATCAAATAGCTAAACATAAGAGCTAGAAGTATAAACTCTTCACAATAATATAGGAGGAATGCTTTATGACAATGGATTTGTCAAGATTTCTTGATTATGACACTGAAAGCACAAACAACAAAAGAAAGAAAAAATAGACATCATCAAACTAATAACAGACTACACCAAAGGATGATATCAAGGAAATGGCAAGGAAACCCAAAAATGGGAGAAAATAATTGTAACTCATAACAAATTGAGAATTCCACTGTAGGGGACCCCAGGTTTGTTCCCTGGTCAGGGAACTAATATTTCACAAGCTGCATCCAAAATAATAATAATAATAATTATTATTATTATTATTAGTCAGTATATGTAAAGAACTTCTAACACTTAGCATAAACAAAACAACTTAATTTCTCCAAAGAAGAAATATTAGTGATCAATAAGCACATGAAAAGTTACTCAATACCACTAGTCATTAGGGGAATTCCTATCAAAACAGCAAGGACAGGGAGACAGTCCCAAGATGGTAAAGAAATAGGATAGAGAGACCAATTTATCCCCCACAAATTCATCACAGGATCATTTGAATGTTGAGTAACTTCCACAAAAAAAAATTCTGAACTCTGGCAGAGGAAAACAGGCACCCAGAAAGGCAACCCTTTCTCTTCAAAAGGAGGTAGGACAAAATATAAAACATAAAAACAGAGACAAAATATTTAGGGCCTGAGACTTGTGCTGGGGAGGGAGTCAGGAAGGAGGAGAAGATTCCTAACAGTAGGAACACCTC
The DNA here is from genome assembly GCF_029407905.1 of Bubalus kerabau. NCBI lineage: Eukaryota > Metazoa > Chordata > Mammalia > Artiodactyla > Bovidae > Bubalus > Bubalus kerabau. Next base: position 53,480,092 of record NC_073647.1, on the reverse strand, counting down.
TCATAAGTGTGTCTGTGTGTAGTTTTGGAATCTCAGAGGGTAACATAACCAGTAATAAAAAATAAATAAAACCCCACAGAATATGGACCCAACCACAATTGCAAGCAGAGAATTAGCCCAGATGCTCGTGTCCACCACGAACAAGTGGGGGCTGGGCAGGGAGGTGTGGGCTGCATCATCGGTCCTTAGGGTAAGGACCAGGCCTGAATACCCAGAGAACAATCTGAGGGAGCTAATGTGAGATAGCAACCCAAACCGTGGGATTGTCAGAGAGATTAAAACAAACAAACAAACAAACAACTTTCCTGTGAAAGGCTCTAAGGCCTCACAGTGACCCCTGGCATGCTCACAGAACAAGGATTTAGCTAATACCAAAGGGGAGCAAGCTAGCTGCCATATAGGGCCCTTCCTCCCTGGAGGCAGAGAGGCAGGCAGACAACACCCAGAGCCAGAAGGCAAAGGGCTGCTGTAATCTAAGCCCCAGAGATTGTATCTCCCACCAAACTGTGAGCAGGTTCCCAGTTGCTAACCAGGTCTTCCTGGGATCCTGGACGATTGACATCTATCAGGAGTGTCACAACCTGAGATCAGCTCCCCAGAGGAAACACATGGCACACCTGTGACTGGGTTCTCATAGTGCACCTGGGAAACTGAGCAGCCAGGGCTGGGGAGGTGAATAAGACACATGGCCCACCTGGGAGAGTGTGCTCTCCAAGCACCTGGTCACCTGAGCTGCTTGGACTTGAGAAGGGCACAAAATGAATAGCACATCTGGGTCTGTGCCTCTGCTGAGAGCACCCTAGAACCAGAATGCCTTAGTCCTGGGAACTGCATGAAACTCAGGGCCCACTTGGAACAATGCCCATGCAGAGCACCCTGGAGCCTGAGCAGTTGTAGACCCAGGAAATACATTCCATCCTGGGCTGTGGCAAACCCAGTGTGGTCCATCCACTGTGAACACTCCCCACACACATCAGTGGTATTTCTTTGCAGTGTCCCTCCCTCCCCATAACACAACTGAACAAGTGAGCTGAACAAGTGGCCACCTTTGCCCCCTTGTATCAGAGTGGAAATTAGACACCGAAGAGACTTGCAAAAAGAGGAAGCCAAAATAAACAAAGAAGGGGGAACAGCTTTGGAAGTGACAGATGCAACAGATTAAAACCCTGTATTTAATACTGGAGACTGTGTGTTTGAGAGACACCTGTAGACCTTGAGAACAAGTAAAACCAGAACAAGGGACTATATGACACTGAACTGACCCCACACTGCCCATAATAGCTCCAGGAAATTTCGAGATATATTTTTGCTATTACCACTTTTTATTTTTTTTTATTTAGTTCATTATTAATCCTTTAAATTTAATTTTTATACCCTTCTATTACGTTAAAAAAACTATTTTTAAAAACAAATTCCATATATATATATATTTTAATTTTTGTGATTGATCACATTTCGCATTTTTGCATATTGCATTTTTGAGAGTCTAACCTCTATTCTAGGTTTTTAATCTTTGCTTTTTGATATTCCTTATCAACTTTGTACCCCTAAAAATCTAATCTTCATTTGTCAGGAAGCACTTAACAGGAGACTTCTTGTGTGCTGTTTTGGATCTGTCAGGAATTATCTATTCCTTACTAATTCCTGAATATTAAGGAATTAAGAGGAGAGGAAAGCCTCTCCCAGGGGCTGAAGAATCCAGGCATTTCCTTCATTAATTTTTCTATACAGTGATAAGTACCCTCTTCCTTTTTGTGAACCTTATGGTAAAAGTGATTATTTACAACCCTCTCTCTTTCATATGGATGACCTCAAAACTTTCCTTGTAAGTTTTGATTTTGTCTCTGCTGAAAATAGTCATCTTATAAGACAGTACAAATACCTACACAATGTTAAATAAAACACCTCTGCTCCATCAGAGCTTTGGTCCTCGTGTCTTGCTCGCTCGCTCACTCACTCTCTCTCTCTCTTTTTCTCTCTCTCTCCCCCCCTCTCTTTCAGGCTGATCCCCTGGAGTGCAGAGGCTCTCTGAGTTCACTTTCCTGCCTGGGCTTCTAAGACCCTCTTGAGAAGGTGCTCTGTGCCTTCACCCCATTGAGAGGGCGCCTGAGGCCTCTGTGAACAAAGCAAGCCCCATACCAGGGGCTTTACTGGCTTTCTGCATAAACCAATGAATATCAGCCTCTTTCTCCTTTACTTTCTTATTGGTCGACTCCAGACCACCAGGTTCCAGTCCCTTAAAGGACCTCAACAAGTGGCGCCCAGAACAGGAGCTTGGTACACATAGGCAGATTCAGAAAGAGTGACCCCAGGGCCTATTGAGGCCGGAAAGTACTAAGACATGGGTAAAATGGCTGGAAAGCCCCATCACTTTTGTACTTTACTTCATCACTTATTTAAAGATCAGGGACTTAATAATAGGTATGCTGATTTTTAGCTAGATTACAAACTGCTATTTCCCATACTGTAATTGGAGAAGAAGCCAAAAGGCAACTAGAGAAACTACTTGCTTATGAAAATGCAAATCAGGAATGTCAAAAAGCTATAGCTGCAATTCGTGAGACAGAGACTATTATTTGAAGGCTTGTCACAATCTAGGATTAGAAACTCAAAAGATGCAAATGCTAGCTGAAACAATGGTTGCTGCCTTAGGAAAGGGAAATGAAACATGCTTTGCATGTGGAAATAAGAGCCATTTAAAAAGGGACTGCCTTAAGAAAGCTAAAAAAATAATAATAAAAAAATAAAAATAAAAAACCTCCAAAAATCTGCCCTCGCTACCTTAGAGGGCCAAATACTGGAAGTCTAAATTTAACACTGAAAGAAAACCTATTCCAGGAAACTCCAAGCAGGGGACCCCCAGATCCCCTTCAACAAAAACCAGGGGCAAATTCCATCTTTTCCCTCAAACCCTCAACATCCGGCAGTGCTGCCATTGATATACCAGCTTTGTTCTTAGATAATATGAAGTTAATGAGCTCTATTTAAATTCAAATTCACGTGAACTAAAAAAATTCAATATTAAATATAATGTTTATTTAAATATAAATATAATTTAAATACAATTGTTTGCTAACCTAATTAAGACATGTCTTAAGTCATCAACATTATATAATACTTTTATTATGCCTAGGTTTTAGGTAAACTAAATTTGTCAACAAAAAGGTAACTATATATATATATATATATATATATATATATACACTACATATATATATATATAAATGAGAAGAAAACTTTTAAAATCTATTAAAATAATTATATTTTAATAGAATAATCTATTGTTATAATCTAAAGTAATCTCTTAGGATTGGGATAATTTAAATTTCTGGAGTTGTACTAAACTAAATAATAAAAGTTTATTAGAAAGCTAGGTCATTTCCAAATAAAATAAGATTTTAAAACATCAATTACTGAACATTAACTTCCTCTTACAAAGTTTTTCTTACATAGAAAGTAAAGAAATTTTAATATATTAATAAATATAGTATATAATGTATAATATATATAAATATATATAACAAATACATATTATAATATGATATAATAAATATATTGACCAATTGATAAAATACTAATATACAAAAAGGTAAGATATATGCTTTTAATAAAAAGATATACGATATGGCAAACTCAGATATACATTCCACATTTTTCCTAAGGGCCACTGCTCATTTAACAAACAATACAATTATTAAAATAACTTGGAAGAATGACGAGCCTACTTGGACAGAACAATGGCCCTTCACAAAAGAGAAATTACAGACGGCTAAGGTACTTACATATACACAACTAGAATTAAAGCATATTGAAAAATATTGTTCTCCTTGGAACTCTCCTTTTTTTTTTTCTTTTTTTTTTTATAAAAAAGAAATCTAACAAATGGCGCCTCCTAACAGACCTTAGAAAACTTAATGCATCTATGAAACCTATGGGTGCACTACAACCAGGAATCCCATTACCTACCACTATTCCTGAAAATTGGCATATTATTATTATTGATTTACAAGATTGCTTTTTAAATATACCTTTGCACCCTTTAGACTGAGAGAGATTTGCTTTCTCTCTCTCTTATCCTAATCATATTGGACCTCATAAACGGTACCAATGGACTGTACTGCCACAAGGGATAATAAATTCTCCCACCATGTGTCAGTACTACGTAGCCAAAGCCCTTGAGCCTGTGAGAAAGCAATTTCCTAACTTTCTTGTTATTCACTGTATGGATGATATATTGCTTCTGGCTCCATCTATCTTAGAAACTCAATACATGTTTGATATAGCTCAACTATGCTTAAAAAACTCTGGATTAATCATTGCCCCTGAAAAAATTCAAACCTCTACACCTTACCAGTAGTTGGGGTTTATTGTTAACAGTCAATGCATTACTCCCCAACTAACTGAGATCTGTACTGATAAATTATCAACCTTAAATGATTTTCAAAAGCTCTTCAGTTCAGTATCTCAGTCGTGTCTGACTCTTTGTGACCCCATGAATTGCAGCATGCCAGGCCTCCCTGTCCATCACCAACTCCTGGAGTTCTCTCAAACTCACGTCCATCGAGTCAGTGATGCCAACCAGCCATCTCACCCTGTCGTCCCCTTCTCTTCCTGCCGCCAATCCCTCCCAGCATCAGAGTCTTTTCCAATGAGTCAACTCTTCGCATGAGGTGGCCAAAGTACTGAAGTTTCAGCTTTAGCATCATTCCTTACAAAGAACACCCAGGACTGATCTTTAGAATGGACTGGTAGGACCTCCTTGCAATCTCAAGAGTCTTCTCCAACACCACAGTTCAAATGCATCAATTCTTCTGCCCTCAGCTTTCTTCACAGTCCAACTCTCACATCCATACACGACTACTGGAAAAACCATAGCCTTGACTCAACGGACCTTTGTTGGCAAAGTAATGCCTCTACTTTTGAATATGCTATCTAGGTTGGTCATAACTTTCCTTCCAAGGAGTAAGCGTCTTTGAATCTAATAGCAGCAATCACCCACGATCTGCAGTGAATTTGGAGCCCCCCAAAATAAAGTCTGACACTGTTTCCACTGTTTTCCCATCTATTTCCCATGAAGTGATGGGACCAGATGCCATGATCTTCGTTTTCTGAATGTTAAACTTTAAGCCAACTTTTTCACTCTCCTTTTTCACTTTCATCAAGAGGCTTTTTAGTTCCTCTTCACTATCTGCCATAAGGGTGGTGTCATCTGCATATCTGAGGTTATTGATATTTCTCCCAGCAAACTTGATTCCAGCTTTTGCTTCTTCCAGCCCAGCGTTTCTCATGATGTACTCCGCATAGAAGTTAAATATGCAGGGTGACAATATACAGCCTTGACTTGCTCCTTTTCCTATTTGGAAACAGTCTGTTGTTCCATGTCCAGTTCTAGCTGTTGCTTCCTGACCTGCATACAGGTTTCTCAAGAGGCAGGTCAGGTGATCTGGTATTTTCATACCTTTCAGAATTTTCCACAGTTTATTGTGATCCATACAGTCAAAGGCTTTGGCATAGTCAATAAAGCATAAATAGATGTTTTTTTTTTGGAACTCTCTTGCTTTTTCGATGATCCAGTGGAGGTTGGCAGTTTGATCTCTGGTTCCTCTGCCTTTTCTAAAACCAGCTTGAACATCTGGAAGTCCACGGTTCACAAAGCTCTTAGGTGATATTAACTGAATTAGATCTTCTTTAGGCATTGCTAATTATCAACTGAATAACCTATTTAATACTTTAAAAGGTGATCCTGATTTAAATAGCCCTCGTTCACTTTCCCAAGAGACAGTAAAAGAGCTCTATTTGGTACAAAATAAATTACAAAAACAATTTCTTACTCACATCAAACTAGATTTACCTCTATAATTGTTTGTACTTCCCTCTCCTCATTCTCCCACAAGACTTCTTGCCCAACAAGAACACCCAGTAATATGGGTCTATACCCGTTTTAGGAAAATAAAGTCACTTACACCCTATCTTGATTTAATGCTCTAATCATTATCAATAAAAAAGGATTAATTGGCTTTGAATTGGCTTTGAAATTATTAGTAATTGCTCTACTTGTAGACCTCTACCCATCACACAAGGCATTAATCCTCACAATTTACAACCTAATGAACCAAGACAAATGGATGTATCTCATTGCTTGCCCTGAACTTTGTCCATTTTCTTTCCTACACGTCTGTATAGACACAAATTCCTCTTTTATCTGGGCCACACCTCTTCACGGTGAGGCTACACTACATGTTATACCCTGCCTATATTTCTAAATACTTTAAACAAATTTTACAATCTTTTTCTATTAAACATATTACAGGTATTCCTTGTAATCCACAGACACAAGACATAGTCAAACAAACACATCGCACACTAAGTTGCAAATAAAAAATTTAAAAAAGGGGGAATACACTGGTACACCACTGTCTTCCTTATCTAAAGCAGACTTTACTAGATTCCAACATAAGATATTTTCTAAACCTATAACTATTGTTAATACAGTTTTATTTGTTTTAATTTTTTTAAATCTCTTCCAAAAATTTGACCCAATGGGGTTCTGGGCATTCAAAATGGAGGTGAAACAACAAGAACCCCAGTAAGAAGAAATTCCAATACAGGCTATGTCTGCTCTAAAGATCTACAGAAAGCACCACCCTCAGGGAGATCACCCCTATGATCTCCCCACTTGGGGACAAAGAAAAACCCTTACTAATCGAGCTGAAAATTTAGTCTCTCAACAGGGATTGCTTCAGAGTCCTGAATACATTCTCCTGGCAATGCTCAGTCTTTTGGCCTGTACCTCTCCACCACCCCCCACCCTCACCCTCCCGCTCAAGTTCAGACTAATACCGAACACCCTCTATTACAGATGGTCGAATGGACAGAGAGAGGACCAATCATTTCAACTAATGACTCTATACATATGCCTTCTCCCTAGTACATTAAATGGCCCTCACACCCTGGAGAGGAAAGAAAACTAATTAACATTTCCTTAGGATATGAAGTCCTTCCCTTGTGCATGGGCCCAGCAAAATTGTGCATAAACATCAGCCGACAAACTTGAGCTTTCACCCTGCCTCCCAAAAAAGGATTTTCAGATGTTGCTTAGACTATTCACTGCCATTTCTTTGTCTGTAAACCATTTTTATACTACTGAGACTTTAGGCAAAGAGTTATGGGGAAAAAAGGAAAGAAAACATACAAAGGGTTTACTTATAAAACTTTACTTATACTCCTGTTCGTTGGGACAAATGTCAAACCAAATCAAGAAAATCCATGTTTGTGGCTAATCATACAATTGTTGATTGGGGACCCCATGGTATGTGGTTATCTGACAGCTCAGATGATATTAACAACACTGTGTGTGATATGGAAGGCCATTGACACTACGATGGAACGTTATTATGACAAAGGACTTCTTGAGTGGTTTGATGGTGGATTAGTCCCACCTCGTCCTAGGATCGTCCTTGATAAACAGAGTGGGCCTGAAAAAATGGAACATTTGGAAACTTGCTGCAAACACCAGAGCACCGAAGAACTTGGAACTTGGACCGGACATTTCATAGGGACCAGTCGTGGTCATAGTAACTATTTCTTTCGCTATAATCAGTCATATTTTATACAGGCCTGTGCCCCACTACCTTTTGTTATAGCCATAGAAAATTTACAATTTAATAAGACTTTTACATTCTGTAACTTGTATTATACAATTGCAAACTATATGCTTGTCTTAACTTCTCTATTTCTTTAAGCTACTCAATTTTGTGTTACTCCTATTCAATTCAATCATAGTGCCTACTACTGGGAACAAATCAAATTTCATTTACAAAATATACATGATAATGCTTCTCTGAATGCACAATTACTACAAAAAGAAATCTTTAAAACTTTTTCTAAAAATCTGCCCTCTTCCCCTAATTTGGAAAATTTAGCTAAACAAATTATCCAGGCTAGACCCACGAAGATGGTTTCAAAGTATTATCCAAAGTACTGGGTCTGGAACTGTAACTTTGGTGATTGTCTTGATAATTATATTAGTTGTTTATCATCGCCTTTCTATAAGGTTTGTTAATACTAACCAAACTTATTTGGTCAGGACTTTTTTTTTTTTTTTTAACAAATATAATAAAATAGGGCGAATTGTCAGGAAGCATTTAACAGGAGGCTTCCTGTGTGCTGTTTTGGATCTGTCAGGAATTCTCTGTTCCTTATTAATTCCTTATTAATTCAGGAATTAAGAGGAGAGGCAAGCCTCTCCCGGGGGCTGAGGAATCCAGGCATCTCCTTTATTAGCTTTTCTATACAGTGATAAGTACCCTCTTCCTTTTTATGAACCATATGGTAAAAGTGATTATTTACAACTCACTCTCTTTCATACGGATGACCTCGTGATTCCTTGTAAGTTTTGATTTTATCTCTGCTGAAAATAGCTATCTTGTAAGACAGTATAAATACCTACACAACGTTAAATAAAACACCTCTGCTCCATCAGAGCTTTGGTCCTCGTGTCTTGCTCACTCTCTCTCTCTCTTTCTTTCAGGCTGATCCCCTGGAGCACAGAGGCTCTCTGAATTCACTTTCATGCCTGGGCTTCTAAGACCCTCTCAAGATGGCGCCCTGTGCCTTCACCCCATCTAGAGGGTGCCTGAGGCCTCTGTGAACAGAGCAAGCCCCGTGCCAGGGGCTTTATTGGCTTTCTGCATAAACCAAGGTATACCAGCCTCTTTCTCTCTCTTTTACTTTCTTATCAGTCGGCTCCAGACCACCAGGTTCCAGTCCATTAAAGGACTTCAACATTCAGTATCTATTTTCACTTATTGATTTGATTACTGGCTGATTGCTCTCTCCCCTGTAGATTTGCTCATTTCTTCTCCAGGTCGCCTCTATCTCCTTCCTCTCTCTTCTCTGCATAACTCTGTGAATCTCTCTGAGTGTTTCAGGCTACGGATATGACTAAGATATTTGATTACAGGCTAGATTTCTCTCTCCCCTTTGACTCTCCCTTTTCTCCTCCTGGTCACCTGTATCTCCCTCCTCCCTCTCTTCTTCTCTGTATAACTCTGTGAATCTCTCTGGGTGTTCCTGGCTGTGGAGAACTGTTTCATCAATAACCTAGGTGTTTTATATTTTATGCTGTATGGATGGAGAAGTGGTGAGGCTACTGTAAGAGAAGGACTGAAAGCCAGAGACAGGAGGCTTAACTCCAAAACCTGAGAACATCAGAAACTGCTGATTCCATGTAACATTGATAGACAAGACCTCTCCCAAAAGCCTCCATAACTACACTAAAACCGAGCTCCACCGAAGAGCCAACAAGTTCCAGTGCAAGACACACTACATAATTATCAAGTAAAACAGGAACACAACACTGAATATTAAAAGAGGGCTGTCCTAAGCCATTCCAAACCTATAGACAGCCAAAAACTCACTACTGGACACTTCATTGCACTCCAGAGAGAAGAGATACAGCTCCATCCACCAGAACACCAATGCAAGTTCCCCCAACCAGGAAACGTTGACAAGACATTAGTCCAAACCCACCCACAGTGGGGGGCAGACTCCACAATTAAGAGGGACCATGAACTTCCAGCCTGCAGAAAGGGCACCCCAAACACAGCAATATAAAAAAATATGAAAAGGCAGAGAAATATTAAAAAGGTGAAATAACATGATAATAACCCACCAAACCAAACAAAAGAGATGATAGGGAGTCTACCTGAAAAAGAATTTGGAATAATGTTAGTAAAGATGATATAAAATCTTGAAATCAAATTGGAGTTACAGATAAATAGACTAGAGATGAGGATTGAGAAGATGCAAGAAATGTTTAACAAAGACCTAGAAGAAATAAAGAAGAATCAATCAATAATGAATAATGCAATAACTGAGATCAAAAGAACTCTGGAGGGAACTAACAGTAGAATAACTGAAGCAGAAGAGAGGATAAGTGAGGTGGAAGATGGAATGATTGAAATAAATGAAGCAGAAAGGGAAATAGAAAAAAGAATTAAAAGAAATGAGGACAACCTCAGAGACCTCCAGGACAATGTTAAGGCCCTAACATTTGAAACATGGGTGTCCCAGAAGAAGACAAAAAGAAAGGGCATTAGAAAATACTTGAGGAGATAATAGTCAAAAACTTCCCTAAAATGGGGAAGGAAATAGCCACCCAAGTCCAAGAAACCCAGAGAGTCCTAAACAGGATAAACCCAAGGTGAAACACCCCAGGACACTTAGTAATCAAACTAACGAATGTCAAACACAAAGAGAAAATATTAAAAGCAGCAAGGGAAAAGCAATAAATAACACACAAGGGGATTCTCATAAGGATAACATGTGGTATTTCTATAGAAATTCTTCAGGCCAGAAAGGAATTGCAGGATATACTTAAAGTCATGAAAGAGAAAAGCCTATATCCAAGGTTACTTTACCCAGCAAGGTACACTTTCAGATATGAAGGAGAAATCAAAAACTTTACAGATAAGCAGTAGTTAGGACTTCCTGTACTACTCTGAACAAAAATTATAATAGTGAATAAAAATTGTAAACATTTTTCTCTTTTTCCTAATTTTAGGGGAAAAACATTAAAATTTCATCATTAACTATGGTGACAGTTACAGATGTTTCCTGAAAAGTGAAAGTTGCTCAGTCATATCCAACTCTTTGTGACCCTATGGACTATACAGTCCATGGAATTCTGCTAGCCAGAATACTGAAGTGGGTAGCCTTCCCATTCTCCAAGGGGTCCTCTCAACTCAAGGATCAAACACAAGTTTCCTGCATTGCAGGCAGATTCTTTACCAACTGAGCTATAGATGTTCTTTATTAAGTTGAGGAAGTTCCCTCTTGTAGGCCTAGTTTGGTGAGAGTTATTGTTATAAATGAGAATGGGCTTTGACAAACTATTTGTGTGTATCAATTGAAGCGATCTTATTCTTTTTCATTTTTGACATAAAACTTTTTATTATATAGTCTCTACATATCACCTAGACATAAAATTCCAAGCTTGTTTTCTCCCAGATCTCATGCTTTTCTCAGATTTTCATGTCAATAATTTATTAATATTTTACTTGACAATCTTTATTGCATTTTGCTTATTCTCTTTATAATGAGTTCTATTTTAATTATTGCTTCCTTTTCACTTTTTTTCACCTCTGACAGCTATATTTTTTAGTTAGTTTATTCTTATTATCTACCATAGAACTAGCAGGCAAAATAAAGCATTTGCCCAGTCATAAATTGTACTTAAGGATAACATTACTTCTTGAAAGTCTTATAGGAAAAGATTTTTTTTTTAAAAAGTAAATAAGAAAGCAGACTATATTATGAGAAAAACTTCCTTTTAAAATTTGTTTAAGCTTTTAAATTTTTTATTATTTTTCAATTTTTAAAAATTGAATTACATTTGATTAACAATACTGTGGGAAATTCTGAAAGAGATGGGAATACCAGACCACCTGACCTGCTTCTTGAGAAATCTGTATGCAGGTCAGGAAGCAACAGTTAGAACTGGACATGGAACAACAGACTGGTTCCAAATAGGAAAAGGAGTACGTCAAGGCTGTATATTGTCACCCTGCTTATTTAACTTATATGCAGTGTACATCATGAGAAATGCTGGACTGGAAGAAACACAAGCTGGAATCAAGATTGCCAGCAGAAATATCAAAAACCTCAGATATGCAGATGATACCACCCTTATGGCAGAAAGTGAAAAGGAACTCAAAAGCCTCTTGATGAAAGTGAAAGTGGAGAGTGAAAAAGTTGGCTTAAAGCTCAACATTCAGAAAACGAAGATCATGGCATCCGGTCCCATCACTTCATGGGAAATAGATGGGGAAACAGTGGAAACAGTGTCAGACTTTATTTTTGGGGGGCTCCAAAATCACTGCAGATGGTGACTGCAGACATGAAATTAAAAGAGGCTTACTCCTTGGAAGGAAAGTTATGACCAACCTAGATAGCATATTCAAAAGCAGAGACATTACTTTGCCAACAAAGGTTCGTCTAGTCAAGGCTATGGTTTTTCCTGTGGTCATGTATGGATGTGAGTTGGACTGTGAAGAAGGCTGAATGCCGAAGAATTGATGCTTTTGAACTGTGGTGCTGGAGAAAACTCTTGAGAGTCCCTTGGACTGCAAGGAAATCCAACCAGTCCATTCTGAAGGAGATAAGCCCTGGGATTTCTTTGGAAGGAATGACACTAAAGCTGAAACTCCAGTACTTTGGCCACCTCATGCGAAGAGTTGACTCATTGGAAAAGACTCTGATGCTTGGAGGGATTGGGGGCAGGAGGAGAAGGGGACGACAGAGGATGAGATGGCTGGATTGCATCACTGACTCGATGGACATGAGTCTGGATGAACTCCGGAAGTTGGTGATGGACAGGGAGGCCTGGCGTGCTGCAATTCATGGGGTTGCAAAGAGTCGGACACGACTGAGCGACTGAACTGAACTGAAGAGTGTTGTGCTAGTTTGAAGTGCACAGCAAAGTGATTCAGTTTTATATATATATATATATATATATATATATATATATAATACATATATATAGTATATCTATGTATATATACATACATATATGTGTATATATATATACATATATATATGTATATATATGTATGTATATGTGTATATATAGTATATATATGTGTATATGTATAGTATATATATGTATATATATATATATAATTTTTCAGATTCTTTTCCCTTATAGGTTATTACAAATTACTGAATATAATTATGTTATACATAGATCCTTACTGATTATATATTGTATACATAATAATATGAATATATTAATCCCAAATTCTCAATTTATTCCTCCCCTTCCCTTTCCCTTTTAGTAACCTTAAGTTTCTTTTCTATTTATCTGGGTCTACTACTGATTTTTACACTGAATTCTTGTACTTCTATTCTGGGCCAAGACATATCAAATTCTTTCTTCAACAATCAAGCTAAAATCTAATTAATTTGACTGTTATTTGTACAATATTTAGAATTAAATTTATATTCACCAAAAATATTGTTTTATGTATTTTAATATATTTCCTCTTATGTTGAACTCATCTCCAGTATTTATGTTTTATCTAATTAACTATATTTTAAAACTCTTCAGAAGAAGAGTAAATGATATTTTAATTTTCACTTCTGAATTAATGTTAATGACATCACCATCTACCATTTTTTCCAAGAAAAAAAAAATCACTTCCTCTTTACTCTCACTCTCCACATCCAACTAACAGACTCATATTATTGACTTTGCAGATGAAATATATTTGATTACCACTATTTTCCTGAAACAGTCTCTTCTCTGAAATTCTGCGTTGCTACTCTTTTGGTTCTTCTCTTACTTTACTAGTTCCCTTTCCCTAGTCATGTCCACTGATTCTTTATAATTTTCTAGACCACTGTACATTGGTACTAAGCAAGGTTTACTTCTCTTACACTTATCTTTCCTAGATTCCCTATGTAGATCAAAGGTTTTAAAACTCTTTATTGTAGTCTAAACTAAAAATATGCTCTATATCTTGACGGAGCATACACATACATATACTGCTAAAGTATAATTTTAAGTAAATTATATGTATCCATACAAGAGTATGACACTCTAATCTTTTCTATCCTATTTTTTAAATTATATTTTATTTTTTAAAATACTATCACAACTCACTGAATTTATTTTCCAATGCTTCTATCCACAATACCCTTACCCTGGGAGTTAGCTTCTGTTTTTAGGATTTTAAGTACACCTTCTTTTTTTAATTTAAATATATTTATTTTAATTGGAGGCTAATTACTTTACAATATTGTATTGGTTTTGCCATACATCAATGTGAATCCACCATGGGTGTACATGTGCTCCGATATACCATCTATATCGCAATGATTCCCAAGCTTACAAGTCTTAGCACAACCAGATTGATTTAGTTTCATACTTGGCTTTCATTCTAAAATTCTAAGAGGGCATCTGAAAATTAAAGTATCCAAAATGTAATTCTTGATTTCTCTCCTATGTACATTGATTCATTCATCCTCAATATGCCTCTATTCAAAAGTAGTACAGCTCTACCACTCACTAGCTCAAACCTCTAATTTAGCAGTATCCTTGATTTTATCATTTTCTTTACAATCTCCCCTCAAAATACTCCTTAAGTCTTGTCCACTGTTCTTTAAAATGTATTAGAAAGCAACCACCTCCCCGTATTCCACTATCAAAATAATTTGTCGAAGTACTACCATCTTTTACATAGACCATTACAATAAAATTTCAGCTAATTTTCCTACTGACATCATTGTGCCCCCATGATCTGTAGCATGCAAAGGGATCTTTTAAATATGCAAATTGGATTATATCACTTATCTGCTTAAAACATGTCCCTTTGCACTTAAAAGTCTATTTGTTTATCAGATGCTTTGCTTCCAGTTCCCTAGAAAACAGAGTCTGAGACAAAATCTTATTTGATAACACTTTACTTGGGAGTATAATCCCCAAGAAACACAAGTGAGATAATAGAAGGTGTGACATAGGGAAGAAAGAGAACAGATATGGAGGTGTGCAAACTGACAAAATTTTATAACATGTGCAGCTGATTACTCTGCTAACAGCAATCTTGCTCAATTTCCTAAAATTTAATCTTTAGAAAGGTGGCAGGAACTACTGTTTCTCAGAAAAGTCCATCTTGGGGGAAGAAAGAAGCAAAATTTATTTTCCACTCTTCAAACATTGCCCAATGTGTAATGAACCCATCCTACTTCTAGTTTCCATCATCTAATTTCAATAGAAAGCTACAAGAGAAACCTACAAGAGAAGCCAAAATCTCCACAGGTTCATTCCAAGCAGTGAACAAGCAAAACAGTCCTGCTTTACCAGTTAATGTCATGCATGGTGATGTTTGACCTGCAGCAATAGAAGTGGCAGCAACACAAATTGGCTCTATATGGGAACAATACAAGCCATTGCTTGTAGTCACAAAGCAAGACAAATTCATAGATCTAGGATAATCCTTAAACTAAGCCTTTATTACATGGTTTATAAGGTCTTAAATTATCTGATATCTGACTTTTTCTTGACCCTCGTTTGTACCACTGTTCTTCTAACAAAGTATGTTTTGGCTACACTCTTCCTCAATGCAGCAAAATTTGTAACTGCTTCAGAATATTTGCACCTATTTTACTTTATGTGGAGAATATTTGCAAATTAATTGCAGGGTTATCATCTTCTTTCTATTTACAACTCAACTCAAATATCAATCCTCAGAGACCATTCTAGATTCCATGTGAGAGGGGAGTTTGGGGGTGAATGGATGCATATATATGTATGATTATACAACCATGTATGTATATACATACTATGTTTGCATGTTTATGTGATTACATAGTGCAAGTGACAAATAAATTCAAGGGATTATAACTGATACACAGAGTGCTTAAAGAACTATGGACTGAGGTTTACAACATTGTACATGGGGCAGTGATCAAAATCATACCCAAGAGAAAGAAATGCAACAAGGAAAAATGGTTGTCTGAGGAGGCACTAAACATAGCTGAGAAAATAAAAGTGAAAGGCAAAGGAGAAAAGGGAAAATATACCCATCAGAATGCAGAGTTCTAAACAATAGCAAGGAGAGTTAAGAAAATATTCCTAAGTGAACAACGTAAAGAAAGAGAGGAAAACAATAGAAAGGGAAAGACTAGATAACTCTTGAAGAAAATTAGAGATATCAAGGGAATATTACATACAAAGATGGGCACAATAAAGGACAGAAATTATATGGACCTAACAGAAGTAGAAGATACTAAGAAGAGGTGGCAAGAATACACAGATGAACTATATAAAAAAGGCCTGTTGTGATGACTCCCCTACAGCCAGACATCATGGACTATGAAGTAAAGTGGGTCTTAGGAAGCATTACTACCAACAAAGCTAGTGGAGGTGATGGGATTCCACCTGAGCTATTTCAAATCCTAAAAGATGACAGTGTGAAACTGCTTCACTCAATATGACAGCAAATTTGGAAAAGAGCAGTGGCCATAGGGCTGAAAAAGGTCAGTTTCCATCCCAATCCCAAAGGAGGGCAATGCCAAAGAATGTTCAAACTACCACAGAATTGCACTCATTTCAGCTCAAAACCATTCAAGTTTGGATTCAGTAGTATGTGAACCAAGAACTTCCACATGCACAAGCTGGATTTAGAAAAGGCAGAGGAACCAGAGATCAAATTGTCAACATCCATTGGATCATAGAAAAAGCAAGGAAATTCCAGGAAAACATCTACTTCTGCTTCATTAACTAGGCTAAAACCTTTGACTGTGTGGATCACAACAGACTGTGGAAAATTTGTAAAGACATGGGATTACCAGATCACCTTACCTGCCTCCTGAGAAACCTGTATGCCATGTCATGCTACCAAGCTAAGATGCTTCAGTCATGTCCCTGTGGACTGTAGGCTGCCAGGCTCCTCTGATCATGGGATTCTCCAGGCAAGAATACCAGAGTGGGTTGTGTACCCTCTTCCAGGGGATCTTCCTGACCCAGTAACTGAGCCCACAGCTCCTGCTGCCCCTGCACTATAGGCAGATTCTTTATTACTGAGCCACTGGGGAAGCCCGAGAAACCTGTATGCAGATCAAGAATCAACAGTTAGAACTGGACATGTAACAATGGACTGGATCAAAATTGGGAAAGGAGTATGTCGAGGCTGTACATTGTCACCCTGCTTATTTAACTTCCATTCAACTACATCATGCAGAATTCCAGGCAGGATGAAGCTCAAGGTGGAATCAAGATTGCCAAGAGAAATAACAATAACCTCAGATATGAAGATAACACGAACTTCTTGGCAGAAATCAAAGAGGAACTAAAGAGCCTCTTGAGGAGGGTGAAAGAAGAGAGTGAAAAAGCTGGATTGAAACTCAACATTCAAAAACAAAAATCGTGGCATCAGGTCCCATCACTTCATGGAAAACAGGGGAAAAATGGAAGCAGTGATAGACTTTATTTTCTTGAACTCCAAAATCACTGTGGATTGTGACTGCAGTCATGAAATGAAAAGATGCATGCTCTTTGGAAGAAAAGCTATGATAAACGTAGACAGCATATTAAAAAGCAGAGACATCATTTTGCTAACAAAGGTCCATATTGTCAAAGCTATGGTTTTTCCAGTAGTCATGTATGGATGTTAGAGTTGGAACATAAAGAAGTCTGAGTGCTGAAGAATTGGATGCTTTTGAACTGTGGTGTTGGAGAAAAATCTTGAGAGTCTCTTGGGATACAAGGAGATTAAATCAATCAATCCTATCAGCCCTGAATATTCATTGAAAGTACAGATGCTGAAGCTGAAGTTCCAATACTTTGGCCACCTGATGCAAAGAGCCAACTCATTGGAAAAGACCTTGATGCCGGGAAAGATTGAGGGTAGAAGAAGAAGGGGGAGACAGAAGATTAGATGCATGGATGTCATCATTGACTCAATGGACATGAGTTTGATCAAACTCTGGGAGATAGTGAAGGACCGGGAAGTCTGGCATGCTACAGTCCACGGGTCGCAAAGAATCAGACATGACTGAGAGACTGAACTACAAAAACATGGCTGAATCCCTTTGCTGCTCACCTAAAACTATCACACGCTTGTTTGTCAATATCCAATACAAAATAAAAATTTTTAAAAAATAGCTTACCAGTAACTCTTCAAAATTATAACTTGGTTTATTTTCTCCAAAACATTTACCACAATCTTGTCTATTTATGTGATTGTTTATTTTTGTTCCTTGCACTCCTAGAATACAACTCCATGGAAATGATGAAATTAATTTTCCTGTTTATTGATGCATTAATAATACTTATCACATATCTGGCACATCATAATTATTACCATAAACCTCTATATTTTAGAACTGTACTAATATATTTTTCTAGTGAATAAATAGTGAGACATTTATATTCCCTCTCAATGCCAAGGCACTCATTCTTTCAACTGCTAAGAATGTTGGCCATTGATGGTTATATGGAGTTTTTCCCCAGAAATTGCTCTCTGATAAGGGAAGTGAGAAATAGACTTAAGGGAATAGATCTGATAGACAGTGTGCCTGATAAATTATGGATGGAGGTTCGTGACATTGTACAGGAGACAGGGATCAAGACCATCCCCATGGAAAAGAAATGTGAAAAAGCAAAATAGCTGTCTGAGGAGGCCTTGCAAATAGCTGTTAAAAAAAAAAAAAAGAGAGAGAGAGAGAGAGAAGTGAAAAGCAAAGGAGAAAAGGAAAGATAAACATATTTCAATGCAGAGTTCCGAAGAATAGCAAGGAGAGAAAAGAAAGCCTTCCTCAGTTAATAGTGTAAAAAAATAGAGGAAAATAATAAAATGGGAAAGACTAGAGATCTCTTCAAGATAATTAGAGATACCACGGGAACATTTCAAGCAAAGATGGGCTCAATAAAGGACAGAAATGGTATGGACCTAACAGTAGAAAAGGATATTAAGAAGAGATGGCAAGAACACACAGAAGAACTGTACAAAAAAGATCTTCATGACCCAGATAATCATGATAGTCTGATCACTCACCTAGAGCCAGACATTCTAGAATGTTAAGTCAAATGGGCCTTAGGAAGCATCACTATGAACAAAGCTAATGGAAGTGATGGAATTCCAGTTGACCTATTTCAAATCTTAAAAGATGGAGCTGTGAAAGTGCTGAAATCAATATGATAGCAAATTTGGAAAACTCAGCAGTGCCCACAGGATGGGAAAAGGTCAGTTTTCATTCCAATCCCAAAGAAAGGTAATGCCAAAGAACGCTCAAACTACTGGACAATTGCACTCATCTCACCCACTAGCAAAGTAATACTCAAAATTCTCCAAGCCAGGCTTCAGCAATACCAGAACTGTGAACTTCCAGATATTCAAGCCGGTTTTAGAAAAGGCAGAGGAACTAAAGATCAAATTGCCAACATGCACTGGATCACCAGAAAAGCAAGAGAGTTCTAGAAAAACATCTATTTCTGCTTTAGTGACTATGCCAAAGCCTTCAGTCGTGTGGATCACAAAAAACTGTGGAAAAATCTTAACAAGACGGGAATACCAGACCACCTGGCCTGTCTCTTGAGAAATGTGTATGCAGGTCAGGAAGCAACAGTTAGAACTGGACATGGTATAACAGACTGGTTCCAAAAAGGAAAAGGAGTACGTCAAGGCTGTATATTGTCACCCTGCTTATTTAACTTATATGCAGAGTACATCATGAGAAACACTGAGCTGGAGGAAGCATAAGCTGGAATCAAGATTGCCAGGAGAAATATCAATAACCTCAGATATGCAGATGACACCACCCTTATGGCAGAAATTGAAGAAGAACTAAAGAGCCTCTTGATGAAAGTGAAAGAGGAGAGTGAAAATGTTGACTTAAAGCTCAACATTCAGAACTCTAAGATCATGGAATATGGTCCCAGCATCTATCCCAGCATCAGGGTCTTTTCAAATGAGTCAGTTCTTCACATCAGGTGGCCAAAGTATTGGAGTTTCAGCTTCAACATCAGTCCTTCCAATGAACACCCAGCATTGATCTCCTTTAGGATGGACTGATTGGATCTCCTTGCAGTCCAAGAGACTATTCATGGCAAATAGATAGGGAAACAGTAGAAAGAGTTGTTGAGTTTATTTTGGGGGGGCTCCAAAATCACTGCAGATGGTGATTGCAGCCATGAAATTAAATGACGCTTACTCCTTGGAAGGAAAGTTATGACCAACCTAGACAGCATATTAAAAAACAGAGACATTATTTTGCAACAACGTTCCATCTAGTCAAGGCTATGCTTTTTCCAGTACCCATATACGGATGTGAGAGTTGGACTCTAAAAAAGCTGAGCACTAAAGAATTGATGCTTTTGAACTGTTGTGTTGGAGAAGACTCTTGAGAGGCCCTTGGACTGCAAGGAGATCCAACCAGTCCATGCTAAAGGAGATCAGTCCTGGGTGTTCATTGGAGGGACTGATGTTGAAGCTGAAACTCCAATACTTTGGCCACCTCATGTGAAGAGCTGACTCATTTGAAAACAAAAAACAAACAAACAAAAAAAACCCCTGATTATGGGAAAGATTGAGGGCAGGACGAGAAGGGGATGACAGAGGATGAGACGGTTGGACGGCATCACTGACTCAATGGACATGAGTTTGGGCAGACTCTGGGAGTTGGTGATGGACAGGGACCCCTGGCGTGCTGCAGTCCATGGGGTCGCAGAGATCTGGACAGGAGTGACTGACTAATCTGAACTGAACTGAAGGGTAATGGACTCACCAAGGTCATGTCTCTTCCCTAAAGATAGCCTGCATCTTCTCATGGGTCAATGCAGGATTAAAAAGACCGGGCCCCTTTGCCTCCAAGCACATTTCTGAGAGGTCATACCAAGCTCAGCATTCTTGCCAAGATTGGATGGGGCTTCTGTTGCTACTGTATTATGGTTTTACTCCTCCTTCTACTCAGTCCTGCTTCTTTCATTCTGTTAGAAGGTTGTTTCCAAAAGCATTTCCAAATTAATCTCTTAAATATAATTCTCTGTCTCAGAGTCTGTTTTCATAGAGCACTTGACAGAAGACAGTTACTTCAGAAATAGTTTTTTAAATCTTGCTTCTCCATCTCAACTTGCATCTAGTCTAAGCTTTATTACTTCACACTTGGTTTATTTCAACAGCCTCTAAACTGTTCTTTTGTCCTATCTACCTTCTCTCCACCACTTTTAGAATTTTTAGTCATGAACCTCTAACATAGTGCTTCTTAAACTTTATTGGGTCATGGAACTCTGTGTAAATATGATAAAGTTCTTGTCTGGTCCTCTATCATGCCTCATGAAATAAATGCAATTTTGCATCTCTATATAAATTATTGCATAAAATTTTATTGGGGTATCATCTCCTATATCTCATCTATGGAATTTAGGAACTTCTGTTCAAAAGGCTTAGTTAGAATAACTGAGTAAGCAAAATATACAATTATTTAAACATCCATTTCTAAGAAAAATAAAATAGTAAAATTCTTTATCTCCTTATTTACTGTTTTTTTTTTTTGTTGTTGTTTGTTTTGCTTGTTTTTCTTTGGCTAGCTGAAAAATAGCAGTGCTGTTCTTTGGCTAAACAAACAAACAAACACAATCACCTAGAAAAATATTTAATTTTTTAAAATTTATATAGTTGACATATAATGTTATATTAGTTTCAGGTGTAAAACATAATCATTTGATATATGTATACATTGGAAAATGATCACCCCAAAAAGTTTAGCTAACATCCATCACTACAAATAATTATAATCTTTCTTGTGATGAGAAATTTTAAGATCTACTCTCAGTAATTTTCAAATATACAATGCAATATTATAACTATAGTCATCATACTGTGTACATTACATCATCAGGACTTATTTTATAACTGGAAGTTTGTTCTCTTTGACTACTTTTACCCATTTCACTCCCCCTGCAATAAAGAATCTTTTCTCTATATCTATGAGTTAAGGTTTTTGCTTCTGTTTCAATTTTAAAGGTTCCATTATAAGTGAAGTTATGAAGTATTTAATATTTGTCTTTCTCTGTCTGACATATTTCATTACTGTAATATCTTGAAAATGCAACCATGTTGTCATATGGATTTACTCTTATAACCCTTCCAGGCTTTTTAAAGAGGATTTTCTGTCTGAAGGAGATTGGTGTTACAGTGGTAACCCTAATCTTTTTAAATCAGTAAATAATTCGTCTTCAATCAATTATGTATAATGTAAAATCATGAGAACTCTGTGAATGCAGATGGGTTAATAAAGCACCATTATAAATGGCTAATCAAATTAGTTAAAATCAAAATAGTTACAGTAAACAAGGAGGTCAGGTTTGGTTACCAAGAATGAGAAGACAGAACAATAACTTATTAAAGTTAATACAGTGATATATAAAGAATTGAAGTATGTGTCTGACTCATAGTTACTGACTCAAAATCAGTGAAAATCTTCAAATTATTGTATAATATATTTAGGCCCAATTTTTTTTTTTTTTTTTACTTTGAGGATGAACTGGTTTGAATTCCTTGCTGTCCATGGGACTCTCAAGAGTCTTCTCCAGCACCACAATACCAGCTAACCACTGCTTTTAAATTGAAAACATTTCAAAACTTAGTGGCAGCTTTAAAAATAATTTATTTGTTCACAATTCTGTGGATCAGTAGTTTGGATTAGGCTCAGCCATGATAGCTCATCTCTGCTCTATGATGTGTTGAGTGAGCTGCTTTCTGAGTCATGTCTGACTCTTTCCAACCCATGGACTGTAGCCTGCCAAGCTTCTCTTTCCATGGGATTCTCCAGGCAAGAATACTGGAGTGGGTTGCCATTTAATTCTCCAGGGAATCTTCCTGACACAGGGATAGAACCCACATCTCCTGCGTCTCCTACATGGACAGGAAGATTCTTTACCACTAAGCTACCTGGGAAGCCCCTATGAGGTGTTAGTTGAACACAATATTAAGTGTAGGACCACAAGTGGTATAATTGGAATGTCTGATTTTACTGGCTCTCTCTTCCTAAATCATCTCATCATCCAACAGACTAGCCTGGCCTTGGTCAAATGGAAATAGCATTCCTACAGCAAGAGAATGGCAGCTCTAAGGCCTTCTGAGGCCTAAGCTTAGAATGTGTACCACATCATTTCTGTTTCATTCGATTAGTCAAAGCAAGTCATAAAGTCAATCAAGATCCACAGGGATTAGAACTGGATTCCATTTTTTGATAGAAGGAGATGAACTTAATTTGTGATCATTTGTGATTTAACAAAGTCCCATTAGTAGTAATAGTGAAAGCTTATTGCATAATGATTACTTGATATTCACTGCAGTAATACAAATAAAGATTCTTGAAATGATTAAGATGAGAAATATCTAAGAAATACTACTATTAGTAAATTAATATGATAGACACAAATATAATTATTTTGCTCCACAGAAGAAATAGAAGTTTATTTAGAACACACTCTCTAGCAGAGTACCTTTTTAATTTTAAAATCATATTTTTGAAGCAACTTATGAAAATACATCTTTTATGACTAGTTTCTAATATTTGAGAAAAAAGTCATAGGATTTCAAATTTATCTCTGATTTCTGAGAGAGATATAAATTATTAAAAAATTCATTACCTTTGGAATACCCAATTGAATAAACCAAGGGAATACATTCAGGGAACATACACAAAAAGTTTCAACAACTGATGCAATTATCTTACCAAGTTAGAGAAAAGCATAACTTTCTCTAAGTAGCTTAACCCTAGGAGATCCATTGCAGTAGGTCAAAAAAAAAAGTAGCTAGCAAAAATCAGTGTTAAAAGAAATATAACTCATTTTCTTCACAGAATGTATAAAATTGTTAAAATGTTAATGCAGGAATATTATGTCTTTATTACCCTTTTAGAAATAGTTTTCTACAAAAATAGATGAAAACATTTGGTGCTAACTAATTTAGCAGTTGTCAAGCCAATATTGCTTTGTTTGCTTTCCAGTAATTAAAACTAGGCATTCTGATGATTTCTATTAGAATTTTTCTTCCTGGTGTTAAAAAAGAACCTTGCTTATAAGGTCAAATACTGAGCTTTCTTTTGAACCTGAGTACTGACTTCCTCGTTTGTTTAACAGAGAACAGTTACTTTTATATCACAGGAAAAATACCAAGCATAGGATAATCAAA
Source organism: Bubalus kerabau (assembly GCF_029407905.1). NCBI lineage: Eukaryota > Metazoa > Chordata > Mammalia > Artiodactyla > Bovidae > Bubalus > Bubalus kerabau. The sequence goes on along the minus strand of NC_073647.1, from coordinate 53,456,393 downwards.
CTAATAAATTGCTATACTTTTTCTTTTCTTATTGACTATCAGAGTCTAGTCAAGATTCAATTAAAGTCCAAAATAAAAGAAGAGAAAAAAATAGCAACAGGTCAACAAATACACAAAACTTCTTGTGGACTCTAAATAGAGAGATTTGGCTGTGATATCTTGTGATTATCCATTTGTGAAAAATATATAAACTACCTTCTCACTGTACATAATGAACAGGTTTACTGTGTAGAATGATTATATCTTAAACTCAATTAATGTTGGTAATTTCCAACTAAAATCACCCATGCCCACAATACATGTCCTTTCTGGTGGCAAACACACTGGTAACTTACTTTGGATTTTATTATCTAGAATAATCAGCACCAAGAACATACAAAAGCTAGTTGTACATTCTTGGTCAAAATTTTTATTTTTTTTTTTTTTTAAGAAATGTAGCTTACCAAAATCCATCTGACATTTTGAAAATTTAGCCTGCATAACAATCACATAGTAAGAATAACAGAATCAATACTTGTAGAACACTGGGCCCTATATTGGGAACTAGGAGCTGGGGGAAATATAACTATATCTATCTATATGTGTGTAATATATATATATATATATATGTTACTGAGATATATATATGTTACATATATTATATATATATATATATATATATAATATAAGGGCTTCCCTCATAGCTCAGTTGTAAAGAATCCACCTGCAGTGCCAGAGACTCCGGTTTGATTCCTGGGTCTGGAAGATCTGCTGGAGAATGAATAGGCTACTTACACCGGTATTCTTGGGCTTCCCTTGTGGCTCAACTGGTAAAGAATCCTCCTGCAATGCGGAAGACATGTGTTCGATCCCTGGGTTGGGAAGATCCCCTGGAGAAGGGGAAAGGCTACCCACTCCAGTATTCTGGCTTGAAGGATTCTATGGACCATATAGTCCATGGGGTCGCAAAGAGTCAAACACGACTGAGCAAATTTCACTTTCTTTTACTTTCATATATATATATATAAATAATAACATTTCATTTTAATTTTCACAATCCTCTGTCACAGAAATTACTATTTCTATTGCCCAAGCAATACAACTGGGTTCTTAAAATTCAGTAAGTTATGGTGCTAAGATTTAATTTATCTTTCAAAACTTAGAGTTTCTATGTGGCAAATTAGATGAAAGTCTAAGGGATCAGGATTCACATGGGGCTTTATCCATGAAAAGCTTCATAAAGCATGCTATGATTCTATTCACGTTGACTTAAAACTTTAAAAAATGAAGACAAATCTTGACTCCTTACACCACTGATTTCTCAAAACTGACCAGCACACCCTCTAATCTTTGAATGTACATCCATATATATATATATATATATATATATATATATATATGTCTTTGTGTGTGTGTGTTGATCTTTTCTTAGGGAACGAAATAACTCATTAACTATGAATGAAGGATGCATAGAGATATGAAGTGATTGTGATAAGAAACAAATGATACATTTAAAATTTTAATTTAATTAAAGATGTCATATCTTTATATTACTTGGATTCAATGCATGTATTGAATTCAAACAGTGGATGTATGGCAAAACCAATACAATATTGTAAAGTAATTAGCCTCCAATTAAAATAAATAAATTTCTATTTTTTGAAAAATTAAAAAAAGAAGAAAAAGAAGATATTTCCTTAAATATACATATAATAATGTGGTAAAGGTCTTTTAAAAATTGTGATTAATTAAATGAGCTTCTTTGTTCACTGTTATTTACACACATTAGAGCAAATTGTATTTTAGCATATAATTCTACTTATAAATTATTTGTTTTATGGCTTTTCTCAAAGCACGTATAATTCCAAATGCCAACTTTACATATTGAACCTGCTACAATAGCACTTACACTTTGGTATTTTAAATGTCAGCAGCCCATCTTTGATGAGCAGCTTAACAATTCTAAAACAGTGTGTACACTTATTTAAAATAAAGGAAAAATAAGTATGCAAATTCAAGTCAATATTTCATTCTACTGCATACAAACTGGCTATTATTAAAAATGGTAAGTTGGAAAATGCTAGCCAGTATCTTTCCAAACCTGTAATGTCCTAGTATATTTAACTATAATATATTTAAGCTACTGAAGACTCACTTATGCCCAAACATGAAAAGAATATTAATGTTAGCACTAAAATGTTTAATATGAGCATCAGAATGATGCTCTTTTCCTGTATACATTATATCATATGAACAGATGGCCCACATTTTGCAGAAGAGATTTTCTATTACCATACAAAATACTCATGGTATAACTGAAAATACATAGGATTGGGAGTGAGAAGGCCTGAGTTGCAGTTTAAACTTTTTCATTATTCTATATGTGTGATCTGTGGTAAGTCAGCATAAGAAACTGAAGAAATTTAGGACTTATGGATAGTGCCACATTAAATGAATTAAATGCATCATAACATTTTTGAAGACATACATAAGAATACAGCAAAGCAGAAAATGTTTAAATGTCTCACACATAATCAGTGTACATGCTGTGTGAAAATGCTATTTCAGTTATATAAATGTCTTTTGGCCTGCCAGAGTGTATGATCAGTCTTCATCTAGGAAAAAAGAAATGGTTCAAATGTTGAAACTCCAAGAGGATATGTGACAAGGCTTAATATTCACATAGAGAGGCTTTCTGTGAAAAGTAGAGTGGGTACCCATGTGGACCAAATGGCTTGAGTGAAGGGAGGGGCAAGTAGCTTTGTTTCTTATTGTGATTTGCGGATGGGGCTAGAGTGAGAGAAGTTTGCACTTCTTTCCGGCACCAAAGGAGAGAATGTGCATGATTTTTTTTATACACATTCCCAGGTTTGGTGAAAGACAAATAGGGAGCGGTTGAGCTTTAAAGTTCTCACAGTCAAACATCAAAATGGTCAGAATCTTAACTGCATATGTATGTGTATACCTGGTCACTTCTTATTGAGAAGTACTATCAAAAACATGTATATATAATTTCTATTTTTGAGCAGTTTTCACCATATTATATTTAGAACAGTGAATGCTGGAAGAGATATTGTGAGGATGAATTTCTAATGTCTGAGATTCCCACATACATCTTTTATCCCAGTGAAAAGGAACTTCTGCAAGTGGGAAGAGGACCTCTGTACTAGTAAGCCTTGCTTACACAAAACATATGGTGTGTCTTGGCCATTGCTTATATTAAATTATTAAAATTATTCTTCAGGAATAATTGTGTAGGCATATGATTCCCTCTCAGCCATATGTTACTGAAATGTAAGAGTATCATGTCTACAAATATCACAGGACCTCTGGGTGGGGAATTATATATATATATATATATATATATATATATATATATATATATAATCAGGTAATGTATCAAAACTTTCAGCCAGGGATGACACTCCCTTTGAGAAGTCATACTATTAATCCTGATTGACATCATTTTCAGAAAATTCTTCATAATTTGGAGCAGCTCCAATTGCTTTTTACAGATGTCCTTGCACATATACCTTGGAGAAATTGGTATTTTGTGGCCTCTTCCTCCTTCAGTTCAGTCCAGTTCAGTAGCTCAGTCATGTCAGACTCTTTGTGACCTCATGGATTGTATCATTCCAGGCCTCCCTGTCCATCACCCATTCTAAGGGTTTACTCAAACTCATGTCCATTAAGTCAGTGATGCCATCCAATAATCTCATCCACTGTCATCCCCTTCTCCTTCTGCATTCAATCTTTCCCAGCATCAGGGCCTTTTCAAATGAGTCAGTTCTTTGCATTAGGGGGCCAAAATATTGGAGTTTCAGCTTCAGCATCAGTCTTTCCAATGAACACCCAGGACTGATGGTCCATACCATTTCTGTCCTTTATTGAACCCATCTTTGCTTGAAATGTTCCCGTGGTATCTCTAATTTTCTTGAAGAGATCTCTACTCTTTCCCATTCTATTGTTTTCCTCTATTTCTTTGCACTGATTACTGAGGAAGGCCTTCTTATCTCTCCTTACTCTTCCTTGGAACTCTGCATTCAAACGGGTATATCTTTCCTTTTCTCATTTGCTTTTCATTTCTCTTCTTTTCACAGCTATTTTTAAGGCCTCCTCAGACAGCCATTTTACTTTTTTGCATTTATTTTTCTTGGGGATGGTCTTGATCCCTGCCTCCTGTACAGTATCATGAACCTTCACCCATAATTCATCAGGCACTCTATCAAATCTAGTCCCTTAAATCTATTTCTCACTTCTACTGTATAATCATAATGGATTTGATTTAGGTCATACCTGAATGGTCTAGTGGTTTTCCCTACTTTCTTCAATTTCAGTCTGAATTTGGCAATAAGATGTTCATGATCTGAGCTATAATAAACTCCCAGTCTTGTTTTTGATGACTGTATAGATCTTCTCCATCTTTGGTTGTAAATAATATAATCAATCTGATTTTGGTGTTGGCCATCTGGTGATGTCCATGTGTAGAGTCTTCTCTTGTGCTATTGGAAGAGGGTGTTTGCTATGACCAGTGTGTTCTCTTGGCAAAACTCTATTAGCCTTTGCCCTGCTTCATTCTGTACTCCAAGGCCAAATTAGCCTATTACTCCAGGTGTTTCTTGACTTGCTACTTTTGCATTCCAGTCCCTTATAATGAAAAAGGACATCCTTTTGGGTGTTAGTTCTAGAAGGTCTTGTAGGTCTTTCTCCTTAATATACCTCAAAGTAAGTGACTGTTGATACCAGATACTTATAACATTTTAAAGCATCTCCTTAAAATTCTCAGATTTTCAGAGTCATTGTTTAATATATCTTACTGTATAAATTTTAATTTTATTGATAAAATGATAATCTGCTCCTTTAAATCTATTTAATGAAAGGTATGAAAAATCTTCTTCCAAATATATATATATATATGTATTTTTAATTAGTCTATTTATTTTTAACTGAGGGATGATTACTTTACGGTATTGTGCTGGTTTCTACCAAACATCAACATGAATCAGAAGTTCATGGGTTGTTACCTAGAGGTTCTAGGTTGTTACAGATGCCCGGTTTGTGTTCCCTGAGTCATTGAGTAAATTCATTTTAGCTATCTGTTTTACACATGGTAATGTTTGTTTCCATGCTACTCTCCATACATCTCCATACATGTATGTACTCTCCATCTCTCCATACATCCTGCCCTCTCCTTCCTCCTCCCTGCCCCCATGCCCTAAGTCTGTTCTCTATGTCTGTATCTCCATTGCTGCCCTATGAATAGTTTCATCAGTACCCTCTTTCTAGATTCCACCTTTCTAGATTCTAGATTCCATCAATCTATATATATATATATATATATATATATACATACATACACACACACACACACATATATATATATGTGTGTATGATATTTATTTTTCTCTTTCTGACTTATTTCACTCTGTATAATAGGCTCTAGGTTCATCCACTTAATTAGAACTGACTCAAATGCATTCCTTTTTATGACTTAGTAATATTCAACTGTATGTATGTATCACAGCTTCTTTATCCATTCATCTGTCAATGGATATCCAGGTTGCTTCTATATCCTAATTATTGCAAACAGTGTTGCAATGAACGCTGGGGTACATGTGCCTTTTTCTATTTTGGTTTCCATAAAGCATGTGCCTAGTGGGCTTCCCTGGTGGCACAGATGGTAAAGAACCTGCCTGCAATCTCTGGTTTAGAAAGATCCCGGGATTGCTGAGTCATATATTCTTATACCCTAACCAATTATAACCCAAATATTAACTAAGTTCTCATTGTCCAGTAAGAGCTAATTAGAATTGAATCCCTATCTACATCTTATGGAAGTCCCAAACTATCTCAGAGTTCAATGAATTCCTAGAAGATCTAGGTTTCAAGAGCTACCATTAGCTCCAGGATTCTACTTCTGCTGAAATACTTCCATTTATAAATTATCTCTCAAAGTGATATTCTTTCTATGCCTATTTTGCATTACTTTATATAGATAAAGAAACAATCCTTGTGAGAATAGTGAGTTTCAATAATGGTTTTATGGAAAATTGTTTCTTTTGGTGGATTGCAATGTTGCAAATAACTTTTAATATTTACTAAACTTCATACTTTATTCATATTCCTTTAGTTTTTTTTTTTTTTTAAGTTGATCATTCTTATGTTAGGGTCCTATCCTGTACAACCTTTATTTAGTTTTCATGTCTACTTAGACTCCCCTGGACTGTGATAATTTTTTAGACTTTATTTTTTTTTTTGACAGTTTTGAGGAGTACTGACCAGATAGTTTATTGAATACCCCTTGATTGGGACATATCAGCTGTTTTCTTATGGTTAAACTGGGGTTATGGGATTTGGGAGGTAAACTACCATTCTTAACACATTAATTTAAAAGTACATGCTATCAAAATGACACCAATAATGGCTTCCAAAATGGCTCTAGCAGTAAAGAAACTACCTGCCAATACAGCAGATGTAAGAGACATGAGGTTAATCCCTGGGTCGGGGAGATTCCCTGGAAAGGGCATGACAACCCACTCCAGTATTCTTGCCTGGAGAATCCCATGGATAGAGGAGCCTGATAGGCTAGAGTCCATGAGGTCACAGAGAGTTGGAACAATTGAAATAATTTATCACACACATAATGGTACTAACCTGGTTGAAGTTGATTTTGCCACTCTATTTTTGCTTCTCTTTCCTTCATTTTCCAATAAGAAAGCCATGCCCACATTTTAAAGCTGAGAAGGAGGTCTGCTCCACCTTATTGAGGTGGCAGCATCTATATATGTTATATATGTTACCAAATTGAGGTTAGGTTCCTTCCCCGCTCAAAAAGACAATAATCAAGGGGCAAGTGTCAGTAGAAAGGAAAGATATTTATTCAGCAAAGTGAAATATAGGGGAAAGGTGTACTCATGTCGCAAGATCAACTCCAAAGTTTCTGCTTAGCCATGAGAGTTTTTAAAGGGAAAAAGGGAAAGCAATTGTAGTTCATCATAAAGGTGGGAGATTCTTCATCCATCACTTTTCCATTGTTTGCAGAGCTTCTGACTTCTACTAATCTTCCTTTGGATGTTATTCTGAAAATTTGCTAAGAGGAAAGCTGGAGGTAGAGAGTCTGTCATTCTCTAACTGCTTAATTCTTCATTCTAAGGTCTTCAAATCCAGGAAAGGAATAAACAGTTTAGGCAAGACATGGTGTGCATTCAGTAGAGCAAAAGTCAGGAGTTAGGTTAAAAGCTACCTAGTGATCTCATTTTTAACTAAGGTTTAAGGGGAACAGAGATAGACAAACAGGAAAGGGCCAAAAAATTTGCTCACAAATCCCTGCTTCTCAGACATTATTTCATTTCTGCAATATTAGGGACAAAGGTCCATCTTCTGTAACTTCTTCATGCTGACATCAGATCAGATCAGATCAGTCGCTCAGTCGTGTCCGACTCTTTGCGACCCCATGAATCGCAGCACGCCAGGCCTCCCTGTTCATCACCAACGCCCGGAGTTCACTCAGACTCACGTCCATCGAGTCAGTGATGCCATCCAGCCATCTCATCTTCTGTCATCCCCTTCTCCTCCTGTCCCCAATTCCTCCCAGCATCACAGTCTTTTCCAATGAGTCAACTCTTCGCATGAGGTGGCCAAAGTACTGGAGTTTCAGCTTTAGCATAATTCCTTCCAAAGAAATCCCAGGGCTGATCTCCTTCAGAATGGACTGGTTGGATTTCCTTGCAGTCCAAGGGACTCTCAAGAGTCTTCTCCAACACCACAGTTCAAAAGCATCAATTCTTTGGTGCTCAGCCTTCTTCACAGTCCAACTCTCACATGGAAAAACCATAGCCTTGACTAGATGAATCTTTGTTGGCAAAGTAATGTCTCTACTTTTGAATATGCTATCTAGGTTGGTCATAACTTTCCTTCTAAGGAGTAAGCGTCTTTTAATTTCATGGCTGCAGTCACCATCTGTAGTGATTTTGGAGCCCAGAAAAATAAAGTCTGACACTGTTTCCACTGTTTCCCCATCTATTTCCCATGAAGTGATGGCACGGGATGCCATGATCTTCGTTTTTTGAATGTTGAGCTTTAAGCCAACTTTTTCACTCTCCACTTTCACTTTCATCAAGAGGCTTTTGAGTTCCTCTTCACTTTCTGCCATAAGGGTGCTGTCATCTGCATATCTGAGGTTATTGATATTTCTCCTGGCAATCTTGATTCCAACTTGTGTTTCTTCCAGACCAGTATTTCTCATGATGTACTCTGCATATTAGTTAAATAAACAAGGTGACAATATACAGCCTTGACAAACTCCTTTTCCTATTTGGAACCAGTCTGTTGTTCCATGTCCAATTCTAACTGTTGCTTCCTGACCTGCATACAAATTTCTCAAGAGGCAGATCAGGTGTTCTGGTATTCCCATCTCTTTCAGAAATTTCCACATTTTATTGTGATCCACACAAAGGCTTTAGCATAGTCAATAAAGCAGAAATAGATGTTTTTCTGGAACTCTCTTGCTTTTTCCATGATCCAGCAGATGTTGGCAACTTGATCTCTGGTTCCTCTGCCTTTTCTAAAACCAGCTTGAACATCAGGAAGTTCACGGTTCACATATTGCTGAAGCCTGGCTTGGAGAATTTTGAGCATTACTTTACTAGCGTGTGAGATGAATGCTAATATAGGGTGCTATATTCTCAGAATGGAAGATGTCAACATTGGTCTGACAATTTGAATTACTTGTTTACATATATAGGCAGAGTAAGCTACTAATATTTTGATGCACACACAAAAAAATAGATTATTATGGACAATAATGTTAATCTCGTTCTCTTGAGATCAGTTTTTGAAATTGCACTAGCCATAGATTTACTACGCTCAAGGTGGAACATACATGGGCTTTCTTATGGCTCAGACAGTAAAGAATCTGCCCACAATGCAGGAGACCCAGGTTCGATCCCTGGGTTGAGAAGAAGGTTATGGCAATCCACTCCAGTATCTTTCCTTGGAAAATTCCATGGACATAGGAGCTTTGTGGACACAAGCAAAGAGTTGGACACAATTGAGCAACTAACACAAGCTGGAACAACTATGTCATGGGTATAGTCTGGTTATCAAATCAGTTGATCATTTTTCTAAGCAAATACAGATCATGTCAGTTGCATATGTACCTAGGTTTTGCTTACTGGATTGCATGATGACTATGCTTAGCTTTGTGAAAATTTCCCAACTGTCTTCTAAAGTAGCTGTACTAGTTTGCATTCATACCAGAAATGAGTAAGAGTTCCTGTTGCTCCACATTCTTGCCAACAATTGGTATTTTCAGATATGTTGTATTAAATGATTTTAATAGGTGTGTAGCAGTGTCTACTTGCTTTATATTTTCCTAATGGAAAATGATGTTGAGCAACTTTTCATGTGTTTAATTGTCATCTATATATCTTCTTTTCTGAGCTGTTCAGGTATCTCATCATTTTGAACTGGGTTATTGTTTTTTTATTGTTAAGTTTTAAGAGTTGCTTATATATTTTGCATATAAATTCATTATCAGACCTACGTTTTACAATTCACTTCTCTCAGGCTGTGGGTTTTCATTCTATAACAGATTCTTTCTCAAAGCAGAATTTTTAATTTTAATAAAGTCAAATTTATCAATTTGTTCTTTTACATATCATACTTTTGCTGTTATATGTAACCACTCATCACTAAATTCAAGGTCATGCAGATTTTCTCATATATTTTCATCTAGAAGCTTTATGGGATTGCATTTTACATTTAGATCTATGAGAACTGCATGATGCATGGTGTTTCAACACTGCATAGAACTTTTTCATTAAGTATTTAAAAAGTAAATATCTTTGACCAATCTATTACAAGGACTATCGTCTGCATACTTCACTCTGCATATATCGCAACCTTGAATCATCTACCTACCTTGCCTCTCTCCTTTTCATGTTCATTTATAACATTTTATCATGTGGTATTCACCAATGTAAGCACCTTCCAGGTAACTCTTTTGATTCTTACCAATATCTATGAGTTAATTGCTATTGTTCTTCTCACTTTTCAGAAATAGAAACTGAAGCACAAAGTGCGTAAGCAGCTTTGCAATGGCCATATATCAAGTTAATGGCAGAGTTAGGATTTAAACCCCATTCCTTTTCTTAACTTATTCAATATAATAAAATTATACTACAACAATATAATAAAATGATATTTTAATATGGCTAATATAAAATAAATATATAATTATTTCAAATATAATAATAAAATATAATTTTTCAGTTAATAAATGTGTCAGCTATTAAATATATTTTTCTGATTATACACAACATTTATACAAATTGACTATATTCCAAATAATAAAGCAAGTTTCAATAATTTTCAAAGATTCAAATATTATAGGAATGTTTCTGGACCATAATAAATTTAAGCTACAAATTTATAACAAGAAGCTAAATGTAAAATTTCCCTATGATTGTAAGATAAACACTATATTCTATATGGACCTTTATTGGCAAAGTAATGTTTCTGCTTTTTAATATACTGTCTATGTCGATCATTCAGTTTTCATTCCATTCCCAAATTAAAGAAATGCCAAAGAATGCTCAAACAATTGCACTCATCTCACATGCTAGTAAAGTAATGCTCAAAATTCTCCAAGCCAGACTTCAGCAATACGTGAACCATGAACTTCCAGATGTTCAAACTGGATTTAGAAAAGGCAAAGGAACCAGAGATCAAATTACCAACATCCGCTGGATCATCGAAAAAGCAAGAGAATTCCATAACAATATTTATTGCTGCTTTATTGACTATGCCAAAGCCTAGTGTGGATCCTGTGTGGATCACAATAAACTGTGGAAAATTCTGAAAGATATGCGAATAACAGACCACTTAATCTGCCTCTTGAGAAACCCGTAAGTAGGTCAGGAAGCAACAGTTAGAAATGGGCATGGAACAACAGACTGATTTCAAATAGGAAAAGTAGTATGCCAAGGCTGTGCATTGTCACCTTGCTTATTTAATTTATATGCAGAGTGCATCATGAGAAACGCTGGGCTGAATGAAGCACAAGCTGGAATTAGGATTGGCAGGAGAAATATCAATAATCTCAGATATGCAAATGACACCACCCTTATGACAAAAAACAAAGAAGAACTAAAGAGCCTCTTGATGAAGGTGAAAGAGGAGAGTGAAAAAGTTGGCTTAAAACTCAACATTCAGAAAACTAAGATCATGGCATTTGGTCCCATCACTTCATTGAAAATAGATGGGAAAACAATGGAAACAGTGAGAGACTGTTTTTTTTTTTGGGGGGGGGGCTCCAAAATCACTGCAGGTGGTGACTGCAGCCATGAAATTAAAAGATGCTTACTCCTTGGAAGGAAAGTTATGATCAACTTAAGCTAAGCTAAGCTAAGTCACTTCAGTCGTGTCTGACTCTATGTGACCCCATAGACGGCAGCCCACAAGGCTCCCCCGTCCCTGGGATTCTCCAGGCAAGAACACTGGAGAGGGTTGCCATTTCCTTCTCCAGTGCATGAAAGTAAAAAGTGAAAGTGAAGTCGCTCAGTTGTATCCGACTCTTCGTGACCCCATGGACTGCAGCCTACCAGGCTCCTCTGTCCATGGGATTTTCCAGACAAGAGTACTAGAGTGGGGTGCCATTGCCTTCTCCGATGACCAACTTAGACAGCATATTAAAAAGTGGAGGCATTAATTTGCTGATAAAGGTCCATCTAGTCAAAACAATGGTCTTTCCAGAGGTCATGTATGGATGTAAGATTTGGATTATAAAGAAAGGTGAGCTCCTAATAATTGATGCTTTTGAACTGTGGTGTTGGAGGAGACTCTTGAGAGTCCTGTGGACTACAAGAAAATCCAACCTGTCAATTCTAAAGGAACTCAGTCCTGAATATTCATTGGAAAGACTGATGCTGAAGCTAAAACTCCAATACTTTGGCCACCTGATGTGAAGAACTGGTTCATTGGAAAAGACTCTGATACTGCAAAAGGTTGAAGGCAGGAGGAGAAGGGGATGACGGAGGATGAGATGGTTGGATGGCATCACCAACTTGATGGACATGAGTTTGAGCAAGCGTCAGGAGCTGGTGATGGACAGGGAAACCTGGCTTGCTGTAGTCCATGGAGCCACAAATAGTAGGACACTACTGAGTGACTGAGCTGAATTGAGCTTATAGGTTGTAAGAAAAATCTCAATGCAAATTAGAAAACTATATTGAATAAATATAAAAAACAAATTTCCCTGATGGAATGCAACTAATGCAGCATGTAAGAGAATTAGTGTCTTCACATTTTTACATTACAAAAAGAAAGAGAATTGGAAAATTAGTGACTTAATCATCTGACTCAAGAAGTTAGAAATAGGACAATTGAGTAAACCTACAAAAATGGAAGAAAAAAATATAATACAAGAGAATAAATTCACAAAACAGAAGAATAAAATTATTGTCCCCAGTCCCAAATAAGTGATTCAAATTTGAATTCCATACTACACATTGTTGTTTAGTCTCTAAGTCACGTCCAACTCTTTTTGTGACTCCTTGAACTGTAGCCTACCAGACTTCTCTGTCCATAGGATTTTCCAGGCAGGAATACAGAGTTGGTTGCTATTTCCTTCTCTAGGGGATCTTCCTGACCCAGAGACTGAACCCACATCTCCTGCATTGGCAGGTAGATTCTTTACCAATGAGCACCGAGAAGCCCATACTACATTTTATGATATTAAATTTAAAATGTCAGGATTTTAACTTGAAATAAAATCAAAATTAGTTAATATTCTCACTTATAGATGAATATGTATTTAAACTTTTTAATCTTCAATATCAAACGTTTGCATTATTGAAATGGGAATTTGAGTTCTCGTATATGGACCTGAAGAATGAATTTCAAGAACACTCTTGGTAGCACATGAATGACTTTTACTAAAGATAATGAAAGTAGAAAGCTCTGAGGGGATAAAGAGTGCCCCAAAGGCGGGACTTAATCCTTACCAGTATTAATCTGTATATTTTTGGTTGGCTCCTCTCCTTAAACTATGTCATTTCTAACCAATCCAGTTTAAAGGTCAAAATGTTTAACTTAACATCTTTATGGCTTCTTTTGATCCTTGGATAAAGTTGCCACCCTTTTTCATGCTGCCTGGCCATTTTACAATGGACTAGATGTATGGGTTTACAATTAATAATCATCAGTTGTTTTTCCCTCAGGCATGTGAAACAGAAGTTAATTACTGCCCTGGCCTGGATCTGAGTACTGATGATTTATCAGACCAAGGACACATTCCAGGAATTCAGGACAAAATATATAGTTTTAGGTTAATGTATCCAGACATTTATTGAAAACAAGACTGAGGTCTCAGAGTCCTACACTGACTGCCTAGCAATTTCTCCCTTATTATGATACCTGGTTAAGAAAGTTTCTGGCAGTTGATTAAAAAAGAAAATCTATCCTAGGTAGTGTATTTGTTAAACTTTGTTATTCTCTTTCCATTTAGAGTTTAAAATCATGAAAGCCCCTTTAGATTCAGTTCATACTGTTCTTGGGCAAGTGAGATTTAAAGCAACTGATTGCTAATATAAAAGAAACTTGACTCTATTTTTTACTGTAGGAGTGTAAAGAGAATCATATTGATCCGTTTTCTTACAATAATATTATATGAAAACAGATCTCCATATTCTCCAAATTCTGAAATAGACACTAAAAAAAAAAAGAAAAAGCACCAAAACATACATTAAGGAAACATAATGTAAATATGCACAGTATATTTATTTTAGATTGGGGCCTTTAAAGCACACCCTGAAATGCCAGATTATTTTCTTTTCTTTCCTAAAGATTTCATGTACAGGCTACCTTTAAGGTAGTGAGGTAAGCAGGATAAGGAAAGAAGTGAGCTAAACGAAGATGTCCTTTTAAATGAAGTTTAAATCTGATGTGATAGGGTGATCTGGAATGAAATTTCACCTCAGTCATGCCACTCCTGCTTGACTCAATGGAGTGAAGTTTTTGCAGGCCTGTGCTGTTAATTAAGGGCTGACCTGGGTGGAGGGTATAGACTCCTAGAGCTGGCTCCAGTCTTTCAAGGGCAATCTTCTGGTTAAGGTTTTAGGTAAGAGCTGTTAGCTCAGGCAACAGATGGTAATAGAGATGCCCAGGCCATCAACAAAATCTGCTACAAAGGCTAGAGATAATTCAGTAAAGGGAAAATATACTAAAATATGTTTAACTGCACAACAAAAGAGGAAAAAAAAAAAGGGAATTGAAATGATAATGCAGTATCTCCACTTTTTACCAATTATATTAACATACATTGTAAAATGATTTGCATTATTGAAACGTGGCAAAGCAGGTGCATTCATGTATTACTGACATTGTCATAAATTATTAGCAACATTTTAGAACAGTATATATTGAGAACCTTAAAATTTTTAAACTTTCATCCTAATAATTTCACTTTTGGTATTATTGGCCTTAATCAATAATCTAAAATATAGAAAAGGCAATGTGCATGTGATTGTTTATCACAGTATTGCTTATATAACCTAAATTGAAAAGCAGTTTGTTTTCAACCACAACAGAATCGCTAAATAAATGTTTTATATATTTTCTGCAGACTGTTTTCAACCATTGAATAATGCAGTTGTGTAGATTAGATTGCAAAATGGGATGACGCTTATTGCTCAAAGTGAAGTGAAAAAATCAGCATATAAAATTACAAGCACACTCTGTTTTCCAGATATTGGTGGCTATGTGTAGGTGAGTTATTATGAGTATTCTTCTCTTGTTTCTCAAATTCCTTCTAATGAAATTTTATTTCTATTACTCAAATAAGTTTCTTTTAAATCAAAACAAGGAATTACCTTTTAAAAATGGAAAACAATTCTTAGATGTTAAATTCCCTGCATTATTCAGAGAGAGATTCAATATTTGTCAAATATTGAATTTGTCAATATTCTCAAAATTTGTTGTTTAAACCAGTTCTTTTGTAGGCATAGTGCTCAGTGATAATGAGGAGCAAGGTCCCTTCTAGGTACAACCTAGAACTTAAGGAGTTCTCAGTCTTCTGAATGTTCCCATTACTCTAAGTACTTTTATTCATTTAACCTTTCAAAAACATCAGTGGAGGAGAAACAACTAAAATGTGTTGAATGCCAGAATAGAAATAGGACTAAGTATGACTGGAACAAAAGAAAAAAGAGCAAAGATACTCACATAGCATGTTTTTGAATATATGTGATTCTGTTATTTAGTGTGTCTGTCATTGCATGTTTCTGGCAGAGAAATTATTTGAAATGTCTCTAGCCTTAACAGTTCTGTGAGTGTATGAATCAATAAATCTGTTTTGTAACCTGAGATGATTCTAATTCACTTCATAACTTTAAAGTTGAATTAATTCCTTGTTCTCCACTATTCTGTAATTACTATAGATGAATATGACTCTCTATTTGTATTTATTAAAAATATTTATTTTCTTTCCACTAATATTTCCCATGAAATGGCATAAAGATACTGTTACACTAATACAACCAAAAAACAGACACACACAAAAAAGACACTTATATCAAGAGGTTTTTTATAAGTAACAAGAAACTCAATACGAAATGACTTAAAAAAGTAAATGGTATATATGGGGCTGTTGTCAAACTCAGGTTCATGTTCCTGAAGTTCAATGAGGCTAAACAAACCAGAACGTTGGAGTTTGGAGTAGAGAAAGATTTATTGAAGAACCATGCACAAAGAATGGGTGACTTGTGCCCAAAAGAGAAGAACTCCCTGATGGGTTTCAAGGAAGAAGTTATTGTAGGCAAAATTTGGGGGAAGAGTTGCAGGGTTTGTAACCCTCTTCTGATTTGTTGGTAGTGAAGTAACAGGGTGGTGTTTCAGGAATCTCAATCATCAGCCTTCTGGTTCTAATCAGTCTGGGGTCAACTTACTTGTGTCAGCCTGAAGTTACTATCCTCCATCTGGATGGGGGCTTTAGTTTCTTTAGAACTAAGATATGTATCAAATTGTTATGCACATTTCCAAGGAAGAACTAGACCCAGGCCCCTTGATATACTAATGTTTCTTTCTGCATTCCCTTCCTTCCTTCCTTGTTTAGCAACTGTTTGAATCTGCCCTTTGGAACTCAGGTAACGTCTCCAAGACTGAAATATTTTTTTCTACAAACAAGAACTGGTGGGGTGGAGGGAGGGTGGGGAAGGGAACATGGAAAGGCTTTTGTGCCTAGGAGGGCCCCACAGGGCCCTGATTGCTTTCAGATTTAGAGAGGGTGGGTTGCATGGTTGGTTAGATTTAGATATTTATGATACTGAAGTTTCCCAGGTGGCACTAGTGGCAAAGAACCCACCTGCCAATGTAGGAGATATAAGAGACCCAGGTTTGATCCCTGGGTTAATCCCTGGGAAGATCCCCTGGAGGAGGAAATGGCAGCCCACTCCAGTATTTTTGTCTGGAGTATTCCATGGAATGAGGAGCTTGGCGTGCTACAGTCCATATGGTCGCAAAGAGTGAAACACAACTGAGTAACTAACATTGCATTGGATGATGCTGAGGCAGGAGCAGATGGGGTTCCCCAGGGAAAGGTTCATTCCCTATAGAGAGAAATCCCCAAAATATCAATATAAGGACAATTAAGAGAGGAGGCTGGGTACTGCCCAGATAAAAAATAAGATACCATATATTTTTCATTCAAGAAGTCAAGAAAACCTTCCTGATAGAAAGCCCCTTGGAGACCAAGAAGGGAGGAGGTACCACCTCATAGTGGGCTTCCCAGGTGGTGCAGTGGTTAAGAACTCTCCTGCCAATACAGGAGACACAAGAGATGTGAATTCAATCCCTGGGTCGAGAATAATCCCCTGGAGAAGGAACGGCTATCCACTCCTGTAACATTGCCTGGAAAATTCCATGACAGAGAAGCCTGGTGGGATACAGCCTATGGGGTTGCAAAGAGTCAGATAGGACTGAGCAACTTTACACACACACACACACATACCACCTTATAGTAAGTGATGTCAGCTTACCCATAAGCCTCTTCTCTGGAATACATCGTGGCGAAAAGATGCTTGTGCACACATGGGAGGATCCTGAGATATACTAAACATGGACTCAGAAAAAGGCAAATCAAAATGATTGGCTAAAGGAAACCTGGAACAGATGCCCCAGATAAGTGATTTAAACTACCATGAGGGTGTGAATCTCTCTCTCTCTCTGAGTCTGCTTGTGTGACTATCCACAAGTAATGGATAGTCACTCTTTTTCTCCTAATAAAGACTTTACTTGTTTCTCTATTTCTGTCTTTGAGGGAATTCTTTTCCAGAAAGCCAAAGAGTCAGGGACTTTGTCACTGACCACTGGTCTAGTGGCTAGGATTTGATGTTCTCATCACCATTCCCCAACCTCAATCTCTGCTTGGGAACCCAAGTCACACTTCAAGCTGTTGGAGTCCAAGGCCACCTGAAATCAATGCCTGCAGACTGTAGTTATGTTTTTTCTAAAATTATCTTGGCTCTTCCCTTCTCACATGTTGGCTTTATTTTGGGGCTGACTACTCTCATAGCTGGATGGCTGACAGCAGTTCCCAAATTCGCTTACTTTCTTATTCTCATCAAGGGGAAAGAAAGGAGAATGTCTTTTCAAAATATTTAACAAAAGTTCTAGACTTGCCACTGATGAGACTTTCTCTGCCATGTGCCAACATTGATCAAATATAGCAACTACAATGGCACCCCGCTCCAGTACTCTTGCCTGGAAAATCCCATGGACAGAGGAGCCTTGGTGGGCTGCAGTCCATGGGGTCGCTAAGAGTCAGACACGACTGAGCGACTTCACTTTCCCTTCTCACTTTCATGCATTGGAGAAGGAAATGGCAACCCACTCCAGTGTTCTTGCCTGGAGAATCCCAGGGATGGGGGAGCCTGGTGAGCTGCCGTCTATGGGGTGGCACAGAGTCAGACACGACTGAAGCGACTTAGCAGCAGTGGCAGAGTGACACTTTAAGCAAGGGACTGTGCTGAAATTGGAAAAATAAACAGGCTCCTCCATCCATGGGATTTTCCAGGCAAGAGTACTGGAGGGGGTGCCATTGCCTTCTCCGAGGTGTAGTGTTAATCCTACCTAAATCAAAAAGTTGTGACAGCTAACAAGCACATGAAAAGATGCTCAACATCACTTATTATTAGAGAAATGCAAATGAAAACTACAATGAGATATCACCTTACACCAGAATAGCCATCATCAAAAAGAAAAAGAAAAAGAAAAAAAAAAAAAAAACACTACAAAGAATAAATGCTAGAGAGGGTGTGGAAAAAAAAGGAGCCCTCTTGTATTGTTGGTGGGAATGTAAATTCATAAAGTCACTATGGAAGAGGTATGGAGATTCCTTAAAAAAATGGGAATAAAACCACCAGCAATGACCCAGCAATCCCACCAGTAGGCATATACCTTGAGGAAACCAAATAAGAAAAAGACACATGTACCCCAATGTTCATTGCAGCACTATTTACAATAGATAGAACATGGAAGCAACCTAGATGTCCATCAATAGATGAATGGATAAAGAAGCTGTGGTACATATATACAATGAAATACTACTTAACCATAAAAAAGAACACATTTGAGTCAGTTCTAATGACATGGACAAACCTAGAACCTATTATAGAGTGAAGTAAGTCAGAAAGACAAAGATAAATAAGGTATACTAACACATATATATGAAATCTAGAAAGATTAATTTATTAGCAGGGCAGCAATGGAGAAACAGACATAGAGAACAGACTTATGGACATGACAGGGAGGGGAGGAAGGAGAGGCTGAGAGTTATGGAGAAAGTAACAAGGAAACTTACAATACCATATGTAAAATAGATAGCCAATGGAAATTTTCTGTATGACTCAGGGAACCCAAACAGCGGCTCTGTAACAATCTAGATGGGGTGGGATGGGGAAGGAGATGGGAGGGAGTTTCAAGAGGGAGGGGACATATGTATATCTATGGCTGATTTATGTCAATACTTGACAGAAAGCAAGAAAATTCTGTAAAGCAATTATCCTTCAAAAAAGAAAAAAAAGCTATGACAAAATGAAAAGGGATAAAATCATGTTAAAGTGGTAACCAATCTGCTTAATACAAAGTGGCATAGTATCTGATACATACTATAATAGTATTAGTCACTCAATCGTGTCTGACTCTCTTTGCAACCCCATAGACTGTAGCTCACCAGGCTCCTCTATCCATGGGATTCTCAAGGCAATAATACTTGAATGGGTTGTCATTTCCTTCTCCAGGGGATCTTCCTGACCCAGGGATTGAACTCGAATCTCCCGTATTGGCAGGTGAATTCTTTATCACTGAGCCACCAAGGAAGTATACATACTATAATAACTACACAACAGATTTGTTTTACTTTATTTAATTTCCCTTACATATCAAATACTTTCAACACTAAGGAGAAAAATAAAACTCATTCATGGGTTTTCAAAGGGAATAAAATCCTTTATAATTATACAATCCTGCAAATTATCCATTAAAATTTATGTGACTTGATTTATAAACCTAGTGTTCTCCTTGTGTTTTGATTCCAATGTATATCAAGTCTAGGAGAAAAATATTCTAAAAATAGGTGAAAAAGGGAGGGTGCCATGGAATTTCCCAAATGAAATATATTTTTAATCTCTGCTCTCCACCAGTTAAAGTCTTTTTCTGAGTAGGCTTTTTTCAATTTCCTTTTCAATCTGTGCCCTTATCCAATACTTTTTCTCCTCACTACATCAAATTGAGGTTTGGCATCTTGAAAGTCCTGTGTTAAATACTTTATAATATTGAATCATGGTCAATAGAGTCAGGCGAACTCTCTCACACACCATATAAATGCCTGGCAACTCGATGTTATATGTGAGAATATTTATAAAACTGTATCGTTACTCAATATCCATTTCCCTGGAGTTTCCTGCTGATTTACTCTGAAATCATTAAGAAAAGAATAGTCATTAGTTAGCTTGTACTTTTATTTTCTTTATATAATTGCTTAAATGTGTCATTTATGATTTGCTTAAGGGTAAAATCAAATGAAGTAATTTTTTCCACTTTTCCTGACAATCCAAGTCTGAAAACTTCAAGTCTATGCAAATATAGTATTTATAACAAATTATTTTAGGCAAGCAACTTCTGAAGGAGATGCGATGAATTTCAGCCTTTAGGAATTTTGAGCTATTAGGAAGTCTGGCATTGCACTAATAAAATACAAACATTTATAGTCAGATCTTATTTCTGATGCTGCTAAATGGGAACTTACAGCTTAACATAATAGGCAATTTAGCATATAAATTTGTCCCATAAAAGCAAGATGTTGGCAGTTCAAAACAATAAATGTTACCCTTCGGGCAGACTGTTACTGAGGTGTTAAAGGCCCCTGAAATTTTAATGAACTTGTTTTTACTAAGAATTTCCTACACTAAATATCTTGCCTGAATTAACCCACTCCCAAGTTCATGCCAGACTACAGAAGGAGACTTTCAAAAAGTTAGACGAGAAGGAACTGACCTTTTAATTGAATTATTTTGGCAAAAGTTTTATTTCAACCTTTCCCCTTCACTTTTATGTTTGCATCTGTCATCTCTTCTGGTAACTTTCTAAGTACATTCTAATAGCAATCTATTCCCCAGGACCAAGAGGAGGCATGGAATGTCTCTTAACTTGAAGAACCATTTTCCATGCAAGTACATCACAACATTTTTTTATAATCTAAATAATTCAAGGGTACCTTTATTTCTTTCTCATTTTTCTAAGCAAATACAGATCATATCAGTTGCTCTTTCTAACCTTCAATAGAGAAAACAAAACAAAAAGAAAAAAAAATGTCTTCACAGTGGAATTCATTGAAAAGAGAACCCAGTTTAAAACGATTGAATCAGGTCTCCAGAGGAGATTGTTGCACGTGGATAGAAACTCTTAAAACCTCCATAATATCAAGTAAAAAAAGTTCCCCTCTTCCTCCTGCCCGCAATCCCTCCCAGAATCAGAGTCCTTTCCAATGAGTCAACTCTCCCCATGAGGTGGCCAAAGTACTGGAGTGTCATCTTTAGCATTATTCCTTCCAAAGAACACCCAGGACTGATCTCCTTTAGAATGGACTGGTTGGATCTCCTTGCAGTCCAAGGGACTCTCAAGAGTCTTCTCCAACACCACAGTTCAAAAGCATCAATTCTTCGGTGCTCAGCTTTCTTCACAGTCCAAATCTCAAATCCATACATGACTACTGGAAAAACCATGGCCTTGACTCGACGGACCTTTGTTGGCAAAGTAATGTCTCTGCTTTTGAATATGCTATCTAGGTTGGTCATAACTTTCCTTCCAAAGAGTAAGTGTCTTTTAATTTCATGGCTGCAGTCACCATCTTCAGTGATTTCGGAGATACTGTTTCCCCATCTATTTGCCATGAAGTGATGGGACCAGATGCCATGATCTTAGTTTTCTGAATGTTGAGCTTTAGCCAACTTTTTCACTCTCCTCTTTCACTTTCATCAAGAGGCTAAGAAGTTCCTCTTCACTTTCTGCCATAAGGGTGGTGTCATCTGCATATCTGAGGTTATTGATATGTCTCCCAGCAATCTTGAGTAAATAATGATAAATTTTCAGGGATTGTTCTAAGTGCTTTCCATAAAATAAGGCATTAAATTCTGAGAACAACTTTTTGAAGTAGGTACTATTTTTACCATCATTCCCATTTTATAGATAAGGAAACTGAGGAACAGAAAGTTTCAATGAATGCCAATGGTCATACAGCTGGTAAATAGTAGAGCTAAGATTTGAACTGGAAAATCTAGCACTAGGGTCTTTGTTCTTAACTACTTTGTTTTGCTGCATATTTTCAGTTAAAATTAATAATATATTCTATTGACTTTACCTCTATTCCTCTCACATCAACCTTTATAATCTTTTTTTTTTTAACCTTTTCTTTGTTACTCCCCACTCCTCTTCCGACATGAGATCAGTTGCCGAGTTAACAAGTCTTGTATTTCTACCATTTCAGGTTTGTTTTTACCTTTTGTGAGCAAGTAGATTCAATTTGCTTTCCTGACTCCAGCATCTTTCTTTACTAACTCAGGAGTGGGGAGATTAATTTTACTATAGCACAGCTCTAATGGAATTTCTAACAAGTTTCTTTCTACTTACAGAGAAACAAAAACAAAACAGACTCTTCAAACTGAAATCCATGTTTCTCCACAATATATGGCTCCAACATACTTTTCTAAGCTTATTTATTACATTTCTAATACATGAGATCAATTCCTCAGTCATTTTGAATTGCTTGTTCCTGTCTTTTATAATCTCCTCATCTAATTCTATCCCTAATTTCATAGTTATTCATTTTATAGTCTTTATGCACTACAAATATAAACTGTCTGTTAGTCTCTGCCTTTCCTAGTTACAACTCAGCAGATAGCACTATTCATCTCCAATATATAGGTTCAGTCCTTTCCATTTTAGGGGCCAGAGCCAAACAATCCTACTGATATATTAAAAATGTTATTTTGTGGTTAAAAATATAAGCAGACAATAAATAACTAGTAAAAGAAATATACATATCATTAATAGACTTTCAATATTGTTTTAAACTTTAAAAATCAATATTAAAATGATAGCCAACATTATGTGAGATGGTCAGCTTCAAAACTTGTGATGAGAATTATTTATTTTTTCACTATACCACTAAAAATTTTATTCAGAAATCCATCTTTATTGGTTTTGCTCTTTCTGTTTAAAAAATTACCATTATGAACCAGTTTGTTTAATCAACTACACTTTCTAGCAGACATAGAGTAAAAACGGTATGGCTTAGAATTGCCCACATCTTTCATGGTCTCTTCACCACCTTCTGTAGGCACTCTAGTCCCCACACATAGACCTTGACCTCCATCTATGTTTCTTGTGATGATGTCAGTATAACTCTCACCACAATTCTCTAGAAATGGGCTTCAAATGCATGAAGTTCCAAAAGCCTTCCCCTGCACTACACACTCCTTTTTCATACTGGTGGTAGCAGGCTTCTCTGTTCCAGGGGAGAGCTCAGCAGCATGTACTGTATGTTAAGCCAACAGTTATTCAAGTCAATCACAGCCTTTTCTGTATATTTTTCTGGATGAAATTTGACATACACCTTTACAATTGGTGATCTCCAAGTTTATCACAGATGTTCTTCTCTTCAACTTATTTCTATTTTTCTGTTTTTGTAAAAACCTCCTCAAAAAATTCATCATAATGTACTTACCTTTTGACACCACTCATAGCACAACACAAACTGTCAGCAGGCAATGAAGAGCTTTGAAGGTTATGGCACATGTTAAAGCAGAGAGTGGTCTGGTAAATTTATTGCATGACTGAGTGCATCTCTTTCCATGAGGATGTACTCTAATTTTGAAATAAAATGAACAGTTGACTTTGTCTTTCTTGGTGCCAAGGATGGAGACCAAGTAGCCTTCCATTTCCCACCTGCCACTGCCAACACTGTTGCCTGCACAGCTGACCTTCTATGAAGGAAATTTAAATTGGGATTACCTCTGGGAAAAGCAATTGATCAATTTAAAACAACAGCCTATAATAAAAAGCAAATTAAAAATTAAATAATAATAATAATCACTAATTTAAATATGAAGTATCTACTCTATTGAAGTATTCATGTTTATATGCACTGAGATTAGAAGGGTCTTTAAGGGATACTGCCAATTGTAAAGGAAAGGTTGCAGAATGATGAGCACTATATTTGTATCAACATATACAGATAAAATACCTAATACTCTGTATTATTATGATGACATTTTGTTGTTCAGTCACTCACTCATGTCTGACTCTTTGCAACCCTATGGATTGCAGCATGCCAGGCCTCCCTGTCCCTCGTCATCTCCCAAAGTTTGCCCAAGATCATGTCCATTACATCAGTGATGCCATCAACCATCTCATCCTCTGATGCCCTCATGATTACATTTATTGTCAAATAAATATACCAAAAACCTCTTGTAATATTAAATTTTTATGTTTTAAAATGCTTATATTCTTTGTTGTGGTTTATCTTATTCTAGAAAAATGTTTTGGGTAGATAATCAGAAAAAACACAAAAATTAATATAAATTTATATGTGAATTATAATGTAATTATAATTCTAAGGTCCAATATTAGTGTAATATTAAATAAATTTTGGTATGCCAATATTGTGCTTTGAAAACCATGCCTAAATATTTATAATATAATATAAATAAAGTTATAGTTTATATCTCCAATGTCAAACACAGGGCCTGATACTAACAAATCAATTTTTAAGGAATGCATGTGTGTATATTATAGTATTAATTGGAAAAATAAAAGATAGCATGCATGTTCAGAGTTTAGAGGTAAGTTGATGAAAATGATTATTGATGGATTATGAGCATAAGAATATTTTAACTATTATCCATACACATATTTTTTTCCACAAATGATGATTCACTGTAGTAAAAAGAATAGCAGTCCCCCCAAAAAGCCATGACAAACTTATTAAAAAGCAGAGACATCACTTTGCAGGCAAAGGTCCATATAGTCAAAGCTTTGATTTTTCCAGTAGTCATGTATATATGTGAAAGTTGGACCATAAAGAAGGCTGGGTGCCAAAGAACTGATACTTTCGAAGTGTTCAAAAAGAGTCTTGAGAGTCCCTTGGACAGCAAGGAGATCAAACCAGTCAATCCTAAAGGAAATCAGTCCTGAATATTCATTGGAAGGACTGATGCAGAAGCTGAAACTCCAATACTTTGTCCCATCTGATTCAAAGAGCTGACTCACTGGAAAAGATCCTGATGCTGGGAAAGATTGAGGGCACGAGGAAAAGGGGGTAACAGGGTATGACATGGTAGGAAGGCACCATCAACTCAATGGACATGAATTTGAGCAAACTCCAGGAGATGGTGAAGGACACGGAAGCCTAGTGTGCTTCAGTCCATGGGGTTGCAAAGAGTCGGACATGACTGAGGGACTGAACAACAATAAATATGCCCATGTCCTAATTCCCAGAACTTGTTAATATGCCACCTGCCTGGTAAAAGGGACTATACAAGTATGATTAAGGACATTGAGATAAGGAGATTATTCCAGGTTATGGAGGTGGGCCCACCTTATCAAAAGAGTCTAAAAACAGAAGAATATTTCCCAGTTGTGGTCAAAGAGAGATTTGTATCAATGTGTCAAAGAGATTTGACATTAATGGTTTAAAAACGGAGGAAAGAAGACACAAGCCAAGGGATGTGGGTGATCTTTAGAAAAATTCTCTCCTAGAATCTCCAAGAAAGGAATTTAACCTTGCTGACAGCTTGATTTTATTTCAGTGAGACTCATGTTAGATTTATGAATCCACAGAAGTATAAGGTAATAATTTGTGTTCTTTTGTGGCAATTTGCTATGGCTTCAACAGAAAACAAATATATTTGTTGAATACAAATTCAAAGTATAGACATGCACACAAAAAATCATCTTTAATCCCATATTCATATATAACTACCACAACATTACATATACTATAGCATTTTCCTTTATAAATGCAACATATCTCAGAAAAAGGCAACTTCATTCTTCCAGTTGCTCAGGTCAAAACCCTTGGGGTAAGTATTTCCCTTTTTTTTTTTTTTTTCTGTCTTATATACAACATTCCATTGATCAGCTCTATATTTGTAATAATCTAACCATTCTCACCATCTCCAAATATTACCTGGTCCAAGCCATTAGCTCTCACTTAAATTTTAATAGCCTCTAAATATTTTCCCTGCATCCATACTTGCCGATTCACCATAGAACAGCCATAATTATCCTTTACAAATATATATCAGTCACCTTCTAAAGATATTCTTTCTTTCAGAATAAAATTTAATTCCTCACAGTTGCCTACGAGTCCCTAGAAAGATGTGACCTTCAGGTGCTTCTCTGATCTCATTTCCTATTGCTTTTCAGTCTCAGTCACTCCACTCCAGCCATTAATACCCTGAATGCTTTTGCCTTCAATTACCAATCATGTTCAAAAAACAGGACCTTTACACTCACTGATTCTTTTGCCTATAACATTTTTCATAAAGACATCTATATGGCTCAATTTCATTTCACTTAGGTTTATGCTCAAATATCATATAACCCAATGGATTTCTGTGACCTCCCTCTATCAAATAACACCATTTTCCCTATGTTCTCTATCTCCTTACTTTACTTTATTTTTCCACATAAAACTCACCACTACCTGAAATAAATTATGTGCATTTCAGATATTGTATATGAAATTGTATGTTTATATGCATTTATTTTTTATGTATTTTATAAGAATTTCTGTGCTTTTTCTTCTTTTTCAGGATATATAAATAACATAAATGTGTTTCTCTTATGTTTTTGGAAGCACATGATTAAGAAATGATCTCTTCCTAACTACTTTTGTTACTGTATGCCTTTGACTTTGAGGCTTTTATGCATATTGTCACTGTGAAAGCTGTTGCTGGCGTGCCTCAGTGTAGGATTTTGACGTTTTCTTTTGGTATTTATCTTTTTTGGTTGTCTCTGAGATTTCTGTATCTGTGGTCTTGTGTCTGACATTAATTTAGGGTAAATTCTTAGTCATTATTGTTCAACTATTTTTCTGTTTCTCTTTTTTTCTCCTCCTTGTATTCCTATTATGTGTATGTTACACGTTTTGTAATTGTACCACAGACCTTGGATATTCTCTTCTGGTTATTTCAGTCTTTGTTCTCTTTGCTTTTCAGTTTTGAAGGTTTCTTTTGAGATATTCTTAATCTCAGAGATTCTTTTCTCAGTCATATCCAATATACTAATAAGCCAAGCAGAGATAATTCTTCATTTCTGTAACAGTGTTTTTAATCATTAGAATTTCTTTTGTTTTTTTTCCTAGAATTTTCATCTTTCTGCTTGCATTGCCATCTGTTCTTGCACATTGTCTGCCTTATTCATTAGAGCTGTTACCATGTTAATTATAATTGTTTTAAATACTTAGTTTAACAGTTCAACATCCCTGCCATATCTGGTTCTGATGCTTGCTCTATTTGTTCAAGTTATGTTTTTTGCCTTGTTTGCATTTATGTGTTTTAATTTTTTCTTAATGACTGGAAATGATGAATTGGGTAAGAGGAACTGCTATAAATAGGATTTCAGAAGTGCGGCGGTAAGGTGTGTGTGGTGGTTGGGGGGCTAACTACTATAGTACTATGATTAGGTAACAGTCTTTTAATGAGTCTATGCCTCTGGACTATAAACTTCATAGTCTATCTGTGTTTTTCTCCCCCACTTAGGTGGGACAGGATGGTTAGAGTGTGCTGGAATTGCAATTCATCAATTACTGTACAGTTTTTACTATTCCAACACTGGTTCCCTAATTGGCTTCTGCTCATGTGTCTCTTCTCTGGAAAGCTCTGACTTCTTGTATTCATTTGACTGTTTCTTCAATTTAGGAGGCAGCAGTTTGTCCTGTGTCCTTCCTAGTCTTCTAGATCTAATAAGAGTTGTTCATTTTTCAGTCTGTTCAATGTTTTACTTGTTAGTGTGGAGAGTCAACTTCCAAGTTCCTTACATGTAGGACTAGAGATTGGAAGTCTCTAGAAGTTTTTTTAAAATTCACTCCAATTGCTTTATATTCAAATATCTTCATATGTGAGTTTTTAATAAGATAAAAACTTATTTTATAAGTTTATCTTTTCAATAAGATAAACATGTCAAGAATATATTTTTTCACAATGAGTACATGGGTTAAACAATCTTTGTGTTTTCAATAAGCCCTTTTGGATATCTTCACACCTGAATGAAAACTTAACAGGTATAAAACAGATGGATAACAACTTTCACTTTTTGTAAACCTTGTTTGATATATCAAATACCTTTATTATATTTAAATAAACAATTTGTCTATTTTTAAAACAACATATACCATTTTGATGATAGTGGCTTTATGATACATTCTAATAGCTAGTGAAGTTTGTCCTCATTATTTATATTTTTCAATATTGTTTTAGATATTTTTGTTCAGTTGCTAAGTCATGACTCATTGTGACCACATGATCTGCAGCATACCATGCTTCCCTGTCCTTCACTATCTCTCAGAATTTTCTGAAACTCTTATTCATTGTGTCTGTGATACCATCCAACCATCTCATCCTCTGTCACCCCCTTCTCCTCATGCCCTCAATATTTCCCAGCATCAGGGTCTTTTCCAACAGCTCTTCACATCAGGTGGCCAAAGTTTCGGAGCTTCAGCTTCAGCATCAGTCCTTCAAATGAATATTCAAGTTTTACTTCCTTTCAGTTCAGTTCAGTCACTCAGTAGTGTACGACTCTTTGCAACCCCATCAACCACAGCACGCCAGGCCTCCCTGTCCATCACCAACACCCAGAGTCCACCCAAACCCATGTCCATTGAGTTGGTGATGCCATCCGACCATCTCATTCTCTGTTGTCCCCTTCTCCTCCTGCCCCCAATCCCTCCCAGCATCAGGGTCTTTTCCAATGAGTCAACTCTTCACATGAGATGGCCAAAGTATTGGAGTTTCAGCTTCAGCATCAGTTCTCCAATGAACACCCAGGACTGATCTCCTTTAGGATGGACTGGTTGGATCTCCTTGCAGTCCAAGGGACTCTCAAGAGTCTTCAACACCACAGTTAAAAAGCATCAATTCTTATGAGCTCAGCTTTTTTTATACTCTCACATCCATACATGACAACTGGAAAAACCATAGCCTTGACTAGACGGACATTAGTTGACAAAGTAATGTCTTCACTTCCTTTAGGATTGACTGGTTTGATCTCCTTACAGTCCAAAGGACTCACAAAAATCTTCTCCAGTACCACAGTTCAAAATAATCAATTCTTCAGTGCTCAACCTTCTTTATGGTTCAGTGCTCACATCTGCATACTTAGTCACTCAGTCATGTCCAACTCTTTGTGACCCCATGCACTGTAGCACACCAGGCTCCTCTGTCCATGGGGATTCTCCAGGCAACAATACTGGAGTAGGTTGCCATGCCCTCCTCCACGGGATCATCCCAACCTGGGATTGAACACAGGTCTTCCACATTTCAGGTTGATTCTTCACTGTCTGAGGCACAAGGGAAGCCCATGAATACCGCAGTGGGTAACATATCCCTTCTCGAGGAGATCTTCCCAACACAGGAATCGAACCAAGGTCCTACATTGCATGCAGATTCCTTACCAGCTGAACTGCCAGGGAAGCCCAAAAATGTGTTAGTCACTCAGTTATGTCCAAGTCTTTGCAACCCCATGGACTGTAGTCTGCCAGGCTCCTCTGTTCATGGAATTCTCCAGGCAAGAATACTGGAGTGGGATGCCATTTCCTTCTCCAGGGGATTTTCCTGACCCACGGATCGAACACTGGTCTCCTTCATTGGAGGAAATTCTTTACCATCTGAGCCATCAGGGAAGCCCAAGGAGTCTGTACATGACTCCTTGAAAAATGTTAGCTTTGACTAAACAGACCTTTGATGCTCACACAGTTATTATTTTACATAATCATTTAAATTATTTTAAACCAATTTAAAAAATTCCAGCCCCAAACATTTGCCTTCTAAATGAAACTGCATTAAATTCATAAATTAATTTTGACAGAATAATTTCATAGTATTTACTTCTTTTCTAAAAAACATGACACTTTTTTACTTTTTCTGATATGATTTTATGTTCTTCAATTTAATGTTTTGGTAATAGTTTTATCAAGATATGATTCACATATAACACAAGTTACCCATTTAAGTGTATGATTTAATGACTTTTAGTATATTCACAGAGGTGTGCAACAATCATCACAATCAATTTTAGAATATTTTCATTATCCCTCAAAGAACACTATAAACTTGAACTATCTTCCTGCAATCATCCCCACTTACCCTAGCCTAAGGGACCCATTAATGCCCTCTGTCTCTATGGATTTGCCGATTGTGGATTCAGTATAAATGAAATAATGTGCGGACTTTTGTGGCTGGCTTCATCCCCTTAATATAATGTTTTTAAGTAAGGTTCACATGAGTTGTAGCATGTAGAAGTATTTTATTGATTTTTATTATTGAATAATATTTCATTTATGGACATCAGTTCACTTCAGTCTCTGAGTCATGTCTGACTTTTTGCAACCCTATGGACTTCAGCACACCAGGCTTCCCTGTCCATCACCAACTCCCAGAGCTTGCTCATACTCATGTCCATCATGTCGGTGATGCCATCCAATCATCTCATCCTCTGTCATCCCCTTCTCATCCTGCCTTTAATCTTTCCCAGCATCAGGATCTATTGCAACGAGTCAGTTCTTAACATCAGGTGGTGAAAATATTGGAGCTTCAGCTTCAGCATCAATCCTTCCAATGAATATTCAGGACTGATTTCCTTTAGGATTGACTGGTTTGATCTCCTTGCAGTCCAAGGAACTATCAAGAGTCTTCTCCAACACCACAGTTCAAAAGCATCAATTCTTCAGTGCTCAGCGTTCTTTGTAGTCCAACTCTCACATCTATACATGACTACTGGGAAAATGATAGTTTTGACTAGATGGACCTTTGTTGGCAAAGTAATGTCTCTGCTTTTTAATGTGCTGTCTAGGTTTGTCATAGCTTTTCTTCCAAGGAGCAAGTGTCTTTTAATTTCATGACTGAAATCAGCATCTGCAGTGATTTTGGAGCCCAAGAAAATAAAGTCTGTCACTTTTTCCATTGTTTCCCCATCTATTTGCCATGAAGTGATGGGACCAGATGCCATGATCTTCGTTTTTTTGAATGGTGAGTTTTAAGCCAGCTTTTTCATTCTCCTCTTTGACTTTCTAGGGGTTCCCTAATAGCTCAGTTGGTAAAGAATCCACCTGCAATGAGGGAGATCCTGGTTCGATTGCTGGGTGGGGAAGATTCCCTGGAGAAGGCTACCCACTCCAGTATCCTTGGGCTTCCCTTATGGCTCAGACAAAGAATCTGCCAGTAATGCTGGAGACCTGGGATCGATCCCTGGGTTGGGAAGATTCCCTGGAGAAGAGAAAGGCTACCCATTCCAGTATTCTGGTCTGGAGAATTACATTGACTGTATGTTCATGGGGTCTCAAAGAGTCGAACACAACTGAGCGATTTTCACTCCTTTGTAAATGAAATGCTCACTCCTTTTACTTTCATTAAGAGGTTCTTTAGTTCCTATTCACTTTCTACCATAAGGGTGGTGCAATCTGCATACCTGAGGTTATTGATATTTCTCCCTGCAATCTTGATTTCAGCTTGTGCTTCATCCAGTCCAGCATTTCACATGATGTGCTCTGCATATAAGTTAAGTAATTAGAGTGACAATATACAGCCTTGATGTACTTCTTTCCCAGTTTGGAACATTTGATTATCCATTCATTAGTTGATATATATTTGGGTTATTTTCATTTTTTTGGCTATTATTAATATCATGAATGAAGATCATGACATCTGGTCCCATCACTTCATGGGAAATAGATGGGGAAACAGTGGAAACATGTCAGACTTTATTTTTGGGGGCTCCAAAATCACTGCAGATGGTGACTGCAGCCATGAAATTAAAAGACGCTTACTCCTTGGAAGGAAAGTTATGACCAACCTAGATAGCATATTAAAAAGCAGAGACATTACTTTGCCAACAAAGGTCCATCTAGTCAAGGCTATGGTTTTTCCTGTGGTCATGTATGGATGTGAGAGTTGGACTGTGAAGAAGGCTAAGCACTGAAGAATTGATGCTTTTGAACTGTGGTGTTGGAGAAGACTCTTGAGACTCCCTTGGACTGCAAGGAGATCCAACCAGTCCATTCTGAAGGAGATCATCCCTGGGATTTATTTGGAGGGAATGATGCTGAAACTCCAGTACTTTGGCCAACTCATGTGAAGAGCTGACTCATTGGAAAAGACTGATGCTGGGAGGGATTGGGGGCAGGAGGAGAAGGGGACGACAGAGGATGAGATGGCTGGATGGCATCACTGACTCAATGGATGTGAGTCTGAGTGAACTCCAGAAGTTGGTGATGGACAGGGAGGCCTGGGGTGCTGTGATTCATGGGGCCGCAAAGAGCCAAACACGACTGAGTGACTGAATTGAACTGAATATCATAAGCATTCATGTACAAGTTTGCATGTGGACATATGCTTTCATCTCTCAGATATATAACTTCAAGTAGAATTGCTATTGTTGTTGAGTCTTTAAGTTGTGTCTGACTCTTTTGCAACCCCATGGACTGTAGCCCACCAGGCTCTTCTCTCCTTGGTATTTCCCAGGCAAGAGTACTGGAGTGAGTTGTCATTTGTTTCTCCAGAGGATCTTCTCCACCCATGGATCGAACCTGTTTCTCCTGCATTGGCAGGCAGATTCTTTACCACTGAGCCCCAGTGTTATTGCTAGGCATACGATGAATCTGTGCTTAAGCTTTTGAAAAACTGCCAGACAGTTTTCCAAAGTGTCTGCACCATTTTGTGTTCCCTCCAGCAGTGTGTAAAGGTTCCTATTTTTCCACATCATTGTCAATAATCATCTTCTTTGTTCAGTACAGTTCAGTTCAGTCACTCAGTTGTGTCTGACTCTTTGTGACCCCATGAACCTCAGCACACCAGGCCTCCCCGTCCATCAACAACTCCTGGAGTTCACCCATACCCATATCCATCGAGTCAGTGATGCCATCCAACCATCCCATCCTCTGTCGTCCCCTTCTTCTCCTGCCCTCAATCTTTCCCAGCATCAGGGTCTTTTCCAATGAGTCAGCTCTTCGCATCATGTGGCCAAAATATTGGAGTTTCAGCTTCAACATCTTCTTTGTTACAGCAATTCTATTGGTTGTGAAGTGGAATCTCACTGTGGTTTTGATTTGCATTATCCAAATGATTACTGATGTTGAGCATCCTTTCACATATCTATTGATCGTTTTGATGTATTATTTCGAGGAATGCCAACTCATATTCTTTGCCAATTAAAAATTTCTATTCAGTTCAGTTCAGTCGCTCAGTTGTATCTCACTCTTTGTTACCCCATGGACCCACGTCAGGCCTCCCTGTCCATCACCAACTCGGAGTTTACTCAAACTCCTATTATTTGTCTTTTATTAGGTTATAAGAGATATTATTTGCAAATATCTTCTCCCATATTATCTCCCATTCTATGAGTTGCATTTTCACTTTCTTGATGGAATCATTTGAAGCACATTTATTTTTTTGTTTAATAGATTGTAATGAAATCCAACTTATTTTTTCCACCTGGGCTAATTCAAAGTAAATACAGAAGAGTCTCCATTAGTAAAACAGGGCATGACCCATTCTGTGAATACTTTTAAAACCTCTCTTTGTATAATGTTTAATAATGTTTTATTGGCCAAAGCAATTCACATGATCAAGGTGAAACTCAAAGTTACAAAGATAAACTTAACTCTTTAATGGTAGGAATGAAAATTTCCTTGGTGACCCAGTGCTGAGATTCTGCACTCCCAATGCAGGGGTCCTGAGTTTAAATCTTCGCCAGGGAACTAGATCCCTCATGCCATAACCAAGATTTTGCATGATGCAGCTAAAAGATCCTGAACATTACAATGAAGACTGGAGATCCCATATGTTGCAACAAAGACCTAGCACAGCCAAGTAAATAAATAAAAATAAATATTTACTTAATGCCCATATGCTGCAACAAAGACCTAGCACAGCCAAGTAAATAAATAAAAATAAATATTTACTTAATGAGAGGAAATAAAAAGTAGGGTGGCTTATTTTAGCAAAATATATTGCATCCTTATTTAAGTGATGCTTCAACTGTGATGTTTCATTCCACATCTAACAAGTAGAACTCTGAAAATTGTCTAATCTCAGTCCACAATACTTTTTGAACACTGATTTTTTTTTCTGAGTCAACTATACAATTTTCATCTATATCTTGCTTATCCTATTATCTACTACAAAAAAAATCCAGAATGTTTTGAGACTGAGCCACCCTAGGTATAACTCTTTCTTATTACCGTAGTTTTTAAGGACACCTAACATGCTGCGGTTTATCTTGTATGTATTTATATATTTGTATTTGCTACTAGATCATAAATAACCTGGAGGGAAGGAGCATATATTACTTTTCTATCTCTGACAGTCTTGCACAAGACCATGTGTCTCTATATCTGTAGAAACCACTGAACCAAAGCCCAAATTCTCATTGTTTGGTGTTTCTTTTTGTTTGTTTGTTTGTTTGTTTAATTAACCTTGCCGCACTTCCAGGTAAAAGATTTGGCTATATAGATGTTCCATAAGTTATTTACCAAAATTACAGTTTAGATTGGTCTATGGTTGTTTTCGGAGAAGGCAATGGCACCCCACTCCAGTACTCTTGCCTGGAAAATCCCATGGATGGAGGAGCCTGGAAGGCTGCAGTCCATGGGATCACTGAGGGTCGGACACGACTGAGCGACTTCACTTTCACTTTTCACTGTCTTGCATTGGAGAAGGAAATGGCAACTCACTCCAGTGTTCTTGCCTGGAGAATCCCAGGGACGGGGGAGCCTGGTGGGCTGCCGTCTATGGGGTCGCACAGAGTTGGACACAACTGAAGCGACTTAGCAGCAGCATGGTTGTTTTGGGGCTTCCCAGGTGGGATGCTAAAGCTGAAACTCCAGTACTTTGGCCACCTCATGTGAAGAGTTGACTCATTGGAAAAGACTCTGATGCTGGGAAGGATTGGGGGCAGGAGGAGAAGGGGACAACAGAGGATGAGATGGCTGGATGGCATCACCAACTGGATGGACGTGAGTTTGAGTGAACTCCAGTAGTTGGTGATGGATAGGGAGGCCTGGTGTGCTACGATTCATGGGGTCACAAAGAGTCGGACACGACTGAGTGACTGAACTGAACTGAACCAAAGTGGCTCAGTGGTAAAGAATTCACCTGCCAAGCAGGAGATACGAGTTAGATCCCTGAGTTGGGAAGATCCCCTGTAGAAGGAAAGAGCAACCCACTCCCATATTCTTGCCTGGGAAATCCATGAACAGAGGATTCCGGCAGGCTGCAGTCCATGTGGTTGAGATACAATTTGGCAAATAAACAGCAACAACAACATGGTTGTTATAGATTTCCCATAACTATGGTAACTTCATTTAACAAAATGATCCAGTAAGAACATCTGATCACTGCATCATTGAACTTTATACACGGTTGTTCTGCATATATATCTGTAATAATCATCTCATTGTAGCTTATTCAGGTGAGGGGCATATGGAAAAGCTTTAATGAACGGGTTTCTAATCCCATTTTTCTTAAGGGAATTTCTTCATTTTTGGTTGCTGACTTCTTACTCTCATTGTTATTATCCTTTT
Organism: Bubalus kerabau; assembly: GCF_029407905.1. Taxonomy (NCBI): domain Eukaryota; kingdom Metazoa; phylum Chordata; class Mammalia; order Artiodactyla; family Bovidae; genus Bubalus; species Bubalus kerabau. The sequence goes on along the minus strand of NC_073647.1, from coordinate 53,421,064 downwards.
TAATAAACAAACTATCCTAGTTTTAGCTAATGTGGGATCCTTCAAATTGACTTTTGTGTTTTTTTTTTTTTTTATCATGATCTTAATAGTTTTTTTTTTTTTTTTTTTTTTTTTTACAGCTTACTAGCTTTCAGACATGACAAGATATTCTAAACTTATTCTGTACATTTCTTAATTTATATTGGAATTGGCTATTTATCTAAGAATTCGTTCTTTTAGTATAACATGATATTTATAGACCACTCTGGATCCTAGAAATGCTCTTTGAAACTGGGTTGGCTGTTGGTCCTATTTTATTATCTAACACCTTTATACAGTATTAAAAAAGAGCTCTAGAAAATGATGAACTTCATCTTGTCTCTAACTTTAATGACAATGTTTCTAAAATTGTAGCATTAAGGATAAAGGCTTCTGCATATTTATAATAGGTTACTTTAATCAGATTAATGAAGTGTTCTTATTTACATACATTGATAGATAACCTTTCTCAGGTTAGGTGAAGTCACTATGTTCTTAAAAAAAGTTTTTTGAACATGAATGTGTATTGAAATTTAATTGAATGTTTACATCTATTATTATAATCATATAGGTTCTTATGAAATCACTGTATATGATATTTTGGATTAACATATTTTCTGGCCTAAAAAATCTTTGCTTTTTGGAAATAAACTTTAGCTGGTCATGATAAATGTGCATTTTAATATGATGGAAATTCTTTTGTATTTTTGTGGATTTTTTTTTTCCCCTCTCTGGCAATCCCACAGTTTGGGTTGCTATCTCACGTTAGTTCCCTCAGATTGTCTTAAGGGAATTCAGGCCGGGTCCTTACACTAAGGACTGATGATGCATGCCCCACTCGCTGGTGGCAAATGCAAGCATCTGGGCTACTTCTCCAATGGCAGTTGCAGTTTGGCGTGTATTCTGTGTGTGTGTGTGTGTGTGTGTGTGTGTTTCCCTCCCAGTTATATTGCCCTTTGAGATTTCAAAACTCCCTACAGACCCTCCTGTGAGAGGGTTTCCTACTATTTGAAAACTTCTCCTTCATGACTCCCTTTCCAGAACGGGTCTCCATCCCTAACTCTTTTGTCTCTTTTTTCTTGTCTTTTATATTTTGCCCTACCTCCTACATCCTTTTGAAGAGAATGGGCTGCCTTTCTGGGTGCATGGTGATCTCCACCAGTGTTCAGAAGTTATTTTGTGGAAGTTGCACAGCATTCAAATGATCTTCTGATGAATTTGTGGGGGACAAAGTGGTCTCCCTGTCCTATTCCTTTGCCGTCTTAGGACTGACCCCTTTGTGGGATTTTTATATTTACATTCATAATTGATATTGGTCTCTAGTTGTCCTTCTTGTATTGTTTTATTTCCTCCTGAATAAATTAGGGATATGTTTTTCTACCCTATGAAAACGTTTACATTACTTTTTGGGTTAATTATTGGGATTTTTTTTTTTTTTGTCTGTTTGATAAAAAATAATCTGGAACTTTTATGTGTGCTCTTTCAATTACTGATTAAATTTCACTGATTTTCTGTTTAATTTTTGGCAAATTTTACTAATTCAGAATGTGAGGTATTTATCTCATCTAGTTTCAAATATGGAGAAGACAATGGCACCCCACTCCAGTATTCTTGCCTGGAAAATCCCATGGACAGAGGAGCCTGGTGGGCTGCCATCTATGGGATCGCACAGAGTTGGACACGACTGAAGCGACTTAGCAGCAGCAGCAGCAGTTACAAATGTACCCACTCCAGTGTTCTTGCCTGGAGAATCCCAGGGACGGCGGAGCCTGGTGGGCTGCCATCTATGGGGTCGCACAGAGTCAGACACGACTGAAGCAACTTAGCAGCAGCAGCACTTTCAAATATTGGATAAATTTGTTCATAGTACTCTTTCATGAAATTTTAATATCTGTATTATCTCGCTAATTACATTCCTATTTTGTCCTTTATTTATATATGCATATTTTTCTAGTATTTATATGTATGTCTCTTCAAAGAATAAGGTTTTGCTTTCTTTATTTTTAATTAATTATTTGCTTTTTGTATTTATAATTTTTACTTTTCTTTTATATTTAGGATTATTTTCCATCTTTATAACTCTAAGTTGAATGTTTTAGTGATGCATTTTCAAAAATTCCTGAAGAAATTAATCTGTCTATAAACTGAATTGTAAATAACAATTTAGCACATCCCATAGATGTTTTATAATGCTCATTAGCATTCAGATCTAAATATTGTGTAATTTCTAGTTTTAATATAATTTCCTGTTTAACTCATGATTTATTGAGGACATTTTAAAGTTTCTGAATATTTTCAATTATATTTGTATTGTGATATTTTATTTATTTGTATTTTGCTCTAAGGATGTTATTTGTATTATGTAAGTTTTGTGACTTTTGTACTTCCTTTTGATCATTATGTGTTTATTTTTTATTCATATTCCCTGCATACTATTCTTGCAATATTTATATATTCTGTATTTGGAATTCAAGTTTTATTCTCTCTCTCTCTCTCTCTCTCTATATATATATATATATATATATATACATATATATATATATACACGCTTCAAGCTAAGCTTCAGAAGTACATGAAATAAGAACTTCCAGATATACAATTTGAATTTGGAAAAAGCAGAGGAATCAGAGATCAAATTAATTGCCAAATTCGTTGGACCATAGAGAAAGCAATCTATGGGATTCGTTGGACCATAGAGAAAGCCATCTATGGGATCGCACAGAGTTGGACACGACTGAAGCGACTTAGCAGCAGCAGCAGCAGTTACAAATGTACCCACTCCAGTGTTCTTGCCTGGAGAATCCCAGGGACGGGGGAGCCTGGTGGGCTGCCGTCTATGGGGTCGCACAGAGTCAGACACGACTGAAGTGACTTAGCACTTAGCACATTCTTCATTGACTATACTAAAGCCTTTAACTGTGTGGATCACAACAAAGTTCAAAAAATTCCTAAAGAGATGAGAATACCAGACCACGTTACCTGTCTCCTGAGAAACCCATATGTGAATCAAGAAGCAGCAGTTAGAACTGGACATGGAACAATGAACTGGTTCCAAATTGGGAAAGGAGTATGACAAGGCTGTATATTATCACCCTGCTTATTTAACTTCTATTCAGAATACATCATGGTAAAGGCTGAACTGGATGAATCACAAGATGGAATCAAGACTGCTGGGAGAAATATCAACAACCTCAGATGTGCAGGTGATACCACTCTAATGGCAGAAAGTGAAGAAGAGCTAAAGAGCCACTTGATGAAGGTGAAAGAGCTGCTTTAAAAATCAACATTCAAAAAAAAAATCATAACATATAATCACATCACTTCATGACAAACAGATGGGGGAAAAGTGGAAATAGTGCCACATTTTGTTTTCTTGGGTTCCAAAATCACTGTGGACAGTGGCTGCAGACATGAAAATAAAAGATACTTTCTCCTTGGAAGAAAAGCTGTGACAAACCCAGAAAGCATATGAAAAAGCAGAGACATCACTTTTCCAACAAAGGTCCACATAGTTAAAGGTATGGATTTTCTGGTAGTCATATACAGATGTGAGAGATAGACCATAAAGAAGGCTGAGAACTAAAGAACTGAGACTTTTGAATTCTGGTGCTATAGAAGATTTTTGAGAGTCCCATGGCCAGTAAGGAGATCAAACCAGTCAATCATAAAGGAAATCAACCCTGAATACTCATTGTAAGGACTAATGCTGAAGCTGGAGCTTCAATACTTTGGCCACCTGATGCAAAGAGCCAAATCCTTAGAAAAGACCTTGAGGCTGGAAAAGACTGAAGGCAAAAGGAGAAATGCAATGGACATGAATCTGAGCAAAGTCCAAGAGAGAGTGAAAGGCAGGAGAGCCTGGTGTGCTGAAGTCCATGGGGTTGCAAAGAGTTGAACACTACTTAGAGACTGAACAACAAAATACACATGCATATATATATGTATATAAAAATGTATATACATATATATTCATATATGTATGTATGATGTGCATGAGGCTTCCTCAGTGACCCAGTGGTATAAATTCTGCCTTCAATGCAGGAGACACAGGAGACTTGAGGTCGATCCCTGGGTTAAGAATATCCCCTGGAGGAGGGCATGGCAATCCACTCCAGTATTCTTGCTAGAAAAATCCCATGGCCAGAGGATACTGGCAGGCTATGGTCCATGGGATTGCAAAAAGTTTGACATAACTGAAAGGACTGAGCATGCATAGAAACATGATGTGTATGTATATGTATGTTTTAGATCAAGCTTAAGTTTTTTGTTCCAATCTTTCATATCTGTACTAATTTTGAAAGTTTTTTGTTTGAACTATCATATTAAAAAAAAATTCCAGGTAGGAATAATATTTCTGTACCTAAAGAAAATAATACTAAAGGAGATTTACTTACTTAAGAAAAGTTCTTCAAAGATCAGGAAAGAAATAGGTAATTGGTGAATATGATATACACTTAAAATTATTTTTGTCTAAAGGTTATACTAAAAATAATTGCAGTATCAATCATTATTCTTATAACTGTTATCATAATCATTGACATGATTACCATCATGATTATTGATATATTTTATTGAGTTTTATTATGGTAGACATTGTACTGGAAACTTTATATACACTATTGATTCCACATGAAAGCCCTCTGAAAAAGCTACTAAGATAGCTGCGATTTGTAGATGAGGAAACTACACGTAATGGGCTATATGCCATGCCATGCTAAGTTACTTCAGTCACGTCCAGCTCTTTGTGACCCTATGGACTGTAGCCCAGCAGGCTCCTCTGTCCATGGGATTCTCTAGGCAAGTTTACTGGAGTGGGTTGCTGTGCCTTCCTCCACGGAATCTTCTCAACCCAGGGATTGAACCCACATCTCTTACATCTCCTACATTGGCAGGCAGGGTCTTTACCACTAGCGCCACCTGGGAAGCTCCAATGGGCTAGGTAACATATTCTAAATCAAATAGCTTAATGTACCAGAGCTGGTATTGTGAGCAACTGTGTCTGATTTTAAAGTCTTTGCTATTTGCTTCTATTCTCTACTAAGTGAAGTGAAGTCAAGTCACTCAGTCATATCTGACTCTTTGCGACCCCATAGACTGTAGCCTACCAGGTTCCTCCATCCATGGGATTTTCCAGGCAAGAATACTGGAGTGGTTTGCCTTTTCCTTTTCCAGGAGATATTCCCAACCCAGGGATTGAACCTGGGTATCCCGTATTGTAGGCAGACACTTTATCATCTTAGCCACTGGGGAAGTCCTCTATTCTCTATAATATAATGCATACCAAACTTGGGTTTTCACATTTCCCCACAAAGATCATCTATCCATTTATAGCTATAGTGCTTTGTCTGTATTTACGACTGTCTTTTCCAGCCACAGGGACCTTTCCTTTCTTCTATCCCAATACCTAAGTCTGATTCACACAAACCAGGCTAAACTGTTCAAGTTATGCTTTCCTTGTATGACTGGACACAGAGGTAAAACTGCAGAGACTGCAGTTTTTCAAGTTCCTTCCCTCTGCCTATCTAGAAGTTTCCTTCAGGCCACAGGCACCTCATTGTTGTTGTTCAGTCCCTCAGTAATGTTCAACCCTTTGCAACCCCATGGACTGCAGCATGCCAGATTTCCCGGTCCTTCATTATCTCCAGAGATTGCTCAAACTCATGTCCATTGACTCAGTGATGTCATGCAACCATCTCATCCTCTGTTGTCCCCTTCTCCTCCTTCCCTCAGTCTTTCTCAGCATCAGGGTCTTTTCCAATGAGTCAACTCTTTGCATCAGGTGGGCAAAGTGTTGGAATTTCAGCTTCAGCATCAGTCCTTCCAATGAATATTCAGGGTTGATTTCCTTTAGGACTGATTGATTTTATCTCCTTGCTGTCCAAGGGACTCTCAAGAGTCTTCCCCACCACCATGGTTTGAAAGCATCAATTCTTTGGCATTCAACCTTCTTTATGGTCCAAGTCTCATATTCATACATGACTACTGGAAAAAAAAAATCTTTGACTATATGGACCTTTGTTGGCAAGTAATATCTCTGCTTTTTAATATTCTGTCTGGAGTTTTCATAGTTTTTCTTCCAAGGAGCAAGCATCTTTTAATTTCATGTCTGCAGTTACTGTACAGAGTGATCTTAGAACCCAAGAAAATAAAGTCTTTCACTGTTTCCATTGTTTTTCCATCTACTGGGTTCATATGAAACTGAGGATGATGGCCGGAAGTTACAACATAAGCAGAAAACAAAGTTACAAGTAAAGAGGTTGTTTCAAAGTGTTTATCTGTACTTCTGTAAGTAATCACAAATAAGAAACTACTTTTCCCCCTTGGGGTAGAAAAATAATTCCTCCACAATCTAGGCAAAAAATAAGATCCCAAAATATATCACTGTGGATAGCCCTAAACTTAGAATGGGCCTCATCAAAGCAGGAAGTAAAAAATCTTACCACAAAATATCTGGATCATTAAAGCTCCATAGAGTCAACAAAAGAAGACCAAAAGCTGACTGTTTCTCAGATCATGAACTCATTGCAAAATTCAGACTTAAATTGAAGAGTGTAGGGAAAACCACTAGGCCAATCATGTATGACCTAAATCAAATCCCTCATGATAATACCTTGGAAGTGACAAATAGATTCAAGGGATTAGATCTTGTATACAAAGTGCCTGAAAACCTATGGATGGATGTTCATAACATTGTACAGGAGGCAGTAATTAAAACTATCCCTAAGGAAAAAAAAAGCAAAAAGGCAAAATGGTTGTCTGAGTATGCCTTACAAACAGCTGAGAAAGGAAGAGAAGTGAATGGAAATGGAGAAAAGAAAAGATATACCCATCTGAACGCAGAGTTCCAAAGAAAAGCAAGGAGAGGTAAGAAAGCCTTCCTAAGTGAACAATGCAAAGAAATAGAGGAAAAGTATAGAATGGGAAAGAATAGGGATCTCCTCAAGAAAATCAGAGATACCAAGTGAACATTTCATGCAAAGATGGGCACAATAAAGGACAGAAACAGTATGGACCTAACAGAAGCACAATATATTAAGAAGAGATGGCAAGCATACACAGAAGAACTATACAAAAAAGACTTAATGATCCAGATAACCACAATGGTGTGATCAGTGACCTAGAGCCAGATATCCTGGAGTGTGAAGTCAAATGAGCCATAGGAAGCATCACTGAGAACAAAACTAGTGGAGGTGATGGAATTCCAGCTGACCTATTTCAAATCTTAAAAGATGATGCTGTTAAAGTTCCGTACTCAAAGTGCCAGAAAATTTGGAAAGCTCAGAAGTGGCCACAGGACTGGAAAAGTTCAATTTCCATTCCAATGTCAAAGAAGGGCAATGCCAAAGAATGTTCAAACTACATTAAAATTGCATTCATTTCACATACTAGCAAGATAATGCTCAAAGCCCTTCAAGCAAAACTTCAACAGTATGTGAGTCAAGAAATTCCAGATGTACAAGCTGGATTTAGCAAAGGCAGAGGAACCAGAGATCAAATTGTCAACACCCATTTCATCATAGAGAAAGCAAGAAAATTCCAGAAAAATATCTTCTGCTACATTGAATACACTAATGAGTTTGACTGTGTTGATCACAACAAACTGTTGAAAACTCTTCAAGATATGGGAGTACCCAGACCTCCTTAACTGTCTCCTGTGAAATCTGTTTGTATGCAGGTCAAGAAGCAACTTTCAGAATCAGACATGGAACGACAGACTGGTTTCACACTGAGAAAGGAGTACTTCAAGGCTGTATATTGTCACCCTGCTTATTTAACATATAAGCAGAGTACATCATGTGAAATTCCAGGCTGGATGAAGCACAAGCTGGAATAAAGATTACCAGAAGAAATATCAATAACCTCAGATATGCAGATGATAGCACCCTTGTGGCAGAAAGACAAGAGGAACTAAAGAGCCTCTTGGTGAAGGTATAAGAAGAGTGAAATAGCTGGCTTAAAACTCAACATTGAAAAAACTAAGATCATGGTATCCTGTCCCATCACTTCACAGCAAATAGACGGGGAAACAATGGAAACACTGACAGACTTTATTCTCTTGGGCTCCAAAATCATTGTGGACTGTGAGTGCAGCCATGAAATTAAAGGAAGCTTCTTCCTTGGAAGAAAAGCTATGACAAATCTAGACAACATATTAAAAAGCAGAGACATTACTTTGCCGACAAAAGTCCATCTAGTCAAAGCTATGGTTTTTCTAGTAGTCATGTATGGATGTGAGAGTTGGACCATAAAGAAGGCTGAGTGCCAAAGAATCGATGCTTTCAAACCATGATGTTAGAGACTACTCTTGAGAGTCCCTTGGACTGTGAGGATATCTAATCAATCAGTCCTAAAGGAAATCAGTCCTGAATATTCATTGGAAGGATTGAAGCTGAAGTTCCAGTACTTTGGCTACCTGATGCAAAGAACTGACTCATTAGAAAAGACCCAAATACTGGGAAAGATTGAAGGCCAGAGGAGAAGGGGACGACAGAATATGAGATGGCTGGATGGCCATCTGAATCAATGGGCATGCATTTGAGCAAACTCTGGGAGATTGTGAAGGACAGGGAAACCTTGTGTGCTGCAGTACATGGGGTTGCAAAGAGTTGGACATGACTAAGCGACTGAATGATGACAACAAATAAGCTTTGTGAGAGAATTTTTCACACTGGATTTGACTTGTATGTGATTTCTTGAGTTTAAGAACCTACTTACCCATTAACATTGTACATGTTTTACCCATCACTATTATTCTTAAACAAATAAGACCTCTGAGCTTTGACAAATATGTTTTAGATTACTAAACTTTTTGATATGTTACCAATTAAAGAATATTTGTATGGCAATAAAAATCAAAGCCCAATATTTAGAGGAAAAATATGGAATTTCAAGCATTAGCCTCCCTATAATTGTTGATCTTTTTATTGACCTTTGAATTTTATCATTCAAAGGCATCACTTACAAAGTTTCCTGGAAAGACCATCCCCTCAAAATAGACATAGCATCTTAGGTTGCCTTTAAATTTGGATGTTAATGATAACCCTGTATGCAAGACAGCAAAAGAGACACAGATGTATAAAATAGTCTTTTTGACTCCTTGAGAGATGTATAGCACAGTCTTTTGGACTCTGTGGGAGAGGGCGAGGGTGGGATGATTTGGGAGAATGGCATTGAAACATGTATAATATCATATGTGAAACGAATCGCTAGTCCAGGTTCGATGCATGATACAGGATGCTCAGGGCTGGTGCACTGGGATGATCCAGAGGGATGGTATGGGGAGGGTGGTGGGAGGGGGGTTCAGGATGGGGAACACGTGTACACCTGTGGCAGATTCATGTCAATGTCAGGCAGAACCAATACAATATTGTAAAGTAATTAGCCTCCAATTAAAATAAATAAATATATTAAAAATAAATACATAAAATTTTTCTTTCTGTACTTTGCTTATGGGCTCCCTGGGTGGCTCAGAAAATTAAGAATCTGCCTGCAGTGTAGAAGCCACAGGAGGCATGGATTTGATCACTCCGTCAGGAAGACCCTCTAGGGAAGGGAATGGTTAACGACTCCAGTATTCTGGCCTAGAGAATCCCATGGACAGAGGAGGCTGGTCCATCATGTCACACAGAGTCAGATATGACTATAGTGACTAACACCACACCAAGGACCTTGTGTATAGTGCTTCATATTTGATCACATTTTATTTTCCTTCCACTATCAGATCCACACACAATCTCTCTCTTCTTGGAACTGTAACAAAGTAATAAACAGAAACATCAATTAAATAGAATCAGGAGCTGAAAAGGGGGAGGATAGTAGAGCCCAACAGGAAGAAGAAAGACTCCTCTTCTTTCCTGACAACTCAACCAGTGAAGAACCATGGACATCTGTCTACTATAACTCTCTCTCAACTTCCTTTACCCTTTATAAGTTATTTTTTTTAACAAAATTCGTCGGAGTATAGTTGATTTATAAATTTGTGTTAGTTTCAGGTGTACAACAAAGTGTATCAGTTATAGGTATATGTATGTATCTATTCTTTTTGAGATTCTTATCCCATATAGGTTATTACTGAATACTGAGTAAAGTTCTCTCTGTGCTATACAGTGGGCCCTTGTTGATTATCTATTATGCTAAGAATAGAAGTAAGGCAAATTTCCCCTCTAAACACTGCTTTTCAATATCATACCAGAAGTTATAGGAATGTAATAAGACAAGAAAATAAAACAAAATATATACTGATAAGGAAGGAAGAAAAAAATGTATTTTTTTTTTTCAGAAGACATGATTCTCTATGCAGAAAATCCCAAAGAATTGAGAAAAGAACTCTTAGAATTAATGGTAATTATAGCAGGTTTTTAAGAAATAATGTCAAAACACAAAACTCAATTGCTTCCCTATACACAAGCAATGAATTATTAAAATGTAAAATAAAAAACACATTTCCATTTTTATTAGCATCCAGGAAAAGATGAATATTTAGTGTTATGAACTGAATTTATATCTGTGTAAAATTCATATCTTGAAGCCTTTAACCCCTGATAAAAGATAGTTAAGGTTGCCTGATAGCTCAGTTAGTAAAGAATCTGCCTGCAATGCAGGAGACCCTGGTTCAATTTCTGCGTCGGGAAGATCCACTGGAGAAGGGAAAGGCTACCCACTCCAGTATTCTTGGGCTTTCCTTGTGACTCAGCTGGTAAGGAATCTGCCTGCGATGTGGGAGACCTGGGTTTGACCCCTGGGTTGGGAAGATCCCCAGGAGAAGGGAAAGGCTACCCACTCAAGTATTCTGGTATGGAGAATTCCATGGACTGTATAGTCCACGGGGTCACAAAGAGTTGGATTCAACTGAGCGACTTTCACTTTCTTTCACTTTCAAGGTTATATGAGGTCTTGAGAATATCATCCTCATTATGGGATTAGTGCTCTTAAGAGGAAACTAAAGAACTCTCTCTCTCTCTCAGACATGTGATGAACACAGAAAGAAGATGGCTATCTGCAAGCCAGACAGAAGATCCTAGCCAGAGACCAAGTCTGTGACTATTGATATTGCTGTGAAAGAATTGTTAAAGGTGATAATGGTGAGGACTCAGAAAGAAAAGAGAAAAGGTGTAGATAAAACATTCATCCTCTTAGAGAATACATAAATAATTACATAGAGAATAATAGAAATATGAACACTTAAGGGCATTCTAATGAAGGCTCAGATAAAGATTAGAAATGTGATTGAGCAATGGAGAAAAGGCAATTCTTATTCCAAATTAGCAAATAACTTGACTGAATTGTTTCTCCTTGTGTTTTGTGAGATGTAGAACTTGAGAATGATTAAAATTGGATATTTAGCTGACAATATTTCTAAACAATGTGTTGAAGAATATCTTGGTTCCTCCTGACTGCTTGCAGTAAACTATGAGAAGAAAGAAATGAAGAAATAATTGTTAAACAAAAATAAGCTGAACTTAAAGATTTGGAAAACTGTCAGCCTATCCATATTGAAAAAAAAAAAATAGAAAGTGTGTTTGTTCATAAAGGATAAGAATGGTGCTTGGCTTTTGATAAGTAGATTAATACAGGTGTGAATCATGGAGCTAAACAACCACTCAAGTAAGAACACTTTAAAGGTAATGTAAATGGGACAGAATGAAGAAAGACTTTTGAACTTAGATAGCACAGGACAGGATGATAACTTTGACTGTGAATTTGTGCTGTTCTTCAAAAACAAGAAAGGGTAGCCCCAAAGGCAATTCAGAGATCATCAGGACCATTGCCTCAATTTCAAAAGGCAATATATCATCCATTTGAAGCCATGGAAGCTGGGCTACACAGAGCCCTGGGAATGAGACTCCCACCTAGCATAGTCCTGTGGGTGGGAACCCTATTCTACAGAGTCTGCCTTGTCTCTCTTTGGGGACATTTTTCATACCACAGTTCTGCCATATAAAGGAGGAGATGCATCCTACCCAGCTATGGGAGTGACATTGATACCCCAGTGGGACTGGAAGGTAAAACATCAAAACAAAAAGGTTTACTCACTCCTTAAGATCTAATGGAATTTGTCCTGCTGAGTTTGACTTTGCAATCTTATGTCTATTCTACCATTGTATTCTAGAAGCATTTAACTTGTTTTCTTTCAGAGGTTCACTGCTGTAGATGAAGCTCATCTCAAGTCTCATCCATATCTCAAGTCATTTATATGAGACTTTGAACTTTAGACTTTAGAGCTGATGCTGGAATGAATTTACCATTTTGAGATTATTGTGATGGAATGCATGCATTTTATATATGAGAAAGAAGTACATTTTGAGAGACAAAGGGAGGAGTGCTATATACTAAATATGTACTGCTGAGATTCATATGTTGAGGATCCAAGTGCCAATGTGATGGTTTTTAGAGGTTGAGTTTTGAAAGGTGATTAGGTTTTGATACAGTCATGAGTCCTCATAATGGAATTAGTGTCCTTATAAGAAAAGGCCAGACAGTTTGATCTCTGTCTATTCACAATCTAAGAATACAGCAAAAAAGATGGCCATCTCCAAGCCAGGAAGAATACTCTCACCAGGCACTCAGTCTTCCAGTGCCTTTGTCTTGGACCTCTGTGTTTTCAGAACTTTGAGAAAGAACATTTGTTATTTAGTCCACTCAATATATGGTGTTCTGTTCTAACAGCTCCAACTACATACACTGAAGTATAAATCTAACAACATATTGGCAAGATTTATTTATATGAGGAAAACTACAAAACTCTGAAGAAAGAAATCAAAGAACTAAATAAATGTAGAGATATTCCATATTTGTGAATAGTAAGATCCAGTATAGTCTAGTTGTCAGTTATCCTAAACTTGATTTATAGACCCAATGAAATCCCACTAAAATTGCACCAAGCCATTTTATGGATATCAACAAACATATGCTAAAATTTTTAATAAGAGACAAAAGACACAGAATAGCCAACACAAAAAGGAGAAGAATGAAACTGGAAGACTAGCACTACTTGACTTCAAGACTTACTCTAAAGGTACAGTAATCAGGAATGTGTAATATTAGCCAAAGACAATCAGATAAATAGAAGAAAACAGAAAGCCTAGAAATAGACCCACATAAATAGAGTTAACTGATTTTGACAAAGGAGTAAAAGTAATACAAAGGAGAAAAGACAGTTTTTTCAACAAATAGTTCTGGAACATGCATGACATTCTCATGCAAACAAATGAATCTAAACATAGACTTCACAATTTTCACAAAAATAAACTAAACACATATGAATGTAAAATGCAAAACTATAACTAGAAAATAAATTCTAAAAAATACTATGGGAGAAAATCTGCATGACTTTGGGTTTATTGATGACATTTCAGATACACCGCCAAAGACACAATCTGTAAACGAAAGCAATGCTAAGTTGGACTTCATTAAAATATAAAAATTTTCTTCTCTGAAAAAGACACTGTCAACAGAATGAAAAGACAAGCCACATACTGGGATAAAATATTTAGAAAATATTTTGATGTTGTTCAGTTGCTCAGTCGGTGTCTGACTATCTGTGACCCCATGGACTGTAGCACACCAGGCTTCCCTGTCCTTCACTATCTCCCAGAGTTTGCTCAAATTCAGGTCCATTGAGTCAGTGATGCCATCCAACCATCTCGCCTTCTGTCATCCCTTTCTCAGTCTACCTTCAATCTTTCCCAGCATCAGGGTCTTTTCCAATGAGTTGGCTCTCTGCACCAAGAAGCCAAAGTACTGGGGCTTCAGTTTTGGCATCAGTCCTTCCAATGAATATTCAGAGTTGATTTCTTTTAGGATTGACTGGTTTCTCAAGAGTCTTCTCCAGAACCACAGTTTGAAGGCATCAATTCTTTGGAGCTCTTTTTTATTGTCCAGCTCTCACATCCATACATGAGTACTCGAAAAACCATAGATTTGACTATACAGACCATTGTCAGCAAAGTAATGTCTCTGCTTTTTAATACACTCTCTGGGTTTGTCAATAGCTTTTCTTGCAAGGAGTGTCTTTTAATTTCATGGCTGCAGTCACCATCCACAGTGATTTTGGAGCCCAAGAACGTAAAGTGTCACTCTTTCTATTGTTTACCTGTCTACATACCATGAAGTGATAGGACCAGATGCCATGATCTTTGTTTATTGAATGTTGAGTTTAAAGCCAGCTTTTCCACTCTCCTCTTTCACCTTCATCGAGAGGCCCTTTAATTCATCTTTACTTTCTGCCATTAGGTTGGTGTCATCTGCGTATCTGAAGTTATTGATATTTCTCCTGGCAACCTTGATTCCAGCTTGTGCTTCATCCAACCTGGAATTTCACATGGAAAGATATATCACATAAAGTGTTGTTATTCAAACTTTCAAAGAACTATTAAAACAGTTTTAAAAGGGAACAACATAACCAATGGCCCAAGGTCTTAACAGACTCCTCACCAAAGAACACATATAGATGATAAAAAGCATATTAAAAGGCACTTCAAATCATTTGTAATCAGGGAAATGCAAATTAAAATAACAATAAGATACCACTACACAGCTATTAGTAAGGCCAAAATTCAGAACACTGAAAAATTCAAATACTGAAGAGAATGTGAAGTAACAAGTATCTTTATTCATTGCTGATGGAAATGCAAAATACTAACAGCCACATGGAAAACAGTTTGAATGTTTCTTAGAAAACAACACATACTCTTACCATATGACCCAAAAATCATGCTCCTTGATACTTATACAAAGGGGCTGAAAATTTATGTCCATATAATGGGGGAGACCCGGGTTCAAGCCTTGGGTCAGGAAGATCTCCTGGAGAAGGAAATGGCAACCCACTCCAGTACTCTTGCCTGGAAAATCCCATGGATGGAGGAGCCTGGTAGGTTACAGTTCATGGGGTTACAAAGAGTCAGACACGACTGAGTGACTTCACTTTCACTTTCACACAACTATTAGTAAGGCCAAAATCCAGAACACTGAAAAATTCAAATACTGAAGAGCATGTGAAGTAACAAGTACTCTTATTCATTGCTGATGGAAATGCAAAATGCTAAAAACTGCATTGGAAAACAGTTTGGCTGCTTCTTAGGAAACAACACATACTCTTATCATATGATCCAATAATCATGCTCCTTGATATTTACACAAAGGGGTTGAAAACATGTCCACAGAAAAACTTGCACAGATATTTATAGCACCTTTATTCATGATTGTCAAAACTTGGAAGCAACCAAGATGTCCTTCAGTAGGTGAATAGATAAATACAATATGGTACCTGCAGACAATGGAACTATTATTTGGCTCTAAAAAGACATGGAGGACACAAATGCATAAGGAAGGAGATATTCTTAAAAGGCTTTATATTCTGTAACTCCAACTATAGGACATTCTGGGCAAAAAAATGAGATAATAAAAAAATCTGTGGTTGCCAGGAGTTAGTAGGGAGGAAGGGATGAAGAGGCAGGGCACAGAGGATTTTTACAGCAGTCAAGTTATTCTGTATGATGAATTACCCTCAGATCAATGAAAGAAAATAGAAAACCAGGAAATAGACTCACATAAATATAATCAAATGATCTTTGACAAATAAGTAAAAGTAATACAAGTGTACAATAGGACCTTGTTGTTTATCCATTCTCTCTCTCTCTCTCTCTCTCTCTCTCTCTCTATATATATATATATATATATATATATACATATGCATATATATGTATATATATAATCTATATATAATAGTATGCATTTTCTAACCCCCAAACTTCCACTTCTTCCATTCCCTCTCCCACGCCTTTCCCTTTGGTAGATTTATGTCATTATGTGTGTGTGCATGCTAAGTTACTTCAGTTGTGTCTGACTTTTTGTGACCCTATGGACTATAGCCTGCCAGGTTCCTCTGTCCATGGAATTCTCCAGGCAAGAATACTGGAGTGAGTTTCCATGCCCTCCTCCAGAGGATTGTCCCAACCCAGGGATCAAAACTGCATCTCTTATGTCTCCTGCATTGGCAGGCAGGTTCTTTACCACTAGCACCACCTGGCAAGCCCATATGTCATTATAAATTTGTCCTAACTCATTCAATGTACAGCAAGAATGAACCTTAATGTAAACAGTGGACCTTGTTTAATAATGATGTGTCACTTGATCATCAGTTGTAACAAGTGTACCACTCTGATTGGGGATGTTGATAATGGAAGAAGGTATAAGTGTGTAGGGGCAGGGGTACATGGGACGTTTCAGTATCTTCCTCTCAATTTTGCTGGGAACCTAAAACTGCTCTAAAAATAAAATTTATTAAAAAAAATGGAGGGAGATCAGCAAACATCAAAGAGGAAATCAATAGAAACTGCTAAACTAGAGACAAAAACAGGATGTCTGCCTTAGACCACTTAGAGTTTTCAGTGTTGCTTAAGCTTTAGCCCTTCCAACTGAAATGAGTAATGCTGTATATTTTAATAAACTTGGCATCTCTAAAATTTATTTTTCAAATAACACAGATAAAGGACATAGATAAATCAATGTATTTTTTATACAGAGGACACAAATACAATGTCAGAAATATACAATGTCATATAAGTTATGAAAGGTAAATTTTTATGTTTTATCACAGGTTGAGATTATCTGAATTAACAAAAAAAACCTGTAGGAAAATTTTTTTCTGTGGTATGTGCCTGTGTAACAATGAAATTGCCATGATTATCTTTTCCATTACACATGAAAATAAACATCTATGAATACATGTACCCAATGAGATTCTGACCAAAAGAAAGAATATGAAAATGGCTCTAATATAGATATCCATTGCAACTGGATGAGAAAACACAGGAATGAAATGACATCTAGATTGTCTCAGAATCTGAAATTCTTTACAGCTTGCTACTATAAAATTCTAATGCATTTTAAGAACATTTCCTTTCTTTTTTTTTTTTTATTTTTTTAATTTTATTTTATTTTTAAACTTTACATAACTGTATTAGTTTTGCCAAATATCAAAATGAATCTGCCACAGGTATACATGTGTTCCCCAACCTGAACCCTCCTCCCTCCTCCCTCCCCATTGCATCCCTCTGGGTCGTCCCAGTGCACCAGCCCCAAGCATCCAGTATCGTGCATCGACACAGAGCTAGAACAAATAATTTCACAATTTGTATGGAAAAACAAAAAACCTCGAATAGCCAAAGTGATCTTGAGAAAGAAGAATGGAACTGGAGGAATCAACCTACCTGACTTCAGGCTCTACTACAAAGCCACAGTTATCAAGACAGTATGGTACTGGCACAAAGACAGAAATATAGATCAATGGAACAAAATAGAAAGCCCAGAGATAAATCCAGGCACATATGGACACCTTATCTTTGACAAAGGAGGCAAGAATATACAATGGATTAAAGACAATCTCTTTAACAAGTGGTGCTGGGAAATCTGGTCAACCACTTGTAGAAGAATGAAACTAGAACACTTTCTAACACCATACACAAAAATAAACTCAAAATGGATTAAAGATCTAAACGTAAGACCAGAAACTATAAAACTCCTAGAGGAGAACATAGGCAAAACACTCTCTGACATACATCACAGCAGGATCCTCTATGACCCACCTCCCAGAATATTGGAAATAAAAGCAAAAATAAACAAATGGGACCTAATTAACCTTAAAAGCTTCTGCACATCAAAGGAAACTATTAGCAAGGTGAAAAGACAGCCTTCAGAATGGGAGAAGATAATAGCAAATGAAGCAACTGACAAACAACTAATCTCGAGAATATACAAGCAACTCCTACAGCTCCAGAAAAATAAATGACCCAATCAAAAAATGGGCCAAAGAACTAAATAGACATTTCTCCAAAGAAGACATACAGATGGCTCACAAACACATGAAAAGATGCTCAACATCACTCATTATCAGAGAAATGCAAATCAAAACCACTATGAGGTATCATTTCACTCCTTTCTTTTTTTGTAAAAAAAATCACTTCCCTTTAACTTGATAAAAGCACTGTGCCTTTCTTTTGAAAGATAACTCTTTCTTCACTCTTTTTATTTTATTTTTTAACTTTACAATATTGTATTGGTTTTGTCATATATCAACATGAATCCTCCACAGGTATACACGTGTTCCCCATCCTGAATCCTCCTCCCTCCTCCCTCCCAGTACCATCCCTCTAGGTCGTTCCAGTGCACAAGCCCCAAGCATCCAGTATCGTGCATCTAACCTGGACTGGTGACTCGTTTCATATATGATATTATACATGTTTCAATGCCATTCTCCAAAATCATTCCACCCTCTCCCTCTCCCACAGAGTCCAAAACACTGTTCTATACATCAGTGTCTCTTTTGCTGTCTCGTATACAGGGTTATTGAACTATAGTTGATTTACAAGGCTGTGTTAATTTCTGCTGTACAGTAAAATGATTCATATATATATATATATATATACACACACACACATATTCTTTTTCATAATATTTTTCATTATGGTTTATCACAGGATATTGAATATAGTTCCCTGTGCTATACAGTAGGATCTTGTTGTTTATTCATTCTATATGTAATAGTTTGCATCTGCTAACCCCAAACTCCCACTCCATCCCTCCTCTATCTCTTCCCCCTTAGCAGTTACAAATCTGTTCTCTAAAGAGCATTTCTTTTTTTCACAGGTTTTATTGTTAATACCTGAAATCATATTTTGGGATGGTGTTTTTTGTTTGTTTAATTGTTTGTTTTGAGAGAGAGCTGCTGAGTTAGGGTGCACTATGTCTAAATCCCTGGCTCTCCACTTTCTAGGTCATTAAGAATGTTATCTAAACATTACCAAACAATTTGGGGAATGTGATTTAAATTTTAAGCTTTTTTTTTTTTTTTCTTACTGTGATTAATAGACTCTACTTTGTAGAATTGTTGTGATGATGGAATTGAGTAAATAAGTTTTATTCACACGCTTAGATGTTACACAGTCATAAAGATGTACCATCAGTTGACTTAAGTTACTTTTGGCTGAAACTCATATAAAAGATATTGAAAGAAATAGCTTCATTTAGAGTTTTTTTTTTCAAGGTAATCTATATATCCTAGATAGTTATAATACTTGATCCTTTCTCAATGATTTTTTTTCACAGAATATATAACTTTTGAGAGGAAATTATTTTTAAAACCTGTAGTCTCCAACACACCTAGCAATCTATAATTTCCAGGTTTGCCTTCATGAAGTACATGTTATTTATAGCACATCCCTTTGGAACCTAGAGCAATAGATATATGCCTCCTACAATGTCAAATTTAGTCCATGTTTCAGTAGATTTCAGCTTTATGTCAATCAGTATACAGTTCATTATTTAAACAGGCATAAGAGAAAAGAGAAAACAAACCACAAGCTCCAAAAAATAAGATAATGAATAAGAAAATGGAAATTATTCCAAATATAAAAATAATAACAGAATATTCACTTCCTGTATCAAGAGAAGATTGAGATAAGTAACAAATCTAGCAATAGAGTGGCACTGGAAGAGCCACCACTTTTAGAAAGATATAAAGCAGAATAAAAGATGGGTTTTTAAATACCAAGGAAAACATAGATTAAAAATTATGATGCTTAAAGTGGGCTGTAAATAAGGAAACCCAATTCAAGAGGCACAAAGGTAACATCCATAATACTTTTTTTTTTAATTTGAGTATATATTTATGAAACAATTCAAACTATATACATGGAAAATTTGATAAAAATGCATGGAGAAAAGAATGGAAGCAATATTTCAATCAGATATAGTTCAGTTCAGTTCAGTCACTCAGTCGTGTCCGACTCTTTGCGATACCATGAATTGCAGCATGTCTATGGGGTCGCACAGAGTCAGACACGACTGACTCAACTTAGCAGCATCAGCAGCAGCAGCAGGCCTCCCTGTCCATCACCAATCCCGGAGTTCACTCAAACTCATGTCCATCGAGTCGGTGGTGCCATCCAGCCATCTCATCCTCTGTCGTCCCCTTCTCCTCCTGCCCTCAATCCCTCCGAGCATCAGAGTCTTTTCCAATGAGTCAACTCTTTGCATGAGGTGGCCAAAGTACTGGAGTTTCAACTTTAGCATCATGATCCTTCCAAAAAAC
Organism: Bubalus kerabau; assembly: GCF_029407905.1. Classification (NCBI taxonomy): domain Eukaryota; kingdom Metazoa; phylum Chordata; class Mammalia; order Artiodactyla; family Bovidae; genus Bubalus; species Bubalus kerabau. Next base: position 53,400,957 of record NC_073647.1, on the reverse strand, counting down.
ACCCAGGACCAATCTCCTTTAGAATGGACTTGTTGGATCTCCTTGCAGTCCAAGGGACTCTCAAGAGTTTTCTCTAACACCACAGTTCAAAAGCATCAATTCTTGAGTCCTCAGCTTTCTTCACAGTCCAACTCTCACATCCATACATGAACACTGGAAAAACCATAGTCTTGACTAGACGTACTTTGGTGGCAAAGTAATGTCTCTGCTTTCTAATATGCTATCTAGGTTGGTCATAACTTTCCTTCCAAGGAGTAAGCGTCTTTTAATTTCATGGCTGCAATCACCATCTGCAGTGATTTTGGAGTCCAGAAAAATAAAGTTTGACACTGTTTCCACTGTTTCTGCATCTATTTCCCATAAAGTGATGGGACCAGATGTCATGATCTTTGTTTTCTGAACGTTGAGCTTTAAGCCAACTTTTTCACTCTCCACTTTCACTTTCATCAAGAGGCTTTTTAGTTCCTCTTCACTTTCTGTCATAAGGGTGGTGTCATCTGCATATCTGAGGTTTTGACATTCCTCCAAGCAATCTTGATTCCAGTTTGTGCTTCTTCCAGCCCAGCATTTCTCATTATGTACTCTGCATATAAGTTAAATAATCAGGGTAACAATGTACATCCTTGACATACTCCTTTTCTTATCCAGAACCAGTCTGTTGTTCCACGTCCAGTTCTAACTGTTGCTTCCTGACCCGAATATAAGTTTCTCAACAGGCAGGTCAAGTGGTCTGGTATTCCCATCTCTTTCAGAATATTCCAGAGTTTACTGTGATCCACACAGTCAAAGGCTTTGGCATAGTCAATAAACTAGAAATAGATATTTTTCTGGAACTCTCTTGCTTTTTTGATGATCCAAAGGATGTCGACAATTTGATCTCTGGTTCTTCTGCCTTTTCTAAAACCAGCTTGAACATCTGGAAGTTCATGGTTCACGTATTGCTGAAGCCTGGCTTGGAGAATTTTGAGCATTACTTTACTAGTATGTGAGATGAGTGCAATTGTGTGGTAGTTGGAGCATTCTTTGACATTGCCTTTCTTTGGGATTGGAGTGAAAACTGACCTTTTCCAGTCCTGTGGCCACTGCTGAGTTTTCCAAATTTCCTGGCGTATTGAGTGCAGCCTTTCACAGCATCATCTTCCGGGATTTGAAATAGCTCAACTGGAATTCCATCACCTCCACTAGCTTTGTTCATAGTGATGCTTTCTAAGGCCCACTTGACGTCACATTCCAGGATGTCTGGCTCTAGGTGAGTGATCACACCATCGTGATTATCTGGGTCATTAAGACTTTTTTGTACAGTTCTTCTGTGTATTCTTGCCATCTCTTCTTAATATCGTCTTCTTCTCTTAGGTCCCTACCATTTCTGTCCTTCTGCTTCTCTTAGGTCCCTACCATTTCTCTCCTTTATTCAGCTCATCTTTGCATGAAATGTTCCCTTGGTATCTCTAATTTTCTTAAAGAGATCTCTAGTCTTTCCCATTCTGTTGTTTTCCTTTATTTCTTTGCATTGATCACTGAGGAAGGCTTTTTTTTTTTTTTGCATTCAGATGCTTATATCTTTCGTTTTCTCCTTTTCTTTTTGCTTCTTTTCTTTTCATAGCTATTTGTAAGGCCTCCTCAGACAGTCATTTTGCTTTTTTGCATTTCTTTTCCATGTGGATCGTCTTGATCCCTGTCTCCTGTACAATGTCACAAACCTCCATCCATAGTTCATTAAGCACTCTGTCTATTAGATCTAGTCCCTTAAATCTATTTCTCACTTCCACTGTATACTCATAAAGGATTTGATTTACATCATACCTGAATGGTCTAGTGGTTTTCCCTATTTTCTTCAATTAAAGTTTGTGTGTCTACGTTTTAGGGAAAAACCAGGAAAGATTACTTTTTTTTTTTCAATGTTTCTTTTCAATGAGATTTTCTTTCAGAGAAAGAATAAGTATATTTAATAGTCTTTATTATGAGTTGCAAATTGTAATTTTGATTTATGTATAATTACTCAAGAGGTGTCCCTAGTGGTAAAAAAACAAACAAACAAACAAAAAAACCACGTTTGCTAATACAGGGGACTCAAGAGACGTGGGTTCATTATATGGATTGGGAACATCCCTTGGAGGAGAAAATGGCAACCTACTCCAGTATTATTGCCTGGAGAATCCCATAGACAGAGGAGGTTAGCAGGCTGCAGTCCATAGGGTCGCATAGAGTAGGACATAACTGAAACAACTTAGCATGCATGCATGCACTTGAGGCTATTTTTATGCAAAGTAATATATGAAAAATTAGAATACTTTGTTCCTGGAACTTTCTGTGATATGTAAACGATTATATCTCAGTAGTCTTAGATAAATGAAAGAAATATAAGACAACAAGTTTAAAAAATTAGTTTGACTTCTTTAAATAGTGATTTTATATATTGTAGGCCAATGAACAAAGACAATAAATTAGATAGATAGATAGATAGATATAAGAGAATTGAATAATTTTTAAATTTTCCTTTGCAATTAATCTTCTTAATGTTATTATGTAAATATCAATCAACACTATCAAGTGATATTTGATCTCCCATTTGTCTAGAAATATAATAGCTACTGCCTTTCTCATATAGTACTAATTAGCTAAAAATATACTAAGATAAAAGTGAAGTCACTCAGTCGTGTCCAACTCTTTGCAACCCTAAGGACTGTAGCTCGCCAGGCTCCTCCATCCATGGGATTTTCCAAGCAAGAATACTTGGATTCTTCCAAGCAAGAACACCATTTTCTTCTCCAGGGGATCTTCCAGACCCAGGGTTCAAACTCAGGTCTCCCACATTGTAGGAAAACTCTTTACCATCCGATCCAGGGAATCCCATTCTAAGATTAAAAGGATAACTAATAAATAGGAAATAGATTTGAGTTGTGCACTAAATGGAAAAATAACCTATATATCCTGTAAAACATATCTATGTATTTTAGTGAAATGATGCAGTAAGCTGTCATTAGAGGCTGTCATTAGGCTTTTTTATTTTTTTAATGAAAGTTTTACACATAAACTTTTTAGATTGAAAATAATTTAAAAATAATCAAATTATTTAAGTATTTTAGCTTTTTAGCCTCAGAAATTAAATCTCAATACACCAAAAAAAACACATTTGTAAATAAGATAACTGAAAACAGGAGTTGTTTGATTAATCTGATACACATTTATTCACCATCCAGTTGCTATACTGCCAAGCTTATTTTGTTGTATCTTAGAAATGGAGCAGTAATTGGGGTCCCTCTCACATTACCTCTCCTATCTAAATAGTATCCATACTGCAACTTCTACAATTTCCTGTTTAATTGTTTTTAAGTTGTATCAATAATTTATATGTCCTTGTGAATCAATCTGAATATGAAAACTTTAAAATTGTCATTGTCAGGTCAGTTTAATTCTCTCCCCTGGTTCCTGTCTAGTCATATAAAGATTTGGAATGACAGACTAATTATGTTCAAGCAGGCAGGATTTCTCCACTCCTGTCTAATTGTAGCAAGGATTCAAAACAACAGTCTGGTTACAGCTCAGCTACAGATCAAGCAGACAGAACTTTTATTCAACAGACAGCAGACAGTACATCTCTGAGATGTGGGAACAGGCTGACCATGGAATGGCCATGATCCCACTTGGCTTCCCTTTTTATATTCCTTGTCTCCTTCTTTTGGTTCTGCCCAGTGCAAAATGCAAATACGCATAAGCCTAAGACCAATCAGGGAAGGAGGCATGTCTGGGCACATTCAAAACAGGGCTTTTACATATTCATCTAAGTGGGCATAGACTGAGAATTTTGATCGACAGTTGCAAGTTACATATCAACAGGCTTAATTGCACTTGTCTTTCCCAAAATTCAGCCTGTTATAATCAGAGGTATGTATGTATAGAATATTTATGAACTCTTCATAAGCTCCTAGCTGCCTAAGGTTACTTGAGGACACAGCTGTGCATCAAGGGCACATGTACTGGAGTTGAATAAGCCCCTGTGGTTAGTTTGTATCCAGTCTGTGCCTAGGGTTGCATGTGCAGGAGTTGAAAAGCCTCTGTGGTTAATTTTGTAGCATATATGTGAGCTCTCCTTGGGTGTCTAGGGAGGGATTTAGAGATCAGCTTGCATCCTTTCCAGATAGGCCACCCCTTGTTGTTCATGCTTAACTTCCTACCTAACTTTATGACTTGTTCTCCAGTCTTTTAATGTTAAGTGCACTTAATTATATAACAATTATGTTTAGCATCTCTTTAGTATTAAGTCTTACCAAAGGATTCAACCTAGTTTTTATAGAAACACTTCTTGTTTTGCACTTATATTTCCCAAATTTGCATATTATTATTTATGTATATAACTTCATTAACAAATATAGGTAGTGTAAGTAAGTTTGGCAATAAACTCAACTCTCTCTGTATAAATATAATTTAACTGTCAATCTGCTCCCAGCCACTTCTACAACACTTTAACAGGGAGCCAGAACATCTTGATTATTTACCCTGTATCACAGGAAGAGTACTTGGGATTCCTTTAGGTTGCTATTAGCTCCATCTACTCAGACTCTCTCTCCTCACTCACTGTCAGTGACTCACCTTGCCAGTTAAGAATTCACTTAGCTACAAACAACAGATAGCCACACTAATTGTGCCTCAAGTAAGAAGAGACTTTCTTATGTAACAAGAAGTCTTTAATTAGGCTGTATAGGACCTTTGAAATTCACAAAATGTGTCATCAAGGGCCCAGTCTCTCTATTTTATTTTTTACCATCTTCAGCATGTGGTTTTTGTCCTTGTGTTTTCAATGTAACTAATGTGCCTCCAAAAAGGAAGAAAGGTGAAGAGCAAAGGGCAAAATATCAATGAAACAGCTGAGAAACTGAATATACAGGTTGAGAATGACCAGACCATATATAAAAATAGGACTATGACCCAAAATCTTTAGCAACAAGCCTGGAAAGCCAACTCAATATCTATGTTAACCACTGCAGGAAGTCAGTCCATTATTTCTACCAAAGCAACAAATTCAAATTCAGGAAGCCAAATAATAACTCCTGAAACAATAGGTCCCAAATGGTCAGGAATTAGTTAATGACTGACAAATACTCTAATTTTTGCTCCCTTTTCCAACAAGGGGAAGTTAAATAAATACCCTTAACCAATCATATAGGACTTCCCACTTTTACTTAGCCTGCTTCCCCCTTGCCAATTAGAGCATACCTGAAGCTTTCTTTTTTTACCACTATGTGGTGCTAGTGGTAAAGAATCTTCCTGCCACTGCAGAAGACACAAGATGACAGGGGTTTTATCCCTGGATCCAGAAGATCCCTGGAGGAGGGCATGGCAACTCACACCAATATTCTTGCCTGAAGAATTCCATGGACAGAGGAGTCTAGTAGGTTACAGTCCTTGGGGTCACAGAGTTGCACACAACTAAAGCGACTGAGCAACTCAACTCTCTTTGAGTTTCTGCTAAAAACAAATGTTGCCTGACTTGCTATAGCAAGCTCTGAATGAATAGCCTTTACTTGTTCTCATTTGGGTGTTTTTTGTTTATTTTCACATAGCCATTGATTTTGTCCCTTTTAAAATAATTCCAAGAGACATTCCTAAGTTTCTTACTTTTACCTTCTATCAGCCACAACTAGGATATATGACCATCCTTATCTGCAAAGAAGAAATTTGAGAAGGTGAATATTTTAGCTTTCTAGTCAATAAAGTAAAGTAAACGTGAGTTCTAAATGACTTTGAATAGTCATTCTTCAGTATCTGCCACACAATTCAACGTTTAGAATCTATGTGGAACACAGGACTATTTTATAAGGTTTGTGTTCTCTTGGGTTACAACCAAAAATATTTAATCTTCTTGGGAAAATTTTTAACTAATTAATCTGAAGTTTCTGGCCAGGATATTTTTATTTTTTATTTATTATTTTATTTATTTATTTATTTATTTATACTTTACAATATTGTATTGGTTTTGCCATACATCAACATGCATCCACCATATCTAAAGATAAGAACTCTTTGAAATTGTAATCACAATAACACTGTAACATATAAAAACAAATAATAAAAATTATTATCCTGTCAGTCCATATTCCCCCACTGATTTGTATCTTACAGATTATTCATATAAAAAATAAAATAATTATTACACATTAAATTGTATTTTATATTCCTTATGTTTGTCTTTTAATTTATACTTTCTTCTTTCGTTTCTTGTTTGTTTGTTTTTTTTTTCAGGATTATGCATATTAACTCTCCTTAAAGCATATTAACAATCTTGGAAAGGGCTCACCCCACAGTGATCTGTTGATTCTCAAGGAGCAGGTAACCATCAGTTAAAAATGTTTTCTACAAGGCAAGTGCAGAGGAAAAGAAAGTGAGCTGGGCAGTCAGGCAAGAAAAGGAAATGTATTAGGGGGAAAAGAGAGGGTGACTGGCCCTTAAGGAGAACCAGCGTTCTTCCTTTCTGATGGAGTCCTGCTTATACCCCACCAATGAAAAATTCTCTGAAGGGATGGTCACGTAGTCGGATGTCTGGAATCCAGTGGTTTTGCAGCTTTGAGAAGACAGGCGCCAGTGAGATAACAGGATACCATTTGGGCAATTTGGTCAGTCTCACAGATCACTGTGATTTATTCTTTGTTTGAGAGGTCGACATAATGTGTCATCTTATCAGTGGGACCCCATGTGAGCCCTATCATTTCCCTAGTCAATAAGGCCACCAAATGCCAAAAGGGGTTGTATATATAGTGCTGAAATAAATTTCTAGGCCCAGGATGGAGCCACTCCTGCCCCAGGTGTCATGTCAGCAAACCAAACTTTTGTATTTCTATAAATGCTCCACTTGACTGGAAATGCAGTTGATCAGAGATGTGGTACAGTTGGCCCTTGAACAAGGTGGTTTTGAACTATGTTGGTTCATTTATATGTGGAATTTTTTCAATAAATATATATTGTAATTCTACATGATATGAGGTTGATTGAATGTGTGGATGTGAAAATGTGAATACAGGACAGTAAATTTGTACTTGGATTGTGCCCTTAACACCTGCCCTGTTCAGGAGTCAACTGTATGTCCTGTCAACCAACTGCAAAATGCCAAACCAACTCTGGGGCTCATACTTACTTCCTTGGTCCTTAATCTTTCTAAATAAGTCAGATATGCAACCCCAGGAAATCATGCCCTGGTTCCATGTTTTCATTTCTAATGCTGGTAGAAAATTTTGCCCAAAATCCCTCGGGAAGAGTGCACTGCTGCTTGTGAAGCTGTACTCCCCCATTCAATGGACTTTTCCCCTAGAATAAAAACATTAAGCTTGATATTAAATAGTTTTACTTTTGTCATTTGACAGTTTGTTAAGTTTTCATTTTTCTTGATGTTATGATAGATGTGGAAATCAGAGCAACTTCAGTGGAGGACTAGCAGCCTGCCTGCTTCTAAATTGCCAACCCCAGGGGATACATCCTAGGATACTTTTTCCTTCCCTTTCTGTACAAAAGCCAGAGGTTAGAATACTCCAGCAACTATACCTAAACTACAATGAGCTGAGGAGTTAAATAATTCATTTAAAGCATCTAAACTGCCAGAAAGAGAGGCATCAGTGAGAGTACATGATACATTCATAAGAAAGAACTTGCTGCGGGAGATAGATGGAAGACTGAAATAGAAAAATAATAAAGGATTCTTGAGTAGCTCCAATCATAATTTCCCAAGTAAATAATTCAGTAAACCAGTAGAGGATGGTGACCAGTGCTGAGACTCCAAAATTGGCATAATTATTTTAAAGATTAAATCAACATTATTGAGATATAATTTACTTAACAAAAAAAAAAATACAGATCTTAGGATTTCAATTTTTTTTTTTTTTGGCAATTGTGTATAAAGCTGTGTACCCACTATTCAAAATAGGCTATAGATTATTTGTTGATGTTCAGCAGCTAAGTCATGTCGAACTCTTTGCCACCTCATGTACTGCTGCACAGCAGGCTTCCCTGTCCTTTTCCATCACCCAGAGCTTGTTCAAACTCATACCCATTGAGTTGGTGATGTCACCCAACCATCTCATCCTCTGCCATCCACTTCTCCTCCTGCTTTCAATCTTTCCCAGCATCAGTGACTTTTGCAATGAGTTGGGACGTCACATCAGGTGGCCAAAGTATTGGAGCTTCTGCTTCAGCATCAGTCTTTCCAATGAATATTCAGGACTGATTTCCTTTAGGATGGACAGGTTTAATCTCTTTTCAGTCCAAGGGACTCTCAAGAGTCTTCTCCAACACCACATGTCAAAACCATCAGTTCTTTGGTGCTAAGCTTTCTTTATGGTCCAACTTTCACATCCATCCATGACTATTGGAAAAACCACAGCTTTGACTAGACAGATCTTTGTTGACAAAGTAATATGTCTGCTTTTTCATATGCTGTCTAGGTTTGCCATAGCTTTTCTTCCAAGGAGTAAACATCTTTTAATTTCCAATTATATGTATCTAACATAAAATGTTTAGCTGTGTCCTTTGCCATCAACTTTTGGTCCTAGCAACAAGTGATCTATTTTTTTTCAGTATAGATTTATTGTTGTTGTTCAGTCACTAAGCCGAGTCTGACTCTTTGCTATCCCATGGACTGCAACATGCCAGGCTTCCCTGTCCTTAGTTTTGCCCATTTTTAAATTTCATATAAATAGAATCATAAATATAGTTCGCAATTTTTTGTGTCTGTTTCTTTTTTTTGTCTGCATACTCTTTCTGAGATTCATCCATGTTATTGCATGGATGAGCATTCCTCTTAATTTTCAAATTTATTCAATTGAACAGATGTATTGAAATTTTTTTTTTGCAATTTGTTGATCTATTTTCCTATTTATTGATTTTTTAATTTTTTGTTGTTTGTACTATGAATACAGCCACTATGAAATTTTTCCTACAGCTCTTTGAGTGGATGGATTTCCCCATTTCTCTTGTGTAAATACCAAAGAATGGAAAATGCTGGATGGTACAGCTAACATAGTCTTAGCTTTATAAGAAACTGTCAAACTGTTTTCCAAGATGTCTGTATAATTTTGTGTCACTATAACATGAGAACTCCAGTAATTCCACAACCTAACAAACACTTGATAAAATCAGCATTACTATTTTAATCAATCTAGAATATAACAGTATCTTATTGCCATTTTAATTTTTCTGATGTTTAATGATTTGATTACCTTTTTATGTGCTTATTGGCCATTAGTATTTCTTCTTCTATGATGCATTTAAATATTTCACCCATTTTTTATTGGATGGTATGTCTTTCATTGTAGTTCTTCATAGAGTCTAATTTATTTGACATATATACATATTATATTTTCTTCTAGTCCATTGCTTTTGTTTTATTTTAACAGTGTCTAATGAAGAGCAAAACCTGTTACTTCTTACAAAGTAAAAGTTGCAATTTCTTACTTTTAATTAATTTTTACTTTTGCATATTCTATCTAGGAGATCATTGCCTATGGCAAGATCATGAAAGCTACTTTTATTTTCATATTGTTTCTAGAAGACCTATTGGAGATGAGGATCTCAGCAGCATCTTCAGCTACTGAGAAATCTATTGTTCATTGCTTTTGCGTGTTGATGTTTTATGCTCCTATGCCATTCAAATTCTTTATATTTTGAGGGAGATTAAAAAAAAAAAAACATTGATTCTCCTTTTTTTCAGATACAAAATTGCTACATATAGAGATAGTTTAAATTATTTCTTTCTAATTCTTAAGCCTCCAGTGGTTTTACCGTTATCTAATCGCAGTTCCTTATACCTCAAACACAATAATAAATAGTATTGGAGATAATGAGCTTTTTTACCTTGCTTCTATCCAAGACTGAAAATGACTCTGGTGTTTTATATTGATTAAGACATTTGTTTGAGAAACACACACACACACACACACACACACATGAATTACCATGCTTTAAAAAACTGTCCATTGATTTTTTTATTAAGCATTTTCATCAGTAATCAAATTTAGAACTTAAGAATCCTGTTTCCAGTGACAACTGACAAAAATATAATTCATCTTTCCAATTTATACAATAAAAATATACAGTAATTAAATTAAACAATGCTGTATAGCATTGGGCAATAAACAGTGAAGGACAGTGATTACTGGGAGAAGACAAACAAATGAGATGAGCCTTATCACTGACCCAGTTTCCAGGCTGAAGCACATTGAGAGCAGCCCTAGAGACAGCACACTGGTCTCCCTAACTTGAAGAGACAGAGTTGAGAAAACAAGAAAAGCAACCAGGTAGAAATAACAATAAAATCTACCAAGGGAGCTTCACAGAGAAGGAGTTCTAGAGAGTTGCAGAAGATCCCCTTGAGTTTGCTGTTTACATTTATTAGTGCAAAATGAATTTCTAAATTACTAGAGGACAGAGTGAACTATCAAGTAATTAGCAAAAAGAGCAACTACTGAAGAACACATAGGACTGGGAATAGTTCTTGCTCCTCAGAGGAAGGAGAAACTGTTTCATACACACAAAGGATAGAGTTACCCAAAGAATATTGCATCAGCAATGATGCCAAACTAGCCCTAAATACAGTTCTGGCTTCACGTAACAAAGTTTACAAGACAGACTCAAAAAGATTAAACTATCTTCAAGTAACTTAAATTCATCTCAGAACAAACATCAAAATTATTGAAATGAATTTTAAATAAAGCATAAGCATTCAACAATATAAAATTCACAATGTTTGGCATTCAGTAACAAAATTCCCAGGCATCGAAGAAGCAAGAACATTTGATGCATAATTTGAAAAAAGTAAATAATAGAAAAAGCCTAAAAAATTATGATAAAATTAGTATAGGAGAAGATTTAATAAATATTATAACATATTTCATATGTTTTGGAAATAAGAGGAAGTAATAAGGATATAAATAATTATGTGTAAGATATTTAAAAAATATACAGAATGAACTTCTGCAAATAAAAAGTTAAACTGTTGAAGTTGAAAAATACACTGTTTAAGATTAAAAATAGATTAAACAATGCAAGAGAAGAGATTATTGAAGTTTAAGACATATCAATAAAGCTATCCAAAATGAATACACAGGGGGAAAAAAAAAACACGTTTGAGTAATTTGATTTGGAAAAACACTGAAAAAATTTAAAATTCACTCATGATAAAAGAAGCTTTCAAGAAGTTGAAATAGCTGAAAAATCATCTCTACATGATAAAGTACAGTTGAAAGAATCCTACAACTAACATCATAAAGAAATTATTTGATAAATCCAACACCTCTTCCTGATAACAGCTTTCAGAAAAATAGTAATAGAGGGATCTTGATAAAGGGTATCTACAAGGGAAATACCACTATCTTTATACTTAAAGGTTAAATACTATATACTCTTCCCTTAAGATCGGGATATCCACTCTCACCACTCTTATTCTGCATACTACAAATATTTCTTACAATAGGCAAGAAAATTAAACAAAGATTATACAGTTTGGAAGGAAAGAAATAAAACTGACAGTATTTCCTGATGACATGATAGTGTATTTAGAAAATTCCAAGCAATCTACTAAAACCTCCCAAAACTTAGTCAGTTTATCCAGGATACAAAAGACAAAATTTAAAATAAATTACATGTATACCTGTGGAGGATTCATTTTTATATATGGCAAAACCAATACAATATTGTAAAGTTAAAAAAATAAAATTAAATTTAAAAAAATAAAATAAATTACATTTCTGTATACTAACAATGAACATTTGGAAACTAATATTAAAACCAAAATATAGGCTTCCCTGGTGGCTCTTTTTTAAAGAATCTGCCTGCCAACATGGGAGACACTGGTACAATCCCTGATCTGGGAAGATTCCACATGCCAAGGAACTACTAAACCTGTGCTCCACAACTATTGGGCTTATGCTCTAAAGCCTGGGAGCTGCAACTACTGAGACCATGTACTGCAACTACTGAAGCCTGAGCACCCTAGAGTGGGTGCTCTGCAACAAGAGAAGCCACTGCAATGAGAAACTTATGCACCACAACTAGAGAGTAGCCCCTGCTTGCCATGATTAGAGAAAAGCCTGTGCAGAAATGAAGGCCCAGCACAACCAAAAATTAAATAATAAATGCTTAAAGAAATAAAATTATATAAAAAATAAAATATTATTTATAATCATTCCAAAGAAAATCCAATGCTTAAGTATATACTGCAAAAAAAAATATATATATATATATTGGTTTTGAAAATTAAAAAAAAAAACACCTTAATGAAAGAAATAAAAGAAGGATTAAATAAATATGAAGATATACCATATCCATAAATTGGAAGACTCCCTGTAGTCAAAGTGTAAATTCTCCCCGAATGGATCTGTAGGTTTAATGTAATCCTTATCAAAATCAGAGCAAGGATTTTTGAAGACATAAACAAGCTTATTCTAGAATATATAGAGAAAGGTACAGGACCTAGAAACTAAAATAATTTTGAAAAGAAAAATGAAGTGGGAGGTATTTTTCACTCTATATTAAAGCCTAGTATGTAGTTATATTAAGCATTACAGTGTAAAATTGAAATGGAGTGACAGATACAAAATCAATGGGACAGAAGAATAACTCAGATATTGACCTATGCAAATGCACCAAGTTGATGTTTCACAAGAATGAAAAAAATGATTCACTGAGGAAAAATAACCTTTTCTATAAAAGGTCATGGAGCAGTTAGACATCTAAACACACACACAAAATTTTTAAAGAATTCAAAATGGATTACAGACTTAAATGCAAAATGTAAAACTACAAAATTTTAGGAAAGTTATAGAAGACCTTCATGATTTAGACCTAGGCAAAAAGGCTTTAGATTTGACAACAAACATGTGATACATAAAAAGATAAGTTGATTACTTAGATGTCATTAATTTAAAAAAACATATATTAAGCATATTTTATTAACATATTTTTCCCTTTTGAAAACTCATGTGAAGAGGATAAAAAGACACATCACAGGTTTGAGGAAAACATTTGCAATCTACATATCCTACAAAAGACTAATACTACTACACAAAAAAATTCTTGAAACTAATATTTACAAGAACTGTATTAAAAATGAGCAAAATATATGAAGAGACATTTCATTAAAAAGGATCAGTTCAGTTCAGTCACTTAGTTGTGTCCGACTCTGTAATCCCACAGACTGCAACACGCCAGGCTTCCCTGTCCATCACCAACTCCCGGAGCTTACTCAAATTCATGTCCATAGAGTCCATGCCATCCAATCACCTCATCTGCTGTCGTCTCCTTCTCCTCTTGCCTTCAATCTTTCCCAACATCAGGGTCTTTTCCAGTGAGTCAGTTCTTCGCATCAGGTGGATATCAGAGTTTCAACTTCAGCATCAGTCCCTCGAATGAATATCCAGGACTAATTTCCTTTAGGATGGACTGGTTGGATCCCCTTGCAGTCCAAGGGACTCTTAAGAGTCTTCTCCAGCAACACAGTTCAACAGCATCAATTCTTCGGAGCTCAGTTTTCTTTATAGTCTAACTCTCACATCCATACATGACTATTGGAAACACCATAGCTTTGACTAGATGGATCGTTGTTGACTAAGTAATGTCTCTGTTTTTTAATAGGTTGGTCATAGATTTTCTTCTGAGGAGCAAGTATCTTAATTTTATGGCTGTAGTCACCATCTGCAAAGATTTTGGAGCCCAAAAAATAAACTCTCTCACTGTTTATATTCTCCATCTATTTGCCATAAAGTGATGGGACCAGTTGCCATGATCTTAGTTTTCTGAATGTTGAGTTTTAAGCCAACTTTTTCACTCTCCTCTGTCACTTTCATCAAGAAGCTCTTTATTTCTTCTTTGTTTTCTGCCATAAATGTGGTGACGTCTGCATATCTGAGGTTGTTGATATTTCTGCCAGCAATCTTGATTCTGGCTTGTGCTTCATCCAGCCCGGCATCTGGCATGATGTACTCTGCATACAAGTTAAATAAGTAGGGTGATAATATACAGCCTTGACATACTCCTTTCCTGATTTGGAACCAGTCTGTTGTTCCATGTCCAGCTCTAACTCTTGCTTCTTGACCTGCATACAGATTTCCCAGGAGGCAGGTCAGGTGGTCGGGTATTCCCATCTTTTGAAAAATTTTCCATAAGTAGATGTTTTTCTTGAGCTCTCTTGCTTTTTTGCTGATCCAACGGATGTTGGCAATTTGATCTCTGGTGCCTCTGCTTTTTCTAAAACCAGCTTGAACATCTGGAAGTTCATGGTTCACGTATTGCTGAAGCCTGGCTTGGAGAATTTTGAGCATTACTTTACTAGCGTGTGAGATGAGTGCAATTGTGTGGTAGTTTGAGCATTTTTTGGCATTGTCTTACTTTGGGATTGGAATGAAAACTGACCTTTTCCAGTCCTGTGGCCACTGCTGAGTTTTCCAGATTTGCTAGCATACTGAGTGCAGCACTTTCACAGCACAATCATTTAGAATTTCAAATAGCTCAACTGGAATTCCATCACCTCCACTAGCTTTGTTTGTAGTGATGCTTCCTACATCACTATAAAGTCAAGGCCCACTTGACTTTGCATTCCAGGATGTCTGGATCTATGTAAGTGTTCACACCATTGTGGTTATCTCGGTAATAAAGATTGTTTTTTTTTTTGTTTTTTTTTGGTATAGTTTTTCCGTGTATTCTTGCCATCTCTTCTTAATATCTTCTGCTTCTGTTAGGTCCATAATATTTCTGTTGTTTATCGTCCCCATCTTTTCATGAAATGTTCCCTTTGCATCTCTAATTTTCTCAAAGAGATCTGTAGTATTTCCCATTCTATTGTTTTCCTCTATTTCTTTGCATTCATCAGAAAGGAAGGCTTTCTTATCTCTCCTTGCTATTCTTTTGAAGTCTGCATTCAAATGGGTATATCTTTCCTTTTCTCCCTTGCTTTTTCCACCTTTTCTTTTTTCATCTATTTGTAAGAACTCCTCAGACAACCATTTTGCCTTTTTGTATTTTTTTTTCCCCTGGGGATGGTCTTGATCCCTGTCTCTTGTACAGTGTCATGAACCTCCGTCCATAGTTCTTCAGGCACTCTATCAGATCTAGTCCTTTAAATCGATTTGTCACTTCCACTGCATAATCATAAAGGACTTGATTTAGGTCATATCTTAATGGTCTAGTGGTTTTCCCTACTTTCTTTAATTTAAGTCTGTATTTGGCAATAAGGTGTTCATGATATGAACCACAGTCAGCTCCTGGTCTTGTTTTTGTTGACTGTATAGAGCTTCATCATCTTTGTCTACAAAGAATATAAACAATCTGATTTCAGTATTGACCATCTGGTGATGTCAATGTGTAGAATCTTTTCTTGTGTTGTTGGAAGAAGGTGCTTTCTATGACTAGTGCATTCTCTTGGCAAAACTCTGTTATCCTTTCACCTGCTTTGTTTTGTACTCCAAGGCCATATTAGCCTGTTATTTCAGGTATCTCTTGACTTCCTGCTTTTGCATTCCAGTCCCCTATAATGAAAAGGACATCTTTTTTGGGTGTTAGTTCTAGAAGGTCTTGTAGGTCTTCACAGAACTGTTCAACTTCAGCTTCTTCAGCATTACTGGTTGGGGCATAGATCTGGATTAATGTGACATTGAATGATTTGCCTTGGAAACAAACAGAGATCATTCTGTTGTTTTTGAGATTGCATCCAAGTACTGCCTTTTGAACTCTTTTGTTGACTGTGATGACTACTCCATTTCTTCAGGGGGATTCTTGCCCACAGTAGTAGAGATAATTTCCATCTGAGTTAAATTTACCCATTCCAGTCCATTTTAGTTCGCTGAGTCCTAAAATGTCGATGTTCACTCTTGCCATCTCCTATTTGACCAATTCCAATTTTCCTTGATTCATGGACCTAACATTCCAGGTTCCTATACATTATTGGTCTTTATAGCATCAAACTTTACTTCTATCACCAGTCACATACACCACCAGGTGTTGTTTGTGCTTTGGCACCATTTCTTCATTCTTTCTGGAGTTATTTCTCCACTGATCTGCAGTAGCATACTAGGCACCTACTGACCTGAGAAGCTCATCTTTCAGTGTCCTATCTTTTTGCCTTTTCATACTGTTTATGGGATTCTAAAGGCAGGGATACAAAAGTGTTTTGCCATTCTCTTCTCCACTAGACCACGTTTTGTCAGAACTAAAAAGTGTATGTAAATGTAAAATAAGCAGATTAAAATATGTTCCATAACATTGGCCATCAAGGTAATGCATGTCAAATACTACAATAAAATATCATAAATATTTATTAAAATAGCTAAAATAAAAAATACTGACAATTACAAATTCTAACACATCCAGGTCCAGAGAAACTGAAGCATTCATATATTGCTAATATGAAATAATAGAGCCACTCTAGGAAATATTTGGTGGTTTCTAATAAAACTAATGGAGAAAGCAATGGCAACCCACTCCAGTACTCTTGCCTGGAAAACCCCATGGACGGAGGAGCCTGGCCCTTGATTCTGATACAAGTGTTGGGAGTTATGGATCAAAGAGAAGGACGCCCTAAATCTAGCAAAAGGAATAGAGGGAGAGAGGATAGGAAGCCTAAGTTCAGTTGCTAAGTCGTATCCAACTCTTTGCGAAGCTGTGGACTACAGTAAGCCAGGCTCCCCTGTCAATCACCAACTCCCAGAGTTTACGAAAACTCATGTCCATCGATTCGGTGATGCCATCCAACCATCTCATCCTCTGTCGGCCCCTTCTCCTCCTTCCTTCAATCTTTCCCAATATCAGGGTCTTTTCCCATGAGTCATTTCTTCGCATGAGGTGGCCAAAGTATTGGAGCTTCAGCTCCAGCATCAGTCCTTCCAATGAATATTCAGGACTGATTTCCTTTAGGATTGACTGGTTGGATCTCCATGCAATCCAAGGGACTCTCAAGAGTCTTCTCCAACACCACAGTACAAAAGCATCAATTCTTCAGGGCTCAGTTTTCTTTATGGTTTAACTCTCATATCTGTACATGATTACTGGAAAAACCATAGCTTTGACTAGACAGACCTTTGTTGGCAAAGTAATTTCTCTGCTTTTGAATATGCTTTCTAGGTTGATCATAGGTTTTCTTCCAAGGAGCAAGTATATTTTAATTTCATGGCTGCAGTCACCATCTGCAGTGATTTTGGAGCCCAGAAAAATAAAATCTGCCACTGTTTCCATTGTTTCCCCGTTTATTTGCCATGAAGTGATGGGACCAGATGCCATGATCTTAGTTTCTTTGAATGTTGAGTTTCAAGCCAGCTTTTTCACTCTACTCTTTCACTTTCTTCAAGAGGCTCTTCAGTTCCTCTTTGCTTTCTGCTATAAGGGTGATGTCATCTGTATATCTGAGGTTATTGATATTTCTCCTGGCAATCTTGATTCTAGCTTGTGTAGGTAGCCAAAGACACTGACAATTTTAAGACTCATATCCTGCTAGTATGCCAGGTACCTTGAGACCTAACTTAACCAAAACTCTCAGATTCTTCATTTTGTTTGAGAAACTAATGACATGGGCCCAGCTGCATCTAAGTTGTGCTCCAAGATAACGTAACATCACAGCAACAGTGGCTAGACACATCAATTCAATGTGAGAATGGATTGGATAGATATGAACTTAGAATCCTTCCTGGGTTTGAAGGTGGGAGAATAAGGGGCAGATAATTTTGGCACACTGTTGTCTTTCTTTGTTTAAATTACATAGATTACCTTAGTTTTTTGAGTCTGGCATGCATTTTTTTTTTTTTGATATCTCATGTAGATGAGTTAGAAATGACTGATTACTTCTCCCCTTAGTACTTCTAAATAATAGTAAAGCCAACCTGAATGGTCACTAATCAACATTATGTATAACCTCTCTTAGGGCAGGAATGATTCATATATATATGAATATATATGAATGTATTTTGTTTGAGGAGATAAATTGTCTTTGACTAAAATGTAATGAGTTTAGTACATCTACAAAGATAAACATACTAATATAAGGTTACTTTGAAAAAAATGGAAAACACAGATTCAGATGGATCAGATAATTCAAGAGGACTTTGAAATTCACAATTGTCCTGATATTGTGTTATTAACATACACTGTGTGTAAGTTAGTCACTCAGTTGTGCCTGACTCTATGCAACCCTATGGAGTATAACTCACCAGTCTCCTCTGTACATGGAATTCTCAAGGCAAGAATACTCGAGTGAGTTGCAATTCTCTTCTCCAGGGAATCTTCCCAATACAGGGATAGAATTTGGGTCTCCTGTATTGCAGGTATATTCTTTACCCTCTGAACCACAAGGAAAGGCATGCATTGGGTAGAATTAGTTTTATCATAGCAACTAATTTAAATTTTCATACTACCAAAAACTACCAATTTGATGTACTAAACTAAGTTTATTCTTTATATAGTCTTCCTTTTATTTCTTAAGGTAAATTTTGTTTTTTGTGCAACAATTAAAGAATCACTGATGCATTTAGATTTTCCCTTTCCTTTTCCCTTATTCATACCAAACCCATCCCTCCCCCAGGATAATCCCTGTGTATGTCTATAATGTTAAGTTTTGAGACTCTTTGTACAAATAGGCAAATGGGTGAAGAAAACACATGAGTGAAATGCAGAAGTACTACAATGGCTTACTAAATGATATATTGAAGTAGAATTGAGAGGAAGAGTAGATTAAAAATATAACAATATATAGTAATTCTTGTGAAAGTTGGGATGGTAGTGGATATAGATGAGCTTGGAAAATGGCATTTTGAACAGTTAGACATTGAGATGAGAGATGAGTAACTTTAGCACATTTAGATGTGGGTCATGCACATGGATTCCTCTGAAATTATCCACCAATTATTTAAATTGTTTTTCAGCACTTTGTATTCATTGACATTGGGTTTCTGTCTAAAGCCACATGATAGAATTGACCACAGTAACTCAAACAGATTTTGATTATGTGTATTTTAATTTTGTTATAGTTTTTTATATATTTTAAAATGTGGAAGTCATACTTTCTCATTCTACTAAGTGAAAATAATACAGAAATGTAAAAAATCAAATTTGAAGTAAATATATATATACTCATACAATTCTGATAGAAGTGGCAAATGTTAAAATTGTGTTAGCCTCTTAACATGATAAAAATGGTTACATTAACTGTACTATGCAATACTTAAAATGATTAAATGATGGATTCACATGGATAAATCTACAAAGCATGATAATCAACATATGTTTCAGGCAAGTTTGCCTTTTATGGTAACTGGTGATAGGCAGCCACTGAGACCACCTCTAACAATTTCCACCTCCTGCTATCTATGCCCTTGTGTAGTCCTCTCCTCATGAGTGTGGACTGAACCTAACAACTTGTTTCTGATGAACAGAAAGGACTCCAGTTTGATCTTTCTCTCTCTTGCTTTCTTCATTGGTAGCTCCAGTGGAAATCAGTTTCTGTGTTGTGAGCTACCCTCTTAGGAAGCCCATGTGTCAGGAAACATAGGAGGGTGTGACAGTTAATTTTATATGCTAATACGAGTGAACTAAGAGTTGCTAAGATAGTTGATAAAATATTATTTGTCATTGTGTTTCTATAAGAGATTAGCATTTGAATCAGTAGGCTGAGTAAAGAAGAGTGCCCTCACCAACTGTGGGTGGGTATCATCTAATCCCACAGGAGAGCTATTCAAAACCCTAAAAAATAATGCTATCAAAGTGTTGCTTTCAATATGTCAGCAAATCTGGAAGGCCTGGCAGTGGCCACAGGGCTGGAAAAGTTCAATCCTCATCCTAATTCACAAGAAGTGTAGTAGTAAAGAATGTTCAAGTCATCGGACAATTGCACTCATCTCCCATTCTTGTGAGGTCATGCTTAAAATCTTGCATGCTAGGCTTTAGCATTATGCAAACCAAGAACTTCCATATGTCCAAGCTGGATTTAGAAAAGGCAGAGTAAACAGAGATCAAATTCCCAAAATTCACTGTATCATGGAGAAAGCAAGGGGATTCCAGAAAAGCATCTACCTCTGTTTCATCAACTATGCTAAAGCCTTTGACAGTGTGGATCATAACAAACTGTGGAGAGTTCTTAAAGAAATGGGAATACCAGACCATTTTACCTGTCTCCTTAAAAACCTGTATGCGGGACAAGAACAACAGCTAGAATCCTGTATGGAACAACTGATTGGTTCAAGATTGAGAAAGGAATATGACGGGGCTGTTTGCTGTCACCTGTCTGTATGACATAAATCAAATCCTTTATGATTGTACAGTGCATAAAAGGGATTAGATCTGGTAGACAGGGTGCATGAAAAATTATGGACAGAGGTTTGTGACATTGAATAGGAGTCAGTGACCAATACCATCCCCAAGAAAAAGAAATTCAAGAAGTCAAGTGTTTGTCTGAGGAGGCTTTACAAATAGCTGAGGAAAGCAGAGAAGCAAAAACAAGAGGGAAAGTGAAAATATACCCAACTGAAGGCAGAGTTTGAAAGAATAGCAAGGAGAGATAAGAAGGCTTTCTTAAATGAACAATGCAAAGAAAGAGAGAAAAACAATAAAGTGGGAAAGACTAGAGACGTCCCCAAGAAAATGAGAGATATCAAGGGAACATTTCATGTAAGGATAGGCACAATAAAGGGGAGAAATATTAAGGACCTAATAAAAGGAGAAGAGATTAAGAAAGCATGGCAAGAATACACATAACTATACAAAAAAGGTCCTAATCACCCAGATAACCACGATGGTGTGATCACTCACCTAGAGCTAGATATCCTGGAGTGAGAACTCAAGTGGGCCCTAGGAAGCATCACTAAGAACAAAGTTATTGGAGGAGATGGAATTAAGGCTGAGCTACTTCAAATCCTAAAAGATGATGCTGTTAAAGTGCTGCACTCAATATGTCAGCAAATTTGGAAAACTCAGCAGTGGATATCAGACTGGAAAAATGTGTTTCCATTCCAATCCCAAAGAAGGGCAATGCCAAAGAATGTTCAAGCTACCACACAATTGTGTTCATTTCACATGATACCAAGGTAATACTCAAAATTGTTCAAACTAGGCTTCAGCAGTATGTGAAACAAAATCTTTCCAATGTACAAGCTGGTTTTGGATAGGCAGAGAAACTAGAGATCAAATTGACAACATTCATCAGATCATAGAAAAATCAAGGGAATTCCAGAAAAACATCTACTTCTTCTTCATATACTATGGTAAAACCTTTGACTATGTGAATCACAAAAAAAAAAAAAAACTGTGGAAAATTCTTAAAAAGATGGGAATACCAGAGCCCTTACCTGTCTCCTGAGAAACCTGTATGCAGGTCAAAAAGTAACAGTTAGAACTGGACATGGAACAATGGACTGGTTCAATATTGGGAAAGAAATACATTAAGGTTGTATATTGTCACCCTGATTATTTAACTTCTGTACACAATGCATCACGAGAAAAGCCAGGCTGAAGGAATCACAAGCTAAAATCAAGATTTCCAGGAGAAATATCAATAACCTCAGATATGCATATGATACCATTCTAATGGCAGAAATTGAAGAGTAACTAAAGAGCCGCTTGCTGAAGGTAAAAGAAAAGAGTACAAAGCTGGCTTAAAACTCAACTTTCCAGATACTAAGATCAAGACATCCAGTCCCATCACTTCATGGCAAATAGAAAGGTAAAAATTGGAAGAAATGACAAATTTTATTTTTGTGTGCTCCAAAATCACTGTGAAAGGTGCCCATAGCCATGAAATTAAAAGATATTTGCTCCTTAGAAGGAAAACCTTGACAAACCTAGTCTGTGTGTACTTAGTCACTTAGTCGTGTTGGATTCTTTGTGACCCTTTGACTGCAGCCCACCAGGCTCCTCTGTCTATGGAATTTTTCAGGCAAGAATACTGGAGTGGGTTGCCATTTCCTTCTCCAAGTGATCTTCCCAATCCAAGGACCGAAACCATGTCACCTGTGTCTCGTCTCCTGCATTGTAGGCAGATTATTTAACCAATGACTTAAATGACATATTATAAAGCAGAGAGGTCACTTTGCCTACAAAGGTCTATGCAGTCAAAGCTATTTTTTAAAATTTTAATTGGAGGCTACTTTACAATATTGTGGTGGGTTTTGCCATACATTCACATGAATCAGCCATGGATGCACATGTGTTTCCCCATCCTGACCCTCCCTCACACCTCCCTCCACATCCCTTCCCTCAGGGTCATCCCAGTGCACCAGCCCTGAGCACCCTGCCTCATACCTCGAACCTGGACTGGCAATCTATTTCACATATGATAATATGCATGTTTCAATGCTATTCTTTCAAATCATCCCACCCTTGCCTTCTCCCACAGAGTCCAACAGTCTGTTCTTTACATCTGTGTCTCTTTTGCTGTCTCGCATGTAGGGTCATCCTAACCATCTTTCTAAATTTCATATATATGCATTAATATACTGTATTGGTGTTTTTCTTTCTGACTTCACTCTGTTTAATAGGCTCTAGTTTCATCCATCTCATTAGAACTGACTCAAATTCATTCCTTTTAATGGCTGAGTAATATTCCATTGTGTATATGTACCACAACTTTCTTATTCATTCATCTGCCAATGGGCATCTAAGTTGCTTCTGTGTCCTGGTTATTGTAAACAGTGATGCAATGAACATTGGGGTACACATGTCTCTTTCAATTCTGGTTTCCTCAGTGTGTATGCCCCACAGTGGGATTGCTGGATTGTATGGCAGTTCTATTTCCAGTTTTTTAAGGAATCTCCACACTGTTCTCCATAGTGGCTGTACTAGTTTGCATTCCCACCAACAGTGAAAGAGGATTTCTTTTTCTCTGCACCTTCTCCAGCATTTATTGTTTATAGACATTTTGATAGCAGCCATTCTGACCGGTGAGATGGTACCTCATTGTGGTTTGATTTGCATTTCTCTGATAATGAGTGATATTGAGCACTTTTTCATGTGTTTGTTAGCCATCTGTACATCTTCTTTGGAGAAATGTCTTTTTGGCTTTTTGGCCCATTTTTTGATTCAGTCATTTATTTTTCTGGAATTGAGCTTCAGGAGATGCTTGTATATTCTTGAGATTAATTTGTTGTCAATTGCTTCATTTTTTTTCCCCCATTCTGAAGGCTGTCTTTTCACATTGCTTATAGTTTCCTTCATTGTGCAAAAATTTTTAAGTTTAGTTAGGTCCCATTTCTTTATTTTTACTTTTATTTCCTTTACTCTGGGAGGTGGGTCATCGAGAATCCTGCTATGATTTACATCAGAGACTGTTTTGCCTATGTTTTCCTCTAGGAGTTTTACATTTTCTGGTCTTACATTTAGATCTTTAATCCATTTTGAGTTTATTTTTGTGTATGGTATTAGAAAGTGTTCTAGTTTCATTCTTTTACAAGTGGTTGACCAATTTTCCCAGAACCACTTATTAAAGAGATTGTTTTTTCTCCATTATACTTGCCTTCTTTGTCAAGGATAAGGTGTCCATAGGTGCGTGAATTTACCTCTGGGCTTTCTATTTTTTTCCATTGATCTATGTTTCTGTCTTTGTGCCAGTATCATATTGTCTTAATGACTGTAGCTTTGTAGTATAGCCTGAAGTCAGGCAGGTTGACTCCTCCAGTTCTATTCTTCTTAGATTGCTTTTGCTATTCGAGGCTTTTTGTAATTCCATAAAAATTGTGAAATTATTGTTCTAATTCTCTGAAAAATACCATTGGTAGCTTGATAGGGATCGCATTGAATCTATAGATTACCTTGGGAGTATACTCATTTTCACTATATTATAGAGTCTTCTGATCCATGAACATGGTATATTTCTCCATTTTTTGTGTCATCTTTGACTTCTTTCATCAGTATTTTATAGTTTTTTTATATATAGATATTTTCTTTCTTTAGGTAGATTTATTCCTAAGTATTTTATTCTTTTCGTTGCAATGGTGAATAGAATTGTTTCCTTAATTTTTATTTCTGTTTTCTAATTTTTTGTGTTTAGGAATGCAAGGGATTTATGTGTGCTAATTTTATATCTATCAACTTTACTATATTCATTGATTAGCTCTAGTAGTTTTCTGGTGGTGTCTTTAGGGTTTCCAATGTAGAGGATCATGTCATCTGCAAACAGTGAGAGTTTTGTTTCTTCTTTTCCAATCTCGATTCCTTTTATTTCTTTTTATTCTCTGATTGCTGTGGCCAAAACTTCCAAAACTATGTTGAATAACAGTGGTGAGAGTGGGCATCCTAGTCTTGTTCATGACTTTAACAGAAATGCTTTCAATTTTTCACTATTGAGGAAAATGTTTGCTGTGGGTTTATCATATATGGCTTTTATTATGTTGAGATATGTTCCTTCAATGCCTGCTTTCTGGAACGTTTTTATCAGGGAATCTTCCCGACCCAAGGATCGAACCCAGGTCTCACGCATTATAGACAGACGCTTTACCGTCTGAGCCACAAGGGTTAGAGATTAAATGGATGCTAGATTTTGTCAAAGGCTTTCTCTGCATCTATTGAGAGAATCATATGGTTTTTATTTTTCAATTTGTTAATATGGTGTATCATTGATTGATTTGCAAATATTGAAGAATCTTTGCATCCATGGGATAAAGCCCACTTGGTCATGGTGTATGATATTTTTAATATGTTGTTGGATTCTATTTGCTAGAATTATGTTGAGGATTTTTGCATCTATGTTCATCAGTGGTACTGGCCTGTAGTTTTCATTTTTGTGTGTCATCCTTGTCTGATTTTGGTATTAGGGTGATGGTGGCCTCATAGAATGAGTTTGCAAGTTTACCTTCCTCTGCAA
This sequence comes from Bubalus kerabau, assembly GCF_029407905.1. NCBI lineage: Eukaryota > Metazoa > Chordata > Mammalia > Artiodactyla > Bovidae > Bubalus > Bubalus kerabau. The sequence goes on along the minus strand of NC_073647.1, from coordinate 53,376,146 downwards.
TTTTCTGGAAGAGTTTGAGTAGGATAGGTGTTAGCTCTTTTCTAAATTTTTCGTATAATTCATCTGTGAAGCCATCTGGTCCTGGGCTTTTATTAGTTGGAAGATTTCTGACTAAGAATTTGTCCATTTCTTCCAAGTTGTCCATTTTATTGGCATAGAGTTGCTGATAGTAGTCTCTTATGATCCTCTTATGATTTCTGTGTTGTCTGTTGTGATTTTCCATTTTCATTTCTAATTTTGTTGATTTGATTCTTCTCCCTTTGTTTATTGATGAGTGTGGCTAATGGTTGGTCTATTGTATTTATCTTCTTGAAGAAACAACTTTTAGCTTTGTTGATTTTTGCTATGGTGTTTTTTGTTTCTTTTCCATTTATTTCTGCCCTAATTTTGTGATTTCTTTCCTTCTACTAACCCTGGGGTTCTTCATTTCTTCCTTTTCTAGTTGCTTTAGATGTAGAATTAGGTTCTTTGATTTCTCTCCTGTTTCTTGAGGTAGGCTTGTATTACTATGAACCTTCCCTTTAGCAGTGCTTTTACTGAAACCCATAGGTTTTGGGTTGTTTTCTTTTCATTTTCATTCCTTTCTATGCATATTTTTATTTCTTCTGTTATTTGTTGTTTAATCAGAAGTGTGTCATTTAGCTTCCATATGTTTGTATTTTTAATAGTTTTTTTTTCCCCTGTAGTTGACATCTAATCTTACCACATTGTGATCAGAAAAGACGCTTGAAATGATTTTAATTTTTTTGAATTTACCAAGGCTAGATTTATGACCCAGGATGTGATCTATCCCAGAGAAGGTTCCTTGTGCGCTTGAGAAAAAGGTGAAATTCATTGTTTCAGGGTGAAATGTCCTATAGGTATCAATTAGGTCTAACTGGTCCATTGTATCATTTAAAGTTTGTGTTTCCTTGCTATTTTTCTGCTTAGTTGATCTATCCATAGGTGCGAGTGGGGTATTAAAGTCCCCACTGTTATTGTGTTACTGTTAATTTCCCCTTTCATATTTATTAGCATTTGCCTTACATATTGCAGTGCTCCTATATTGGGTACATATATATTTATAATTGTTATATCCTCTCCTTGGATTGATCCTTTCATCATTATGTAGTGTCCTTCTTTGTCTCTTTTCACAGCCTTTGTTTCAATGTTTATTTTATATGATATGAGTATTGCTACTCCTGCTTTCTTTTGGTCTCCATTTCCATGAAATATCTTTTTCCAGCCCTTCACTTTCAGTCTATATGTGTCCTTAGGTTTGAGGTGGGTCTCTTGTAGACAGCATATATAGGGGTCTTGTTTTTGTATCCATTCAGCCAGTCTTTGTGTTTTGGTTGGGGCATTCAACCCATTTATATTTAAGGTAATTATTGATAAATATGATCCTGTTATCATTTACTTTGTTGTTTCAGGTTTGAGTTTATAAACCTTTTCTGTGTTTCATGTCTAGAAAAGATCCTTTAGCATTTGTTGGAGACCTGGTTTGCTGGTGCTGAATTCTCTCATCTTTTGCTTGTCTGTAAAGTTTTTGATTTCTCCTTCATATTTGAATGAGATCCTTGCTGGGTACAGTAATCTGGTTGTAGGTTTTTCTCTTTCATCACTTTAAGTATGTCCTGCCCTTCCCTTCTGGCCTGAAAAGTTTCTATTGAAATATCAGCTGTTATCCTTATGTGGATCCCCTTGTGTAGTATTTGTTGTTTTTCCCTTGCTGCTTTTAATCTTTGGTCTTTGTGTTTGATTTTCGTTAATATGATTAGTATGTGTCTTGGGGTATTTTGTCTTGGATTTATCCTGTTTGAGGCTCTCTGGGTTTCTTGGACTTGGGTAGCTATTTCCTTCCTCATTTTAGGGAAGTTATCAACTATTATCTCCTCAAGTATTTTCTCACGACCTTTCTTTTTGTCTTCTTCTTCTGGGACTCCTATTATTCTAATGTTTGGGCATTTAACATTGTCCCAGATGTCTCTGAGATTGTTCTCATTTCTTTTAATTCTTTTCTTTTTTCTTCTCTGCTTCATTTATTTCCACCATTCTTTTTTCCACCTCACTTTTCCTAGCTTCTGCCTCAGTTATTCTACTGTTGGTTCCCTCCAGAGTGTTTTTGATCTCATTTACTGCATTATCCATTATTGATTGACTCTTTTTTGTTTCTTCTAGGTCCTTGTTAAACTTTTCTTGCATCTTCTCAATCCTTGTAACTCCATTTTGTTTTCAAAATTTTGAATCATTTTTTACCATCATTATTCTGAATTCTTTTTCAGGTAGACTCCCTATCTCCTCCTCTTTTGTTTCCTTTGTTGGGCTTTTATCGTGTTCTTTACCAGCTGAGTATTTATCTGCCTTTTCATCTTGTTTATATTGCTGTGTTTCAGGTGGCCTTTCTGTATTCTGGCAGTTTGTGATTCCCCTTTATTGTGGAGGTTCCTCACTGTGGGTGAGGTTGTACGGGTGGCTTGTCAAGGTTTCCTGGTTACGGAAGCTTGTGTCAGTGTTCTGGTGGGTGGAGCTGGATCTCTTCTCTCTGGAGTGCAATTAAGTGCCCAGTAGTGAATTTTGAGGTGTCTATGGGTTTGGTGCGACTTTTGGCCTCCTGTATTTTTGTGCTCAGGGTTATGTTTCTGCTTTGTTGGAGAATTAGCTTGTTATGTCTTGCTCTGAAACTTGTTTGCTCTTGGGTGGAGCTTGGTTTCAGTGTAGGTATGCAGGCTTTTCGATGTGCTTTTGGAGTTGGTGATGGACAGGGAGGCTTGGCATATTGCGGTTCATGGGGTTGCAAAGAGTTGTACATGACTGAGCGACTGAAATGAACTGAACTTTGTCAATTAATGTTCCCTGGAGTCAGGAGTTTTCTGGTGTTTTCAAGTTTTGGATTTAGGCCTGCTGCCTCCGGCTTTCAGCCTTATTCTTATAGTAGCCTCAAGACTTCTCCATCCATACAGCACCAATGATAAAACATCTAGGTTAATGGTGAAAGGATTCTCCACAGTGAGGGACACCCAGAGAGGTTCACAGAGTTACATGAAGAAGGAATGAGGGAGGTAGTAGATAGAGATGACCAGGTGGAGAAGAGGGGGAATCAAAAGGGGAGAGAGCAGTCTGGCCAGTAACCAATTCCTTATTTGCTCTCCACAGTCTGGGCCACTCACAGAGGCTCACGGAGTTTCATAAAGAAAAGAGGGAGGAAAGAGATAGAAGTAACCAGGAGTAGAGGAGGGGGAGTCAAAAGGAGAGGGACCAATCTAGCCTGTGATCAGTTCCCTAAGTTTTCTCCACAGCCCAGAACACCTGGAGAGATTCACAGAGTTAAGTAGAGAAGAGAAGGGGGAGGGAGGAGATAGAGATTATCTGGGGGAGAAAAAGGAGAGTCAAAAGGGGAGAGAGGAATCAAGCCAGTAATCACACTCTTAATTAAAAATGGGTACTGAAGATTGGATTATTAAAGGTACAGAATTGATAACAAATATCAAAAAGGAAAGATTAAAAATCTAGGGTAGAGGATAGACACTCAAAAATACAATATTAACAAAACAAAACAAAATCTCAAAGTTATATAAAAAATATGGAATTTGCTTTAAAAAATAGAGTGCTTTTTTCAAGGTAATACTAGGTTTTAAAAATGAAAAAGGAGTAATAAAGAACTTAAAAAATTAGAAAATAAAAAATGATTATAGTAAAATATATCTAGGAATTTCTCTGGAGATTTTGAGGGCAGTGTGGGGTCAGTTCAGTTTCAGATATTTCTTTGTTCCACGTTACACTTCTTCTCAAGGTCTATAGGTCCCTTCCAATGTAGCCAGTGCTAACTACAGGGCTTAAATCTGTTGCACCTGTCACTTACAAAGCCTCTTTGTTTATTTTGGCTTCCTCTGTTTGCAAGTCTCTTCAGTATCTAACTTCCACCCTGACACAAGGGGGCAAAGGTAGTCATTTATTTAGGCTCACTTGTTCAATTGTGCTGCGGGGAGGGATGAACACTGCAAACAAATATCACTGTCATGTGTGTGGAGTGCTTGCAGTGTCTGGGCCACACTGGGTTTGCTTCCACACACGGTGTATGTGCTTTCTTGGTCTACACTGCTCAGGCTCCAAGTTGCTCTGCAGGCAAACTGTCTAAGGTGGGCCCTGCATTTCATGCACTTCCCAGTTCTACCCCACTCAGGTTCAGGTTCTTGGGTACTCCACAAAGGCACAAACTCAGTTGGACCTGTGTTTTGTGCCTTTCCCAGGTCTGAGCAGCTCAGGCAACCAGGTGCTTGGTGAGCACACTCTCCACAGTTACAGGGTATCTTATCACCTCCCTGGTCCCAGCCACTCGGTTTCCTGGGTACACTGCATGAGTGTCATCTCAGGTGTACCATGTGTCTTCTCTGGAGAGCTGATCTCTGGCTGTGACCCTCCTGGTGTATGTCAACTGTCCAGGATCCCAGGAAGACTTGGTTAGAAACTGGAAACCTGTTTGCAGTTTGGTAGGGGATGCCGTATCTGGGGCCGAATTTTCAGGTTTCCGGCTCTGGCTGCAGTCCACCTGCCTTCCTGTCTCCTGTGGGGGATGGGCCAGTCCACAGCTGGCTAGCTCTCTTCTGGTATTCGCTCAGTCCTTTGTTCTGTGAGCAAGCCCAGCAGTGCCTTAGGTTAGAGCTTTTCGAGGCAAAAATTCTCTCTGTCTCTTTCCTCTCCGACCCCGCCCGTGCCCTGCTCTGGCTATCCCACGGTTTGGGTTGCTATCTCACGTTAGCTCCCTCAGATTGCCCTCGGGGTATTCAGGCCCCGTCCCAATGTAGTCCGTGCCTCCCTGTTCAGCCCCCGTTTGCTGGTGCCTGAGGCAAGCATCTGGGCTATTTCTCCACTGGAAGTTTCCATTAGGTGCATAATCTATGAGCTTTATTTATTTATTTTTTCCTACTGGTTATGTTGCCCTCTGAGATTCCAAAACTCCCACAGACCTGCAGGTGAGAGGGTTTCCTGGTGTTTGAAAACATCTCTTTTAAGACTCCCTCCCCAGGACGGGTATCCATTCCTAACTCTTTTGTCTCCCTTTTTATCTTTTATCTTTTGTCCTACCTCCTTTTGAAGACAATGGGATGCCTTTCTGGGTGCCTGGTATCCTCCACCAGTGTTCAGAAGTTGTTTTGTATTTGCTCAGTGTTCAAATTATCTTTCAATGAATTTGTGGAGTAGAACGTGGTCTCCCCGTCCTATTCCTCCACCATCTTAGGACCGCCCTAAGGGTACAATTTTTCAAATCATCATGTATTGATGTGAGAATTGGACCATAAAGAAATCTGAGTGCCAAAGAATTGATACTTTCAAATTGTGGTGCCGTAGAAAACTTTTGAGAGTCCTTTGGACTGCATGGAGATCAACCCAGTAAATCCTAGTGGAAATCAAGCCTGGATATTTATTGTAAGGACTGTTGCTGAAGCTGAAGCTCTAATACTTTGGTCACTTGATGCAAAGAATTGACTCAATGGAAAAGACCCTGATGCTGGGAAAGACTGAGGGCAGGAGGAGAAGGGGTGACAGAGGATGAGGTGATTAGATAGCATCACTGACTCAATGGACATGAGTTTGAGCAAACTCCAGGAGATAGTGAAGAACAGGAGAAACTGGCTGCTGTAGTACATGCGGCAGCAAAGAGTCAGACACAACTTAATCACTGAACAACAACAGCAGAAAGTTAATTTTTATTTTGTTCCTAGCATAGGGTCTTGCACACTGAATAAAGAAGGAACTTTTTTTGTAATTTTTAAGCTAAATAAGCCTATTAAGTTTTTTCTAAATTTATCATGTTTAATTATCAGCATTTGTCTAGATTTATGTATGAATTTGGGTAGTTTCCTTCTCTGTCTATGCACTGTTTATGCAGTGCCTATGCACTGGTTTAAATAAAATATATATTATTTGTTTCTTGAAAGTTTGAAAGAATTTATATTCATTTTAATCTAGCCCCACAATTCTGGTTTGGGGAATAGATGTTTGAAAATTTTTCAAATGTTTAACTGCTGGGGCAAAGTTCAAAACCAGCTCTACTATTTATTAGCTCTGTGATCTTGGGAAAGAATTTCTCCCTTATCTCTAAAATACAGAGAATGATAATATCAAACTTACAGGTTTTTTTGAGGATTAAATATGTGAAAAGCACTTAGCAAGTGTTTAGAAAGAAAGTAATTTTCTTTGTGAGTTATACAGATGATTACTATTTAAAATTTGCCATAATCTTTTGAACAGAGTGTACATTTTCAGTTTAAAAAGTACCAAATAGATAGATAAATAAGGCTAGATAGCTTTTTCTAGGGTCAGTTTTGCAACTGAATGAATCTCTTCAATATAATTTTTGGTGATTAAAAATCCTAGAACACTGAGAAATTATCCTTTTTTTTTAAATTTTATTTTATTTTTTAAACTTTACATAATTGTATTAGTTTTGCCAAATATCAAAATGAATCCACCACAGGTATACATGTGTTCCCCATCCTGAACCCTCCTCCCTCCTCCCTCCCCACACCATCCCTCTGGGTCGTCCCAGTGCACCAGCCCCAAGCATCCAGTATCGTGCATCGAACCTGGACTGGCGACTCGTTTCATACATGATATTTTACATGTTTCAATGCCATTCTCCCAAATCTTACCACCCTCTCCCTCTCTCTCAGAGTCCATAAGACTGTTCTATACATCAGTGTCTCTTTTGCTGTCTCGTACACAGGGTTATTGTTACCATCTTTCTAAATTCCATATATATGCGTTAGTATACTGTATTGGTGTTTTTCTTTCTGGCTTACTTCACTCTGTATAATAGGCTCCAGTTTCATCCACCTCATTAGAACTGATTCAAATGTATTCTTTTTAATGGCTGAGTAATACTCCATTGTGTATATGTTCATCGCAGCACTGTTTATAATAGCCAGGACATGGAAGCAACCTAGATGTCCATCAGCAGATGAATGGATAAGAAAGCTGTGGTACATATACACAATGGAGTATTACTCAGCCATTAAAAAGAAATTATCCTTTTTATGTGGACGTCTGCACTTGATTTTGTGTGTTTCAAAAAAATGCATCTGCACTCAATTTTTCAGTGTATTTCAAAAGAATTTTTTTCAAAGCTTTCTCCTTTTTCTCTATGAGACTTCTTAATAACTTGACCTATTTGACCTGATTTGACAATTTGAATTCTTTCTTCTGAGCTACGAATATACTGATATATCCAGTGATTTTAATTCTGTATTATATTCCAGATCTAGAAGTCATAAACTGGGGGCTTATAGTTTTTCAGAGTGAATTTACTTTCACATTCACCAGAGTCCCCATAATCATTTAATATTTTCCACTTAAAGGACTTCACATATTTACATTTCCCATTTCCTATCTGATGAGTTTGCTATACCTGGCCTAAGTGAATCAGCATTGTTAGTGGGTTTAAGTTCCTTCCAAATGTATATAAAATTATTTTTCACATTTTTCCATGAAATAGATGATCAGTATATGAAATTTATTTCCTTATACACTTGGGAATAAATGCAAAGGAGCTGACTAGGGCAGGTAGAAGCTTCAAGCATATCTCCTTCAGTCAGTTGGTGATGGGAGTACATGTTATTCCTTGCAAGCCTGGAGGCTTTTCTACAAACATAAATGTCTGAAGATGGCTAACTAAATTTTAAGAGGGCAGGATGAGTCAGTTTTCAGCAAGTATGTAATTGCTTTGGCATGAAGTGTCACATGTCTGTTCCGGGAGGAATAAGGGTCAGAAGTGGACAGGCCTCCTCTTGCTACATGGCTGGGATTAAAGTTCCTCAAATGAGACATTTTTGAGAAGTCTTATCATGCAGTTTCTGTGGCTTTCTTATTTAGAAGGGCTGCTACTGCCAGCCTGACAAATGGGACTCTTTCAAGCTCTCTACGTGACTTTTTCATATAATTATTCTGATTCATTCCCAGGATAAAGATAAGTGTACAGAAATATTTTCTACCTGATCAGGTAGACAATTTTTTTGTGGGTATCCCAGTTTACAATCAGTTGATGACTGGGGCTGGAATAATTTTGAAATTTTCCTCACTCGCACGAATGGCAGTTGATGCTGACTGCTGCATGGGACCTAAATGATAACTGTCAGCTTAAGTATTATGAGAAGGCTTCTCAATGTGGCTTGGGCTTCCTTATAGACTGATAGCTGACTTCCAGTAGTAGCTACTGGCCCATGAGGAAGACAAGTAGAAATTTTATTCTCTTATCAAGAATAAAGCATATTCTTGAACCTCATATAACATCACTTACACTATATGTAACATCACTTCATCAGGCCAGTAACAAAGACCCACCCAAGTTCAACAGGAGGGAATATAGGTTCTGTCTCTTGATAGGGTTGTTGTGAGAATATGAAAGAGTGTGTAGGACTATAAATATTATTGCAGTCCTTGGAAAATACTATCTGCTATAGGAATCCAAGGGAAGTAGCTTAAGAGAGTAGTTAAGGATAGTTCAATCTCTGACAGTTACCACACGTATGAGCTTAGTAGGTAAATCATTCTACCTTTCTAAGGATGGTTTCCTCATCTATAAAGTGGGGATAACAAGTTCTAATCTATAGGGCTAGCATAAGGGTTAAATGGGATAATGCATTTAAAGTGCTTGGTATGTTGTTAATGCTTAGTTATTACTATTATTAATATTGTATGACATAGAGTCATTCAATCTGCCAATATAATTTTCTTCATTATTGGAAATGTTCCATATTTTCATTGTTCACTTGGTAGCCTTTAGCCACATATGGCTATGGACCTCTTTAAAGGTGACTAGTGCAACCTATTCCAAGGCCAAATTAGCCTGCTACTCCAGGTGTTTCTTGACTTCCTACTTTTGCATTCCAGGCCCCTATAATGAAAAGGACATCTTTTTTGGGTGTTAGTTCTAAAAGGTCTTGTAGGTCTTCATAGAACCGTTCAACTTCAGCTTCTTCAGCATTACTGATTGGGGCATAGACTTGGATTACTGTGATATTGAATGGTTTGCCTTGGAAACGAACAGAGATAATTCTGTTGTTTTTGAGATTGCATCCAAGTACTGCATTTTGGACTCTTTTGTTGACAATCATGGCTACTCCATTTCTTCAGAGGGATTCCTGCCCGCAGTAGTAGATATAATGGTCATCTGAGTTAAATTCACCCATTCCAGTCCATTTTAGTTTGCTGGTTCCTAGAATGTCAACATTCACTCTTGCCATTTCTTGTTTGACCACTTCCGATTTGCCTTGATTCATGGACCTGACATTCCAGGTTCCTATGCAATATTGCTCTTTACAGCATCAGACCTTGCTTCTATCACCAGTCATATCCACTGGTGATGTGGTGGGTATTGTTTTTGCTTTGGCTCCATCCCTTCATTCTTTCTGGAGTTATTTCTCCATTGATTTCCAGTAGCATATTGGGCACCTACTGACCTGGGTAGTTTCTCTCTCAGTATCCTATCATTTTTCCTTTTCATACTGTTCATGGGTTTCTCAAGGCAAGAATACTGAAGTGGTTTGCCATTCCCTTCTCCAGTGGACCACATTCTGTCAGATCTCTCCACCATGACCCACCCATCTTGGGTTGCCCCACAGGCATGGCTTAGTTTCATTGAGTTAGACAAGGCTGTGGTCCTAGTGTGAATAGATTGACTAGTTTTCTGTAAGTATGGTTTCAGTGTGTCTGCCCTCTGATGTCCTCTTGCAACACCTACCGTCTTACTTGGGTTTCTCTTACCTTGGGCACAGGGTATCTCTTCACGGCTGCGCCAGCAAAGCGCAGCCACTGCTCCTTACCTTGGATGAAGGGTATGTCCTCACCGCCACCCTTCCTGACCTTCAAAGTGGGATAGCTCCTCTAGGCCCTCCTGCACCCATGCAGCCACTATTCCTTGGACATGGGGTTGGTCCTCCCGGCCGCTGTCCCTGGCCTTGGGAGTGGGGGCATGGGGTAGCTCCTCCCGGCTGCCTCCCCTGACCTCGGATGAGGGGTAGCTCCTCCCGGATGCCACCCCTGATCTCGGACGTGGGGTAGCTCCTCTTGGCCGCTGCCCCTGATCTCGGACGTGGGGTAGCTCCTCTCGGCCAATAACACAAGAGAACATTCTACACATGGACATCACCAGATGGTCAAAACCGAAATCAGACTGATTATATTCTTTGCAGCCAATTATGGAGAAGCTCTATACAGTCAACAAAAACAAGACCAGCAGCTGACTGTGGCTCAGACCATGAACTCCTTATTACCAAATTCAGACTTAAACTGAAGAAAGTAGGGAAAACCACTAGACCATTCAGGTATGACCTAAATCAAATCCCTTATGATTATACAGTAGAAGTGAGAAATAGATTTAAGGGCCTAGATCTGATAGATAGAGTGCCTGATGAACTATGGACTGAGGTTCGTGACATTGTACAGGAGACAGGGATCAAGACCATCTTCATGGAAAAATATACAAAAAAGCAAAATGGCTGTCTGGGGAGGCCTTACAAATAGCTCTGAAAAGAAAAGAAGTGAAAAGCAAAGGAGAAAGGAAAGATATAAGCATCTGAATGCAGAGTTCCAAAGAACAGCAAGAAGAGATAAGAAAGCCTTCCTCAGTGATCAATGCAAAGAAATAGAGGAAAACAAAGAATGGAAAAGACTAGCGATGTCTTCAAGAAAATTAGAGATACCAAGGGAAAATTTCATGCAAAGATGGGCTCGATAAAGGACAAAAATGGTATGGACCTAACAGAAGCAGAAGATATTAAGAAGAGATGACAAGAACACACAGAAGAACTGTACAAAAAATATCTTCACAACTCAGATAATCACGATGATGTGATCACTGACCTAGAGCCAGACATTCTGGAATGTGAAGTCAAGTGGGCCTTAGAAAGCATCACTACAAACAAAGCTAGTGGAGGTGATGGAATTCCAGTTGAGCTATTGCAAATCCTGAAAGATGATGCTGTGAAAGTGCTGCACTCAATATGCCAGGAAATTTGGAAAACTCAGCAGTGGCCACAGTGCTGGAAAAGGTCAGTTTTCATTCTAATTCCAAAGAAAGGCAATGCCAAAGAATGCTCAAACTACCGCACAATTGCACTCATTTCACACGCTAATAAAGTAATGCTCAAAATTCTCCAAGCCAGGCTTCAGCAATACGTAAACCATGAACTTCCAGATGTGCAAGCTGGTTTTAGAAAAGGCAGGTGAACCAGAGATCAAATTGCCAACATCCGCTGGGTCATGGAAAAAGCAAGAGAGTTCCAGAAAAACATCTATTTCTGCTTTATTGACTATGCCAAAGACTTTGTGTGGATCACAATAAACTGTGGGAAATTCTGAAAGAGATGGGAAAACAAGACAACTTGACCTGCCTCTTGAGAAATCTGTATGCAGGTCAGGAAACAACAGTTAGAACTGGACATGGAACAACAGACTTGCTCCAAATAGGAAAAGGAGTACGTCAAGGCTGTATATTGTCACCCTGCTTATTTAACTTCTATGCAGAGTACATCATGAGAAACGCTGGACTGGAAAAAAAAAAAACACAAGCTGGAATCAAGATTTCCGGGAGAAATATCAATAACCTCAGATATGCAGATGACACCACCCTTATGGCAGAAAGTGAAGAGGAACTCAAAAGCCTCTTGATGAAAGTGAACGTGGAGAGTGAAAAAGTTGTTGGCTTAAAGCTCAACATTCAGAAAACGAAGATCATGGCATCCGGTGCCATCACTTCATGGGAAATAGATGGGGAAAGAGTGGAAACAGTGTCTGACTTTGTTTTTTTGGGCTCCAAAATCACTGCAGATGGTGACTGCAGCCATGAAATTAAAAGACGCTTACTCCTTGGGAGGAAAGTTATGACCAACCTAGGTAGCATATTCAAAAGCAGAGACATTACTTTGTCAACAAAGGTCTGTCTAGTCAAGGCTATGCTTTTTCCAGTGGTCTTGTATGGATGTCAGAGTTGGACTGTGAAGAAGACTGAGCGCCAAAGAATTGATGCTTTTGAACTGTGGTGTTTGAGAAGACTCTTGAGAGTCCCTTGGCCTGCATTGAGGTCCAACCAGTCCATTGTGAAGATCAGCCCTGTGATTTCTTTGGAAGGAATGATGCTGAAGCTGAAACTCCAGTACTTTGGCCACCTCATGCGAAGAGTTGACTCATTGGAAAAGACTCTGATGCTGGGAGGGATTGGGGGCAGGAGGAGAAGGGGACTACAGAGAATGAGATGGTACCATATTGTGGTTTTTATTGGCATTTCTCTGACAATGAGTGATGTTGAACACTTTTTCATGTGTTTGTTAGCCATCTGTATGTCTTCTTTGGAGAAATGTGTGTTTAGTTGTTTGGTCCATTTTTTTATTGGGTCGTTTGTTTTTCTGGTATTGAACTTCATGATCTGCTTGTACATTTTTGAGATTAATTCTTTGTTGGTTGCTTTGTTTGCTATTATTTTCTCCTATTCTAATGGCTTTCTTTTCACCTTGCTTATAGTTTCCTTCATTGTGCATAAGCTGTTAAGTTTAATTAGATCCAATTTTATTTTTACTTTTATTTCCATTACTCTGGGAGGTGGGTCATAGAGGTTTATGCTGTGATATAAATCAGAGAGTGTTTTGCCTATGTTTTCCTCTAGGAGTTTTATAGTTTCTGGTCTTACATTTAGAACTTTAATCCATTTTGAGTTTATTTTTGTGCATGGTGTTAAAAAGTTTTCTAGTTTCATTGTTTAACACATGGTTGGACAGTTTTCCCAGTACCACTTATTAAAGAGATTGTCCTTTCTCCACTGAAAAATTTTGCCTCCTTTGTCAAAAATAAGGTGTCCATAGGTATGTGGATTTATCTCTGAGCTTTCTATTTTGTTCCATTGATCTATATTTCTGTCTTTGTGCCAGTACCATACTGTCTCGATGGCTGTAGCTTTGTAGTATAGTCTGAAGTCAGGCAGGTTGATTCCTTCATTTACATTCTTTTTTCTCAAGATTGCTTTGGTTATTCGAGGTTTTTGTATTTCCATACAAATTTTGAAATTATTTGTTCTAGTTCTGTGAAAAATAAAGTTGGTAGCTTCATAGAGATTGCTTTGAATCTATAGATTGCTTTGGGTAGTATACTCCTTTTCATAATGTTGATTCTTCTGATCCATGGATGTGGTATATTTTTTCCATCTAAATGTGATATCTTTGATTTCTTTCATCAGTGTTTTATAGTTTTCAATATATAGGTCTTTTGTTTCTTTAGGTATATTTATTCCCAAGTATTTCATTCTAATAATTGCAATGGTAAATGGGATTGTTTCCTTAATTTCTCTTTCTGTTTTCTCATTGTTAGTGTATAGAAATGCAAGTGATTTCTGTGTTTTGTACCCTGAAATGTTACTATATTCCTTGATTAGCTTTAGTAATTTCTGGTGGTATCATTAGGGTTTTATTTGTAGAGGATCATGTCATCTGCAATCAGTTAGTTTTAATTCTTCTTTTCCAATCTGAATTCCTCTTATTTCTTTTTCTTATCTGATTTATGTGGCTAAAACTTCCAAAACTATGTTTAAAACTATGTTAAACTTCCAAAACTAGATTCAATACAATCCCTATCAAGCTGCCAACAGTATTTTTCACAGAACTATAACAAGTAATTTCACAATTTGTATGAAAATACCAAAAAACCTCCAATAGCCACAGCAATCTTGAGAAAGAACAATGGAAATGAAGGAATCAACCTGCCTGACTTCAGACTAGCTACAAAGCTTCAGTCATCAAGACAGTATGGTACTGGCACAAAGACAGAAATATAGATCAGTGGAACAAAATAGAAAGTCCAGAGATAAGTCCACATACCTATGGACACCTTGTATTTGACAAAGGAGGCAAAAATATACAATGGAGAAAGGAAAACTAGTTCCTAAAACTTCCAAAACTAAGTGTTGGCAGTAGACACCCTTTTCTATTTCCTGGCTTTATGGGAAATGCTTTCAATTTTTCAGTATTGAGGATAATGTTTGCTGTGGGTTAATCATATATGGCTTTTATTATGTTGAGGTATTTTCCTTCTATGCCTGCTTTCTGGGGAGTCTTTGTCATAAATGGGTGTTGAAATTTGTCAAAGGCTTTCTCTGCATCTATTGAGATAACCATATGGTTTTTATCTTTCAATTTGTTAATGAGCTGTATCACACTGATTGATTTGCAAATACTGAAGAATCTTTGAATCCTTGGGATATAATCCATTTGGTCATTATGTATGATCTTTTTAATATGTTGCAGAATTTTGAGCATTACTTTACTAGTATGTGAGATGAGTGCAATTGTGCGGTAGTTTGAGCATTCTTTGGCATTGCCTTTCTTTGGGATTGGAATTAAAACTGACCTTTTCCAGTCCTGTGGCCACTTCTGCTTCATTGACTATGTCAAAGCCTTTGATAATGTGGATCAAAACAAACTGTGGAAAATTATTAAAGAAATGGGAATACCAAACCACCTTATCTGCCTCCTGAGAAATCTGTATGCAGGTCAAGAAGCAAATGTTAGAACCGGACATGGGACAATGGTTCCAAATTGGGAAAGGAGTACATCAAGGCAAGGACAGTTGTAAGCAGAGAATATTTGGAAGGTTTTTTGACCAAAGAATTATATATATTTTTTCCTTTCTTAATATCTGTATCAGTAGTAAACCTGATAATTTGATCACTTGGTGTCTATATCTTGTATCTACCTTCAGAGAAGCAGAAAGGAATTTTAGGTAATCAGTTTTTCAAATTCAATACTGTTTATCAGGACAAAAACTCAACATGACCCCTAAATCTTTCATCACATAAAATCGCATGGAAAGTAGTTTAAATACCTAATTATAAAAATACAGTATTTCATCTATTTTAAGGTACATATTTGTTTTTCATTTCCTAACATTTGAAATACAATGTGCCTTATAATTAACGGTGTTTTGCAATGGCTTGTAGACAGATGGTACTCATGACATGGATGCCACTCTCTGCAAATGTATAAGTTTGTCTTTCCTGATAAAAAGACCACATAGCTGGACTCCTAGAAGACTTATTCAATAAGTCATGTCAAAATAATTTGATGAATGGATATGAGCCCATTGGAATCTACTGGTAAAGTCAAAAAAGAGAGCTCATTAAAACTTACATAATAGGTGCCTGAGGCTACTGGGAAAATGCAGCAGATGATAATAGAATACTCCTAATCGTACAGAAGTCAATATTATGTGGTAAATATATGATTATAATTTGAAAAGCAATTCAGAACAGTTAGATCTTTCAGTTCTATCAGCAATTCAGTTAGATCTTTAGAACAAAGAAATGTTTTAATCAATTTACTTCACTTACGTTTCCCTTTTTATAAATATACAATAATGATAGTGTAAACTTTATATCTAAATAGGTATAACATTTTTCAATGAAATTTTTTAAAGTTATATGTGATAATGAAGTATTGTGTCAGTTGAATTGGCAATGTCATTTTCTCTCTTTGCAGTATATAAAATAATGATACATCATAAAATTGATGATATCTTAATAGAATTAAATATAAAATTAATAATAGAAATATTAATATTAGGAGAAAATTTGGTAAAGTATTTTGTATAAAAATAAGATGAGATAATGTTTATTAAGCTAGAAAGTGAATCCATAATCAGTAAAGCAAAATATGGTATTTTGATTGCTTAAAAAAATCACTTGAAAAGATACCATTAACAATGACAAAATATGAACAAACAGACTGAGAATAAGTATTTCCAAAATGTATACCAGAGTAAGAATAGCACTAATATACAAAGAGCTTTTAAAAATTGAAGATAAAAAATATGAAACATAACCCTGAAAAATCATTTAATTAAGCAAGATAGTTTAATAAAGAATTAGAATAGTCCCTTCATTTGTGAAGATCATACTGTAGAAATTCCATGCAAAGTCCTAAGTCTTGGCTAAAGTCTGAGTTCTGTCATCTACTACAATTATAAGTAAGTAATGGAGAACAGATACATTTAAACATCTGTTGTTTCTTAGTTTTAGAGAAAAAACAAAAGCTGTGTTGCTCATTTGAAAGGAACTATCACGATGATACAACTCTTTGGCCCATATCTGTTTCCTAAATTTTTCAACTCATTGTAATAGGAAAATGACTTTTTTAAGTAGTATAATCTATCCAGGGGAATTGTTTAGTTGCTAAGTCATGTTTGACTCTTTTGCAGCCCCATAGACTGTAGCCTATCAGGCTCCTCTGTCCATGTGATTTCCCAGGCAAGAATACTGGAGTGGGCTGCCATTTATACAGGGTAATGTGGCAGACTAAATATGCCAACACATTCTTTGATAGTATTCCTATTGAGAGGGAGGTTTATGACACTAGCCACAAATTTAGATGGATCTCCTGACTACTTTGGGCTTCCCTGGTGGCTCAGAGGTTAAAGCATCTGCCTAGAATGCGGGAGACCCAGGTTCGATCCCTGGGTCGGGAAGATCCCCTGGAGAAGGAAATGGCAACCCACTCCATTACTCTTGCCTGGAGAATCCCATGGAGGGAGAAGCCTGATAGGCTACAGTCCATGGGGTCGCAAAGAGTCGGACATGACTGAGTGACTTCAGTTTCACTTTCCTGACTACTTTGGCCATTAGAATATAGTAGAAACAATACTTTGCTGGATTCTAGACCCATTTTTTTTTTTTAAACCGGCAGCTTCTATTTCCTGTATTGCAGAATCCTTGTTCATGGAACCCTGAACCATAATGTTAAAAGAGCTACTACTATGCTGTATGCTGTAGGGTGATGTGCATAAGTTCTGAGATTACATTGAGAGAGAAGCCCAGATAAATGCAGCTTTCTAGCCATTGCATGCAAGATGACATGTGACTGAAGCCATCTTGGGCCCTCCAAACAGGAGAGTCACGTCAGTTGACATAATGTCTGCACTAAGGAATACTTTTGTGAAATGCTTTCCATTTGGCCACTTTATCTCAGGAGGCTGAAAGGCCGTTGCATTTGCTAAGTAACAGGGGATTTAGGAAGCATTTCCAAATGTTGTTTTATTTGGAATACAAGTCCCCAAATATATAGTGATTCCCCAGGACTGCCATCCATATTTTAGGGGGAAATTAAGATGTTCAGAATCATAACACTGGTTTGGACTCTTACAAATAAATATCCATATAATAAAAGAGAGGTAAAGGTGGGGGAATTATATGTGAAAAACAGAGCTTAATAACAACCAAATGTAATGCATGTTTCATGATTAGATTTTGGCTTGGGTGGAAGAGGTGCCAAGGACTCCAGCCTTGACCAAACTGTAGTCTGACTCCTGTCAGCCCAATTCTCAACTAGGAGGCGTGTTCAATTTCGGCAAAGAATTTAGTTCCTCCTTTCTTTATCTAAAGTTCATAAATCACATATTGCTATGATTCCTTACAATATACCTATATTAACTCCATTTTACAAACAAGAAAAATGAGATTTAAAAATTACCCCTTGGTAATCTAGCTTTCAAGGGAAAGAACTGAGATTTGGGCCTAGATTTGTGTGATTTTAGAATTAAACCATATGCAATTGCTGGAGGCAGATTGAATTCTAGTTCAACCGACTTACATGTTGATAGAACATACTTCTTTCAGAAGATGAATATTGAATGGAACAGCACTTCATTGGGCCTGATCTTGTATGACAGATCTTAGTTAAGGCATTTTTTTAATTAAAATATGTATTAAACAGGGTTCTCCAGAAAAAGCAGCATCAATAGAATACACACACACAAACACATAAATATATATATATATATAGAGAGAGAGAGAGAGAGACAGACAGACAGACAGACAGACAGAGAGACAGAGACAGAAGCAAAGAGGTTGATTTTAAGAAATTAGCTCACACACTTCAGGAGGCTAACAAAATATGAATGTATGCTGGCAGCCTGGAGACCCTGGGAAGCAATTGTGTTGAACCTGAAGTCTGAAGGTGGTATGCTTACAGAATTCCCTCTTCCTCAGAGGGAGGTCAGGAGTTTTTCTGTTAAAGCTTTCAACTGTTTATATCAAGCCCACCTGCAAAGTGGAGGATAATCTGTTTTAACAAAGTTTTCCTATTTAAAAGTTAATCTCATGTAAAAAAAAAAAAAAAAAAAAAAAAGACCTGACAACAACATCTAGACTGCTCTTTGACCAACTATCTGGTACGGTGATCTACCCAAGTTAACACAAAAAATTAAGCATCACAGAATCTCAGTACTCTGCCTTGATTACCTACCAAATCTAATTGCTGGAATCAACTTTGTTATAAAATCTAGTGCAAAATATTTTAACCAGAGACATAGACAATAAGATTTTCTAAATAAATAATCCATTTCCTAGATTTTTCCATTTGTTCAGCAGCACACTATAGGCAAGTATATTAGGATGATTAAATACTTCCTCCAATTGGATGTCTGGCAAAACAAGTACTTTGTATCTTTACTGTTTATATTTAAAGTTCAACTTCTTTCAGTGTCACTCTTGGTTAAGACAGACTTGTGTGTAACAAAATCTTTCTTGACACCTTACTAGACACAACTAGGTAAGACTAAACCTCTGAGGAGTTGATGGCTGATCCTCTAAACAAATGCTCCCTTCAGGCACATAACTGAATTGCAATGATGTTAAGCACTGGAAATGGGTAGTGCATGACTTAGGCTGTTAGTCTCATTGCATTTGACCACATGAATGCTTTCATAGAAAAATATACAGTGACACGCATTATCATTTTTGTGCTAAAAGGCACTCACATATATCATCCAGGAAATTTTTTTCTTTCTATGAATAAAGAATGCAGTGGAAAAAAATTTACCTTGGGCTATTGGAGAGTTATTTGCTCTATAAATTTGAACTGTTCTTATAAAAGCATTCTAAACTGAAAGCTGCAATTTTTTTTCTTTTATTTAATGAAAAATCACTTCCCTCTCCCACACTGAGTGCACTGTTTAGTAATAAATTTTTGTAACTTCCAGATATATGGAGTCAAAGAGCCAATTGTTTTAGATGTAAAATTAAAAAAAAAAAAAAAAACAACTTAAGAAAGAGGCCAGCAGTTTTCTCTCACTAGATAAATCTTCAGTAACATTTCTCCCTTGAGAGTATCTAGTGAATACCCCATAGTAGATAAAATTGAGCTCCAAAGCACCAATCTATCAAGTAATAATCAATTTATCTACACTTCTTCACAAAGCCAAAACAAATTAGAATCTGGCAATTTTTGTTCCCAACCTCAGAAATGAGAGATATTCACCCATTGTATTGTACTTGCTCCCTGCGTGTCTAAGCACTCTATGTCTCTACTTGCCATTATAAAAGGCAAAACCTCAGTTTTCTACCTTCTTCTCTGTTTCTGTTTTCTGTATGTCTTCTTTACTGTTCACATGGAATACTTCACTTCCGGTACTTCTAGTCACAAAATGTTTGGAAGGTATTTTTCTAAACTAAGCAATTCTCTGTGTGAGACACCATCTGGATATGCTACAATTCAGCTCAGTTCTGACACTAACTATCCAGGGATAGCATTAGATTTCTTAAATCTTCAGTCCTACAAGGCTATCTCCCACACCCAAGTTTAGACAGCAATAGTAAGCACAAGTTGTTACCTGTTCTTCTGAATGACCAGCTACAGATTGGAGGGTCTTCCTCCTCAGGCTCCAATAATTTTCTAGAAGAGCTCACAGAACTTAATGACACACTTGCTTACCCTTACTAGTTTATTAAAGAATATGATAAGGGATCCTCTGAACATCCCATTGAAAGAGATGCAAAGAACAAATATGTGAGGAAGAGAACAGAGCTTCCATGCCCTTCCCAGGCACACCACTCTCCCAGCACTTCTGCATGTTCACCAACCTGATCATGTTTGAGTTTCTATTGAGGCTTCATCACATACACATGACTGATTATTAACTCCATTTCCAACCCTTATCTTTTCTCAAGAGAATGGAGGTGGGAGTGAGGCTGAAAATTACAAGCTTCCAATCATAGCTTGGTCTTTCAGGTGACAAGATCTCACCCAAGAGCCATCCAGGAGCCCACTCAGAGTTACGTCATTAGAACAAAAGACAGTCTTACTGCTCAAGAAATTAGAAGGCTTTCTGGAGCTCTGTGTCAGGAACCAGGGTCAGAGACCAAATATTGACACAAACAAAAAAAAATGTTTCTAGTGTTATGTTTAGGAATTTGCAAAGGTTTTAGGATCTCTGTGCCAGGATCCAGGGGTAGATTTGAATATATATATATATATATATATTTCTTATTAAAAATCACAACATCACAACCATGATTCCTGAAATTTTCATCATTAGTGGAACACCACTACAGCACTCATTATTTAGAAACTGTGAGAAGGGGAACACGGTTACTTATTATTTTCTCTTAATATTTTATTCAAAATTGCCTTATTAGACACTAAACTATTAAAATGAAATGTCATGGGAGTAATCTTGGCAAAAAATGGGAATTTAGAAAAGAACATATCCTGAATTGTCCCATGGACTTCTAGAGCATGGAAGGAATATTGTGGGTATATCTTGAGCCAGAATGCAACAAACACTTTAAGAATTGTATGTCTTTGATTCAATGGTGAAGTGTAAAACCCAAGCAGAAAGTGAGATGATGCAAAACACATAGTGTACCATCATGTATAACTCATAAAATGTGATTACAGGCACTTTGCCTCTATGGCATTCCTCCAAAAAACTATAACCTCAGTCTAATCATAAGAAAAACACCAGATAAATCTCAATTGAGGGACGTTCTATACAAAATATCACACCAGTATTCCTCAGAACTATCAAGGTCATCATTAATTAGGAAAGTCTGGGAAATTGTCACGGTCTAGAGGAGCCTAAAGAGACATGACTACTAAATGTAATGTAAACTTTTTGATGGGATTTTGAAACAGAAAAAGGACATTAACAAAACACTTAAGAAAATCGAATAAACTATGGGTTTTGTTGTTGTTATTTTTCACTCGCTCAATCACGTCCAACTCCTTGCAAGCCCATGGACTGCAGCAAGACAGGCTTCCCAGTCCACTAACTCCTGGAGTTTGCTCAAATTCACACCCATTGAGTCGCCTTTAGTTGATAATAATATTGGCACATTAATTGCAACAAGTATATCATGTTAATAATAGGAGAAACTGGGGCATGAGTATTTGGGTACTGTTTTATCTTTGCAATTGTTCTGTAAATCTGAAACTCTTCAAAACTGTTTATGAAGAAAATGTACTACTAGTAGATCTCTGAGTTACATATGCTGTTGACAGGGTTAAGCTTCCATTTATGGTTGTCTTTATTATTATTATTTTTTAACTTCTGTTTTCCCCAATCAACTTTAGAATATTTTGATAGACAAGAATGGAATCAACCCTGTGTACAGGTTAAGTTTTTGCTGTGTTTATGCAACTGTAGAATCTCAGATACTTGAAATGGCTATGGAGTTTGTAACTGAACTTACAGAAATTAAACTCTGTACCTACTTGGCCATTTCACAGTTGTGTTTTGTTTTGGTTGAAGCCATTTCCATTACACCATTAAAAATTTATTTTATAAATCAATGTGGCCAATTCTGGCAATAAAAGCAACAAGTTCAATAGTGGTTTTAATCAAACTAAATATTAGCTCACAATATTTTTATTTGTTGAAATATACATTTTTAGTATTTTTTTTCTTTAGAGCAGTTTTCCCCCCATTTACAGAGTATGAATTCCCATATTAACTTTTTCAGGTTTTTAGTGTTCTTGCCAAGGTTATTATGATAATATATATCTCTAACCTGGTAATCTCTAATCTACATATTACTCACTACAGCTTTTTTTTTTTTCCCCCCAAAATGGCTGGAGTCAAGCTGAGAAATACCACAAATTAGCCTACACATATAGTATACTTCTAAAATTCCAATCTTCTTTTGCCAGAAATTAAAGTTTTGCTTGAATTAAATGTTTGTTTTTAATTCCTTCATCAGCTAACCTTTAGTGCAGGTGTTCCTGCTAAGTTGCTTCAGTCCTATTTAACTCTTGGCAACCCATAAACTGTAGCCTGCCAGGCTCCTCTCTCCATGGGATTTCCCAGGCAAGAATACTGGAGTTAAGTGCAAATAAAAACTACAATGAGGTACCATCTCACAGCAGTCAGAATGGCTGCGATCAAAAAGTTTACAAACAAGAAATGCTAGAGAGATTGCGGAGAAAAGGAAACCCTCTTACACTGCTCATGGGAATGCAAACTAGTATAGCCACTATGGAGAACAGTGTGGAGATTCCTTAAAAAAAACTGGGAATAGAACTGCCATACCACCCAGCAATCCCACTGCTGGTCATACACACCAAGGAAACCAGAATTGAAAGAGACACGTGTACCCTAATGTTCATCACAGGACTGTTTACAATAGCTAGGGCATGGAAGCAACCTAGTTGTCCATCGATAGACGAATGGATAAGAAAGCTGTGGTACATATCCACAGTGGAATATTACTCAGCTTTAAAAAAAATGCATTTGAAGCAGTTCTAATGATGTGGATGAAGCTGGAGTCTATTATACAGAGTGAAGTTAGTCAGAAAGAGAAACACATGTATACCTGTGGGAGATTCATTTTGATATATGGCAAAACCAATACAATATTGTAAAGTTAAATAAAATAAAATTAAAAAAAATAAAATAAAATAAAATTTGATCCTCCTCAAAAAAAAACTAAATAAAATAAAGTATATTAATGCATATATATGTAATCTAGACAGATGGTAATGATGACTCTATATGCGAGACAGCAAAAGAAACTCTTGGACTCTATGGGAGAAGGCAAGCATGGGATGACTTGAGAGAATAGCATTGAAACATGTATATTACCATATGTGAACTATATCACCAATCCATGTTCGATGCAAGAGACAGGGCATTCAAGGCCAGTGTACTGGGATGACCCTGAAGGATGGGATGGGGAGGGAGGTGGGAGAGGGATTCAGGATGGGGTCACTTGAACACCTGTGGCTGATTCGTGTTGATATATGGTGAAAGCCACTACAATATTGTAAAGTAACTAGCCTCCAATTAAAATAAATTAATTATTTTTTAAAAAAGAAAAATAATACTGGAGTGGATTGCCATTTCCTTCTCCAGGAAATCTTTCCAACCTAGAGATCAAACCCATATCTCCTGCATTGCAGGCGGATTCTTTACCTCTAAGCCACCTAACCTTTTGTAGGAATAAGCAAATTAATATAGCAATTACAGAAAGATGGGTGAGAAAAGAAAGAAGACAAAAAGCACTAGATTATGTGATCTGTTCAAACTTAAGGACTAATAAAGTTGCCAAGTACAATCAAGTATTTACTGATCTTGTGTAGCTTAAGAGGTTTCGAAGTACTGGGATTCTCTCCATTTAGCCAAGTTGAAAGTAAAGCCAGGAATGAAGTTACTTTGTTCCACAAATATTATCAGCATTCTCCAAAAGTTTCACTTGGATCCTCAAGGGTCGTGTACATAAATCCAGAGGTGGAATTTACATTAAATAAGACAATAGGCCTAATGAAATAAATAAATATATCTTGTTTGTCTTGAAAGATACAAAATAAATTTTCTAAAACACTACAATATCACTTACCAGCTTTGAAAAGTGGGTGAAATAATGTTCATTTCAAAAAGCTAAATTGAAGGGAATCTCTGAGTAAACAAAAATTAAGCTAACTTATTGAAATGTTCCACCTAAAGGTATATTTTACCCTAGATATATTTTAAGAACAATTTAAAATAAAATAAAACCTTTGACTTTTAAATGAAAAAATTTGCATAATAAATATGATTTTTTATTTCTCATAGCTTTATTAATACCTATAATAATGAATAAGAAAGCATGCAATACAGAATCTGATATCGAACAATTAATACACATTTTCCACTGGACTACATACTGCCTTCCTACACCATACAATATGCAACCCTCTCACTTCCAAAGCATGGATAGAGCTGCTTTGAGATACTCTTTACTTTTAGATGCTGTATGATGTCACAGAGGAGGAATCTTCTCAAAATACAAACATAAATACATATTTCATAAAATTCCAAGTATTTTAAGCAGGGATAGCATAAATTTCACACATTTTATTTGAAAAAGTATCACATACAATAACTAAACAATTGCCTTCATGGTTTTTTGTTTTTTTTTTTTTTTTTCATTTTTGCACACACATTTTTTTGAGTGGCCTTCTCATTACTACTTCTATTGATGTCAACTTGCACTGCTTTTAAAAATCATATTTACTGAAAGAATATGGATGGTTAATGTAAAAAAGTGACTATGAGTTAATATTTTAAGGCCTCTGCATAAAATTCCACTGGAATGGTAATTGGTGTGTTAATTTAAAAAAGTTCCTGCTCATATATAGTTCAGCTTCTCTTACTCCCATGTTTTCCAGGGCAATTGTGCCAGTTGGAAATAGCCAAAATAGTGTCTAATGATTGTGAGAAAAGGTAATATAAATATAACTATAAATTTGATTTGGAACCAAATGTGAAAATATGAAACCAAATAGGAAATAAGAAGAGATGATAACCATAGTGGAAAATATATATCACAAGAGAATAAAAAGTTTAAACAAAAAGATATTCATATTCATAAATGTGAATTAGGAGATATATGCACATTCAGACTTAATATAAACAACAAAAAAATAATGTTGAAATATGCATGTGGGTAAAACTTAATTTTCCCATGACTGCAAAGGATCTTTTTTTTTTTGCTTGTGACAGGACTGCATTTATAGGATTGCAGAATGTGTGATATTTTGAGTTTATTTTTCTCCACTTCAATGAAAGTGTGTGGCAAATATTTAAGAAGGCAGAGGCTCTTCATAAACTGTCACCAATACACAATAACACTGATCATTTAACAATGACCTTTTTCTAGCCAAATTTACATTACCAAAAACAAAATGTTAAGTAATTAAATAAGACTACACAAAATGTACTCTAAATTTATCACATCATTTGTACCATATGTAAGTTTGTTTCTAATACATTGACACATTATTAGCTAAAACTTGAAGATAAGTTCAAAGAAAAAATGTGTATGCACTTAGCATATAAGATACACAGTGATTGAATACATACTTACAAATGTGGTATATTAACATTATAGCTAGTAAATTAATGATCACATTGATTGTACATGGCCAAAAGAAAAGAACAAGTTTGATTGAACATATTATTACCATCCTTGTCATTCAACTGTAAGTTCTTATAAGTAAATCAAATCTTACTTTTCAAGGGAAATTTTTTTTTTTTAGTAAAATAAGCCTATTTGAAGTTCTGGGACTAAATTTGGTGCATTAAAAATATCTGTGAGTTTTGTCAATCTACAGCTCTGTCCATCCACCCAAAGAAAGAGTTTTCAACATGATGAGAAATATCTCATTGAATCTGAAACCTTAGCAGTAACAGGTTGCCAAGGCCAGACCTAGTGGAAGCTTAGGAAGAGAATACACAGGGGAGAAAAACTGGGCTCACACCCCTTGCCTCTTTGGCTACTTTGAGCCTGCTTCCATTTAAAGTCTCTCTGGTACAAACCCAGAAGAGGGTGCCCAGTCATTTTATATTCTGAACACAATCTAAGTCTGATGGTATAATCAGAAATAGAAAGGGCAATAAAAGCATATTTGTTCATTCCTATATATTTAGGAAAGGTATCAACACTTCACAAATTTTACATGAGGATTTAAGAGCCACCCACATAACAAAATAGATCACACTATAAGGAAAAAAGAAATCTGACTTTGGTTTTATTCTGATTTTCAACATAGCTAGTAACTATTCATACTACTGACATTATTTAATAGTCTTAATTTCTCCTTTTTAATCACTTTATTTATTTATTTGTGTATGTAGATCTTAACTAAGAATGTAGAGAGGAAACTATAGGAATAACTAAAATAGAAGAGGAAACGCTCACATTAACTTTGCAAGTTTTAGAGAGGAAAACATTCTAAAATCTACTGGAAGCACTGATCTTGCCATTCTGGGTTTTTTCATATTCCCCAGGTCTAAAATCTTCATCAGCCATAGCAACAATTATACAAACACATATACGTGGTCATATTTCAGTAAACTTTCAAACATCATCAATCCTTCAGGACTCACATGCTCCTAGAATACCAGAATGCTCCAAATCCCTTTGAATATCAACAAACACAAAAGGGGGAGAAAAATCAGTAATATTAATTAATTTGAAATTTCAGTAATTAAACTCTAGTAGTTAAAAGTTAAGAAGATCTACACACCAAATCAGACAAGATTTAAAGAGTTTCATAATGGGAATAATATAGTCTCAAAATACTATGTAGCCTGCTGGGCACATTAAGAGAAGCTTTCTCAACATTCACTGGAAACCTTCACCAATAAAACTATACACTTATCACAGTTTATAATACAACATTTACACACAGTTTAATCATAAATTATATATCTTTAAGTTACACATTACAAAGTCTATATCTAATTTAATCAAGAAGAAATATTCATGCCCCCCATCCCAATTAAAGCATCAATTGTCTCTTGATTTAGTGTAAAACTGAAACAAGACATTTTCTCAGTTTTGTTATGGAGGAAAATTAAGTTGATGGTGTTTCTGTAAATCGATGAAATGTGCACATAGAAGATCACAACCAGTTAAGAGGACAAAAAATAAAATAAAGAATATACAACAAAAGGAAACTAATGTTCCCTAGGATTACTCATGTATTATTTGCTTAGAATGACATATTTTGTTTCATATATGAGATTTTGTTGTTGTGTGTGTGTGTGTGTGTGTGTGTGTGTTTTGGGGGTATTTCTTCTCCACCCCAAGAAGCAGTCATGAACCTCATTTCTCCCTCTGCACATCTCCATAAACTTCTATACTGTAACACATTTGATGTACATTTATAATTATGTCTCTTGAAAGGTTCCTTCCTGACTTTCATCTTGTTATCAGTGTTTTGCTTCAGTAGGTTGCACTGGAATGATAAAAATCCCTTAGTCTTAAAGGTTTAGTATGTGGTTTTATCTACAGTTATTTGGGTTAAGTGTTCAGTACATCCACCTTCTTTGTGATTTTCTAGCCTGTTAAATACAGATTTCAGAAGATAAGGCCCCATTGATAATGAAATATAGGCTTAAGATGACAGATACCTGATTTCTGATGCACTTTACACTAAACTACAAAGATAAATTTAACAAAAAAAGAAAGAGGCCCTTAAAGCAGTTAATTGCCTAATTTGGGCACAGTTATTGCACTTTAGTGTCTCGAACTCTACTAAAGAGTAGAGAAATAGGTTACTGACAGAAATCTATAAAGTTTTTATAAGTTCTTTATTGAAAATATATATAAAAAGTATATCAACAATATATTCTTAAAATAAAACTAGAAAACATGAAAATAGAGACCAAAAAATGAGATATTTACATTTTCTTACTGTTCATTTTTGCAAAAAAACTAGTAAGAAAAAAGTGGAGACAACAACAAATATCAAGCTAAAAGGCAAAATGTTACTGTACTTATACCTTCTAATGTTGTCTAAACAAAAGTTTAGACGGAATAAAGGTACTCTTGGAAAATCAGATATTTGCTAGTTTTCCATTGGCTACATACTGGGTCCAGAAAAAACAGAATGAAAAAGTAAAATTGAAGATGTTGGTGAAAAGAAAAAATACAGTGCATCAGAAGTAATATATACTCTCTTAATATCTGTCATGATAAGACTTTCTGTACAAAGGGATGTGACTTTTTCAATTTTTCTTTTTAAATACATATTTTTTTCATTTATGCTATCTTTAATTTTTCTCAGTTTTCACTTTTCAGCATTCAGATTTTTTTTATATTCATACTTAATAATTTCATTTTTGGAGATATTGTACATACTATTTTTTTTTAATTTTGGTTTATAATTGTTCCAATTTCCAATTGGTGATATATAGAAATATAATTAATCAAATTGTAAATTTATTTTTAACTTTTGACTAAGGGTCTAGCTGTAGACTTTATTCTGTTGTGGGCTTCTATTTACATGGCTATTTACAAATCTAACAATTTGAAGTACTCACTGAAATTGGATTTCAAACTTTGATTATAAACATCTTGTTGGAAAATGTGAAGTAGCTGTTTTAGCTTTATAAGGGATGTTCTTCCATAATGGGAGAATCACCCCTAGAGGGTCTAGCCTGTTGGCCTGGAGTGAAGGTTGTCAAGGGAATGACTTTAATTGAGTCATCACTAGGATGAAGTCTTTCAGACATGGCATAAAAATGAGATCTTGTACTACCTTGTGCTCCCTGGTCAAGAGAAAGTAGTCCTTCAGGGCCAACACCTTGCCCCCAACCCTGCTGCAGACCCATTGGTGGTTGTACAGGGCTGCAATGAAGGGCAGCAGGCTGTGGCAGAGGAGGACTGCAGTTGATTGAAGCAGCCTGTGACAGAGGAGGGCTGTAGTAAAGGGCTGAGGTCTGTGCTGGTAGAGGGCTGTGGTGAAGAGCTTGTGCTAGAGGTGGGCTGTGGTGGAGAGCAGAGGTCTGTGCTGGTGGAGAGCTGTGGCATAGTGCTATAGCCTGGGTCATCGGAGGACTGTGGCAGAGAGCAACTGTCTGTGTCACCAGAGGGTTGTGTCGGCAAAGAGTTGTCTGCGTCGGGGGAGGGCTGTGGCATAGAGCAGAGGCCTGTGCCTGTGAAGGGCTGGAATATGTCAGAGAAGCTGGCATCCAGCAGGCATCAGAGTGGCCCAAGATGAAACATTCTTGAGTGCAGTTGTCAGAGGCTTCTTCCACAGTAGGCTGAATAGTTATTTCTGCAGCTGTTAAGATGGGAAACAAATGATAAAATTTATGTTTCAAAAGCATGTGTTTATTAGCTACTTAAACCATATTGCTACAAGAATGCTTAATAATCTATATATAAATGCATAAGAGGCTTCTAATATTTTCATAATTGGTACTCGATTTGTCACAAAGTAATTCCTACAGTAACATAAATAATCAGGAGTGGGTGGATGGCATTTCATTTTTATAAGTAGGATATTTTGGCTTAGTCTCCCAAATGTAGATATTTTAAACTGTGTTTATGACTGTGAATGGACGCTGTGGTCAATGATTTATACACACAAATCTGTTGAAATATGGTCCTGACTAACACAAAAGGTTGACATGAGTGAAATGAATGGAAAAACTAGTACAGATATGTAATGAACTAACCAATTATAGCTAACAATTTGGTTAAGAATATAATTAATTAATCTGAGAATAGATCTAAGAATAAATTAGGTTAATTTGGAAATAGCTTATTGAACTCTAAGATATGCCTTTCAGTTTCAGGAATGAACTATAGCTATAATTATTTCAAAGTCAATTGATTTCTGTATTCCTTATTTTCTGAAATTGTGGCAAATCAGAGTTTAGCAACATAAAGGATTACAGATCCAAAATACTTAGCTCTAAACTATAAAACTTTTTAAAACTCCTTTATAAGGTTTCTGTAAAATTTTAAAATGCCAATAGGTATCAAATTTCAATAAGTATACTATGCAAAGACCAGCAAAGGAAAGATAGAGTAGCTATATCAATATTAAAATTGACTTTAGAGCAGAGTGCTATTAGCGATAATGAAGAATATATATCATAATTTTTTAAAAGGTAATTTATCTAAGACATACAATCCTAAAAGTCAAAAATAGAAATTCATATTCCTGTAAATCCTCAACAGGATATAGAGTCCAGGCACTGTCATTATCCTATCATACTTAAAACCAAGGAATAAAATACATCAGAAATTATTGTCACAGATAAGACTAATTTTCTCCATTAGATAACCATTTACTTTTCTTCACTTAGAAGACTAAAGAAGTCCCTTTGAGATTAACATTTTTAAAAATCTATATTTTTTCACAGTTATATTTTAGAAATATTCGGGAAGGTAAAGTTTTATGTATTTGGAGTGATATTAAATCATAAAAGCATGCAAGGAAATATATGAACATACACATAATTATGTTTTATTTCCTTGCCATCAGAAAAGCAACTGATCTGGCAGCCTTAAATTTTACAATAAAAGAATATATCATAATTTCAGCATTGAGTCATTTGCCTCTTTATGATGAGGAAATAGACACCAAGTCATTTTCAATGAAATCTGTGATTTATGGAAATTCCTTTTTTAAGAGTTTTATTGAGATATAATTCACATGCCATAAAATCCACTCATTTAAAGTGAATAATTCAATAGTGTTTAGTCACATAATTGTGCCACTGTCATCACTATCAATTTTGAGGCATCATTATCACTACAAATAGAAACCTGGTATCCATTAGCATTCACTGGCCACTTCTCCACGTACTCCAAAACCCTAAGCAACCATATCAAACTCCATAGACTTAAGCAACCATTAATCTACCTTTCTCTTCTATAGATTTTCCAATTCTATACATGTAATATTAACAGAACCCTTTCAATCAATTATTTTGAGACTGGCTTGATTCATTTAACATAATGTTTTTAAGGTTCCTCCATGTTGTAGCATGTGTCAGTACTTCAATTTTTTTTTTTTATTGCTCATGATTATACTTTGCATGATTATGCCACATATTGTTTACCCATTCATCAATTTGTAGATATTTGAGTTGTTTTTACTTTTTGGCTGTGATGAGTAATGTTGTTATGAATATTGTTTAAAAGTTTTTGTGCAGACACAGTTATTCATTTCTTTTGGGAATATACCTATGTGTGGAGTTGCTGGATCATATGGGGTCACTTCTATATTTAATGTGAAGAACTGCCAAATTCTTTTCCAAATTGACCGCACAATTTTATGTTCCCACCAGAAATATATTAAGGTTCCAATTCCTCCACTCAATTTCTGCAAAATTTCAGTTTGGATTTTGCATATTTTGATAGAATTGTATTGAATCTGAAAATCAGTTTGTGATTTTAACAGTATTAAGACTTTAACAGTGTTAAATCTTCCTATCTTTTAATATGGAATGTCTTTCCATTTATTTATATATTTAATTTCTTTCAGTATGTATGTATGCGTTAATCACCCAAAACTTTAAATAAAAAGTGAAAATCTAAATCGAATGTTTCAAATAATTTTACTATCCATTTGACCACATTAAACCAAATTCCTAACTGTCAATCCATTATGCCCTGGGCTGTGCTAAGTCACTTAAGTTGTATCTGACTCTTTGTGACCCTATGGACTCTATCCCACCAGGTTCTCTGTCCATGGGATTTCCCAGGCAAGAATACTGGAGTGGGTAGCTATTTCCTCCTCCAGGGTATCTTCCTGACCCAGGGACCAAAACTGAGTCTCCCACACTGCAGGCAGATTCTTTAATTTCTTTCAGTAGTTATTTCAAATTTTTCAGAGTAAAAACTTCATATTTCCTTTGTTGAATTTGCTCCTAAGTATTTTATTCCACTGTAAATGGAAGTGTTTCCTTAATTTATTTTTTGGAATGTTTATTGCTAGAATATAGAAGTACACTTGATTTTTATATATCGCTCTTAAAGCCTGTAAACTCCCCAGCTTGATTATTTGTTTGAATAGGTTTTTAGTGGATTTCTTAAGATTTTCTGTATACAAGATCTGCTCAATATTATGTGGCAGCCTGGATGGGTCGAGAGTTCAAGGGAGAATTAATACATATATACGTATGGCTGAGTTAATCTGCTGTGCACCTGAAACTATCACAACATTGTTAATCAGCTACATTCCAATATAAAATTAAAAGTTTATTAAAAAAGGAATAAAAGAGCAAGGAGCAAAGTATAAATGTTCTTTCGAAAATGAAGCAAGATTACAAATGGATGCCTCTGCCTGTTTGCTCTGGCATCCATCTGGCAGTGCAAATCAGGTACCATGAATGGAAATGAATAAATAAATACTCCATCAAGATCAAGGTAGAAGAAATAGTAATAGCTCATAAAGGGGGAAACCAAAGACCACAGAGGTTGAGTGCATTGTCCAACATCACAAAGCCAAGAAATTCCAGAGTCAAGATTCACCTCCGGTTCAGTTTAATTGCAAAGTCTCTCAATTCCTGCTAGTTTCAGAAATTGCTAATGATTCATTCCCTCTCCTATATTTATTTTACATAAAAGGGAAACCCCATATGCTTAACAGGCGATCTTTCAGCAGAAACTCTGAAGGCCAAAAGGGAATGGCAGGATATATATAAAGCACTGAAAGGGAAAAATCTACAACCAAGATTACTGTACCCGGCAAGGATCTCATTCAAAATTGATGGAGAAATCAAAAGCTTTTCAGACAAACACAAGTTAAGAGAATTCAATACCACCAATCCAGTTTTACAACAAATGTTAAAGGAACTTATATTGTCAAAAAATAAAAAAATAAGAAAAAATATCTACAAAATCAACCCCAAACAGTTAAGAAAATGGCAAGAACAGCTATATATATTTGTAATTACTTTAAAGGCAAATGGATTAAATGCTCAACCAAAAGACACAGACTGGATGAATGGATACAAAAAAAAAAACCCATGTACATGCTGTCTACAAGAAACCCAATTCAGACCTAAGATATAGACTACAAGGGAGAGGATGGAAAAATATATTCCATGCAAATGGAAAGCAAAGACAGCTTGAGTAGCAATCCTCATATCAGACAAAATAGACCCTAAAATAAAGAGTATTACAAGAGATAAAGAAGGACACTACATAATGATCAAGGGATCAATACAAGAGGAAGCCATAACAATTGTAAATACCTAGAAACCTATATGCAGGTCAGGAAGCAAGATTTAGAACTGGACATGGAACGACAGACTGGTTCTAAATAGGAAAGGGAGTACGTCAAGGCTGTATATTGTCACCCTGTTTATTTAACTTATATACAGAGTACATCATGAGAAAGGCTGGGCTGGAAGAAGCACAAGCTGGAATCAAGATTGCCGGGAAAATATCAATAACCTCAGATATGAAGATGACACCACCCTTATGGCAGAAAGTGAAGAGGAACTAAAAAGCCTCTTGATGAAAGTGAAAGTGGAGAGTGAAAAACTTGACTTAAAGCTCAACATTCAGAAAACTAAGATCATGGCATCCGGTCCCATCACTTCATGGGAAATAGATGGGGAAACAGGGGAAACAGTGTCAGACTTTATTTTTCTGGGCTCCAAAATTACTGCTGATGGTGACTGCAGCCATGAAATTAAAAGACGCTTACTCCTTGGAAGGAAAGTTATGACCAACCTAGATAGCATATTCAAAAGCAGAGACATTACTTTGCCAACAAAGGTCCGTCTAATCAAGGCTATGGTTTTTCTAGTGGTCATGTATGGATGTGAGAGTTGGACTGTGAAGAAGGCTGAGCGCCGAAGAATTCATGCTTTTGAACTGTGGTTTTGGAGAAGACTCTTTAGAGTCCTTTGGACTGCAAGGAGATCCAACCAGTCCATTCTAAAGGAGATCAGTCCTGGGTGTTTTTTGGAAAAAATGATGCTAAAGCTGAAACTCCAGTACTTTGGCCACCTCCTGCAAAGGGTTGACTCACTGAAAAAGACTCTGATGCTGGGAGAGATTGGGGGCAGGAGGAAAAGGGGATGGTAGAGGATGAGATGGCTGGATGGCATCACCGACTCGATGGACATAGGTTTGGGTGAACTTCGGGAGTTGGTGATGGACATGGAGACCTGGTGTGCTGCAATTCATGGAGTCACAAAGAGTTGGACATGACTGAGCGACTTAACTGATGCACTGGACATAATGGCAACCCACTGCAGTACTCTTGCCTAGAAAATCCTATGGACAGAGGATCCTGGTGCAGGCTACTGTCCATGGGGTCACAAAGAGTCAGACACGACTGAGTGACTTCACTTTCTTTCACTTATGCACTGGACATAGGAGCTCCTCAATACATAACACAAACACTAACAGACATAAAAGGAGAAATTAACAGTAACAAAATAATAGTAGGAGATTTTAACACCCCACTCCCACCAATGGACATATCATCAAAGCAGAAAATTAATAAGGAACACCAGTCTTAAATGATACATTAGATGTGATGGATCTCATTGATATCTTCAGGACACTCTATCCAAATGCAGAGGAGTACACATTCTTCTTAGTACACATGGAGCATTCTCCAGGATAGACCACATCTTGGGTCACAAATCAAACCTCAGCGAATTTAAGAAAATTGAAATAATATCAAGCATCTTCTCTGATCCCAACCCTATGAGACTAGATATCAGTTACAAGAAAAAAAAAATGTAAGAAACACAAACACATGGAGATTAAACAACACATTTCTAAATAACCAACAGGTTACTCAAGAAATCAAAAGGGATATCAACAAATTTCTAGAAACAAATGACAATGAAAACACAACTCAAAACCTATGGGTTTTGATTTCCATTTTAGTTCACTGATTTCTAAAATGTCGATGTTCAGTCTTGCTATCTCTTGTTTGACCACTTCCAATTTACCTTGATTCATGGACCTAATATTCTAGGTTCCTATGCAATATTGTTCTTTACAATATCAGACTTTACTTCTATCACCAGTCACATCCACAACTGGGTGTTGTTTTCCCTTTGGCTCAGCCTCTTCATTTCTTCTGGAGCTATTTCTCTATTTTTCTCCATAGAATACCATATTGGGCACCTACCGACCTGGGGAGTTCATCGTTCAGTGTCATATATTTTTGCCTTGTCATACTGTTCATGGGGTTCTCAAGGCAAGACTATTAAAGTGATTTGCCACTCCCTTCTCCAGTGGACCACGTTTTGTCAGAACTCTCCACTGTGTCCTGTCTGTTTTGCGTAGCTCTACATAGCATGAACCATAGTTTCACTGAGTTAGACTAGGCTGTGATTCATGTAACCAGTTTGATTTATTTTCTGTAATTGTGGTTTTCATTCTGTCTGCCCTCTGATGAATAAGGATGAGACTTGTGGAAGCTTCCTAACAGGAGCAACTGACTGGGGTATTCTGAGTTTTGTTCTGAGCAGGGCCATGCTCAGTAAATCTTTAATCCAATTTCCTGTTGATGAGTGGTGTTATGTTCCCTCCCTGTACTTTGACCTGAGGCCAAACTATGGTAGGGATAATGGCAGTAAGGTGACCTCCTTCAAAAGGATTTAGGCCAGCATGTCAGAACTCCCAGGACTGTAATATTCAGTGCCCCTGACCCCATGGCAGGCCTCTGTCGACCCATGGCTCTGCCAGAGACTCCTGGACACTCACAGGCAAGTCTGGCTCAGTCTCTTGTGAGGCCACTGCTCCTTTCTCCTGGGTCCTGGTTCACACAAGGTTTTGTTTGTGCTCTCCAAGTGTCTGTTTACCCAGTCCTGTGGAAGTTCTGTAATCATCTAATGGAGTAAGTGGATTATCATTCATAAATTGCATATATTTTGATCACATACATTTTAAGAAATGTCATTTTTTCCTTGTATTTTCAACCATTTTGTAAGAAATATATGATTAATCTGTTGCATTAAAACAGTTTATCTATCTACATCATTAATTAAACTTTAGTTTGCTGTGAAGAAAATGTGTTGTTTCGATGAAGAATGTCTTTGTGATTATGTTTTTATAGCACATACAATTGTCTTTGAAATCTTGTAATGAGTAATTCAAGTACAGGTTGCCTTCAATACAAACATTAAAATTATAGTTCATTAGGTTACTTTGATTAATTGCTTGTCCATCAAACATCTGTACAAACATTCTAATGCTCCTCATTAAAAGATTTCAGATAGCGAGCAGATTGAATCTATAATATGCCTAATACAATGAGAGCACCAATCACTGTTCCTAAAAATAAAATTTGAAAGAATTGTTTTTTGTTTTTTTTTTTATTTCAGCATGCCGCAACTCCCAGGACTGTGTATTCAGTGCCCTCAATGTCACATGTCACATGTCTTCTTCATGTGACATTTACTGTACAGTTATAATGTCTGCATTAATATAAGCAAGTGATTAGGTTATCTCTTGACCAATTAAAATGCACTTGCATTATTAGTGTAAGGTTATATAAAGAATTACTTGTTTAATAACTTATCTCTAATGTATATGCAAATCAATATAAGCACTAGTAGAAAAGTGAGTACCACACATTTTGTGCTTCAAAAAAGAAAAGCAACTTCTTTTTCCTCTTGCTCAAAGGCAATAAGTATTTTGATACTAGGAACATAATAAACTTGACTAATTAAAATAAAAAATACTGGGGGAGGTCCTAGGATGGTGGAGAAATAGGACTTGGATACCAATTTTACCCCCATAAATTCATCGAAAGAACATTTAAACACTGAGCAAATTCCACAAAACAACTTCTGAATGCTGGCAGAGGACATCAGGCACCCAGGAAGGCAGCCCATTATCTTCAAAAGGAGGTAGGACAAAATAGAAAAGATAAAAAGAGAGACAAAAGAGGTAGGGACAGAGATCTATCCTGGGAAGGGCGTCTTAAAAGAGGAGAAGTTTCCAAACGCAAGGAAACACTCTCACTGGAAGGTCTGTGGGGAATCTTGGAATCTAAGAGGGCAACATAACTGGGAGGAAAAAATAAATAAATAAATAAATAATTAAAACCCACAGATTACATGCCTAATGGAAACTCCCAGCACTTGCAGCTGCCACCAGCAAGCGGGGGCTGAACAGGGAGGCCTGGGCTGCATTCCTTAGGGTAAGGACCAGGCCCAAATGCCTTGAAGGCAATCTGAGGGAAATGACTTGAAATAGCAACCCAAACTGTGGGATAGCCAGAGAGAGAGAGACAAAAAAAAAAAAAAGAGAGAGAGAGAGAGACAGAGACAGAGAACTATCCCATGAACAGCCCTAACCTGAGGCACTGCCAGGCCCACTCACAGAACAAAGGACTGAGCGAATACCAGAGGAGAGCTAATAGGCTGTGGACCGGACCATCTCCCACCGGAGACAAGCAGACGGGGGTTGGGGGGGCAGCCAGAGCCAGAAACGGGCAATCGCTGTCCCAGAGCGGTGTCCTCTACCAAACTGCAAGCAGGCTCCATTGCTAACCTAGAGTTCTTGGGATTCTGGATGGTTGACATCTGCCGAGAGGGTTGCAGCCAGAGATCAGCTCACCAGAAGAGACACATGGCACACCTGAGAAGGCGAGCCCGTTGTACACCCAGAAAACCGATGACTGGGATGCGGAAGAAAATAAGGCGCACTGCCACCTGGAGGTGAATGCGCTCACAAAGCATCTGGTCGCGTGAGCTGCTCAGACCTGGGAAGGGCAGAATACGCAGGTCCAATGGAGTCTGCGTCTTAGTTGAGTACTCAAGACCCTGAACCTGAGCAGCTTAGACCTAGAAAGTACACATAACACAGGGCCTGCCCCAGACAGTTCCTGGCAGAGCAACCTTGAGCCTGAGAAGTATAGACCATGAAAGCACACATGCCATTAGTGGGGGCAAACCCAGTGTGGCGAAGACACTGTGGGCACTCCCCACACATACCAGTGATATTTGTTTGCACTGTTCCTCCTTCTCCACATCACGACCGAACAAGTGAGCCTAAATAAGTAGCCACCTTTGCCCCCTTGTGTCAGGGCAGAAATTAAACACTGAAGAGACCAGCAAACAGAAGAAGCTAAAATAAACAGAGGGAACTGCTTTGGAAGTGACAGGAGCAACAGATTAAAACCCTGTAGTTAGCACCGACTACATAGGAAGGGGCCTGTAAATCTTGAGAAGTATAAGCCGGATCAAGGAACTATCTGAAACTGGACTGACCCCACACTGCCCTCAACAGCTCCAGAGAAATTCCTAGATATATTTTTATTATTATAATTTTTAATTTTTTTAATTTTTAAATCCTCTATTACTCCTTTAATTTTCATTTTTATAATCTACTGCTAAGCTAAGTCACTTCAGTCGTGTCCGACTCTGTGAAACCCCATAGACAGCAGCCCACCAGGATCCCCCTTCCCTGGGATTCTCGAGGCAAGAACACCAGAATGGGTTGCAATTTCCTTCTCCGGTGTATGAAAGTGAAAAGTGAAGTCGCTCAGTCGTGCCTGACCCCATGGACTGCAGCCCACCAGGCTCCTCCATCCATGGGATTTTCCAGGCAAGAGTACTGGAGTGGGGTGCCATTGCCTTCTCTGCTTATAATCTACTATCACCTTGCAAAAAAAAAAAACAAACAAACAAACAAAAAAAAAAAAACCCTATTTTTAAAGCTAACCATATATATATATATATATATATTATAATTTTTGTGACTGTTTTCTTTTTTTAATATTTTTGAGAGTTTAACCTCTACTCTAGATTTTTAATCTTTGCTTTTTGGTATTTGTTATCCATTTTGTACCTTTAAGAAACCAATCTTTAGTACCCATTTTTACTTGGGAGTATGAATACTGGCTTGATTGTTCTCTCCCTCTTTTGACTCTCCATTTTCTCCACTTGGTCTCATCTATCTCCCTCCTCCTTCTTCTCTTCTCCATGTAACTCTGTGAACCTCTCCGGGTGTCCTTCACTGTGGAGAAACTTGTCCTCATTAACCTAGATATTTTATCATTGGTGCTGTATAAATGGAGAAGACTTGAGGCTACTGTAAGAATAACATTGAAATCCAGAGGCAGGAGGCTTAAGTTCAAAACCTGAAAACACCAGAGAACTCCTGACTCCAGGGAACATTAATCAATAAGAGCTCATCCAAAAACCTCCATACCACAATGAAACCAAGCACCGTCCAAAGGCCAACAAGTTCCAGAGGAAGAAATACCACACTAATTCTCCAGCAGTACAGGAACATAGCCCTGAACTTCAATATAAAGGCTTCCCAAAGTCACACCAAACCCATTGACACCTCAAAACTCACTACTGGACACTTCATTGCCCTCAAGATAGAAGAAATCCAGCTCCACCCACCAGAACACCCACACAAGCTTCCCTAACCAGGAAACCTCGACAAGCCACATGTCCAACCTGATCCACAGTGAGGAACCTCCAGAATAAAGAGGAACCACAAACTGCCAGAATACGGAAAGGCCAAGCCAAACATAGCAATCTAAACAAGATGAAAAGGCAGAGAAATACTCAGCAGGTAAAGGAACAAGATAAATGCCCACCAAACCAAAGAAAAGAGGAAGAGATAGGGAATCTATCTGAACAAGAATTCAGAAAAATGATAGTGAAAATGATCCAAAATCTTGAAAACAAAATGAACTTACAGATAAATAGCCCGGAGACAAGGATATAGAAGATGCAAGAAATGTTTAACAAGGACCTAGAAGAAATAAAGAACAGTCAATATATAATGAATAATGCAATACATTAGATAAAATAAAAAAAAAGCACTCTAGAGGGAAGAAACAGTAGAATAATGGAGGCAGAAGATAGGATAAGTGAGGTAGAAGATAGAATAGTAGAAATAAACGAAGCAGAGAGTAAAAAGAAAAAAAAAGAGTCAAAAGAAATGAGGACAAGCTGAGAGACCTTTGGGACAATGTCAAACGACTCAACATTTGAATCATAGGAGTCCCAAAAGAAGAAGGTAAAAAGAAAGACCATGAGAAAATACTTGAGGAGATAATAGTTGAAAACTTACCTAAAATGGGGCAGGAAATAGCCACCCAAGTCCAAGAAACAAAGACAGTTACAAACAGGATAAACCCAAGGGGAAACACTGCAAGACACATATTAATCAAAGTAACAAAGATCAAACACAAAGAACAAATATTAAAAGCAGCAAGGGAACACCAAAAAATAACACACAAGGGGATTTCCATAAGGATAACAGCTGATCTTTCAATAGAAACTCTTCAGGCCAGAAGGGAATGGCAAGACATACTTAAGGTGATGAAAGAAAATAACCTGCAGCCCAGATTACTGTACCCAGCAAGGATCTCATTCAAATATGAAGGAGAAATCAAAAGCTTTACAGACAAGCAAAAGATGAGAGAATTCAGCACCACCAAACCAGCTCTCCAACAAATACTAAAGGATCTTTTCTAGACAGGAAACAAAGAAAGGATGTATAAAGTCGAACCCAAAACAATAAAGTTAATGACAATGTGATCATACTTATCAATAATTACCTTAAATGTAAATGGGTTGAATGCCCCAACCAAAAGACAAAGACTGGCTGAATGGATACAGAAACAAGACCCCTATATATGTTGTCTACAAGAGACGAACCTCGAAACAACGGACACATACAGACTGAAAGTGAAGGGCTGGAAAAAGATATTCCACGCAAATAGAGACCAAAAGAAAACAGGAGTAGCAATACTCATATCAGATAAAATAGACTTTAAAACAAAGGCTGTGAAAAGAGGAAAATAAGGACACTACATAATGATCAAAGATCATTCCAAGAAGAAAACATAACAATTATAAATATATATGCACCCAACATAGGAGCACCACAATATGTAAGACAAATGCTAAAAAGTATGAAAGGGGAAATTAACAATAACACAATAATAGTGGGAGACTTTAATACCCCACTCACACCTATGGATAGATCAACTAAACAGAAAATTAACAAGGAAACACAAACTTCACATGCTACAATACACCAGTTAGACCTAACTGATATCTATAGGCCATTTCACCTAAAAACAATGAATTTCACTTTTTTCTCAAGTGCACACGGAACCTTCTCCAGGATAGATCACATCCTAGCCATAAATCTAGCCTTGGTAAATTCAAAAAAAATGAAATCATTCCAAGTATCTTTTCTGACCACAATGCAATAAGACTAGATGTCAATTACAGGAGAAAAACTGTTAAAAATTCCAGCTTATGGAGGGTGAACAACACGCTGCTGAATAATCAACAAATCACAGAAGAAATCAAAAAAAGAAATCAAAATATACATAGAAATGAATGAAAATGAAAACACAACAACCCCAAACCCATGGGACACTGTAAAAGCAGTGTTAACGGGAAGGTTCATAGCAATACAGGCTTACCTCAAGAAACAAGAAAAAAGTCAAATAAATAACCTAACTCTGACCCAGAGGGATGGTATGGGGAGGGAGGTGAGAGGGGGGTTAAGGATGGGGAACACGTGTACACCTGTGGTGGATTCATGTTTATGTATGGCAAAACCAATACAAATATTGTAAAGTAATTAGCCTCCAATTAAAGTAAATAAATTTATATTTTAAAAAATGACCTAACTCTACACCTAAAGCAACTAGAAAAGGAAGAAATGAAGAACATCAGGGTGAGTAAAAGGAAAGAAATGTTAAAAAATTAGGGCATAATTAAATGCAAAAGAAACAAATGAGACCATAGCGAAAATAACAAAGCTAAAAGCTGGTTCTTTGAGAAGATAAATAAAATTAACAAACCGTTAACCAGACTCATCAAGAAACGAATGGAGAAGAATCAAATCAACAAAATTAGAAATGAAAATGGAGAAATCAAAACAGATAACACAGAAATATAAAGGATCATAAGAGAATACAGTCAGCAACTATATAACAATAAAACAGACTTGGAAGAAATGAACAAAATCTTAGAAAAGTACAACTTTCCAAAACTGAACCAGGAAGAAATAGAAAATCTTAACAGACCCATCACAAGCACGGAAACTGAAACTGTAATTAGAAATCTTCTAGGAAACAATAGTTCAGGACCACACGGCTTCACAGCTGAATTCTACCAAAAATTTAGAGAAGAGCTAACACCTATCTTACTCAAGCTCTTCCAGAAAATTGCAGAGGAAGGTAAACTTCTAAACTAATTCTATAAGGCCACCATCTCTCTAATACCAAAACCAGACAAAGACACCACAAAAAAGAAAACTACAGGCCAATATCACCGATGAACATAGATGCAAAAATCCTTAACAAAATTGTAGCAAACAGAATCCAACAACATTTTTAAAAGATCATACACCACGACCAAGTGGGCTTTATCCAAGGATGCAAGGATTCTTCAATATCTGCAAATCATTCAACATATTGTAGTACACCACAATAACAAATTGAAAGAA
This sequence comes from Bubalus kerabau, assembly GCF_029407905.1. Lineage (NCBI taxonomy): Eukaryota > Metazoa > Chordata > Mammalia > Artiodactyla > Bovidae > Bubalus > Bubalus kerabau. The sequence goes on along the minus strand of NC_073647.1, from coordinate 53,334,157 downwards.
AAAAAAAAAGCATATGATTATCTCAACAAATGCAGAGAAAGCCTTTGACAAAATTCAACATCCATTTATGATAAAAACCCTCCAGAAAGTAGGAATAGAGGGAACATACCTCGACATAATAAAAGCTATATATGACAAACCCACAGCAAACATCATCCTCAATGGTGAAAAACTTAAAGCATTTCCCCTAAAGTCAGGAACAAGGCAAGGGTGCCCACTCTCACCACTACTATTCAACATAGTTTTGGAAGTTTTGGTCACAGCAATCAGAGCAGAAAAAGAAATAAAAGGAATCCAGATTGGAAAAGAAGAAGTAAATCTCTCACTGTTTGCAGATGACATGATCCTCTACATAGAGGATAAACCCTAAAAACTCCACCAGAAAATTACTAGAGCTAATCAATGAATATAGTAAAGTTGCAGGATATTAAATCAACACGCAGAAATCCCTTGCCCTCCTATACACTAACAATGAGAAAACAATAAAAGAAATGAAAGAAACAATTCCATTCACCATTGCAACGAAAAGAATAAAATACTTAGGAATAAATCTACCTAAAGAAAAAAAAAAAGATCTATATATAGAATACTGTAAAACACTAATGAAAGAAATCAAAATTGATACAAATAGATGGGGAAATATACCATGTTGTGGATTGGAAGACTCAATATAGTGAAAATGAGTATACTACCCGAAGCAATCTGTGGGTTCAATGCAATCACTATCAAGCTAACAATGATATTTTTCACAGAACTAGAACAAATAATTTCACAATTTGTACGGAAATAAAAAAAAAACCTCGAATAGCCAAAAGAAGCTTGGAAAAGAAGAATGGAGCAGGAGGAATCAACCTGCCTGACTTCAAGCTATACAACAGTCATCAAGACAGTGTGGTACTGGCACAAAGACAGAAATATAGATCAATGGAACAAAATAGAAAGCCCGGAGATTAATCCACGCACATATGGACACCTTATCTTTGACAAAGGAGGCAACAATATACAATGGAGAAAAGACAATCTGTTTAACAAGTGGTGCAGGGAAAACTGGTCAACCACTTGTAAAAGAATGAAACTAGAAGAGTTTCTACCAACATACACAAAAATAAATTCAAAATGGATTAAAGATCTAAACATAAGACTAGAAACTATAAAACTCTTACAGGAAAACAGAGAAAACACTCTGACAAAAATCACAGCAGGATCCTCTATGACCCATCTCCCACAATAATAGAAATAAAAGCAAAAATAAACAAATGGGACCTAATTAAACTTAAAAGATTTTGCACAATGAAGGGAACTATAAGCAAGGTAAAAGACAGCCTTCAGAATGGGAGAAAATAATAGAAAACGAAGGAACTGACAAATAATTAATCTCAAAAATATACAAGCAACTCCTGCAGCTCAATTCCAGAAAAATAAAAGACCCAATCAAAAAATGGGCTAAAGAACTAAACAGACATTTCTCCAAAGAAGACATACAGATGGCTAACAAACTCATGAAAAGATGTTCAACATCATTCATTATCAGTGAAATGCAAATCAAAACCACAATGAGGTACCATTTCATGCCAGTCAGAATGTCTGCAATCCAAAAGTCTACAAGCAATAAACGCTGGAGAGGGTGTGGAGAAAAGGGAACTTTCTTACACTGTTGGTGGGAATGCAAACTAGTATATCCACCACGGAGAAAAGTGTGTAGATTCCTTAAAAAACTGGAAGTAGAACTGCCATATGACCCAGCAATCCCACTGCTGGGCATACTCACCAAGGAAACCAGAATCGAATAAGACATGTACACTCCAATGTTATTCACAGCATTGTTTATAATAGCAGGACATAGAAGCAACCTAGATGTCCATTGGCAGATGAATGTATAAGAAAGCTGTGGTACATATACACAATGGAATATTACTCAGCCATGAAAAAGAATACATTTGAATCAGTTCTAATGAGGTGGATTAAACTAGAGCCTAATATACAGAGTGAAGTAAGCCAGAAAGAAAAACATCAATACAGTATGCTAATGCATATATATGGAATTTAGAAAGGTAATAATAATAACCCTATATGTGAGACACCAAATGAGACACTGATGTATAGAACAGTCTTTTGAACTCTATGGAAGAGGTCGAGCATGGGATGATTTGGGAGAATGGCATTGAAACATGTATATTATCATATGTGAAATGGATCACCAGTCCAGGTTCGATGCATGAGACAGGGTGCTCAGGTCTGGTGCACTGGGATGACCCAGAGGGATGGGATGGGGAGGGAGGTGGGAGGGGGTTTCAGGATGGGGAACACATGTACACCCGTGGCTGATTTCATGTCAATGTATGGCAAAACCACTACATTATTTTAAAGTATTTAGCCTCCAATTAAAACTAATAAATTTATTTAAAAATTAATTTAAAAAATAAAATAAAATACAAAATACTGGATAAATGTTCACATGCATAATGTTTGTCTGAGGCAAATCAGAATTCATTGAAAATTGTATTCTAGTAACATGCAATACTTAATCCCAAATGGTTAATTCATAACCACCTATATTTTGGATAATAGTTCACAAATGTTGTAACAGGAGTAAGAATATGGCCACTAGAAAAAGTTTTCATGGTTTCTGTCACATTTGAATCAATTTATTCAAAGTTACCTTAGCATAAATGTTTTCACATTTGTTTCGTTATATACTTTGACATTTCCAAATCCTAGCCTGGAATAACCTAGAGGTGATCCTAGCAGTGGGAATATCTGGTGCCACAAGTGTCCTTGCTCTTATTAGTGCCATATCATAAAGCATCATTACAGGAAGAAATCCTCTCTTCTTCAGGACATAAATAGTTAACAATGATAGAGTCATAGCTCACACTCTCCCCATTTTATATGTTATATATATTCTCAGTAAAAAACTCAATTTTATAGAAACAATTATTTAAATGGAATGTCTAAAGTAATTCACATCTCTGAGTTTTCTTTCTAGATATAAGTTTTATGAATGTTACATAATTATATATGGCTGAGTTTGTATTTTTTACTTTTTAATAAGCATGAAAGGATACTTTTTCATATCTCTGAATTTTTTTTTGTACCTCCTATTCTTTTTCTTTTTCTTTTTTTTTTGTATTGGTTTTGCCATACATCAACATGAATCCACCACGGGTGTACACGTGTTCCCAATCCTGAACCCTCCCACCTCCCTCCCCATACCATCCTTTTGCAAAAGCAAGAGTTAATGTTCTTGCCTCCCAGCCTTTGGCTAAGACCAAGTGAAAATCAAAGACACCAGTACTGTAATTGTGTTGAAAAGCATCTTTAAATAGAATACTTTAAAAGTCACCGATTACATTAAAAATATAAATTGTTCTTTACTCACTATCATTAACTCTTTACTTGGTCTTAGTCAAAGGCTGAGAAGCAAGAATATTAACTCTTGCTTTTGCAAAATATAGTTATTGAATAAGTATCTAATAGTGAATTTATGCACAAATATTTCCCCAAGTAATCCAAAAATATCACAAATGATTTTGTGTTAATAGTGACTTATCAGTTTTTTAAGTGTGTATTAACATGTTTAACTCCAATAGCCTTTGCTTAACTAATACAGTGGACAACATTTATTATTAATGATTCAATATATTTAAAAAAAACTCATTATTTGAAGAATCTAACACACTAGCAAGGGTATCCTAGAATTTATACTAGTGGAAGTTTATAGTGTTGAATTATTAATTTTTAAATGGATTGACCCAGAGGGATGGAATGGGGAGGGAGGAGGGAGGAGGGTTCAGGATGGGGAACACATGTATACCTGTGGCGGATTCATTTTGATATTTGGCAAATCTAATACAGTTATGTAAAGTTTAAAAATAAAATAAAATTAAAAAAAAATAAATAAATAAAAAAAAAAAAAAAAAAAAAAATAAATGGATTGAGCAAATTTCTATTTCTCATAAGATATATTCAAAAAATGGGTTAAAACTGAAGTGTGAAGATTTTGCCAAATGAGTTCTTATACAAGGCAGCTGTGTCCCAGTTTCCCCGCTCTAAATAAACACAGGCTTTCTGCTTTATAGAACAGCAATAGTTATCACCAAATTCACTTCATTAGTACAAACAGGCCAAGATTATGGGATGAAAGGCATTGGCTACATTTATTGGTCGTTAATTATTCTGTATGATCTTCATAATGTCTTTGGCCATAGACCAAAAGACACTTTTTCCATCTTCCAAAAGGAGAATCTAAAAGTCTGATAGATTCTTTATTAAACTAAAGAAGTTAAAAGTCATATGAAGACAATGACCTTGTTCTGCTTTGGATTTCAGTAGATACTAAGTTCAGGCTATAAATCAAACTTTTAAGGAATAATAAAAATAGTCTCTTCTAACCCCTCAAACGGAGAAGGAAATGGCACCCCACCCCAGTATTCTTGCCTGGAAAATCCAATGGACAGAGGAGCCTGGTGGGCTACAGTCCATGGGGTCGCTAAGAGTCGGACACGACTGAACGACTTCACTTTCACTTTTCACTTTCACTTTCACACATTGGAGAAGGAAATGGCAACCCACCCCAGTATTCTTGCCTGGAGAATCCCAGGGATGGGGAAGTCTGGTGGGCTGCCATCTATGGGGTTGCATAGAGTTGAACACGACTGAAGCGACTTAGCAGCAGCAGCAGCAGCAACTCCCCAGAATTTTTTTTTTTCTTTTCTAATTTCAAAAGGCAAATACAAATAATGCTTTTTGAAGAATTCTTTGCATCATAATACTGCTAGCGTGATAATGCTTTTCACCAAAGTGTCATTGCTTCTTTATCAAGTATGTATGCACTATTTCAAAAATATGGTAAAATGTAAAAGACTAAAGTAGTTAAAAATTTGGCATATATGTGCATTCTGTCTTAGTTTCAGAGAGATTTGACTGTTTAAAATATTTTACAATCACATGATACAGAATATGTCACAGAGTTTTTAAAGGAAAGACATTAAAATTAGTTTTATTAAAGTATATCAGTTAATATTAACAAATAAGTTTTAGTTATTTCAAAGTACTGCTGATAGACATGAAACAAAATATATTCAGTCATATGATCCATGTGATTATTTTGGGATACTGTGATAATTCCAAGGATTTTCTTCCTATATTATGTTTGAACTGTTCTTTTCATCAAATACTAATTTTATTTTCATCAGATACTAATTTTAAAGAAAGGAAGACTGTTCTTTATGATCATTATTAACTGAACCGGTGTAATGTTGTCACCATTATTTTGCTGAGGTCCCACTAACCTGATAATATTAAAAAATCTGTTACACTTGTTGATTAATCAGAAATGTTGTAGCAACTGGAAGTCATTTCTCATTGTTTGTTGGTTGTTGGTATTGTGAGCTGCAAGCATGTTTGTGCAGTGTTTTGAAATCTGAGAAATATCTGTGAAATTATAGACAGTTTCACTGTGTGAAAATTTTGCTTTAGTCATTTTAATCTAAATGCAATCCTAGGTCGTTGATATTAAGAATTTGCTTAATTTAAAATTATTCTTTGTTAAGTTTGGTAACTTTTTCAATTTACACTTTGCTATGTAAGAATAAAACTCCATACACCCGTGGGGGATTCATGCTGATGTATGGCAAAACCAATACAATATTGTAAAGTAATTAGCCTCCAATTAAAATAATAAATTTATATTAAAAAATAATAAAACTATAAATAAAGAATAAAATTCTTGCAAGTCTAAATTTAGATCTAATGCATGATTATGGAACTATGAATTTATCAAAGGACTTGTGTAGAGAAACAATTTATTAGTATAAAAAAAGTACTGTTGTTGTTCAGTTGCTCAGTCATGTCCGACTCTTTGTGATCCCATGGACAGCAGCAAGCCAGGCTTCCCTGTTCTTCACTATCTTCTGGAGTTTGCTCAAACTCACGTGCATTGAGTCTGTGATGCCATCCAACCATCTCGTTTTCTGTCACCCCCTTCTCCTTCTGCCCTCAATCTTTCCCAGCATCAGGGTCTTTTCCAATGAGTCAGCTTTTTGCATCAGGTGGCCAAATACTGGAGCTTCAACTTCAGCATCCGCCTTTACAATAAATATTCCAGGGTTGATTTCCTTTAGGATTAACTGGCTTAATCTCCTTGCTGGACAAGGGACTCAAGAGTCTTCAACACCACAGTTCGAAAATGTCAATTCTTCAGCATTCAGCCTTCTTTATGGTCCAACTTTCATGACCATACATGATTAGTGGAAAAACCATACACACACACACACATATGAAGCATAGCTATATTTGTAACTGTAAAGTAGCCAACTCTAGTATTTTCACAGTAAGCCTTCCAACCCTACCAATCTCCAGATGCTTGCTTACTCATCTCATCACAAATTATTATCTTGGTGATGGTAAATTCACCCAATTTTTTCCCAGCAAGTCTCAGTGGATATTAGAGAGGTGTCAGGTGACAATAGGATCACTTGTCTTATGATTTTTGCTTCTACTGTGTCCTTTTGGCACTCTGACTAATTTACTTCCATGAATAGATTGAAGGTGCCAATTTTTAACAGATTATTTTCAACAATATTAGTGGAACTTAAAAGCACACAAAACTCTAAATAAAAAGTGGAAATCTGAATTGAATGTTTCAAAAACTTTTACTATGCATTTGGACCACATTAAACGAAACTCTGAACTGTCAACCCATTTTGTGTTCTGCCGTGCTAACTCACTTCAGTTTCAGTTGTGTCCGACTCTGTGATCCTATGGATTGCAGCCCACCAGACTTCTCTGTCCATGGGATTCTCCAGGCAATAATACTGGAGTCGGTTGCTGTGTCCTCTTCTAGGGGACCTTCCTGACCCAGGGATTGAACCCACACCTCTTGTGTCTCCTGCATTGGCAGCTGGGTTCTTTAGTACTAGCGCCACCCGGGAAGCACCATCAATCCATTAGGCATGTCATAAATTTCACAGTTATTCATTGGGAAGCCTAAATGATGAACTATTAAGGACAGTTTTTTTTTTTTTTTTTTTTTTTTTTTTTGCTGAAATAAATGTATTGATTACAATTTGATGTTCTCCTAAAGCATGACACTGAAAATCTTCTTGGTACTATTGGGAAACTACTGAAAGAGCAAGGAAAGCAAATTTATAACAATATTTCATCCTTTTTCATGAGAGTTCAGCTTTGAAACTAATCAAATGATTGGTATAAGAACTTTGTTGTGTGCAAGTTTCTATCAGAGATTAAGAGATACATTAAATGAAATGATTTGACAGGAGATTTCTGTATAATGAACATTCAATTCAGTTTTTGAATAGCACTAAGGAAAATGTCTGGAGAAGGAAATGGCAACGCACTCCAGTATTCTTGCCTGGAGAATCCCAGGGATGGCGGAGCCTGGTGGGTGCCATCTGTGGGGTCGCACAGAGTCGGACACGATTGATGCAACTTAGCAAGGAAAATGTCTATAAAACATGCATTTGTGTTCACATTGATAAAGGTTAGAGAATAAGATGAAGCATCACTAGAGCACATTTAATCACATCTATGAACTTGTTATCTGAATTTTGAAAGGCTGGAATTTTTTCCCTCTATTTCTTGAAGCACATATATCAGCCAATTAAATGATATCAGTTAGTAGATAGTTCTCAAAAGCAATTTAAAGGTCAAATAAGTGTAAGCATTTAGAATGAAGGAAAAGATTATCCAAATGAATTTATTTAACCTGATAAGAGCACATTTTTTTTCTCTCAGACAACACAGGTTAACTGTAATCTAACAGTGATTTTAATTTCATTGTGCGAAAAATATATTTCAATATTCTGTCATTTTTCCTCACTCCTCAACAACTGCAGATGGTATCAATTCTCTCATAAGTGATTTACAAAGAGAGATATTAGGTAAATCTTGTCTGCAATATATCCTTTACAGATAAGTACTCTTATTACCCTGTTATATATTCCATTTCCCCAGTATACTTTATTGATCTGCATATAGGAAGAACTTTGGGCCATCATATAACTCATAAATTTAGATCAAGTTGCCTTTTCAATATGATAAAATGATCAACAATATAACTACATCACATTTTCCCAATAGAAGACTACTGTAATATCCACAGAGTATTTTGTCAGTATGTGAATATAATACATACTAATATATACATACTTGGAGAAGGCAGTGGCAGCCCACTCCAGTATTCTTGTCTGGAGAATCCCTTGGGCAGAGGAGCTTGGTGGGCTGCTGTCCATGGGGTCGCACAGAGTTGGACACAACTGAAGTGACTAGGCATCAGCATGTGAAGATAATATATTTCCTAGAAAGAATATTTATTTCTTCAAAGGTAAATGCTATTAATGAGTTACAGAAGAACTCAGGGAATGTTAATTTAACTGTAATGAATTTGTACTCCACTAATACACAATGCATGTTATTTTGAAATTTCACTGAGTTAATCTGTGCCTGACTCACACTATCTCTTTAGGGAAAAGTTTTCTAAGCTAATTCAATGGTGTCAATAGTATTAAGGGAGAATGTATCAGTTCAGTTCAGTCGCTCAGTAGGGTCTGACTCTTTGCGACCCCATGAATCCCAGCACGCCAGGCCTCCCTGTCCATCACCAACTCCCTGAATTTACCCAAACTCATGTCCATCGAGTTGGTGATGCCATCCAGCCATCTCATCCTCTGTCATCCCCTTCTCCTCCTGCCCCCAATCCCTCCCAGCATCAGAGTCTATTCCAATGAGTCAACTCTTCACATGAGGTGGCCAAAGCATTGGAGTTTCTGCGTCAGCATCAGTCCCGCCAATGAACACTAAGGACTGATCTCTTTTAGGATGGACTGGTTGGATCTCCTTGCAGCACAAGGAATTCTCAAGAGGCTTCTCCAACACCACAGTTCAAAAGCATCAATTCTGGGGTGCTAAGCTTTCTTTATAGTCCAATTCTCACATCCATACATGACCATTGGAAAAACCACAGCCTTGACTAGACGGACCTTTGTTGACACAGTAATGTCTCTGTTTTTTAATATGCTATCTAGGTTGGTCATAACTTTCCTCCCAAGGAGTAGGTGTCTTTTAATTTCATGGCTGCAATCACCATCTGCAGTGATTTTGAGCTCCCCAAAATAAAGGCTAACACTGTTTCCACTCTTTCCCCATCTATTTCCCATGAAGTGATGGGACCGGATGCCATGATCTTCGTTTTCTGAATGTTGAGCTTTAAGCCAACTTTTTCACTCTCCTCTTTCACTTAAATCAAGAGGCTTTTTAATTCCTCTTCACTTTCTTCCATAAGGGTGGTGTCATCTGCATATGTGAGGTTACTGACATACCTCTCGGCAATCTTGATTCCAGCTTGTGCTTCTTCCAGCCCAGCGTTTCTCATGATGTACTCTGCATGTAAGTTAAATAAGCAGGTGACAATATACAGCCTTGACATACTCCTTTTCCTATTTGGAACCAGTCTGTTGTTCCATGTCTACTTCTAACCTGCATATAGGTTTCTCAAGAGGCAGATCAGGTGGTCTGTTATTCCCATCACTTTCAGAATTTTCCACAGTTTATTGTGATCCACACAGTCAAAGGCTTTGGCATAGTCAATAAAGGAGAAATCGATGTTTTTTTTTCTGGAACTCTCTTGCTTTTTCGATGATCCAGTGGAGGTTGGCAATTTGATCTCTGGTTTCTCTGCCTTTTCTAAAACCAGCTTGAATATCTGGAATTTCATGGTTCACATATTGCTGAAGCCTGTCTTGAAGAATTTTGAGCGTTAGTTTACTAGCCTGTGAGATGAGTGCAATTGTCTGGTAGCTTGAGCATTCTTTGACATTTCCTTTCTTTGGGATTGCAATGAAACTGACCTTTTCCAGCCCTGTGGCCACTGCTGAGTTTTTCAAATTTGCTGACATATTGAGTGCAGCACTTCTCCAGCATCATCTTTCAGGATTTGAAATAACTCAACTGGAATTCCATCACATCCACTAGCTTTGTTCATAGTGATGCTTCCTAAGGTCCATTTGACTTCACATTCCAGGATGTCTGGCTCTAGGTGAGTGATCACACCATCGTGATTATCTGGGTCATGAAGATCTTTTTTGTACAGTTCTTCTGTGTATTCTTGCCACCTCTTCTTAATATCCTCTGCTTCTGTTAGGTCCATACCATTTCTGTCCTTTATCGAGCCCATCTTTGCAAAAAATGTTCCCTTGGTATCTCTAATTTTCTTGAAGAGATCTCTAGCTTTTCCCATTCTGTTGTTTTCCTCTATTTCTTTGCATTGATCGCTAAGGAAGGCTTTTTTATCTCTCCTTGCTATTCTTTGGAACTCTGCATTCAAATGCTTATGTCTTTCCTTTTCTTCTTTGCTTTTCACTTCTCTTCTTTTCACAGCTATTTGTATGGCCTCCCCAGACAGCCATTTTTCTTTTTTGCATTTCTTTTCCATGGGGTTGGTCTTGAGCCCTGTCCCCTGTACAATGTCACAAACCTCAGTCCATAGTTCATCAGGTACTCTATCAGATCTAGTCCCTTAAATCTTTTTCTCACTTCCACTGTAGAATCATAAAGGATTTGATTTAAGTCGTACCTGAATGGTTAAAAAAAAACTATATTTAAAAGAATATTTTTTCTTCCTTTTTTAAATTAATTTATTTATTTTAATTGGAGGCTAATTAGTTTGCAATATTGTAGTGGTTTTTGCTATACATTCACATGAATCAGCCATGGATGTACATGTGTCCCTGTTCCTGAACCCCCTCCCACCTCTCTCCCCATTCCATCCCTCAAGGTTGTCTCAGTGCACCAGCCCTGAGCACCCTGTCTCATGCATCAAACCTGGACTGAATATTTTTAAATTATTTTTTTAATGAAGGATAATTGCTTTACAGAATTTTGATGTTTTCTGTCAAACCTCAACATGAATCAGCCATAGGTAGACATATATCCCCTCCCTTCTGAATCACTCTCCCATATCCTTCCCAGTCCCACCCCCTAGGTTGATACAGTGCCTCCGTTTGAGTTTCCTGAATCATACAGCAAATTCCTGTTGGCTACCTATTTTAAATATGGTAATATAAGTTTTAATGTTACTCTTTCCATATATCTCACCCTCTCCTCTCTTCTCCCCATGTCATAAGTCTATTCTCTATGTCTGTTTCTTCATTTTTGCCCTGTAAATAAATTCTTCAGTACCATTTTTCTAGATTCCATATATATGTGTTAGAATATGATATTTATCTTTCTCTTTCTGACTTACTTCACTCTGTATAATAGGTTCTAGTTTCATCCACCTCATTAGAGGTGACTGACTCTAATGTGACTGACTCAAGAATTGACTCAATATGTTCCTTTTTTATGACTGAGTAATATTTCACTGTGTACCACCACAATGTCTTTATCCATTCATCTGTCAATGGATATCTAGGTTGCTTCCATGTTCTAGTTATTGTAAATAGTGCTGTAGTGAGCAATGGGATACATGTGTCTTTTTTAATTTTAGTTTCCTCAGGGTATATGCCTAGGAGTGGGATTGCTGCATCACATAATGGTTTTATTCCTAGTTTTTTTTTTTTTTTTTTTTTTTTTTTTAACGAATCTCCATACTATCTTCCATGGTGGCTATATCAATTTGCATTCCCATCAACAGTGCAAGAGCATTTCCTTTGTCCACACCTTCTCCAGCATTTATTGTTTGTAGAATTTTTGATGATGGCCATTCTGACTGGTGTGAGGTAATATCCCATTGTAGTTTTGATTTGCATAATTATTTGATTTCCTATAATCTGACCCTCTATTCAAGAGAGCAGAAGAGACACAGAGGTAAAGAATAGACTTTTGAACTCAGTGGGCAAAGGTGAAAGTGCAATGATTTGAGAGACTAGCATTAAAACATCTATATTACCATATGTAAAATAAATGACCAGTGCAAGTTCAATGCATGAAGCAGGGGACTCAAAGTCGCTGCTCTGGGACAACCCAGAGGGATGTGGTTGGGAGGGAGGTGGGAGGGGTTTTCAGGATGAGGGGAACACATGTAAACCTGTGGCTTATTCATATCAATATATGGCAAAAACCAACACAATATTGTAAAGTAATTAGCCTCTAATTAAAATAAATTAGTTTTTAAAAGAGGACTTTTGTGCTTATATTTATGAGAATATTGTCTGTAGCTCTTGTATTCTTTTCTTTTTTCTTTTGCAATATCTTTTTTGTTGTTGTTGTTTTGTTTTAGGCATGAGAATAATGGTGGTCCCTGTATGAGTTGTAACATATTCCTTCTTCTTATATTGTTTAGTAGCTTTATATAGAATTGTTTTTAAATCTTCCTTAAACGTTTTAAAAAATTTGCCTTTGATTCCCCCTGGGCATGATGTTTTCTTCATGGGAAAATTTTCAACAGCAACCAATAAAAGTAAATTTCTTTTTTTAATTTTATTTTATTTTATTTTTAAACTTTACAATATTGTATTAGTTTTGCCAAACATCGAAATGAATCTGCCACAGGTATACCCGTGCTCTCCATCCTGAACCCTCCTCCCTCCTCCCTCCCCATACCCTCCCTCTGGGTCATCCCAGCGCACCAGCCCCAAGCATCCACTATCGTGCATCAAACCTCGACTGGCAACTCGTTTCATACATGATATTATACATGTTTCAATGCCATTCTCCCAAATCTCCCCACCCTCTCCCTCTCCCACAAAGTCCATAAGACTGATCTATACATCAGTGTCTCTTTTGCTGTCTCATACACAGGGTTATTGTTACCATCTTTCTAAATTCCATATATATGCATTAGTATACTGTATTGGTGTTTTTCCTTCTGGCTTACTTCACTCTGTATAATAGGTTCCAGTTTCATCCACCTCATTAGAACTAATTCAAATGTATTATTTTTAATGGCTGAGTAATACTCCATTGTGTATATGTACCACCGCTTTCTTATCCATTCATCTGCTGATGGGCATCTAGGTTGCTTCCATGTCCTGGCTATTATAAACAGTGCTGCGATGAACATTGGGGTACACGTGTCTCTTTCCCTTCTGGTTTCCTCAGTGTGTATGCCCAGCAGTGGGATTGCTGGATCATAAGGCAGTTCTATTTCCAGTTTTTTAAGGAATCTCCACACTGTTCTCCAAAAGTAAATTTCTTTAATAGGTAGAGAACTGTTCAGATTATGGATTTTCTTCTTGGGAGAGTTTTGATAATCTGTGTCTTTCAAGGAATTTGTATATGTCTTCTAAGTTGTCCAGTTTGTTGGGAAAAATTGTATTTAATTATTCTCTTATTGTATAATGTCTCTAGGATCTTTGGTGATGGCTCCTCTTTTGTTCCTTATATTGGCTGAATTTCCCCCTTCCTCGTTTTTTTTTTTTTTTTTTTTTTTTTGTTGTTGTTGTTGTTCTTTCATTTGTCTAGAAAAGAGATATATCAGGTTTTATTTTATTTTATTTTATTTTTAAGTTTTCAAAGGACAAGTTTTGACTAGTTCATTTTCTTAATTTTTTTTTTTCTATTTTATCAGGTTTATTTTGTATTGATTTTCTAACTTCATAAGTTGTTATCTTGGGACATTAATTTTAGACTTTCCTTCTTTTCTAATATAAGCATTTAAACCTATAAGTTTTTCTCTAAGAACACCTTTAGTTATTTGAATCTCATTAATTTTGATATACCATATTTTCATTGCAATTCAGTTTGGAATAGTTTATTCAGATTTTTTATTTCTTCTTTTTTTTAATCATAGAAGTATGTTGTTTATATTCTAAATACTGTGATTTTTTTCTTAAGTATCTCATTGTTATGTATAATAAATCCTGTGTACTTTCAGTCCTTTTAAATTTAATAAGATTTGTTTGTTTTATAGTACAGCAAATGATCTACCTTGGTGAATTTACTTGGAAAATAATTAATTTCCTGCAGTTTTAGAATGTAGTGGTCTGTATGTAAGTATCAATGTGGTTGATTGTGTTGTTTGGATCCTCTATTTCTTACTTATATTTACAGTAAGAATCTATCTTCAATGCAGGAAGCCCCAATATGATCCTTTGATTGAGAAAATCCCTTGGAGAAGAGAATGGCTACCCACTCCAGTATTCTTGCCAGAGAATTTCATGAATAGAGGAGCCTGGCAGTCTACAGTCCATGGGGTCATGAAGAGTCAGACATGGCTGAGTGACTAACACACTTGTTCTGTAGTTGCAAAGAAGGTGATATTAAAAATACCCTACTATTTATGGGATTGCTTATTTGTCATTTTAATGCCATCATTTTTGCTTCTCATATTTTGAAGAGATTAAATGCATAGACACTTAAAATTAATATATCTTCCTAATGAATGAGCACATTTATAATTATGGACTAGTCTTTGTTTTTGCTAACACTTTTTGCCTTGAAATCTGTTTTTCTGACATTAACATAGTCACTTGGGCTCCTTATGTTTACTGTTCAATTGATATATCTTTCCCCATCCAATTATACTCAAACTATCTATATTTTTTAAATTTAAAATTCATCACTTCTAGACAGCATAAAGTTTGATTTTTCTTTCTACTTTTACTTAGAGTGTTTTATTATTAATATTGAATGTAGCTATTGATTAGTTTAATTTGGTTTCCCATTTTATTGTTAGTTTTCTGTTTGTCCTCTATTTCTTTTTTAAACATGTTCTTCTTTATCTGCCTCTTTTTGGATTATCTGAATTTTTTAGATTTCTCTTTTAATTTATTTATTGGATTTCTAGCTATATTTCTTTGCATTTTAGTGATTTCTCTAGGAATTAGAATATATTTTCTTAAATTTTCATAATCTACTTAAAATTAATGTTGTATTGTTAAAAAAATATTCTGACACTTGTTAAAACTCCAAGGAAGATTTTATTCAATACTCCTGATGGGTGTGAAGACGATTTCAATAGAGGAGAGAAGTGAAATGAAATGAAAGTCACTCAGCTGTGTCTGACTCTTTGCAACCTTATGGACTATATATTTCATGGAATTTTCCAGGCCGGAATACTGGAGTGGGTAGCCTTTCTCTTCTCCAGGGGATCTCAAGGAGCACAGTGAGGGGAAGATGGTTAGGCAGATGGAAAATTACTAAGGAGACATCAAGCGTAAGGGGATTGTTGATAAATGAACTCAATAGAACTCTTGCTGAAGGCAGGCCAAAGTAATCAAATATCCAAGGTATGGGATTCTTTCTAAACTAATTTGTAGGATTTGACAGGCCAGAGACAGTGTTAAGAATAAGATATAGTCAAAAAGAGGGCTCAGAGAAGCCTATCTAAAATTTGGTGAAGGAGAAAGTCTTTGTCTGTACTACTGCACATAAAATGTAATAATTTACTGTGTTTACTATGACATATTATTCAGAGAATAAATACCAAGATAAAGAGTATTAAGCAAGAACTTTTTCACACAATGGTGTTTTTCACCTACCCACTTGGTCAATCTTCTACAGATTTCTTAAAGACACTTAAAGCATATTATTTCTTTATTAAAATAATTAAAGTTAATATTGGGGAAGAAGAAAAGTATTGGATAAAACTGTTCTGGTAAAAACAGATAAGGAAACTCTAAAAGATATTAATTATATTTTACTTTAGATCAATTATTTAAAATGCCTGTGTTTTCTCTTTATCACTTTTCTAGACAGTCAATCCTAAGGAAATCAATCCTGAATATTCATTGGAAAGACCATGGGTCCTGGGTGTGTAAGAGCATCTGAGAGTATTTTGACTGTAATTATTCCAATTCTGACCTAGTTGGAACTTCTATTTGTTATCTTTCAAAACTTATACTTCCACCTTTGCCACCACCACAATATTGTAACAGTCTTTAGGGTTTTCTTTTCATTGATAACTATTTTTAAAATAAAAGAAATATAATTTATTGAAAATAAGGTGGTGTGCAATAGTGGACATCATTTGCAGTCTTCATTTTCTTCTTTTACTTTAGGTTACTATTGACTACAGAAGAGTATACTATCATAAGTTCATTACTAAAGGATGTGTTACTATTCACAAAAATGATGTCTATTATTATGTTTATGCAGAGCTGAATGAAATGAACAATAATAGTGTACTTCGAGCTTAAATACAGTTTAAATTTTTACCATATTCACTCAATAACCCAACCTCCTCAACAAATTCCTATAAATATATTTTCAGTACAGGATTAAGAAATACGCATCCTCTGGGTGATTAATGAATATATCTCTGATAAAGAATCAAATAGCCCCCAGTTTTTAATCTTGACTCATCATTTTAACATACTGTACCTCTGTGACTATTAAGTATCATGCACTGACATACTCCAGTATTCTTGCCTAAAGAATCCCATGGACTGAGGAACCTGGAAGACTATATTCCATGGGGTCACGTAGAGTCAGACATGGCTGTGTGGCTAAGCATGCATGTATGCAATGACATAAACTAATTATCCTGGGTAAAAATTTTGTAGACTGCCCAGGGTGTCATACAGTAAATTTTGGCCAACTTCAGCCATTACATATATAAGTAAAATCTCTTTTTATGTATTGCAGAATGTCTAAAACATTTTTATCTTATGAATTTATTATTACTGTATATTTTGTTATATTTCAATGTATATTATTCACAAGTGCATGTAGTATTTTATACTCATAGAACTGAAGTTTTTATACCCTTTATAACTGGCAAATTATTTGAGTGTTATGTGGTGATTACCTTATGAAAAGTTATTTTTATTCTTCAAAGTCTGAACATAAGGATGCAACCAACTAAAAATACCTAAAATCTACTTTTCTAATACAAAGCATTTCAGCTATTTTTCAGAAATGCTAGATGATATCCATCCCTCAGAAACACACCTTTACACTATTAGATTTGATAGGGGTAGAGTGAAATCTGGATTATACTATTTATTTTACATTTGAAAGAATTATCTTTATCACACAGGGTTAAAATGATTAATTCAAAACACTTTTTCCTCAAATTGACATGAAAATTGTACTGCTCATATTATTTCTATTCATCAGTTTGACTAGGTACTTCCCTGTGTTTAAAACACTAAATTGTTACTTCAAAGAATGTTTCATTTTATGTTTATACTTTCTGGTACAACTATCTAATAATCAAAATATGTCATTGCTTTTTACCCTTTTTATTGTATGTTATTACCATATATTTTAAAACATTTGTACTTACCTACACTTTGGGCACCTCATGCGAAGAGTTGACTCATTGGAAAAGACCTTCATGCTGGGAGGGATTGGGGGCAGGAGGAGAAGAGGACGACAGAGGATGAGATGGATGGATGGCATCAACGACTCGATGCACATGAGTTTGTGTGAACTCTGGGAGCTGGTGATAGACAGGGAGGCCTGGCATGCTGCAATTCATGGGGTCTCAAAGAGTCGGACACTACTGAGCGACTGAACTGAACTGAACTGAATTACACCTATCTATACCTACATTCTTGTGTAAATATATGCAATCTTCTATCACTTTAATGATTTTCATTTAATTTATATGAAAATAATCTAAATTTTCTGTGAGAAACAAAGTGCACTTGTTTTTAGATGAAAGGAAGCAATTATTATATTTGATAAAATATGAAGCTACCATCTAAAATGTATATAAGACAAACTTTTAAAAGCCCATGACAGTAAGATATTAACTACAAAATATAAATTAATTGTGGGCGCATATGTGCATGTATGCAAATGTACACATATGACATCTTTTCCATCATTATTTTGAATGGTATGAATGTTAGGCACTGGTGTTTTAAATGCTAATATGTTTGTTTGATATTAGTTGTGTTTATTCCAAAGGCTAACACACACATCTGATGGTATAGAATTCATTTGCAGTGCAGGAGACCTGGGTTCGATCCCTGAATTGGGAAGACCCCTGGAGAAGGAAATGACAACCCACTCCAGTATTCTTGCTGGGATGATCTCATAGAGGAGTGTGGTGGGCTACAGTCCATGGGGTCTCAAAGAGTTGGACATGACTGAGCAGCTTCACTTTCACTTGTCAGTTGTGTTTGTAGCATTTGGAACATGACTAATGGAGTCTAATAAAATTTTCTAAATTATATGATATATAAAATGTACTCAGTTAAGGGACATAAAATAGATTTTGATTATATTTTACTAACTCTATGATATTATAAACAGTTGGCAAGACTGCTGGAAATAAACACAGTAGTTGAGTGATGAAAACTGCATGCATTGTACTGTTCCTAGAGGTGTAATATTATTGTCAGAGCAATTTAGATTTTGAAAATATATATATTTTTTGCCTAAGTAAATAACAATCACCACAGAGCTATAATAAAGTTTATAATATGTAATCATTAAGGTAAAAGGCATATTTTCAAAAAAGAGTACTATAGTATTATATTGACTATGTCAAATTGATATGATAAAATATTCTAGTTTTCATACTAAGTTTCATTTTACAACTTATGAAGTCACAAAATATCATGAAATGTCTAATTTAAAAATCTCAATATTTCAATTATATAATGATTGCTTTGTGAAATCAACAGATGATTAAAACCTTGGGAAAAATATATTTTTGAGCTGAAATTGCAGCACTTCAGGAAAAATACAAAATATCAACATAGTTCATACTTATTGACTTGTTTAGATGCAAATTTACTTTAAATAGTTTTGATAAAAATAGATATAAGTATATCCTATATTTAAACTTGTGTTTAAACACATGGCACAGTAGATAAAAAATCTTCCTGCACTTCGTATGATAAAAATTTAACATGTGGTTTGTCTTTCTTACAAATATGGATCCTTGGTCATCAACAGGGCCAAGCAAGTAAATGTGGCTATCTCAGTATAAATCCATGATTGTCTTCAGCAAGATTCTCAAGTCTTCTCCCCTGCTAACTTTGATTTAGTACAGTAATTCTCATTTGTTGTTGTTGTTTAGTCACTATGTCCTGTCCAACTCTTTGCAAACCCATGGACTGCAGCATTCCAGGCTTCCCTGCCCTTCACTATCTCCTGGAGACTATTTCATCCTCTGTAGCCCCCGTCTCTTCCTGCTCTGAATCTTTCCCAGTATCAAGGTCGTTTCCAATGCTCTTTACATCAGGTGGCCAAAGTATTGTAGCCTCAGATTCAGCATCAGTCCTTCTAATGAATATTTAGCGTTGATTTCCTTTAGGATGAACAGGTTTGATCTCCTTGCAGTCCAGGGAATTTTCAAGAGTGTTCTACAGCACCACAGTTTGAAAGCATCTATTCTTTGGTGCTCAGCCATTGACTCAGACAGTAGAGAGTCTGCATGAAGTGCAGGAGACCAGGGTTAAATCCCTGAGTCAGGAAGATCCCCTGGAGAAGGAAATGGCAACCCACTCCAGTATCCTTGCCTGGAAAACCCCATTAGTGGAGGAGCCTGGCAGGCTACAGTCCATGGGGTCGCAGAGACTCAGACACGACTGAGCGACTTCACTCTCACTTTTCACTTTCACAGCCGTCTTTAGAGTACAAATCTCACATCCATACATGACCACTGGAAAAATCGTAGCTTTGGCTACACAGAACTTTGTTCACAAACTGATTTCTCTGTTTTAATATGATACCTAGGTTTGTCATAGCTTTTCTTCCAAGGAGCAAGCGTCTTTTAATTTCAAGGCTGCAGTTACTGTCCACAGTAACTTTGGAGCCCAAGAAAATAAAATCTATCACTGCTTCCACTTTTTCCCCTTCTATTTTCTATGAAGTGATGGGATCAGATACCATGATCCTAGATTTTTGAATGTTGAGTTTTAAGCCAACTTTTTCACTCTTCACTTTCATCTTCATCAACAGGCTTTTTAGTTCTTCTTCACTTTCTGCCATTAAGGTCTTTCTTGCTTGCTCAAAGGGTAAAGAATCTGCCTTCAGTGCTGGAGACTTGGGTTCACTCCCTCAGTTGGGAAGATCCCTTGGATAAGTGAATAGCAACCTACTCCAGTATTCTTGCCTGGAGAATCCCATGGGCAGAGGAGCTTGGTGCACTACAGTCTATGGGTTTGCAAAGAGTTGGACATGACTGAGCAAGTAATACTACTATTACTTCTGCATTGAAGTATATCATCAGCATATCTGAGGTTGTTGATATTTCTCCTGGTAATCTTTATTTCATCTTGCAATTCATCCAGCCTGTTATTTCACATGAGGTACTCTGAACACAATTAATAAACAGGGTGGAGGTATACAGCCTTCCTATACTCCTTTCCCAATTTTGAACCAGTCCATTGTTCCATGTCTGCTTTAACTGTTGCTTCTTTACCTGCATACAGGTTTCTCAGGAGACAGGTAAGATAGTCTGGTATTTCCATCTCTCTAAGAATTTTCCACAGTTTGTTGTGATCCACAGAGTCAAAAATGCATAGTCAATGAAGCAGAAATAGATGTTTTTCTGGAATTTTCTTGCTATCTCTATGATCCAATGAATGTTGGTCGTTTGATCTCTGTTCTGTCTTTCTAAATCCAGCTTGTACATCTGGAAGCTCAGTTCAAACACTGCTGAAGCCTCATAAATTAATACTAATTTATTAGTTAATATTAGATGACCAGAACAACTGAATGTACTTTGTTGCACCAGAAAATGAAAAACAACAGGTTTACCAAGTTTTTTTCTATATGGTCTAGCCTCCATCAATGGCAAAAAAATTAGTAACAAATAAATATTAATTGCCTATATATATTTGCTAAGATAATAGAATATATTCCTTAAAAAAGAAAGGAATTTCTGTATAATAGCAAATGAAACAACTGACAAAGTATTAATTTCCAAAATATATAAGCAGCTCATACAACTCAATACCAGAAAAACAAACAACCCAATCAGAAAGTGGGGAAAAGATCTAAACAGACATTTCTCCAAAGAAGGCATACAGATGGCTAACAAACACATGAAAAGATGCTCAACATCATTCATTATTATATAAATGCAAATCAAAGCTATGAGATATCACCTCAGTCCAATCAAAATGGCCATAATCAAATGCAAACAATAAATGCTGGAGAGGGTGTAGACAAAAAGGAATGTTCTTGCATCATTGGTGGGAATGTAAATTAATATAGCCACTATGGAAGACAGTATGGAGATTCCTTTAAAAAACTAAGAATAAAACCATCATATGATGCAGCAATCCTACTCCTAGGCATATACTCTGAGGAAACCAAAATTGAAAAACATACATGTATCCCATTGCTCATTGCAGCACTATTTATAATAGCTAGAACAAGGAAGCAACCAAATGGCCATCAACAGAAGAATGGATAAAGAAGTGGTGGTACATATACACGATGGAATATTATTCAGCCACAAAAAGGTACACATTTGAGTCAGTTCTAATGAGGTGGATGAACCTAGAACTTATTATACATAGTGAAGTAACTCAGAAAGATAAAGATAAATATCTTATTCTAATGCATATATATGGAATATAGAAAAAAGGTACTGAATATTTTATTTACAGGGTGGCAATGGAGAAACAGACATAGAGAATAGAATTATGGACATGGGGAGAAGAGAGGATAGGGTGAGATATATGGAAAGAGTAACATGCAATTATGCATTACCATATGTAAAATACATAGCCAACAGGAATTTGCTGTATGGCTCAGGAAACTCAAACAGGGGCTCTGTATCAACCTAGAAGGGTGGGATGGGAAGGGAGATGGGAGGGAGGTTCAAAAGGGAGGGGATATATGTATACCTATGGCTGATTCATGTTGAGATTTGACAGAAAACAACAAAATTCTGTAAAGCAATTCTCCTTCAATTAAAAAATAAATTATTATTTTTTAATGAAAGGAATTTTTCTGAGACTAGGGAGAGGAACTGGTCCAATTAAACAAGTTAAAACTAAAGAAATTTAAAGACCTGGGATTTAAATTTAATATTAAGAAGGTAGTTCTTCTCTTGCCCCATAAAGTATATAGTTCGTAATATTAGAACATGTATAAGAAATATGTCATATGTTTACTCTGTAAAATATTTATCTTCTATGCATGTGTGCATTTGTGTTAGTTGCTCAGACGTGTCCAACACTTTTGAGACCCCCATGGACTGTGAGTCACCAGGGTCTTCCATCAGTGGAATTCTCCAGGCAAGAATACTGGAGTGTGTTGTCATTTCCTTCTCCAGGGAATCTTCCCTGGCCCAGGGATTGAACCTGTGTCTCCCGCATTGCAGGCAGATTTTTTGCCAACTGAGCCACGAGGGAACCCCACGTACTATCCGTATACAAAGGTTATTTAGGTTATTTTTTTAACATGTGATTGAAACCAAATAAATTATAATTGATGTTTTTTTGTGGTTACTGTGCATTTATGTGAAACTCATGGATATATTAAAGCATCATATCAAGAATAAGACTGCCAGATAAAATACAAGATATACTGATAAATTTGAATTTCTGATAAGCAATTTTTTTTTTTTTTAGTAAAAGTAGGTCTAAATATTTCATGTGGCATACTTACATTAACAAATTACCTATAGTTTATATGACATTCAAATTTACTGGGCAATTAGTACTTTTATTTGTCAAATTTGGCAACACTAGTCAAGAAGCACTCTTAAAATACTTGGATTCAAAACAAAAATATGGTCTTGGAATATTCTCTGTTAACTTTTATATTTGTATTAACTACAATAAGACTACAGTGTCTTTCTTGTAATGTCCCTGTGGGATTTAATATTGTGATCATTACTGATATTGCTCAATCTGTCTTCTTCTTGTCCAGTTGCTCATTTGTGTCCAACTCTTTGCAACACCATGAACTGCAGCACGCCAGATATCCCTGTCCTTCACCATCTCCAGGAGCTTGCTCAAACTCATGTGCATTGAGTCAGTGATTCCATCCAATCATCTTGTCCTTTGTTGTCCCCTTCTGCTCCTGCCTTCAGTCTTCCCTAGCATCAGGGTCTTTTCCAATTACTTGGGTCTTTGCATCAGGTGGCCAAAGTATTGGACCTTCAGCTTCAACACCAGACCATCCAATGAATATTCAGGACTGATTTCTTTTAGGATTGACTTGATAGATCTCCTTGCAGTCCAAGGGACTCTCAAGAGTGTCCTCCAGCGCCTCAATTTGAAAGCATCAGTTCTTTGGTGCTCAGCCTTTTTTCTGATCAAACTCTAACATCTGTACATGACTACTGGCAAAACAATAGCTTTGACTTTATGGACCTTTGTTTGCAAAATAATGTTTCTGCTTTTTAATATGCTGTCTAGGTTTGTCATAGCTTTCCTTTCAAGGAGCAAGCGTCTTTTAATTTCATGGCTGCAGTCACCGTCCAGAGTGATTTTGGAGCACAAGAATATAAAATCTGTCAGTCCTTCCACTTTTTACCCTTCTATTTGACATGAAGTAATAGGAACAGATGCCATGATCTTAGTTTTATGAATGCTGAGTTTGAAGCCAGCTTTTTGCCTTTTATCTATCACCCTTATCAAGAGGCTCTTTAGCTCCTCTTTCAGTTGCTCAGTCATATCCGACTCTGTGACCCCATGGACTGCAGCACGTCAGGCCACCCTGTTTATCACCAACTCCCAGAGTTTACTCAAACTCATGTCCATTGAATCGGTGATACATCCAGCCATCTCATCCACTGTTGTCCCCTTCTCCTCCCACCTTCAATCTTTCCCAGCATCAGGTTCTTTTCAAATGAGTCATTTCTTGGCACCAGGTGGCCAAAATATTGGAATTTCAGCTTCAGCCTCCTCTTTACTTTCAGCCATTAGAATGGTATCATCTGCATATTTGAGGTTGTTGATATTTCTCTTAGCAATCTTAATTCCAGCTTGTGATTCATACCACCCAGCATGATGTTGCTTTGAAGTTAAATAAACGAGGTGACAATATACTCTTTACCAGCTCTGAACCAGTCAATTGTTCCATGTCCAGTTCTTACTGTTCCTTCTTGACCTGCATAAAGATTTCTCAGGAGACAGGTAAGGTGTTTTGGTACTCCCATATCTTGAAGAATTCTGCATATAGTCAAAGCCTTTAGCATAGTCAATGAAGCAGAAGTAAATGTTTTTCTGGAACTCCCTTGTTTTCTCCATTATTCAACAAATGTTGGCCATTTCCTTTCTGGTTCTTCTGCCTCTTAAAACCCAGCTTGTAACATCTGGAAGGTCTTGGTTCACATACTGCTGAAGCCTAGCTTAAAGGATTTTGAGCGTAACTTTGCTAACATATGAAACAAGTGCAATTGTTTGTAGTGAGAACATACTTTGAAATTGCTCTTCTTTGGGATTAGAATGAAAACTGATCTTTTCCAGTGCTGAGACCACTGCTGAGTTTTCCAAATTTGCTGACATATTTACTGTAGCATTTTAACAACATCAACTTTTAAGATTTTAAATAGCTGGCTTGTCGCATGAGTGATACGTCACCAGTATCTAAATTCTTGATGTGAAATAAAGCAAAATTTATAACATATTGACCATTTTATATGACAATATAATAAGATTATTGAATAACTCTTAGAATTGCATTTATTTTTTGGTGATTTGTTTATTCTTCCTCTCATGTTTAGAAAATAATGAAAACGGAATATTTTAACCTTCCCCTCATGCTGAAAGAATAACTGTACTAATAAAAATCACTCCTGTTCATTATTGATCCACAGTTTAAAAGAAAAGAAGTGATGAAATGTTACATAGTCCCAACATATTTACTCAGTAATCAGTGGGGAGGCATTGTGCTAAAATGAAAAGAGTACAAGGTTATGAGTCTTAAGCAATGTATTTTAAATTCTACTTCAGTCACTTAATTAGTTGTCTGGCCTTATACATGTATTTAACATTCTCATTTTCCGTTTCCTCATCTGTTACAATAAAAAAATTACCTACTCTATAAGGTTACAATAATTAAATAAAACATACCAGACAATGCATTGGCATGTAGTTGATCTGCAATGGCACACAAGCACAGGTGGCTGCAATGGTGCACAAGCGAGGCCGAGAGGAGGTATCCCATGTCCTAGGTCAAGGGCAGAAGCCAGGAGCGCCCCAGCCCAACAGGGGTGGCGGCCAGGAGGAGCTACCCCACATCTGAGGTCAGGGGTGGTAGCCAAGTGGAGCTACCCCCTGCCTGAGGCCAGGGGCGGCGGCCAAGGGTAACAACCCCATGTCCAAGGAGTGGTGGCTGCGCGGGAGCAGGAGGGCCTAGAGGAGCTACTCCATGTTCAAGGTCAGGAGGGGTGGTGGTGAGGAGATACCCCTCGTCCAAGGTAAGGAACAGTGGCTGCGCTTTGCTGGAGCAGCTGTGAAGACATACCCCATGTCCAAGGTAAGAGAAACCCAAGTACGACAGTAGGTGTTGCAAGAGAGCATCAAAGGGCAGATACACTAAAACCATAATCACAGAAAACTAGTCAATCTAATCACACTAGGACCACAGCCTTGTCTAACTCAATTAAACTAAGCCATGCCCTGTGGGGCCACCCAAGATGGGAGGGTAATGGTGGAGAGGTCTGACAGAATGTGGTCCACTGGAGAAGGGAATGGCAAACCACTTCAGTATTCTTGCCTTGAAAACCCCATGAACAGTATGAAAAGACAAAATGATAGGATACTGAAAGAGGAACTCTCCAGGTCAATAGGTGCCCAATATGCTACTGGAGATCAGTGGAGAAATAACTCCAGAAAGAATGAAGGCAGGCACAGAGCCAAAGCAAAAACAATACCCAGTTGTGGATGTGACTGGTGATAGAAGCAAGGTCTGATGCTGTAAAGAGCAATATTGCATAGGAACCGGGAATGTTAGGTCCATGAATCAAGGCAAATTGGAAGTGGTCAAACAGGAGATGGCAAGAGTGAATATTGACATTCTAGGAATCAGCGAAATAAAATGGACTGGAATAGGTGAATTTAAATCAGATGACCATTATATCTACTACTGGGGGCAGGAATACCTTATAAGAAATGGAGTAGCCTTCATGGTCAACAAAAGAGTCCAAAATATAGTACTTGGATACAATCTAAAAAACGACAGAATGATCTCTGCTCATTTCCAAGGCAAACCATTCAATATCACAGTAATCCAAGTCTATGCCCCGGCCAGTAACACTGAAGAAGCTGAAGTTCTACGAAGACCTATAAGACCTTTTAGAATTAACACTCAAAAAAGATGTCCTTTTCATTATGGAGGACTGGAATGCAAAAGTAGGAAGTCAAGAAAAACCTGGAGTAAAAGGGAAATTTGACCTTGGAATATGGAATGAAGCAGGGCAAGGCTCATAGAGTTTTGCCAAGAGAACACACTGGTCATAGCAAACACCCTCTTCCAACAACACAAGAGAAGACTCTACACAGGGACATCACCAGATGGTCAATAATGAAATCAGACTGACCATATTCTTTGCAGCCAAAGATGGAGAAACTCTATACAGTCAACAAAAACAAGACCAAGAGCTGACTGTGGCTCAGATCATGAACCCCTTATTGCCAAATTCAGACTGAAATTGAAGAAAGTAGGGAAAACCACTAGACCATTAAGGTATGATGTCAATCAAATCCCTTATGATTATACAGTGGAAGTGACAAATAGATTTAAGGGACTAGATCTAATAGAGTGTCTGATGAACTATGGACTGAGGTTCATGACATTGTACAGGAGACAGGGATCAAGACCATCCCAATGGAAAAGAAATGCAAAAAAGCAAAATGGCTGCCTGGGGAGGCCTTACAAATAGCTGTGAAAAGAAGAGAAGTGAAAAGCAAAGGAGAAAAGGGAAGATATAAGAATCTGAATTCAGAGTTCCAAAGAATAGCAAGGGGAGATAAGAAAGCCTTCTTCAGCAATCAATGCAAAGAAATAAAGGAAAACAACAGAATGGGAAAGACCCTCTTCAAAAAAATTAGAGATAGGAAGGGAACATTTCATGAAAAGATGGGCTCTATAAAGGACAGAAATGGTATGGACCTAACAGAAACACAAGATATTAAGAAGAGGTGGCAAGAATACACAGAAGAACTGTACAAAAAAGAGCTTCAAGACACAGATAATCACGATGGTGTGATCACTCACCTAGACCCAGACATCCTGGAATGTGAAGTTAAGTGGGCCTTAGAAAGCATCACTACAAACAAAGCTAGTGGAGGTGATGGAATTCCAGTGGAGCTATTTCAAATCCTGAAAGATGATGCTGTGAAAGTGCTACACTCAATATGCCAGCAACTTTGGAAAACTCAGCAGTGGCCACAGGACTGGAAAAGGTCCATTTTCATTATAATCCAAAAGAAAGGCAATGCCAAAGAATGCTCAAACTACCGCACAATTGCACTCATCTCACAGGCTAGTAAAGTAATGCTCAAAATTCTCCAAGCCAGGCTTCAGCAATACATGAACTGTGAACTTCAGATGCTCAAGCTGGTTTTAGAAAAGGCAGAGGAACCAGAGATCAAATTGCCAGCATCTGCTGGATCATAGAAAAAGTAAGAGAGTTCCAGAAAAACATCTATTTTTGCTTTATTGACTATGTCAAAGCCTTTATTGTGTGGATCACAATAGAAATTCTGTGGTAAATTCTGAAAGAGATGGGAATACCAGACCACCTGACCTGCCTCTTGAGATACCTGCATGCAGGTCAGGAAGCAACAGTTAGAACTGGTCATGGAACAACAGACTGGTTCCAAATAGGAAAAGGAGTACCTCAAGGCTGTATACTGTCACCCTGCTTATTTAACTTATATGCAGAGTACATCATAAGAAACGCTGGGCTAGAAGAAGCACAAGCTGGAATTAAGATGGCCGGGAGAAATATCAATAGCCTCAGATATGCAGATGACACCACCCTTATGGCAGAAAGTGAAGAGGAACTCAAAAGCCTCTTGATGAAAGTGAAAGAGGAGAGTGACAATGTTGGCTTAAAGCTCAACATTCAGAAAATGAAGATCACGGCATCTGGTCCCATCACTTCATGGGAAATAGATGGGGAAACAGTGGAAACAGTGTCAGACTTTATTTTTTTGGGCTCCAAAATTACTGCCAATGGTGATTACAGCCATGAAATTAAAAGATGCTTACTCCTTGGAAGGAAAGTTATGACCAACCTAGATAGCATATTGAAAAGCAGAGACATTACTTTGCCAACAAAGGTCCATCTAGTCAAGGCTATGGCTTTTCCAGTGGTCTTGTATGGATGTGAGAGTTGGACTGTGAAGAAAGCTAAGCACTGAAGAATTGATGCTTTTGAGCTGTGGTATTGGAGAAGACTCTTGAGAGTCCGTTGGAGTGCAAGGAGATCCAACCAGTCCATTCTAAAGGAGATCAGCCCTGGGTATTCTTTGGAAGTAATGATGCTAAAGATGAAACTCCAGTACTTTGGCCACCTCATGCAAAGAGTTGACTCTTTGGAAAAGACTCTGATGCTGGGAGGGATTGGAGGCACTAGGAAAAAGGGACAACAGAGGATTAGATGGCTAGATGGCATCACTGACTTGATGGATGTGAGTTTAAGTGAACTCTGGGAGTTGGTGATGGACAGGGAGCCCTGGGGTCACAAAGAGTCAGACACGACTGAGCGACTGAACTGAACTGATTAACCTTTTACTGAAAATCAAAGTATAAGTAGAGTACTACTTTTGCAAAAAGAAAAAAAAAAAACACAGGTGGGTATGCATTTAAGTTGTATTTATTTTGTCTTGTATCACAAATGCTTATAAATCTGTAGAAAATGCTAAACATATAGAAAACACAATAAAACTTTAAAAATCAATGTGGTACGATCTCACACCAGTCAAAATAGCTGCTATCAAAAATTCTACAAACAAGAAATGCTGGACAGGGTGTGGAGAAAACGGAACACTTTTACACTGTTGTTTGGAATGCAAAGGAGCACAGCCACTACGGAGCACAGTGTGGAGATTCCTTACAAAACTGGAAATAAAACTGCCATATGACCCAGCAATCCCACTGATGGGTATACACACCAAGGAAACCAGAATTGAAAGAGACATGTGTACCCCAATATTCATTGCATCACTGTTTACAATAGCTAGGACATGGAAGCAACCTAGATATCCATTGGCAGATGAATGGATAGGAAAGTTGTGGAACATATACATAATGGGATATTACTCAACTATTAAAAAGAACACATTTGAATCAGTTCTAATGTGGTGGATGAAACTGGAGCCTATCGTACAGAGTTAAGTAAGACAGAAAGAAAAAGACCAATACAGTATATTAATACATGCATATGGAATTTAGAAATATGATAATGATGACCCTATATATGAGACAGCAAAAGAGACACAGATATAAAGAACACACTTTTGGACTCTGAGGGAGAAGTCAAGGGTGGGATGATTTGAGAGAATAGCATTAAAACATGTATATTACTATATGTGAGATAGATCACCAATCCAAGTTTTATGCATGTAAGAGGGCAATCAAAGCTGGTGCACTGGGACAACCCTGAGGGATGGGATAGGGAGGGAGGTGGGATGGGGGTTTGGGATGTGGGACACATGCACACTCTGTTGTTTTTAATTTATGCAGTTTAGATTTTACCTTAAGCAATAAAAATATTTCATCATTGACATATGTACATTCATATGTACATAGCTTACTAGAAAAAATTATCATTGTCATATCTTAGAAATATATTAATTTATATTTTATGAAATACAATTGTAAAAAGCATACCAAGAGAGAAAAATGTGTATTGTATAATGCAAAACATCTGTCTTTGTCAGTCTATTTATTAATAACTTGTAATTGCCTGTGAATCAATGGTATTTCTGAAAAGCTATGTTGCTCCCTGTAAATCAAGGTACTCCTTAGATGTGCCATTAAGAAAAAAAAAAAAAACAAAAAAAAAACTGATTCTTCACTGTATGCAAAAGTAATTAAATGACCTTATTGATCATTGTTGCCTCATAGTAGCCAGGAGGGGAGACTTAAAACGTAATCAAAGTCAATTTTGGGAAATCTGTGTATTTTAACTTTATTTTTCTCCATTTTCTAATCATTCCTAACACAGAGTACTCCAAAATTACATTTTCATTCTCCAACTCAAAGAGTCCAGTTGGTGGGCCATGATAAATTATTCCCTGTAAAAATCTACATCTATCTTTTCAAGTCTATTATTTTTGATGAATATATTCTGCTAACATGAGCTTCAGTGAAAGCAGTGGGCTATAATAATTAACTATAGAATATAATTGGCATTTTCTTGGGAAAACAGGATAGAAAATAAGTAAGAGAACAGAACAAATAATAGATAGGTAATTAGTTCCTACTCCTAACAAGATCTCTCTGTTTTAATCTGAATGTATTAATTGTATAGTAAAGATAATAAAGAAAATTTTGACATATTTTCAGAGCTTATATGAATTCACTCACATTTTTTCAAATTAATGGCAGAGTTAATTTCAACGTTTTATAAAACCAGAACTCACCTTTACTTTTATTTCCAGATATAGAGTGTGAAGAATGAGTGTGCTATATTAGTTCCTATTTACTCTCATGGCTGTTCTTTCTGGGCGGAGTTTGATTAGATACTTAAAATTTCTGTTTATGTATTACAAGGAGAAAAGTGTGGCTGCTCTGTTTAGGTTTATGGCCAGAATACATAAACCTAGTTATTATTCTCCATTAAATATTTAATAACTATTAAATTAATATTCTCCAGTGGTCCACTGGAGAAGGGAATGGCAAACCACTTCAGTATACTTGCCTTGAGAACCCTATGAACAGTATGAAAAGGCAGAAAGATAAGACACTGAAAGATGAACTCCCCAGGTCAATAAGTGCCCAATATGCTACTGGAAATCAGTGGAGAAATAACTTCAGAAAGAATGAAGGCACAGAGCCAAAGCAAAAACAACAGCCAGTTGTGGATGTGACTGGTGATGGAAGCAAGGTTTGGTGCTGTAAAGGTCAATATTGTATAGGAACCTGGAATGTTAGGTCCATGAATCAAGGCAAATTGGAAGTGGTCAAACAGGAGATGGCAAGAGTGAACGTCAACATTCTAGGAATCAGCGAACTAAAATGGACTGAAATGGGTGAATTTAACTCAGATGACCATTGTATCTACTACTGTGAGCAGGAATCCCTTAGAAGAAATGGAGTAGCCATTATAGTCAACAAAAGAGTCCAAAATGCAGTACTTGCATACAATCTCAAAAACAACAGAATGATCTCTGTTTATTTCCAAGGCAAAACACTCAATATCATTGTAATCCAAGTCTATGCCCTGTCCAGTAACACTGAAGAAGCTGAAGTTGAATGGTTCTATGAAGACCTAAAGACCTTTTAGAACTAACAACAACAACAACAACAACAACAACAATGCGTTTTTCATTACAGGAGACTGGAATGCAAAAGTGGGAAGTCAAGAAACACCTGGAGTAGCAGGCAAATTTGGCCTTAGAGTACAGAATGAAGCAGGGCAAAGGCTAATAATGTTTTGCCAAGAGAATGCACTGGTCATAGCAAACACCTTCTTCCAACAACACAAGAGAAGACTCTACACATGGACATCACCAGATCACAAACATTGAAATCAGATTGATTGTATTTTTTGCAGACAAAGATGGAGAAGCTCTATAGAGTCATCAAAAACAAAACTGGGAGCTCACTGTGACTCAGATCATGAACTCCTTATTGCCAAATTGAGACAAATAGATTTAAGGGACTAGATCTGATAGAGTGCCTGATGAACTATGGACAGAGGTTTGTGACATTGTACAGGAGACAGGGATCAAGATCATCCCCAAGAAAAAGAAATGCAAAAAAGCAAAATGGCTGTCTGAAGAGGCCTTACAAATAGCTGTGAATAGAAGAGAAGCAAAAAGCAAAGGAGAGAAGGAAGAAAATACCCATTTGAATTCAGAGTTCCAAAGAATAGCAAGGAGAGATAAGAAAGCCTTCCTCAGTGATCAGTGCAAAGAAATAGAGAAAAACAATAGAATGGGAAAGACTCGAGATGTCCTCCACATAATTAGAGATACCAAGGGAAAATTTCATGTAAAGATGAGCTGAATAAAGGACAGAAATGGTATGGACCTAACAGAAGCAGAAGATATTAAGGTGGCAAGAATACACAGAAGAGCTGTAGAAAAAAGAGCTTCATGACTCAGATAATCACGATGATGTGATCACTCACCTAGACCCAGACATCCTGGAATGTGAAGTCAAGTGGGCCTTAGAAAGCATCACTACGAACAAAGCTAGTGGAGGTGATGGAATTCCAGTGGAGCTATTTCAAATCCTGAAAGATGATGCTGTGAAAGTGCTGCACTCAATATGCCAGCAACTTTGGAAAAGTCAGCAGTGGCCACAGGACTGGAAAAGGTCAGTTTTCATTCCAATCCCAAAGAAAGGCAATGCCAAAGAATGCTCAAAATATCACACAGTTGCACTCATCTCACATGCTAGTAAAGTAATGCTCAAAATTCTCCAAGCCAGGCTTTAGCAATATGTGAACCGTGAAATTCCAGATGTTCAAGCTGGTTTAAGAAAAGGCCGAGGAACCACAGATCAAATTGCCAACATCTGCTGGGCCATCGAAAAAGCAAGAGAGTTCCAAAAAATATATATATTTCTGCTTTACTGACTATGCCAAAGCCTTTGACTGTGTGGACCACAATAAACTGTGGAAAATTCTGAAAGAGATGGGAATACCAGCCCACCTGACCTGCCTCTTGAGAAACCTATAAGCAGGTCAGGAAGCAACAGTTAGAACTGGTCATGGAACAACAGACTGGTTCCAAATAGGAAAAGGAGTATGTCAAAGCTGAATATTGTCACCCTGCTTATTTATCTTCTATGCAGCGTACATCATGAAAAACGCTGGGCTGGATGAAGCACAAGCTGGAAACAAGATTGCTGGGAGAAACATCAGTAACCTCAGATATGCAGATGACACCATCCTTATGGCAGAAAATGAATAAGAACTAAAAAGTCTCTTGATGAAAGTGAAAGAGGAGAGTGAAAAATTGGGCTTAAAGGTCAACATTCTGAAAATAGAGATCATGGCATCTGGTCCCATCACTTCATGCAAATAGATGGGCAAACAGTGGAAACAGTGTCTGACTTCATTTTTGAAGATTCCAAAATCACTAAAATGGTGACTGTAGCCATGAAATTCAATGACAGTTACTCCTTGGAAGTAAAGTTATGACCAACCTAGACAGCATATTAAAAAGCAGAGACATTACTTTGCCAACAAAGGTCCGTCTAGTCAAGGCTATGGTTTTACCAGTGGTCATGTATGGTTGAGAGAGTTGGACTATAAAAAAACCTGAGTACCAAATAATTGATTATTTTGAACTGTGGTATTGCAGAAGACTCTTGGACTGCAAGGAGATCCAACCAGTCCATCCTAAAGGAGATGAGTCCTGAGTGTTCATTGGAGGGACTGATGTTGAAGCTGAAACTCCAATACTTTGGCCACCTGATGTGAAGAGTTGACTTATTTGAAAAGATCCTGATGCTGGGAAAGATTGAGGGAGGAGGAGAAGGGGACGACAGAAGATGATATGGCTGGATGGCATCACCGACTCAATGGACATGAGTTTGGGTAAACTCTGTGAGTTGGTGATGGACAGGGAGGCCTGGCGTGCTGTGGTCCATGGGGTTGCAAAGCGTAGACATGACTGAGTGATTGAAATGATCTGACTTAAATTAATATTTTAGTTAATTAAAATTAATTCATAATTTCAAAATAAATGAAAACAAAAATAAAATAGTAATTAGCAATTTTATATTAAGTTAGTATTAAAGAAAGCTATTTGATGGAAAATTATAGAGTTGATATTTGGTATTATAATAAGATGCTGTAAAGTTGCCTATAATCTTTTGGACTAAAACTCAAAATCTTATGAAAATAAAGCAATTTGTGTTCTCAGTTATCTATATAGCATTATAAATATTGTTGTCTTATGAAAGTCCATAGATAAAAGTATTTGCCTGGTGCATCATAGCAAGGACTATTCTAGAAGAAAACTAACACTATTTTATATATAATCTGGTACATTCATCTGATTTAAGCTAGGTTTTAATTGGGATCCCTACTGAGAAATTGTCTGTATTCCTTGAAGGCTTCAACTCTTATCCACCACCACCACCACCTACTGTATCCTCTAAGACTTTCTCTATCACTAGGCTCAGCATAAAGGTAAGTCAAATGACAAATGTCGGATGGAACCTACATTTGTAGATAGATGTAAATAGATTGTGTTAAAAAATAATAGGAAACCATGATATCAAGCAAATTAACAATTGCAACAAAATTCTCAGTTAAATGGTATTTGATACCATGTGAAAAAAAAATTAAGATACGATAACTCTATATGTGAGACAGCCTAAGATATACAAATGCATAGAAGAGTCTTTTGGACTGTGTGGGAGAAGGTAAGGATGGGATGATATGAGAGAATAGCATTGAAACATGTATATGTGAAACAGATCACCAGTCCAGGTTCAATGCATGAGACAGGGTGCTCAGGGCTGGTGCATTGTGATGACCCAGAGGGATGGGATGGGGAGGGAGGTGGGAGGGGGGTTCAGGATGGGGAACACATGTACACCCGTGGCTGATTCATGTCAATGTATGGTAAAAACCACTACAATATTGTAAAGAAATTAGCCTCCAATTAAAATAAATTAAAAAAAAAACTTCAACTTACTCCTAATTATTTAAGTGCAGATATGCTATTGAGTATAAACTGGCTCCGCTTGCCACATGATAGGCCAATAAATCCAAGAGTTGAAGTGTTGAGGCAAGGAATATAAGTTTATTCAGAAAGCTGGCTGACCGAGAAGATGGCAGACTAACATGTCAAAATAACTTTCTTGTCAGGGCCTGGATGCCAGGTTCATTTATGGATCAGAGGTGGGGGAGGTTAGAGAATAAAGTCAAAAGATCATTTAATTCTTGCAAATATCTCCTAGAATGGTAGGGAGATGTCTTAGTTTCACTTCCTTACAGCCATTTCACAGGTGGTGTGAAATGGAATATCTCCTGCCTTATCAGTAACAAAGATGTCACACATATCTGTGATTCTGACCCTCCAAACATGAATTTCTGAGCCATGCTGACAAGTGCAAGGAACTCATGGATGTCACAGTCATTCATAGTTAGGCAGGGGCAGGCTATCTCCCTGTGAGCTTAAAAGAGTCAGGCAGAGGCTGCAGGGTTCCCTGAGGCAGGTCATTATGTATGCTTATAATAACAAAAGTGGCAAAACAAGAGTGAAAGCCAGAGAAACAGACCCAGGATGGGGTCAAAATTAATCCTTCCTAATTACAGATACAATTTAGAGTTGATATGTAAATAAGTCTTTGAAATTTGACTTAAAAAGTTATCCTCAACTTTCTAATGAGGTAAGTAGATCACCATTGCCATGATTGGTAGTAGAAATGAAGCTTAAAAACTTACTCTGCTTATAGTTAAACTTCCTATTGCAAATTATAAATCAGAAGTATGTTTGCCATATTTTTTTTTTGTTTTATGAGAGTTGGGAACAGTTCTTATTAAGCACCTGTTACATAATGGACACAGCAGCATAGAACTATCAAATAGAACTGATAATTGGCTGATTGTGCCTTATCTTCTAAAGAGAGCAAAGAGAAAATGAAAGTGAAAGTTGCTCTGTCATGTCTGACTCTTTGTGACCCCATGGACTATACAGTCCATGGAATTCTCCAGGCCATAATACTGGAGTGAGTTGTCAGGCCCTCCTCCAGGGGATTTTCCCAACCCAGGGATTGAACCCAGGTTTCCTGAAGTGCAGATGGATTCTTTACCAGCTACAAGGGAAACCCAAAGGAGAGCAAAGTGAAGTGATAAACTGAATGACTCTCTATGTTCTGATATACTCAAGACTGATATATTGAAGACTGATATACTCAAGACATGTATGAAACGAGTCGCCAGTCCAGGTTCGATGCACAATACTGGATGCTTGGGGCTGGTGCACTGGGACGACCCAGAGGCAGGGTATGGGGAGGGAGGAGGGAGGAGGGTTCAGGATGGGGAACACAGGTATACCTGTGGCAGATTCATTTTGATATTTGGCAAAACTAATACAATATTGTAAAGTTTAAAAATAAAATAAAATTTAAAAAATAAATAAAAATTAAAAAAAAAAAGACTTGTGTATTCAAGACAACCTCAAGACTGGTTGAATTTTGTATGATTTTATCTTCAAGAAATAGGATTAATTCCTTTTTTTAAAAAAATGATTTAAATTGCATTACTATTTGGTTTGTATCTTAGTTCTGCAATCTTTTAATAAAAGTGAGAATTAAATCAACAAGGTAAAATGCAATTTTTAAAAAGGAAGTTCAAGAATTAAGAGAATGAATTCACTTTATTTTCCAGAAAGTAAGAATACAACCTGTGATGTACTTCTGAAACACTGTATTATAACACGAATTCTAAAAAAAAAAAAAATTCTACCTTTTAAATGTTAATTTTTTATGCTTTTGAATAGAATATTGCTCATTGCATGTTGAGCTCACTATACCACAAGGGATAACAGTAATTATAAAAAGAATGGGTTGGGGCTAATCAGAATAAAGTTCTGGGTCTGTCTCTATCACTAACTAGCTGTGTGATTTTTGGCAGTTCACTTAACTTTTCTCTGCTGTGGTTTCCTATTCCACAATTTGACTATACAATCTCTAAGGTATGTTCAATTTTTTACCAAAAAGAAAAAGAAAAAGCAATCATTTTTTAAGGGGATTGAGATTGGAAGGAAAGGGAATTGACCTGGAATTTGTTGAATGATCCATAGTTTTAATAAAATAAAGTAATACAGAAAGAGAGTTATTATTCAGTTTCACCCCTTCTATAAGGTCTACTAAAAATTGATATGATTATCCCTGAACTCTGGAAGGGTATTCAACCAGCATGCAATGAACCACTATCCAGTTGAAAATGAACTGAAGTTTTTATTCACGTTTGTTAAGAAGCCAAGATATTTTCATCAAGATCCTTTAAGTAAATTCCATTACATAGATACCACCATATCAGACATACCCATTAGATTTATAAATTTTGTCAATTCCTAGGAAATAGTAAGAACAGGTATAATAAGAGAATAAGGTAAAGATTTTTATGATTCTAGCATAAAGAAAATTAGGCAGGCTTTCCATTATTATAAATATGTGCTTAAGAGGAGAATAATAGAAAAAGTCACAAGAATACAAAGTAGTCCTCTTTTATGTAGACTATCTTTGGCAAAACTGAGTTTTCCATATGTCAAAGGAAAAAGTACAATTTAATACATGTTCATGCAAAGTAAGGTAGTTTTTAATGCTGTTAAGTATGATTTGTGCATCTCATTTAAGACTTTGAATGTCTCTTCCTGGTATAATTATATTATTTAGAATCCTTTCCCATACAGTAAATACAGTACAATCCATACCAGCTTTGTAGGATAGTAGTAACTTCTAAATTATTTGCATCATAATATGAAGAGTCAAAGCAAATAGGCTTCTATTTTC
This sequence comes from Bubalus kerabau, assembly GCF_029407905.1. Lineage (NCBI taxonomy): Eukaryota > Metazoa > Chordata > Mammalia > Artiodactyla > Bovidae > Bubalus > Bubalus kerabau. The sequence continues at coordinate 53,296,678 of NC_073647.1, read as the reverse complement.
TTGGGAAAGAAAACAGCACTTTTAAGTGCTAAAAGCATTCATGTCATGCCCTAAGAAGTAAATTTTCAATGCTACTAACTGTCCTGTTATGTTGAAAAGGAAGACGTTTTTTCTTAAATTCAGTACTGAAAGTTTAAGTGAAATTAATGAGTGGTGGTGATCTGACTACTTCACCTCCAAGTTATTTTGAAGAGGAATAGTTACATTTTCTTTCAATAATGTAGAAGCTTTTCACTATGGATATTTATATGCAATTTATCAAGACCAATAAATGTGAAATGGCTTCATCATGATGTATTAACTCAGTGTGATGATACCTAAGTGCTGAGATAATTAAGGTAGATACATAGGGTTTTATGGAGTAGGTATATGAAAATCCTTAACCAAACTTCAAATTACCCTTTTCAGATATTTTTATATTCTCCTCAACTCATAAATAGAATATAGAGAGGACAAGAAATTGTTAATTCATTTAATAATTAATCAAATTAATATAGTAAAACTTCCAAAATCCCTGCACATGGTGACTGCAGCCATGAAATGAAAAGACGCTTCCTCCTTGGAAGGAAAGTTATGACCAACATAGATAGCATATTCAAAAGCAGAGACATTACTTTGCCAACAAAGGTTCATCTAGTCAAGACTATGGTTTTTCCTGTGGTCATGTATGGATGTGAGAGTTGGACTGTGAAGAAGGCTGAGCGCTGAAGAATTGATGCTTTTGAACTGTGGTGTTGGAGAAGACTCTTGAGAGTCCCTTGGACTGCAAGGAGATCTAACCAGTCCATTCTGAAGGAGATCAGCCCTGGGATTTCCTTGGAAGGAATGATGCTAAAGATGAAACTCCAGTACTTTGGCCACCTCATGCGAAGATTTGACTCATTGGAAAAGACTCTGATGCTGGGAGGAATTGCGGGCAAGAGGAGCAGGGGACGACAGAGGATGAGATGGCTGGATGGCATCACTAACTCGATGGACGTGAGTCTGAGTGAACTCCGGGAGTTGGTGATGGACAGGGAGGGCTGGCATGCTGCGATTCATGGGGTCACAAAGAGTCGGACACAACTGAGCGACTGATGTGATCTGAAACCTTCCAGTTAATTTTCAATTCTTGAAATTCCCTACAAGTCTTTAAATATCATCATCTGGTAAATTAATTGACTTAACTGTTCTTTCCTCCCTATCAAGTGCATAGGCATGAAACAATTAGATTTACTAACTACTGAACTAGTAGTTGTTTGAATTATTTCAATGAATGTTTATACATTTACAAAAGTTTATACTTCTGACAGGAAGTCTTTTACTATTAGATGCCTGTATAGGCATATTTTCTTTCTTTTTTTTTTAATTTTATTTTATTTTTAAACTTTACGTAACTGTCTTAGTTTTGCCAAATATCAAAATGAATCCGCCACAGGTATACATGTGTTCCCCATCCTGAACCCTCCTCCCTCCTCCCTCCCCATTCCATCCCTCTGGTTCGTCCCAGTGCACCAGCCCCAAGCATCCAGTATCATGCATCAAACCTGGACTGGAAACTTGTTTCATACATGATATTTTACATGTTTCAATGCCATTCTCCCAAATCTTCCCACCCTCTCCCTCTCTCACAGAGTCCATAAGACTGTTCTATACATCAGTGTCTCTTTTGCTGTCTCGTACACAGGGTTATTGTTACCATCTTTCTAAATTCCATATATATGCATTAGTATACTGTATTGGTGTTTTTCTTTCTGGCTTACTTCACTCTGTATAATAGGCTCCAGTTTCATCCACCTCATTAGAACTGATTCAAATGTATACTTTTTAATGGCTGAGTAATACTCCATTGTGTATATGTACCACCGCTTTCTTATCCATTCATCTGCTGATGGGCATCTAGGTTGCTTCCATGTCCTGGCTATTATAAACAGTGCTGCGATGAACATTGGGGTACACGTGTCTCTTTCCCTTCTGGTTTCCTCAGTGTGTATGCCCAGCAGTGGGATTGCTGGATCATAAGGCAGTTCTATTTCCAGTTTTTTAAGGAATCTCCACACTGTTCTCCATAGTGGCTGTACTAGTTTGCATTCCCACCAACAGTGTAAGAGGGTTCCCTTTTCTCCACACCCTCTCCAGCATTTATTACTTGTAGACTTTTGGATCGCAGCCATTCTGACTGGTGTGAAATGGTACCTCATAGTGGTTTTGATTTGCATTTCTCTAATAATGAGTGATGTTGAGCATCTTTTCATGTGTTTGTTAGCCATCTGTATGTCTTCTTTGGAGAAATGTCTATTTAGTTCTTTGGCCCATGTTTTGATTGGGTCATTTATTTTTCTGGAGTTGAGCTGTAGGAGTTGCTTGTATATTCTCAAGATTAGTTGTTTGTCAGTTGCTTCATTTGCTATTATCTTCTCCCATTCTGAAGGCTGTCTTTTCACCTTGCTAATAGTTTCTATATTTTAAGGTTACTAAAAAATTATCCAGTATTTAGTTTGATGGTTATTTCTCTTAACCCTTGGAAGATTGGTGGAGCCAGCTAACATGAATATCTACTTCAAAACTGGAAAAATACTGTGGAAAACGTGTTCAAGCACACAGTGATGGTTTTCATATAAGTGCAAAAGTCTATTTTTTTATATTTTAGATAAGTTAAATATTACAGAATGCTTAAAATATAAGAAAGGTAGACTTAACAGTTTTTGATCAGTTCATTTTATTTAGCTTGCTACATTATTCTATTTATAAATAATCAAACATTATATCTATCTGTATTTCAAGTTGCTTAAATTTGGATATGTGCATGTGAAAATAATTTTATAAGAATTCAATGAGATATGCTTCAGATCAGATCAGATCAGATCAGTCGCTCAGTCGTGTCCGACTCTTTGAGACCCCATGAAGCGCAGCACGCCAGGCCTCCCTGTGCATCACCAACTCCCGGAGTTCACTCAGACTCACGTCCATCGAGTCAGTGATGCCATCCAGCCATCTCATCCTCTGTCGTCCCCTTCTCCTCTTGCCCCCAATCCCTCCCAGCATCAGAGTCTTTTCCAATGAGTCTACTCTTTGCATGATGTGGCCAACGTACAGGAGTTTCAGCTTTAGCATCATTTCTTCTAAAGAAATCCCAGGGCTGATCTCCTTCAGAATGGACTGGTTGGATCTCCTTACAGTCCAAGGGACTCTCAAGAGTCCTCTCCAACACCATAGTTCAAAAGCATCAATTCTTCAGCGCTCAGCCTTCTTCACAGTCCAACTCTCACATCCATACATGACCACAGGAAAAACCATAGCCTTGACTAGCCGGACCTTTGTTGGCAAAGTAATGTCTCTGCTTTTGAATATGCTATCTATGTTGGTCATAACTTTCCTTCCAAGGAGGAAGCGTCTTTTAATTTCATGGCTGCAGTCACCATCTGTAGTGATTTTGGAGCCCAGAAAAATACAGTCTGACACTGTTTCCACTGTTTCCGCATCTATTTCCCATGAAGTGATGGGACTGGATGCCATGATCTTCGTTTTCAGAATGTTGAGCTTTAAGCCAACTTCTTCACTCTCCACTTTCACTTTCATCAAGAGGCTTTTAAGTTCCTCTTCACTTTCTGCCATAAGGGTGGTGTCATCTGCATATCTGAGGTTATTGATATTTCTCCCAGCAATCTTGATTACAGCTTGTGCTTCTTCCAGTCCAGCGTTTCTCATGATGTACTCTGTATATAAGTTAAATAAACAGGATGACAATATACAGACTTGACGAACTCCTTTTCCTATTTGGAACCAGTCTGTTGTTCCACATCCAGTTCTAACTGTTGCTTCCTGACCTGCATACAAATTTCTCAAGAGACAGATCAGGTGGTCTTGTACTCCCATCTCTTTCAGAATTTTCCACAGTTTGTTGTGATCCATACAGTCAAAGGCCTTGGCATAGTCATTAAAGCAGAAATAGATGGTTTTCTGGAACTCTTTTGCTTTTTCCATGATCCCGCTGAATGCTGGCAATTTGATCTCTGGTTCCTCTGACATTTCTAAAACCAGCTTGAACATCAGGAAGTTCACGGTTTACATATTGCTGAAGCCTGGCTTGGAGAATTTTGAGCATTACTTTACTAGCGTGTGAGATGAGTGCAATTGTGCTGTAGTTTGAGCATTCTTTGCTATTGTCTTTTTTTGGGAATGGAATGAAAGCTGACCTTTTCCAGTCCTGTGGCCACTGCTGACTTTTCCAAATTTGCTGGCATATTGAGTGCAGCACTTTCACAGCATCATCTTTCAGGATTTGAAATAGCTCCACTGGAATTCCATCACCTCCACTAGCTTTGTTCGTAGTGATGTTTTCTAAGGCCCACTTGACTTCACATTCCAGGATGTCTGGCTCTAGGTCAGTGATCACACCATCGTGATTATCTGGGTCGTGAAGATCTTTTTTTTTTTACAGTTCTTCTGTGTATTCTTGCCATCTCTTCTTAATATCTTCTGCTTCTGTTAGGTTCATACCATTTCTGTCCTTTATTGAGCCCATCTTTGCATGAAATGTTCCTTTGGTATCTGTTATTTTCTTGAAGAGATCCCTAGTCTTTCCCACTCTATTGTTTTCCTCTATTTCTTTGCATTGATCACTGAAGAAGGCTTTCTTATCTCTTCTTGTTATTCTTTGGAACTCTGAATTTAGATGTTTATATCTTTCCTTTTCTCCTTTGCTTTTTGCTTCTCTTCTTTTCACAGCTATTTGTAAGGCCTCCCCAGACAGCCATTTTGCTTTTTTGCATTTCTTTTCCATGGGGATGGTCTTGATCCCTGTCTTCTGTACAATGTCATGAACCTCATTCCATAGTTCATCAGGCACTCTATCTATCAGATCTAGACCCTTAAATCTATTTCTCACTTCCAAAGGATTTGATTTAGGTCATACCTGAATGGTCTAGTGATTTTCCCTACTTTCTTCAATTTAAGTCTGAATTTGGCAATAAGGAGTTCATGGTCTGAGCCACAGTCAGCTCCTTGTCTTGTTTTTTTTGCTGACTGTATAGAGCTTCTCCATCTTTGGCTGCAAAGAATATAATCAATCTGATTTTGGTGTTGACCATCTGGTGATGTCCATGTATAGAGTCTTCTCTTGTGTTGTTGGAAGAGGGTGTTTGGTATAACCAGTGCATTTTCTTGGCAAAACTCTATTAGTCTTTGCCCTGCTTCATTCCGTATTCCAAGGCCAAATTGCCTGTTACTCCAGGTGTTTCTTGACTTCCTACTTTTGCATTCCAGTCCCCTATAATGAAAAGGATATCTTTTTTGGGTGTTAGTTCTAAAAGGTCTTGTAGATCTTCATAGAACCGTTCAACTTCAGCTTTTTCAGTGTTACTGGTTGGGGCATAGACTTCGATTACTGAGATATGCTTGCATGTCAATAAATGAATGCATAACGTAAAGATGTTATAACTAATTTAGTTAAGCTATCTATGCCAACCTAACTAGTATTACAGGTTATGTATTTTTTCTATTTGTTATCTTTATTTAAAATTTATTTATTTTTAAATTTAAGGTTAATTGTTTTATAGATTTTGGCCCTTTTCTCTCAAACCTCAACATGAATCAGCCTTAGGTATACATATATCCCCTTCCTTTTGAACCTCCTTTCCATCTCCCACTCCATCCCAGTGCCCTAGGTTGATACAGAGCCCCTGTTTGGGTTTTCTGAAACGTAGAGCAAATTCCCCTTGGCTATCTATTTTACATATGGTAATGTAAGTTACCATGTTATTCTCTCCATACATCTCACTCTCTCCCTATGTCCATAAGTCTATTCTCTATGTCTGTTTCTCCTTTGCTGCCCTGTAAATAAATTTTTCAGTACCATTTTTCTATATTCTGTATATATGCATTAGAATACACTATTTATCTTTCTCTTTCTGACTTACTTCACTCAGTATAACAGGCTCTAGGTTAATCTACCTCATTAGAGCTGACTCAATTGTGTTTCTTTTTATGGCTGAGTAATATTTCATAGGGCTTCCCTGGTGGCTCAGAGGTTAAAGCGTCTTCCTGCAATGCAGGAGACCTGGGTTCCATCCCTGGGTCGGGAAGATCCCCTGGAGAAGGAAAAGGCAACCCACTCCAGTATTCTTGCCTGGAGAATCCCATGGACGGAGGAGCCTGGTGGGCTACAGTCCATGGGGTCGCAAAGAGTTGGACACGACTGAGCGACTTAACTTTAATATTTCATTGTGCATATGTACCACTACTTCTCTATCCATTCATTTGTCGATGGACATCTAGGTTGCCTCCATGTTCTAGCTATTGTAAATAGTGCTTCAATGAACAATCGGGTACATGTGTAGTTTTCAATTTTGGTTTCCTCAGGGTATATACCTAGGAGTGAGATTACTGAAGCATGTGGTGGTTTTATTCCTAGATTTTTTAAGGAATCCCAATGCCATCTTCCATAGTGGCTGTATCAATTTACATTCAGACCAACAGTGCAAGAACATTCCCTTTTCTCCACACCCTCTCCAGCATTTATTGTTTGTAGACATTTTGATGATGACCATTTTGACTGGTGTGGAATGATATCTCATTGTAATTTTGATTTGCATTTCTCTGATAATGAGTAATGTTGAGCATCTTATCATGTGTTTGTTAGCCATCTGTATGTCTTCTTTGGAGAAATGTCTGTTTAGGTCTTTTCCCCACTTCTTGATTGGGTTGTTTTTCTGGTATTGAGTTGTATGGGCTACTTGTATATTTTGGAAATTAATCCTTTGTCAGTTATTTCATTTACTATTATTTTCTCCCAATCTGAGGGTTGTTTTTTCCCTTTGCCTATAGTTTCCTTTGCTGTGCAAAAACTTTTAAGTTTAATCAGGTCCAACTCGTTTGCTTTTGTTTTTATTTCCGTTACTCTAGGAGGTGGGTCATAGAAGATCTTGCTCTGATTTATGTCATCGAGTGTTCTGTCCATGCTTTCCTCTAAGAGTTTTATAGTATCTGGTCTTACATTTAGGCCCTTAATATGTTTTCAGTTTATCTTTGTGTATGTTGTTAGGAAATGTTATAATTTCATTCTTTTACATGTAGCTGTCGAGTTTTCCCAGCACCATTTATTGAAGAGGATGTCTTTGCCCCATCATATGTTCTTGCCTCCTTTGTCAAAAATAAGGTACCCATTGGTGTTGGGTTTATTTCTGGGCTTTCTATCTTATTCCATTGGTCTGTATTTATGTTTTTGTGCCAGTACCATACTGTCTTGATGACTGTAGCTGTGTAGTATAATCTGAAGTCAGGACATTCCTCCAGCTCCATTCTTCCTTCTCAAGACTACTTTCATTATTTGGAATCTTTTGTGTTTCCATATGAGTTGTGAATTTTTTGTTCTAGTTCTATGAAAAATAGCATTGGTAATTTGATAGGGATCACATTGAATATGAAGATTGCATTTGGTAGTATAGTCATTTTTAAAATATTAATTCTTCCTACACAGGAACATGGAATATCTCTCCATCTGTTTATGTCATCTTTGATTTCTTTCTTCAATGTTATAATTTTCTGTGTACAGTACTTTTGTCTCCTTAGGTAAGTTTATTCTTAGATATATTATTATTTTTATTGAAATGGTGAATGGGATTGATTTCTTAATTTCACTTTCTGATTTTTAATTGTTAGTATATATAAATGCAAGTGATTTTTCCATATTGATTTCGTATCCTGCAGCTTTGCTAAATTCACTGATTAGCTTTAGTAATTTTCTGATACTATCTTTAGGGTTTTCTATATACAGTATCATATTATCTGCAAACAGTGAGAACTTTACTTCTTATTTTCCAATCTGGATTCCTTTTATTTGATTTCTGTAGCTAGGATTTCCAGAACTATGTTGAATAATAGTGGTGAAAGTGGACACCCTTGTCTTGTTCCTGATCTTAGTTGGAGTGCTTTCAGTTTTTCACCATTGAGAATAATGTTTGCTGTAGGCTTATCATCTATGACCCTTATTATGTGTAAGTAGGTTCCTTCTATGCCTATTTTTTAAGAGTTTTTATCATAAATGGGTGCTGAATATCCCCAAAGGCTTTTATGGTTTTTATCTTTCAATTTGTTCATATATCACATTGATTGAATTACATATATTGAAGAATCCTTGTATCCCTGCGATAAACCCAAAGTTATCATGGTGTTTGAGCTTTTTAAAGTGTTGTTAAATTCTGTTTGCTAAAATTTTGTTGAGGACTTTTGCATCTATGCTCATAAGTGATATTGGCCTGGAGTTTTCTTTTTTTGTCTTGTCTTTGTCTGATTTTGGTATCAGGTTGATGATGGCCTGGTAGAATAAGCTTGGAAGTGTTCCTTCCTCTGCAATTTTTTAATATAAATTTATTTTAATTGGAGGTTAATTACTTTAAAATATTGTTTTGGTTTGGCCATACAACAACATGAATCCGCCACAGGTATACACGTGTTCCCCATCCTGAACCCCCCTCTTTCCACCCTCCCCATACCATCACTCTGGGTCGTCCCAGTGCACCAGCCCCAAGCATCCAGTATCATTCATCGAACCTGGACTGGCGACTCGTTTCATATATGATATTATACATGTTTCAATGCCATTCTCCCAAATCATACCACCCTCACCCTCTCCCACAGAGTCCAAAAGACTGTTCTATACATCAGTGTCTCTTTTGCTGTCTCGCTTACAGGCTTATCGTTACCATCTTTCTAAATTCCATATATATGTGTTAGTATACTGTATTGGTGTTTTCCTTTCTGGCTTACTTCACTCTGTATAATAAGCTCCAATTTCATCCACCTCATTAGAACTGATTCAAATGTATTATTTTTAATGGCTGAGTAATACTCCATTGTGTATATGTACCACTGGTTTCTTATCCATTCATCTGCTGATGGACATCTAGGTTGCTTCCATGTCCTGGCTATTATAAACAGTGCTGTGATGAACATTGGGGCACACGTGTCCCTATCAATTCTGATTTCCTCGGTGTGTATGCCCAGCAGTGGGATTTCTGGGTCATTGGCAGTTTTACTTTCCTTTTTTTTTTTTTTTTTTTTAAGGAATCTTCATACTGTTCTCCATAGTGGCTGTACTAGTTTGCATTCCCACCAACAGTGTAAGAGGGTTCCCTTTTCTCCACACCGTCACTAGCATTTATTGCTTATAGACTTTTGGATCGCAGCCATTCTGACTGGCGTGAAATGGTACCTCATTGTAGCTTTGATTTGCATTTATCTGACAATGAGTGATGTTGAGCATCTTTTCATGTGTTTGTTAGCCATCTGTATGTCTTCTTTGGAGAAATGTCTGTTTAGTTCTTTGGCCCTTTTTTTGATTGGGTCATTTATTTTTCTGGAATTGAGCTGCAGGAGTTGCTTGTATATTTTTGAGATTAATTGTTTGTCAGTTACTTCATTTGCTATTGTTTTCTCCCATTCTGAAGGCTGTCTTTTCACCTTGCTTATAATTTCTTTTGTTGTGCAGAAGCTTTTAATTTTAATTAAATCCCATTTATTTATTTTTGCTTTTATTTCCAGTATTCTGGGAGGTGGGTCATAGAGGATCCTGCTGTGATGTATGTCAGAGAGAGTTTTGCCTATGTTCTCCTCTAAGAGTTTTATAGTTTCTGGTCTTATGTTTAGATCTTTAATCCATTTTGAGTTTATTTTTGTGTATGGTGTTAGAAAGTGTTCTAGTTTCATTCTTTACAAGTGGTTGACCAGTTTTCCCAGCACCACTTGTTAAAGAGATTGTCTTTTCTCCATTGTATATCCTTGCCTCCTTTGTCAAAGATAATGTGTCCATAGGTGTGTGGGTTTATCTCTGGTCTTTCTATTTTGTTCCATCGATCTATATTTCTGTCTTTGTGCCAGTACCATACTGTCTTGATGACTGTGGCTTTGTAGTAGAGCCTGAAGTCAGGCAGGTTGATTCCTCCAGTTCCATTCTTCTTTCTCAAGATTGCTTTGGCTATTCGAGGTTTTTTGTATTTCCATACGAATTGTGAAATTATTTGTTTTTATTCTGTGAAAAATACCGTTGGTAGCTTGATAGGGATTGCATTGAATCTATAAATTGCTTTGGGTAGTATACTCATTTTCACTATATTGATTCTTCCAATCCATGAACATGGTATATTTCTCCATCTATTAGTGTCCTCTTTGATTTCTTTCATCAGTGTTTTATAGTTTTCTATATATAGGTCTTTAGTTTCTTTAAGTATATATATTCCTAAGTATTTTATTCTTTTCATTGCAAAGGTGAATGGAATTGTTTCCTTAATTTCTCTTTCTATTTTCTCATTATTAGTGTATAGGAATGCAAGGGATTTCTGTGTGTTGATTTTATATCCTGCAACTTTACTATAGTCATTGATTAGTTCTAGTAATTTTCTGGTGGAGCCTTTAGGGTTTTCTATGTAGAGGACCATGTCATCTGCAAACAGTGAGAGGTTTACTTCTTCTTTTCCAATTTGGATTCCTTTTATTTCTTTTTCTGCTCTGATTGCTGTGACCAAAACTTCCAAAACTATGTTGAATAATAGTGGTGAGACTGGGGACCCTTGTTTTGTTCCTGACATTAGGGGAAACACTTACAATTTTTCACCATTGAGGATACTGTTCTCTGTGGGTTTGCCATATATAGCTGTTATTATGTTGAGGTATGTTCCTTCTATTCCTGCTTTCTGGAGAGTTTTTATCATAAATGGATGTTGAATTTTGACAAAGGCTTTCTCTACATCTATTGAGATAATCATATGGCTTTTATTTTTCCAATTTGTTAATGTGGTGTATTACATTGATTGATTTGCAGATATTGAAGAATCCTTGCATCCCTGGGATAAAGCCCACTTGGTCATGGTGTATGATCTTTTTAATATGTCGTTGGAGTCTGATTGCTAGAATTTTTTTTTTTTTTAAGAATTTTTGCATCTATATTTCTCAGTGATATTGGCCTGTAGTTTTCTTTTCTTGTGGCATCTGGGTTGTTCATAAATTCTATTTCTTCCTGGTTCAGTCTTAGAAGATTGCAGTTTTCTAAGAATCTGGCCATTTATTCCAGGTTATCCATTTTATTGACATATAGATGCTCATAATAGTCTCTTATAATCCGTTGTATATCTGCATTGTCTGTTGTAACTTTTCTTTTTTCATTTCTAATTTTGTTGATTTGATTCTTCTCTCTTTTTTTCTTGATGAGTCTGGCTAAAGTTTCATTCCTTCTACTAATTTGGGGTTTTAGGTGTAAAATTGGGTTGCCTATTCAATGTCTTCCTTGTTTCTTGAAGTAGGATTGTATTACTGTAAACTTCCCTCTTATAACTTTTTTTTGTTGTGTCCCATAGATTTTGAGCTGTTGTGTTTTCATTGTCATTTGTTTCTAGCATTTTTTTAAAATTTCCCTTTTGATTTCTTCAGTAACCTGTTGATTATTTAGAAAAGTATTATTTAATCTCCATGTGTTTGTGTTTCTTACTTTTTTTTTCTTGTAATTGATATCTAGTCTCATAGTGTTGTGGTCGGAATAGATGCTTGCTATGATTCCAATTTTCTTAAATTTACTAAGGTTTGGTTTGTGACCCAACTTGTGGTCAATCCTAGAGAATGTCTAATGTGCACTTGAGAAGAAGGTGTATTCTTCTGCATTTGGAAGGAATGTCCTGAAGATATCAATGAGATCCATCTCATCTAATGTATCATTTAACCCTTGTTTCTTTATTAACTTTCTGTTTTGATGTTCTTTCCATTGGTGTGAGTGGGGTGTTAAAATCTCCTACTATTATTGTGCTACCGTCAGTTTCTCTTTTTATGTGTGTTACTGTTTGTCTTATGTATTGAGGTGCTCTTATGTTGGGTGCATAGGTATTTGTGATTGTTATGTCTTCTTCTTGGATTAATCCCTGATCATTATGTAGTGTCCTTCCTTATCTGTTGTAATATTCTTTATTTTAGGGTCTATTTTTTCTGATGTGAGGATTACTACTCCAGCATTATTTTGCTTTCTATTTGCATGGAATAAATTTTTCCATCCTCTCACTTTCAATCTATATGTGTCTTTAGGTCTGAGTGGGCTTCTTGTAGACAGCATATGTATGGGTCTTATTTTTGTATCCATTCAGTCAGTCTGTGTCTTTCGGTTGGAGTATTTAATCCATTTACATTTAAAGTAATTATTGATATATATGTTCCTATTACCATTTTCTTCATTATTTAGGATTTGATTTTGTGTTTCTTTTTTCTTCTTTTGTATTTCTTGGCTATGTAAGTCCCTTTAACATTTGCTTTAAAGCTGATATGGTGGTACTGAATTCTCTAAACTTTTGCTTATCTGAAAAGCTTTGGATTTCTCCATCAATTTTGAATGAGATCCTTGCTGGGTACAGTAATCTTGGTTGTAGATTTTTCCTTTTCAGTACTTTAAATGCATCCTGCCATTTCCTTCTGGCCTGTAGAATTTCTGCTGAAAAATCAGCTGTTAAATGTACGGGGTTTCCCTTGTGTGTTACTTGTTCCTTTTCCCTTGCTGCTTTTTAATATTGTTTATTTGTGTTTATTCTTTTTTAGTTTGATTTGTATGTGTGTTGCCATGTTTCTCCTTGGGTTTATCCTGTATGGGACTCTTTGTGCCTCTTGGACTTGATTGACTATTTTCTTTTCCATGTTGGGGAAATTTTCAACTATAATCTCTTCCAAAATTTTCTCATGCCCTTTCTTTTCCTCTTCTTCTTCAGGGATCCCTGTAATTCAAATGTTGGTGCATTTGATATTGTCCCAGAAGTCCCTGTGGCTATCCTCAGTTCTTTTCATTCTTTTTACTTTATTCTGCTCTTCAAACTTTATTTCCACCATTTTGTCTTCCAGTTCACTAATTAGTTCTTCTGCTTCAGATATTCTGCTATTGATTCCTTATAGAGCATTTTTAATTTCAGTAATTGTGTTGTTTGTTTCTGTTTATTCTTTAATTCTTCTAGATTTTTGTTAATTGATTCTTGCAGTTTCTCCATTCTCTTTTCAAGGCTTTTGATCATCTTTACTGTCATTATTCTGAATTCTTTTTCAGGTAGTTTGCCTATTTCCTTTTCATTTATTTGGACTTCTCTGTTTCCAGTTTGTTTCTCCATTTGTGCAGTATTCCTCTGTCTTTTCATTATTATTTTAAAACTTATTGTGTTTGAGGTCTCTTTTTTCCAGTTGTCAAGGTTGAATTCTTTATTCCTCTTGGTTTCTGCCCTCCTAAGTTTGGTCCAGTGGTTTGTGTAAGCTTCCTATAAGGTGAGATTTGTGCCGTTTTTTGTTTGTTTGTTTGTTTTGTTTTGTTTTGCTTTCCTCTGATGGTCAAGGCTGAATGAGGTGGTAATCCTGTCTGCTGATGATTGGTTTTGTATTTGTGTTTTGTTTGTTGTTTGGATGAGGCATCCTGCACAGAGTGCTACTGGTGATTGGGTGATGCTGGGTCTTGTATTCAAGTGGTTTCCTTTGTGTGAGTTCTCACTAATTTATTCTCCCTAGGGTAAGTTCTCTGGTAGTCTAGGGTCTTGGAGTCAGTGCTCCCACTCCAAAGTCTCAGGGCTTGATCTCACATCTGAAAATGACCCAAACCTGGCAGGGATATCAAATTTGTTGAAGAACAAACCTGAGATTCAAAATATGCTCCAAAGGGTTGGAATATTGGGCTGTTCCAGTGTCTTCATGGCCCAAGCAAAAGGGAGACCCTGCCGAGGGTTCTGCCCTTCAGTGATGGCCATCAGGTGCCAGGGATGGGAGGAGGAGCAGGAACTGGGAGAGGAATGAGGACAAGAGGGTATGGGAGTCACAGCAGCTGCGGTGGCAACCATAGAAGGAGGGGATAGAGAAGGAGGTTGATGATTATGATGAGGAGGTGGCAGCTTCTGTGGCAGCTGCTGAGGATGCTCTGGCGAGGAACAGGTCCAGGCACACGGGGTGTGGACTCATGTGCACCCCATGGCCTGGGGACATGCAAAGAGGGAATGCAAAAGCAAAAGTGGGTGGCAGAGGATGAGATGGTTAGATAGCTTCACAAACTCAATGGACATGAATTTGAGCAAACTCTGAGAGATAGTGGAGGACAGAGGAACCTGGCATACTGCAGTCCAGAGGATTGCAAATTTGGGCAGGACTTAGAGACTGAACAACCACAAACCAGCCAGCAATATATTTAAAAGACATAGGTAATCTGTCCTGTAACTGGTCAAGTTTCTTCAAGTATTTAATTTTTTAACTTTTTTCACTTCTATTATATCAGTAAAATATTTTATACAATTATAATGTTTTAGCTTGTATGTTCCATTCAGAATTCATAATAAAATGGTGTAGGTCATGATGAAATCTTATTTCAAGAACTTTGCATTTTAAATTAGCTTTTAACTAGTTTCAGAGATAAGTTTTAATATATCACTCATAAAAGACCCAGTTCTTCTTGAGACTGGCCTATAGTTTTGAGAGGGTAACAGGCAGGAAGGCCAGGGGTCTCCAAATGGAGGAAATAGCCTGCAAGGGTCAGAAATTTTTATCTCTCTTAAGTGGCAGGAGGAAACAAACTAGCAATATTTTTTTTCCTTCTCTATACAAATTTAAAGGGAGGTTTCTCTTAAAATACTGTGTTGCCATAATGACACCTGGTTTCGCCTGAAGTTAGCTACTCTTGAGCCTAGAGATAACCAATGCCTTTTTCTTATGGAAATGTTTGTCTTAAGCTATGCTAATGTACTACGCCTTTACCCCAAACTCTGTCTCCAAGTCGGTGCCGCCTCTTGGCCCAGAACCTACTTGACAAACCAGTATGTTATACTCAGATATTGTTCCCCTAATCTATGTAAATGAAACTATTTGTATGGTGGTCTGCCCTTCTTTAAGATTCAAGTTAATCATTTTATGGCCCAGGATAAAACATTTGGTGCCAAGATTATCCCAAAATGCATCTTATGGGCGAGGGGCCTGGTGCTATTCTGAATTATAAGACATTCCTTTCTTTCATTAACAGACTGCTAGTGACTATATAACATCCAGCTGAAGACTAGCAAGGGGGTACTCTTTCTGCCCCCTTCTGATGCCTATGTCAGAAGCTTTCTCTATCTCCTTTATACTTTAATAAAACTTCATTACACAAAAGCTCTGAGTGATCAAGCCTTGTCTCTGGCCCCGGATTGAACTCTTCTCCTCCGGGGGCCAAAAATCCTGGTGTATTCATGTGATTCAACAGCAACCTTTCAGTTTCTTATTCCTCATATATATTTTGTGGCCCTGGTGAAAATTGATTTCCAAGTCTCACTTCAGGATATCTTATTGTAATTCCAGTAATTTAAAAAATATCATTGGAATCTAAAACTACACAGCATTTTGAGCAACATCAAAAGTCAATACTAATGGGACATAAGAACTCAAAAAGAAAGTTGAAAACATTTTTAAGTGGTTAAAAAAAGAAACTACCTATTAATGTTAAATGGATATTAAGTGCTCAATTACATTAAAATATTTACTTTGAAAATGTATGGCAATGAAGCATTTTTATATAGTTGAAATGTGGCACATTATGGAAGGAGTAACTAATGTATCAGCAAGCATTAGTTTCACCACATTTCTCTGGGTAACAGTGTATATTTTAAAGTGTAGAAAAATATTAATTCAGGTTATTCTTTAGAGTTTGTACTTCTAAATTTCAATTTAATTAATGCAAATATCTTAGATGTGTATAAAAATGCTTGCTTACATAACAACATTTATTTCAAATTTTTTCATATCTTTGTGCTAATTACAATTCTAGAAGAGGTCAAGTTAATTCCTTTTTTTCAATGACATTTTAATAGAACCGATTCATTTGTCATGTTTTTATTTTCATACTTGGCCCTTGCACATTCTCGAATATATTTCACTTCATCATTTAACACATTCGCCAGAATAACTTTTCAAGATCCCTGGTATGAACATGTAGATCTATCCTCAGTTAATATGAGGTAACCATATTGTTTGTATATTGTAAATGGCACATTTAACAATGATCAATGTTCATTAGTCAAAACCAATTAGGACCATAGATCACATTCAGTTCAGTTCAGTTCAGTTCAGTCGCTGGGTAGTATCTGACTCTTTGTGACCCCATGAATCGCAGCATGCCAGGCCTCCCTGTCCATCACCAACTTCCGGAGTTTACTTAAACTCATGTCCATCGAATCGGTGATGCCATCCAGCCATCTCATCCTCTGTCGTCCCCTTCTCCTCCTGCCCCCAATCCATCCCAGAATCAGGGTCTTTTCCAATGAGTCAACTCTTCACATGAGGTGGCCAAAGCATTGGAGTTTCCCCTTCAGCATCAGTGCTTCCAATGAACACCCAGGACCGACCTCCTTTAGAATGGACTGGTTGGATCTCCTTACATTCCAAGGGACTCTAAAGAGTCTTCTCCAACACCACAGTTCCCAAGCATCAATTCTTCAGTGCTCAGCTTTCTTCACAGTCCAACTCTCACATCCATACATAACCACTGGATAAACTATAGCCTTGACTAGACGGACCTTTGTTGGCAAAGTCATGTCTTTGCTTTTGAATGTGCTATCTAGGTTGGTCATAACTTTCCTTCCAAGGAGTAAGCATCTTTTAATTTCATGGCTGCAATCACCATCTGCAGTGATTTTGGAGTCCAAAAAAATAATGTCTGACACTGTTACCACTGTTTCCCCGTTTATTTGCCATGAAGTGATGGGGACCAGATGACATGATCTTAGTTTTATGAATGTTGAGCTTTAAGCCAACTTTTTCACTCACCACTTTTACTTTCATCAAGAGTCTTTTTAGTTCCTCTTCACTTTCTGCCATAAGGGTGGTGTCATCTGCATATCTGAGGTTATTGATATTTCTCCCTGCAATCTTGATTCCAGCTTGTGCTTCTTCCAGTCCAGCGTTTCTCATGATGTACTCTATATAAGTTAAATAAGCAGGGTGACAATATACAGCCTTGATGTACTCCTTTTCTTATTTGGAACCACTCTGTTGTTCCATGTCCAGTTCTAACTGTTGCTTCCTGACCTACATATAGGTTTCTCAAGAAGCAGGTCAGGTGGTCTGGTATTCCCAGCTCTTTCATAATTTCCCACAGTTTATTGTGATCCACACTGTCAAAGGCTTTGCCATAATCAATAAAGCAGAAGTAGATATTTTTCTGGAACTCTCTTGCTTTTTTCAGTGGATGTTGGCATTTTGATCTCTGGTTCCTCTGCCTTTTCTAAAACCAGCTTGAACATCCGGAGGTTCATGGTTCACGTATTGCTAGATCACATTATTATATTGTATTTTAATTATTTTAATACTGCAAATAAATTTTTCATAGATTTTATCACTTATCACAATAAATATGAGTATAATTTTCAATATATATGTATATTGAGTATAATTAGTTGACATCTCTTTTTTCATTCAAAACTTCTGAATTATTTGCAAATATCCAAATGTCACACATATTTCCAAGTACCTGCTCATCACTTTGAATTAATGACAAATAAAATCAATTGCACTCTGAGTGAAAAATTGGTCAAAGATGATACAATTTTTATTTTAGTTGTTACCTTAATAATTAAGTTATACATCAACATGAATCTAATACAAATTGGTAAAGTAATTAGCCTCCAATCAAAATAAATAAATTTAAATTAAAAAATTAAGTTATAATGTGTTCACATAGCCTATATTTCTAAAAATTTAATTATATGACTCATAATTTCTCAAAAATCTAATACTGTAAATAAGCTTAAAAACCTAGTATGGATTATTATATTTGACTGCTATTTGACATGACAATTAACTAAAAAGTATATGTGACTAACTAATCAAGAACTATTAGTCAAGTTGAAATACCATTAACTTCTGAAGCTATCTGTTATTCTTTAATCACTAAAACAAGTATTAAAAATAAAACACAGATCTATAGGATGGCAAATATGTTTTGGTAGGAAGGTAATACTTATCAATTCAGTTCAGTAATCACTCAATTCAGTTCTCATCTTTTTTATATACACTTTAAAATAACACTTTTCTCATGAATGTCGGTATGGTTTCTGATATATTAAAAGTGATTTATCTTATCTTCCGAGTCCAGTAAAGCATGTCAAGTCACTCACAAGTTGATTGCAATGGTAGATGAAATTAATCCATTTTATTATTTCCATGCAGTATTTCAGGGCTTCCCTTGTGCCTCAGGTGGTAAAGAATCCACTTGAAATGTGGGATACCTGGGTTCGATCCCTGAGTTTGGAAGATCTCCTGGAGAAGGGAATTGCAACCCACGACTGAGCAACTTTCAGTTTCATTCATGCATTACTTCATGTACTTAAGCCTTAATCTAATTTAGCCTTAACTAGCCCCTTCTCCATGAACTCTATATTTCCAGATAGTTTGACAAATGAAACACATTATTTCAAATTATTGTGTTAGTCATAGTGTATATGGGCTTCCCAGTTGGCTCTTGTAAAGAAACCACCTGCCAATGCAGGCGACACAAGAGATGCAGGTTTGATCCCTGGGTCGGGAAGATCCCCTGGAGAAGGAAATGGTAACCCACTCCAGTATTCTTGCCTGGAGAGGCTCATGGACAGAGAAGTCTGGCGGGCTACAGTTCATAGAGTCACAAGAAGTTGGATACGACTGAAGCAACTTAGCACACACACACTCAACAGTGTATTGACACTTCTAAGAGCATGTGCACTTTTAAAAGATGATTCACTCATTCGTCTCTTCATTCAGCAAGCTGATTTATTTTCTACAAAATGCCTGAGGAACAGAACACAGACCTCATAGGAAAATAGGCAGGTAAGAAAAGATAGAATGAGTATGTGATAGAAACATGTACTGAGTCACCTGGGAAATACATATCTATTTAAGCAAAGGGACTTTTAGGAGCCTCTAATATGATAGTTTATGAATTAAGACTTCTTATCAAAACTTATTTTAAACATGACAGAGATAGAACTTTGCTAAAATTAACTAAAAGCTATGGCAATGCAGCAATGCAAATATTATGCCACGAATGAGTAGCCTTTTTATAAGGGAAATTATGACTATGGAAATGCAGTAGTGCTACTTACCAAAGTATTAAGTTTTCACTTAAGACTTCAGACTTCTCCAAACCTCAAATATTTCCAAAGTGAATTTTAAAATATTCTATTGAGCTTTTTAATCTGTACAATTCATATGTTTCTGGTTATAGCAAACTCACGATACTATAACATACAAGAAAACATTAGGCATTTTTTTCCTGCTAAAATTTCAAGTCAATTGGGCAATTGGTTGTGTTAAAAAATAATTTTATCATTATAAACTTAATGTTTTCATCTGCATGCCTAGACACCATCAAGATAGATCCTATGTAAATATCTAAAACAGATGCTAAAATTCACATCTTAGACTTTCTACTTGAATTAAATAATCCCTTCCACCCCAAACAAAACCCCAGACTTATAAACTTGGCCAATCCCTTCTACTGTTTGGGTCACAATTTTCCTTTTTTAAAAAAGTGTAGGGGACTTCCCTGGCGGTCCAGTGGTTGAGATTCTGTGCTTCCACTGCATGGGGCATGGGTTCGATCCCTGATTGGGAAACTGAGATCCCACGTGCTGTGCAGCATGGCCAAAAAACAAACAAACACAAAATTTTAAATGTAAATGTAGAACTAATCTTTAAATTCCTTTGTAATACTAATGCTGTTTAACATGGTTCTCAAAAATTTTTGAGGCTCCAATCTTGTGTCTGATTTCCCTGGTTGCTTAGAGGTAAAGAATCGGCCTTTAATGCAGAAGTGAGTTCCGTCACTGGGTTGGGAAGATGGCCTGGAGTAAGATGAGGTAGCTCACTCCAGTATTCTTGCCTGGGAAATCCCATGGACAGAGGACCCTAGCAGGCTACAGTTCATGGGGTTGCAAAGAGTCGGACATGACTGGACAACTAAATAGCTACAAATCTTGTGTCAGATACTGTGCTAAGCACTGCAGAAATAAAGATAAATGTCACAGGAATTCTGCCATTAAGACTCTGATATTTTAATGGAGAACACAAATAATTACATTCAAAGGTCTAGTTTAAGCACTGAGGTAATTTTGACGGCTAAGGAAACAAAGGAAGGTCTAATACAGAATGGATGGTTTGGTAGAAAGTGGGATGGATATCGGCAGTGAGTGGGAAGAGCTGGCCTGCTGCACAGGCATGAAAGTAAGGCTCCTTTTGTCAGACCATTCATAGTTCACAGTTGAAAGAGAAAAGGGCACATAAGAAAAGACATGAAGAGATGACTAAGAGATGGTGATAGATTATAAGAATTATACATGAAGGCATTTCAGTCATTTTTTATAAGAATTAAGGAATTACTGAAAAATTAAAAGCAGAGAAGTGATATTAAATTGAAAAATTAAGAGCAGAGAAGTGCTTTAGGATAAAGAAAGCTGATTTATCTGAAACCGAAGATTATTAAAGAGGTGATAGTTGAACATACATGTTTGAACTCTGTAATTGATATAGTCCCTTCTGACTCTAAATCTTTATAGTTTTTTAACTAGGCTAAACTCAGATACTAGAGAGCCTTGAATGCCAGTTTAAATTTGAGTATTGACTGATTTGTTGAAGTACTGATTTACAATATAATCAGTATGTATTATATATAATCAGTATAATATAATATTTGCAATATTATATTAACTTCAGGTGTACAATACATTGATTCAATACTTTTATACATTACAAAATGATCACCATGGTAAATCTAGTTTCCATGCAAAGTTATTACAATATTTTGACTATATTTTCTCTGCTGTCCTGTATATCCCTGTAAAATTGTATCTATTTTATAAATGTAAGTTTGTATGTTTTAATTTCCCTTACCAATTACACTCATCCTCCCCATGACCCTCCTCTCTGGTAACCACCAATTGGTTCTCTGTATCTGTAAGGCTGTTTTTGTTTTTGATGTTTGTTAGTTTTCTGTGTCTTTTCGATTTCACATATAAGTGAAATCATATGATGTCTGTCTTTCCGCCTTAAAGTTGATTTTTCTTTATGTACACAATACAATGACTTTAGCTGATTCTAATTTAGGGACAATAGCATAAATAAAATCTTACAGCATGAAAAATATTGTTTTTATTTTTCTTAATAAAAACATTGAGGACTAGAATGCAAAGTGTTCTTGAATTTCAACAAATATTTCTTTTAAATATTATGCTTTGAGGAAGTCTCATATCATCAGAAGGGTCAGTTCACTTTACTTTGCTGATGCGGCCACTTTGATGGAAAAAAGTGAGAAGAATCAGGATAGCTGATCAGGGTCTTCCCAGGTGGTGCAGTGGTAAAGAATCCACCTGCCAATGCAGGAGATGCAGGAAGTGTGGGTTCTATCCCTGGGTTGGAAAGATCCCCAGGAGTAGGAAATAACAACCCACTCCAGTATTCTTGCCTGGAAAATTCTATGTACAGAGGATCCTGGAGGGCTACAGTCCATAGGGTCACAAAGTCAGTGGGGACTGAGCATGCATGCAAGATACATTCTACTTCTATAATAGATTATTCTATGATTGCAGGACTTTCCTTGGCTGTCTAACAGTGGAGGCCCAATACTCATCACACAGGGATAAAATTGATTCTGGAGCAAGCAGGAAACCTTTTAGTAATGATAGACTGAGATATTGGGTTTATCAAACTCATACACTATAATCTCTATCGCTACTACTGCAACTCATCCATAGTCTCAGTTCTGAGAAGGTTGCTTTGGGAGTTTATCTAGAATTCCAAAAATGTATACATTTGTCAACTTATGTATCTTTTTTTTTGTAACTATGTAAAACAAAAAAAAAATCTAGATATTCAAAAAATATTTATTACAGGAAAAAATGTTGTTCTTTTATTTAATAGTACATTTAATTAATTTAAAAATAAACCAATACAATATTGTAAAGTAAAAAAAAAAAAATTATATGATGCCCTATTAGTAGCGTCCTTAGGTCTCTTTTCATTGATATCTCAGTAAGATGATTTTGCTGTATTTATTCAAAAGCATAAATGTTCTTTATGGCATAAATGGCATAAATATTGCCATTATAAGAAGGTCAGGGAAAGATTAAATCATTAAAGCTAGGTTCACAATAGATAAACCACAAAAAATGGGTGCTACTCAGTGTGAGAAATACACTTTTTCTAAAGGAGTATTTTATATAGGAACTTAAGGAATCTGAATTCAGATATCACAAGTTTGAAAATGTTCAATTTACATAGCTTCTCATTTTGTCTATCATTCTAAAAAACTTGCATACATTTAGAAACTGAGTTCAAGGGTCAAAATAAGCACTGGAGAGAGAAACTTAATTTCAGATTAAACAATATTTTATTACTTTGACATTAAATCACAATGTGATTTGCCTTACTTTGCCTTACTAAGCAGCAAATAAACTAACATGAAAATCTACTTCAAGTTCAAAATGATGTAAGTAATGTATATGAAAGTCTTTATAAACTACAAAAGACTGCTCTAAAATAAGGTAATGCATCATGTTAACTTAAATTTTAAATTAGAAAAGCAAAGTCAAATTATAAATGTGTAATTTATGAATTGAACATTAGTGTGAGATTTGGCAGTTACAAATTAACATTCCTCATAATGTACTGAAGGCAGGATTTGGATCTCTATATCACTGTACTTTGTGAGACTGTATGAGTTTTTTCAATGTTTCATTGTATATTGTTCTGCTGCTGATGATGCTGCTAAGTCGCTTCAGTAGTGTCCGACTGTGTGATCCCATAGACGGCAGCCCACCATGCTTTGGCGTCCCTGGGATTCTCGAGGCAAGAACACTAGAGTGGGTTGCAATTTCCTCCTCCAATGCATGAAAGTGAAAAGTGAAAGTGAAGTCGCTGAGTCCTGTCTGACTCTTCACGACCCCATGGACTGCAGCCTACCAGGCTCCTCTGTCCATGGGATTTTCCAGGCAAGAGTACTGGAGTGGTTTGCCATTGCCTACTCCAGTATATAGTTCTGTGGTGGTTTTATTGTATCTAGTGCCTGTTTAAAATGTTAAGTGACAAACAAAAAGGCACCTTAATTAATGGGAGAAGACATTTACAAATGATATATCTGATAAGGGGTTAATATTCAAAATATACAAATAACCCATACAATTCAACATCAAAAAAATCAATTAAAAATTAGTTGAGAGTTTAAGTACAGTTAAACTCTTAACTGTATTTAACTTAAATACTTCCCTGGTGGCTCAGACAGTAAAGCGGCTGCCTACAATGCAGGAGACCCAGGTTTGATCCCTGGGTCGGGAAGATCCCCTGCAGAAGGAAATGGCAACCCACTCCAGTATTCTTGCCTGGAAAATCCCATGGATGGAGGATCCTGTTAGGCTACAGTCCATGGGGTCGCAAAGAGTCAGACACGACTGAGTGATTTCACTTTAAATAGAGTTGGGCTTCCCTGATAGCTCAATTGGTAAAGAATCTGCCTGCAATGCAGGAGGCCCCAGTTCAATTAATGAGTGAGGAAGATCCACTGAAGAAGAGATAGGCTACCTTCACTCCAGTATTCTTGGTCTTCCCTTGTGGCTCAGCTGGTAAAGAATCCGCTTGCAATGTGGGAGACCTGGGTTCGACCTGTGGATTGGGAAGATTCCCTGGAGAAGGGAAAGGCTAGCCACTCCAGTATTCTGGCCTAGAGAATTCCATGGACTGTATATAGGCCACAGGGTTGCAAAGAGTCAGACATGACTGAACGACTTTCACTTCACTTTCACTTTGAATCCTTTCTTGTTTTTTTCCAAAGAAAACATACAAATGGCCAGCAGACAAGTGAAAGGATGCTCAACATCACTAATCAGGGAAATGCAAATTAAAGCCACAATGAGGTACCAATCTGCACCTATCAAAATGGTTATCATAGAAAAGACAACAAACAACACATGTTGGTCAGGATGTGGAGAAAAGGGAAGCCTCCTGTGTAGTTGGTGGGAGTGTAAATTAATGCAACCACTCAGGAAAAGAGTACGGAGGTTCTTCAAAAAATTAAAAATAGAACTGCCATATGAAGAACAATTTTGTCTCTGAGTATTTGGCCAAAGAAAATGAAAACACTAATTCAGAAAGATATAGCACACCAGTGTTGACTGCAGCGTTTATCATGATAGCCAAGATATGAGATCAAACTAAGTGTCCATCCTTAGATGAATGGATAAAGAAGATGTGATTTTATTATGTATGTGTGTGTGTATGTTTGTGTGTGTGCATATATATATATATATATATATATATATATAATGGAATATTGCTCATCCATAATAAATGAAGTCTTGCTGACAGAGGCAACATAGATATCTATCTAGAGGGTATCATGCTAAGTGAAATAAGTCAGAGAATGAAAGACAAATACTATATGATCTTACTGATAGGAATCTAAAAATCAAAACAAAGAAAAGCAAAACAGACTAATAGATATAGACAATAAATGTGTGGTTAAAAGAAGTTAGGGGTCTAGGCTGTTGAAATAAGTGAAGGGAATTAAGAGGTACAAACCTAAGTTACAAAATACATAAGTCATGGGAATATACAGAATGTGGAATATGGTCAGTAAAACTGTAGTAACTTTGTTTGGGGACAGATGGCTACTCTATTTATGATGTTGATCATTTCATATTTTATGCAAATTCAAATCACTCTGTAGTACACTTGAAACTAATATGAAGTTGAAGATCAACTATATTTCAATCAAATATTGAGTAGTACACCTTAAACCTGATTTTAATAAATGACAATTACCCTCTCCACACACTAGACATTTGGGATTTTCTGATCTTTTGGTTTATATTTTGATTTCATTTAATATTAATTTAATGACCATAGTAATACTTGCAATATTCTCTAGTAACAGGTGAAACAGCTCCCTGAAAAATTTTACTTTTTTTCTGTGATGTTATGAACAAGTATTTCAAATAGACTGTAGTTTTTGGTGTTAGCTCTGTCATCTTTTAAAAAGACTACTTCTGATAGCATTCTGAAAAATAACGGAAAGATGGCTGAAAGCAAAACTTGACATTGCAGTGTTAATTTTAATTCACATTCCAGAAGACACTAGTTTTAGGAGAAATTGATTTAGGGATGTTCATCATATTGTCACAGATTTGACAAGATCAGCAAGTTTCATTGTGAATGCTGATAATAAAATGTCAGAAGCTAGATACAAGAATAAAAAATAAATGAAAGTACATGAAAGAACTGAGCTCTTCTCTTTAAAGTTATTTTATAGATAGTGATGCAGACTATTTCATTTAACATGATACTCTCTAGATTAATTGTGTTGGCAGCAGGAAACCAGATTGTTCTTTTCTGAAAAGGGCATTTCGTTTTAATCACCATTTACATATATTGAAGCTATTGGCACTAGATAAAAATAGAATTAAGAGTTTTAATGTAATTTCTGTACTACCACCATGACATTTTAAAGAATGCTAAAAATCTTGCAAGCAATTCACTGTATACAGTAGTGATGAAATGGAATATTTTTGCAGAATGTAGTGTAATTTTTTTCTCATTTACAGATGGAACTGATAAAACTATGTAGCAATGAGAGAATCACTTTAATACCAAGAAAAAACTCATTTAGAATTAAAATCATCAGCTATTGTTTTTTCTAAAGGTAACTGTGTATCTTCTAAAAGCCTTGATAGGGAAAAAAGTAACACTGATATGTAAATTCTCATGATAATATATAGATAAATAACCAGAAACATCTATATGATAAGATGGGGAGGGCAGAAGAAATGAAGGAAAGGAGGGAGAGAGAGAAAAAAAAAAAAAACAGAGAAAGAGAGAGGTTTGCATTCACATTTCTTGAAATTACAACTTAATCTTTGTTTAGAGACTCTGAATGAGCAGTAGAATTTGCATTTAAATAGTTTTTTTTTTTTAACAAATAACTGATATTGCCTTAACATTAAAAAAAATATATATCTGTTGCTATTTCACCATATTTTATTTTATAACCAATACCTTTTATGACTATTTTCTCACCCTTTATGTCACTTTCTAAGTAGTTTATAAAAGAATTGACTGTTATGTATGGAGACATCTACCATTAAATTTTAATGTGCTAGCCAAATCACCATGATGCTACTCTAGTTCACAGATAGAAAGAGTTAACACGTCTTGATGGGAATTTATGTTGAATTTCTGGTAGCAATAGTGCTTTCTAACAGAACTATACAGAAGCTAGTTTCCCCGCCCCCTCCTCCGTTCTCCTAAAGGTACAGTAAATATGTCTACCCTGAGGAGGAAAAAAAATTTTCCCCCTGCATTAGTGAGCAACATTAGTGCTCCAAGGAAGGCAGTAAGACACTGTGCTGAGGCACATTGTGAGGAGACAGGAAAGAGAGCAGCAGATCTATTTTTGCAATTCAGACAACATGCCCTTGTAATATAGTAGGTAAATGTTTATTAGATAAATGGAGTTTATATGCTCCTGAAGTTGTAGATTTGATATTAAGGGAAATTAAGTTAAAGGTCACTTGTAGATATTCTTTATTTTTTTATAGAAAAGCAACATAACTTGTGTAAATGGAGGGTAGTGATAAGATAATTGTGGGACTTGAAATACTGCAAGGAAATATAAAATTCATTCAGATATCTACACATTTTATACAGTTCATAAACTTGGCTTTTTTATCCACTTAACTATAGGTTATTACTGTATAGTAACTTAATTTAGACTAACATAATGTCTGTAATTTGGCAAAGAGAAAAACGAGGAATTGGCATTACCTTACTTTTTTCCTTGAATGACATACTCTAACAATTGTTTCCTAATTGTCTGCTATCTACTCTCAAAATAAGAGTTGATAAGAAGGAAAATAAAACTAGTAGTGATTCATGTAGAAATTTTACTGAAAAACAAAAGCTTTCATGCATGTGTAGAGATCAGAATTTTCTAAGATTTCTTTTTCACATATATTGAAGAAAGAAAATACTTGGGCTTTAAATCAATGCAGTCTTCTCTACTACTGTATAGTTTCTCATTTTAGAGTTATTCCAGTCAGATTCTGGTAGCCAGATATTAATTTGTTCAATAATTTTTATTTCAGTTTTTTCTTTATTCCACAACCAAATAAATGTGTGATGTTAGGTACTTCACATCCTCACTAGGACTCAGTTTTCTCATCTATAGAATAAACTATGTGAACTCCTTGATCCTCAAAGTTCTTTCAGACAAAAAAATAATTTTCCTTTTGTCATTTTTTTAAAAAGAGGTAAGAAAGCTTTCCAATTGTTTAAGGCTCAGCCCACCACAGCTTCCCAGGTGGATCAGTGGTAAAGAATCTGCCTGTCAAGCAGAAGATGCAGGAGACCCTGGTTCAATCCCTGGGTCAGGAAGATCGCCTGGAGGAGGGCATGGCAATCCATTCCAGTATTCTTGCCTGGAGAATCCCATGGATTGAGGAACCTGGTGGACTATAGTCCATGGGGTCAGTTCGACAGGACTGAGCATGTATGCACACACAGAGCCTACGCATAATACCTTGACTAGATATTCAGCAGTTTGCTACTGGGTACATGCTTTTTTTTTTTTTTTTTAATTAATTTATTTATTTATGAGGCTTTCCAGGTGGCAATAGTGGTAAAGAATCCGCTTGCCAATGCAGGAGATCTAAGAGAAGCGGTTTCAACTCCTGGGTCAGGAAGATTCCCTGGAAGAGGGCATGGCGACTCACTCCAGTATTCTTGCCTGGAGAATTCCATGAACGGAGGAACCTGGAGGGCTACAGTTCATAGGAATGCAAAGAGTCAGACATGACTGAAGAGACTTAGCACACACACACATTTATTTATGGCTGTGCTAGGTCTTCGTTGCTGTGCATGGACTTTCTCTAGCTGCAACAATTGAGGGCTATTCTTTAACTGCAGTGTGCAGTGGCTTCTCTTGTTGCAGAGCATGGGCTCTAAGTCCCTGAGCTTCACTAGTTGTGGCTCCTGGCCTTCAGTACTTGCTGCTCAAGGGGTCAGATTTTGTGGCACAGGTTTAATTGCTTTGCTGCATATTGAATCTTCCAAGACTAGGAATAGAACCCATGTCCCCTGCATTGACAGGCTGATTCTTAACCACTGGACACCAGAGAAGTCCAGGCACATAATTTTAAAATAAAAGAGCATATCATTGTCAACAGTGCCTGAGAGTTAGTGATAACACCTCTTCTACTTCCCATCTTATAATTTTGGAAAAAGAGATTATAGAGAAAATATTCTTGACTTAAAATGTCTGAGATGAGATGTCATCATGCCTCTAAACTCATACTACTGATTAAAGTCAATGATTCTAAAAATTGCAATTTTACAAATATCTTTATCTGATAGAGTAATTATCTCCTACTTGGTATGATATTATTCATCTTTGGAACAAATTTTAAAAAGCCCCTGGTTCAGGATGGGGAACACATGTATACCTGTGGCAGATTCATTTTGATATTTGGCAAAACTAATACAATTATGTAAAGTTTAAAAATAAAATAAAATTTAAAAAACAAAGAAATAAAACACACAAAAAAAATAAAAAAATAAAAAGCCCCTAAATTATGAATTGTTCTGGCAAAAAATTGAGTATATGCTAAAACAGATCATCAAATGCTCCCATGGTGCTTACAATCCTCACATGCTTATCATTATGACTTTTCTCTGCACTCTATTCCAGGAAGTATATTAAAAGTTATTATGGCCTTTTTAGTCCAGCTCACCACATGGAAACATGCTTTTGGACAATAGGATCTCTCCAATAATGTTATTAAAAATGTTATATTATGCACTATTGTTTCTGTCTACTTCTAGGAGTCATGCAACATGGGTGCAAGTATTAGGAAGAGATAGGTGCTAGTATACTTTGCCTGGATCTTGAGAAATATAAGTATGGATAAATACATTGCAGGAGTCTGGGTTATTGGTAATACATACCATCTAAATTGATTTTAAAATTTTCATTTTACAAATTTTCCTTAGTTTAAAAAAGTCCTTCCATTGTTAATTTACACCAATTCATTTTCTTCATTAAAGGCATTTCTAGAACTTGATGTTCAGGAGAGTTTTGATTAAATCAGGCCTTTAATTATTATTAGCCTAAGAAAATCTAATTATTTTAGATAATGCATCCAACTTTCTGAACTAAAATAAAATCATATGATGGCATTAAATGTTAAGATATTGCCAATGGTAACTGTTCATATAAGATAAGGAACAAAGAAAGTAAGACAAAATAAAATAAAAGCAAAAAAAAAAAAAAAAAGGGAAGAAAACAAAATAGTCTTGTGCCGAACTCTCAGTGTACTTCCCTGGCCAACTATTTTTAACGTAGCTTCAACAGCTCTTCTAGTTCCACTATTTCAAGAAAACAAATCAAGCACAAAGTATTTTGCTGTAGTCTTTGTTCAGTTCAGCTCAGTTTAGACATTCAGTCATGTCCGACTCTTTGCGACCTCATGAATTGCAGCACGCCAGGCCTCCCTGTCCATCACCAACTCCTGGAGTTCACTCAAACTCACGTCCATTGAGTTGGTGATGCCATCCAGCCATCTCATCCTCTGTCGTCCCCTCTTCCTCCTGCCCCCAATCCCTCCCAGCATCAGCGTCTTTTCCAATGAGTCAACTCTTCGCATGAGGTGGCCAAAGTACTGGAGTTTCAGCTTTAGCATCATTCCTTCCAAAGAACACCCAGGACTGATCTCCTTTAGAATGGACTGGTTGGATCTCCTTGCAGTCCAAGGGACTCTCAAGAGTCTTCTCCAACACCACACTTCAAAAGCATCAATTCTTCGGCACTCAGCTTTCTTCACAGTCCAACTCTCACATCCATACATGACTACTGGAAAAACCATATCCTTGACTAGACGGACCTTTGTTGGCAAAGTAATGTCTCTGCTTTTTAATATGCTATCTAGGTTGGCCATAACTTTCCTTGTACTCTTTGTTAAGCATAGGCAATAATCTTCTGTTTTATTTTTCAAGGGCTGTGTTCTTCATAAAGTTTATTTTGGAGAAGATAGTTATATTTTCTCCAGTGGTAACTTATGTAACCAAGCAAAAAGCTAAAATCCTAAAATGATACATTCTTTCAAGGCATTTTGCTCTCCTACTTAAATAGTATATGTGAAAATGTGAAATATATAGTGCATGTATATGTTTTCATTTGCTCAGTAGTGTCTGACACTTTGCAACCCATGGACTGCAGCCTACCAGGCTCCTCTGTCCACGGAATTTCCCTGGTAAAAATACTGAAATGGGTTGCCACTTTCTTCTCCAGGGATTCTTCCCAAGCTAGGGATCAAACCTGCATCTCCTGCATTGGCAGGTGGATTCCTTACCACTGAGCCCAAACATGCCCAATAAGAAAAATTCAATAATGAAATTGTACCCACCTAACACTGAAGTTTTTACCCCCATTATTCATGAAGTCCACAGTGAGGAAGGATGGTAACAACCACCCTATGCTGATCCCTCAAACCCACCGGTTTAATCCAAGAGGGAAATGAAATTGGTAGAGACTGATGTTTTTAATTTGTTCTTCCCTTACCTTCTTTTCTTCTTTCTTTCCTTCATTCTGTTGTCTATTCACAATTGAATCTATGTTACTTACATTCTTTTTTTAATCTTAGATATCCATGCTCTTTTTATCTTTCACATATTTGGAAAATAAGATTGGCTTTTGATGACTTTCTTAGATGACTGAAGTACAGCAAAATCACCTGTTTGAGAGTATGCATATGGGCAAATCTTATTTTTTTTTTGTAATTTCCAAATAATGACCCTGATACTGATCTCATGAATTCATATGACAGCTCATAGCCTATTTGGAAAGTTTTTGTTTGTTTGTTTGTTTGTTTGTTTTAATTTAATTTAATTTAATTTTTTAACTTTACAATATTGTATTGGTTTTGCCATATATCAAAATGAATCCGCCACAGGTATACATGTGTTCTCCATCCTGAACCCTCCTCCATCCTCCCTCCCTATACCATCCCTCTGGGTCATCCCAGTGCACCAGCCCCAAGCATCCAGTATCGTGCATCGAACTTGGACTCGCGACTCATTTCATATATGTTATTATACATGTTTCAATGCCATTCTCCCAAATCATCCCACCCTCTCCCTCTCCCACAGAGCCTAATAGACTGTTCAGAATTCATTACTTTCTCATTAGTAGGGATTATTGAGAAATTAAGGATTAAAAAAGCAGTCTATTACCATGTATATTCTTGGCTGGTTTATACTCCTGGAATAGTTAGGCCAAAAATGATTTGAGTAACAATTTAATGCTGTGCTGATAACTATAAATCATCTTTATAGTATAAAAGTCATTTTTTGGTAATATTTACCTTTAACTAGAATTTTGAGAATTTGCATGTCTATAGAAAATCATGGCATGTTTAAAAATAAAGTTATTAAGGGCCAATTTTTAAAAATTTCTATAATTAATATTATATGATCAAGAATTACAGTGTCCTGATACTCAGACATTTAGAGTTCTTTAATGAGAAACGTGACAGTGGGGAAATAAACGAGATGGCGCCAGTCAGGCTCTCTTGCCCCATGCTCTCATGACCTCTCACCCCATGTTCTGTAAACAATGACTTTGCACAGTTATGTAACAGCTGAAATCATTTATACCACTGCACATGCACTTCACAAAGTACTTGCTTGAACATGGGCTACTTTTCTTACATAGGCTCTACCTGGAAAAGCCCTGGAGGTTGTGTGTGTGTGCATACAGGAGCTACCACCATGAAAGCCCTGGCTGCTGCTGCATTGGGGCTACATTGGAACAACACCCTGGTTATGTTATATGAGGTTATGTTGTGGCTATGTTGTTACTACATTATGGTTATATTATGGCTGCTTCTACAGCCTCTGCATAAGCCAAGAGAGAGGCTGTATTATGGCAGTTGTGCCAGCCAGGAGAGAAGAAAGGTGTCTGCAGTTCCTATGGCTCCTTGTGTCTTCTTTCAACCTCTTAGCTCGAGCCTTGCCTACCCTGGGTTCAGCAAACAGTGTGGAGAGTATGAATAGGATCAGTGATGCAGTGATCCTTTCAAATGTTTGAAGAATCAGATACTGTCACTAGTTTCTCAAATTCTAAGTGAAAAAATGGAAGTGAGTAGTTTTATGATCCAGACTTGAAGAATGCTTTCTTGAAAGATGAAATAATATGCTAAGGAATTTTTAATCTCATGATGAATAATCCTATTCAGGATTATTAATAACAGAATTGCTTGAAACACTTCATTTTTCTTTTGTACCATGGAGTATCTAGAAAGATGGCTCTCTAGAGAGTAAAATGATATTTTCTTTATTATATTTTTAAAGAAGATCATGTATTATTTTTATTAGAACTGCATTGAATTTTGTAGATTTCTTCCACTTGAGAGGCTTTATGACAATATTTTTTTAATGATTAAAGGATTACATTTGTTGATGTTATTTTGCATACTTTCACAGAAAATATTTTATTCTTCATCTAAAAGGAGTATGTTATGTATCCCACATATAAAATGATTTCAAATTATTTTCTTACAAATTACTTTTAAGAAATATATGTTGAATCACAAAATTTGGGCTCCTATTATGCACTTTAAGAAAAAATTATTAAAATGTTAGTTTATTATAAGTTTATTAAAATTCATGGAAACTTTAAAAGGTGCTAATAGGCCTTTTAATCAAGCAATAAAAGGAGGAGTAGACACATATCTCATTTTGCTGTATTTTATTTCCTTTCTTACAAATTGCAGGTTTGTGCCAATCCTGCAGAGAGGAAGAACAAGTATATGGGCACCATTTTTCCAACAGTATTTGTTCACTTCATGCCTCTGTGTCACAGTTTGGTAATTCTCCCAATATTTCAAATTTTCTCATTATTATTATATTTGTTATGGTGATTTGTGATTAGTGATCTTTGATGTTACTACTTGCAATTGTTTTGGGGTACCATTAATCATACTCATATAATATAATGATATTAATAAATGTTGGATAAATGTTGCTTTTGTTTGGACTGCTTCATGGATCAGCTGTTCACTCATCTCCCCCTTTCTGAGCTTCGCTGTTCCCTGAGACCAAACAATATTGAAATTAGGCAATAATAACTCTACAAAGGTCTCTAAGTGTTCAACTGAAAAGAACAGTTACAGGTCTCTCTGAATAAATCAAAATCTAGAAATGATTAAGTTTATGCATGTGAAAGTTTAGATAAGTCAAAAGCTAGGACTCTTGTCAGAGAAGGCAATGGCACACCACTCCAGTACTCTTGCCTGGAAAATCCCATGGACAGAGGAGCCTTGTGGGCCGAGGTCCATTGGGTTGCTAAGAGTCAGACAAGACTCAGCGACTTCACTTTCACTTTTCACTTTCATGCTTTGGAGAAGGAAATGGCAACCCACTCCAGTGTTCTTGCCTGGAGAATCCCAGAGAAGGGGGAGTCTCGTGGGTTGCCGTCCATGGGGTCACAGAGAGTCAGACAGGACTGAAACGACTTAGCAGCAGCAGCAGCAGGCCTCTTGTACAGAAAGTTTGCCAATGCAAAGGAAATGCAAAATAAAAGTTTTTAAGGAAAGTTAAATTACTAATCTGATGAAGATACTAATGATCAGATGAGATCAGATCAGTCGCTCAGTCATGTCCGACTCTGTGCGACCCCATGAATCGCAGCACGCCAGGCCTCCCTATCCATCACCAACTCCCAGAGTCCACCCAGACTCACGTCCATCGAGTCAGTGATGCCATCCAGCCATCTCATCCTCTGTCGTCCCCTTCTCCTCTTGCCCCCAATCCCTCCCAGCATCAGCATCTTTTCCAATGAGTCGACTCTTCGCATGAGATGGCCAAAGTACTGGAGTTTCAGCTTTAGCATCATTCCTTCCAAAGAAATCCCAGGGCTGATCTCCTTCAGAATGGACTGGTTGGATCTCCTTGCAGTCCAAGGGAGTCTCAAGAGTCTTCTCCAACACCACAGTTCAAAAGCATCAATTCTTCGGCACTCAACCTTCTTCACAGTCCAACTCTCACATCCATACATGACCACAGGAAAAACCATAGCCTTGACTAGACGAACCTTTGTTGCCAAAGTAATGTCTCTGCTTTTGAATATGCTATCTAGGTTGGTCATAAATTTCCTTCCAAGGAGTAAGCGTCTTTTAATTTCATGGCTGCAGTCACCATCTGCAGTGATTTTGGGGCTCTAAAAAATAAAGTCTGACACTTTTTCCACTGTTTCCCCATCTATTTCCCATGAAGTGATGGGACCAGATGCCATGATCTTCGTTTTCTGAATGTTGAGCTTTAAGCCAACTTTTTCACTCTCCACTTTCACTTTCATCAAGAGGCTTTTAAGTTCCTCTTCACTTTCTGCCATAAGGGTGGTGTCATCTGCATATCTGAGGTTATTGATATTTCTCCTGGCAATCTTGATTCCAGCTTGTGTTTCTTCCAGTCCAGTGTTTCTCAAGATGTACTCTGCATATAAGTTAAATAAACAGGGTGACAATATACAGCCTTGACGAACTCCTTTTCCTATTTGGAAACAGTCTGTTGTTCCATGTCCAGTTCTAACTGTTGTTTCCTGACCTGCTTATAGGTTTCTCAAGAGGCAGATCAGGTGGTCTGGTATTCCCATCTCTTTCAGAATTTTCCACAGTTTACTGTGATCCACACAGTCAAAGGCCTTGGCATAGTCAATAAAGCAGAAATAGATGTTTTTCTGGAACTCTCTTGCTTTTTTCATGATCCAGCGGATGTTGGCAATTTGATCTCTGTTCCTCTGCCTTTGCTAAAACCAGCTTGAACATCAGGAAGTTCATGGTTCACATATTGCTGAAGCCTGGCTTGGAGAATTTTGAGCATTACTTTACTAGTGTGTGAGATGAGTGCAATTGTGCGGCAGTTTGAGTATCCTTTGGCATTGCCTTTCTTTGGGATTGGAATGAAAACTGACCTTTTCCAATCCAGTGGCCACTGTTGAGTTTTCCAAATTTGCTGGCATATTGAGTACAGCACTTTCACAGAATCATCTTTCAGGATTTGGAATAGCTCAACTGGAATTCCATCACCTCCACTAGCTTTGTTCATAGTGATGCTTTCTAAAGCCCACTTGAGTTCACATTCCAGGATGTCTGGCTCTAGGTCAGTGATCTAATGATAAGAAAGCTAAACAGCCATATTGCTGATATTGAGAAAGTTTTAGTGGTCTGGATAGATCAAATTAGTTACAACATCCCCTTAATCCAAAGACAAATCTAGAGCATGACCCTCTTGCAAATTCTATGGAGGCTAAATGAGGTGAGGAAACTGAAGGAAAAAGTTTGAAGCGAACAAAGGTTGGTTCATGGGGTTTAAGGCAAGAAACCATCTGCTGCTGCTGCTATTGCTGCTGCTGCTGCTGCTAAGCTGCTTCAGTCGTGTCTAACTCTGTGGGACCCCATAGACGGCAGCCCACCAGGCTCCCCCATCCCTGGGATTCTCTAGGCAAGAATACTGGCGTGGGTTGCCATTTCCTTCTCCAATGCATGAAAGTGAAAAGTCAAAATGAAGTCACTCAGTCGTGTCCTACTCTTAGCGACCCCATGGACTGCAGCCAACCAGGCTCCTCCATCCATAGAATTGTCCAAGCAAGAGTACTGGAGTGGGGTGCCATGCAGTAGGAGCACACTAAACAATAGATTTTCAATGTAGACAAAACAGCCTTCTACTGGAAGAAGACACTATCTAAGACTTTCATAGCTAGAGAGGAGCAGCCAATGCTTGGCTTCAAAGTTTGAAAGGACAGGCTGACTCTCTTCTTAAAGGTTAATCCAGCTGGTGACTAAGTTGAAGACAGTATTCATTTACCATTCTGAAAAACTTAGGAACTTTAAATGTATGCTAAATCTATTCTTCCTGTGTTCTATAAATTGAACAACAAAGCCTGGATGGCAGCACATCTGTTTACAACATAATTAGCTGAGTTTTTTTTTTTTTTTTTTGGCCAAGCCACATGGCATGCAGGATCTTAGTTCCCCAATCAGTGAAAAACCCGTGCCCCCTGCAGTAGAAGCATGGTCTTTAACCACTGACCACCAGGGATGTTTCTTTTTTAAGCCCATTGTTGAGATCTACTGCTCAGACGGGGGAAAAAAAAAAAAAAAAAAGGATTCCTTTCAAAATAATACTGCTAATTGACAATGCACATAGTCACCAAGGACTTCTGATAGAGATGAACAATGAGATTAATACTCTTTTTGATGCCTGGTAACACAATATTCATTTTGCAGCCCATGAGTCAAGGAGTGATTTCAACTTCCAAGTCATTATTTAATAAATACATTTCATAACGCTATAGTTTGCATAAATAGTGATCCCTCTGATGGATCTGGGCAAAGTAGGTTGAAACTTTTCTGCAAAGGATTTGCCATTTTAGATGCCATAAAAGAATATTCATAATTCATGGGAAGAGGTCAAAATAATCAACATTCACAAGAGTTTGGAAGAAGGATTTTGAGTACTAAATAAGTGTAGCTGATAAAGGGGAGACAGATTCTGAGAGGATTGATTCCAATTTTGAAATAAATTCTACTGTGTTCACTCAGTCATGTCTGATTCTTTGCAAATGCATGAATTGTAGCCTGACAGTCTCTTCTGTCCACAAGATTTTCCAGGCAGGAATACTCGAGTGGGTTGCTATTTCCTTCTCCAAGATCTATTGTAGGTAAAATGTTATCAAACAACATTGCATACTTTATTTTCAATAGATTTATAAGGTTCATAAAATAATTTAGAAGTAAAAATGAAAGATCTAAATTAGATTAGATCATGTAATCACATTTGCCATTCAATTAGAAACTGAAGCAAAGATGGGAGTAAGATCCTGTATAGTATAAGTGGTCAGATCCAACATAGTATCCATAAGGATATATATTTAAAAACATGACTTTATATAAAGTAATCTTAGGTTAACAAAAATATCTTCTCATCTTTCCTATTACATAACTTGTTTGCACAGAACTGACAAAAGCTTTTGCTTCCTCAAGGCTTCCTTGGTGGCTTAGATTGTAAACAGCCTTTCTGCAATGTGGGAGACCTGGGTTTGATCCCTGGGTCAGAAAGATTCTCTTAAGAAGTGAATGGCTACCCACTCCAATATTCTCACCAGGAGAATTCCGTGGGTAGAGGAGCCTGGCAGGCTACAGTCCACAGGTTCACAAAGAGTCAGCCATGACTAAATGACTAACACTTTCACACACTTTGACTTCTCAGAGGTATCATATTGGCTGGGTGGATAAGAAACATTTTTGAAGTTCATCCTTTAAACTTGATATTCAATTATTATAAAGTGTTTTGTTTTACAGAGTTTGATATGCTGTTTCTCTAGTGAGTTTGTGTTCCCCATAATCTTTTTCATGTTAATATTTCAATCTTCCTGAAAAATCTTCATCTCTATGAATCTCACTGGTATTGAAGTTAAGGTAGATGTCCCACATTTTTTAAAATATAGAAAAATAGAATATGGTGGCTTAGTAGTTTCAACAAAGGATTTGTGTACACCTATCTATTTCATCTCAATAAGAATGCTTATTTTTTAAATACATGAACAAATAAAAATATTCACATAACATTATTTAATAAAGAGTCCTAATATGATTTGGTGTTAATATTAACAAATCACACTTCTCCCACAATCTATCTGGTATGTGTTTTGAAACCATGGCAATTATTAAAATATAAATCTTTATCTTCACAAAATAGCAAAGTCACAGGATTATTCACTAAAATTTCCAAATTTGTAATTATTTGACTTTGCTATACTGTATAGTAAGCAAAATATTAATGTTTTTATCTGTGCTATAGTCTTTTGACTAAAGATGCACAGTAGCAATTAATAACTTTCTTATAAAGAAATATCTAGTTGTACTAGCTAAAAATTAATTCTTGAAATATTACTGCCCTAGAAAATACCCTCAAAGACGCCTGTACAATTCTTATTCTTACATTATGGAAACTATTGCACTACATGTCTTAAGGAGTTTCTAAGAAGTTCAGGAAAGCTTAAGTATACAGAATAAATATCTTTGTTTAAAAATGGTTGTGTGTGTGTGTGAGTGCTCAGTCACGTCTGACTCTGTAACTGTATGGACTGTGACCTGCCAGGCTCTTCTGTCCATGGAGTATTCTAGGCAAGAATACTGGAGTTGGATGTTATTTCTACTCCAGGGGATCCTCCCAACCAAGGGATTGAACTTGTGTCTCTTGCTTCTCCTGGACCCTTACCACTGTGCCACCAAAAGTTCTAAAGCCAGAGTCTGATAATTTAATATAATTTCAAAAGTTTTATATATGTAACTGTAATTTTTCCTTTTCCCTATTATAGGCTATAAAAGTATTCACAGTAGATAATAAGCCTTAGGTTACATAGACTACAGACATATCAAATTTATGCAATGTACTTAGTAAATATGGTCACCTGCTTCAGGTCTTACAAAATCACCTTTTCAAGATTTCTACCTAGACAGGACTATTTAAAATATGATCTGGCCAGCTCCTAAAAATCAACTTGCAAACTTCCTACCTCTGCACTGAATTTTTCCATAGTGCTTGTCACCTTCTAACATATTACAAAATTATCCTCAGGTTGATGGTTATTTTTTCTCTTTCACCACTAAAATATAAATTCAGAGAAGGCAGGACATTTTTTTTTTCTGTTTTATCCTCTGATATAACAGAGCTACTTAGAACGGGACCTGTTATAGAGGATCCAATAAATATTTATTAAAGAAAATTCTATTATACATATAAAATTGTCATAGCATCACAACCATTAGGGCTATATTTTAGTTATAAATTGTATATATAATTATACATAAGTTTATATATAATTATATACCAATATATGTATATTTAGTTATATATTTAGTTTAGAATATATTATATTCACCTTAAAAAATTTTTCTCTCTCAAAGATATATTAGTATTATCTCTTGACTATTGTATCCTTCTCAATGCTTCCAAACAAACTACTCATTCTGTTCTAAATGTTTCAAATTTTAAAAAAGGAAACATTTCCTTGATAAATGCATTCAGTTCAGTTCAGTTCAGTCGCTCATTAGTGTCTGACTCTTTGCAAGCCCATGAATCACAGCAGCCAGGCCTCCCTGTCCATCACCAACTTACAGAGTTCACCCAAACTCATGTGCATCGAGTTGGTGATGCCATCCAGCCATCTCATCCTCTGTCGTCCCCTTCTCTTCCTGCCCCCAATCCCTCCCAGAATCAGGGTCTTTTCCAATGAGTCAACTCTTTGTATGAGGTGGCCAAAGTATTGGAGTTTCAGCCTCAGCATCAGTCCTTCAAATGAACACCCAGGACTGATCTCCTTTAGGATGGACTGGTTGGATCTCCTTGCAGTCCAAGGGACTCTCAAGAGTCTTCTCCAGTACCACAGTTCTAGAGCATTACTCCTCAACTAATCCTGAGTTCTTTTTAATATATCCTTAAATCTCACTGCATCATAATGTGAACATCTTTTCAGTTTCTCTGCTGTATCTTACTTTAATCTGTATCTTTCTCTCATCCATACTGTTTCCTAATTTATTCACCTCAATCTGACTAAACACATCTTGTCTCTACTATTTACTCTTATATGTGCTTAATTGCAGCATAGATTTACTTGATGATAATGATAGTTTAGTATTTGTTAGTATACTGTATTTAGTAAAGAATTTTTTTCTTTAAAAAATGAAGGCAAGTTAGAGCTACTTCTTACATTTGAATAGTAAAGGTAACATTAAGTCTAACTTCTTAAGGAAAACACAAGTGCAACTGAATTTCAGTTAATTTAAACTCTGTCTGAAAAGAGTTTCTTATTGATGTCCTCACTTCTCTTTTATTGACTACTTTGGAAGAATGAACACTATATTTATCAAAACTAATCTTTCTGGACAGCAATAATGGAAACTTGAAAGATAAAAGGACAGATCAAATACTCTCAGAGTACTGTAGAGTCTACCACAATTAAAATACATTTATATTGATAAGTCTTTCTTTTGAGAAATTCCATATACTAGACCTTATTTTCCCCAGTGCCTACTTTGTCCCTTTACTAGGTTAGCATGATTATTGTGGTGCCTCTGTGGTATCATTACTAATACATTACTGCAGCATGACAGAAAAATCTCATTTATCCTTAGGATACTGATGAAAAATAGGTATTATATTATTCACATTACTGAAATTAATGAACTCAAAGATCTTTTCATTTCCAGTCCTTCAGGAACAATGTTAGGCCATGATCGTTCATATTTTTTTCTCTGAAAAAGATAACTGACTTTATTATTTTATAAGACTCTTACTAAACTCAGGAAAGCTCACAGCTAAGAAAGATTACATAAATGGGTCAGTGGCTTAATATTAATAGTTTCCAAGTCAAGTTCTAAGATACACCAAATATTGTCAAGATGATTTTTTTTTCAGTTTTAGTATAAATATTTACCTGCTTGTTTAAGATATTCATAAAAATTCAATTTTTCATAAAATCTGGTTGAGCAAATTTTCAGAGCATGATATATAATGTGTTAATAGCAAATAAGCTGTCTCAAACAAATAATGTGTAGGAACACATTTATGAATCAAACAAGTAAATTTACTAAGGGTATGCACACAGATGGTAAAGAATCTGCCTGCAGTGCAGGAGACCTGGGTTCGATCCCTGGGTTGGGAAGATCCCCTGGAGAAGGAAATGGCAACCCACTCCAGTATCCTTGCCTGGGAAATCTCATGCAAAGAGGAGCCTAGTGGGCTGCAGTCCATGGGGTCGCAAAGAGTCGGGAACGACTGACTGACTAACACTTACTTACTTACTTATGCACACAGAGTTCAGATGTTCAGAAAACAGCATATTTTTGTCAATGATTTATATTACAGAAAATTATATTCACTTGCAAGGGAAATAACTTTGACATCTTCAGTTTAAAATTGAGAACACTGACATCCTGCTAAAAGATGTAGCTTTGGCATTTGTGATAACACCTATGGATGTCTTACCCTTTGCTTTTGGTATACCAAGGATAGAGTTTTATTTACAGAGTTAATTTTAAGATACTACATTTAGTTCTAAATCCTTTAAAGAAACCTCAGAGGAAATGAATTAAGATTCCGTATGTGTCTCCACATTTTAAAATTGGCACTTTATTCCTACTAAATTGATCTATCTCTCTATCTACAGGTATAGTTTTTTTTTTTTTTTTGGCTCAAGGAAATCTTTCCATTTTTACTGTTTTTCTCACATGTGGGAGTGCCTCAGATGTGTTTCTTCCAATATAAGAGAGTTTGGGAGATAATGCATTAATTTGAGAATTTTTAAAAAAATGCATTCTACATCTACATTTGTTATCAGTATATTTTAATATCAGTCAAAATTGGCACTATCTATACTACTTTCCTGGAGAAGGAAATGGCAACCCACTCCAGCATTTTTGCCTGGAGAATTCCATAGACAGAGGAGCCTGGCAGGCTACTATCCTTGGGGTTCCAAAGAGTCAGAAATGACTGAGCACTCATACTACTTTCCATCCATGAAAGGATAATTTTAAAAGCTTTACTTAGAATCTTGTGACCATCATCATGACTATGTGACTAATACAATTGTTTCAATGGTAATCAGTTGTCAAGCAAGACCAAGAAACAAAGAAAGGAAGGAAGAAAAAATGAGCTAAAAATAGTTGATTCAGATATTCGTCACATAAATGATGAATCACATAACATATTCTATCTTTGTATTATTTGAGGCTGAGGCATTCCTTGTACACCCCTTTAAAGTTTTGTAATCTTATTCTTTAAGCACAGAACCACTGTGAAGCATTATTGTAACTTATGTACTAAAGACCAAATTCATGTGTGCTCAGTCACTAAGTTGTGTCAGACTCTTTGGGACCCCATGGACTGTAGCCTGCCAGGCTCTGCTGTCCATGGGATTTTCCAGGCAAGAATACTGGAGTGTGTTGCCATTTCCTTATCCAGGTGATCTCCTTGACCCAGGGATCGAACCCTGGGTTTCCTGCATCTTCTTCATTCGCAGGTGGATTCTTTAACAATGAGCCACCTAGAAAGAGACCACAAGCACTTTGGAAAGGACATGCATGACAAAGTATTAGGAAAGAAGCACTATCAGCACCCATGTCTGGGATTTCTCCTGCTTGACAGCTATGGATTGCACTTGTTACTGGGAAAGGCTTTATGTTCTTTCTAGTTTGTATCTTGAGGTTCTTTGATGTTGTTTGTATACTTCAACAACAATGATGAAATTGAATTCTTTCCTCCAGCCTACTCAAGAAAGTTTGTATTTCTACACATTTTACATAAAAGGGAAAGTCAAGCTAATTTTTCAAAATAGTCAATACTCAAATGATTTTGAATCTTATTTGGACAACTGCTACTCCACCCCCATCCCCCACAGTTCAGCTCAGTTCAGTTGCTCAATCGTGTCTGACTCTTTGTGACCCCATGAACTACAGCACGCCAAGCCTCTCTGTCCACTACCAACTCCTGGTGCTTGTTCAGTCTCTTGTCCATCAAGTCAGTGATGTCATCCAACCATCTAATTCCCTGGCATCCCCTTCTCTACCTGCCTTCAATATTTCCAAGCATCAAGGTCTTTAGCCATGAGTCAGTTCTTCATATCAGGTGGCCAAAATATTGGAGCTTCAGCTTTAGCATTAGTCCTTCTAATGAATATTTAGGACTGATTTCCTTTAGAATGGAATAGGTTGATCTCCTTGCAGTCCAAGGGACTCTCAAGAGTCTCTACCAACACCACAGTTCAAAAGCATCAATTCTTTGGAGCTCAGCTTTCTTTATGGTCCAACTCTCACATCCATACATGACTACTGGAAAAACCATAGCTTGGGTAAATGGACCTTTGCTAGCAAAGTAATGTCTCTGCTCTTTAATATGCTATCTAGGTTGGTCATAACTTTTCTTCCAAGGAACAAGCGTCTTTTAATTTCATGGCTGCAGTCACCATCTGCAGTGATTTTGGAGCCCAAGAAAATAAAATCTGTCACTGTATCCCCATCTATTTGCCATGAAATGCTGGGACCGGGTGCCATGATCTTTGTTTTTTTAATGTTGAGTTTTAAGCCAGCTTTTTCACTCTTCTCTTTCACTTTCATCAAGAGGCTCTTCAGTTCCTCTTCCCTTTCTGCCATAAGGGTGGTGTCATTTGCACATGTGAGATTACTGATATTTCTCCTGGAAATCTTGATTTCAGCTTATGCTTCCTCCAGCCCAGCATTTCGCATGATGTACTCTGCATATAAGTTAAATAAGCAGGGTGATGATATACAGCCTTGATGTATTCCTTTCCCAATTTGGAACCAGTTTGTTGGTCCATGTCCAGTTCTAACTGTTGCTTCTTGACCCATATACAGATTTCTCAGGAGGCAGGTCAGGTGGTCTGGTATTCCCAACTCTTTAAGAATTGTCCAGTTTATTGTGATCCACACAGTCAAAGCCTTTGGCGTAGTTAACAAAGCAGAAGTAGATGTTTTTTTCTGGAATTCTCTTGCTTTTTCAATGATCCAATAGATGTTCTCAATTTGTTCTCTGGTTCCTCTACTTTTTCTAAATCCAGCTTGAACGTATGTACATTCATGGTTCACGTTCTGTTGAAGCCTTACTTGGAGAATTTTGAGAATTACCTAGCATGTGAGATTATATGGTTGTTTGAACATTCTTTGGCATTGCCTTTCTTTGGGATTGGAATGAAAACTGACCTTTTCCATTCCTGTGGCTACTGCTGAGTTTTCCAAATTTTCTGGCATATTGAGAGCAGCATTTTAACAGCATCATCTTTTTAGGACTCGAAATAGTTCAGCTAGAATTATCACCTCCACTAGCTTTCTACATAGTGATGCTTCCTGAGGCCCGCCTAACTTTGGGCTCCAGAATGTCTGGCTGTAGTTGAGTGATCACACCATCACAATTATCTGGGTCATAGAGATCTTTTTTGTATAATTCTTCAGTGTATTCTTGCCACCTCTTCTT
The DNA here is from genome assembly GCF_029407905.1 of Bubalus kerabau. Taxonomy (NCBI): domain Eukaryota; kingdom Metazoa; phylum Chordata; class Mammalia; order Artiodactyla; family Bovidae; genus Bubalus; species Bubalus kerabau. The sequence continues at coordinate 53,252,623 of NC_073647.1, read as the reverse complement.
AGATGAAGACTAATTAGGAAATCTAATATGTACCTTGAATTTGGGGTTCAAAATATAATAAGGAAAACAAAAATTTTGAAATTTTCTAAAAATATTTTTTCCTCTTTGAGGACTGCCTGAATTGAAAGCTAATTCTCAGGTTCATTTTTTTTTTTTTTTAAATTTTAGAGGCAAACATGCTGTCAGAGTATTTCAAATCACTTGAAATACTATATGTCTATTACAAATATTTTATTTACAAAACCCTGTTTCACACACACAAAAAAATCAGTCCTTGCTAAAGTGTATTATAGAGAGTTCTCTTGACTCTTTTTTCCCAATAAATCCTTATATAATTTTCAATTATTATTTCTACCAAATCTAAAAGAGAGTTATCAAAAATGATGGGAAGCTTTATTGGTTCAAGTTATAAGTACTTCCAGTTTTCATTTTTTATTCACAAACAAATCACAGAACCTGTATTTATTTAGTTTTACTTTTTGAAAACATCTCTCTCTTTATTAGGATTTCATAGAACATACTTTATAAAATGCTGGTCTCTACTGGTAGGACTTTGAGTCATCTAATTCTATTTTCTTTTTATTCAGCCACTGTAAGAAACCCAGAGAATGAATGTGTGATCTGCTTTGGCTTCTCATATGTAATCATTTATGATTTTACATTCATTAATTATCTGCATATTCATTGCCATCTCAGTGCTACTCTGGGCAAGAGCTTAAACTGAGAATTGTTCTTATAGTTGTTCTTTCTCATTAGAGTACAAGGGCTCTACTACATTAATGAGATCTGAAAACAAATAAACAACAGATAAATAAAAATCTGGTAAGTTCTAAGCGTGGTAATGACACTAAATAATATTACATATAGATTCAGTGGACTGTGATTAACATTTGTCTGAAAGGCATCAGAGCCTTTTTCTGCTGTTAGAACAACATTTACAGCATGGAATAAATCTAAATTAACACTAGAAACCCTTACTAAAGCATTTAGTATGAATAACCCATTCAAAAACAAGCAATGGTGTTTTACCAGTTATATCAACAAAAATTGCAACACTAATTACCACCTATTCTGTAAACATCAATCCAAATGTATTATTTACTCTTGATTTACTTTAAAAAACCATTCATCAGATAAGCACATAAAAAGGGGAAATTTCCAAAGTGTTTAGTAGAATGCTTCAGGAAAAAAAGGTGGTGTTTTTAAGGAGCTCTACTCTTTAATCAAGTCAGCAATATAAATCCAACATAAGGTTGTTTATTTTTAAGGTATATGGATCTGATTTTTATATTATTCAGTTATTCCCTCTATGAACTTTATCAATCCTGTACTAATATTTTATCAATTAATAATGTAACAGAAGTTAGGGCTTAAACTTGACATAGTTTCCTGTCTCACTGCTAATGCTCTTATTTTCTCACTTCAATTACATATAACTTTGTAGGTAGTGGATAAAAGGATAAAGACCACTGACTATTTTTCCTTTGACTTTCAAAACTTTTGTACAAATATCATCTCTTCTTTTCTCAGAGATATTAACAATAATTCAAATTCTTATTAAAACATAAGTGATACAGACTTTTCAGAGATACATGAAAAGGGATTGAGCTGGAATTTCACGAAGAATTCCTGTCACAAACATTGTTGTTTTTCAGTCACTCAATCATGTCCAACTATTTGCACCCCCATGGACTGCAGCATGCCAGGCTTCCCTGTGCTTCACCATTTCCAGGAGCTTACTGAAACTCATGTCCATAGAGTAGGTGATTCCATCCAACCAATCTCATCCTCTGTCGGCCCCTTCTCTTCCTGCCATCAGTCTTTCACAGAATAAGGGTCTTTTCCAATGAGTCAACTCTCTGCATTAGGTGGCCAAAGTATTGGAGTTTCAGCTTCAGCATCAGTACTTATGAATATTCAGGACTGATTTTCTTTAGGACTGACTGGTTTGATCTCCTTGCAGTCTAAGGGACTCTCAAGAGTCTTCATCAACACCACAGTTCAAAAGCACCAATTCTTTGATGCTCAGCTTTTTTTATAGTCTAACTCTCGTATCCATACATGACTACTAGAAAAACCATAGCTTTGACTAGACAGACCTGTTGGCAAAACAATGTCTCTGCTTTTTAATATGCTGTCTAGGTTTTTCATAGCTTTCCTTCCAAGGAGTAAGCGTCTTTTAATTTCATGGCTGCAGTCACTCTCTGGAGTGATTTTGAGCACCCCCCCCAAAAAAAATAAATAAAGTTTGCCACTGTTTCCATTGTTTCCCCATCTGTTTGCCATGAGGTGATGGGACCAGATGCCATGGTCTTCATTTTTTGAATGTTGAGCTTTAAGCCAGCTTTTTAACTCTTCTCTTTCACTTTCATCAAGAGGCTCTTTAGTTCCTCTTCATTTTCTGCATTTAGAGTGGTATTGTCTGCATATCTGAGGTTGTTATTTCTCCCACCAATCTTGATTCCAGCTTGTTCTTCATTTTGCATGATGTATTCTGCATATAAGTTGCATAAGCAGGGTGACAATATACAGCTTTGATGTACCTTTCCCAATTTGGAAACAGTCCCTTGTTCTATGTCCAGTTCTAGCTACCACAACCTAGAGCACATTAAATGCATGTGCATTGTGCATGTATGTGTATATCTGTGTCTCTCTGTGTGTAATTTTACTTGTCTTACGAGGAAATTTCTCTTTAATTTTCTTAGCTGCATTATGTGACTTCCTGTTCTTGGAAAAATAATCAAATCTCTTTAAACGAAGAGAGCTGCTTTTACCACTCGTTTCACAGTTACTAATCTCATTCCTCTTTTTATTAGTATTTAGGACTAGGAAAACATTTAGAGGTTGTTCTCATGCTCTCCTTTCATTTTCATCTATTCATGTGGGAATGTGGAATGGTTTTCACACTCAATGAACTATCAGTAAATCTGTCAGATTATGGTGCATTTCACTCACTCATACATTCTTATATTCATTCATAATAAATCATGATTAGTTTTAAAATATGCTTAGCATTATTGATGGAAAGCAAGGAAGCTAGTTTTATAGCTGAGGTATAATTTAGACATTTGGGTTAAAAATTTACAAACATATTGAAGGAATGAAAGAATGCCCTATCAAAGAAATATCAGTTGTATTAGATAACTTATCTTGGACAGGATTTTTGAATAGATGAATACATTTGGGGTATTTTAAAAAGTGTTTTCTTTTTAAGTGTAGGGTCTGATAATTTTTTTTTTAACAAATTAGCTTTAGGGATAATTTCTCAACCTGTATTAAATAACCTTATTCTATTTGTCAAAATAGCTAGCATTTTTAAATAGGTTATAAGCTTTCTTAAAATATTGGAATCATGTTGTTGTTTCGTGGCTAAGTCGTGTCTGACATTTTTTCATCCCCATGGACTATACCTGCCTAGGCTCCTCTGTCCACAAGATTCTCCAGGCAAAAATACTGAGGTGGTTTGCCATTTCCTTCTTCAGGGGATGTTCCTGACCCAGGGATGGAACCTGCCTCTCTTGCATTGGTAGGTGGATTCTTTACCACTAAGCCACCAGGGAATCATAACATATGTAATTAAAAAAGAGAAAAAAATGTGTTCAGTGATTCAAATATCCTTAATGGGAAATTATCCTATTATAACACTGTTAAATGAAGACACTGATTTAATTTTTATATATTACATTAATTAAAAAGTATCTTCATTTATGCATGTGATCTGTTGGACATTTCTATAATTTATGATACAAATACTTTAATCTTATATTCTGGCTAATACGTGTTAGCTATTCAGTCATGCCCAACTCTTTGTGAACCCCACCCACACCCCAGACTGTAACCCAACAGGCTCCTCTGTCCCTGGGATTCTCCAGGCAAAAATACTGGAGTGGGTTGCCATTTCCTCCTCCAGGATATCTTCCTGACCCAGAGATTTAGCTTTGGTCTCCTGCATAACAGGCCCATTCTTTACTGTCTCAGCCACCAGTGAAGCCCTCTGTCTAATAAGGCAGTATATACACTTCTGTTCAAGCTTCATACTCATCAAAGACATTATATCAGATACTAAACTGCTTATTTAGTTAAATATATGAAGATTTCAGTAATAATGTTGTAAATATTTTAAAATTTTCATGTCAAGTTAGCCATAACTGAAAATCAAAAAAAAGGGCATTTCTTACAGCAGAATAGAATACATTTCTTTTACTTTGAATATAAACATACATGTACATTAGCTATCTCTATGATTAAAATTTACTCAATTTATATTTTTATCATGTGACATCAGTATTTTCTAGTAAAAATATCTTTCTCTTTCCAACCAATTCTATAGCATAAAACCTTTAAATTTTAAGAAATGCAGTGTTTAGTTTAAAATGTGATACTATGTTTTTTATGAAATTAAATGAAGTAGACCTAAACGACTTCCCCCATGTAAACATGAGCTATTTAATAGCTAAGCAAGTAGAGTAGAGTTCATAAAAACTCAATTCATTTAGAGTTTCAGCTTCATGGAAAAATCATGAATTTATTCTTTTCCTCACTTGCCTCCCACCACCTTCAGTATTCCAAAAGCTGCTAATGATCATAGACATGGAACCATATATCAAATGTTACAGGTGGTTTAAAAAAAAAAAAAAAAAGGAAAGAAATGTTAAAGTCAGTCTACAAGGACATAAACCGCCTGTGATGAATTAAAAATGACTTTTATTGCAAGGAAAGGTACTCTCTTTAAAGTTCAGATGCTGACTTATTATATTTTGACACTTGAGAAATATTTAGCTACAGGAAACAGAGAGAATCTGTAGCTGAAGTACCAAGGTCCATTTCTTAATTTTGTATCTTAATTTATTCTTAGGTCATTTTCTACCACCCTGTGTTTTATCTTCTTATTTAAAAAATTAAAGCAAAAACTTGGAAATGACCTAATGAATGAATTCTATCCACTAGCCAAAACTGCATTATCATTGTAATATTTTTCTTTTAAATGGTCATCAATTGAAACTTAACATATTGACTTCAAGAGAGGCTATGGTTAGGATTTTTTTAGGATCTTTTTTAAGGTTAGGTTGATAGAGACTATATTAATTTTTCAATAAGCAATTGTGTATCTGATTAGCCAATACCTGGTAAAATGATTCCATGTTAAAAATATTTTTTTATAATTTTATGCAGCACCACTTTTGTCAATAGCTTAATTATTTTTATATTTTTATAGACTCTATGACTGTGCTAAAGGAAAAAGCAAGTAGTGTCTTACCAAGTTGAAGAAAACACAACTCAGAAGGAAAAGTTAGTAGATATCACAAAGAGAATTCGAAGTGGATAAAAAGGATATGATAATATTAATCATAATACCACATGGAAACTAACTTTAAGCTTAAGTTTATGGGTTGAAGATGTAGTAGTTAATGAAGAGTCTACACAGTTTCCATTTAAGGACTCTTTTCTGGTAGTATTACTTACTAACTCAGTAAGGAAAAACTTTTCAAAGCTGTTTCTCATTGTTAGATTTACTTATTTGGGTAGGTTGCAAGTCAGTTATCAAGAGTCATAGAGTTCCTTATAGCAGAAAAAACAAGTTCTTGGTCAAAGACACGAGCACAAACAGTGTACTAGACTTAGGTATTGCCAGTACACATTCTAAAGATGACATTCTCTTAACTATCTATCCTGCTATTAAGTTAACTTTTGTTCAATTATGAGACCTCAAGGGAATTGCAAGGCACAAAATGACAGTAGATTGAAACAAGTGTCTGTTACAGAGACTGAATGCCAGGAAAAATTTAATCTAAATATTTAGTTGTAGAAAGGAAAAGGTCAAATTGACCCTGAAAATTACTGCTCCAATGAAAACTAAACACAGATCATTTTGTAGAGGTACAAAAATAAGTATGAAATAACTGATAGGTGGGAATGGATATCCATATTGTCAGAAATCAGAGGATACAGCAGATGCATATCATTGCCTTAGTTTTACCATAGTATGTATTCACAAGAGCTCCTTCTGGAAAATGAATAGATAGAGAATTCAGATTTTGGATAGGAGATATAGAGCAAAAGTTGGGCATCTGAGAGGCTTACACCATCTAGGTAGTTAATATGAGTCTTCCTCTATTAACTCTACCTGATTTATGGCATGATTTGTTTGCTTCATATTATAAACTCTGTTTTTGCTGCTACAGAGCAATTTAAAGAGAGAAGAAGGGAAAGATATCTTCCAAGAGGATCAGTGCTTAAACTCAATAGAGATAAAAGTAGTATCTGGGTAGTGAGATGCCTTGGTATTAATATTTTCACTCTGTATAATACATAATAAATGAAAATATAATTTTGATCCAACATATGCTTGCATTTGGGATTTCCTGGTGGCTCAGATGGTAAAGAATCTACCTGCAATGCAGGACACCCAGGTTTGATCCCTGTGTCGGGAAGATCCCCTGAAGAAGAGAATGACTAGCCACTCTAGTATTCTTGCCTGGAGAATCCCATGGACAGAGGAGCTGGTGGGCTACAGTCCATGCAGTCACAAAAGTCACACATGACTTAGCAACTAAGCTACCACCACCAACTCTTTGCTGCTGCTGCTGCTAAGTTGCTTCAGTTGTGTCCTACTCTGTGCGACCCAATAGACGGCAGCCCACCAGGCTCTGCCGTCCCTGGGATTTTTCCAGGCAAGAACATTGGAGTGGGTTTCCATTTCCTTCTCCAATGCATGAAAGTGAAAAGTGAAAGTGAAGTGGCTCAGTCATGTCTGACTCTTCGCGACCCCATGGACTGTAGCCTTACAGTTTCCTCCGTCCATGGGATTTTACAGGCAAGAGTACTGGAGTTGCCATAACAACTGTTTACTACATGTCTTTTAGCCTCACTCTTGGAGTATACTGAAAAATATCTACTTAAGTATCTGACCACCTGACCTGCCTCTAGAGAAACCTATATGCAGGTCAGGAAGCAATAGTTAGAACTGGTCATGGAGCAACAGACTGGTTCCAAATAGGTAAAGGAGTACGTCAAGGCTATATATTGTCACCATGCTTATTTAACTTATATGCAGAGTACATCATGAGAAACGCTGGGCTGGAAGAAGCACAAGCTGGAATCAAGATTGCTGGGAGAAATATAAATAACCTCAGATATGCAGATGACACCACCCTTATGGCAGAAAGTGAAGAGGAACTAAAAAGCCTCTTGATGAAAGTGAAAGAGGAGAGTGAAAAATGTGGCTTAAAGCTCAACATTCAGAAAATGAAGATCATGGCATGTGGTCCCACCACTTCATGGGAAATAGGTGGGGAAACAGTGGAAACAGTGTCAGACTTTATTTTTTAGGGCTCCAAAATCACTGCAGATGGTGACTGCAGCCATGAAATTAAAAGATGCTGACATATTAGAAGGAAAGTTATGACCAACCAACCACTAGACTTAAACTGAAGAAAGTAGGGAAAACCACTAGACCATTCAGGAATGACCTAAATCAAATCCCTTACGATTACACAGTGGAAGTGAGAAATAGATTTAAGGGCCTAGATCTGATAGATAGAGTGCCTGATGAACTATGGAATGAGGCTCGTGACACTGTACAGGAGACAGGGATCAAGACCATCCCCATGGAAAAGAAATGCAAAAAAGCAAAATGGCTGTCTGGGGAGGCCTTACAAATAGTTGTGAAAAGAAGAGAAGCAAGAAGCAAAGGAGAAAAGGAAAGATATAAACATTTGAATGCAGAATTCCAAAGAATAGCAAGAGATAAGAAATCTTTCTTCAGCGATCAATGCAAAGAAATAGAGGGGAAAAAAAAAGAATGGGAAAGACTAAGGATCTCTTCAAGAAAATAACAGATACCAAAGGAACATTTCATGCAAAGATGGGCTCGATAAAGGACAGAAATGGTATGGACCTAACAGAAGCAGAAGATATTAAGAACAGATGGCAAGAATACACAGAAGAACTGTACAAAAAAAGATCTTCACGACCCAGATAATCACGATGGTGTGATCATTGACCTAGAGCCAGACATCCTGGAATGTGAAGTCAAGTGGGCCTTAGAAAGCATCACTACATACAAAGATAGTGGAGGTGATGGAATTCCAGTTGAGCTATTCCAAATCCTGAAAGATGATGCTGTGAAAGTGCTGCACTTAAAAGGCCAGCAACTTTGGAAAACTCACCAGTGGCCACGGGACTGGAAAAGGTCAATTTTCATTCCAATTCCAAAGAAAGGCAATGCCAAAGAATGCTCAGACTACCACACAATTGCACTCATCTCACACACTAGTAAAGTATTGCTCAAAATTCTCCAAGCCAGACTTCAGCAATATGTGTGAACCATGAACTTCCTGATGTTCAAGCTGGTTTTAGCAAAGGCAGAGGGACCAGAGATCAAATTGCCAACATCTGCTGAATCATGGAAAAAGCAAGAGAGTTCCAGAAAAGCATCTATTTCTGCTTTATTGACTATGCCAAAGCCTTTGACTGTGTGGATCACAGTAAACTGTGGAAAATTCTGAAACAGATGGGAATACCAGACCACCTGATCTGCCTCTTGAGAAATCTGTATGCAGGTCAGGAAGCAACAGTTAGAACTGGACATGGAACAACAGACTGTTTCCAAATAGGAAAAGGAGTTCGTCAAGGCTGTATATTGTTACCCTGTTTATTTAACTTATATGCAGAGTACATCATGAGAAATGCTGGACTGGAAGAAACACAAGCTGGAATCAAGATTGCTGGGAGAAATCTCAATAACCTCAGATATGCAGATGACACCACCCTTATGGCAGAAAGTGAAGAGGAACTCAAAAGCCTCTTGATGAAAGTGAAAGTGGAGAGTGAAAAAGTTGGCTTAAAGCTCAACATTCAGAAAATGAAGATCATGGCATCCGGTCCCATCACGGGAAATAGATGGAGAAACAGTGGAAACAGTGTCAGACTTTATTTTTTAGGGCTCCAAAATCACTGCAGATGGTGATTGCAGCCATCAAATTAAAAGACACTTACTCCTTGGAAGGAAAGTTATGACCAACCTAGATAGCATATTAAAAAGCAGAGACATTACTTTGCCAACAAAGGTCCGTCTAGTCAAGGCTATGGTTTTACCTGTGGTCATGTATGGATGTGAGAGTTGGAATGTGAGGAAGGCTGAGCACTGAAGAATTGATGCTTTTGAACTGTGGTGTTGGAGAAGACTCTTGAGAGTCCCTTGGACTGCAAGGAGATCCAACCAGTCCATTCTGAAGGAGATCAGCCCTGGGATTTCATTGGAAGGAATGATGCTAAAGCTGAAACTCCAGTACTTTGGCCACCTCATGCAAAGATTTGACTCATTGGAAAAGACTCTGATGCTGGGAGGGATTGGGTGCAGGAGGAGAAGGGGACGACAGAGGATGAGATGTCTTGATGGCATCACTGACTCGATGGACGTGAGTCTCAGTTAACTCCTGGAGTTGGTGATGGACAGGGAGGCCTGGCGTGCTGCTATTCATGGGGTCGCAAAGGGTCGGACATGAGTGAGCGACTGGTCTAATCTGATCTGAGATAGCATATTCAAAAGCAGAGACATTACTTTGCCAACAAAGGTCCATGTAGTCAAGGCTATGGTTTTTCCAGTAATCATGTATGGATGTGAGAGTTAGACTGTGAAGAAAGCTGAGCACCGAAGAATTGATGATTTTCAACTGTGGTGTTGGAGAAGAGTCTTGTGTGTCCCTTGGACTGCAAGGAAATCCAACTAGTCTATCCTAAAGGAGATCAGTCCTGGGTGTTGGGAATGATGCTAAAGCTGAAACTCCAGTACTTTGGCCACCTCATGCAAAGAGTTGACTCATTGGAAAAGACTCTGAAGCTGGGAGGGATTGGAGGCAGGAGTAGAAGGGGAAGACAGAGGATGAGATGGCTGGATGGCATCACCAACTCGATGGACATGAGTTTGGGTGAACTCCGGGAGTTTGTGATGGACAGGGAGGCCTGGCATGCTGCAATTCATGGGGTCACAAAGAGTTGGACATGACTGAGTGACTGAACTGAACTGAACTGAAGTATCTGAAAGTAGGTCTTCTTAATTCAAAATGAAGCTATAGAAAAAGGGTGAAAAAATCGGGCATTTGGGGAAAATACTGAAAAAAAACTTAAAAAAAATTATGATGAATTGTGAGGTAAAGGACAATTTTGAAAATATAAATCAAACAAGAAAGAGCAAGTGATAGGTTAAGGATGTATGAAAAAGTATGATGAGTGAGTAAAATAAAGAAATTTATGATTGTGTGAGCTATTAAGTACCAGATAGGCTAACTGATTCACTATTACAAAATCTCTTTCCTTGAAAGTCTTAAAAAGAAAAAAAAAAAAAAAAAAGTTGTGTTCATTAGGGCACATGCTCACTCCCTTAGGGAGGCCATGTGAACTTTGTGGGCAGGGTGACCAAAGCAGTGATGGAGAGAGTTGGAGAAGAGCCTTGCCACTGAGTTCCAGGGTTAACTTTGGAGGGTACAAAGTGTAGTTTATGGTAGCACTAGCTAATGTCAAATTTCAATCTTTATCAGTGTCTTTTTGTTTTCCTGAGATGTGAGAAATGTCTAACATTACTCTTACTATTTATAGAAAGAAAAGTAGCTCACAGCTGTCTAGCACATTATGAGGGAAAAATAATGAGGAGATGAGTGGATGAAACATTTGTGGACCAATTTAATAACATGAAATTTTAGAGATAGACCAGTTATAATTCCCTAAATATCTAGAAAGGTTTTCAAAAGAGCCTGTGGGCAGATTAGTAAGCAAAAGAGGTGACTCATCCAAACTAATAAATATCATCATTTTGGCCAAAAAGCAGTGCATCATTGAGAAAAGTTGATATGACATTGGATGGCAATGACAAAATGGATTGCCTGTTGCAGTGATGTTATTCTGGAAGAAAAGATTTTAAAATGAGACATCCTTTAAGGGACGTGCATATTTATACAATGTCTACATGAGCTGAACAATACTTAGGATCAAATCATCTGCAACCAAATTTTATAGTTTTCTAAAACAGCCTGAGATGTTTTACTTTGCTACCTTCAGCAGTTTGCTCCCAAACATGACACTTAATTAGTGATCATTAAAATAGTGCAGATGGCTTGACCCATTATTTCCTTTCCTATGTATTTAGCTTACTTTCTGTCTGGCCTATCTATGGCAGATTTGTCAGAGAGCTTTACTTTCTGGATGGTCAAAATCTTATCTGCTGAGAACAACACTTGAATGCATTTTATTCAAGTGGTGTCAAGCTGTGGGAAAAGGTGTTAAGGTTCAGACAGACCTGGGCTTGATTCTCTGTTTTGGCACTTAAGAGGTTTTGTTCTTAGGAAAGTTAATTAGCTCTCTCCGAGTCCCTTATCCCCTTTTTCTTAAGGTCTAGTGTGAGTTTGTAATCCCTATTCTTCAGAAAGACTGTTGAGAAAATTGGACATGATATGAGTGAATCACTTAGAGGATCTAGAAAATAAACAAAATAACATTTACTTATGTATACAATAAATGTTCATATTGATTTTTTCAATGTATTTTCCCCTCCCCTAAGATTTGTGTAGTTATCAACAATTTTTCTATACACTGAATCATTTTTACAATGGTGTCCAATTAATCTATTAATCTCTCATCCATTTAATTAGAAGCCAATCAACTGTTCATTCTATCCTATGCCACAGGGCAAAGAAAAACATTTAGTTCTTGTCAGTATCATTTCTCAACTGTCATGGTACAAATTCAAATCTACAAAGATATAGCTATGGACATTATTGTCATCTCTGGTCACAAATCCTCAAAAAGCCAAAAATAATATGCAAAAAAACAAGCATTTCCTATTAATATACACTTGAAAGGGGCATATGAAGGCAAAGAAAGGGTGAAAGGGATAAAGAGAAAACATAATATTATAAAATTGATATGCTGGAAAAATAAATATATCATTTGAATATACTGGGACTATTAATTAACTAATGATAAAGTTATAATTTTGATTCATTTTCCTAGTCAGAAGTCAAAAAAAAAACAAAGAATATGATGTCATTAAGGTATTTCTGCTTTCTGATACCAACAATAAATTGAAGTAATTACAACCGATAGGTTAATATGCCTTTTGATAGATGAGTCTACAGTCATTAGTGATTTTTTTAATCTCTAACAAAGAAAGATTAATAATTATACTTATGCACTCTTCGAGACAGAAAGTATGCACCAGCTTAATCATAAAGTAAAATAAAGACAAATAATATATTACCTGGTATTAGGGGGGAGGAGAAGGCCATATTTTGATAGAAATGATAAATCTATTTGCTACTGCAATAGAAGAATAAATTTGTTTGGCTTTAATTATGAATGAGTTAACATCCAGTTTCATATAAGCTTGAATGAGTTGTTACTCACGTTCTCTATAGATAGTCTGCCAATGCATTGTATGAAGCACTTGATATGTATTATTTTATGTATTCTCACAAAAAAAATGATGTAGTTAACATAATGATCCTCATTTTACAAATAAGGAAATGGGGTTCAGAGTGTCAAAGAGCTTGTTCAAGTTCTCAGAGTTAGTAAGCACTAATAGCAGGACTTGGAAGATCTTTTTATCAGTAAGTGATACTGAATGCTTCCTAAAAGATTTATTTTGTATCTAGTACCAATCCTCTTTAACTAACATGTTCACAGAAGGTCTTTGCGAGACCATGTTGGGATATAATGCTGCAGGGACTGATCATTCTAGCTTTCATAAAACTGAGGATATAGGCCTTATATAAGCAAGTTAAAAAGGTGCACAGACCAAGGGGAGAATGCAAAACATAATCCCTTCTTCATAATGTTGGAGGGTATATAGTGATGTTCTCCCAAGAATTGGCTCAAATGAATTGTTCCAGATCATATTTCATAGTAGTCACTGGACTGAATCTATAGAGCATGTATATAATATGCACACACAGTTGTGATTGTTTTATAAAAATATTAATATTTTATAATATCAATCTTTATCGAACATGAAGATGAAGCAGCAACATGAAGATATACTTGCTTCTAAGCAAAGTATTATAATAATAATATCTACATGATAGGTAGAGAGAATGTAAACAAACTGAAAGATGTTTCAAAAAAGATGGTATATACAGAATTTTACTTCTCAGTTTAGATGAGTTTACAAATAATCTTCAAGATTAAAATCCAGTTAACTTAAAACAAATTTAGTTAAACAGATTTAGTTCAGTTCAGTTCAGTCACTCAGTCATGTCCGACTCTTTGCTATCCCATGAATCGTAGCATGCCAGGCCTCCCTCACCAACACCAACTCCCGGAGTTCACTCAGACTCACGTCCATCGAGTCAGTGATGCCATCCAGCCATCTCATCCTCTGTCATCCCCTTCTCCACCTGACCCCAATCCCTCCCAGCATCAGAGTCTTTTCCAATGAGTCAACTCTTCGCATGAGGTGGCCAAAGTACTGGAGTTTCAGCTTTAGTATCATTCCTTCCAAAGAACACCCAGGACTGATCTCCTTGAGAATGGACTGGTTGGATCTGCTTGCAGTCCAGGGGACTCTCAAGAGTCTTCTCCAACAGCACAGTTCAAAAGCATCAATTCTTCGGTGCTCAGCTTTCTTCACTGTCCAACTCTCACATCCATACATGACCACAGGAAAAACCATAGCCTTGACTAGACGAACCTTTGCTGGCAAAGTAATGTCTCTGCTTTTGAATATGCTATCTAGGTTGGTCATAACTTTCCTTCCAAGAAGTAAGCGTCTTTTAATTTCATGGCTGCAGTCACTATCTGCAGTGATTTTGGAGCCCAGAAAAATAGTCTGACACTGTTTCCACTGTTTCCCCATCTATTTCCCATGAAGTGATGGGGCCACATGCCATGATCTTTGTTTTCTGAATGTTGAGCTTTTAAGCCAACTTTTTCACACTCCACTTTCACTTTCATCAAGAGGCTTTTTAGTTCCTCTTCACTTTCTGCCATAAGGGTGGTGTCATCTGCATATCTGAGGTTATTGATATTTCTCCTGGCAATCTTGATTCCAGGTTTCGTTTCTTCCAATCCAGATTTAGAGCAGGTAGAAAAGAAAGCCAACATTTTTTTTTTTTGAAAAATATTGAAGCTATATGACAGCATTCACACACTAATTTGTTTAAAACAATTTATAGTTTAAGAGAAAAAAAGAAAACATGGGATTAATCTATCCTCTTAGTTCAGACAATTTTCACCAATAGACAATGGAGGTAAGATCCCCAGCAAGTAGAAATACTGTCATTACCCTGTAACATCTTTTAAAAAATCATCAACTTAGTAAAAAATTATAGGGAAAATTTTAATAAATTTTACATATGATAAGTTATGGGTGACTTTTTTACAACATAGGGAAGGAATACTATTAAATTAGGTAGCATTGTTAAAGAAGCAGAAGTTTGCCCAAAGCTTCATGTCTGTAAATATTTCAGTTCAAACTTAAAATGGTAGGAAGTGGAGTTGGTAAGAGAAAAGGAAAGGAAGAACATGCTTCAGAGAAATGTCTGAGTTAAGGAGTTAAGAGAATACTTTATAAAGTGAATGTATTTTTTTTTAACGTTACAATATTGTATTGGTTCTGCCACACATCACAGAGATAGTGATGGCACCCCACTCCAGTACTCTTGCCTGGAAAATCCCATGGACGGAGGAGCCTGATAGGCTGCAGTTCATGGGGTTGCGAAGAGTTGGACATGACTGAGAGACTTCACTTCCACTTTTCACTTTCATGCATTGGAGAAGGAAATGGCAACCCACTCCAGTGTTCTTGCCTGGAGAATCCCAGGGACGGGAGAGCCTGATGGCCTGCCATCTGTGGGGTCACACAAAGTCGGACACAATTGAAGAGACTTAGCAGCAGCAGCCACACATCAACATGAATTCACCACGGGCATACACGTTTTCCCTATCCTGAACCTCCTTCCCACCTCCCTCCCCTTACCATCCCTTCAGGTCATCCCAGTGTACCAGCCCCAAGCATCCTGTATCAAACCTGGATTGGTGATTCATTTCTTAGTTTTAAACTTTGCATATACTTAGAGTAATATAAGATGTGTGTGTGTATGTGTATATATATATATATACACATACACACACACATACATATAGGGTTTATATATATAAACCCCATAAGATCTAATTTATTAAAAACACAAATGAAGTGTTTTTAATACTTCATTTGTGTGTTTAATACTTCAATGTGTTTCAGTCCAGTTCAAAAACACATTTGACGTGTCAAATTAAGCACTCTCTTTATACAGTGTATGCATGCTAAGTCACTTCAGTAGTGTCAGACTCTGAGATCCTGTTGACTGCAGCCTATCAGTATCTTCCATCCATGGGATTCTCCAGGCAAGAATACTGGAGTGGGTTACTGCGTCCGCCTCCAGGGAATCTTCCTGACCCAGAGATCAAACCCTTGTCTCTTATGTCTGCTTCATTGGCAGGTGAGTTCTTTACCACTAGCACCACCTGGGAAGCCCCCTTTATACAGTAAGGTATTCCTACTGTATTGAAGCTGAAGCTCCAATACTTTGGCCACCTGATGCGAAGAGACATCTCATTGGAAAAATCCTTGATGCTGGGAAAGATTGAGAGCAGTTAGTTTACATTATTTATTTTCTTTTTTAATTTTAAATTTTATTTTATTTTTAAACTTTACAAAATTGTATTAGTTTTGCCAAATATCAAAATGAATCCGCCACAGGTATACATGTGTTCCCCATCTTGAACCCTCCTCCCTCCTCCCTCCCCATACCATCCCTCTGGGTCATCCCAGTGCACTAGCCCCAAGCATCCAGTATCGTGCATCGAACCTGGACTGGCAACTCGTTTCATACATGATATTTTACATGTTTCAATGCCATTCTCCCAAATCTTCCCACCCTCTCCCTCTCCATCAGAGTCCATAAGACTGTTCTATACATCAGTGTCTCTTTTGCTGTCTCATACACAGGGTTATTGTCCCACCCCACATGGAATATAAAGTAATTCATGTTTGAATTATCATAAAGGCTAAGGAAAGTTTATACCATTACTAGCTTTACAAAAAGGATGGTATTCTGATGCTACAAATAACTGTCAGCAGTTTTCTCAATAGCCTGAGCCCCAAAGAGATCTCTGATGATGCTCCAATTCACTTTTGAGATCTGGCACATACATTTGTTTACACATATACACACACACTCAAAAATATTCAAACTTAAAATATATATATATATATATAGGCAATGGAATAAAAGTAGAGAGGAGAAAAGTTATGTGATAGAGAGTAGGAGGGTTTGAATCATTCAAATATCTGTATCATTTCTCCAGTTTGACCTCAGTAGGGAATATAGTTAATAGATCTTGGGTACTTTAACACATTGTTTAGTTCATTCACAGCTTGGACAAATCCAGGCTTAGTTTCTCACAATCTTTCTACAAAAGGCCGTTCTCTTATTCAGCAAGAGTCATTGTCAGAAAACAAGCAGTCAAGCTTAATCTGATCCTTATCTGTACTTAGATTGCAGAATCCATCCCTTTTTTCTCAATCTGTGCTGAAGATGGCAGATGACAAAGGTTAGAAAATTACTACTTTCTGAAATGAACTTTCATATTTAGACTTTTGTGTTTATGGTCCAAGTTGCTGTTGGGTGTGTATGTATATATATATATATATATATATATATATATATATATAATTAATTATATATATAATGTCGGGAGCTGTGTTAGGCATTACTGACAAAATGGAGGCACGGCCCCAACCCCCACTCCTCATCTCTCAGGCACGGTCCCGGGATGAAGGAGTTAGGCCTTGTGATTCTGACTTGTTCTTTCCTTTCTTCGGTTGAGTTGGCTAGAAAGAATATTAAGGTGCTTGAGAGAAAGCACAAAGACTTCTACAGTTGTGCCCAGAAAATAATTTATAAAATAACGATTGCCATTTGTTCAAGGATCTTTACAAAGAATGTCCCAGGATGAGCACATAGGCCACAGCTTGAGGCCATGGGAAGGATTATTATCTGAGACCTGTTTGTGAGGGGAATGTTCATGGCAAAAGAAGTTTCCTGAGTTTAAGGTTTAGGATTAATTAAGAATTGCTAGAAGCCTTTTTAGGAGATAATGATCTTAAGATGTTAGGGGCAAACAGGATTTAGAAAGATAAGAAATAAACCGAGGAATGTAGCATGAGTTACAATGTAATCACAAGTTAAGAACAGTAAATCTGGGTGGGGGAAACTAAAAAGGTCAAACCTCTGATCTAATGATTTTGTCAAAGTATAAAAGAGAACCTGAAGCTTGAAATAAACATGTAGTCCCATACTATGAGTCAGAGGCTACATCATCATCACCGACACTGTCCATCTCTTCAGGTTAAATCCCCAGCTACTGGAGCTGCTAAGTTGCTTCAGTCGTGTCCGACTCTGTGCGACCCCAGAGACGGCAGCCCACCAGGCTCCCCTGTCCCTGGGATTCTCCAGGCAAGAACACTGGAGTGGGTTGCCATTTCCTTCTCCAGTGCATGAAAGTAAAAAGGGAAAGTGAAGTCGCTCATTCGTGTCCAACTCTTAGCGACCCCATGGACTGCAGCTGACCAGGCTCCTCTGTCCATGGATTTTCCAGGCAAGAGTACTGGAGTGGGGTGCCATTGCCTCGACTCCAGCATACATACATATACATATATATATATATATATTTTTTTTTTTTTCTTTTGTAATACAGAAGGAAAATAACAGCGGAAATATAAGTGCTTTTAGGACAGATGTGTTGTGCTCAGTCACTCAGTCATGCTTGACTTTTTGTGGTCCTATAGACTGTAGCCTGCCAGGCTCCTCTGTCCATGGAATTTTCCAGGGAAGAATACTGGATGGGTTGCCATTTCCTTCTCCAAGGAATCTGATCTTCCCAACCCAGGGATTGAATCCACGTCTCTTGCATCTCCTGCATTGGCAGACAGATTCCTTACCACTAGCACCACCTGGGAAGCCCTTAGGATAGATGTGCTGGGTGCTAAGACATTTCAGTTGTGTTAGACTTACTGTGACCCTATGGACCACCAGGCTCCTCTGTCCAAGGGATTCTCCAAGCAAGAATACTGGAGTGGGTTGCTATGCCCTCCTCCAGGGAATCTTCCCAACCCAGGGATTGAACCCGTATCTCTTAAGTCTCCTGCGTTGGCAAGCATGTTCTTTATCACTAATACCACCATACTGATCCCTATTAAAATAATAGTTTCCTTAGAGGAAGTACATTTTGACAGAGTGCAGAGGGTAATCCTTTCGCATATAGATGAAAAGTGATAACTAAGTAGTTCTAACTGTCCCATGGAAGGAGAAAGAGGGTGTCAAGGAGACAGAAACTGCTGTGTTTTGTAGGAAAATATTCTTGTGATGACAAATAAAAAAGAATAAAATTGGGCAAAGACTTGAGGTAAATCCTCAGTTAATGTCTCTTAAAGGACCAATCAAGCAAATCTTAGCATAAGATTGAAAGGATACAGACAGGGAGAAAAACAAACAAAAACAAGTGAGTTTCCCTGGTGGCTCAGACAGTAAAGAATCTGCCTGCAATGCAGGACACCAGTGTTCAATCCCAGTGTCAGAAAGATACCCTGGAGAAGGGACTCCCGACCCACTCCAGTATTTTTTGCCTGGAGAATTTGATAGACAGAGGAGCCCAGTGGGCTACAGTCCATGGAGTCGCAAAGTGTTGGACATGACTGACGGACTAACACTTTCACATTTTCACTTTAATAAGAAAGGTAGAGGAATATCTGTTTTCCCCCTCTTTATTATCTCTTCAATAGGGATTTATTTTACTTAATTTTAAGTGCATAATGAAATATCTCTACTCAATAAACCTTAGTAAATAAATAAGTTGAAAAAGTGCAGTGCAAATACATACTTTGTATAAGGAAACACTTGTTAAATTTTAAATTCTAAACTATTTGTAATAAATCTATATATAAACCATAGATTAATATCTTTCCTCTATTAGGAATTTTTTTAACCAAACTCAGCATTGTGTATCAAAAAAAATTTTTGTTGTTAAGCTATGTGAACTATTAAAAATTTGTCAACTTGCTTTTCTCCCTTAGAAGGTAAATTTTTCTCCTCCTGTTCCACCTCTGTTAGCAAAATAAATAAACCTCATAAATCAAGCTCTAATCAAGCTGAAAAAAATCCCAATTTTATTTCTTTATGTCCCCAGGGGATTGCAAGACATCTCACAGAGTTATTCATTTTCTAAACTTGTGATATAAACATTTTTATTTAGTACTATTCCTTTTTCATTTAGAATCACCATCTTCTCCCTGTTCCATTTCTAAACTTCATATGCTTTTTCAACCTCCTGTGAGTGGAAATATTTTGAACTCAGCAATCAAGTTGGCACAAACATGACTGTGAGGGCTCAGTGAGCCTTCAATTCAGTAGGCAGAATTATGTTCAAATGGCCAAGAAGATATTAATCAGACACTTCTTTAATTTTGCTCCAAGACTGGTGAAATTCTTAAGACTTCACTTGTCAAAAGGGAAATTTATAGGGGGATAAAGGCCTATGGAAAGTTCTGAAAGAGATGGGAATACCAGACCACCTGACCTGCCTCTTGAGAAACCTATATGCAGCTCAGGAAGCAACAGTTAGAACTGGATATGGAACAAGAGACTGGTTCCAAATAGGAAAAGGAGTACGTTAAGGCTGTATATTGCCATCCTGCTTATTTAACTTATATGCAGAGTACACCATGAGAAACGCAGGGCTGGAAGAAGCACAAGCTGGAATCAAGATTACTGGGAGAAATATCAATAGCCTCAGATATGCAGATGACACTACCCTTATGGCAGAAAGTAAAGAGGATCTAAAAAGCCTCTTGATGAAAGTGAAAGTGGAGAGTGAAGAAGTTGGCTTAAAGCTCAACATTCAGAAAACGAAGATCATGGCACGTGGTCCCATCACTTCATGAGAAATAGATGGGGAAACAGTGGAAACAGTGTCAGACTTTATTTTTTTGGGCTCCAAAATCACTGTGGATGGTGACTGCAGCCATGAAGTTAAAAGACGCTTACTCCTTGGAAGGAAAGCTATGACCAAACTAGATAGCATATTCAAAAGCAGAGACATTACTTTGCCAACAAAGGTCCGTCTAGTCAAGGCTATGCTTTTTCCAGTAGTCATGTATGGAAGTGACAGTTGGACTGTGAAGAAGACTGAGTTCCGAAGTATTGATGCTTTGGAACTGTGGTGTTGGAAAAGACTCTTGAGAGTCCCTTGGACTGCAAGCAGATCCAACCAGTCCATTCTAAAGGAGATCAGTCCTGGGCATTCTTTGGAAGGAATGATGCTAAAGCTGAAACTCCAGTACTTTGGCCACCTCATCCAAAGAGTTGGCTCATTGGAAAAGACTCTGATGCTGAGAGGGATTGGGGGCAGGAGGAGAAGGGGAAGACAGAAGATGAGATGGCTGCATGGCATCACCGACTCGATGCACGTGAGTTTGAGTGAACTCCGGGAGTTGGTGATGGATAGGAAGGCCTGGCATGCTGCAATGCATGGGGTTTCAAAGAGTCGGACACGACTGAGTGACTAAACTGAACTGAAAGGCCAATGGATCTTTCCTCTTTACTAAACAAGATATATACACATTTATTGAATGAAGAGCCATATAGCATAACAAGAAAAAAATCATTTTTCATGTGGTCTGGTGCTTTCCCAGACATATTTGCAAATGAAAAGAATTCTCCAGTAGAAAATATCAGGCATATCACTCCATGCTCTTGTAAGGAGATGCATAGTATTTTTCTTTTTAAATAAATGTGCAATATTTTCTTTGGCCAGTGGCTTATTATTGTTATTTTACAGAAATTTGTGACCCCTTTCAATATGGTGAGCAACTTCCTCAGATACTGAGAGTTCAATTTGACTAATTACCCTTTCTTTAAATTCACATTAGGGCACTGGACATTGAACTCTCAATTTATTAATTTATGGTGCTACAAAACATCTTCATTATGAAATACTGAGAAATACGGATTAAGCTAGTAAATAAAATAAAGATATGTTCATCACATGTTTTTCTGAAAACACTTGACATAATGCCTAAATTCTCCATTAATTGATAGGATTGATTTGATAATGTCATTTGAAGATTTGCTTTTTCATATGAGATAAAACTATAACTGTGGCAAGAATTGAAATCACTTTTGAAGGATAGGGGTGATAAGTATCAATTTTGTTTATCACATTAAAAGTGTTAAACTAAATATTCTTTAATCGTTATAACAAAAACTGATTTGATAGCACTAAATCTTATCTGATCTTATTCAGGCTCATTAACTGCAAAGTGCTAGGGAAAATGTTCTAGCACTCAAATATCACTGAGGAAGGTGACTGCAGCCACAAAATCAAAAGACACTTGCTCCTTGGAAGAAAAGTTATAACAAACCTATACAGTGTGTTAAAAAGCAGAGACATCATTTTTCAGACAAAGGTCCGTATAGTCAAAGCCATGGTTTTTCCAATAGTCATGTATGGGTGTGAGAGTTGGACCGTGGAGAAGGCTGAGCACTGAAAATTTGATGCTTTCAAACTGTGGTGCTGGAGAAGACTCTTGAAGAGTCCCTTGGACTGCAAGGAGATCCAACCAGTTCATCCTAAAGGAGATCAGTCCTTAGTGTTCATTGGAAGGACTGATGTTGAAGCTGAAACTCCAATACTTTTGAGACCTGATAGGAAGAGTCGACTCGTTAGAAAAGACCCTGATTTTGGGAAAGATTGAGGGAGAAGAAAGGGATGACAAAGGATACAATGGTTAGGTGGTACATTGGCTCAGTGGACGTGAGCTTGATCAAACTCTGGGAGATAATGAAGGACAAGGAAGCCTGGCATGCTGCAGTCCATGGGGTCATGAAGGGTCGGACATGACTTAGTGACTGAACAACAATAACAAGGACTTATGTATAATGGTGTAACTGCTTAGAAAACAGTTGGGCAGTTCCTTGAAATGCTAACCAAAGAGTTATCATAGACCCAGCAATTCCACTCATAGGCATATACCCAATATAAATGAAAACATACATCCACATAAAAATGCATACAAGAAAGTTTGTAACAGCTTGCTTATAATAGCCAAAAAGTGGAAACAACACAGGTGCCTGCAACTGATCAGTGGATAAACAGGAGGTGGTATTTCCATACAATGAAATATTATCCAGCCATAAAATAAGTGGAGTGTTGATACATGCTATAACATGGATAATCCTTAAAAACTCTATGTTAAGTGAAACAAGCCAGAGAACATATTGTATGATTCCATTTATATTAAAAAAAAGACAATAGAGACAGAAGTAGACTATAATATCCAGCAGTCTGATTGAAGAACCATTGTCTTAACCACTTTATAATGCTGCCTTCCATTTTGTTAAATTTTAAAGCTCACATTTCAAAATATTCAAAAATCATTTGATTTAATAAATGCACTTAACAAGTCACTCTTCCCATTGTGCTTTAGCACTCTGTACACCCACTGTGAGATGATGGCTCAGTTTTATGGCCTGTAGTTACAAAGATACTCACTATGGCTTTAATTAAACATTCTCCTTTCTTTCATGTATCATCTTTTAAACTTCCTCTAATAATTTCATCTTAGTTAAATAAGTTCTCAGGAGAAACTCATCTTAATTCCATATTTCAAAAACCCAGTCTCCCCAAGACATTTTAGTTGGTTCTCTAAAAATGTTTTAACATGAAGCACAGCATTCTGATGAATTAAATATAGTTATATATAACCCCAAAATAGTTCCTAGTATTATCATGCTAACTACCATCTACTTATCTTGGAAGTGTTGTAGTCATCAAAGGCTGTTGCACTTTCCAGTGATGTGTCTCTCTTTCTTTCATGAGAAGTCACTGATTCAACTCAGTGAAGCACAATGAAAGGCAATATTCTTTGCTTTCCAAAGCACTTGTAAATGAACAAGTATCTGCGTGAATGTGTTGATGCTTCAGAGAAATAGAGAATTATGTTAGGATGGCTTCATCTAGCAGATGGTATGTGAAATCAGCTTCATAGATGGTGAAATCAGCTTCATAGATGATGAAATTTCTAAAGGTTCTGATTTGTAATCCATTGCTTTAACACCAAGTAATTTATACTCAGGGAAGAGGTTCCCCACAACAAAATTTTATAATAATCCATATTTCAAGGGATACCCTTAAAGAGAAGCACAGACAAGCAATACATATTACTAATGCAATGCCATAAATAAAGGCCTTATTGGATTTCCGCTAAGTTTTCCATTAAGAAGCTGGACAGGTCATGGTCTTAGGCACCTCCTCATCTTTCAGGAGTGTGGAGGTTCCTTGAAAGTTTTTGACTCTACTATGTATACACTCAAAAATAAAGAACACAATATGGAGTTTCAGGGAATTTTTTTATGCTGCTTCAAATTATTTCTTAGAAAATACAGGGAAATCTTATCCTGCCTCTGTTCTCTGTTACTAAAATGCTTCAAGGCAGAAATGCACTGAATTAAGACCAACTTTCAGACTCATTTCCTTCAGTTAACTTGTCTGTGCTTCGTTTTGTCCATCCATGGACTAATAATGCTACCAGCCAGCAATATCAACGACAGATAACATACATTTGGAAAACACTATTCCAGGCACTGTGCTTAGTTGTTTGTTTAAAAACACATTTTTGCATCAAGGTAAGTATAATCACACCCACTTCACAGTTGAAATCTATTAGATTAATAACTAATGAATACAATATTCAAACCAGAACTCACTCTTCCAAAGCTGCACTTCCCTTTCCAACTTTGCATTGCCTATTTTAATGCTGCCTATTTGCCCCCACCCCGTCCCAGCTCCAGTGATAGAGTGGTAAAGAATCCACCTGACAGTACATGAGACACGGAAACAGGCTTGATGCCTGGGTTGGGAAGATCCCCTGGAGAAAGAAATGGCAACCCGTTCCAATATTCTTGCCTGGGAAATCCCATGGACAGAGGAGCCTGGTGGACTACAGTCCATAGGGTTTCAAAGTCGAACACAACTGAGTGATTGAGCACACACACACATTTGATCCCTTAACTAACAAAGAATGGAATTTTGAATTTTAAGAGTCTCTGTTGTCCCTTTTGATAATAGTAACTGCCAGCAACACGTTCTAATGATGCTCGGCAAATGTCTCTGCCTGGGGTCAGTATAGCTACTGTGATACCTAGAATCACACAGTTGCCATAGGAATGCCTTTCAGGCCTGGATCACAGATGGTAGCAATTTTCAGGTATATTCATCTCTCTTGAAGAGGGCACAGGAATGTGTACTGGACACATGTAAAAACACAGCATCCAGTGAGAAATTGGAATTGCTACAGGCTTGCCTTTTCTAATGCTAAACTGCATCTGGGAAAACTGGCTTGGAGAACCTCCCAGCACATTCCGTGTTGCTGTCTGCAGTCTGAACATTCAGCAACTTTAAAAGGTATTGCTAAACGTGCACTTCTTAGAGATAAACACTTAAGATAATTGAAAGCCTAAGAATGGATTTCCATAATTTAAGAATATCTTTCATGCACAGTAATTGAAAAGCAGAGAGAATCTGATCTGTTTTGGGAAGCTGTACTTTAAAATCGAGAGATGAATTAGGAAAATATGCACTGAATTTCTTAACAATATTATAAAAGCCATAAAAGGGAGAATTCTATTAAGAAAACTTGCACCTTCCAGAGCTGCCCAAGAGATAGTCTCTTAATCCAGGGAGGCATTATTAAAAATATTTACTCCAATTTACTGCAATCCCTGAATCACTGCAGGGTGATAAGTTAGATTGCTGTCACAGCATAGTTATCTTTTCAAGGCCTCTTCAGGACAATTTAGAACCTCGAAAATTGGCAGTAATGCACTAAATTCCCTCAGGTTTCATCTTCATGGTTAAGCAAAGTAGAGATTTGAGGCGATTATTAATATCAGGATAATTCAGAAAAAAATTCCTTTCCCCAAATTTATATTGGCAGGTTAATATACTATTTACAAGGTTCAGAAACTGTCATTTGCAAGATTGATGTCTTTTTATTTAATTATTTTAACCATGTTGATACACCTCAAGTATTTATCTTATAGTCAAGTTGTTATTCAGGAACAGGAGAAAACATGCTTGATTCGCTATCACTAAAAGAATGAAATAACTGAAAACATCTCTATAGACAAGATGTTATAGCCTGGTGGTGGTTGTTATTAATTAAATATTTTAATGTTCTTCTCAATACTCTGTAAATCCCAATTACATCAACATTTAGCTCATTTTGAAGAAAGAAATTATTTAATTTCACCAGCCCTCAAGTTCTATACTTCATTTACTTTCACACAAGCACAACAATGACAACATTACAAATTGAAAAGTCTGAAAAGAAAACATACTGTTTCATTATTAAGTATCCTCTAATTTTTAAGGTGAGATTCTTGTTAAATCTCTGCTCACTCTTACATCATGGGATATTTCATAGTGAGTCTCAAATAAAGGGGGAGCTTTGTAAGGCTCGAATGAGAAAGTGACTTAAGAAAATTTACAGGTTTATCTCAAAGATCCATAATTATTTTTTTTCCTACCAGTGTTTCCATATGTTGCACAGAAAAGATTTTTATAAATTTGATATTTTTCTAGCCAAACTATTCTTTACCCAGGAGAGGGGATGGAAACTAACAGTTATTAAGCATCTCCTGTATTCTACGATCTAGAATAGAAACAGGGTTATCTAACTTCCAACTCAGCCCCATGTTTTTTCCCTTTTGAAATGAAGAAGATATAAACAGGAAAAATGTTACTGAAGTAATATTGCTTTTATAATGAATGATTAGGAAACTGTCATAGATAAGTATGTAAACTGCTCTCAAATAATACTTATCTAAAAGAAAAGGAGACTCTGAAGCAGAAACTATTTTGCAGAAATTATTTTTCAGAATATGTCTCAAAAAAGGAAAAATAAATATTTCTTGCCACTATTAATAGCATTTTCTTTTTATTTGACATTTTGGTCCTTATGAATCACAATATCAGGATTCCCAAGTTATAGTTTATTTGAAGAAACTCTGTCTAGTGTTAGACTGTCAATCACTGTAGGTCTTATATGTGGACAAATGTGATATACTCATTCTCCCCAATTTCTATCCCATCATTTCAGCTAAGAAGCAAATCTGACAATGTATTACAGTGCTCCTGCACCAGATAATGGTCCAATTGATGGTATGTGACAGAGCAGCTTAACTTCAAGAGCTACTCCCACTTTCTATAACTGCTTTTACTTTCTTCAGCTTCACCTTAGTAAACGAGTTCTTTGCTGCTCTTTTAATTTTTATATGTCTTATTTTCCTGGGAAACTGCTCTGAAAGTAGTAAAAATAGGTGGCTGTAAAGTTTTTTTTTCCAATATGTACATCAACTTTTGCCCAGCATAATCATGGAAGCAGAGCAGTGTCTAACACCAGACACATTTTTTTTCTAATCAGTTAGAATAAATGGGCACTGTCTCATCTTGAGAAAACTACTTTTTTTGGTTTTATGATCTATTGAGTCAGAAGAAAAATGCTTTAAAAGTTCAGTGTTTTGATTTTTTAATTTAAATTTATTTATTTCAATTGGAGTTTGATCTTAATGTTGAATAAAATCAGGTGTTCTTCAGGCAATTTAAAAATATGTTCTGTTTAAATTTATTTGTATATACAAAGTTATTTTTTTTTTTAGGCACCTGTTAAAGTTCCAGCTAAATAGCTAAATTTCTGTCCCAAATGCCATTTTTAATTTTGCAATCATTTTAGTATTTTATTCTTATGTTGATTTATGATAATGAGCTTTATGTTAGTCTTAGCTTTACGTCTGTTTGCAAAATATACATAAAATGTTATGAATTCTGAGAAGACTGTATGCATTGGAGGTCCTGTGATGCAATGTTAATATTCTTGTTTTTTTTGAAATGTCTCTTCCCCCCTTTGTATCTTTTGAATTGCCAGGCTTTGGGGCAGTGCAGTGCTTTCCTCCAGTAAAGGTGGTTGTTGCAGCCCTGCCTCTTCACTGCTACTCCAAAACCAGTAAAACATCAGTTTACACATGAAACTTTTTATTTTAGGTGCAAATCAAATATTTGATATCTATATGGAAACCTAGATGATTCAGAAGTCAGCATCACACATTTTTATTACAAATGAATAAAATGTCAATTTCTAAAGAAATTTGTCTCACTTAAAAAAATCTATATTTCTTATTGCAAGAAACTGAACTAGAGTCAGCTCTCACCAATCTGGCCCAACAGAGGACAGTAGCAAGGATAATCCATAAGGCATTTAGATTTCATTTTGGAATGCATTTTTGACAAGACATGTATTGCAACTGAGTATTTTCTGATTAGGAGCAGTCTATTCAAAGTGATTCAAAGACGTTATAAAAGTCCAACTCTGAAACAACTGAAAAGCTGCTCTGATTTGCACAGTCAGAACTGTCCTCCTTCCTACCTCACATTCATAGTCTCGATTTTCTGCTGAAATTCTCCCTATATCTCTCGGGTTTCTACACTGTTTCATGTTTCTGTCACTACTTCTGACAGTTTGTAGGATCTCTTTAGCTCAGCCCTAATGGAAAACAAAGGGTTTTAGCCATTTTTCCTCAAGGGAAAATGAAGAGAAATATATTTACCCTCTCCATTATATTTTCTACCTTTACAGAGGAGGATAGGAATTGATGTTGTAAAAAGGAAACCAAAAGGAAGAACAAATCACATGTTTATAGATTAAGGTATTTTTTAAATTAAACACTATTAATTAGAGAAATCTACTAAAGGATCCTGATTCCTGGAACCGAAATCACTTGAATGATAATTTGGGGAATAAGTATATGAAAAAGTGGAATACAGCCACTTTAAGAATTTTACAACTTAGTTAGATTTTAAGTCTAATTCTCCTTCTAAGTACCAGTTACAATAAAAGTGTTTTAAGCCACAGAATTTTTCATAAATAAACAACCTCCATAAAAATTCAATAGCTACATTAGAAGTGTGTTACAAAGCAAATACAGTGAGTAGCTGGATTCACAACTGAAGAAAATTATACACATTAAAGTGACCAGAACTACCATTATAAAAGCTAGAGGAAGATTGGAATTACTTCTTCTCTGATAATATTTCTAAAATGCACTATTCATAGTGATGGCAATAACTATCCACTGGTTTTCAAACACTGTAGAGGGAGAGATACCTGCATTTATTTATTTTTTAATTAATTAATTGATTTTAATTGGAGTCTAATTACTTTACAATATTGTGGTGGTTTTTGCCATACATTGACATGGATCAGCCACGGGTGCACATGTGTCCCCTGATACTGAACTCCCCTCCCACTCCCTCCTCTTCCATCCCTCTGAGTTAACCCAGTGCACTGGCTTTGAGTATCCTGTTTCATCCATTGAGCTTGGACAGGTCATCTATTTCACCTATGGCAATATACATGTTTCAATGCTATTCTTTAAAATCATCCCACCCTCATCTTCTCCCACAGAGTCCAAAAGTCTGTTCTTTATATCTGTGCCTCTTTTGCTGTCTTACACATAGGGTAATCATTACCAACCTTCGAAATTCCATATATATGTATTAATATACTGTACTGGTGATTTTCTTTCTGTCTTACTTCACTCTGTATAATAGGCTCCACTTTCATCCACCTCTTTCAAACTGACTCAAATGTGTTCTTTTTTTAATAGCTGAGTAATAGTTCATTGTATATATGTATCTCAACTTTCTTACCCATTCGTCTGCCAACGGACATCTAGGTGTCTTCCATGTCCTAGCTATTGTACACAGTGCTGTGATGAACATTGGGGTACCCATATCTCTTTCAATTCTGGTTTCCTCAGTGTTTATGCCCAGCAGTGGGATTGCTGGTTCATATGGCAGTTCTACTTCTAGTTTTTTAAGTAATCTCCACACTGTTCTCCATAGTGTCTATACTAGTTTGCATTCCCACCAACAGTGTAAGAGTGTTCCCTTTTCTCCACGCCCTCTCTAGAATTTATTGTTTGTAGATTTTTTTGATAGCAGCCATTCTGACCCACATAAGATGGTACTGCATTGTGGTTTTGATTGCATTTCTCTGATAATAAGTGATGTTGAGCATCTTTTATTTTGTTTGTTAGTCATCTATATGTCTTCTTTGGAGAAATATTTGTTTAGTTCTCCTTCCTACCCCTTCTCTTCTCTACCTTCATTTATTTTATTCTTTTTCTAATCCAGAGCTTAGATCTGGGCAAAAATTACAACAAAAATTTTATAAATATAGAATCAGGTATTTGATTGCATTATTATATTTATTTGCATACCCTAAAGAGCAATATGCAGGTCAGGAAGAAACAGTTAGAACTGGACATGGAACAGACTGGCTCCAAATAGGAAAATGAGTACGTCAAGGCTGTATATTGTCACCCTGCTTATTTAACTTATATGCAGAGTATATCATGAGAAACGCTGGACTGGAAGAAGCACAAGCTGTAATCAAGATTGCTGGGAGAAATATCAATAACCTCAGATATGCAGATGACAACACCCTTATGGAAGAAAGTGAAGAGGAACTAAAAAGCCTCTTGATGAAAGTGAAAGTGGAGAGTGAAAAAGTTGGCTTAAAGCTCAACATTCAGAAAACGAAGATCATGCATCTGGTCCCATCACTTCATGGGAAATAGATGGGGAAACAGTGGAAACAGTGTCAGACTTTGTTTTTTTGGGCTCCAAAATCTCTGCAGATGGTGATTGCAGCCATGAAATTAAAAGACACTTACTCCTTGGAAGGAAAGTTATGACCAACCTAGATAGCATATTCAAAAGCAGAGACATTACTTTGCCAACAAAGGTCCGGCTAGTCAAGGCTATGGTTTTTCCTGTGGTCATGTATGGATGTGAGAGTTGGACTGTGAAGAATGCTGAGCGCTGAAGAATTGATGCTTTTGAACTGTGGTGTTGGAAAAGATTCTTGAGAGTACCTTGGACTGCAAGGAGATCCAACCAGTCCATTCTAAGGGAGATCAGTCCTGTGTGTTCTTTGGAAGAAATTATGCTAAAGCTGAAACTCCAGTACTTTGGCCACCTCATGCGAAGAGTTGACACATTGGAAAAGACTCTGATGCTGGGAGGGATTGGGGGCAGAAGGAAAAGGGGACGACAGAGGATAAGATGGCTGGATGGCATCACCGACTCTCTGGACATGAGTTTAAGTGAACTCCGGGAGTTGGTGATGGACAGGGAGGCCTGGCGTGCTGCGATTCATGGGTTCACAAAGAGTCGGACAGGACTGAGTGACTGAATTGAACTGAAAGAGCAATAAAGAGAAATAAATTTAAATTACTTGGCAATGACAATGAATAATTTTTTCCTCTATGTAAAGAACCATAAATACTGAGACAGACCTCTTTGAGAGATTCACAGAGCCTCTAAATTCTGAATTTAAAAATAATTTTTCATTGTATTGGAGTGATTTAAACTTAATGGAAGAAGATAAGATATTGAAAAATCTAGAAGGAAACAGTGTATTTAGGGAGAATGTAGGGGGAAGTAAAACAATATAAGTGTTTTTGGACTTCTTTTCAGTAATATTAAAAAAGAATTACCCAGAAAAAATGCTGTCTTTTCCACTCCTCAAGTTACCTCTAGAATATAGCCAAGATATGTTTGAATTTTGCTATACTATCTCATTTATTGCTGATGTACAATATACATGAAATAATTAGTTTTACAAAGAGGCTGCTTCAGTTCAAGTTAAAATCTTTGTCTTCTTCTGGGATTCAGAATCACCACTTCATGTTTATATTTTTCATTTCATATTTGAAACTTGTATATGTGTAATATTGTATATGTGCAATGTTTACTTTTATGCATTTTATAACTAAAATGCTATATATTGCATAAGTATACAATACACTTAAATTTTGCAACAGTTTCATATCACTATATTGTTTGATTGTTTTAGTACATTATAAGGCTAACTGTGTAACTAACAGGCTTGAAGTTTCATTCTTGTGTCATGGTATATATTTTTAACAAATTGGGCAGCAGAATATTTGAGGGAAAAAAACTCTATTGCAATAATGTAGCAGATTTGTCTTAAACTATCATGTCTGTATCTTTAGTGATAATCCACCACATTCTGTTAGTGAACCACAGGTGTCTCTAAAGACTGGGTAATTTGGCATACCATATGTGATGCCATGCTGTCTCAATAGGATAAAATATTTGCTATAGAAACTTTGCAACTTAGCATTATGCTTTTGTTACTTTTGTAGATGGGCTAATTTTACTCAACTTAGAACAAACTAAGCTATCTCTTTTAAAGAGCATACCTTCATAAAAATAACTTTAAAAGAGAGCAAAGGAAAATTCTCAGGATATGTCTAATTGTGGACATCTGAGATAATGGTCTAATTTATGGAAGTACCATAATCCATAAAAATGCTTGGTATACTCTGCAGTTTAAACCAACAAGAAATGTGTCTTTATACATTGACAAAATAATAAATTAAAAAAATGAAAAAAATACATTTTTTAATCACAAAACAAATTAGTCAGACTTTTGTCATCAAGTAGATATTGCTCTTAAGTGATCAATATCTGCATGAAACATCTAAGTGCATAGCAATCTTTATAAAACATGTCAAATAAAATTTTGACAACTTGAAATATTGATATATTTTGCACAAAAACAAGACATTTGTCTAGCCCTATGGATATATATTTATTTCTATCTATATATAGCTGTCTCATTCCAGTATAAACAAGATCTTTATTATGATAAATAATGATCTGAAACTAAGCAATATCAAAAGTTTTAATGATTGATCAAATATTAATTAAATTATTTCCCATTTTTATAATTACTAAATATACATAAACATTTCAATTAAAAGTTTGTACTTTGAAAGATTAATCTTTTGAGTGTTGAATCTGAGTGTCTAAATCCTAATGAATATCTGACACTAATGCTATATTTTTTAAAAATAGTAGTTTAGAGTTACCTTATGCTTTGCACTTTAAAAGTTAGTATCAATTCAAGAAGCACTTATTGATTGCCTACTATTACATGCAAGGCATTGGGCTATCTATGAAGAATACAACATTAAATTCAGAATGATCCCTATCTTTCTGAAGCTTTCAGTCTAGTGAGGGATATGCAACATTTTTTAAAAATGATATTTCAGTTGAGTGTGATAAATGTTGTAATAGTAACAAAAACTCTCCTTAACCCAACTTTAGTCAGGTTCCTGTAATCCCTTTTCTCAATCTGTCCTAATCCCTTGTGTTTTGTCCTCAGGTTTGTATAACTAAACTTTAGCAAGAATTTTCCAACCTCTAATCTGATCACCCTAGTCCTTCTTCAGCAAGGAAGACAAACAATGCCTTCAAAATTAGAAAGACAGGCAAATACAGTGAATAGCAACTTATCAAAGCAGAAACTCACATGCAAAAACACTTTGCCAACAAAGGTCCATCTAGTCAAAGGTATGGTTTTTCCAGTAGTCATGTATGGATGTGAGAGTTGGACTATAAAGAAAACTGAGTGCCGAGAAATTGATGCTTTTGAACTGCAGTGTTGGAGAAGACTCTTGACAGTCTCCCTTGAACTGCAATGAGATCCAACCAGTCAATCCTAAAGGAAATTCATTCTGAATATTCATTGGAAGGACTGATGCTGAAGCTGAAACTCCAATACTTTGGCCACCTGATGTGAAGAAATACTCATTGGAAAAGACCCTGATGCTGGGAAAGTTTGAAGATGGGAGGAGAAGGGGACGACAGAGGGTGAGATGGTTAGATGGTATCACCAACTCGATGGACATGAGTTTGAGTAAACTCCAGGAGTTGGTAATGGACAGGGAAGCCTGGCATGCTGCAGTACATGGGGTTGCAAAGAGTCAGACATGACTGAGTGACTGAACTGACTGACTGACTGAGGGACTCTAATGAATAAATTAGAAACAGCTTTCAAGAACAGATGACCAATATAAGCAAAGAGATGGAAGGAATCAAAAAGAAACACTAGAAATCAAAAACACTGAAACAGCAAGGAAGAATGCTTTGAATGGGCTTGATAGTAGACCTGACATAGCTTAGGAAATAATATCTGAGTTTATTTTATCTGCTGTGACAGGAGTCCATAGAGGGTATAGTGAGGGCACAGAGGAGAGAGTGTTTAATTTTATTGTGGGAGGGTCATGGAAAGCATTGTACAAAGAATTGACTCTTGAGCTGTGGGTTGAAAGATGAGAAGTGTTTTGAAGTGGACATTTCAACAAGGTTTATAAACCAACAAGGAAACCAGATGCATTATTTAGTGAACTTTTAAATTATTCGGATTGTATAAAGCATTGGGATTGAGGATTAAGTGGAGAAATGAGCATGCAAAGATAGATAAGATTCATATCATAGAAAAAGTGTTAGGCTAAGCAATTTGTGCTAGTTGATTAAAGAGAATAGTAACCAGAAAAAAGAGCTGCATTCATATATAAAATTCTTATACAAATATTACAAGAAGTGAAGTGTTAGTTGCTCAGTCGTGTCCAACTCTTTTTGATCCCATGGACTGTAGCCCATCAGACTATTCTCTCTGTGCAATTCTCCAGGCAAGAATACTGGAGTGGGTAGTCATTCCTTTCCCCAGGAGACATTCCCAGGGATCAAACCCAGATCTCCTGCATTGTAGGCAGATTCTTTACCATCTGAGCCACCAGGGAAGCTCAGATATTATAAGAACCTCACTATTAAAATACAGTGTTGTATAATAAGAAAAGGACTAGGATAGAGTATGACAGATCAGAGTTTAAATATCAACCCTTCTATTTAATAACTATGTGACCACAGGTGAGTCATTTAACATCTTTGAATCTCAGTTTACACACAAACAACTTAAATTGCTTAGATCTTGTGAACATAACACCATTGCATGGTATTTTTGTATTTGGCAGAGTCATCAACTGTATAATGACACCTTGTAGTTTATATATACAATTGTAAAATGAGAACCCAGCAAGGCAAATGATTATGTTCATTTTTAGTGACAATACAGGTGAACCATGCCCAAGTCTGATGCATTGACTCGTGCTTCAGGAAAAAAAGGTCCTACCATTATTCAGGGCCTGAGTATTATTCCAGAAAGAGGGCATATCTGTAGACTAATGTGTTTTCTTCAATTTATTATGTAAATCCAGTATTGTCAATGAGAATGGATGAATTACGTGGTGCTAGCCTATAAAATTCACTGGAGAAAACAAGGCGAGTTAAAAAAATAAATAAATAAAAGTCAACCTCTCTCTACTGAAATGAAGTGAAAGGTGAACTATTTATACATATGGCATGACAGTCTCACTAACATATACTTCACTTTTCATGGGATAAACTGACAGTGACACTTAATACTTCTAACAGGGGATAGATGTTCTGATCTGTAAAACTGCTTGGCAGTTCATGCCAGCACTGATATCCTATTGAAAGGCCATTACAAAATAACATCTCTTGAATCACAAATGACATGAAAAGGATTTAGAAGGACTACATTTACATGATCCTCAGATCATTTTACAATAACAGGTTCTGGACAATTTATAACTTTTTACTATTTCTTGTCCAATACTTTGACCCTCATTTTCTTTAAGAAAATTTTTGGGTTGTGTGAGTTTAAGGTGTGGCTTTCCAACTCCCTTTAGACTATATGAATGCATAAAATAGCAAAAGGGATATTTTTATAGGATTGTGTGTCTTTTAAGCATGTTTCTCATTTTTTCCCATTATATTTCTTACCCTTGTGAAAGGAAAGAAAATAATCTTTTTTTTTTTTTTTGTAAAATGTTGACAAATAGTGCTATAAAAATCTAGGGACAAAATTTATGTAGGTTTTATTGCTTTAGTTTACTAGGTGCTATGCAGAATCTAAGTATTGAATAAAAGTTTCCCATCTTTTTTGTTTGTAAAAATGGATTTTGTAAGGGAAATGAACATACTACTGCCTTACTGATTTCTAATGAGACCAAAATAGACAGAGGTGTGAACTGTCCTACTTATTACCTTGGAATTCTAATATTAACATTTATTTATGACAGTTTTGAAGTTCTTGCTGAAGTAAGATTTTAGAGGGTTTTGTTTTTAAAGTAACCTTGCAATCAAAAATAGAATATCTCTTTTTTTGTTTGTTTGTTTTTTTAATTTTATTTTATTTTTAAACTTTACATAATTGTATTAGTTTTGCCAAATATCAAAATGAATCCGCCACAGGTATACATGTGTTCCCCATCCTGAACCCTCCTCCCTCCTCCCTCCCCATTCCATCCCTCTGGGTCGTCCCAGTGCACCAGCCCCAAGCATCCAGTATTGTGCATCGAAACTGGACTGGCAACTCGCTTCATACATGATATTTTACATGTTTCAATGCCATTCTCCCAAATCTTCCCACCCTCTCCCTCTCTCTCAGAGTCCATAAGACTGTTCTATACATCAGTGTCTCTTCTGCTGTCTCGTACACAGGGTTATTGTTACCATCTTTCTAAATTCCATATATATGCATTAGTATACTGTATTGGTGTTTTTCTTTCTGGCTTACTTCACTCTGTATATCTCATTTAATTGTATTATACTGTATTTTACTCACATCACAATATATTTTATATAAATACTTAGAAATGTATGTTTGTTTCACATGATTCTGATTTTAAAAGAATAAAATATTATAAATAAATTATTAGCTAACATTTAGAGGAATCACCCTATTTAATATCAAATGTTGCTCTATCAAGAGTGTTTTCTAAAGATGTTTGCAAATTCTAGAACTTTTTCTCAGCTCTAAATTATCACTTGGTAATGTGGTAGATAAGTTAAAAAAAATACTAGTAGCCTTTTGAGGAAGTGAAAGAAGAGAATATTATAAGAAACAGAAACAGAAAAAATAATAACTATTTTCTGATCCTCTCTGGAAGATTAATTTCCATAATACTTGCCTCAAAAATTCAATTTATCATCAAGTATCTGTACTTTCAGAATTTATACATGTACAGCTTAACAAATGACATACACATTGATAAATACATCTTCTGTGACTCATACCCAAAAGCATGTTACTGTCAGTGCCTTAACTAATGACATTCACCAGCCTCATATTCCAGATGAATCTCAGTAAGATTAAGGACCTTACAGAAGAAGACACAGGCATATTCTAGTGCCTGGGATTTAATATTTAAATGATTTGCCTAGCTTACTAAGCCACACTGGCTTTGTGGGAAACAACTCCTGGAAAACTATTAGTAGTTGTAAAGGGCCTCAAGGCTGATGTATGCGGATGATTTTCAGAAGGCATAGCTATATTATAAGAAAGTTAAAACATAGCCCTATGGTGTGTCAGTGTGTAAAAATAGCCTAAAAATCCCCAAACCTGAAGAGTTTGAAGAAGTCTCACTAATCTCACAACTGATTCACTGAGAAATACAGCCTAGTATGTTCATAGCACTTTCAACTTTAATAATGAGTCTTCTATCTCCCATCTGAGTCTCATGACAAGCCAGGCAGTAAAGACGAGGATTACTGATTCTTCCCATCTGACAATAGAACAGCTGAACTATATACAATGGGCATGATTTTTCTCAAAATAAATGGAAGAAATTGAGCTAGGACTAGAATTCAGCTCTCTACGCTTCCAGCTCTAGGCACATTGAAGTTTCTAAAAGCTGATGTTTTTATTAAGGCTAAAAGAATAAATCAGCTTAAATTATATAACACATTTGCAATCATCAAAACATATCTGTTTACTTTTGGCCAAACTTCAAAATGGGTGTTAAACAAGAATGAAGCTCACAGTAGCACTGAAGCACTGATTAATTAATCTGGTCCTATGTGTTTTCTGTGGGAAGGATGTAAAAGAAAGTGTGACATATCCATAATACTGTTAGCTTGCATAATTTGCATGCATGATTTGAACAAAATGCTTTTTATGGGCAGATTTAGATCTGAAATATCCTTTTCCTCCAACTGTGTGCCAATTTGGGGGAAATTTTTGCTACCTGAATTTCTAATCAAAGACACAACTCCAAGAGTTTGGATTCAGCTCACCAATGCACAGAAAAAGCAGCTTATCTAAAGCAAATATATTTCACTCTGAAAAATCATGAGAGAGAGAGAAAATTACTAAAATAATTAACTGAAGTGAAGAAATATCTGTAGAGTTATTTGTATATTTGGTACTTATCTATTCTATACTGCAGATAATATCACAATAAAGGTTGCTATGATTGCAAAAGCAAATACAAACTAAATGAATTGAAACAACTTATTTGTGTAAATCACAATTTAGAAATATTATTTTCTAATGATATAGATTACCTTAAAGTTTAAGTGGGTTATTATTTTATTGTAGAAGTAAGCATAAGTAGCATCTAATCTATTAAGCAGTAACTAGAAGCTCATAACCAATTAGCAGAAAAGTTAATAAATGCAAACAAATTTAAAAATTAACATGTCACAGCTAATTTTAATTTTTACAACAGCAAAAATAAAGTAGGTTTGAGGATAAAACCTAAGCTTAAAAAGAACATGGCTTGTCACCACTAAAGACTGAATTTTTTTCCCAATTAGTGCATATTTTGCTATACTAAATTCAAAGCTGAGGAGTTTCCTGCCATTTGGATATAGATATTGCCAACACTTGCCACATGAATCATACTATTAATAGAGACTTAATATAAGACTTTGGTCACTAAGTCTCTTGTGTTCAGCCACTTGGAGTGTATAACTCAGTCCTGGAAATGCAACACTTGGAAGAATGCCCAATATTTTCTTTATTTCATTTGTTGCTTATATTAAACCAGAGGAATTCTGGAAATTTTAAAGTGTAATTTATTATGTACTTTACATTCTTTTTTCCCCCTCTTTCTCTTCCTGTTTCCCTATTAAACTGTTTTAATGAAATCTGAATTAGGATTTTGGCAGTAACTTTATGTTATAATTTAAAATAAATTTGAGTAGAAAATATATACTCAGTCATACATTGCTCAACTCTCTCTTCTTTTCCAAAAACCTGTTTCACTACCTACTAAAATAGATCACAGGAAGGGCAGTCCTTAGATGGTGGAGGAATAGGATGGGGAAACCACTTTCTTCCCCACAAATTCCTCAAAAGAACATTTGAACGCAGAACAAATTCCACAAAACAACTTCTGAATGCTGGCAGAGGACATCAGACACCCAGAAAAGCAGCCCATTGTCTTTGAAAGGAGGTAGGAGAAAATATAAAAGATAAAAAGAGAGAAAAAAGAGTTAGGGACAGAGATCCATCCCGGGAAGGGAGTATTAAAAGAGGAGAAGTTTCCAAACACCAGTAAACTCTCTCACAGGTGGGTCTGTGGGGACTTTTAGAATCTTGGCAGGCAACATAACCAGGAGGATAAATAAATAAAACCCACAGATTACGTGTCTAACAGCAACTCCCAGCAGAGAAGTACCTCAGATGCTCACATCCACCACAAGCAAGTGGGGGCTGAACGGGGAGGAGCGGGCTGCATTGCTTAGGGTAAGGACCATACCTGAATGCCCTGAGGGCAGTGTGAGGGAGGTAACTTAGACAGCAACCTAAACTGTGGGATAGCCAGAGAGAGAGAGGAAAAAAAAAAAAGAGAGAGAGAGAGAGAGAATGATCACTTGAAAAGCCCTAACCTAAGGCACTGCCGGCACGCTCACAGAACAAAGGACTGAGAGAATACCAGAGGAGAGCTAGCAGGCTGTGGACTGGCCCATCCGCAACTGGAGGCAGGGAGCAGACGGGCGCCAGCAAGAGCTGGAAAGGGGCAAACTCAGCCCCAGAGACAGCATCCACTCCCAAACTGTGGACAGGCTTCTAGTTTATAACCAAGACTTCCTGGGATTCTAGATGGTTGACATCCGCCAAGATGGTCACAGCCAGAGATAAGCTCCTCAGAAGAGACATATGGCACACTGAAGACATAGCGGGTACACAGTGGGCACGCCCACTGTAACCCAGAAATCCAAGCAGCTGGGACCAGGGAGGTGATGACACACTCGCCGCCTGTGGAGAGTGTGCTCACCCAGCACCTGGTCGCCTGAGCTGCTTGGACTGGGGAAAAGCACAAAATGCAGGCCCAACCACGTCTGCACCTTTGTGGAGTACCCGAGCACCTGAACCTAAGTGACTTAGACCTGGGAAGTACACGCAACCCAGGGCCCGCTCCCTGAAAAACAACCTGGAGCCTGAGCAGTGTAGACTGGAAAGCACACACGCTGTGAATGGAGGCAAACACAGTGTGGCCAAGACACTGCGAGTGATATTTGTTTGCAGTGTTCCTCCCTCCCCACAGCACGACTGAACAAGTGAGTGTGAAAAAGAGAATACCTTCACCCCATTGTGTCAGGGTGGAAATTAGACACTGAAGAGACCTGCAAACAGAAGAATCCAAATAAACAGAGGGAACCGCTTTGAAAGTGACAGGTGCAAAAGATTAAAATCCCTGTAGTTAAAATCGACAACATTGGAAGGGGCCTATAGGTCTTGAGAAATATAAGCTGGAGCAAGGAACTATCTGAAACTGAAGTGACCCCACACTGCCCACAAGAGCTCCAGAGAAATTCTTAGATATATTTTTACTATTATCATTTTTTAATGTGTTTTTTTTAAATTTTTTTTCTTTTTTTTAAAGTCCTCTATTATGACTTTAATATTCATTTTTATAACCTACTATTACCTTGAGGGGAAAAAGACCCTATTTTTAAAGAAAACTTCATATATATCTCTTATACTTTTTGTGATTTTGTTTGTGTTTTTAATATTGTATTTTTGAGAGTGTAACCTCTACTCTAGATTTTTAATCTTTTCTTTAGGTTATTTTTTTTTATCAGTTTTGTACATTTAAGAATCCAATCTTCAATACACATTTTTAAAAAGCAGTGGGATTACTGGCTTGGTTACTGTCTCCCCCTTTTGACTCTCCTTTTTCTCCCCCAGGTCACCTCAATCTCCTCCCTCTCCTTTCTCTTCTTTACCCAACTCCGTGAATACCTCTGTGTGTTCCGGGCTGTGGAGAAAACTTAGGGAACAGAGTACTGCCGAGATCTATCTCTATCCTTTTGGCTCCCTCTTTTCTCCTCCTGCTCACCTCTATCTTCTTCCTCCCTCTTATTTTCTCTATGTAACTCCCTGAACTTCTCTGAGGGTTCCAGACTGTGGAGAGCACAAAAGGGAATTGTTTATTGGCTAGATTGCTCTCGATTCTTTTGATTCCCCCTCTCCTGGTCACCTCTGTCTCCCTCCTCCCTGTTCTCTTCTCCATGTAACTCTGTGAACCTCTCTGGGTGTCCCTTATTTTGGAGAATCTTTTCACCATTAACCTAGAAGTTGTATTATTGGTGCTGTATGGATGGAGAAGTCTTGAGGCTACTGTAAGAATAAGACTGAAATCCAGAGGCAGGAGGCTTAAGCCCAAAACCTGAGAACACCAGAGAACTCCTGACTCCAGGGAACATTAATCGATGAGAGCTCATCCAAAAGCTTCCCTACCTACACTGAAACTGAGCACCACCCAAGAGCCAACAAGATCCAGAGCAAGACATACCAAGCAAATTATCCAGCAACACAGGAACATAGCCCTGAGCTTCAATATATAGGCTACCCAAAGTCACATCAAACCCATAGACATCTCAAAACTCACTACTGGACACTTCATTGCACTCCAGAGGGAAGAGATCCAGCTCCACCCACCAGATCATCGACACAAGCTTCCCTAAGCAGGAAACCTTGAAAAGCCACTCGTCCAACCCCACCCACAGGGAGGAACTGCCACAATTAAGAGGAACCACAAACTGCCAGAATACAGAAAGGCCACCCGAAATACAGCAATCTAAACAAGATGAAAAGACAGAGAAATATTCAGTAGGTAAAGGACCATGATAAAAGCCCACCAAATCAAACCAAAGAGGAGGAGATAGGGAGTCTACCTGAAAAATAATTCAGAATAATGATAGTAAAAATGATCCAAAATCTAGAAACCAAAATGGAGTTACAGTTAAATAGTCTGGAGCCAAGGATTGAGAAGTGCAAGAAATGCTTAACAAGGACCTAGAAGAAATAAAAAAGAGTCAATCAATAATGAATAATGCAATAAATGAGATCAAAAACACTCTGGAGAGAACCAACAGTAGAATAACGGAGGCAGAAGATAGGATAAGTGAGGTAGAAGATAGAATGGTAGAATAGAAATAAATGAAGCAGAGAGGACAAAAGAAAAAAGAATTAAAAGAAATGAGGAAAACTTCAGGGAACTCTAGGACAATGTGAAATGCCGCAACATTTGAATCATAGGAGTTTCAGAATAAGACGACAGAAAGGCCATGAGAAAATACTTGAGGAGATAATACTTTAAAATTTACCTAAAATGAGGAAGGAAATAGTCACCCAAGTCCAAAAACCCAGAGAATCCCAAACAGCATAAATCCAAGGTGAAACACCCCAAAACACATATAAATCTAATTAACGAAGATCAAACACAAAGAACAAATATTAAAACCAACAAAGGAAAAACAAAATATAGCACACAATTGGATTCCCTTAAGGATAACAGCTGATCTTTCAATAGAAATTCTTCAGGCCAGAAGGGAATGGCAGGACATCCTTAAAATGAAGAAAGAGAAAAACCTACAACCCAGATTAATGTACCCAGCAAGGATCTCATTCAAATATGAAGGAGAAATCAAAAGTTTTATAGAGAAGCAAAAGCTGAGAAAATTCAGCACCACCAAACCAGCTTTTCAACAAATGCTAAAGGACCTTCTCTAGACAGGAAACACAGAAAGGGTGTATAAACTAGAACCCAAAACAGCAAAGTAAATGGCAACAGGACCATACTTATCAATAATTAACTTAAATGTAAATAGATTGAATACCCCAACCCAAAGAGTGGCAGAATGAATGAAAAAATAAGACCTCTATATATGTTGTCTAAAAGAGACCCCCCTCGAAACAAGGGACACAAACAGACTGAGAGTGAAAGGCTGGAAAAAGATATTTCATGCAAATGGAGACCAAAAATAAAAACAGGAGTAGCAATACTCATATCAGATAAAATAGATTTTAAAGTAAAGGCTGTGAAAAGAGACAAAGAAGGACACTACATAATGATCAAAGGATCAATCCAAAATAAATATGCACTCAACACAGGAGCACCACAAAACGTAAGGCAAATGCTAACAAGTATGAAAGGGGAAATTAACAATAACACAATAATAGTGGGAGACCTTAATATCCCACTCATACCTATGAATAGATAAACTAAACAGAAAATTAACAAGGAAACACAAACTTTAAATGGCACAATGGACCAGTTAGACCTAACTGATATCTATAGGTCATTTCACCCCAAAACAATGATTATCACCTTTTTCTCAAGTGCACACGGAACCTTCTCCAGGATACATCACATCCTGGGCCATAAATCTAGCCTTGGTAAATTCAAAAAATTGAAATAATTCCAATCATCTTTTCTGAAAACAATGCAGTAAGATTAGATGTCAATTTCAAAGAAAAAAAATATATTAAAAATTCCAACATATGGAGGCTAAACAACACACTGCTGAAAAACCAACAAATCACAGAAAAAATTTTTAAAAAATGCATAGAAACGAATGAAAATGAAAATACAACAACCCAAAACCTATGGGAAAGTGTAAAAGCAGTGCTAAGGGGAAGGTTCATAGCAATACAGGCTTACCTCAAGAAACAAGGAAAAAGTCAAATAAAAAAAAACTAAATCTACACCTAAAAAAAAAAAAAAAAAAAAAAAAAAACTAGAAAAGGAAGAAATGAAGAACGATAGGGTTAGTAGAAGGAAATAAATCTTAAAAATTAGGGCAGAATTAAATGCAAAAGAAACAAAATGCAAAAACAAAAACAAATGGAAAAGAGATAATAGCAAAAATCAACAAAACTAAAAGCTGGTTTGTTGAGAAGATAAATAAAATTGACAAACCATTAGCCAGACTCATCAAGAAACAAAGGGAGAAGAATCAAATCAACAAAATTAGAAATGAAAATGGAGAAATCACAACAGACACACAGAAATACAAAGGATCATACGAGACTACTATCAGCAACTATATGCCAAAAAATGGACAACTTGGAAGTAATGGACAAATTCTTAAAAAAAAAAGTATGTTTCCAAAACTGAACTGGGAAGAAATAGAAAATAGTAACAGACCATCACAAGCACAGAAATGAAACTCTAATCATAAATCTTCCAGCAAACAAAAGCCCAGGACCAGATGGCTTCACAGTTGAATTCTACCAAATATTGAGAAAAGAGCTAACACCTTTCCCACTCAAACTCTTCCAGAAATTTGCAGAGGGAGGTAAACTTAAAAGCTAATTCTATGAGGCCACCATCACCATAATACCAAAACCAGACAAAGATGCCACAAATAAAGGAAAGCACAGGCCAATATCCGTGATAAACATAGATGAAAATATCCTTAACAAAATTCTAGCAAACAGAATCCAACAACATATTAAAAAGATCATGCATCATGACCAAGTGGACTTTATCCCAGGAATGCAAGAATCCTTTAATATCCACAAATCAATATAATACACCACA
This sequence comes from Bubalus kerabau, assembly GCF_029407905.1. Taxonomy (NCBI): domain Eukaryota; kingdom Metazoa; phylum Chordata; class Mammalia; order Artiodactyla; family Bovidae; genus Bubalus; species Bubalus kerabau. Next base: position 53,208,956 of record NC_073647.1, on the reverse strand, counting down.
TTAAAAAATCAAAAGATAAAACCAATGATTACCTCATTAGACACAGAGAAAGCCTTTGACAAAATTCAACATCCATTTAAGATAAAAACCCTCCAGAAAGCAGGCATAGAAGGAACATACCTCAACATAATAAAAGCTATATATGGGAAAACCATAGCAAACATTATCCTCAATTGTGAAAAAATGAAAGCATTTCCCCCAAAGTCAGGAACAAGACAAGGATGGCCAATCTTACTACTACTATTCAACATAGTTTTGGAAGTTTTAGCCACAACAATCAAAGCATAAAAAGAAATAAAAGGAGTTTAGATTGGAAAAGAAGAAGTAAAACTTTCACTGTTTGCAGATGACATGATTCTCTGCATAAAAAATCCTGAATACTTCACCAGAAAGTTACTAAAGTCAATCAATGAATATAGTAAAGTTCAGGATATAGAATTAGCACACAGAAATCCCTTGCATTCCTATAAACTAACAATGAGAAAACAGAAAGAGAAATTAAGGAAATAATTCTATTCACCATTGCAACAAAAAGAATAAAATACTTAGGAGTAAACCTAATTAAAGAAACAAAAGACCTATATATTGAAAACAATAAAACACTGATGAAATCATAGATGACACAAATAGATGGAGAAATATACCATGTTCATGGATAGGAAGAATCAGTATAGTGAAAATGAGTTTACTACCCAAAGCAATCTATAGATTCAATTCAATCCCTATCAAACTACAAACTTTATTTTTCACAGAACTAGAGCAAGTAATTTCACAGTTTTTATGGAAATACAAAAAAACCTCGAATAGCCAAAGCACTCTTGAGAAAGAAGAATGGAACTGGAGGAATCAACCTGCCTGACTTCAGGCTCTACTACAAAGCCACAGTCATCAAGACAGTATGGTACTGGCACAAAGACAGAAACATAGATCAATGGAACAAAATAGAAAGCACAGAGATAAATCCACAGACCTAGGGGCACCTTATCTTCGACAAAGGAGGCAAGAATATACAATGGAGAAAAGACAATCTCTTTAACAAGTGGTGCTGGGAAAACTGGTTAACCACTGGTAAAAGAATGAAACAAGAACACTTTCTAATACCATACACAAAAATAAACTCAAAATGGATTAAAGTTTCAAATGTAATACCAGAAACTACAAAACTCCTAGAGGAAAACATAGGCAAAACAGTCTCTGACGTAAATCACAGCAGGATCCTCTATGACCAACCTCACAGAGTAATGGAAATAAAAGCAAAAATAAACAAATGGGACCTAATTAAACTTGAAAGCTTTTGCAGAATGAAGGAAACTATCAGTTCAATCCAGTTCAGTCACTCAGTCTTTCCGACTATTTGCGACCCCATGAATCGCAGCATGTCAGGCCTCCCTGTCCATCACCAACTCCCGGGGTTCATTAAGACTCACGTCCATCGAGTCAATGATGCCATCCAGCCATCTCATCCTCTGTTGTCCCCTTCTCCTGCCCCCAATCCCTCCCAGCATCAGAGTTTTTTCCAATGAGCCAACCCTTCGCATGAGGTGGCCAAAGTACTGGAGTTTCAGCTTTAGCATCATTCCTTCCAAAGGACATCCAGGACTGATCCCGTGTAGAATGGACTGGTTGGATGTCGTTGCAGTCCAAGGGACTCTCAAGAGTCTTCTCCAACACCACAGTTCAAAAGCATCAATTCTTTGGCACTCAGCCTTCTTCACAGTCCAACTCTCACATCCATACATGACCACAGGAAAAACCATAGCCTTGACTAGATGGACATTGTTGGCAAAGTAATGTCTCTGCTTTTGAATATGCTATCTAGGTTGGTCATAAATTTCCTTCCAAGGAGTAAGCGTCTTTTAATTTCATGGCTGCAGTCATCACCTGCAGTGATTTTTGAGCCCAAAAAATAAAGTCTGACACTATTTCCACTATTTCCCCATCTATTTCCCATGAAGTGATGGGGCCGGATGCCATGATCTTCGTTTTCTGGATGTTGAGCTTTAAGCCAACTTTTTCACTCTCCACTTTCACTTTCATCAAGAGGCTTTTGAGTTCCTCTTCACTTTCTGCCATAAGGGTGGTGTCATCTGCATATCTGAGGTTACTGATATTTCTCCCAGCAATCTTGATTCCAGCTTGTGTTTCTTCCAGTCCAGCATTTCTCATGATGTACTCTGCATAGAAGTTAAATAAGCAGGGTGACAATATACAGCCTTGACGTACTCCTTTTCCTCTTTGGAACCAGTCTGTTGTTCCATGTCCAGTTCTGACTGTTGCTTCCTGACCTGCATACAGATTTCTCAAGAGGCAGGTCAGGTGGTCTGGTATTCCCATCTCTTTCAGAATATTCCCAGTTTATTGTGATACACACAGTCAAAGGCTCTGACATAGTCAATAAAGCAGAAATAGATGTTTTACTGGAACTGTCTTCCTTTTTCCATGATCCAGTGGATGTTGGCAATTTGGTCTCTGGTTCCACTGCCTTTTCTAAAACCTGCTTGAACATCTGGAAGTTCATGGTTCACGTATTGCTGAAGCCTGGCTTGGAGAATATTGAGCAGTACTTTACTAGCATGTGAGATGAGTGCAATTGTGCGGCAGTTTGAGCATTCTTTGGCATTGCCTTTCTTTGGGATTGGAATGAAAACTGACCTTTTCCAGTCCTGTGGCCACTGCTGAGCTTTCCAAATTTGCTGGCATATTGAGTGCAGCACTTTCGCAGTGTCATCTTTCAGGATTTGAAATAGCTCAACTGGAATTCCATCACCTTACTAGCTTTGTTCATAGTGATGCTTTTTAAGGCCCATTTGACTTCACATTCCAGGATGTCTGACTCGAGGTGAGTGATCACACCATCGTGACTATCTGGGTCATGAAGATCTTTTTCGTACAGTTCTTCTGTGCATTCTTGCCACCTCTTATTAATATCTTCTGCTTCTGTTAGGTCCATACCATTTCTGTCCTTTATCAAGCCCTTCTTTGCATGAAATGTTCCCATGGTATCTCTAGTTTTCTTGAAGAGATCTCTAGTTTTCCCATTCTGTTGTTTTCCTCTATTTCTTTGCATTGATCACTGAAGAAGGCTTTCTTATCTCTTCTTGCTATTCTTTGGAATTCTGCATTTAGATGCTTATATCTTTCCTTTTCTCCTTTGCTTTTCACTTCTCTTCTTTTCACAGCTATTTGTAAGGACTCCCCAGACAGCCATTTTGCTTTTTTTTTTGCATTTCTTTTCCATGGGGATGGTCTTGATCCCTGTCTCCTGTACAATGTTAGGAACCTCCATTCATAGTTCATCAGGTACTCCATCAGATCTAGGCCCTTAAATCTATTTGTCACTTCCACTATATAATCATAAAGGATTTGATTTAGGTCATACCTGAATGGTCTAGTGGTTTTCCCTACTTTCTTCAATTTAAGTCTGAATTTGGCAATAAGGAGTTCATGGTCTGAGCCACAGTCAGCTCCTGGTCTTGTTTTTGCTGACTGTATAGAGCTTCTCCATCTTTGGCTGCAAAGAATATAATCAATCTGATTTCGGTGTTTGCCATCTGGTGATGTCCATGTGTAGAGTCTTCTCTTATGTTATTGGAAGAGGGTGTTTGCTATGACCAGTGCATATTCTTGGCAAAACTCTATTAGTCTTTGCCTTACTTCAGTATAATCAAGGTGAAAAGACAGTCTTTAGAATGGGGAAAATAATAGAAAGGAAGAAAGTGACAAAGAATTAATCTCAAAAAAAAAAAAAAAAAAAAAAAAAGCAGCTCCTGCAGCTCAATTCCAGAAAAATAAGCGACCCAGTCAAAAAATGGGCCAAAAATCTAAATAGACATTTCTCCAAAGAAGACATAAAAATGGTTGTTGCTGCTGCTACTGCTAAACTGCTTCAGTCGTGTCCTACTCTGTGTGACCCCATAGACGGCAGCCCACCAGGCCCCCACATCTTTGGGATTCTCCAGGCAGAACACTGTAGTGGGTTACCATTGCCTTCTCCGATGGTTAACAAACACATGAAAAAAAGCTCAACATCACTCAATATCAGAGAAATGCAAATCAAAACCAGAATGTGGTACCATCTCATGCCAGTCAGAATGGCTGCTATCAAAATGTCTACAAACAATAATTGCTGGACAGGGTGTGGATAAAAAGGAATCCTCTTACACTGTTGATGGGAATGCAAGCTAGTATAGCCACTATGGAGAACAGTGTGGAGATTCCTTAAAAAAAAAAAAAAAAAAACTGGACATAGCACTACCATATGACCCAGCAATCCCACTGCTGGGCATACACACCAAGGACACCAGAATTGAAAGAGACATGTGTACCCAATGTTCATCACAGCACTGTTTACAATAGCCAGGACATGGAATAAAGCTCTATGTCCATTGGCAGACGAATGGATAATAAAACTATGGTACATATCCACAATGGAAAATTACTCAGCTATTAAAAAGAATGCATTTGAATCAGGTCTAATGAGGTGGATCAAACTGGAGCCTATTATACAGAGTGAAGTAAGTCAAAAAGGAAAATATCATTACAGTATATTAACTCATATATATGGAATTTAGAAAGATGGTAACAATGACCCTATATGAGTGACAGCAAAAGAGACACAGATGTAAAGAACAGACTGTTGGACTCTTTGGGAGAAGACGAGGGTGGGATGATTTGAGAGAATAGCATTGAAACATGCATATTGTCATATGTGAAATAGATTGCCAGTCCAGGTTTGATGCATCAGACAGGGTGCTCAGGGCTGGTGCACTAGAATGACCCTGAGGGATGGGATGGGGAGAGAGGTGGGAGGGAGGGTCAGGATGGGGAACACATGTACATCCATGGCTGATTCATGTGAATGTACGGTAATAAACCATTACAATACTGTAAAGTAATTAGCCTCTGATTAAAATAATTTTTTAAAAATTTCAAAAAAAAAAAAAAAAGAAAGAAAGAAAACCTATATATTAGTCATGTCACTGAAGTTTTCCTAAGGGAAGCTCTTTATTCACAATCATATGAAGTTTTGAAGTTTCACAATATAATACTTCAATTTAAAACTTATCATAGGATTATGACAGTTGGAAAACTGCATTACAGTATCTCTAAGAGGTAATACTAAAATCCTTTTGACTGTATGATAATATTGCTACTGCTTAAAATCACATGCTAAAAATGTTGTTCTCAATTTGTGCACATAATTGTGAGAGCAACAACAAAGATTCAGAAATATTTTATAAGTTTATTTGCTCTATCAATATATTTGCAGAAGGAAATTAGTTCCCATGAAAAATTAAATGGGCAATGCAGAGAAAATAAATGAATTATGAGAATAATGGTTTGGGCATACTAGTTAAAATTAGTATATTTTCTTCTAAAGTATAATTTGAATGTAGGGATATACAGATATTTGAACTAACTTGGGATACGCGAAAGTCATTTTAGTTTTTAATAGCTTTGTGTTCTATGCCTATGATTTTTAGCTTTTATGAATCTGAATATGTATATTAAAAGAAGTAGATAGCATTAACTGAACATTTATGACATGACAGGTGTTTTTCAAATGTTAGTTTCAACATAGTATTGTCCCACATTTTCTGATGAAGATATCAAAGATATTAGAGATTCAAACTATAAAGATTAAAGAAGTAAAATTCATAAATTTTCTGTTTATTATTTAATACATCTATGAAGGGAAAGTGAATGAGTTAGTCACTCGATTATGTCTGATTCTTTATGACCCCATGGACTTTAGCCTGTCAGGATCCTTTGCCCATAGACTACTATAGGCAAGAATACTGGAGTGGGTAGCCATTTCCTTCTCCAGGGGACCTTCCCAACCAAGGTACTGAAGCCATGTCTCCCGCATTGCAGGCCGATTCTTTATGGTCTGAGTCACCAGGGAAGCCCATCATTTTCACGAAGTTCTTGAAGACTAGAGAAGCTTATAAATAACAATTAATACATTTTCAATTCTTACTATGTTAAATGTAGTGCCTTCTATATCAATTTAATCTTTGAATCTTGCTCATCTGTGCAACCTAGCTAACAGGTAAAATAGCTAATTTATATTTTCTTATAATCTCAGTATTTTGGGGAATTAATGTCACAGACCACAGCCTTGTCTAACTCAATGAAACTAAGCCATGCCATGTGGGGCCACCCAAGACGGGTGGGTCATGGTGAAGAGGTCTGACAGAATGTGGTCCACTGGAGAAGGGAATGGCAAACCACTTCAGTATTCCTGCCTTGAGAACCCCATGAGCAGTATGAAAAGGCAAAATGATAGGATACTGAAAGAGGAACGATGGACAGGGAGGCCTGGCATGCTGCGATTCATGGGGTCACAAAGAGTTGGACACGACTGAGTGACTGAACTGAACTGAACTGAACTGAATGTCACTTTACATAATAACAATTAGAACACATCGTTCTTCTTGCTGTTAAACTGGGGACAATGCATCTAGATAGTAAATACTTACTCTCATGCTTTGCTCTTCATTCTGAAACAGTACTTTTCAACCTAGTAATCTAGTACAAGGAAAAAGTTCCAGAAGGCAAGCTTTGACCTTATGTTCTACTCTATAAAGAATTAACACTCAGCTTCTTTATCCAAACCAGTTTTGATAAAGCTACCCAGATCCTCTTTGGATGGCTCTTTGGCAGTATTGTATCCATCAAAATAATTCTGTACTTGCTAATTCAATATGTAGCCTGAAAGGCTTTCAGCTCTACATTTAATGGGACAAATAAGGCTTTATCCATATTTTCAATTTTTGCTCTGTTGAGAGAAAAAAATGAGATTCAAGAACCCCAGCAAGACTTTCTTCTCTCATAACAAGTGTTTCTTCTAAGTTTAACATTACTGAACCTTTCATCAATCTTTCTATTATTATGCAAGCTTACATCTTATGTGAATATATTAACTTTATTATCACAAGTAATTGAAACTTTTTTTATTAAAAATAATCAACTATTTGCAGGGTTTCAAATAACTTTGTAACTTATTACCTTTATAGAAAAAGACTACATTTGAATATACTAATTGTGTCATTTGGTTACATCATGATTGCTTTTCTTATTATTAAACATGGAATTGTTATTCATTATAAATGTGCTTCTTATGGTGTGTGAAAAAATAGATGCATGTTTGATATAACAAATGAAGACTTTGGGATATTTTCCTATATCATTATTTTTAATCACTGATTTTTCTGGTGTAAATACACTGCTTTATGTTTATGTCCTTATCTTTTTAAATATTATTAATGGTTTTAGTGATATGACCAATGAAAAAGTGCTCCAAATACAGTATTTATTATTTTTACTATTATAATAATTATATAAAATTGTAAAAATAAAAGTTTATTTGATAAATCTGTCTTAATTTTACAAATAAATATCTATTAACCATTTTTAATTTGAAAATTCATACCTTGGTGTAAATCAGGCAGTTTTAATAAAATTCAAGTGTACTCATCTAACATAAGTCTTAAATTACACACATTGATTATTTATACAAAATCACCTCCATTTTATATGGAAATCTCTTTTTAAAGTACTAATTTATGAAAACTTATGGAATTTCTGCCACATATTATTTTTATTTGTATCAATATAACACACTCAAAGTTTCACTCTTTATTAATCTTAGAAATTTGGTTGTCCAAAATTGTGCAATAGTATTGTTACTAAATTACTCTTTGAACTTGACTGTGACTACCAAGATATGAGAAAAGCCAAATAAAATTGAGATCTATCACCTTAACTCCAGTTACTGATGATATAAAATAGTATAACATCATGTATTTGTCAAAAAATTTCAAGATAATGCCCAGATTTTTTTTTCTCCAGAGTTCCAAATATATTTTTTTCTTTTTTTTTCAAGGAGGAAAAATAGTTTATTCAGTAACTGGTTTGTGGACAACTTATCTAGAAAACAATTAAGTTGAATCTGTATCCTATGCACTAGAATAAGTTCCAGAGGAATGACAATTACATTTCTTTTTTTTAAATTTTATTTTATTATTTAACTTTACAATATTGTATTGGTTTTGCCATATATCAACATGAATCTGCCACAGGTATACACGTGTTCCCCATCCTGAACCCTCCTCCCTCCCCGTACCAAATATATTTCTAATAAGAAGTCATGTTTAAAAAAACCTGGACTATATGATTATCTTTTACTTTTATCTAGATTGTTTCACTCTTTCTATTTCATATTATATGCTTCCATTTCATTTAATTTATATTTTCCAATTTCTCGATCTCTTCTTCTTCTTTTTTATTTTTTTTTGAATGTTCTCCCTCAAGCCTCTATCAAGTGTAGTAGAAAAGCTTTTGTATGTATGTATATATATATATATATATATATATATATATAGTTTAGAAAACTTATGAATTTTTGCCTAACTAAGAAATTTATGACGTTTTGATTCCACTAGTTTGACTTAGTATGAATAGAATGCTAGATTTCTAATTTTAAAAAATTGATATAAAACAAAGGTTTATTATATAGCACAGGGAATGATAGTCAATATCTTACAATAACCTATAATGGAAAATAATTTCAAAACTATATATGTATATGTATAACTGAATCACCTTGCTGTGCACCTGAAACATTGTAAGTCAACTTACTTCAATAAAATATATATTAGAAAAAAAAATCATGTAGACAGAGCCTACATATGAATGAAGATAAAGTTCCCCAACATAGGCCATTTCCAAAGACCTAATATTTCTCATCTTAAGAAAAACTGATTATCAACATGCACGGCATAGGGGAAAAACAAACAAAAAAAAAACAAAACAGAAGTTAATATCAAGATACTTTTTGGTACCTGGGTACAACAGAAACTCGTCTAACAAATGGTTAATGCTTTTATTTTTTTTTTTTTTTTTTTTTTTTTTTTTTTATTTTTTTTTTTTTTTTTTTTATTTTTTTTTTTTTTTTTTAATTTTATTTTATTTTTAAACTTTACATAACTGTATTAGATTTGCCAAATATCAAAATGAATCCGCCACAGGTATACATGTGTTCCCCATCCTGAACCCTCCTCCCTCCTCCCTCCCCATTCCATCCCTCTGGGTCATCCCAGTGCACCAGCCCCAAGCATCCAGTATCGTGCATCGAACCTGGACTGGCAACTCATTTCATACATGATATTTACATGTTTCAATGCCATTCTCCCAAATCTTCCCACCCTCTCCCTCTCCCACAGAGTCCATAAGACTGTTCTATACATCAGTGTCTCTTTTGCTGTCTCGTACACAGGGTTATTGTTACCCTCTTTCTAAATTCCATATATATGCGTTAGTATACTGTATTGGTGTTTTTCTTTCTGGCTTACTTCACTCTGTATAATAGGCTCCAGTTTCATCCACCTCATTAGAACTGATTCAAATGTATTCTTTTTAATGGCTGAATAATACTCCATTGTGTATATGTACCACAGCTTTCTTATCCATTCATCTGCTGATGGACATCTAGGTTGCTTCCATGTCCTGGCTATTATAAACAGGTTAATGCTTTTAAATCAACCATCCTTAAATGTTTATATTTTAATGGTGCTTTGTGGCTTCACATTACTTTTTACAATTATAAAAACCAGTTTATCATTCATCACTTGAATGGTAGTTCAAATGCTTACTTAATTTTGCACATAGCTATGATCTCTGAACCCCACTCCAGTACTCTTGCCTGGAAAATCCCATGGATGGAGGAGCCTAGTAGGCTTCAGTCCATGGGGTCGCTAAGAGTCAGACAGGACTGAGCAACTTCACTTTCACTTTTCACTTTTCACTTTCATGCATTGGAGAAGGAAATGGCAACCCATTCCAGTGTTCTTGCCTGGAGAATCCCAGGGATGGGGGAGCCTGGTGGGCTGCCTAGGTCTAGGGGGTCGCACAGAGTTTGACATGACTGAAGTGACTTAGCAGCAGCAGCAGCAGCATGATCTCTGAAAGATTTCCCAGTTGGCACTACTGTTAAAAAACGGTTAAATCCCTGGATCAGGAAGATCCCCTGGAGGAGGAAATGGCAACCCACTCCAGTGTTCTTGCCTGGAGAATCCCACCAGAGGAGTCTGGTGGTCTACAGTTCAAAGAGTTGCAAAGAGTGCATGCTTCTTCCTTAAGTTAAGCAGTAATGCTGAGAGGTACAGTTACATATTGCACTGCTGTGTCACTGCTTCTTTAGTAGTTCACATTCTCTGGCAGAACTGATATGAAATCAGGAAAAACCTCACTCTGGAATAGACTTTGATTTCGAGGCAATAAGTCAAATGTAAAATATTGCTTAGTGTTTAATTAAGTATCTATAAAGAAGCTATTTCTCTTATAGAGTGGATTGTAAAAGAATAAAATAAAAGATAAGCTAGTTCTTTTTGAGGTTAGAGATTTAAACTTAACTGGTGCTTATATGCACATAGTACCAAGAGTGTTAAGGGAGGAGTTTGAATTTCCAATCAATTAAAAGTTTCCTTATAATCATATCTACTGATGTTTTATAAGCAAAAACAAATGCAGACAAAGCAATGCAGACCAATTTCATGAAAATGGCTAAATGTCAGTTTCCTTTACAGATCTTACATATAAATGGAATGATTTCTAAATTGATTGTAACATATACCTGACTATAACTGAAAAGAAACATTATTAAGGACTGGTCATCTACATACTCAGCAAACTTTTAGCAATAGATTATTTTTCCAATAAGCAAAGATAAACTATAGATTGTTAGGCTCATTCAGCCACTCTAAATGGCATTCTAAGACTTCATTTCACTCTGAAAAATTAAAATAAGTAACAATTAAATGATGGACAAAACCTACTTTTCTTCTAAACACTATATGAAATTAACATTATATAGAATTAAAATCTCTTAAGCTAAAAGCTCCATTTCTCCATGTAAGTCAAATTTCAAAAAAAATATTGAGTTTCAAAAGAGAGTGTTTAAAATTTTTGTTACTGAGGGAAAACAATGAAATGAATAAATGTATGTGTACAAATATGTACCAAATCATAGTTTGATAAAATAGTGGGGAAGAATCTAAGTATTTTGTGATAAATTCTTGTCCAAAATATGCTGTTATAAAATGTGAATAGCATTTAACTTATAAACAATTCTTAATTTTTATCTTGTAAATCATCTACCTATAGGTGAGATTGTCATGAAATCACTAATATATTCATTTCTAAAACCATTAAATGCAAATTTTAATGTTAGGAATAAATTCTGAAGACAAAAAAAAAAAAAAAAAAAAAAACAACTTCTAACTGTACCAGTTTTCTAACCATATGTCTTCACACCTTCCCTTTTTCTCTACCCATCCACTTATAGATATCAATTGCAGTTCCTGAAAGATACTTGTTTCAGATAATCTCATTATATGGCCAAAGAACTGTGGTGCTACTTTAAGCTCAAAACATAGTCCAAGTTAACACCCACTTGGATATGGATTCGTATAGTGTGCAGTCATCTAACCTACCCTTCCAACTCTGACTCAGAATTTCCATAGATACTTGACATATGAGTTTAAAAGAAACTATAAAATAGAAACAGTAAAAATAGCTCAGTCTGTTGTTCCTTAAGCTATAGACAATCATAAAATACCAATATGAAACATATTTGGAACATTGAATATGAATTACTATTTATTCAAAAGTACTTCTTATCTTGCATGATATGAAATGGAAATCAGAATGTCTTACTTTAAAAACAATTAAAATTATGTGAATTATTTTAAAACCATTCATCCATTTTGCTTTGTTTTAGAAAATGGCATTACAAATTTTTACATTATTTACATTCTATTATTTATTGTGTCTTTTGGAGAGGGTATAGTAGAATGGGGAGGGGATTCATAATAATGTTGACTGGGTTTAAACTGTGAGACTGCTACTTAAAGTCTGGAGGCATAGATAAATTAAGCGACTTGCCCAAATGACAAACAGTAAGATTTGTAACATTTTTACTATTAATATATGATTGATACAGTGAAAATTAATAGATAATATTACATAGCTCTCTGTTAAATACTCTGTTTATACTACTTTACTTTTTAAAAATATTATATTCATTCATTCAGAACCTGGAATTATGCAAACCATAGAGCAAAGTCCCAGAAGACAGAAGGAGTTTATACATGTTAGATATTGTAGTTCTGCACAGAAACTGGGAATATGTTACAGAGTTCTAGTTAAAAATGAAGAACAGAGCAAAAGGAAATGAATACAGTTCCTTATTTTGAAGATGGTTAGGCTGTGGGGTGCATTCCATTTCTCTTAGTGTCACTACAGATTACCAGATGAATATCCTAATGAAAATCACTGCATCCTCTCCTTCATAACAGCACAGAGAACCGGATAGGATAATTATTCAGTCTTGATCGCTTTTAGAGCAAGGCCTCCTCTTATTCATGTCTATATTTTTACATCTTTTTCCAACTCACTTGTCCTTCAAGTCCAGTATTGTAAGCTTCAAAACTGTACAACTGACCAATAACAAAATTTGTAATAGAATTCAGGAAATTTTAGAGGGATTTAATCTATTAATCTATTTTAAAGTATAACGGTACTGCAATACAATTCAACGAGGGAAAGAAAAGCCTCTTTTACAAATTATTTTCTGTATCTACATGGAAAGGATGCAAATGGACCCATACCTGGAGCCATGTGTTGATACAAAATTAACTCTAAGTACCTTATAGACTTAACTATAAAATCTAAATGTATGTATCTCTTAGAAGAAAACATTGCAGCAAATTGCAATCTTGGGTTTGGCAATAGTTTCTTAGTTATGCCACCAAAATTACAAGCAACAACAACAAAATTACAAACAGCAAGATTTCATCAAATTAAAAAAACTTGGCCTTTCATAAAAGCTCTATTAAAAGTATGAAAAAGTAGGCTAAATACTGAGACAAAGTATTTGCAAATCACATATTTGATAGGGAAATGTATTTGAACACATAGATTAACTCTTACAGCTCAACAATAAAAAGCAAACACCCAATTAAAAATAGACAAAGTATTTGAATAGACATTTATACAGAGAAAATATACAAGTGGTCAATGAGCATAAAAAAGACACTTAACATTATCCATTAGGAAAATTCCAATCAAAATCAGGAGATATCATGTTATACCCATTAAGATGACTATAATAAAAAAATACAGATAATAGGATGGGCTGGAGAAGATGTGGAGCAACCAGAAACTTCATGCACTGCTGGTGGGAATGTAAAATAATGCTTTGGAAAACAATTTGTAATTCATCAAATAGACAAGCGTAGAGTTATCATATAACCCAGTAATTGCAACTATAGATATGTACCAAAGAAAATTAAACATATGTCCTCACAGATATGTATACACAATTTGTGATAGCAGCATTATTCATAATAGTCAAAAAGTGGGGAAAAAAACACAAATATCCATCAAGTGATAAACTGGCTAAACAATATGTGGAATATCCAAACTATTAGATATTATTCACCAACAAAAACACTACTGAACTGTACATTTAAAAATGCTTAAGATGGTATATTTTATGTCATGTGTTTTTATTCTACAATTAAACAAACAGGAATTGAACTACTAATGTACATGCTACGAAAGAGATGAAACTTGAAAAGAATTATGCTGTATGAAAGAAGACAGACCTCAAAAAAACTTATTTATGTTAAATGTCCAGCATAGGCAAATCGATAGGGACAGAAGGTAGATTAATGGTTGCTCTCTGGTGGCTCAGATGGTAAAGAACTTGCCTGCAATGCAGAAGACTCGGTTCAATCCCTGGGTTGGGAAGATCCTCTAGAGAACGGAATGGCTACCCACTCCAGTATTCTTGTCTGCAGAAATCCATGGACAGAGGAGCCTTGTGGGCTACAGTTCATGGAGTCTGGAGTCACAAAGAGTTCAACACTACTGAGCAACTAAACAAGCAACTGCTAATTAGGGTTTCTTTCTGGGGTGACAATCTAATCTAAGGTTAGATTGTGATTACGATTGCACAACTCTGTTAAGATATAAAACACATTGAATTGCATATTTTAAATTGGCAAATTTTATGGTATCTAAATCATATCCTGGTTTCCCAGGTGGCTCAATGTTAAGACTCTGCCTGCAACACAGGAGACACAGGAGATGCATGTTAGATTCCTGGGTGGGGAAGATCCTCTGAAGAAGGAAATGGCAACCCACTCTAGTATTCTTGCCTGGGAAATCCCATGGACAGAGGAGCCTAGCGGGCCACAGTCCATAGGGTCAAAAAGAGTTCGACGTGACTGTGTGACAGAGCACATAGCACCTAAGAGAACTTAATGTCTAAGACATGGGGTCACAAAGAGTCATACACAACTTAGCAACTAAACAATGACAACAAATTATATCCCAATGGAGCTGCTAATATCTGTCATCTCTCTATCTTATGTCAGACTTCAGTACTTACTTCTGAGGAATGGAGCATGGAAAGGAAAGAAAGAACAAATTTACAGTGAAGAAACCTGGCATAAAATCACCTTAAACAAGTGTGCAGAGAAACTGTTACCAGTGATTCCGTAAGGATATTATATACCCCAAATATAAAGTGATGTGAAAGACATTTCACCCCTCTGTTATTCTCCCTCAAATCCATAACCCCACTCTAATCATAAGACAGAAATTAGATAAATCCAAACTGAAGGACATTCTAGAGATCAATACTCTTCAATAGTGTCAAGTTAGTGAGAAATTGTCACAGATCAGGGAAAAAAAAAAACTAACAAAAAACTGACAAATAAATGCAATATGGTATCCTTGATTGGATCCCGGAATCAAGATAGAACATTATTGGAAACACTGGTTTAATCTGAATAAAGTCTATAGTTGTGTTTTAACAATGCTGATTTCTTAGTTTTGATAAATATACCACAATTATGTAAGATATTAACAACAGGGTAATCTGTGTTACAGACTTCCCAGGTGGCACTAGTGGTTAAGAACTTGTCTGCCAATGCAGGAGACATAAAAAACACAAGTTCAATACCTGGGTTGGGAAGATCCCCTGTAGGAAATGGCAATCCACTCCAGTATTCTTTCTGGGATAATCCCATGGACAGAGGAGCCTGGAGGGCCACAGTCTATTGGGTTACAAGGAACTGCACACGAGTGAAGCAACTACATGCACCATGCACCTGTGCAACAGCTCCAAGGGAACTCTCTGCATTATCTTTATATATATTCTTTAAATAAATTATTCCAAATTAATAAAATTTTCCTCCAGGGAATTTTCTTGACCCAGGGATTGAACCTGCATCTCATACCTCCTACTTTGGCAGGCCAACTATTAAACTTCCAATTTATGAACAATTTAATTAAACAAAACCAAATATAAAATGGTTATTTAGTGGCAAACATAAATAGTAGAATATTACTTTTGATATTAAAATGTATCTACAATAAAACATTTCCTTATATTCTTCTATTTCCAAAATGAAACATATTCACACTAAATTAGTGATATCATTAATGTACAAAATCTAAAAAAAAGACATTATCACTTGTGTTAGATTTAGAGGTAATGAATTTTAGAAATATGATGAATAAAATATTGTGCAATATACAGCACTTAAATAAATAATTATGCAAATTAAGTGGAAAATTATATAATTGAAAGAATATAGGACTTATTCAGCATGTGTTATTAACGTCTCTGAGTTTTGAGTCTTCATAAATGAGCTATAGATCTACATATTATGATCTTGATGAAAAACTTTTCTATTTATGTACTCTCATTCCTTCTTAAATGAAAAACAGTTTATATGCATATGATCATTAAAAAGCAATATATGCATCACATGTGAAAAGAACGAGACAAATATATCTGGAGAAAACCATAATTTGAAAAGACCCACACCCCAATGCTCACTGCAATTTACAATAGCCAAGAAAAGGAAGCAACCTCAATGTCCATTAACCGAGGATTGGATAAAGAAGATGCAGCACATATATACAATGGAATATTACTTAGCCATAAATAAGAAAAATATGCCATTGGCAGTAACATGGATGGACCTAGAAATTTTCATACTGAGTGAAGTAAGACAAGGACATATATCAAATGATATTGTTTACATGTGGAATCTAAAAAAACTGGTACAAATTAACTTATTAAAAAATAAAGTATCAGATGTAGGAAAAAAACACAATTATCAGCAGGGGGAAGATGGGAGAGATACATTGGGAGACTGGAATTTACATATACACACTACTATATAATAGATAACTGATAAGGACCTACTGTATAGCCCAGGCAACTCTATTCAATACTCTATAATGACTTATATAGGAAAATAATCTGAAAAAGAGTGGATATATGTATATGTGTAACTGATTCATTTTGCTGTACATTTGAAACTAACATTGCAAATTAACTATACTCTGATAAAATTTTTTATGATAAAGTTTAAAAATATAGATAAGTGCCTTTGTAAATGCATTGCAAATTTCTTACTACAACCCATAAATAGTTAAGAATAAAATATTAGAAATCATTCAACAGCATATGTAATTTTCTCTTGTTGTTCAGTTGCCCAGTAATGTCCAACTCATTACCACCCCATGGACTGCAACATGACAGGCTTCCCTGTCCCTCACCATCTCTCAGAGTTTTTCCAAGTTCATGTTCATTGCATTGGTGATGCTATCCAGCCATCTGATCCTCTGACACCCTCGTTTCCTTCGGCCCTCAATCTTTCCCAGCATCAGGAACTTTTCCAATGAGTCATCTGTTCACATCAGATGAGCATAATACTGGAACTTCAGCTTCATTATTAGTCTTTCCAGTGAATATTCAGGGTTCATCTCCCTCAAAATTGACTGGTTTGATCTCCTTGCTGGCCAAGGGACTTTCAGGAGCCTTCTCCAGCACCACGGTTCTAAGGCATCAAATCTTCATCACTCCATCTTCTTTAAAGTCCTGCTCTCACTACTGTGCATGACCACTGGGAAGACCATGGCCTGACTCTACAGACCTTTGTCAGTAGAGTAATGTCTCTGGAAGTCAACACACTGTCTAAGTTTGTCATCGTTTTCCTGCAAAGAAGCAATTGTCATCTCATTTCATGGCTGCAGTCACCATCCACAGTGATTTTAGAGCCAAAAAAGAGGAAATTTGTCACTACTTCCGTCTTTTCCCCTTCTACTTGCCATGAAGTAATGGGGCCAGATGCCATGATCTTAGTTTTCTTTTATTTTCTTTTTTAAATATTTTGTCTTAAGTCAGCTCTTTCACTCTCCTCTTTCACCCTCATCAAGAGGCTCTTTAATTCCACTTCACTTTCTGCCATTAGTGTGGTATTGACAGGGTAACAGGCAGGAAGGCTAGGGATCTCCAAATGAAGGAAATAGGCTGCAAGGGTCAGACTTTTTTTATCTCCCTCTTAAGAGGCAGGAGGAAACAAACTAAAAGCGTCAGACATTTTTTCCCTTCTCTATATAAAACTAAAAAGAAGTTTATTTGAAAATTCTGTATGGCCATGACCACCTAAACTTAACTTTTCTCAAACCTTGAGCTAACCAATGCATTTTTCTTATGAAAATGTTTTCCTTAAGCTATGTTAGTGAACTACATATTTACCTTAGGCTCTGTCTTTATTCAAGTTGGTTCCTTCTAAGACTCAGAACCAATAACGGCTGAACAAACCATTATGTTTTACACATGGAAATGTTTTCTTAAACTATGTTAATGAGATAATGTATTTACTTGAAAATCCACCTTTCTTCAAGATTCATGTCAATTGTTTTATGGCCTGGAATGACTCATCTTGTGCCAATGTTATCACAAAATGCATGTTGTGGGTGAAAGGCCTGGAGCCATTGTCTGAGTTTTGAGACATTTCCTTTCTCTAATTAGCTGACTGCTAATGTTCCAAATAGGAAAAGGAATACGTCAAGGCTGTATATTGTCACCCTGTTTATTTAACTTATATGCAGAGTACATCATGAGAAACGCTGGACTGGAAGAAACACAAGCTGGAATCAAGATTACTGGGAGAAATATCAATAACCTCAGATATGCAGATGACACCACCCTTATGGCAGAAAGTGAAGAGGAACTAAAAGCCTCTTGATTAAGGTGAAAGTGGAGAGTGAAAAAGTTGGCTTAAAGCTCAACATTCAGAAAATGAAGATCATGGCATCCGGTCCCATCACTTCATGGGAAATAGATGGAGAAAGAGTGGAAACAGTGTCAGACTTTACTTTTTTGGGCTCCAAAATCACTGCAGATGGTGACTGCAGCCATGAAATTAAAAGACGTTTGCTCCTTGGAAGGAAAGTTATGACCAACCTAGATAGCATATCCAAAAGCAAAGACATTACTTTGCCAAAAAAGGTCCAGGTAGTCAAGGCTATGGTTTTTCCAGTAGTCATGTATGGATGTGAGAGTTGGACTGTGAAGAAGGCTGAGTGCCAAAGAATTGATGTTTTTGAACTGTGGTGTTGGAGAAGACTCTTGAGAGTCCCTTGGACTGCAAGGAGATCCAACCAGTCCATTCTGAAGGAGATCAGCCCTGGGATTTCTTTGGAGAGAATGATGCTGAAGCTGAAACTCCAGTACTTTGTCCACCTCATGCGAAGGGGTGACTCATTGGAAAAGACTCTGATGCTGGGAGGGATTGGGGGCAGGAGGAGAAGGGGACGGCAGAGGATGAGATGGCTGGATGGCATCACTGACTCGATGGACGTGGGTCTGAGTGAACTCTGGGAGTTGGTGATGGACAGGGAGTCCTGGTATATTGTGATTCATGGGGTTGTGAAGAGTCGGACACGACTGAGCGACTGAACTGAACTGAACTGAATAGGTATATAACTTCTTGTTAAAAACTAGCAAGGTGGCACTCTTTCTGTCCCCTTCTGATGTCTATGTCAAAAGCTTTCTCTATCTCTTTTATATTTTAATAAAACATTATACACAAATGCTCTGAGCAAATCAAGCCTCGTCACTGACCCCGGATCGAATTCCTCCCCTCTGAAGGCCAAGAATTCTGGCATCTTTTGCAGCTCATAATGATAACCTTTCAGTATCATCCACATACATGAAGTTGCTGAAGTTTCTCCAGCCTACCTTGATTCCAACTTGTAACTCATCCAGCCCAGCATTTCTCATGATGTGATCAGCATGTAGATTAGATAAACAGGGTGACAGAAGACAGCCCTGTTGTTCGCCTTTCTCGAACTTGAACCAATCAGTTATTTCATACAGGATTCTAACTGTTGCTTCTTGACCCACACACAGGTTTCTCAGGAGGCAGGCAAGAAGGTCTGGTAACCCTATCATTCTAATAGTTTGTCATGATCCCAACAGTCAAAGGCTTTAGCATAGTCCATGAAACAGAGGTAGATGTTTTTCTGAAATTCCCTTGCTTTCTCTTCAGTTCAGTTCAGTTCATTCACTCAGTTGTGTCTGACTCTTTGCGACCCCATGGACTACAGCACCCAATGCTTCCCTGTTCATCACCAACTCCCAGAGCTTGCTCAAACTCATGTCCATCGAGTCAGTGATACCATCCAACCATCTCATTCTCTGTCATCCCCTTCTACTCCTGCCTTCAATCTTTCCCAGCAGCAGTATATTTTCCAATGAATCAGTTCTTTGCACAAGTTGGCTAAATTATTGGCGTTTCAACATCAGTCCTTCCAATGAATATTCAGGACTGATTTCCTTTAAGATTGACTGGTTGGATCTCCTTGCAGTCCAAGGGACTCTCAAGAGTCTTCTCCAACATTACAATTCGAAAGCATTGACTCTTTGGTGCTCAGCTTTCTTTACAGTCCAACTCTCACATCCATACATGACTACTGGAAAAACCATACCTTTGACTAGAAACACTTTTGTTGGCAAAGTAATGTCTCTACTTTTTAATATGCTGTCTAGGTTTTCTTCCAAGGGACACTTTTTTTTTTTTTTTGGTTTTGGTTTTTTTTTTTTTTTATTTCATGGGTGCAATCACCATCTGCAGTGATTTTGGAGCCCTCAAAAATAAAGTCGCTCACTGCTTCCATTGTTTCCCCTTATATTTGCTATGAAATGATGGGACCAGATGTCATGATCTTAGTTTTCTGAATGTTGAATTTTAAGCCAACTTTTTCACTCTCTTCTTTCACTTTCATTAAGAGGCTCTTTAGTTCTTCTTCACTTATGCCATAAGGGTGGTGTCATCTCCAAAGCTGAGGTTACTAATATTTCTCCTGGAAATCTTGATACCAGCCTGTGCATCACCCAACCCAGCATTTTGCATGATGTACTCTGCATATATGTTAAATAAGCAGGGTGACAATATGCAGCCTTGACATACTCCTTTCCCGATTTGGAACCAGTCTGTTGTTCCATGTCCAGTTCTAACTGTACTTCTTGACCTGCATACAGATTTCTCATGAGGCAGGTCAGGTGGTCTGGTATTTCCATCTCTTGAAGAATTTCCCATAGTTTGTTGTGATCCACACAGCCAAAGGCTTTGGCATAGTCAATAAAATAAAAGTAGATGTATTTGGGGAATTCTTGTGCTGTTTCGATGATCCAACAGATGTTGGCAATTTGATCTCTGTTTCCTCTGCATTTTCTAAATCCAGGATGAACATCTGGAACTTCACAGTTCATGTACTATTGAAGCTTGGCTTAGAAAATTTTGAGCATGACTTTACTAGTGTGTGAGATGAGTGCAATTGTGTGGTAGTTTGAATGTTCTTTCTCATTGCCTTTCTTTGGGATTGGAATGAAAAGTGACTATTTCCAGTACTGTGGCCACTGCTGATTTTTACAAAGTTGCTGGAATATTGAATGCAGCACTTTCACAGCATCATCTTCTAGGATTTGAAATAGCTCAATTGAAATTCCATGACCTCCACTAGCTTTGTTCATAGTGATGCTTCCTAAGGCCCACTTGACATTACATTGCAGGATGTCTGGCTCTAGGTGAGTGATCACACCATTGTGGTTATCTGGGTCACTAAGATATATATTTTTTTCTTTCTATAGTTCTTCTGTGTATTCTTGCCACCTTGTTTTAATACCTTCTGCTTCTGTTAGGTCCATACCATTTCTGTCCTTTACTGTGCCCATCTTTGCATGTAATTTTGCCTTGGTATCTCTAATTTTCCTGAAGAGATCTTTAGTCTTTCCCACCTATTGTTTTCTTCTGTTTCTTTGCACTGATCACTGAGGAAGGCTTTCTTAACTCTCCTTGCTATTCTTTGGAACTCTGCATTCAGATGCATATATATTTCCTTTTCTCCTTTGCTTTTCACTGCTCTTTTCTCAGCTATTTGTAAGGCCTCCTTGGACCACTTTGCCTTGTTGCATTTCTTTTACTTGGGGATGATCTTGATCACTACCTCCTGTAGAATGTCACGGACCTCCATGCATAGATCTTCAGGCACTCTGCCTATCAAATATAATATCTTGAGTCTATTTGTTTCTTCCACTGTATAATTTAACGTATTTGATTTAGGACATACCTAATGGTCTAGTGGTTTTCCCTATTTTCTTCAATTTAAGTCTGAATTTGGGAATAAGTATTTTATGATCTGAGCCATAGTCAGTTCCCAGTCTTGTTTTTGCTGACTGTATAGAGCTTCTCCATTTTTGGCTGCAAATAATAAAATCAATATCATTTTGATATATACCATCTTGTGATGTCCTTGTGTAGAGTCTTCTCTTGTACTATTGGTAGAGGGTGTTTGCTATGACCAGTGCGTTCTCTTGGCAAAACTCTGTTAGCCTTTCACCTGCTTTATTTTGTACTCCAAGGCCAAATTTTCCTGTTACTCCAGGTATCAGTTGATGTCCTACTTTTGCATTCCAGTCCTCTATAATAAAAAGAATATATTTTGGGGGTGTTAGTTCTAGAAGGTCTTGTAGGTCTTCATAAACCTTTCAACTTCAGCTTCCTCAGAATTACTGGTCATGGCATAGACTTGGATTACTGTACTATTGATTGGTTTGCCTTGGAAACGAACAGAGATCATTCTATCAGAAAACAGAAAATTAATCAAATTGATCACTTGGACCACAGCCTTGTCTAACTCAGTGAAACTACAAGCCATGCCATGTGGTGCCTCCCAAGATGGATGGGTCATGGTGGAGAGTTCTGACAAAATGTGGTGCACTGGAGAAGGGAATGGCAAGCCACTTCAGTATTCTTGCCTTAAGAGTATGAAAAGACAAAATGATAGGACACTGAAAGATGAACTCCCCAGGTTGGTACATGTCCAATATGCTACTGGAGATCAGGGGATAAATAATTCCAGAAAGAATGAAGAGATGGAACCAAGGCAAAAACAACACCCAGTTGTGAATGTGACTGGTGATGGAAGTAAAGTCTGATGCTGTAAAGAACAATATTGCATAGGAACCTGGAATGTTAGGTCCATGAATCAAGGCAAATTGGAAGTGGTCAAACAGGAGATGGCAAGGTTGAACATTGACATTTTAGGAAACAATGAACTGAAATCGACCAGAATGGGTGAATTTAACTCAGATGACCACTATATCTACTGTCTTTCTCCAGCAAATATTCGGAATTTGATCTCTAGTTTCTCTTCCTTTTCTAAGCCCAGCTTGGAAATCTGAAGTTCTTGATTCAGATAATGGTGAAGCCTAGCATGCAAAATTTAAGCATGACCTTACCAGCATGAGAAAGAAAGTGAAGGTGCTCAGTCGTGTCTGACTCTTTTTGATTCCATGGACTGTAGCCCACCAGGCTCCTCCGTCCATGGGATTTTTTAGGCAAGAATATTGGAATGGGTTGCCATTTCCTTCTCCAGGAGATTTTCCCGACCCAGGGACTGAACCCAGGTCTTCCACATTGTAGGCAGAAGCGTTACCATCTGAGCCACCAGGGGAGTCCACTAGCATGAGAGATGAGTGTAATTATCCGATGGTTAATGGATTCTTTGGTATTGCCCCTTCTTGGGAATTGGGGTGAAAACTGACCTTTTCCAGTCCTGTGGCCACTGCTGGGTCTTCCAGATTTGCTGAGATAATGAATGCACAATCTTGCTGGCATCATCCTTTATGGATCTGAATAGTTCTGCTGGAATTTTATAGCATCCCCTAGCTTTATTACCAGCAGTGTTTCTTAAGGCCCACTTGACTTTGCACTCTAGAATGTCAGGCTTTGGATGACTAGCCACATCATCATAGTAATCCGGTTCATTAAGATCTTTTTCGCACAGTTCTTCCAAGTATTCTTTCCATCATTTGTTGATCTCTTCAGTATCTACCATTTTTATCTTTTATTGTGCCCATTTTTGGGTAGAATGCTCCCTTGATGTTTCCAGTATTCGTGAACAGATCTCTAGTCTTTCCTCTTTTGTTGTTTTCTTTTCTTTTTTTTTTTTTATTTTTAAACTTTACATAATTGTATTAGTTTTGCCAAATATCAAAATGAATCCACCACAGGTATACATGTGTTCCCCATCCTGAACCCTCCTCACTCCTCCCTCCCCATTCCATCCCTCTGGGTCGTCCCAGTGCACCAGCCCCAAGCATCCAGTATCGTGCATCGAACCTGGACTGGCAACTAGTTTCATACATGATATTTTACATGTTTCAATGCCATTCTCCCAAATCTTCCCACCCTCTCCCTCTCTCACAGAGTCCATAAGACTGTTCTATACATCAGTGTCTCTTTTGCTGTCTCGTACACAGGGTTATTGTTACCATCTTTCTAAATTCCATATATATGCGTTAGTATACTGTATTGGTGTTTTTCTTTTTGGCTTACTTCACTCTGTATAATAGGCTCCAGTTTCATCCACCTCATTAGAAATGATTCAAATGTATACTTTTTAATGGCTGAGTAATACTCCATTGTGTATATGTACCACCACTTTCTTATCCATTCATCTGCTGATGGACATCTAGGTTGCTTCCATGTCCTGGCTATTATAAACAGTGCTGCTATGAACATTGGGGTACACATGTCTCTTTCCCTTCTGGTTTCCTCAGTGTGTATGCCCAGCAGTGGGATTGCTGGATCATAAGGCAGGTCTATTTCCAGTTTTTTAAGGAATCTCCATACTGTTCTCCATAGTGGATGTACTAGTTTGCATTCCCACCAACAGTGGAAGAGGGTTCCCTTTTCTCCACACCCTCTCCAGCATTTATTACTTGTAGACTTTTGGATCACAGCCATTCTGACTGGTGTGAAATGGTACCTCATAGTGGTTTTGATTTGCATTTCTCTGATAATGAGTGATGTTGATCATCTTTTCATGTGTTTGTTAGCCATCTGTATGTCTTTTTTGGAGAAATGTCTACTTAGTTCTTTGGCCCATTTTTTGATTGGGTCATTTATTTTTCTGGAGTTGAGCTGTAGGAGTTGCTTGTATATTCTCGAGATGAGTTGTTTGTCAGTTGCTTCATTTGCTATTATCTTCTCCTATTCTGAAGGCTGTCTTTTCACCTTGCTAATAGTTTCCTTTGATGTGCAGAAGCTTTTAAGGTTAATTAGGTCCCATTTGTTTATTTTTGCTTTTAT
Source organism: Bubalus kerabau (assembly GCF_029407905.1). Classification (NCBI taxonomy): domain Eukaryota; kingdom Metazoa; phylum Chordata; class Mammalia; order Artiodactyla; family Bovidae; genus Bubalus; species Bubalus kerabau. The sequence goes on along the minus strand of NC_073647.1, from coordinate 53,184,426 downwards.
TTCCAATATTCTGGGAGGTGGGTCATAGAGGATCCTGCTGTGATGTATGTCAGAGAGTGTTTTGCCTATGTTCTCCTCTAGGAGTTTTATAGTTTCTGGTCTTACGTTTAGATCTTTAATCCATTTTGAGTTTATTTTTGTGTATGGTGTTAGAAAGTGTTCTAGTTTCATTCTTCTACAAGTGGTTGACCAGATTTCCCAGCACCACTTGTTAAAGAGATTGTCTTTAATCCATTGTATATTCTTGCCTCCTTTGTCAAAGATAAGGTGTCCATATGTGCATGGATTTACCTCTGGGCTTTCTATTTTGTTCCATTGATCTATATTTCTGTCTTTGTGCCAGTACCATATTGTCTTGTTGTTTTCTTCTATTATCAAGCAATGTTCATTGAAGAAGGTCTTCTTGTCTCTCCCAGCTATTCTTTGCAACTCTGTGTTTATTTTATTTTATTTTTTTCCCTAGCCTGAACCCCCTTTCATTCTCCCTCCCCATCCAATCCCTCTGGGTTATCCCAGTGCACCAGCAATGAGCACCCTGTCTCATGCATCGAACCTGGGCTGAGGATCTGTTCCCATATGATAATATACACGTTTCCATGCTATTCTCTCAGATTATCACAACCTTGCCTTCTCCCACAGAGTGCAAAAGACTGTTCTATACATCTGTGTCTCTTTTGCTGTCTTGCATATAGGGTTATCGTTGCCATCTTTCTACATTCCATATATATGTGTTAGTATACTGTATTGGTGTTTTCCTTCCTGGCTTACTTCACTCTGTATAATTAATTGGATGTATCTTCCCCTCTTTCCTTTGCTTTTCAATTCCATTCATTCTTCCAGTATTTGTAAAGCCTCCCCAGATAACCATTTTGCCTACTTGCTTTTCTTTTTCTTTGGGACGGTTCTCTACTACAGACCTCTGTCCATAGTTCCTCATGCACACTGTTAACTAGATCTAGTCCCCTGAATCTATTCATTACTTCTACTGTGAATTCATATGGGATTTTACTTAACTCATACCCAACTGGTCTAGTGTTTTTCCTGGTTTTCTTTAGTTTAAGCCTGAAAGAGTTGGCTTAAAACTCAGTAGTCAGAAAACTAAGATCATGGAATCTGGTCCCATCGTTTCATGGCAAATAGATGGAGAAACAATGGAAACAGTGACAGGCTTTATTTTGGGGGGTTCTAAAATCACTGCAAATGGTGACTTCAGCCATGAAATTAAAAGACATTTGCTCCTTGAAAGATAAGTTATGAGCAACCTAGACTGTATATTAAAAAAAACGGAGACATTACTTGGCCAACAAATGTCCATCTAGTCAAAGCTTTGGTTTTTCCAGTAGTCATGTATGGATGTGAAAGTTGGACTATAAAGAAAGCTGAATGCTGAAGAGTTAATGCTTTTGAACTGTGGTGTTGGAGAAGACTCTTGAGAATCCCTTGGACAGCAAGGAGATTCAACCAGTCAATCTTAGAGGAAATCAGTCCTGAATACTCATTGGAAGGACTGATGCTGAAGTTGAAACTCCAATACTTTGATCACCTGATATGAAGAGCTGACTCATTGGAAAAAAACCCTGATGCTGGGAATGATTGAAGGTGGGAGGAGAAGGGGATAACAGAGGATGAGATGGTTGGATGGCATCACCGACTCAATGGACATGAGTTTTAGTAAGCTCCAGGAGTTGGTGTTGGACAGGGAAGCCTGGTGTTATGCAGTCCATGGGGTTGCAAAGTGTTAGACACGACTGAGTGACTGAACTGAAATGAACTTGCTATGAGAAGCTGATGATCTCAGCCACAGTCATCTCTAAGTCTTGTTTTTGCTTTTGACAGATTCTCCATCTTTGGCTATAAAAAAAATGTAATTAATTTGGTTTCAATATTGACCATTTGGTGATGTCTACGTGTAAAGTCATCTCTTGTGTTGTTGCAAAATGTATTCGCTGTGACTAGTGCTTTCTCTTCGCAGAAATCAGTCAGTCTGAATTCAGTATTTTTCTCTAAGCTTAGTAACATTCTTCACTGCAGGAACTGTACCTTTGAGGAATAATTTTAACTCCAAAGCATTGAGAAAATTCCATTTTCTCAGCAATCTTTCACTACTTTTGACAATCAAGTGAAGTTCAAGTGAACTTTGCTCAGTCGTTTCCAACTCTTTGTAACCCTATGCACTATATATACAGTCCATGAAATTATCCAGGCTGGAATACTGGAGTGGGTAGACTTTCTCTTCTCCAGGGGATCTTCCCAACCCAAGGATTGAACCCAGGTCTCCCAAATTGCATGCAGATTCTTTACCATTTGAGCGACAAGGGAAGCCCTCTGACAATAGTCTGTGTAAAAGGCAATAAATATTTAGTTGCAAGAAATGTCAAACAAGCCATGTGCCACATTTTAACAATTCCTTTTGTCTTCCTAAAATTATGTGAATTCATGTGTCTGTGTTAATTTATAAATTCACTTTTGTTATTTTTTAATAGAATCTGGATTATTATTATTATACATAAAATCTATAAGAGGCAGATAATTTAGCTTGATTTTAGCTATGTACCATCTGACTTTAGGGGATTTAAAAAATACCCTCAGTATCATCGAAGGGTAAAAAAGGACAATTAATTTACATGTTCTACATTTTTCCTTGAAACACCTCATAGAGTAAAAGGTATCAAAGGATGAGATAAGAGAGGAAATGCTGCTTAATATTTAATGTCAGGTTATTCATGCAGGCACAATATAGAATTCCCATGGGTGTTAAAATGCAAATATTGCTGCTTGATTCTTAAAAAGATATTTCTATTTATAACTAACAATCAAGTTGAGACTATTTATAAGGAGTTTACACACAAAAGTTAAGACTAAGAAAAGCAAGTAAAGAAAGTGAGAGAGTCATTTCCTAGGCAGGTTGATAAGAAGTCTAGGGGTCCCCAAGGAGAGAGGGGTATGGAATTCTCAAGGAGAAAGAAAGGACACATATTTTTTCCCTCTACATTCCTTAGGATTATATAACAATAATGTGTCCTTCCTGAGGCAGTCTCTGGGTTAAACCTTCTGGCTAATTCTATTATCTTAAAATGTAAATTATGGGAGTAAGTCTGGTGAGGTCTTTACAACATCCAGACATTCTTTAGATTCACTGGAGAGTATATAACTCCATTGCTAACACTAGCAAGTGGGTACTCTTTCTACCCTCTTCTGATGTCTATGTCAGAAGCTTTCTCTATCTCCTTTATACTTTAATAAAACTTTATTACACAAAAGCTATGAGCAATCAAGCCTTGTCTCTGGCCCCAGATTGAATTCTTCTCCTCCAGAGGCCAAGAATCCTGGCGTCTTTGCATGTTTCAGCAACAACCTTTCTTCTTGGGGGCTCATCCAGGACCCTTCAGGACAAGGTAAGGATGCTTGGAGCTCTAGTTCTTTGTTCTCATAGTGAACACGTTTTCTGCTGTACTTTACTAAGTCTACGGTGTGCTTGTGTGAATGAATGAAATGGCCTGTGTGAAGCAGGTGAGGACCCCTGCTCTGCAGTTCCATGGTGACCTCATACAGCTCATAGCAGAAACCTGTCGGGGGTTTATACCGATCTGCCAATGCCAAAAGTCACCCAATGTCTCCTTCGGGAACCAACCATAAATGGGCAAAGTGTATGGACTGAACTTTCCTTTCTTGGTCAAACTTTTTGGTCTTTTTGACCATTTCATAACTCCTTGGAAATTAGAAGTGCTAACCTAATCTATTGGATCATAGACTTTCAAGGGACTTGTGACCTATGCTGTTATTGTGTACTATGACTTAGGTCCCAAACTTAGATTGGTAGTCAGGAAGTGCCTAGCTTCGCTAGGAATCGAAAGTTGGGAAGCTAGATGGAGCTCAAGCTACAAGAGCTTCTCTGAGTTTAAAGGTTACTCTGATTGGAACTGCAATGTTTTTTGTTTTTTTTGTTTTTCCTTTGGTAGTGCTGGCTCTTAGTGGACCAGAGTAGACTTTTATGCTCGTGTGGTGATGCTTGGAAGGAACATCTCAGATTTATGTTCGTATTGGTCTTATTGTGGTCCGGAATATACTCAGGGTCATGCACTGGCACTCAGGTGATGAACATTGTCCCCAGCGGTCTTAGCCTGGGAGGCATTCCAGAAGGTTACTCTGATTGCACCTTGGGTGGCATCAAAGGTAATGGTGAAGTGCCAGACGTCAGTTAGGGATGCCATCAGGTCTACCCCTAGTGCATCCCCACCCCATCTCTGTGGTAGAACCGGGAGGGATGAATATGGCTAAGGATGACATCAGGTCTACCCCTGGTGCATCCCCACCCCGTCTCGCTGATAGAAGTGGGAGGGATGGGTATGGCACCTGTGTCGGTAAGGCACATATTAAGTCCAACCAGGAAAGAAAAGCTTTGGTGTAAAATCTGTCTACACCCCCATCTAGAGCAAGGAGGGAAGCCTCCGGTAGAAAGATGGTGCTGGTCACTTTTTTTAATCTCTTACCAATGGGAGCTTACAATTGCAGCCTCACTCCTTTGAACTGTATCCTGAAAAACTGGGATAGATTTGATCTCCAGGGCTTAAAGAAGACATACCTGGTCTTCCTATGTGATACTGCATGGCCATGGTATCCATTGGAGGATGGTGATTGGTGGCCAGTTGGAGGATCTCTTAAGTATAATACTGTTTTATAATTAAACCGGTTCTGTAGAAAACAAGGGAAATGGGTAGAAGTAGCACATGTGTTGCCCTTTTTCTCTCTGTGAAATATGCCAGACTTATGCCCTAAGGGTGTAGATTTGGGTGTGACTCCTTCAGCTCCCTCCAGTCCTCCTACTTTGCCAGATGAGATGGAGGACAGGAGACAAAGAGATAAAGAAAAGAACCTTTCTCAAATCTATCCCTGGGATCATCTGTGCAGAGCAGCCAGAGAGACTGAGGAACAGCCACACAAAATGTTGCCTCTTCATGAAGTACCCAACAGGATAAATAATCAGTCTATGAGGTTAATAAGCCTTTTTCTTATCAAGAAATACAAAGAATCAAGGAGTATCTGATAGACAATTTAGAGGACCCAGAAAAATATATTAAAGCTTTTAAAGGTGTTACTCTGCTTTATAACCTTACTTGGAAGGATGTGATGTATATCTTGGGACAAATGCTGACTTCCAACTTAAAAACTCAAAAGTTTTAGGAAAAGCGGTTGCTTATGGAGATGAATGGTTTCGCAATGAATCAGTAGGGAAGAGAGAGGCCGAGATAATCGCCCTCCCCACTGGGAATCAGTTCAGTTCAGTGGCTCAGTTGTGTCCGACTCTTTGCGACCCCATGAATTGCAGCATGCCAAGTCCTCCTGTACATCACCAACTCCCGGAGTTCACTCAAACTCACGTCCATCGAGTCGGTGATACCATCCAGCCATCTCATCCTCTGTTGTCCCCTTTTCCTCCTTCCCCCAATCCCTCCCAGCATCAGAGTCTTTTCCAATTGACTTTAAAATAAAGGCTGTGAAAAGAGACAAAGAAGGACACTACATATTGATCCAAGGATCAATCGAAGAAGAAGATATAACAATTATAAATATAAATACATAGGACCACCACAGTATGTAAGGCATATGCTAACAAGTATGAAAGGGAAAATTAACAATAATACAATAATAGTGGGAGACTTTAATACCGCACTCCCACCTATTTGTAGATCAACTAACAGAAAATTAACAAGGAAACACAAACATTAAATGATATAATGGACCACTTAGACCTAGTTGAGGTCTAAATACATTTCACCACAAAACAATGAATTTCACCTTTTTTCAAGTGCACAGGGAAAATTCCCCAGGATAGATCACATTCTGGGCCATAAATCTAGACTTGGTAAATTCAAAAAAAATTGAAATCATCCCAAGCATCTTTTCTGACAACAATGCAGTAAAATTAGATGTCAATCACAGGGAAAAAAAAAATCCAACATATGGAGGCTAAACAGCACCCTTCTGAAAAACCAACAAATCACAGAAGAAATCAAAAAAGAAATCAAAATATGCATAGAAATGAATGAAAATGAAAGCACAACAAACAGAAACTTGTTGGACATTATAAAAGCAGTGCGAAGGGGAAGGTTGACAGCAATACAAGCCTACCTCAAGAATCAAGAAAAAAGTCAAATAAATAACCTAACTCTAGAGCTAAAGCAACTAGAAAAGGAAGAAATGAAGAACCCCAAGATTACTAGAAGGAAAGAAATCTTAAAAATTAGGGCAGAAATAAATGCAAAAGAAACAAAATAGACCACACCAAAAATTAGCAAAGCCAAAATCTGGTTCATTGAGAAGATAAATAAAATTGACAAACCATTAGCCAGACTCATCAAGAAACAAAAGGAGAAGAATCAAATCAATAAGATTAGAAATGAAAATGGAGAAATCACAACAGACAGCACAGAAATACAAAGGATCATAAAAGACTACTATCAGCAACTATATGCCAATAAAATGGACAACTTGGAAGTAATGGACAAATTCTTAGAAAAGTACAACTTTCCAAAACTGAACCAGGAAGAAATAGAGAATCGTAACAGACCCATCCCAAGCATGGAAATAGAAACTGTAATCAGAAATCTTCCAGCAAACAAAAGCCCAGATCCAGACAGCTTCACAGCTGAATTCTACCAAAAATTTACAGAAGAGCTAACACATATATTACTCAAACTCTTCCAGAAACTTTCAGAGGTAGGTAAACTTCCAAACACATTCTATGAGGCCACCACCACCCTAATACCAAAATGAGACAAAGATGACACAAATAAAGAAAAGTGCGGGCCAATATCACTGATGAATGTAGGTGCAAAAATCCTTAACAAAATTCTAGCAAACACAATAAAACAACATACAAAAAGGTCATTCATTATGACCAAGTGAGCATTATCCCAGGGATGCAAGGATTCTTTAATATCCACGAATCAATCAAATAAACCACTTTAACAAATTGAAAGATAAAAAAGATATGATTATCTTAGAAAATACAGAGAAATCCTTTGACAAAAATTCAACATCCATTTATGATAAAAACCCTCCATAAAGCAGGAATAGAAGGAAAATACCTCAACATAATAAAAGCCATACATGAAAAAGCCACAGCAAACATTATCCTCCATGGTGAAAAGTTGAAAGCATTTCCTCTAAAGTCAGGAACAATACAAGTGTGCCCACTCTCACCACTACTATTCAACATAGTTTTGGAAGTTTTCACAGCAATCAGAGCAGAAAAAGAAATTAAAGGAATCCAGATTGGAAAAGAAGAAGTAAAACTCTCACTGTTTCCAGATGACATAGAAAACACTAAGACTCCACCAAAAAATTACTAGAACTAATCAATGAATACAGTAAAATTGCAGGATATAAAATTAACCCACATAAATCCATTGCATTCCTATACACTAACAGTGAGAAAACAGAAAGAGAAATTAAGGAAACAATTCCATTCACCATTGCAACAAAAGGAATAAAATACTTTGCAATATATCTACCTAAAGAAACAAAAGATTTACATATGGAAAACCATAAAACACTGATGAGAAATCAAAGAGGACAGAAATAGATGAAGAAATCTACCATGGTCATGGATCAGAAGAGCTAATATAGTGAATATGAGTATCCTACCAAAAGCAATCTATAGATTCAATGCAATCCCTATCAGTCTACCAATGGTATTTTTCAGAGTACTAAAACAAATGCTTTCACACTTTGTATGGAAATACAAAAAAACCTCGAATAGCCAAAGCAATCTTGAGAAAGAAGAATGAAACTGGGGGAATCAATCTGCCTGACTTCAGGCTCTACTACAAAGCCACCGTCATCAAGACAGTTTGGTACTGGCACAAAGACAGAAATATATATTAATGGAACAAAATAGAAAGCCCAGAGATAAATCCATGCACCTATGGACACTTTATCTTTGACAAAAGAAGCAAGAATATACAATGGAGAAAAGACAATCTCTTTAACAAGTGGTGCTGGGGAAACTGGTCAACCACTTGTAAAACAATGAAACTAGAACACTTTCTAACACCATACACAAAAATATACTCAAAATGGATTACAGATCTAAACATAAGACCAGAAACTATAAAACTCTTAGAGGAAAACATAGGCAAACCACTCTCTGACATAAATCACGGCAGGATCCTCTATGATCCACCTCCCAGAGTAGTGGAAATAAAAGCAAAAATAAACAACTGGGACCTAATTAAACCTGAATGAATGAAACTATATGCAAGGTGAAAAGACAGCCTTCCGAATGGGAGAAAATAATAGCAAACAGAACAACTGACAAAGAATGAATCTCAAAAATATACAAGCAACTCCTGTAGCTCAACTTCAGAAAAGTAAATGATCCAATAAAAAACTGAACCAAAGAACTAAACAGACATTTCTCCAAAAGAGACATACGGATGGCTAACAAACACATGAAAAGATGCTCAACATCGCTCATTATCAGAGAAATGGAAATTAAAACCAAAATGAGGTACCATCTCACTGTGGTCAGAATGGCTGTTATCCAAAAATCTACAAACAATAAATGCTGGAGACAGTGTGGAGAAAAGGAAACCCTCTTACACTGTTGGTGGGAATGCAAACTAGTATAGCCACTATGGAGAACAGTGTGGAGATTCCTTAAAAAACTGGAAATAAAACCACCATAAAACCCAGCAATCACACTTCTGCACATACACACGAAGGAAACTAGAATTGAATAAGACATGTGTATCCCAATTTTCATCGCAGCACTGTTTATAATAGCCAGGACATGGAAGCAACCTAGATGTCCATCAGCAGACGAATGGATAAGAAAGCTGTGGTACATATCCACAATGGAATATTACTCAGCCATTAAAAGGAATATATTTGAATCATTTCTAATGAGGTGGATGAAACTGGAGCCTATTATTCAAAGTGAAGTCAGAAAGAAAACCTCAATACAGTATTCTAATGCATATATATGGAATTTGGAAAGATGGTAATGATAACCCTATATGCGAGACAACAAAAGAGACACAGATGTATAGAACAGTCTTTTGCACTCTGTGCAAGAAGGCCAGGGTGGGATGATCTGAGACAGTAGCATTGAAACATGTGTATTTTCATATGTGAAACAGATTGACATTCCAGGTTCTATGCATGTGACAGGGTGCTCAGGGCTGGTGCACTGGAATGACACAGGGATGGGATGGGGAGGGAGGTGGGAGGGGGGTTCAGGATGGGGAACACATGTACAACCATGGTTGATTCATGTCAATGTATGGCAAAAACCACTACAATATTGTAAAGTAATTAGACTTCAATTAAAATAAATATTTTTTTAAAGAATTTGCCTAATGAGAAAGGTGACTTTTCACAAATTGTTGTGTATTTCAATAAAAATATTCTACCTTATAATAGACCCAGTTGTGGATATAGCATCTGCAAATGAAAGTAATATATCTTATCATTTCACTGTGTCAAATAATATCAATTTCAAGACAATGTAAGCGAAGAGTGATGCATTTTAAAATTATGGTTTATAAAATGAGAGTTACTACTAATTAGCTGTAGTAGAAATAATGTTTATGGCTAATTTAAACATTTTTGTTTAATGATTTGCCATGATTTGCTAACAAATAGCTGACTAATATGTTGCTTAGCAATACTACTTATGTCCCTACATAGATTTTTTTAAAAGGCAATAGTATAAACCCAGAACATAATGATTGAAGTATGCATGTTTTTGTTCACAAGTTATACATTTGTGAATACATGTTTATACATGTTTTTATTCACAAGTTATATACTGTTTCAAAGCTATGTAATAGTTTTTTATCAGAATGACAACACTAGAGTATTGCACCCATTTTCTAAATTTAATACACTTTGCAGCTTCAAAAAGATACCAATTTTTCCTCCCTCATCTACTTTTGTGTGACAAATAATATCACATTTGTTTCTTTTTTCATTATTCAAAAAAAAAAACACTCAAAAGCAAAACAATTTTATCATAAGACATGATTCTTAAGTACTATGTGTCAATGTATAATATATAATATAGCAGAATGTAACCAAGATGGTATGGTCACTCACCTAGAGCCAGACATCAGGGAGAGTGAACTCATGTGGGTCTTAGGAAACATTACTATGAACAAAGCTGGGGAAGGTGGGGGTGACAGAATTCAAGCTGAGCTATTTAAAATCCTAAAAGATCATGCTGTTAAAGTGCTGCACTCAATATTCCAGCAAATTTGGAAAACTCAGCAGTGGCCACAGGACTAGAAAAGGTCAGTTTTCATTCCAATTCCAAAGAAGGGAAATGCCAAAGAATGTTCAAGCTACCATACAATTGCACTTATTTCACATGCTAGCAAGGTTATGCTCAAAATTGTTCAACGTAGGCATCAGCGGTACATGAATCAAGACCTTCAAGATATACAAGCTGGGCTTAGAAAAGGCAGAGGAATCAGAAATCAAATTGCCAACATTCGTTGGATCATGGAAAAGCAAGGGAATTCCAGGAAAAAAAAAAAAAAAAAAACTTCTGCTTCATTGACTATGCTAAAGCTTTTGATTGCGGAAAATTTTTAAAATGATGGAAGTAACAAATCACCTTACCTATGGCAACAGTTAGAATTGGACATATAACATGACTGATTCCAATTTGGAAAAAGAGTGCAACAAGGTCGTATATTATCACCCTGCTTATTTTACTTATGTGCAAAAACTATCATGTGAAAGACTGAGCTGGATGAATCACATGTTGTAATGAAGACTGCCAGGAGAAATATCAACAACCTCAGATATGCAAATAAAACCACGCTAATGGCAGAAAATGAAGAGGAAGTGAAAAGGCTTTTGATGAAGGTGAAAAAGGAGAGGGGGGAAAGCTGGCATGAAATTAAATATTCAAAAAACTAAGATTATGGCATCTGGTCCCATCACTTCATAGCAAATAGATGAGGGAAAAGAGGAAGCAGTGACCGATTTTATTTTCTTGGGCTCCAAAATCACTTTGGACAGTGACTGCAGCCATGAAGTTAAAAGACACTTGTTCCTTGGAAGGAAAGATATGAAAAACCTGTACTGTGCTGTGTTTAATTTGTCAGTCATGCCCAACTCTTTGTGACCCCAGGGACTGTAGACCGGCAAACTCCTGTCCATATGGATTCTCCAGGCAAGAATACTTGAGTGAGTTGCCATAACCTCCTCCAGGGGAACTTCCCCACCCAGGGATCGAACTCAGGTGTCCTACATTGATAGAGGATTCTTTACCATCTGAGCCATCATGGAAGCCCGATGACCAGTCTAGTCAGTCAGTCAGTTCAGTCACTCAGTCATGTCTGACTCTTTGTGAGCCCATGAACTGCAGCATGCCAGGCCTCCCTGTCCATTACCAAATCCCAGAGTCCACTCAAACCCATGTCCATTGAGTCTATGATGCCATCCAACGATCTCATCCTCTCTCGTCCCCTTCTCCTCCTGCCTTCAATCTTTCCCAGTATAAGGGTCTTTTCAAATGAGTCAGCTCTTCACATTAAGGTGGCCAAAGTATTGGAATTTCAGCTTCAACATCAGTCCTTCCAATGAAAACCCAGGACTGATCTCCTTTTGGATGGACTGGTTGGACCTCCTTGCAGTCCAAGGTACTCTCAAGGGTCTTCTCCAACAAAAGAGTTCAAAAGCATCAATACTCCTGTGTTCAGCTTTCTTTATAGTCCAACTATCACATCCATACATGACCACTGGAAAAACCAAAGCCTTGACTAGACAGACCTTTGTTGACAAAGTAATGTCTCTGCTTTTCAATATGCTGACTAGGTTGGTCATAACTTTCCTTCCAAGGAGTAGCATCTTTTAATTTGATGGCTGCAATCACAATATGCAGTGATTTTGGACCCTAGAAAGATAAAGTCATCCACTGTTTCCACTGATTCCCCATCTATTTGCCATGACATGGTGGGATGGAATGTCATGATCATAGTTTTCTGAATGTTGAGCTTTAAGCCAACTTTTTCACTCTCCTCTTTCACTGTCATCAAGAAGCTCTTTAGTTCTTCTTCACATTCTGCCATAAAGGTGGTGTCATCTGCGTATCTGAGGTTGTTGGTAATTTTCCCAGCAATCTCGATCCCAGCTTTTGCTTCCTCCAGTCCAACGTTTCTCATGATGTACTCTGCATATAAGTTAAACAAGGAGGGTGACAATATACAGCCTTGACGTACTCCTTTTCCTATTTGGAACCAGTCTGTTGTTCCATGTCCAGTTCTAACTGTTGCTTCCTGATCTGCATACAGATTTCTCAAGAGGCAGGTCGGGTGGTCTGGTATTCCCATCTGTTTCACAATTTTTCAGTTTATTGTGATCCACACAGTCAAAGGCTTTGGCACAGTCAATAAAGCAGAAATAGATGTTTTTTCTGGAACTCTCTTGATTTTTTGATGATCCAGCAGATGTTGGCAATTTGATCTCTGGTTCCTCTGCCTTTTCTAAAACCAGCCTGGCTTGGAGAATTTTGAGCATTACTTTACTAGCGTGTTAGATGAGTGCAATTCTGTGGTACTTTGAGCATTCTTTGGCATTGTCTTTCTTTGGGATTAGAATGAAAACTGTCCTTTTCCAGTCCTGTGGCCACTGCTGAGTTTTCCGATTTTGCTAGCATATTGAGTGGAGCACTTTCACAGCATCATCTTTCAGGATTTGAAATAGCTCAACTCTAATTCCATCACCTCCACTAGCTTTGTTCACAGTGATGCTTCCTAAGGCCCACTTGACTTCGCATTCCAGGATGTCTGGCTCTAGGTGAGTGATCACACCATCGTGATTATCTGGATCATGAACATCTTTTTTGTACAGTTCTTCTGTGTATCCTTGCCACCTTTTCTTAATATCTTCTGCTTCTTTTATGTTCATACCATTTCTGTCCTTTATCGAGCCCATCTTTGCAGGAAATATTCCCTTGGTATCTCTGATTTTCTTGAAGAGATCTCTAGTCTTTCACATTCTATTGCTTTCCTCTATTTCTTTTCACTGATTGCTGAGGAATGCTTTCTTATCTCTCCTTGCCATTCTTTAGAACTCTGCATTCAAATGGGTATATCTATCCTTTTCTCCTTTGCTTTTTGCTTCCCTTCTTTTCACAGCTATTTGTAAGGCCTCCTCAGACAGCCATTTTGCTTTTTTGCATTGCTTTTTCTTGGGGATGGTCTTGTTTCCTATCTCCGGTACAATGCCACAAACCTCTGTCCATAGTTCATCAGGCACTCTATCAGATCTAGTCCTTTAAATCTATTTCTCACTTCCACTGTATAGTCATAAGGGATTTGATTTATGTCATACCTGAATGGTCTAGTGATTTTCTTCACTTTTTTTCATTTTCAGTCTGAATTTGGCAATAAGGAGCTCATGATCTCAGCCACACTCAGGTCCCAGTCTTATTTTTGCTGACTGTATAGAGCTTCTCCATCTTTGGCTGGAAAAAAATATAATCAGATATTGGTGTTGATCATCTGGTGATGTCCATATGTAGAGTCTTCTCTTGTGTTTTTGGAAGAAGGTGTTTGCTATGACCAGTGCAATCTCTTGGCAGAACTCTATTAGCCTTTGCCCTGCTTCATTCTGTACTCCAAGGCCAAATTTGCCTGAAAAATCTAGAAACTCCATTACAAAGCAAAGACATTACTTTGCTGACAAAGGTCCATATAGTCAAAAGTATGGTTTTGCCATTAGTTGTGTACAGAGAAGAGAGTTGTAACATAAAGAAGACTGAGCATTGAAGAACGGATGCTTTTGAACTGTGGTCTTCAAGTAGACTCTTGAGAATCCCTTGGAATACTAGGAGATCTATCAATCCTAAAGAAAACCAACCCTGAATATTCAGTGGAAGGCCTGATGCTGAAGCTGGAGCTCCAGTACTTTGGCTACCTAATGTGAAGAGCCAACTCATTGGAAAAGATCCTGATGGTGGGAAAGATGGAAGTCAAAAGGAGAAGGGGTTGGCAGAGAATGAGATGGTTAAATGGGATCACCAACTCAATGGACATGAATTTGATGAAGTCCAGGGGATAGTGGAGGACAGAGGAGCCTGGTGTGCTACAGTCCATTGGATTGCAATGAGTCAGACATGACTTACTAACTGAACAACCGCAATATCAACAATGGTGGAATTGGCTTGTTATACATGATTTAAAGAAGGCAATTTTAGATGGTAAAATATGCAAGTGTTTCTTTGATCTTTTTTTTTTTTCAAGAATATTGCTCTATGACTTTCTAGAATCTACTATTAGTAATCTAAAACAAAACTAATGAAACTGCATGTTGACTTATCCTTTCCTCTGAGAAGTTAGGGAGATACCAAATTAATATGAGGTGCTTAATATTATGACCTGTGGCATAAATTTTTTATTTGGAAACTTACATGTGCATTTTCATTAACTCCTGGACATGAAACAAAGATACCTTATAAAGACATCAATGCTCTTAATAATTGACAGATGAAAAACTCCATAACTATCATGCATAAGGGTGAATTATATTTTATGTTCACAGACTCTTATTAACTAAGTAGTTGGATAAATATAGGTGAAGTGATTCATTTGGCCAAGAGATAGTTCATTTTCTTCGTCTCTCTTATAAATGTCCACCTCAAACCGGCTTTCCCACACACACTCCCATCCCTAAACAGTTTCTCCTGAATCAAATTCAACATTCTAAGTCTAAAGTAATGAACTCCTAAATTACAGCTGACCCTTGAGTACTAACAATAAAGATGGAAACCCAGCTCAGGAACAGATCCTTGAGAGTTATCTGAGGGTCAGAAGGTTAAAAGTAATGTAATAAAACACTAAAAAATATGCTAACAATCAGCTAGGAAAAGTGAACAAATGACTACAGGGAGACAAATCAGTTGACACACTATTGATCAAACCCTAGTCCTCAGTGAAAACAGAAAATATAATTGATATAGCTGAAATTCTCACTCTTACTTTAAAACATGTCCCTAAAGACAGAAAGTACACGTGCCAGCTAATTCAATGAAAGGTATTTATACATTTATTAATGTTGCCTTTTCTCAGAAGTAGGTACAAAAGAATTTGCTCTCAATGGATTGACTAGTATATATTTGCAGTTTCTTCTTTGGGGACAAGTAAAGAACACCAGGGAGAAGGCAATGGCAACCCACTCCAGTACTCTTGCCTGGAAAATCCCATGGAAGGAGGAGCCTGGTAGGCTGCAGTCCATGGGGTCGCTAGGAGTCAAACACGACTGAGTGAGTTCACTTTCACTTTTCATTTTCATGAATTGGAGAAGGAAATGGCAACCTACTCCAGTGTTCTTGCCTGGAAAATCCAAGGGATGGGGGAGCCTGGTGGGCTGCTCTCTCTGGGGTCGCACAGATTGGGACACGACTGAAGTGACTTAGCAGCAGACACAGCAGCACAGAACACCAGAATTCAATGTAATTCTCTTACTACTAAGAATCTGCATACATATATCTAATTTACTATGAGGTAAAAAGCTTACATATTTTTGTATTTAAGAAAAAAAAATCTCAGTGTTATCCCTGTAATCAGTCAGCCTTCAGTAGAAAAGTTAACTGAATGAAATAATCTTAGTTTTAGAAATTTATGATTAGAGTCACAGAGGGCTATTTTCTAATATGCTATTATAATATTTAATTACATATGCCAATAAATTTCATTATGTGAGTGAAATAATAGCAAGTCTACTCAAATGAGCTGATGATGGAAAGTGGACATACAAAATATGGTATGAAAATTATCATAAAACGTAACTGCAAAAGGCACTATGGTTTTTCAGTGCAGATTGTTGGCAGAGCCAAGTTGCATTAAGAATATACTAAATAAATATCAGTCAATTAGAGCACAATTTAAAATATGAGTTTAATTGTAATGATAATTATTCATTAGTGTATTGATGAAGATTCAATCATCTAAGTAATAGTAGTGTTTTATACAGGTATAGTGCTTTTTAAAAAATATCAAATGAATTTCCATATTATTTAACCTTTCTTTGTTCCAGTTTCTACCTCTGAAAAAATGATAGAACTTACACATAGAATTGGTGTATTAAGATAAACATTTTTGTAGATTATTAGGGACAATGTATAGAACTGTACACACTCAAATACTATTTTATAAATTTATTATTATGTTTTATTTTTTTGCTGTCATGTTTCAGCAGCATGACTTTTCATAAGGCTTAAGCATAATTATGATTCCTACTTTTTTTTTTAATGAGGGAAGGAAGAAAATGAAGACTCTGAGTTTAAATGACTTGGCCAAGTGTATGCATTGAGTCAGGTGCAGAACTATCATTAGAACTCAAGATGTGCTGTCTCACATTCAAATGCTCTTTC
This sequence comes from Bubalus kerabau, assembly GCF_029407905.1. NCBI lineage: Eukaryota > Metazoa > Chordata > Mammalia > Artiodactyla > Bovidae > Bubalus > Bubalus kerabau. Next base: position 53,168,039 of record NC_073647.1, on the reverse strand, counting down.
TGCTATGCCTCTGTATAATTATGATGAGAACATCTTGACTTTACATCAGAACCACAAATCCATTTCCACAACTATTATATAGATGTAGTTGCTAAACAATATCTATCATAGGATATCTAAAAACTAATGAGACAGGAAGAGGAAAAAAAAAAGAAAAGTGCATGCAATGCATCCACTTTCACTTGAATAACACATGTAAATGCTGAATACCCAAGACTTCCATGGGGAATAAAATATTTAGAATCAAATTCTTCAGGCTAGATGATAGTCAAAAATCTGTCATGGATATTAGAACTAATTATATATGGTTGGACAAAATGTTCATTTGAGTTTTTCTGTAATATCATATGGAAAAGCCCAAATGAACTTTTTGACCAATCCAATATAAGTTCATGAGAACTAGGCAAAAGTAAACATTGAAAAATACATTTAAAATACCAAAAAAATAATAACACATGCTGTTAATAATGATGATATTTGTTAAAATTAAAGAATAAGGGGGAATCTCTTTACATTATAATTTGAATTTTTATGATTAATTTTAGAAAAATTTATTCTCTGAGTACTATTTCCACTTGGTCAAAATATCAATGCACTGTAAACTATATTTTAAAATAAAAGTGCATGAAGTGAAATGAATTATCATCTTAAACAGTAAAATGAAACAATATAATATATCCATCCTGAATTATGAAGTACATAAAGAAATGAGTGCATATACACAGACAAAGCAAATATATTTGGAACATACAAAATATCTTTCAGCATTTAAAAATTTTATCAGCATAATAAAATTATATATATTTTAACTGATGCTTAAACTCCATATTTAAAGATATTTTTTTTTCTGTTGACCATATCTTAAAGTAGCATAAATTTGTGTGTTTAATTTGGCAAAGAAAATCCATATTATTTACAAGCTCACAAAGACTGTTATCTTGGATTATTTTGTTAGGCATGTATACAGCATATATGGTTTACAGATCCTTTTAAATGAAAATATAGAAAAATGGAATTATATTGTTAATGTGCCCTCAGACAACATCCTGAATATGCTTACATTGTCAGAGGAGAAAAATGAATAATTAAATTCATAGATAATTTGAAAGTAACTATTGTAAGTCAAATAAATGTCTAAAGGGTTACGTTAATATCTAAAGGTTAATTATACACAACTTGGAAAAAGTATTCAGTGATATAAGACATACACATGATTAAATACCTTTCCAAGATATCATTTCACTTAAAATACTAAAAATGTGTTTGAAGCAAGCAGTTGAAATTACAATGTTTTATGAAAAATGAAAAGGCAGAAATTCTTAAAACAAATTTGTTTTAAAATGAGACATGCACCACGATTATGATTTGTCTTGATTTGTACTGTACCTTTCTTTAGTCCAGGAATGAAAGCTAAAATGAGAGTTTAGAAAAGTTATATACAATTGAATATATTATTTTATTCCCAATACATTATATTAACTAAATATAAAATTGTAATATATTGCAAAATATTTTCAGCTTCATTTTACATAGAATGTGATGACCGATATATATAAGGTGGAATACTGATAAATCATAAAGTATTTGTCTCCTGTAATATGTTTTCTAAAATCTGACCAAGCCTATGGTATATGCTGGCCTCTTAGGAATTAATGGTTGATTCTTCCCCTAGAGGCAATGTATTGTTGAACTTAACATTTTGCAAGAACTCAGTAGATTTTCTAGCTTCTTTGCCTATGATAACAAAGTATAGCCCTTTATTTAAATTTCATTTTTATCTCATAGAAACTCCTACAGGAAAAGTATTGACTTTTTAAGGAAAACATTGACTTCACAGGTTGCTTTTCCTCCAAATCTGATGTCGAATATATGACGGAAAAAAAAAAAACAAAAAACAAAAAATCAACAGACACTAACATTAGATGACCCGACAGAAGTATTTTTCTTGGTTAAGACACATTTTCTACAATATAACTATTTTCTCTACTAAAATTTCATTTATTTCTCACAACTAGAAATGGGGAATTCAAGATCATTATATCAACACTTGTTATCCAGATAAATTCTGATTGCATTTTTAAGTGACTTCCTTCAAAACACTGTGAGATCATGCTTGATCAAGAACAAATAGCATAGTCTATTTTTAAACAAAATAATTACATATTTATAAACACTTCTATATGTGTTGATCTGAACAAATAAATCTCAGATTTATTCTTTGTAAAATTTTAAAGCTAATAGTAAAAATGACTTTCTAATACATTCAATAACATGAATCTAAAACAAAAAATTTAAACATTTTGAACTTGTTTAAAACCCAATTTGAATAAAATTTGAATATTATAAAATAAAATACATATGAAATGGAGAGAAGGAATATGTCAGAGGCAGAAAAATAGAAGTGAAAATAATGTTTCTATGTAATAATAGGGACTAGAGAGAATTGCACAACATTTTAAGTGTCATTGACATATATATTGCAAATTTATTTTTCATCGTAAGTTATTTAATCTGTAAGCAATGTAATTTAACTGTAGTACAAGCCGAAACAGAAAGGAAAAAAAATATAGCAGTGATTTCACAAGACATTTTAGGTAGGATTGATCTTCAAAATAATATCCCCCAACCCAGAACCAGTCAAATAATATAGTTCAATCATAAGTCTCTCTCTCTCCCTCTCCCTCTCTCACACACACACAAAATATTTTTTATTTATTATTGGAATTAATAATTAATTCCTATAATATATTTTTTTAAAAATCCCTTTAATATTTAAATGTAGAGTTTTAAATGTACTGGAGAGATAAAGAAAGGCTGCCTTAAGCAGAGAAGTAATAAAGTGCTTGTTTTCATTTTTAAGACTGCAATTTAAATGTGGTCCAGAACTTAGCCATTAAAATCCTTTCCAACCTGGTAACTGAAAAGATGAGAAAAAAAGTTAATGTGATGGGTCTAGAGTCAGAATTTCTAAGGGTAAGGAGGTACAAATAAAAGAAGCAAAACAAGTGACATGACAACAATGAAAAAGAAAACAAACACATTTTTAAAACCTATCCCAGGAGATATTTAGCTCCCAAGCTGAAAAGTGAAAATGGGTTTATAAACCAGGAAAGTCAAATATAGATCAATTTTCCTTTAAATTCAGGACAATAAGCAGATTCTGAATAAAATTTTCAGGACCGACTCTGTAAAGACACTTTAATTCATCACACAAAAAAAATAGTAAAAAAAGGAAACATTTTCTCCCTCTAAAGCAATATAAGTACTCAGATGCTAACACAGAAATTAATAGATACATACATTATAATTATGAAAAGTCTTACACAGAATAAAGTCCATCTCCAAATGTATCTTTAAAATTAAATTGCTTCTAAATGCTTAAAAGTTTATCATTGATATTTTTGAAGTATTCACATTCATTGAGATTTTTTAAAGATCAAAATATAAGCATAGTCCTTATCATTTGAGACACTAGACTCAATGCAAATCACCATGACTGAAACGAATATTTATCTTAATCCAACCAAAGTTATATTATGAATGATTCTATCATTTATATGTCACTTAAAATTAAATTTTACTAATAAATAAAGTGAATATATATAACAAGCTAAATTTGCTTTCATCAAGAAAATTATTTTCAGATTATGAAATATTCTGGATTGAATTTAATAATAAATGTATCAATGTATTAATAAATGTATTAATAAATTTGAATGCATTTTATGGATCATTATTTTTACTTACACAAATACAATAATCACATAACAAACACCCTCTTCCAACAACACAAGAGAAGACTCTATACATGGACATCACCAGATGGTCAACACCGAAATCAGATTGATTATATTCTTTGCAGCCAAAGATGGAGAAGCTCTATACAGTCAGCAAAAACAAGACGAGGAGCTGACTGTGGCTCAGATCATGAACCCCTTATTACCAAATTCAGACTTAAATTGAAGAAAGTAGGGAAAACCACTAGACCATTCAGGTATGACCTAAATCAAATACCTTATGATTATACAGTGGATGAGACATAGATTTAAGGGCCTAGATCTGATAGATAGAGTGACTGATGAGCTATGGAATAAGGTTCATGACATTGTACAGGAGACAGGGATCAAGACCATCCCCATGGAAAAGAAATGAAAAAAGCAAAATGGCTATCTGGGGAGGCCTTACAAGCTGTGAAAAGAAGAGAAGGGAAAAGCAAAGGAGAAAAGGAAAGATATAAACATCTGAATGCAGAGTTCCAAAGAATAGCAAGAAGAGATAAGAAAGCCTTCCTCAGCAATCAATGCAAAAAAAATAGAGGAAAACAACAGAATGGCAAAGACTAGAGATCTCTTCAAGAAAATCAGAGAAACCAAAGGAACATTTCATGCAAAGGTGGGCTCGATGAAGGACAGAAATGGTATGGACCTAACAGAAGCAGAAGATATTAAGAAGAGATGGCAAGAATACAAAGAAGAACTGTACAAAAAAGATCTTCATGATCCAGATAATCACGATGGTGTGATCACTGATCTAGAGCCAGACATCCTGGAATGTGAAGTCAAGTGGGCCTTAGAAAGCATTACTATGAACAAAGCAAGTGGAGGGGATGGAATTCCAGTTGAGCTATTGCAAATCCTGAAACATGATGCTGTGAAAGTGCTGCACTCAATATGCCAGCAACTTTGGAAAACTCAGCAGTGGCCACAGGAATGGAAAAGGTCAGTTCTCATTCCAATCCCAAAGAAAGGCAGTGCCAAAGAATGCTCAAACTACCACACAATTGCACTCATCTCACATGCTAGTAAAGTAATGCTTAAAATTCTCCAAGCCAGGCTTCAGCAATATGTGAACCGTGAACTTCCTGATGTTCAAGCTGGTTTTAGAAAAGGCAGAGGAACCAGAGATCAAATTGCCAACATCCGCTGGATCATGGAAAAAGCAAGAGAGTTACAGAAAAACATCTATTTCTGCTTTATTGACTATGCCAAAGCCTTTGACTGTGTGGATCACAATAAACTGTGGAAAATTCTGAAAGAGATGGGAATACCAGGCCACCTGATCTGCCTCTTGAGAAATCTGTATGCAGGTCAGGAGGCAACAGTTAGAACTGGACATGGAACAACAGACTGGTTCCAAATAGGAAAAGGAGTTCGTCAAGGCTGTATATTGTCACCCTGTTTATTTAACTTATATGCAGAGTACATCATGAGAAACACTGGAATGGAAGAAACACAAGCTGGGATCAAGATTGCCAGGAGAAATCTCAATAACCTCAGATATGCAGATGACACCACCCTTATGGCAGAAAGTGAAGAGGAACTAAAAAGCCTCTTGATGAAAGTGAAAGTGGAGAGTGAAAAAGTTGGCTTAAAGCTCAACATTCAGAAAATGAAGATCATGACATCCGGTCCCATCACTTCATGGCAAATAGATGGGTAAACAGTGGAAACAGTGTCAGACCTTATTTTTCAGGGCTCCAAAATCACTGCAGATAGTGACTGCAGCCATGAAATTAAAAGATGCTCACTCCTTGGAAGGAAAGTTATGACCAACCTAGATAGCATATTCAAAAGCAGAGACATTACTTTGCCAACAAAGGTTCGTCTAGTCAAGGCTATGGTTTTTCCTGTGGTCATGTATGGATGTGAGAGTTGGACTGTGAAGAAGGCTGAGCACTGAAGAATTGATGATTTTGAACTGTGGTGTTGGAGAAGACTCTTGAGAGTCCCTTGGACTACACGGAGATCCAACCAGTCCATTCTAAAGGAGATCAGCCCTGGGATTTCTTTGGAAGGAATGATGCTAAAGCTAAAACTCCAGTACTTTGGCCACCTCATGTGAAGAGTTGACTCATTGGAAAAGACTCTGATGCTGCCATGGATTGGGGGCAAGAGGAGAAGGGGACAACAGAGAATGAGATGGATGTATGGCGTCACTGACTCGATGGACATAAGTCTGAGTGAACTCTGGGAGTTAGTGATGGACAGGGAGGCCTGGCGTGCTGCGATTCATGGGGTCGCAAAGAGTCGGACATGACTGATTGACTGATCTGATCTGATGTGCTTACTTTGAAATATAATTTTTAATACATTTTCTAAATTTTTACTAGAAGAAATATCGTAATTCATAAAGTAATATAAATAAATAATAAAAATATGAATTACTAGGATTCTTGCACTACAAGGTTTAAATTAAGTAAACATGAAATTTACAGTAAAAATTGTAGCTCCTACTTGTCACATAAACATTACAAAAATTTATCATGAAAACAATACCAAAACATGTTCTTTACTCTATACAATCATATTCTATTAGTTCCTTCAAAATATTAGCACAAATGTTTAAATACCCAATATGCACTAGACACGTCTAGCTAAATTTGAAAAAAATATTGATAAATAGATACTGTTTGAATAGCTTAAATGTCAACAGAGCTCACCACAAATTTGATGGTGTTGGCTTAATGTTTGTTGATCAAGTATCAAGCACCAATCTATAACTGCCATTTACTTCAACAAAGGAGTAGTACTTGCAGTTGTTTTATCATGTATACTTTTTTTAAAGTCACAAAATAAAGCTACTTTATCAAAATCTTAAAAGTTCATCATTTTGAAGGTAAATAAGGTTTGAAAACATGTTTAAAGACATTCATTTGGAGGTAATCAAATATCTTTGCTACTATAGTCAACTGAAGGATACTGTTTTCAATAAGTATTAAATATTTATTTATTAGATACATCACTATGTCTCAGTACATCACAGTGTTTCTGAAAGAGATGGGACTACCAGATCACCTGACCTGCCTCTTGAGAAACCTATATGCGGGTCAGGAAGCAACAGTTAGAACTGGACATGGAAAAACGGACTGGTTCCAAATAGGAAAAGGAGCACGTCAAGGCTGTATATTTGTCACCCTGCTTATTTAACTTATATGCAGAATACATCATGAGAAATGCTGGGCTGGAAGAAGCACAAGCTGGAATCAAGATTGCCAGGAGAAATATCAATGACCTCAGATATGCAGGTGAAACCACCCTTATGGCAGAAAGTGAAGAGGAACTAAAGAGCCTCTGAAAGTGAAAGAGGAGAGTGAAAAAGTTGGCCTAAAGCTCAACATTCAGAAAATGAAGAACATGGCATCCGGTCCCATCACTTCATGGCAAATAGATAGGGAAACAGTGGAAACAGTGTCAGACTTTATTTTTGGGGACTCCAAAATCACTGCAGATGGTGATTGCAGCCATGAAATTAAAAGATGCTTACTCCTTGGAAGGAAAGTTATGACCAACCTAGATAACATATTGAAAAACAGAGATATTACTTTGCCAACAAAGTTCTGTCTAGTCAAAGCTATTTTTTTTTTCCAGTGGTCATGTATGCATGATAGTTGGACTGTGAAGAAAGCTGAGCACCAAAGAATTGATGCTTTTGAACTGTGGTGTTGGAGAAGACTCTTGAAAGTTCCATGGACTGCAAGGAGATCCAACCAGTCCATCCTAATGGAGACCAGTCCTGGGTGTTCAATGGAAGGACTGATGCTGAGGCTGAAACCCCAATACTTCGGCCACCTCAGACAAAGAGTTGACTCATTGAAAAAGACTCTGATGCTGGGAGGGATTGGGGGCAGGAGGAGAAGGGGACGATAGAGGATGAGATAGCTGGATGGCATCCCCGACTCGATGCACATGAGTTTGGTTGACCTCCAGGAGTTGGTGATTGATAGGAAGCCCTGCGTGCTGTGATTCATGGGGTAACAAAGAATCGGACACGACTGAGCGCCTGAACTGAACTGAATATAGCGAAAAATCTGATATATCAAGATTCAATTCACCTAAAACCTAATATGTAATATATATGCTAAGTTATTATGGACTAACTTTTGAGAACAGGTTCTTCCTATATTTTCTTATGCCAAGCCACATGGTCATGGAATATAGTAGAATCAGTATATATAATGTACTTAAAAATTGTAATGCCAAATTAACGCGCCAATATCTAGTTTTCTTTGAATAATGTTAATTTTAAAACATTCTACAAGATGTGCCAAAAGGTCCAATTCTTCTTGTTGTATAATTCAAATCACCTCAATGCATCTCCTCGTGATTGCAAAACTAATAAGCTACAGCGTTATTGTACTTATGTAGATTGCATAATGTCTGAACCACAAAATAGAAGTTCAAATCACATTTTATGTTCATATCATGTGAAACATTAAGGCTACAGATGCAAAAGCTGCAAGGTGATTAGTATATTGTGTATCTTACAACAAAAGCACTATTGCCAATATACATTTCTCATCTCTGTATATTAAAATTTCTATCCATGTATCTTTTGGGCAAAGAAAAAAAATTCACTGTAATTTTTTTTAAAAAATTGTACAGACTTTTCCCAACCTCAAAAACATAAACAGACAAAACTCTCAGGAAAACTGAAACATGAAGAACTCTGAACTTTTCAAGAGAGCAAAAGTGGGAATATAAATGATTTCATAGTTCATTGAAAGGTCCTATCAAGGCCCTAGTTACATTATTTTGAGAAATATATGAAGCAGTTTTGAAAATAATGTAAATATAAATGATCTTGAGAAATTCCAAAAACAGAGGCCTGAGGGCTGGATATATTATTTTTTCATCTGGCAAAGAAAATACAAAAAAATAAATATTTCTGAAATATGTCTCTAAGCTCTCCAAAATGTTTGAGACAATTGCAGCTCTCAAACATTTCACATCTTTTAACACTCAATCTGGAGAAGGCAATGGCACCCCATTCCAGTACTCTTGTCTGGAAAATCCTATGGTAGGCTGTAGTCCATGGGGTCGCTAAGAGTTGGACACGACTGAATGACTTCACTTTCACTTTTCACTTTCATGCATTGGAAAAGGAAATGGCAACCCACTCCAGTATTCTTCCTGGAGAATCCCAAGGATGAAGGAGCCTGGTGGGCTGCTGTCTCTGGGGTAGCACAAAGTTGGACATGACTGAAGAGACTTAGCAGCAGCAGAAGCAGCAACGCTCAATCTGTTCTTTAGTGAATGAATTCTAAATTAAGACCATTTTAAAATAGGACATGATGGTGTATCTGGGTTTTGGGTCCATAGAGAAATTGATTTTTAAAGCATGTCACTTTGCTTGATTTAATGCATACAAAATATATGCCTCCAAGGTATAATACTATACAATTTGTACAGTACTAGAGGATTTAATTTTTTAATCTTTTCTTTGTAAAATTTAATATGATTTGCTTTTAATCAGTTTATCCAATTTTAGAAGTTTTATGTGGCTTGTCAACAACCTATATGAGTTGCACACAGAAAAATAAGAGATAAACCTTGATTACATCTAGAGACATGTGCTATAATATAATAAAATTTTTCTTTAAAAAGAAGTTACTTTTTAGATTAAAAAGCTTTTGAAACTTTTCTCTCATATTTTCAACAACCTGTTTGTTTGATAACAAAGTAATTAAAAATTTGCCGTAGTAGGAAGAAAATAGTAGGTAATTAAAATCTCTATATTGCATAAGTGTACAAGATATCAGGGAATGGCTTTTACTAAAACACTTAAAGTTCATATTTCATTAGTGGAAATCAATTTTGTGAATTATACAGAGTACTTTGTCATTGTATATATACATATATGCATTTTTTAAAATATTAGGCTTTGCATACCGTTTAAGGTACAGGTTAAAGACAAAGATATTTCACTGGAGAAACATTTATGCTATATGAACATCTATATTTATATTATAAATATATTATGGATATTTCTTATTACATATGCATATATATATTTAATATATGAAATAGAAAACCAGAAAAGGATATAGTTAATAAAATAACTATTTCAAAAATATCTGCCTTAATTCTATTTTGGGCACAGGTTGGTACATTTTCATACACAGAAGCATGGTTTTTAAAAATCCATAAGAAATATGAACTAATTTCTATAAAATTCTACCTTTCACAATCAATAAATATTATATAGTTCTCTAGAACAATGTTCTATTAATTTCACTTTAAAATTCTCTGCAAAATGAGAAAGACAGTGAACATTATTAATTGATGGTATTATTTTTCCCAGTGCATCAATTTAGAGAGATGTATCTGGATGTACTACTTAGAAAATGTGAAATAAACTGGTTACTTTATAATGTATCTCAATATTTACATATCACATAATCTGCAACTCCCACGGACTGTAGCCCACTAGACTCCTCTGTCCATGGGATTCTTCAGACAGGAATACTGGAGTGGTTTGCCATTACCTTCTCCAGATCACATATTTAAGGCAAAAATGAAAGAAAAAGTATGGTATTCAAAGTGCCATCTGACTTGATGATTCTCTTTATGAATATGTTTTCATCTTCTCATATGCTATGTCAGCACTTAGGAAGTTGTGATTTCTTGTAATCACAGTGAGTTAATACCAGTTTAATCATAGTACCAAGTTGATATTTTTAAATAATGGGAAACTTTTCGTTTATTTTCTATTTCTTTCTCTCTATATTTTACTGAGACTTCTGTGATGATAGTACAGAACACAAGCTTTGGCAGAAACTTTCATTATTGGAACTAACTGGCTATTCACATGTTGAATATTAATATTTGCAGAAAGGAGTTAACGTTGAAACAATAGGTCATTTCTAAAAAAAAATAGTCTCAGGGTAGTTTTATTTTTTAACTATTTGTAACATTATATTCAAGAAAAAAAAATGAAAAGTAAATGTATTGTGTTGTGCTCAGCAATTCAGTTGTGTCCAACTGTTTGTGACCCCATGGACTGTAGCCCCCCAGGTTCCTCTGTCCAAGGGATTATCCCAGAAGGAATACTAGAGTGGGGTGCCATTTCCTACTCCAGGGGATCTTCCTGACTCAGGGATCAAATTTGTATCTCCTGCATCGGCAGGAGAAATCTTTACCACTGAAATGCTTGGGAAGCCATAAATGTATTGGAAGACCTATATTTCCATTAGGACAGTTAAAAAAAAGGAAATAAAATCCAAATTCATGTTTGTTTAATATTAAAACAAACATTTTTTAGATCTAAATCCTTTTAAAATTAAGTGTTTAATGGAAAATCCACACATAATTAATATTCATAAGTTTATTTAGTTTTATATTTCAAATGTCAAAGGATCAGTGTTTTTGCCTGGAGAATCCCAGGGATGGCAGAGCCTGGTGGGCTGCCTTCTATGGGGTCGCACAGAGTCGGACACGACTGACGCAACTTAGCAGCAGCAAACCTGACATATGGAAATCTGGCTATAGATTTTAGGAGTAAGCAAGATATTTTCCATGTGATGAAACCCTGGGTAAATATTGTGGAGAACTAATCTTTCTAGATGATACATTGATAAATATTTTATGGCAACAAAGAACAAAAAGTAAAAGACAGTGTCACAAAAATGAAAAAGAGAAAAGAAGTAGAAGTAAGTAATTTCAAACTGAATTTAATAAAAGTTTACATGCACAGGAAGAGGAGGAGTATGAAGGATTTATGTTACCAGTCTGACAGATTAATTGACTGCATAAGACATGCTAAAATGTTTTTTGAATAAACCAAATGCTATCTGCCTTAGAAATCATCTGCACCTCATGATTAGAAGGCACAGATTCAAAGTAATGACTTTTTAAATACTGAAAAAATGCATATTATATTTTGGTATTTTCAAAATAAAAGTATGTCACCTAAGATTAAAATATTGCCTAAGATCTACTTTTTACATAATAAGAAAGGAAACATATCTTTCATACAGATATACATTTGATTCTGTATTTGCATGAGATCCTAAGAATTAATCTCTCCCTTTACTTAGTTAAGTTTCTTGAGACAAAATGATAATGTTTCTGCTAGTTAGGGTAGGGAACCAACATACAAATTGTGTCAAATATGTAAATTAGCATTGCTAAGAAGCTGACTGAAATTTGGTCTAAGAGAAACTAAAACATGACCAACCAAGCCATTTATTTAAAATGTATGCCAATCCTATAATCCTCTAATGCTCATTACACTCAGATGAACCATTATGACACAGAATGTGTAAGAAGGGACATTCTACAATATTCTTTCTAGCCCCTGATCCCTAAGTAGCAGTATTTTCCTGTTCTGTTTCTATGCTTGTACTGGATCATGCAGAGAAGTAACCGGTGTTCACTCATTTTGCACAGTTAAAACTCACTGAAAAAATTCTAAAAGTGATTCTACAGTATTTTCTTAAATAAAACAAAATAAAATTAAATTTGTATTTGTATTTCATTAAATTAAATTCAAGTTTTACAAGTACTTTTGTTTGTAAAAATTAAAGGGAAATTTCGTAATTAAATTAAATATCCAAACCACAATGTATGTTTCTAATAACAGAACGATCTGATCTTTTCCCTGTAATTTGAAACATTATATCTGAATTTCAAATGTGAAGAGAAAGATAAACATACTCATATTTTAAATAATAAATACTACTTGATCTAAATAAGGTCTAAGAATAGAGTGCTTTTCCTACTAAAAGTTGTTTTGTTTTGCTTTCTTTTTTCTTTTTTTTTTTTTTTTACAATACAGATTTTTCCTTCAGATTGACTAAGTTAAGTAAGAATTTGATATGTGGTTTTGAACTAAATATGCATACATTTCTATTTTTTTTAACTTTATTTCCTATAAACAAAGCTAATCCATCATTCAGAGACCCAGGTTTGATCCCTGGGTGGGGAAGATCCCCAGAGAAAGGAATGGCGATGCACTCCAGTATTCTTGCTTGGAGAATTCCATGGACAGAGGAACCTGGCTGGGCTACAGTCCATGGGGTCACACAAAGTTGGATACACTGAGCAACACACACACACACATATTTTCAACATTACACCATATATGGATATCAATAAACTCCAAAGACCCATCATAAAACTCTTTCATTTTGAAAAATTGGCACTTTCAAGAATGAACACAAGCCATTCCCAGCTATCATTTCACTCTTTAGTTCAAATAATTTAAATGATATACATTAGAAAGAAGATATAATTCAAAATTAACTATATAATCTAAATCTATAACTTTAGGAGTCATAAACATATAATAGAATGCAATCCTAACACGAATAAATAAACATAGTGACATTAAATTTAAAATATTGATAAATATGTGTAAATTCTTGACCAAAAACGTCTCAAAGAACAAATACGTTACATAAGTGAAACGATTTTCATGCCATGCATAATCAAAATCCAAACATATTCTGGGGCAAAAAATATACATTTATGAGCATGTAGTAATTTATTAATAAATTCTCTCACAATACTTTTGGTCAAATATTTTTTTGTTTGTTTAAGGCTAACATGCAATTGTCTATTTAGGAGAAGCTTACACAAAGAGTAACCTAAAATAGTGTCTGACATGGTTAAATCTTTGACAAATATTTGTCGAGTAAATGAAAACTTGTTGAAACATTTGAATGTCAGTATGCCACAATCACCCTGTGACACTAATTCTAGCTAAGTGAAAATTAACAAAACAAAATCTAAGGATGAAAGATAAAATTCTGTAGTATATGCTTGTATCTAACCCATTTCTCACATTTTTCTGACAAATTTTCTAAATGGCCTTTTTGTCAGACTTCTGTATAATGTATTTCTGTTGTAATGAACATCCTTCTGTGTCACTACTTTGGTTTACAAAATCATGGGTACTCCTCCAATTAAAGCTTCTGGAACCTTACGTCCTCTATGATTTTTAATCTTAAAAGAAGAAAGAACACTTTTTTCTGACTCTATTTGAGCTGAAATCTCAAATCTAAAATACCAAACAAAACATGTCTGATATTCTTTAGACCAAAAAAATTTATCATTTATTATGTTTCAGGTCTTGTTATGTGTTGGGAAAACTTTTGTTAAAAAAAAAAAAAAGAAAGAAAGAAAGAAATGTTCTCAGGTCACCTGGCACTTATATTCTATTGAACAATATGTATGTAATGGAAGATATGCTGATGCACAGGCCTCTATTTAGCATTGTTGAACGTTTTGTCCTTCTAGCGTTGTTTTGCTGCCACAGTGAGTTGCTTTAAAATGACCGAGCTAGGTGTCAGTTTACTATAGGTGATTGATCCAAATTATCTCTACAGATCATAGAAAATCAGCTCAATGGAACTATTATTGATACTTTAAATTTTAGAATATGATAAAACACCTAACTCGTTGTCTCCATACATATATCTATATCTATATAGCAAGTAGGTTGTAATCATTTAAAATATTAATATTACAAAGGTCAAAAAACTAGAGTACATGCAAATTTCACCTGAATTACCATACTTGAAATCACTTTACAAATCTTAAATTTGAGACTGTAAATATTTTAAATACTATTTCAAAAAAGAAATGCCTTTTTTTTTTCAAAGGACATCTAAACTCTAGATTGCATCAGAAATAATTTATGAGACAATAGGGAAATGTTTAAAAGATGCTATACGTAGTACCACAAAATAGAAAAAGAATTTCTTTCTGTTGACTAAACAGTTGGGGTGATTCCATTTTATGATTTTTTAATTTGATGGCAGTTTTAAAGTATCTAAATTTGACAACTGAGTAGAAAGATCATGGATTCAGTTTTCAAATATCTATAACTACACTCCTTACTTGATATATAACCTCTATTGACAAAGTATTTTGTAAGGTCAATACATATTTATATTTTAAATAACTGAGACAAGAGTTCACTATCTTATATTTTCATAAAGTAGTGTTAATTAGGACCAAATTCAGAGTATATTTCATAACTATATTTTCTATCACTTCTATATACTGCATCTTTGTGGCATGCAGGAGTACAAATCAGATGTTTATTACAAAGCAAGAAAACTAAGTCATTTCTCTAGTTTCCATTGACTTAGCAATCAAGGAAGTCACTTGGTCTTTATCATTAATGTATAATCCCCATTTTAATATTTAATACTGCATAAGATATATCATTACCGGTCACATTTTTAAGATAGATCTAAAAGAGGAACTTCTGTACCTCAAATGCAATTATAAATATTGATATCTCTATAAATATTCAACAATTATAATTCCATATGGGTCATTCCCTAAGTAAGTGAAGGAACTTATAAAAGAGGGACAGAGATAATAACAAAAACAAGGATACAGAAGTAATAGAAGGAAGATATATAAATGCCCCAAGTAATATCTCATAATATTATCTATATTTTACTTTGCTTTTAGATCGTCTCAGTTTTGAACCATAGTGTTCAAACAGCATTTCTATACACTCTGTCAGGATGAAATGATCTTTGTTCCCACAGGAAGTTTTACTGTGCATATTAAAGAACTCACAAAATGAGTGGTTAAATCTACCCAAGCTTACAAAACTGCTAATTTCTGGACTCAGACAATCTGATCCTGATGTTTATATTCTTTGTTTTGTTAAATGTTTTGTTTAACCAAATGTGTCTATACATGAATCAGACTGTAGTCCCCTAGACTCCTCTGTCCATGAAATTTCTCAGACAAGAATACTGGAGTAAGTTGCCATTTCCTTCTCCAGGGGATCTTCTTGATTCAGGGATCTAACTCACATCTCCTGCATTGGCAGAGAGATTCTTTACCACTGAGCCACCAGGGAAGCCCAAACATATCATACACAGATAATATTAACATACAATAGAATTCACATATCCATGTGTGATAAAAATAATTTTACCTGTTCTTCAGCTTTCATATCAGTTCTATGAATGCTCTCAGATTCATAAAAATGTTATGATATAATTAGCATATGAAACTCTAATATCCATTTAAATAAATGCTGATTACCTCCCTGTTTCCTTTATTTTGAGAATTTTAAAATCATTGAATTTAGCCCAGGAATTTGACATGATTAAAAGGAAAATTTTGCTTTTCATCTGTCTTGTAAAGTATTTTATGATTCTCAAAGAAATAATGTTAAACAGATGACCATAAACAAAAGGGAAAGGCTACCCACTCCGGTATTCTGACCTGAAGAATTCTATTGACTGTATAATTTGCGGGGTCGCAAAGAGTCGTACACAACTGAGTGACTCTCAATTTCACTTCACTTTAAAACAAATTACAATGCCAGAAATTTTCGGCTCTTAATCAAATTAATTACTATTAATCAAACTAATACAATTATGTAAAGTTTAAAAATAAAATAAAATTTAAAAAAATTAAAAAAAAAATCAAGCTTCTTTGATTTTCTTATCATGAAGGCTTTTCTGTTATATTTAGCTTAACGGCGTTTTGAGAATGTGCCTCCTTAGAAAATATATTTTCTTACCTCATGACAAAAAGAACTGATGGAATCAAAGATAAAAACTTTAGCTTCATTTGTGTGTGTGTGTGTGTGTGTGTGCATGTTAGTTTCTTAGTTGTGTCCGACTATTTGTGACCCCATGGACTGTAGCTCACCAGGATCCTCTGACCATGGAATTTTCCAAGCAAGAATAATGGAGGAGGTAACCATGCTCTTCTCCAGGGAATTTTCCCAACCCAGGCATTTAACCTGGGTCTATTGTATTGCAGGGAGAATTTTTTTTACAGCCAGAGCCACGAGGAAAGCACCTCCTTCATTTTTCAGTCAGTTGTGTTGCCCAGTCGTGTCCAGCTATTTGCAAATCCATGGACTGCAGCATGCAGTCCCTGTCTTTACCAACTCCTTGTCCTTTACCAACTCCTGGGGCTCACTCAAACTCATGTCCATTGAGTTTGTGATGCCACCCAAAATCTCACTCGCTGTAGTACACTTCTCCTCCTGCTTTCAATCTTTCCCAGCATCAGGGTCTCTTCCAATGAGTCAGTTCTTCACATCAGGTGGCCAAATTACTGGAGGTTCAGCTTCAGCATCAGTCTTTCCAATGACTATTCAGGACTGATTTCCTTTAGGATTGGCTGGTTTGACCTACTTGCAGTCCAAAGGAGTCTCAAGAGTCTTCTTCAACACCACAGTACAAAAGCATCAATTCTTTGGCACTTAGCTTTTTTATGGTCAAACTCTCACATGCATACTTTGCTACTCGAAAAACTATAGCTTTGACTATATGGACCTTCGTCAGCAAAGTTAATGTCTCGGCTTTTTAATATGTTGTCTAGGTTGGTCATAACTTTTCTTCCAAGGAGTAAGCGCCTTTTGATTTCATGACCACAGTCACCATCCACAATAATTTTGGAGCCCAAGAAAATAAAGTGTGTCAATGTTTCCATTGTTTCCCCATCTATTTGCCATGAAGTGCTGGGAACAGATGCCATGATCTTAGTTTTCTAAATGTTGAGTTTTAAGCCAGCTTTTTCACTCTTCTCTTTCAGTTTCACCAAGAGGCTTTTTAGTTCTTTGCTTTCTGCCATAAGGGTGGTGTCATCTGCATATCTGAGGTTACTGATATTTCTCTCAGCAATCTTGATTCCAGCTTGTGCTTCATCCAGCCTGGAATTTCACATGATGTACACTGCATATAAGTTAAATAATCAGGGTGACAATATACAGCCTTGACATACTCCTTACCTGATTGGGAACCAGTCCCTTATTCCATGTTCTAACTATTGCATCTTGACCTGCATACAGATATCTCAGGAGGCAGGTAAAGTGCCCTGATATTCCCATCTCTTGAAGAAATTTCCACAGTTTGTTGTGATCTAAACAGTCAAAGACTTTGGCATAGTCAATAAAAAAGAAGTAAATGTTTTTCTGGAATTATTTTGCTTTTTCTATGATGCAACAAATGTTAGAAATTTGATCTCTGCTTCCTCTGCATTCTCTAAAACCAGCTTGAATGTCTGGTAGCTCTTGCTTCATGTACTGTTGAAGCCTAGCTTGGAGAATTTTGAGCATCACATTGTTAGTATGTGAGATGAGTGCAACTGTGTTGTAGTTTGAACATTCTTTGGTATTACCTGTGTTTGGGATCAGAATGAAAACTGACCTTTTTCAGTCCTGTGGCCACTGTTGAGTTTTCCAAATTTGCTGGCGTGTTGAGAGCAGCACTTTAACAGCATCATCTTTTAGGACTTGGAATAGCTCAACTGGAATTCCATGATCTTCACTAGGTTTCTTCATAGTGATGCTACCTGAGGGCCACTTAAGTTCACACTTCAAGATGCCTGTCTCTAGGTGAGTAATCACACCATCATGGTTATTTGGGTCATTATGATCTTTTTTGCATAGTTCTGTGTATTCTTGCCACCTTTTCTTAACACCTTCTGCTTCTGTTATGTCTATATCATTTCTGGTTTTTATTGTGTCCTTCTATGAAAGAAAGTTATGACCAACCTAGACAGCATATTAAAAGGCAGAGACATTACTTTGTCAACAAAGGTCTGCCTAGTCAAGGCTATGGTTTTTCCAATAGTCATGTATGGATGAGAGAGTTGGATTATAAAGAAAGCTCAGTGCTGAATAATTGATGTTTTTGAACTGTGGTGTTGGAGAAGACTCTTGAGAGTCCCTTGGACTGCAAGGAGATCCAACCAGTCCATCCTAAAGGAGATCGGTCCTGGGTGTTCATTGGAGGGACTGATGTTGAGGCTGAAAATCCAATACTTTGGCCACCTGATGCAGAGAGCTGACTCATTTGAAAAGACCCTGATTCTGTGAAATATTGAGGGCAGGAGGATAAGGGGAAGACAGAGGATGAGATGGTTGGATGGCATCACTGACACAATGGACGTGGGTTTGGGTGGACTCCAGGAGTTGGCTCTGGACAGGGAGGTCTGGTGTGCTACAGCTCATGGGCTTATAAAGAGTCAGATACAACTGAGAGACTGAACTGAACTGAACTGATGTAATGAAATGTTCCCTTAGTATCTCTAATTTTCTTGAAGCGATCACTAGTCTTTCCTATTCTACTCTTTTCCTCTATTTCTTAGCATTTATCATTAAGGAATGCTTTCTTATCTCTCCTTGCTATTCTTGGAACACTGCATTCAGATGTGTGTATCTTTACTTTTCTCCTTTGCCTTTCACTTCTCTTCTTTTTTCAGCTATTTTTAAGGCCTTCTCAGACAACACTTTTGCCTTTTTGCATTTCTTTTTATTGGGGATGTTTTGATCATTGTCTCCTGTACAATGTCAGGAAACTCTGTCCATAGTTCTTCAGGCACTCTGTCTATGAGATCTAATCTCTTGAATCTATTTGTCACTTCCATTGCATAATCAATCTTAAGAGATTTGATTTAGGTCATACCTGAATGGTCTAGTAGGTTTCCTTCCTTTCTTCAATTTAAGTCTGAATTTGGCAATAAGGAATTCATGATCTGAACCACAGTCAGGTCCCAGTCTTGATTTTGCAGACTGTTTAGATCGTCTCCATCTTTGGCTGCAAAGAACATAATCAGTCTGATTTCAGTATTGACCATCTGGTGATGTCCATGTGTAAAATTATCACTTGTATTGTTGGAAGAGGGTGTTTTCTATAACCAATGTGTTCTCTTGGCAAAACTCTGTTAGCCTTTGTCCTGTTTCATTTTGTTCTCCAAGATCAAACTTGCCTGTTATTCCAGGTATCTCTTGACTTCCTACTTGTGTATTCCAACCCTTTATGATGTAAAAAACCTCTGTAATTGGTGTTAGAAGGTCTTGATAGAATCATTAAACCCCAGATTCTTCATCATTAGTGGTTGGGGCATAGACCTGGATTACTGTAATATTTAATGTTTTGCCTTGGAAATGAACAGAAATCATTCTGTAGTTTTTGAGACTGCACCGAAGTGCATTTCAGACTCTTCTGTTGACTATGGGGGCTAATCCATTTCTTCTAAGGGATTCTTCAGTTCAGTTCAGTCACTCAGTCATGTACGACTCTTTGCAACACCATGAATTGTAGCACGCCGGGCCTCCCTGTCCATCACCAACACCCAAAGTTCACTCAAACCCATGTCCATCGAGGCAGTGATGCCTTCCAGCCATCTCATCCTCTGTCGTCCCCTTCTCCTCCTGCCCCCAATCCCTCTCAGCATCAGGGTCTTTTCCAATGAGTCAACACTTCGCATGAGGTGGCCAAAGTATTGGAGTTTCAGCTTCAGCATCAGTCCTTCCAATGAACACCCAGGACTGGTCTCCTTTAGGATGGACTGGTTGGATCGCCTTTCAGTCCAAGGGATTCTCAAGAGTCTTCTCCAATACCACAGTTCAAAAGCATCAATTCTTCGGTGCTCAGCTTTCTTCACAGTCCAACTCTCACATTCATACACGACTACTGGAAAAACCATAGCCTTGACTAGATGGACCTTTGTTGGCAAAGTAATGTCTCTGCTTTTGAATATGCTGTCTAGGTTGGTCATAACTTTCCTTCCCAGGAGTAAGTGTCTTTTAATTTCATGGCTACAATCACCATCTGCAGTGATTTTGGAGCCCCAAAAAATAAAGTCTGACACTGTTTCCACTGTTTCCCCATCTATTTCCCATGAAGTGATGGGACCAGATGCCATGATCTTCATTTTCTGAATGCTCAGTTTTAAGACAACTTTTTCACTCTACTCTTTCACTTTCATCACAGGCTCTTTAGCTTCTCTTCACTTTCTGCCATAAGGGTGATGTCATTTGCATATCTGAGGTTATTGATATTTCTCCCACCAATCTTGATTCCATCATGTGTTTCTTCCAGTCTAGTGTTTCTCATGATGTATTCTGCCTATAGGTTAAATAAGCAGGGTCAAAATATGCAGCCTTGACATACTCCTTTTCGTTTTTGGAGCAAGTCTGTTGTTCCATGTCCAGTTCTAACTGTTGCTTCCTGACCTGCATATAGGTTTCTCAAGAGGCAGGTCAAGTGGTCTGGTATTCCCATCTCTTTCAGAATTTTCCACAGTTTATTGTGATCACACAGTCAAAGGCTTTGGCATAGTCAATAAAGCAGAAATAGATGATTTTCTGGAACTCTCTTGGAACTCAAATGGTAAATGATTGGAATGCATTTTTTTAAGTTTTTCTGTTTAAATCCTGCTTCTCCAATTAACCTACACATTTAATCCACTGGATAATTTAGCAAAAATACCATTTTCAGGCTCTATTCCAAGAGTAAATGATAACATTTGCCTGGAGTGGTACCTGGTGTCAATATAACTTTTTTTTTTTTTTAACTGTGGTAAATTATGTGTGTGTGTGTGTGTATATATATATATATATATATATATATATATTATGAAAATTTACTGAAAAAATAATCTCCATAGTAAGATCCCACAGGTGATCCATCTGCATATGTGAATTTGAGATGCATTCATTTTAACTACTCTGAAAATCATTCATATGTACTTTTTTCATTTCAAGCCTTCTGGAACAACAGACTGGTTCCAAATAGGAAAAGGAGTTCGTCAAGGCTGTATATTGTCACCCTGTTTATTTAACTTATATGCAGAGTACGTCATGAGAAACGCTGGACTGGAAGAAACACAAGCTGGAATCAAGATTGCCAGGAGAAATATCAATAACCTCAGATATGCAGATTACACCACCCTTATGGCAGAAAGTGAAGAGGAACTAAAAAGCCTCTTGATGAAAGTGAAAGTGGAGAGTGAAAAAGTTGGCTTAAAGCTCAACATTCAGAAAACGAAGATTATGGAATCTGGTCCCATCACTTCATGGGAAATAGATGGGGAAACAGTGGAAACAGGGTCAGACTTTATTTTTTGGGGCTCCAAAATCACTACAGATGGTGACTGCAGCCATGAAATTAAAAGACGCTTACTCCTTGGAAGGAAAGTTATGACCAACCTAGATAGCATATTCAAAAGCAGAGACATTACTTTGCCAACAAAGGTTCGTCTAGTCAAGGCTATGGTTTTTCCTGTGGTCATGTATGGATGTGAGGCTTGGACTGTGAAGAATGCTGAGTGCCGAAGAATTGATGCTTTTGAACTGTGGTATTGGAGAAGACTCTTGAGAGTCCCTTGGACTTCAAGGAGAGCCAACCAGTCCATTCTGAAGGAGATCAGCCCTGGGATTTCTTCGGAAGGAATGATGCTAAAGCTGAAACTCCAGTACTTTGGCCACCTCATGCGAAGAGTTGACTCACTGGAAAAGACTCTGAGGCTGGGAGGGATAGGAGCAGGAGGAGAAGGGAACAACAGAGGTTGAGATGGCTGGATGGCATCACTGACTCGATGGACGTGAGTCTGAGTGAATTCCAGGTGTTGGTGAGGGACAGAGAGGCCTGGCGTTCTGTGATTCATGGGGTGGCAAGAGTCGGACACGACTAAGCGACTGATCTGATCTGATCCGATCTATGATTAAAGGTTGGTGCAGCTGTTAGATAGCAGTCAAGTAGCTATGATGGATATACACAAACTGCAAACAAACTTCTTTAGACATTAAATTGATTAAATGTAATGACTTTTCATCAAAATTTCAGTTTAGATATGTAAATATAGTGTTAAATTTGATTGATATTTGCCATAATCGATGTCCTACTTTGACATTAATGATTTAAAAACTCTTTTGACAGATCTTTGCTTAACCAGTTCATTGGTCAAACAAAGTTCATTTTTTGTTTCCATTGAATAAAACATATTGACTTTTGACCTCTATAAGCTGTATGTACCTAATTAGGATGCTGCTACTTCCATTTACTTTTTTGCTGCCAAAATGAGTTTTATGCTTAGGAAAAGTTAGATATGTGTTCACAGACATGCTACTATCACTCCACTTGCTATTAAATTTTTTTCATTTAATTAAAATTTTATGCTAACTAGTACAATATGAATATAAAATAATTCCTTCAAAGAAGATCAAATTGAACTTTTCAGAAAGAATTATAAAGGGCAATGCTCACTAAAATTTGTCAGATAATTATGTCTAAGTAACAAAAGAGCAGAAGATTCAGGAAATTTACTATAAAATTTCATATTCATAAAGCTTTTCAAGACTGCTAAATACACATTGTATTTCATGGGATTCAAAACTGAAAGTTGCAGACTATGTATTATGGGTGTGGTTTGTGTAATAAAGATGATGCATGACTCTATCCAGTGTATGACTAACCAGTGAACATATATGTAAAGAAAAGGCAAAAGCCCTACTTCAAATAATGGAAGGTAAATGTGCACTTCTTTGTTTCAACTATTTATGAATCACATATATTTAAGGTAGGGCTTCCCAGGTGGCACCATTGTTAAAGAATCTGTCCACCAGTGCAGGAGATGCAAGAGACAAGGGTTCGATTCTTGGGTCAGGAGGATCCCCTGGAGGAGGAAATGGCAACTCACTCCCTTATTCTTGCCTGGAAAATCCCATGGACAGAGGAGCTTGAGGGCTACAGTTCATAGGATTGCAAAGATTCAGACACAACTGTAGCCACTTAAGCACACACACACACACACACACACATGTTCTTAAAAATAAAAATCTTCT
Source organism: Bubalus kerabau (assembly GCF_029407905.1). Lineage (NCBI taxonomy): Eukaryota > Metazoa > Chordata > Mammalia > Artiodactyla > Bovidae > Bubalus > Bubalus kerabau. The sequence continues at coordinate 53,144,699 of NC_073647.1, read as the reverse complement.
AAACACAATTTGTTAATCTTATCAATAAAATTTAGCTCTAATTTCAGGTCTTTGTGGTTTAATTCTCAGTGTGTACATGAATGTACATGTATGTGGAGAAAATTTTCCCAATGATCTGAGATGGACACAAATATTTGTCTTCACCTCTTCAGAAACTCAATGAGTTATTTATTTCTGTATTTATTTTTTAATCAATTTATTTATTTTAATTTGTGGGTAATTTCTTTATAATACTGTGATGATTTTTGCCATATATCGACATGAATTACACACGGGTGCACATGTGTCTCCCCATCCTGAACTGCCTCCCATCTCCCTCCCAACCCCCTCCTTCTAGGATGTCCCAGAGCACGGACTTTGAGTGCCCTGCTTCATGCATCAAACTGCACTGGTCATTTATTTTACATATGGTAATATACATGTTTCAATGCTATTCTCTCAAATCATCCCACCCTCCCCTTCTCCCACAGAGTCCAAAAGTCGGTTCTTTCCATGTGTGTTTCTTGTGCTGCCATTGGTCATCGTCAATGGCTATGGATCATTCATTGGATCATCAGGATCGTCATTGCTAAGTTGCTTCAGTTGTGTCCGACTCTGTGCAACCCCAGAGATGGCAGCCCACCAGGCTCCCCCATCCCTGGGATTCTCCAGGCAAGAACACTGGAGTGGGTTGCCATTTCCTTCTCCAAGGATCGTCATTACCATCATTCTAAATTCGATATATATTTGTTAAGATACTGTATTGACATTTCTCTTTCATGACTTACTTCACACTGTATAATAGTCTCCAGTTTCGTCTACCTCATTACAACTGACTTAAATGTGTTCTTTTTTTTTTTATAGCTGAGTAATACAGACCAGTTTCTAACACCATACACACACACACACACACACACACACACAAACTCAAAATGGATTAAAGATCTAAATGTAAGACCACATAAATTATTTATCCAACATGAGATGAAATAGTATTTTTATTAAATTACACAACTATACATTTCCAATTAAAGAAAAAAATACAATGCACTTTTGTTTGTTACACATATGTGTGAAGAATGTTTTTCTTGCAGTCATTGTATTTCTTCAACAGATATCTAAGTTTGTAAGTATTATTTCACTCCTAGTTAATGGATAAGAAAACTGACATTCAGATAAGACGATTAGGAACAGATCTGAGACAAACAAAGTTTCTGACTCTTAGGATCTTTGTGGGCTTAATCACTGCATGTCAATATTCTTCCAGAATGTTCCCTGAAAGAATGGGCAGAACAAAGGGCAAACTGTCATGTAAGATTCAGTTTGCCAAGTGCTCATTTGTGTAACTATGGGCAAATAACCTTTCCTTCAGCCTAAACTCCAGATCTGTGGAGTGCAGTGATTGTGTATGTTATTTTAAATATTAATTTTATTATTGAAAGTTTTTTTTTTTTTATATTCTCATATCAGGGACACATTTTTGAATTAGCAGGTTGACCGGAGACCCATTTTCTCCTTATTTTCTTGGCTGTTATCTTATCTTATTCTTCTAACTCACATGAAAATAACCCTCTGATAATGGTACGAAATCAAACAAAAACTTCATTTGAACAGTTAATTGAAATTTGTGGTAGAAATGATTGAAGTTATTATATTAGAAGTTAATCATAAGTGTTTATGATTTTCAAATCTGCTCTGTCCTGGTTCTGTTTAGTTGACTATGCTTGTTGACTGTTTATACTGTCTGTACCTGAAATGTCTAAGTATGATACCTGCACTACTTGCTAATATTTTTCTTTAAAAGTAAAATTCTACAGCTTACTTGTAGAGCAATGACTGCAGTTCATCATGAATGAGCAAAACACTCAGAGTATGTCTGTGCTGATCTTTCTGTTCTGAACCAGTTTAGTTACCAGATGAATGTCAAACATTTATTTGTTAGACTTGGCAAATACAAGTAATGCATGTTTCATTTGAAAAGGAATTTATAAAAGTCCTATATGTTATATCAGGAGAAGGAACTGACAAGCCACTCCAGTATTCTTGCCTGGAAAACTCCATGGGCAGAGGAGCCTGGAAGGCTAGAGTCCATGGGTTCGCAAAGAGTAGGATATGACTGAGTGACTAGCACACATATGCTATATCAAGGTGTCTATCTGAGGAATGTCAAAGTCAGATTCACTTATGTGACTCATTCTAAAATGATATGAAAATCAGTTGCTGTTATTTTTTATGTGCTCATATAGGCCTTGAATTTTTTAAATTAATTTCTTTATTTTAACTGGAGGTTAATTACTTTACAATATTGTAGTGGATTTTGCCAACATCAACATGAATCAGCCACAGGTGCACATGTGTTCCCAATCCAGAACCCCCTCCCACCTCCCTCCACATCCCATCCCCCAGGGTCATACCAGTGCACCAGGTGTGAGCACCCCATCTCATGCATCAAACCTGGACCAGTGATCCGCTTCACGTATAATAATATACATATATTAATGCTACCCTCTCAAATCATCCCACTCTCGCCTTCTCCCACAGAGTCCAAAAGACCACTCTTTACATCTATATCTCTTTCTCTGTCTAGCATATAGGGTCATCATTACCATCTTTCTAAATTCCATATATATGTGTTAGTATACTATACTGGTGCTTTTGTTTCTAACTTACTTCATTCTGTATAATAGGCTCTGCTTTCATCCACCTCATTAGAACTGATTCAAATACATTCTTTTTAATAGCTGATTAATATTTCATTGTGTATATGTACCACAGCTTTCTTATCCATTTGTCTGCTGATGGATATCTAGGTTGCTTCCATGTCCTAGCTATTGTGAACAGTGCTATGATGATCATTGGGATACACGTGTCTCTTTCAATACTGGTTTCCTCGGTGTGTATGCCCAGAATTGGGATTGCTGGGTCATATGGCAGTTCTATTTCCATTTTTTTTTTTTAAAAATTTCCACACTGTTCTCCATAGTAGCTCTACTAATTTGAATTGCCACCAACACTGTAAGAGGGTTCCCTTTTCTCCGTACCCTCTTCAGCATTTATTGTTTGTAGACTTTTGGATAGCAGCCATTCTAACTGGCATGAGATGGTACCTCATTGTGGTTTTGATTTGCATTTCTCTAATAATGAGTGATGTTGAGCATTTTTTCATATGTTTCTTAGCCATCTGTATATCTTCTTGGGGAAATTTCTGTTTAGGTCTTTGGCTCATTTTTTGATTTGGTCGCTTATTTTTCTGGAATTGAGCTGCAGGAGTTGCTTGTATATTTTTGCGATTAATTCTTTGTCAGTTGCTTCATTTGCTACTATTTTCTCCCATTCTGAAGGCTGTCTTTTCACCTTGTGTATAGTTTGCTTCATTGTGCAAAAGCTTTCAAGTTTAATTAGGTCCCATTTGTTTATTTTTGCTTTTATTTCCACTAATCTGGGAGGTGGGTCATAGAGGATCCTGCTGTGATTTATGTCGGCGACTGTTTTGCCTATGTTTTTCTCCAGGAGTTTTATAGTTTCTGCTCTTACGTTTAGATCTTTAATCCATTTGGACTTTATGTTTGTGTATGGTTTTAAAAAGTGTTCTAGTTTCATTTTTTTACAAGTGTTTGACCAGTTTTCCCAGCACCACTTGTTAAAGAGCTTGTCCCTTTGCCATTGTATATTCTTACATCCTTTGTCAAAGATAAGGTGTCCCTAGGTGTGTGGATTAATCTCTGGGCTTTCTATTTTGTTCCATTAATCTACATTTCTGTCTTTGTACCAGTACCATACTGTCTTGATGAATGTGGCTTTGTAGTATATTTTGAAATCAGGCAGATTGATTCCTCCAGTTCCATTCTTCTTTCTCAAGAATGCTTTGGCTATTAGAGGTTTTTTGTATTTCCATATAAATTGTGAAATTATTTGTTCTAGTTCTCTGAAAAATACCATTGGTAGCTTTATAGGGATTGCATTGAATTTATAGATTTCTATGGGTAGTATACTCATTTTAATTATATTGATTCTTCCAATCCACAAATATGGTTTGTTTCTCCATCTATTTGTGTCATCTTTGATATCTTTCATCAGTGTTTTATAGTTTTCTATATATAGGTCTTTTGTTTCATTAGATAGGTCTATTCCTAAGTATTTTATTCTTTTAATTGCAATGGTGAATGGAATTGTTTTATTAATTTCTCCTTCTCTTTTCTCATTGTTGGTGCATAGGAATGCAAGGGATTTCTTGTGTTGATTTTATATCCTGCAACTTTAATATATTCATTGATTAGCATTGGAGAAGGAAATGGCAACCCACTCCAGTGTTCTTGCCTGGAGAATCCCAGGGACAGAGGAGCCTAGTGGGCTGCCATCTATGGGGTCGCACAGAGTCGGACATGACTGAAGCAACTTAGCAGCAGCAGGAGCAGCAGCTCTAATAAATTTCTGGTGGAGTCTTTAAGGTTTTGTATGCAGAGGATCATGTCATCTGCAAACAGTGAGAGTTTTACTTCTTTTTTCAATCTGGATTCTTTTATTTCTTTTTCTTCTCTCATTTATGTGGCTAAAACTTCCAAAACTATGTTGAATAGTAGTGGTAAAAGTGGGCACCCTTGTCTTGCTCCTGACTTTAGGGGAAATGCTTTCAAATTTTCACCATTGAGGATAATGTTTGATGTGGGTTTATCATATATGGCTTTTATTATGTTGAGGTATGTTCCTTCTATTCCTGCTTTTTGGAGGGTTTTTATCATAAATGGATGTTGAATTTTGTCAAAGGCTTTTTCTGCATCTCTTGAGATTATCGTATGGTTTTTATTTTTCAATTTGTTACTGTGATGTACCACATTGATTGATTTGCGGATATTAAAGAATCCTTGTATCCCTGGGATAAAGCCCACTTGGTCATGATGTATGATCTTTTTAATATGTCCTTGGATTCTGTTTGCTAGAATTTTGTTAAGGATTTCTACATCTATGTTCATCACTGATATTGGCCTGTAGTGCTTTTTTTTTTTTTTTTTTTTTTTTTTTTTGTGGCATCATTGCCTGGTTTGGGTATTAGGGTGATGGTGGCCTCATAAATTAGTTTGGAAGTTTACTTTCTCTGCAATTTTCTGGAAGAGTTTGAGTAGGATAGGTGTTAGCTTTTCTCCAAATTTTTGGTAGAATTCAGCTGTGAAGCCGTCTGGACCTGGGCTTTTGTTTGCTGGAATATCTGATTACAATTTCGATTTTTGTGCTTGTGATGGGTCTTAAGATTTTCTATTTCTTCTTGGTTCAGTTTTGAAAAGTTATACTTCTGTAAGAATTTGTCCATTTCTTCCAAGCTGTCCATTTTATTGGTGTATAGTTGCTGATAGTAGTTTCTTATGATCCTTGTATTTCTGTGTTTTCTGTCCTGATATTCCCATTATCATTTGTAATTTTGTTGATTTGATTCTTCTCCCATTTTTTCTTGACACGTATGGCTAATGGTTTGTCTATTTTATTTATCTTCTCAAAGAGCCAGCTTTTAGCTTTGTTGACTTTTGCTATGGCCTCCTTTGTTTCTTTTACATTTATTTCTGCCCAAATTTTTATGATTACTTTCCTTCTACCCTGGGGTTCTTCATTTGTTCCTTTTCTAGTTGCTTTAGGTGTAGAGTTAGGTTATCTGATTTTTCTCTTGTATATTTAGGTAAGACTGTATTGTTATGAACCTTCTCCTTAGCACTGCATTTACTGAGTCCCATAGGTTTGGATTGTTGTGTTTCATTTTCATTAGTTTCTATGCATATTTTGATTTCTTTTTTTTATTTCATCTGTGATTTGTTGGTTATTCAGAGGCATGCTGTTTGGCCTCCATACGTTTGTATTTTTAATAGTTTTGTCCTGTAGTTGGCATCTAATCTTACTGGATGGCGATAAGAAAAGATGCTTGGAATGATTTCATTTTTTTTTTTTTAATTTACCAAGACAAGGCTGTCAAACTTCTGCACTCAATACGTCAGCAAAACTGGAAAACTCAGCAGTGGCCACAGGACTGGGAAATGTCAGTTTTCATTCCAATTCCAAAGAAAGGCAATGTCAAAGAATGCACAAACTACCACACAATTGCACTCATCTCATATGCTAGTAAAGTAATGCTCAAAATTCTCCAAGCCAGGCTTCAACAGTACGTGAACCATGATCTTCCAGATGCTGAAGCTTGTTTTAGAAAAGACAGAGATCAAATTGCCAACATCTGCTGGATGATTGCAGAAACAAGAGAGTTTCCGAAAAACATATATTTCTGCTTTATTGACTATGCCAAAGCCTTTGACTGTGTGGATCACAATAAACTGTGGAAAATTTTGAAGGAGATGGGAATACCAGACCACCTTACCTGCCTCTTGAGAAATCTGTATGCAGGTCAGGAAGCAACAGTTAGAATTTGGCGTGAAACAACCAGACTGGTTCCAAATAGGACTAGGAGTACGTCAAGGCTGTATATTGTCACCCTACTTGTTTAACTTATATTCAGAGTACATTATGATAAATGCTGGCCTGGAGGAAGCACAAGCTGGAATCAAGATGGCTGGGAGACATATCAATAACCTCAGATATGCAGATGACACCACCTTTATGGCAGAAAGTGAAGAAGAACTAAACAGCCTCTTGATGACAGTGAAAGAGGAGAGTGAAAAAGTTGGTTTACTCAGAAAACTAAGATCATGGATCTTGTCTCATCACTTCTTAGCAAATATATGGGGAAACAGTGGATACCGTGGCTGATTTTATTTTTCTGGGCTTCAAAATCACTGCAGATGGTGATTGCAGCCATGACATTAAAAGACGCTTACTCCTTGGAAGGAAAGTTTTGATCAACCTAGAGAGCATATTAAAAAGCAGATACATTACTTTGTAAACAAAGGTCCGTCTAGTCAAGGCTATGGTTTTTCCAGTGGTCATGTATGAATGTGAGAGTTGGACTATAAAGAAAGCTCAGTACTGAAGAGTTGATGCTTTTGAACTGTGGTGTTGAAGAAGACTCTTGAGAGTCCCTTGGACTGCAAGGAGATCCAACCAGTCCATCCTAAAGGAGATCAGTCATGGGTGTTCATTGGAAGGACTGATGTTGAAGCTGAAATGCCAATACTTTGGCCACCTGATGTGAAGAGCTGACTCATTTGAGAAGACCCTGATGCTGGGAAACACTGAGGGCTGGAGGAGAAGGGGATGACCGTGGATGAGATGGTTCGATGGCATCACCAACTCAATGCACATGGGTTTGGGTAGACCCAGCAGTTGGTGATGGATGGGGAGGCCTGCCGTGCTGCAGTTCATGGGGTCAGAAAGAGTCGCACATGACTAGGCAACTTAACTGAACTGAACTGAAGGCTAGATTTATGGCCCAGGTTGTGAACTATCCTGGGGAAGGTTCTATGTACACTTGAGAAAAAGGTGAAATTTATTGTTTTGGGGCAAAATGTCCTATAGATATCTATTAGGTCTAATTGGTCCTTTGTACCATTTAAAGTTTGTTCTCCCTTGCTATTTTTCAGCTTAGTTTATCTATCCATAGGTGTGAGTTGGGATATTAAAGTCTCCCAACATTATTATGTTATTGTTAATTTCCCCTTTCATACTTGTTAGCGTTTGCCTTACATATTGTGGTGCTCCTATGTTGGGTGCATATGTATTTATAATTGTTATATCTTCTTGGATTGACCCTTTGATCATTATGTAATATTCTTGTTTGTCTCTTTTCACAGCCTTTATTTCAATGTCTATTACCTAATATGAATATTGCTACTCTAGGTTTCTTTTGGTCTCCATTTATGTAGAATATCTTTTTCCAGCCCTTCACTTTCAGTCTGTCTGTGCCCCTTGTTTTGAGGTGGGTCTCTTGTAGACAGCATATTTAGGGGTCTTATTTTTTGTATCTAGTCAGCCAGTCTTTGTCTTTTGGTAGGGGCATTCAAACCATTTACATTTAATGTAATTTTTGATAAGTATGATCCTGTTGCCATTTATTTTGTTGTTTTGGGTTCAAGTTTATACACCTTTTCTGTGTTTCCTGTCTAGGAAAAATCCTTTAGCATTTGTTAAAGAGCTGGCTTGGTGGTGCTGAATTCTCTCAGCTTTTGCTTGTCAAGTTTTTGATTTCTCCTTCATATTTGAATGAGATCCTTGCTGTGTACATTAATCTGGGTTGTAGGTTTTTCTCTTTCATCACTTCAAGTATGTCTTGCCATCCCCTTCTGTCCTGAAGAGTTTCTATTGAAAGATCAGCTGTTATCCTTAAGGGATTTCCCTTGTGTGTTATTTGTTGCTTTTCCCTTGCTGGTTTTAATATGTACTCTTTGTGTTTTATCTTTGTTAATTTGATTAATATGTGACTTGGGGTGTTTCACCTTGGGTTTATCATGTTTGGCACTCTCTGGGTTTCTTGTACTTGGGTGGCTATTTCCTGCCCCATTTTAGGGAAGTTTTCAACTATTATCTCCTCAAGTATTTTCTCATGGCCTTTCTTTTTGTCTTCTTTTTCTGTGACTCATATGATTTGAATATTAGGGCATTTGACATCGTCCCAGAGGTCTCTGAGGTTGTCCTCATTTCTTTTAATTTTTTTTTTCCTCTCTACTTCATTTATTTCCACCATTCTATCTTCCATCTCACTTACCAAATCTTCTGCCTCATTTATTCTACTGTTGGTTCCATCCAGAATGTTAATGAATTATTCATTATTAATTGATTTCTTATCATGTCTTCTAGGTCCTTGTTAAGCATTTCTTGTACCTTCTCAATCCTTGGCTCCAGACTATTTATCTGTAACTTCATTTTGTTTTCGAGATTTTGGATCATTTTTACTATCATCATTCTGAATTCTATTTCAGGTAGACTCCCTATCTCCTCCTCTTTTGTTTGGTTTAGTGGGCATTTATCATGTTCCTTTATCTGCTGAGTATTTCTCTGTCTTTTCCTCTTGTTTAGATTGTTGTATTTGGGGTGGTCTTTCTGTAGCTGGAAATTTGTGGTTCCTCTTTATTGTGGAGGTTCCTCCCTGTGGGTGGCATTGGACAAGTGACTTGTTGAGGTTTCCTGATTAGGGAAGTTTGCGTTGGTGTTCTGGTGGGTGGAGCTGGATCTCTTCTCTCTGGAGTGCAATGAAGTGTCCAGTAGTGAGTTTTGAGTTGTCTATGGGTTTGGTGTGACTTTGGCTAGCATGTGTATTAATGTTCAGGGCTATATTCCTGTGTTGCTGGAGAATTAGTGTGGAACTTGATGGATATTGAATGGAGCTTGGTTTCAGTGTAGGTATGGAGACTTTTGGATGAGCTGTTGCTGTTTAATCGTCCCTGGAGTCAGGAGTTTCCTGCTGTCCTCAAGTTTGGGATTTAAGCCTCCTGCCTCTGGTTTTCAGTCTTATTCTTATAGTAGCCTGAAGAATTCTCCATCCATACTGCACCAATGATAAAACATCTAGCTTAATGGTGAAAAGATTATCCACAGTGAGGGACACCCAGAGAGGTTTGCAGAGTTACGCAGAGAAGAGAAGAGGGAGGAGGGAGATAGAGGTGACCAGGAGGAGAAGAGGGGGAATCAAAAGGGGAGAGTGCAATCTAGCCAGTAATCAATTCCCTATGTGCTCTCTACAGCCTGGAACACACAGAGAGGTTCACAAAGTTACACAGAGAGGAGAAGAGGATGGAAGGAGATAGAGGTTACCAGGAGGAGAAGAGGGAAAGCCAAAAGGAGAGAGACAGATCTAGCCAGTAATCAGATCCCTAAGTGTTCTCCACAGCAGTATACCCAAAGAGATTCAGAGTTGGGTAGAGAAGAGAAGGGGGCGGGAGGAGATAGAGGTGACCTGAGGGAGAAAAAAGAGAGTCAAAATGGGGAGAGGGCAATCAAGCCAGTAATCACACTCCTAAGTAAAAATGGGTACTGAATATTGGATTCTTAAAGGTACAAAATTGATAACAAATACCAAAAAGCAAAGATTAGAAATCTAGAGTAGAGGTTAAACTCTCAAAAATATAATATGAAAAAATAAATAAATAAATAAAATCACAAAAATTATTTTTAAAATATAAGAAATTTACTTTAATAATAGGGTCTTTTCCCCCCCAAGGTAATAGAAGGTTCTAAAAATGATAATTAAAGAAGTACTAAAGGACTTAAAATATTTTTTTAATTTAAAAATTGATAATAGTAAAATATATCTAGGAATTTCTCTGGAGCTGTTGAGGGCAGTGTGGAGTCCGTTCAGTTTCAGATAGTTCCTTATCCCAGCTTGTACTTCTTCTCGAGTTCTATAGCCCCCTTCCAATGTATTTGGTGCTAACTACAGGGTTTTAATCTGTTGTACCTGTCACTTCCAAAGTGGTTCCTTCTGTTTATTTTGGCTTCTTCTGTTTGCAAGTCTCTTCAGTGTCTAACTTCCACCCTGACACAAGGGGTCGGAAGTGGTCACTTATTTAGGTTCACTTGTTCATTTGTGCTGTGGGGAGGGAAGAGCACTGCAAACAAACAACACTGGTGTGTGGGGGAAGTGCTCTCAGTGTCTGGGCCACACTGGGTTTTCCCCTGCTCACGGCGTGTGTGCTTTCCCAGTCTATACTACTCAGGCTCCAGGTTGCTCTGCAGGAGAACTGTCTAAAGTGGGCCCTGCATTGCATGCATTTCCCAGGTCTAAGCCTCTTAGGTTCATGTTCTCAGATACTCCACAAAGGCACAGACTCAGTTGGGCCAGCTTTTTGTGTCCTTCCCAGGTCCAAACAGCTCAGGTGACCAGGTGCTTGGCGAACACACTGTCCCCAGATGGGGTGGTGCATCTTATCACCTCCCCCATCCCAGCTGCTAGGTTTCCTTGGTGCACAGTGAGAATGCCGTCTCAGGTGTGTGGTGTCTCCTCTGGGGAGCTGATCTCTGGCTGCGACCCTCCTGGTGGATGTCAGGATGCCAGGAAGACTTGGTTAGCAACTGGGGGCCTGCTCACATTTTGGTGGAGGATGCTGTCTCTGGGGCCAAGACTGCCCCTCTCCCTCGAGCTCTGGCTATTGCCCCCTCTGCCTCTGCCTCTGCCTCCAGTGGGCTGTGGGCTGGTCTGCAGCCAGCTAGTTCTCCTCTGGTAATGGCTCAGCCGTTTGTCCTGTGAACAGGCCTGGTAGTGCCTTAGGTTAGAGTTTTTCGCGGGAAAACTCTCTCTCTCTCTCTCTTTTTTTTTTTTTCTCACTGGCTATCCCACAGTTTGTGTTGCTCTCTCACGTTAGCTCCCTCAGATTGTCCTCAGGGCATTCAGGCCCGGTCCTTACCCTAAGCAATGCATCCCACGCCTTCCTGTTCAGCCTCCACTTGCTGGTGGCGGACGCGAGCATCTGGGCTACTTCCCTGCTGGGAGTTGCAGTTAGGTGCATCATCTGTGGGTTTTATTTATTTACTTTTTTCCTTCCGGTTATGTTACCCTCTGAGATTCTAAAACTTCACACAGACCCGCTGGTGAGAGGGTTTCCTGCTGTTTGGAAATTTCTCCTCTTTCAGGACTCCCTCCCCGGGATGGGTCTCCATCCCTAACTCTTTTGTCTCTCTTTTAATCTTTTATATTCTCTCCTACCTCCTTTTGAAGACAGTGGGCTGCCTTTCTGGGTGCCTGGTGTCCTCTGCCACTGTTCAGAAGTTGTTTTCTGGAATTTTTTCAGCATTCAAATGATCTTTTGATGAATTTGTGGGAGAGAAAGTGGTGTCCCCGTCCTATTCCTCTGCCACCTTAGGGCTGCCCCCCCCCAAATTGCTGTATGTTTTAAAAGGTAATGCTTTTGCCTGCTAATGAACAATAAAATTCAGGCTATAAGAAATTAAGAAATTACTGAAAATGAATTAACTATGTTACTTATATAAACTGTGCACAGAATTTTCCTTTCAAAATTCTTAAATTTGGAATGGTCAAACCCTGCTCCCTATCCTGTGCAATTTTTCCTCTATGGGTTCATTCTCTTCAGTTCTCATTTTAAAAGATACTGGAAATTACATATGATCGATTCAGGACAATTGTTTGTAATATTCTATTTTGCAGTGCTCTCTTTTGGGTTTATTTAATTTGGAAAAAAAAAAGCATTATTTGTACACTACATAGGAAAACGGAGGCTAAAAGTGATCTAGAATTAAATACGAGGTCACATTCAGGAAGTAAAAAATATTCTTGTTTTTTCTTTTGTTAATTCTGCTTCATGACCCATTGAAAATGACTTTCTAAGATTAAAAATTTAGGTGCTGTTAAGTAAGTATACAGAATTTAAAATCTGATCAGGCTTTAGTGAAATGTTGAGCCATGACAAAAACAAATAGTATGAGGTTAAATTAAGAAACCTCATTGAAGTTGAAGGTATTTCATAGCATGTTTTAATCCTTTGGGATTATCAAGGAATCAAAGAGTAGGGACAAAATGATAATTTTCCTAATCCAGTCTGCTACCTCATTCCAACTAATTTTAGTTATCTGTGCTACTGTTAATTATTCTCAAGAGAGATGACTCCACAATTTCTCAGAGACTATATACAATGGCTATCTTACTCTAAAGAAACAATTCCTCAGTGCTAGTACAATCTCTAAATTTAATTCAAAATCCTTTTCCATACTTAATGGAAAAAAAAGAACTCTCAATCTTCAAATACTCTTTCAGTAAATACTTAAAATACTTGAAAACAACTTTAAAATTACTTTTCAACCTTTCCTGCTCCCAATTCCTCCTTTATACTTTTCTCATGGGTTATGTTTTCTTACCACGATTTTTTTTTTTCCTCTACTCTGAATACTTTTGTTGTTTTCAAACAAGCCTCATAGTTCGTGGTGCCCGAAACCCTAACAGTCTCTCATTGGTAAAGGAATGATATCAAAGTTCTTTTGTTTCAGGTAGACTGTTACTTATAAGATTTATATTTCTCTAAAGACCCAAATATGTGATCCTACTTGGTTGAAAATTTAACTTTAGGCATCATTAAAATCTGTGCTGTAATTTGATGATATTTAAATTATTTTACCTAAAAAATTGTTCATTTTATCACATAATAAATAAAAATAGATTAATAACACATGACTAGTGAATCAGAAAATTACCTTAGCTTCTATACCTCATGCTGTGCACAAAAAACTAAACAAATAAAAATTACCCTTTATCCTATTAGATCTAACTTCAAGTTTTTTTCTTCAGTTATCTGTTTTCCTGAATAGTATTTAGATTAAGGTCAACCTAAATGATAAGCACTTTGAGTAACTATATCCAAGATCTGAATATGGCACTTTTCATCTTCAAATTCTCTAACATGCTAGTTCATGAATATACCACTATAACATTGATTTATTTAGGATGTATGTTATCTACTTTACAAAGTGACTTTCAAACAATTCTTTCATTGATGCATCTTAAAACTAAATCTCAGTCTTATTTGGTATGAACTGTTGATATCCATGTTGCCATTAATTTGTATCTGAAGAATTTTAAAGTAATCTGTGGTATTTAAAGGTATGAAATCTCACAAATTATAAGACCATTGGAAGCATAGTTTATAAAAGAATAGTTAGCATTTAACATTACTTAATAGTTTTAAAATTGAGATTGTACTTGAGAATCTAAAGGAAAAATTACCACATCATAATAAAAGTGGACAAAATTAAATTTAAAAACTAGTCATCACAGCTTTAAAATAAGTATAATTATCAATTAGAAATAATTTTAAAAGTAATATTTTATACCCCATACTTTTAAATCCTAAAATTTACAATACTTTTCTGCTTGTTGATATAAGAAGTCTTTAGTCTTCCAAAGGTTGTGAATATAGTGATCTCTTTGAAATCATTTTGTTTTAAATATTTCGAATGCATAAACTAAAGGCAAAGGAGAAAAGGGAAGATATACCCATTTGAATGCAGAGTTCCAAAGAAGAGCAAGGAGAGATCAGAAAGCCTTCCTCAGTGATCAATGTAAAGAAATAGAGGAAAACAATAGAATGGGAAAGACTAGAGATCTCTTCAAGAAAATTAGAGATACCAAGGGAACATTTCATGCAAAGATGGGCACAGTAAAGGTCAGAAATGATATGGACCTAACAGAAGCAGAAGATATTAAGAAGAGGTGGCAAGAATACACACAAGTGTACATAAAAGATCTTAACGAACCAAATAACCACTACGGTGTGATCACTCACATAGAGCCAGACAACCTGGAGTGCAAAGTCAAGTGGGCCTTAGGAAGCATCATCAGGAACAAAGCTAGCAGAAGCAATGGAATTCCAGCTGAGCTATTTCAAATCCTAAAAGACGATGCTGTGAAAGTGCTGCTCTCAATATGCCATAAAATTTGGAAAACTCAGCAGTGGCTACAGGACTGGAAAAGGTCAGTTTTCATTCCAATCCCAAAGAAAGACAGTGAAAAAGATGTTCAAACTACTGCACAATTGCACTCATATCAACCATTAACAAACTAATGGGCAAAATTCTCCAAGCCAGGCTTCAACAGTACACGAACTGAGAACATCCATATGTTTAAGCTGGATTTAGAAAAACCAGAGGAACCAGAGATCAAATTGCCAAAATCCATTGGATCATCGAAAAAGCAAGAGAGTTTCAGAAAAAAAGAAAATCTACTTCTGATTTATTGACTATGCAAAAGCCTTTGACTGTGTGGATTACAAAAAACAGTGGAAAAGTCTTCAAGAAATGGGAATACCAGACCACCTTACCTGCCTCTTGAGAAATCTGTATGCATGTCAAAAAGCAACAGTTAGAATGGAATATGGAACAACAAACTAGTTGCAAATCAGGAATGGAGTACATCAAGGCTGTACATTGTCACCCTGCTTATTTAACTTATATGCAGGGTACTGCCTGTGAAATGTGAGGCTGGATGGAGCAAAAGCTGGAATCAAGACTGCCAGGGGAAATATCAATAACCATAGATACACAGATGACACCACCTCTATGGCAGAAAGAGAAGAAGAACTAAAGAGCCTCTTGATGAAAGTGATGGGAGAGACTGCCATCAAGAAGCATCCATAAGCCTCTTATCCTTATCGGACAGAGGACAGACAGAATGAAAACCACAATCACAAAATACTAATCAAACTAATCATGTGGAACTGTGCTCTGTCTAACTCAGTGAAACTATGAGCCATACCATGTAGGGTCACCCAGGATGGATAGGTCCTGGTGGAGAGTTCTGAGAAAATGTGGTCCACTAGAGAAGGGAGTGGCAAACCACTTCAGTATTCTTGCCTTGAGAATCTCATGAACAGTATGAAAAGGCAAAAAGATATGACTCTGAGAGATGAACTCCCCAGATCAGTAGGTGCCCAATATGCTACTGGAGAAGAGTGGGGGAAATAACTCCAGAAAGAATGAAAAGACAGAGGCAAAGCAAAAGCAATGCCCGGTTGTGGATGTGACTGTTGATTGAAGCAAGGTCCAATGCTGTAAAGAGCAATATTGTAAAGGAATCTGGAATATTAGGTCCATGAATCAAGGTAAATTGAAAGTGGTCAAACAAAAGAACCAAGAGTGAACATTGAATTTTAGGAATCAGTGAACTAAAATGGACTGGAGTGGGTGATTTTAACTCAGACGACTATTATATACACTACTCTGGGCAAGAAGCACTGAGAAGAAATGGAGTTGCCCTCATAGTCAATGAAAGAGTCCAAAATGCTATTGTTGTGTACAATCTAAAAAATGACAGAAAGATCTCTGTTCATTTCCAAGGCAAACCATTCAATATCACAGTAATTCAAGTCTATGCCCCAACCACTAATGCTGAAGAAGCTGAAGTTGAATTGTTCTATGAAGACCTAGAAGGCCTTCTAGAAGGAACACCCCCCCCAAAAAAAATGTCCTTTTCATCATAGGGGTTCAGTTCAGTTCAGTCGCTCAGTCGTGTCCGACTCTTTGCAACCCCATGAACAGGCCTGTACAACAGACCTCTGTGTCCATCACCAACTCCTGGAGATTACTCTTCCATGTCCATTGAGTCAGTGATGTCATCCAACCATCTCATCCTCCATTGTCCCCTTCTTCTCCAGCCGTCAATCTTTCCCAGAATCAGAGTCTTTTTAAATGAGTCAGCACTTCACATCAGGTGGCCAAAGAATTGGAGTTTCAGCTTCAACATCAGTCCTTCCAGTGAACACCCAGGACTGATCTCCTTTAGGATAGACTGGTTGGATATCCTTGCAGTTCAAGGGACTCTCAAGAGACTTCTCCAACACCACTGTTCAAAAGGATCAATTCTGTGGTGCTCAGCTTTCCTTATAGTCCAACTCTCACATCAATACATGACTACTGGAAAAACCATACCCTTAACTAGACAAACCTTTGTTGGAAAGTTAATGTCTCTGCTTGTTAATATGCTGTCTAGGTTGCTCATAACTTTCCTTCCAAGGAGTAAGCATCTTTTAATTTCATGGCTGCAGTCACCATCTGTAGTGATTTTGGAGCCCAAAAAATCAAGTCTGCCCCTGTTTCCCCATCTATTTGCCATGAAGTGATGGGACCAGTTTTCATGATCTTAGTTTTCTGAATGTTGAGTTTTAAGCCAACTTTTTCACTCTCCTCTTTCACTTTCATCAAGAGACTATGTAGTTCTTATTCACTTTCTGCCATAACGGTGGTGTCATCTGCATATCTGATTTACTGATATTTCTCTCAGCAATCTTGATTCCAACTTGTGCTTTATCCAGCCCTGTGTTTCTCATGATGTACTCTGAATATAAGTTAAATAAGCAGGGTGACAATATACAGCTTTGACGTACTCCTTTCCTGATTTGGAACCAGTCTGTTGTTCCATGTCCAGTTCTAACTGTTGCTTCCTGACCTGCATACAGACTTTTCAAGAGGCAGGTCAGGTGGTCGGGTATTCCCAACTCTTTCAGAATTTCCCACAGATTTTTGTGATCCACACAGTCAAAGATTTTGGCATAGCCAATAAGGCAGGAATAGATGTTTTTCTGGAACTCTCGTGATTTTTCTATGATCCAGCGGAAGTTGGCAATTTGATCTCTGTTTCCTCCACCTTCTCTAAAACCAGCTTGAACATCTGGAAGTTCACGGTTCATGTATTGCTGAACTCTGTCTTGGAGAATTTTGAACATCACTAGCATGTGAGATGAGTGCAATTGTGCAGTAGTTTGAGCATTCTTTGGCATTACCTTTCTTTGGGATTGGAATGAAAACTGACCTTTTCCAGTCCTGTGGTCACTGCTGAGTTTTCCAAATATGCTGGCATATTGAGTGCAGCACTTTCACAGTATCATATTTCAGGATTTGAAATAGCTCAACTGGACTTCCATCACCTCTACTAACTGGATTCCATCACTGCCACTAGTCGTAGAGGACTGAAATGTATAAATAGGAAATCTAGAGATACCTGGAGTAAAAGGCAAATTTGGCCTTGGACTACAAAATGAATCAGGGCAAAGGCTAACAGGTTTTGTCAAGAGGACACACTGGTAATATAATCACCCTCTTCCTACAACACAAGAGAAGACACTACACTTGGGCATCACCAGATGGCCAATACCGAAATCAGATTGATTATATTCTTTGCAGCCAAATATGGAGAAGCTCTATACAGTCAGCAAAAACAAGAATGGGAGGGGACTGTGGCTCAGATCATAAACTGCTTATTGCCAAATTAAGACTTAAATTGAAGAAAGGAGGGAAATCACTAAACCATTCAGGTATGACCTAAATCAAATCACTTATGATTCTATAGTGGAAGTTACAAATAGATTCAATGGATTAGATCTGATAGAGTGCCTGAAGAACTATAGATGGAGGTTCATGACATTGTAAATGAGGAAGTGAACAAGATCATCCCCAAGTAAAAGAAATGCAAAAAGGCAAAGTGGTTGTCTTAGGCGCTCTATAAATAGCTGAACAAAGAAGAGAAGCTAAAGGCAAAGGAGAAAAGGAAAGATATACCCATTTGAATGCAGAGTTCCAATGAATAGCAAGGAGATATAAAAAGAAGTCTTCAATGAAATAAATAGAAGAAAACAATACAATAGGAAAAAACTGGAGATCTCTTCAAGAAAATTAGAGATACAAAGGGAACATTTCATGCAAAGATGTGCACGTAAAGACAGAAATTGTATGGACCTAACAGAAACAGAAGATATTAAGAAGAGGTGGCAATAATACACAGAAGAACAATACAAAAAAAGATATCCATAACCCAGATAACCACAATGGTGTGATCACTGAACTAGAGCCAGGCATCCTGGAATTCAAAGTCAGGTGGACCTTAGGAAGCATCACTATGAACAAAGCTAGTGGAAATGATGGAATCCAGCTGAACTATTTCAAGTCTTAAATTATGATACTGTGAAAGTGTTGCACTCAGCATGCTACTAAATTTAGAAAACTCAGGAGTAGCCACACGACTGCAAAAGGTCAGTTTTTATTCCAATCCCAAAGAAAGGCAATGTCAAAGAATGTTCAAACTACCACATAACTGCACTCATTTCTCATGCTAGCAAAGTAATCCTAAATATTTTCCAAGCCAGACTTCAACAGTACATGCATCAAGAACTTCCAGATGTTCAAGCTGGATGTAGAAAAGGCAGAGGAACCAGAAACCAAATTGCCAACATCTTTGGATCATCGAAAAAGCGAGAGTTCCAGAAAAACATCTACTTCTGCTTTATTGACTATGATAAAACCTTTGACCTTGTGGATTACAACTAACTGGAAAATTCTTCATGAGATGGAAATACCAGACCACCTTACCTTCCTCCTGAGAAATCTGTATGCAGGTCAAGAAACAACAGTTAGAACTGAACTTGGAACAACAGAATGGTTCCAAATCGGGAAAGGGGTACCTCAAGCCTGTATATTGTTATCCTGATTATTTAACTTATATGCAGAGTACATCATATGAAATGCTGGCTGGACGAAGCATGAGGTGGAATCAAAATTTATGGGAGAAATATCAGCAACCTCAGATATGCAAATGACATCACCCTTATGGCAGAAAGTAAAGAAGAAATGAAGAGCATCTTATTGAAAGTGAAAGAGGAGAGTGAAAATGTTGGCTTAAAACTCCATATTCAGAAAACTAAGAGCATGACATCTGGACCTATCATTTCTTGGCAAATAGATGTGGAAATAATGAGAGACTTTAATTTTGGGGGTTCCAGAATCACTGCAGATGGTGAATGCAACCATGAAATTAAAAGATGCTTGCTCCTTTTAAGAAAAGCTATTACCAACTTGGCATATTAAAAAGCAGAGACAGGAACACGTGTACCCCCGTGGGGGATTCATGTTGATGTATGGCAAAACCAATACAATATTGTAAAGTAATTAGCCTCTAATTAAAATAAATTAAAACAAAAAAAGAAAAAAAAAAAGCAGAGACGTTACTTTGCCATCAAATGTCTGTCTAGTCAAAGCTATGATTTTTCCGGTAATCGTGTATAGAAATGAGAGTTGGACTATAAAAAAAGCTGAGTGCTGAAGAATTGATGCTTTTGAACTGTGGTGTTGGAGAGGTCTCTTGAGAGTCCCTTGGACTGCAAGGAGATCCAACCAGTCAATTCTAAAGAAATAAGTCCTGAATATTCTTTGGAAGGACTGATACTGAAGCTGAAACTCCAATACTTTGGCCACTTGATGTGAAGAACCGACTCACTGGAAAAGACCATGATGCTGGGAAAAGCTGAAGGCAGGAGGAGAAGGGGACGACAGAGGGTGAGAAGGTTTTATAGCATCACCGATTCAATGCACATGAGTTTGAGCAAGCTCTGGGATTTGGTGATGGACACAGAAACCTGGCGTGCTGCAGTCCATGGGATCACAAAGAGACAGACACGACTGAGTGACTGAACTGAACTGAATGCATAAGTATATGCAAAGAAGGAGTAAGAAAGGGTAGAAGGAAAGGGAAGAGAAATATGAAATTTCTATGCTGATATATTTTTACACACCTAAACTTACACTTTCAAGAAGTTTACAAAATGTCTGTTTAAAATGCTTCCAGCAATGATTACTTAAGTGGCATGTGTCTTTAAATGTAGATATAAGACTCTTCTGGCAAGCTTTTCATCCTTAAACCCATCCTCTTGTGAATATTAACATGTCCTTCTAAATAATAATGTTTTTAGCACTAGGTGATTTGATCAACAGTCAATCAAAAAAGTGGCATTTTTAAAATATCATATGGAGGAAGATCCTGTGGCTCTGATTCAGTTGTAGTCTGTCTATATTCTTCCAGATTTAAGTCACATATTGTCCTTTTAAACTCTGTTCTCATTTCAGTATACTATAAAGTGTCACAATCCAAGGTAATTGCTAAGAGAACACAAAAGCTAAATTATTTTTATTATTGCAGTCCATTCAGTGCTATTACCTTCAGAGACGTGATCCTAGAGACACTCTTCTTTCCTTCTTCATTTTTATGACAGTTTATAACCTCAGCTTAATTGTGTAAATGCCATTAATCCACAATAACACCTAATTAGTCCAAATCGAATCTGAGTTATATATTTATGCCCATTCTGATATTCACTGAAAGACCAGGTTTCTCCTGTGTGTTTTGATAACAAAAAAATACAAAATTAAAAAATTCCTCATATATGTACTTTCCACATCATGGCATATATGCTCAAGTACATCAGATTTCCCTCAATGAATGTTTGATCCATAAATCACTTTTTAAAATTAAATATGACAAAATCATCAATTCCTTTAACTAATATTGCATTGAGTAAACTCAACAGCACACAGGTAGCTTATTATTATTATTATTATATGTGTCATGTTTCCTAAAGGATTACACATACAATTTTTAACACAATGTAAAGAATCCTTCAGGTTATGAATTGACTAGTTTTGTAATTAGAATAGGAGAAGGAAATGGCAACCCACTGCAGTATTCTTACCTGGAGAATCTCACGGACAGAGGAGCCTGGTAGGCTACAGTCCATGGGGTCACAAAGAGTCAGACATAGAAAGGAGGATATGTGGAATAAGTTGTTTGAATAATGAGAAGCAATATATGATTTATATAAATTTCCTTATAGCACTAAATTATTATAGATTCTAAAATATTGCTGTTTGCTAATGTCTACCTTACTACCTCGGAGAAGGCAATTGCATCCCACTCCAGTACTTTTGCCTGGAAAATCCCATGGATGGGGGAGCCTGGTAGGCTGCAGATCATACTACCTATCAGATTATGTTCAAACCATGCAGTCTGCATTTTAGGCAGAACTCAATTTTCTGTTCAATCTAATCTTCCATTAATCAGCAATGCTTCCCTTATTGTTTCTAGTACTCCTAATCATACTCCCATTCAATCTGTTCAGTTCAGTTCAGTTCAGTCGCTCAGTCATGTCTGACTCTTTGTGAACCCACGGACTGCAGCAGGCCAGGCTTCCCTGTCCATCACCAACTCTTGGAGCTTACTCAAACTCATGTCCATCAATCAGTGATGTCATCCACCCATCCCATCCTCTGTCGTCCCCTTATCCTCCAGCCTTCAATCTTTCCAGCAGCAGGGTCTTTTCAAATGAGTCAGTACTTCACATCTGGTGGACAAATATTGGAGTTTCAGCTTCAGCTTCAGTCCTTCCAATGAATATTCAGGACTGAGTTCCTTTAGGAAGGACTGGTTGGATCTCCTCACAGTCCAAAAGACCCTCAAGAGTCTTCTCCAACACCACAGTTCAAAAGCATCAATTCTTCAGGGCTTGGCTTTCTTTATAGTCCAACTCACATCTATACGTGACTACTGGAAACACCATAACTTTTTTTTTATGTATTAATTTTAATCGGAAGCTAATTGCTTTATATTGTTGTGGTGGTATTTGCCATACATTCACATGAATCAGCCATGAGTGTACATGTGTTCCCCATCCTGAACCCCCCTCCCTCCTCCCTCCCCATCCCATCCCTCAGCATCATCCCAGTACACCAGCCCTGAGCACCCTGTCTCATGCATCAATCCTGGACTGGTGATCTATTTCACATATGATAATATACATGTTTCAATGCTATTCTCTCAAATCATCCCACCCTCGCCTTCTCCCACAGAGTCCAACAATCTGTTCTTTATATCTGTGTCTCTTTTGCTGTCTTGCATATAGGGTCATTGTTACCATCTTTCTAAATCCCTTATATATGAATTAATATACTGTATTGGTGTTTTCTTTCTGACTTACTTCATTCTGTATAATAAGCTCCAGTTTCATCCACCTCATTAGATCTGATACAAATGCATTCTTTTTAATAGCTGAGTAATATTCCATTGTTTATATGTACCACTACTTTCTTATCCATTTGTCTGCCGATGGACATGGAAGGTTGCTTCCATGTCCTGGCTATTGTGAACAGTGCTGCAAAGAACACTGGGGTACTTATGTCTTTTTCAATTCTAGTTTCCTCAGTGTGTATGCCTACCAGTGGTATCGCTGGGTCATATGGAAGTTCTGTTTCCAGGCTTTTAAGGAATCTCCACACTCTTCTCCATAGTGGCTTTATTAGTTTGCATTCCTACCAACAGGGTAAGAGGATTCCCTTTTCTCCACACCCTCTCCAGCATTTATTGTTTGTAAACATTTTGATTGCAACCATTCTGATTGGCATGAGATAGTACCTCATTGTGGTTTTGATTTGAATTTCTCTGATAATGACTGATATTGAGCATCTTTTCATGTGTTTGTTAGCCATTTTTATGTCTCCTTTGGAGAAATGTCTGTTTAGGTCTTTGGCACATTTTTTTTTTTTTATTGTGTCGTTTATTTTTCTTGAATTGAGCTGCATGAGCTGCTTGTATGTTTTTGAGATTAATTCTTTGTCAGTTGCTTCCTTTGCTAATATTTTCTGCCATTCTGAAGACTGTCTTTTCATCTTGCTTATAGTTTCCTTCATTGTGCAAAAGCTTTTAAGTTTAATTAGGTCCCATTTGTTCATTTTTGCTTTTATTTACACTACTCTGGGAGGTGGGTCATAGAGGATACTGCTGTGATTTATGTCAGAGGGTGTTTTGCCTATATTTTCCTTAGGAGTTTTTTTGTTTCCAGTATTACATTTAGATATTTAATCCATTTTGAGTTTATTTCTGTGTATGGTGTTAGAAAGTGTTCTAGTTTCATTCTTTTGCAAGTACTTGACCAGTATTCCCAGCACCAATTTTTAAAGAGATTGTCTTTTCTCCATTGTATATTTGTGTCTCCTTTGTCAAGGATAAGGTGTCCATGGGTGCATGGATTTATCTCTGGGCTTTCTTTTTTGTTCCATTGATTTATGTTTCTGTCTTTGTGCCAGTACCATACCGTTTTGATGACTGTAACCTTGTAGTATAGCCTGAATACCTTTGAATAGACGGATTTTGTTGTCAAAGTAATGTCTCTGATTTTTAATATGCTGTCAAAATTGGTCTTAAGTTTTCTTCCAAAGAGCAGGGATCTTTTAATATCATGGCTGCAGTCACCATCTGCAGTGATTTTGGAGACCCCCAAAATAAAGTCTGTCACTGTTTCCATTGTTTCCCCATCTACTTGGCATTAAGAGATGGGACCAGATGCCATGATCTTAGTTTTCTGAGTGTTCAGTTTTAAGCCATCTTTTTGGCTCTCCTCTTTCACTTTCAATAAGAGGCTCTTTATTTCTTATTCACTTTCTGCCATAAGGGTTGTGTCATCTGCATATCTGAGGTTATTGATATTTTTCCTGGCAATTTTGATTCTAGTTTGTGCTTCATCCAGCCTGGCATTTCACATGATGTACTCTGCATATAAGTTAAATAAGCAGAGTGACAATATACAGTCTTGATATACTCCTTTCCCGATTAGGAGCCAGTCTGTTGTTCCATGTCCAGTTCTAACTGTTGCTTCTTGACCTTCATACAGATTTCTCAGGAGAAAGTTCAGGTAGTCTGGTATTCCCATCTGTTCAAGAATTTTCCACAAGTTTGTTGTAATCCACACAGTCAAAGGCTTTGATGAAGTCAGTCAAGCAGAAGTAGATATTTTTCTGGAAATCTCTTGCGTTTTCAATGATCCAATGTATATTGGCAATTTGATCTTTAGTTCCTCTGCCTTTTCTAAATCCAGCTTGAGCATCTGGAAGTTCACAATTCACGTACTATTGAAGCCTGGCTTGGAGAATATTGAATGTTACTTTGCTAGCATGTGAGATGAATGCAATTGTGCAGTAGTTTGATCATTCTTTGTCATTGCTTTTCTTTGAGATTAGAATGAAAACTGACCTTTTCCAGTCCTGTGGCCACTGCTGAGTTTTCCAAATTTGCTAGCATATTGAGTGCATCACTTCAACAGCATGATCTTTTAGGATTTGAAATAGCTCAACTGGAATTCTATCATCTCCACTAGCTTTGTTCTTAGTGATGTGTACTAAGGCCCATTTCACTTTGCATTCCAGGATGTCTGGCTCTAGGTGGGTGATCACACCATCATGGTTACTTGGGTCATTAAGATCTTTTTTGTATAGTTCTTCTGTGTATTCTTGCCACCTCTTCTTAATATTCTCTATTTCTGTTAAGTCTGTTCCATTTCTGTCCTTTAGTGTGCCCATCTTTGCATGAAATGTTCACTTGGTATCAACCTATGAGAGGGTAACAGGCAGGAAGGCCAGGGGTCTCCAAATGGAGGAAATGGCCTGCAAGTGTCAGACATTTTTATCTCTCTTAAGTGGCAGGAGGAAACAAACTAGCAATATTTTTTCCTTCTCTATACAAATTTAAAGGGAGGTTTTTCTTAAAATACTGTGTTGCCATAATGACACCTGGTTTCGCCTGAAGTTAGCTACTCTTGAGCCTAGAGATAGCAAATGCCTTTTTCTTATGGAAATGTTTGTCTTAAGCTATGCTAATGTACTATGCCTTTACCCCAAACTCTGTCTCCAAGTCGGTTCCGCCTCTTGGCCCAGAACCTACTTGACAAACCAGTATGTTATACTCAGATATTGTTCCCCTAATGTATGTAAATGAAACTATTTGTATGGTGGTCTGCCCTTCTTTAAGATTCAAGTTAATCATTTTATGGCCCAGGATAAACCATTTGGTGCCATTCTGAATTTTAAGACATTCCTTTCTTTCATTAACAGACTGCTAGTGACTATATAACATCCATCTGAAGACTAGCAAGGGGGTACTCTTTCTGCCCCCTTCTGATGCCTATGTCAGAAGCTTTCTCTATCTCCTTTATACTTGAATAAAATTTATTACACAAAAGCTCTGAGCGATCAAGCCTTGTCTCTGGCCCCGGATTGAATTCTTCTCCTCCGGGGGCCAAGAATCCCTGTGTATTCGCGTGATTCAACAACAACCTTTCACCTATTACCTACAATTTTATTTACCTTTCCATCCATCTTTTTAAAAGCTGCATTTTATCAAGGCTTATACCCAGCATCATTTTCAACCTTTGAGTTCTTTCAGACTAATTCTAGGTTTCTTATAGGAACATTGCATGTGTACCAAATTATCTATATTACATCAGTTCAGTTCAGTCACTCAGTCATGTCTGACTCTTTGCGACCCCATGAATCGCAGCACACCAAGCCTCCCTGTCCATCACCAACTGCTGGAGTTCACTCAGACTCACATTCATTGAGTCAGTGATGCCATCAAGCCATCTCATCCTCTGTCGTCCCCTTCTCCTCCTGCCCCCAATCCCTCCCAGCATCAGAGTCTTTTCCAATGAGTCAACTCTTCACATGAGGTGGCCAAAGTACTGGAGTTTCAGCTTTAGCATCATTCCTTCCAAAGAAATCCCTGGGCTGATCTCCTTCAGAATGGACTGGTTGGATCTCCTTGCAGTCCAAGGGACTCTCAAGAGTCTTCTCCAACATCACAGTTCAAAAGCATCAATTCTTCAGTGCTCAGCTTTCTTCACAGTCCAACTCTCACATCTATACATGACCACTGGAAAAACCATAGCCTTGACTAGACGGACCTTTGTTGGCAAAGTAATGTCTCTGCTTTTCAATATGCTATCTAGGTTGGGCATAACTTTTATTCCAAGGAGTAAGCATCTTTTAATTTCATGGCTGCAGTCACCATCTGCAGTGATTTTGGAGCCCCCCAAAATAAAGTCTGACACTGTTTCCACTGTTTCCCCATCTATTTCCCATGAAGACATGGGACCAGATGCCATGATCTTCGTTTTCTGGATGTTGAATTTCAAGCCAACTTTTTCACTCTCCTCTTTCACCTTCATCAAGAGGCTTTTTAGTTCCTCTTCTGTCATAAGGGTGGTGTCATCTGCATATCTGAGGTTATTGATATTTCTCCTGGTAATCTTGATTCCAGCTTCTGCTTCTTCCAGCCTAGCATTTCTCATGATGTACTCTGCATACAAGTTAAATAAGCAGGGTGACAATATACAGCCTTGACGTACTCCTTTTCCTATTCGGAACCAGTCTGTTGTTCCATGTCCAGTCCTGTTTCTTCCTGACCTGCATACAAATTTCTCAAGAGGCAGGTCAGGTGTTCTGGTATTCCTATTTCTTTCAGAATTTCCCACAGTTTATTGTGATCCACACAATTAAAGGTTTTCACATAGTAAATAAAGCAGAAACAGATGTTTTTCTGGAACTCTCTTGCTTTTTCGATGATCCAGTGGATGTTGGCAATTTGGTCTCTGGTTCCTCTGCCTTTTCTAAAGCCAGCTTGAACAACTGGGAGTTCACGGTTCACGTATTGCTGAAGTCTGGCTTGGAGAATTTTGAGCATTACTTTACTAGCATGTGAAATGAGTGCAATTGTGCGGTAGTTTGAGCATTCTTTGGCATTGCCTTTGTGCACCTGTTGCAGGATTTCTGTTTCCACTTAAAACTGTGGACCATTCCATGTGAGAAATCTCTTCTGCTTCTTTAAAAGCCTCAAAGGTAATAATAACACATTGTCAGAGCAAATGATATAATTAGCAAAGCCAATGAAGTTAATTAATGAGCAAATGTTAAGTTTAAAGAGGAAATGATAGATGGCACACATTATCAATCAGCAAATTATTCATATCCATATTTATATCTCTGTTTTTTAAGGTCAGTTATGTAAGGTGATTTATCCTTCTTTATCAGTATTTGACTTTCCAAACTTATATTTACCTTTCAAATTTATTGATTTTCTGGGTAGATATTTACCCAAGAAATTCACTGCAAAATTTTACCAACACTTGTATAAAAAATATGAAATTTTACTGAAATGATTATGTGATTATTCATGCTTTTATTCATATTTGTTAAGTGGTGCATTTCTGGGTCAATCACATGTTAATAAAATTTTCCAAAACATTTTTTATTTATATTAAAATATGTAAAATAAATCTAATTAATTACTAGGGTAATGCAATTTAATTGAAGAGTTAGAAGTAGTATTTCCTTTATAGCGTTTCTTTAAAGGAATTTTTTTTTTAATTATTTAGGATTCTAATCTTATATAATTTTCAGAGGAGTGAAAACAGATGGATTCCTAGACATAACCTAATTAATTTCTATAAAGGTGATACAGAGTGAGATAATTAATTCATAAGCAACATGCAACCTCTCAAGTGACCAGCCTGAATATATATTGTAAGTTGGTGATTTTCAGGCTGAAACAGATATAGGCAGACAGGATTTCTTCTCACACAACTTCAAGATAATGTGATTAAGATGGCTGAGGCTTGAATTAATAAATATATCACACATGATAGATAATAATAGCTGGATAATAATGCTTCCTGCTTATTATTCATCACCCCCTAAAATATATGTCTTTAAGTTCTGTGGATTTACAAATACTTTGGTTACTTAGGTGTCAGTAAGCCTGCCAAAAATGGAGACTGAGTTTTCTTGTAAGTCTTTCATTTGATGAAATTCTGCCAAATCCTAAGTGTTTCCCTTTTATTATAATGTTAATTCAATGATGGTATTGTCATATAGGGGGCAAAAATGTCCCTATAAAATACAATTATCTAAAAGTTAGATGTCTTTGGTGGAAAGTACCTGTGTACAAACAAATTTTAGAAATGCATTACTTCTATCACACAAAACATCAACAAAGCATTTTCTTCACAAGTGTGGAGACTTAGAAGTATACATATGAATGAAAAAATGGGGGAAAGTCAGTTTTCAGTTACATTTTGAGGGGGAGTGTTAGATATCCTATACTTTTCATTTTATTTCCAAAAAACAGTATTATTATATAATATAAGATGATGACAGATTTTTTATCTTTGAAAAACAAAAGAAAGAGCATCTTCTGCAGGTTAATCTATATTCTGTAAAATCAGTAGAAGTATAAGGACAATGGAATTCACTTTAGCTTGTAATTCTTAAGCATTAATTTATCAGTGAAGAAATTTCGAAGTTGAGGTTTTGAGAATACAAAGATATATTGTCTTAATAGTCAGTAGTATAAAACACATGCTATCATGCATTACAGATGGATGCAAACAGAGTTGTAAACCTGACTTATTTTATTTTATGTATTATGTAAGGTGCTGCCTTTTACTAATGACAATTAACAACATATGACAAACCACAATTACAATAGGTTGTACTTTCAGACTGTTTCTAACAAATATTTTAAACCAGTCTTCCACAACGAAAATAACACAATTTCTTTCCTCTGATTTTTAGATATATTTCTAACTTAATTAATGAATATGGATTTAAGATTGACGGCAATGGAGGTTGCAAATTGTTTTTAGAGCAGATATGTTGGAAGTTCAACCACATAGCCAAGACAAAACAGCCACTGAGAGGAGCACACTCCTTGAAATTAAGCTAGTCTATGAGCAAGCTACCTCTTCCTTGGACAAATAATAAAACATAAATAAAATAAAAGTCACTTGGTCTTGCCTGACTCTTCGTGATCCCATGGACTGTAGCCCTCCAGGCTCCTCTTTCCATGGAGATTATCTAGCAAGAATACTGTAGTGGGTAGACGTTCCCTTCTGCAGGGCATCTTGCCAACCTAGGGATCAAACTCAGGTATCCTGAAATTCAGGCAGATTCTTTACTCTCTGAGCCAGCAGGAAAGCCCCTCCTCAGATTTAATTGGTGAAAAAACGTTGAAATTATCACAAAAAATGAACACTCTAAAGTAAAATGGACAACTGCTCAATTGATACTAGAAATAAAAAGTCTAGTCAAACAACTGTGCCAAACTACTGAACAAACATCCAATCAATTGCCATGGGAAATTAATTCTTAACAGCTATTTTTCAAATTTAATATTTTTATTCTGAATCTTATTTAGCCTTATTTCCAACCTCAAATAAAAATAGAACACAGAAGTTCAAAATGGAAAAGTATGCATTTTAGGATGAACTGTCAGAAATTATGAACTTCCACAAGAAGCCCTAATATTTGGTAAGATGTCACTTAGAGGATATTTTCACAATGGATAAAATTATAAATATGGTCACAGTACATTGAGCTCAAGTCTATTAATTTTAAGCCTGGAAAGAAGTCATTGATAACTGTTCTCTGAAGACATTAAGGCAGATGGTAAGTCTCATATTCTCAGTTCAGTTCAGTTCAGTTCAGTCGCTCAGTCGTGTCCGACTCTGAGACCCCATGAATTGCAGCACGCCAGGCCTCCTGTCCATCACCATCTCCCGGAGTTCACTCAAACTCACATCTATCGAGTTGGTGATGCCATCAAGCCATCTCATCCTCTGTTGTCCCCTTTTCCTCCTGCTCCCAATCGATCCCAGAATCAGGGTCTTTTCCAATGAGTCAACTCTTCGCATGAAGTGGCCAAAGTACTGGAGCCTCAGCTTTAGCATCATTCCCTCCCAAGAACACGCAGGGCTCATCTTTAAAATGGACTGGTTGGATCTCCTTACTGTTCAAGGAACTCTCAAGAGTCTTCTCCAACACCAGAGTTCAAAAGCATAAATTCTTCGGTGCTCAGCTTTCTACACAGTCCAACTCTCACATCCATACATGACCACTGGAAAAACCATAACCTTGACTAGACGGACATTTGTTGGCAAAGTAATGTCTCTGATTTTGAATATGCTATCTAGGTTGGTCATAATTTTCCTTCAAAGCAGTAAGTGTCTTTTTATTTTATGTCTGCAGTCACCATCTGCAGTGATTTTGGAGCCCCCCCAAAAAATAAAATCTGACACTGTTTCCATTGTTTCCCCATCTATTTCCCATGAAGTGATGGGAACACATGCCATGATCTTAGTTTTCTGAATGTTGAGCTTTAAGTCAACTTTTTCACTCTCCTCTTTCACCTTCATCAAGAGGCTTTTTAGTTCCTCTTCACTTTCCACCATAAGGGTGGTGTTATCTGCATATCTGAGGTTATTGATATTTCTCCTGGCAATCTTGATTCCAGCTTGTGCTTTTTCCAGCCCAGCATTGCTCCTGATGTACCTTGCATACAAGTTAAATAAGCAGGGTGACTATATACAGCCTTGACATACTCCTTTTCCTATTTGGAACCAGTCTGTTGTTCCATGTCCAGTTCTAATTGTTGCTTCCTGACCTGCATATAGGTTTCTCAAGAGGCAGGTCAGGTGGTCTGGTATTCCTATCTCTTTCAGAATTTTCCACAGTTTATTGTGATCCACACAGTCAAAGGCTTTGGCATAGTCAATAAAGCAGAAACAGATGTTTTTCTGGAACTCTTGTTTTTTCCATAATCCAGCGGATATTGGCAGTTTGATCTCTGGTTCCTCTGCCTTTTCTAAAACCAGCTTGAACATCTGGAATTTCACAGTTCATGTATTGCTGAAGCCTGGCTTTGAGAATTTTGAACATTACTTTACTAACATGTGAGATGAGTGCAATTGTGTGGTAGTTTGAGCATTCTTTGGCATTGCCTTTCTTGGGGATTGGAATGAGAACTGACTTTTCCAGTCCTGTGACCACTGCTGAGCTTTCCAAATTTTCTGGCATATTGAGTGCAGCACTTTCACAGCATTGTCTTTCAGGATTTGAAATAGCTCAACTGGAATTCCATCACCTCAACTAGCTTTGTTCATAGTGATGCTTTCTAAGGCCCATTTGACTTCATATTCCGGGATGTCTGGCTCTAGATGAGTGATCACACCATCGTGATTATTTTGGTCTTGAAGATCTTTTTTGTACAGTTCTTCTCTGTATTCTTGCCACCTCTTCTTAATATCTTCTGCTTCTGTTAGGTCCATACCATTTCTGTCCTTTATTGAGCCCATCTTTGCATGAAATGTTCCTTGGTATCTCTAATTTTCTTGAAGAGGTCTCTATTCTTTCCCACTCTGTTGTTTTCCTCTGTTTCTTTGCATTGATCGCTGAGGAAGGCTTTCTTATCTCTTCTTGATATTCTTTGGAGCTCTGCATTCAGATGCTTATATCTTTCCTTTTCTCCTTTGCTTTTCCCTTCTATTCTTTTCACAGCTATTTGTAAGGCCTCCTCAGCCAGCCTTTTTGCTTTTTTGCATTTCTTTTCTATGGGGATAGTCTTGATCCTTTTCTCCTGTACAATATCATGAACCTTAGTCCATAGTTCATCAGGCACTCTATCAGATCTAGTCCTTTAAATCTATTTCTCACTTCCACTGTATAATCGTAAGGGATTTGATTTAGGTCATACCTGAATGGTCTAGTGGTTTTCCCTACTTTCTTCAATTTAAGTCTGAATTTGGCAATAAGTAGCTCATGATCTGAACCACAGTCAGCTCCGGGTCTTGTTTTTCTGACTGTATAGAGCTTCTCCATCTTTGGCTGCAAAGAATATAATCAATCTGATTTTGGTGTTGACCGTCTGGTGAAGCATAATTCGTGCCTCTGTACAGACAAAAATTGCTAAAACTGAAAGATCCTTTCTCTTGCTTAACAATGTATTGGAAATTTTAAAGAAAACTTTATTATGAAAGAAGAAAGCCATCACTTACTTTTCTTCCACATGGACAAACTTGAGTGTGATATTGTCTGTCAGTGAAACTCATCAGGCAGTCATTCTCACAAGACTATGTACCTCTAGGGGTCTTATCTAGTGGCTCAGTGGTAAAGAATCCACCTGCAATGCAGGAGCCACAGGAGAGGTGGGTTTGATCCCTGGGTTGGGAAGATCCTCTGAAGGAGGGAATAGCAACCTATTTCAGTATTCATGCTTGGAGAATCCCATGGACAGAGGAGCCTGGTGGGCTATAGTCCATAGGGTTGCAAAGAGTGAGACATGACTAAAGTGACTGGTATGCACACACCTCTAGGAAGTTCAGAGAATCTGGGTAGTGAGGAGGTGTAATTTGAAAAAGCCCTTCAGTTATCATGATCTATGTCCCCTAGAGGTGCATTACCAGTCACTCATGCTTTCTGAGGTCTTCCCTAGAGCTCAAACAGTAAAGAATCTTCCCAGAATTCAGGAGTCCTGGGTTTGATCCCTGGGTGGGGAAGATCCTCTGGAGAAGGGAATGGCAACCCACTCCAGTATTCTTACCTGGAGAATCCCATGGACAGAGGAGCCTGGCATTCCTACAGTTCATGGAATTGCAAAGAGTCAGACACAACTTCGTGACTAGCACTACATGCTCTCTGAAAATCACGGATCTCTCTTCCCCCATGAGGTACAGAATACTACAAACAAGGGCTTGTGTATAAAAACATCTAAAACTAGATCTATCTCAGTTTTTCCCTAAGTGTGGAAGTGTATTCTTTTAAAATTTCACTAACTCCCTGACATTGACTTCCCTTGGCCTATTTAACTCCTGAAGGTGTGTATGGCAAATACTATTAACAGACAACAGAATTATCTATGATTTTTATCATCAGGCTGTTAACTCCTGAAGGTGTGTATGGCAGATACTATTAACAGACAACAGAATTATCTGTGACTCTCATCATCAGGCTGCTAGCTGCCACCTGTGCTTTCTGGGCAGGATGATTCTGTAGGAGGGTCTCTATGCCTTCCTGGGGTTGAGAAACTTCTTGAGTTTTTTCTTTTTTATATTTCAGTTGTCACTTTCAGGATTTATTTTGCTTCCTATGCCCCTGGGAGTTTCTTTTCAGATACTATTGTATTTTCCATTGGTCAAGGTAATTGTTGTCACAAAGGTGAAAAGGGAAAGCCACTTAGCATTCTGTGTTATCTTCTCCTGAATAAATGCAAAAGGATAGTTCAAGTCATTGGCTACTAAGAAGAAAATTATTTGCTATTTTCTGTAGAAGCTAAACTTTTTTATTTTAAAATTCAACACCAAAAATCTCAGCATTGAGACATCTAGAATGCATTCATCTGGACACAGGCATTGTCTGGTGCAGGATATAATCAATTCAGTACCTTTGATAGATTTGTGACTGGGCTTTATGCAGTGTTATCCCCTCTTGCCTTATTGAAAGCCAGATTATACGAGCCCATCTGCTCCAGATTCACCCTGCCGTATGTGTTATGAAAGCTCTCCTGCCTCAGAAGAGAGGGTGAAACTATAAATACCCAGGTGCCTTGACAGCTGTGGCACAAGCTGGATTTATTTAGTTCATGTTAATTATGCCATCAAAGAAGCTAAAAGGCTAAATTTTCAGATGGCACAACAGTACCAGCATGATCACTGAAACAGATAAATAAGTAAACGTATGAGAGCTGGCAACACTAAAAAAAAAAAAAAAAAAAAAAAAAAGACAAGGCATTTTTATAAATATAGATGAATAAAAGCCATGATGTGTGACGCATTCAACCACCTTTTCTATTTGGGTAGGTGGGAGGGGCTGTAATCATGATATGTTATAGAGGGCTTTACCTAAAATGTCAAAGGGAGAAAAGGAAATCAAGAGGGACACCAGAAAAGGGAGCCTATGACAACCAATACATTTGCTTACACATGCTCCTGCCTTCCTCCATTATCTCTAGATAATAAAACCATGAAGGGAAAACATCAGTCTTGCCTGGGTGGGCTGGATGAGAAAACAAACAGCGAGGCAAACAGAAGGGAAAGCACAGTAATATGTACAAAGAAATCCACCACCACATTATTCAGCCCTTTATGAACACAGATGCACAATTCAGTTCATGCTAATAAGGGCCATCAGTTCCCAGAGAAAAATCATTGCCTTTTCCTTTATGGTGCACACACATGTTCTGCAAGAGTTTTATTACAACATGGAAGGAAGCACTGCAAGAAATGTTGCTATACCATTTGTATACTTGTATAAGAAATGGCAAGGACATCAGTAATTGCTCATCTGAAGCTCATAAATAAAATTCTCCATATCACTCTCTAACCCCTTCAATAGAACAAATACTCTAACAACAAGCTCGACTTGATTATAATTATTAAAATAATTGGACTTCTTAGGATGGTATATAGAAACATGCCAAAATCTTAAAGCAAAGATAATACTTGTTTAGATTATGGTTTTTTTATGCCTCCACTTATTTATGATGTCACTAATTGAATTTTAAGTAGACCAACTCCATAACAGTTCACAGGTTCTACTATGTCTCTTCTTTGAAACAGTGACTATGAATGCGTTCATGAGTTTTCAGAAAGGTACTTCTTATTTGAGGAGAGCTGTTTATGATAATAAAAAGCTAGCAATGGCATTATAAACTAAACATAATTATCCTTATTTTCTAGATTAACAAACTGAGGATCTGAGATAGTAAATCATTTGCAAATTTCAAAATAAATAACTATGAAAAGTGAAATTCAATACTATGAGTATCTGCACACTTAAACCAGTAAATTTTAAGTATATTTGTCAATAGTCCAGAGAAAAGAGAAACCTCGAAACATGATTGATTTGAAGTTCATGAAATAAATGTCAGGGTTACTGTTATCTCTTTCTATCCCAGGATATATGGGCTAGTTTGTTCTCAGAAAGAGTAGAGATTATTTTTTTAAACTACAAAGAATTAAGAACATTCGAGTTCTTTATGGCTTCCAAAGGGCTTTAGATGTGTCTGTATGTGTAAGGAAAGAATTATAGGGGAAAGTACTAGGATAATTCTTCTTTTTTAACCTTCTCCCATTTGATTAACACGTAAGTCTTCCTTTCTTAAAGGAGAAGAAGAAGCAAAAAATTAAAAGGGAGTAGGGAGAAAAGAAGGGAGAAAAGAAAAAGAAAAAGTCAGGTAGTGAAGAGAAATAAATGAAGAAAATACATTTTCCTAATATGTTTAATTTTCTTCTCTAATATGATTCTGAAAAATAAAGTGGCAAGAGTACTGAAAATCATCAGATAGCAAACTTTGTTAAAATTAGTCCTATTACTTTGGGTGAGTCATTCTATACACTGTATTTAAATTTCTACATTTATAAATACATAAACTTGGACCAGATCATCTAATGGGTCCCTTCCAAATAAAATTACATTATTCTATCTAATATTTTCACCTTAAGTTATAAGATAAAATACTATTTTAAAAGAGTATACTAAAGATAAGCAATATAATGTTTTCATTATTTCAACATTTTCAACTTCATAAATATAGACATATGATGGTTAATAATTTCCCAAAATAACATAACTTATGTAACAATATGTAAGCATTGAT
This sequence comes from Bubalus kerabau, assembly GCF_029407905.1. NCBI lineage: Eukaryota > Metazoa > Chordata > Mammalia > Artiodactyla > Bovidae > Bubalus > Bubalus kerabau. The sequence goes on along the minus strand of NC_073647.1, from coordinate 53,109,283 downwards.
ATTATGCATGATATTATTAAAATTGAGCCTTTATATTATTTCTTCTAATAGTTTTCAGCATTTCTGTGTACTTTCACAGAATATAGTTTGATGCAAATTTTTCATTATTTTAAAGTATATGTCAGTCCTAAATATGTGATCTCAAAATAATGTGGGCCAAACTGTTAATACAATATTCACAAAACTGATGAGAATACACTTCTTACTCATTTTAGGTTGCTCATTTTAGGTTTCTCATTTTAGGCTACTCATTTTAGGTTTCTCTAACTTGCATCACCCTTTGAAGACAGGACACTAATGTTCCAAATTGCTTACAGCAATGCCTGAAGTCTAGAACTGTTGAAATATCTTTTTAGCTCTATAAATATTATTTATGCTCTATTTATTAAGAGTATAATTTTTTGGTTAGTTCCACTATACTTTGTGGTCAATAGGTATCTGCTGATTATTTAATAACTTAATGATAACAATAGAAAAATATATACAACAGCTGAAAGAAACAACATATTAATAAAACCATAATCTTTTGTCAAAATACACTCTAGATTTCTGTTCTTTGAAAATGTTGTCTTTGAACTCATGCAATTTCTCTGCTTTTCTTTTAGCAAACTCTTCAAAATAATTGTCTACATCAGTTATGTCCAATTTCTCTCCTCTCATCTGTCTTGAACCCACTTGATCCAGACTTTCACTTTCAATACTACTCTGAAAATTTTCTTACTGAGGTATGAGTAACTTTCATGGTACTAAAATCAAATAGTTAATTCTCAGATCTAATTTTACTTGACAGATATCATTTTCTTGATTTATGTTTGATATTGTTTCCATTGCTTCCGGTCTCCCACTGACTCAATTTTTCTCTTATATCATACTGCTCTTTCTCAGTCTACTTTGTTGACTTCTTCTCAGCTTTTCTACCTCTAAATGTTGGAATGTCCTTGGAACAAGTTCTCAGAACTTTTCTCTTCTCCATCTTCACTTACTCCCTAGATGATGTCATCTATCTTCATGGCTTTAAATTCTATCTATATACACTAAAGATTCCAAGCCAAGGCAAATTGCCTAAAATCCAGCTTGGTGTATCTAAGAACCTATTTAACATCTTAATCTGCATGTGAAAGAAGCCAATATGCCCTCCCTCCCTTGAAAATTTCTTTAACCCAAAACTTACTTCTTCCACACTCTACCATTTCAATTGAAAAACAAAAACAAAAACAAAAACAAAAAAAAAAAAAACATAAACTTAGGTTTGTATTTCCTTAGATCAAAAAACTGGACTGCCATTGATTCCTCCATTATTTTTAAAATTCCATATCTCACATTTTAGGAAATCTTCTTGGCTTTATCTTTAAAATACACCTACAATCTGATCACTATCCTCCACATATACTGCTACTATCTTTGTATAAATAATTGACTTGAATTATTGTAATGCTTTATAACTAATCTGTTTTGCTCTAGTACCATTCAGTATGTTCTCCAAAGAGTAATCAGTGATCATCCTAAATCGGACATGAGATTATGCCACTTATCTGCTCAAGATCTTCCTTTAGGAACTATCCTAGCCAGCTTGCAGTTCTGTCAACACTTAAAGAAGCAATCAACTCACACCACCTTCTCCCTGATGCCTGTACCAGTTGGTCAACATCACTGTCTCAAGGTCAAAGTCTCAAGACAAAAACCTCCTTCTGTGCTCATAGACATAAGCACCAACTGAAATTCACCAATAACATAAGAGATCACTGATCACAGATCATCATTAAAAATATAATAATAATGAAAAAGTTTTAAATATTACAAAACACAAAATGTGACAGAGATACAAAGTGAGCAAATGATATTGAAAAAATACTGCCAATGGACTTGCTTGATACAGGGTTGCCACAAACCATCAATTTATGTAAAAAAAAAAAATCAGTATCTGAAACAAAATAAAGTAAAACACAATAAAAAGAAGTACCTCTGCAAACTACAACCTAAGCCTCAACTAACTCTTGAGGCATACTGTACTGAAATATCTAAAATAAACAAAAAATAATTCATTTAATGTGATCAATGATAGAATTGAGATGACAGAAGAGTCAATAGACTTGAAGATAAATCAATGGAAATCATCCATTCTGAAGAACAGAGAGAAAAAAAAAAAATATATGATTCAGCCATGGGTGTACATGTGTTCCTCATCCTGACCCTACCTCCCACCTCCTTCCCTATCCCATCTCTCAGGGTCATCCCAGTGCACCAGATTTTTAAATGTTATGTTTCATTATAATAAAAGGCCAGTAGAGAGTATTTTCAGGAATGAAGGAAGAGCAAGAAAAATAGTGATTATACAGGTAAATATAAAATTATATTTTTTCTTATGCATGCTTACTGAAATCAATTTATATGGATTTAACCCATATGACAACTGTAATGAAAAGTTTAATGGGAGAGAATAAAAGGAACCTGTATGGTTGTAAAGCTTCTAAATTTTTAATAAAGTGGTAAAATATAACTGAGTATACTATGGACGTTTAGGTATGTATATTATAAAGCCTAGAGCAAACACTAAGAAATAATACAAAAGATAAGGGCAAAAGTTAATAGGCAATTAAACTAGAACATTAGAAAAATACTCAAATAATCCAAGGAACACAAAAGAGAAAGACAAACTGAAACTAAGTAATATAACGGTAGAATAAAATACAACTCTATCAAATAAATACATCAAAATAAATAGCTGTGACAGGTTTATTAAGAAATTGCCAGGTTGGATTAAAAACAGAAAAAAAGACTCACCTATATTCTGTCAACAAGAAACCTACTTTAACCATAAGGATATAGATAAGTTAAAAGTTGGAGGGCAAAAAAATGATATGCCATGCAAACAACAATCAAAAGGAAATTGCAACAACCACATTAATATCAGAAAAGGCAGACTTTAGAACTAGGAATATAACCATGGATAAAGAGATAAATTATATAATGATAAAAGGATCAGTTCACCAAGCAGACTGAACAAGCTCACAAGTATATGCTTCATGTTACAGAACTCTGAAGTACATGAAACAAAAAGAAATAGAACTGCAGAAAGAAATTTAAAAGAAAAAAAAAAAAAAACACACTTCTAAACAATACGTGGGTCTAAAAAGGAAGTTTCAAGGGAAATTAGAAAAAAAAAATCTGTTGAATGAAAATAAAACTACAACATGCTTCAATTTGTAAGATGTAGCTAAAACAGTGGTTACAGAAGATTACATTAAATACCTCAGTTTGGAAACTAAGGTCTCAGTGATGACAAGATGGTGGAGGAACAGGTGGATATGGAGTACTTCTCTCTCCACAGATACATCAAGAATACATCTTCAGATGAAGAGGATCTCACAGAGCACTAGCTGAGAGCTGGCAAGAGTCCTTGACCAGTGGAAAGGAATATATGGACACATGAAAAACTTGGTAGGATGAAGGAAGGAAGAGAAAAAAAGGAGGAGAGTGAGTGGGACTGGACCAGTACCTGGGGTATGGAGTAACTGAAGCAACTTCCCACATCAGAGCAGTAGTATGGGACAGAGGAGAGGCATTTGAGGCTGTTGGAGAATAAAGCAGCTGATCTGTGATGGTCTGAATGAAGTGAGAACCACACAGACATTTCATACTTCAGCCCTATATACTTAATACAGAGACATGAGTCCTCTGGTATGCATGGTAGCCAGAGACTGCAGAATAGGGATTGGAGAGAAATCCCAGGGCAAGGACTACTGTTGACTGAGGGAGGAACTCACAGCAGGGAATGTCCTTGGAGAAAGCCAGGCAGCCATGGAGGCAGAGTGATACTGCTGAGTCATGCACAGGGGGTGGAACCATTACTGTAGCCTCTCTCTTTCCCCATACACTGAGGATGGGCAGCTGACCAATAGAGAAAAACTCCAGAGAGGGTGGCCTTTTGAGTGCCTGACAGGCTGAGCAATAGAGAAGGACCCCAATCAGGGGGCCTTTTGAGTGCCTGTTGTGCCAAGATGCAAAGAAGGATCAGACTGGGAAGCCTTTTGAATGCCAGCTACAAGAGGATAGAAAAAGACTCTAATAGCATCTTATCTCTTGTGCCCATGGTCAACGGCTTCCCTGTACATCTGGTGCCAGCAGGTTCCCCACAATCCAAACAGCCATGCCCCCTCAATCCCTGATCCTCACTGAGGCAGAGCTGCCAGAAGCTATTAAAATAATAATAATAATAACCATATCTTCTGTGCCTGTGGCTGCTGGGTCCCCTGCATACCTGGTGCTACCAGGGTCCTCACAATCCAAGCAGCTGTGCCACCTCCATACCTGGCTGTCACTGGGGCAGACCCAAGTCCTTCAAGGCAGCCTTAGGAGCAAACTCTTGTGGATAACCTCGATGCAGAGGGGGGATAAAACCCACAATAGAGCTCCGGGGGCAAAGGGGCTACGGAAGAGAATCAAAATCTTTCCACGAGCTGTACAAGATGCAGATTAAATCCTCAAGATACACTAGGTTGACTTTGTGTCTAGGGGATATATAAAAGGACAATGAGTGTTCACACAAAAGAAAAAGCCCTATCTCTGGCAACCGTGGATGTTGGAGGCAAGTACATGCCAGAGTAGAGCCAGATTACAGTCTGAGCTGTCCATGCAGCAGATTCAGAGAATGGTCCAATATCAGAGGGCCTCCTAGGGAGGCAGAGGTGGAACTACCACTCTATATACCTTTTTTCTCCTTTTTTTTTTTTCTTTATTTTTCCCTTTTTTTCTTTTATTTTTTTCCCCCCATATTGCTCTCATGTCCTCAGTATGGGCATCATCAAAAAATCTACAATCAATAAATGAAAAAAGTGTGTGGAGAAAAGGGAATCACCTTGCACTGTTGGTGGGAATGCAAATTGATAGCGTCACTATGGAGAATAGTATGGGGATTCCTTTAAAAACTAGAAATAAAACTATCATATGACCCAAAAATTCCACTACTGGGCATATACACTAAACAGACCATAATTTAAAAATACACATGCACCCTAATGTTCATCAGAGCACTGTTTATAATAGATATAATATAGAAGCAACCTAGATGTCCATCAACAAATGAATGGATAAAGAAGTTGTAGTTATATATATATATATATATATATATATATATACACACACACAGTGGAATATTACTCAGCCATTAAAAGGAACACATTTGACTCAGTTCTAGTAAGGTGGATGAATCTAGAGCCTATCATAGAGAGTGAGGTAAGTCAGAAACAGAAAGACAAATATCATATAGTAACGTGTATATGTGGAATCTAGAAAGATGGTACTGATGAACAAATCTGCAGGGCAGCAATGGAGATGCAGACATAGAGAACAGATTTATGTATCCAGGAAGGGAAGGAGAGGGAGGGACAAACTGAGAGAGTAGCACTGAAATATATATATTCAGCTCAGTTCAGTTCAGTCGCTCAGTTGTGTCCGACTCTTTGCAACCCCCATCAATTGCAGCACGCCAGGCCTCCCTGTCCAGCACCAACTCCTGGAGTTCACTCAAACTCATGTCCATCGAGCTGGTAACGCAATCCAGCCATCTCATCCTCTGTCGTCCCCTTCTCCTCCTGCCCCCAATCCCTCCCAGCATCAGAGTCTTTTTCAATGAGTCAACTCTTCGCATGAGGTGGCCAAGTATTGGAGTTTCATCTTCAGCATCAGTCCTTCCAATGAACACCCAGGACTGATCTCCTTTAGAATGGACTGGTTGGATCGCCTTGCAGTCCAAGGGACTCTCAAGAGTCTTCTCCAACACCACAGTTCAAAAGCATCAATTCTTCAGTGTTCAGCTTTCTTCACAGTCCAACTTTCACATCCATACATGACCACTGGAAAAACCATAGCCTTGACTAGATGGACCTTTGTTGGCAAAGTAATGTCTCTGCTTTTGAATATGCTATCTAGGTTGCTCATAACTTTCCTTCCAAAGAGTAAGTGTCTTTTAATTTCATGGCTGCAATCACCATCTGCAGTGATTTTGGAGCCCCCCCAAAAAGAAACCCTTGACACTGTTTCCCCATCTATTTCCCATGAAGTGATGGGACCAGATGCCATGATCTTCGTTTTCTGAATGTTGAGCTTCAAGCCAACTTTTTCACTCTCCTCTTTCACTTTTATCAAGAGGCTTTTCAGTTCCTCTTCACTTTCTACTATAAGGGTGGTCCATATGTAAAATTAAATAGCCAGTGGAAATTTACTATATGTTTCAAGGAGCTCAAAACCAGTAATCTGTGATAACCTAAGGCATGGGATGGGATGGGAGGTGGGGGGGCATATGTATACTTATGGCTGATTTGTGTTGATATATGGCAGAAACCAACACAATAGTGTAAAGCAATTATGCTCCAATTAATAACAAATTAAATTCAAAATAACAGTTCTCAATTCCATGTTCTAAATTTCCACCTTAAGAAATGAGAAGATCAAGTCACACCTGAAACAAACAAAAAGAAAGAAATAACAAAGAAAAGAGATCAAAAATCGAGAACAAAAATAACAGAAAAGTACAAATAAACCAAAAGCTGGTTATTTGCAAGGTCCAAAGCTAGGGGTGGGGGGGTGGGGGGAACAATACACAGGATATAGTAAATGTTACATTATCTTGTAGAGATACTTCTGCTTCTGGTGAAGTAAATCTATGGACAAGATGATCAGAGTTTGAACTATATTCTGTTATCACCTGGACAGTTTAAGTTCATTCTATGTCTGTAGAAATTATGAAAATCTCTATATGCTTATATAAGTCAAGTGATAGATGAGACATCATCATGGAAACTATTGTTTTTCAAAACTTTATGTTCTAGCACTACATAAAAGATAATTAGAAACAAAATTTGAAAATTATAGGGTCTCATTACATAAGATTTTTAAAAAATATCTTAAACCATATTTGGTTAGGAAAATAAGTATTAGTATTGCTTTCCTAATACGGAGATGGAGTTCCCAGAGGCCTAATATGAGCTCATTGAAAAATTCAGACTGTGTTAAGGATAGAACTACACAGTCTACAAATCTATATATACTACAGTCAGATGATATTTTTGATCTTCACTTTTTTCTAAATAATAGGGTAATATGAATATAATATTCACAAATGAATTATAGATCTGAAACTGTTAAAAATATCTGGAAAGCCATTGTAAATAAATACAATTTAAGATTGAATAAATATTTGATAGCTGTGAAAGCCTTCATCATACATGGTTTGGTGACTTAAATGATGATTAAACTGTCCTGCTGCAACCATAATAGAATCATTTCACAAAAAGTCTCAAAAGTTAGTGGGATAAAAAAATAATGTCATATATATTTCATCAGGGAAAACATTTTATTTATTTAGAATATTTTGTTTGTTTTATTCCTCTCACCATTGCACTATGTGTCTTTTCAATATAAACTTTCATCTAAAAATGGAATTAACTCTGGATATGTCTATAAATATTCACACTGCAATAATAGAACTCCTATTAAATTTATCAGGCTTTGTAGAAAGTTGGATGTTTGTAATGATTAGAATCTGGCTTGTTGCTCTAGGAACCACATCTATGAAAATACACTTGTCTGTCAATTGCCCCCCAAGTAAACAAATTATTAAATGATTTATGACAGTAAGTGAATGTAGAGAAACAATAGTGGGAATGCAAGTGGAAATCTATGAAACCCCCGCTAAACAGATCATAAAATATTGTCCTCTGGTGCCATTTTCTCACTATTCGAAATATGTCACATTGTACTAAATAAATGAAATTTACATAGCTATCATTTCTGTTGAAGTCCCTTATGCTATGCAGACAGCACAAGGTAATTTGATGCCATTCTAGGTGGATAATATGAATAATTTATGACAAATCTAATGGGAACTAATCTTGTTTTATTCAAGGTTAAGAATTACTTTCTCCCTTACTTCCAGGTTTATTGGCTTGATTATCTAAAGAACCTTTTGATCTTACTGACTACTACAAAAATAGGAACATCTGCCATTATTTCAGAAATTGCTATTAAAAATATCAACAAAAGCCAGATCTTGTAAACATTCTATCACTTGAATGCAAGTTGTATACTAGAAGAATTATTTCCTTTTCTGACAACACTGGTTTGTATTATGTTCTGAAAATGCAAACAAGAAGTGAGGATAAAGTATTTTAGAATGCCCTAAATGTTCAGAAATGTTTAACAAATTCCTAAACGTTGCCTTACTTTACTAACTTTTTATTTCTAAATGAATAATTCATCATTATCAAAGGATAGGAGACAACTAAAGTTTGTTATTAAAGCCCCAAGATATGGATTACCTAATATTTATGTATCACAGCAAACCTCTAAAATAAAACGTTGATTAAAAATTGGTATATTATATATACCTTCACCTCTAGGGGAAAAAATCATATAATACATTTGTAATGCATATACACTTTTGTGATTTTCTGGCCATTTTTACTTTATGAGTATCTGTCTTTATGGATAATCAAGAGTTTGCTCTATTTTGATACATTTGTCTTAGCAGGCAACACAATTTAGTAGTAATTGTTCCACACTTCTAAACTAGTTGGAAGTACTAGCACTATCAAATGTGTTAAATCAGAATAACTAAAAAGAGAGAACAAAATGAAAAACTGGTAGGTAGGGAAAAGATCTGCTTTTAGGTGATAGAATAATGTTGGAAGTGGTGAGAAGTTGTTCAGGTACATGCAAATATACCTCAGCAGAAGGATAGTTGAATGTTATTCAACATTATATTCAAAACACGAAAGTTAATATTTAAATAGGTCAAAGGTTATTATATTAAAAATGAGTAAACAGAACACATTTCAAGTAGTAAACCAGTCTGTCAAGAGTGGGTTGTTCAAACCTTAGTTTTCTAGTATGTGAAAAAAGAACAAGCTTTTCATAAGAGGTGAAAGAAACAGAAACAAAAAAACAGAAGAAAGGAAAAGCATGTGACCAGGGCTGTAAGTCAAAGTGATTTGGTGGTTTTTCAATACTAATTAAACACATTAGGCAACGAGTTAAACCACTACAATATCCATAGCCTATAATATTTTCATAGTCTCCTTAACCAGTCATTATTGTCTTTAAATTTAGTATGAGCAAGGAGCAGAAACAAAGTTTAACAAAAATTACATGTATAGATTAGAATTCCCTAAACATTGAAATATATTTTTCAAATTCGTATTGAGTATTCCCTATGTGTCTTTCCTGAAAGAAAGTTAGATGAACATTCTATTTCAATATGGCAATGAATAAAAGGTCTGTTTGAAAGCTAGTATAGAAAATCCATAATTCAATACTGACACATTTGGGAGCCAAGTCAACGGTGACCAATGTAGAGCACATATTTTTTGTTCTAATGCTGACTACATTTCTAAAAATCTAAAAGTATAATGTCAATTTGGCAACTATGTGCCTGGTATGACATTAGCAAGATAATAGAAAAAAATCACACAGAAAATTATTAATACTTCAGAAATACCAACTTCTACAAAATGCAAAAACTAATATTTACTTGCTTTTTACAATTCCACTAACCCTACTTGTTAAATTCTGCCAGGAGTTTGTTTATTGTTACCTTTTTTTCAACAAATTATTAATTTCTCAACAGATGGCATTTATCTCATGCATAATGGACAATACACCATTACTCAGAAAAAGGCTATAACAGATAAAAACAAAATACCTCTGACTAACAGCCACCCATCTCTGTCATTGCTAAAATCAATGAGATGCATTTATGTGAAGTGAAGCAATAGTCCTGTATACTAAAGCTATAATTGTGAGATGATGTTAAATCTACAAAAAAAAAAAAAAAAAAAAAAAAAAGCCACTAAAGTGGTTTGGAGCCTGAAACATCAATAAATTATGTCCAACATTTATTTATATTTAACAAATATTCAGTTACCTGAATAAATAGAGGCACCAGGCTTAATGTTCTCAAAGACAAATAAGCACTTAAAAAAAAAAAAAAAAGGCGGAATCAACTTTCTACTTTCCATTCTCAATTAAGCCCAGATCTTCTTTTTAAACATATGCCTTCTTTTTCTTTTCCATTGAATATACAGGAGTTTTATACACTAAATATTGATGTTTACTTAAGAAAACACACAAACACAACAACAGCCTATCTGTGGCTTTTAATTGGTTAGAAAACATGAGATATATTTTTAATTCAAGTCACTTAGAAGCTTCATTATACGTACATTCAATACAGCACAGTAAGAAATAAAAACTAAGACAATGTTTACTTTCCTATGAGCACATATTAAAGCAATTATTCCGAATAAACAGAGTGAAAAATAACTATGGATACTTAGCCTTCCCTAATAGTATAGAGCTTTGGAAGTATTTTTTTACTAGTAAGTAAATTGTAGAATATCAATAACTAATTGTGGAATTTAGAATTCATGCCATTTCACCTACTAATTAAAACAAATATTCAGCATAGATTGTGTCCTATAATTCACATTTGCAAAACTTCTATTCAGTGAAGTATTTAAATAAGCCAAACATACCTCTCACTGTATTTATAACACATTCTTTCTCTTTTCTAAAATTCCAGACAATTCAGCTTTATAGTCACTAAAATAGTTTCTATTGGAAATGTTTTCAAATTGTTTATACTATATTTTTTGATTATTTTAGTGAAAATAAATGCTGATTTTTATTTTAGAATATCTCAAAAATGTCATTTTTTTAGTCAATAAAATACAATTCTTTCTTTTCATAAAATATATTTAATATTCAGATAGGACAACTGATGCACTTTATTTTTCATTCAAGGACTAGTCATCATATACATATTAAGAAGTAGAAATTAGGTTTTGTTAGTCAATGACATGTCTTTGTAGTTGTTTGGTCTCTCACTCATGTCTAACTCATTAAACCCCTTTGACTGCAGCATGCCAGGCTTCCCTGTCCTTCACCATCTCCCAGAGCTTGCTTAGACTCATGTCCATTGAGTTGGTGATGCCATCAAACCATCTTGTCCTCTATCGTCCCCTTCTCCTGCTTTCAATCTTTCCCAACATCAAGGTCTTTTCCAGTGAGTCAGATCTTTCCAACAAGTGGCCAAAGTACTGGAGCTTCAACTTCAGCACCAGTCCTTCCAATGAAGATTTAGGATTCATTTCCTTTATGATTGACTGTTTTGACCTCCTTGCAGTCCAAGGGACTCTCGACAGTCTTCTCCAACACCACAGTTCAAAAGCATTAATTCTTTGGCATTCAGCCTTCTTTATGGTCTGATTCTCACATTCATACATGACTTCAGGAAAAAACCATAACATTGACTATACGGTCCTTTGCTGGCAAAATACTGTCTCTGCTTTTTAACTTGCTGTCTAGGTTTGTCATAGCATGGCTGCAGTCACCATTCACAGTAATTTTGGAAACCAAGAAAATAAAGTCAGTAACTGTTTCCACTTTTTCCCCATCTATTTGTCATGAAGTGATGGGACTGGATGCCATCATCTTAGTTTTTGAATGTTGAGTTTTAAGCCAGCTTTTTCACTCTCCTCTTTCACTTTCATCAAGAGGCTCTTTAGTTCCTCTTTGCTTTCTGCTATAAGGGTGGTGTCATCTGAGTATTTGAGATTGTTGATATTTCTCCCAGCACTCTTGATTCCAGCTTGTGCTTCATCTACCCAGCATTTTGCATGATGTACTCTGCATATAAATTAAATAAGCAGTATGACAATATAGCGACTTGATGTTCTCCTTTCCCAATTTTGAACCAGTAGGTTGTTCCATGTCCAGTTCTAACTGTTGCTTCTGGACCTGCATACAGGTTTCTCAGGAGACAGATAAGGTAGTCTAGTATTCCCAACTAAGTAGTCAGTGAAGCAGAAGTAGATGCTTTTTCTAGAATTCTCATGTTTTATTTATGATTCAACGGGTGTTAGCAATTTGATCTCTGGTTCCTCTGATGTTTCTAAATCCAGCCTGCACCTCTGAAAGTTCCTGGTTCAGGTAGTGTTGAAGATTAGCTTGGAGGAGTTTGAGCATTACTTTGCAAGCGTATGAGATAAGTGCAATTGTACAGTAGTTTGAACTTTCTTTGGCATTGACTTTCTCTGTGATTGTAATGAAAATTGACTTTTTCCAGTCCTGTGCCACTGTTGAGTTTTCAAATTTGCTGGCATATTGAGTGCAGCACTTTCACAGCATCATCTTTTAGGATTTGAAATAGGTCAATTGGAATTCCATCACCTCCACTAGCTTTGTTCGTAGTGATGCCTCCTAAGGCCCACTTGATTTCACACTCCAGGTTGTCTGTCTTTAGGTGAGTGATGACACCATTGTGGTTATGCAGGTCTAAGATCTTTTTTTCAGCACTGTACAACACTGATCTGTGTACTCTTACCACCTCTTCTGAATATTTTCTGCTTATGTTCATTCTTTACCAGTTTTGTCCTTTATTGTGCCCATCAATCCTTGAAATGTCTCCTGGTATCTTTGATTTTTTTTGAAGAGATCTCTAGTCTTTCCTATTTTTTTTTTCCCCTCTATTTCCTTACATTGTTCACTTAGTAAGGTTTTCTTATCTCTCCTTGCTATTCTTTGGAACTCTGCATTCAGATGGTTATATCTTTCCTTTTCTCTTTGCCTTTTGTTTCTCTTCTTTACTTATCTCTTTGTAAGGCCTCCTCAGACAACCTTTTGCTTTGTTGCATTTCTTTTTCTTGGGGATGGTTTTGATCACTGCCTCCTGTACATTATGAACCTCCATCCATAGTTTCAGGTCCTCTATCTATCAGATCTAATCCCTTGGATCTATTTTTCACTTCTACTGTATAATCATAAGGGATTTGATTTAGGTCATACCTGAATGGTCTAGTGGTTTTCCCTACTTTCTTCAGTTTAATTCTGAATTTTTCAATAAGGATTTCATGATCTGAGCCAAAGTCAGTTGCTGATTTTTTTTTTTTTTTTTTTTTTTTTTTTTACTGTATAGAGATTTTCCATCTTTGGCTGCCAAGAATATAATCAATTTGATTTCAGTTTTGAACACCTGGTGATGTCCATGTGTAGAGTCATCTCTTTTGTTGTTGGAAGAGGGTGTTTGCTATGACCAGTGTGTTCTCTTGGCAAAACTCTATTGACATACAGGTACATTAATGTAATGAAGTAAAGTCCATGATCTCTTGGAAATTATTTAAAAAGGCAAAATGATAGGTATATATATGTTCCCTCATATGTGGAAGTTAAGTGGTCCTCCTGAAAGCAGTAGTGTAACTCAGTGTAGAGCACTCTCCTTTAATGAAGATGCAGTGTGAATGGGTAGTTATTAGTGAGTTTCAGAACTTTTACTCAATGCCATCTGCTTCAGAAAACAATACAAAAGTAAAAATAGTTTACAATTTTTACTTTACAAGGCAAAGTTCTGAAGAGTACTACATTTCATTTCAAAGCCCCATGCTTGTGAAGAAAACCTTTCCTCTTTAATCTAGCATTATTGACCAGAACTAAGAATTTATACTAAAATAAATGAAAATAAATTATACACTGTACCCAAAGATAAATGCTGAGAAATATAATACAATTGCTTTCTGGAAATCAATTTTTCAATTTAGATGCCACTGGATTTGGCTGAGAATAAAAATTCCAGTATGATCTCTTATGTTGTTCTTTGGAATAGTATTTCATGCTAGGACTCAGGACGTGAGGAGACACTGGTGAAGCCATGTGACTCTTGTTGGTTAATACTGGTTGATTGTCTTAGAAAGCTGTAAACTTTTCAAATAATAAAATAATAATAGTGATTCTGCAAAACAGTTGGTGATATCTTCTTGCTCAATTCATAATCAATGTTTATGTGAAGATATCATGAATCTATAAACAAGCGTTTGTGTCAGGTCCACTTAATAGTTAATGATAAAGATGTTGGAATCAAATGTATTACTGGTCCCTTCATGTTCTAATGATATAAACTGGCAACCTGTTTAATTTAGCTTTTAAATTTGAGATATTAAATTTTGTCCCATATGTTTGATTCTGAGAATAAAATCTTAGTGCCTTGAACTCAGTAAACACATGATAAAAGGCATTGATATTAGTAATTAGTAGCAATATTTAAACAATGTCATATTTCTAAATTTTCCACTGTTATTACCTCTTGATCCATTCTATAATGGTATAGTAGGAGAATATGAATTGAGAGATCATAAATAACAAAGGCCACCAGACTTACTTTGTAGTAAAACTTTCTTGGAAAAATATGTGCATCAGTGTTTGATTTTTTTCTAAGAGATAGCAATAGAATTTGTTTTGTTCTTGAGAATTTATATATATATATATATATATATATATATATATATATATCCAAATGTTGCCAAGTTCTTCTTAATAAAATCTGGGTTGTTTATGCTATAGGAAATAATCAAAGATTATTTATTCTAGCTTTTATGAATTTTTTTCTGAAACAATAATAAATTAACATGGGGACCTGAATAAGGAAAAATAAAATTTTATTCCAACACTAACAAAGAACCAATCCAGGGGTAAAAAGAATGATCAAACCGAATATATGATTACTTACAACTGGCAGTTTATATTGAACACCTCTTAACTAGGTCATCTATAAATAAGAAAGACAAATGAAAATGACATTGGTTGGTTAAACTCTTGTAGGCACAAAGACTATTTTTTAAAACATTGAACTTTAGGTAGAGATTTTCGGTCAATATCCCTAAATCTGTTTTAAGCTTTTCACATCATATCTATTCCAAACAAAAAGCAATGATTTATTAAATGAGAAAAAGTAACTATAATGAATACATAGTGATAGCTTAATTAAAAATTCATTTTAAAATGTTGGTCTTTGGTATTTTTATAGGAGAGAAACTATTGTCTAAAATATGCTTTAAATTGTTGTTGTTTAGTTAGTTCCAGTATTACATTACTTTTCAGAAATACAAAAGTTATCCAAGAAGAAGATGGAAATAAGTGGGACAATGAATATGATAAGATTTAATGTGATTGAATGTAAAATTTTAAAAATGTATTTTCATTGAACTAATTATAATGCTATAAGGCAATTTCCAGTTTCAACTTTGATATGTAAAGAGCTTGGGCTGCCCAGGTGGTGCTTGTGGTAAAGAACTTGCCTACCAGTGCAGGAGACATAAAAGATGTAGGTTCGATCCCTGGGTTGGGAAGATGCCCTGGCGGAGGGCATGGCAACCCACTCTAGCATTCTTGCCTGGAGAATCCCATAGGCAAAGAATCCTTGTAAGCTACAGGCCATAGGGTCGCAAAGAGTTGGACATGACTGAAGCAACTTAGCACACATGCATGCTTTGTTACAAGAAAAAATCTGAAAAAGCTGACAATCACATGCTTTCCTTAGACCTATCAGAGAATTAAACTTTCAGGGCAAACAGATGGACCAAAATCTGGAGAGATAGACAAAAATCAGTCATGGGTGACCCCTGCATATCTTGAACAAAAGCCTCTAGAGTCATAAACAGGCATCAATCCTTAAATGGTAATTCTGATGAAATACAGGAGTTATGGACTATGCTGAGGGTATTAAAAAAAAAAAAAAAACTATTGAAGACCCTCATTTCTGGAAAAGATCCCACAATTTAATGAACTTTATCACCATGAAGACTACCAGGTTCTCATGGTAAAGATCTAGGAAGATCTGACTCTGGCTGGGAATAAAAGGAGTTAATTAACATTGTGAAATACTCCAGATTCTTTCCCAGAACAAAGGCAAGAGGAAAAGACTAACAAAGTCTTATTTTTGATGGAGGAAGAACATTTCTTCCAGTCCAATCCCCTCTACAGCCTTCCTGTCTTACTCAGGATGTTAATGGAGAAGCTATACCACTTGAGAAACATTTGTGAAGTCACAGGTCTGAGATGCAGACTCTCTAAGAGACTAAAATATAAACATAAAATTATCAAATGCTTCTACTCCCCCTTATCTTACCACCACAGCCAATAATATTGGGAATGTTCCAGTAAAATAGTATTGTATTATAGCCAAAGAAATTGCAAGATAGACTTTCTGAGGAGGAGTACTTCTGCAAGCCCAGTATCAAGAGGGTAGATAAAAACAAGGACAATAATGAAATTAAAAACCTCTGCAGCCTACAGATGCAATAATATTAAACACAGTATAAAACTAGGCAGATTAATATAAATCCTTATGAAAGAGGCTTGTATACATCAATCACTTCCTATTACCCAATACAGTATGTCCAACTTTAAGCAAAACATAAAAAGGCAAGCAAAAACAATCTGTAGAGACAAGAAAGGGAAAAGGCAGTGGCACCCCACTCCAGTACTCTTGCCTGGAAAATCCCATGGATGGAAGAGCCTGGTGGGCTGCAGTCCATGGGGTCGCTAAGAGTCAGACATGACTGAGCGACTTCACTTTCACTTTTCACTTTCATGCCCTGGAGAGGGAAATGGCAACCCACTCGGGTGTTCTTGCCTGGAGAATCCCAGGGATGGGGGAGCCTGGTGGGCTGCTGTCTATGGGGTCACACAGAGTCAGACACAACTGAAGCGACTTAGCAGTAGCAGTAGCAAAGACATGAAAATCACCAGAACTAGACTCAAATATGATACAGATATTAAAAGTATCAGAAAAGTAACTATGGTTAATATTTTAAGGAATGGCACCCCACTCCAGTACTCTTACCATGGAAAATCCCATGGATGGAAGAGCCTGGTAGGCTGCAGTCCATGGGATCATGAAGAGTCGGACACGACTGAGCGACTTCACTTTCACTTTTCACTTTCATGAATTGGAGAAGGAAATGGCAACCCACTCCATTGTTCTTGCCTGGAAAATCCCAGGGACGGGGGAACCTGGTGGGCTGCCGTCTGTGGGGTCCCACAGAGTCGGACACGACTAAAGCGACTTAGCAGCAGCAGCAGCATAGGGAAAAAGTAGACAATATGCAAAAAAAAAAAAAAATGGGTATATAAAACATGGAGATGCAAACTCAAAGAAAAATCAAAAGGGATTGACAGAAATCAGAAGCACTATAACAGAAAAGAAGTATGTCTTTGATGGATTGATGAGTAACCTGGATGTGGCTGAGGAAAGAACTGGTGAAGATTTATCAGTGGAAACATCCATAACTGCAAAACACAAATAAAGAATACAGATTCTTGGAGCCTCTTTAGTGTCACAAAGAAATTTGTGGCTCAGTGGGGAGGAGCTAAGATGGCGGAGGAATAGGACAGGGAGACCACTTTCTCCCCCACAAATTCATCAAAAGAACATTTAAACGCCAAGGAAGTTCCACAAAACAATTTCTGAATGCCAGCAGAGGACATCAGGCACCCAGAAAAGCAGCCCATGGTCTGCGAAAGGAGGTAGAAAAAAATTTAAAAGACAAAAAAGGAGACAAAAAAGGGAGGGACGGAGCTCCATCCCGGGAAGGGAGTCTTAAAAAGAGAGAAGTTTCCAAACACCAGAAACACTCTCACTGCAGAGTCTGTGCTGAGCCTTGGAAGCACAGAAGGCAACATAACAGGGAGGAAAAATAAATAAACAACTAAAACCCACAGATTACAAGCCCAACGGTAACTCCACCAGCGGAGAAGCAGCGCAGACGCCTGCACCCGCCACTAGCAAGCGGGGGCTGGGCAGGCAGGCGTGGGCTGCATCCCTTAGAGTAAGGAACTGGCCTGAATGCCCCGAGCGCTATCTGAGTGAAATAACTTGGGCTAGCAAACCAGACTGTGGGATAACTGCCACGCGAAAAGCCAGCCCTAATTTAAGACACCACCAGGCCAATGCACAGAACAAAGGACTGAACAGACATAGCCGGCTGCAGACCATCCCCTTCTGGTGACAGGCAGCCAAAGCTGGAATGGGGCAATCGCAGCCCCAGAGAGACATTATCTACAAAACTGTAAGCAGGCTTCTTTGTTAACTAAGACTTCTTGGGGTTCTGGATGGTCAACATCCACCTGAGAAGGTGCACCGGTTGTACAGCCAGAAAACTGAGCAGCGGGGAGGCGATAAGTTGCAGCGACCATGCTCGCCAAACACCTCATCACCTGAGCTGCTTCGATCTGGGAAGGGCAAAAAACGCAGGCCCAACTGAGTCTGCGCCTCTGAGGAATACCTGAGTGCCTAAACCTGAGCAGTTTAGACCTGGGAGGTGCATGCAGCCCAGGGCCAGCCTTGGATGGTTCCTGGTGGAGCAACCCAGAGCCTGACCAGTGTGGGCAGGGAGGGTACCCGCACCGTGAGTTGGGGCAGGCCCCGTGTGGCTGAGGCACTGCGAGTACACGCCAGTGTTATTTGTTTGCAGTGTCCCTCCCTCCCCACAGCGCGACTGAACAAGTGAGCCTTAAAAAAAAAAAGTGTCCACCACCGCCCCCTTTGTGTCAGGGTGAAAATCAGACACTGAAGAGAGCAGCAAACAGAAGAAGCTAAAACAGAGGGAACCGGCTTGGAAGCGACAGGTGCAATAGATTAAAACCCTGTCGTTAATACCAACTACATAGGAAGGAACCTACAGATCTTGAGAAATATAAGCTGTACCAAGAAACTAGCCAAAAATGAACTGACCACACAATACCCACAACAACACCAGAGAAAGTCCTAGATATATATTTTACTATTTTTACTATCATTCTTTCTTTCTTTTTTAATTTTTAAAAAATTTTAAGTCCTCTATTACTCCTTTAATTTTCACGTTTATAACCTATTACTACTTTGCAAAAAAAAAGACCCTATTTTTTTAAAAGCAAACTTTATATATATATATATTTTATAATTTTTGTGACATTGTTTTTTTTTCTCTTTCTTTTTTTTTTTTCTTCTTTTCTTTAACATTGTATTTCTGAAATTCCAAACTCTACTCTAGATTTTTAATTTTGCTTTTTGGTATTTGTTATCAATTTTGTACCTATATATATATTTTTTTTATAATTTCTGTGACTTTTTTTTCTCTTTCTTTTTCTTCTTATTTTCTTTAACATTGTATTTTTGAAATTCCAAACTCTACCCTAGATTTTTAATTTTTGCTTTTTGGTATTTGTTATCATTTTGTACCTATATTTTCTTTATAATTTTTGTGACTTTTTTTTTCTCTTTCTTTTTCTTCTTCTTTTCTGTAACACTGTATTCCTGAAATTCCACACTCCACTCTATATTTTTATTTTTTGCTTTTTGGTATTTGTTATCAATTTTGTACCTTTAAGAACCCAATCTTCAGTACTCATTTTTAAATGGGAGCGAGATTAGTGGCTTGACTGCTCTCTCCCCCTTTGAACTATCCTTTTTCTCCACCAGGTCAGCTGTGTCTCCTCCCTAACCCATCTCTGCTCTACCCAACTCCGTGAATTTCTGTGTGTTTCAGATGGTGGAGAACACTTAGGGAACTGATTACTGGCTGGATCTGTCTCTCTCCTTCTCATTTCCCCCTTTAATCCTCCTGGCCACCTCTGTCTCCTTCCTCCCTCTGAGTGGTCCAGTTGTGGAGTGCACATAAGGAAGTGATTACGGGCTAGCTTGCTCTCTCCTCTATTGATTCCACCTCATCTCATTCGGGTCACCTCTAACTCCCTCCTCCCTCTTCTCTTCTCCATTTAACTTTGTGAACCTCTCTGGGTGTCCCTCACTGTGGAGAAACTTTTCATCTTTAACCTAGATGTTCTGTCAGTGGTGTTGTATATAAGGAGAAGTTTTGAGACTACTGTAAAAATAAGACTGAAAACCAGAATCAGGAGGCTTAAGTCCAAACCCTGACTCCAGGAAACTTCTGACTCCAGATCAGATCAGATCAGTCGGTCAGTCGTGTCCAACTCTTTGAGACTCCATGAATCGCAGCACACCAGGCCTCCCTGTCCATCACCAACTCCTGGAGTTCACTCAGACTCATGTCCATCGACTCAGTGATGCCATCCGCCATTGCATCCTCTGTCATCCCCTTCTCCTCCTTCCCCCAATCCCTCCCAGAATCAGTCTTTTCCAATGAGTCAACTCTTCGCATGAGGTGGCCAAAGTACTGGAGTTTCAGCTTCAGCATCATTCCTTCCAAAGAAATCCCAGGGCTGATCTCTTTCAGAATGGACTGGTTGGACCTCCCTGCAGTCCAAGGGACTCTCAAGAGTCTTCTCCAACACCACAGTTCAAAAGCATCAATTCTTCGGTGCTCAGCCTTCTACACGGTCCAACTCTCACATCCATATATGACCACAGGAAAAACCATAGCCTTGACAAGACGAACCTTTGTTCTCAAAGTAATGTCTCTGCTTTTGAATCTGCTCTCTAGGTTGGTCATAACTTTCCTTCCAAGAAGTAAGCGTCTTTTAATTTCATGGCTGCAGTCACCATCTGCAGTGATTTTGAAGCCCAGAAAAATAAAGTCTGACACTGTTTCCACTGTTTCCCCATCTATTTCCCATGAAGTGATGGGACCAGATGCCATGATCTTCGTTTTCTGAATGTTGAGCTTTAAGCCAACTTTTTCACTCTCCACTTTAACATTCATCAAGAGGCTTTTGAGTTCCTCTTCACTTTCTTCCATAGGGGTGGTGTAATCTGCATATCTGAGGTTATTGATATTTCTCCCAACCATATTGATTCCAGCTTGTGTTTCTTCCAGCCCAGCATTTCTCATGATGTACTCTGCATATAAGTTAAATAAGCATGGTGACAATATACAGCCTTGACATACACCTTTTCCTATTTGAAACCATGTCTGTTGTTCCATGTCAAGTTCTAACTGTTGCTTCCTGACCTACATGCAAATTTCTCAAGAGGCAGATCAGTCTGGTATTCCCATCTCTTTCAGAATTTTCCACAGTTTATTGTGATCCACACAGGCAGATCAGTCTTTCATTCCCATCTCTTTCAGAATTTTCCAGAGTTTATTGTGATTCACACAGTCAAAGGCTTTGGCATAGTCAATAAAGCAGAAATAGATGTTTTTCTGGAACTATCTTGCTTTTTCCATGATCCAGCAGATGTTGGCAATTTGATCTCTGGTTCCTCTGCCTTTTCTAAAACCAGCTTGAACATCAGGAAGTTAACGGTTCACATAATGCTGAAGCCTGGCTTGGAGAATTTTGAGCATTACTTTACTAGCGTGTGAAATGAGTGCAATTGTGCAATAGTTTGAGCATTCTTTGGCATTGCCTTTCTTTGGGATTGGAATGAAAACTGACCTTTCCAGTCCTGTGGCCACTGCTGAGTTTTCCAGATTTGCTGGCATATTGAATGCAGCACTTTTACAACATCATCTTTCAGGATTTGGAATAGCTGAACTGGAATTCTATCACCTCCACTAGCTTTGTTCATAGTGATGCTTTCTAAGGCCCACTTGACTTCACATTCCATGGTGTCTGGCTCTAGGTCAGTGATCACACCATCATGATTATCTCGGTCGTGAAGGTATTTTTTGTACAGTTCTTCTGTGTATTCTTGCCATCTCTTCTTAACATCTTCTGCTTCTGTTAGGTCCATAAGATTTCTGTCCTTTATCGAGCCCATCTTTGCATGAAATGTTCCTTTGGTTTCTCTGATTTTCTTGAAGAGATCTCTAGTCTTTCCCATTCTGTTGTTTTCATCTATTTCTCTGCATTGATCGCTGAAGAGGGCTTTCTTATCTCTTCTTGCTATTCTTTGGAACTCTGCATTCAGATGTTTATATCTTTCCTTTTCTCATTTGCTTTTCACTTCTCTTCTTTTCACAGCTATTTGTAAGGCCTCCCCAGACAGCCATTTTTCTTTTTTTCATTTCTTTTCCATGGGGATGGTCTTGATCCCTGTCTCCTGTAAAATGTCATGAACCTCATTCCATAGCTCACCAGGCATTCTATCTATCAGATCTAGGCCCTTAAATCTATTTCTCACTTCCACTGTATAATCATAAGGGACTTAGGGAACATTAATTTACAGGAGCTCATCAAACACCTCCATACACTGAAACCAAGTACCACACAAAGCCAACAAGTTCCAGGGCAAGACATACCACGCAAATTCTCCAGCAACACAGGAACACGGTCCTGACCTCCAATATACAGGCTGCCCAAAGTCACCCCAAAACCATAGACATCTCATAACTCATTACTGGACACTTCATTGTACTCCAGAAAGACAAAATCCAGCTCCACCCACCAGAACACGTTTCCCTAACCAAGAAACCTTGACAAGCTACCTGTACAAACCCACACACAGTGAGGAAACGCCACAATAAAGAGAACTCCACAAACTGCCAGAATACAGAAAGGACACCCCAAACTTAGCAATTTAAACAAGATGAAGAGAAAGAGGAATACCCAGCAGGTAAAGGAACAGGATAAATGCCCACCAAACCAAACAAAAGAGGAAGAGATAGGGAATCTGCCTGATAAAGAATTCCAAATAATGATAGTGAAAATGATCTGAAATCTTGAAAGCAAAAGGGAATCACAGATTAATAGCCTGGAGACAAGGATTGAGAAGATGCAAGAAAGGTTTAACAAGGACCTAGAAGAAATAAAAAAAAAAGTCAATATATAATGAATAATGCAATAAATGAGATCAAAAACATTCTGGAGGCAACAAATAGCAGAATTACAGAGGCGGAAGATAGGATTAGTGAATTAGAATGGTAGAAATAAATTAATCAGAGAGGAAAAAGAAAAACTAATTAAAAGAAATGAGGACAATTTCAGAGGCCTCTAGGACAATATTAAACACTACAATATTCGAATCATAGGAGTCCCAGAAGAAGAAGACAAAAAGAAAGACCATGAGAAAATACTTAAGGAGATAATAGTTGAAAACGTCCCTAAAATGGGAAAGGAAATAATCACTCAGGTCCAAGAAACCCAAAGAGTCCACAACAGGATAAACCCAAGGCGAAACACCCCAAGACACATATTAATCTAATTAACAAAGATCAAACACAAAGAACAAATATTAAAAGCAGCAAGAGAAAAAAAACAAATATCACACAAGGGAATTCCCATAAGGATAACAGCTGATGTTTCAACAGAAACTCTTCGAGCCAGGAGGGAATGGCAAGACATACTTAAAGTGATGAAAGAAAATAACCTACAGCCCAGATTACTGTGCCCAGCAAGGATCTCATTCAAATATGAAGAAGAAAACAAAAGCTTTACAGACAAGCAAATCTGAGAGAATTCAGCACCACCAAACCAGCTCCCCAACAAATACTAAAGGATATTCTCTAGACAGGAAACACAAAAAGGGTGTATAAACTCAAACCCTAAACAATAAAGTAAATGGGAATAGGATCATACTTATCAATAATTACCTAAAACATAAATGGGTTGAATGCCCCAACCAAAAGACAAAGACTGGCTGAATGGATACAAAAACAAGACCCCTATATATGTTATCTACAAGAGACCCACCTCAAAACAGGGGACACATACAGATGAAAAGTGAAGGGCATGGAAAAAGATATTCCATGCAAATAGGGACCAAAAGAAAGCAGGAGTAGCAATACTCATATCAGATAAAATAGACTTTAAAACAAAGGCTGTGAAAAGAGACAAAGAAGGTCACTACATAATGATCAAAGGATCAATCCAAGAAGAAGATATAACAATTTTAAATATATATGCACCCAACAGAGGAGCACTGCAATATGTAAGACAAATGCTAACAAGTATGAAAGGGGAAATTAACAATAACACAATAACAGTGGGAGAATTTAATACCCCACTCACACCTATGGATAGATCAACTAAACAGAAAATTAACAAGGAAACACAAACTTTAAACAATACAATATACTAGTTAGACCTAATTGATATCTATAGGACATTTCATCCCAAAACATTGAATTTCACCTTTTTATCAAGCGCACACAGAACCTTCTCCAGGATAGATCACATTCTGGGCCATATATCTAGCCTTGGTAAATTCAAAAAAATTGAAATCATTTCAAGCATCTTTTCTAACCACAATACAGTAAGATTAGATCTCAATTACAGGAGAAAAACTATTAAAAATTCCAACATATGGAGGCTGAACAACACACTGCTGAATAAGCAACAAATCACAGAAGAAATCAAAAAAGAAATCAAAATTTGCATAGAAACGAAGGAAAATGAAAACACAACAACCCAAAACCTGTGGGACACTGTAAAAGCAGTCCTAAGGGGAAAGTTCATAGCAATACAGGCATACCTCAGGAAACAAGAAAAAAGTCAAATAAATACCCTAACTCTACACCTAAAGCAACCAGAAAAGGAACAAATGAGGAACCCCAGGGTTAGTAGAAGGAAAGAAATGCTAAAAATTAGGGCAGAAATAAATGCAAAATAAACCAAAGAGACCATAGCAAAAATCAACAAAGCCAAAAGCTGGTTCTTTGAAAGGATAAATAAAATTGACAAGCCATTAGCCAGACTCATCAAGAAACAAAGGGAGAAAAACCAAATCAATAAAATTAGAAATGAAAATGGAGAGATCACAACAGACAACACAGAAATACAAAGGATCATAAGAGACTACTATCAACAATTATATGCCAATAAAATAGACAACGTGGAAGAAATGGACAAATTCTTAGAAAACTACAAATTTCCAAAACTGGACCAGGAAGAAATAGAAAATCTTAACAGACCCATCACAAGCATGGAAATTAAAACTGTAATCAGAAATCTTCCAGCAAACAAAAGCCCAGGTTCAGACGGCTTCACAGGTGAATTCTACCAAAACTTTAGAGAAGAGCTAACACCTATCCTACTCAAACTCTTCCAGAAAATTGCAGAGGAAGGTAAACTTTCAAACTCATTCTATGAGGCCATCATCACCCTACTACCAAAACCTGACAAAAATCCCATGAAAAAAAGAAAACTACAGGCCAATATCACTGATGAACATAGATGCAAAAATCTTTAACAAAATTCTAGCAGTCAGAATCCAACAACACATTAAAAAGATCATACACCATGACCAAGTGGGCTTTATCCCAGGGATGCAAGGATTCTTCAATATCCGCAAATCAATCAATGTATTACACCACATTAACAAACTGAAAAATAAAAGCCACATGATTATCTCAATAGATGCAGAGAAAGCCTTTGACAAAATTCAACATCCATTTATGTTAAAAACTCTCCAGAAAGCAGGAATAGAAGGAACATACCTCAACATAATAACAGCTACATATAACAAACCTACAGCAAACATTATCCTCAATGTTGAAAAATTGAAAGTATTTCCCCTAAAGTCAGGAACAAAACAAGGGTGCCCATGCTCACCACTACTATTCATCATAGTTTTGGAAGTTTTGGCCACAGCATCAGAGCAGAAAAAGAAATAAAAGGAATCCAAATTGGAAAAGAAGAAGTAAAACTCTCACTGTTTGCAGATGACATGATCCTCTACATAGAAAACCCTAAAGACACCACCAGAAAATTACTAGAACTAATCAATGAATATAGTAAAGTTGCAGGATATAAAATCAACACACAGAAATCCCTTGCATTCCTATACACTAACAATGAGAAAATAGAAAGAGAAATTAAGGAAACAATTCCATTCACCATTGCAATGGAAAGAATAAAATACTTAGGAATATATCTACCTAAAGAAACTAAAGACCTATATATAGAAAACTATAAAACACTGGGGAAAGAAATCAAAGAGGACACTAACAGATGGAGAAATACACCATGTTCATGGATTGGAAGAATCAATATAGTGAAAATGAGTATAATACCCAAAAGAATTTATAGATTCCATGCAATCCCTATAAAACTACCAACGGTATTCTTCACAGAACTAGAACAAATAATTTCAGAATTTTTATGGAAATACAAAAAAACCTCAAATAGCCAAAGCAATCTTGAGAAAGAAGAGTGGAACTGGAAGAATCAACCTGCCTGACTTCAGGCTCTACTACAAAGCCACAGTCATCAAGACAGTATGGTACTGGCACAAAGACAGAAATATAGATCAATGGCACAAAACAGAAAGCCCAGAGATAAATCCATGCACCTATGGACACCTTATCTTTGACAAAGGAGGCAAGAATATACAATGGATTAAAGACAATCTCTTTAACAAGCAGTGCTGGGAAAACTGGACAACCACTTGTAAAAGAATGAAACTAGAACACTTTCTAACACCATACACAAAAATAAACTCAAAATGGATTAAAGATCTAAATGTAAGACCAGAAACTATAAAACTCCTAGAGGAGAACATAGGCAAAACCCTCTCCAACATACATCACAGCAGGATCCTCTATGACCCACCTCCCAGAATATTGGAAATAAAAGCAAAAATAAACAAATGGGACCTAGTTAAACTTAAAAGCTTCTGCACAACAAAGGAAACTATAAGCAAGGTGAAAAGACAGCCTTCAGAATGGGAGAAAATAATAGCAAATGAAGCAAATGACAAACAACTAATCTCAAAAATATACAAGTAACTCCTATAGCTCAATTCCAGAAAAAAAAAAAAAAAAAAAACAATCAAAAAATGGGCCAAAGAACTAAACAGACATTTCTCCAAAGAAGACATACAGATGGCTAACAAACACATGAAAAGATGCTCAACATCACTCCTTATCAGAGAAATGCAAATCAAAACCACTATGAGGTACCATTTCACACCAGTCAGAATGGCTGTGATCCAAGTCTACAAGCAATAAATGCTGGAGAGGGTGTGGAGAAAAGGGAACCCTCTTACACTGTTGGTGGGAATGCAAACTAGTACAGCCACTATGGAGAACAGTGTGGAGATTCCTTAAAACGCTGGAAATAGAACTGCCTTATGACCCAGCAATCCCACTGCTGGGCATACACACTGAGGAAACCAGAAATGAAAGAGACACATTTACCCCATTGTTAATCGCAGCACAGTTTGTAATAACCAGGACATGGAAGCAACCTAGATGTCCATCAACAGATGAATGGATAAGAAAGTAGTGGTACATATACACAATGGAGTATTACTCAGCCATTAAAAAGAATGTATTTGAATCAGTTCTAATGAGGTGGATGAAACTGGAGCCTATTATACAGAGTGAAGTAAGCCAGAAAGAAAAACACCAACACAGTATACTAAAGCATATATATGGAATTTAGAAAGATGATAACAATAACCCTGTATACGAGACAGCAAAAGAGACACTGATATATAGAACGGTCTTGTGGACTCTGAGGGAGAGGGAGAGGGAGAGGGTGGGTTGATTTGGGAGAATGGCATTGAAACATGTAAAATATCATATATGAAACGAGTTGCCAGTCCAGCTTCTATGCATGATACTGAATGCTTGGGGCTGGTGCACTGGGATGACTCAGAGGGATGGTACGGGGAGGGAGGAGGGAGGAGGGTTCGGGATGGGAAACACGTGTATACCTGTGGTGGATTCATATTGATATATGGCAAAACCAATACAATATTGTAAAGTTAAAAAAATAAAATAAAATAAAAAAATAAAAAAAAAGAAATTTGTGGCTCAAAATAACAATGATAAATGTGTTGTAAAAAGGATGCAAAAGCCACCTTGAATGAGCTCCCAATACCCAAAGTTGGAATAATTTGAGCAACAAAATAAAAGTTGTATTTATTTATAACCCAAAGTATAAAATAAATATCCATGGGTTCATACTGCTGTTAATAAAGGATTCAATATAAATAGATAGAGGTGAATGAAAGAAATATCTCATATAGAATTCCAAATAATTTATATAAACACTCTTGCCCTCAAGGAAGTGGAGTGTTAACTCCCCAAGCCTGAAGTGTGGGCTGTGCAGAGCATGGAAAGGGAGAAAAAAGGAGTAACCATGGTGGATAAACCTGAGGAACACTACCTCAGTCAAGTGATCAACATTAACGTCCTCAGTGATGTGTCATGTATGATGTATAATCTTGATAATGATGTGATGACAATGAAAGTTCACCTCTGTTTATCTGATTAACCCTCTCTGAAATATCATGTTTGATTTTCCTTTCCTGTTAACTCTTAACTGTCTTAAAAAATAAGTGCAACCACATAATTTTGCCAATTTCTTCAACCTGAAGGTAAATATATGTCTAATGTGTCTTCATAGCATTGAATTACTCAAACATTTTCTGGCAAAAATTTTTTGCAATGTATTGCATTTTAAAATCTTTCTGCCTCATATTTTTGTTAGTTTTTAAAACTTAGTGATACAAAACAGCCTGGAATAAAGAAAACACTGAGGCTATTTGAACTG
The DNA here is from genome assembly GCF_029407905.1 of Bubalus kerabau. Taxonomy (NCBI): domain Eukaryota; kingdom Metazoa; phylum Chordata; class Mammalia; order Artiodactyla; family Bovidae; genus Bubalus; species Bubalus kerabau. The sequence goes on along the minus strand of NC_073647.1, from coordinate 53,081,116 downwards.
TAATCTGCTGATTTTATCACTTTCACAGATAATACTGAAATATAAATGGTTTTCTTGAATTGTCTTTTTCTTCCTGATACCACATAGAACTACATTGCTTTTTAGAGTGTTTGCAGATACCTCTTTGTTACTCTCAGGGCATAAATTTCTTAATAGAAGACTAGTATCCTTTGATGTTATCAAATACTAGCTGACCTTCTGAAGTCCCTCAAGAAAGTAGCCCTTACCACTTATTCAGATTCCCTTATCTTATTCCCATTATCCCTTGTAACTTTTTGGCATTGCTGAGCCAAATATGACTTCTAAAATCTTAATATGCCCTACTATTTTTACAATAATGCATATTATGCTAGGGCTTCTGGATATACAAGCTGTATTAAGTATTTTAAGCCAAACTTGTAAAAGTTAATGATAATCACAAGTTATATTTTCCTTTATATCTTGAAGGAATCAACTATCTCTCTTCAAAGCTATCTTTTTGTCACTCCCTTTCTTATTCTCCTTTCCATTCAGGTGTAGCATTAAAATTCTCTTGGTACTGCAGGGACAATCTGCATGAAGGATGCTACTCAAGTACCAATTTCACCTTGAAAATAAAACAACATATGTTGCTGTGCAACCAATTATCAATATTTATAGTACATTGTCAAACAAGTCACTCACTATATGTACCAAGAAAATGACCCACTCTATCTCTAGCTAAACACCTGAAGGGAGACCTACCAGCAAGCAATGGGAGGAGAAGAGAAAATCATGCTTGGTAATTCCTAAGTGTGATTTTCCTTCCTTAATCACATTCCTTCCTACCAATTTTCCCAATAACAATGATGCAGGGTGGAGGCAACCCCGAAATGCATAAAGGATAGTTTCTTTAAAAATAAATTATACTGAGGTCATTGGAGGGAGGGAAGTCTTTATTCACACATGGATACATCCTTCTGAATTCCTCACAAAGTAATTAAACCTATTACTACAGTCACATTTCTAGTTTAAATTCTTCTTCCACCAGTCCAATGTGTAAATGTATGTTTATTTTAAAATGTTAAAAAAGTGGTGGATTCATTTTGATATTTGGCAAAACTAATACAATTATGTAAAGTTTAAAAATAAAATAAAATTAAAAAAAAATAAAATAAAAAGGCCTTTAAAGTGCTGGGGAAAGAAAAATATTTCAAACTTCAAGGCATAAGTTTGAATAAGCAATTTCATGGCATTTATTTTCAGTAAATACAAATTTTGAGTCCACTAACTGAAATAGAATAAGTACAAGCAAACTGAGGTAGAGTAAAACAATTAACTAAGAGTACTGTGAATCAAAAATACTTAAGGACCAAATCTGCACTTGAGTTTAGCCATTGTTACTTTTTAACCCAGTTTTTAACAAAGCATAATTTCAATACAACACTATTTTGTGATCACAGAATTTGATTTTTTTTTTTTTTTTTTGGCCTATTTCAGAGCTAGGGGAGAAAAATACTGCCTAGCTCTATCATTTCAGCCAAATGGAATTCTCTCTCATTACCATCTACTTGCTACTCACTGTATCTACATTATACTTTCACTAATATACATAATTTGGATGACTTATTCATCAATGTAGAATTATTCATAGAATGAATTAGTCATAGCAACAAGACAGTACTTTATAATTTTTATACCTCTTGAACTCAAAAAAATGAAGAGCAGGGCAAGTTTACCATTATGATATGTTCTTTAAAATTAAGTATTATGTGGTATTCTTGTGTCTATATGATAGCTACTATTTCAAATTGTCCTTTGCTGAACTATGATAGCATTGGGAGTATTACTGGATGACACACAATTTAATTCTAAAATTGAATTTGGTATTGTAAATAGCATCTCAAATTGGTCCTGCATGATTAACATAAGTACAGTCACTTATAATTAAAGAAAGTCATGCTAGCAAAATAAATTCTACCAAAGTACTTTAAAACATTTCAAATTAGCAAATGATATCTTTCCTCCCTAGCCCTCCAGAAGTATATAACATACAGTATGTCAATGTAAGTTGGGAAATGTCAACATTAAATATAATTAGCCAGGTAACTTTTTAAAAATATTTTAATGCTAAACATCCTTTTACAGAGATAGAATCTATATAAACTTCTGTAATGTACAATCCTGTAAAGAATAGTGACAAAAAGGCATTTCTCATAATTACATGCATTCTAGTAAACTACAACAAACACTAACATTTTGGGTGTTTCATCTGCCTTCTGTATGAGTTAAACAATGCAGTTTAATTTCTGTGCATAGAGCTTTATGTAATTGAGAAATTCGAGAACTTACTTTCAAAAAACTGCAGTAATTGACAAAAGTCCAATATGTTGCAAAGCAATAATGATAAAGGGAAATTTTTATAGCTGGAATGAATATTCTGGTGAACACGTGTTGAAACATGCTAAGATGTTCTGTCTCACCCATAAGTATCGAAAATTATATACAGACATCAACGAGAAACATTTTTCATATATCATTTAAGCAAAATTATAACAATATTCAGTGTCTGTAAGAGTGTAGGTGATAGGGAAAGAATAAGTTATACAGGTAGTTGTAGAAGTCCCAATAAGAGAGTATAGATAGAGGGAAGGCTAAGGAATGATACCTCAAGAAAACTACCTGAATGTCATGGAACAAAGCAGGTTTGCTTAATTACAAAGCTACAAATAAAAGCATGAGATATGTCCCAGGCCACTGAGTAGAAGAAAAAAATGTTACCACCCTTTTGCTGATTTGAATAAATGCTATGACAGTCCTGGTTTGGCCTCATAGAGTCAGATACTCTCCAGCCTGATACAAAGGAAGAGCTAGTGATGTAAGCCTGATGTCTACTAGAAGAATAAGGAAGAAAGTGGTCTTTTCCCCCTCCCCCACTTTCCTTTAATTATAAAATCGTAGCACACTTAATCCTTGGTGCAGAGCCCCCTCACTTGCTTGTGACTCTCACAAGTGTCCTACTTCTTTATCATAAAGCTACTTCTTTATCGCTTTGCCTCTCACTGAATTCCTCCTGCACTAAGATGCAAAGAACCTGATCCTCAGTAAGTCCAGACACCAGGTGAATGATTCTAATTAAAAGACTGTAGGCTTAAGTCCCAATCAGAGTTTAGGTAGGGTTCAAGTCTTGGCACATGGATTCAAGTCCCAATCTGAGTTATATGGTTAACAGGGGAAAAGGAAACTCAAGCACACTTAGTTTGTAAATGTTTCCCAGAGCTTATGTCATTTGATCCTGAAAACAATCCATTAGGGTAGGGGTTAACATTATCCACATTAATATTAGCCATTATCCCCCCTTTCCATACAAAGAGATAACTTGATGGAGAATGACCATGTAACTTCCTCAAAGTCACAAGCAAACACCATCCAATAACGTGCACCTTTATTCTTCATAATGAGTGTTCGGGCAATAACAGAACATAGCATGCATGGAGAGTTCCTCTAACAAGCAAGTAATGTGTGTCCTTTTCAGTTCAGTTCAGTCATGTCCAACTCTTTGCAACCCCATGGACTGCTGCACACCAGGCTTCCTTATCCATCACCAACTCCTGGAGCTGGCTCAAACTCATGTCCATCGAGTCAGTGATTCCATCCAAATATCTAATCCTCTGTCATCCCCATCTCCTTCTGCCTTCAATATTGCCCAGAATCAGGGTCTTTTCTAATGAGTCAGGTCTTCAAATCAGGTGGCCAAAGTATTGGATTTCAGTTACAGCATCAGACTTTCCAATGAACATTCAGGACTGATTTCCATTAAGATTGGGTGGCTTGATCTCCTTGCAGTCCAAGGGATTCTCAAAAGTTTTCTGCAAGACCACAGTTCCAAAGCATCAATTCTTCAGCACTCAGCTTTCTTTATAGCCCAATATTCACACCCATACATGACTACTGGAAAAGCCATAGTTTTCACTAGATGAACATTTGTCTGAAAAGTAATGTCTCTGCTTTTTAATATGCCATCTAGGTTGGTCATAGCTTTTCTTCCAAGGAGCAAATGTCTTTTAATTGCATGGCTACAGCCACCATCTGCAGTGATTTTGAGGCAAAATAAATAAAATTTGTAACTGTTTCCATTGTTTCCCCATCTATTTGCCATGAAGTGATGGGATCAGATGCCATGATCTTCATTTTTTAAATGTAGAGTTTCAAGCCAGCTTTTGCACTCTCCTCTTTCACTTTCATCAAGAGGTTTTTTTTTTGTTTTTTTTTTCTTCTTTGTGTTCTGTCATAAGGGTGGTGTCATCTGTGTATCTGAGGTTATTGATATTTCTCCTAGCAATCTTGATTCCAGCTTATGCTTCATCCAACCTGCTATTTCTCATTATGTACTCTGCATACAAGTTAAAAAAGCAGGGTGGCAATGTACAGACTTGACGTAATCCTTTTCCTAGTTGGAACCAGTCTGTTGTTCCATGTTCAGTTCTAACTGTTGCTTCTTGACCTGTATACATATTTATCAAGAGGCAGGTCAGGTGGTATGGCGTTCCCATGTCTTGAAGAATTTTCCGCAGTTTGTTGTGATTTACACAGCCAAAGGCTGTGGCGTAATCCATAAAGCAGAAGTTGTTGTTTTTCTGGTATTCTCTTGATTTTTCAATCATCCAACAGATGTTGGCAATTTGATCTCTGGCTCCTCTGCCTTTGAAGTATTGTTGAAGCCTGGCTTGGAGAATTTTGAGCATTCCTTTGCTAACATGTGTGATGAGTGCAATTGTGCAGTAGTTTGAACATTCTTTGCCATTACCTTTCTTTGGGATTGGAATGAAAACTGACCTTTTCCAGTCCTGTGGCTACTATTGAGTTTTCCAAAGCTTATTGAGTGCAGCACTTTAACAGCATCATCTTTTAGGACTGAAATAGCTCAACTGGAATTCCATTACCTCCATTAGCTTTGTTGGTAGTGACTTCACATTCAAGAATTCTTCAATTTTGTGCTTGCTTAGACAAAATGGCAGAGGCCAGACCTGGCTATACTATATGTAATTAAGTCCATTCTCCAATATCTGCCTACCTCTCCCAACCACTGGATGGAGTGGTGGAATATAGTGATTAATCTTCAAGATCCACCTATGGCCTAGCCACTAACCATTCTACTTAAATTCTGGTAAAGAAATTGTTCCAAAGAAATGCAAACAGGAAGACCAGAAGCTGTACTCCATTTGTAGCTCTGCTATTTATTTTTCCCTTTTCTCTTTAGAAAAGATTAAGGTTATGCCTATACCTACAATTATAAGATAAAAATGGTATTGTATTTTTACTATAGATTAGGTTTAGTGAGCCTAAATTTCATACATACATATATGTTATATTAGCTATATATATAATTATATATATATATGGTAAATAGTACTGATTAATTATATATATATAATATATATTATATATATATATATATATATATTAGCTAGGAGAATGTATACAATTGAAATTTTAATTCTACATTTCCACATGATCTAGCTAAAGACAAATTCTCTACATAGGTAATTTGAACATAAATGAGGGTAGATTGAAAGTCAATTCATTCACTCATTTATTTCTGAGGATAGATAGTAAAATATATGTTTTAAAATCTGGTTCAATTTTCTTTCATAGCATTGATTCCTCTGAGGATAGAAGCATAGGTTTGTTAGGATTTTGATATAAGTAATAATAAGTTAGATCAGTTAGAAAGTATACAATATCATATGGCATTTGTAAATTTATTTTTATCAAAAAGAATATGCTTTTAATATTAAACTGTGAAACTCTAGCAAAGCCTTCCTAGTTAAATTCTGCCAGTCTTTCTATCGTGAAGAATTAATTACTATCATCATGTTAAAGATAAGCTTGTGATTCAAATCAAATGAATTACTCAGTACTATTTACCATTTTTTTTTAAATTATGGCTCCAACCAGGAAAATTAAATCCTACAAAAGAAAGGTGAAAATGTGAGTCACTATGTTCTTTTTTTTTTGTTAGATTTTATCTAAGAGACAAAGCTTTGCTTATCATCAAGACTTCTATTTTCCTGATTTCAGTCTCATTTCACTTGCCCTTGATAAGACATGTGTGCAGTGACCTCTAGCTTGTTAAATATTCAGCAGAAAGTTTATGGACTTTCCCATAACCTTGATTAAAAGCCTCAGATTTATGTTCATGTGTGGCAGAACCAATACAATATTGTAAAGTAATTAATCTCCAATTAAAACAAATAAATTTAAATTTTAAAAAAGCCTTTTGGTAAAATAAATGCTGAAACAAGAACTTCATTTGAAAAACAACTTGAGTGCTCCATACTGATTTCAGTGTCTCTAATAGTACTTATAATCAGCAGTCACTGGCATATGATGAGGCCAGAGTTAAAATATGGAAAAGAAACCTTTCTCTTCTTATGGGTTACTATAGTAGAAGACTAAATAAGGTATTTACAACTTGATTTAGCAAGCAGAAGACATTTATTTTTAAATTCATGGGAGGAATGCATGAAGTGACTTACAAATTTACATTCTACAAAATAAATAGCAAGCATATATCCCACCCATATCTCTGAATGCACATATAACAGGTACTCAGGTAGGTACTCAAATACACACAACTCATGATGCTTTGAACTAAAATAAATAGGAGGTCTGTAGATTTTAAAGTTGAAGATCTAGATGCAAATTAATAATTCAGACTGATTTGAGTTTATATGAAACCCAGGGAAATTTCTAAGGTATGAGGAATCATCATTATCTCAAGAGAGTAATCCTCTGCCTAAATGTCTAAATCATCTTTATCTTAAATTGGATAAAAATGGACTTGTAATATTTTATTAGTAATTTATGGTTTATCATTTCTTCAATGTATTACTTTGCTTTAGAATCTACTATCAGTAACTCAAAGCCATTGCAGTAAGATGTTCTGGATTTAAATGCACTATTCACCTTTAATTATAATCTGTAAAAATCTAGTACATTTATTTTTCTTTTTTTTTAATTTTATTTTATTTTTAAACTTTACATTTATTTTTCAACCTGCTATTTTGTTTTGCTATTATATGTATAAAATAAAATAATTCACCATCATTATATCATTGCCTTCAATAAATGTTTAGATTGGAAAAAGGAATCTAGAAACTCAGAAGGAAATTAGATTTTATATAATGTTCAAAAAATAGAAGTCAATACCATAGAATTTTTGTTTTGTTTTGTTTTTTTTTTTTTTTTTTTGGTTACACCATGGAACATGCAGTCTCTTAGTTACTAGACCGAGTATCAAACCCATGTGCCCTACAATGGAAGTACGGAGTCTTAACCACTGGCTCACCAGGGAAGTTCCTTGATCTTCTTATGGAGTATTTTAGCCATGATTTGTCTTTCCTTTATTTATCCTTCCTTTTAAAAATAAGCTTCCTACCCAAGGTATCTATTGCTTACATTATTAATGAGTGATTTTTGTCAGGTAGGTTTTAATGCAAAATCTGCTGATAGTTTTTGATTGAATTATTAAATAAATAGAAGAGAAATGAAATTTACAGACAATGACATTTAAGGCATTATTAATATTTTTTGAAAGTCATATGAGATATCACTTAGTGATCATCCCTACGAGTAATGATGACATTGGAAGTAAGCCATAATCTCAGAGAAAAAGTGACTTTCTTATTTAATATTGAGTTGTCAAGTGGCACTAGTAGTAAAGAACCCGCCTGGAACACAGGAGACACAAGAGACTTGGGTTCTATCCCTGGTTCAGGAGGATCCTCTGGAGGAGAGTATGGCAATCCACTCCAGTATTCTTGCCTTGAGAATCCTATGGACAGAGGGGCCTCTCTGGCTACAGTCTACAGGGTTGCTAAGAGTTCAACCCAACTGAAGTGACTGAGCACTCACAATGATAGCCAAGTTATCATTCTGCAATGCAAATTTTAAAATGGACAATATAATATCAAACTAAAATTCCTTCACAGATTTAAAGAACCTACCATTGTTTCTATAGAAAATTTCAGAGTGCCTTGGGTTTTAAACATGACAAATAGCCTAACTTGGATTAAAGTTCCAAGATTTTTAAGTACATAATTTACACATAATCCATAAAACCAAAGTGACAACAATAGAGTATTAATCTTCAGATGGTAATCATTGTCGGAAATTTTGTTTAAAACTTTATCAAGAATTCACCATATCGTCATCATGTTAATGGACTGAGAACAAAACACAAGTACTTTGGAACATATTACATGTGTTACTTTTCTTAGAAATTGCATTTTAATGATTTGTAAGATATTTTGATTTTAAAGTGATTTGGCTTCAGGGTTATGTCAGATATATAAAACAAGTCTTTAATATAATATTTCCATGGGCTCTTAAAAAGTTTATGAATTGATCTAAAAATAACAAAAAATATACAACATAATTGAATATGTATTTGTATATGTGTGTATATGGCTTCTCTGATTGCTCAGTTGGTAAAGAATCTGCCTGCAATGAGGGAGACCTGGGTTTGATCCCTGGTTTGGGAAGATCCCCTGGAGAAGGGAAAGGCTACCTACTCCAGTATTCTGGCCTGGAGAATTCCATGGAATGTATAGCCCAAAGAGTCGGACAAAACTGAGCAACTTTCACCTTCACTTTCATATATGTATGTATATATGTATGTGTGTGTGTGTGTTTGTGTGTATTTGTAAAAATACTTAATTGCTCCCAGTGAGAGACCATGTTCACATAAGGGTATTCTTTATTTTCTCTTACCTTTACTATATCCTTCAACAAAAATGTAATAATTAAACATTATTACTAGGCCTGTGCCTTAATGAAGCAAGTCTTTTCATAGTATATTAAAAAGAAAGCAGTGTGTAATTAACTTTATCTTTAACTACATACATCCTCCCTTCCCACCCAAATGAAATCTAATGAAATAATAATCTCTATTCACCAACCCACAGGTGGGAGGTAAGGCTTATCATTAACCTATAAAAAGCATAAGCCCTCAGCAGGTTTACAGGAAGAAAAAGTATTTTTCATCTCAACATTTGTTTAGATGGTACTTTCTCTAACCAATGGAAACAAATGATGACTGATGATATGTATGTGTCTGCATATAGTTTTGGCAAGTGTATGAAACTGTAAATACATATAAAAGAAGAAATGCAGCAGAATCAGTTGAAAAGACAGTGTTAATTGTTCATCCCATATTTACCTAAGAAGCAATTGAGAAATTTGGTGTTGTTAAGTGAAGACCTAAGGAAAGCTATGTAGTCAAAACACACACACACACACACACACACACACACACACGCCACAAAAGCCTTAGGTATTTCTGATAAGATAGTGGGCAGTGGTGGAATGGTATGCTTCATGAACCAAATCTATATGGTAGAAAATAGACTCTTCCTTCTATTTTTAAAGTAACATCAAAGTGTCACCTACATCTGCAAATAAACCAAATAGTACATGAAAAGTAATAGTTTTTGTTTTTTGATTAGGTCATGCTTTAAATTGCTAAAATGAGAAAATAAATATTTTTCAAGTTCTAGTGATCCTCCTTAGGTAATACTTTTTACTGCAAGCACTTTACGTTTTATCAGAATTCCCTAGGAAGTTTTCTATCTCCATAAATTATATGTGATTGATTCAGTGCCTATGAATCACTGACAGTAAATCAACACGTATAGTAAAATACTTTAATGATATATTTTAAAATATTTTCTTGCTGACTGTAATCACTGAATATAGTTCCTTTATTTTCTCTAATATTTCCTAAAGTTATGTCATACCTATTCGTCTACTAGAATTTCCCTTAAGGCTTAACCTCAGTAACATATTTTCCTCAGAATTTAGCTGGTTATTTTTTTGAGATTTAAGGTTTCCACCTTCACCTTGAAGTCATTATTTTTTTAGCACTGCACAGTATTTTGTTAGCTAAAACAGAAAATTAAAATTCAATCCTTTAGCATTAATAACAAGTATTAGTGATAGATATTATTCAGCATTAACAAATTAAGAAAATGTAACAGGAAAAAGAAGAAAATTTTTAAATGGTCATTTAAGTGTAATATAATATTTTGTATGGGAAAATTGAACCGCAAAATCATGGAACCATTCCAAGTCTGTCATTTTATAAATATGTGACATGGGCATAAATAGAATAACTGACTTCTTTAAGGACATGAAGAGTTATTTACAGAATCTAGATTATATCTCAGGTTCCCTTATCTCTAACCTTGTTCTTTCTATATCTATATAATATAAGTAGATATGTATCTATTCAGTTGATAACAAAATTATTCTTTCCTTCAAAAACAGGAAGGGGAAACTTAAAGAGGACACTAAGGATTAATTCATGCATCCATCTAAGGGCCATTTACTTTTCCATACAAATGAGTATTTCTCTTAAAAGTCATTTCTCTATTTGCTTAAGGATGTAGATTCAAGAAAGAGGAGAAAGAATATAAATGAGGCATCATCATTTGATTTATAGTAATTTGTCAAACCTGCAAATCATTGCTTCAAGAACTCTCGTACATGCCTAACACTGTCTTCATTAGATAATTACTTGTTATAAATCAGCACAGACTGAAGTCTGAAAGGGCATTCAACATTCCAGATACATAGCAGTTTCTTTACTTATATCAAGATAAAATACTTTAAAAGAAATTTCATTAATTAATTAAAAGCATATTTTGTGTTCACCTATGACTTTTTTAAGAAATAGCTTTTTGTCATGTGTTTATTTGCAATAAATCACCTTAAAATATTCCAATAAAATGGCTTTGTCTTATATATAATAATATAGGCAATGTACAGAGCATTTAAGAAATATAATTTACAAAGAAATGCATTTGTAATGGAGCAAAAATGTGGGGTTGCAATCCCATGAACTGCAGCATGCCAAGCTTCCCTCTCCTTCACTATCTCCCAGAGTTTGCTTAAACTTGTATCCATTGAGTCAGTGATGCCATCCAACCATCTCATCCTATGTGATGATTTTGGAGATTAAGAAAATGAAATCTGACACGGTTTACACATTTTCCCCATCTATTTGCCCTGAAGTGATGAAGCCGGATACCATGATTTTAGTATTTTAAATGCTGAGTTTTAAGCCAGCTTTTTCACTCTCCTCTGTCACCTTCATCAAGAGACTCTTTAGTTCCTCTTCACTTTCTGCCATTAAAGTGGTATCATCTGCCTATCTGAGGTTGTTGATATGTCTCCTGTCAATCTTGATTCCCAGCTTGTGCTTCATCCAGTCTGGCATTTTGCTTGATGAACTCTGCATATAAGTAAAATAAGCAGAGTGACAGTATACAGCCTTTATATACTCCTTTCTCAATTTTGAACCAGTCCGTTGTTCTAACTGTTGCTTCTTTGCCTGCATAAAGGTTTCTCAGGAGGCAGATGTGGCCTGTTATTCCCATTTCTTTAAGAATTTTCAGTTGAAGGCTTTAGCATATTCAGTGAAGCAGAAGCAGATTTTTTTTTTGGGGGGGGGGCGGAATTGTTGGCAATTTGATCTCTGGTTCCTCTGCCTTATTAAAATCCAGCTTGTACATCTGGAAGTTCTTGGTTCACTTACTGCTAAAGTCTAGTTTGAAGGATTTTGAGCATAATTTTGCTGGTATGTGAAGTGACTGCAATTGCACAGTAATTTGAACATTCTTTGGCATTGCTTTTCTTTGGGATTGGAATGAAAACTGACTTTTCCAGTCCTATGGCCACTGCTGAGTTCTCCAAATTTGCTGGCATAATGAGTGTAGCACTAACAGCATCAACTTTTAGGAATTGAAATAGCTTATCTGGAATTCCATCACCTCCACTAGCTTAGTTCATAGTAATGCTTTCTAAGGCTCACTTGACTTCACAGTCCAGGATATCTTGTTCTAGCTGAGTGGCCACACCATCATGGTTATCTGGGTCATTCAGAGCTTTTTTGCGCAGTCTTCTGTGTATTCTTGCCACCTTTTCTCAATCTCTTCTACTTCTTTTAGGTCCTTGCCATTTTTGTCCATTATTGTGCCTATCTTTGCATGAAATGTTCCTTTGGTACCTCTAATTTTCTTAAAGAGAACTTTGCTAGTCCCAATGTGGTTCCCAGACTAGCATGATCACCATCACCTGAGGGCTTGTTAGAAATGCAGAAACTCAGTTTCCCACACCAGACTACTGTGTCTACATTTTAGCAAGATTTCTAGGTGGTGTGTGTACTCATAAACTTTGGAAAGTACTGTGTGAGAATATGCATTATCACAGGAAAAAATCCTGTAAAATGTTTTAACTGTATATGTATATATACTCAGATACATGTGCACACACTCTTTTAATGCAACAATACTGTGAGACAGCTGTTATCATTGCAATTTTAATGATGAGGAAAAATGAGGCATGAGGATCTTAAATGTCTTGCCAATGTAATATCACTAGTGAGTTGTAGGACTGAGTCTAACTAAGCAGTCTGGCCCCTCCCATTAGAATGGTTCTCTTCACAATTCATTATTTAATCTTACATATTACAACAGCAACTAGGCTCACTTATAGACATGAGACTAACACAGAAATAGGAGAAGATAAAACATATCTGCACTTTATCTTAATGTATTTTTTTCATCTTCTGAGAGTTAAAATTCTTCAATTTTGGAAAAAAAAAAAAAAAACTAAACCTATCTGGGAGTGGGCAAACAAAGAAAATCAATGTCTTTTAAAATCAAGGTCTCTTAAGGTCTTAGCTTGAATATGCTCCAATATTTATTTCTTTTTGCAAAAATAGTATTGCTGAAGCAGCTCAGAAAACTCAGTTTAAAATGTATAATTAATTTTACCTATGCATTGGTCTTTCACACTCTGTCCTGAAAGCAATTTGCTATTTTTCCTATATTGAGTGGTAAAGTATAGACAGATTTACTTCATACTATTGGGTATTACAGAATCTTTCTAGATGAAAGTTCTGTGTGTGTGTGTGTGTGTATTACTTAGCCACAGTTTATATCCTTTGAAACTCTGAGGGGATATTTCAAAGAGTTACATGGGTATTGAATTGGGTTCACTGTGTTTAAGATCTTTCCTCATGATATTTGGATTTCAGATATTATATTTTAGAAGCTAAGCTGTTCCGCAAAAAGTAATGGTTAGTTCTTTCAGAAGGGAAGTCTTATGGTAAAATATGATGGTACTTTTAATTGGAATTTTAATATTTGCACTTAATTCTGGTTGAATCCCAATACTCCAATTTTATACTTGAAGAAAAACAGATGTTTACACGAAGTTTTTGATATACACTGCTCTCCTTTCCAATTCAGCTCAGAATCAAAGCTGAGAGGAGAGGACAGAACATTAAAAAACATTAATATTGCAAGTTTGCAGTAGTTCTAAACATGTAAAAGTACCTTTTATAGAAAATGAACTCTAGGGAAACAAACAAACAAAAAAGATTAAAACAGAAACAGCTGAATAAAAAGCATGATGACTGAACAATTGAAAAGGCCTTTGGTGCATTCATAGTTCAAAAACATCTCTGATGAGTACCACATTCTTGTAACTAGAGTCTGAATTAAGCAAAGAATCCCTGAATTTCTTGTTAATATTTAACTTAGCCTTAAATAAATGCACTAGTCATAGCAAACACCCTCTTCCAACATCACAAGAAAAGACTCTACACATGGACAACACCAGATGGTCAACACTGAAATCAGATTGATTATATTCTTTGCAGCCAAAGATGGAGAAGCTCTATACAGTCAGCAAAAACAAGACCAGGAGCTGACTGTGGCTCAGATCATGAACTCCTTATTGCCAAATTCAGACTTAAGTTGAGGAAAGTAGGGAAAACCACTAGACCATTCAGGTATGACCTAAATCAAATCCCTTATGATTATACAGTGGAAGTGAGAAATAGATTTAAGGGCCTAGATCTGATAGATAGAGTGCCTGATGAACTATGGACTGAGGTTCATGACATTGTACAGGAGACAGGGATCAAGACCATCTCCATGGAAAAGAAATGCAAAAAAGCAAAATGGCTATCTGGGAAGGCCTTACAAATAGCTGTGAAAAGAAGAGAAGGGAAAAGCAAAGGAAAAAGGAAAGATATAAGCATCTAATGCAGAGTACCAAAGAATAGCAAGAAGAGTTAAGAAAGCCTTCCTCAGTGATCAATGCAAAGAAATAGAGGAAAACAATAGAATGGGAAAGACTAGAGATCTCTTCAAGAAAATTAGAGATACCGAGGGAACATTTCATGCAGAGATGGGCTTGATAAAGGACAGAAATGGTATAGACTTAACAGAAGCAGAAGATATTAAGAAGATGTGGCAAGAATAAACAGAACTGTACAAAAAAATATCTTCATGACCCAGAAAATAACGAGGGTGTGATCAGTCACCTAGAGCCAGACATCCTGGAATGTGAAGTCAAGTGGGCCTTAGAAAGCATCACTACAAACAAAGTTAGTAGAGGTGATGGAATTCCAGTTGAGCTATTTCAAATACTGAAAGATGATGCTGTGAAAGTGCTGCACTCAATATACCAGCAAATTTGGAAAACTCAGCAGTGGCCACAGGACTGAAAAGGTCAGTTTTCATTCCAATCCCTAAGAAAGACAATGCCAAAGAATGCTCAAACTACCACACAATTGCACTCATTTCACATGCTAGTAAAGTAATGCTCAAAATTCTCCAAGCCTGGCTTCAGTAATATGTGTACCATGAATTTCCTGATGTTCAAGCTGGTTTTAGAAAGGCCAGAGGAACCAGAGATCAAATTGCCAACATCCGCTGGATCATGGAAAAAGCAAGAGAGTTCCAGGAAAACATTTATTTCTGCTTTATTGACTATGGCAAAGCCTTTGACTGTGTGGATCACAATAAACTGAGGAAAACTCTGAAAGAGATGGGAATACCAGAACACCTGACCTGCTTCTTGATAAATCTGTATGCAGGTCAGGAAGCAACAGTTAGAACTGGACATGGAAGAACAGACTGGTTCCAAATAGGAAAAGGAGTACGTCAAGGCTGTATATTGTCACCCTGCTTATTTAACTTACATGCAGAGTATATCATGAGAAACGCTGGACTGGAAGAAGCACAAGCTGAAATCAAGATTGCCAGGAGAAATATCAATAACCTCAGATATGCAGATGACGCCACCCTTATGGCAGAAAGTGAAGAGGAACTCAAAAGCCTCTTGATGAAAGCGAAAGTGGAGAGTGAAAAAGTTGGCTTAAAGCTCAACATTCAGAAAGCAAAGATCATGTCATCCAGTCCCATCACTTCATGGGAAATAGATGGGGAAACAGTGGAAACAGTGTCAGACTTTACTTTTCTGGGCTCCAAAATCACTGCAGATGGTGACTGCAGCCATGAAATTAAAAGACTCTTACTCTTTGGAAGAAAAGTTATGACAAACCTAGACAGCATATTCAAAAGCAGAGACATTACTTTGCCAACAAAGGTCCGTCTAGTCAAGGCTATGGTTTTTCCTGTGGTCATGTATGGATGTGAGAGTTGGACCGTGAAAAAGGCTGAGTGCTGAAGAATTGAGAGTCCCTTGGACTGCAAGGAGATCCAACCAGTCCATTCTGAAGGAGATCAGCCCTGGAATTTCTTTGGAAGAAATGATGCTAAAGCTGAGACTCCAGTACTTTGGCCACCTCATGCGAAGAATTGACTCATGGGAAAAGACGCTGATGGTGGGAGGGATTGGGGGCAGGAGGAAAAGGGGATGACAGAGGATGAGATGGCTGGATGGCATCACTGACTCGATGGACGTGAGTCTGAGTGGACTCCGGGAGTTGGTGATGGACAGGGAGGCCTGGCGTGCATGCTGTGATTCATGGGGTCAGAAAGACTCAGATACGACTGAGCGACTGAACAGAACTGAACTGAACTGAAAGATTAACTTGCTGCACTCTTTAAAAAGACTTAGATATGTATACACCTCTGTAAAATTTGTTCCTCCTTCAAATCAAAATCAAGAAGTATTTATGTATTATGAGGATACACATTTTGCAGAGATAAGTAGGGTGTAATTAAATAGAGCTATCAATTAGGAAAGAATTGTTTAATTCGGTTCTGGATTAATTTATATGCATAGATCTACAAAGAAGTTAATCTAATCTGACATGACCCCAGTCTTGGAAAACTAGGCCATTAAAACAAAAATGATAGTGTGCCTACGAGCCTATGATAATGTGCCTAGATCACTAACGAGCCAAAGAATAGAAGTAGAATCTTCAATAAAACAAGTTAAATCATAATTGTGTGTGTGTGTGTGTGTGTACTTGCTTAGATAACTTTGAGCTGTAAAAACACTGCTATTTGTGAGACTAAAATGTATTTTTCTCAAAATATCTTTTTAAATTGCAACATGACTTTCTCAATCCTGAGACTTAACTTCTATGTCATCAACCTAGTATAAATAAAAACAAAGTCACTTCCTAGGTAAGACAAACTCCTTCACACAATTAAAAAGTTTGAGCAAAGTGCGGCTGTTTTTATTTCCTAAAAGTTATGCTGCTTTATCTTTAGTTCAAGTCATCACCCATAAAAGACTGTTGCGATTTTTCCAAACATTTTACTACATGGCACACTACTAACTCAATGGACTTGAGTCTATCAAAATCATTTCCCTGTTAATTATAACTTCAGCATTCTGCTAGAAAATTGAAGTTGCATAGAATGACAGGAATTGCAGAATAGAGAAAGATTTGTTTCCAGCAGAAAGGAAGAATATGTTCATATATTCATCCTGTATTTCAATCCCTTGAAGTTCTTTTTATGTACTTTTCACCGTGTTCAGAGGAAATTAACTTTCAAAAATTCATTTTAATACAAATTTTCCTTCTAAGTAGTACACACACATACACACATGCACACAATAAAAAATGTATGTATATTAGATATTCATAGTAAAGATTAGATAGCTTTTATGATACAGTAATCATCAACATTCAGCATATTTACAATTTCCCCTATGAAACTTTCCCTGGTTAGCAGAAATAGTAATTTTGGAAATTATCTGTCTATATTGCTCAGTTGCCTTTAAGTTGTATAAAATGCTAAATGGGAACCTTTAAAAATTTTTTAATACAGGGCCTTGTCACATATATAAAAAAATGTTCCATATGGATATATTATAACATTCTCCTTGATGAATGGTAAATATTTAAATTTTATACTTGTCTATTCTCAAAAAAACACTTCATTTAAATTACAAAATGTAGCTGCTTACCAACATAAGTGACTCTTCTAGTTTAGAACTTGATAAACCTTAAATCTTGGTTTAGAACATTAAGCTATTGATCAAAAGGTTTAAATCTCAGTTCTCTCATTTGCATAATGAGGGAGTTGGACTAAATGGTCTTAAGGTCCCTTAGAGCTCTGAAATTCAAAGACTATATAAATGACAACATCTGAACATGTACATTTTGCTATTTTAATAGATACAAAACTATGACCATAGAAGAGGAATTAGGGATCAGTATAATCCTCTGATTTTATAGCTAAGGAAAAGAAGACACAATAAGGTTAAAAGGCCTATCCAAGGCCACATTGCTAATTAATTGCAGCGCCTGAGTTAGAACCTTGTAGTATGCAAAATGATGGCATAAATGAGATTATCTGCTGTGGTCTGTGGTAAAAATATTTCATTACTAGTAATTACAAAATGAAGTATTAGAACTATTAGTCAATATCCAAATTTTTAAAAAGTATGATTTACATGGAATACCTCAAAGTAATATTTCAAATCATCTCTTTTCTCATTGCTTCTGGGAGCTATACCCATAATAGGAGAAGAAGTTTCTAAGAAAAAAAAAGAAACTTATAAAGGCTAATTTCATATATATTACTTAGAAGAACTTTTGAATGTAACCTATAAATTTTTCCAATGTAAGAAAGATAAAAATAAGCTGTCAGATGATCATGTGTTTTATTTTTATTTTAGTGGAACTGAGACAATAATTACTATGATTCTTGATTAAAATAGGGAAAAAAACTGATTCAGCAAACACTGTCACTTCTATTCTATTCTCTATTTGGAATCTTCAGTATTCAATGAAGATGCAAATTAACAAATTGCAGGAATCATGGTAAGACAGATTGTCTATAATTATTCATTATTTAGTGATTTCCTTGATATACTCACTAGTTGTTGAGTGTTCCATTGACACAATCAGTTATGACAGTTGCAATTTACTGTACAATTTAAAAGTGTCATGGGGCAAAATATACTGCTATAATGCTTCTCATTTATTAAAATGTATAAGTTATTTTAAGACGAGATATTGGCTCGTGCTAAAATTAAATAGTTCGTGTCCCCTAAGAGTTTCATCCTGGATGACTGATTGTATTATCTTTCAAAAAACTACATAAAGAACAAATTGGCATACATTCTTCTCTTACAGGCTAAGTAAAGTGAGAAGCGAGACATAAAGTAAGTAGAATAAAGACACAAGAATGTCATGAAACATACTGCCTCATGGCTTATAAATAATAGAAATATATATGTCAAATTAACTTTGTTATATAGTATAGGTAGGCGAATAAAAATTTAGATGCAGAGGAAGGCTTTTTGTGAAGAGAAGACCACCTATTCTCTGTCCCTAAAGGCGGTTTTTCAAGCTTACTGACATTCCAGACCTTACAGCATTGGCTTTCAAATGGCAGCTTATGCCAAGCTCCTAGTACTTGTCATTTTCAAACAGAAAAGACATAATAAGAGTTTGCTTTACTTAGAATGGCCTGTTATTGATTGATAAACCTCCATCTAATCCATATTAGATTTAAGATACTAACAATATACTCATCTTAGAGGCTGTTAGGCAAATGGAATCCCGTAAATGTCTTCAAGTTTCCAACTTTAGAATTTACTTTTCATTTTGATCCATGACTTGTGAATTTTTTTTTTTTTTGGATTATCTCTAGTATAAATCCTTCATTGCCATTACGAAGCCTAGATACTTCGATTGGCTTGTAAGGTGGTTGCAATTCCTGCATAGGAAAGTTGGATATGATAGGATGGTATAGTAAGTTTTGTTTCACCCACTTTCTTATTATGATATATATTTTAACTTTCCTAAGTTTGAATAAAAAAAAAATTGGGTCTTCAAAAGCATGTCAGTTTAAGTGATAAAATTAATACAAATTACAGAGCATCTTCCACTAGATCATTGTTCATATCTGCCTAAACTCATTTAGTATACAAACTGCTCTCAAGTAAACCTTATTCTTTCCCAAGCAATGGCAGATAGCTGAATTCTTGGGTGGAACCATTCTTTCTAATTTATTTCTATACACTGTTATTTATATAACACACCAGGGACTAAAATAAGCTGGAAGTCACAAACAGTATTCATGACTGCAATGATTTTCCTGTAAGAATGCATGAAAGTGACTTTGATATTATTGTTAGCTTAAAAATTTTTACTCTCTGAAGAATTTTTTTTTCAATAGATAGATAAAGCTAAAGCTGTTGTCGATTGGTAACACAATGAAAATTATCAGGCATTTGTCTTTCTTACACTTTCAGAATCCAGGAACATTGAGTTTAGTCCATTTCTTCAAGTGGGACAAAACTGACAATTGATATTTGATAATGCAGCCATGAAATTAAAAGAGGCTTACTCCTTGGAAGGAAAGTTATGACCAATCTAGATAGCATATTTAAAAGCAGGGACATTACTTTGCCAGCAAAGGTCTGTCTAGTCAAGGCTATGGTTTTTCCTGTGGTCATGTATGGATGTGAGAGTTGGACTGTGAGGAAAACTGAGCGTCAAAGAATTGATGCTTTTGAAATGTGGTGTTGGAGAGGACTCTTGAGAGTCCCTTGGACTGCACGGAGATCCAACCAGTCCATTCTGAAGATCTCCCTGGGATTTCTTTGGAAGGAATGATGCTAAAGCTGAAACTCCAGTACTTTGGCCACCTCATGGGAAGTGTTGACTCATTGGAAAAAACTGATGCTGGGAGGGATTGGGGGCAGGAGGAGAAGGGGACGACAGAGGATGAGATGGCTGGATGGCATTACTGACTTGATGGACGTGAGTCTGAGTGACCTCCGGGTGTTGGTGATGGACAGGGAGGCCTGGCGTGCTGCGATTCATGGGGTCTCAAAGAGTCGGACACGACTGAGCGACTGAACTGAACAGAATGTACTCCTTAGAAACACTGATTGATTTACCTTTCAAAATCTGTGACTTCAGATTTGTTGAGCTAATTTGAATTATTTATTTATTATACTTTTCCCTCCCTGGACTGACACTACTATACAGGCTAAGAATGAACACAGTTTTAGGAAACTCTTCATATACATAGCCAGCTGAGATAGAATTCGCCTAGGTGGATAATTAACCTTTAAAAAGAGCGTAACTTTGCTTTCTTCGTTTGAATGCATTTTCTATTTGTTCACATTACAACATTAACAAAATTATTTCGTTCACTTTTATTCTTGTTATGATATGGAAATTAATGTGTGACTTTGTTCAAAAATGCATTTAAAAATATTGGAGGACTTATGAAGTCAAATTTCCTGGGTATTTGGCAACAAGAAAAAGTACCTAATTAAAATTTATATGAGTAATATTTGCTAAATTGTAGATTTAGATGATTTTTTTCTGACATCTTCTGGAAAAGTAATGGCTACTGTCCCCTTAAATATATAAACCAGTTATTGTTCTTCTTTCTATTTATAACAAACTGAATTGTTCAGATGAGTAATTAACACAGTGCTAGCATATCAAATTTGCCTGAAAGAATATATGGATAGTTTTATTTTGCCTTTAGTTGTCTGACTCCTAATGTTCTTAATTATGAAGGGCGGAGTTTTAATGGTCCATTATTAGGTGAGCTTTTTAAAGTTACCATTTTTTTTTTTTTACCAATTTCTACATTTAGAATTAGATATTCAACTAATCAAACATTCAATTAATAACTACTGTGGTGTTATTCATGTCAACAGTCTCTGCAGAACAAGACAAAATTTTGCATTCCTCTGAGTAGTATTCTAGTCAATCAAATTCTTCTGTGTCAATTAATTAGATTACTTGTAGAGGATCAATCAAAATGTTTTTCAGGGAATGATTAATTACTTCAGTTTTCTGTGAACTAACTAGTACCATGTTAAGAGTGCTAAGTAAACCCAATCCAGTGAAAGAAAAATGAAAGTCATAGAGATGTTTCAACCTGAGATATACTCTGGTAGGGAAATTTATCATTTTTTTTTAATTAATGAAAAATATATTCCTCTTTATTTTAATGTAGAATTTCTTTCGGAGTAGGCAATGGCACCCCACTCCAGTACTCTTGCCTGGAAAATCCATGGACGGAGGAGCCTGGTAGGCTGCAGTCCCTGGGGTCGCTAAAAGTCGGACACAAATGAGTGACTTCACTTTCACTTTTCTCTTTCATGCATTGGATAAGGAAATGGCAACTCATTCCAGTATTCTTGCCTGGAGAATCCCAGGGAAGGTGGAGCCTGGTGGGCTGACGTCTATGGGGTCGCACAGAGTCGGACACAGCTGAAGCGACTTAGCAGCAGCAGCAGCAGCAGCAGAATTTCTTTAGCCCTAAATGTTCTTGGAATTATATATATATATTTTCTCTTACATAACAGAAAGGAGAAAGGAGAGCATTACAAAGCACTTTTTTTTTAACTGATAAAATTTTACACATATTTTGTTACTTTAAATCCAAATTTTTGACAATAGACCAAAATTTTCAGGTAGAGAGACTTCATGTGTGAAATGACCACATAAAATAAGAGGCTTCAAAAAATGCAGATGACATAACTTTTGCAATTGAAAATCATAAAAATGTGGAAATCTTTTTTTTCCCTTTATTTAGGAGGATTTTTTTTTCCTGAAAATGAAGTGTTACAACTGGTAAACTGAAGACTGAAGAATATCTTTAGTAACATTTTTTTTCACTATTTCTTCCAAAGAAACATGGATGTTTTCTATGATCAATTAAACTATAACATACCAGCAGATCATTAGAAATTTGTAAGTATTAATTGTTAATCTTTTCATTCCAGCTCACCCATAGTGAGAGAGTAGCAAAACATCCTCTATTTAAGGGGAAAACACACACACACACATTCACACACACAGACATTCACACACACACACACATGTTGGCTACATGTGTATGAACCATTCAGGAATATCTAAAGTTTAACATGATAGACCTTCATTAATATTTCCATGTGTCTCAGAACTTATTCTAAATTATAATATCAGAACAATGCTTTACAAAAGAATGTCAGAAAGTATTTTAAGTCTTCTTTTCATAAATTATATTTTACCTGATGCTACTTGCAAATAAATATATATTTAATATATGAACATAAAGTGAAAATGAAAGTGTTACTTGCTCAGTCGTGTCTGACTCTTTGTGACCACATGGACTGTAGCCCGACAGGGTCCTCTGTCCATAGAATTTTCCAGGCAAGAATACTGGAGTGGTTAGCCATTTCCTTCTCCAGGAGATCTTCCTGACCAAGGGATCAAACCCAGGTATCCTGCATTGCAGGCAGATTCTTTACCATCTGAGCCACCAAGGAAACCATATGAAATAGTGAAGTGAAAGTCACTCAGTCATGTCCGACACTTTGCAACCTCACGGACTATACAGTCTTTGGAATTCTCCAGGCCAGAATACTGGATTGGGTAGCCTTTCCCTTCTCGAGAGGATCTTCCCAACCCAGGCATTGAAGCCAGGTCTCCCACATTGCAGGCAGATTCTTTACTAGCTGAGCCACAAGGGAAGCCCTATGAACATAGGGCCATATGTAATCTAATGTGTTTAGAGTAGTCCCAAGAAATCACACCGTCCTCAAGTCTCTTAATGCTATATCTTGACGTATACAATTCTCAGCAATATATGGTCATATTCTGTTGTCTACTATGGCCATGGTCTTGTAAGTCTCCACAAGATTATTTGAAAATGAAAAGATATAATCTGTCACAGTATTCACAGTAACCCAGAAGCAACTAATAATACTTTATATAGGCTGGATTTTTGTTTGCTTATATTTTTACTAATTAGCTAACTTCAAAGAGCAGGGTCTATTTGAAATGATACACATAATTTGATGGGGTTATGATGGGAGAAAAGCTCTATGACATTGGCTGTCAGCCAAGGAAGAAAAAACTTCATAGAGTGTCATTAAGCAACTCTCATACCAAAAGCTAAAGTCAGGAAATAGCAATTGTGAAATTTAAAAACTAAAAAACCTTCAAGTGGAATGAGACAGAATATTTTATTAAACTTGTCTCCTGAAAGAGAAATGATTGGACTGGGTCTTCTTGTTCCTTCTTTATCTTCAAAAGGGAAGTTAAGGGGGCAGTCCTAAGATGGTGGGCGAATAGGATGGGGAGACCACTTTCTCCCCCACAAATTCACCAAAAGATCATTTGAATGCTGAGCAACTTCCAAAAAACAACTTCTGAAAGCTGGCAGAAGACACCAGGCACCCAGAAAGGCAGCCCATTGTCTTTGAAAGGCGGTAGGACAAAATATAAAAGACAAAAAGAGAAACAAAGGAGTTAGGTATGGAGACCTGTCCGAGGCAGGGAGTCGTGAAGGAGGAGAAGTTTCCAAACACCAGGAAACCCTCTTACCGGCAGGTCTGTGGGGAGTTTTGGAATCTCAGAGGGCAACATAACCAGGAGGGGAAAAAAAAAAACAAAAAACATAATTAGTGCCTAAGGGCAACTCCCAACAGAGAAGTAGCCCAGACACTATTATGCACTATTTCAGAGCTATAGAGCTTCTTTTTGAAAGTACCTTATCATCTGTATTAGCCTAAAGAGACGATTTTGCTATGACCAATTTTATCATCAGCTATTTTTTCCCTTAAATCAAAGCAAAACATACATGTATATGCTAAAAATCTCACTAGTATGCCATATTAAGATAATAAAGTTCATTTAAAGTGAAATACGCTTCTGCACTTATATTATGGTCCTTTATTGTCCAAAATGGACAACATTCTCTTAGAACATGATTTAGAGGGAAGTTTCTGTTTCATTGGTAAACTAGGTAGCTAATATGACTCATAGCAAAAATAGATTTTAAACATTAAACCATAAATATTGTCACACTTATACAGAAATGAGTATTCATTTTTAATTTTCTATACCCATTACATAGTTTATTAAAATAATAAGTAGCAAAAATATATTATTTGCAGTATCATTATTATTGCATATAGCCATTTCAATTTTAAAATAAAGCATAATAAATTACTTCACTGACTTAAATTTTCCATTGCTTAATCCTGTACAGTAAATGTGAACCAAATATTTAGTAGTCAAAATTATTATAGTGTCAATATGAGCAAAGAAGAGAAATGTTTAATCCCTGGTAGAAACAAGCTTTAAAAATAAAGCTCTCAAGTATGTCAGTTCATAGATTTTTACTAACACTTACACTCTTTTTTTTTTTTTTAAAGTATGGTTGATTTACAGTATCGTATCAATTTCAGGTATATACTTGTACTCTACTAATAAAATCAATCCCTGCAAATAACTCTTCATTGAAATGTTTTTAAACAACTGCCTATTAATATGTATAATTGAGATAAATACAGCTGTGCTTAATTTTAAATGTCTTATAAAAAATTCTAACCCATACCAATGTGGTATGCTCCTTTAACTATCAATAATATAACATCTTAGTCTTATTCAGCTTAACAATATTTTTCAGAGTTAGATCCACACTGTGGATGCTTCCTCTGAGTTTACTCTTTAATGATTGCTATACAGTCTTCTAAGAAAAGTGTTTAGTAATGCATGTAATATGCAAAAGAATCAGTTCTGTTTTATAAAAATGATGCTTATTTCATCTATATACTTCTGTTACAAGGTAGTGGTATGTCTACAGTTAAAACAATAGTCTATGAAGTAATAAAGAACAGCCTTTGCTTAATGCATATTTGTTACATATGATTATATTCTTATTAGAAATTGACTCCGAGTTCATTATAGCAGAAGATACAGTCACAGCCATGTATTTCCTCCAGAAGTCATTATGTCATGTTACACATAAGTAAATGAAAGGTAGATTGGCATTGTATATTACAGAAGAAGTTTTCATCCTTAGAATGAATGCTGATAAATTGTTTTAAGCATAAAATTGAATATAGAGATATATGTTTAGTACTTTCTGAATTTTGTGTCTAAAAAGTCTCTAAAATGTTCATATTAAAAACATCTTTAATAGTCAGTGTCTACTTTTGTTGGAGCTTCCCTAGTGGCCCATACAGTAAAGAGTATGCCTGCAATGCAGGAGACTGGGATTTAATCCCTGGGTCTAGAAGATCCCCTTGAGAAGGAAATGGCAACCCACTCACGTATTCTTTCCTAGAAAATTCCATGGATGGAGGAGTCTGGTGGGCTACAGTCTACTTTTGTAGTGCAAAAAAGTCTGATATGCTGTCACTGGTTCTTAGTATGTATGTTTAGTCTTAGATTATATCCTGATGTTTAACCAATAATTTCCTTTTTTTTTTTTTTTTAGTTTAGAAAATATGGATTAAAACACAATGATGGGGAGACCATTTTATTCTCAAAACTAGAGGTTTACTTAGATTATATATCCATACAATCCATAATGTTCAAAATTGTAGGAGACAGGAAGAATAAAAGAAAAGCAGGCCCCAGCAAAGGCCACAAAAGAGATTTATAATTATGGATAAACTGGATACTATAAGGCATGAGACGCTTGGAAGAAGTCCAGAGGGAACAGTTCATAGTCTTGAAAACAAAATATGATCCTGGGGTCGGAAAACCGACACCAGACTGTTTTTCAACTGGAGTCTCAGAGTCACATGTTTTACGTATCTGGTGGAAATCTATAGATAAGAATATTAGTCTGAGTTACTGATTTGTTATTGATTACTGTTTTTTAGTTGCTCAATGGTTAATGATCACTTTGTTCTTTGGTCCTGAAGGCCACATGAATTATAGCTTAACTCCCCGCATATTCTTGTTTTCATGGCTGAAAGTATAATAAAGCTGGCTTGGATTCAGTTTTGGCACCTTCACCTTAGAGAGGTGTTGGGCCCCTGATCCTCTCTTTTCACTGAATTCTTGTGTTTTCTTTCTCATTCTCTCACCATATCATGCTTTTGGAAACCCTGCTTGTTGAGCCGGTTTTGAAAAAAATACCTTTCAAAATTTCTATTTAATGTTTATTTATCTTATATGTTACTTGGTCTCTTTTTTCTTCTTTCTCCATCACGTATATGGTATACTTTTCTTGTACCTATACAGCTTTATGTATATAAAACATACTGAGGCAATTTATAATTCTGCAAATACAAGAATCTCCTGAGATATGTATAATCTTATAAAATTTTGTATTTCCCAAAATTATGAAAACATAGGGATTTTCAAGATACATGTTTAAGATAATTTAATGAACTTCATGATCCTTTATAAGAGTTCAACATTTCTGAACTGTGTGAAATATAGCCTTTAATGCCTTCAATCTGAAGACCAAATCTGAACATCTTTCTAAACAGTAACATGGCATAAGGCATGTGGTTTCAATACATTATTGAAAACCTCAGACCAGTTTTTCTGCCTTGGAGTCAGGATCACTCATTTCCTCAAAAGAATTAATTGTCTATGATTCTTATCATTATTAAAAATTAAATTTAGAAAATACTTTATATGAATTATAAAATTATTTCTGTACACAAATAAAAATAAAGTGGCTGGTTTTATATATATATATATATATATATATATATATATATATATATATACACACAGATATACGCATAGGTAAATATAAAATTCTATCTATGCCTAGACAATATGACTATTAGATTTCATAGCAAATTTCAAAGTAGATATGATCACATATTTCAAAAATTATAAACTGCTGCATATACGCCTTCCACCTAATTTTGTATTGCTACCTTTTAAAAATGTGTTACTAACACATTTAAATTGGCCAATGTTATTATGGTTACAGTTGTTTTACTTGCAAACACAATAAGCCTTTTAACTTCAGGACTCGGGAGTTATCAACTTACTGGATTCAGGATCAGAGTTGCCATCCCCTTCAGTGCGGTTGTTGTTTGCAGCATGGTCAAAGTACTCCTCCTGAGGATAGCCAAGGGGCAGGGCATGGGATGTGCTGGAAAGGCTGCCTGCATCATGGTCTCCCAGTCCACCATCACTGCTGCTTTCTTGAGAGCCTTCTGGTAGGTGAAACGTGACACGCCGCTGGGACTAAAAGGAAGACAGAAAATTACAGGGTTTCAGCTATGATCTGAATAATTCCTTAATGCATCCAATTTAGAAAATGTATTATTTCCGCTGTCTAGTGAAGTCACATTAACATTATCTTGAGTTGTGAACAATTTCAGGCTTTTGTAAACAGTTCTATCTGTGTTCAAACCTTTTTCACCTGAAGCAGAATTGCTTTTATTATATTTTTAAACAGGGCTTATCCAGTTACAGGCTAAAAGTCAACTTGTTCTAAAGCTAGAGGCTGTCACCCATGTAGAAACTCAAGCACATTGGAAATTTTGATCATCATTTGAACATGGATTTATTTAATTATAATTTGACAAGATTTCATTTTTTGAACAATAAGCCTGAATGGATATAACAAAATTTCATTGCTATTTCTGTGAGATTCTGCCTGGCTGAAACAGTAAATAATAATACAAATTTATTCAGTCATGTAGACTTACAAATTAAAGTTACAAACCATCTTTTCAAAGAGTCTTAGGGGATATATTTTGATTTGGAATTTATTTAAATTGATTCTACACTCTAAAAATAAAAATAATTACATGGTATGGATAACAGGTGATAATTATAAAAGCAAACTATAGGTAGCATCTCTGATGGTAAATATAGCAGAACATTAAAAACATACACATGCCAACATGACATCCCATAGTGTAATAACTTCACCAGATGTAGCAGTGATTTTGTTTGCAGCATTGCTATATGTAGTAGTTACTCTCCAAAGATAGCCCTGACAATGAACCTCACCTCTTAGCATTCAAATCCTTATGGAGTCCTCTACCACAATGAATATGGATAAGTCCTGTGTAACCAAACTTCCTAGCTTCTGCCTTGCTCTCTCAGAATACTCATTCAAGAAAATCAGCTGAATTGAAAGAAGTCTGACTAATGGGAGACTGCCATACCATGAGGAAGTTCAAGCTGCCCATGTGGAAAGAAAGGTTGTAAATAAAATACCCAGAGAGACAAAGCAGCTCCAGCCACTCAAGTTCAGGTGACAAATATATATATGAAGAATCCATTCTGGACTTTTTAGTTTATGGCCTCATTTGAACCATCCATCCCAGCCATCTCCAGATATTTGAGCCACATGTTTGAAATACCAGTCATTGTGAAGCAGAGATAGCAATCTCTGCTGTGTACCACCTAAATTCCTGACCTAAAAAATGTCAGGTACAACTGATTTTTGTTTTATGCTCCAAAGATCAGGGGCAATTTGTTATGTAACAATAGATTAAGCAAAACATTTAATTACTAGTAGCATGAAAGATGCAATTTAGAGATAATTATTTAAGAAATGTATGCATCTCAAAGGGTACATGTAATCAGGTACTAGGAATTCCCATGAAGTAATGCATATACTTTCACAAGTTCAGGCTTGATATTCAACCATTTCTTCAGATGCTGATATTGCTATAGACTATAGGCTTGTGCCCTCTCAAAAGTCACATGTTAAAAACTAATTCCCAGCATAATGGCATTTGGAGGTGGGATCTTTGCAAAGTGATTAGGTTATGAGGATGAAGCCCTCATTAATGGGATTAGTGTACTTATAAAACCAACCCTAGATACCTCCCTCTCCCCTTCTTCCATGTGAGGATACCGTGAGGTAATTTTGTCAGTCCAGCAAAGCTGCATTTGACTATTCTCTAACAAGCCAAAAGCTCATTTAGTTATAGCTTAAACTTCATTTAATTCCAAAAATTATTTATAGTTGTTAACATATTTCAGTCACTTCAAGTAAAATATAAGCATTTATGTTCATAAACCGTTTTTTAAAAGGCAAGACCTGGAAAAACAGGATTTTAAAAAGCTTGCAACCTTATATTGTAGACATTTATCTACAATTAGTTATTGTATATAATTTAATGTCAAAATAATACTTAAGACATAAATTAAAAAGTCACTGTATATAAAATAAGCCAGTTTAGCATGAGACAAATTTACAGCTAGTGGTGCTAGTGGCAAAGAACCCACCTCCCAATGCAGGAGATGAAAGAGACGTGGGTTCGATCCCTGGGTCAGGAAGATCCCCTGGAAGAAGTCATGGCAACCCACTCCAGTGTTCTTGCCTGGAGAATCCAATGGACTGAGGAGCTTGGTGGGGATTACAGTCCATAGGGTCTCAAAGAGTCGGATACAACTGAATCACTTAACATGCATACTTCACCATAATTCATAACTGTTAAGAGATATTTCAATTTTCTATTAAGACCAGGCCATATATTTCAAGTATGTCTTATATTTCAAGTTTTTCATTTAACTTTTAAAAGCATTAGACCTATGTCATAGAATCTATAAAGGAAAATAATTACTGCTGACAAAAATAAATGAATCTAGAGCTTTAATATGCATTATTTAAGCATGGAGTCATATTGTTTAGTCACTAAGTCATGTCCAACTCTTGTGAAGCCAGTACTCTAACCCACTAGGCTTCTCTGTCCGTGGAATTTACAGAGCAATAATACAGAGTGGGTTGCAATTTCCTTCTCCAGGAGATCTTCCTGACCCAGGGATTGAACTTAAGTCTCCTTCATTGGCAAGTGGATTATTTACCACTGAGCTACCAGGGAACCCCATGGAGTCATATACCCTAACATAATTAAAAATGTGTCAGTTACAAATTATCACTTCCCTGTCAACTACAAATTGGCCCTTGTCAAAAAATGAACAACCACAACAAAGGCATTTGACATCTGCCTCTGTGGAGATTGAACCTGTGCTGCTTCAGCTGTGGACCTTCAATACCCCCTGGGTGTAGAGTGAGGCACTCTGTGCTCCAGGAAATCTGATGGAAGAGGTCTTTAGGTAGTCAGATATTTTTAGGAATTGATTTTATGATCCCAATCCTTGTTGTTGTTGTTGAGTCATTCAGTCATGTCTGACTCTTTACCACCCCATGGACTGTAGCATGCCAGGGTTCCCTGTCCTTCAACATGCCCTGAAGCTTGCTCAAACTCATGTCCATTGAGTTGGTGATGCCATCCAACCATCTCATCCACTGTCATCCCTGTCTCCTCTGCCTTCAATCTTTCCCAGTAGCAGGGTCTTTTCTAATGAGTTAGCTCTTCACATCAGATGGCCAAAGCATTGGAACTTCATCTCAGCATCAGTCCTTCCAATGAATATTCACAACTAATTTCCTTTAGAATTGACTGATTTGATTTCTTTACAGTCCAAGGGACTCTCAAGAGTCTCCTCCAGCACCACAGTGCAAAAGCATCAATTCTTCACCGCTCAGCCTTCATAATGGTCCAACTCTCACATCCATACATGACTGCTGGAAAAAACATAGCTTTGACTAGATGGACCTTTGTTAATAATGTAATGTGTCTGCTTTTTATTATGCTGTCTAGGTTTGTCATAGTTTTCCTTTCAAGGAGCAAGTGCCTTCTAACTTCATGGTTGCAGTCATCATCTGCAGTAATTTTGGAGCCCAAGAAAATAAAGCCTGTCACCGTTTCCATTGTTTCCACATCTATTTGCCATGAAGTGATGGGACCAGATGCCACGATCTTCATTTGTTGAATGTTGAGATTTAAGCCAGCTTTTCATTCGCCTCTTTCACCTTCACCAAGAGGATCTTTAGTTCCTCTTCAATTTCTACCCTAAGGATGGTGTCATCTGCATATCTGAGGTTATTGATATTTCTCCCAGCAATCTTGATTTCAGCTTGTGCTTTGTCAAGCCCACCAGTTCTCATGATATACTCAGCATACAAGTTAAATAAGCAGAGTCACAATATATAGCCTTGACGTACTCCTTTCCAAATTTTGAACCAGTAGGTTGTTCCATGTCTGGTTCTAAGTGTTGTTTCTTGACCTGCATAAGGTTTCACAGTAGGCAGGTAAGGTGGTCTGGTTTTCCCATCACTGTAAGAATTTTCCAGTTTGTTGTGATCCACATTGTGAGGTCAAGAAGCAACATATGCATATCAAGAAGCAACAGTTAGAACTGGACATGGAATAACAGATTGATTCCAAATCGGGAAAGGAGTACATCAAGGCTGCATATTGTCACCCTGCTTGTTTAACTTATATGCAGAGGACATCATGTGAAATGCCAGACTGGATGAAGCTCTAGCTGAAATCAAGATTGCTGGGAGAAATATCAATAACCTCAGACATGCAGATGATACCACTCTTATGGCAGAAAGTGAAGAGGAACTAAAGATCCTCTTGATGAATGTGAAAGAGGAGAATTAAAAAGCTGGCTTAAATCTCAACATTCAACAAATGAAGTTCATGGCATCTGGTCCCATCATTTCATGGCAATTAGATGCAGAAACAATGGAAACAGTGACAGACTATTTTGGGGGGCTCCAAAATCACTGCAGATGGTGACTGCAGCCATTAAATTAAAAGATGCTTGCTCCTTGGAAGAAAAGCTATGACAAACCTAGACAACGTATTAAAAAGCAAAGACATTACTTTGCCAACAACGGTCCATCTAGTCAAAGCTATGGTTTTTCCAGTAGTCGTGTATGGATGTGAGGGTTAGACTATAAATAAAGCTGAGCATTGAAAACTTGATGCTTTTTGAACTGTGATGTTGGAGAAGACTCTTGAGAGTCCCTTGGCATGCAAGGAGATCCAATCAATCAATCCTAAAGGAAATCAGTCCTGATATTAATTGGAAGGTCTGATACTGAAGCTGAAACTCCAATATTTTGGCCACTTGATGTGAATAACTGACTCACTAGAAAAGACCCTGATGATGGGAAAGATTGAAGACAGGAGGAGAAGGGGAAAACAGAGGATAAGATTGTTGGATGGCATCACTGGCTCAATGGACATGAGTCTGAGTATGCTCCAGGAGTTGGTGATGGACAGGGAAGCCTGGGGTGCTGCAGTCCATGGGGTCTCAAAGAGTCAGACATGACTGAGCGACTGAACTCCAACTCCAACATAGTCAAAGGCTTTAGCGTAGTCAGTGAAGCAGAAGTAGATGCTTTTTTTCCCAATCCTTGTATCTTTTCAGATCTAAAAACATCAGTAAATTCCTTCATGATGACATCAGCTCCTGGTGACTGCAGAAAAGCTTTTGTAAAATAAGTGCTTGATTTCACTGAATTCCCCCTTCACCAAAATATTATATATTGACCTTCCCCCACTACCTCTTTGGAGCAGTCTCTCAGAGCTTTGAGGTGCTGTCTCCTGGGCTTCAGTACTCATTTGACCCAAATAAAACTTAATTCACAGTTCTCAGATTATGTGTCATCTTTTAGTCAAAATTGCCAGTGAATAGAAGGCAAATTTCTATCAAATGATAAAAGTAGAGTTTATATATTACTTCCTGATGTAAGAGAAATATAATTTTGTTTTCTCTTGCTTATCTTCACAGAAAAAAAGACAATTTAAGTCAAAAAGATATCTCATTCTATGACACCTGTAACTAGTAACTTAACTAAAATCCCTCACAAAGGAATGCTCTAGAGTGAATCTGTAATTACCCGTGTCACATACTGATCTCTAATGCTCTTGATGCTCATAAATTGAATCCCTCTAAGGCTACAGTCCATAAGATAGCAACGAGTCAGACACAACTGAACATCTGAGGACTGGAAGGGTAAATATAGGGGACTAAATGGGTTGGTACGGACTCCCTTTAGTGAATCCAACTGTTTTTTGTCCCTTCCTGAATGCTCATAAAATGCAAACAGTAGCATCCTGAAATGAAGTTTTTATATGTGACAGTATTACATATACACCTTTGATATTACTAACAATCATGCAAATAAACTCCCTTGTCTATATTAATTTTAACCAGTATTGGAATGCCTCAAGTGGAGACCAATGTACATTGTTTTGGTCATTAATAATGCCATGTTATTTTAAAAATAGTCCAAAGTTCAAAAGCATATTGAGGATTTGATTATTTTTCTCTCAGTTCACAGTTACAAAGTTTACAGTCTAAAAGATTTTTTTTTTACTTATTTCTATAATCTGTATAAAGCATTCATATAGCTTTGATTAAATGTGATGTTCTATTTCTTTATTTAGTGAATTCACAAGAGGCTCTTTATTGGCACATGTGTGATTAAGTTGTCCATCTTTGTATTAAATTTTCATGAAATATTTCCTTAAGTGAAATTGTTGAATTTAACTTTTAAGGAATTGTTTTCAAAAAGCTTCTGAAAATTTAGCTTTTAATGGGAAAAGAACAGTTACCTACTTTTTTTCTAGGGTTACTTTAATGATTTCTACTTAAGCTTGCATTTTGCAATTTGTGACACTTCTAGATAGAACTGAACATAAAATAATTATATGAATTTAGGACTTTCCTGTAGCTCAAATGGTAAAGAATCTACCTGTGATGCAGCAGACCAAGGTTCGATCCCTGGGTCAGGAAGATCCTCTGGGAAGGGAATGGCAATCCACTCCAGTATTCTTGCTTGGAGAATTCCATGGACAGAGAAGCCTGGCGGGCTACAGTTCGTGGGGAGCAAAGAGTCAGACACGACTGAGCGACTAACACACACGAATTTATGAACCCTTTGTAGTAAATTGTGGCAACTGGGTTTAGCTCATTTGCCTTTTACTTTTTAATGGATGAATCCTTAATCTCTGATGGCACTTTTCTGCTTAGATTTGTAATATAGATGTGTTTAAAATACAGAGGCATTTTTTTTCTATTCAATGTATTTAGAAATATTAACTATTTCAGGAAAATCATCCGTTAGGTCTGTCAAAGAAAAGAATAAATAATCCCCCTTTTTCAAGTGTTGACAAAGATTGCTATGCAATATAACAGAGCTATTACATTAATGACCATGTCATAAATTGTCTCTCTGCCACTCTTCTAGGAAGCTGTGTCATTCAAATTAAAACAATCTTTTGACTGCAATCATGACTTTATGGGATGGAAATAAATCTTGTATTATTCATGAATAAATGTCTGTAATGAAAGGCTAATTATTTTTCTGCCAGTAAGAAAAAATCCAGAGTGCCTCTCCATCTAATCTATAATCTACATGCCTTGCTTTTAGCTTTAATCAATCAAAATTCCAGAATGTATGAAATAATACTGGTGTCACCTAGGTGAATCATTTACAGGCAAACTATCAAATTCCCAACATTCTTGTGTCGATTATACTTCACGAAGGCATAATTCCATATCAAACATCAGGTTAACATTGTTACATCTTCATAACATGATGTAAATGGCATTTTAGGAAAGTTAATCTGGCAGCAGAGAGACTGCATACAGATAGGCCACCTTGTGACTCTCATTACTGAACACTTCAGTATCGTGTTCTAGAGGGCTTATCAGAATTGCCTGTCAAAGTTTTCAAACTAATCATACAACCTTGCATTCCCCCTGACTCCAATTGTAATATACCATGACCCACTCTACCTTAGATTCACTGCCATCACCAGAACTCTGATTAGAAAGGGTAATCATAGATAGGGTTATTATTTTTTAAGGATTACCATATGTAGGGGTGATTTGATTCACTTATAAAATATTCTTGGTATCAAACTATTTAACATATTTTAAGCTTCTGAGTTCCCATATTCTATAATATTCAACAGCTTAAATCTGAATGTCAGAGGTTGTCTACATTTTCCCATGGGTCCTGTCTCTTTGCAAAATAATTTATAATTACTCAATATATTATAAATTTAAATGTGAAAATGTCTTAGTTAGAAATTCAACTTGGAATTTTCACCAACATTACATGGTCAGCACACATATCCCACTTGTAGCTCATAATTCTCAGTGTGAAAACCCCCAGAAGACATAATTTCTAGTAGACCCTTACTATTTGACCCTATACTTGTAGTCATAAACCTCCTACTTTTCCAACTCAAGTTGTCTTGCAGGATAGATCAGTTCCTCTGATTATATTTACACTGTTCCATTTCCTAAAATTTGAAAGACCTGTCTCATTTCTCATCTTCCCTTTCATATTGTTTTCCTGAAATTATTACCTTACAAAACTTTTATTTTTTCAATACCATAACTTATTACCAGCATATGAAGAAAGTTCATGATCTTCTCCAGAATCAGATCTTCTCTTAGCTCCATTTTGTCATGAAATTTTTATGGCGTTTGCTTTTTTTTTTTTTTTTAATTTATTTTACTTATTTAATTTTCTGGCAAATTGGTCAGACGTTCATTTGATGGTTAGAAGACTACATGGAATTTCATGAAGGTATCTGCCCTTGAGTCATGATTCATTTCAACTCAATCAAAATGGACATAATCCATTTGTACATAGGTACCATGAAAAACTGTTAAATTGGCAATTGGCGGAGTTTTGTGAGTTTAAATTTACAAATGTTTAAGAAGCTACAATTGTGTGACTAACAATGAAAATACCAATGGAACACAACTGAAACCTAACATGATTTGAAACTGTCATGTGTATAAAAATTAAGACCAGGTATTAAAGTTGAAATCTGATCACTGCAATGGTGTCACAGACAAAACCCAAGTATCAATTTTTAAAAATAGATGCAATATCTCTAATTTATTTTTGGTGCTAACCTCATGTAGATTTAGCAACTTACACTTAAATATATAAATCATTATAGGGCATTCATTATCCAAAAGCTGCACTCTGGTTACCTCAAACTATTCAAAAATCAGTTATGCCAGGAAGTAAGAAAGAAAACAAAAAGCATGTGCTAAAACATTTAACACTAAGTTACTGCTCAGAATCATGTTTACTTTACTCTGTTTTCATATTTAACTTTAACATCTTTGATTATTTGATTCCTGAGCTCAGAATGTAATAGAATTCTTGGTAGCTGCTGGAAATAAAAATATTGACAAAAGGAGAAATTCCCATCAATTATTACTATATCCGTCTTCTGTACATATATAGAATAAGTGCGATTCATGTACATGACAAACCTTCCAGTGTTCTAAATATAGCTAATCATCATGTGCTAATATTCCTATTCCATGCTAAATTCTCCAACTTAGTTTGGTATCTATAGAGAAGCAGATTTTTTCTCCTTGGCAGATTAATTATTTTCAGCTGATCTTTTTCTAAGACACAGCAGACATGGGAAAAGCTCTGAAAACCAAGTAGCAGTTACCCTTTTATAGGAAATATTTACATTTGTAGGGAAAACATCCATTTGTAAGGGCATCTCCCTCCTGTACCTGGAAAAGAAAGATAACTAAATCCTTAGAAACGCTTACTAATGCAGAATTCAATGACTGAATGAGATGGGAACACAATACCACCTTACCTCCCTCCTAGAAACGTGTATGCATGTCAAGAAGCAAGAGCTGGAGAATCAGACATGGAACAACGGACTGGTTCAAAATTGGGAAAGAAAAAAAAATTGGGAAAGGAGTATATCAGGCTGTATATTGTCACCCTGCTTATTTAACTTACATGCAGAAAGCATCATTTGAAATGCCAGGCTGGATGAAGCACAAGCTGGAATCAAGATTGCCAGGAGAAATATCAATAACCTCAGATATGCAGATGATACAACTTTAATGGCAGAAAGCAAAGAAGAACTAAAAGAGCCTCTTGATGAGAGTGAAAGAGAAGAGTGAAAAAGCTGGCTTACACCTCAGCATTAAAAATCAAAGATCATGGCATCTGGTCCCATCACTTCATGAAAAATAGATGAGGAAAAAGTGGAAACAGTGACAGATTTAATTTTCTTGGGCTCCGAAATCAATGTGGATGGTGACTTAGCCATGAAATTAAAAGACACTCGCTCCTTGGAAGAAAAACTCTGACAAATCTAGATAGCATATTAAAAAGCAGAGACATCACTTTACTGCCAAAGTCCATATAGACAAAGCTATATTTAGAAACTTTCTTTTTTAAAACTCTTTTTAAAAATTTTGTGATGCCATGATTTTACGAAGAAATCACATCTAACTTTTTCCCCCCAGTGGTTTAATTTTAACAGCAACAAAAAAATATTATAATTACAAGATGGTTACTGATAATTCATTTTGATAGCCCTTTGGAAAATAGTTTATTTTCATACCACTTTGCTGCTGCTGCTGCTGCTAAGTCACTTCAGTCGTGTCCGACTTT
This sequence comes from Bubalus kerabau, assembly GCF_029407905.1. Lineage (NCBI taxonomy): Eukaryota > Metazoa > Chordata > Mammalia > Artiodactyla > Bovidae > Bubalus > Bubalus kerabau. The sequence continues at coordinate 53,043,857 of NC_073647.1, read as the reverse complement.
GTGCGACCTCATAGACGGCAGCCCACAAGGCTCCCTTGTCCCTGGGATTCTCTAGGCAAGAACACTGAAGTGGGTTGCCATTTCCTTCTTCAATGCATCAAAGTGAAAAGTGGCAGTGAAGTCGTTCAGTCGTGTCCAACTCTTAGAGACCCCATGAACTGCAGCCTACCAGGCTCCTCCATCCATGGGATTTTCCAGGCAAGAGTACTGGAGTGGGTTGCCATTAAATATGGATAAATAAGATCTGAATCACTGTGTATACATAGTGATATGAAGTATCATTGTAAACATCCCATTTAATTAAATTCCAAAAGCATTTGTTAAATGTCAACAATGTAATAGATACTGTGCTAAGTACAAGGGACATAAACATGAATAAAATATAGTTTCTGATCATCAAAGCTTTATAGAAGTCCACACTTCATGGTGAAGTTGCTCAGATACAGTTTTTATACTTGAAAAAAACTCATATCCAGATGATGAATCATTGAACTTTCTATTATTCACAAATAAGCCTACAAAATGTTAATTTTCCCAGAGAATTATTCTTCAAACAAGTTAAATCAATTATCAAATAGGAAAGATAATCTAACATGAATTTTGCACACCTAATAGACATTTCTGAAAGTAGAAGAAAAAAGAACTTCTCATTGATACTCTAAAGTATTAGTTAATGTCTTTCTTATTGTTAAAATGTTAGAATTAAATATCTAGACAAAGTGAATGTTCTCTGGGATAAAAGGGATAAACAATCTTTGGACAAAAGAGAAAGATTAAGATAAATGCCCTGTGTAATGGAAATCTGAGGCAGTAAATCTCAGGGTTTGTTTGAAGTAGGGGAAATGGATAATATATGACTTACAAATAAATTGATTGGTAATAATATTCAGAAATCTAGAATTTGGTACATGTATTTTTAAAATGATTGAGTTTACTGGATTTTTAAAATTTATACAATAAAAAGAGTGAAGAAAATGTACAGTCTGTTGAGGAAGAAATTGTTAGGCAGTCAGTGTAAGACTCTGAGACTTCAGTATTGTTTTCAATAAAGATCTCACCCCATTAACCTAAAACTATACCCTTTGTCCCGAATTCCGGGAATGTGTCCTTTGTCTGATAAATTATCGGTGTTCAAATCCAGGAAAAGGCAGCAATTAGTTTCTTTTTCATATGCCTGAGGGAAAAACAACTGGTGAACATTAATCTTTAACCCACACATTTGGTCCATTTTAAAATGACCAGGAGACATGAAAAATTATGGGGACTTAATCCGAGGATCAAAAGAAGCCATAAAATGTTAAGTTAAACATTGTGACCTTTAGACTGATTGGTTAAAAATACTTAAGGACAGGATCCAACCAAAAATTTACAGATCGATACTAGTAAAGATATAAACTGCTGTTTGTCCCACCATTTGGGGAACACTCTACCCACTGTCGGAGAAGGCAATTGCACCCCATTCCAGTACTCTTGCCTGGAAAAATCCCATGGATGGAGGAGCCTGGTAGGCTGCAGTCCATGGGGTCACTAAGAGTCGGACACGACTGAGCGACATCACTTTCAATTTTCACTTTCATGCATTGAAGAAGGAAATGGCAACCCACTCCAGTGTTCTTGCCTGGAGAATCCCAGGGATGGAGGAACCTGGTGGGCTTCCGTCTCTGGGGTTGCACAGAGTCGGACACAACTGAAGCGGCTTAGCAGCAGCAGCAGCAGCAGCTACCTCCTCTCAGTATCTATGCTGAGAGCTTTGTACTTTTCTTTCCTCTAATTAAACTTAAAAGCTTCTGCACAACAAAGGAAACTATAAGCAAAGTGAAAAGACAGACTTCAGAATGGGAGAAAATAGTAACAAATGAAGCAACTGACAAACAACTAATCTCAGAAATATACAAGCAGCTCCTACAGCTCAACTCCAGAAAAATAAACGACCCAATCAAAAAATGGGCCAAAGAACTAAATAGACATTTCTCCAAAGACATACATATGGCTAACAAACACATGAAAATATGCTCAACATCTCTAATTATCAGAGAAATGCAAATAAAAACCACTATGAGTTACCATTTCACTCCAGTCAGAATGGCTGCGATCCAAAAGTCTATAAGCAATAAACGCTCTAGAGGGTGTGGAGAAAAGGGAACCCTCCTACACTGTTGGTGGGAATGCAAACTAGTACAGCCACTATGGAGAACAGTGTGGAGATTCCTTAAAAAACTGGAAATAGAACTGCCTTATGACCCAGCAATCCCACTGCTGGGCATACACACCGAGGAAATCAGAAATGAGAGAGACACGTGTACCCCAATGTTCATCGCAGCACTGTTTATAATAGCCAGGACATAGAAGCAACCTAGATGTCCTTCAGCAGATGAATGGATAAGAAAGCAGTGGTACATATACACAATGGAGTATTACTCAGCCATTAAAAAGAATGCATTTGTATCAGTTCTAATGAGGTGGATGAAACTGGAGCCTATTATACAGAGTGAAGTAAGCCAGAAGGAAAAACACCAATACAGTATACTAACGCATATATATGGAATTTAGAAAGATGGTAACAATAACCCTGTACAAGAGACAGCAAAAGAGACACTGATGTATAGAACAGTCTTTTGGACTCTGTGGGAGAGGGAGAGGGTGGAATGATTTAGGAGAATTGCATTGAAACATGTATAATATCATATATGAAACGAGTCGCCAGTCCAGGTTCGATGCACGATACTGGATGCTTGGGCCTGGGGCACTGGGATGACCCAGAGGGATGGTACGGGGAGGGAGGAGGGAGGAGGGTTCAGGATGGGGAACACGTGCATACCTGTGGCAGATTCATGTTGATATATGGCAAAACCAGTACAATATTGTAAAGCTAAAAAATAAAATTAAAAATAAATAAATAAATAAAAAGCAAAGCCAAAAAAAATAAAATAAACCCCATTTGCTTGCTACCGTAAGCGTTTGAATGTTTGTGAAATTCATTCTTCGGATCTCCAAACAAGAACTCATATTCTCATTTCCTGTGATACATTTCAGAAGAAAAATATGCAAATATAAAATTCAGGCTTTGAAAATCCAATTGATGCAATAAATGTTCACATATTGAGGTATGGGGAACACATTCTGGCTTATTCATAAACTTGAATTTTATGCTAACTAAAACTGCCTGCTTGTGGCCTATTACAAGTACATGACACATCTGCTTTAATCTTTGAAGAAAAGAATGCATTTACAAATCATTATATGAATAAGCTCAAACTGAGTCCCCCCCCCCATAGTAGAATGAAGTTTGTGTAATTTAACACAATATTTCTCTATACTTGATCTAGGAATAGTGGCAGTAGTAGTGGTGGTGGTGATTGACAAGACCAAATAAATATTCAGAATCAATCTCAAGTGTCATGGTCTAGAAATTTGCCTTTTTACTTGAACCCTTCATGACTCTTCTGTTCCCTAAACTTTGAGTGTCACTGGCTATGGATAAATTATTACAAATTATATTATTTTCAGCTAATTGAAAAATTATAAGGGAGAAAATGCCCCACATTTAGATGTCATTACAATTCTAAAATTTATATCATAACTGAATATTCTTTAACTAGATGAATCAAAACAGTTATTGAATACTTAATCGTTATTTTGGTCACATGAAAACACATAATATAAATATATCAAGAAACATAAGTCCATACAAGCTAGAAGAATCAGAAGTTCATACAGTTGTATCTAATTCCCCCCAAAATCTAGTCTCTTAAGATTAATTCAAATATCTCCTGGTGTATCTCACTTCTAAAGTAGTTGTGCCCACTGAAACTTATGCCTTCATGACATAGACACAAGATGCACATTAGGGTAATGAAGAACAAATCTATACGTAATGTGCTTCTATTATATTAACAAGAAATGGAAATCATGATACCAGTAAGGTTTTACACCATTTCAAGAGTAGTTTCTTTTTCTTTTTTTTAATATAAATTTATTTTAATTGGAGGCTAATTACTTTACAATATTGTATTGGTTTTGCCATATATCAACATGAATCCACCACGGGTGTACACGTGTTCCCCATCCTGAAAACCCCCTCCCACCTCCCTCCCCATACCATCCCTCTGGGTCATCCCAGTGTACCAGCCCAGAGCATCCTTCTTCAAAACTCTTTCTATACTTACAGATTGTATATTGATTATTTATGTTGAAAGTTTAACAGGATAGATAAATATTACCTTGGTAAAGCTGATAGCAGGTAGAATTTATTTTTATAAATAAATGCAAGTGGCAACTGCTTCACCAAAAGGAAAAAAGTTTTATTTCAAAGCACATACACACACACATGTGCACACATCCTTAGGATTTGTATGTTTTATATTAATTTTTTAGATTATCTTGCATCATAATAGAAACTAATGAAAATCCATTGTCAAGTAACTGCTTGATTAATACTATGAAATATGGTTTCTTTAAAAAGATTATCATGTTGAGAATTAAATTGAGATTCATGTTAATGTATGGCAGAAATCAGCACAATGTTGTAAAGCAATATCTTGATATAATTTTTTTTAAAACCTTCCCTTAAATTTCTTAAATAGATATTCATAACATTCCTAGGATTTCAGAACACCAGAACAAAATCCAATAAATATTTTGGGTCCATACTTTTTTTTAAAGATTCTTAATTATCCATGGCCTTAATTATTAGTAATAATTGAATTTAGCTTAGCAAATACATATTTGGAAAAAAAATTCCTGCAAATTTAATAGTAAAGCAAATTATAAAATGTTCATGTAATCAACCTAATTCATATTTTCTCTTTAACCACAATATATCAGCTTAAAATAATCTCACATGCTATTTTTAATAATACCATCTGGTTGTTCTAAATTACCACTGCTCTCTCATTCTCATATGATACTGACTGAAAATAGGAAATCATTTGATATTAGAGAATTTTTTTTTCTTTTTAAATTTGTGATGAGAGAAAAAGAGAGGGAATCAGGACAATAATGAGATATGTACTACAGGAATATGAAAGAGCTGAGTGAGAAATTATGTACAGAATATTTTAAATATAAATTGAAGTAAGTTTGCAACTATCATATTTTAACTTAAAATTGCTTCCATGATTTAACTAAATGGAATAGAAATCTCTTGAGTCTCACTGCATTTACAAGCCATGTCTTATGCAGTATCATAAGAAAAACCAGGTTGTTCTCAGTTCTATCCATGATTAAAATCAAAATTTTCCTGACTTGTTTTGTCATTCTCCAGCTTTATTCAAACTGAGTAACTTTTCTGCACAGCATTAATTAAGACATAAAAATTCAATTATAGTTTAATAATGTTTTTAATTATAAAAATTTGAAATTAAAATTACATTTAAATTTTCAAAAAATTATTAAAGATGTTTTACAATCTTTTTAGTTTATTTAAAAAAAAAAACTTTCACTTTCACTTTTCACTTTCATGCATTGGAGAAGGAAATGGCAACCCACTCCAGTGTTCTTGCCTGGAGAATCCCAGGGACAGGGAAGACTGGTGGGCTGCCGTCTATGGGGTCACACAGAGTTGTACACGACTGACGTGACTTAGCAGCAGCAGCAGCAGCAGCAGCAACAAATACTACTGGTATATGTTTGAGTTTATTTCTGAATTGTCAATGGTATATTTCTCTGTTTGCTTTCCAGTATCATACTGTTTTGATAAATACAACTTTATAGTATACCTTGAAATCAGAAAGTACTGCTTTGTTCTCAAGATTTCTTTGGCTATTTTGAGACTTTTGTGGTTCAGTATAGATTTTAGAGATGTCACTTCTACTTCTCTAAAAAGTGGGGGGTGGGGGCAGAGGATGAAATGGTTAGACAGCATCACTGACTCAAAGGATGTGAATTTGAGCAAACTCCAGGAGATAGTGGAAGACAGAGGAGCCGGGTGTGCTGCAGTTCATGGGGTTGCAGAGTATGACAAGACTTTGTGAGTGAACAACAGAATGCCATCAGAATCTAGGAATTCCATTGAATCTACAGATGGCTTTTGGTAGTACTGACATTTTAACAACATTAATTCTTTGCATCTATGAACAAGGGATACCTTTCTGTTATTTGTGTATTTTTCCAGTTATTTCATCAATGTCTTCTAGTTTTCAGAGTAGAGAACTTTCACTACCTAAGCTAAATTTATGTCTGAGTATTTTGTTATTTTGGTGCTTTTGTAAATACAATGTATTCATTTCTCTTTCAGAAAATTCATCATTTGTGTATAGAAAAGTTACTGACTTTTGTACATTAATTTCCTATCTTACAATTTTACTTAATTCATTAATTAGATCTAATTTTTTTTTTTACTAAATCTTTAGGAACTTGTAAATATAAAATCATGTCATCTGCAAAAGAAATGACTTTACCTGTTCCTTTGCAATTCAGATCTCTTGTATTTCTTGTTCTTGCCTGATTGGTCTAGCTAGGACTTCTAGTACTTTGTTGAATGGGGGTAGAGAATGTGTACCCTTGTCTTGCTCCTGATCTTAGATGAATAGCTTTCAACCTTCCACTATTAAGTATGATGTTAGTGGTCAGTTTGTCATATTTAGCCATTATTATGTTGAGATATGCTTCTTCTATGATTTATTTGGTGAGTTTTTTAATCATGAATAGATTTTAATTATGCCATATGCTTTTTATACATATATTGAGATGATCATATGAGTCTTTTATTCTAGCAATGTGATATATCATATTGATTGATTTGAATATGTTGAATCATCTTTGAATCCCAGAGATAAATCACACATGATCATAGTGAATTCTCAACTTAATATGCTGAAGAATTGATTTGTTAGTATTTTATTGAGACTTCTGCATCTATGCTTATTCCCTGGTGGCTCAGAGGTTAAAGCGTCTACCTGCAATGTAGGAGACGTGGGTTCGATCCCTGGGTCGGGAAGATCCCCTGGAGAAGGAAATGGCAACCCACTCCAGTATTCTTGCCTGGAGAATCCCATGGGTGGAGGAGCCTGGCAGGCTACAGTCCATGGGGTCACAAAGAGTCGGACACGACTGAACGAGTTCACTTCACTTCACTTCACTTCACTTCTGCATCTATATTGCTCAGAGATATTAGCCTATAGTTTTCTTTTCTAGTAGTGTCCTTTTCTGGCTTTGACATTAGGATAATGCTTGCCTCTAAAATGAATTTGAGAGTGTTCCCTCCTCTTCATTTTTTTTAGAAGAGTTTGAGAGGGATTGGTGTTAACTTTTTTAAGTGTTTGATAAAATTCACCAATGAAATAATCTGCCCCTGGGTTTTTCTTCACTTGTATATTTGATTATTTATTTATTCTCTTTACCATTTTAGATTTCGTATTTCTTCCTGATTCAGTCTTGATAAACTGTTTCTTATAGAAGGCAATGACAATCTACTCCAGTACTCTAGCGTGGAGAATTCCATGGATGGAGGAGCCTGGTAGGCTACAGTCCATGGGGTCACTAAGAATCGGACACGACTGAGCGACTTCACTTTCATGCACTGGAGAAGGAAATGGCAACCCACTCCAGTATTCTTGCCTGGAGAAACCCAGGTACAGAAGAGCCTGTTCGGCTGCCGTCTATGGGGTCGCACAGAGTTGTACACAACTGACGCGATTTAGCAAGCAAGCAAAGTGTTTCTAAGAAATTTTACTTTTCTTTGAGGTTGTACAGTTTGTTGGCATAGAGTTGATTATTGTAATCTCTTATGATCATTTGTTATTCTGTAGTTTCAGTTAAAATGTCTCCTTTTTCATTTATAATTCTTTTCTGTTTGCTGTGTCCCATAATTCCCATAGGCTTCACTCCTTTTCATTCTTTTTTGCTTTTGGCCCCTCTGTCAGGTAATTTCTAATGTCCTGTCTCAAGGCTGTTGATTTTTTCTTCTGCATGGTCAAGTCTACCTTTGAAATTCTCTATTGAATTCTTCATTTTAGTTATTGTATTTTTTAATACCAGAATTTCATTTTTGTATGTTTTCTATTTCTTTGTTGAGCCTCTCATTTTCTTCATGCATTGTTTTCCTAAGTTTATTTGGTTGTCTGCCTGTATATTCTTGTAGCTCACTAAACATCCTTTGGAGGTTTATTCTGAATTATTTGCCTGTTCATTTTCATTTCCATTGGGTCAGTTATTGGAAGTTTATTAGTTTCTTTTGGTGGTATTAAATTTTTTTGTTATCCTTGATTCCTTACATGAGTATCTGTGCATTTGAGTAATTGTGTTCTTTCAGGCTTTACAGTTTTGCTTTGGTAGAGACAATTCTTCAACAGTCAGCTCAGTTTGGGCTTCTGGGCATGTCTGGACTGGTAATATCTAGGGCAGGTGTTCTGCAAACTATCAGTTTTACCTGTTCACGTAGACTGTTACAGCTTCTAGGAATTGTCCTCCGTCCTTCTGATTAAATGAGGCTGTAAGACAACCTGATGAGTGGGTGGACCTGTGCCTCAGCTCCCTTGATTGAGTTGGAGGGTATGGGGCCACTCTAGGCTACTTTTGATTTCCCAATAGTCTCTCCAGTTAAGAAAACTCACAACTACTCCCAGCCTTGCCTGTGAATATCATTGAAATTGTCCACACTTGATACTGACCTTGCTCTGGGAGCAATCAGTTCTGCTTGCCTGAACTGCAACTGCGTGCCTCTGAACCACACTGCTTCCAGGAGTTATTGCCAGTCTTTCTTCTCAGATCGGGCTGAAAAACACTCTCCATAGTGAGTGGATCTCTGATTCAGTTCCCTGCCTGAGTGTGGACAAACTGGGCTCTAGGGCCAGTAAAACTCCTCATTTGATGATGTGAATCAGGCAGATCTTCACAGCCTGCTGAGTTCCCTGGTCAGGATGCACTCTTTCTTGTTTCTGCATTTGAGAAAAGCCTCTGGTTGGAATTACTACCTAGTACTGCAGGTATGAACTCCATCTGCCAAGAGCCTTGTGCTGGTTATTGCTACCACCTCATGCTCACCCCTGATTTTAGCCCACCACCATAGATTCCCAGTGATTGGGGCCTTCAGATTCCCCTGCAAACCCATGATGTGAGATAAGAGTAGGGGTTTATGAAAAGTGCTGAAAGGGCTTGGTTGGCCCCTGTGTTTTCCCCCCCCCACTGGAAGAAAAAAAAGGTTCAAGGGAAACTTCTCTGCATGGTGCTCTACTGGACTTTGTGAGGGACAATGTGATCAACATACAGCTGCTTCTCTTATTCTTCCATGCAGTCTGTTGTACAGGGAGGTGTTTAAGCCCCACCCTTATGTGCTAAGATCCTCTCAGCAATGCCCTCTTCTTAAATAGGTATTAATTAATATTCCCGTGAGAGGAATTAAAGTCAAAAACAACTTATGTCACCATCTTTGTGACATTCTCTTACTGAATTCACTTACAGTATTATAGTTTATTTCATTTTAAAATATATTTTTCAAAACAATGCAAAATCAAAAATTGGATTATTGTCTTTTATGAATTAAATAAGCAATTGCTTATCCTGAAAAATAGGCCATGCCTCTTCCAAGAATCTTTTAATTTTCTTCATACTATCAGTGTATTTTTGTCATAGCCTTCTGAACGGAAATTCTGATATTGATAATCATTAATTCCTCATTGTCCTACATGGGTTCTGGCCTTACTTTCTTAATCATTAAGCCTACATTGATTGCATTTGAGCTTAAGAGAGAGGATTTATATATGCAGCTAGTTATCAGTTTATAGGAAGCATACTAAGTCATGTGCTTTGTAAATGAGATACATAGCATTATTTCTTGCATTATAAAGATAATCAAATCTCATCAATGTCTCATACTGTAATTGTAAAAGTTCATGAATAGGGCTTTTGTTTGTATTATGAACCAAATCCAATCGATTTTCTTCCTTATGTACCCAAAAGTACTTCAAGCTTTACACTTAAGAGCCAGAAACAGAAGGAAAATATTTGACCATGCTTGCAAAGCATACAAGTTAAAAAGGAAAAACAAAAACCTGATGCTTTTAAAAATTCACCAAGGAATTTTTCCTTCATTAATTTATAATAAAATATATTGGCAATGTTGCTAATATATTTACCTTATCCATAAACATGGGTACAGTCCATGGGTCACAAAGAATTGGACACGACTGAAGCAACTTGGCACGCATGCAAGTGGTGTTACTGTTACCATTTCCACTTCTCTAGGTATTTCACAGCACATAAAAAGCTTCTGACATGCTACACATTTTAAAATTATCTTTCTTTTCTATCTCCATAGGGACAGAAGCTTTTATCCAACTTATTCACTGTAATATGCTTGGTGCCTCGAACAACATCCAAAACTTAGTAGGTAAAAGTCAAGAAATATTTGTTGAATTAAAAATAAGTTAACAAATTTAAGGGCCAATATTTGTAAAAGACCATAATACTTAGCCTTAAGTGACATGTTGAGAAATGTAATGTTTTATGTACTATATCTTCCAGTTTTTACCTTAAATATTGAAAACAAATGTCAACAGTAGCATCCTCTTTTCTTATTTAAGTCAGTCCTGTAATGAACATACAAGTTAAGGTGTCAAACAAAACAACTGGAAATTATGTTTTGTACCTCAAGAGAAGTCACTTACACTTTAAGAGGTCAGTTCCAATTCAGAAAGTATTTAAGAGGAAAGAGCATTTTTAAAACACCTAATATGTATTGGGTACTATATTTGAGGGAGTATTTTTTACTAACAGTTCTTGAAAATGGGATAGAATGGGAGACAAAAGAATCAAGGACAAAAAAAAAAAAAAAAAAAAAAAGGAATAGCCAGAGAAATAAACAAAGCAAAAATAGAAGAATGAGATGTAGGCTAATGATTTCAGATGTCAGTTAGATAATAAGATGATTGACTAGGATGTTTCAGGTTCACATTTCCCCAGTGAGATAGCAAAACACACACACACACAACACAACACACTTAGGAAAATAGCTTTGTTGGAGCTCTGGCAAGATGCAGGATACAGGATGCTTGGGGCTGGTGCACTGGGATGACCCAGAGGGATGAGGGAGGGGGGTTTAGGATGGGGAACACGTGTACACCATGGCAGATTCATGTTGATGTATGGCAAAACCAATACAATATTGTAAAGTAATTAGCCTCCAATTAAAATAAATAAATTTATATTAAAAAAAAAGAACAGGCATCTAACAACTAAAAGTCCAACCAAGAAAAGTCCACACTCAAAACAGTGGGAAATTTCATGATATTTTCCCTTATTTTTCCCCTATTCACTGCCCCAGTGGTATGTAGTACAGAGGGAGAAGCCCAACTCCCAGTTGTTCCCTCAGAATGAAGAGAAAGTGTCAAAATTGTTTCTAACATTCTGGCTTTTGGGAAGGGATTACTACCCAGAGAATTTGATTTCATCTCTCCTTACTCAGAGTGCTGTTGAGAATTATATAATAGTTTGGATGTCAAATTAGAGGCCACTTAAAGCAGTAATGGTAGCCATGTTCTTCAAAAAGACCAAAGAATTTGCAAAATTTTAGCTAGATTTACTAAGGAAAAAAGAGAATACTCAAATAACTAAAATAAATGAAAAAAAAAAGGATATTAAAACCAATTTTACAGAAATAAGGATTATACTATGAACAAATGTATCCTATTTATGTATGTATGTGTGTGTGTATGTATATATATATATATATACATACACACACACACATATGCTCAGTCATCCCCAACTCTTTGCTACCCCATTGACTATAGCTTACCAGGTTCCTCTATCCATAGGGTTTTCCAGGCAAGAATACTGGAGATAGTTGTTATTTCCTACTCCAGGGGACCTTCCTGACCCAGGAATCAAACCCATGTCTCTTGTATCTCCTGCATTAGCAGGCATCTTTACCACTGCACCACCTGTGAAGCCCACAATTTAGATAACCTAGATGAAGTGTACAAATTTTCAGAAACATTCAACATACTGAGGCTAATCTTGAAGAAATAGAAAATAAGCACAGATTGAATCAGTAGTCAAAAATCTCCTAACAAAGAAAAGCCCAGGACCAAATGGCTTCACTGGTGAGTTTTAAAAAATATTTTAAAATAATTATACCAAAAAAAAAGAAATATACTAATTTTCCTAAATCTCTTCTAAAAAGTTGAAAAGGAGGTAATTCTTGCCAACTTTTTTTCTGAGGTAATTATCATCCTGATGTCAAAGTCTGACAGAAGACATCATAAGAAAAGAAAATCACAAAACAATATCCCTGGTAAACATTAATAAAGAAATCCTAAAATAATAGTAGCAAACAGAATTCAGTAGCACTTTATGTGGATTACACACCAAGAATGAGCATAAATTATTCCTGGAATGCAAGGATGGTTTAACATACAAAAATCAATCAATGCAATATACCACATTAGAAAAACGAAGGAAAAACAAATATAAGTTGCTTCAGAGGAAGCTTTTTGACAAAATTCAGCACCCATGCATGATAAAATTTCTCAACAAACTAAAAATTGAAAGCAATAATTTCAACATTATATAGACCCATATATGAAAATCCAACAGCTGACATCATACTCAATGGTGAATATCTACAACCTTTACATTTAAGATTAGGAACAAGACAAGGAAACCTGTTTGTAAAAACTTCTATTCATATATTACTGAATAGACAAATTAAGTAAAAGAGAAGTAAAAACCATCCAAATTAAAAAAGATTATCTCTGTAAGTCTACATGAATTTATGTTAAAAAAAAAAAAACCATAAGGATTCTACATATACAGAAAATGTTAAAACTAATAAACAAATTCAACACTCAAAAATGAGTTATTTCTATACAGTAATGATAAACAATCTAAAAGGGAAATTAAGAAAATGATTCCATTCCCAAGAGCATCAAAAATATAAATTATTTTGTGTAAACTTAATTAAGCAGGTAAAAGACTTATGCACTGAAAACTACATAATTTTACTGAATGAAATTGCACACAGAAATTAAAAGACATACTGTATTCATGGATTGGCAGACTTAATATTGTTTAGGGGTCAAAAATACTTATTCTATAGATTCGATGAAATGCCTAACAAAATCCTATTTTTTTCCTAAAGAAATTCATCCTAGAATTCATATAGAATCTCAAGAAACTCCTAATAGTCAAAACAATCTTGACAAATAACAAAGATAGAAGTCTCATGCTTCTTGATTTCAAAATTTATTCCAAATCTACAGTAATAAAAACTGTGTTACTGGCAGAAAGATAGATATGAAGACCAAAGGAATAAAGTTATAGAATAAATAAATCCATAAATAAACCTTCAAGTGTATGCCCAAATGATTTTCAAGAAGGGTGCCAAGACCATTAAATGGGGAATGGATGGTCTTTTCAACAAATGTCCATTGTAAAATATTGATACCCATATGCAAAATAATGGTATCCTATACAAAAATTAACTCAGAAGGATCAACTATGTAAACATAAGGAGCAAAACTATTAAATACTTAGAGGGAAATATAAAGGAAAAACTTCATGACTTTGGATTTGGCAAACAATTTATTGGAGATGGCAGCAAAAGTACAGTCAACAAAAGGATAAATAAATAAACTAGGTTACATCAAAATGTAAAATTTCTGTGCATCAAAAGATAAAATCAATGAGAAAACAACTCATGAACTGTTTAAGGAGGTGAGTTTTATGTTATTTGTGTGTTACCACTATTTTTAAAATGTTACAACAGAACAGAGGCATATAAAATGGGATAATAAAAAAAGGCAATAACAACAAAAAAACCTAATAAACCAGAGATTTTCAAGAAGTTATGAACTGAGAAAAATCAATGATATTGGTAACCACTGGTTCCCTTAAAGAAAATAAAATGATGAAATTGTGAAAATAATTCCATTCAAGAAGTTAAAAAGTTGATGTCTTCTGGTGGCAGTTATGGAATGAATACATAAGACCTTAATGAATACAAAAAATATCTTAATGGCCCAGATACACAAAAGTGTGATCAGTTACCTAGATCCAGACATCCTAGATTGTGAAGTCAAGTGAGCCTTAGGAAGCATCACTATGAACAAAGCTAGTGGAGATAAAAAAAATCCAGCCAAGTCATTTCAAATCATAAAAGATGATGCTCTGAAAGTGCTGCAATCAATTTACCAAAAATTTGGAAAACTCAGCAGTGGCCACAGGACTGGAAAAGGTCAGTTTTCATTCCAATCCCAAAGAAAGGCAATGCCAAAAAAATGTTCAAACTGCTGCACAATTGCACTCATCTCACATGCTAGCAAAGTAATGCTCAAAATTCTCCAAGCCAGGCTTCAACAATACTTGAACTGTCAACTTTCAGATGTTCAAGCAGGTTTTAGAAAAGGTAGAGGAACCAGAGATCAAATTGCCAACATCTGTTGGATCATTGAATAAGCAAGAGAGTTCCAGAAAAACATCTACTTCTGCTTCACTGACTATGCCAAAGCCTTTGACTGTGTAGATCACAACAAACTGTGGAAAATTCTTCAAGACATGGGAATAGCAGGCCACCTTACCTGTCTCCTGCAAAGCCTGTATGCAGGTCAAGAAGCAATGGTTAGAACCAAACATGGAACAACAGACTGGTTCCAAATTGGGAAAGGAATATACAAAGGCTGTATATTGTGACTGCTTATTTAAATTCTATGCAGATTACATCAATTGAAATACCAGGCTGGATGAAGCACAAGCTGAAATTAAGATTGCAGGGAGAAATATCAATAACCTCAGATAGGCAGATGACACCACTCTTATGGCAGAAAGTGAAGGGGAACTAAAGAGTCTCCTGATGAAGGTAAAAGAGGAAAGTGAAAAGGCTGGCTTAATACTCAGCATGCAAAAAGCAAAGATCATGGCATCCACTCCCACTGCTTTATGGCAAATAGATGGTGAAACAAGGGAAACAGTGACAGATTTTATTTTCTTGGGCTCCAAAATCACTGCAGATGGTGAATGCAACCATGAAATTAAAAGATGATTACTCCTTGGATGAAAAGCTATGACCAATCTAGACAGCATGTTAAAAAGCAAAGATATTACTTTACCGACAAAGATCCAACCAGTCAAAGCTACGGTTTTTCCAGTAGTCATATATGGATGTGAGAGTTGGTTGATAAAGAAGGCTGAATGCCAATGAATTGATGTTTTTGAAATGTGGTGTGGAGAAGACTCTTGAGAGTCCCTTGGACTGTAAGGAGATCAAACCAGTAAATCCTAAACAAAATTGATCCTGAATATTCATTGGAAGAACTGATGCTGAAGCTGAAGCTTCAACACTTTGGCCACCTGATGTGAAGAACTGACTCATTAGAAAAAACCCTTATGGTTGGAAAGATTGAAGGCAGGAGAAGAAGGGGATGACAGAGGATGAGACAGTTGGATAGCATCTCTGACTCAATGGACATGAGTTTGAGCAAGCTCTGGGAGTTGCTAATGGACAGGGGAGTCTGGCATACTACAATCCATGGAGTCACAAAGAGTTGGGCACTACTGAGTGACTAAACTGAACTGAAGAGATGGAATGAATGATCTTTTCAATAATATGGAGACAACAAAAGTAGAGTCTGAAGGAAAAGTAGGGCTTAATATTTTTAAATTTATTTGTTTTTTAAATTTACTAGGTCCTGATCGTGCATACAGATAAAGGAAGATCAAATAGAATAATAATAAAGATTCAAAATGCAGAAATTGAAAGCCGATATATATATCTTTTCTTAAAAGATAAAAACAAGAAAAGAAAGTTAAAGGAAAATTTCAATGATATTCTGAAATGTAGAGGTGAAAACCTAAGTTAAATTATTTTAATCTCCTAAACAAGATAGCAACTGAGATAATATCTGGCAAACTGTTAAGTGGCATTGGATGGAGCTAGGGGTTTGAAAGACTGAAAAAATTTGAATCAGCTTCTGAGGATAATGTGATAAGAAACAATTCAGTTCAGTTCAGTTCATTTCAGTTGCTCAGTCATGTCCGACTCTTTGCCACCCCATGAACTGCAGCATGCCAGGCCTCCCTGTCCATCACCAACTCCTGGAGTTCACTCAAACTCACGTCCATCAAGTCAGTGATGCCATCCAGAGATCTCATCCTCTGTCGTCCCCTTCTCCTCCTGCCCCCAATCCCTCCCAGCATCAGAGTCTTTTCCAATGAGTCAACTCTTCACGTGAGTTGGCCAAAGTACTGGAGTTTCATCTTCAGCATCATTCCTTCCAAAGAACACCCAGGACTGATCTCCTTTAGAATGGACTGGTTGGATCTCCTTGCAGTCCAAGGGACTCTCAAGAGTCTTCAACACCACAGTTCAAAAGCATCAATTCTTCGGTGCTCAGCCTTCTTCACAGTCCAACTCTCACATCCATACATGACTACTGGAAAAACCATAGCCTTGACTAGATGGACCTTTGTTGGCAAAGTAATGTCTCTGCTTTTGAATATGCTATCTAGGTTGGTCATAACTTTCCTTCCAAGGAGTAAGCGTCTTATAAATTCATGGCTGCAATCACCATTTGCAGTGATTTTGGAGCCCAGAAAAATAAAGTCTGACACTGTTTCCACTGTTTCCCCATCTATTTCCCATGGAGGACTAATAAAAATACTGCCCAGAGGCACCCGGAGCCCTGACTGAATAATGGTCCAATGTCTTTTTAAATATGTATAACATAGAAGACAACAGCAACAACAACAAAATCAACAAAAAAAGCTAAACTAAGGCAGTTTTGCTGTGTTTTTGTTTTTGTTTTTTAACTACGACATGATAGGGAGAAATTTAAACTTTAGTTTAGACCAAAAATACTGAAACAGCATTTTGATCTGAATGATGTCCAGTTTTGCTTTTCTTTCTCAGCTATATATAAAATAACTTCTCCATCTTAGAAGTGCTTACCTGATTTATGGACATTATATTTAGATAAGCTCAATTCCAGAAAAGACTATTCTATCCATATATCTTAAGTGTAATGTGAACAAATTCAAAATATTTTGAGTATTAAAATGTTCCAGTCTTTCAAACATTGTAGGAATACAAATGAAATTATGCTATTGCCCTAAAATTGTTTTTCAGTGTAAGTGAGAAGTAGCATCAGAAAAGAAAGGGATAAAGCTATGTTTCACAAACTGATAAAAGTAGTGTACAAGCACTTCAGAAAAGGGAACAACTAGAATATATAGCTTTATTTGTACCATTGAACTTATTTACAAAACAGAAATAGAGTCATAGATGTAGAAAACAAACTTATGGTTATCAGGGGGGAAATCGAGTGGGAGAGGAATAAATTGGCAGACTGGGATTGACATATACAGATTACTATATATAATATAGGAGGAGATCACAGCAACCCACTCCAGTATTCTTGCCTGGAAAATCCCCTTGGACAGAGAAGCCTGGTGGGCTACAGTCTACAGGGTAACAAAAAGTCCAATACGACTAAGGAGATTAGCATGCATGCATATGTAAAATAGATAACTAATAAGTACCTATTGTATAACACAGGGAACTCTTCCCAGTACTCTTTAATGACCTATATGGAAAAAAAGAATCTAAAAAAGAGTAGATATATGTATAAATGAAGCACTTTGCTGTACAGCAGTAACTAATGTAATATTATAAATCAACTTTAATAAAATTTTAAATAATAAACTATATACATTTAAACTATAAAAAAGTTCCTATAAAATAAAAAAAAATAAAAAAAATAAAATGAGGTAGACTTTAAGTTTTATAAAATTTGGAATTCAGATCTTTTGAATTCAGGTAATTTATAAAAAAAAAAAAGATTCCCTGAGGAGTGAGAAAATAAGGACCTTAGCAATGAAATTTGATTCAAGGATTTTTTTTTTTTTAATGCTTAGACAAATGGGTTGTTTGCTCTTACAGAAAACTCATTTATAAATACATATTAAGTATGTGCTGGGTGCAAAGCACTGAGGAGGAGCAGAATGGCTCTTTTTTTTTAATGAAGCAATATTGTGTTTTAAGACTTTTATAAAATTAACAGATGATTTAAATAATTCTATGATAGGTATCCTGTATACAGTATTTATCTATAATAGAATAATCCCATTTATTATGCTATCAGGTAATACTTTTGTTTACTTGTTCCAATAAGATCTAGTTACCATACACAAAGGCCACAATAGATTTGTTACACTTTCAGACACCAAATTATACATATTTTAGCTCATTTGCTGGCTCTGAATATCTTAAATGGCAGAGTCAATCAAATCTGTTGAGTCATAAAAAGAATCCAATGTTAAGTCAGCTAGAAACATTTGGTTTTCAATCCACTGAATTTCATCATCTAGACATGAACTTTTCCTTAAACTAAAGTTTAACTTCAATTGCTTTGCTTTTATTGTACTGTAAAAGAAATTGAATACAACAATCTAAACTGTTTATTGTGTATATGTTCCAAGGGATCTATTAACCCTTAATTGTTATGAGAAATCTATTTAGATGTTTTAAGCTAATGTAGTAGCCTATAGACTTGCAATTACAGTTTATTCACATGGTCCTTTTTTCTTTGCTGGTGATCAGCAACTTAAAATAATGAGTTCTCAAATTTGGCTTTATATTAGTGGTGATTATAAATAATCAACCCCTTCTGAACAACCCAAAAGGTAGAAATAATCCATTCAAACAAAATGTATGTTCATCCTCCTTTATTCCCAAGGTAATCATATGATTTTTCTAACAAAGGGCAGTTAGTATCAAAGTACACAAATGAGATGAGATGAAAAATAGCCGTTCCTGCCACAGGCATGAGGAACCACCACTGAACAATATGTGACACTCAATTTCCAGGGAAAATGTACACTTCAGCAACTGCCTTCAGATGACAGCTTTTCACAGAAATCAGATTATAAGGCTGAAGAACTACAGGCTAGTGAGAATAGATGAAACCATAAATGCCCTTGCTTTATTAAGACTCTACAGGCTGAAGTATAAACTTCCTGTAAGACTAACAGTGAGTCCCTTATGAGCAGAAATTGTAATAAATGAACAGAAGGAATTATAGATCTCAGATTCTAGTTGTTAAAAGTAAAATAAGAGGAACTAATGGAGGGTAGTGGCTTCCCTGGTGGCTTCATCAGTAAAGAGTCAGGTAAAATGATATTCTGTTAGCCCAAGATCACACTTTCATCTCTATCTATGAGCATAATAGATAGAGTATTTTCTCATGTCTGTCGGTCCTCAGACTGTGTTGCTTGTAACTTTAGAGCTAGGAGAAATACTGAGATTCTTTAAGTCACAGTATAAACTATGGGTGATTATGGAGAGACAAATATTCAAATAATCAAATTTCTGTGTTAGAACAAAGTTCAGTGAAGCAAACAACCAGAAGTGTATAACAGAAATATATGTATATATGTGTGTGTACATATTATACACAATTAAAAGTATTATTACAATACTTATAACAACGCTTTCATAAAAGCCTGAAAAATACAAATCTAGTGCCATAAAGAATCTGGCAATGGCCCAAAATACAGATCCTACTTTAAATGAATTCATACTTTCAGCATCATTGTGTTTTCAATAACTTGAGTGTTATATCTTCTCATCATTTTGTGGGTGGTACAAAATCAACAGTCGAAATTGTTTGTTGAATACATGAATGAATCTGTATGTTGAGGCTCTAGAATCTCTCTCGATTTCACAATTTCAATTATTGCCTCTCTCCAATGACTTTCAAATATTTGCCTTCAGCATAGTTAGATGTTACTTGTGAGATTTAAAACAACATTGTTTTCCAACTACATACAGGAGGTGCCCAACTGATTGTTTATAGACATTTCAAAATCAACATATCCAAAAATATAATCTATATTGCCTTTGTCCCAGTCTTCTCCTTGTACTTCCTGCTTGTGAGATTTAAAACAACATTGCTTTCCAACTACATACAGGAGGTGCCCAACTGATTGTTTATAGACATTTCAAAATCAACATATCCAAAAATATAATCTATATTGCCTTTGTCCCAGTCTTCTCCTTGTACTTACTGTTTTCTATTACTTGTGGTTTCTTAACCTTGGCCCCTTAATGCTGCTGCTGCTGCTAAGTCACTTCAGTCGTGTCCGACTCTGTGCAACCCGAGAGATGGCAGCCCACCAGGCTCTCCTGTCCCTGGGATTCTCCAGGCAAGAACACTGGAGTGGATTGTCATTTCCTTCTCCAATGCATGAAAGTGGAAAGTGAAACTGAAGTAGCTCAGTCGTGTCCGACTCTTAGCAACGCCATGGACTGCAGCCTACCAGGCTCCTCCGTCCATGGGATTTTCCAGGCAAGAGTACTGGAGTGGAGTGCCATTGCCTTCTCCATGGCCCCTTAATAACACATCACAAATTCTTGTCCTTACTGCACTCTCTGTGCTGCTGTGGTTAGTTGCTCAGTTGTGTCTGGCTCTCTGAGACCCCATGAACTGGAGCCCACCAGACTCCTCTGTCCATGGGATTCTTCAGGCAAGAATACTGGAGTGGGTTGCCATGCCCTACTCCAGGGGATCTTCCCAACCCAGGGCTCAAACTCAGGTCTCCTGCACTGCAGGTGGATTCTTTACCATCTGAGACACCAAAGAAATCCTACTAGACTTTCTATATGCCCCACATATGTCTCTTCACTTAACCCATAAACCTCTTGCCTTGTTCCTACAGTTATTGCCTGTGACTAAAACTCTTATCTGCAAGTATAAACAAAATAAAAATAACATACATTCCTGAAAAGTAACTTTTAGGAAGTGAAAGTTGAAGAAAGTGAAGAAAACCACTAGACCATTCAGGTATGACCTAAATCAAATGTCTTATGACTATACAGTGGAAGTGAGAAATAGATTTAAGAGACTAGATCTGATACAAAGAGTGCGTGATGAACTATGGGTGGAGGTTTGTGACATTGTACAGGAGACAGGAACCAAGACCATCCTCAAGAAAAAGAAATGCAAAATAAGCAAAATGACTGTCTAAGGAGGCGTGACAAATAGCTGTGAAAAGAAGGGAAGTGGAAAGCAAAGGGGAAAAGGAAAGATATACCGATTTAAATGTAGAGTTTCAAAGAATAGCAAGGAGAGATAAGAAAGCCTTCCTCAGTGATCAATGCAAAGAAATAGAGGAAAACAATAGAAAAGGGAAGACTAGAGTTGTCTGCAACAAAATTAGAGATACCAAGGGAATATTTCATGCAAAGGTGGGCTCAATAAAGGACAGAAATGGTAGGGACTTAACAGAAGCAGAAGATATTAAGAAGAGGTGGCAAGAATACACAGAAGAACTGTACAAAAAATATCTTCATGACCCAGATAGTCACGATGGTGTGATCACTGACCTTGAGCCAGACATCCTGGAATGTGAAGTCAAGTGGGCCTTAGAAAGCATCACTACGAACAAAGCTAGTGGAGGTGATGGAATTCCAGTTGAGCTATTTCAAGTTCTGAAAGATGATGTTGTGAAAGTGCTGCACTCAGTATGTCAGCAAATTTGGAAAACTCAGCAGTGGCCACAGGATGGGAAAAGGTCAGTTTTCATTCCAATCCCAAAGAAAGGCAATGCCAAAGAATGCACCAACTATTGCACATAGGCACTCATCTCACACGCTAGTAAAGTAATACTTAACATTCTCCAAGCCAGGCTTCAGCAATATGTGAATCGTGAACTTCCAGATGTTCAAGCTGGTTTTATAAAAGGTAGAGGAACCAGAGATCAAATTGCCAACATCTGATGGATCATGGAAAAAGCAAGAGAGTTCCAGAAAAACATCTATTTCTGCTTTATTGACTATGCCAAAGCTTTGACTGTGTGGATCACAATAAACTGTGGAAAATTCTGAAAGAGATGGGCATACCAGACCACCTGACCTTCCTCCTGAGAACTCTGTATGCAGGTCAGGAGGCAAGAGTTAGAACTGGACATGGAACAAGAGACTGATTCCTAATAGGAAAAGGAGTATGTCAAGGCTGTATATTGTCACCCTGCTTATTTAACTTATATGCAGAGTACATCATGAGAAATGCTGGGCTGTAAGAAGCACAAGCTGGAATCAAGATTTCTGGGAGAAATATCAATAACCTCAGATATGCAGATGACACCACACTTATGGCAGAAAATGAAGAACTAAAGAGCCTCTTGATGAAAGTGAAAGAGGAGAGTGAAAAGGCTGGCTTACGGTAAACAACAAATATAATTATCAAGACAATCACCAAAGTTACAGTTACAGATCTGATACTGTGGGTAATACTTTGAAACCATCCTTGTGTGTCTAGCCCGGATAATTTGTTCAGCTAAAGTTTCCAAATTAGGGGAATAGGGCAGATTTTTAGAACAAGTTTTAAATATTTCCTTTTTAGTAAATGTACATTCAGAGAGGCATTATCATGTATATTTTGTAAATGAAATTTGATTTGTTCCCAGTTGTAGGCACTATGATTGAATGGAACAGGAGTAACACAAAATTGAGTAGCTTAAAGAAATAGAGGAGTTAAGACAAGTATATAGTTTTCAATTAATACAAGTTACAGAATGTAAAGTCTTATTAAATTGTAAATTTCCTATGGCTATAACAAAAGGAAGTGGGACACAGGCTTGTATAAAATATGACTGATTATAGCGAAGGAAATAGTTACTATGACCACGACAAGTCTCTGTGAAATGTCAGGTCCAAGTTCCAAATTTTTTGGTGTTCACAGCAAGTTTCCAAATGTCCCATTGTTCAGGCCCAATCTGTTTATCGAGGACAATTCGAGGAGGAGGAGGAGGAGTGCCATTCCACCGTCAAGCCAGCCAAGAAGTCCTTTGTCATGGTAATGTTTCATCGGAGTGTCAGTGACCTTCCATATCACACACAGTGTTGTTAATATCATCTGAGCAGTCAGATAACCACATGCCATGGGGTCCCCAATCAACAATTATATGATTAGCCACAAACATTAATTTTCTTGATTTGGTTTGACATTTGTCCCACCAAATGGAGTATATGTAATGTTTTTATAAGTAAACCCTTTGCATAATGTTTTTTGTACTTTACCTAACTCTTTCCCTAAAGTCTCAGTAGTATAAACGTGGTTCACAGACAAAGAAAGGGCAGTAAATAGTCCTAAAATCCTTTTTGGGAGGCAGGGCAAAAGCCCAAGTTTGTTGGCTGACGTTTATGCTCAATACTGCTGGGCCCATGCACAAGGGAAGGACTTCATAGCCTAAAGAAATGTTAGTTTTTCTTCCTCCCCAGGGTGTGATGGCTCCTTCACGTTCTAGGGAGGGGGCATATGTATAGAGTCATTAGTTGAAATGATTGGTCCACTCTGTCCATTCGACCACCTGTAATAGAGGGGGGTTGGGTATTAATCGAGCTCGAGCGGGAGGAGGTACAGGCCAAAAGACTGAGCATTGCCAGGAGAATGTGTTCAGGACTCCAAGGCAATCCCTGTTGAGAGACCAAATTTTCAGCTCAATTAGTAAGAGTTTTTATTTGTCCCCAAGTGGGGAGATCATAGGGGTGATGCCACCGAGGGTGGTGCTTTCTGGAGATCTTCAGAGCGGACATAGCCCATATTCTTCTTCCTGGGGTTCTTGTTGTTTCATCTCCATTTTGAATCGTGGGGGCCCTCTTGGGTCCAATCTTCCAAAGAGGTTAAAAAAATTTAAAACAAATAAAACTGTATTAATAATAGTTATAGGTTTACAAAATATCTTATGTTGGAATCTAGTAAAGTCTGCTTTAGATAAGGAAGACAATAGTGTACCTGTGTATACCCCCTTTTTAAATTTTTTTTTTGTAACTTTAGTGTGTGATGTGTTTGTTTGACTATGTCTTGTGCCTATGGATTATAAGGAATACCTGTAATATGTTTAATAGAAAAAGGTTGTAAAAACTGTTTCAAGTGTCTAGAAATATAGGTAGGGTATAACATGTTGTGTAGCTTCACCATGAAGAGGTGTGGCCCAGATAAAAGAGGAATTTGTGTCTATACAGATATGTAGGAAAGAAAATGGAGAAAGATCAGGGCAATGAGTTACATGCATTTGCCATAGTTCATTAGGTTGCAAACCGCAAGGATTAATACCTTGTGTGATGGGTGGAAGATGTAGGGATCTACAAGTAGAGCAATTACTAATAATTTCTTTAGCCTGGCGGTATGGGATTTTCCATAGCTGGTGTAGGGAGCCAGCATTGTTATGCAACAGAGCATGCTGTTCCTCTGGAGTAGCAAAGGAAACTAGTTTATCAGCTTGTTCATTATCACAAGTCATGGGGCCCTGAAGACAAGAATGTGTTCGAATGTGTAACATAAATGGGAGAATTGCGGTTTTTAACAACAGATTGTAGTTTGAAAAATAGTTGTTGAATAATAGGTTGATTGGAGTTTATGGTGGAGGTTTTTATATTTTTAATACAAAAACAGAATATATAGAGTCAGAGACTATATTAATGGGGTAAGGATGTAGGCAAACAACTTAAATAAGAACATATAATTCATTTTGTTGAGCAGAATGAAATTTAGTATAAAAGACTTTATATTCCTTAAGAGACCAGAATGAAGCTTTGGCGTTTTTAGTCCCATCTATATAAAAAACCTCGGCCTGTGGTATAGGCTGTGAGCTGATAATGTGAGAAATAATAAACTCAGTATTTTTGAAGAAATTCCACAGCTTTCCAGAAGGATAATGAAATGAAATTTCTCCAAAATATTCCAGATATGCCAATATTGAGGAATAGTGGTAGGTGATGGGATTCCCGGTTATAATGTACCCATAGGTTTCATAGATGTATTAACTTTTCTAAGGTCTGTTAGGGAACAGCATTTGTTAGATTTCTTTTTTATAACAAAAATAGGAGAGTTCCAAGGAGAACAAGATTTTTCAATTTGCTTTAATTTTAGTTGTGTATCTATAAGTTTCTTAGCTGCTTGTAATTTCTCTTTCGTGAGGGGCCACTGCTCTGTCCAAATAGGCTTGTCATTCTTCCAAGTTATTTTAATAATTGTATTGTTTGTTAAATGAGCAGTGGCCTCTAGGAAAAATGTGGAATGTATATCTGAGTTTGCCATATCTTATATCTTTTTATAAAAGCATGTATCTTATTTTTCCTTAGCAACTATGAAGTGGCTTGTATATTAGCATTTTATAGATTGGTTAATATATTTATTATATCATATTATAATATACATATTCATTATATATATAAATATATGTATTTATATTTTTATATATAAATATATTATACATTATATAATATATATATTAATAATTTAAAATCTCTTTAGTTTTTCTGTAAGAAAAACGTTTTGTAAGAGGAAGTTAATGTTTAGTAATTAATTTTTTAATATCTTATTTTGTTTGGAAATGACCTAGTTATTTAATAAACTTTTATTATTTACTTTAGTACAAATCTAGAAATTTAAGTTATCCCAATCCTAAGAGATTATTTTAGATTATAATAATAGATTATAATAATAGATTATTTTATTTAAAATATAATTATTTTAACAGTTTATCTAAAAGTTTTTATCTCATTTATATATATATATAGAGAGAGTAACCTTTTTGTTGACAAATTTAGTTTACCTTAAATCTAGGCATAATAAAAGTATTATATAATGTTGATGACTTAAGACATGTCTTAATTAGATTAGCAATTATATTTATATTTAAATAAACATTAAATTTAA
Organism: Bubalus kerabau; assembly: GCF_029407905.1. Classification (NCBI taxonomy): domain Eukaryota; kingdom Metazoa; phylum Chordata; class Mammalia; order Artiodactyla; family Bovidae; genus Bubalus; species Bubalus kerabau. Next base: position 53,018,205 of record NC_073647.1, on the reverse strand, counting down.
TATTGATTTTTTTTTAGTTCACGTGAGTTTGAATTTAAATAGAGCTCATTAACTTCATATTATCTAAAAACAAAACTGGTATATCGAAGGCAGCACTGCCGGATATTGAGGGTTTGAGGGAAAAGATGGAATTTGCCCCTGGTTTTTGTTGAAGGGGACCCTGGGGGTACCCTGCTTGGAGTTTCCTGGAATAGGTTTTCTTTAAATGTCAAATTTAGACTAACAATATTTGGCCCAATGCATTCCTCTACAGTAGCGAGGGCAGATTTTTGGAGGTATTTTACTTTTTAATTTATTTTTTATTTTATTTTTTTAGCTTTCTTAGGGCAGTGCCTTTTTAAATGGTTCTTATTTCCATATGTAAAGCATCCTTCTTTTCCCTTTCTTAAGGTACCAACCATTGTTTTAGCTAGCATTTGCAACTTTTGAGTTTCTAATATTAGATTGTGACAACCCTTCAAATAATCAATAATAGTTCCTGTCTCATGAATTGGAGCTATAGCTTTTTGACATTCCTGATTTGCATTTTCATAAGTAAGTAATTTCTCTAGTTGCCTTTTGGCTTTTTCTCCAGTTACAGTATGGGAAATAGCAGTTTCTAAAGCCAGGCTTCAGTAATATGTGAACCATGAACTTCTTGATGTTCAAGCTGGTTTTAGAAAAGGCAGAGGAACCAGAGATCAAATTGCCAACATCCGCTGGATCATGGAAAAAGCAAGAGAGTTCCAGAAAAACATCTATTTCTGTTTTATTGACTATGCCAAAGCCTTTGACTGTGTGGAACACAAGAAACTGTGGAAAATTCTGAAGGAGATGGGACTACCAGACCACCTGATCTGCCTCTTGATAAATCTGTATGCAGGTGAGGAAGCAACAGTTAGAACTGGACATGGAACAACAGACTGGTTCCAAATAGGAAAAGGAGAACGTCAAGGCTGTACATTGTCACCCTGTTTATTTAACTTATATGCAGAGTATATCATGAGAAACGATGGACTGGAAAAACCCAAGCTGGAATCAAGATTGACAGGAGAAATATCAATAACCTCAGATATGCAGATGACACCACCTTATGGCAGAAAGTGAAGAGGAACTAAAAGCCTCTTGATTAAGGTGAAAGAGGAGAGTGAAAAAGTTGGCTTAAAGCTCAACATTCAGAAAACGAAGATCATGGCATCCGGTCCCATCACTTCATGGGAAATAGATGGGGAAACAGTGGAAACAGTGTCAGACTTTATTTTTGGGGGCTCCAAAATCACTGCAGATGGTGACTGCAGCCATGAAATTAAAAGACGCTTACTCCTTGGAAGGAAAGTTATTACCAACCTAGATAGCATATTCAAAAACAGAGACATTACTTTGCCAACAAAGGTTCGTCTAGTCAAGGCTGTTTTTTCCTATGGTCATGTATGGATGTGAGAGTTGGACTGTGAAGAAGGCTGAGTGCCGAAGAATTGATGCTTTTGAACTGTGGTGCTGGAGAAGACTCTTGAGAGTCCCTTGGACTGCAAGGAGATCCAACCAGTCCATTCTGAAGGAGATCAGCCCTGGGATTTCTTTGGAAGAAATGATGCTAAAGCTGAAACTCCAGTACTTTGGCCACCTCATGCGAAGAGTTGGCTCATTGGCAAAGACTCTGATGCTGGGAGGGATTGGGTACAGGCAGAGAAGTGGACGACAGAGGATGAGATCTCTGGATGGCATCACTGACTCGATGGAGGTGAGTCTGGGTGAACTCCGGGAGTCGGTGATGGACAGGGAGGCTTGGCATGCTGTGATTCATGGGGTTGCAAAGAGTCAGACACGACTGAGCAACTGAACTGAACTGAATCTAGCTAAAAAATCAGCATATGTTTCATTAGGTCCCTGACCTTTAAATAAGTGATGAAGTAAAGTAGAAAAGTGATGGGGCTTTCCAGCCATTTTACCCATGTCTTAGTACTTACCGGCCTCAATAGGCCCTGAGGTCACTCCATCCGAATTTGCCTAGGTGTATCAAGCTCCTGTTCTGGGCACCACTTGTTGAGGTCCTTTAATGGACCAGAACGTGGTGGTGTGGAGTTGACCAATAAGAAAGTAAAGGAGAGAGAAAGAAGCTGATATTCCTTGGTTTACCCAGAAAGCCAATAAAGCCCCTGCACAGGGCTTGCTCTGTTCACAGAGGCCTCAGGTGCCCTCTTGATGGGGTGAAGGCACAGAGTGCCTTCTTGAGAGGGTCTTAGAAGCCCAGGCAGGAAAGTAAACACAGAGGACCTCTGTGCTCCAAAGAAATAGCCTGAGAGAGAGAGAGAGAGAAAGAGAGAAAGAGAAAGAAAGCAAGACATGGGAACCAAAGCTCTGATGGAGCAAAGGTATTTTAATCAACATGGTGTGGGCATATATACTGTAGTTATTCTCAGCAAAGATAAAGATTAAAATTCCAGACTTACAAAACATAGGCGATCCATATTAAAGAGAGAGAGAGAGAGAGAGTTGTAAATAATCACTTTTACCATATGGTTCATAAAAAGGAAGAGGGTACTTATCACCATATAGAAAAAGTAACGAAGGAAATGCCTGGATTCCTCAGCCCCTGGGAGAGGCTTGCCTCTCCTCTTAACTCCTGAATATTCAGAAATTAATAAGGAACAGAGAATTCCTGACAGATCCAAAACAGCACACAGGAAGCCTCCTGTTAAATGCTTCCTGACAACTCTCCACTGAGAATCCAAATGAGATTTTCCAACTTGGCCCCATGCTGAGTCACCTGCATTAGGTATTCAGTACTTACTGCATTTACACTATTCCATAGAAGCCACATTCCCTGCAAAAAGAAGCATTTCTTGCTATCTTTAACAATAATTATCTCCATTATGGTCTCTGAATCATCCAGAGTGGGCATCTTTATGTAGACCAACTTTGGATAATAGTAATCACTATGTAAATGACATTCACTTTAAGTAGATAACTAGGGAAACTGACATAGCCAAAACCATACACTAAAGATCACAGAAATTCCCCAGTAAGATATCTTGTGGCATATTTGTTAGCAGTTTTGCTTTATTTACTCTATTAGGCTTGAAAGATACATCATTTAAGTCATTTTATTTTTTTGCTCAGTGATTATAGAAATAATACTGAAATGGTAATACAACAAATAAATGTCATTATCTTCTGTATATCAGGCACTACCCAGATCAAACTTGTTTTCTACTTTCACTTAGGCTGTTATATTCTTGCTGCATTTGTTGTTTCTTGTATCAAGAGGTGAGTACATTGATTTTAAATTTTATTATGACAATGTGATTATACTTTAAACTATGTTGTAACTATAGATATATTTTGAAGGGGGTATATATTACAACTTAATAGTTGTAAGCTTAGGATAAATAGTTAAATTAATGGAATTTATATGACATATAGCCAAACATATTAACGCTAAATTTGGTATTTTTGTTTCCTTAAATAATTCAGTATTAGGTTTTTTAGAGACATGAAACATTTTAGTGTTGTTAATGGATCCTTTTTATAAAGCAATATAAATTCTAGTTTCTCTGCTGGCATGGCAAAGCCCATCTGTGAATAAAGTAAATGTATTCCTAGTGCATCAAAGGAGAAGAGAAAAATGTTACAAATTTTACTTTGCTCTCCAAATTATCTCCTAGGGTTCCCTCCAAGGAATAAAAGTTGAAGCATTTATCAGGAGCACTGACATAGAAGGAGCTCCTGGTTGACTAATTAAAAGAGACAATAAGAGCTATTCTTTCATTCTATGTATGAATTGCTCAGCTGCCCAGCTGAAATACGAGGTACAGAAATAGCAACATTTGGGTATATTTAAGGCAACAGTTAAAGAGTCTTTTTGAATCTACAGGGATTATATGGATATCTGTGATATTATATATTTGCACAGTCCCAAGATCAGGTAGCACATTTCTTTGATGGCAGTGATCAGTTCAGATCAGATCAGTCGCTCAGCCGTGTCCGACTCTTTGCGACCCCATGAATCAGATCACGCCAGGCCTCCCTGTCCATCACCAACTCCCAGATTCACTCAGACTCATGTCCATCGACTCAGTGATGCCATCCAGAGATCTCATCCTCTGTCGTCCCCTTCTCCTCCTGCCCCCAATCCCTCCCAGCATCAGAGACTTTTTCCAATGAGTCAACTCTTCACATGAGGTGGCCAAAGTACTGGAGTTTCAGCTTTAGCATTTCTTCCAAAGAAATCCCAGGGCTGATCTCCTTCAGAATGGACTGGGTGGATCTTCTTGAAGTCCAAGGGACACTCAAGAGTCTTCTCCAACACCACAGTTCAAAAGCATCAATTCTTCAGCACTCAGCCTACTTCACAGTCCAACTCTCCCATCCATACATGACCACTGGAAAAACTATACCCTTGACTAGACGGACCTTTGTTGGCAAAGTAATGACTCTGCTTTTGAATGTGCTATCTAGGTTGGTCATAACTTTCCTTCCAAGGAGTAAGCGTTTTTTAATTTCATGGCTGCAGTCACCATCTGCACTGATTTTGGAGCCCAGAAAAATAAAGTCTGACACTGTTTCCACTGTTTCCCCATCTATTTCCCATGAAGTGGTGGGACCAGATGCCATGATCTTCGTTTTCTGAATGTTGAGCTTTAAGCCAACTTTTTCACTCTCCTCTTTCACTTTCATCAAGAGGCTTTTTAGTTCCTCTTCACTTCCTGCCATAAGGGTGGTGTCATCTGCATATCTGAGGTTATTGATATTTCTCCTAGCAATCTTGATTCCAGCTTGTGTTTCTTCCACTCCAGCGTTTCTCATGACAATGGTCAAAAAATACTGCAATATGAATCTATATTCTCTCCCTGTATCCTTCTAAATGGATCCTTAGGCTGTTAGTGCTTGGTCAGGACCAAACTAGATGTCTATGAGCCAGATATAGAACACAGAATATCTCTATTAGATCATATTGTATTTGCAAAAAATCCAAGGACTCTTAGAAATTTGCAAAGACAGTTTATACTACAGTAAATACATGAAGAAACCATTCACCATGTCATGTTTTAATAATATATCATGGTTATAAAACTCAAAACCGTGTCTTTTATTTCTTACCTTCAGGTAGTAAAGAATTTTTTCATTATATTATTTCTTTTGCTTTTGGATTATTTTAACATACGATATTCTTCTTCCACAACTATTTTCTTTTTCCTGCAAAATAATCAACCTAGATTTTATTGGATTCCAAGACAGATAAAGATTACAAGAATAACAGTTCCTTTTAGAAAGTGAAATCAATAAAAATTACTAATTAATTAGAACTTTAATTACAGACCAGCATAAGTAAGGAATATTTATTTCAACTATGCTGCTATTGTTCAGAACATCATTCTGTTTCCCTTTCAGATTGATCTTCAGTGCTAGGTTATAAGCCACATAAAATCACTTTTATTATTTTACTGACTGACTCCACATTTATCAAGGCTTTTAAAACTCTACCACACTGAACTTATTATTATTTTTTTTTTAGAGTGCTTTTTTTTTCTGATGCTTTTCCTTGGTGCCTTTATTATTAATTCAACAAATTTCAAGCATTTTATTTTCTCTTTGACTATATATGTCAATGTCGATGTTACTATTCCCATGTCCTATTTGACCACTAAGAGAACATCAAAATTTTAGGAATCAGTGAACTAAAACGAACTGGAATGGGTGACTTTAACTCAGACGACCATTATATTTACAACTGTGGGCAAGAATACCTTAGAAGAAATGGAGTAGCCAACATAGTCAACAAAAGAGTCCAAAATGCAGTACTTGGATGCAATCCCCAAAACGACAGAAAGATCTCTTTTCGTTTCCAAGGCACACCATTCAATATCACAGCAATACAAGTCTATGCCCCAACCAGTAATGCTGAAGAAGCTGAAGTTGAACTGTTCTATGAAGACCTACAAAACCTTCTAGAACTAACACCCAAAAAAGATATATTTCATCTTCAGGCTTCAACAGTACGTGAACCATGAACTTCCAGATGGATTTAGAAAAGTCAGAGGAACCAGAGATCAAATTGCCAACATCCGCTGGATCATCTAAAAAGCAAGAGAGTTCTAGAAAAACATCTACTTCTGCTTTATTGACTACACCAAAGCCTTTGACTGTGTGGATCACAACAAACTGTGGGAAATTCTTAAGACATGGGGATACCAGACCACCTTACCTGCCTCTGGAGAAATCTGTATGCAGGCCAAGAATCAACAGTTAGAACTGGACATGGAGCAACAGACTGGTTCCAAATTTGGAAAGGAATACGTCAAGACTGCATATTGTCACCCTGCTTATTTAACTTATATGCAGAGTACATCATGTGAAATGCCGAGCTGGATGAAGCACAAGCTAGAATCAAGATTGCTGGGAGAAATATCAATAACCTCAGATATGAAGACAATACCACCCTTATGGCAGAAAGCAAAGAAGAACCAAAGAGCCTCTTGATGAAAGTGAAAGACGAGAGTGAAAACGTTGGTTTCAAATCAACATTCAGTAAACTAAGATCATGGTGTCTGGTCCAAGCCCTTCATGGAAAATAGATGGGGAAACAAAGGAAACAGTGAGAGACTATTTTTTTTTTTTTTTTGGCTTCAACATCACTGCGGATATTGACTAAGTAAGTAAAGTGAAGTTGCTCAGTCCTGTCTGACTTTGTGACCCCATGGACTGTAGCCTACAAGGCTCTTCTGTCCATGGGATTTTCCAGGCAAGAATACTGAAGTGGGTTGCCATTTCCTTCTCCAGGCGGTCTTCCCAACCCAGGGATTGAACCCAGGTTTCCCACATTGTAGGCAGATACTTAACCATCTGAGCCACCCGATGAAATTAAAAGATGCTTGCTCTTTGGAAGGAAAGCTATGACCAACCTATACAGCATATTAAAAAGCAGAGACATTACTTTGCCAACCATGGTCCATTTAGTCAAAGCTATGGTTTTTCCAGTAGTCATGTATGGATGGGAGAGTTGGAATATAAAGAAAGCTGAACACCAAAGAATTGATGCTTTTGAACTGTGGTTTTAGAGGAGACTCTTGAGAGTCCCTTGGCCTGCAAGGAGATCCAACCTGTCTATCCTAAAGGAAATTAGTCCTGAATATTCATTGGAAGGTCTGATGCTGAAGCTGAAACTCTAATACTTCGGCCACTTGATATGAAGAACTGAGTCACTAGAAAAGACGCTGTTGCTGGGAAAGATTGGAGGAGGGAGGAGAAGGAGATGGCAGAGGATGATATGGTTAGATGGCATCACTGACTCGATGGACATGAGTTTGAGTAAGCTCCAGGAGTTGGTGATGGACAGGGAAGCCTGGGGTCCTCTAGTCCATGGGATTGCAAAGGATCAGACATGACTGAGTGACTGAACTGAACTGATATATGTCGATACCAACACTTACCTTAGTGAGGAAAACAAACTCTTACAAAATAAAAGATCCAACATCTTTTATTTCTAATAAAATGTGCAAGACATAGTCAATAAAAAGGAGAGTTTAATGGAGTAGGAAGAGCCCTAGGTTGTGAATTGAGAGAACAATATTTCAGTCCCAGTTCTAGTTCATGTAAATCTGGGCAAATCAAAATACACCTGCCATCCGTTTTCTCTTCTGCCAAATGAGGGTTAGATCAGTCTCTAATTTTTAAAATATCTTTCCTCTCTTAAATTTTATGGCTTTTGTAGAAATTAGTTAATTCTAGGCATGAGTCCTAATTAATTTAAAATGTAAAGTCAACAGATGAGTATGAGAGTAACATATGAAATCTTCAAAATTACCATTTTTATTGTATAAAGTATAAAATCCTTATGATAATAATGAAAATTACTCTGTCCAGTTTAAGGCAATTGGAAATAATTGATGGTGTGATCATCTTTCCTCTCCTCAGTTTTCCACTGTCTGAAAATAGAGATTTCTATATAAACCCTTCACAGCTTTTCTACATAATCTATGTGATGCTTTATAGGCAACATTCAGGTGTGGAATGATGATCTTAAGGAAACAAAATATTAGCAAAACAACAGTTGATATGTCAGTAATTCAGGGTGAATCAACCTCTCTTGACCCCAACGCCATGAAAGTTCCACTTTAGTCAGATGTGCCCATTTTAAGGGAGAAACCACAAAATCACGGTGGAAAATTATGAAGGCAGTTGAAGAAAAGTGTATTTCATCTCAGATAAGAATCATATACTTGCAGGGACTGAGCATGCAGTGTTTGATCACAGTGTTAGAAATTTTGACCTAATCCCAGGGTGCACTATACAAATGCAGAAGTAATATCATTAGTATTACACTACAAATAACATTGACAATTCTTAAGACGAAATTGTGTATAGCATAGTTGCAGGTCTTGGAAAATTACTCGAATTCTAATCATGCCTAAAGAAATGGAAGAAACACATACTATTAAATGCTCATTACACAGTTAAGTAAAACAAACTAAGTTTTGATAAAATTAAATATCATTAGTTTACATGAAGTTAAATTAGGTCACCATTAAGTTGACCTAAGAATGACCAGTTGACCTAAGAATGACCAGTCTGAGTCATTCTTGGACAGCTTATACTGAAAGCAAGGAAACTTGAAATTATTTACTTGTAAACCAGTACAAAAGAGCTTCATGGGGGTAGAACTCAATTGAAAGGATGGTTCAAAGAAAGCGAGTCTTGTAAAATAGAGGTAATTTTAGTTCTTGAAACAGATGTACCTGATTAGGCATTATTGTCTCATAGGACTGAAGAACAATGGAACTGTGATCACAGTAAGTAAACATCTTGCCAGACAAAGGTTACTCAGAAGTTTAAAATCAACTCACAAGTTCTTTTTTCCCCTTTGAATTGCAAAGTAGTCTATATAAGTTCAAAAGCTGCCAGCAGCAAAATGAAAAACCTAGAGAAACATGGCAATTTCCATTGTCTATCAGTGCACAAATATTTCAAGACAAAAGAAGAGAATAATGGATGATATGGATAAGACAGATATATTTTGAAGTATAGTAGTATGAAAATAAATGAAACAGAATAACTGGTCACAGATTTACAATTTTTACACACATACTGATAAGCTATCCCACTTTATTTGTATTCAAGTTATAAATTTAGATCTACTGGAATTTTTTCTGTTAGAAAAGAGCTAATGTTTTTAGGCATTAAGAACATCATTATATAGACACAAATTATATTTATCAGGAAGGATAGAACATGGCTCCAATTATACAATCTACTTTTGAATCATTTTTCAAATGTCTTTATATAATTAACTTAATTGTCAACTAAAATCCATAAAGATTATCTCATCTTCAGTCAACAACTATTTATTCATCTACTATCTGCTAGAAACTGTTGTATGAGGTGAAGATACATCAGTTAAAGCAAAACAAGAATCCTTGGTCTTACAGAACTAATATTCTAATGTGGGCATCCAAATAAATAATATTTAGCCATTATATGGGCTTCCTTGGAGAAGACCTGGGTTCCATCCCTGGGTTGGGAAGATACCCTAGAGAAGGGAATGGTTACCCATTTCAGTATTCTTCCTTGGAGAATTTCATGGCCAGAGGAGCCTGGCAGACTACAGTCCATGGGGTTGCAAAAAGTCAGACAAAATAAAATAAAATTAAAAAAAAAAAAAAAAAAAAAGAAAAAAAAAAAAAAAGAAAAAAAGAAAAAGAATAAGACCAGAAAAAAAAAAAAAAAAAAAAAAAGTCAGACACAACTGAGCAAATTTCACTTTTTTCACTTTAGATCATTATTTAGCCTAAACAATCACAATTTTTGCTGGTATATTTAAATTTTAAAAACTGTGAAAAAATCTAATAGATATATAAAAGGGATTTTTCCCAATCCAGGGATCAAGCCCAGGTCTCCTGCATTGCAGGCAGATTCTTCACTAGCTTAGCCACAAGGGAAACTCATATATATGTGTATACAATGCCTTTAATCATCTAAATATGTGTTAATGGACATTTCACAAAGATCTAAGCAGAAAGTTACCATGTTTAAGATCCTATGAGCTCTACCAGCTACAGATACATGCACTAAGCTGCAATTATACACTAATCACCATATACTTAAGATGCTTAGAGTTCTTATTAGAATTAATGCTTCTCTTTAAGAGAGCATGTATGCATTAAATTTTGACTACTATCAAGAAGCCAGTGGTGCTGACTATGATCAGTTTCCCATACTTTATTTGTCCCATATCGATTGTTGGGTTTGATTTCCATGAATTAAAATATCTCATAAATGAATGGTCTTAATCCCTGAACTCTGATTTTGAAGCCTACTGGGGCTTCCCTGGTGGCTCAGAGGTTAAAGCGTCTGCTGGAATGCAGGAGACATGGGTTCGATCCCTGGGTCGGGAAGATCCCCTGGAGAAGGAAATGGCAACCCACTCCAGTACTCTTGCCTGGAGAATCCTATGGAGGGAGGAGCCTGGTAGGCTACAGGCAGCCCATAGGGTCACAAAGAGTTGGACATGACTGAGCAATTTCACTTTCACTTTCCTTCAAAGAGAATTGAAGATAATGGTGACTTCCCTCAGCAGATCTTGTGCATGTACTGCTACAATCTGTCCCCAATCCTGAAGCAGGCCACCACCGACCCATGCCTCCATGAGAGATTCCTGGACACCCACAGGCAAGTCTGGGACAGTCTCCTTTGGGGTCACTGCTCCCTTGTCCTGGGTCCTGGTGCACAAGCTTCTGTTGTGCCCTCGAAGAGACTATTTCCCAGGTCCTGTGTAAGTTCTGGCAGCCCTATGGTGGAGTTAATGGCGACCTCCTCCAAGAGGGCTTATGCCATACCCAAGTCTGCTGCACCCAGAGCCCCTGTCCCTGCACCAGACCACAGCCAACCCATACCTCCACAGGAGACACTCAAACACAGTTCTCTCTCAGTCCCTGCGGGGTCCCTGGGTTCTGGTGCACACAAGGCCTGTTTGAGCCTTCTGAGCATCTCTGGCAGGAATGAGGTTTGATTCTAAATGTGAATTTGCCACATCTACCATCTTGCTGGGGCTTCCCCTTTGCTGTTGGATGTGGGGTCTCTCCTCACAGCCACTCCAGCACCTACCGTCTTACTGGGGTTTTCTGACCTTGGACGTGGGGTATCTCCTCTCAGCTGCTCAAGTCTGCAGTGTGGCGCTGCAGCCCCATACAGCCACCACTCGCTGCTCACCCATTAGAATAAGATGAAGTTTTCTCCTCAGTCTATCCCATCAGGAATCTTCCATAAGCTTCTTATCATTAACCATCAAAGGGCAGAATGAAAACCACAATGATAGAAACTATCCAATCTAATCAGAGGGAGCACAGTGTTGTCTAACTCAATGAAACTATGAGCCATGCTGTGTAGGGCCATCCAAGATGGAAGGGCATGGTGGAGAGTTCTGACAAAATGTGGTCCACTGGAGAAGGGAATGGCAAACCACTTCAGTATTCTTGCCTTTAGGACCCCACGAACAGTATGAAAAGGCAAAAAGATAAGACACTGAAAGATGAACTCCCCAGGTCAGTAGGTGCCCAATATGCTACTGGAGATCAGTGAAGAACAAACTCCAGAAAGAATGAAGAGACAGAGCCAAAGCAAAAACAACACTGAGTTGTGGATTTGATTGGTAATAGAAGCAAGGTCCAGTGCTGTAAAGAGAAATATTGCATAGGAACCTGGAATGTTAGGTCCGTGAATCAAGGCAAATTCGAAGTGGTCCAACAGAAGATGGCAAGAGAGAATGTCGACATTTTAGGAATCAGCGAACTAAAATGGACTGGAATGGGTGAATTTAACTCAGATAACCATTATATCTACTACTGTGGGCAAGAATGCCTGTGAAGAAATGGAATAGCCATCATACGCAATAAAAGAGTCCAGAATGCAGTACTTGGATGCAATCTCAAAAATGACAGAATGATCCCTGTTCATTTCCAAGGCAAACCATACAATAACACAGTAATCCAAGTCTATGCCTCAACCAGTAATACTGAAGAAGCTGACGTTGAATGGTTCTAGGAAGATCTACAAGGCCTTCTAGAACTAACACCCAAAAAATATGTCCTTTTCATTATAGGGGACTGGAACGCAAAAGTAGAAAGTCAAGAAACACCTGGAGTGACAGGCAAAATTGGCCTTGGAGTACAGAATGAAGCAGGCCAAAGGCTAATAGAGTTTGCCAAGAGAACACACTGGTGATAGTAAACACCCTCTTCCAAATACAAGAGAAGACTCTACACATGGACATTACCAGATGGTCAACACTGAAATCAGATTGATTATATTCTTTGCAGCCAAAGATGGAGAAGCTCTATATAGTCAGCAAAAAACAAGAATGGGAGCTGAGTGTGGCTCAGATCATGAACTTGTTATTGCTGAATTCAAACTTAAATAGAAGAAAGTAGGGAAAACCACTAGACCATTCATGTATGACCTAAATCAAATTCCCTATGATTATACAGTGGAAGTGACAAATAGATTCAAGGTACTAGATCTGATAGACAGAGTGCCTGATGAACTATGAACGGAGGTTTGTGACATTGTACAGGAGACAGAGATCGAGACCATCCCCAAGAAAAAGAAATGCAAAAAAAGCAGAATATCTGTCTGAGGAGACCTTACAAATAGCTGTGAAAAGAAGAGAAGCGAAAAGCAAAGGAGAAAAGGAAAGATATTTGCATGCAGAGTTCCGAAGTATAGCGAGGAGAGATAAGAAAGCCTTCCTCAGTGATCAATGCAAATAAATAGAGGAAAACAATAGAATGGAAATGACTAGAGTTATCTTCAAGAAAATTAGAGATGCCAAGGGAATATTTCATGCAAAGATGGGCTCAATAAAGGACAAAAACGGTATAGACCTAACAAGCAGAAGATATTAAGAAGAGGTGGCAAGAATACACAGAAGAACTGTACAAAAAAGATCTTCATGACCAAGATAATCATGATGGTGTGCTCACCTAGAGCCAGGCATCCTGGAATGTGAAGTCAAGTGGGCCTTAGGAAGAATCACTATGAACAAAGCTAGTGGGGGTGATGAAATTCCAGTTGAGCTATTTCAAATCCTAAAAGATGATGCTGTGAAAGTGCTGCGCTCATTATGTCAGCAACTTTCGAAAACTCAGCAGTGGCCACAGGACAGGAAATGGTCAGTTTTCATTCCAATCCCAAAGAAAGGCAATGTCAAAGAATGCTCAAACTACTGCACAATTGCACTCATCTCACACACTGGTAAAGTAATGCTCAAAGTTCTCCAAGCAGGCTTTAACAATACATGAACTATGAAATTCCAGATGTTCCAGCTGGATTTAGAGAAGGCAGAGGAAACAGATCAGATTGCCAACATCCTCTGGATCTTTGAAAAAAAACAGAAAATTCCAGGAAAACATCTATATCTGCTTTATTGACTAGCCAAAGCTTTGACTGTGTGGATCACAATAAACTGTGAAAAATTCTGAAAGAGATGGGCATACCAGACCACCTGACCTGCCTCTTGAGAAATCTGTATGCAGGTCAGGATGCAACAGTTAGAACTCGTCATAGAATAACAAACAGGTTCAAATCAGGAAAGGAGAATATCAAGACTGTATATTGTCACCCTGCTTATTTAACTTATATGCAGAGTGCATCATGAGAAACGCTGGGCTAGATGAAGCACAAGCTGGAATCAAGATTGCCTGGAGAAATATTAATAACCTCAGATATGCTGATGACACCACCCTTGTGGCAGAAAATGAAGAACTAAAGAGCCTCTTGATGAAAGTGAAAGAGGAGAGTGAAAAAGTTTGCTTAAAGCTCAACATTCAGAAAACTAAGATCATGGCTTCCTGTCTCATCACTCCATAGCAAATAGATGGAGAAACAATGGAATCAGTGGTGGACTTTATTTTTGTGGTGCCAAAATCAGTGTAGATGGCGATTGCAGCCATGAAATTAAAAGACGCTTACTCCTTGGAAGGAACGTTATGACCAAACTAAACAGCATATTAAAAATCAGAGACATTACTTTTTCAGCAAAGATTCGTCTAGTCAAGGCTATTGTTTTTCCAGTGGTCATATATGGATGTGAGAGTGGACTATAAAGAAAGCTGAGCATCAAAGAATTGATGCTTTTGAACTGTGGTGTTGGAGAAGACTCTTGAGAGCCCCTTGGACTGCAAGGAGATCCAACTAGTCCATCCTAAAGGAGATCAGTCCTGGGTGTTCACTGAAAGGACTGATGTTGAAGCTAAAACTCCAGTACTTTGGCCACTGATGTGAAGGGCTGAGTCATTTGAAAAGGCCCTGATTCTGGGCAAGATTTAGGGCAGGAGAAAGGGATGACAGAGGATGAGATTGTTGGATGGTATCACCGACTCAATGGACATGAGTTTGAGTGAACTGTGGGAGTTGGTGATTGACAGGGAGGCCTAGTGTCCTGTGGTTCATGGGGTCACAAAGAGTCAGAAACGACTAGCAACTGAACTGAACTGAGAGTTAGGAGCTTTCCTTTACATACAGATATACTAGGAAAAGACTTGTCAGTTGGCTCATTGATAAAGAATCTGACTACCAATGCAGGAGATACAGGAGACATGGGTTCCATCCCAGGGTCAGGAAGATCCCCTGGAGAATAAAATTGCAACCCACTCCAATATTCTTGCCTGGAGAATTCCATGGACAGAGGGGCCTGAAGGGCTATGGTCTGTAGGGTCACAAAGAGTTGGATATGACTGAGCACACACACAAAGAAATAAAAGTACTTAAGAAATCCAATTGTACCCAGAAACCTCTCAGATTTTAGACTATGATTTCAAGTGCCCTTTATTTTTTCCAGGCTATTTTATTCTTTGCTTTCTAACTGCCAGATTTTTTGTTGCATTAGAAGCCTGTAAAAACATCTGAAGGGAAAAAAACAAAACAAAACAAAAATCTCTTGATTAACTATTAATGTCATGTTTAACATCAAACATTTCATTGCATGACACTATGTGAATGCACAATAACATCTAATTTTCTACAATTTCTTAAATTACTTAATGGATTACTTGTCTATGAATAAGTTGTTTATATGTTGTTGATTAATCTGACATTTATCATTAGCAATAACATTGTTTAAGGGTGAGCTTGGCCATGCATACATAAATATGAACACATTGCAAATAACTAAAAAAGTCTGTTTTATAAAGCAAGGTACAGCTGTAATTCAATATATACTTAAGAATGTAAAAGTGAATTTTAAGTCTATCTAAAAATAGAAAAGATTATTTTAGTACAAAATACATAAGTACTTACTTCAAATGAATAATGTGAAGCTGATTTAATAAAACCTAGTTCTTTTAACCTACACTGACATTAAATTAATGATCTCTGTTCAACTTCAAGACAAACCATTCTTTATCACAGTAATCCAAGTCTATGTCCTCACCACTAATGCCAAAGAACCTGAAGTTGACAGGTTCTATGAAGACCTATAAGACCTCCTCAAACTAACTTCAAATAAGATGTCCTTCTCATCACAGGGGACTGGAGTGCAAAAGTAAGAAGTCAAGAGATACCTGGAGTAACAAGCAAGTTTGGCCTTGGAGTGCAAAATGAAGCAGGGCAAAGGCTAATAAAGTTTTGCCAAGAGAATGCACTGGTCATAGCAAACACCCTCTTCCAATGACACAAGTAATGAATGACCCTACACATGGACATCACCATGGACATACACATGGACATGACTATTCAGATGGTCAATACTGAAATCAAACTGATTATATTCTTTTCTGCTGAAGATAGAGAAGCTCTATACAGTCAGCTAAAACAAAACTGGGAGCTGACTGTGGCTCAGATCATGAACTCCTTATTGCCAAATTCAGACTTAAATTGAAGAAAGTAGGAAAAACCACTAGGCCGTTTGTGTATGACCTAAATCAAATCCCTTACAATTATACAGTGGAAGTGACAAATAGATTTGAGGGACTAGATCTGATACAGTTCCTGATGAACTATGCTTCATGACATTGTACAGAAGAAGGTGATCAAGACCATCCCCAAGAAAAAGAAATGCACACAGTCAAAATGGTTGTCTGAGGAGACTTTACAAATAGGAGGAAAAGAAGAGAAGCCAAAGGCAAGGAGGAAATGGAAAGATAATCCAACTGAATACAGAGTTCCAAAGAGCAGCAAGGAGAGATAACAAAGCCTTTCTAGTGAACAGTGAAAAGAAATAGAGGAAAACAATATAATGGGAAAGACTGGAGATCTCTTAAAGAAGATAGAGATACCAAGGGAACACTTCACGCAAAGATGGACACATTAAAGGACAGAAAACAGTATGGACCTAACAGAAGCAGAAGATATTAAGAAGAGGTGGCAAGAATACACAGAAGAACTGTCCAAAAAATGCCATAATGACCTAATCATGATGGTGTGATCACTCATTTAGAGCCAGATATCCTGGAAAGTGATTTCTAGTGGGCCTTAGGAAGCATCACCAGGAACAAAACTAATGAGGTGATGGAATTCCAGTTGAGCTATTTCAAATCCTGAAAGATAATGCTGTGAAAGTGTTCAACTCAATATATCAGCAATTTTGGAAAACGCAGCAGTGGCCATGGGACTGGAAAAGGTCAGTTTTCATTCCAATCCCAAAGAAGGGCAATGCCAAAGAATGCTCAAACTATCACACAACTGCACTCATTTCACATGCTAGCAAAGTAATACTCAAAATTCTCCAAGTGAGGCTTCAACAGTACATGAACAGTGAACTTCCAGATGTTCAAGCTGGATTTAGAAAAGGCAGAGGAACCAAATTGTCAACAGAGATCAAATTGTCAACATCAGCAGGATCATCAAAAAAGGAAGAGATTTCCAGAAAAACATCTACTTCTGCTTTATTGGCTACACCAGAGCCTTTGACTGTGTGGATCACAACGAACTGGAAAATTCTTCAAGAATGAGAATGCCTGACGACCCTACCTATTTCCTTAGAAACCTCTATGCAGGTCAAGAAGCAACAGTTAGAACCGGACATTAAACAATGGACTTTTTTTCAAATTGGGTAAGAAGTATGTGAAGGCTGTACATTGTTACCCTGCTTATTTAAATTCTATGCAGAGTACATCATGAGAAATGTCAGGCTGGATGAAGTACAAGGTGGAATCAAGATTGCCAGGAGAAATACCAATAACCTCAGATATGCAGATGACACCACCCTCATGACAGAAAGTGGAGAGGAACTAAAGAGCCTCCTGATGAATGTGAAAGAGAAGAGTGAACCTTTCTTAAATCTCAACGCTCAAATAACTAAGATCATGGCATCTGGTCCCATCACTTCATGGCAAATAGATGGGGAAACAGTGACAGACTTTATTTTCTTGTGTTCCAAAATCACTGTATATGGTGACTGCAGCCATGGAATTAAAAGACACTTGCTCCTTGGAAGAAAAGCCATGACAATCCTAGACAGCGTTTTTTTTTTTTTAAAGCAGAGACATTACTTTATTGACAAAGATCAGTCTAGTCAAAGCTATGGTTTTTCCAGTAGTCATGTATGGATGTGAGAGCTGGATCGTATAGAAAGTTGAGAGCCGAAGAATTGATGTTTTTGAACTGTGGTGTTGGTGAAGACTCTTGAGAGTCCCTTCAACTGCGAGGAGATCATACCAATCTATCCTAATGGAAATCAATCCTGAATATTCATTGGAAAGTCTGATGCTGAAACTGAAGGTCCAATACTTTGGCTGCCTGATGCAAAGGGCTGACTAGAAAAGACCCTTATGCTGAGAAAGATTGAAGATGAGAGGAAAAGGGGACAGCAAATCACGAGATGGTTGGATGGCATTATTGACTCAATGGACGTGAGTTTGAGCAAACTCTGGGAGATAGTGAAAGACAGGGAAGCCCTTGGGATCACAGGGTCAGATAGGATTGAGTGACTGAATAACAACAACATAAAGTGCAAAGTTAATTAGAAATATATTCTATCTTAGTGGGTGCTACACAAAACATTTTCTGTGGGAAAAATATACTCTAGGTCACGTTCTTTAAGTTTTGAATCCATGTATAAAGATGCCTGTTAAATCTGTGGTATAAAAGTGAGTTAAATCATTATCTAGTGATGGTTATAACTACATGTCTGTGGCTGCCATCATAAGTATGGACTAAGATAAGCCCCTTGATTGGAATTAATTATTGAACATCAAGAAAACAAACTTAATAGAATTTGGATGGAATATGTAAATTTTCTGTAGGAAATCAGCATACACAAGCATTTATATTTTAAATATAATAGTCAATTATATATGCCTGTATTTTCACTTAAACATATAATTCTATGCATCACAAGTAAATTTTTAAATACCAATTCTTACTTTCTCAGAAGATAGTCTGATAAAGCTATTGTTTTTTTTTTTTTTATCTGTACAGATTTTATTGATGTTATGAGAGAAGGAGATTTGGAAAGTGGAAATAACTTCTCTCACACAGAGGATCCATCTAGTGACTGAGTATTCCATTATTGCAAAGTTTAAAGGATTATAAGCCTTGAGGTGTAAAATGAAGTAAAGATACTTTGCTCCAACAAATAAACCATGAACCCCATTTGAATTGTTCACTGACATTAAACAGACATTTCTATTTTACTGGACAATACGACTGATAAGAATTCTATGACATTTCCTTTTCCTCTTTCTTTCCTGCACAACAAAAATTTTCTACATAAAAATGTCATGGAAGGTACAAGAACTTGATCTTGAATCTGTCATATGAGTTGATAGACTCATTGCCAATATAATAGTGACAGTTTTTACTGTACATCTAAGAATTGTGTTAATATTTGTTGGTTCAGTTAAATAAGGAAAAAAAAAACTTTAACATAATTAGAAATACAAAACAACATTTTTTAAAGATGGAGTTCTGTGCATTTGCTCCTTCATATTTTAGGATTCTTTTGAAATATTATTATTCACACGTTGGAAACTATTCGTTTTATCAGAAAAGTTACAGATACTAACCCATGATACTATTCTAATATATGTTCAGGAGTGACTAATCAGTTCTCAATACCACATCCACTGTGTTCATTTATTTTTGAAGATAATGAGTGAGATTATTTTGATGAGTTTTACAATAATTCCAAGGCACAAATGCAGATGTCGGGAACAACTTGTTGAATTTCTACAATGTAAGAAAGATAATAAATAATTTTTAAGATTATGACCTTAATTTATGAAGTATTTTGAGATTTATTTTGCAATTATTATAATTCTTGAAATTAATATTTTAAAAATCATAAATTAAAAGCTTTCTGAATTAAAAATAATTATTTTAAGCATTTGTTAAAAGATTTTTAACATTTCTAATATTCTGATAGTAAGTATTTGTGAATGTTTGCATTGTATATTTGAGGGCAGTCAGAAAAAGGGTATAAAGTTTCATATCCTCAGTGAGTTTTCTCTGTGGTTTTCTCCTTGTAATTCTTCCAAGTTTTCTTTTTTCTTTTCAAGCTAATAAGATATATTTTGTGAAAGTACTGCACAACCAGTTTACCTGCATCCAACTCAAAGTGACTTTTGATGATTTGTCTGTTTATAAGGAGTAGTAGTCATAATTGAATTTAGTCATGTTATTAAAAAGCAGTACCTAAATACAACAGAAAAATCAAGCATCAAACTGAACAGATCTGTTTATTTCTATTTTTTTTCCTCTTCCCAATAAAGCTATGCTATTTGCTTATTTGTATCCTCTATTGTTTGATTAATAAGATTTACAAATTGACTGTTGTCCTTCAAAGAGCTCAAAAATTGAACCTAGTGGAAAAGAATGACTAAACTTAGAGAGACATATGGAAAAGTCAAAGGAAAGAAACTGGAGAAGGAATAAAAACAACAACAACAAAAGGGGAAAGATGATAGGCAAGCATTTCTACCTTTCAATTGTACAAAATTAAGAACAATTTGTGGGAGGTATTTGTCTTACCCCTGCTTCTTGAAGAGATAGTAGACACCATTCTGTTAGGTTCCTGGATTATCTTCCCAGACTTACACACATTGTTTCATTTTTAATTTCTATTTAACATTATTAATTTCAATTTCTTTGCTGTTATTACTTCTACCATTTGCCCCTTTTCTCATTCCTTATTCAAAATTTAGCTTATTGTATAAATTAAATGTTGAGAGAGAATATAAGAGTAACTTACAATAAAAATGTTCTTGACAAATCTGTTTTATTTCCTTATCAAATGTCATTAGTTTTATTTGCCTTGGTGATATATTAATAAAATCCATGGACGTTATTGTGATCAATGGCATTTCTATGATAAAATTCTATAGTAAACGTATGGAAAATATAAAGAATAAGATTTTCTTTTTACAAGTGTTTAACATGTCATATAAATGTCTTTTAACAGTTAAGATGACAGCAGCTTATTGTAAGGGAGACTTGAGACTAAGAAAGAACATATAAATTATGCTTCTCTCTCTACTTTGACTTGCTACATGACTTTGATAAAATAATGCAATAACCATATTGTTAATCAGTTTTCTCTTTATTCTTGCTGCCTCATCATTAATAATACCTTTAATTTTCCTCTAAGACATGAAGAAGAGACCAGATGGACACAATCCCCAAATATCATCATTCATTAGCTTCATGTTCTGTATATCAGAAATTATTAATTTCTTGAGTCTCTATTATGTACAGAAAATTGTGATAAAACTTCAGGAGCTAATGAACTTGTTGGTCAGAAGCAAAACAGACAAAAAGCCCCAAATTGTCATGTAATCCATCATCAAGGAATTTGCAATTTGATGTAGAGGTGCATGCATGTGTGCTCATCCACTTTAATTGTGTCCAACTCTTTATGACCCTATGGACTATATTCCGCCAGGCTCCATTGTCCATGCGATACTCTAGGCAAAAATACTGGAGTGGGTTGTCGTGCTCTCATTCAGGGGAATTTCCCTGATCCAGCATATTCTTTAACCATTGAGCCATCTGAGATGCTAGATGTAGAGATAGAATACGCAAAGCTCCTGGATAACCATGATAGTGTGGGTATGCAGCTAGAGCCAGACATCCTGGAGTGTGAAGTCAACTGGGTCTTAGGAAGCATAACTACCAACTAAGCTAGTGGAGGTGATGGAATTCCAGCTGAGCTATTTCAAATCTTAAAAGATGATGCTGTTAAAGTGCTGTACTCAATATGCCACCAAATTTGGAAAACTCAGCTGTGGCCACAGGACTGAAAAAGGTCAGTTTTATCCCAATCCCAAAGAAAGGTAATGCCAAAAAAATGTTCAAACTACTGTGCAATTCTGCTCATTCCCCATGCTAGCAAGGTAATGCTCAAAATCCTTCAAGCTAGGCTTCAACAGCATGTGAACCAAGAACTTCAGATGTACAAACTGGGTTTAGAAAAAGCAGAGGATCTAGAGGTCAAATTGCCAACATTCACTGGATCATAGAGAAAGCAAGGTAATTCTAGAAAAGCATCTACTGCTGTTTCATTGACTGAGCTAAAGCCTTTGACAGTGTGGGTCATAACAAACTGAAAAATTCTTAAAGAAATGGAAGTACCAGACCATCTTACCTGTCTCCTAAGGAACCTGTATGAAGACCAAGAAGCAACAGTTAGAACCGGACATGGAACAATGGACTGGTTCCTAATTTGGAAAGGAGTATGACAGGGCTGTATATTGTCATCTTGCTTATTTAACTTATATACAGAATACATCATGAGAAACCCTGCACTGGATGAGCTACAAGCTGGAATCAAGATTGCCAGGAGAAATATCAACAGTCTCAGATGTGCAGATGATACCACTCTAATGGCAGAAAGTGAAGAGGAACTAAAGAGCCTCTTGCTGCTGCTACTGCTAAGTCGCTTCAGTCGTGTCCGACTCTCTGCGACCCCATAGACAGCAGCCCACCAGGCTTCCCCGTCCCTGGGATTCTCCAGGCAAGAACACTGGAGTGGGTTGCCATTTCCTTCTCCAATGTATGAAAGTGAAAAGTGAAAGTGAAGTCACTCAGTCGTGTCCGACTCTAGTGACCCCATGGACTGCAGCCTTCCAGGCTTCTCCGTCCATGGGATTTTCTAGGCAAAAGTACTGGAGTGGGGTGCCATTGCCTTTGAGGGTGAAAGAGGAGAGTGAAAAAGTTGGCTTAAAACTAGACATTCAAAAACCTACATCATGACATCTGGTCCCATCACTTCATGCCAAATAGATGGGAAAAAGGTGGAAACAGTGACAGATTTTCTCTTTTTGGTCTCCAAAATCAGTGTGGACGGTGACTGCAGCCATGACATTAAAAAAAAAATGCTTGCTCCTTGGAAGAAAAGTTATGACAAGCCTAGGCAGCATATTAAAAAGCAGAGACATCACTTTGCTGAAAGGTCTTTTTAGTCAAAGCTACGGTCTTTCCAGTAATCTTGTACAATGTGAGAGTAGGACCATAAAGAAGACTGAGGCCCGAAGAACTGGTGCTTTAAAACTGTGTTGCTGGAGAAGACTCTTGAGAGTCTCTTGGCCAGTAAGATCACACCAGTCAATTCTAAAGGAAATCAGTCCTGAATATTCATTGTAAGGACTGATACTGAAGCTGAAACTCCAATGTTTTGGCCACCTGATGTGAAGAGCTGACTCATTGGAAAAGGCCCTAATGATGGGAATGATTGAGGGCAGGAGGAAAAGGGGGTGACAGAGGATGAGATGCTTGAATAGCATTATCAATTCAATGAATATGAGCTTGAGCAAACTCCAGGAGATAATGAAGGACAGGGAAACCAGGCAGGCTGCAGTTCATGGAGTCACAAAGAGTTGGACACTACTTAGAGAGTGAACAACAATAAAGTTTTCTCATGTAGCTAAATTCTTAAACATTCAATTGTATTCTCATTTTCCAGACTCAACATGAGTCAATTTAGTTTACATACAATGTATAATTGAATGTCAAAAAATAATATTGAATGTCATTGAGTTAGGTACAAAATTTGGCAGCATTATTTTCCCAATTTTCTTGATTAAAACCATTAAAAAATCATGTTTAAAAAATTACAAGCTGTATTTTTTGGGGGGATATTATGGTGTGGTTTTATTTTTTTTTTAATTTTTTTTAAAAAATTATTTATTTATTTTTATTTATTTTTTTTTTACTTTAATATTGTATTGGTTTTGCCATACATCAACATGCATCTGCATTCCACATCCTGAACCCTCCTCCCACCTCCCTCCCCATACCATCCCTCTGGGTCATCCCAGTACACCAGCCCCAAGCTTCCTGTATCCTGCATCCAACCTGGAATGGCGATTCGTTTCTTATATAATATTATACATGTACAAACTATTTTTAAAGCTATAGAGAAGATCCTTCAGATAATTCAAAACTAGTTTGATCACACTATAAATATTGTCTAATGTGATCTTTTTCTCTAAAGACGAAAGGTCTTTTTGCATGAGGAATTAAGCCTGGAGATAGAGCCTAAATAAAACCTAAATAAAATATTTTGTGCATGTTTCCTTATTTTTCTATTCAATATGAGTGACTCTGAAATAAAATTTAAGGTTTACAATTTAAGGTCATTACAGTTTTAGGATTTACTGTTTCTTTTCCCCATTCTTCAGTGTAATCTGACCTTCCCATTAAAGGCTGAGGTGAAAACACATTCTGAAAATGAGTCTCAATATCTAAGTGCTTTTGGTTGATTTCTAAAATCATAGAAACATATAGGCTTATATCATTAGTACTCAACTGATTTCTGCTAAATTCTATGCTATCTTTTATTCAAGAAGACAGATAGAATTTCCAAAATGAATCCAGTCTTAAACGTTGGTCTTCCAAATGGCTTTGATGCATAGCATCTTAAAAATTGATTTTGTCTGAACTCTGCCTACTACACATTTACAATGTCATTTGAGTTACTTGAGTTGCAAAAAAAATGTATTAGCACCAAGCCAGGTTAAGCAAATAATGATTTTGATTATACAAAATACTCAATTTCATTAGAAATATTCTTACTTTAGCTGGTTGTTTAGCTTGGAAAATGTTTCAGATTAGCTACTAAAGAGTATGAAATAGACATAATCCAATAATCAGGAAAGTTAAACAGAAGAATATAATTATCTTCAAATATTGTTGTTGTTCTTTTTGAACTTCTAAACAAGGTAAACAAATTTAAATCTGAGCTTTGATCAAACACTAGTAATTATGAATGGAGAAAAAGTAAACCAAACACTTCAAAATCAGTCTTAATACCTGAACTTGAAGATATCAACCAACATGGCCCAGCCAGTTATTGTAGAGGAATCGGTAACAATACTGATTAACAATTTGATCTTATTGACTATAGGTTATTTATAGGCATTTAACATGCTTGTTGTTTTTCTATATTTCTAAACCACTTGACGACCACTATAATGGGGTCTAAACCTAATAATTACCCATGGCAGAAAAACAGTATAATATGTTGGAATGCTTCCAATATTTGGTAAAGAATTAATTTTATATATGTGTAATCTTAGGAATTTGATTATTGGAGAGAAAATTAACTACAGGTTCTCTACTTAAATGTACTTATAGTTGTTTTACAATATATACACATTTTTATGTTTCCATGTTCAACTTCAGTTAGTTCATTTCAGTCACTCAGTAACGTCCGACTCTTTGAAACCCCACAAACCGCAGCACACCAGGCCTCCCTGTCCATCACCAACTCCTGGAGTCAACCTAAACCCATGTCTATCGAGTCGGTGATGCCATCAAACCATCTCATCCTCTGTCGTCCCCTTCTCCTCCTGCACTCAATCTTGCCCAGCATCAGGGTCTTTTCAAATTACTCAGCCCTTCACATCAGTGGCTAAAATACTGGAGTTTCAGCTTCAACATCAGTCCTTCCAGTGAACCCCCAGGACTGAGATCCTTTAGGATGGACTGGTTGGATCTCCTTGCAGTCCAAGGGGCTCTCAAGAGCCTTCTCCAACACCACAGTTCAAACGCATCAATTCTTCAGCACTGAGCTTTCTTTATGGTCCAATTCTCACATCCATACATGACTACTGGAAAAATCATAGCCTTGACTAGACGGACCTTTGTTGGCAAAGTAATGTCTCTGATTTTTAATATGCTGTCTAGGCTGGTCATAACTTTCCTTCCAAGGAGTAAGTGTTTTCAATTTAATGGGTGCAATCACCATCTGTAGTGATTTTGGAGCTCAGAAAAATAAAGTCAGCCACTGTGTCCACTGTCTCCCCATCTATTTGCCATGAAGTGATGGGACTGGATGCCATGATCTTCGTTTTCTGAATGTTGAGCTTTAAGCCAACTTTTTCACTCTCCTCTTTCACTTTCATCAAGAGGCTTTTTAGTTCCTCTTCACTTTCTGCCATAAAGGTGGTGTCATCTGCATATCTGAGGTTATTGATATTTCTCCCAGCAATCTTGATTCCAGCTTGTGCTTCCTCCAGCCCAGGGTTTTTCCTGATGTACTCTGCATAAATGTTACATAAACAGGTGACAATATACAGCCTTGACGAACCAGTCTGTTGTTCCATGTCCAGTTCTAACTGTTGTTTCCTGACCTGCACATAGGTTTCTCAAGAGGCAGGTCAGGTGGTCTGGTATTCCCATCTCTTTCAGAATTTTCCAGAGTTTACTGTAAACCACACAGCCAAAGGCTTTGGCATAGTCAATAAAGCAGAAATAGATGTTTTTCTGGAACTCTCTTGCTTTTTCCATGATCCAGCGGATGTTGGCAGTTTGATCTCTGGTTCCCCTGCCTTTTCTAAAACCAGCTTGAACATCTGGAAGTTCACAGTTCATGTATTGCTGGAGCCTGGAGTGGAGAATTTTGAGCATTACTTTACTAGTGTGTGAGATGAGTGCAGTTGTGCAGTAGTTTGAGCATGCTTTGACATTGCCTTTCTTTGGGATTGGAATGAAAACTGACCTTTGCCAGTCCTGTGGCCACTGCTGAGTTTTCCAAATTTGTTGATATATTGAGTGCAGCACTTTCACAGCATCATCTTTCAAGATTTGAAATAGCTCACCTGGAATTCCATCACCTCCACTAGCTTTGTTCATAGTGATGCTTCCTAAGGCCCACTTGACTTCACATTCCATGATGTCTGGATCTAGGTGAGTGATCACACCATCGTGATTATCTGAGTCATGAAGATCTTTTTTGTGCAGTTCTTCTCTGTATTCTTGCCACCTCTTCTTAATATCTTCTGCTTCTGTTAGGTCCATACCACTTCTGTCCTTTATTGATCCCATCTTTGCATGAAATGTTCCCTTGGTATCTCTAATTTTCTTGAAGACATCTCTAGTCTTTCCCATTCTATTGTTTTCCTCTATTTCTTTGCATTGGTCACTGAGGAAGGCTTTCTTATCACTCCTTGCTATTCTTTGGAACTCTGCATTCAAATGGATATATCTTTCCTTTCCTCCTTTGCCTTTTGCTTCCCTTCTTTTCACAGCTATTTTTTCAGGCCTCCTCAGACAGCCATTTTGGTTTTTTTGCATTTCTTTTTCTTGGGTATGGTCTTGATTCCTGTCTCCTGTACAGTGTCAGGAACCTCTGTCCATAGTTCATCAGGCACTCTGTCTATCATATCTAGTCCCTTAAATCTATTTCTCACATCCACTGTATAGTCATAATGGATTAGATTTAGGTCATATCTGAATGGCCTAGTGGCTTTCTCCACTTTCTTCAATTTCATTCTGAATTTGCTAATAAGGAGCTCATGATCCGAGCCACAGTCAGCTCCCAGTCTTTTTTTTTTTGCTGACTCTATAGAGCTTCTCCATGTTTGGCTGCAAAGAATATAATAAATCTGATTTCGTTGTTGACCATCTGATGATGTCCATGTGTAGAGTCTTCTCTTGGCAGAACTCTGTTAGCCTTTACCCTGCTTCATTCTGTACTCCAAAGCCAAGTTTTCCTATTACTCCAGGTGTTTCTTGACTTCCTATTTTTGCATTCCAGTCCCCTATAATGAAAAGAACATCTTTCTTGGGTGTTAGTTCTAAAAGGTCTTGTAGGTCTTCATAGAATTGTTCAACTTCAGCTTCTTCAGCATTACTGGTTGGAGCATAGACTTGGATTACCATGATGTTGAATGGTTTGCCTTGGAAACGAACAGAGATCATTCTGTCGTTTTTGAGATTGCATCCAAGTATTACATCATTGTAATATGTGTAAATGATTTTTTTTTGTAAGGTGTAAAAGATTGCACATTGTATTACATCTTTAAATTTCCAGGTTTCTTGAATGATTATGAACTTGACTCTAGCTGGAAATGTGCCTTATTCAACTCTATATCTGCAGGGCCAAGAATAATTAATGAATTGAAGATATTCATTGGTTGAATGAATGACCTATGGATGTTAGCCTTTTTTCCCAAAGATGTTACTAAGGATAATGTGTTTTCTTTATCTGAAAAACTAATGATTGAAACCATTGAAAGTCTGTTAACTTTCCAAAGAGAATGAGAATTCTCAGTATTATCTACCATGAGCAAGGCACCAGGATACAGTCTTCATAGATAACTTATGGAATTCAACAATATGCCAGAAGTACTGTAAGGCATCTTGGAGAGCAAAGTGAGAGCTTCCCAGTTAACAAATATAAATTTCCTACCTTAAAAGATAAAGCACAGAAAATACATCACTCTACTCACAGATGAAACTTCAGTGTTCCAACTGTTTCCATTTTTCAACCTTATGAAAAAGATCATAAATGATTCTACTATGAAATGCCAAACATTCATAGTTTAAATAGGATCAAACTCATTATTTGTGCATTTTCTGAAGAATACCTTCACACTGTCATTTAATTTTGGAGAAACCCTCTGTCACATAGAGTGAGATGTCAAATATTTTTAGTCTATCATCCCCTTCTTACATAAATATAAAGCTGAGAGAGCATTGTGAGGAGCTGAATCCAAAAGACTGTTTTATGAATTGTTTGGTAAAGTTGAGTTAATAAGATCTCAGCCTCTCTGACTCTTTTCTTAAAACAAATTTGTTGAACAGATTGACCCAAAATCTTACTAGAAGAGACTCAGCTGCAATGAAATAAATATGCTGATGTAGTTGTCCATGCATTGTATGTCTCATAAACATGATGTTTGTAAATTTTGAGAAGTTTGAGTGAATTTGAAGTAAAGTAATTGTGTAGCATACAGTTTTCCCTACAGCACACAAGGTGAAAGTCAACGAATTGCTTAACCAAAAAGAAAAAAAGAAAAGAATCCTTATAAAAATATATTGAAAATATACTTTCGACCTAAAAGAAAAAGTTTTTGTATGTTGTCAGAAACTAGCTTTTGACATTTTCAAGTTCAAGATAATGTAGACCATCAACAATTAATTAATTAAAAAATTTGAATACACTTGCCATATGTGTAAAATAAGCATTTCTACATATTTATTTTCAGAATTATCGAGTACCTATGTTTTTGTTTTTGTTTTTTTTTTTTTAGAAAATGTTAATGACTTCAGGATTACAACTGAGTCTTTCCAGTATCTCAAAATGCAATCTGATTTTGACCTTGAAGTCACCTTTGTTTTGAAATAAATTTGTGTGTACAAGTTCTTCACAGATTTACCTGAAAAAGAAGACTTTCCTGTTAGAAATAATCAAAGAATAAATTAGATTACTTTTAATGATAATTATCATTATATAATTGTAACATATTTATATGACAGTTTCCTTGTAACTATAACGTAATGACCACAAGCAAATCACTAAAATTATATCTGTAGTTGTTACCTTGTAGTTTGTGTCATCTATAAGCATTAAAACAGCCCACTAGTTAATTTCCAAATCATAACACAGCTTTGCTAAATGACTAATACTGGCCTAATTAAAATGAAGATTCTAGTCTTATTTTTATGTCACCCACATACAAAGTTAGGTCAATAAAAACAAAATGTAATGATATTAAATAGGAAGAGAGGTCAGATAAAAACTCTCAGATAATAATCACTATTGTAACTGTTTTACAAACACACTCCTACACTCAGTTTCTATAGATCTATCTATCCAGTATGTGTGTGTGTGTGTGTGTGTGTGTGTGTGTGTGTGTATATATATATATATATATATATATATATATATAAAATACTGGATGGAAGTAAGTGATCTCATTATAGTGATGTTTCAGGCTAACCAGCAAAATACTTTTAAAGAAACTTTTCTACACAACATTCTTGTAGATGCTTTCTGTTACTCATTTTAAGTGTGATTTTCACACAGTTTGGAAAACTCAAGATTGTTAGCCTGCTCCATTAACAGATGGAGTGTTATTGATTTGATACTTGCAGATTAGAGTGGAGCTCATCTTCACTCTTAAGATTTGTTATCATTTGGACATATCATTCTAGTCCAACAATGTTTGAAAAACATGCCTATGCATGCAAAGACCATTTGAGATGAATACATTTTGATTTCCTACAAATGCCTTGATTTTCACTTATTTTCAGGAATCAGAGCCTGGAGCACATTACTTTTAGATTTCTGATTATAGATGAAAGTATTATTTAAACATAAGAAGCTACTTACAAGTAAACCAAATAGAAAAGCAATCTCTCTTGTTGGATCAAGATTTACTTGAGATCTAAAGCTATGGACTTTGGTGTTCATCTGGAATTGAAAGTAGTTATTTTTATGCCTTGGGATTTCAAAAAAAAAAGTGGTTTTTCACAAAATCAAAGTAGCTACATCCATCCAATATTGGGAAAATAATTTATTATTTTTAAATTGAAAAAAAGAGGGAGATATAGCATATCAGGAACACAGTGAATTTTGTTTTATCCTTAATGGATACTGATTGACCCTAAGTCCCTGAACTCTGAGAGACAGAACAAAATAGTCTGAAAACAAATGCTATATTCAGAGCCTAGAGTATAAACACACACTTTCTAATATAGTTGAATTGCAAAAGCATTAAAATAGATTGCAGGTCCAATTTTCAACACTGATGATAATTTACAGGTTATTTTAAAGGTAAAAGATCATAAGATTTTTTGGTCACTAAAGATGCTAATAAATATATCTTGCTTAATTGAACTTTCTAGAACTATCAAAGATAATTTTTAATGTCAATTTAATATCAGAAGATTAAATGGAACAGAAAGTGTTTAGATCAAATAGGGAAAATTGCCAGGCTAAACTAGAAAAGTGATCTATCCTATTAAACCTCTGTTCAGAACATGAGACTTGTTCAATGCCCACCTTACCTCAGGAAAGGTCTCAAAGTGAGTTCTTTCAATATCTTTATTTACGTGGCTACATATGCACTTCAAGTGACTTTCTGAATAGTGAAAAAATATTTCCAAATCAATCCTCCAGAAATTAAATGCTTGATAAAATATTAACTCTTAAGTGCAAAGGGTTTTCTCAAACAGATAAGAATGATTTAATCACTTCGTAACTCATATACAGACATTGATCATCGACTGTATAACATAAGCCACAAAAAAGGGGGGCAAAATGTAGTTTCGAGCAAAATCTTAGGATTTAAATATCTTAGAATTCAGACCCTTCAAATGTATTATTTTATCCTCACAAAATGCTATTCATCCGGTAGTATAATCAGCATCCTCAATTTGCACTTATGGATTTCTAACACAGAGGTTTAAAATAACAAGTTTTTATCACTAATTCATGGCGAAGCTGGGCTTGAAAACTTTAGCAACTTCAAACAAAATCAAGAGCACTAAACTAATAATCTATGCTGGCTTCTTTGTACATGTTGCATAGAATTTCTACATTTCACTGTTTCTTTCTTACTCTAGGACTTAGTATTCAATATCATAGCATTTCTTATTGGCTAATACTCTCTTGAATGCATAGTCATAAACCTAAGTTGTTAAGTTTCACTTAGTCTAACCCAGTAGTTACCTTTAACATGCAGCAGAATAAACCATAGCTTATTAAAACATCAATTTTTGGGGTCCACCTCTGGAGTTTTGATTCAGTCAGTCTGGCATGGGGCTTGAGAACGTGCATTTAGAATCAGTTCCCAAATGCTGTTGTTGGTCCAGGAACTACAGTTTGAGAATCATTGGTCTACTAACTCAATCCATTGCTTATTAATAAGCACGATATTTTGTGTAAGTACATGATAAAGGTAAATCACGATATTTAGATGCAGAGCTTCTCAGGACATATTTGTAAATCAAAGCCAATAATTTTCATTACTGATTTCCATTTCTTCACTGAGGGACAAGTTCTACTAGGAGAGAGTGGTGATACTTCAAGAAACACATAGGAACTCATAGTACCACAGATCTTATATCTTATGCTTTTATTATAACATTTGTAATCTTTACATACTAGGGACCTACAGACACACACACATGCACACACACACAAGCACACACACCAAAGATATAGTAAAATAAGACAAAGTCCAACCTGAATGTTCTTATTAAGAGTGAAGTTGCCCTGTGATACCAGTAAATAAATGCCCGTGTCAAAAGAAAAGAAATACTCATTTAAAAAGTATTTGCTTGCTCTCTTAATTTCTCTTGTTTTTATGTCTCATTGTGTTGAATATTAGGTGCTTCCCAGGTGGCACTAGTGGTAAAGAGCACGAGATGCAGGAGATATGAGTTTGATCCCTGGGTCAGGAAGATCCCCTGGAGGAGGGCATGGCAACCCACTCCAGTATTCTTGCCTGGAGAATCCCATGGACAGAGGAGACTGATGGGCTACCATCCAAAGAGTCAGTCACAAAGAGTTAGACACAACCGAAGCAACTTAGCACACATGCACACATGTTGAATATGAACATCATTTTTCCAAGAAATTTAGGTGACCCCAACTCTTAAATGTTTAGCAGATAGTTAGCAAATGGTAGTGATTTTATTTTTAAAAAACAGCCTATAATTGCAAGTTAACACTCCAATAATTTGGCCACCTGATGCAAAGAGCTGACTCATTGGGAAAGTCACTAGTGCTGGGAAAGATTGAAGAAAAAAGAGAAGGGAGCTGCAGAGGATAAGATGGTTAGATAGCATCAACAACACAATAGACACGAATTTGGGCAAACTCTGGGAGATAGTGAAGGACAGAGCAGCCTGATGTGCTGCAGTCCATGGGGTCACAAAGAGTCAGATGCAGCTTAGCAACTGAACAATAACAACAAAAACTGTAAACTTCAAATTGGAAATAACAAAACGCAAGCTATGGTAAGTGTCATAATTAATAGTTACCTGATAATGCTACTAATCTGGATGCCAATTATTCATGGAATGCTGGATTTAACAAGGAGGCATACAAAATAAATGAAAAATATAAGGTTCCTCAATAGCAATTGATTTAAGTTGGGCTTCTCTGGTAGCTCAGCTGATAAAGAATCCACCTGTAAAGCCAGAGACCTGGATTCCATTCCTAGGTTGGGAACATCCCCTGGAGAAGGGAATGGCTACCCACTCCAATATTCTGGCCTGGAGAATTCTATGGACTGTATAGTCCATGGGTCACAAAGAGTGCACATGACTGAGTGACTTTCATTTTCACTTTAAAGATGTAAATTGTAAACAAGCAGATTAACTTAGAAAAGCTGAGTTTAACAAGCTTGAGAGGATGTGTATTAAAGTGTGTGAATGAGAGAGGGAGGAGCTAAGATGGCGGAGGAGTAGGACGGGAAGAGCACTTTCTCCCCCACAAATTCATCAAAAGAACATTTAAACGCTGAGTAAATTCCACAAAACAACTTCTGAATGCCAGCAGAGGACATCAGGCACCCAGAAAAGCAACCCAAGTCTTCGAAAGGAGGTAGGAAAAAATATAAAAGACAAAAAAGAGACAAAAGAGGGAGGGACGGAGTTCTGTCCTGGGAAGGGAGTCTTAAAAAGAGAGAAGTTTCCAAACACCAGGAAATCTTCTCACTGCCGAATCTCTGCTGAGCCTTGGAAGCACAGAGGGCAGCGTAACAGGGAGGAAAAATAAATGATCAATTAAAACCCGCAGATTTTGAGCCCTACGGTAACTCCCCCAGTAGAGAAGCAGCGCAGATGCCTGCACATGCCACTAGCAAGCGGGGGCTGGGCAGGGAGGCGTGGTGCAGGCTGCATCGCTTAGAGTAAGGATCTGGCCTGAATACACCAAGTGCTATCTGAGCGAAATAATTTGGGCTAGCAAACCAGTCTGTGGGATATCTACCACGTGAAAAGCCAGCCCTAATCTAAGACACTGCCAGGCCCACACACCGAACAAAGGACTGAACAGAGATAGCCGGCTGCAGACCATCCCCCTCTGGTGACAGGCAGCCAGAGCTGGAAGAGAGCAATCGCAGCCCCAGAGAGACATTATCTATAAAACTGTAAGCAGGCTTCTTTGCTAACTAAGACTTCTTGGGGGTCTGGACGGTCAACATCTGCCTGAGAAAGTGCGCCGGTTGTACACCTAGATAACTGAGCGGTGGGGAGGCGATAAGTCACAGGGACCGTGCTCGCCAAACACCTCATCACCTGAGCTGCTCGGACCTGGGAAGGGCACAAAACGCAGGCCCAACTGAGTCTTCACCTCTGAGGACCACCAAGTGCCTGAACCTGAGCGGCTTGTACCTGGGAGGTGCAAGCAGCCCAGGGCTGGCCACAGATGGTTCCTGGCGGAGCAACCTAGAGCCTGAGCAGTGTGGGCAGGGAGGCTACACACACCGTGAGCAGGGGCAGACCCAGTGTGGCTGAGGCACTGCAAGCACACCCCAGTGTTATTTGTTTGCAGCATCCCTCCCTCCCCACAGCGTGACTGAACAAGTGAGCCTAAAAAAAAAAAAAAAAATGTTCTCCACCATCCCCTTTGTGTCAGGGCAGAAAACAGACACTGAAGAGACCAGCAAACAGAAGAAACTATGACACAGGGAACCGCCTTGGAAGCTACAGGCAATAGATTAAAACCCTGTGGTTAGTACCGTCTACATAGGAAGGGGCCTATAGATCTTGAGAAATATAAGTCGCACCAAGGAACTTGCCGAAAATGAACTGAACTCACAATACCCACAACAAAACCAGAGAAAGTCCTAGATATATTTTTACGATCATTCTTTCTTTCTTTTTTCTTATTTTTTTAGTTTTAAGTCCTCTATTATTCCTTTAATTTTCACTTTTATAACCTACTATTACTTTGCAAAAAAAGACCCTTTTTTTTTCTTTAAAGCCAACTTCTTGTATATATTTTTTATAAATTTTGACCTTGTTTTTTTTTTTTTTTCTTCTTTTCTTTAACATTGTATTTTTGGAAATTCCAAACTCGACTCTACATTTTTAATTTTAGCTTTTTGGTATTTGTTATCAATTTTGTACCTATATTTTTTTTTGTAATTTTTGTGACTTTTTTCCCCCCTCTTTCTTTCTCTTCTTCTTTTATATAACATTGTATACCTGAAATTCCAAACTCTACTCTAGATTTTTAATTTTTGCTTTTATGTATTTGTTACCAATTTTGTACCTTTAAGAACCCAATCTTCAGTACTCATTTTTCACTAGGGAGCGAGATTACTGGCTTGACTGCTCTCTCCCCCTTTGGACTCTCCTTTTTCTCCACCAGGTCGCCTGTGTCTCCTCCCTAACCCCTCTCTACTCTACACAACTCTGTGAATTTCTATGTGTTCCAGATGGTAGAATACACTTAGGGAACTGATTACTGGCTGAATCTGTCTCCCTCGTTTTCATTCCCCCCTTTTATCTTCCTGGCCACCTCTGCCTCCTTCCTCCTCCTTCTCTTCTCTGTATAACTTCGTGAACATCTCTGAGCGGTCCAGTTGTGGAGTGCACATAAGGAAGTGATTACTGGCTAGCCTACCCTCTCCTCTATTGATTCCACCTCATCTCATTCGGGTCACCTCTAACTCCGTCCTCCCTCTTCTCTTCTCCATGTAATGCTGTGAACCTCTCTGGATGACCCTCATGGCGGAGAAACTTTTCATCTTTAATGTAGAGGTTTTATCAATGGTGCTGTATAGAAGGAGAAGTTTTGAAACTACTGTAAAAATAAGACTGATAACTGGAAGCAGGTGGCTTAAGTCCAAACCCTGACTCCAGGGAACTCCTGACTCCAGGGAACATTAATTGACAGGAGCTCATCAAACACCTCCATACCTACACTGAAACCAAGCACCACACAAGGGCCAACAAGTTCCAGGGCAAGACATACCAAACAAATTCTCCAGCAACAAAGGAACACAGCCCTGAGCTCCAAGATACAGGCTGCCCAAAGTCACCCCAAAACCATAGACATCTCAAAACTCATTACTGGACACTTCATTGCACTCCAGAGAGAAGAAATACAGCTTCACCCACCAGAACACCGACACAAGATTTCCTAACCAAGAAACCTTGACAAGCCACCTGTACAAACCCACGCACAGTGAGGAAATGCCACAATAAAGAGAACTCCACAAACTGCCAGAATACAGAAAGGACACCCCAAACTAGGCAACAAGATGAAGAGACAGAGGAATACCCAGCAGATAAAGGAACAGGATAAATGCTCACCAAACCAAACAAAAGAGGAAGAGATAGGGAATCTACCTGATAAAGAATTCTGAATAACGATAGTGAAATTGATCCAAAATCTTGAAATTAAAATGGAATCACAGATAAATAGCCTGGAGACAAGGATTGAGAAGATTCAAGAAAGGTTTAACAAAGACCTAGAATAAATAAAAAAGAGTCAAAATACAAAGAATAATGCAATAAATGAAATTAAAAACACTCTGGAGGCAACAAATAGTAGAATAACAGAAGCAGAAGATAGGGTTAGTGAATTAGAAGATAGAATGGTAGAAATAAGTGAATCAGAGAGGAAAAAAGAAAAACGAATTAAAAGAAGTGAGGACAATCTCAGAGGCCTCCAGGAGAATATTAAACGCTACAACATTCAAATCATAGGGGTCCCAGAAGAAGAAGACAAAAAGAAAGACCATGAGAAAATACTTGAGGAGATAATAGTTGAAAACTTCCCTAAAATGGAGAAGGAAATAATCACTCAAGTCAAAGAAACCCAGAGAGTCCCAAATAGGATAAACCCAAGGCAAAACACCCCAAGACACGTATTAATCAAACTAACAAAGATCAAACACAAAGAACAAATATTAAAAGCAGCAAGGGAAAAACAACAAATAACACACAAGGGAATTCCCATAAGGATAACAGCTGATCTTTCAATAGAAACTCTTCAAGCCAGGAGGGAATGGCAAGACATACTTAAAGTGATGAAAGAAAATAACCTACAGCCCAGATTATTGTACCCAGCAAGGATCTCATTCAAATATGAAAGAGAGTTCAAAAGCTTTACAGACAAGCAAAAGCTCAGAGAATTCAGCACCACCAATCCAGCTCTCCAACAAATACTAAAGGATCTTCTCTAGATAGGAAACACAAAAACGGTGTATAAATTTGAACCCAAAACAATAAAGTAAGTGGCAACGGGATCATACTTATCAGTAATTACCTTAAACGTAAATGGGTTGAATGCCCCAACCAAAAGACAAAGACTGGCTGAATGGGTATGAAAACAAGACCCCTACATATGTTATCTACAAGAGACCCACCTCAAAACAGGGGACACATACAGACTGAAAGTGAAGGGCTGGAAAAATATTTTCCATGCAAATAGGGACCAAAAGAAAGCAAGAGTAGCAATACTCATATCAGATAAAATAGACTTTAAAACAAAGGCTGTGAAAAGAGACAAAGACGGTAACTACATAATGATCAAAGGATCAATCCAAGAAGAAGATATAGCAGTTATAAATATATATGCACCCAACATGGGAGCACCGCAATATGTAAGACAAATGCTAACAAATATGAAAGGAGAAATTAACAATAACACAATAATAGTGGGAGACTTTAATACCCCACTCACACCTATGGGCAGATCAACTAAACAGAAAATTAACAAGGAAACACAAACTTTAAATGATACAATAGACCAGTTAGACCTAATTGATATATATATATATATATATATATATATATATATATATATATATATATATGACATTTCATCCCAAAACAATGAATTTCACCTTTTTCTCAAGTGCACATGGAACCTTCTCCAGGATAGATCACATCCTGGGCCATAAATCTAGCCTTGGTAAATTCAAAAACATAGAAATCATTCCAAGCATCTTTTCTGACCACAATGCAGTAAGATTAGATCTCAATTACAGGAGAAAAACTATTAAAAATTCGAACATATGGAGGCTGAACAACATGCTACTGAATAACCAACAAATCACACAGGAAATCAAAAAAGAAATCAAAATTTGCATAGAAATGAATGAAAATGAAAATATTACAACCCAAAACCTGTGGGACACTGTAAAAGCAGTCCTAAGGGGAAAGTTCATAGCAATACAGGCATACCTCAAGAAACAAGAAAAAAGTCAAATAAATAACCTAACTCTACACCTAAAGCAACTAGAGAAGGAAGAAATGAAGAACCCCAGGGTTAGTAGAGGGAAAGAAATCTTAAAAAATTAGGGCAGAAATAAATGCAAAAGAAACAAATGAGACCATAGCAAAAATCAACAAAGCCAAAAGCTCGTTCTTTGAAAGAATAAATAAAACTGACAAACCATTAACCAGACTTATCAAGAAACAAAGGGAGAAAAACTGAATCAATAAAATTAGAAATGAAAATGGAGAGATTACAACAGACAACACAGAAATACAAAGGATCATAAGAGACTACTATCAACAATTATATGCCAATAAAATGGACAACATGGAAGAAATGGACAAATTCTTAGAAAAGTACAACTTTCCAAAACTGGACCAGGAAGAAATAGAAAATCTTAACAGACCCATCACAAGCATGGAAATTGAAACTGTAATCAATAATCTTCCAGCAAACAAAAGCCCAGATCCAGATGGCTTCACAGCTGAATTCTACCAAAAATTTGGGGAAGAGCTAACACCTATCCTGCTCAAACTCTTCCAGAAAATTGCAGAGGAAGGTAAACTTGCAAACTCATTCTATGAGGCCATCATCACCCTAATACCAAAACCTGACAAAGATCCCATGAAAAAAGAAAACTACAGGCCAATATCACTGATGAACATAGATGCAAAAACCCTTAACAAAATTCTAGCAATCAGAATCCAACAACACATTAAAAGGATCATACACCATCACCAAGTGGGCTTTATCCCGGGGATGCAAGGATTCTTCAATATCCGCAAATCAATCAATGTAATACACCACATTAACAAATTGAAAAATAAAGCCATATGATTATCTCAATAGATGCAGAGAAAGCCGTTAACAAAATTCAACATCCATTTATGATAAAAACTCTCCAGAAAGCAGGAATAGAAGGAACATACCTCAACATAATAAAAGCCATATATGACAAACCCACAGCAAACATTATCCTCAATGGTGAAAATGTGAAAGCATTTCCCCTAAAGTCAGGAACAAGACAAGGGTGCCCACTCTCACCGCTACTATTCAACATAGGTTTGGAAGCTTTGGCCACAGCAGTCAGAGCAGAAAAAGAAATAAAAGGAATCCAAATTGGAAAAGAAGAAGTAAAACTCTCACTGTTTGCAGATGATATGATCCTCTACATAGAAAACCCTAAAGACTCCACCAGAAAATTACTAGAACTAATCAATGATTATAGTAAAGTTGCAGGATACAAAATCAACACACAGAAATCCCTTGCATTCCTATACACTAATACTGAGGAAACAGAAAGAGAAATTAAGGAAATTAAAGAAATTAAGGAAACAATTCCATTCATCATTGCAACGGAAAGAATAAAATACTTAGGAATATATCTACCTAAAGAAACTAAAGACCTATATATAGACAACTATAAAACACTGGTGAAAGAAATCAAAGAGGACACTAAAAGATGGAGAAATACACCATGTTCATGGAATGGAAGAATCAATATAGTGAAAATGAGTATACTACCCAAAGAAATTTATACATTCAATGCAATCCCTATCAAGCTACCAACGGTATTCTTCACAGAGCTAGAACAAATAATTTCACAATTTGTATGGAAATACAAAAAACCTCGAATAGCCAAAGCTGTCTTGAGAAAGAAGAATGCAACTGGAGGAATCAACCTACCTGACTTCAGGCTCTACTATAAAGCCACAGTCATCAAGACAGTATGGTACTGGCAAAGACAATCTCTTTAACAAGTGGTGCTGGGAAAACTGCTCAACCACTTGTTAAAGAATGAAACTAGAACACTTTCTAACACCATACACAAAAATAAACTCAAAATGGATTAAAGATCTAAATGTAAGACCAGAAACTATAAAACTCCTAGAGGAGAACATAGGCAAAACACTCTCCGACATACATCACAGCAGGATCCTCTATGACCCACCTCCCAGAATATTGGAAATAAAAGCAAAAATAAACAAATGGGACCTAATTAAACTTAAAAGCTCTGCACAACAAAGGAAACTATAAGCAAGGTGAAAATACAGCCTTCAGAATGGGAGAAAAATAATAGCAAATGAAAAAACTGACAAACAACTAATCTCAAAAATATACAAGCAACTCCTACAGCTCAACTCCAGAAAAATAAATGACCCAATCAAAAAATGGGCCAAAGAACTAAATAGACATTTCTCCAAAGAAGACATACAGATGGCTAACAAACACATGAAAAGATGCTCAACATCACTCATTATCAGAGAAATGCAAATCAAAACCACTATGAGGAACCATTTCACTCCAGTCAGAATGGCTGTGATCCAAAAGTCTACCAGCAATAAATGCTGGAGAGGGTATGGAGAAAAGGGAACCCTCTTACACTGTTGGTGGGAATGCAGACTAGTACAGCCACTATGGAGAACAGTGTGGAGATTCCTTAAAAAACTGGAAATAGAACTGCCTTATGACCCAGCAATCCCACTGCTGGGCATACACACTGAAGATGGTGAAGGACAGGGAAGTCTGGCATGCTTCAGTCCATGAGGCTGCAAAGAGTTGGACACAACTGAGCAACTGAACAACAATAAATCATTTGGGGAAAATTAACATCTTAAGGCAAGTCTGGCATGCTGCAGTCCACAGGGTCATAAAGAGTCGGACACGACTGAGAGACCGAATGGAACATCTGAACAATATTGAGAATTTCCATCCATATTTGATATTTTGCTTATTCTTTGTTAGTATGTAGAAATACAATTAATATTTGTATATTCATCTTGTATCCTACAGCCTTGATGAAGTCACTTGTTAATGGTAGTAGTTTTTGTGTAACATTTTTTGACATCTTTGAAGAAAGTTTTACTTCATTTACAATATTATTTCTTTTTCTTATCTTAAGCATTGCAAGTTAAATAGAAGTGGTGACAACAGATGTTCTTGCCCTGTTCTTGATCCTATATAGAAATTAATTAGCATTTCATTATTCTGTATGTGGAGAAGGCAATGGCTACCCACTCCAGTACTCTTGCCTGGCAAATCCCATAGATGGAGGAGCCTGGCAAGCTGCAGTCCATGGGGTCGCTAAGAGTTGGACACCATTTAGAGACTTCACTTTCACCCTTCACTTTCATGCATTGGAGAAGGAAATGGCAACCCACTCCAGTGTTCTTGCCTGGAGAATCCCGGGATGTGGGAGCCTGGTAGGCTGCCGTCTATGGAGTTGCACAGAGTCAGACATGACTGAAGCGATTTAGCAGTAGCAGCAGTATTCTGTATGAGGTTAACCATATGTTTTCATGAATATCCACTATCAAGCTGAAAAACTTCTCTTCTAGTCCTAGTCTATTGAAAAAAATTTTATAATAGATCAATGCTGGATTTTGTTGTATTATTTTTTATATTGATTGAGATGCTCATTTGGTTTTCCTTTCTCAATCTGTTAGTATCATGAATTATACTACTTGATTTTGAGTGTTTAAGCCAATCTTGCATACCAGGGATAAGTCCCCCTTGTTCATGACAT
The DNA here is from genome assembly GCF_029407905.1 of Bubalus kerabau. Classification (NCBI taxonomy): domain Eukaryota; kingdom Metazoa; phylum Chordata; class Mammalia; order Artiodactyla; family Bovidae; genus Bubalus; species Bubalus kerabau. The sequence goes on along the minus strand of NC_073647.1, from coordinate 52,977,301 downwards.
AGTATATTTTACTATATTGTTATATTTAATTCATTAAACTTCTGTTAAGAATTTTTGCATCTATGTTCATGAAAGAACATATGTTTATCAACATATGTTGATATATTGATATCAACATATGTTCCCTGGTGGCTCAGATAGTGAAGAATCTGACTGCAATGCAGGAGACCGTTTTTCAATCCCTGGGTCTGGAAGATCACATGGAGAAGGTAATGGCAACCCACTCTAGTATTCTAGTATACCTGGAGAATTATATGACTAGAGAAGCCTGGCAGGCTGCAGTTCATGGGGTCACAAAGAGTCAGATATGACTAAGCAACTAACACTAATGAAGGATATTGGTATGCAAGTTTTCTTTTTGTCTAATATTTGTTTCTGGTATTGAGATAAGAGTAATTTCAGCCTCAAAGAATGATTTGGTATATGCTTTCTCCTCTTCAATTATCTCAGTGTTTGTATAGAATTAATATTGTATAGTTTTAAAATATTGGTAGAATTCCCTAGTGTAGCCATCCAAGCTTGGAGAATCCTTTCTTAAAAGAATATTTTCAACTACAAATTCAAATTATTTAATTGACACAGAACTATTCAGGTTTTCTGTTTCTTCCTGAGTGGGTTTTTTTTTTTTTAATTTTTCCAAATATTTGCTATATTTCATCAAAGTTGCAAAATGTAGAGGTATAAATTTCATATTTCCCCATTTTACTTGAAGTATCTACAAAGTCTGTAGTGATGTAATCTTTCAGAATCCTGATATCAGGAAACTTTGTCTTCTCTCTCTTTTTTTATGATTAGTCTGGCAAAAGTTTTATTGATTTCATTTAACTTCCTCAAGGCAAAAGTTTTTGCTCTTATTGATGTTTCCATTATTTTTCTTTTTAGAAATTCTTATTTTATATTGGAGTATAGTTGATTTATAGTATTGAATTAAAATTTCAAGTATATAGCAAAGTGTTTCACCTATACATACACATATATCTATTATTTTTTCAGATTATTTTCCCATTTAGGTTATTATAGAATATTGAGTAGTATTTCCTTTGCTATGAAGTACTTCCTTGTTGATTATATATTTTACATATAGTAGTATGTATATGTTAATCCCAAACTCCTAGTTTATCCCTCCACTACATCTTTCCCCTTTGGTAACCATAAATAATTTTTCTAAGTGTGACTTACTTGTTGTTTTTGCTGTGGCTTCCTTCCACTGCTACTACCAAGGTGAGGAGAAGGCCTATTTTTCTATTTTTATTTCATTGATTTGCTAATTTTCTGTATCTCTTTTCTTCTCTTCTTCTCAATTCATTTTTATTCTTGCTTTTCATTTGCTAATTTCTTAGTGTGGAGGCTTAGTTAAGACCACCTTTCTTTTCTGATATATAATTATACACTATACATTTTCCATTTAACACTACTCTAGGAATCTAGCCACCTTGGCTTCCTTTCATTCAAAATTCCAGAAAAGTCAACTTCAAGAGTCCACTGTGCTCTCCTGTGTTTCCTCTCCCTGTGTTTCAGCTTAAAATCTAACCCAGGCAGTAAGCTAAAGCAATAGCAGAAATCACCTTATTTGTTTTCCATCTCTTAGTATCACTATCCTAGTAATTTTATGTATAATATCTTGAGAATCATTGTTACATGGTGCATGGTGGAGGATAAACTCTCTCTCTATTACTCAATATTGGCCAGAGGCAGAAGTTGGAAAATATTTTATTGCTTGTTTTTATTTAAATAAAATTATTGCCTTAAGTATCTGTGTATAAGTGCTAAATCGATTAAGTTGTGTCCGATTCTTTGCGACCCTATGGACTGTAGCCTGCCAAATTCCTCTGTCCATGGGATTCTCCAGACAAGAATACTGAAGTGGGCTGCCATGCCCTTTTCCAGGTGATCTGCCTGATCTAGGGATCAAACCCATGTCTCATGTCTCCTGTATTGGCAGGAGGGTTCTTTACTTCTAACACCACCTGGGAAGCCCCTAAGCATCTGGGTTTCTGAAAAGAAAAAAAAAAAAAAAAAGTTAAAATAGGGCATTTTTAGTAACATATTACATGATTCAGAATCATTTGAGTTATGTCTCAGAGATTTTATATTTCTGAGGAAGAAATATTTACAGGCTTGATCTTATTTACACCTTTTAAAAAGTTTTAATTTATTTATTTTAATTGGAGGCAAATTACATTACAATATTGTAGTGGTTTTTGCCATACATTCACATGAATCAGCCATGGGTGTACATGTGTCACCCATCCTGACCACCCTCCCCCTCCCCGCACCTCCCTCCCCATCCCATCCCTCAAGGTCGTCCCAGTGCACTGGCCCTGAGTGCCCTGTCTCATGCATCAAACCTGGACTGGAAATCTATTTCACATATGGTAATATACATGTTCCAATGCTATTCTTTCAAATCATCCCACTCTTGCCTCCTCCCACAGAGTCCAAAAATCTGTTCTTTACATCTGTGTCTCTTCTGCTGTGTCACATGTAGGGTCATCGTTAACATCTTTCTAAATTTCATATATATGTGTTAATATACTGTATTGCTGTTTTCTTTCTGAGAATTCATTCTGTATAATAGGCTCCAGTTTCATCCACCTCATTAGAACTGATTCAAATGCATTCTTTTTAATAGCTGAGCAATATTCCATTGTGTATATGTACCACAGCTTTCTTATCCATTCATCTGCTGATGGACATCTAGATTGCTTCCTATTGTAAACAGTGTTGCAATGAACATTGGGGTATATGTGTCTCTTCCAATTACCAATATCTTAGTTGCTCAAAAAAGTCTTCCTGTTGCAGAAATGTTCCTCAAGGAGGATTAAAATATACTTTGATGCTGTATCCTAATTGAATAGAAACCTCAACATGTGTACTAATGTCAGGTGCATACTATATTGGCAATTTGAGATGTCTTCAATAATTAATTTCTGTCAAAGCATGATCAAAAACTGTTAGGACTCAAAGTAAAATGATGAAATTAATTATTTCTTTTCAGAATGGCAATGATTAATTCTCACACAATGGATGTTATTTTCCCAAGTAACAAAAAGTACATGGGAACCTTGCAGGTAGTCTAAAGGAAACCTTTTATGTGTTCTTTCTAATAAACCCCCATAAAGCTTCAGAATACAGCTCTATATACAGTCACCTAGACTGCCCAAGTGTAGGTGACAAATGAGAATTTTTTAGGGCAATTATGCACTGCTGAAATGATATAATTCAAGCATTCGAAATGTTCAAGGGCTTCCAAGTTCATTCTTTGATCCACTAATGTAGGACTTTCAGGTCTAATGCTAATCTCTCTATTTCTGCACTATAATGATTTCCTCTATATATGGCCTTTGAATGTATGTAATTATGGGCTGAATATATATGAAGATATAGTCTTTCAGACCATTAAAACAGATATCTAAGAAGACTGATGAAAAACTTCAGATTAAAATGTTTTATAATTCTTTACTGTATTGCATTTTCAAATTGTAAGGTGAAGGTTTGGTATTTATAATAATTTCCAATTTTTTTTTCAAGGAGAATGTGACTTTTCAAACACCAATATAGGTTAAAATACCTTTGTTAAATATGCAAAAGCTAAGTAAGAGTTTAAAAGTTTTGGGGTAGTCTTCCTTAGGGAAACATGTAAAAAGAAAATGAAAATTCCTAAGTAACATTCAATCAATTCTCCTATCATTTTCTTTTCCATTATATATTGATAAACATTGTTCAAAAATAAATATATCATATTGTAGAGTAAATATAATGAAGTCCACAAAATGTCCATATTACTCATTTTGGCAGATTATTAACTTCAAAAGATGTCTACAAAACTATCTCCTACCCTATAATTTCCTTTAGATCCTTGCCACTCTACCATCAAATAGTGGAGTCTGTATTTCCTCTTCTTGAATCAGAATGGGCCTTCATAACTATCTCCACTTACAGAGTGGAGCAGAAATGATGCTATTTAACTCCAATGGTAGGACATAAAATGTTGTGTACTTTCACCTTTTTCGCTGTTGGATCCATCAATCCCCCTGTAAGCAATCTGATTTCCCTGAGGCTGCCATACTGCAAGGGAGTCCGAAGTACTACATGAGGAGAAACCTGGAATCTAGTTGAAGAAAGAGCTGCCCTGCCAGTATCCAACTCTTTCAGTCATCTGTTCCAGATCTATCCAACTTCTGACTGCAACTATATGAGAGACCCCAAACCAGAACCACCCATTCCATCCCCTCCTGAATTCCTAACCTATAGATACTGTGAGACATAAAAACATATTTGATGTTGTTTTGGAGAAGGCAATGGCACCCCACTCCAGTACTCTTGCCTGGAAAACCCCATGGACAGAGGAGCCTGGTAGGCTGCAGTCCATGGGGTCGCTAAGAGTCAGACATGACTGAGCGACTTCACTTTCACTTTTCACTTTCATGCATTGGAGAAGGAAATGAATCCCAGGGACAAGGGAGCCTGGTGGGCTGCCGTCTATGGAGTCACACAGAGTCAGACATGACTGAAGTGACTTAGCAGCAGCAGATGTTGTTTTGAGTCACTGAGTTTAGCAATGATTTGCTATGTAGAAATAAATAATAAAAAATCTCATTCCTTTGATTTATTTTAAAACATTGATTTTTTGCTGTCATCAATTATTAACACTGTGATGTTATTCTTTTCTGAGCATCAGTTGACTATAAAGGGAAGTAATGGAGGAAGGCTAGCTTTGATATGAATGTGGAGCTCAGGAAAATTCTGGAGCAATTTATGAAAGTAATATAAAATGACTTTGGGCATCCAGGGTACAACATGAGGAAAAGTGCTAGATTAAGGGATTTATTGGAGGCAGAGATAAGCTTTGTCTCCTGAATTAAGGTGCTATTAAAGTATAAGTCAGGGTTCTGCTGACTGACATTTGCCACAGCCATGGCACAGTTATGATCTGCCTTCTCTATAGCATGGGAAGAAACTGGAATAATGCAAGATATTTGTGATTTTCCTCTCATTTAAGTGAAAAATATCATTTAAAATCAATTTTGCTCTTTAAATTGGAATTATGATTTTTATCTGTAAATTATTTTCTTGGTGTTAGAATTATTTATGCAGAGACTATCTTTATTATTTTTTTACTTTACAATATTGTATTGGTTTTACCATACATCAACATGCATCCACCATGGGTGTATCTTAATGTAATTTTAGTTGTACTCATAGTTACTGTTTTTTTGAAATTGGGAATTTTTACATAATTTTGTGAGAAAAGTAAGAGTTGTTGGCTACTATCATCTCTTTTCTTTTTTCATTTATTTGATTTAAGATCACAGAATCTGTGGTCTGACCTGGTGAGTCATTTACTTCTCAAATTCTTAGCCATACAATGTTGCCAAATTTAAAAGTATATAATACCATCCCTAAAGATTTCTGTTGCTCAGTTTCTATCCTTCCCAACCAGATATAACATTGTCCCAAAGAATTTTAGTGTGTTAATAATAGCACTCAAGGTGATAGTGATAAATAATAATATCATATACTACACTTATCTTTTTTATACTAGGACCTTAACTCAGCTATAAATTGTATATAAGCATTACTCAGGATAGTCTATCTTCCTGTTTCCTCTTTCCATTGAAAGAAGAATAGGAGAATGCCCCTGAGTTATTTCAATACTTCTACAGAGTGCTGTGAAACTCTCAAGCTATAAATGAAGGTAAATTTATCTGGCCTATGAAGTCAGATTGTTCATTCTATTGACACTGAAGAAAGGGATTGAAAAGTTGATTTATAAGTACTAGGGACACCACCATATTAACTCACTATCTTCCAGCAACATGTTGTCAGGTTAACTCAAACACTCTATGCACTAGGGTGGCCTCATGTGTGACCTGAGGGCTCTGGCTAACAGGACAGAGCAGGTGTGAGTGACTTTAACACATCTTGTTAAAAACCTAACTACTAGAAATGTCACTGTCCTGTACATCAAAAAGAAAAAAAAAAAGTGTATGAGGGTTTCTTTTACTTTTGTACCTTTTATAAGCGTATAATAAGTTTTTACCTTTTCCCTCTCTGTATGCAGTTCAGTTCAGTTCAGTCACTCAGTCGTGTCCGACTCTTTGCGACCCCATGAATCACAGCACGCCAGGACTCCCTGTCCATTACGATATCCTGGAGTTCACTCAAACTCACGTCCATCGAGTTGGTGATAACATCCAGCCATCTCATCCTCTGTCGTCCCTTTTTCCTCCTGCCCCCAATCCCTCCCAGCATCAGTCTTTGCCAATGAGTCAATTCTTTGCATGAGGTGGCCAAAGTACTGGAGTTTCAGCTTTAGCATCATTCCTTCCAAAGAACACCCAGGGCTGATCTCCTTTAGAATGGACTGGTTGTATCTCCTTGCAGTCCCACTCTAAACCACCAGCTTAAGTAGAAACACACTAATCACTGTTATCAAAATAATTTTAAGTCAGACAGAGAAAAGCACATATCATATGATATTATATGTGGAATCTAAAACAATGATACAAATGAATTTATTTACAAAATAGATTCACAGTCATAGAAACCAAACATGATTATCAAAGGGGATGGGGGATGGAACTATGTTAGGAGTTTGGGATTAATATATATACACCACTGTATAGCACAGGGAACTATACTCAGTATCTTGTAATAGTCTATAAAGGAAAAAAAAAAACAAAAAAATTATATACATATAAAACTGAATCACTTTACTGTACACTTAAAACTAACACAACACTGTAAATTAACTATATTTCAATTAAAAAAGGATAATTTTCATAAAGAAATACAAAATATATGAACTAGAGTAGATCATGATCTAAAACTAGTCTCTGGAATATTGATTGAATCTTATTTTAATGTAATTAATTTTCCTGAATTGACCTTAAGTATGTTATTAAGGGGCTTCCCAAGTGATGCTAGTGGTAAAGAACCTGCCCACCAATGCAGAAGACATAAGAGATGCAGGTTTGGTCCTGGGTCAGGAAGATTCCCTGGAGAAGGGTATGGCAACCCACTCCAGGATTCTTGCCTGAAGAAACCCACGGACAGAGGAGCCTGGTGGGCTACCGTCCATAGGGTCATGCAGAGTCGGACACAACTGAAGCAACTTAGCCCACATGCATGTTATTAAAGTCTGTAAAAATTGGAAAAGGTATAAAATAATCTCATTTCACTGAAAGGAGATGAAAATGAAGAGAAATCCACATATTTAAAATAAATGAATTTGGCACTTTTAGAAGCAAGATGAATCTAATCAGAGAATGTTAGTGTGTGATAATGAACCTCCCTTCCCCAGAGGCACACATCTGTATTCCTGAAAATATCAGCATCTGAAAGTTGAGAGGGATGGGCTATTCTAAGATAAGCACAGAACATTCTCCTATACAGGGCTCACCAAGCCACCAGTAAAGAGACATGTATGAAAACCAGGTTTCAAGAATGAATCTGTGAATGTATTGCTTGTTTATTCATCTAATGGTGAGAGGTAAATGACAAACCCTACAGTTACTTCTTTTTCTGGTCCTGCAACAATTCAAATACCAGTCTATCTAAATAGTATAATAGTAGATGGAAAAAATCATAGCCCAATAGCTTTTTTGATTAGTTTTTATGATGTATCATAGTTATAATTGAAACTCTATGAGAAAGGCCTTATTTCCCTTCTAAAACAAAACCTTTAATATATTCCATTCACATAAGCATAGTGATAGCATTAAATATAGAAATAGGCTTTTTCCCCTATGAAGCCTTTATGAAGTATTTGTTTATTGTAATGCACTTGCTTGTTAATTGTTTAGTTTCTTGCTTAAGCTAGCAAATAACCTAGAAAGGATAGTGTCATTACTCAGCCACTAAATGAAGTACCTGTAAAGGTCAATTTCAAGTTAACAATCTTTCCCAGTGGTTCCAGTGAAAGAACAGTATGGAACCGAGAGAGGAAACAAACTAGGCAACATATCTGAAGGACACAACATCACTAAAAGATAGCTGAAATAAAATGGTGTTAATAGGCATGCTCTTCATTTCAGTTTTACTCTTTGATTTCAAGCTGTTTTTCCCATCTCTGTCATTCTTTTGTCCTTAAAATGACTATATTTCCCTTGCTACTGCTACTGCTAAGTCACTTCAGTCATGTCTGACTCTGAGCGACCCCACAGATGTCAGCCCACCAGGCTCCTCCGTCCCTGGGATTCTTCGGGCAAGAACACTGGAGTGGGTTGCCATTCCCTTCTCCAATGCATGAAAGTGAAAAGTGAAAGTGAAGTCGCTCAGTCATGTCCAACTCTTAGTGACCCCATGGACCGCAGCCTGCCAGGCTCCTCCATCCATGGGATTTTCCCGGCAAGAGTACTGGAGTGGGGTGCCATTGCCTTCTCCGATTTCCCTTGCAATAGGTTTTATTAGTGTTGTTAATATATTGTTATTAATAGCATTGTGGTAGCTATTGAAATAGTATTGTTAGGAAATGACTCCTGTAAATAAAAATTTTTTTGTCAAGAACTATTTTTAGAATTATGTATTTATATGACTGTCATACAGTTGGACCTCTCACCTATGGGCTCTTCATTCATTAATTCAACCAACCATGAATAGATAATATTTGATAAAGAAATTCCAGAAAGTTCCAAAAAGCAAACTTAAATTTGTCTTGGGTAGCAAGTATTTACATAGCATTTACATTGCATTTACAACTATTTACATGGCCTTTACATTGTATTTATAACTATTTGCATAACATTTACATTGTATTAGGTATTATAAGTAATCTAGAGATAATTTAATGGAAAAAGCAATGGCACCCCACTCCAGTACTCTTGCCTGGAAAATCCCATGGACAGAGGAGCCTGGTAGGCTGCAGTCCATGAGGTCGCAAAGAGTCGGATACGACTGAGCGACTTCACTTTCACTTGTCACTTTCATGCATTGGAGAAGGAAATGGCAACCCACTCCAGTGTTCTTGCCTGGAGAATCCGAGGGACAGGGGAGCCTGGTGGGCTGCTGTCCATTGGGTCGCACAGAGTCGGACACGACTGAAGCGACTTAGCATCAGCAGCAGCAGAGATGATTTAAAATATACAGAGGGTGTGTGTAGGTTATATGCAGATACTAAGCCATTTTATATAAGACACTTGAGCATTTTTGGAACTCAATATATGTAAGGGTCCAGGAACCAAACCCCATGGATACAGAGAGACTACTATATATATTCATATTTGTACTTAGATGAGTAGAAACATGATAAGATTAAAGCAAGACAAAGACTTCATACAGCTCTAAGGTTATACTCCTGTCTTCATGATTAAACTCACTTTTTTCATATATTTTTATATTGTACTTAACCCCACTCAGCCTCAGTTTTTCCATTTGTAAAATATTGATTAAAAATATCTTTCTTCTTCAGTTACTTTAAGTGATATAATGAGCAGAAAGTACATAGTAAATATGGAGTAAATGTTTATTTTTGTTGTCACTCTTGTTAGTGTTCTTCCTCATACATATTTGATTCAGCCACCTATGCATTTGGAGAATATTGCATATAATTCTGGAAACTCTTAGTAGTAATTACCTAGGGCCAAGTGGGTTATATCTAAGGTAATACTGAACATTTAGTACTTGTTTTCAGTTTGGTTCACTTTGGACGCTCAATCGTGTCCAACTCTGCGACCCCATGGACTGCAGTATGCCAGGCTCCCCTGTCCATCACCAATTCCCGGAGCTTACTCAAACTCATGTCCATAAAATCAGAGATGCCATCCAACCATCTTATCCTCTGTCAGACTCTTCTCTTCCTGCTTTCAATCTTTCCTAGCATCAGTGTCTTTTCCAATGAGTCAGTTCTTCCCATCAGGTGGCCAAAGTATTGGAGTTTCAGCTTCAACATCAGTCCCTCCAATGAATATTCAGTACTGATTTCCTTTAGGATTGATTTGTTTGATCTCCTTGCAGTCCAAATGACTCTCAAGAGTCTTCTCCAATACCACAGTTCAAAAGCATGAAGTCTTCAGCACTCAGCTTTCTTTGTAGTCCAACTCTCACATCCATACATGACTACTGGAAAAAACATAGCTTTGACTAGATGGACCTTTGCCAGAAAAGTAATGTCTCTGATTTTTAATATGCTGTCTAGGTTGGTCATAGCTTTTCCTCCAAGGAGCAAGCATCTTTTAATTTCATGGCTGCAGTCACCATCTACAGTGATTTTGGAGCCCCAAAAAATAAAGTCTGTCACTGTTTCCAGTGTTTCCCCATCTATTTGCCAAGAAGTGATGGGACCGGATGCTATTATCTTAGTTTTTTCAATGCTGAGTTTTAAGCCATCTTTTTCACTCTCCTCTTTCACGTTCATCAAGAGGCTCTTTAGCTCTTCTTTGCTTTCTGCCATAAGGGTGATGCCATCTGCGTATCTGAGGTTATTGATATATCTCCCAGCAGTCTTGATTCCAGCTTGTGCTTCATCCACCTGGGCATTTCACATGATGTAGTCTGCATATAAGTTATATAAGCAGGGTGACAATATACAGCCTTGACGTACTCCTTTCCTTATTAGGAACCATTCTGTTGTTCCATGTCCAGTTCTAACTGTTGCTTCTTGACCTGCATACAGATTTCTCAAGAGGGAGGTAAAGTGGTCTGGTATTCCCATCTCTTTCAGAAGTTTCCCAGAGTTTGTTTTGATCCACACAGTCAAAGGCTTTAGCATAGTCAATAAAGCAGAAATAGATGTTTTTCTGGAACTCTCTTGCTTTTCTATGATCCTGCTGATGTTGACAATTTGATCTCTGATTCCTCTGCCTTTTCTAAATCCAGCTTGAACATCTGGAAGTTCACTATTCATGTACTGTTGAAGCCTGGCTTCGAGAATTTTGAGCATTACTTTACTAGTGTGTGAGATGAGTGCAATTGTGTGGTAGTTTAAACATTCTTTGGCATTGCCTTTCTTTGGGATTGGAATGAATCCCAATTCACTTCTTTTCTCCTTCTGGGAAATACTTGTGTGTGCACATAAATATTTAAGATCAAATTTCTGTAATATATAACTTACTAAATCATCCATATGAGAATATCAATAAAAAGTTAATGACAATAGTTATAATTTAAAAAACTATATATCAACAAAGTATATGTTTCTGCTACTAAAGTTTAAAAACAGAATACACTGTGTATGCCATGTGTGCAATTATGTGGAAGCTATATGTGAATATAATAAAAAACTGAAACAAATAATCATTGATATTTGAGTAATGGAGATAAGAAGATTGAAATTAATTTCTCTTTGCATCCTAATATCTTCATATATTGCTAGAATTAACTATGTATAATTAATTACAATAATGAGTTTAAAATCTATAACACCCTTTACTTGCTAGCGATATGAGCAAGCCTAGTGATTTATTCATCATATATTCTTTGTATTGTTGATTTGGTTGAACAAAATGTGTGTGTGTGAGAGAGAGAGAGAGAGATCTTTGTCTTTGTTAGATTTGCCCATTTTCTCTCTCCATTGTAAGTTCTATAAAAGGAGAAGTGGACAAGCAGAACAAATTTTAGAAGGAGTATATAGTATATATATAGTATATATACTCAAAGGAGTATGAAAGATAACTTTTGTCTACCATGGTGATTGTTCTTCATATTTTATTTTTCTCACTAGCTAATTGCCATAAACACATGTAGCATTTGTGTTACCATTCATAAAAGTGAGCAATGTAAGAGAACGTAAAATGAAACATGTTTGCTTGGTTAGGTACATATAGAATGTCATATCCCATAGTTTTTTGGTACCAACCAAAACCCATTAACTGTGGTAACAATTCTGGGTACTGCATGTTGCCTTTAACTAAATTGCTGAGCATACATGAATATTGATTTGAATTACACCATGATGCTCACTTAGCAAAGTAAAAAAAAAAAAAGTGTAATATTTTAAGAAAGCACAGGAAAGGTTAGCAATAAATGGCAGCATTTCAAAATGTATTCTGTACTCACTAGACACAAATCAGAAAGCCTTGTTCTACTAATCAGTATTATTTTGCCTTTACAAATTTTAATTTATCATTGATAATAACAACTCGAATCTATACAGCATGCATGATATGACAGGCCTGTGTTAAGCACTTTACATGTAAAACCTCATTTCATTTTCTTGATAACCCTATCTGAGGTAGATAAACATGGTTATCTGCCCTTAACATAGAAAATAACTGAGCTAAATAAATCTTAGCTCTGTGACCATGATCTCATTCTTAATACATAGAAAACCTGGATCTTAAAACTCAATCCAACTTATTTAATTCTATATTTTGTAACCTGACCAAATTTTTAAAGCCTCACATTCAAAGTCCTCATGCACTGACATATATATATATATATATATATATATATATAATCTTGAACAATCAAAATTTAAGCTGACAGTTTTGCAGGATGGTTTCAGGATATGTATTGTAGACAAGCATATATGATAAATAACCAACTGACAGAGAAACATGGACTTACCATGCACTCTCAAGATAACCAGAAGCCCCATGTAAAAGCTCTATAATATCAAGCATGGAGATAATAAGGGAAAATTCAAGTAGTTATCAAAGTTATCTAAATATTTCCACAAAGCAGTTTTATGGTTAATAAAATCTTTTAGTTTAGCTTACATACAGCTCTGTCCACAGAGCAATGAGACTGCTTTCAAAACGTGTGTAAAATGAGGCATTTTTAGAGAGAATTTGAATTCTTCTAATAAAGTGTTGTTATTTATTAGACAGTGCCTACTTTATTCTGCAAAGAGAAATTGTTTTAAAAAATAATGATAGTTTCATTGACTAGGACTTTTCATGGTATATAGTCTGTGAAGTCTTTAAATGACCATGAATTTCTTGGTCTTCAAGGATGTTAATAGTTTGCTTAACCTCTCACTGATCATTAAAACTGATGAAAACATTTGACTACTACAGAATTTTTTGCCTTTACCTTAGATAGTATTCTTTCCAATTTTTTTCTAAAGGAGTCTATTTTCCCTTAGTTAGAAAAATAATGAAAGACTTACTGAAATTTTAGGTTATCATATATTAAATCAACCATTTTAATGCCTAGGCACTTTGAAATAATAAAGATGCTGACCTATACCCATATAGTGGATGTTAAACATTAATCTTACACAAGTGCAAGAGTAAAAAGTATCCCACAGGAGAAGCAAAAAGATTTATGCAAATAAACTTCAACTACCCAATCTTTGTACTTCAAAAGACAACTTTTGCTTCTACTGACTATTCTTATTTTCGTCTTTGCATTTGCATGTGGTCTTTGATTGCTGGATATCACAGGCAGGAAATTTCTGTTTGACAACTGTCACAAAGCATGGCAGAATCAAGTTTAGCTACAATATATGGAATTCCCAGGAATGTGGAAAATTCTAAGTCAAGGGATAGAAGCATCAGTTTTGAAATGCAAATAGGCAATAAAAACATCTTAAGACCAAATAAATATGGCATTAGAAAGGTGATTTCACATTATGGGTTTTAGCATGAAATAAGCTAGAAAATGTCAAAAATAAGTTAATGGAGAAGGCAATGGCACCCCCACTCCAGTACTTTTGCCTAGAAAATCCCATGGACGGAGGAGCCTTGTAGGCTGCAGTCCATGGGGTTGCGAAGAGTCGGATACGACTGAGCAACTTCACTTTCATGCATTGGAGAAGGAAATGGCAACCCACTCCAGTGTTCTTGCCTGGAGAATCCCAGGGACGGGGAAGCCTGGTGTGCTGCCGTCTTTGGGGTTGAACAGAGTTGGACACAACTGAAGCGACTTAGTAGCAGCAATCATATTTTCAGAGAAATTGTACTTCCATCGCTACTACTACTACTGTCACTATTTCTACTGAAACTACTACTACTAAGAATAACATTTAATAAGAAGTATTGTGTATTGAGACATTTTATGTCTATTGATATATTTAATGCTAGCAGTAGTCAGGGGAGGTAGTTACCATTACCAGTTGGGTAAATTGAGTTTCAAAGAAGCTATGAAACTTGTTAATTTCAAATAGCTAGTAAATAGGGCATCCAGGATCTAACCTCAGGTATTTCTAATGCTAAATGTTTAAGCCTTTCTCCAATACTCTTATACACTTAAGTATGAGAAGAAAAAAAGATCTGATGGAACTGCTTAGGTTTGCTATGGATTATAAATCTTGTTTCAAAATAGTCTACAGATGTTTACTTACTGATTTTTTACCCAGACAATATTACAACTGAGAAATAATTAAGATATTTTACAAAACACTGAAAAATATTGTCAATAGTTACTGTCAGTTTATAATCATACTTGATATATTGTGAACTGAAGACCAGTATTAGAGAGACAAAGACAGAGAGATGGAACTTTTAAAAAAGAACTATCCTTGTAACAAATGGAAATTTTCATATTTGTACAACCTAGAGTTTGGGACTCTTCAGACAAACTGGTAGAATGGTGAAGAAATCTGAGCCAAAAATGTAGAGATATACTTTATAGGCTAAAAAAGGATAAACAAGGAACATCTACATATCAAATTATTTTTGTCTATCAGTATGTCTTCGATTAAATGTTACTCCTGGAGCAACCTGTTCAGGGATAATTCCAAAACAAGTGATGACAACATGTTCTTTCCAATTAACATTTCTTCACTCTTGTTCCTATCATATTTCCACTCTCTAATTCCAACATTTGGAATCTAAGTTTTATTGATGACTTTCTCCTCTTCCATCCTTGACTGCAATTGTTTTTTTATAGTATGTATTTGCCTGTCTTTCAGACATAAACATTTTAATTGTGCTTCTGGTACTGAAGAAACAGAATTGAACTTTTCAATGTAGAAGGACACAATACCTATCAGAAACTAGTTTTTTAAGTAAGTACAGGGACTTCATGAGATTAAAATTTCAGAAAAGCAGTTACTTGGTTTAGCAGACCTGGAAAGAGAGTTTCCAAAATCTACCAGCTTTAAATTCTTTAAAACTTAAAATACAAAGTAACTTTACTTTTCTCAAAGTTCTTTCTGATATTGGTCTCTGAACAGTTTTGACTATATAGTAAACTACTTGTAAAGAGTCCCAAATAAAAGAAACTAGTAATATTATGTCAATAACAGAAAAAAAACCAAACAAACAAATCTGACATCACTGTTTTCATAATTTCACAATGGTATCTTTCACAATGGCACTAAAAATTCCCAATAATGTCTAATTAAATTTCTAAACTGAATGAATTATTGGGTGCATAATAACAGACAATAATTGCCTTGGATATAAAGAAGAAGCTAATTTGGGAACTCCTTTTGAAAAATAAGTTTTGACTAACTGATTAACCAATCAAATTCAGCATTTACTGTTCCATTTAGAGAAATTTGTACATTTCTCTGCATCTTAAGCAATTTTCTGATGGGATTATGGAAGCCAGTTTCTTTTCAATGTGTCAGCAGAGATAAAGGATGATAGATAATAACCATGTATTTGGTTTCTATGCTGTCCCTTTAAAACAAAATCAGAGGACATTGATGGAAGTGAGGTAAGTCTTTAAAGATACAGCCTAAGTCCACAAGTTCAAATTCAATTTCTACAAAGGAGGCTAAGAAGTAGTGTAATTATTCAAGAGTAATTCAAATGATCATTCCTTAACTAAGAATTTTTACATGTTTGTATATATCTATATGGTGTATGTGTGTGTGTAGAGAGAGAGAGAGAATGTGTGACAGCGAGATAGAAATTTTCCGCCTTTATCAACTCTCCCTACTCTCTAAATATATATCTACCAAATGAGCAAATCAAACCAAACACTTTAATGCTTATCTGGCAAATAAAAAGCTCTTAAGGGGCTTTTAGCACAGCTATTCATCACCCCCACGTTTTTCACCCTCTATCATTTGATAGTATAATCCACTATAGTAAAATCAAAGGATATTATATGCTTTTACCCTTATTATACTTTCTTCTGTCTAAAATATCAGTAGTTTCATGTACCCTGATTTCATCCCAGTGGTGTCTCAAAGAAAGAATATTACTCTGTTTCACTTTTCCCTCATAATCCCTCATGTACATGGGTATATGACCTCAGCTAATGCTAAAAGAAAATTTTATTAAATTCCAGAGTGAGCTGTGCACCATTATTTGTATCTTCCTATTACTTCTGCCTATAATCCTATCTTTTCTGCTTCTCTTCCTAGAAAAAGCTTAATCATTCTCCAAATTCAATTCGAATACATGTCCTTCTATGATTTTCTTATATAGTCATTCTCACAGTATTCTCTGCCTAGCATTTGGTAATGTTTTTGGAGAAAATGTTAAATATATTGTTTTACAATTTATGGTTTCTTTATCTTCCTCTGATACTACCATGAGTTTGTCTTAAGCAAGCACTATGTTTATAATCTTCAGATTTTAGCACAGTTCTAGGCACAAAATTTTCCTAGAAAATTTGATGATTAAATCATATGAGGTTTGGTACTTCCTCTGACATTAATAGGGCACCAATAATTTGTTCTACTAATGAAGGTAACATTTACATTACATTCATTTGCCAAGTCCATCCAGGTTTAAAAAAAATAAAAATAAAGTACAGTTTTGTTTTAGTTGTTACACTTTCATTGATTACCTGAGTTGTTTTCTCAACTCTCCACTTGATTTTGGTTAAGAAAGTATAGCAACAATAAGTGAAAAACAGTGTCCCTAAATTAAAGGATTCTATTCATTCTAACAGGAATGTTATGGTTCAAGGTCACTTCTCTGAAGCCAGTTCTGCATAACTGAAATTATTCAGATGATTAAAAAAGCAATCTAGCTAGCGAACAAAACAAAAAATGCCGCTGTTAAGTAAAAGGAATTTGAAATATGTAAACTGCTATTTGTTGATTAATATTTATCAAGCAGATGCCAATCTTTCTCTGCACTTTATGCTACATAGGTCTAGCATGAATAAGTTGTACATATTACAGAATATTTTAGTATGGCATAGAGTGTACAGTTAATATCTCTGCACATCCATGTGCATCTATAAAAGATGTATAGCAATTCAACTTGCTTAAGGCTCTCTGGGAGGTATATATATTGATTGCACTCTTCCTGTGGCATGTACTTCCCAGGGGGATGGAAAGAGATTAGCAAAATTCACATTGATACTTGAAATAAAAAGAAACTAAATGGGAACCCAAGTCATGGCATATTATAAAGCATCCAAATTTAAATGTATTGAATCTGCACCTATGGAGATTTTCATAGAAGTACTGATTTATCCTGGTCTCCAAACATTGCAATTTTCATTCTTCATAGACTTAAAAAATGGTCTACTGTCCCTTAGGTTTTAATCTTATGCCCTATTTATATGATTGAGAATCTAAATGTTTTAGGTATTATAAAAAGCACTCCAGTGTTCTTTGTTGGTTTATTTAATAACATTGTGCAAAGAACTGTTTGAGGCTAGTATTAGTATCATTTAAATAAACTTATACAAGCATAATATGTTCAAGAAAACATTACATAGCAGATATTCTAATGTAAGGACAATTATAAATGAATCATACTTTTCCTTAGTATGATTGCAGTGTGTAATGATGGAAAGACTATAGCTTTTGCCCAGATAGATGTAGGTTTGTCTTCTCAGAACATAAGTCACCAAATATGTGATCTTACCTCAGTCCCTCAGCCTAAGATTCTGTTTTTCATCTTCAAAGAGATCTAAAAGCACCTACCTTTGTGTAAAGTGTTTTGTAATGTTCTTGTCACATTAGTTCAGTTAAGTCACTCAGTCGTGTCCGATTGTTTGCAACACAATGGACTGCAGCATGCCAGGCCTCCCTGTTCATCACCAACTTCCAGAGTTTAATCAAACTACTGTCCATTGAGTCGGTGGTGCCATCCAACCATCTCATCCTCTGTCATCCCCCTCTCCTCCCACCTTCAATCTTTCCCATCATCAGGGTCTTTTCAAATGAGCCAGTCTTTTGCATCAGGTGCCAAAGTGTTGCAGTTTCAGCTTCCACATAAGTGCTTCCATGAATATTCAAGATTGATCTCCTTTAGGATAGGCTGGTTGGACCTTCTTGCAGTCCAAGGGACCCCAAGAGTCTTCTCCAACACCACAGTTCAAAAGCATCAATTCTTTGGCACCCAGCCTTCTTTATAGTCCAACTCTCACATCCACACATGACTACTGGAAAAACCATAGCCTGACTAGACAGACCTTTGTTGGCAAAGTAATGTCTCTGCTTTTTAATATGCTGTCTAGTTTGGTCATAACTTTTCTTCCAAGGAGTAAGTGTCTTTTAATTTCATGGCTGCAGTCACCATCTGCACTAATTGTGGAGCACCTCAAATAAAACCAGCCACTGTTTCCATTGTTTCCCCATCTATTTGCAATGAAGTTATGGGACCAGATGCCATGATCTTAGTTTTCTGAATGAGGAGTTTTAAGAAAAGTTTTTCATTCTCCTCTTTCACTTTCATCAAGAGGCTCTTTATTTCTTCTTCACCTTCTGCCATAAAGGTGGTGTCATCTCATTATCTGAAGTTATTGGTATTTCTCCCGGCAATCTACATTCCAGCTTGTGCTTCATCTATCCTGGTGTCTCTCATGTTTTATTCTGTATAAACTTAAATAAGCAAGATGACGATATACAGCCTTGATGTACTCCTATTCCTATTTGGAAGCAGTCTGCAGTCTGTTGTTCCATGTCCAGTTCTAACTGTTGCTTCCTGACCTGCATACAGATTTCTCAAGAGGCAGGTCAGGTGGTCTGGTATTCCCATCTCTTTCAGAATTTTCCACAGTTTATTGTGATCCACACAGTCAAAGGCTTTGGCATATTCAATAAAGCAGAAATAGGTGTTTTTCTGGAACTCTCTTGTTTTTTCAATGATCCAGTGGATGTTGGTAATGTGATCTCTGGTTCCTCTGCCTTTTCTAAAACCAGCTTGAACATCTGGAAGTTCATGGTTCACATATTTCTGAAGCCTGGCTTGGAGAATTTTGAACATTACTTTACTAGTGTGTGAGATGAGTGCAATTGCGTGGTAGTTGGAACATTCTTTGGCATTGCCGTTCTTTGGGATCAGAATGAAAACTGACTTTTTCCAGTCCTGTGGCCACTGCTGAGTTTTCCAAATGTGCTGGCATATTGAGTGCAGCACTTTCACAGATTTGAAATAGCTCCACTGGAATTCCATCATCTCCACTAGCTTTGTTCGTAGTGATGCTTTCTAAGTCCCACTTGACTTCACATTCCAGGATGTCTGGCTCTAGGTTAGTGATCACACCATCATGATTATCTGGGTTGTGAAGGTCTTTTTTGTACAGTTCTTCTGTGTATTCTTGCCACTTCTTCTTAATATCTTCTGCTTCTGTTGTGTCCATCCAATTACTGTACTTTATTCAGCCCATCCCTAGTTTTCTTGAAGAGATCTCTAGTCTTTCCCATTCTATTGTTTTCCTCTATTTCTTTCCATTGGTCACTGAGGAAGGCTTTCTTATCTCTCCTTGCTATTCTTTGGAACTCTGCATTCAAATGGGTATACCTTTCCTTTTCTCCTTTGCATTTTGCTCTCTTAATTTCACGGCTATTTGTAAGGTCTCCTCAGACAGCTGTTTTCCTCTTTTGCATTTCTTTTTCTTGGCGATGGTCTCGATTCCTGTCTCCTGTACAAAGTCATGAACCTCCATCCATAGTTCATCAGGCACTCTGTCTATCTGATCTAGTCCCTTGAATCTATTTGTCACTTCCACTGTATAATCGTAAGGAATTTGATTTACATCATACCTGAATGGTCTAGTGGTTTTCCCTCACTTCTTCAATTTAAGTCTGAATTTGGTAATAAGGAGTTCATGGTCTGAGCCACAGTCATCTCCCGCTCTAGTATTTTCTGTCTCTATATAGTTTCTCTATCTTTTGCTGTGATTATAATCAATATGATTTTGGTGTTGACCATCTGGTGATGTCCATGTGCAGAGTCTTCTCTTGTGTTGTTGGAAGAGGGTGTTTTCCATCACCAGTGCATTCACTTGGCAAAACTCTATTAGCCTTTTACCAGCTGTATCTGTACTCCAAAGCCACATTTGCCTGTTACTCCAGGTGTTTCTTGACTTTCTACTTTTGCATTCCAGTCCCCTATGATTCAAGCATCTTTTTTGGGTGTTAGTTCTAGGTCTTGTAGGTCTTCATAGAACCATTCAACTTCAGCTTCTTCAGCATTACTTGATGGGGCATAGACTTGGATTACCATGATATTGAATGGGTTGCCTTGGGAACGAACAGAGTTCATTCTGTCATTTTTTAGATTGCATCCAAGTACTGCAATTCAGACTCTTTGTTGACTACATCTACTCCATTTCTTCTAAGGGATTTTTGCCCACAGTAGTAGATATAATGGCCACCTGAGGTATATCCACCCATTTTGGTCCATTTTAGTTAATAGTATGTAGCAAATAAATGTTAGTTCCCATCCTTCTTATCAAAGGAACCAAAAACAAAACAAACAAACAAAACAAAACAAAAAAACCCTCATTCTGTGCAATTATAGACCACAAAAGGGCCATCTTTGTCTCTCCTTTGCTACTGGTCACTGAATTGCCTTGGTTCCCCTGAGTACTAATGAATACTACCATCAGGAAAATATGCATAATGATCAATAATACAACAACCCAGCCATTAAGAAGAAACCACCATGTAGGGAATAGTAGCAGGAGGAAAATCAAATAGTCATCAGACGGACAGCTTTAGATACTTGATTAAATAAGTCCAAGTCACAGAAACTCACTGGAGGAAACCACTATTACTGAACAAGTACTAGAAATTTCTGGCTTTAGAGGTATCCTTGTTAATTCCTCTCATTTAGGATACATATTATATATAAATATAGATATAACTTGTGTTAGTAGAAAAATGATATAAAATAAAGGAGCAAGTTCAAACAGTGGAAAATGTTTTTCAAATGCTAAATAAAATCTACTTGTATATAAATGTTTAATGGTTATGATGATTTGTGGTATTGTCATTCTAATTTCTAAGGTTAGAAACTGCTTATCATTCCTGCAAATAGGAAACTAAATGGCCGGCATCTGTCTTTTTTTTTTTTTTTTTTTTTTTTAGTGTTTTTGTGTAGTAATTTATTTAAAAATAGTACATTTATGTCAGCTATGCTATTACTGGGATTGTGGATTAATTAAAACCTTTTCCCCAGGGGACCTAATCTCTAGCTTTATCATATAAGCTAAAATATAAATAGGATTCAATTTCAACAACTTTCATTTAAAGGAAACTTTCACTGGAATAAAACTATTTTATTAAATATAAAACATATATGCTAATGACTTTTTTTCATACTATATATAAAATCCTCTCTTAACTTACTTGACAGTGATATTAGGTGTCGCAATTTTCTTATTTTGCTCTGCAACTTCTCTACAGGGTACAACAACTTCATACCAAACATTCCTATATTTCATAAAAAAAGGTAAACGACTATGTTTTGTGGGAGGCAAATAAAATAGAAAAGTTAGCTTATCATGTAACAGTTTCATGACCACTAGCAGGAAAAGTCAGAGCATAAGTAGATCTGACCTTTTATCTCAAAGGACATCAAGCTATGCTTTTGCACTGAAAAGATGCCAAATTTATTAATAGATAATGCAAAATAATTTAAAACCAACCATTTATTTGACAAAGCTTAGATTATCTAACCTACTCAGTGAAGATGGGCTTCCCTGATAGCTTAGTTGGTAAAGAATCTGCCTGCAACACAGGAGATCCTGGCTCAATTCCTGGGTCAGAAGATCCCCTGGACAAGGGATAGGCTACCTACTTCAGTATTCCTGGATTTCCCTTGTGGCTCAGCTGGTAAAGAATCTTCCCTGCAATGCAGGAGGCCTGGGTTCGATCCCTGGGTTGGAAAGATACCCTGGAGAAGGGAAAGGGTACCCAATCCAGTATTCTGGCCTGGAGAATTCCTTGGACTGTATAGTCCATGGGGTTGCAAAGAATCTGACATCATTGAGGAATATTCACTTTCAATGCAGATACTTAATTCTCAAAAAAAAAAAAAAAAAAAAAATATATATATATATATATATATATATCTTTTGCTGACCTATTTTCTCAATAATAGTAACTTTTTTTTTCTATGCCATAAAGAAAATAATCCTGTCTTATGGAAAAACTGTTAATATTTCCCCCAATGTCTTAATTATATAGTTCATATATCTTATCTATAGGTCAGATACAATGAGGAAACAAGTACAATATCTTTTCTTTTCATTAAAAAAAATAGTAGGTAGAGGACAGTCTTAAGATGGTGGAGGAATAGGATGGGGAGGCCACTTTCTCCCCCACAAATTCATCAAAAGATCATTTGAATGCTGAGCAACTGCCACAAAACAACTCCTGAACACTGGCAGAGGACACCAGGCAGCCATAAAGGCAGCCCATTCTCTTCAAAAGGAGATAGGACAAAATATAAAAGACAAAAAAAGAAACAAAAGAGTTAAGGAAGGAGACCCGTCCCGGAGAGGGAGTTGTGAAGGAGGAGATGTTTCCAAACACCAGGAAACCCTCTCACCAGCGGGTCTGTTGCGAGTTTTGGAATCTCAGAGGGCAACAAAACCAGGAGGGAAAAAAAAAAAAAGAACAGAATACATGCCTTAACTGCAACTCCCAGCAGAGAAATAGCCCAGATGTTTGCATCTGCCACCAGCAAGCGGGGGAGGCACAGATGTCATACTTAGGGTGAGGACTGGGCCTGAATGCTCTGAGGACAATCTGAAGGAGCTAACGTGAGATAGCAACCCAAACTGTTGGATAGCCAGGGAGAGAGATAAAAAGAGAGAGGAAGAACTTTCCAGTGAAAAGCTCTATCATAAGGCACAGCCTGGAGGGCTCACAGGACAAAGGAGAGGGTTAACTAGCTGCAGACTGGCCCATCCCCTGCCAGAGGCAGATAGGCAAGCATCAGACAGCCAGAACCAGAAGGCAAGAGGCAATCTCAGCCCCAGAGATGGCAACCTCCTGGCATCCTCCACCAAACTGTGAGCAGACTCCTAGTTACTAACCAAGTCTTCCTGGGATCCTGGACAGTTGACATCTGCCAAAAGGGCGGCAGCCTGAGATCAGCCCACCAGAGGAGACAAATGGCACACCTGAGATGGTGCTTTTGCAGTGCACCCAGGAAACCAAGCAGCTGGGACCGGGGCAGTGATAAGACGCACTGCACACCTGGGATGGTGCACTCGCCAAGCACCTGGTCTCCTGAGCTCCTCAGACCAGGGAAGGGCACAAGACGCAGGCCCAACTGAGTCTGTGCCTTTGTGGAGTATCCAAGAACCTGAACCTGAGCAGCTTAGACCTGGGACGTGCACGCAACTCAGGGCCCACTTTGTACAGTTCCCCTTCAGAGCAACCTGAAGCCTGAGCATTGTAGACCAGGAAAGCACAGGCGCCTTGAGGCGGGGAAAAACCCAGTGTGGTCCATACCGTGCAAACACGCTCCACACACACCACTGATATTTGTTTTCAGTGTCCCTCCCTCCCCAAACCACAACTAATCAAGTGAGCCTAAATAAATGACCCACTCTGCTCCCTTGTGTTAGGGTGGAAATTAGACACTTAAGGGACTTGCAAACAAGGAAGCCAAAGTAAACAAAGAAGAGGGAGCTGCTCTAGAAGTGCAACTGAATAAAGCCCTGTGGTTAGCACTTACTAAGCATTGGAAGTGTGATCACTCACTTAGAGCCAGATATCCTGGAGTGTAAAGTCAAGTGGGCCTTAGAAAGCATCACTAGAAACAAAGCTAGTGGAGGTGATGGAATTCCAGTTGAGATATTTCAAAACCTGAAAGATGATGCTGTGAAAGTGCTGCACTCAATATGCCAGCAAATTTGGAAAACTCCACAGTGGCCACAGGACTGGAAAAGGTCAGTTTCGATTCCAATACCAAAGAAAGGCAATGCAAAAGAATGCTCAAACTACCACACAATTGCAGTCATCTCACATGCTAGTAAAGTAATGCATAAAAATCTCCAAACCAGGCTTCAGCAATACGTGAGCCGTGAACTTCCAGATGTTCAAGCAGGTTTTAGAAAAGGCAGAGGAACCAGAGACCAAATTGCCAACATCCACTGGATCATCGAAAAAGCAAGTAAGTTCCAGAAAAACATCTACTTCTGCTTTATTGACTATGCCAAAGCCTTTGACTGTGTGGATCAAAATAAACTCTGGGAAATTCTGAAAGAGATGGGAATATCAGCCCACCTGACCTGCCTCTTGAGAAATCTGTATGCAGGTCAGGAAGCAACAGTTAGAATTGGACATGGAACAATAGACTGGTTCCAAGTAGGAAAAGGAGTATGTCAAGGCTGTATATTGTCACCCTGCTTATTTAACATATATGCAGAGTACATCATGAGAAACGCTGGGCTGGAAGAAACACAAGCTGGAATCAAGACTGCCGGGAGAAACATAAATAACCTCAGATATGCAGATGACACCACCCTTATGGCAGAAAGTGAATAGGAACTGAAAAGCCTCTTGGTGAAAGTGAAAGAGGAGAGTGAAAAAGTTGGCTTAAAGCTCAACATTCAGAAAACGAAGATCATGGCATCTGGTCCCATGTCTTCATGGGAAATAGATGGGCAAACAGTGGAAACAATGTCAGTCTTTATCTTTTGGGGCTCCAAAATCACTGCAGATGATGACTGCAGCCATGAAATTAAAAGACGCTTTCTCATTGGAAGAAAAGTCATGACCAACCTAGATAGCATATTAAAAAGCGGAGACATTACTTTTCCAACAAAGATCCGTCTGGTCAAGGCTATGGTTTTTCCAGTGGTCATATATGGATGTGAGAGTTGGACTGTGAAGAAGGCTGAGCACCGAAGAATTGATGCTTTTGAACTGTGGTGTTGGAGAAGACTCTTGAGAGTCCCTTGGACTGCAAGGAGAACCAACCAGTCTTTTCTGAAGGAGATCAGCCCTGGGATTTCTTTGTAAGGAATGATGCTAAAGCTGAAACTCCAGTACTTTGGTCACCTCATGCGAAGAGTTGACTCATTGGAAAAGACTGATGCTGAGAGGGATTGGGGCGGAAGGAGAAGGGGACGACAGAGGATGAGATGGCTGGATGGCATCACTGACTCGATGGACGTGAGTTTGAGTGAACTCCGGGAGTTGGTTATGGACAGGGAGGCCTTGCATGCTGAAATTCATGATGTCACAAAGAGTTGGACATGACTAAGCAACTGAACTGAACTAATTACCTTGCAAAAAAGACCCTATTTTTAAATCAAAATTCATATATATATATATATATATATATATATTATAATTTTTGTGATTGATTTTGTTTTGTAGTTTTAATATTGTATTTTTGAGAATCTAAACTCTAGATTTTAATCTTTGCTTTTAGGTATTTGTTATCAATTTTGTACCTTTAAGAATCTAATCTTCAGTACCCATTTCTACTGAGGGGTGTGATTACTGGCTTGATTGCTCTTTCCCCTTTTGACTCTCCCTTTCCTCCCTCAGGTTACCTCTATCTCCTCTCTCCCCCTTCTCTTTCTACTTAATTCTCTGAATCTCTCTGGGTGATCTGACCTGTTTAGAACACTTTAGGAACTGATTACTGGCTAGATTGGTCTCTCCTCCTTTGACTGCCCCTCTTCTCCTCATCACCTTTATCTCCCTTCTCCCTCTTCTCTTCTCTATGTAACTCCATGAACCACTGGGTGTTCCAGACCGTGAAGAACACATAGGGAATTGATTACTGCCTAGAATGTGCTCTCCCCTTTTGAGTTCCCCTCTTCTCCTCCTGGTAACCTCTCTCACCTTCCTCCCTCTTCTCTTCTCCATGTAACTCTGTGAACCTCTCTGGGTGTCCCTCACTGTGGGGAATATTTTCACCATTAACCTAGACGTTTTATCATCAGTGCTGTATGGATGGATAATTCGTCAGGCTACTGTAAGAATAAGACTGGAAGCCAGAGGCAGGAGGCTTAAATCCAAAACTAGAGAACACCAGAGAACTCCTGACTCCAGGGAACATTAATCAAAAAAAGATCATTCAAAAGTCCATACCCACACTGAAACAAATCTCCACCCAAAAGCCAACAAGATTCAGAGCAAGACATACCACTATAAATCTCCAGCAATGCAGGAACATAGCCCTAGCATTAAAATACAGGCTTCCCAAAGTCACGCAAACTGATAGACACCTCAAAACTCACTACTTGACACTTCATTGCACTCCAGAGAGAAAAGATCCAGATACACCCACCAGAACACCAATACAGGCTTCCCTAACCAGGAAACCTTGACAAATCACTAGTCCAACTCCGCACCCCTCCCCCAGGGAGCAACCTCCACAATAAAGAAGAATCACAAATGTCCAGCCCACAGAAAGGCCATCCCAAACAGATCAATCTAAACAAAATATAAAGGTAGAGAAATATTCAGTAGGTAAAGGAACATGATAAATGCCCAACAAACCAAACAAAAGAGAAAGAGATAGTGAGTCTACCTGAAAAAGAATTCAGAATAATGATAGTAAAGATGATCCAAAATCTTGAAAACAAAATGGAGTTACAGATAAATAGACTAGAGACAAGGATTGAGAAGATGCAAGAAATGTTTTACAAGGACCTAGGCGAAATAAAAGAGAGTCCATCAATAATGAATAATGCAATAACTGAGATCAAAAGCACTCTGGAGGGAACCAACAGTAGAATAACTGAGGCAGAAGATAGTATAAATGAGGTGGAGGAGAGAGTGGTGGAAATCAATGAAGCAGAGAGGAAAAATAATTGAAATAAATGAGGACAACCTCAAAGACATCTAGAACAAGGATAACACCCCAAATTTGAATCATAGGAGTCCCAGAATAAGAAGGCAAAAAGAAAGGGCATGAGAAAATACTTGAGGAGATAATAGTATAAAACTTCCCTAAAATGGGGAAGGAAATAGCCACCCAAGTTCAAGAAACCCAGAGGGTCCCAAATAGGATAAACCAAAGGTGAAACACCTAAAGACACATATTAATCAAATTAATGAAGATCAAACACAAAGAAAAAATATTAAAAACAGGAAGGGAAAACAACAAATAACACACAAGGGGATTCCAATAAGGATAACAGCTGATCTTTCAATAGAAACTCTTCAGGACAGAAGGGAATGCCAGGACATACTTAAAATCATGAATGAGAAAAACCTACATCACAGTTTATTATATCCAGCATGAATCTCATTCAAATATGAAGGAGAAACCATGAGTTTTACTTACAAGCAAAAGCTGAGAGAATTCAACATCACCAAACCAGCTCTTCAAAAAATGCTAACGGATCTTCTCTAGACAGGAAATACAGAAAAGGTTTATAAACTCGAACCCTAAAAAACAAAGTAAATGGAAATGGGATCATACTTATAAATAATTACCCTAAATATAAATGGGTTGAATGCCCCAACCAAAAGACAAAGACTGGCTAAATGGATACAAAAATAAGACCCCTATATATGCTGTCAATAAGAGACCCACCTTGAAACAAGGAACACATACAGACCAAAAGTGAAGGCCTGGGAAAAGATATTTCATGCAAATGGAGACCAGCAGAAAGCAGGACACACAATACTCATATCAGATAAAATGGACTTTAAAATAAAGGCCGTGAAAAGAGACAAAAGAAGACACTACATAATTATGAAAGGATCAATCCAAGAAGAAGATATAACAATTATAAATATATATGCATCCAACATAGGAGCACTGCCAGAAGCCAGCATGGGAGTTCCCACCCATGACAAGGTCATGCGGGAGAGGCCTGATGGGCAAGGCAAGTCAGGACTCGAGGGGCCCCCAGGATCTGCTTGAGCATCTACCCCAAAACCAGAATCTGTCTGTTTTACTATTTTACGACTTTCACAACTCCTCTGATATTAACGGGGGGCTATCCCTGACCACCTTTCTCTGAAGGAAATCATCTTAGAGCTCTAGTTAATAAGCCTCCTGGGCATAATAGGAGTGTTTCAATCCAAACCCCTCAGATGGCTCTCTAACTTGCCTGACAGGTTTATCCGGACTCCTACAGCTATGCATATGATTGTTTACAGCCTCCCAACTGCAAGAAGCATGGAAAGCTTAAGATATTCAAATAGTATAGAGCCTCTTGGGGAGCTAGAAATTATTAGAATAGAACTAGTAGAAGATTTCATTCTTGAGCTACTGCTTGCTGCCAAGTTTCCATATCCCTTACCCACTGTGTCCCTGGGATTATATTAGTTAATATAGTCGGTATATAGAAAAAATAAGTAGTGGCCTTGGTGTTAACAACTTTAGACCCTTGAAGTAGTAAATTCTTTCCTTGGTACAGCCCACTACACCTTTGCCCTATAGGAATGTAACTTTATCTAGTGCTTTTGGAAAGTGGCTCCAAACTTTAGAAAAATTACTTTTAGAGAAAATAAACTTTCTTGTTAACTAACCTTTATCAGAACAAAGAGTCATAAAATGTTAATAGGCCTCCTGGCCAGAAGATGATGTAAATCACCTAAAGCATTTGTATACGATAAGTTTGCAGAAAAGAAAGCCTGGTCTCGATAAGGGTCAAGGACTGCTGACTTTGCATGACTCTGCATCCCCTATTATCCTCTATGTACAACTTAGGGTATAAAAACTCCTTTTGAAAATTAAGCTATGGGCCTTGCTGATCAGGCTTGGTCTCCCTGTGTCGTTCTTGTTTTCTTTTATCTCCTTTTCTTCTCTGTTATTCCTTCAGGATCACTAATTGGAGTGTGGGGGCCCTCTGAGACCACTTAACTGCCCGGGCTTCTAAGACCCACTCGAGAAGGTGCCTAAGGTGGGGCACCTTCAGCTATTCGAAAGGGCGCCTGTGGCCTCCGCGGTCAGAGCAAGTTCGGTGTCACGAATTTTATTGTCTTTCCATGTAAACCAGTTAGAACAAGCCTCTTTCTCTCCCCTTTTATCTATCCTCTTTTGCTGACACCGTTCTCCTGAGGGAATCCCTGGATCCAACCAGGGCTGGACCCTGGTAGAGCACCACAATATGTAAGGTAAATGCTATCAAGTATGAAAGGGGAAATTAACAGTAATGCAATAATAGTGGGAGACTTTAATGCCCCACTCACAAATATCGATAGATCAACTAAACACAAAATTAGCAAGGAAACACAAACTTTAAATGATACAATGGACCAGTTAGGCCTAATTGATATCTATAGGACATTTCACCCCCAAACAATGAATTTTACCTTTTTCTCAAGTGCACATGGAACATTCTCCAAGATAGATCACATCCTGGGACATAAATCTAGCCTTGGTAAATTCTAAAAAACTGAAATCATTTCAAGCATCTTTTCTGAGCACAATGCGGTAAGATTAGATGTCAACTACAGGGAAAAAAAAAAAAAACTATTAAAAATACAAACATATGGAGACTAAACAGCACCCTTCTGAATAACCAACAAATCACATAATAAGTAAAAATATGCTTAGAAACGAATTAAAATGAAAACACAACAACCCCAAACCTATGGGATTCAGTAAAAGCAGTGCTAAGGAGAAGGTTCATAGCAATACAAGCTTACCTCAAGAAACAAGAGAAAAATCAAATAAATAACCTAACTTTTCACCTAAATGAACTAGAAAAAGAAGAAATGAAGAACGCCAGTGTTAGTAGAAGAAAATAAATCATAAAAATTATGGAAGAAATAAATGAAAAGGAAACAAAAGAGACTATAGAAAAAATCAACAAAACTAAAAGCTGGTTATTTGAAAAGATAAATAAAACAGACAAATAATTGGCCAGACTCATCAAGAAAAAGAGGGAGAAGAATAAAACCAACAAAATTAGAAATGGAAATGGAAAAATCACAACAGACAACACAGAAATGCAAAGGATCATAAGAGACTACTATCAGCAACTATATGACATTAAAGTGGACAACTTGGAAGAAATGGATGAATTCTTAGAAAAGTATAACCTTCCAAAATTGAATGAGAAAGAAACAGAAAATATTAACAGACCAATCACAAGCACAAAAATCAAAACTGTAAACAAAAATCTTCCAACAAACAAAAGCCTGGAACTAGACTGAATTCTACCAAAAATTTAGAGAAGAACTAACACCTAGCCTACCACTTATAAAAGAATGAAACTAGAACACTTTCTAACACCATACACAAAAATAAACTAAAACTGGATTAAGATATAAACGTAAGACCAGAAACTATAAAATTAGCTTCCAATTAAGATACATTAATTAAAAAAATAGTAGTTAGAAACCTAAATTCCCAATTTAAATTATAAAACTGAATGTTAGGGACAAAAAAAAAAATGTGTCAGTTCAGTTCAGTTCAGTTCAGTTCAGTCACTCAGTCGTGTCCGACTCTTTGAGACCCCATGAATCGGAGCATGCCAGGCCTCCCTGTCCATCACTAACTCCCGGAATTCAACCAGACTAAAGTCCATCAAGTCAGTGATGCCATCCAGCCATCTCATCCTCTGTCATCCCCTTCTTCTCCTGCCCCAATCCCTCCCAGTATCAGAATCTTTTCCAATGAGTCAACTCTTCGCATGAGGTGGCCAAAGTACTGGAGATTCAGCTTTAGCATCATTCCTTCCAAAGAAATCCCAGGGCTGATTTCCTTCAGAATGGACTGGTTGGATTTCCTTGCAGTCCAAGGGACTCTCAAGAGTCTTCTCCAACACCACAGTTCAAAAGCATCAATTCTTCGGTGCTCAGCCTTCTTCACAGTCCAACTCTCACATCCATACATGACAACAGGAAAAACCATAGCTTTGACTAGACAAACCTTTGTTGGCAAAGTAATGTCTCTGCTTTTGAATATGCTATCTAGGTTGGTCATAACTTTCCTTCCAAGGAGTAAGTGTCTTTTAATTTCATGGCTGCAGTCACCATCTGTAGTGATTTTGGAGCCCAGAAAAATAAAGTCTGACACCGTTTCCACTGTTTCCCCATCTACTTCCCATGAAGTGATGGGACCCGATGCCATGATCTTCATTTTCTGAATGTTGAGCTTTAAGCCAACTTTTTCACTCTCCACTTTAACTTTCAGCGAACTAAAATGAACTGGAATGGGTGAATTTAACTCAGATGACCATTATATCTACTACTGTGGTCAGGAATCACTCAGAAGACATGGAGTGGCCATCATGGTCAAGAAAAGAATCCGAAATGCAGTTCTTGGATGCAATCTCAAAAATGACAGAATGATCTCTGTTCGTTTCCAAGGCAAACCATTCAATATCAGAGTAATCCAAGTCTATGCCCCAACCAATAATGCTGAGGAAGCTGAAGTTGAATGATTCTATGAAGACCTACAAGACCTTTTAGAACTAACACTCAAAAAAGATGTCCTTTTCATTTTAGGGGAGTGGAATTCAAAAGTAGGAAGTCAAGAAACACCTGGAGTAACAGGCAAATTTGGCCTTGGAATAAGGAATGAAGCAGGGCAAAGACTAATAGAGTTTTGCCAGGAAAATGCACTGGTCATAACAAACACCCTCTTCCAACAACACAAGAGAAGACTCTATACATGGACATCACCAGATGGTCAACATTGAAATCAGATTGATTATATTCTTTGTAGCCAAAGATGGAGAAGCTCTATACAGTCAGCAAAAACAAGACCAGGAGCTGACTGTGGCTCAGATCATGAACTCCTTATTACCAAATTCAGACTTAAAGTGAAGAAAGTAGGGAAAACCACTAGACCATTCACATATGACTTAAATCAAATCCTTTATGATTATACAGTGGAAGTGAGAAATAGATTTAAGGGCCTAGATCTGATAGATAGAGTCCCTGATGAACTATGGAATGAGGTTCTTGACATTGTACAGGAGCCAGGGATCAAGACCATCTCCATGGAAAAGAAACGCAAAAAGAAAAAAAAAAATGTGTCAAGGCCACTGTAAATGCTTCCTTTCTTGACTGCGTGAAGCCAATACTAGTAGTGGGTTTGAGGCCTGTGAGCTGCTCTGAAAAAAATTTTATTTCATTGCTTTTCTAAGGACTTCATTTTCAATTGCCAACTGTGGCAGCTCCTTATTTTAACTGAACAATGTCAATATTTAAGTAATAAGGATTTGTTTTAATTTTTTCTTCTAATTTAAGAACTATGCATTTAAACAATAAGTCCCTCTGCAGATAGCACACCAAATAAGATTACAAAATAATCAGAAAAAGAAAAACAAGAAGAAATAAATGCAAACATTAGCCTCTACTTATAAAACTAACAATTAGCTAATGTAGAACACTACTATTTTTAGAAGGTTGACTCTACCTTGGAATGGATTCAAGGTGAAAAATAGAG
Organism: Bubalus kerabau; assembly: GCF_029407905.1. Classification (NCBI taxonomy): domain Eukaryota; kingdom Metazoa; phylum Chordata; class Mammalia; order Artiodactyla; family Bovidae; genus Bubalus; species Bubalus kerabau. The sequence continues at coordinate 52,944,938 of NC_073647.1, read as the reverse complement.
CTAATTTGAAAGCAGAAAACAGCCTACTGTAATCAAATGTTTACTAGGTTTCATGTAGATTTTATGCATTATTTTATTTTAGCAAACGTTGAGAGTTTGGCCTCATCCCTATTTTACATTTCCAGTTTTCTTCAGTGTTAGACATATCTAAGTTTATTATCCATCTACTACTCTTCTAATAGAAATTTGGCAAACTGGAAATTTGGTTGAGATAAAAGTCACTATAGATAAAATCTTTTGGGTTTCAGAAAGAAAAAGAGATTTCAAATATGTTTATAAAATTTAAAAGTTCCGGTTTTCAAGTTTAATTAAACAGCGTTCCCAATCCAACCTTCTTATTGTGCCATATTTCAACCTCAACAGAAGAGCAAAACATGAGAGAATATTTAAAATCAGAGAAAAGTATGCAAAGTTAGGTCATAATGGAGAGTTGAATAGTTTATAGGGAACAGGGAGCACAAAAAAGAAAAGTTACTATAGTTACCTGCATGTTGAAAAACAGGGTGAGGATCCTTCGTTTTCTTTGTGGAGAGAAAGCCCTATTTTGTTTCAGACAGGGTAGGAGTTACAGGTTTGCATTTGGTTTTGCTTTGTTTTAAATCTTTTTTTATTGTGATAAAATACAAATAACATAACATTTACCATTTTAAGTGTACAATTCAGTGACATTGAGTACATTTGCATTGTTGTACAATCATCACAATAATTCATATCTAGAAATTTTTCATCTTCCCAAACCAGAACCCCATACCAATTAAAAAATAACTTCTCATTCTTCTCCCTCCCCTCTACGTGGTGCTTGGCAAACACCATTCCACTTTCATCTCTATTAATTTCACTATTCTAGGTACCTCATTTAAGTAGAAGTGCTTTTATGAATTTGTTATTTTATGAATGGCTTACTTCACTTAGCTAATGTTTTCAAAATACCTCCATGTTGTACCATGTGTCAAAATTTAGTTCCTTTTTAAGGATGAAAATGCCAAACTGGATGAAGCACAAGCTGGAATCAAGATTACAGGGAGAAATACCAATAACCTCACATATGCAGATGACACCACCCTTATGGCAGAAAGTGAAGAGGAACTAAAAAGCCTGTTGATCAAAGTGAAAGAGGAAAGTGAAAAATTTGGCTTAAAACTCAACATTCAAAAAATGAAGATCACAGCATCCAGTCCATCACTTCATGGCAAATAGATGGGGAAACAATGGAAACAGTGACAGACTATTTTCTTGGACTCCAAAATTACTGAAGATGGTGACTGCAGCCATGAATTAAAAGATACTTGCTCCTTGGAAGAAAATCTATGACTAACCTACAGAGCATATTAAAAAGCAGAGACATTATTTTATTGACAAAGGTCAGTCTAGTAAAGCTATGGTTTTTCCAGTAGTCATGTATGGATGTGAGAGTCGGATCATAAAGAAAGCTGAGGACAGAAGAGTTGATGCTTCTGAACTGTGGTGTTGGAGAAGACTCTTGAGCGTCTCTTGGACAGATAGGAGATCAAACCAGTCAATCCAAAAGGAAATCAGTACTGAATAGTCATTGGAGGGTCTGATGTTGAAGCTGACACTCCAATACTTTGGCCACCTGATGCAAAGAGCTGACTCATTCATTGGAAAAGATCCTGATGCTGGGAAAGATTGAAGGCAGGAGGAGAAGGGGACAACAGAGGATGAGACTGTCGGATGGCATCACCAACTTGATGGACAAGAGTTTTTGCAAGCTCCTGGAGTTGGTGATGGACAGGGAAGCCTGGCATGCTGGAGTCCATGGGGTGGCAAGGAGTCAGATATGACTGAGCCACTGAACTTACTGAACTGAATATTCCACTGTGTGTATATACCACATTTGGTTTCTCCATTCATCCACTGAAAGACAATTGGGTTTTTCCACCTTTGGGCTATTATAAAAGTACTGCTATAAGCATAAACATGAGTGTACAAGCATCTATTCAGTCTTTGCCTTCAATTATATTGAATATATACCCAGAAGTGAAATTCCTGGGTCATAAAGCAATTCTGCTTTAATTTTTCCAGCCCTGAAATTTTCTCTGTTGAGAGGTTTATGATTATTGACTCAATTTCCTTATTAGTTGTAGGAGTATAAAGATTTTCTGTTTCTTTATGATGTAATTTGGAAGGCAGTGTATTTCTAGGCATTTGTCCATTTTATTTAGGTTATCCAATACATTGGTGTCATCAATTGTTAATGCTATTCTCCTTATAATTCTTTTTTAAAATATCATTAGTAATGTTCTATCTTTCACTTTTGCTTTTAATTATTAGAAGCTGCTTTTTTCCTAGTCAAACTTGCCAAAGGTTTGTCAATTTTGTTGATATTTTTTTAAAAAACAACTTTTGGTTTCATGGATATTCTCTGTTGTTTTTCTATTCTCTGTCTTACTTATCTCTTTTCTGATCTTTATTGTGTCTTTTATTTTAGTTTGTTCTCCTTTTTCTTCTTCTTGATGGAGAAAGGTAGATTGTTAATGTGAGATTATTTTTCTTTTTTAATGCAAGTATTAATAGGTATAAATTTACCTTTTATACTGTTTGCACTGCATCCCATAAGTTTTGGTACATAGTGTTTTCATTTCCATTTATCTCCATTTATCGCAAGATTTCTTCTTTGTGATTTCTTCTTTGACCCATTGGTTATTTTAGAATTTTCTCTATATTGCAAATTTCCCTTGCTGTTGATTTGAGTTTCATTTCATTGTGATTTAAAAAGTTGCTTTGCATTATTTTAATCTTTTTTTTTTTTTTTTTAATAAGACTTGTCTTGTGGCCTAACATGTCATCTTTCCTGGGAAATGTTCCCTATGGTCCTGAAAAAATGTTTTCCACTGTTGTTGGGTGGAGTGTTCTGTATGTTTCTCTTAGGTTCAGTTTTCTGTAGTGTAGTTCAAGTTCTCTCTTTCTATATTGGTCTGGTCATTTCAGGTTTGAGTTTATTTTTTAATTTCGTGCTCATATTAGCTAGTTTGTTAAGGTACATTTTTATATATTTTAACCAAGGAATACAGAGCATTACTAACAAAGTATTCACATCTTTAAAATTATCAATTTTCATTATTAGTTGTGCAGTTCTGAATTATCATCTAGTGTTAGTTTTCTACATTTATTTATACAGAGTTTTCTCTTTAATAACATATTCAACCTCACGTTGAACAAAATGCCACATTTGGTTTCTATATTGTCTTTCTCTCTCTCTTTGTCCAGAAAAACTTCCTTCCAAACAGTCATAAAAGCTCTGCTTCTGCATCACTCAGACAACTCGATACCTACTACCTTAGAAACTGGAATGCAAGCTTTCTGAATAATAAATGAGTGCATTGCTTTGTATTTAAATGAAATTGATGTGCAAAGACAACATTTTACTGTTGTTTTTAGAGAGGGTTTTGGTATCAGGGCGTAGAAATATGCCTTTTCCCAATTGGGAGCAGCTTTCACTCTACTGTGATCCAAATGATTGCTACATACATAACTTATGAAATATCGACAAGAAGTCAAAACTTATTTATATCAATCTTACAAATAATTTAAAAAAGAAAACTACTACCATTGCTATCAACTTTGTTTTGTTTCATAATTTTTTTTTGAAAAAGGAAATTATGTATACCTGTGGCGGATTCATTTTGATATTTGGCAAAACTAATACAGTTATGTAAAGTTTAAAAATAAAATAAAATTTAAAAAAAAAAAAGGAAATTCGTATTCATTTATGTTGGTTAAATGTTGTCCTGGATAAGTGCATCTAAAAAGCAAGAAATGTTTAGTGTGGTGTCTAGTTTGAAAGTACTGTGTCATTCAATGGCTTTTCACTGTATTAGTAACATGCAAGTATGTGTCAGCTCTTCCTCTAGGTAGGTTCCACTTTAAAAGTTTTTGAGTAGCAAAGGTGTGATAATAAGGTAAAAGAAAGTTAATATGTTTAAGAGGTGTTACAGAGTGGACTGTATCCCCTCAAAGTTCATATATTGGAGCTGTAACCCTTAACATGAGTGTATTTGAAGATTTATGAGATCATAAGGGTAAGGTCTTATTTCAATAGGACTTGTGTCCTTATAAGAAGAGGAAGAGACACCAGAGATCTTTCTCTCCATGTATGCACAGAAAATAGACTATGGGAGGCTACAAGAAGACTGTCATCTACAAATATCATTTATCACTTCAATGTAAAATTTTTAAAAAATGGTACAAATGAACTTAAATAAGTTCATTTAAAAGCAGAAATAGAGTTACAGACATAGAAAAGAAACTTATGATTACCAGGGGGAGAGTGGGGGAGGGATAAATTGGGAGGTTGGGATTGACATATATATACCACAATATATAAAATAGATAACTAATAAGGATCTACTGTGAGGCTTCCTAGGTGGCTCAGTGGGTAAAGAATCCACCTGAAATTCAGGAGACACAGGAAAATCGGGTTTGATTCCTGAGTCAGGAAGATCTCCTGGAGGATGGCATGGCACTGCACTCCAATTTTCTTGCTTGGAAAATCCCATGGACACAGTAGCCTAGAAGGCTACAGTCAATAGGGTCTCAGTTAGACATGACTGAAGTGAATGAGCATAAGGACTTAGTGTAGGAGAGAGGGAAATCTATTTGATACTCTATAATGATCTATATGGAAAAAGAAATTTAAAAAGGGTAGATATATGTATATGTATAACTGATTCACTTTGCTGTACAGAAAGTAGTATAATATAGTAAATCAACTATACTCCAATCATTTTTTAATTAAAAAAAAATAAAAACAGTACTCAGGGGGGAGAAAAAGAAAGTTGTCATCTATAATCCAGAAAGAGACTTGTTGCCAGAAACCAACCCTGTGAAGTACCTTGATCTTGAACTTCTATCCTCCAGAACATTGAAAAAATAAATTCTTATTGTTTAAACCACTTAATGTGTGGTATTTTGTTATGGCAGCCCTAGCAGCAGGCTTTCTGCTGGCTATGTGTGGCACCATTATCAACATTTTGGGGATTTATTGAGGATTTTTTGCTGAGTATTTATGTAATCTGCTGTTAAGTGCACCCTTATTAAAATTACCAAATCAACAACAACAAAAAATTATTCAGTTGGCTGATGGTGGGCAGATGTGACTATAATAGATTGATTTCAAATATTATTATTTTCAGTATCATCTCTGGGGAAACAAAAAAAATAGTGTCACTGAATTATATTCATTGCAATCATGGGTAACTTAAGAGGGCTGAGAAACTGTCATTTTTCTAAGTTTATCTCAGTTCTACATCATCTTATTTTCATCTCAAATTCACTAGAATAAGTAGTCAATGTAGCATTTTCATTTTATTGCTCTTTGATCAAAGATTATTATGACTTTTAGCATAAGGGTTATTCTAGTAAAGTGGAAGATAGGGCAGATAGAGGTCAGAACATAAGGATGGTTGTCCTGATCTTGACAGTAAGATGTTTTGTGAGCCAGGGAATATCATTTAATATTCCTAAACCTCATTTCATCATCTGAAAAATGGGGATTGGTGGGTAAACAAGATAATCCCTAAGGATTTCCCCAGTTCTGACAATATATTATCTGAAGATTAATATTCTTCCTACATAATATGCTCTCTTTATTTTGTCTGAAGGGAATTACAGCAGTAATAAACACATATAACATAGATATAGACATTGTAACATGTTTCTGTATTAGATGGTTCTTCTCTAGTATCACAAATGCATATCAATTAAAACAAATCATATATCTAATCAGCATTTATCAACTTAATAAACTCCAGTGAATTTGAGTCAGTTTCTGTTTATGCCTAATACGTTGCACTTAAAAGCTTTCAATGATAATAAGATCATCATTTTCATATATTATTTTATAGATTATATTCTCTAAATGAATACAGTGAAACCTTTCAGTAAACACAAGTTTTAGTTAATTGTTTTAGTCAACATTGAGTCCAGAGTTAAGCTGGGAAACATAAAGAAAGGATCTTGCAAAATATCTGATTAATATAATCAGTTTAACTAGCCAACCAGCATGAATGATCATGGGTCAATATAGTTTAAATAAGACACAGCATAAAATACTGTTTTTGTGATTTGCCTTTAAATATTCTCCCTGTTTGTTTTCCCTAAACATCATTGCTGAGAAAATTTCTCATTCCACTGGGAACTGAGAGTTCTCATGCTCTTAACATAAAATATCTCTGTCATTTAAAACTCATGTTGTATTGTAATAAATATCTGAATGCTTTTAAGCACTGTTTATCTTGTAAGGCATGATTTTAAAACACTAGTATTAATGACAGTACAAGGGATCGTCTTGGGTTGTAATTACAAACTTTAGTGTTAGTTGTTTTCATGTGAGGGAAAAGCAGATTCGCCATATGATAATACTATGTAAAAATAATCTTTAAAAAATGAGACTTAAATTTTACTTTTTAAAAGGTTTGAAATATCTCAGTTCTTAAACATTTGAGGGGCCTGAGAAACATTTAAACACATGTTTATAGGTGCCAAACCAATGCAAATTTGTTCATAGTTAGAAACAGAAAGTAGGACCTGTACACCAGACATTTGTCAGATAGTGTTTCTTTAAATGAAATGGAAATATATATTGCCAAGGTTGTTCCTTTTGTTCAGATTTATATCACTTAAGGGTTCTGTAGGATACTATATAAATGATCAACTTAGAGGAGGAGATATAAAAATCCACTGAATTTTAGAATACTATATAGAAATGCTGAAATTCTATAAAGGTCTCCTCTTCCTGAAATTATTGTCAAGCATTTGCTTTGCAACACTATTATCTTCCTCTGTTCCATTTTATTATTCTATTATCTATTAGTGAAATTTTGGGGTTCATTTTCATCCATTGAAATTCATTGAAATTATATTGTGCATAATTTTTATCTTCTTCTCTATGTTTTCTTGGGCAATATTATCTATTCAAATGACACATCTCTACCTTCAAGCTCCAATTCTCCCAGAACTCAAGACCTCTATTTTAGTTGCCTTCAGAATATCTTCATTGTGATGTCCTACAGTTCCATCAGTTTAATGTCTCCAAAACCATACCCATCACCTCTGCCTCAAATTTTTTCCTCCCTCTATATATCTTACTTGTGTTGAAATCAGAATCTAGTTAGAAACTATCATTCCATCATTAAATTTTTACTTGTCTTATATTCAATGTCCATATTCAATCAATTTTTAACTTTATATCTCTTATATTTCTTTTAAATGTATTCTTTACCTGCTTTTATATTAGAGTCGTGATATAGGCTCTTAAGAACTTCAATATGTAGATCTGTGCTTAGCTTACACCAATACTTGTCCATATGGAGGCTAAAATTGTTTTCTTTCTCTCTCTCTCTTTTTTTTTTTTTTTAACCCAAATTTGATCATATCACTCAGGATCTTAGAGGGTGCCAAAGTGCTACATGACAAAAGGATAATTTTTAATTCTGTATGCCATACAAAGCCCCTCACCATCTATGGTAACCTCATATCTTAAAGCTGTATCCTATGTAAAACAAAACAAAAAGTGTTCCTTCTAATAAACTCTGACTTTATACTCCATCTTAAAATTATAGAGTGAAAAGGGACTTCTAGCAGGACATCTGAGGAACTCCACAGAGTTGCTCCCCACTGAAACTGGTAAAAATTGTATAAGAATAGCCATTTAAAGTCTTTGGAAATGGACCTAAGTCATCCAAACAAATTAAGAAATACTTATTCAAGAATATCTACTAGAATTCAGTCAAAAACAGCAGGGGTCTATAGTATCTGAATAAAAGCATATATCTTTCATTTCTTTCTCTCTTCCAAGTGATTGCAACAGAGAGATAGGGGCTCCCTGCTTCCACCTCGCATATGGGATGGAGGCTGAACTTGGGGCTAGACTCATCTGAGAATATTGCTCAGTCGCTTTAGTCCTGTCTGACCCCATGGACTGTAGCCTGCTAGGCTCCTCTGTTCATGGGATTCTCCAGGCAAGAATACTGGAATGGGTTGCCATAACCTTCTCCAGAAGATCTTCCCAACCCAGGGATCACACCTGAATTTCTTACATCTCCTGCATTGGCAGGCCAGTTCTTTACTGCTAGCGCCACCTGGGGTCCAAATCTAACCTACCGAGGTTTGTGAGGTAATAAGTCTTCCATGCCCAGAGAGAAAGACTGAGAAGATTTGAAATTACTGTGACTGCCCATATCTTCTTTTACCAAGCCCTCAGCAACTAAACCAAGATTATCACTCAGAGAGAAGTACACCAATCCAGGATCAGATGACTTCACTGTTTAATTCTATTGAACATTTAAAAGAGGATCAGGATTAATTCTTCACAAACACATCCTCCCAAAATGGAAGAACCAGTGAATGCTCCCTAACTCTCTAACTCCCTAATCAGAGGACAATATTTCTCTGATTCTCAAACCAGATGAAAAATATCACAAGAAAACTACAGGCGTATTTCTTATGACTATGGACATGAAAATTCTAACATATATATATATATATATACACACACACACACACTAGAAAATACAAAATTTCTGAAAAAAATGCTAGATAACAAATACAGAAACATATGAAAATAATTATACATAGCCAAGTGGGATTTAACCTAGGAATGCAAGGATGATTCAACATACAAAAAATAATCATATACCACATCAGTAGAAGATATAAATCCACATTATAATTTAAATAGATGTGGAAAACATGCTTGATAAATCCAACACCTTTTAATGGAAAAATACTCAACAAACTAGGAGTAGAAGGAAACTTCCTTGATCTAATAAAGATCATTTATGAAAAACCTACAGATAACATTATAACTGATACAAAAAAATTGGTTTCTTTCTCACTAAGACCAGGAACATAACAATGCTGTCCACTTTTGCCACTTTTATTCAACATTGTTCTAGAGATCCTTGCCAGAACGGTTATGCAAAAAATATAAAAATAAACAAATGAAATACATATCAATTGGAAAGGGAGAAATAAACTACTTATATTTGTAAATGACATGATCTTGTATATATAAAATCTTATGTAATCCACTGAAAAATAATCAGAACTCATAAAATTCAGAAGGTTTCAGCATACAAGATCAATATATAAAAATCAGTTGCATTCATCATTTATTTTATTTTTTTGTTTTTAGATATGACAGATGTAACCAACACCATATATTTTACTTTTGGACTGATTATCATTTTTATGCTTTCTCAGTTCTATAATTGCTTGCAGTTCAGTGTTTATTTTACAATTTTACTTATAAAAATATTTTACATTTGTCCTTTGTAAAATGTAAGGTATTTTTCATGTTTATTTTCTCTATATTTTTGGTATCACTACAAGTTTTCTTAATAATTCATGAAATAGCAGTTGTCTATTTATTCTAATTAATTCACAAAACAAGAGATGACTTCCTTTTAGGTAGTTACCATTTTGGCTTGTAGAGACTAGTTTAAAATAGCTGAATGAGAAATAGAAAACTTCAAAACTTCTTTGACTCAACAAACTTTTACAATGTGAGATGCTTCATCCTACACAACTCAAGACCAAAATAGCATCGTGCTTACTGAAAATGGCAGGCATATATTTCTATAGGGCTGTGAATCTAATAATTACTATTTATCTTTATGTATTGTCACACAGTCTGACAGGATGCTCTTGTTCTACAACTGAAAACACCAAGGTATTCTGATTAGAACTAGCACATAGAACTTGTAGAAAATTAGTTAATAAAAAATTTCTCCTTGCAGTCATTGTGGGTCTACTTGTTTTTCCATAAGACCACAGCTCCTAAAATGTATAAACAAAAATTATTTCATATGCATCCATTCCTATGAAGTGTTGAAATGTTGGAGAAGCCATGTCCTTAACTAATGGGCATATTTTCTAAGAAGGGGAGATTATTAAGCAGACTGGAGTAAAAGCCTTTGAAACTGCTAGAGTTGCTACTACAGCAGAATTCTCTAATACTTTAACATATGATTAAAATTGTTATATTTATTTTAGAATTGTTTTAGACTTGCAGATAAGTTGTAAATGTAATACTGATAGTTCCCCTACTCTATACACATTTTTCTCTCTTACATTGCTATGATACATTTTGCCACAACTAATAAACCAATCTTCATGAAGAAAAATTCATGACTCAGTAGCCATAATGGTGTGATCACTCACCTAGAGCCAGAAATCCTGGAATGTGAAGTCAAGTGGGCCATAGGAAGCATCACTACAAACGAAGCTAGTGGAGGTGATGGAATTCAAGTTGAGCTATTTCAAATCTTAAAAGACGATATTGTTAAAGTACTGCACTCAGTACTACACCTAATTTGGAAAACTCAGCAGTGGGCACAGGACTGGAAAGAGTCAGTTGTCATTCCAATCTCAAAGAAAGGCAATGCCAAAGAATGTTCACACTGCTGTACACTTGCATTCATCTCACACACTAGCAAGGTAATGTTCAAAATTCTCCAAGACAGGCTTCAACAGTATGTAAACTGTGAAATTCCAGATGTTCAAGCTGAATGTAGTAAAGGCAGAGGAACCAGAGATCTAAATGTCAACATCCTTTGGGTCATTAAAAAAGCAAGAGAGTTCCAGAAAATATCTACTTCTGCTTTATTGACTATGCCAAAGCCTTTGACTGTGTGGATCACAACAAACTTGTGGAACATTCTTCAAGAAATGGAAATACCAGACCACCTTACCTGCCTCCTGAGAAATCTGTATGCAGGTCAAGAAGCAACAGTTAGAACCAGACATGGAAAAACAGACTGGTTCCAAATTGGGAAAGGAGTATATCAAGGCTGTATATTGTCACCTTACTTATTTAACTTGTATGCAGAATACATCACACAAAGTGCCAAGCTGGATGAAGCACAAGCTGGAGTCAAGGTTGCTGGGAGAGATATCGATAACCTCAGATACGCAGATGACACCACCCTTATGGCAGAAAGTGAAGAGGAACTAAAAAGCCTCTTGATGAAGGTGAAAGAGGAAAGTGGAAAAAAGTTGGCTTAAAATCCAACATGGAAAAAACTAAGATCATAGAATCCGGTCCCATCACTTCATGGCAAATCAATGGGGAATCAATGGAAACAATGAGAAACTTTATTTTCTTGGGCTCCAAAATCACTGTAGATGGTGACTACATCCATGAAATTAACAGATACTTTCTCCTTGGAAGAAAAGCTATGACCAACCTAGACAGCATATTAAAAATCAGAGACATTACTTTTCTGACAAAGGTCCATCTAGTCAAGGCTATGGTTTTTCCAGTAGTCATGTATGGATGTGAGAGTTTGACCATAAAGAAAGCTGAGCACTGAAGAATTGATGCTTTTGAACTGTGGTGTTGGAGAAGACTCTTGAGAGTCCCTCGGACTACAAGGAGATCAAACCAGTCAATCCTAAAGGAAATAAGTCCTGAATATTCATTGGAAGGACTGATGCTTAAGCTGAAACTCCAATACTTTGGCCACCTGATGCAAAGAACTGTCATGGGAAAAGACCCTGATGCTGGGAAAGACTGAAAGCAGGAACAGAAGGGGCCGACAGAGGATGAGATGGTTTTATGATATCACCAACATGATGGACATGAGTTTGCACAAGCTCCGGGAGTTGGTGATGGACAGGGAAGCCTGGTGTGCTGCAGTCCATGCAGTTGCAAAGAATAAGACACGACTGTACTGACTGAATGAATGAACCAATACACTATTATTAACTAAGCTATGCTTTATTTGAATTTACTTAGTTTTTACCTGATGTCTTTTTCTTTCCCAAGATCTCCTCCTGGATTTTGTATTGCATTTGGTCATCGTGTTTCCTTAGAGTTCCCCTGCTATAACAGGTTGTCAGACTTTGTTTTTGATGATGTTGATGATTTTGAGGATTACTGGTTAGGTATTTTGTAGAACCTCCTTCAATTTGGCAAAAACTTAGTGCTTTAAAATTCATATTTCATAGCAGAAGACACATAATGTGCTTCTACATGCCAGCATAGCTTTTGAGAATGTGTTTTAGTTTTAAGTTCAAAGGAAACAAGATAAGTGATATAAAACTTCAATTTTCAATTCTAGTCCTAGATATGTCAACATTAACTGAATAGACACAGGTTCCTAAAGAAGTAAAACCTGGACCTTTTATTTTTTTAATTGTATTTGATTTGCATGAAACTGCCATATCAAGTATCTTCTCATTAGGAGGTTACATTCATTTCTTCTTTATCTGCTTTTTATTTGTCCCTTTTACAACATGTTTGAAAAATTGTTTTCTTGGCATAAAGATATCTTATGCTTAGAAATATAATTAGAACTACATAAGAAAGTGAAAAATTCTGACCAAAATTCCCAACTTCTTAGAACTTATTTTTATACCTTTGACATATTAAGAGAAATAGACAAATCACAATGAGAATAAACAAAAGCACTGATTTAGTCCCCAGATGACTTTCAAGTTATGTTCTTTAATCATAGGGGATTCATCTCAGTGTCCTATACTTTTTACATGTAATCTACCACAGTGTACCCTGTTTTGTTTGGCCATGTTAACTCTGATCAGATCAGATCAGTCCCTCACTCGTGTCCGACTCTTTGCAGCCCCATGAATCGCAGCACGCCAGGCCTCCGTGTCCGTCACCAACTCCCGGAGTTCACTGAGACTCACGTCCATCGAGTCTGTGATGCCATCCAGCCATCTCATCCTCTGTAGTCTCCTTCTCCTCTTGCCCCCAATCCCTCCCAGCATCAGAGTCTTTTCTAATGAGTCAACTCCTCGCATGAGGTGGCCAAAGTACTGGAGATTCAGCTTTAGCATCATTCCTTCCAAAGAAATCCCAGGGCTGATTTCCTTCAGAATAGACAGGTTGGATCTTTTTACAGTCCAAGGGACTCTCAAGAGTCTTCTCCAATACCACAGTTCAAAAGCATCAATTCTTCGGCGCTCAGCCTTCTTCACAGTCCAACTCTCACATCCATACATGACCACAGGAAAAACCATAGCCTTGACTGGATAGACCTTTCTTGGCAAAGTAATGTCTCTGCTTTTGAATATGCTATCTAGGTTGGTCATAACTTTCCTTCCAAGGAGTAAGCATCTTTTAATTTCATGGCTGCAGTCACCATCTGCACTGATTTTGGAGCCCAGAAAAATAAAGTCTGACACTGTTTCCACTGTTTCCCCATCTATTTCCCATGAAGCGATGGGACCGGATGCCATGATCTTCATTTTCTGAATGTTGAGCTTTAAGCCAACTTTTTCACTCTCCACTTTCACTTTCATCAAGAGGCTTTTTAGTTCCTCTTCACTTTCTGCCATAAGGGTGGTGTCATCTGCATATCTGAGGTTATTGATATTTTTCCCGGCAATCTTGATTCCAGCTTGTGTTTCTTCCAGTAGAGCTCTGATACCAACAACTATTTTAACATATTTAACATTTAATATTTAACTATTTTAACATATTTAACATATTCAACTCTGATACCAACAGTATTTTAACATATTTAACAACACTATTTTAATTCACTTACAATAAATATATATTATGTTATATTCAATATATTTATAATGATTTTTAATGACTAGCCTAATGCATCAACAAATGAGTAGATGTTTATTTTTGTTTATTTTATGTAAGCATTTTTGTCACTAAGATGAATAATTCCAGTTTTACTGATTTAGGCTTATTATATATAAAATGGTAGCTGGAGCATTGGGGTATATTCCTTTTCATTCAACAATTGATTCACAGTATAAATATTTTAGAGCAAGTGTGACAAAGCATTTCATCAATTAATTAATTAATTAATAAGATGGAATTCTAAACATAGAACAAAATGAGTTAATTTATTTTATTTTCATTTCCACATTTCCAAAATAAGCATCATATCTTCCCTTGTATATCTAGTGAAGGGAGTAAAAACAGGTGAATTAGAGGGCTCTGAAATCCTTAGAACAAATACATACTTAATACATACATATATAATGGAAACAAACTATTTACTGTATTATTTATTGCTGGGGTCCAGCCCCGGCTGATCCAGGGAGTTTGAAGCGGAGACAGCGTCAGTGAGGATCAGGATACAATAGCTTCAATTAGATATTAATCAGAGATGTAAAGAGTAATAGAATGAGGATAGCTCAGTAGGAAAATTCAGTGGAGAAAAGAAGCTGAGTAGCTTGGTTTATGCCAGAGACCAATAAAACTTCAAGACAAGAAGTTTGCACCACTTACGTAGGCCGCAGGCGTCCTTCCATTCTCCCAAAGGAGAGGAGACACTGAGGCCTCCCCGGTCGGATCTTAGAAGCCCAGGCATAATTAGTAAGCATGGCGGGTTCTGCGCTCCAGATGGAGACTCAGCCACGGTTTGAGAGAGAGAGAGACATGGGAAGACCAGTTTTTCGAGGAACTGATCCCATTTTTTATTTTCCAGGGTCTGTTTTATACACTGAGATGTTATGCAAAAGTCATGCAGGGACAGCAGTCCTGACTTTTATTAAAGTCAGGTGCTTTGTACAAATGTATACAGAGGTCTTAGGGGTGTTACATCATCTTCTGGCCAGGGGGGCCTGCTGACAATTTATGACCCTCTCCTTGTGACAGCAGTCAGTCAACCAGAACACTTATTTCTCCAGGGGTGATTATTCTTAAAACAGATGCCACCTTCCGAAGGTACCAGATAAAGTTACATTCCTATAGGGTGAGGGTATAGTGGGTTTTAATTAAGGAAAGAATTTGCTTAGCCTAAGGTCTAACGTGGTTTATATCAAAGGTTAATACTTATTTCTTCTATGTATTCATTAATGTGTTTAAGGGCAGGGGATGTGGAGACTTAGCAGCAAACATTGGCTCAACAAATGAAAGACCCTGCACCAATACAATTTCTAATCAGCCCACTATACTTATATTAATAGTTTTCTAACTTCTCTAAGGAACCTATTTTTAGAAGGTTTAAAGCATCTCATGCCTCTAACAGTTGGGAGGCTGTGAGCAATCACATGTGGCTGGATAAGCCTGTCAGGCAGGCTAGAGAACCTTCAGAGGAGTTTGTAGGTTGAAACACTCCTATCACGCCCAGGAATTATTATTAACTGGAGCTCTAAGTTAACTCCTTCTCCAAAAGAAGTGGTGGGGGACAGCCGCCCATAAAGGCAGAGGTGTAGGTGAAAGCACAAAGTAGTAAAGTAGGCAGACTGGTTTTGGGGGTAGATGCTCGAGAATTTCCAGGGGGACTCCTGAGGCTCCATCCTGCCTTTGCGTATGTCGAGCCTCCTTCCTCATGACCTTTGCCACAGGCGGAGTGCCTCATGCTGGCCCCAACAATTTATTGTAACTAGAATATAAATAGAGTAAAGTTTACAAAGGTGATTGCATCCATTATTATTCCAAAGTAACTAATTACATTTTATTCAGTGTTGCATTAAAGTTTACTTTTTGTCACACTGGAACATTGCATTTAAATGAAAAAATGTGTTGTATGCCACTCACCACACACAGCTTTTCTTAAACTTGGCATCAAAAACGGCATTGTGATATCACTGAGATCTGCCTACTACTTTATTGTTCTCTTCACTTTATTTTCCATAGAAGAAACTTTCATGTAATGAAATCTCAGCTGGTGCACACTCATGGTCAATTATAGCTTGTGTGTGTGTGTGTGTGTGTGTTAGTCGCTTAGTCATGTCTGGTTCAATTATAGCTTGAGTCATTGTTAACCCACTTAAGAACACTGAGAAATCCAAAAGATGCTTTGAGAAATTCATAGACTATAACATATAGTACATATTTAATTTTTTTCATGTCAGCTCAACTTTTCCTAGGCACAAAGACATAATTTTGTTCCTTTTTGAGAATTTTTAGCTGTGAGACATGATAACCATGACAGGAAACCCTACAGTTGTTCACAGAACCTTAAAGGAAATGAACATTTTAATTTTATTAGCTTTCAAAGATTGTTTGGTAGTGGTTAATGAAGACACAGCAGAGAAATTCACTGGCTATAATTGTAATATTGGACAGTTTAACCAATAAAGTCTCACATTCATCAGCATTTACCAAGCATTTTCTCTTCACTTTCAAGGGATACATTTAAATATCTCTGCACAGATGCCCACATGTACAACATGACAACTGCCTTTGGCAAAAGGCTTTTTGTTTTGCTGAATGGTTCCATTATGATATTATTTCTCTGGCTGTGGTTGATTCCTGAAACGAATATGATTCTTTCTTGGTATTAACAGGCAAACTTTTCCTTGTTAATTACTCTTAGTTCAAATAAGTTTGCATTTCATTGAGATCAACAAATTGAAGGAATTAAATAAATAATTCATGTTGTACTCTTACAGTAGCTTTATTTCCTTTACTTTGAAGTTCTTTGAATACCAATAAATACTAAAATGGTTTTCTTCCTTGCCTATTGTTCTCAATAGTGACTGTGCATAGTTATGTGTGTTGGGAGGGAGTGTGGTTTTGTGGTGCAGTATACCAATGTAAAGTGTTCATAGCTAGAGGTAGGAAGACAACTTCTTTGAACATTTTCTTTTTGACTTTTCTTGCTTTCCTTCTCAGAAGATTGTAGCTCTATTAGGTTTTATTTGAATAGCTACGGATGTATTAAAAACAAAACACACACACATCCTTTATGTGCCAAACTCTAAGAGGTCTCCTGAACTGTTCTCAATTCAAATAGAATAAGAGGTAATCTGACTTAGAAAATAGTGCATAGAAATGACTTCCATGAAAAGATAGCATAAGGAGAAATACAATAAGAGTGAAAGCATTTAAAGGACAGTGTGCAAGTAAAGTGCTCCAGCAGCATACAAATCCATTAAGGATCTTTCTAATTTGTAAAGTCTTCATTGTTTTCAGTAAAAAACTTGTCTGTTGACTATTATGGCACTTAAATATTTTTTCTAAAGTGAAATTATTTTTTTGCAGCAGAATCTGAGAATTGTTTACCCATTGATCAAATAAGATCAGCCACTTCATTAGTTCTAAGATGCAAGTGACTACTTGCATCCATAATCCACAGATATAAGATTAAACTCTATGTTTTCTACATCTACTATGTTATTGTCAGGGAACATTTATCTGTAGGATTCCTGTGTGCTGTTTTCTGTCTCTCATAAGCCCTCTGTTCCTTATCAGTTCCTGGTAACAGAAACGAGTGGAGCGGCATGCTGATCCCAGGACTGAGGTCATGGGATGGAATTCATGCATGTATTTCCTTCATTAGCTTTTCCATATGGTAAAAGTGATTATTTACGACCCTCTTTCTTTTGACATGAATTGTCTTCTGGCTTTATGACCTCCTTGTTTCCTTGGTAACTTGTAAATTTGGTTTTTTGATCTTTATCTTTGCTGGAAAAGCTACCTTGTAAAACAGTATATATATACTCATACAAAGTTCAATAAAGCACCCTTGTTCCACTAGAGACTTGGGTCCCCGTGTCCTTTTCTTTCTATATCTCTCTCCCTCCGGCTAATTCTCCGGAGTGTAGAAACCTGCTGAGCTCACTTTCCTGCCCAGGCTTTCAAGACGTCCTTGAGAGGACGCCCTGTGCCTCTGTGAGCAATATAAGCCTTGTTCTAGGGCTTTAATGGTTCTCTGCATTAACCCCTTTCTCTCTCTCACTTTCTTATCATCAACTCCAGACTACCAGGTTCTGGTCCATTAAAGGATCGCAACAGGTTATAAATATTAAATATAAAGTCCAGTATTATATATAATTGGAGAAGGCAATGGCAACCCACTCCAATGTTCTTGCCTTGAGAATCCCAGGGATGGGGGAGCCTGGTGGGCTGTCATCTATGGGGTCGCACAGAGTCAGACACGACTGAAGTGACATAGCAGCAGCAGCAGCATTATATATATTGACCATCTTTTCTTGGAATGTATATGGCCATCTACTAATACTTAACCAAATAATTATACTTGACTCTACATTTTTTCTATTCAGAGCTGATTTTCCAGAAAGTTTACAGGGTGGATAGTTAAAGAAAATGAATTATTCTTGTTTTCACTGGTATTCATATTCTCTATAATAATAATAAATACAAAGCCTGCATCAGTTCTTTTTGTTTGTTTGTTTGTAAATGGAGAGGCAATGCCATTCTTCCCTCAAATGTAATTTCTTTTGAACTTTCAGGCCAAAGAGCTTGATTACAGGAATACCTGGTTAAAATGGACTTGATTGGAGTTCTAAAAACAAATTAGCCTTATAACCCTTAATATAATTACCAATATACTCACATTATCTTTTATGAATCTAAATAGGTAACTGCCTTTTTCAATGAACTCACTATCGAAGATGAGTATTTTAGACAAAATTGGAAAACAGACTCACAGGATAATTTTCAAATCTATTTTATAGTAGATACAAGCTCATATTTTCCTTTGTATCCCCAATATCAATACATATATGCTGCTAAGTCACTTCAGTCATGTCCAACTCTGTGTGACCCCATAGACGTCAGCCCACGAGGCTCCTCCATCCCTGGGATTCTCCAGGCAAGAACACTGGAGTGGGTTGCCATTTCCTTCTCAATACATATCTAACAATCTGAAATATTCAAGAGCGATAATAAGAAAACTTTCTATTTCTTAGGAATGAAGCAATGTACTCCTAGAAATATATACCACGTTTTCACCTATAAAACTCTCCAGATATGCAATTGTACTCAATTTCAATTGATTTTTTTTCTCTTGAACAACATCATCTTCATATTTCTGAGCACTTGAAAAAGTAAATATCAATAACATTTATCACTTCCTTGTAACCACAGATAAATTGGAGAAGAAGGATTAATGCTTTCAGACCTTCACTTGTGGCCTAGTTCTGCTATTAACAAATCAGCTGAATGATACTTTCTGTCCAGTTCCAATCACTAATGGACATGTCAGAAAGATATCCTCTACTTTCCTGATTTCCTTCTTCTATTCAAATGTTTTTCATAACCTTTCAGTAATTTCCCTTAGAAAAATCATCCTATGGCTAACAAACACATGAAAAAATGCTCAGCATCACTCATTATCAGAGAAATGCAAATCAAAACCACAATGAGGTACCATTTCACGCCAGTCAGAATTGCTGTGATCCAAAAGTCTACAAGCAATAAATGCTGGAGAGGGTGTGGAAAAAAGGGAACCCTCTAACCCTGTTGGTGGGAATGAAAACTAGTACAGCCACTATGGAGAACAGTGTGGAGAGTCCTTACAAAACTGCCTTATGACCCAGCAATCCCACTACTGGAAATACACACCAAGGAAATCAGAATTGAAAGAGACACATGTACCCCAATGTTCATCGCAGCACTGTTTATAATAGCCAGGACATGGAAGCAACCTAGATGTCCATCAGCAGATGAATGGATAAGAAAGCTGTGGTACATATACACAATGGAGTAGTACTCAGCCACTGAAAAGAATACATTTGAATCAGTTCTAATGAGGTGGATGAAACTGGAGCCTATTATACAGTGTGAAGTAAGCCAGAAAGAAAAACACCAGTACAGTATACTAATGCATATATATGGAATTTAGAAAGATGGTAACAACAACCCTGTATGCAAGACAGCAAAAGAGACACAGATAGAACAGTCTTTTGGACTCTGTGGGAGGGGGGGGGGATGATTTGGGAGAATGGCATTAAAACATGTATAATATCATATAAGAAACTAAAAAAAAAAAATCATCCTAAGCATTCAAAAATGAGTTTGAAGACATACTCTATGTTACTTGATGCCTGCTGTCAGGCAGTCTTAGTCACTTCTCTGAGCATAATGAGAATTAAATTTTTGATCAAAATTGCAAATATCAATCAACTGTCTATATTCAGTATTCAGAGCTAGTTTATAGAAGGCAGTGGCTACAAAC
Organism: Bubalus kerabau; assembly: GCF_029407905.1. Lineage (NCBI taxonomy): Eukaryota > Metazoa > Chordata > Mammalia > Artiodactyla > Bovidae > Bubalus > Bubalus kerabau. The sequence goes on along the minus strand of NC_073647.1, from coordinate 52,925,061 downwards.
GTCATATACTGGAGGAAGGCAGGGGGAAAAGCCAACTTGTCAAATAATACCATTTCCATTTCATACCCACAGTGTCCCATGGCAATAATTAACTATAGTTATTATGACTAGTGATAGTTATTCCTTCTCTTCAGCCAGTGCGTTTAGAGTCTTCTTGAAGAAAATACATTTTCACCTGAAGGGGGGAAAATTAAGCCAAAATACAAGGCATGGGATCACAAGGAAGAAAGCTTAAATGGTAGAATCCCATGAAATTCAGGGCATATGAGTGAGATAAAGTCCATTACATAAAAAGGAGCTAGAGCAGAACTGAGGCAAACTTGGGTCTATTTCCAACTTTGTATCTTCTTGAGAGGAAATGCCATTGAGCTACCAAGCAATAAATTTTGATTCTAATCTTGCCTATGATATAAACCAGTTGTTACCTCCTCTTTCTAAACTTCTAAATTTTAAGTTCGTCATGTGTGAAATGATACTGATGCAGCAGATGATCTCTAAATTATCCACTAGCTTTAAGGTTTCAGACAAGACACCTCAAAAAAACTCTCTACTATATAATTGGGCAAAATATGTTTCACAGGAGATGAACACTCTACAAAGTGAGTAAGATTTGTCACAGTTTATAATCTGCTTTTGTAACTATAGCTCTGTCTCTGCTGATGCTCAACACAGCAGGGAGATGAATTACATCAGATGTGCAATTGCCTACAATGACATAGCATCCTTTTCTATAACAAGTGCTCCATGAAATACTCAAACAAACTTTTTTTTTTTTTCTTTTCCTTTGTGAAGAAAGAAAAATAAAAACCTATTTTTAATTTGTCATTCTGATATTACTTATGCTTTCCCCTTTGAGCTTTAAAACTTAATTGCTCTGGTAAACACGGTAGAGTAAAGGGATGTAGAATGAAGGACTGACTTTGAAGAAAAGTGCTAAATTTGTGAATTAGTTCTGCATTGAGTACTGTAAAGATTACATATTTTTTCATAAACTTAACCAACAAGTATAGCATATGGAATGCACTCAATATCTTATAATAATATCTTATAATGGAATAGAACATAAAATACACACACATACACACACACACACATATGTAAAAAACTGTGTGTGGTCTGTCACGTCCAACTCTTTGCAACCCCATGGAATGTAGCCTGTCAGACTTCTCTATCCATGATATTTTTCAGGGAAGAATACTGGAATAGAGTGCCATTTTCCCCTCCAGAGGATCTTCCTGATCCAGGGATCAAATCCGCATCTCCTGTGTCTCCTGCAATGCAGGTAGATTCTATACCCATTAGCCATCAAAGGCAATGTATAAAACTGAGTGTGTATGTGTGTGTGTGTGTATAACTGAAACACTTTGTTGTACATCTGAAGCTAACACAGTATAAAAATTAATTATATATCAATAAAAATGTTCCTAGAAAGCATAAATGTAATATTAGGTGCCATTTTTTAAAGTGCCTTTTACACTTAGGTAAATAATGTTATTCAAAATATGTAGGAATTTTGCATTTTCCCATTAAGAAATACATATAGACAGTCAATGAGAAATAATCCATTTCAAAATATTTATGACAGGGCTTGAAAGCTTATTGAAATGCAATTTGATCTCCTGTAGCTTTGGCTGCAACAAGCAGGCCACTCTTGATTACTTCTGCATGTCAATTAGAATTACAGCAATCACATTCTCAAGTCTAAATTGCTGAAAATTGGTCATCTGTCTCCAGAAGCAATCAGGGAAATGTACTGCATGTCTACCAACATGTAATCAAAGTTTTAGTTTAGAACTAAGAGTGACAACGGAGATAAAAATGGGATCAAATTCAATTTGCAGAAAGATAGGGGAGTGTATCTATCAAATTATTGACAAATTGAGAAATAACCAATTAGCAGAAATTTGTGTAGCAAAGACACACATTTTCTGAGATTTTAAGGATCCATTTGTGAGGAAACAATTTGCTGTGATACTATAAGTACAATTTAAGGATATTCTTCCCTGTGTAAAGAATTCTTTCCTGTGTAAAGAATCTTCTTACCAATGCAGGAGATGAGAGTTCAATCCCTGGGTCAGGAAGATCCTCTGGAGAAGGAAACGGCAACTCACTCCAGTGTTCTTGCTTGGAAAACCTCATGGACAGAGGAGCCTGGCAGTCTACAGTCCATGGAGTCCAAAGAGTCAGACATGACTTAGCAACTCAACAACACCAACAACAGTCTAAATAGAGAGGTATTGCAAAACTTACTTGCTGTCATCTCTCCAGCTTGGCTCCAATTCCTAAAGTGTCAGTCAAACATTTAATATTGATATCCCCAAATAGTATCATAAAGATTGCCAAGAGGTCAATATGCTGTCTGTCACTAAACATTAAGGTAAGAAGACTCTATTTTTCTTAACATTTTATTATAATTATCAGTTGTTCAGAGTAGAGAACTAGGACTGAGGATGGAGTACAGACAGGACAATGGTGACAAGAAGATGAGATCACAAAGAGACATGCCGTGGGTCCTGCCGGGCATAAGAAGGGATGATTCAAATCCACTTGGCATGGATTGCATGAAAGCATGAGGTAGATTGAAGGGAGGATACACTAGAAACAAAAAGCCTATTGTGTTGAATTTTTCCCAGATTGGGCCATAACCCTATTGAGGGTACCAACAAAGTGTTATTGTAAGTTTATTTAATACACATTTCCAACTCATTATTGTGTGCAGTATGACAGTTTATTGGCTTCCCTGGTGGCTAAGTGGTAAAGAATCTCCCTGCCAATGCAGGAGACACAAGTTGGATCTCTGAGTCAGGAAGATCTCCAGGAGAAGGAAGTGGCAATCCACTTCAGTATTCTTGCCTGGGAAATCCCATGAACACAGGAGCCTTGCAGGCTACAGTCCATGGGGTTGCAAAACAACTGGACACAACTTAGTGACTGAACAACAACGAATGACAGTTTATAGTACTTAAGCGGCATGTATGAAATTTCAGGTAGACTTCCAGCAACTTATTCTAAAGTTTTAAACTTGTTATAAGCTTTTCCTTTAACTCTTTGTAAAGTTACTACTGATTCTTGGATAGGAAGTGGTTCCCATAGTTTTTCTACCATTCCTAGAATACACTCCCTTTTCTGTTCTCTTCCTTATTTTTTGTGTCTGTTAAGTCTTAGTCATTCAGTCACGTCAGATTCTTTGCAATCCCATGGACTGTAGCCCACTAGGCTCCTCTGTCAATGGAATTCTCCAGGCAAGAATACTGGAGTAAGAAGTCATTCTCTTCTCCAGGGAATTTTCCAGATCCAGGGATCAAAACCAGGTCTCCTGCATTGCAGGCAGATTCTTTACCACTGTCTAGGTCCCAATTGATAATCACTGCTTTTCTTCACAACCAATCCAGTATCTATTAATACAAGAGAAATTTAGGAAAAAATTAATTAGTAATGTGAATATTTATTTTCTCTTCTTGAGACAAGAAGAGAGGAAAGAAGGACAAATAAAGAAAGTATTGATACCTTTTAAGGGAAATCAGAAAAAGAAAGAAAAGGAACACAATTCAGGGAAAGAATAAAATGAAAGAGGACAGGGTGTCAAACTGTTGTAGGCCCATTCCCACCCTGCTTTTTATCTCACACTATTAAAAAAAAAAAAAAACCTTCAAGTTTATTCTGGCTGATCAGCTTACTACCTTTTGTCTCATCTACAATCCAAATCCAAACTTACAGTAGCTCTAGCAAAGAAACTGTGGTTAAAAGAGATTTGCAGCAGGCAGAATTATAGGCATAGTATTTACTATGAATTTTTATACAGAAGTGTTGGCAAATGTCTCTTCCTTTGTTCCTTTTTTCAGTTCTAAAGGAGGAACCAGCAGCAAAACTTCATTATGGTAACTTAGGAGTCAGATAAAGGACAGAGGTAGAAACTATCCTTCTTTCCTTATGATTCTTTGAGTCCAAAGATGATGCAAAGTCATGTCAGACTCTTTGTGACCCCATAGACTGTAGAGGAGCCCTACCAGGCTCCTCCATCCATGGGATTTTCCAGGCAATAGTACTGGAGTGGATTGCCATTTCCTTCTTCAGGGGGTCTTCCCAACCCAAGACTCGAACCTGGGTCTCCCACATTGTAGACAGATGCTTTACTGTCTGAGCCACCAGGAAAGTCCAAAGAAGACATTCAGTTCAGTTCAGTTCGATTCAGTCTCTCAGTCATGTCAGACTCTTTGGGACCCCATGAATCACAGCATGCCAGGCCTCCCTGTCCTTCACCAACTCCCGGAGTTCACTCAGACTCACGTCCATCAAGTCAGTGATGCCATCCAGCCATCTCATCCTCTGTTGTCCCCTTCTCCTCCTGCCCCCAATCCCTCCCAGCATCAGAGTCTTTTCCAATGAGTCAACTCTTCGCATGACATTTACTTAATTAAAAAGATAACTTCTTTGTGAAAAAAAAAAAAAAAATCTCTTCTTTCCCTTTCCATTTTCATCCGTCCATTCAACCCCATTCCTGCTACCCCTCTTTTCTAATGCCTTCCCTAGATTTCAAGTTGGAAAAATGAGAAAAAAAATACTTTCCTCCTTTGGGCTTTATATGACTCTAAAATGCTATGATCATTTCCCATGATAAAGTGTTGCTATGTCCTTTTCCCTCAGAACTAAAAAAAAAAAAAAAAAAGTAGGTCTTGGGTAGAGACATTTGCCAACACTTCTAGAGGAAATTTATAGTAAACGCTGCTTGCCTATAATTCTCTCTATAGCAAGTCTCTATTAACCAGAATTTATCCATTTTACTAGTACAGGGATGATGGGCATTCATGATTCCTCTCAATTGGTGAAATTCATATGGACCTTTTGAATTATTAGGAAATAGTGTCAACTAATCTATATTGTATTGCAATGCTTTTAAAAGTGATCATCAAATGATGAGATATACAACAATTAAATTTAACCAAGCAGAATTCCTTTCTTCCTGACTCTGATTTAAAAAAAAAAAAACTGTAACTTTACTGTACAATATCCTCACTCCCTAATGTAAGGAGTCAGTCTAAAACAGCAGGAGCAAAAAGCAGACAACCACAGCCATTATCTTTCAACAGCTGAGGAATAGCTCAATTGAATGCATGACTTCAGGTCTTTCTATTTTTCAAACTCTGCCCTATTCACAGAAATAAATGGTGCAGTGCAACTGTACTTTCAAAGAGTTGAATATAGATTCAGGAAAGGAGGCTAAATTTATCTGAGTTCCACACTGATTTTTACTTAGAAAGCTATCTTTTGTTGCTTCAAATAAAGCATTGTTAATATCCTGCAAAGTCTCATATATACTATCTTCAGCAATTTACATTTTCATAATGCCACACAGTATACTAAGTTATGATTTAGAAGCATTTACAAAACCATAAATTATGTCTCTGATGCTTTGATCCAAGATAGGATATTTCCACCTCTGAGCATTTAGGCACGAAAAGTACTATTTGATTCATTTCCAAAGATGAAAAAAGTGAATCATGTGATTTTAATAACAGTTTATGGAATTTTTTCTAAAGGTGGAAACTCACAACAAAATTAAAAACTAATTATCTTTCTTATATTTTAAGCAACAGAGAGTAATTAGATAGTTCATTTTGCTAGTTTAAGATCCCATAACCATTTTTATCCTATATCGGTTGGATGCATAGGCTTTAAAAGGTTGAAATTGGGTTAGAGCAAATATGTGTTCTATTTTACTGAACAATAAAAGTTACAAATGTGGTGTATCCATCTGTGAGTTCTCTCTATATTAAAAGATGGTGAATCTTCTGTGATTTCGAAAAAAAGGAGAATTCCATTTCTTTTCTGAAATTAGTTTTTAATTATTTAAAACTACCAAACATGCATCTTGGACACAGGATATACATCTTCACCCTAAACACACATACACAGGCTTATTAATGACTTTATAAACAAAAATGTTTGGAAAGACAATGTTATATCAGTATCTTTAAACAAATGAAAATTTCTTTCTCAGTTCATCTTTCATCCACTAATTACATCCTCCATGTAAATTACTTTGGGATTCTAAAAATATAAATCATATTAGTAATAAATACATGGCAGTGCATGGTTATTACTACTATGTTAATGTAACTGCTATACAATAACTTTGCATACTGAAATAATGTGACTGATAAAATGAGTTCAATGGGGGCCTTCCCTGGTGGTTAAGACTTTGCCTTCCAATGCAGGGGATGCATGTTCAATTCCTGGTTGGGGAGCTTTCCCACATGTCTTGTGACCAAAAACCCCAAACATAAAACAGAAGCAGTATTGTAACAGGTGCAACAAAGTCTTTATAAAAAAATGAGTTCAAATGACTTCAATCAGATTTATGTCTTTTGAAAATATTTGCACACTTATGCCACTGGTTAAACATCACAAAATATTAAATTTATTTCAGACAAACATGACAATATAGGAGGACAATTTCCTTAAAACACTTGATTTTCTTCATTTACAAAAAACAGTTTGAATCTCTCCACAGGTCAAAACTTTCTATATGTTTTCTATAGAACCATTGAAAGTATCTTTATTATTACTAAAATAATCAGATGTGGGATCTGAATTAAGGTTAAAGCACATGTTTGCAGAGCCAGATGTTAGAAGCCAACTATTCTTCACTGATTATTTCATTGCATATGTTTGACAATGCATTTTAACCACCCAGTGAATTTGTAGAAGTGGTATACTAACTATAACATCCTTCCAATCATTGTGGAAGAAATAACCACTGGTTTGTAATGCTTGTAAAAATTAGCATATTTTATATCTAATCATCTCTAATATACATATTGCAAATTGAAGGTAAATAAAATATGAAAGTGTAATTAACACAAATTGGATTTATTAATGATTTTAGTAGATGTCAAACAAGTGAGAGCATTTACATTGATCATAATCAAATAATTGTTAAAGAAAAATAATCAAACTTTAGCTATACTTAATGACAATTTTAAATGTTATCTCTCATTGCTCTTACTACCCTTGTATCAAAGAACTGTTTTAGACTAATGTCTTTCAGATTCATGACTATGACTCAATTTATTTAAAAATATGTTAGAACAAACTATGACTTAGGAAAGCTTAAAAAAATTATAAACTTCCCTAGGAAATCTTTATTAGATAAGATGATAGTTCAAAGAAATTTTCATATAAAGTATTATAATATATACTGATTAGTTAAAAGAAAAAATATATTGGCTTCTGTGTATTAAATTATGATCTTTCACTAGATTGCTGCTCCAATTTCTGAGTCTACACATTGTAAAACATAACTGCATTTTTCAGCTGAATCTATCTGACCTCATCATAACAATTTGTTATTTATGTTTATGTGAACATCTTCACAAATTTATTTTTCTTCTCACTCAATAGTACTCATCTCTTAATTTGCTAAAATCTATTAAAATAGTATTTACAGTTTCCATTTTAAATACATTTGTTCATATTCATCAGGACATAAATACTTATTTATAAGTGAAAGCTGAAATAATTTGAACAGTACTTTAAACATTAAATGAAATTATTTAACTTCCTAATGATTCAGTAGTTTTTATGTTTCAGCCCTTGTTATACTAAGTTGGGAAAACAGAGTCTGATTTCCAACAACATTAATAAGCATTTTTAAACAAATCTAATTGTGTCACATACTGCATTCATTGAGAAGACAACAAATATATGATTCAATCTGTGATTTTAAGTATATAGGCTGAATATAATCTGAAGTTCAGATTAAAAACTTCACTGTAATCATTAAAAATATAGTGAAAATGAAAGTCACTCAGTCGCCGTGTCTGACTCCTAATTTTCCAGGACAGAATTCTGGAGTGGGTGGCCTTTTCCTTCTCCAGGGGATCTTCCCAACCCAGGGATCAAACCCAGGTCTGAATCATTGCAGGTGGATTCTTTACCAGCTGAGCCACAAGGGAAAAATACAGATGTAATAGTAACAATTTACATTTGAATGCAAATTTTAATTACAGAAATTAAAAGCCACTGGCTGATGTCAGGGGAGGAGCTGGGTCCATTGCCATGTTGAAGGAAAAACAACCCCCCCCCTCAAAAAAAAAAGGGGGGGATACATTTTGAAGGTACTTCAATAAATAGATTTATGTAGTAGATAAGAAACAACTATAAAAATTGAACCAAGCTAAGATTAAGTGGTAACTCTGTTTTTTTAGTACTAAATTTCCTAAAACCAAAAATATATGCAGTCTAAATTTAAAGAAATATCACTATTTTAGTTGATGATTTATAGTTCTTAAATAAATAGAAATTATAGAGGAATCAAATGCAGAGTGATTACCTTTCAATATGTAGCCATTAATTTCTCTTTTACACTATAGAAGTATTGTTCAACTAATAGTTTATAAAACTAAGAAAATATGCTTGCATTCATGATCATTCTCTATAAAACATTTTGAAATACGTGAAGTCTGGAAATGTTTTCTCGGATAAAACGAAACCTGGTACATGCTTTTGAAAAAATAACATTAAGATTAAAAAGAATCAGCTCAAAAAAAAAAATCAAAGATTTATTTATCATATTATTTATGATTTAATTTTCCACCCTGATGATAAAAGGCAGAGGAACCAGAGATCAAATTGCCAACATCCACTGGATCATCAAAAAGCAAGAGAGTTCCAGAAAAACATCTATTTCTGCTTTATTGACTATGCCAAAGTCTTTGACTGTGTGCATCACAATAAACTGTGGAAAATTCCGAAAGAGATGGGAATCCCAGACCACCTGACCTGCCTCTTGATAAACCTTGTATGCAGGTCAGGAAGCAACAGTTAGAACTGGACATGGAACAACAGACTGGTTCCAAATCGGAAAAGGAGTATGTCAAGGCTGTATATTGTCACCCTGCTTATTTAACTTTTATGCAGAGTACATCATGAGAAACACTGGGCTGGAAGAAGCACAAGCTGGAATCAAGATTTCCAGAAGAAATATCAATAACCTCAGATATGCAGATGAAACCATCCTTATGGCAGAAAGTGAAGAGGAACTAAAGAGCCTCTGAAAGTGGAAGAGGAGAGTGAAAAAGTTGGCTTAAAGGTCAACATTCAGAAAACTAAGAAGATCATGTCATCTGGTCTCATCACTTCATGGGAAATAGATGGGGAAACAGTGGAAACAGTGTCAGACTTTATTTTTGGGGACTCCAAAATCACTGCAGATGGTGATTGCAGCCATGAAATTAAAAGATGCTTACTCCTTGGAAGGAAAGTTATGACCAACCTAGACAGCATATTAAAAAGCAGAGACATTACTTTGTCAACAAAGGTTTGTCTAGTCAAGTCTATGGTTTTTCCAATGGTTATGTATGGATGTGAGAGTTAGACTGTGAAGAAAGCTGAGCGCCAAAGAATTGATGCTTTTGAACTGTGGTGTTGGAGAAGACTCTTGAGAGTCCCTTGGACTGCAAGCAGATCCAACCAGTCCATCCTAAAGGAGATCAGTCCTGGGTGTTCATTGGAAGGACTGATGCTGAAGCTGAAACTCCAATACTTTGGTCTCCTGTTATGAAGGACTGACTCATTTGAAAAGATCCTGATGCTGTGAAAGTTTGAGGGCAGGAGGAGAAAGGGACAACAGAGGATGAGATGGTTGGATGGCATCATCGACTCAATGGACATGAGTTTAGGTAAACTCTGGAGTTGGTGATGGACAGGGAGGCCTGGCCTGCTGTAGTTCATGGGGTCACAAAGAGCTGGACACGACTGAGTGACTGAACTGAACTGAACTGATGATAAAATTTAACCAGTTTTAATGACATAGTTTGTGTAAAGAAATAATAGCTCTCCTTGATTAGTGGTAAAATAAATAAATAAATACTTAAGGGTAGAATGTATCGATACAGCTTTAGAGAAATAACTAACCCCAAATTTCTAGTATCTCACTAGCAGTGCCTAAGCACATCCTTCCACAATGTAGTATAAAAGCCCACTGACTACTATCCTAGACCTCTCACAACAGAGCTAAAATTCTTGTGTGTGTGTGTGTGTGTGTGTGTGATAAATAGCCATTGATTTTTGACTTTAGAATCTCCTTGTAAAGGGAAAGTGCAATCCTAAGAGTGTGTGCTCACTCAGTCATGCCCTAATCTTTGCCACCCTATGGACTGTAGCCTGTCAGGCTCCTCTGTCCATGCGATTTTCCAGGCAAGAGTACTAGAGTGATTTGCCATTTCCTGCTCTTTGATATCTTCCTGACCCAGGGATTGAACCTGTGTATCTTGTGTCTCTTGCTTTGGAGGCAGAGTCTTTACCACTGAGCCAACTGAGAAGCCCAATTATAAGAGTAGTAATGCCTTAAATCCAACAGCACTGATTTATTTCAGTAGAAATAGCTAGCTATCTGTTTATTGTGTAGAGAATAAAGCCTGAAGAAAAAAGATATTGGTAAGAACATATTGATGTAGAAAATTAAAGGAAGAGGGTGGGCGGGGAGAACAATTCTACAATCTAGGATGTTTTCCAAATAGCATTAGGTCTTTTGGGACATACAACACAAGTATCCTTGCTTCTGGTTTATTGAATGGAGACACTAGAGAGACAGAGAATGCAGATGGTAGAAACTGAAAGGGATATATGTTGGGACAGGTAGAACAGAATCGGTATTTTCACATTCTATATTTTTACTGATAGTCAATTACAAAAACAAGATACTAGTTTGGTATCCATTGTTTTAAAGTCATGTAAATACAGTGCATTTAATCATTCTAACATTACCACTAATAATGATACAGGCTAAATATTGCACAGTGCTTCTATATGCCAGGCACTTGTTAAGATTAATTTTAGATACATGAAGCTATTTAATATACACTTATTTAATCCTTACAGCAACTCACAGAAGTAAGGATAATTATTATCTTCATTTTACTACCTTAAAAAAAGACCTTATTCAATCCTTTAAGATGATTTCATGTTTGTAGATCTTTTGAAGGGATCTTATAAGATCTTTTGAAGAGATCTTATATCTGGAGATTATAACTCACTTTTTGCTATATTTTCCGATTTTCAGTCTTTGCTGCTCTTTCTTTTTTTTTTTCTTTTTTAATGTTTTTATTATTATTATTATTATTACTTTACAATATTGTATTGGTTTTGCTTTAATTACCACTAAAAAGTAAACTAAATTCTCTAATAGAGAATCTCGAGGATTGGAAACTAGTAAGATCATTTCAGCATATTAAAAAGCAGAGACATTACTTTGCCAACAAAGGTCTGTCTATTCAAGGCTACGATTTTTCCAGTAGTCATGTATGGATGTGAGAATTGGATTATGAAGAAAACTGAGTGCTAAACAATTGATGCTTTTGAACTGCGGTGTTGGAGAAGACTCTTGAGAGTCCCTTGGACTGCAGGGAGATCCAACCAGTCCATCCTAAAGGAGATCAGTCCTGGGTGTTCATTGGAAAGACTGATGTTGAAGCTGAAACTCCAGTACTTTGGCCACCTGATGTGAAGAGCTGACTGGGAAAGTTTAAAGGTGGGAGGAGAAGGGGAAGACAGAGGATGAGATAGTTAATGGCATCACTGACTCAATGGGCATGAGTTAGGGTAAACTCCAGGATTTGACAATGGACAGGGAGGCCTGGCATACTGCAGTCCATGGGGTCTCAAAGAGTTGGATGCTACTGAGCGACTGAACTGAACTGAGGATCATTTAGGAGAAGAGACCTTTGTGTAAGCGTCAATTTGAAAGTTAAGAAGCGCATTTAATTTAGAATAAGATAAATGGCTTCTTTTAAGGAGTTTATCCTCATTATATCCACTTGCTTTTCCTTTATTATTTATACTTTTGGTATTAAAGCAAATGTTTTGGGGTTAAAGCATTAAGAAGAACAATGCCTACTATTCCACTCTATTTTTCAAAATGTCAAGTGGTGTTTTGGCTAACCATCAGTATCCCTCATTTCAGGGCTAATTCTGAATCTGCTGTGAATGCTGGAATATTTTGTGGATCAACAATAAAGAATTTTTTCTAGGCTCATTAATGAAAGCAAACCAGAAACCACCTACATGTAACAAAGCAGTGTTGAAAACATTTTTTTTCCTAATAAATATTCCATATATGTGAATAAAAAAATAGACAATTGTGGTCAATATATTTCCTTGTTTTCAATTTTAGTTCTCTGACAAAACTCAAACGTAAAGTATAAAGATACATTATTACATACATAGATTGACCTATTACTTTTCTTAAAATATGCTACAGTCTGTTAGAAAATCCATGCTCTATAATAACGTGGGACCATTACCATAGACTTTGTTTATATATCTGCATTATGTTGAGTTCTGCTACCCTAATAATGATAATAAAACAACTAGGCACTGAATAAATGTCATCTTTCATCACAGTACAAAATATCTGTGCTTGTGTCTTCCTTGCAATGTCAGTATAGGTTGCTTGTATGCAAACTGCAGTTATTTGGAGTGAGACGGCAGAGGGAAAAAAACAAATAAAAGTGATTTTTGTGTGTATGGGCCTCCAGATACCACAGTTCACTAGCTACACAAATTGTTTTCAGGTGTTTTGACATATCCCATCAAGTCCCTCAGATTAAATTTGAACTGCAGTCCCAGATGTGAAAAGATAGTATTTTGCACACTAGACCCCAGAGTTTCAGCTTGTTTTTACACAAATTTCTGCAAAAAGCCATTGAGACTTGACACCAGATTATCCCCCAAACAAAATCTCTATATTGCATTAGAATATATCCTGCTCAAACATAAAAATAAACTGCATTTATTTTTTTTGACAGTAGAAGTATCCTTGTGCACAATTTCATCTTCCTTAAAACCATCTGAAACAAGTGGCCCTATCTCTCAGCAAAATTGTTCTTATCCTTTGTTTGCTGGCAGCTCATTAAGTGTACCTATCAAGAAAAGGGTCAGTAATATCACTTTCTTCCATGCTTAGAATCAGTCCTAAATCATGGACATTTGTGGTGGGAGAAGATATTTTTATTTGATGTCTTTTATTCTGGGGAGGTGTAAGAGAATAAACAACAGCAGGTATCAGCATAAATTTTTATTTTTTGTGCTAAATTATAATCGCTTCAAGAGTGCATAGTAATGTGCAGTGTGTAACAGCTTGATTGAGTCTTACACATGTTCTGTTACATACATGTAGTTTTGATTTTTTTCTTTCTAAAAATACAATTAAGAAGCACAACCTTAGAGTTAGCAGGAATAAATATGAGCCATTCTAATGTTTATCACTAATCTGACTTTCACCCAAATATAGTAAAAGATAAAATAAGATTTTATATTGGCCACCAAAATTACATAAATTGACTTAATAAAATTGATTGACTTAAATAAAGTTATTTATATGAAGATGAAGATGTAGAACTATTGAGAGGTGAACTAATAGAATAAATATGCTTAGAAACACTGGCTATATAACTTGGTAGATATAGCATTTTATAAAGGTATATGCCAAATAGTTCATCAGATCATGGAAAGTGCCAAATTCTTTGCTTTAGAAAAGAAGGTGATTTGTGGAAATAGAAGTGGAATCATGTGGGAAGAATATTAGGCTTTAGAAACCTAAACATAGCTGTAAACAGCAAAAGAAAAATGAAATAAAATCATATTAAATTATTGTTTCATCAATGTTGGTCATGACATGAAAACTAGACTAAAAGAAAATCTTCAATTCTGACTGGGAAAAGGTCAGAAGTTCAGTGCATTCTGCTTTACTTAATCTAATTAAACTAACTAATCTGAAGTTTATTTCATACACGCTGCAGCAGTGTACACTCATGATTAGGGGATGAAAGTAATAATACTACATGTTTTGTGAAGCATACTCAATCGTGTCCAACTCTGCAAACCAATGGATTGTAGTCCATCAGCTCCTCTGTACATAGGATTTTCCAAGCAAGAATACAGTAATGCATAGTCATTTTCTCCTCCAGGGGATCCTCCCAACCCAGGGATCTAACCCACGTCTCCTGGATCTCCTGCATTGGCAGGTGGATTCTTTACCACTGAGCCATCTAGGAAGCCCAATAATAAAGGTAGATAATTTCAATAAAAATTATATTGAAATTCTTGGTTACACAGTTTTTCTTGTCATTAGAAAGTCCAGGGATTCCCAAGTGGCTTTAGTGGTAAAGAACCCACCTGCCAATGCTAGGGATGTGAGAGACGTAGGTTCGATCCCTGGGTTGGGAAGATGCCCTGGAGAAGGGCATGGCAATCCACTCCAGTATTCTTGCCTGGAGAATCTCCATGGACAGAGAAGCCTGATGGGCCCCAATCCATGGAGTTGCAAAGAGTTGGACACAACTGACTTGACTTAGCATGCACAGAGAACAGGGGCAAGAAAACTAACAAACTCCTGCTCAGACGATAAGAATCCACCAGCAATGCAAGCGACCTAGGTTTGATTCCTGGGTTGGGAATATCCCCTGGAGGAGAGCATGGCAACCCACTTCAGTATTCTTGCCTGGAGAATCTCCATGGACAGAGGAGCCTGGCGGGCCCCAGTCCATGGAGGCACAAAGAGTCAGATATTACTGAGTGACTAAGCACAGCACATATACCTTTTTATATACCTATAAAAAGCCTTCTAGGGAATTGATTTTTTTTTTCCATTAAGAGAATTTTATAAAGACTGAAATAAACGGGCATCCAAAAGTGCAATGTCTGGTGAATCTGGCAGACGAATCAAAACTTCCCAGCCAAATTGTAATAGTTTTTGCCTGGTCATCAAAACAAAAAACAAAAAAAAAAAACAAAAAAAAAAAAAACAAAAAAAAAAAAACATGTGGTCTTGTGTTATCCTAATGGAAGATTATGCATTTTCTGCTAGTTTCAGATGCTTTTTGTTGAGTGTTGCTTTCAGCTAGTCTAATTGAGAGAAGTACTTGTTGGAATCAATTGGTTTTCTGGAAGGAGCTCATAAAAGAGGACTCTCTTTCAATTCCACCACATACCCATCACCTTCTTTGGATAAAGGTCAGCCTTTGGTGTGGTTAGCTGTGGTTCATTTAGCTTTTCCCATGGTTTCTTCCTTGCCATTTTATTGTACAGTATCCACTTTTCATCACCCTTCACAATTTGTCTTAAAAATGGAATGTTTTCATTAAGTTTAAGTAAAGAATCATATGTGAAAATATGGTCAAAGTTTTTTTTTTTTTTCACTTATGTAGAACCCCAACATCAAAATGATGAACATAACCAAGCTGGTGCAGATGATTTTCAGCACTTGATTTGGATATTTTGAGTATGCTGGCTATCCCCTGCATAGTATAACATTAATTGTTCTCAATGTCTCATTTTAACCACTAGCAACTTCAACTGGTCTACCTGACTGTGGAGTGTTGTCCAGTAAGAAGTCTTCAGAAAGAAATTTGGCAATCACTTTTGAAATGCATGATCACCTTCTCCATACACTGCACAAAACTTTGTATTTCAACTGCAAATATATCTGAATGCAAATGTTAAAATCTAACAACTAGCTCAGTTTCTGCCATATAGTTGGACTTCCATAAATTTTTGTTAAATGAATGAATGAGTTTGAGTCCCCATGGCACACATGGTCATGTGTATTTTAGACACAGAAGTCTCATTCGTATCTGCTACTGGCTTGGTTTAAGAAGAATATAAGGCTATGATACAGGGTCCAGATGAGTTGAAAATATGGGATAATTATTAGGTCAATATCTATAATTCAAATGTTCTTAATTTTGATTCTTGCTGTTTGAAGGAAAAGTCATGTTACAGGGGAGTCAGAAAACCCAATCAACAGAGATTATAATTATATGCCTCATAACTTTGGGCTCTTAGATTAATTGATGTTCATTTTTCCTATAAATTGTGTATCACTCAATTACATTGATACGTATTTTGTTGACTCTTTACAAATTGACTCTTTAATTTTATTAATTATGTTTCCAGATGGTTTTGCAACTTTTACTGTCAACTGCCTAAGTTTGACTTTTTTTTAACCACCAATTTTTTTTCACACAATGTGTATATACAAACACATGTAAAGTTGGATAGATTGAAATATAGATACTTGACCATATGTAAGCGATCCTTGCTTCAGAAATATATGTAAAAGATCCAAATGCTTGACCTTATGTAAATAATCCTTGATTCAGAAATGGAAAGGAGGTTCAGTTACTATGGAGATAAGCAGTGGTATGGTCAATAGAAAAATCCAGTGAGACATTGAGAAGCAAGATTTGATGTTGCACCATCTTCTAATCAGTTTAGTCCAATGAGCTCAGTACACAAATGGCCTTTATCCATCACCACCACTGATACTTAAAATTCAGCTAGTTAAAAAACTGATGCTCATACTTACAATGCTATAGAGGGAACTCATTCTGAACCTTAACATACTTTTTGTCAGTTCCTTGATTCATTTGCTGAAAACAATTTTTATACTTCCTATCTGGTGGCTCAGATGGTAATGTGTCTGCCTACAATGTGGATGACTGGGGTTCAATCCCTGGGTCGGGAAGATCTTCTGGAGAAGGAAATGGCAACCCACTCCAGTATTCTTGCCTGGAAAATCCCATGCATGAAGGAGCCTAGTAGGCTACTGTCAATGGGGTCACAAAGAGTTGGACATGACTGAGCGACTTCACTTTCTTATATATTTAGTTTTTGCAATAATATTAGACAAGATCTCAAGTTTTCCCCACATTTGATACTACACCCAATAAATAAAGAGCTACTTTCCACTATAATGTCAAAATTTTTAAAAATCTATTAGGTTAAATAGCTTTATGTCTCAAAGGATTGTTTGTTTATAGTATATATATTCCTTAAAAAACTAAAACATAGAGCTCTCATATGACTCTGCAATCCCACTCCTGGGAATACATCCAGAGAAGAACATGGCCCAAAAAGATACCAACACTCCAATGTTCACTGCAGCACTGTTTATAATAGCCAAAACATGGAAACATCCTAAATGTCCATCAATAGAAGATACTTGTAATTAAGAAGGAAAAAGCAAAAATGACTTGTATCTACATGATGTCAAATGTGTGGATGAAAAGTGAACTTATCAATTATTGAACAAAGTTTTTCCATATAGCCTGGATATTGAAATGTTTCTAAAGTTAGCATCACAATTACTGGACAATATTTCCTGAAAAAAATACTTTGATATGATATAAGCATAGCCTTAAGGAAAAAGAAAGAAAAGAAAAGAGAGTGCATTAAGAAAAGTTGAAGTCTAATGAAAATCATCAAAGGCAAAAAGAGAAAATTAAAGTGACTGAATAACTGAAAAATTATATCAATTAATTCAGTTTAAGATAAGGTTAAATAGGAAATCATCATATAACTAACAGTTGCTGGATTTTCTGACTTCCAAACTGGGATATTCACAACATGTGTTCCTCACATAAACAATAAAAATGGTCAAATTACCTATGAATATAGATATGGCCATAGACCAAAGACTGAGATGTATTGTGTATTTAAAATTGTATGGAGATGTATTTACTATAATATGTAAATTGATATTATTTTCAATGATTGCAAATGTATCTTTTTCAGTCACTGTTAAATTGTCTTTCAAAAATGTTAAAATTGCATTCAAATCATGTCTTAGTTTAGGTATTTCTAGCCAACAAATTTGCAAACCTAGGCTATTATTAGTCTCAAAATTAGTATGCATATATATCTAGAGCTAACATCTAAAGTTACATTTGACCATAGTAAGTCATCTAAATGGGGGAATTTGGTATATGCTTTTAGATTTTTTTTTTTAATTTAATTACTGTAAATCACTTTGGTGTCTTTTATCTCCACATTATTTGAAATGAAATAACTTATAAAAAACAATATATTCTAAAAGGTAAAAGGCTAGAAATCCAATATATTGAACTTAAAAAGGAAATTTTTAAAATTAATTTGTTTATTTTGATTGGAGGCTAATTACTTTACAATATTGTGGTGGTTTTTGCCATATATCAACATGAAACAGCTACCGGTGTACATATGTTCCCCCATACTGGACACCTTTCCCACCTCAATCCCCACCCCATCCCTCTGGGTTGTTCCAGAGCGCCAGCTTTGAGTGCCCTGCTTCATGTATCAAACTTGCACTGATCATAAGAAGAGAAGCAAAAAGCAAAGGAGAAAAGGAAAGATATAAACATCTGAATGCATAGTTCCAAAGAATAGGAAGGAGAGATAAGAAAGCCTTCCTCAGCAATCAATGCAAAAAAATAGAGGAAAACAACAGAATGGGAAAAACTAGAGATCTCTTCAAGAAAATTAGAGATACCAAGGGAATATTTCATGCAAAAATGGGCTCGATAAAGGACAGAAATGTTACAGACCTAAGAGAAGCAGACCATATTAAGAAGAGGTGACAAAAATACACAGAAGAACTGTACAAAAAAGATCTACAAGACCAAGATAATCATGATGGTGTGATCAGTCACCTAGAGCCAGATATCCTGGAATGTGAAGTCAAGTGGGGCTTAGAAAGCATCACTACGAACAAAGCTAGTGGAGGTGATGGAATTCCAGTCAAGCTATTTCAAATCCTGAAAGATGATGCTGTGAAAGTGCTGCTCTCAATATGCCAGCAAATTTGGAAAACTCAGCAGTGGCCACAGGACTGGAAAAGATCAGTTTTCATTCCAATCTCAAAGAAAGGCAATGCCAAAGAATGCTCAAACTACCACACAATTGCACTCATCTCACACACTAGTAAAGTAATGCTCAAAATTCTCCAAGCCAGGCTTCAGCAATACGTGAACCGTGAACTTCTGATGTTCAAGCTGGTTTTAGAAAAGGCAGAGGAACCAGAGATCAAATTGCTAACATCCACTGGATCATTGAAAAATCAAGAGAGTTCCAGAAAAACATCTATTTCTGCTTTATTGACTATGCCAAAGCCTTTGACTGTGTGGATCACCATAAACAGTGGAATATTCTGAAAGAGATGGGAATACCAGACCACCTGACCTGCCTCTTGAGAAACCT
Organism: Bubalus kerabau; assembly: GCF_029407905.1. NCBI lineage: Eukaryota > Metazoa > Chordata > Mammalia > Artiodactyla > Bovidae > Bubalus > Bubalus kerabau. Next base: position 52,906,047 of record NC_073647.1, on the reverse strand, counting down.
GTATGCAGGTCAGGAAACAACAGTTAGAACTGGTTCCAAATAGGAAAAGGAGAACATCAAGGCTGTATATTGTCACCCTGTTTATTTAACTTATATGCAGAGTACATCATGAGAAATGCTAGACTGGAAGATCACAAGCTGGAATCAAGATTTCCAGGAAAAATAGGGCAGAAAATGAAGAGGAATTAAAAAGCCTCTTGATGAAAGTGAAAGAGGAGAGTGAAAAAGTTGGCTTAAAGCTCAACATTCAGAAAACTAAGATCATGGTATCTGGTCCCATCACTTCATGGCAAATAGATGGGGAAACAGTGGAAACAGTGTCGGACTTTAATTTTTTGGGCTCCAAAATCACTGCAGATGGTGATTGCAGCCACAAAATTAAAAGATGCTTACTCCTTGGAAGGAAAGTTATGACCAACTTCCATAGCATATTCAAAAGCAGAAACATTACTTTGCCAACAAAGGTTCATCTAGTCAAGGCTATGGTTCTTCCAGTGATCATGTATGGAGGTGGGAGTTGGACTGTGAAGAAAGCTGAGCACTGAAGAATTGATGCTTTTGAACTGTGGTGTTGGAGAAGACTCTTGAGAGTCCCTTGAACTGCAAGGAGATCCAACCAGTCCATTCTAAAGGAGATCAGTCCTGGGTGTTCTTTGGAAGGAATGATGCTAAAGCTGAAACTCCAGTATTTTGGCCACTTCTTGGGAAGAGTTGACTCATTGGAAAAGTCTCTGATGCTGGGAGGGATTGGGGGCAGGAGGAAAAGGGGACGACAGAGGATGAGATGGCTGGATTTCATCACCGACTTGATGGACATGAGTTTGAGTGACCTCTGGGAGTTGGTGATGGACAGGGAGGCCTGGCATTCTTCAATTTATGGGGTCGCAATTTCAATGTCATTCTCTCATATCGCTCCACCCTCGCCTTCTTCCACATAGTCTATTCTTTACATCTGTGTCTCTTTTGCTGCCTTGTATATGAGGTCATCATTACCGTCTTTCTAAATGCCATATGCTGCTGCTAAGTCGCTTCATTCGTGTCTGACTCTGTGAGACCCCTTAGATGCCAGCCCACCAGGCTCCCCCATTGCTGGGATTCTCCAGGCAAGAACACTGATGTGGGTTGCCATTTCTTTCTCCAATGCATGAAAGTGAAAATTGAAAGTGAAGTTGTTCAGTTGTGTCCGATTCTTAGAGACTCCATGGACTGCAGCCCACCACGCTCCTCCGTCCATTGGATTTTCCAGGCAAGAATACTGGAGTGGGTTGCCATTGACTTCTCTGAAATTATATATGTGTGTGTGTGTGTGTGTGTGTGTGTGTGAATATACTTAAACAGGAAATATTCTGTGTTATAGTAAGCTGAGTTTTCTACTTAGGAAAAAAGACTTTTTAGAAAGAGAATTTCACTTGCTTTAATAGATTAAAACATAACAAGGCAAATCTATAATACCTTAGGATGGTGCATTCCCAGTGGATGAATAATTCCTAACTAATAAATTATTATATCTCATATGAGTTTCCTTCCTTTTGAATAGAGAAAATATGGGTTAATTTGTGTCCTAAATGATGTTCAAAGGGCAAACTTGTAACAGTTTTTCAATGGCCAATGTCTGAATTGTGATTTTGATGTGAGAAAACATTGGAAGTACTCTTGAGCCCGTTCTCAATATAGTTAAGATCTCCACTTGAAAAGCTGCAACATCTGTGTCAAGTTCAGTTCAGTTCAGTCGCTCAGTCATGTCTGACTCTTTGCGACCCCATGAATCGCAGCACACCAGACCTCCCTGTCCATCAACAACTCCCAGAGTTCACTCAGACTCACGTCCATCAAGTCAGTGATGCCATCCAGCAATCTCATCCTCTGTTGTCCCCTTCTCCTCCTGCCCCCAATCCCTTCCAGCATCAGAGACTTTTCCAATGAGTCAACTCCTCACATGAGGTGGCCAAACTACTGGAGTTTCAGATTTAGCATCATTCCTTCCAAAGAAATCCCAGGACTGATCTCCTTTAGAATGGACTGGTTGGATCTCCTTGCAGTTCAAGTGACTCTCAAGAGTCTTCTCCAACACCACAGTTCAAAAGCATCAATTCTTTGGTGCTCAGCCTTCTTCACAGTCCAACTCTCACATCCATACATGGCCACAGGAAAAACCATAGCCTTGACTAGATGAACCTTTGTTGGCAAAGTAATGTCTCTGCTTTTGAATATGCTGTCTAGGTTGGTCATAACTTTCCTTCTAAGGAGTAAGCATCTTTTAATTTCATGGCTGCAGTCACCATCTGCAGTGATTTTGGAGCCCCAAAAAAATAAAGTCTGACACTGTTTCCACTGTTTACACATCTATTTGCCATGAAGTGATGGGATCAGATGCCATGATCTTCATTTTCTGAATGTTGAGCTTTAAGCCAACTTTTTCACTCTCCACTTTCACTTTAATCAAGAAGCTTTTTAGTTCCTCTTCACTTTCAGCCTTAAGGGTGGTGTCATCTGCATATCTGAGGTTATTGATATTTCTCCCGGAAATCTTGATCCCAGCTTGTGTTTCTTCCAGTCCAGCATTTCTCATGATGTACCCTGCATATATGTTAAATGAGCAAGGTGACAGTATACAGCCTGATATACTCCCTTTCCTATTTGGACCCAGTCTGTTGTTCCATGTCCAGTTCTAACTGTTGCTTCCTGACCTGCATACAGATTTATCAAGAGGCAAGTCAGGTGGTCTGGTATTCCCATCTCTTTCAGAATTTTCCACAGTTTATTGTGATCCACGCAAAGGCTTTGGCATAGTCAATAAAGCAGAAATAGATGTTTTTCTGGAACTCTCTTGATTTTTCAATGATCCAGCGGTTGTTGGCAATTTGATCTCTGGTTTCTCTGCCTTTTTTAAAACCAGCTTGAACATCAGGAAGTTCATGGTTCACGTATTGCTGAAGCCTGGCTTGGAGAATTTTAAACATTACTTTACTAGTGTATGAGATGAGTGAAATTGTGTGGTAGTTTGAGCATTCTTTGGCATTGCCTTTCTTTGGGATTGGAATGAGAACTGACCTTTTCTAGTCCTTTGGCCACTGCTGAGTTTTCCAAATTTGCTGGCATATTGAGTGCAACACTTTCACAGCATCATCTTTCAGGATTTGAAATAGCTCAACTGGAATTCCATCACCTCCACTAGCTTTGTTCATAGTGATGCTTTCTACGTCCCACTTGCCCTCATATTCCAGGATATCTGGCTCTAGATGAGTGATCACACCATTGTGATTTTCTGGGTCGTGAAGATCTTTTTTGTACAATTCTGTGTATTCTTGCCATCTCTTCTTAATACCTTCTGTTTCAGTTAGGTCCACACAATTTTTGTCCTTTATAGGGCCCATCTTTGCATGAAATATTCCCTTGGTATCTCTAATTTTCTTGAAGAGATCTCTAATCTTTCCAATTCTGTTGTTTTCCTCTATTTCTTTGCATTGATTGCTGAGGAAGGCTTTCTTATCTCTTCTTGCTATTCTTTGGAACTCTGCATCAGATGCTTATATCTTTCCTTTTCTCCTTTGCTTTTCACTTCTCTTTTCACAGCTATTTGTAAGGCCTCCCCAGACAGCCATTTTGTTTTTCTGCATTTCTTTTCCTGGGGATGGTCTTGATCCTTGTCTCCTGTACAATGTCACAAACCTCAGTCCATAGTTCATCAGGGACTCTATCTATCAGGTCTAGGCCCTTAAATCTATTTCTTACTTCCATTGTATAATCATAAGGGATTTGATCTAGGTCATACCTGAATGGTCTAGTTGTTTTCCCTACTTTCTTCAATTTAAGTCTAAATTTGGTAATAAGGAGTTCATGATCTGAGCCACAGTCAGCTCCTGGTCTTGTTTTTGCTGACTGTATAGAGCTTCTCCATCTTTGGCTGCAAAGAATATAATCAATCTGATTTCAGTGTTGACCATCTGGTGATGTCCATGTATAGAGTCTTCTCTTGTGTTGTTGGAAGATGATGTTTTCTATGACCAGTGCATTCTCTTTGCAAAACTCTATTAGTCTTTGCCCTGCTTCATTCCGTATTCCAAGGCCAAATTTGCCTGGTACTTCAGATGTTTCTTGACTCCCTAGTTTTGCATTCCAGTCCCCTATAATGAAAAGGACATCTTTTTAGGGTGTTAGTTCTAAAAGGTCTTGTAGGTCTTCATAAAACCATTTAACTTCATCTTCTTCAGCATTACTGGTTGGGGCATAGACTTGGATTACTGTGATATTGAATGGTTTGCCTTGGAAATGAACAGAGATCAATCTGTCATTTTTGAGATTGCATCCAAGTACTGCAATTCAGACTCTTTTGTTGACCATTATGGCCACTCCATTTCTTCTGAGGGATTCCTGCCTACAGTAGTAGATATAATGGTCATCTGAGTTAAATTCACCCATTCCAGTCCATTTTAGTTCGCTGGTTCCTAGAATGTCGACATTCACTCTTGCCATCTCCTTTTTGATCACTTCCAATTTGCCTTGATTCATGGACTTGACATTCCAGGTTCCTATGCAATATTGCTCTTTACAACATCGGACCTTGCTTCTATCACCAGTCACATCCACAGCTGGGTATTGTTTTTGCTTTGGCTCCATCCCTTCATTCTTTCTGGAGTTATTTCTCTACTGATCTCCAGTAGCATATTGGGCACCTACTGACCTGGGGAGTTCCTCTTTCAGTATCCTATCATTTTACCTTTTCATAATGTTCATGGGGTTCTCAAGGCAAGAATACTGAAGTGGTTTGCCATTCCCTTCTCCAGTGGACCACCTTCTGTCACACCTCCAAATGAGAGAGTTAAAGTTGAAGCTGAATAACATTGAGATCTAAATAATAATATTCTTTCTTTCCAAATTTCTAATCTCCTAAGCTACAACTCCTCAAATTTCAATAAAAGCTTAGTTTAAGAGCATATATTTTCTTTCTTTTATTATTTTGATTGTGCTGAGTCTTCCTTGTGGTGCTCAGCCTTTCTCTCATTGAATTACACAGGGCCTTTTCTCTAGTTCCAGCACTAGGGCTTCTCTTGTTGTGGAGCCTGGGCTTCTCTAGTTGTAGAGCATGAGCTCTAGAGCACATGGGCTCAGTAGTTGTGACCCGGTGGCTTCTCTAATAGTGGTGTGTGGGCCCAGGGCATGTGGGATCTTAGTTCTTCCATAAGGTATCAAAGCTACATCCCCTGCATTGGAAAGCAGATTCTTAACCACTAGACCACCAAGGAAGTCTCGAGCATTTATTTTTGTAGCAAAAGTTGCCACATATCTTAAACACAACATGGTGAAGTAATTCCAAGAAGTGACGGTAACAGAATGGATTTAGAAAGCAATGATAAGATGTTATTCCTATAACATTATAGGTTCCCTCTATTGAGAATATCCTTATCTATACTGAAAGCATATGGCAAAATAAACTTAACCAAAAGCACATAGAATATAAAAGAAAATGACATTGCTTGCTTTCTCTTGATAGTGATGATGAAAAAGATTTGCACTAAATATTAAATATGGTTAATGCTTGGTATAAAGTGTTCCATTGAGGATGAATTTCTGTTTTTTATTAAAATATCAGTAGGGATGCTGAAATAGCAATAATATTCTCTGCTAGAAAAAGTATTAATAATAGAGTGTTGTAACACCTCAAAGCACAGTGAATATATCTCTCAGAAATATTGTTATGTGCCATGCAAACAAGTTTTATGTATTCAATAGTATGTGCCAGGCAGAAAATGACACTTATTTTAAAAGGTTCTATATCTAAGAAATGTCTTTATTCCTACAATACACTGTTAAGAATACATCAAAGATTGTGGGGTGCCATTCATATTTAAACAGATTTCTTGATAACAGCCACTTGAATAATGAGTGTAGAGTGAGAGATCAAGGATTCACAGTTCACACTCTTTGGTAAAAGCAATATAATCTTGAGATTTTTTGCACATTTTGTAAATAGGTCAAGAGTACTCTACATATCATCAGTTTCCAGAGTTTATTTCATGAGCACCCAATGTTTTCTTGCCATTCAGTTCTTATGCACTTCTCTCAGTACCATTGTCTTTAATTCACCCTCAGGATTCATTTGAACTCCACCTTTAGCTGGCTACCTCCTACTCTGATCATTTTCCAGCAATCTTTCCTATTTGACAAAACTTTTGTTTATCCAGTGGTGCTACAATATAATCACAGGAAGAATGGAAACTTTATTCAATTATTTTATGTTTATAGATTTCTAATGAGTACATTTAAGTCACTCAGTCGTGTCTGACTCTCTGCGACCCCATGGACTGTCGCCTACAGGGCTCCTCTGTCCATTGGATTTTCCCGGCAAGAGTACTGGAATGGGTTGCCATTTCCTTCTCTAGTGGATCTTCCTGACCCTGGGATTGAATCCAGTTCTCCCACATTGCAGGCAGACACGTTACCATTTAATACACTATTACCTTGACTTGGGATAGTGTCATGAAGCAACACTATTTCAACACTTCATTCCATAATGAAAAATATCAGAAACTATACATATCATGGTTGTTATTTGGATCAACATAAATAAAAGGACACATTACTATCCTTACTCAATACCTAGATTTAAAATCTAGTATGCAATAACCATGGACTTCCCTGGTGGCTCAGATGATAAAGAATTCACCTGCAATGTAGGAGACCTCTGTTCGATTCCCGGGTCAGGAAGATACACTGGAGAAGGAAATGACTACCCACTCAAGTATTCTTGCCTGGAGGAGTCCAGGGACAGAGGGTCCTGGCAGGCTACGGTCCATGGAGTCACGAAGAGTTGGACACAACTGAGCAACTAACACTTTCACTTTCTTTGCCATGCTATAATCATCATGGCATCTTTTAAATACTATTAAACTGTTCTATACATCTGTGTCTCTTTTGCTGTCTCACATACAGGGTTGTCTGGGAGGGGAGTTCAGGATGGGGAACACATGTACACCCGTGGTGAATGCATGTTGATGTATGGCAAAACCAATACAATATTGTAAAGTAATAATAATAATAATAATTTTAAAAAAATCATCACATGAGAAATATTTCTCAAAAAAAAAAATACCATTAAACTTTAAGATTGAGTAAACAATCTAACTGGGATCTATTAACCAGGGACTGAATAAACCTATTGAAAACATGTGCTGCCTTTTTGGAAGGTTTTATATCATAAAAATCACACATGCATATATTTACTAGGCTTGATTAACCTCATTGACAAACATGTTATTGGTCATTGCTTGCCCTTACTGTGGTTACTGGTCCTACTTTGGCATGCAACCTATATTTTATGCCAATAAATTTAGGGCATTATTTTCATAACATTCATGAAAGGACCAATCATTCCAATTTTTTCCTCAAACTTAAGATTTTATATGGAGGCTTTGCCACAGAAACAAAATTTTCTAAATCTAAATTTAAGACAGTAAGAATTGAATAAAGTAGTTCTCAAAGTTGTCTAATATTTGAAAAATCTAGGGAGCTTAAGAGACTACCCATGCTTGAGTCCCACCCTAGAGATACTAATGTGCTTGCTTGGGATGCAAACTGGGCATTGCCAGGTTTCAAAGGTTCCTAGGTGAGTCTAACATACAGTCAGAGTTGGGAAGCACTACAAAAACTACCTCCCCACTTGAGAATCACTGTGCAGTGAACCACGTTAGCTGACACTCATAAGAAGATTGGGAGAAGCAACTGGACTAATTGAGCATTTGCTACCTACTTGCTTCACAAAACCCAACAAAAGCTAAAAACTTTACCCACTTAGAACTTTTGTTTACTAGGTTTATTACATTGGTTTCTGCTATGAAGTGTGATTTTTTTTTTTTTTCCTGTGACAGGTGGCTTCTTTCCTCAGCTGTGTAACAGGATTTCCTGTTTTGCAATAGTCACTGCAGTTTTTATGGCTAATCCAAATCATAATGTTTTCAATCAATTTAACCCCCAGACAACTTTACATAGGCATTACAGAGATAGTATCTTCTCATCAATAAAAAGGATACACAACCTGTTCTGAATTACACATACAATAATTCTCAACAATCACCTTTATTACAGAATATGAAACAGATGCCAGAGATGGTTCATTTAATGCTAGAGATTTACAGCATTGCATTCACAACTGCTTACTATGAAAAAAAAAACAAAAAAAACAGCTAAAGGTCAGTATTTGAGATTTGCTCTCCTACACATCTTGTTTTAACGAAAATAAGGAGGAAAATCTGTCAAGTTAGTAATGAGATACACTGTTTAAAGCATTATGCACTTCAAGGAGAAAACTCAATTCATTCAACAATCAATGTTTAAGGTATATTTGGATAACAGTAGCTCTCACTCATAAATAATAAAACAAGCTGTTAAAGGGTATCTGATAAATACTGTAGGCCAGGAGGGGTTAAATATAATAGGGAAGGGTATGCTACTTGAACAGAATAAAAATACAATGGTTTATGTGACTGATATAAGCTAAAAAGATACCAAAATATAGGTGCTCAAAAACATAAAAAAGAAGAAATTATATGTTAAAGAAAGGTTATGGAATTTATGGAAGCTCTTACCTCTCAATGAGTAAACCTGATAGAAAACTTAAGTACACATGAGTGGAATTTATTTTTATTCAAGAAGAATAATCTATAATAGATTATTATAATAGTTAAATAAGATTGTTAAATAAGCTAGTTAAATCAGATTGAATTTTTAGTTTACATATCTTATTTTCCTTACTACACAAAGGGGTCCTTGAGGTCAAAGATACTATCTGAACCCTTAGATATTTTCATCACAAAGCACATTCTGGCACACAGAAACCATTCCATATATGCTTGTTAAATAAATGACAAATTTTAATTAAATATTTACTATGTTTCAAGTAGTGTGATAGGCATAGACTAAGTTAAAAGACATCTTGAATTATTAATTCTTTATACCTCAACATTAGACTGTAAAATTTATCACTTTAGTGTCTCTAAAGCATAATCCTAGAAATTTCTTTTAGGGTATAAAGAAATAATTCAAGTAAATGAGGTAGACTATTTTCACAGGAATCCTCAATAGATGGGCTAGGAAATCAACTAACATGTTCATAGTTTTTTGGTAAGATAACATCTAATGATTAATTCTCAGAGGCTTCCCTTTGAGTTCCCTATGAGTTAAGTGGGATACTTGCCCACCTTAAAAATTAAATGCATGATGAGGGGCAAATATGTGAAAAATAAAAGAATACAAGGAAGTATGTCAAAGATAATGTATCTAACCTAATGATCACAAGATACAAGACTCTAAAATTTCTGTTTTTATTTATAAATGTCTCAGTGTCTGATTTAGCAACACTTGCTAACTATTTCTGTTGAAAAAATGTATGTTCAGAAGAAAACTCCTGAATCTTCCAATATAAATGTTGCTTGGCAAAAAAGAGATGACTGGCACTATTACTCCACTTATACTGCACTCTAATGGGACTTTCCTATAGCCAGATGGTAAAGAATCTGCCTGCCATTCAGGAGACCCAGGTTTGATCCCTGGGTCAGAAAGATCCCATGAAGAAGGAAATGACAACCCATTCCAGTATTCTTGCCTGAAGAAGGATCCTGGTGGGCTATAGTCTATGGAGTCTCAAAGAGTTGGACATAACTAAGAGACTAACACACATACTGCACTCTTAAATCCAGATATTTTGTCATAGAAAAAGATAAAATATTTATCGGTACTGTCATGCATTGCCAGACTTCATCTATCTTTCATGGGTCCAGTCTACTTATAACATTTGTCATTAGTGTGTGCTTGTTCTAGTCCTCAAATCATGCTGCTCTGAAGGAGATCAGCCCTGGGATTTCTTTGGAAGGAATGATGCTAAAGCTGAAACTCCAGTACTTTAGCCACTTCATGCGAAAAGTTGACTCATTGGAAAAGACTCTGATGCTGGGAGGGATTGGGGGCAGGAGGAGAAGGGGACGACAGAGGATGAGATGGCTGGATGGCATCACCGACTCGATGGACGTGAGTCTGAGTGAACTTCGGGAGTTGGTGATGGACAGGGAGGCCTGGCATGCTGCGATTCATGGGGTCGCAAAGAGTCAGACATGACTGAGAGACTGATCTGGTCTGATTTGATCTGAAGGGACATAACACATACAATAAATATTTAAAATATGATAATAATGGAGTTTTTGATGATTGAAAGACTCAATGAAAATTCTACATATCTTGTTACTATAAAGTTCACAGAATTATGGATATTAGAAAACTGAAAAATTAGCATCACTGCAAAAGAACATGGTATAACAAATGTAAACAGGACTTATATATGCAATAGAAACTGAATAAGAATCTGTCCTCTACTGGTGGCAAAAAAGCAATAGATCATGGAGTAACTAAGCCTCAGCTCAGTCATGGAGAAAAACATACGATTGAATGAAATAAACATGATTTATCTAGTATTTCAAAAGAAAGTAGTCAGCAGATATCTCTATAGCAATGATACTGGCAAAGTTTATTAGAAAACAATATCCAATAAGTTGCCTAAGAAAGCTTCCTCTCCTAACTGCTTTCAGAAATCAAAATATACGACATAAGAAAGTGATATGCCTAAAGTGCAGGCAATATTGTAAATCAACTATACTTCAATTAAAACAATAAAAAAATAGGAAAGTAAACTTTAAAAAAAAAAACACCAAAACTTTAAATGCATGAATTATATCTCCAATAAAGCTGTACACCAAAAAAAAGATGAAAGCAAAATAAATCTTTTTATAAACTAAAACAAGGGGAATTTTCCTTTTCAAAGGTGTTTCTGATATGAAAATCTAAATTTAGAATAGAATTGTAATTGTTTCAATTGTTTGGTTGAGATCAAAGGCATAAATCCCAATCTGAACAGTATAGTTTAGAGTATCAGTTTCAATGTACCAGTGGTTGAGTTATTCATAGACAGTACCAGAAAAGGCATCTAAATTATGTACTGACTCAGATGGCACTGACTGAAGAGAAACAAGGACTTTCAACAGTCACTAGAAAAAAAGGGATGGAAAACTGCTCAGTCTGTGAAAATGGAACAGTACATACAGGATAGGGTGAATTTGCAACTACATCTAACAGTATTGTAAAGCTAAAGACCTGGGAATAGTGCATTCAATACACATAAGAGTGCTATTCAAATACACCTTGAAATTGCTTTCTCCTTTTCTACTTCTTTGAATAAAATATATTTCAAAACCTTTTAAAACCCTGACTTATTTTACTTAAGATGTCACTGTCTATTGTTTCCCATACATTCAGAATAGGGCATACAGTTGAAATGAATATGTATGATTTTATTTCAGATTGTCCTCAGTAAGATGCCATACATAGAGTGAAAACATCTGTTTCTCAGAGATATAATGGGTGAATTTTGATACTGCAAGATGAGACAATAGGTAGGCAAAAGACTTAGAACATTTTCAGTAGAGGCTTAGAGATTTTCACTAAGGGACAAGGAAGAGGACACAGTACAGGCACCCCCCACCCCATCCACTTTTTTGGCATAAGAGGAAAGAAAAATAACATTTTTTAAAAAATAGCCTAACTTTGACAGTTCAGTCAATTGGGACCTTAAAGAAAAATACTTGAAAAAAAAAAATTCAGTGCATCAGAGTTTTAAAAAGAAAACTCTTCTCAGCATTGATTTTCCTAGGATACTTCTACACACACCAAAGAACAGGTTACAAGTGCCTGAATTAGGGCTAAGGAGTAGCTCACTATTTGTGATATCAATTTCCTTATATTTTACATGAACTCAGAGGACCCTAAAAAGAAGATTTATAAATCCCTATATAATCAAGCATTTGCTACTACATTAGTTGAATACTCCACATTTTATTTTGGAAAAGTATAAGTCAGTTTCATTTGGATTAAGTCAGTTTGGTTAAGCTTATCAAAATTTGGAAATTTAAAATAAGACAAATACAGCAAATATTTATAAAAAGTAAACATGATAGGATAGTGTGCTAGTGATAGGTTCAGGGCAGGCCATCCCAAGATATACTGCTTCAGCATATTAATCATTTTGAATTAAAGTAACAAGAAACAGCAAGTACAAGGACACTCTGACCTTTCTTTGTTCCTCTAACAACAGGAAATGAATCTCCGATGTGAAAGATATCTTTCCTGTTCAAGGAGAGACATAGAGATTCTCATCACCAGATTCAGAGAAGTCGGGGCTGAAAGGTTGCACAGAAAAACCTTGTTACCTTACTTCTTTACTAAGTTTAGTACCCCAAACCCAAATCCCTACGTATTGTTAATTCTTCACAAATTTATTGTTTCTTTATCTGAAAGGTATAAAAGCTGCCTGCTTTGGTTACTTCTTTGAACATTATTAGCTCCCATACATATGAAATTAAATTTTGTTTTCTCCTGTTAATCTGTCTTATATCAATTTAATTATTAGACCAGTGAAAGAATCTAATAAGGAAAAGTTTTCATTTTCTACACTAGGAATTGAAAGGATATAGAACAAATATGTACTTTATTAACATGAACTCACAATCCAGTTGTAAACACTATGTTTATGTGTAGAAATGGATGGACTGATCACAGATGGCTTTATGGAAGAAAGGTTTCCAGAAATAATGAGAGAGGGACAGTTTTTAAAATGTCAAATGTAACAGAAATTCTGGAGATATTAAGCAGAAAATCTTGGGCAAATGATGAAAGGGTTATATTTCAACTGTAAGGAAAGATAATAGATTATAGCAAGAAATGTGTGGTGGGAAAATGCAGTTAATAGAGATGATTCCCTCAATTTAGTAGTGAATTGCAGCAATGGCTAAAGAGTATTTAATCTACTTGGAGGGGTAATTATTTCATTTTTATTTTCCTTGACAAATGACATTTATGTATATTTAAAGGAAAAATGGAAGTGCAGTGTAGAAAGAGACTAAAGAGCTAGATACTTCAACAATTAAAAGGGAACAAATGAGATACTAGAAAGAAAATCAGAGATATATTGGGGTTACAAAGATGGTTTCCGTCTTAGGACAGTAGGACCTAAAGTAATTCAGGGTTGAAAGTTGTAAAAGTAATTTGAAGATAGTTGAAACGGTTTGGGACAGTCATTCAAGACCTAGGACATAAAGTTAATGAAAAGGAGCATAGAAAGACTTCTCACCAATACCTAGAGCCGCAGGGGAAGTTTAATACTATGAATGTGTAGTAAGTACAATTTTGTGATTTTTTTCTCCTTTTTCCAAAGAGTATTCAGTGACCTATGGAGAATATGATCTGTGATGGAACTACAGTTGGAAATTGGCACCATAAACAGAGTGAGAATCCAAGAATGAAAAGTCAAGAATGGCAATGATAAGATGGGGAAAGAAATATAACCAGGAAGAAATCTCATAAATTGGGATATGAGCAATTAGAAGACCTAAGAAGGAAAAGTTCAAGTTAACCAGATAGGATAATACAATGCAGATAATCAAGTTATGGTAATAAAAAGAGAGACACTTCAAAATCATGGAGTCCTTGTAATCACTGTTTATTAGGGCTATAGGATCAACCAACCCAGCAATAAAAATAAATAAAATAAAAAACAGATCATGTAAGACAAAATAGATATGTATTTATGGTGATAACTACATTAACAGCTTTAACATTGAATATCAGGTACAAGCAGAAGTCTTGAATAAGCACAGAAGTATAATCCAAAGATCAAACCAGAGATGTCCTTCAAATTATCTGTCACTTTTTTGCTACTAAATTTTCATTCACTACCCATTGAGTTAAATAATCGATTCCAAAGCAAAATAAGAAGCTGTTAAGACACTACCAAGGGACTCAAAGTATACCTGCAGTACAATGTCCCTGGAAGATCCTATCTATGGAACATATGTAAGAAAAAAGTTAATTGGTTTGCTTGTAGGTGGTAATGCTAAATTAGAGCACTTAGTGTGATTTAACTTTCTCATATCATTATTAGCATTCAATTGAATGCTTTATAAGGAAAACTGATTAGTATAGAAGAAATAGCATTCACAATTGCTGCAGATTTAGCTTCATGCATTTGCTAGCTTATCATGCTGTAAAAAGTATTATAAAAATAAACTTTCATTAAAGCCAAGGCCTGTGGAAACAGCTCTTCAGTAACATACCCTTAAAATTAGTTTTATTTAGAGATAACCTTTAAAAAAATCTAAATATGCTCTGCTGTATTCAAATTCCTAAATTGTACAGTTAGAATAATTTATGATGAATCAACTTCCCAATATTCCTGGATTATTGAATAAGATAAGGGAAGAAGTACCTTGGAGACACCAGTAAAATGGTTAATATATATATATATATATATATATATATATATATATATATTCCTTCACATTCTCATTGCCTTCCTCTTCTTCATGTAGCCTTGGAGCAAATGGTTACACAAACGCCAGAGGTCTGGAAGAGGAGAGGCCAATGACAGACAATGGCTTTTGTTTGCTTTTTGACTATAGGTACTCTTTCTGATACCCGCTAGCCTAGTCTGAAAGAAGCCACTTTGTAAATTCACCTCAGGCAAATATAAAGAAATAAAAAATATACTTCTTTGATGGTCTCATTCAGTTCTGTTTCTGCCATTTTCAGTTTAGCACTTTTGTGAACATACGCTTTAAAAAGCATGGCCAATTGTGCAAACCCTAAGAGCAATTCTTGGTGGCTCCGAGGTTAAAGCGTCTGCCTCCAATGCAGGAGACCTGGGTTCAATCCCTGGGTCGGGAACATCCCCTGGAGAAGGAAATGGTAACCCACTCCAGTATTCTTGCCTGGAGAATTCCATGGATGGATAAGCCTGGTAGGCTACAGTCCATGGGGTCGCAAAGGGTCGGACACGACTGAGCGACTTCACTTAAGGGCAATTCAGACTCATGTTTAGCTAAAGGGGGAGGCATCTTGAAAAAAAAAAAAGTCTAAGTGGAAATTTTTAGGTTAGTACTAAGGGAACCAGTTTGTGTTTGAGCAAGAAACGTTACTTTGTTTTAATATTAACCAGGTTCAAGCAATTGCACTTTTCCCAAGTTGAAAATAAACATTGCTAAGGGACTCTGTTGGAGAAGACTCTTGAGAGTCCATTGGACTGCAAGGAGATCCAACCAGTCCATTCTAAAGGAGATCAGTCCTGGGTTTTCTTTGGAAGGACTGATGCTGAAGCCGAAACTCCAATACTTTGGCCAACTTATGTGAAGAGTTGACTCATTGGGAAAGTCTCTGATGCTGGGAGGGATTGGGGGCAGGAGGAGAAGGGGACGAAGGAGGATGAGATGGCTGGATGGCATCACCGACTCAATGGACAAGAGTTTGGGTGAACTCCGGGAGTGGGTGATGGACAGGGAGGCCTGGAGTGCTGCAATGTATGGGGTCACAAAGAGTCGGACATAACTGAGCAACTGAACTGAACTGAACTGAACTGAAGGGACTCTCAAGAGTCTTCTCCAACACCACAGTTCAAACACATCAATTCTTTGGCACCCAGCATTCTTCACAGTCCAACTCTCACATCCATACATGACCACAGGAAAAACCATAGCCTTGACTAGACGGACCTTTGTTGGCAAAGTAATGTCTCTGCTTTTTAGTATGCTGTCTCGGTTGGTCATAACTTTCCTTCTAAGGAGTAAACGTCTTTTAATTTCATGGCTGCAGTCACCATCTGCAGTGATTTTGGAGCCCCCAAAAGATAAACTCTTACACTGTTTCCACTGATTCCCCATCTATTTGCCATGAAGTGATGGGACCGGATGCCATGATCTTCATTTTCTAAATGTTGAGCTTTAAGCCAACTTTTTCACTCTCCACTTTCACTTTCATCAAGAGGCTTTTTAGTTCCTCTTCACTGTCGGCCTTAAGGGTGGTGTCATCTGCACATCTGAGGTTATTGATATTTCTCCCAGCAATCTTGATTTCAGCTTGTGCTTCCTCCAGCCCAGCATTTCTTATGATGTACTCTGCATATAAGTCAAATAAGCAGGGTGACAATATACAGTCTTGATGTATTCCTTCTCCTATTTGGAATCAGTCTGTTGTTCCATGTCCAGTTCTAACTGTTGCTTCCTGACCTGCATATAGGTTTCTCAAGAGGCAGGTCAGGTGGTCTTGTATTCCCATCTCTTTCAGAATTTTCCACAGTTTGTTGTGATACACACAGTCAAAGGCTCTGGCATAGTCAATAAAGCAGAAATAGATGTTTTTCTGGAATTCTCTTGCTCTTTTGATGATCCAGTGGATGTTGGCAACTTGATGTCTGGTTCCTCTGCCTTTCCTAAAACCAGTTTGAACATCTGGAAGTTCATGGTTCATGTATTGCTGAAGCCTGCCTTGGAGAATTTTGAGCATTACTTTACTAGCGTGTGGAATGAGTGCAATTGTGTGGTAGTTGGAGCATTCTTTGGCATTGCCTTTCTTTTGGATTGGAATGAGAACTGACCTTTTCCAATCCTGTGGCCACTGATGAGTTTTCCAAATTTGCTGGCATATTGAGTGAAGCACTTTCACAGCATCATCTTTCAGGATTTGAAAGAGCTCAACTGGAATTCCATCACCTCCACTAGCTTTGTTCATAGTGATGCTTTCTAAGGCCCACTTGACATCACTTTCCAGGATGTCTGGCTCTAGCTGAGCGATCACACCATCGTGATTTTCTTGGTCATGTAGATCTTTTTTGTACAGTTCTTCTGTGTATTCTTGCCACCTCTTCTTGAGATCCACCAGTCCATTCTAAAGGAGATCAGTCCTGGGTGTTCTTTGGAAGGAATATGCTAAAGCTGAAACTCCAATATTTTGGCCACTTCATGCGAAGACTTGACTCATTGGAAAAGACTCTGATGCTGCGAGAAATTGGGGGCAGGAAGAGAAGGAGATGACAGAGGATGAAATGGCTGGATGGCATCACCAACTCGATGGACGTGAGTTTGAGTAAACTCTGGGAGTTGGTAATGGACAAGGAGCCCTCCGTGCTGTGATTCATGGGGTCACAAAGAGTTGGACATGACTGAGCCACTGAACTGAACAGTAATTTATTCAATCACAGGTGGTTATGTGTTGAAATGTGGTTTCCCCTTAGTTAACTCAGCCCTCCCATACTAAAGAATTATGGCACTATGGAGTATGGCATTTGTTTTGTTTTTCTCTTTGAATGTCACTAGCTTCTCTATGAAATGTAATCTTAAATAAATAAATAAATAAAAAGGAGGTAGAAAAGCTTGTCTATCTCTGTACTTTAAACCTCTGATTTGGAATCTAAAACTAGTCTGGTGAGGCCTCTGAAGTAATTTAAATATAAATAGCTGGGGCAGTCATTGAGCAACTCTAGGTTCTTTGATGTTACAGTCTCTAGATCCTTTGATGTTTGAGACTCTAGGACAAAGCATTCATTTAGATACTTCTTTCTTGGCTAATATGGGCCCCCCCCTTTTTTTTTTTATTTTAAACAAATGCAGGAACCTTTTATTTTTCACTTTGAATTAAACTGAAAATAAAAGTCATATTTTATAATCTAAATTTAAAAGCCTCCATAGGTGAAGTTCAAGATTTCAAGAGATTATTGAACTTTTTATGGAAACATTTCCAATAAATCCAAAGTTAATGAATATTATGACACCATATATTTAATGTTTATAGCTTCCTGAATTTAATATCCAACATCAAATGTATATATAAATGCAATGAACCAAAAATAAAGGGCATCAGAGGACAGACTTAATCTCCATAGTATATGTTAATCATATTACATCAATTTAGGTATGGAGTGAAAGGGCTTGATAAGGAGTCTGTAGCATCAGAGTTTTCAGAGGTAAAATTTTTAAAAAATATTATTCTTCCAGAAGCATCTTAAAACATTAAACATACTCAGGGTACTAAAACACACACACACACACATAAAAAACAGTTTTGATATGAAAGAAGTATTTGTTTTATGATTTCAAGTCTTTCTTTTTTTCTTTTTTAAAAGGTATTCTGGAAAAATTGTCTGGATTCAAACCATATCTCTTCTACTTGTGAGCTCTATACTCTGGCAATGAAAGGTTGTTGTTGACTCACGCGAATACACCGGGATTCTTGGCCCTCGGAGGAGAAGAATTCAATCCGGGGCCAGAGACGAGGCTTGATCGCTCAGAGCTTTTGTGTAATAAAGTTTTATTAAAGTATAAAGGAGATAGAGAAAGCTTCTGACATAGGCATCAGAAGAGGGCAGAAAGAGTACCCACTTGCTAGTGTTAACAATGAAGTTATATAATCCAAAGAATGTCTGGAGGTTGTAAAGACCTAATCAGACCTATTCCCATAATTTACATTTTAAGATAACACTGTCCTCAGGCAAGATACATCCTTGTAAAGACCAGGTCTACTCCCATAATTTACATTTTAAGATAACAGAAAGTTGAATCCAAAGACTGTCCTTAGGCAGGATACATTATTGTTATATAATCCTAAGGAATGTGGAGAAAGAAAAAAAGTTTGTCCTTTCTTCCTCCTTGAGAATTCCAGACCCCTCTCTCCTTGGGGACCCCTAGACTCCCTATCAACCTGCCTAGGAACTCACTCTCTCAGCAAGTCACTTAGGGTTTCTGTACCATGATTTATTCATCTGTAAAGAGTTTATAGGATTCTTGTTAGGACTAAATTTGTAGTAGGTATAGAGATACAGATGTGGGTATAGAAGAATAGATATATACATATATGCCCTTATATGTATGCACACATACACACACATAGTGCTTTGAACAGAGTAAGCACAGTATTAGTGAGTTAATTTTACTATGCTTATTTTGGTATAGAAATGTGCTGGGGAAAATGAACAATTGCTCACAGCTTTCCCTTTCTTATCCTCTGCTTTTGAGGCAGGAGAGAAGTAGGCAGGGCACAACCATGAAAAGAATGACACAACTGTTGAGAAAAACAGGATGCCACAAAAACTGGATAGAACCTACTAGGTCCAAGATGGCAGAATATTTCACTTCCAGGGGACCTCGAGCCTCATTGTATGCTCATTGTAATGCATTAGCATATGCTAAGTGACATACCCACTTGCACCATGATAGCTTGGAGGCCAACAGTGAAAGACCCAAAAGTTGGTGGTGTCCCAATTCTTGGAAGTCTCTGCCCTTTCCCAGAAATAATTGGAATAATCCACTTGTTAGCCTATGAAATTACCTAGCCCATAAAAACTAGCAACCTGTATTCCCCAGGACCCTCTCACATTCTGAGATGGAACAAATTCTGCCTATGGAGTGTGTGTCTGCCTGAATAAATAGGCTTCTATTCTACTTGGACTCTCTCCTAGATCCTTGACTGTGCAAAGTCAAAGACCTTCCCTTGGGGGCCCATCCCAGGGACTTGCCTGAGACCTGGGATATGACCATTCTCTTGCTACCTCCTTCTCTTACAAGACTTTGTCTTGACTAAACTTTGGTCAAGCATCTCTCTTTCTTCTGGGTTCCAGAGCTCTGCTTGCTCACAAGCAATGAGCAAGCACTAAAACTGTGGAACACGTCCCCTTTATAAGGGTCTCCTGGGAATCAGCTGACCAAAGCAAGACACTTTTTCTGGTGGGTCCCACTGGTCACTTATCATGCTTGTCCAGTTTCTTCTTTAAAAATTCTGTTTATTTCTGCTTACCCTTTTTAACTTAAAAAAAAAAATAAAGTTTTTTTTTTTAATAAAAAAACAAGTTTTTGTTGTTGTTGTTGGATTTTAAGAACCTGCAGTTTTCTGAGATCAGACCCTTCTCTCTGTTATGAATAAAATCTCTCCCTAAGCCCAGATTTGCTTTGATTTGACCAAAAAAAAAAAAAAATCCTTCACTAAAACCATTTCCATTGCTCCTTATATTGAGATTATATTAATGTTTTAATATTCACAATTAAAATGTTTTAAGTTAAAATTTCAGGAGCCAGGTATCTTATGAATTTGCCCCAGACATTGTATACAAAGACCTAATTTTTAAAAAATAAAAAATACTTTTCTATTTCTAGAATAACTACACCTGATAAAATTTGCCATTCTGTTCTTCAAAATTCCAACTTATGACTGAGCAAGCAGTTCCATTTCTAAATTTATCAGATGATTGAGAATGTTGCAACACCTAAAGTCTTTAGAGCTTCTCTCTTTTACTTTATACAGCTAGTAACATTTCATTAACCTTGCTTCCCTCCTTTTAATTGTAGAACTCTTCTATGACCTTTTGACTTCTGGGAGGAGTTAATTTTCAAAAAGTTATCATTCCAAGGTCATAGTGATAAGATAATTCAGAAAGGCATTTGGAAATTCAGAAAGTGAAAATTTTCTAATGCTGATATTTTAGTTTATTTTAGTTTAGTCTCAAACACTAATGAAAATACATTTTGACATTCTACTCAGGCACCATTTTCTGGTAATTCTCACACTTTATAAAGCCATCTAGGGCTAACAGAGTACCTTGAGCATAGACTAGACCATCCTTTGGTAAGTTCTTTTTCAAAAACAAAATCTAGTCTCCCACACTATAGGAGGATATTACCAAAAAAAAAAAAAAAAACTTACAAAAAAAATCACATTTAACTTAGGATATGGTTACGGCAATGTTTTGGTTCCTAATATGAACAGCATTTAAGGCTTATTGATTTTAATTTCCAAAATATCTTCCATCAGAAGCTTAAGGGAAACCTATTTCGTTCAACCTCAAAACATGGTGAAGAAACTGAGGCATAAATTCTAAGAAATAAATGTCAGTGAATTATTTGTAGTGGTGGTGCAGTCTAATAAATAAGGTAATTAAAATTTAACAGTATGTGTGACCTAGTTTATTTTTTTTTATTTAAATTTATTTACTTTAATTAGAGCCAATTATACAAAGTGCAGTAAGCCAGAAAGAAAAACACCAATACAGTTTACTAATGCATATATATGGAATTTAGAAAGATGGTAATGTAACCCTGTATGTGAGACAGCAAAAGAGACACAGATGTATAGAACAGTCTTTTGGACTCTGTCGCGGGGGGGATGATTTGGGAGGGGGGTTCAGGATTAGTTTATTTTTTTAATAGTAAAAAAACTTCAAATTTTTCTAGAAAGCTCGACTGTTTATATATACATGAGCAGAACTTAAAATTTTCACATTGAAGGAGTCAAAAATATACAACATGTAAAGTCTCTTAAAAAAAAAAATGCTGTTGGGAAAACTAGACAGCTCCGGGTAAAAGAATCAAACTGGACTACTTTTTCACACCATATGGAAAAATAAACTCAAAATGGATTAAAGACTTAAATGTAAGACCTGAAACCATAAAACTCCTAGAAGAGAACATTGGCAGCATGCTGTTAACAATATTGGGGGGGGGGTCTATTTCTCAGGGAAGGGAAACAGATGTGATATGAGAAGATGTTCAACATCACTAATTTTCAGGGAACTTCAAATCACACCTGCCAGAATGACTATCATTAACAGAAAACAAATAACAAATGTTGGTGAAGATGTATGGAAAAGGGAACCCTTTTGTGTACTGTTGGTGGGAATGTAATCAGTATAGATAACTGTGGAAAACATTATGAAGTTTGCTCAAAAAAAAAAATAAAATAAAAATAGAACTTCCATATGATACAGCTCAAAAACACTAAATCAGAAGGATATATTATACACTCCAATTCTCATTGCAGCATTATTCACAATAACCAAGATATGAAAGACACCTAAGTATCCATCAGTAGATGAATGGATGAAGAAAATGTGGTATGTATGTACATCATGAGAAACGCTGGACTGGAAGAAACACAAGCTGGAATCAAGATTGCCAGGAGAAATATCAATAACCTCAGATATGCAGATGACACCACCCTTATGGCAGAAGTGAAGAGGAACTAAAAAGCCTCTTGATGAAAGTGAAAGTGGAGAGTGAAAAAGTTGGCTTAAAGCTCAACATTCAGAAAACGAAGATCATGGCATCCGGTCCCACCACTTCATGGGAAATAGATGGGGAAACAGTGGAAACAGTGACAGACTTTATATTTCTGGGCTCCAAAATCAGTGCAGATGGTGACTGCAGCCATGAAATTGAAAGACGCTTACTCCTTGGAAGGAAAGTTATGGCCAACCTAGATAGCATATTGAAAAGCAGAGACATTACTTTGCCAACAAAGGTTCGTCTAGTCAAGGCTATGGTTTTTCCTGTGGTCATGTATGGATGTGAGAGTTGGACTGTGAAGAAGGCTGAGCACCAAAGAATTGATGCTTTTGAACTGTGGTGTTGGAGAAGACTCTTGAGAGTCCCTTGGACTGCAAGGAGATCCAACCAGTCCATTCTGAAGGAGATCAGCCCTGGGATTTCTTTGGAAGGAATGATGCTGAAGCTGAAACTCCAGTACTTTGGCCACCTCATCCAAAGAGCTGACTCATTGGAAAAGACTCTGATGCTGGGAGGGATTGGGGGCGGGAGGAGAAGGGGACGGCAGAGAATAAGATGGCTGGATGGCATCACTGACTCGATGGACATGAGTCTGAGTGAACTCCGGGAGTTGGTGATGGACAGGGAGGCCTGGCATGCAGCGATTCATGAGGTCGCAAAAAGTCGGACATGACTGAGCGACTGATCTGATCTGATCTGATGTATATATGTAATAGATCATTATTCAACCATTAAAAATCATGTCATTTGTGACAACATGGATGAATCTAGAAAGTATTTTGCTAAGTTAAATAAATCAGTCAAAGACAACAACTGTAGGTTCTCATATCCAGAATCTAAAAACCAAAAGAAAACAAAAACAGACTCATAGCTACAGAGAACAAAAAAGTGGTTGACAGAGGGGAGGTCGGTGAATGAAAAAGGTAAAGAGGATCAAGAGATAGAAACCTTCAGTTTTAAAACAGGTAAATCATGTGGATGCAATATACAGCATAAAAGATATGGTTAATAATATTGTGATAACTTATATGGTTGTATATGGTTACTGGAGTTATCATGGTGTTGATCATTTCATAATGTATCAAAATGTCAAATCACAATATAATATATCTGAAAGAAACATAATATTGTACATCAACTACATTTCAATTAGAAAAAAAAAATTCACATTGAAATATGACATTTTAAAGCCCAATTTCTCAGAGAACATCAAACTACTGATTGACCATGTTTATAGTATTTTTCTCTGTGACCTTATCCAAGATCATCATGCTTCATATTTGCTAACTTTTGCTGTCACTGTTAATTGTGAGCTGACACCAAAATGGTCCCTTCTATTGCTAAAATTTATCATAAAATAACTGTATTACCAGAGCATTCACAAAGTGATGCTGTCATCGGGATGATGTTTTGCCACATTGGGAAAAGAAAGTGTTGCTGAAAAATAAAATAAGCCTTGAAAATTGCCTCCAGGACTGTGTAAATAATACAAAATGCAGAGACAGTTCAGCTTGAAGCTCTTTTAAGGCAGAACTACAACATATGTCATCTTAAATACTTACAGTTTTAACTGCACTTAGTAGCTACTGTAGCTTCAGAAATTTAAGAAAAGATAGTGCAACAAATTTTGAGTCAATTTTCTTTGAAATTAGCATCTTACCTTTATTGTCCTTTTCCCCTCAGATTTCCGCTGATTTAGGATAAAATGTAGGAAAAGGAAGCAAAGGAAAAGAAAACAAAAACAAAAAAAATCAGTTTCAATTTGTTATTGCAAGTACATTAAAAAAAAGTCAATATTCTCAGTGCAATAATACAGTTTTGGTCTTCTAGTGAAACTATTTTTATTTGTTGCATTCTTCAGTGGTTTCAGGAAAAGTGTATAACAACATTGTAAATATCATGCAACAATATGTAGAACAATATGAAGCCTTCAATTGGCATCAAAAATTGTTATATGCTTAGCTCACATAGGCATTAGGCGAGAAAAGACATCTTTCCAGTAAGATATTCTCCTATTATATCATTTATTTTCCATTCATTTTATAATGGATGAGTTTGTATATTTTTGAGATTAGTTGTTTGTCAGTTGCTTCATTTGCTATTATTTTCTCCCATTCTGAAGGCTGTCTTTTCACCTTGCTTAGAGTTTCCTTTGTTGTGAAGAAGCTTTTAAGTTTAATTAGGTCCCATTTGTTTAGTTTTGCTTTTATTTCCAGTATTCTGGGAGGTGGGTCATAGAGGATCCTGCTGTGATGTATGTCGGAGAGTGTTTTGCCTATGTTCTGTAGGAGTTTTACAGTTTCTGGTCTTACGTTTAGATCTTTAATGCATTTTGAGTTTATTTTTGTGTATGGTGTTAGAAAGTGTTCTAGTTTCATTCTTTTACAAGTGGTTGACCAGTTTTCCCAGCACCACTTGTTAAAGAGATTGTCTTTAATCCAAGGTATATTCTTGCCTCCTTTGTCAAAGATAAGGTGTCCATAGGTGCGTGGATTTATCTCTGGGCTTTCTATTTTGTTCCATTGATCTATATTTCTGTCTTTGTGCCAGTACCATACTGTCTTGATGACTGTGGATTTGTAGGAGAGCCTGAAGTCAGGAAGGTGGATTCCTCCAGTTCCATTCTTGTTTCTCAAGATTACTTTGGCTATTCGAGGTTTTTTTGGTATTTCCATACAAATTGTGAAGTTATTTGTTCTAGCTCTGTGAAGAATACCGTTGGTAGCTTGATAGGGATTGCATTGAATCTATAAATTGCTTTGGGTAGTATACTCATTTTCACTATATTGATTCTTCCAATCCATGAACATGGCATATTTCTCCATCTATTAGTGTCCTCTTTGATTTCTTTCACCAGTGTTTTATAGTTTTCTATATATAGGTCTTTAGTTTCTTTAGGTAGATATATTCCTAAGTATTTTATTCTTTTCGTTGCAATGGTGAATGGAATTGTTTCCTTAATTTCTCTTTCTATTTTTTCCTTATTAGTGTATAGGAATGCAAGGGAATTCTGTGTGCTGATTTTATATCCTGCAACTTTACTATATTCATTGATTAGTTCCAGTAATTTTCTGGTGGAGTCTTTAGGGTTTTCTATGTAGAGGATCATGTCATCTGTGAACAGTGAGAGTTTTACTTCTTCTTTTCCAATTTGGATTCCTTTTATTTCTTTTTCTGCTCTGATTGCTGTGGCCAAAACTATGTTGAATAGTAATGGTGAAAGTGGGCACCCTTGTCTTGTTCCTGACTTTAGAGGAAATGCTTTCACTTTTTCACCATTGAGGATAATGTTAGCTGTGGGTTTGTCATATATAGCTTTTGTTATGTTGAGGTATGTTCCTTCTATTCCTGCTTTCTGGAGAGTTTTTATCATAAATGGATGTTGAATTTTGTCAAAGGCTTTCTCTGCATCTATTGAGATAATCATATGGTTTTTATTTTTCAATTTTTTAATGTGGTGTATTATATTGATTGATTTGCACATATTGAAGAACCCAATCAAAAAATGGGCTAAAGAACTAAATAGACATTTCTCCAAAGAAGACATACAGATGGCTAACAAACACATGAAAAGATGTTCAACATCACTCATTATCAGAGAAATGCAAATCAAAACCACTATGAGGTATCATTTCACTCCAGTCAGAATGGCTGCGATCCAAAAGTCTATCAGCAATAAATGCTGGAGAGGGTGTGGAGAAAAGGGAACCCTCTTACACTGTTGGTGGGAATGCAAACTAGTACAGCCACTGTGGAGAACAGTGTGGAGATTCCTTAAAAAACTGGAAATAGAACTGCCTTATGATCCAGCAATCCCACTGCTGGGCATACACACTGAGGAAACCAGAAGGGAAAGAGACACATGTACCCCAATGTTCATCCCAGCACTGTTTATAATAGCCAGGACATGGAAGCAACCTAGATGTCCTTCAGCAGATGAATGGATAAGAAAGCAGTGGTACATATACACAATGGAGTATTACTCAGCCATTAAAAAGAATACATTTGAATCAGTTCTAATGAGGTGGATGAAACTGGAGCCTATTATACAGAGTGAAGTAAGCCAGAAAGAAAAACACCAATACAGTATACTAACACATATATATGGAATTTAGAAAGATGGTAACAATAACCCTGTACACGAGACAGCAAAAGAGACACTAATGTATAGAACAGTCTTATGGACTCTGTGGGAGAGGGAGAGGGTGGGAAGATTTGGGAGAATGGCATTGAAACATGTATACTCTAATGTATGAAACGAGTCGCCAGTCCAGGTTCAATGCACGATACTGGATACTTGGGGCTGGTGCACTGGGACGACCCAGAGGGATGGTATGGGGAGGGAGGAGGGAGGAGGGTTCAGGATGGGGAACACATGTATACCTGTGGTGGATTCATTTTGATATATGGTAAAACCAATACAATATTGTAAAGTTAAAATAAAAAAAAATAAATAAAATGGATGAGTTTTTATCTTGAGCATGAATACATTTCTTAAAAAAAAAAATCTAAGCTGGTTGGAGATTCATGATTTAGGAGTAAACATAAATATCTATACAGTTTTGGATACTATCCTCAAGTACCTAAATATTGACTTTTGTGGGTCTTAGGAATACCTTAATTCAATTCTATTCAACTAAATCTTTTCTGCAGCCATCCTGGTAAAATCATTCTTTTTGCTTTTATTTAAGACTCTTTTTTTCATCCCTTTCAACCTCAGGAAATGGGCAGTAAACTGATTTTGAAGACTCTGTAAGCATTTAGGTCATTTATCCCTTGAATTCATTCTTCTTTGTATGGGATGAATACATCACGTGATGAAGTATCATGTATCTAACATTTCTAGCTAATTATGGTCTCCAAAGTCCTTTCTCCTAATATTTTATCACACTTTCCTATAATAGTTACAGTTGTGTAAACGTTTCTTTGAGCATCACAGAAAATTGTGGAGGAGATAAGGCTGAATTTGAAATGAGGGTATGTACAAAAAGTGATACAATAAATATAGTAAGAGAATGAATGCTGTTGTACAGTGCTTTGATATGATTTCATATTTACTTGTTCATGACAAATATTAAGTTGTTTTGATCTAAGAACAAAGGTTTTAAAAGTAATATTGTTTTGATAAGAGAATTGAAGTTGTTATGTCAAGGTGTCATCATCAACATTTGCAACTGCTGATAAATACTCAGTCGTAGTTCAGATACTAAGGGGCAGTCCTGGGGTCTTATCAATTAAGAACAGATGAAGATGCAACTATGGCAAGGAAATATTAAGAGTACAAATATCCAGAGTCTATGAGAACCATCTGAGAGTGTTCAGTCCAGACAAGGTGTCTCTTGCTGATCTAAATAGCTCTCTGACTTTGGAGTATTAACTCCTGCCTAGGAAGGTGGATCCCTGCTTAGCAGTGGTGAAAATCAGGCAGTGGTGTGGAAGAAGGAGATTATCATGCTGGCCAGCACTAATGCCTTCATTTTCTAGTGATATGTTCTAGTAACAAGGGACTTTCATCTTTGCACTAACAACTGAACATCAGTTCTCAGTTGGCTAAGCTCTCTCTCCCAAAAGCCATCTCATAGAAATGTTAAGGAACTGTTGAAAGAAACCCACTGCTTTGGCCAGTTGCAATGATAACCTCTTGCCTGAGTTGTCTTGAAACAGGAGGTCCTGATAAAGAATGTGATGCTGCCACTGAAAACTAACTGGGAGAATTTGGGAGGGGTCAAAGAAAGGGGGAGAAGATGATATGTCCTGTCAATTTCCCAGAAACCCTCACACTAGAAACCATCTTGGCTGAAAGATGCAAACATCACCAGGGAGGACCCTCAGTCAGATCAAATATAAGCCAAGAAAGATGATTGATCAGCAACAACCCAGAAGCTAAGCACATTATCATAAAACCTGAGACTGCACACCATGTGGCAGAGCAGTCCTTCTGGTTTCTCTTACCCTCCTGCCCTCCACCCAAGAGCCCATTTACAATAAAGTATTTTGCTTTGTCAGTACATGTGTCTCCCTGGACATTTCATTTCCAAATGTTAGACAGGAGTCTACTCTCAGGCCCTGGAAGGGGGCCCCTTCCTGCAATAGAAAGGTACACCTCAGATAAATTTGGACCTTATTCTTTTCATCGTGCCCTTTGTCTGGAAAAATAGTATAATTAACCTATCATTGGTTTGGAGTATGTTATTTCTTTATTGGCTTATTAAGGGATATTATCTCCATGCTATTTGCTTATGAAATCATAATTCCCAGACTAGACCTGTGTTAAACAAAATATTAGCAAATATAATCTCATTCTCTGAGCATAATTTGCCTTGAAACAAAACAAAGGCTCTATATTTTGTTATACAATGACTTATTCTCAGACCAAAAAGGGTATATCTATATATTTCTTTTTCCTGTCATTTTAATATAACCTAAGTTTGCAAAATTGATATTTGACCCAGATAAGGGTATATCTATATATATTTTTTCCTGTCATTTTAATATAACTTAAGTTTGCAAAATTGATATT
This sequence comes from Bubalus kerabau, assembly GCF_029407905.1. Lineage (NCBI taxonomy): Eukaryota > Metazoa > Chordata > Mammalia > Artiodactyla > Bovidae > Bubalus > Bubalus kerabau. The sequence goes on along the minus strand of NC_073647.1, from coordinate 52,877,613 downwards.
TGACCCAGATATCCTGACATGGGCACAATTCTATTACATAAGGAAATCAAAGTATGTTTGTTTTTTCTTTCCACTTTGGATAGTTATTTTTGGCCTTAAATATTCATATTGTTCTTATGTGTTGATCAAATTCAGCCATCAATGGCTCTGTGTTAGAATTTCATTTGTCTTTGAAGGCATAGCCTGAGCATAATGCTTTGAATAATCTCTTTGAAGAAAAAGTCCTTGTATTTTAATGTATTTAAACAATTGGTATTTATATCTCCTTTTATTATGAATGATAATTCTTAAATAACAGGTTAAAAATGTCAACTTTCCTACAGAGAAAATACCATGTACAAAAAAACACTCAAAAGTTTATCCATATCTAAGAATATGACATTCATGTCAATGTATGGCAAAACCACTACAATATTGTAAAGTAATTAGCCTCCAATTAAAATAAATAAATTTAAAAAATAAAAATACAATTCTTTCTTTTATAGAATAACAATAGATATTTCTATATTTGCTCCATTAGAATTTACTTTCAAGAACACAGTAGATTTTAGTTAGATGTTTTACCATTTATTACTGAGCAACTCAAAATCCTTAGCAAGACAAGTGAAAATATGAAAACATTAGTTATATCTATCTTGGTAAATCAGTGAATTATTGACAAATTAATGATAATATTTAAGGCTAGTCAAATATTCAGGAGAACACTTCTTTATCACTGCGGTGAAAAAAAGACAACTCCAGAATATGTGTTTATTTCATTAAATTATGCATTTTAAAAACAATAGCCTATGCTGTGCTACTTTTGCCCTTGTTTGAGAATTTCTACTGAGAAAAGTTCAAAATAGATCAAGTGGTAAATATTAAAATGATAGTTTTTGCATTTTTCTTACCACATAGACATAACACAATCTTTCACTATAAGTGGGCCATTCTCATGACAACTAGACAAGCATTAGAAATAAAAGAAAACACAGAAATATATTGGCAGGAATGTGAGTAGATTGTCAAATTGATACCAGATTTGATGATAGAAACATTTTTAAAAAATCAATTCTGGAAGGGAAAACACATGCTGAAAAGCAACTTATATTTTAATGAGGACATGGATTTTTAATCATTTTATATTTTTTAAAATAACCCCAAGAGATGAGTATTGAATCAACAAAATCACTGTCCAAACTAAATTATATATAGTGAAGGAGGGAGAAAAGTTCACCAGTCTGAACTTTATAAGCTCAGAAGTTTCTATAATACACTAATCAAGTAGTTTTCACACATTTTTATCAACATCTAGGTGTAAATAAATTATCTTACTACCAATAAATAAACATTTCTCCTATTTTATCTAATTTTCAAGATTGATAGAGCTGATTGACTCATTAAAAAGAGGAGCAAGATATAGAGCAGAAGAGAAGCAAGTTTGTTAATATCAATGAAACGATCCAACTAGGAGATAAACCTCAAATTTTAGTTAGCTCTCTTCTGTATCACACAGAATTAGCATAGTAGAATACGGTGGCAAATAAGTCATCACAGTGAAGAGTTATTCAAGTATACACTGAGGCTGTAACTGTATTGGTATAATTGAAAGAAATGATAATATTTCTTTGATCAAACGATTTTGGTATTCCTCAATATCTATGTGCTTTTGTATTTTAGCTTTGTTTTCAGTCTGTGCATTCAGAACAAACACAGCAAGAACAAAGTATGAGGTCAATACAAGAAGTTCTCTCTAACCCAAAAGAATATGGCCTCCCTGCAGGTTCTGAGAAATCCTAATTCCTTCTTTTACCCATCTCCAGGTTTATCACTTCTCTTCCTTTGCTTAAATGCATACAGTACAGTTGTTACCTTTATTCTGCCTTCATGTAATGCTGTTGCTTGCAGAGTATATGTCCTCTTGAGTATAACTGTTAAGAATTTCTTTTTTATTATTTTTTAAATATATTTATTTATTAATTGAAGAATAATTACTTTACAGAGTTTGTTGTTTTCTGTCAAACCTCAACATGAATCAGCCATAGGTATATATATATCCCCTCCCTTTTGAACCTCCCTCCCATCTCCCTCCCCATCCCACTACTCTAGGTTGATACAGAGCCCCTGTTTGAGTTCCCTGAGACATACAGCAAATTCCCATTGGCTATCTATTTTACAAATGGTAATGTAAATTTCTATGTTACTCTCTCTATACATCTCACCCCTTCCTCCCCTCTCTCCATGTCCATAATCACTAAGGCTAATGATAGATGAAGTGTTAGTCACTCAGTCTTGTCTGACTCTTTGCAAACCCATCGACTGTAGCCTACCAGGCTCTTCTGTCCATGGGATTCTCCAGGCAAAAATACTGGAGTGGGCAGCCACTCCCTTCTCCAAGGGATCTTCCTGACCCAGGGACTAAACTTGGGTCTCCCGCATTGCAGGCAGATACTTTACCATCTGAGCCACCAGAGAAGCCCCAGTGATAGAGTAAAAGGCATAAGAACTAAAGTCAGAAGCCAGGGGCACCACATCTCTGAACACAGGTAACAGAAAGAGGAAGAAATATATTAGAGAACAAAGACACCAGAGCTTATCCTTAATTACTACCCTGCCTCCTAATTAGGAAAGAAATAGAACAGCATGTTTATAGAGACAATGCATTTAATAAGAATAGATAGATTTTAAAGGCTTATTACAATGATCACTCAATAAAGCATCGACCATAATTAATTTTTTTAACTGAATTAGTATTATTGTCAGTTTACAATGTTGTGTTAGTTTCTGGTGTACAGCAAAGTGATTCAGTCATGCATACATATATATCTATTCTTTTCTTACTCTACCCTTATAGGTTATTACAAAATATTGAGTATAGTTCCCTGTGTTATACAGTAGGTTATCTATTTTACATATAGTAGTCTGTATATGATAATCCAAAATTCTTAATTTGTCTCTCCCCTTTTCCCCTTTGGTAACTGTACATTTGCTTTATATGTCTATGTGTCTATTTCTGTTTTGTATATAAATTCATGGGCTTCCCTGGTGGTTCAGTTGGTAAGGAATCTTCCTGCAATGCAGAAGACCCAGGTTCGATCCATGGGTCAGGAAGATTCCCTGGAGAAGGAAATAGCAACTCACTCCAATATTCTTCCCTGGGAACTCTAATGGACAGAGGAGCCTGACGGGCTGTAATCCATGGGGTCACAAGAATCAGACATGACTTAGGGACTAAACAACCACCACCACATAAGTACATTTGTATCATTTTTTTTTTTTTAGATTCTATATATAAGAAATATTGTATGATATTTGTCTTTCTCTCCCTGGCTTACATCATTTGGTATGATAATCTCTATGTACATCCAACTGTGACTCAGTTTTTGTCAGTTGGATCAGGTGCAATAGCAAATTGAGATGTTCACTGTGGTAAAAATAACAAAAAGCATTTCTGATGACACGAGCAGGGCTGTAAGGGTAACTTTTCTGAATTGCATAGTCAAAATGAAACATTTATGACTGTATACACAGAATACACATAAAATAAATATTTGTCTAACAAATGGCCAAAACTGCATGAGAAGTTTAAAAAAAGAAATCTTTAGGGTGCATGTGTGTTTATAGTGTAACAAATTAGAAGCCTAAGGAATCAGGTCTAATATTAATACTATAGAAGGTAAGCTTACCACTCCCCCTAATATACACTTTAAAAATATCAGAATGTGGAGTATAATTTTTACTTGGTTTAAATCTTCATGTAACTACAGTGGCCTGGTTTAATTTTTTTTAGTAGGCTGGTACACGTGACATTGTATTTCAGAAATTTATTCAATTATCAACTTAGAGTGTTGTTGGCTTCAGGGGAAATATACTGGTGAATCTAATAAAAATAATAAACTTAAATGTATTAAACATGTTTACTATTTTCTTTCTAAAATATAAATCATCATTTCAAAAGAATACATTTATGAGAATGTATCTAGGTATTTTTATTGCCTTATTCTCTTTTTTTATAAATTTGAGAATTGATATAAAAGTTGTATACATAGTGTCAACTCATCAGTAAAGAGATTATGAAATTTGAAATCAGAAGATCATTGGGTTTCAGTCTTAAGTTCACAAGTAGCTATATGAACTTATCCAAACAAAACTTTAGAAGGCTGTATCTTCCTCCTACACTAAAACCAGGGCATTAGCTACATTTAATGATGATCATGATGGGCTTCTCTGATGGTTCAGATGGTAAAGAATCTGCTTGCAGTGTGGGAGATCCAGGTTCGATCCCTGTGTCAGGATGATCCCCTGGAAAAGGAAATAGCAACCCACTCCAGTATTCTTCCTTGGAGAATTCCATGGACAGAGGAGCTTGGAGGGCTATAGTCCAAGGAGCCGCAAAGAGTTGGACACAACTCAGAGGCTACACTCAATGATGATGGTGGTAATGATTGTGACAATGACAGGAATAATATCACTATAATTTTCACTGCCACTGGTATCATCACCTTTCATTTATTGAGTGTGAAGCATTTCACCAAATGCTTTACAAGTATCATCTCACTGAACTGATATAGTGACACTTTGATGTGAGAAAATTATCAATCCCATTTTACAAAGAGGAATATGTGAATCAAAGAGGTGAAGGAACTTATTTAGTCACTCTACTTGTAAGGTATAGAAGTTTTCAACTCAGCTCTTCTGGATTCTAAAGTTCTGGAATGTAAGCTCCATGGCAGCACACATTTTGTCATTTTGAGTTTTGAAATTCTGCTATGTTCTTAATGCCTAAAAGAGTGCCTGGTACTAAGGAGACCTGCAATAAATATCTATAAATTGAATTAAATAACAAGATATTCCTCCATTTTTTAATTGCATAGATAATTAGAGCTGTGGCATAATTGATTATGACTCTTATTGGAAAGTACAAATTTTATAGCTTCACTGATTGGATTCAACTGTTGCCTTGGTCACTTATTACCTATGTGACCCCAGGCATGCTTCTTCTTGTCATTTTGGCTTAGTTTAATCATCTATAGAATAGAGAAATATGAGTTCCTACTTTACAGTATTTGTTACAAGGGTTAAAGTAAACTAGGAGCATTGAACTGTAGTTGGCTGTTTTAATAGTATATATATATGTTAGTTATTGCTGGTGAGTCATATTAACACATTTATTGATATATAACATATAATGTAGAATTCATCCATTTAAAGGACAAATTCAGTGTTCTTTTGTATATTCACAGGTATCTGCAACCATTATTATAGTCAATTTTAAAGTATTTTGTCACCTCAAAAAGAAACCCCACACCCTTTAACTGTCACCTCCAACCTTTCATTTCTCATAAGCTTTAAGCAACCTCTAACCTACTTTCTTTTTATATTTCTCTGTTCTGGACTTATGAATAAAATCACTTAATATGCAGCCTTTTGTGGCTGGTTTCTCTCATTTATCATAATGATTTAAAGATTTAGCTATGTTGCATCATGTTTCAGTAAGCCATTCATTTTTTATGTCCAAGTAATATTTCACTGAATAAATATACAATATTTTGTTTAAACACTCATCAATTAATGGGAATTTGGGTTACTTACACCTTTTGGGTATAATGAATAATGTTACTTGTAAACACATACAGAGGTTTTTGCTTGGACATGTGTTTTCATTTCTCTTGGTTATACTTGTATACCTAGGAGTGAAATGGCTGAAAACTCTATGCTAAAACATTTGAGGAAATGCTAGACAGTTTTTCAAAACAGCTGCACTGTTTTACACTCCCATCAGTAGTGTACAAATGTTCCAATTTCTCCAAACCTTTCCCAACAATATAATTTCATTTTTAACTTATTAACTTTAGAATTAAAGACCCTTGAAAATATAATATAATTAAATATTAGAATTAAGTATTAGAAAATTTATAATTAAATACCTGTCTAAATATTTTTTAAACTATATGCTGGAGTTCAAAATTATTTTAATTAGGTCTGTAAAACTATGGTACATGAACTATTCTACTATTAATATATGAACTTAACGTGGTATTCCTTGTTACTAAGATATCAGTGAACAGATTGCCAAACTCATCCATTCAAAGGGTTGAAAAGTTACCTATCTCTTGATATAGGTCTACCTTTGTGGCTCAGACAGTAAATAATCTACCTGCAATGCAGGAGATCTGGGTTTGATCCCTGGATGAGGAAGAACCCCTGGAGAGGAGAATGACTACCCCCTCCAGTAGTCCAGATATGAATTTACACATAATTTGAAATACGTTAAGGAAATTCTCTCTGAATGAAACTTTTTTAAAATGGTTGCCAAATTATTATTTATTCAAGTCCACCTACCATATAGTGTGTGTGTGCATGCTCAGTCATGTCTGACTTTTTGCAACCCCATGGACTGTAGCCTTCCAGGTTCCTCTGTCCATGGGATTTTCCAGGTAAGAATACTGGAGTGGGTTGCCATTTCCTCCTCTAGGGGATATTCCCGACCCAGGGATCAAACACGCATCTCCTTTGTCTCCTGCATTCCAAGGATTATTTACCCCTTGAGACATCAGGGGAGCCCATGGAACAATGACATTGCATTTGCTGAATATGGGGGAAAGGGATTGAAAGTACTTGATTAAATCCAGTTGAAATGATTTTTCATGGGTCCTGAATCTTGGAACATGCAGAGATTATATTCAGTACCAGAATGAGAGCCAAACTAAAGGGGGAAAAAAAAAACAACAACAGTGCTTTATTCAGAATTGATACTAGAATTGATCTAACAAAGCTAAACAAGAGTAAAATATTCTCAAAATGACCTAGAAGCAGAATATTATGGATGATACAAATCCATAGTTTCTTATTGAAGACAGGGTTGGGCTAGAATACTATTGCACTTGCTTTCACATAATCTTTCTGGCTTATTCAAAACTCTACTCTTGCCCTGAAATATTCTTATACTGTGACAGTAACAAAAGCAATGCGACAAACACATCTGCTTTCTGAAAATACTGCAGGTCAGTTGAAACAATGTATCATTTTTGTTTGAATTTTGCATAAAATACCTCTGTTTGCTGCTAAAAAATGTATGCCATTGTCTTTATCATCATTTTAAATTACAGATCATCTTAACATGTCCTTCTCATGAAATGTAAAAATCTGACAATGCTGCATTGTGTCTATTAAACTTATAGATGTTACAATATAAGCATCAAAGTACTAAAGTGATTATGAGAATAAACATCAGAATACAAATGATCTTTCTTTTTTTCTAGAAGGAAAACATTTTTTAAAGTGCAGTAGCTACCAGACTGCTTACCTCTGTGAAGGCTTTTTTTTTTTTTTTAATAATAGATGAAAGCATAACTAGATCTATGATAAAATAAAAATTGAAAAGCAACCTATGTGTCTGCCTTTATATCAAACTCTAAGATAAACAAAGACTACTTTTAAGTAGTGTTATTGTTCATTAGCATTGTTTCAAGTGAAAGTTAAATGTTAATCTTATATAAATACTAGTTAAGCATGTGACTTTCTGATTGTGACTTGAAACTAAGATTCTTAATTTATCCTTTGGCTTTAAACTAGTATTACCTAGCTGAGAGAAAAATAAGTTATTACAACTGTCTGATATCCTTTGGCTTTAAACTAGTATTACCTAGCTGAGAGAAAAATAAGTTATTACACCTGTCTGATATCAATTGTCATTTCTGGCTTATTTTCTAGATGGGAAAAATATTCCTTTTTAAGATTATCATTCAGTTTTCTTGAACTTTTAGCTGATTACTGATATATCCTCCCCTATTTCAAACTCCTCTAGCAATTCTATGCTGAATTTCTACTTTTCATGCATTTCTGTGGAATTTCAGCTTTATTTCAAATCATTAAAAAAAAAAAAAAAAAAAAAAAAAAAACAGAGACTCGAATCCCTTCATTTTTTCCCCAGCTGAATGCATTGCTTTTAGGTTTGCTACATTCATTAGGCTTGTCTTAATAATGTCAATTCAAATAAAGCATAATAGTTTTAGTGGATAAAATAATGTACTCCAACAACTCATCTCCACTCCAAACTCAAAATTTGATCTTATTTGTAAAAAAAAAAAAAATTTTGAGATGTTAGTTAGATAAGGATCTTCAGTTGAAATCATCCTGGTTTTAGAGATGCCCTAAATCCAATAACTGGTGTCCTTTTAAGAAGAAACTTGAAAGTGTTAGTTGCTCAGTCATGTCTGACTCTTTGGGACCCCGTGGACTGTAACACATCAGGCTTCTTTGTCTGTGGACTTCTCCAGGCAAGAATGCTGGAGAGCGTTGCCATTCCCTTCTCCAGAGGATCTGCCCAGGGCAAGGATGGAATCCAGGTCTCCTGCATCACAGGCAGATTCTTAACCAACTGAGAGGACACATATCAACAGAAAGAAGGTAGCCAAGTGATAGCAGGACAAGACTGGGGGGATGCAGCTACAAGATAAGGAATGACAAAGATTGTCAAGTGCCCCCAGAAGCTGGAAGGAACAAGGGGCTCTCAGAGGCACTGAGGATACCTTGATTTCAGAATTTGAACCTGCAGAATTGTGAGAGTATAAATTTCTGCTGTTTTAGCCAATTTTTTTGGGTAATTTGTTCTGGTGCAAACAAATAGTGAAGGGACTATGCTCCCATTTCAACAAAAAAAATACACAAAGATATAAAATAGATTGTTCTATTTTCTGATTATCAAACCAAAATGCATTGAAAGATTATTGAACACCAATCACTGTATTTTATATAATATGTAAATTTTTGGAGGACTGGTATAATCATAAGCAAGAATATCATACAATAGACACAGAATATCCAGTTTTGAATAAATAGATACAGGTTCCAGTTTCAGATCTTTTACTCATCTGTAAAACATTTGGCAGAACCCTCTTTGGTACTATATACACATACTCTAAATTATAGAAAAATGTATGGAATAAGGCCCTTGCCCAAAAGGATCTCAGAGTTTAATAGGGAAGCCAGAGGTAGTAATCAATAAATACAATATTACATATTAAGTGTTACAATGGGCAGATGAATAAAATACTATCATACCATAAGAGAGCAAGTAGCTGTTTAATGCTGAGCAAGTCCTTTGAGATCTCTGAATCTGTTTAATGATCTGTAAAATGGAGATAACAATAACAATTCATAGCCTACCTACCTCTGGAGATTATTTTGAAGATGAAATAAAATAAAATCCTCTTCCTCTGATCCCTCCTTTCTTCTATATTTTTCTTTCCCAACTATTTTGAAAATCTACTATTTTAAGAGTCTTATGAATCAGACTCTCTCTTAGGTATTTAATATGCATTATTTGAATTATCCTTAAAATAGTTCATCATGATAAATGAAATTGTGCTAATATTACATATTCGGAAATCAAGGTGTGGAGATTTATACTATGTGCCAAAATTGCGTAAATCAGGAAGGAAATATTCTTTTCATCTAAGCCTGTTGTAAGTCTTAGGTATAAATACATGAAAAATAAATATTATACTACTAGAAGTTAATGTTCTATGTACCTCAATACCTAATAATAAATTAGATGATGAACAATTCTAACTAGATAAATATTATATATTCCCTATAGTACTTTATTAGCTCAGAAAGAACATTCTTATGTGTTTCTATAAAGTAGTCATAGGCATTGATTTTAATGGTAGGCAATTACATTTGTATTTACCTATTGGATTTCTCTAAGCTAATTTTCCCTTAAAATTTACAATTACATTTATATTAACTGTAAGAATATTCAGTGTTTTACATATGCAAGCAACATGGCCAGCTGTATAATGTGGAGCCTCCAATATTAGTTTATTTTATATAATGTAGGCAAACTACTATTTTGTTGCTGTTCAGTCACTAAGTCATGACAATTCTTTGCCACCTCATGGACTGTAGCATGCCAGGCTTCCTTGTTTTTCACTATCTCCCAGACTTTGCTCAAATTCATGTCCACTGAGTCAGTGATAGTATTTAACCATCTCATCCTCTGATGGCCTCTTGTCTTTTTACCTTCAATCTTTCCCAGCATCAGGGGCTCAGTCTCTAAGTTGTGTCTGATTCTTTATGGCCTCATGGAATGTAGCCTACCAGGTTCCTCTGTCCATGTGATTCTCCAGGAAAGAATACTGGAGTGTGTTGCCATACTCTCCTCCAGGGTATCTTCCAGACCCAGGAATCAAACCCACATCTCTTGCATCTCCTGCATTAACAGGCAGATTATTTACCACTAGCACCACTTGGGAAGACAAGACTATAATTGGCCAATTTTCCAATTTAAGCATTTTAATTATTTGTTCAGTTTCCATCTGGTGAATTCAGATGCATCATATATGTAAAGAGAGCATCTTATTTGTGGAGAAAAGACCAAGGATTCACAATCGTGTTCCTCTTCAGGGTAAGAAGGACTATTCAGTGTGACAATGTTGGGAAAATACAGCCTAGAATGAACTCTTGCTTATTCCATCTCCTATAACTTCTTCATCCATTCATTCACCAGGCTAGTTATTAAGATACAGTGATCGCCAAGATAGAAGCAATCATCTTTTTGCTTACGTAGATTATAGTATTCATAAGGGGATAGATAAGAATATAGATAATTACTTGTGATCTCAAAATAGTTTGGCAGCTTTTTACTTAATAATAGAAGTATCCTTTATAATTTCATTTCCCAGAGAATAATTTCTAATCATTTAGTTACAGCTTTGTTAGTGTTAGTAGCTCAGTCTTGTCCAACTCTTTGTGACAACAGAGTTATAAAGTGAACACTAACTAATAGTACAACTGAATATTTACTGTAGCTAAACTCCAATATCTATGATGCTGCCAGATTTCTATAATATGAAAATAAAAGCACTCCTCCTGATTGATCTACGAAGTCTTGAATTATCAAGAACTTACATTAAAACTGCATAAGATGGGGTCTGAGCTTTATTTAAAAAGGCATTTCATTCCCCTAGAGGCTCATCTGCCTCAGCTGTCTTCCCAGTATTTAGCTCTTCATCAAGTAGTTAGAATTTCCCATCTGTTGTGGGTTTTAGTTCTACTGAAGTATCTAAAATATTTTAAGCTTGTACATTTTTTACTGCTTTGTGAATCTACCATATAGATTTTCATATTTTTTTCTCCAATTTATCACATTTACACATTTAACCACATTGGCATTGTTATTTTGAGTGTCCAATTCAACATAAAACAGTGGATGGTTTCATTTATCTCTCTGGGTGCATTTATTCTCAGCAGAGCTCTGTATACAGGACATTTTTATTTTTATGATTGGTTATTTATCCTTGTTTTTAGAAGAATGAGAGAGTTGTAATTATTGGGAGCTTTAACTATAGAATTTTATCAGTCAACAAATATTTATTGAGCATCTACTATATGACAGGCATGGTACTTAGGATCATGGGCTCTGGAAGTAAACTGCCTAGCTTAAAACTCAGCTCTACCATTTATTAACTGTGTGACATTGGGCCAGTTGCTTAACTTCTCTATTTCCTGCTTGAGCTTGTCTATCTGTAAAACATCAAGAATAAAAATAGCAGCTGTATAATAGGGTGTTTGTGAGGGCTAATTGAGTTAATACAGTTGAGCATTTAGCACTATCATACAGTGAGCTCTCAACAAACACTGTATGTTATTGTTAATATCAATATCATAATCATTATTTTAACTATGCACTGGGAAACCTTGAGTACACTATAACAGACAAGGAAGAATCTTACAATCCACTGACCAAGTCAGCTACTAAAAAATACTTAGAGATTATCAGTGAATTAAATGCTGATATATATAAGAAAGTGCCTTGAGTGGTAGTAAGAGACTGTGAGAAGGAAAACTTTTGCTTTGAGTTCCCAAGAGAATCACTATCTCATAAAAATGAATTATAGAAAACTGTATAATACTGATCTAGTTTGCCTGAAGCATATAATATAAAGTCCCAGTTAAAAAAAAAAATCAAACATTTTATTCAGCTAGTGACTGTGGTCCAAAAGTAAAAAGTTAAGTTTACTAAGGGCTTTAAACATTTATAAATCTCCAGAGCCACAAGATTTAATACATGGCCCTTAATGTTAAATCAAGTAGTGAAACAGAGATTTCTATCTTGGGCTCATGGGATCAGGATCTTGGCCCAGATGATAAGCTCTTTATCATATTCATTCTAACTGTGGCTCATCTTGAAATGATTAGATCTATTGTTAGGAAGAGACCTTGTCAGCACTAAGGATGCAGTGATTAATAGAAAATTCAGTATAAATCCTTTGGATATATGTCTAAAATCTCAACTGAGACCTGGACCACATTATTAAGTGATTAAAGAAATTGTAATTGCCACCCTTTATTCACATTCAACAACTAATTAATTAATCATTGCAAGAAAAGAATAGCAGAAAGCAAAATATTTTATAACTAATATTTTACAGATAGATAGCAAAAAATTAAAATGGGCTACAGGAACAATGCTTGATATCATAAGCCAGAAAAAACAAATCATCAGAAATGCTCTAACAAAATCTGGTTTAATTTCAGTGAAGTTCAAATTTACCCTTGGGGCCACTCTTTTTTTTTTTTTTTCTTTCACTATTATGGCAAACTTAGCTTTGTTTTGTTTGTTTTTACTCCAATAAAAGGTAGAAAGTGACTTTCAGTCAGCCCTGCCTGATAATCTCCAGAAGTTTTATCTTAATAGCATGCTGTTTGTAGGTGAGTTAACAGTCTGACATGTTTGTTCAGCACAAAGACATGTTTCCAGGTTGTAGCATATCAATATTAAAAGATCAGGACTGTCTCAGTGTTTCCCTAAAGTTGAATGGTTGTAGGAAGACCTACAGGCATAGATTTGGATCACCATGATATTGACTGGTTTGTCTTGGAAACGAACAGAGATCATTCTGTCGTTTTTGAGATTGCATCCAAGTACTGCATTTCGGACTCTTTTGTTGACTATGATAGCTACTCCAGTTCTTCTAATGGATTCCTGCCCACAGTAGTAGATAAAATGGTCATCTGAGTTAAATTCATCCATTCTAGTCCATCTTACTTTGCAGATTCCTAGAATGCTGATGTTCACTCTTGCCATCTCCTGTTTGACGACTTCCAATTTGCCTTGATTCATGGACCTAACATTCCAGGTTCTTATACAATATTGTGTCGGGAGCCGCATTAGGCATTACTGACAAAATGGAGGCACAGCCCCAGACCCCTCTCCTCATTCAGCAGGCAGGGTCCGGGGATGAAGGAGTTAGGCCTTGAAGTTCTGACTTGTCTTTTTCTCTCCTCAGCTGAGTTGACTGAAAAGGAATATTAAGGTGCTTATTGTTCTTGAGAGGAGCATGAGAAGGCACAAAGCCTTCTGCGGCTGTGCTCAGAAAATAATTCATAAAGTTAATCATTGACATTTGTTCAAGGACTCTTACAAAAGAGTTTTCCAGGATGAGCACATAGGCCGTAGCTTGAGGCCATGGGAGGGATTGCTATCTGAAGCCTATTTGTGAGGAGAATGTTTATGGCAAAGGAGTTTGCTGAATTTAGGGCTTAGAAATAATTAAAACAGTTAGAAATTAAAGATTTAAGGAATGTTGTAAATTTAGCATATTTTACTATAGCTTATAGAAGTTAAGAATTTTTAGAGACACTATAGCTAGAAGCCTTTTTAAGAGATAGTGAGCTCAGGATAGCATATTGAAAAGCAGAGACATTACTTTGCCAACAAAGGTCCGTCTAGTCAAGGCTATGGTTTTTCCAGTGGTCATGTATGGATGTGAGAGTTGGACTGTGAAGAAGGCTGAGCACCGAAGAATTGATGCTTTTGAACTATGGTGTTGGAGAAGATTCTTGAGAGTCCCTTGGACTGCAAGGAGATCCAACCAGTCCATCCTAAAGGATATCAGTCCTGGGATTTCTTTGGAAGGAGTGATGCTAAGGCTGAAACTCCAGTAGTTTGGCTACCTCATGCGAAGAGTTGACTCACTGGAAAAGACTTTGATGCTGGGAGGGATTGGGGGCAGGAGGAGAAGGGGACGACAGAGGATGAGATGGCTGGATGGCATCACTGACTCGATGGACGTGAGTCTGAGTGAATTCCGGGAGTTGGTGATGGACAGGGAGGTCTGGCGTGCTGTGATTCATGGGGTTGCAAAGAGTCAGACACAACTGGGCAACTGAACTGAACTGAACTGAACTGAGCTCAGGATGTTAGGGGCAAACAGGATTTAAGAAGATAAGTAGTAAACTGAGGAATGTAGCATGAGTTACAATGTAATCACAAGTTAACTATAGGACACCTTACAGGAGGGAGATAATAGATGATAAGGCTGATTCCGAGAGAATCACTGAAGCAGGAACTCAGTTTGAAGAGCAACAGTGATTTATGGAGATAATAAATCTAGGAGAGGGGGAACTGAAAATGTCAAACCTCTGACCTAATGTTTTTGTAAAAGTATAAAAGAAAATCTTAAACTTGAAATAAATAGGCAGTCCAAGAAAAATGAGAGGCTGTCTCATTACTCGCTGACACCGTTCATCTCTTCAGGTTGAATCCCTGGCTGCTGGAGCTGGACTCCAGCCATATTGCTCTTTATACCACCGGACCTTGCTTTTATCACCAGTCCCATCCAAAAATGGGTGTCATTTCTGCTTTGGCTCCTTCCCTTTATTCTTTCTGGAGTTATTTCTTCAGTGATCTCCAGTAGCATATTGGGCACCTACCGACCTGGGGAGTTCATCTTTCAGTGTCTTAACTTTCTGCTTTTACATACTGTTCATGGGGTTCTCAAGGTAAGAATACTGAAGTGGTTTGCCATTCCCTTCTCCAGTGGACCACATTCAGTCACCAAACCATTCAGGTATGACCTAAATCAAATCCCTTATGATTATACAGTGGAAGTGAGAAATAGATGTAAGGGACAAGATCTGATAGAGTGCCTGATGAATTATGGACGGAGGTTCATGACACTGTACAGGAGACAGGAATCAAGACCATCCCCAAGAAAAAGAAATACAAAAAAGCAAAATGGCTGTCTGAGGAGACCTTACAAATAGCTGTGAAATGAAGAGAGCAAAAACAAAAGGTGAAAAGGAAAGGTGTACCCATTTGAATGCAGAGTTCCAAAGAATAGCAAGGAGAGAGAAAAAAAGCCTTCCTCAGAGATCAATGCAAAGAAATAGAGGAAAACAATAGAATGGGAAAGACTAGTGATCTCTTCAAGAAAATTAGAGATATCAAGGGAACATTTTATGCAAAGATGGGCTCAATAAAGGACAGAAATTGGATGGACCTAACAGAAGCAGAAGATATTAAGAAGAGGTGGCAAGAATACACAGAAGAACTGTACAAAAAAGATCTTCATGACAGAGATAATCATGATGGTGTGCTCACCTAGAGCCAGATATCATGGAATGTGAAGTCAAGTGAGCCTTAGGAAGAATCACTATGAACAAAGCTAGTGGAGGTAATGGAATTCCAGTTGAGCTATTGCAAATCCTAAAAGATGATGCTGTCAAAGTGCTGCACTCAATATGTCAGCAAATTTGGAAAACTCAGCAGTGGCCACAGGACTGGACAAGGTCAGTTTTCATTCCAATCCCAAAGAAAGGCAATGCCAAAGAGTCCTCAAACTACTGCACAATTGCACTCATCTCACATGCTAACAAAGTAATGCTCAAAAATCTCCAAGTGAGGCTTCAGCAATACGTGAACCATGAACTTCCTGATGTTCAAGCTGGTTTTAGAAAAGGCAGAGGAACCAGAGATCAAATTGCCACATCTGCTGGATCATCAAAAAAGCAAGGAAGTTCCAGAAAATCATCTATTTCTGCTTAATTGACTGTGCCAAAACCTTTGACAGTGTGCATCACAATAAACTGGAAAATTCTGAAAGAGATGGGAATACCAGATCACCTGACCTGCCTCTTGAGAAACCTATATGCAAGTCAGGAAGCAACAGTTAGAAATGGACATGGAACAACAGACTGGTTACAAATAGGAAAAGGAGCACGTCAAGGCTGTATATTGTCACCCTGCTTATTTAACTTATATGCAGAGTACATCATGAGAAATGCTGGGCTGGAAGAAGCACAAGCTGGAATCAAGATTGCCAGGAGAAATACCAATAACCTCAGATATGCAGATGACACCACCCTTATGGCAGAAAGTGAAGAACAACAAAAGAGCCTCTTGATGAAAGTGTAAGAGGAGAGTGAAAAAGTTGGCTTAAAGCTCAACATTCAGAAAACTAAGATCATGGCATCTAGTCCCATCACTTCTTGGCAAATAGATGGGGAAACAGAAGAAATAGTGGCTGACTTTATTTTTCTGGGCTCCAAAGTCACTGAAGATGTTAATTTCAGCCATGAAATTAAAAGACGCTTACTCCTTGGAAGGAAAGTTATGACCAACCTAGACATCATATTAAAAAGCAGAGACATTACTTTGTCAACAAAAGTCTGTCTAGTCAAGTCTGTGGTTTTTCCAGTGGTCATGTATGGATGTGAGAGTTGGATTGGGAAGAAAGCTGAGTGCCAAAGAATTGATGCTTTTGAACTATGGTGTTGGAGAAGACTCTTGAGAGTCCCTTGGACTGCAAGGAGATCCAACCTGTCCATCCTAAAGGAGATCAGTCCTGGGTGTTCATTGGAAGGACTGATGCTGAAGCTGAAACTCCAATACTTTGGCCACCTGATGCGAAGAGATGACTCATTTGAAAAGACCTTGATGCTGTGAAAGATTGAGGGCAGGCGGAGAAGGGGACTACAGAGGATGAGATGGTTGGATCGCATCACGGACTCAATGGAGATGGGTTTAGGTGGACTCCATGAGTTTGTGATGGACAGGGAGGCCTGGCATGCTGCAGTTCATGGGGTCACAATGATTCAGACATGAATGAGCAACTGAACTGATACTGTTCCCTCCCATTAAGAAGCTTGCACATGCCTCTTATCCTCATCCATCAGAGGGCAGACAGAATAAAAACCACAATCACAGAAAACTAACCAAAATGATCACATGTATCACAGCCTTGTCTAACTCAATGAAATTATAAGCCATGCCTTGTAGGCACCCCCCCCCCCAAGGCACAAAAGTCATGGTGGAGAGTTCTGACAAAATGTGGTCCATTGGAGAAGGGAATGGCAAACCACATCTGCATTCTTGCCTTGAGGATCCTATGAACAGTATGAAAAGCAAAAGTATATGACACTGAACCATAAACCTCCCAGGTTGGTAGGTGTCCAATACACTACTTGATAAGATCAGAGAAATAGCTCCAGAAGGAGAAAAGAGACTGAGCCAAGGCAGAAATGATGCCCAGTTGTAGATGTTTCTGGTGGTGAATGTATAGTCCAATGCTGTAAAGAATAATCCTGCATAGAAAATAGGTGAATGAATCAAGGTAAATTGGAAGTGGTCAAACAGGAGTTGGTAAGAATGAACATTATAACCCTGACCCAACACTAACAAAAAGCAATGTTAATAAAACAAAACCATAATACTAACCAATATCTTTCATTTGTGTTAGCAAATCAAATTCAACAATCTATAAAAATAATCACACACCATGATAAAGGGCATTCCAGGTATGCAGGACTTGCTCAACTTTGGAAAAATAATGTCATCCACTATCAAAACAAGCCAAGGAAGAAAATTATATGGATCTACCAACTGACACAGAAATTGCTTTTTGAAATGAAGCGAGACCATGTGGGTTCCTGGGCACAGAAACTTTCTGTGTCTCCTCTTTCTTGTTTATGGGGAACAAGCTTCAGCCTCTATGACCTTCAGGGCTTCCCTAGTAGCTCAAATGGTTAAAAAAAAAATCTGTCTGCAATGCAGGAGACTTGGCTTCAATCCCTGGGTTGGGAAGATCCCCTGGAGGAGGGATTGGCAGCCCATTCTAGTATTCTTGCCTAGAGAATTCCATGTAAAGAGGAGCCTGGCAGGCTACAGTCCATGGGGTCACAAAGAGTCAGACACAACTGAGTGATTAACACTTTCACTTTCTATGACCTTCCCTGAGTTCCAAGGGGCAGTTCAAACAGTTGCTAATCAGGGAAGGGAAAACATGCAGAGGCAAGGGAGGGCCAGGCAAGAAACAATACACAGCCTTGGGGCAGGGTTCTGGTTCTGTCTCAAGATCTTTGAGCTTCAGTAGAACTAAAACCCACAACAGATATCTGGAAGATGCTAACTACTTGATGAAGTGTTCTTCATTCCAGAGAGAAGGTCACAGTTTGATAACCTTGAGAACCACAGAAGTTCAGAAGACCACCTGAGGCTAGATTAAAAGAATGCAGGCCCTGCACATAACCCTAATCCTTATCAGCAACCCCACAATTGAACTATTGCTATAAAACTCCTCACTAAACACCCCTGAGTTGGAACACATTGTTTTCAGGGCACAAGCCCACTGTGTCCCTCTTTGCCCGACAAAGCAATAAAGCTATTTTTTTTTTCCTATAACACCCAAAACTCTCTCTGAGATTCAATTCAGCACCAGTGCACAGAGGCCAAGTTTCAGCATCAAACTGGCTATTTTCAAAAAGACAACAAATAACGACTATTGCAAGGATGTGGAGAAAAATGAATCTTCATGCACTCTTGGTGGGAGTGTAAATTGGTGCAGCCACTATGGAAAAAATATATAAAGATTCCTCAAAATATTAAACATTAAACTACCAAAAGCACAATTCCTAAAAGTAAAATTAATCATGTTTCATCAAAATTTAAAATGTTTATGTGAGACCCTGTGAAGAGGATGAAAATACAAGCTGTTGTTTGGGGGAATATATTTGCAATTCATATATCTGACAAAGGGATAGTATCTACAGTATAGTAAAAAAAACTCTTAAATGCAACTTATAAAATCAAACAAACAAACAAACGAAAAAAAACCTCGGGTAATCTATTTAGAACATGAACTAAAGATACAAACAACCATTTCCTTAAAAAAGATATACAGATAGCAAATGAAAAGATTGTCAGCATCATTAATATCTTAGTCTTTTGGGGCTGCAATAAATAGGTAACATAAACTAGGTAACTTAGACACAAAAAAATGTATCTTTCTCACAGCTCTAGAGGCTGATAAGTCTTAAGATTTGGTTGATTCGATGTTTGGTGAGGGACTAATTTCTGGTCCGTAGAAGGTCTTTTTGCTGTGTTCTCACATGGTGAAAGGGCAAGGGAGCTTTCTCAGACTTCTTTTATAAGGATATTAATTCCCCTTATGCCCTGGTCTCATGACCTAATCATCTTCCAAAAGCCTCACCTCCTAATACCATCACCTTGAGGGTTAGAACTTCAGCATATGTATGGGGGGTGGGACACAAATATTCATACCGTAGCAATTAGCCATCAGGGGAATGCAAATTTAAACCATAATGAAATAGCATTACACATCTATCAGAATGGCTAAAGTTAAAAAAGGAAAGTAACAACAGCAAATATCAGAGAGATTTCAAAGAAAATGGATCACTCATTCACTGTTTATGGGAATAAAAATTGTACATACACTGTGGAAATCAATTTGATGGTTTCTTATGAAATTAAACATGTGACCCAACAATTACACTTTTGGACATTTATGTCAGAAAAATTAAAAATTACATCCACACCAAAACTTGAATGCTAATGTTCATTGCACCTTATTTCATAATAGAAAAAAATTAGAAACAAATCAGATGCCCATCCACAAGTGAATGGTTAGGCAAATTATGGTGTCATGGTATCAATACCATGAAATGCTGCTGCTGCCACTAAGTCGCTTCAGTCGTGTCTGACTCTGTGCGACCCCATAGACGGCAGCCTACCAGGCTCCCCCATCCCTGGGATTCTCCAGGCAAGAACACTGGAGTGGGTTGCCATTTCCTTCTCCAATGAATGAAAGTGAAAAGTGAAAGGGAAGTCGCTCAGTCGTGTCCAATTCTTAGCGACCCCATGGACTGCAGCCTACCAGGCTCGTCCATCCATGGGACTTTCCAGGTAAGAGTACTGGAGTGGGGTGCCATTGCCTTCGCTACCATGAAATGCTACTCAGCTATATAAAGGAACAATTGAAGCATATGAAAACTTGGGTGAACTTCCCATAATTCATGCTGAGTGAATTATCCCTGATTATAAACTGTATGACTTGATTTATTACAATCTCAAAAATTTCAAAATTATGAAATTTGAGAATAGATTAGTAGTTGTCAGAGAGTACACATGGGAAGGAATGGTGTGAAGGAGATGAGTATGCTAATAAAAAGGCAATAGGAAAATTTTGGTGATGGAACTGTTTGATTTATTGACTATGGTGGTGGGTACATAAATATACACATGTGATAAGGCTGTATAGAACCACACATACACACACAAGTGAGTGTATGTAAATTTAATAACATCTAAATGAGTTTGGTGGACTGTATAAATGTTTATATCTTGGTTTTGATATTATGTTAAGAGTGCTGCAAGATGTTACCACTGGAACAAAACAGGTAAAGGGTATAAGGGGACATAAAATAATATATATGCCATTACATTTAAATCTAGAAGTATCTCAATAAAATTACAATTGCAATTTAAAAAGCAAAACTTACTTGAGTTTAAAAGAGAGCAAGCAAGGGAAAGTAGAATTTTTAGAAGCCAAAAAGTTGCCATGTCTGGGACAAAAGGTATTTACTATAAACATTTTCTCTGGTGCAACAGACTTCTACTTACAAGTATGTCCAATTTTTATAGTTATAACAAATTTTTAGTTTTTAGTAACTAGAATTTTTTTAGTGTTCAGTTTTTTTTTTTTTAACACAAATGACAAGGGGAGATAAAATGTGAAAAATGAAAGATCTAACCATGAAGCTGGAAAGGTTTCATCATGGGAAGTATTGGATTCGGATGCAGATGACACCACCCTTATGGCAGAAAGTGAAGAGGAACTCAAAAGCCTCTTGATGACAGTGAAAGTGGAGAGTGAAAAAGCTGGCTTAAAGCTCAACATTCAGAAAATGAAGATCATGGCATCCGGTCCCATCACTTCATGGCAAATAGATGGGGAAACAGTGGAAACAGTGTCGGACTTTAATTTTTTGGGCTCCAAAATCACTGCAGATGGTGATTGCAGCCACAAAATTAAAAGACACTTACTCCTTGGAAGGAAAGTTATGACCAACCTAGATAGCATATTCAAAAGCAGAGACATTACTTTGCCAACAAAGGTTCGTCTAGTCAAGGCTATGGTTTTTCCTGTGGTCATGTATGGATGTGAGAGTTGGACTGTGAAGAAGGCTGAGTGCTGAAGAATTGATGCTTTTGAACTGTGGTGTTGGAGAAGACTCTTGAGAGTCCCTTGGACTGCAAGGAGATCCAGCCAGTCCATTCTGAAGGAGATCAGCCCTGGGATTTCTTTGGAAGGAATGATGCTGAAGCTGAAACTCCAGTACTTTGGACACCTCATGCGAAGAGTTGATTCATTGGAAAGGACTCTGATGCTGGGAGGGATTGGGGTCAGGAGGAGAAGGGGACGACAGAGGATGAGATGGCTGGATGGCATCACTGAATCGATGGACGTGAGTCCGAGTGAACTCCGGGAGTTGGTGATGGACAGGGAGGCCTGGCGTGCTGCGATGCATGGGGCCGCAAAGAGTCGGACACGACTGAGCGACTGATCTGATCTGATCTGATGATATTTCTGTAATAAAGTAAATACTCTTTTCTAGACTTTGTTGTACATAATAAGAAAGGCCAGTGTAGCTAGAATCACCCTATCAGGTTTCTCTTTTTACTGGCTTGATTCTTATTAACAATTTTGGGAAATTATTTTAGCTTTAAAAAAAAAAGTTATATCTTCTTTATCTTGTATACATTTTCCCAATAAATAACCCTTTGTTTGATCATTCTAGTGAGGTATTACAGCAGTCAGGTGAAATTTTAGAAACTCAGAAATGTCAGTGAGTCATGAGGGGAACTGGTTAGGAAAGTAACACAAGGACTAGGGCTACTTTTATAAATTTTAAAATCATTGTTAAAAACTATATAAAATAATTGATTTCATTTTTTGTTGCCTATTCATTGTCTAAAAATGCAAATTAATATAGATCACTTCCAAAATTATGTTTCATTAAAAAAAACCCCAATTTCCCATCTGTAAGTTTTAAATCCCATTCATCAACAATACTACTTAGTCAAGACTACAGTAGGGGATCTGAAATTATTTCTCAGATCTCAGTTGACTGGGCCTTAACTTGATTAATCACCACAGTATATGAGTTCTTTGATCTTCACATGTTTAAAATAGTTAATGTACTTAAATCTACTTAACATGTACTTAAAAGAGCAAAAGTCTTAGATTTCTTTGTTAACATTGTGAGAAATAGAATATACATAATAGAAAGTTTTAGCTTCTTAGCATCTAAAAGGTAAAGAACTTTTTATTATGGAAATATCAGGATAAGGTAAAACAATAGAGGTTATTTATGCCATCTAATGGAGAAGGCGATGGCACCCCACTCCAGTACTCTTGCCTGGAAAATCCCATGGACGGAGGAGCCTGGTGGGCTGCAGTCCATGGGGTCGCTAAGAGTCGGACACGACTGAGCGACTTCACTTTCACTTTTCACTTTCATGCATTGGAGAAGGAAATGGCAACCCACTCCAGTATTCTTGCCTGGAGAATCCCAGGGACGAGGGAGTCTGGTGGGTTGCCATCTATGGGGTTGCACAGAGTCGGACACGACTGAAGCAACTTAGCAGCAGCAGCAGCAGCATGCCATCTAAGCTGACAGTATCTATTTTTCTTAGGAATACATGAATTGAAACTTGAGTTGACAAGTTTTTCCAAGAATAAAAACCAAAATCCTGCACATAGCTGTACATAAGGGACAACAGCGAGTTCTGGGGTGCATTGCAAGCTATTGTTTGATCAACAATCTCTCAAAAACTTTGAGAGATTACACTAGCTACAAAAGCAAAATTAGAACTGCACTTGCAGTTCAAGCAAGTGCAAAGATGAATTCCTCTCAACATGATCCCACTACATGGGTTTCCAAATTGGCTCCTTAATAAGTTGACCCCTTTTTCCTTTTTCTTTCCCTTATGGGAGAAGGAATACAAAGACAGCTTTGAAGGTGGAGGGCTGCTCTGCTGGCTTTATCGAAGCTCTAAAGATATAAACCAACACTGTCATTTTCTAGTCATGATAATGAAATAACAAAGTCCATTTGCATAAAACTTTGAGAGATTATACTAGCTACAAAAGCAAAATTAGAACTCTTGTATTACAAGGGAGAAAATACTTTCAAGTTGATTTTATTTATATTCTGTTTCATGTTATCATTTACACTGTACCATCTTTATCAGAAAACATGTCTATTAGGGTAAGGAGCCTTATTTGTCAAAATTCTCACATAATTGGTCAAGAACTAACAATGTCACTGTGACAATATTACAATTTTACTGAAATCATAACCTGAACCTGACAGCTGGAATTCAGTGCAACCCAAGCATGCAAAGCCTCTGGGAGTCTCAGGGTTATTTCTGAAAATCCAAGAATACAAACAAGAATCATCTATGTAAGCAAGCTACTGCATTCCTAGACTGTAATATAGCTATAAAAAAAAAGAAAAGAATACATTTTGTGCTTGTATTTATTTTTCTTTCTTATTGTATCAATAAGTTCTTTCAATTAAAAAATTCATGCTTCTGAGGTTTCTTTCCTACTGTGTTAAAATATAGTTTGAAGGTATATAATTTATAAAAAATATATATATTATCCTTTGCAATACCTAGGTGAAGGAATTCTTTTTATTATCTTTTAATGCACCAATTCTTAAGAAAGACATGGTTTAACCAATGATAAAAATCCTTCCTTCTGAGAACTTGAGTAAAATACGTTGGCTCCTCTATGGTCCACTTACTAAAGTAACAGCTTTCTCCAGATGTAAATGCTCACAATAGGAAAAATAAAAAGTGCTTTTGAAGCTATAATAAGAATGATGATCCTTACGTTATTCATTGTTTCATTTAGAACAAACAATGTGATATTCTAGGTATTCTGTGAACTTTGTCATAAAATGGTACAATTCATACTCATCATGTATATGCTTAAGTCTCTTGGGAAAGAAAGCCTAAAAATGAAAAACTATGATGAGTTTGCTGAATGCCAATATGAAGATGCATGCTAAAACTACCTTATACATTAGATTTGATATTGTCTGGTCTTGAGTACTTTGTTTGAACTATCTGCATTGAGTACCTGCTGTACATGCCTTAATAATGATAACTCTGCAGAGAATATTGCCCCCTGAATCTCCTCTGGTATGGTTGGGCAAGGCCCTTCTTTCTCCATTTTGGCAGCTGCTATGGCAAATCAGCTTGTCAAATCTATGTAGTTATCACTTTGTTTGCATGCTCTGACTAGCCAGTCTTCTCTTTGTAGGTAACTTTTAACTCAGTACAACTATTGACACACCATTTATTTGTTTGTTTGTTCAGTTGCTTAGTTGTGTCCAACTCTTTGCAACCCCATGAACTGTAGCATGCCAGGCTTCCCTGTCCTTCACTATCTCCAGGAGTTTTCTCAAACTCATGTCCATGGAGTTGGTGATGCCATCCAATCATCTCATCCTCTGTTGTCCCCTTCTCCTCCTGCCTTCAATCTTTCCCAGCATCAGGGTCTTTTCTGGGTCAGCTCTTTTTTATCAGGTGGCCAAAGTATTGCAGCTTCAGCTTCAGCATCAGTCCTTACAATGAATATTGAGGGTTGATTTCCTTTAGTATTGATTGGTTTGATCTCCTTGCAGTCCAAGGGGCTCTTAAGAGTCTTCTCCAGCACTACAGTTCAAAACATCAATTCTTCTGTCCTCAGCCTTGTTTATGGTCCAATTCTCACATCTGTACATGACTACTGGAAAAAACCATAGCTTTGACTAGATGGACCTTTGTTGGCAAAGTAATGTCTCTGCTTTTTAATATGCTGTCTGGGAATGTCATGGCTTTTCTTCCATGGAGCAAGTGTCTTTTAATTTCATGTCTTCAGTCTCAGTTCACAGTGATTTTGGAACCCAAGAAATATAGACTGTGCTATTTAATGCTGTAGAGTTTATGCCAATCAAAAGCAAATGATGTATTTAAAAAGAACATAATTATCTCATTGTCTTGGCTCCTTGATGATCTCCTAGAACATGAGGTCTAGAAATATTGTATTATTCTATGAAAATCAAGCTGTTAAACCGAGTACGGACATAGGAAATTGAAACCACTATGTTGTCATATAGTCATAAACTTGGAATTTCCTTTCATTTGGAAGCATGACTTTCAATGAGTACTGCAGAAAGCATGAGATATGTTTAAAGAATGTAAAAAGGTATAATTGAAACACCACTGCTCTTGCATCAATGACTCAAAGTAGTCTTTACTAGTTAAGACCCAAGCACATTTGAAATATCTGTGGATAGTAGAACTACTCTATAGAGTCAAAAGTACCCATAGTTTTAATGTGTATTCTTCATTACATTGGTTTCAATTAAATAAATAAATATATATGTGCAAAAATTTCTCATTGAGCTAAAGCACATACATAAATGACTAGTCCCAACAATGAAATGAATTAGCCTTATACCATAAAGCACAGGATAAAATAGAGAAACCATTAACAAAAATGGAAAAATTGTCAGGACCTGAGAAATACATACTACCATAGCTCATAGGTGCTTTAATTTTATAGTCAAGCAATGAAATTTTCTCTGACCTTCATGACAAAGAAAGCACAAACAATAATCTAAGTTACTATCAAGGTCTATGACATGCAGTTCTAGGAACATATGAGTTGCATATTAAATTATGTAGAATGTTGTATAATAATTTCTATATTATTAAACAAATGAGAAAATACTATGTACTAATAGGTACTAAGTATGACAATAAAAAAGAAATAAACATAATCAAAGAGGTCATAGGTTATTACCATAGTATACTACCAAATATAAGGAAGCAATCCACAATGTGAGTTGTTTCTTAAGAAAGTACATTTGTGTGACTCTCTAGAAGGCATTAAGTGGGGCTTAGGGTGCAAATAATTGGAAGGAGCAATGGATAGAATAGGCAAGGAGTTTGGATGAAGTCAAATTTTACGGCTGACCTATATTTAGGACATGCCTGAATGTCAGCATGAACAAGCTTTCTCTTTGTTGCGAGTCTCTAAATTACATTGTCAACCTTGCTTGTGTGCAACCTTGCTTGTCAACCTTGCTTGCAACTCTTTGTGACCCCATGAACTGTAGCCTGCCAGGCTCCTCTGTCCATGGAATTCTCCAGGCAAGAATACTAGAGTGGGTTGCCATGCCTTCCTCAAGGGGATCTTCCTGACCCAGGGCTCAAACCCATGTCTCTTACGTTTTGTGCATTGACAGGTGGGTTCTCTACTGCTAGTACCACCTGAGAAACTCCTTGTCAACCTTGGACTCATTGTATATAACACTAGGTCCTGGAAAAAATAAAATAAGTGAATGTATGCACTTACACGTGGACATGTGTAATTCCCCTATGGGCAGCAAAATCATATTAATTGGCAAGTAGAGTTATATGTACTAGCCTTTAGAGAGTTACAAGTAAGACAGATATTCCATATTTCTAAGAATTTCAGAAGGAATTCAAATATTTTATATAGTATCTTTTAAAATTTTGGAGCTGTAGCAAATGGCAACCCACTACAGTACTCTTGCCTGGAAAATCCCATGGACGGAGGAGCCTGGTAGGCTGCAGTCCATGAGGTCGCTACAAGTCAGACACGACTGAGCGACTTCACTTTCACTTTTCACTTTCATGCATTGGAGAAGGAAATGGCAACCCACTCCAGTGTTCTTGCCTGGAGAATCCCATGGACGGGGGAGCCTGGTGGGCTGCTGTCTATGGGGTCGCACAGAGTCAGACACGACTGAAGCGACTTAGCAGCAACAGCAGCAGCAAAGTTGCAGAGTGCACCATCTAGTGGTTCAGTGTAGTACATGACAATATCTTCTAGTGTTAGACTGCACAGAGTTCTTGTTTGCAGTTTTGTTTTACAGTTGTGATATCCCTTCTGTTTGCCTTTATTGCCATTCACCATAGTACTCCATTCTTTTGAAGAGAAATGAACTCAATTAGCATAGTGTTTATAATATCCCCTGCCATAAATCTGTTCTGTCATTTTTCATCTTAAACTATAGAAACTTCATCAGAGACACCTGATTCATGCAATAATAATAGCTGTGATATATATCATGGTCAAAGAATGGGTGAATCCCAAATGCAATCATCCATCTTCCCTCACAAAACTAATGTTGCATTTGGAGCAATATATGGACCTTTGCCTTCCTTATAGTTTCTCAAATCAACTGTCAAGCCTACTTTGGAATTTTGTCTTCATAGTCACATTTGACTTGAAATATGTCTTCTTTGTTTACACCAGCCCAAAGATGTACTCAAGAGTTTCATGATGGCCCCATGAGGTTTTGCAGAATAATACAGCATTTTGAATTGGGACTTCCCATGACCAATTACATCCTGTGGGAGAAGTGTAGCTTACTAGCCCATGTTCATATAACTTAAAATTGACATATGTCTAGTTATTTCTTATTTTGCATGCATTTTCACATGCCAGATGATGCTTTTCACAAATTTTAAGATTCTCATTCAACTACTGTTAATGACTAAATAACAGAAAACTGCATATTTAGCTGTAGAAATATATGACTATATCTCTACACAGCTACAAAGAGCAAATATAAACATATGAAAGGCCTTGCAGGCCTCATACAAACAATAAGGCTCCTAGAACTTGTTTACCTTAATCCAGAATAGAATTTCCCTAGTTCACCGACTTAAACTCCGACTGACATTTTTATTGCCATTATTAGAACTGTTTGAAATAATGGGGGGAAAAGAGAAAGAGATTTTCAGGGATATTCATTCTTCAAGATAATTTGGAGTTTTTTTTCATAGACCTTCAGCTATAGAATATCAAACATTACACAGAAGAACTACAAATTATTTTAAATAAATAAAAAGTTTCCTCTATAGCATACTTTTTCAGTTAGTAAACAATTAAAAAGCTTATATCTAATTATCTTCTAAGGAAATGGCAACCCACTCCAGTATTCTTCCCTGGAAAAATCTCATGGACAAAGGAGCCTGGTGGGCTGAAGTCCATGGGGTTGCAGAGTCAGGCACGACTGAATGACTAATACTTACTTACTTACTTACCTCAAAATGGGTATATTTGGAAAAAGAAAAAGAAAAAAATAAAATGCTCTTCTCTACTAAGACAGAGTTAATGAAGAAAATTATAATCCTCTTTCTATTTTTACTTTGGTAGAAGTTACCTGTTAAACATAGACAAATTCTCTATTAGAAATGAATCATTTATTGAAAAATGCCTAAAACTGCTATCTTTGTTCTCCATATTCTCAGATATTAGTGAAGAATTG
Source organism: Bubalus kerabau (assembly GCF_029407905.1). Taxonomy (NCBI): domain Eukaryota; kingdom Metazoa; phylum Chordata; class Mammalia; order Artiodactyla; family Bovidae; genus Bubalus; species Bubalus kerabau. The sequence continues at coordinate 52,849,188 of NC_073647.1, read as the reverse complement.
CAGTGATTTTACTGCTTATTCCCTGTTGTTACCTTCTGTACTTTCAGACTATATTCTAAAGTTGTGGCAGATTAAAAATAAGAAATCCCTGAAACAGTGACAAATTTACTTCATTGCCTTTCCGCACAGCCATTTTCTCTTGTGGTAAGACTAGCAACAGAGAATCAAATTGGAATGTCCTGCAGTGTATGACTTCTCTGGAATATTTGCTGACAGTGGCAGAATATTTGTCAACAGCTCTGCAAGTTGTATAGCAACTTCTTCCTGTTGTCTCTTTGTCCCTTAAAAGTAAAGGAACAAGTTCCCTGGACACCAACTCTGTTGGTCACTCTAGCAACGTTCATATCCACCAAACCAAAATAACTTTGGGTAGAGAAATACCCCTGCCTTCCAACATGAAAGATATATAAATTCATACACATAGACAGAAATGCTTTAGAATAAAACTGGGATATTAAAAAAAATAAGACAATGGGAGAACAATGTAACTTCCAAGGCATGCTCTGAGTATGCCTGTTCAAACTATCTTAAGGTTATGTTTACCTTATCTGGTGTCCAAATTGCAAAAAATAATAAAGCTAATTCTTTTTGTACATGGATATTGTTCTCAAACAATTTCCCTTATACTTAAAATAGTTCTCAACTATTTTTATCATAAGTATAATTTCAGAATATGAATAAGATTTTTGCTTTACAAAGATGGGATATTCTCAGTTTCAGATTATCCACATTTTCTGTGATTGCCCTCCAATGACTTTAATTACCTAGTGTGATCAATAGGACATTAGTTAAAAAAAAGTTATCAACAGTTCTGAGTTCTAGTTGAAAACAATTTGAATACTCTTTTATAGGTATTGTAAACTGTGCCTAACTAGGCTTTTTTTTTTTTTTTTTTAGAAATCATTTTTAGGGTGGCCAGAAACTATTTTTCAAAAAAGCAAGATTGTAAAACAAAAATCAAGTAACTTCTTTCACTGACTATACCAGGGCCTAGGCTGCATAGCAACTGAGGTCATTCTCTAATAAATAAATATGTTAAATTACAACTTCTTTATTTTATTTCAATTTACCCAAAATAAACATTAAAATCTGATTTTTGACTTGTCAGTGGCCTGAATGGTTAATGAGTTATTACAAAATTGGAAAAGCTGATAGATATAATTATACCCAGAAAAAACTTATGTCAATGCTGTCACTTTTCTGATATTAGCTGACTATTTATTTCAGGTGCTGTCATGAAAGTTTCAAGTCTAGACTTTTTCTCCACTCTGGGCTGTTAGTGCATCTTGACAATATTAATGGCTCCCTAATGGGGAGCTGAAAGTGCAACTCTTTAGGCATTAGCATTTATACTTCAGAATCACTTAGCAGGGAAGAAAACAAGTTTAAATTCCTCTGTGCCAAGCACTCCTACCACTCAGTTATCTTCAGGAATTGTCTGGGAAGAAAAATGAAATATTGGCAAAATGAGGAGGGACCTAATGGCTACTGCATGTTCTGATTGATCTGATTGCTTATGATCTGATTGCTACTCTGACCACCACAGATGCCATTTTTTTTCTCCTACTTCAACTTTACTCATGCTGTTGACAATTTTTTCACTTTAGATCTCATTAGAATATTCTCCTTTTCCTATCCAAATCATATTCATCTCCGAAGTCCCAGCTCCGATCTCACCTTTTCTAAGAAGCTTTACTGTATACTGTAGCAACTATCAGTCACATCAGTCTGTAACTCCTACACTACTTTTCCTCTGTAATGCAGAATTTTAGCACTTAATTAAAGCAGATTTGTGGCTTTTAATGTGATTTTTCTCCCTGTAACCTAGCAGGACCCTATGGGAACTTCCCAGGACAGACATCTTCCCAACCATATCCTCCTCTATAGCTCCTCTCTGAAGTACTCAGATAATAGTATCTCATGTATATTTCTGGAGTTTCCCAGATGCTAAAAACCACCACAAAAGGGAAGAAATTAACTACTTGATGGTCATGAACATGTAGTTCCCAAAACTTTTTGGTGCCTAAGGATCAATTGCCATGAATGAATCAGAATTGTTCATGAGGTGATCACGTATGCTGGGATGCCTCTCCCTCGCATGGCCTTTAAAACTGCTTTGCTGAAATTCTTTGGGGAGTTCTGATTGTTGGATAACAAGACACTCATTCTTGCATGGCCCTGCAATAAAACTTTATTTGCTCTGAAACTCTAGCATTTGGTTTCTTTGACCTCATTGTGCATTCAGGCACACAAACTTTTGCATGGTAACACTGGGGCTTCCCAGGTGGCACGGTAGTAAAGAATCTGCCTGCCAATGCAGGAGACACAAAACATGCAGGTTCAATCCCTGGATAGGGAAGATCCCCTGGGGGAGGAAATGGCAACCTGCTCCAGCATTCTTGCCTGGAAAATTCCATGGACAGGGAAGCCTGCTGGGCTACAGTCCATGAGGTCATAAAGAGTTGAACACAACTGACAAAGAGAGAGAGATCCCTATTCAAGGCATAGGTTTCTTCTAAGAAATAATTAATTTTTGAACATCTGTATATCCCTTAGCCTATACAATGCACATCTGAAATCTGATGAATTGCTTTGAGTGAGATGTTTATAAGAATTGATAAGGTCTCACATAGTGAAGGAGTTAATAATCATTTTCCAGTGAAGGGAAAAGGTCCACTACTTGTCCTTGGAGGTAAACAGAGCAAGCAGCCAGATAATATCCCTTTTTAAATGTTGAATAAAAAGATTTAAGGAACAGTAACAGCTTCAGTTTTAGAGCTTTGGCTGTGTCCTATCACTGGCCCAATTGTTTGACATGTATTGTTGAATTTAATCCTTCCAACAGCCCTCTGCAGCAAGTATGGTATTACAATCTCAATTTTACTGATGAGAAAACTGAGACTTAGAGAAATTAACTAGTTTGTCCATTGTTGTATAATTAGTAAAGACCGAGTTAAGATTCAAACTTCACTTTCCCGATTTACAAAGCTCAAGGTTCTTAAGCATAAAGTATGTTTTGTTGCCTTCCCAAAGTGAAATTGAATTATACGGCTACTGCTGCTGCTGCTAAGTCGCTTCAGTCGTGGAGGACTCTGTGCAACCCCATAGACAGCAGTCCACCAGGCTCCTCTGTCCCTGGGATTCTCCAGGCAACAATACTGGAGTGAGTTGCCATTTCCATCTTTGTGAATTCAATGGAGAGGGAGTAAATACAGAATTCCTGCTTTCAAATTTGAATGTAAATAGAATCATAGGGGCAGAACTTAGAGATACCCTGAAGTCTCCCTGCCTGGATCCATTTTCTTTTAGAAGTTCAAAAGCAGTTTCTGAATTTCCCATTTGAGTGTGACTTAAACCATTACCTTCTCATTTTGACACATTGATTAAAGGAGGAAAGAGAAACTGAGGGAAGTCCTTTCTGCTAAATCCTTGTTTCATATTTAATCTTCAACGTTACTTGATCTCAGATTTAGTATGCATAAATTAACTGATTGGATGTACCAAAGCTGCTGAACTGAAGCCCCAAAGAAAAAAGCAGGTCTTCAGATTTCCTAGGCATTGTGTAAGATGTCAAATGTTTGAATAGCAGTGCCAGTTATGGGTGTTTCCAAACACGGTCTAGACATAAAAGGAATTTGAATTCATGTAGAATTTTTAAGATTCTGTGTCTACTTCTATTATTTTTATATCATTGCCTTAAGTTCTATGCCTTAAGCAGAAAAGTGTAAGTTTATTCTTTTTATCTATTAAATAGCTTAATCTTAGTTTAAAAATAATAATAAAGGTAAAAGAGATTCACTAAAATAAAAGTCTATTCTTAATCCCTCCTCTTGGGGCAATATAAATTATTCCTTCAGTTAGTGTTCTGTTCTGAATACATCATTTATTTAGTTTATTACTGAGCCCAGTTGATACATATATGGTAGCCTCTCCTTTAAAAAGCAGTTCAACCTAAAGATTTTTAGATTAACTACAGGTTATTTAAATTCTCTTTGCACAAGTTTGCACAAATTGTAGTATCTCTACAGTAATTTCCTTAAATTCAGTATCTATTCACTCAACAAACTACTTTTACCTCTTCTGTAGCATGAATCACAGGAATTTATCAATATGTGAAAGAAGTATCAGAGGTGGCAAAACATGTTTGTTGCCTATAACATGCTCCTATATTATTATAAGACTAGTACCAATAGTTCTTATATTATTTAATTATAGGCTGTTAATAATACTTAAGTTATTTGATGAAATAGTACATCAAATAACTAATGAGCATTTCATTTTCTTGTTTACTATGTGAATCCCAAAATTTAAGCACCCATTTTCTCTCTCTTGCCAGCATTTTAAGCATTTTCTAAGTATCTGTTAGAGAACATGAAAAGCATTGAGGGAGGAAACAAACAGAACAAGTTCCATCTTAAAAGCAGGGCTCCATCTTAAAAGCAGGGCTCCATCTTGAAAACAGGACTCCATCTTGGGCCGGACTGTGGACTTAGAGCTATATGCCCAGTATCTATGGAAATGACATACCAACTGGAAAACCAGATGCCCCTGATAGAAGAGCCCCAGGGCTCAAACCTAGACTCTCCATCGCCTAAAAGAATACCCTAATTATCTGTGTAACAGGATAGAATCATAAATTCTATTATGCTTATTGGGGTGTGACCACAGGCCTATTGATAATTGTCCACTGTTAACTACCTAAGCTTAAGGCATATGAATCATGGGTTAACTTTGATTGTATCTTTCTTTTCCTTTGTCCAGACTAGTTTCAGAGAATTTGGGAAGGTGGGTTTGAGCACGTACACTTAGGGTACGTAAGGTTTTCACAAAAACTGATCGGGGTCCTTGGCTAAGAGGAAACTCTGCCTTGGGCCCACCAGTGTAATAAACTGCACTCCACTATCTGCATTGTCCTTCTGAGTGAGTTTGTTTCTGGGGATGTGTGGCTACAACATTTGGTGCACTGGCAGGGAAACTCCTCACTTTGAGGAGACAAGTCCCATTTGGGACTACTCCAAGGCCTTGCAGCTTGAATCTTCTAGTGGAGGAAGGCACCTCGCCCTTCTGGAAGGATTCTGCTTCTCAATGCCCAGACCTTTCACGTTAGCAGGTAGTGGATGGCAGGAGGGGAACTGAGTGCTCAGGTGAGGAGGAACTCACTTTGCAGGGTGGAAGAGGGGGTCTGATCACCCCCTTGGGAGGGACTAGAAGGGATGTGGACCCACAGGAGCCTGGAATAGGCAGGTGGCAGTGATTGCATGGTACACAGGTTGACAAGTGTGTTAGGGCTTAGGAAGGAAATTTGTGAAGGTCATTTAGGAGGTAGTGTCCATGCCGTCTTGGGGGAAATTATTACCAAGCAATCATCAAGGAATTGTTAAGAGAATAAACTTGGCCTTTGTGTGCTTATATTCTGCCCTCCCCAAGGAGGTGTCCGATTTGCTGTGAAATTCTTGAGGCCCTCAGAATTGTCAGGCCAGAAGGAGGGGGATACATAAGTGATTATGAAATGGCTTTTCCAGAGATGGCTTGGGATGTGGGATATTTAATTCCTCTGTGTTTTCATCCATACCCAATCAAGCCCACCAAGCCAGAATGGAGTTTAAAAGTTAAGGGAGAAACAGTCTTGGAACACGTGGTGTTCTGGTTAGGCCATGATGACCGCAGGTGAAGACACGCCCATCCCCCTCTCCCTCTGGGATCTGGCAGGTAAGACTTTTCTCACCCCAATTAGGAAAGAGATGAAATGGCAATTTGAGTGTTTCATTGAGTGAAAATACAGAAGTACACAGGGTACCAAGAACTTCATAGATAGAATGAAAAGCAAAAGTAGAAGAAGGTCCAAGAAGGTAAGCAAGATTGGGGGAAGTGAATCTAAGGCAACTGTATCAGAGTGCATGATTAAAATTTTAAAGAAGGGATTTGGAGGAGACTATGGGGTGAAGATGACGCCTAACCACCTCCACATACTTGGTGAGGTCGAATGGCCCCCTATGGGAGTAGGATGGCCACCAAAGAACACCATGAACTTAAAAATAGTGGAAGCAGTCTATAAATAGTCATAGGAAAGCCAGGACACCCGGATCAATATCCATTTATTGACTCATGGCTAGGGTTAGCTCAAGACCCGCCTACTTGGACAAGGTTTTGTATCCAGAATGAAAAGAGAAAAATATTAATGGCACAAACATTGACTGATGATAAAAATGGAAATTCTACAGGATTTTGATGGGGATGACCCAATCCCTCCACCATACTGGAGAATGACACACCTGCCTCCCAGTGTTCCATCAGGACCAGAGCCCACCTTAATGCCTGATACAGGGCCAGGTGAAGTTCATGCAGCAGCCTCTGATCTTCTGTCAACTCTCCCAGAAATCATAGAGCCGTTTTGGCAGGCTCCGATCCCAGCAATGGAGACCTCTGGTTAATGCCCCCAGAATTTCACCTCGGCCGGATCTCCTAGATTGTATCCACCTCTCCCAGTGAGTACTGATGGGAAGGGGGAAGAAAACACAGGAATTAGACAGATGCTGCCCTCCACCAAGGAACAGGGGGAAAGAACCCCACTACAGATGCCCCTCAGAGAATTACAACAGCCTCCGATTCAGGATGCATGTGGGCACTACCATCAGCCCCCTGTAGCCTATGATTACCAGCCATTTTCCTCTACGGATATATTAAAGTAGCAGACACACTCCACCATACTCGGGGGAGCCACAAGCCATGATTAGGCTAATGGAGACTATTTTTCAAACCTACCGCCCTACATGGGATGACATAATCCAACTACTGGTCTCCCTTTTCAGCACTGAGAAAAGACATAGGATCCTAACTGAGGCCAGAAAATGGTTAAGAGAAATGGCACCTGAGGGTACTGCAAACCTACAGCGGTGGGCAGAACTAGCCTCCCTGGATGAGAGGCCCAATTGGGACTGTAATACAGATGAAGGGAGGGGCAACCTGGAGAGATATTGAGTAGCTACTTTACAAGGTCTTAAGAGGGGGGCACGGAAACCTATGAGTATGGCAAAATCCTCTGAAGTGATTCAAGTGGAAAGTGAATTGCCCTCTGAGTTCTATGAAACACTATGCAAGGACTGTAGACTTTATACGCCAATAGATCCAGAGGCTGCTGTGTCTCAGATGGTGATAAGTGCAGCCTTTTGTCTCAATCCTACCCTGAAAATGTCAGATGGGGGGACACCAAGTAATTCATGAATTTTTATACATTCCTGAATGCCCAATACCTTTGTTGGGAAGAGACTCGCCATCTAAATTGGGAGCACAAGTGACCTTCCCCCCCATGAAAGGCCCACTCTTTGAGTGAGCTCAACCACCCATTTACTCTTCCTCTCAGTAACCCCTCAAGTTGAATGGAGGTTGCACGATCTCCGGGAAGGGCTAAACATTCGAGAGAGAGAGAGAGTTAACTCAACAATTCCCTGAGGTCTGGGTGGAAGACAGCCCCCTCTCCCCAGGATTGCAAAACGAGTCCCACTGGTAATAGAACTAAAACCCAATACAATTACATCAGCATCTGCCTTGGGCCTGCCAGACCTTGTTAAGCTGTTTACTTTTTACATGAGTGAAAAGGACAAGGTGGCTATGGGAATGTTGTCCCAGACTATGGGGACATGGGACAGACCCGTGGCTTTTCTCCCGAAACGGCTGGATAATGTTGCCACTGGGTGGCTAGGGATACTTACGGTCAGTTGCTGCAGTTGCCTTACTGGTCTAGGAGGCAACCAAGCTGACTTTGGGCAAATGTTTGATCGTAAAAGTCCTTCATGAGGTCAACTCTCTCCTGCAAGGGGATCCCCACAAATGGCTGTCATCATCCCAGATTACTCAATATCAGGGACTGTTATGTGAGAACCCCCATGTTACTATTGAGCCTTGTCAGGCCCTGAGTCCAGCCACTCTCTTTCCTGTGGGAGAATGTGGATCCTCACATGATTTCAAGGAAATATGCCAGCAGACTTGATTGGAGAGACCAGCCAATCCCGGACCCAGATTTGGTCCTGTACACCAATGGCACCAGCCTGGTGAAACAAGGACAACGACTGTCAGGATATGCAGTAGTCATGGAAGAAACCATCGTTGAGGCTAGCTCTCTGCCATCACACTGGTCTGCTCAATGGGCTGAACTATATGCTCTAATCCAGGCCCTACAGCTGTCAAAAGGTAAGAAGACAAACATTTACACAGACTTCAGGTATGCTTTTGCCACACTACATGTACACAGGGCTCTGTATAAGGAGAGAGGCCTTTTGACAGCTAGTGAAAAAGATACTAAAAATAAGGAAGAAATTAAGACCCTATTAGATGCTGCCTGGGAACCAGAAAGGGTTGCGGTCATAAACTGCTGAGGACATCAAAAAGTGGATACCCCCCGGGCTCAGGGAAACAAACTGGCAGATAAGACCTCTACACAAGCAACCAAGGGCTTGGGGATGACAAGTGAATCCTCTATTAAAGCTCTCATATTGGCAGAGCTGCCTGAGCTAAAGCTGGACTCTCCAAAATACACTGAAGCCCAAATCCAACTATCCAAAGTGTAAGGGGGCATCCAGACTTAAAAGTGACAGTGGGAATTGCCAAGTTGCAAATTATTGGTACCAGAGGATCTGGCACCCACTCTGGTAAGCCAAACACACCAAGCGACCCACTTAGGCCATGATAAACTGGAAGAGATAATTCAAAAATATTTATTGGTCCCTCCCCCTCCTACCTTCCCTATGCCGGACAGAATCTCAGAACTGCACTGCCTGCTCACCAGTCAAGGCTGCCTCTCAGCACAGACAGAAACCTCCGGGGATTCAGCTAAAAGACACGTTGGCCTTTGAACACCTGGATGTGGACTTCACTGAAATGATGCCTCATTGACATTACCGTTATCTGCTGGTCATTGTATGTACATTCTCTGGATAGGTAGGAGCTTTTCCTACCCAGACTGAAAGAGCATCAGAAGTAGCCTGGTGCCTGCTTAGGGAGATAGTTCCCAGAACTGGATTTCCTGCCAGGATTGGATCGGACAATGGCCCAGCTTTCATAGCTGATTTAGTATGACAAGTAGGCAAAACTTTAAACATGAAATGGAAATTACATACAGCATATAATTCCCAGAGTTCTGGGATGGTGGAAGGAACCAACCGGATACTTAAAGAGACACACTCCAAGTGAATCATAGAGACTGTGCTCCTGGGTGGACTTGTTTCCAATGACTCTTCTCAGACTCACAATGACCCCATGGCCCCATGGCTATTCTCAGTACAAAATTGTGTATGGGAGGCCCCCTTCTATAATAAAACAGATGTCCACAAATTTGCCTCATGTAAGGGGAGATGAGAGTTCACAGCAGAAGGAACAACTGGGTAAGGTAATAAATCAGGTAACTACCACACGCCCAAGGTCAGGGCGGCGGCCTGGAGGAGCTACCCCACACCCGAGGTTAGGGGAGGTGGCCGAGAGGAGCAACCCCACTTCCAAGGAACGGTGGCTGCGTGGGCAAAGGAGGGCAGAGAGGAGCCACTCCACATTCCAGGTGAGGAGGGGTGGCCGTGAAGAGATACCCCTCGTCCAAGGTTAGAGAAATCCAAGTAAGATGGTAGGTGTTGCAAGAGGGCATCAGAGGGCAGACACACTGAAACCATAATCACAGAAAACTAGCCAGTCTGATCACATGGACCACAGCCTTGTCTAACTCAGTGAAACTAATCCATGCTGTGTGGGGCTACTCAATATGGGAGGGTCATGGTGGAGAGGTCTGACAGAATGTGGTCCACTGGAGAAGGGAATGGCAAACCACTTCAGTTTTCTTGCCTTGAGAACCCCATAAACAGTATGAAAAGGCAAAATGATAGGATACTGAAAGGGGAACTCCCCGGGTCAGTAGGTGCCCAAAATGCTACTGGAGATCAGTGTAGAAATAACTCCAGAAAGAATGAAGGGATGGAGCCAAAGCAAAAACAATACCCAGTTGTGGATGTGACTGGTTCGATGTGGAAGCTTCCAAAGTGTCAGATGCTTCTGATGTGGAAGCAAGGTCTGATGCTGTAAAGAGCAATATTGTATAGGAACCTGGAATGTCAGGTCCAGGAATCAAGGCAAATTGGAAATGGTCAAACAGGAGATGGCAAGAGTGAATGTCGACATTCTAGGAATCAGTGAACTAAAATAGACTGGAATGGGTGAATTTAACTCAGATGACCATTATATCTACTATTGTGGGCAGAAATCCCTTAGAAAAAATTGAGTAGCCATCATGGTCAACAAAAGAGTCCAAAATGCAGTACTTGGATGCAATCTCAAAAATGACAGAATGATCTCTGTTCATCTTCAAGGCAAACCATTCAATATTACAGTAATCGAAGCCTATGCCCCAACCAGTAATGCTGAAGAAGCTGAAGTTCAACGGTTCTATGAAGACCTACAAGACCTTTTAGAACTAACAACCCACAAAAAAAAGATGTCCTTTTCATTATAGGGGACTGGAATGCAAAAGTAGGAATTCAAGAAACACCAGGAGTAACAGGCAAATTTGGCCTTGGAGTGTGGAATGAAGCAGGGCAAAGGCTAATAGAGTTTTGCCAAGAAAACGCACTGGTCATAGCAAATACCCTTTTCCAACAACACAAGAGAAGACTCTACACATAGACATCACCAGATGGTCAGCATCGAAAACAGATTGATTATATTCTTTGCAGCCAAAGATGGAGAAGCTCTATACAGTCAGCAAAACAAGACCAGGAGCTGACTATGACTCAGATCATGAACTCCTTATTGGTAAATTCAGATTTAAATTGGAGAAAGTGGGGAAAACCACTAGACCATTCAGGTATGACCTAAATAAAATCCTTTATGATTATACACTGGAAGTGAGAAATAGATTTAAAGGACTAGATCTGATAGACAGAGTGCCTGATGAACTATGGATGGAGGTTCGTGACACTGTACAGGAGACAGGGATCAAGACCATCCCCATGGAAAATAAATGCAAAAAAGCAAAATGGCTGTCTGGGGAGGCCTTACAAATAGCTGTGAAAAGAAGAGAAGCAAAAAGCAAAGGAGAAAAGGAAAGATATAAGCATCTGAATGCAGAGTTCTAAAGAATAACCAGAAGAGATAAGAAAGCCATCCTCAGTGATCAATGCAAAGAAATAGAGGAAAACAACAGAATGAGGAAAACTAGAGATCTTTTCAAGAAAATTAGAGATACCAAGGGGACATTTCATGCAAATATGGGCTCGATAAAGGACAGAAATGGTATGGGATTAACAGAAGCAGAAGATATTAAGAAGAGGTGGCAAGAATACACAGAAGAAGTGTACAAAAAAGAGCTTCATGTCCCAGATAATCATGATGATGTGATCACTCACCTAGAGCCAGATATCCTGCAATGTGAAGTCAAGTGGGCCTTCGAAAGCATCACTACAAACAAAGCTAGTGGAGGTGGTGGAATTCCAGTTGAGCTATTTCAAATCCTGAAAGATGATGCTGTGAAAGTGCTATACTCAATATGCCAGCAAATTTGGAAAACTCAGCAGTGGCCACAGGCCTGGAAAAGGTCAGTTTTCATTCCAATCCCAAAGAAAGGCAATGCCAAAGAATGTTCAAACTAGCACACAATTGTACTCATCTCACATGCAATAAAGTAATGATCAAAATTCAGCAAGCCAGGCTTCAGCAATACATGAACTGTGAACTTCCAGATGTCCAAGCTGGTTTTAGAAAAGGCAGAGGAACCAGACATCAAATTGCCAACATCCGCTGGATCATGGAAAAAGCAAGAGAGTTCCAGAAAAACATCTATTTCTGCTTTATTGACTATGCCAAAGCCTTTGACTGTGTGGATCACAATAAACTGTGGAAAATTCTGAAAGAGATGGGAATATCAAATCACCTGACCTGCCTCTTGAGAAACCTATATGCAGGTCAGGAAGCAACAGTTAGAACTGGGCATGGAACAACAGACTGGTTCCAAATAGGAAAAAGAGTATATCAAGGCTGTATATTGTCACCCTTCTTATTCAAATATTTAGCACCTATTTATTGTTATTTTATAATTAGTGGTTAGCACACCTTTTTCTTGCTAAGCTGTAAACTACTGGAAGACAAGGCTTGCATTTTTTTTTTCTTTCTCATGATTATATTACCAGTATTTGCCTCAGGAGTTCTCACAAACTAAACACTCAATAAATGCTGTTTTTGATTTCTTATTGTTTTAAGTGACAATAAAGTAAGAAAGAAATAGTACAAACAGCTTACTTTGGAAAATGTTAGACCACACAGAGAGAGTGGGACATATGGCACAAATTATTTATTTACCTTAATTTAGAGCAAAATGAATTTTGTACAAGTGTAAATTATATTGTCTCAGAAGAGGTAACTCTCAAAGGTGTTTTTATTAGAATATTAAAAGAAAAGTTTGTATTTGATATGTTGTAAAACTCCTTTTCAAACTAACAACAAAGCTTTTAAGAGTTGTAATAGGAAAAAATATCAACAGAAGGTCAATATGTTTCCATGCTACATATTAACAACTATGCCTAACACTCAGAGGTGATGCAAGGGAGAAGAGGAAAGGCAATTGAATTGGTGGAGAACACCCACAGAATTCCCAAAGCACACCTGATTAGCCAAGACAAACATTTTAGACAGAACAAAGGTAGATGATACCTAAGGCATGTTTTCCATGATTAAGTTCCACTTTTAAGGAGTTGCTGGAGTTGTTCATTTAATTAATTTCTTGTTGAAGTGCATGCATTAAATGCCTTCAAGGATCCAAAAAGTCTGCAATATTTTTGTATCATCCTTTCTCTATAAACATTCTTTACTACCATCTCTTTAGGGAATCAGGGAGGAGACATGCTATGCTGGTTAAGTGACCTCAGTGTTGCCTTCAAGTATCAGAAGCCTTAATAAGCACCACTGCCTCAAAAGAGTCAGCACAGTTGTGTGACTGATTATTCATCTTGCTTGAACTCTCAACATACTTTGATTAGATACTTCTTCAGGTTTCCTTTGGTCAATGGGGAAGAGAGGCTGGGGGCTGGGATGTAGAGGTGTTGCCATTCTTATTCCTTGCATCAGAACACTTGAGACACTCCCTTACAACAGCTCATTTTCTCTATGCACAAAGCACACCTTAAATTTACACACAGTTACATGTCAGTTGAGTTCAGTCTCTCAGTCCTGCCCAACTCTTTGCGACCCCATGGACTGTAGCCCACCAGGCTCCTCTTTCCATGGGATTCTCCAGGCAAGAATACTGGAGTAGGTTGCCATGTCCTCCTTCAGGGGATCTTCCCGACCCATGGATAGAACCCACGTCTCTTGCATCTCCTGCAGGCAGATTCTTTACGGCTAGTGCCACCTGGAGAGACCACATGTCAGTTACATATATCTCAATAAAACTGAAAAACAATGGTCCAAGAGTCCCACAGTTATCTTTCACGGTCCAAATACATGTGCATTAAAGAGGCAAGGCAGATCACTAAATCCACTATTTGTGTACCTTCAGTATTTATGCCCAGTAAGCAGGTTCCCATTCCTGTAAATCCACAGAGTACAAGAGTAGCTCACATATAAACAGATACTTTAGAAAGAATTCATCCCCAAAATGATTTTATGGAGTATGTCGAGAGATCACTCGATAGCACTGAGCAAATTACTTATAGTTGATTTTTCAAATGTAGCTTTAATTAGGATGTCAATTATTGAAGCCTCCAAGCATCAGAGTTCATTTGATCATGTTTCAGATTTAGCCTCATTACGAGGAACACTGATGGAATTCTCAAGAGCAGCAGTGATGATGAATAGAAAGTGAAAGACAGTTTTGCTTCTTGGGTCTCTTGTTCCATTATGTCTTACCATTTGACCTCTTGCCAAAGAAGGGCAGAGTTTAATTAGTTATTTTAGAGGCTAAGTAAACAGGTAAGAGTTGGACTGTGAAGAAAGCTGAGTGCCGAAGAATTGATGCTTTTGAACTGTGGTGTTGGAGAAGACTCTTTAGAATCCCTTGGACTGCAAGGAGATCCAACCAGTCCATTCTAAAGGAGGTCAGCCCTGGGATTTCTTTGGAAGGAATGATGCTAAAGCTGAAATTCAAGTACTTTGGCCACTTCATGCAAAGAGTTGACTCATTGGAAAAGACTCTGATGCTGGGAGGGGTTGGGGGCAGGAGGAAAAGGGGATGACAGAGGATGAGATGGCCGGATGGAATCATCGACTCGATGGACCTGAGTTTGAGTGAACTCTGGGAGTTGGTGATGGACAGGGAGGCCCGGCATGCTGTGATTCATGGGGTCACAAAGACTTGGACATGACTGAGTGACTGAACTGAACTGAACTGAATCTTCCTCTTTGGTGACTTTAAAACAAAAACGGAAACCACGTTGTGAAATGAAATAGGTTGAAAGACAGAGTAGCATGGACTTCTTGAGAATAAATGGATTAAGAAATAAACAATGTTGCATTAAATTAGAAAACACTGATCTGTGGCCTGGAGTTCAAACAGTCAAACTGTGTACACACACACAAAGTCACACACGTTCGTATATAAAATTAACTTTTATTGAATATTTACAATGTGCCAGACATTGTGCTAAGTAATTTACATAGGTTATGCATATAATCTACACCAATTTCTGATAAAAGAAATGTATTAGTATTGTCATGATAAACAATGAAAATAAAACTTAGAGCTATTAAACAGTTTGGCAAAGATTACATAACTAGTCTGTGGCAATGCTGATATTCAAACCCAGACTTTTCTGACTCCAACGTGCAAACTCTAATTCAATATGATGTATGACCTCATCTCCTGTATTGGCAGGTGGTTCTTTACCACTAGCACCACCTGGGAAGCCTCTTCAAGAAAAGTGTAGGTGAATACCAGTCCTTAAGTGGGGGAGAATATTTTGTCTCTCATTGGAGAACTCTTACAGAATTCAAGATACACTACTAGATATGGAGTCATGAGTTGAAATCCATCCTTGTTCTCAAAGAGCTAACATTATAGAGGGAGAATAAGATATGGGCACAAATATTTGAAATGTAAGCCTGTGTGTCATAAAAACCCTGAGGGGTACATACACAGTGCTATGGGAGCTCAGGGAATGGAGTGGACTCAGTCAACTGGGTGGACTGAAAAGCATTTCACATGGTACCTTAAAAAGATGAGTACTATGCCAATGGTTCAGCACAGGAGGAGATAAGGGAGAAACATTATTTGGAAGTGGAGAAATAGATACAAACAAATAGGTAGGGGGGATTAAGAAATTGAAGGAAGAGTAAAGACTCTATTTTGATTAGAAAATATGGTAGGCATTGAGCAATGAGCCAGAAAGAAAAGTGCAGAAAGACCAGAAAGAAAGTGTGGGTCAAAATATGGAAATATGGTTTCAACATTATTCTCTAAAATCATCCCACCCTCGCCTTCTCCCACAGAGTACAAAAATCTGTTCTTTACATCTGTGTCTCTTTTGCTGTCTTGTATATAGGGTCTTCATAACCATCTTTCTAAATTCCATATATATGCATTAATATACTATATTGGTGTTTTTCTTTCTGACTTACTTCACTCTGTATAATAGGCTCCAGTTTCATCTGCCTTATTAGACCTGATTCATGTGTTCGGGGAGGGAGGTGGGAGGGGTGTTTGGAATCAGGGGACACATGTACACTCATGTCAATGTATGGCAATATATGGCAAATTCATGTCAATGTATGGCAAAAACCACCATAATATTGTAAAGTAATTAGCCTCCAATTAAAATAAATTAATTAATTTAAAAGAACATGGAATCATGGGACTGTAACTAAACTTCATTCAGTAAGTAATGGGACGCAGTTGATTTTTAAAGTAAGAAACTCCATATGGACCTTCCAATCAGTATTGGAATTTAGGATGAAATGGAACAACAAACAGGTTCCAAGTAAGAAAAGGGGTCCGTCAAGGCTGTATATTGTCACCCTGTTTATTTAACTTATATGCAGAGTACATCATGAGAAATGCTGGACTGGAAGAAACACAAGCTGGAATCAAGATTGCTGGGAGAAATACCAATAACCTCAGATATGCAGATGACACCACCCTTATATGCAGAAAGTGAAGAGGAACTAAAAAGCCTCTTGATGAAAGTGAAAGTGGAGAGTGAAAAAGTTGGCTTAAACCTAAACATTCTGAAAGTGAAGATCATGGCATCCAGTCCCATCACTTCATGGGAAATAGATGGGGAAACAGGGGAAACAGTGTCAGACTTTATTTTTCTGGGCTCCAAAATCACTGAAGATGGTGATTGCAGCCATGAAATTAAAAGATGTTTACTCCTCGAAGGAAAGTTATGATCAATCTAGATAGCATATTCAAAAGCAGAGACATTACTTTGCCAACAAAGGTTCGTCTAGTCAAGGCTATGGTTTTTCCTGTGGTCTTGTATGGATGTGAGAGTTGGACTGTGAAGAAAGCTGAGCGCCGAAGAATTAATGCTTTTGAACTGCAGTGTTGGAGAAGACTCTTGAGAGTCCCTTGGACTGCAAGGAGATCCAGCCAGTCCATTCTGAAGGAGATCAGCCCTGGGATTTCTTTGGAAGGAATGATGCTAAAGCTGAAACTCCAGTACTTTGGCCACCTCATTCAAAGAGTTGACTCATTGGAAAAGACTCTGATGCTGGGCGGGATTGGGGGCAAGAGGAGAAGGGGACGACAGAGGATGAGATGGCTGGATGGTATCACTGACTCAATGGACATGAGTCTCAGTGAACTCCGGGAGTTGGTGATGGACAGGGAGGCCTGGTGTGCTGCGATTCATGGTGTCGCAAAGAGTCGGACACGACTGAGCGACTGATCTGATCTGAACACGGTAGTTCTTTGAGAATAGACAGGAGAAATCTAGTAGAGGGGAGAGGAATGGGAGTTTTACAACAGCATTCCAGGTGTGCTTTTGCAGCTTTATCGTAAAGAACATATAGATGAAATATATTTGGAAACTCACTTTGATAAATTCTAAGGTAACTCAAATCTGACCAAAGATCTTTTGTAGAAACCTCATGAGAGTTTCAATATGAGTATAAGTCTTCTGTTACCATACTCATTTTTCAATAATTTTAGTTAACAAAAAAACAGCTTTATATCACAGAGAAGGGCTGACAACTGCAGAGGGATCAAGATGGTCTACAGTGTTTGCTAATAGGAATTAGCAGCTGGAAATAGCAGCAGGGGAGAAGGACTAGCTACTGCAAAATCAAAGAAAACAGAAAACAAAAGAAAAAAAAAAATCTTTACTGTCAGAGGCATGTAAACTGCTAAATTGCTCTAGCATTGCTTCTCTGACATTTGGGCACTAACATAAAATGGAGCGATTTGACATTGTTGCATGTGAAACAGAATATATTCTAAACAAATAAGTCCTGGAATGACACATTTACTATTTAGATTATCTGTCAAATTCATGAGGTGAAGTACTTTCACATCACATTAAGGAATGTGATGTTCTATACGTTTTATAGATTATAAACATTATATGTTCTATGTATGTGTGTGTGTGTGTGTGTGTGTGTGTAAGCATGTGCATTAGTCACTTCAGTCATGTCCAACTCTTTGTGACCCTAAGGACTATAGCCTGCCAGGCTCCTCTGTCTATTGAATTTGCAAGGCAAGAATACTGGAATGGGTTCCCATGCCCTTCTCCAGGGGATCTTCCCCATCCAGGGATCGAACCTGCATCTCTCACATCTCCTGCATCAGCAGGTGAATTATTTACCACTAGCACCACCTGGGAAGCCCACATGTATACCCAGGGATCGAAGCTGGGTCTCCCGCACTGCAGGCAGATTCTTTACCATCTGAGCTATCAAGGAAGTATGTGTGTGTGTGTGTGTGTGTGTGTGTGTGTGTGTATACTTATGCTATATATATATATGTATACATATGCTATATATATATATATGTATATATAGCATAAGTGTGGCATAAACTGTTTCCAGTTTTTTTTCCACATTTATGGTAGAAATCAACAATTGGTCTAATGATTAGGTAATAAAATAGACCTAGAGATGAGATTTTGAAAGGTTTTTTTAAATTTTTTATTTTATGTTGGTGTGTAACCAGTTGACAATGTTGTGATCATTTCAGATAAACGGTGAAGAGACTCAGTCATACATACATGTGTATCCTTTATTTTTACTAATTTTTAACTTAGCTATAGATTATATCAGCAGGTGGATCAAAGTAACTTAGGGACCATATGCACTTGTTACTATGAACCTGTGCAAACTCAGCAGTGCTTCTTCTAATAGGATTTCTTTAATTTGCTTATGACAGTTTTAGATTAGATAAAAGGAAATCTCTTAAGCATATAATCTCTTGCTGATCTGAGAAAATAATATATAAACTGGAATTTTTCCTTCAGTATATCTGCTATGAAAATAAAGAGGCGTGAAAGTATGATGTCTCTGGCAATTATCTAGTTTTCCGTTATAAATACTTCTGAAGGTTGTTAGCCCACTGAACTGTACAAGGTGAAAACCAACTCTACATTGGCCCTGAAATTATCTGTGTCATATGTGGGAGTATTTTAAGATGCTCAATCATCTTACTACCTAAGGGCAGAGTGTTAAATACTAGGGCAGGCCATGCAAACCTAAGTGTCCATGCTTGCTATTGCCAGTTTCACTCAGTCAACTCATATACATGGAATTATCCCTAACTTCTTGCTTTACTTTCCAATTTGTAGATGGGATAGGAGAAAAATGAAAAGGAATTGAATATCTGGCTATTGAACATCTATTGTGTGCCTGCTTTAGAATCTACTGTGTTAACACTCATAGCAGTTCTATAAGAATGATATAAACATCCTCATATTGCAGGTGTGAAAACAAATTTAGATGCTTTATCACTGATTCCAAGCTTCACATATAGTAATGGAGAGCCATTGGCTGAAGTCTTACAATAAAGAGAACCCAATAATACGGTTGCCTAACCATGAATTACCAGCACTGCTTAAATATCTTTTCTACAGAATCCTTCCCACTAGTTCAGGATATCTGGCTTCTGAACGTTAGTCCAAGTTTATCATATTCTTCCTTGGGCATTATACCTTGCCTGCTGACAGTTCACTTTTAAGGATCATACCTTCACCCTGAATGGTGTCCCAAACTCTACACAACCTAATTTGATGTTTATTCCTTTCTCATATAGTCAACATTTAATTCCCAATATACTTTATTTATGACCTCACATGATAGAGTATACCAAGTGATGAGCTTTTAACATTGTGATCTCAGTATCATCAAAAAGTTTCATCTGTGATTATAAATACAATTTATTTTGCTTGGGAGGTAGACATTGCTAGAGGACTCATGTGCAAGCTAAGTCATAATCCAGATTCTGTGTAAAGAAATGATTAATATGATAAAAAGTATATTCATCCTTGATTTCTTTCTTATATATTGAAAATTGAGACTTTTTAATTCATAAAAATTACTATTATATATTTTTGGTCCATATTCATATTATACTTTAAAGCTTAATAGCCAGTGGATATTAACATCATAGTTATCAATTTTTAAAAACTGGTTGTCAATATTTTGTAGTCTAAGAGTTCCAGAAGAATGGTTCCCATCTTTTGCAGTGTGTATTCATCTGCTGTGGGTGTTTACAAGCCTTTTATCTGTGGACATGGCACAAATCTGCTATGCTGCTGATATTCACTAATATGCCATGGGAATCAGTCACATGTGGGTTGTGTCACATGTCAGGTCACATGTCAGTCACATGTCAGGTCACATGTGGGATGCATGTTTCACTGAAGAGGCATTCTCTATGAATGTAAGAATGGGAGGCAGTGTATGGTTGGGGGAAAATCATGAACTTTAGAATCAGAACATTAGAGTTTGAATCCCTCTAACACTCAAGCCTTACTCACATTATTCAACCTCTCTGAGCCCCAGTTTTCTCACTAAGAAAAGCAGATATTATAGCTGTACATCAACAAAGCTGCTGTAGGGACTGGAGAAAAAGCAGAAATTGCTGTGGAGCACCTAGCATGATGACTTTAGTAGTCATTTAAAAATAAAATCATTAATAATTAAAAGTAAAGTACTCATACCACTAAAGATCAAGGACAAAGGCTAAACTCCTAGGGCTCTAGTCACAGAACAAAGCTATTTTCCATATGTCTGAAAATAAAGCCTTATATATAATGTTACATCAAGGCATGTTGATTTATTTTTTCTTTATTTTTTACCAAGCTTCTTATTATGTCAAGACTAAAATCAGAAGTTGGCTTGGCATTTTAAGGCTTTCCACAAAATAACCCTTGAGGATGAAAATAAACCTCAAAAGTTCCCAGATTAAGCTTTGGGAAAATTTTGATCTCAGATCCTTGTATGATCATCATTAGCTTACATTCCCATAGAACATATACTTTATATCTACAACATAAAGGAATAATAACCAAAACAACAAAAAGCACCCTGAATTTCCAGCCAAAAGATAAGTGCTTTGGGCTTTGAGGAAAACATAAATTATGAAGTGTGTGGTTCAAAAAAAATTTTTTTTAATTAGTGTACATCTTAAAAGCATTATCAAAAACATCATCTGATATGAAACCAAGGTTGGCAATTAAAAGAAATTAGTGGTATGTACACTTTGGAAATTGTTCTGTGTTTTCATGACCCCAGTGAATTTTTTTCAAGATATTTTTGCTGCTAATGAAGAAACATAAGTGGCCCCACTGAGTAGACACATATTGAAATCAATACAAAATGCTACCTGAGTGTATTCTAACATTTCAGAATTCAATTATACACAGTCTAAGAAGGAAGTTTTCTTGAATT
This sequence comes from Bubalus kerabau, assembly GCF_029407905.1. Taxonomy (NCBI): domain Eukaryota; kingdom Metazoa; phylum Chordata; class Mammalia; order Artiodactyla; family Bovidae; genus Bubalus; species Bubalus kerabau. Next base: position 52,828,344 of record NC_073647.1, on the reverse strand, counting down.
ATTTATTTTTTTTTTCCTTGCAAGAGAAGCAAAGACACCAGTATTGACCTGAGCACCTAAACTTTCCTTTCGTGTTATTTTATTTCAAAACAAAACACAAAAATCAGTGTCATAGGCCATTTAAAATATGAAGGAATTGTAAGAGTTTATTTTACTTTATGAAAACTGATTTATCAAAGCCCTGTGGATTTCCTAACCATGCTGTGGTAAAATGTAAGATTAGTGTAGCAATTCCTTCATCAAATGGATTTACTTTGACCATATCGACTTAGTGATCCTGTTAGCCACTATTTCAAGATTACAAGGTAATTCTTTAAAACCATGGGTATTCTCACATTCTGTCATTGTTAATTAGCCTTTCTCATCCTGCAGAAAGATTTTCATTAAAGATTATCATTGTAGATTTAATATTTCTAAAAATTGCCTTTTTCTGATTATTTTTAAAACCTCATATTCTTTATAATCCATGTCTTTATTGTTCTTTTATTTTCACTCTAGCATCATAAAGGGGTCATCTTTATCATATGCAAATACATGCAGGTGTTCTAGCTGAATAGAAAACTATGCTAGTTTAACACTAGAAAGAGACTCCTTTTAAAATATCTCTTGCCCTAGGGACCACCTTCCATTATCACTGTTCATTCCTGGTGAGAAATTATTAAGCAGTTGTTACAAAGATAAGCTTTAGAGCCAGACCCAGGAAATCTGCAATCTGTCTTTGGTACTTTCCAGCATCTCTTAGTGCTTCAACTTCCTCATCTACAAAATAGAGTTAATGATAATAGGCTTAATAATAGCTATAAGTTTGTAATGAGAATTAAATGAGTCAATGTTGTAACTGTTTAAAAGGCTACCTGCTATGTAGTAACTTTTATATAGATTTTGTGAAATAAAATAAATATATTCCATTGCTACATATGACTTTCTTTGTCTTTCCAAAGTAAAAATGTGTACATAAGATGTTATGGAATAACTCAAATGAACTTTTTGGCTATCCTAACACTTTTTATTATTCCCCTGTACCACTTTACAGAGTTTGCACTATTTTATTTACTGTCTGTGTCAGAGGTCATTTGTGTTATTTGTGGGAGACTTGAGTCACTAGCTGTGGGTGTGAAGGTTTGCCTGGAGAATCCCATGGACAGAGGAGACTGGCAGGCTACAGCCCATAGGGTCACAGAGTCGAACACAACTGAACATGCACGCATATACACCTTAAACTTAAGTAATACTACAAAACAGTGGTTCTCGATTTCTGTTGTTGTTCTTCCACTACCTTGTGACTAGACTTAAACATCGGTGAAACAATCATTTAGAATATACTTTTTGGGTGATGCTTGCATCTGATGTAACAAATAAACTACTTCCACTATTATTATCGAACCACACTAGGAAGAAATAGGTAATTACAGTCATATTTTCACACGAGTCGAGGGCAAAGTCACCTAAAGAAATTTCAAAGACCATATATTGAGAAATATAACAAGAATTTTTTTGTATATAAATTCATAAAAATCAGTTAAAGGGAAACATTGTGTTTCCTTTCAAACCTGTGATTGGGGATGAGTCCAGATCTCCACAGTAGTTGTTTCTTTCATGGGTGTGTGAGATCGTACAACTTCCTTCATTGGCTTTAAAGAAGGAAAAAACAGAAGTATTCGATAAATGATTTGTTAAAAGTGAAAAACATAGTACATTGCACACAAGCATCAAACACAGGTAAGTAAAAGAGTGCCTGAGTAAATATCTCTTTCCAGATATTGCAGTTATTGAGAATTTACAGCGTAACAAGTACAGTTCTAGGTAAGGGAATAAACAAGAGAAAAAAGAATTCTTTTTCTCATAAAGCTTATATACCAGTGTTACATTTAAGAGTTCCATTAAACATATGAATAGGATTGTGGAGGGCGAATTTTAAATATTTAAATGGATGAAATTTAAGCTGCAGACACTTTCAGTCCAATGCTTTTACAACTCAATGGCTTCAATAACTTGTGTTTGCAAATTTACAGTGTCTGAAATTAAAATCTATCCTGGGAGTGCCACCACATCACAAAGTTGCTATTTATCATAAGAAGATATTTAATAGTTCATATAAGTGCCAAGAAATTTATGAATTGGTACACAGATACTAGCATACCAACCCAGAATAATTATCATGATCTTGAAAAGACATTTTATATATACTTTATTTTTCTCAAGACAGAGAGCATATTCTCTGCTTTAATAATGCTGAATATATTTAGAAAAGGCAGAGGAACCAGAGATGAAATTGCCAACATCTGCTGTATCATTGAAAAATTGAGATGGTTCCAGAAAAACATTTACTTTTGCTTTATTGACTAGGACAAAACCTTTGACTATATGGATGACAAAAAACTGTGGAAAATTCTTAAAGAGATGGGAATACCAAACCTCCTCCCTTGCCACCTGAGAAATCTGTATGCAGGTCAAGAATCAACAGTTAGAACTGGACATGGATCAACACACTGGCTTCAAATAGGGAAAGGAGTATGTCAAGGCTGTATATTGTCACCCTGCTTATTTAACTTATATGCAGAGTTCATCATGAGAAATGCCAGGTTGGATGAAGCACAAGCAAGAATCAAGATTGCCATGAGAAATATCAATAACCTCAGATATGCAGATGACACCACACTTATGGCAGAAAGCAAAGAAGAACTAAAGAGCTTCTTGATGAAAGTGAAAGAGGATAATGAAAAACCTGGCTTAAAACTCAACATTCAGAAAACTAAGATCATTGCATCTGCTCCCATCACTTCATGGCAAATAGATGGGGAAACAATGGAAACAGTGAGAAACTTTATTTTCCTGGCCTCCAAAATCACTGCAGATGGTGACTGCAGCCATGAAATGAAAAGACGCTTGCTCCAAGAAGAAAAGCTGTGACCAACCTAGACAGCATATTAAAAAGCAGAGGCATTACTTTGCAAACAAAAGTCCGTCTAGTCAAAGCTATGGTTTTAACATGTATGAATGTAAGAGTTGGACTATAAAGAAAGCTGAACATCAAAGAATTGATGCTTTTGAACTGTGGTGTTGGAGAAGACTCTTGACAGTCCCTTGGACTGCAAGGAGATCCAACCAGTCCATCCTAAAGGAAATCAGTCCTGAAAATTCATTGGAAGGACTGATGCTGAAGCTGAAACTCCAATAATTTGGCCATCTGATGTGAAGAGCTGGCTCATTTGAAAATACCCTGATGCTGGGAAATATTGAAGCTGGAGGAGAAGGGGAAGACAGAGGATGAGATGGTTGGATGGGCATCACCGATGTGGTGGAGATGAGATTGAGTAGGCTCTGGAAGTTGGTGATGGATAGGGAAGCCTGGCCTGCTGCAGTCCACAGGGTCACAAAGATTTGAACACGACTGAATGACTTAACTGACTGACTATATTTTCTATATGTGTGAATTTAGTATATGGGATAAAGGGTTTGGAACATCACATTTTTAAGGTTTGGTTGAGCAAGAATTATTATGCTTTCATTTAAATGCAAATTGTGTTTATTCTGCAATGACACTATAGCTGTGACAAAAAGAATTCAATATGCATTTATATTACCAGGCTAAGCACTTATCACAACATTCCAATTCACAGGAAAGCAACAGAAGAATTAGGAATTTAAAATGAAACATATCATCTTAGAATTTCATCACAAAAATAAATAAAAATGAGTGACAAAAATCAGTTTCTGAAAGATTCATTTGTTAGCCAATCAGAGAGAACCACTTACTGATGTGAGTTATTAAATCAGGCTTGCTTAGATAACCAAAGAAACAGGTCTAGAAAACATAAACTTAAGATTATTAGCATTTCACCACATAGAGAGTAACATCAATGGTGATTTTTTTTTTTTTTTTAGGCAAATGATATTGGGTAGTTTTCCTTGTCTTCTTCATGAGTTAACAGATCCTACCAACAACTTTTAATTATTGATACTTACTTGAGGAAGCAATAACAAGTTTGAAGTGACTGAAGAATGAATTGTGTAGAACAGAATAGACAATATTTTCAAAGAATTTGACAAAACCTGATCTGGAATCTGCTAAGGTGTCTTGCAATTAATAGTGGATAAGATAAATGTGGCAAAGAAAAAAGTTTAACTGGACAAATATACAAGACTTGGGAAAATGTAAGGTGTTCAAAGCCTATGTTTATTGTACTAATATACATCAGCAGGTGTTTTGTGCAAAATATTTGAGTGTATCATGTGTTATTGAACTAGGAGTGTCAATAGTGAACTTTATTCACTACTGATAATGGAACCATATTCATTCTGTGAACTTTCATCTAAACAGCAAGCTGAATATTCTTACTTGCCCTACCATATAAGTAGTTAGAATATAAATTGACTTATAAGTGGCAAAGGTTTATTTTTGAGCTCAAAGTCAAGACTGAAATTTTGCTGAATTGGAAGTTCCCTTGACCACTATTATTGAATACTGACTCACTCTGGCAGTTAGTTTTTATTGCAAACTTGATAATGTCTCAATAAATCAGTCTAAAATTGTAAGGTTAATGAGTGCTTATATGCAAAACTTACACTACAGTAAAATCATTTTGATGACAATCAAAATTTTGAATCACAAGTAATGGTAAGTTACTATATACACTCCAGTCCTCTAGAAGTTCAAATAAGCAAAATCTCCATCTGTGCACACACACAAATTTGCAATGGGTTGAAGTAAATATGGAATTAAGGAGCCTTTACCTAACTGTCAATTATAAATGTTTAATCTTTGGGACTTCCCTTGTGGTCTAGTGGTTGAGAATCCACCTTCCAATGCAGGGGACTTAGGTTCAATCCCTGGTCAGGAAACTAGGATCGCATATGCCATGGAGCAGCTAAGCCTGTGCACCGCAACTACTGTACTTGTGCACCACAACTAGAGAACTCATATGCCACAACATAAGATCCCTTGTGGTGTAACTAAGACCTAACTCAGACAAATAAATAAATATTTTTTTTAAAAAAGAAATGATTAATCTTCAATATAATCACACTAAATGGCTGCTGCTGCTGCAGCTAAGTCACTTCAGTCAAGTCAGACTAAAGGGCAGATATGAAGGAAAAATCTAATAGAATTTTTCACATGCCTTCTAAAGATAGATATGTTGAGTTAAAACTATTTGTTTCTGGACTGATATCAGTATTTGGCAGTACCTATCTGTGTGAAAAGACATTTTCCAAGATCAGATACACAAGTCCATTAATTAGTAGTTCTCTGCTACATGAAACTTTGTACTCATTACACTTGATGATGTAAATAGCATCAGTTGAAATTTTATGGGAATTTGGTTTCTCTTTTGTTATATATAAAACTTCCTGAAACTGAGCAGGGCCTTGTGGGGCTCCTGGACACTAAAGTCTTTCTATTTTCCCTGTTTCTTGTTTGTAGGAAATAGGCTTCATCCAGGCTCCATGACCATCCCTAGTTCCAAAGGGCATGTTCAAACTGTTGCTAATCAGGGAAAGGAAAGGATAGGAGAAAAAGGAGGAGCAGTTAAGAAACAATAGTGCAACCTTGGGGCAGGGTCCTGGTTCCTCCTCAAGGGATTATATATAACAATATTTTTGAGTTCTTCTACTGGAACTAAGATCCCAACCAAATGGAAGATGTTAACTATTTGATGAAACATTCTTCATTCCAGAGAAAAAGTCAGAGTTTGATAACCTTGAGAAACACAGAAGCCCCTCATAAGACCACATGATGCCAGGTGATCTGTATATTGAAGGAATGCAGACCCTGCATGCACCCTGATCCTTTTCAGCAGCCTTGCTCCTTGAACCATTACTAAAAAACTCATCACAAGCTCCCTTGGAAATGGACACACAGTTTTGAGTTCATTAGCCCACTGTGGCCTCTTTTGCCTGCAATGGCATTCTTTGCCTGGCAAGGCAATAAAGCTATTCTTCTCTACTTCACCCTTTACAGAAAAAGTTTGCTGACCTCTGATCTAGAGGAAAAGAAAAGAAACACTAGTAACTATAATTGATGAACAAGTCTATGAAATAAATGCAACCCCTAGAAGCAGAGGGTAAAGAGGAGAGTTTTTCTGGTAATTTAGTCTAAGTTAGGGAAATCCAAGATGTGTTCTATATGATGGAAGATGTAACTGAATGATGGGACAAATATATGGGAAAGTGAATTAAGCACATACTCCTGATGGACTTGTAAAGTCAACTGGTGATTTTATAGGGGCTTCCCTGGTGGCCCAGATGGTAAAGAATCTGCCTGCAATGCAGGAGACCCAAGGTTTGATCCCTGGGTTGGTCAGATCCCCTGGAGAAGGGAATGGCTACTTACTCTAGTATTCTTGCCTGGAGAATTCCATGGACAGTGGAGCCTGGTGGGTTACAGTCCATGGGGTTGCAAAGAGTCAGACACAAGCAAGTGACTTTCACTTTCATGTTTTCATTATACACTAAAAAAAGCAGAAATACTCAAATGTATTTGAGCAAAGTGTTCTGTGCCATAGGAGTTTCTAGGCAGATTTTTGCTCAGATCTCAGATTTAGCTTTATTATTAAACCAAGTCTACTAGTGTTACATTTCCCATGCACATTTTAACCATTTGCTTTTAACATTTTCTGTCAATTGTAAGCAGTTTTATGTCTGTCTGTGGAGCTATTTGTTAAATGTATCATGCCACATTGTAGATGAGCAAAATGCCACCCTAATATATATTTTTGACATGAGGATTAATTTAGGCTGATTATTTTTAAGTAACAGAGAGCTCAGGAAGTTTTTCCTTTTCCTTTCCCCTTAAATTCCTAAAAGAATTTAGATAAAGGGCTTATTCCCAGAACAGAGCTAACACTAGAGATATTTGCAAAGAATATAAGCATGATGAGATGGGGGAAACTAAGCAGGGCCTCTGTGTCCCACCCTCTCTGCAGGGTCCAGGGAATATTTGTTTACCAAAGATTTGCTTTTCTATCTCCATCTGAATTGCCTTCCTCAGCTTCAAAGTCCCAAATCACTACCCCCAAGATCCTTCTCTGTGTAGAGCTGAAGATGATATTTAAGGTGAGACTGACAGCCATTTTGGTGAGTAACTCAGTTTCCCTCAGTTCAGTTCAGTTCAGTTCAGTCGTTCAGTCGTGTCCGACTCTTTGCGACCCCATGAATCGCAGCACGCCAGGCCTCCCTGTCCATCACCAACTCCCGGAGTTCACTCAAACTCATGTCCATCGAGTCGGTGATGCCATCCAGCCATCTTATCCTCTGTCATCCCCTTTTTCTCCTGTCCCCAATCCCTCCCAGCATCAGAGTCTTTTCCAACGATTCAACTCTTCACATGAGGTGGCCAAAGTACTGGAGTTTCAGCTTTAGCATCATTCCTTCCAAAGAACACCCAGGGCTGATCTCCTTTAGAATGGACTGCTTGGATCTCCTTGCAGTCCAAGGGACTCTCAGGAGTCTTCTAGGTCTCTCCTATGTATGCATGTTATTCAATTTTTGTTTGATTTTTGCCTGTTAATTTGTCTCATGTCAATTTAATTCTTAGACCAGTGAGAAGAACTTAGAAAGATAGAGTAAAATTTTTTCCTCTCTGTGCTGTGCTTAGTCACTCAGTCATGTCCGATTCTTTGCAACTCCATGGACAGTAGCCCACCAGGCTCCTCTGTCTATGGGGATTTTTCAGGCAAGAATACTAGAGTGAGTTGTCATGCCCTCCTCCAGGGGATCTTCCCAACCCAGGGATTGAACCCAGGTCTCCAGTGTTGCAGGCAGATTCTTTACCATCTGGCCCAACAGGGAAGCTCATTTCCTCTCTGACAACATTCAAATGTTCACTGAACTATATAAGGATGGTATTTTAGGTGGTCAAATACTTAAAGCTATGCGTATGTATCTTTTCCACTTAAATTTGGCAATTAAACATCTCCATTGTATAATATGCTTCAATATTCAAACATTAAGAAAAATCTATTGAAGTTTGTTTTGTACAAAAATAACAAATTAAAGTTAAAATAATACTCCCACCCCTAAAAATGTTCTTCCATTACCCCTCCCCCTTCTACCAAGACCCACAGTTTTAATTCTAGTAACTAGGAAATAGTCTAATAAAATAGCTCTAACATACAGAACTGCTGAGCATTAACTACAATAAAAGTGAGAGAAATGGCAGTTCTAGGATTAATACTGATCAAAAATATGTATTTTACTTTTTTAAAAAAATGAAATATGGTTCATCATTGACATCTAAAAATTAATATGCTGATCTACATTTCTGTTCCCTTACATGTACCATATACTGAACCAAACTGCATTTTCCCTTTTATGGAATCAGATGTCAAGTAAAGAGTAAAGTGCTTTATAATAATCACTATCTTTAAAGATTTAAGCCTCATTTTAATCCAGTTCATGTTAAGAGAGTGCTCAATAGTAAAAAGTGAGAAGTATGTCTTACCATTGAGCTTAAAGAGTTTTGAGAAGTGTCACTGGCATTATTGCTAAAAGTACAAAAATAATACTTTCAAGAGAAGGATGGATATATATTGGATCTCCTTATCATTCTTGAGTCAGATATTACTAGTTCATAGTTTAGACATTGGAAAGGAATTCAATGTTATTTTAAAATGTATTAAATCCTTAAACACTAACATTTCACCCATGATGTTCTGTTGGTCTAATAAAATAGTCATATGCGAAAGAAAAAAAAAAGTTCATTTATCTTATTTCACCTTTCAGAATCCAGAAATTTTATAGCTTAAAAATTTATCTATAGTTTGCTTGAATGATTTTACCTACAAATGTGGGAAGAGTCCAGATAATAAAAAGTATTGATTCAGTGTAAATGACCAAAACTCTATTAAATCTCCCCCAATTTGAGGGGGGGGGCAGGTCTGAGGCAAGAAGTAAGGAAATTTCAGCCAAATTTCTATTCACAGAAATGTGAATTGTAGCTCATAATATATACAATGATATAGTTTCTGTGATTGTCAGGAACATATTTTCAGCTGCCACAGGATTTACTCTTTCAAAAAATAATGGGAGACTGTTACACGTGACCTACAAGAGTAAAATTCACTTCCCCAACTGTAAGGGGACAACAGAGGTTGAGATGGTTGGATGGCATCACTGACTTGATGGACATGAGTTTAAGCAAGCCCTGGGAGTTGGTGATGGCCAGGGAGGCCCGGTGTGCTGCAGTCCATGGGGTCACAAGAATCGGACACAACTGAGAGACTGAACTGAACTCGACTGTAGGTGCCTTGCCAAAAAAAAAAAAGGCTTATGAAGCAACATGATTTGATTGAACTCTCTCAATACAGCAAGACCTTCTAACTCTTCTCGAATATTTTCCTAACAGTGTCACACAGAAGCTGAGCTTCAGGGTCTTAACATATTGACTGCATACCTTCCCTTGACTAATCCCAAATTACTGGACCATGCAAACCCAGACTAATTTTGTGATCAGTTTAAGGTGAAATGTGGAATGCATACCTTATTCTCCCTGTTAAAAAAATTTATTGCCACTTAAATCTAATTGTTAGGGGAAGCACACTGACTGAAACCACCCACCCTGGCCAGGCACCATAGTAACCATTTGCATGAGTTGTTTTATGACAGGAGATCCTGATATGAATACAGAACTAATAAGCCACCACCAACTGGAAGAGTTCGGGAAAGGTCGAAAGGAGACACCTCACGTCCATCAACTTCCCAGAATCCCTCTCACTAGCATCCATCTTGGCTGAGTGATGCATGCACCACCAGGAAAGACTCTGAATTAGAATGATTGGCCAAAGACCACCCAGAATCTAATCCCATCACCATAAAACCCGAGACTGTGAGCCATGTGGCAGAGCAGTTCTCCTGGGTTCCCTTACCCTACTGCTCTCCACCCAGGTGCCCTTTCCCAATAAAATCTCTTGCTTTGTCAGCACATGTGTCTCCTTGGACAATTCATTTCTGAGGGTTAGCCAAGAGCCCAGTTTCGGGCCCTGGAAGGGGTCCCCCTTCCTGCAACATAATGATAAAATCATAGTTAAAATAAGATCATGATATCTCTGACTAGAGTCTCAACATTATATTATTGTTTCAAAATCTAACAAAAAGAGAATCCGGAGGAGCTTCAGTGATTCAGCAATTACATTTCTTTCTCAAATATAGCTGGTTTCCCATTAGAAATGCAAGTATGTTTCCATTTTCTTGGTAATCATACACACTCCAGGAATCTCAAATTTTGCAGAAAAGTGGCATTCTAAATTGTCACAACCATCCCTTTATTTAACTACCAAAGACTACAAGTGAATTTAACTCATAGATTATTGTTATTTTATTGCCGTATATTTGACATATTGACAGATTAGGGGGAAAAAGTCTCCTCAAACTATCATATGAGACAATTTTAGGAGAGTTTTATGTAATACCTACCACAAAGATATATGCCTAAAGAAATGTAAGGTTGCAGGTGATGTTTCTAGAGATAACATTTACAAAAATGTTCCCTCCTTCTCATTTACTTCTTTAAAAGAAATCAAAATCCTTACTATGGAAATAATATCCATCAAAACTGTGGCAACATTTACAAATATGAACTGTAATTTGATCCCTATTTTTGCCCATGATATGTTTAGTTGAAGGATTTTGTGTTAAAATCCTTGGCAAAATATCAACTTTCAACTTTTGTAATAAATCACAGGGAACATTTTTCAATGATAGAGAATACACTCCAGAAAGTTCCTGAAAATTCCTTAGTTAATTCCTACTCTCTTTAAAGTTTCTTAAGGTCCTTCTGCATGTTTTTCTGTCTCACAATTAGCAAAGTGGTAGGCAATGTATACCTGTGGTGGATTCATTTTGATATTTGGCAAAACTAATACAATTATGTAAAGTTTAAAAATAAAAATAAATAAATAAATAAATAAAAAGAATTAACATCTACTCAACAACACAGTGTTATAATGGAAAAGGCAGGGCTATTGGAATCTGCTTCTGTCTCTACCTCCTACTAGTTTTACGAACTCTGTCAAATTAAAGATGACTATCAGTTTCATTATCTGTGAAATGAGTATAATATGAGCCTCTTAGGATCATTGTATTATACCAAGTTACTATAGTAAAGTGCCTGGCATTTTACAAGTATCTGATTCACTTGAATTTATGGATATATCTTCCCTAATCACATGAAGTGGAAACCATCTAAAGCCATCCACCATGCGGTTCTCTCTCTCCCCCTCCCTCTTCTTCCCTCTTTTTACCCCAACATTTTTGAAACTACTAATTCCAATTACTTACAAAAGGTTCTTGCATATTTGAAAAATTAAAATTACAAACCACTACAATAAACAGCACAGTAATATGATGATGAAGGTAGAGGGCAAAAGAAAGGCAGACATTATTCTCTACTTTTTGAAATTATTGTATAGCCTCTAATTGGGAGAAAAAAACAGGTTTTTGATTATAGATAAATTCTATTATTTTGATTTTAGATAAATTTTTGATTATATATAAATTTTTTGATTATAGATAAATTCCTCTTAGCACCAAAAAAATAAATTATTTGTGAATTTAGTTGGTGTTTCCAAAAAAGTTGGTTTATAGAGCCAGAGATTTGTGAAATCTTCAGAGTCTGAGAGCCAACATTAATCATGTTTATGAATGTCTAAAGATAAATAAAGCCAAATTGATGATTTAAAATTTTTCAGTGAATTGACTAATTAAAATGTTATAGAATGTGTGTAAATTTGCTGAAATTTCAATGAAAAAATTTTTTTGGATTTAGGCACGAAAGAGAGAGTTTAGATTGAAATTTAAAGATGGAGTTTGATACTTGGTATTCATTTAAATTTTTGAAGTTTACTTAAAATATTGTTCCCAAAAGTACTGAATCAATTATACACTTGAAGAAATATAACAAATTAAATTTTACCTAATAAGTTATACAGAGTAAAGCCTTCCCATATAAACTCACAGACTAAATTTATACCACATTTTTGGGCAAGGAAGTAAGGCCATAAAATACACAATTTACTATGTTTCCTTTCCACATGGTAATTGGGACACATTTGTCAGAGTTAAAAAGTTATGAAAACCTATATTTATCCACATTCTGGTATAGATAGAATATTGTGGTTCTGGAACACTTTATGTCCTACTATTAACTCTTCTTTATTGTTTGGATTTTTTTTTCTCTCTTTTTTACTTGCTAGCTGGTTTTAAGAGACATGTATACCTGTGGCGGATTCATTTTGATATTTGGCAAAACTAATACAATTATGTAAAGTTTAAAAATAAAATAAAATTTAAAAAAAAAAAGAGAGACATTGGTTTCTCAAAGGAAAGCACACATTTGTTAGTGGTAGATGGAATGGTGTAGAAAGATTTACCAGGTTCAGTTCATATCAGTTCAGTTGCTCAGTTGTGTATGACTCGTTGAGACCCCATGGACTGCAGCACATCAGGCTTCCCTGTCCATCACCAACTCGCAGAGCTTGCTCAAACTCATGTCTATTGAGTTGGTGATGTCATCCAACCATCTCATCCTCTGTTGTCCCCTTCTCCTCCCGCCTTCAATCTGTCCAAGCATCAGGGTCTTTTCCAATGAGTCAGTTCTTCACATCAGGTGGCCAAAATATTGGAGTTTCAGCTTCAGCATCAGTCCTTCCAATGAATATTCAGCACGGATTTCCTTTAGGATGGACTGGTTGGATCTCCTTGCACTCCAAGGTACTCTCAAGTCTTCTCCAACACCACACTTCAATAGCATCAGTTCTTCAGTGCTCAGCTTTCTTTAAGGTTCAATTCTCACATCAATACATGATTACTGGAAAAACCATAGCTATGACCAGAGGGACATTTGTTGGCAAAGTAAAGTCTCTGCTTTTTAACATGCTGTCTAGGTTGGTCACCTCTTTTCTTCCAAGGAACAAGTATCTTTTCATTTCATGGCGGCAGTTACCATCTGCAGTGATTTTGGAGCCCCCCAAAAATAGTTTCACTGTTCCCATCATTTTGCCATCTATTTGTCATGAAGTGATGTCATGAAGATCATGAAGTGTCATGATCTTAGTTTTCTGAATGTTGAGTTTTAAGCCAACTTTTTCACTCTCCTCTTTCACTTTGCTATGCTGTTTCCAGTGGTCATATATGGATGTGAGAGTTGAACTATAAAGAAAGCTGAGCACCGAATAATTGATGCTTTTGAACTGTGGTTTTGGAGAAGACTTTTGAGACTCCCTTGGACTGCAGGAAGATCCAACCAGTCCATCCTAAAGGAGATCAGTCCTGGGTGTTCATTGGAAGAACTGATGTTAAAGCTGAAACTCCAATAGTTTGGCCACCTGATGTGAAGAGTTATCTTATTGGAAAAGACCCTGATGCTGAGAAAGATTGAGTGCAGTAGGAGAAGGGGAGGACAGAGGATGAGATGGTTGGATGGCATCACTGACTCGATGGGTATGGGTTTGGGTGGACTCCATGAGTTGGTGATGGACAGGGAAGCCTGACGTGCTGCAGTTCATGGGGTCACAAAGAGTCAGACACGACTGAGCGACTGAACTAAACTAAACTGAACTTTCATCAAGAGACTTTTTAGTTCTTCCTCACTTTCTGCCATAAGGGTGATGTCATATATGTATCTGAGGTAATTGGTAGTTCTCCTGGAAATCTTGATTCCAGCCTGTGCTTCATCCAGCCCAGCATTTCACATTGTGTATTCTGCATATAAGTTAAATAAGCAGGGTGACAATATACAGCCTTGACATACTCCTTTCCCAATTTGGAACCAATCTGTTGTTTCATGTCCAGTTCTAACTATTGCTTCTTGACCTGCATACAGATTTCTCAGGATGCAGGTAAGGTGGGCTGGTATTCCCATCTCTAAGAATTTTCCACAGTTTGTTGTGATCCACACAGTCAAAGGCTTTGTTGTAGTCAATAAGGCAGGTTTTGTTTGTTTGTTTTAACTCTCTTGCTTTTTTGATGATCCAATGAATGCTGGCAATTTGTTCTCTGATTCTTCTGCCTTTTCTAAACTCTTTACTATGAGCAAAGTTAGTGGAGTTGATGGAATTTTAGTTGAGATATTTCAAATCCTAAAAGCTGATACTGTGAAAGTGCTGCACTTAATATTCCAGAAAGTTTGGAAAGCTCAGCAGTGGCCACAGGACTGGAAAAAATCACTTTTCATTCCAATCCCAAAGAAAGGCAATGCCAGAGACCAGGATAATATAAACTAAAATTTATTTTAAGAATATATAGTTTTTCTAAAAAAAAAAAAGAATATATAGTTTTTCTATGATAATTGCTATCATCAAAGCTTAAAGGATGAAGGCTTAGGGAAAGCATTGTAGAATTATTCAGTAGGCATATCCAGTGTTTTCCAGACTGGTCTGAGTCCCTCAGATGTGTTTTGGCATTTCAAGAATATTCGGACTCTCCTTCTGGTTTTAGTTAGGCCTAAGCAAAATGTGGCAAAAAGAAGGGAGTAGGCTTTGAGGAATATATTCACTTATCCATGAAGATTCCAATGATTCTGCCAAAAGCAAACAACTATTTTGAAACTGTCTTCAAGGGTAACAAATCACCATGTGGAAAAATCAAGAAGCTTGGAGCACTTAATTAGATCTTTTATCTTAATCATCAATAAGTCAAGTGCATGCTTGTGTGTTTAGGGAAGGGGGAAAGTGTTATAGAAGGGGGATGAATTAACACTTAGAAAGCTCAAAGGTTTAACAAAACCTGACATGAGATTTGCCAGATGGTTTGGTACTGGATTGTAAAACTTGAAACTAATCTTAGTTTAAGAGTTTTAATGGTTGTATATCTTTTATAAAGCCTCTTGCTCTTCTGCTATGGTGATTCTGCAAAATTATAGATCAGGCTTTAAAGAACAGCTTCTATGAACAGAGTCTCCTTAAATCTCAGCTAAACTGAGCAAGAAGATTATATGTTATTATGAGGCAGCACAGCAGGATTTTTCCCCAGCAAACATAATGATGTGAAAATGGATAAAGCTATGACTCTGTGCAAAGAGGTCATCCATTGAAGAACAATGATTTTCACACAGATTATATGTACATGTTGAAACATTCACATTGCAAAAGCTTTTTCTTAATGTCTCTTTGAAGAACTCTGATCCCAACAAGCAACCAGATCTAGATAACAAGACCCAGTGATCATATCACTAGGAGGTGGCTTGCCCCAGGGCACTTGAAAGAGATTGTGTCTGTCACAGACATTTACCGGAAAAAAATAAAGTATAATATTTATTTACCAGGTAATTTGTATTTAGTCCCAGCTTACTGAATTTATTTGAAGGAGAAGATATTTTTCTCAGTTTTACATAATTTAAGTTTACTGCACATTAAAAATACATATTCTTATTAGCGCACAAAAGACCAAAAAGGCAATACACAGAACTATAATCCTGTATGTATTTTCATATTTCAGTATTCCTACTAAAAACTGATTAAGGTATGTGCCATAATAATGACCCTCAAATATGCAGTAGAAGACTTATGCCATCATCAGATTATTTAACACCAGATTGTTTGAACTTTCTTCTTTTAAATATCAACAACTACAGAATATACCAATACATTATGTTTAACACCTTGAAAGAATAATTTGTGTTTGCTTATTCACTAGGTTAATTCTTGCTTTCAACTCTCTGATAATGACTGGAAATTACTCCTCAAAGTAGACACGGATATTTCAAACATATCACTGCTGATTTTTTTGCAAGAACTAGATCCAAATAAAGACACAAGAATATACACTCATGGGCTTCCCAGGTGGCTCAGTGGTACAAGAATCAGCCTGCCAATGCTTAGGACACAGAAGATTCAGATTCGGTCCTTGGTGGGTAAGACCCCTTGAGAAGGAAATGTAAACCCACGCCAGTATTCCGGCTGAAAAATTCCATGGACAGAGAAACTTGGCTACAGTCCATGGGGTCTCAAAGAGTCATACATGATTGAGCACATGTACATGCACAGGCATACACATGCACACACACACACACACACACAATTATAAAATTCATTTAGTAATCATTTTCAAAGGAATTATTGTCATGGCAGTTACCGTAAATTCCAAGAATACACCATGTAAGAAGAATCTGGGCTAATCTCTTAAATGATTTCAAATTCTTTAAAGGTGGCTATGAAAGCATTAAAAACTATTCTAAGCTTACAATTCAAAAATAACAATTATACATTTTCAAAGATTTTATAAATTGTTAGAGAAAGGATGGGATTGGTAGTAAATCTTTGCTCTAAAATAATTTTTCTAATAGGAATTGAAAGAGCTCGAAAGAGTGAGATTAACTGACTATTTTGCAGCTTAATGTAGGGTAATTTTTATATAAACATTAATTTTTATAATTTTTCTTAGACATGTAGGAGCAGAAATAATTCATGCATTTATCACACATTTTAAAACATGTGTCTTTCACTTGGAAACATTCCCATGCATAAATCTCTTTAATGGAGAAATATACAATAATTTATTACATGTTATAACAATGTTTAAGTTGAAATATAAATATTATTTTGCAATTGGAAAAGAAAAATACAGCAAGTTTGGCCAAATTGCCATTTCCTTCTCTAATGTGTGAAAGTGAAAAGTGAAAGTGAACTCTCTCAGTCGTGTCCGACTCTTAGCGATTCCATGGACTGCAGCCTACCAGGCTCCTCTGTCCATGGGAGTTTCCAGGCAAGAGTACTGGAGTGGGTCGCCAGTGCCTTCTCCAAAACACAGTATGCTGCTAAGTCACTTCAGTCGTGTCCGACTCTGTGCAACCCCATAGACGGCAGCCCACCATGATCCCCTGTCCAGGGGAGTCTCCAGGCAAGAATACTGGAGTGGGTTGCCGTTTCCTTCTCCAATGCATGAAAGTGAAAAGTGAAAGGGAAGATGCCCAGTCGTGTCCAACTCCTAGCGACCCCATGGACTGCAGCCCACGAGGCTCCTCCGTCCATGGGATTTTCCAGGCAAGAGTCCTGGAGTGGGTTGCCATTGCCTTCTCTGAAACACAGTATAGATGAAGCTAAACTCCTAAAGATTTAACTCTTTCCTACAATGAAAAACATGACACAATAAAAATTGTTTAAGTTATTGGCATCTTTTTCATCTCCAATAAAGGAACCAGATCAGTATATAAACTAGATGTCATCATGAAGAGGATATGATGTATATCAGTAGTACTAATATCCACATCCCCTGACAATCTCTGGTAAAGATAAATTAACCTTTCTTAAGAACACACACATAAAACAATGTCTTTGTCACTACCACCAGTCTGTAATCTTGCTTGCAGTAAGTTT
Organism: Bubalus kerabau; assembly: GCF_029407905.1. Lineage (NCBI taxonomy): Eukaryota > Metazoa > Chordata > Mammalia > Artiodactyla > Bovidae > Bubalus > Bubalus kerabau. The sequence continues at coordinate 52,811,038 of NC_073647.1, read as the reverse complement.
TCCTAATGATTATGTAAAATGCACAATCTCTCTTTCAGTTACATATTAAAATCTGGATTGGTAACTCCTAAATGTTAAACATGTTTGCCCTTAACTATAAGTGAATTATAATTGTATCATCTATTGTATGTATCTATTCTGACTGGCCATCATTCAGACATAAAAATGATGACACCAATTATTTAAATAGGGAATGAAATTATGGACTTCTAATTTTTCCTTCTAACGTTTCCCCCATGAACACAAAATCTATGGGAAAAGGGTTGTCGGACAGCTGATGGTCACAGCAATTATGAATTAGCTTTCTTCTTCAAAAATCAAATTACAAGTCAAAAATTACAAATTATATGCTTTTTTATCTCCTAACATCAGGACATTAGATTCAAGTGTGGGACAGAGAGAGTAAATTTTCTTATTGCATTATGGAAATCATGATTTCCCTCAGGATTTGTATCATAAGGCATAAAAAGAAACTTCTTCCCAACCATGAAAATTTAGTGAAGGTATATTAATAATTTAGAAAATATGTTTTCATTTCCAAATAAAGAAACAAAGTCTTACTAGATTTCTTGTCCAAAAGAAAACTATCCATGAGATTGCTGTCATGAAGTCTTCTGAGTTTTTCAAAGGTGCTACTTATATTGAATTTTTCGGAAACATGTGTGTATGCTTAGTCTCTCAGTCATGTTCAACTCTTTGCGACCCCATGGCATGATCAAATAGGGATCCTCATTGCCACTATGAGAACTTGGCTTTGTAAGTATAAATTCAATATTAAAGAATTAAAAACAATCCATGTAAACCCTATTTAAGCTTCTAATTAAAATTAGTTTTCAAGATCAAAAAGCTTACTAATTAGCTACTTTAAAAGCATTCATCAGTATTGCTTGCTAAACATACATATCTCCAATTCCTAGCTTGATATTAATAAATCAGTAATGAAATAAGAGTGATTTCTACAGTTAAAAAAATATGCTAGATTAAGGTATGGTTAAATCTAATTTCCTTTTGCAAGAACCTGCAGAATATTATATTAATATGATTATACTAAAGGCCTTCATAAAATAATGACATTTCTAGTTCCTCAAGAGATCCTTCTGGAAATCTCAAGTGATATGGTAAGCAAATTTTTTGACCTGAATTTGTCTACAACCTACATCAATCAGCTAAAATCATGGAACAAAGAGTAAACAGAGGAATGGAGAATAACAAATAAATAAGAATGGAAAAATAATAAATCTAATTAGTGAGGAAAGAAAGAAGTTAGCTGTCTGGAATATGACAGGAAATACTATAGGTGAAATAGAGACATAACCTATATAACTGGGCCCCTATCCTAAGCGATTACTGAATTTAGATGGATAGTAAGGCAAAGGGGAAATATCCCAATGTCAACAACAAAAACTAAAGAGTCCATATTAGCTTAATTAGAGCAAATTTACCTTGACCAAAGCAAAAGGAATAACAAACAAATATGAAAATGGAATGTTAAAATTGGAATTAATTTACGAGTAGAAAATTAGCACTGGTTAGTTTTGTATTAGAACTTTAGGGGAAATTTGCATATTATGACATTATAATAAAAGTAATAAAAGCATCAGCAAAGTAACAACATCACAAGTATGTTTCTTTATAGGAAATTTTCTAAACCTATGTTAGATTAAAATCTCAAGTTTATTTCACAGTAGATTTTATAGAAAGTGGTCTTTAAGGACTAGCTAAAAAGGGGGAAAAAGTAAAAATAAATAATATATATTTCTGAGAAAGCAAACATTTCATATATCAAGAAATGTATGATTAGGTATTATTATTATTATTTTCCCATCAAATGTATTGAGAAAACATCTATTTACTAGACTCATTGGAATCTTAAGAGAAATGAGCACTCATTATGTACATACATGGGAACAATATTTAGACTGATAAGACAGGAATGTTGAAATCCTTTTGAAGTCAAGGGAAAATGCAATAGTTTGGCAGTGTTTAGTGGGTACAGTGATGGCAGAAATAAACTAAATTAATAGCAAAGATTTTGAACTATTATTTTTTAAGCTGCCTACTTTAACTCTAGCCTAACCTGATTAAATAATATACCAAATAGGGGTTTTCAAAGAAGATACGAATGTAATTATTCTTCTAGCTCAAGACCTACATGCTGCATGCTTAGCTGCTCACTTGTGTCTGACTCTTTGTGACCCCATGGACTGTAGCTCACCAGGCTCCTCAATTTATGGGAATTCTCCAGGCAAGAATACTGGAATGGGTTGCCATGCCCTCCTCCAGGGGATCTTCCCCACCCAGAGATTGAACTCATGTCTCCTGCATTGCAAAAGGATACTTTAATATCTGAGCCACCAAGGGAAGCATATTATGTTTTAGATTTCAAATATCTAATAAATTTGGCTATTTGCAACAAAATAATTTGTATATAAATAGTTTGAGTCGACAGGTAAAAATAACAGAGTTTTGGAACACAGGGTTTAGAATCACACAGACCTGAATCAAATGCCTTTTGTGCATGTTAACATATTGTAAAGTCTTGTACAAGTCAGTTAATTTATTTGAATCTCTGTTTGCTCATCTTTAAAAGAGATTGGAATGAGGATTAAACAGACATATGTGCATAGCAATTAGAATAGTACCTGATATATATCATTAGTATTCAATAGATCCTGCCGTCTATTTCATGTTAGTCCAAAACAAATATAATCACCTTGATCCATAATCAATGTTTGGGCATAAGAGGGTCTACTTTAGTTTCCTACAGACTCCAAGAAGGAAGAAAATGATAGTCCAATACAGCACTTCAGTCATAACATATAACCTCTTTGAGAATGACTCTGTAACAATTTATATCTCATTCCACATAATATCACTTACCAGACATCCTATGAAACAGCCTTAGACTACATTATTAATTATATTTCTCTCTCTGCCTTCTTCATACTGGCCCATCCACATTGTCTTCTTTGTTTCCCTTTTACTATATAACCATGTTCTGGCTCCTTGTTCTTGTGCATTTGGAAATGTCTTCCTCTAGATTTCCATATGGCTCAATCCCTGGAGAAGGAAATGGCAACCCACTCGAGTATTCTTGCCTGGAAAATCCCATGAATGGAGGCTCCTGGCAGGCTACAGTCCATCGGGTTGCAAAGAGTCAGACACAACTGAGCGGTTTCATTTCACTTCACTTACTGCTTTCAGATCTTTGATGACATAGGACAGAAAGCTATGTCAAACCTAGACAGCATTTTAAAAAGTAGAAACATCATTTTGCTAACAAAGGTCTGCAAAGTTAAAGCTATTGAGCTTCCCTGGTTGCTCAGATGCTAAAGAGTCTGCCTGTAATGCAGGAAACCCAAGTTTGATCCCTGGGTCAGGAAGATCTCCTGGAGAAGGAAATGGCAACCTGCTCAAGTATTCTTGCCTGGAGAATCCCATGGACAGAAGAGCCTGGAGAGCAACAGTCCATGGGGTCACAAAGAGTCGGGCATGAATGGGAGACTAACATGTCACTTCACTTCATGGTTTTATTAGTAGTCATGTATGGATGTGAGAGTTGGGCCATAAAGAAGGCTGAGCACTGAAGAACTGATGCTTTCAAATGGTGGTGCTGGAGAAGACTCTTGAGAGTCCTTTGGACAACAAGGAGATCAAACCAGTCAATCCTAAAGGAAATCAACTCTGAATATTCATTGGAAGGACTGATGCTGAAGCTGAAACTTCAATATTTTGGCCATCTGATAGAAAGAGCCAACTGACAGGAAAAGACCCTGATGCTGGGAAAGATTGAGAACAGGAGAGGAGGGTGACACAGGATGAGATGGTTGGATGGCATCACTGACTCAATGAACATGAGTTTGAGCAAACGCTGGGAGATAATGAAGGACAGGGAAGTCTGGCGTGCTGCACTTTCAGTTCAGTTCAGTTCAGTCGCTCAGTCGTGTCCGACTCTTTGTGACCCCATGAATTGCAGCACGCCAGGCCTCCCTGTCCATCGCCGTCTCCAGGAGTTCACTCAAACTCACGTCCATCTAGTCAGTGATGCCATCCAGTCATCTCATCCTCTGTCGTCCCCTTTTCCTCCTGCCCCAATCCCTCCCAGTATGAGAGTCTTTCCCAGTGAGTCAACTCTTTACATGGGGTGGCCAAAGTACTGGAGTTTCAGCTTTAGCATCATTCCTTCCAAAGAACACCCAGGGCTGATGTCCTTCAGAACGGACTGGTTGGATCTCCTTGCAGTCCAAGGGATTCTCAAGAGTCTTCTCCAACACCACAGTTCAAAAGCATCAATTCTTCAGTGCTCAGCTTTCTTCACAGTTCAACTCTCGCATCCATACATGACCACTGGAAAAACCACAGCCTTGACTAAACGGACCTTTGTTGGCAAAGTAATGTCTCTGCTTTTGAATATGCTATCTAGATTGGTCATAACTTTCCTTCCAAGAAGCAAGCATCTTTTAATTTCATGGCTGCAATCACCATCTGCAGTGATTTTGGAGCCCAAAAAGATAAAGTCTGACACTGTTTCCACTGTTTCCCCATCTATTTCCCATGAAGTGATGGGACCAGATGTCATGATCTTCGTTTTCTGAATGTTGAGCTTTAAGCCAACTTTTTCACTCTCCTTTTTCACTTTAAGAGCCTTTTTAGTTCCTCTTCACTTTCTGCCATAAGGGTGGTGTCATCTGCATACCTGAGGTTATTGATATTTCTCCCCGCAATCTTGATTCCAGCTTGTGTTTCTTCCAGCCCAGCGTTTCTCATGATGTACTCTGCATATAAGTTAAATAAATGGGGTAACAATATACAGCCTGGACGTACTCCTTTTCCTACTTGGAACCAGTCTGTTGTTCCATGTCCAATTCTAACTGTTGCTTCCTGACTTGCATACAGGTTTCTCAAGAGGCAGGTCAGGTGGTCTGGGATTCCATCTCTTTCAGAATTTCCACAGTTTATTGTAATCCACACAGTCACAGTTTTTGTGCTGCATTTTATGGGGACAGAAAGAGTCGGACATGACCTAATAACTGAACAATAACACATTTGCAATTTTTCAGTATGTTCTCATAATCTCAAACTTCCTTCTCTATTTTATTCAATAGTACTTAATATGTTGACTGTCTTCATTTTCTAAGACTGCTATAACAAAATACCACAATCCTGACTGCTTGAAACAACAGAACGTAATTTCACAGTTTGGGAGGTCATAAGTCCAAAATCTTGGTATTAGCAGATTTGGTCCCCTCTGGCAACTCTGAGGGGAAATTTTTACCATGCCTTCTCTCTCCTGGCCTCTGGTGGCTACTGGTAACCTTTGGCATTCCTTAACTTGGGGCTGTATAACTCCTGTCTCTGCCTCCTTCACATGGCCTTTTTTTCTGAGTCTCTGTGTCCTCCCCTCTTCTTATAAAAGACCTGTCAGTGGCTCTAACTCACTCCCCACCCACAATACACAAGATTCTTAATTATATCTGCAAAGACTCTTTTTCCAAATAAGGTCACATTTATAGGTACTGGGGATTGGGACTTGGGCATGTCTTTTGGAAGGACACATATTAATCCACTAGATTAATTTAGTATAAATGTTTATCTATATTTATGTATTCATCTATTTGTTCATTTTCAATGTCCCCCTACTAGAATGTTGTCCTTGACAAAGTTTAATTTTTTTTTTTTGTTTATATTTGTGCCTTGACCAATTTCTGTCACACAACAGGAGCTTAATAAATATGTGTTAAATAAATGAAGAAGAAAATGTGTATGAGACACAGAGGTTATCAAGATAATTGAAGCCAAAAGTAGAAATAAAAAAAAAAAAGAAAAACAGGAAAAGAGAATTTGAAAAATAACGTCAGACTGTGTGAAGAAATACAGAAAAGAGTAAAGCCTTTGAAGCCAAAAGTATTTACATGTGAAAGAAAAGAAAGGGAAAAAAATCATGGTCACTTCATTTCCTGGAGTAGTGACTACTTTGAATAATATATTTGTTAGAATGAGCAAGCTGATGTTAAGGCTATGGGTTAAGGAGAAATAGGATCATTTATTTTAATTATTCAATCAATATTAACTGAGAAGCCACTATATGCCAAACAGAGTTGTAGGGTGTAGAGTCAAAGAACATAGCTGTCTGAGATTGTGTCATCCCTACTCTACAATGTTTGATGTGTTCCCATTCAGTGTCATTGTCTCAAAGATTTAGAGACATTGGAAAAACTAACTAATCTTCCGCCTCCATTTTCATTAAGACATTAAGTATTTTACAGATACTCCCAACACACTGTCAAGAATAAGAGCTGAAAATAAGTGTTAGCTTGATTACACTAAAATGCATATGATTACACTAAAAAGCATGACAGATATAAAAACATCACATAAAATGTTAAATGAAATTATCAAATGATATACTAAGAAGAAAGCAAAATAATATGCTTAGCAATATATGCTTTAAAATATGCTTGATATAAAAAATAATGTTGCATCTGCTAAGAAATATTTTTTAGACCAAGAGGATGATCAACAGAGATTTGCTACAGTGCCAATATGCAAACTTTTAAAGAAAATTTCTGTAATGTGAATGCACACTATGTAATAGGCTGACAAAAATTTAACCATTGATAGTTTAGAGCAATGAGAACTGCAAATCTATTGTTAAATTTAAATTTTAAATGTCCTTGGTTCCCATTATCATTCCTATAGAAACAAGATAGATCATATATTCATTCAAAGTGCTAAAATAATTCAATATATAAAAACATATTTTAAGACTGTCACGAGGAGTTAGAATCTTAGTCATATTGCTATATTAAAAATCACTTATATTTGGATTTCTGCCAACTAAACTTGACCATGTGAAATTATATTCCATGTATGTATAGTCATGGTGAAAAACAAACAGATATGTGATTATACTGAAAACACATTTTACCACAATGAAAGATTTTCCATTACTCAAGTTCTTCCCTTGTAAATGTCATAAAATCAATAACTTTGGCATCATCTTTGAGATCACTTTTGTATATAAACTTGTTAAATGTGGATGTCTAAAAAGTAGAGACAAAGATGTTCATTTAATTTCCCTTCTTAAGACCTTTGAGATTCTCCAGAATACATTTCAGTCTCATTTCATCCATCATCTCTCATGGCCAAATATGAAAATATGAATAAAAAAGAAAATATGAATTAAATAATAGGAAAAAGTAATAGTCAATGTCTTCCTCCCATGCAATATTCTGTAGCTATTTGCAATGATGCCAGTTTTTCCTAATCATAACAAAAAATGTTTAAGTAGCTGCCCTAGGATTCCCTTTTTTATAAACCACATTTAGACTTGTTTTCCCTCAGCAAGTCCCCAACATAAATTTCCTTTCTCTATTTTTCCATCAAATAGATTTTAAAGTTTTGTTTTCTCAGAACCATCTATTGTCAATCACAGGCTAATTTGATTAATATATCCTAAAGTATTCATCTCTTATTATGCTAATTCTTATTATGCTGAATTGATAGAGACCTAAAGTCTTTATCCAACTGAATAGCTATAATGATGAGCTATGTAGAGGCTGGAAATGCCAATGAGGGAAGAACCTATAGAGAAAAACAGAGAAGCAGGAAATTAGGGAGATAGGACCCCCCAGTCTTATCTCATCATTTTCCCAATCACGCCATTCATGATATCTAGTCACAGCTTTCTCATCCTCTGCCACATAGATTATAGGAATTCCTAACTCTCCTCATGGGTATATATGAATATAAAACCCACCCATGGAATGAGGTGACAATTGTTTCAGTCAGTTGTTCAGCATCCTGGACTTTTCAAGAACTTTATGTAATCAGTTTTCATATGTAAGTTTCACTCTCCTTGTACACTTCATCTAAGTCATCACCTTTCACTTCTTATTTTCACTGACTGTAAAAATCCATATAGGGGATTTTCACACCTTTGATAACACAGAGAAGAATAAATATCCTCATGTTTATATTCAAGATTAGCCCTGGGGATCCACGGGGTGTGGGTTTGATCCCTGGTTAGGGAACAAAGATCCTGCATGCAGTGTGGTCAAAAAAAAAAAAAAAAAAAAACAAGCTTAACCATAGTTTAGAGCAAACAAAAATCACTTGAGCCTTCATCCCTCACTGGAAACAAATCATTCGTGTTATTTAATAAAGATATAACAACATTTTGAATCACATATTCAGAAGTGTCTGCAATTTTTTTCTTTGCTGAAATGAAAACCTAAACTTGCAGATTACTTCACAGGATCTATTCTTTCAACAGTACTGGCAGATTTGTAAACAGCATAAAAATTCTACTTTTATAACTAACTTCTTAAAATATTAGGATACATATTTTATCTTAGGAAGAATTTCACTATTTGCTTAGATGTTGACAGTGTTTTCCATCACCACTTTAAATTAATTCCATTAAAAATTCAACATTTTATAGTAGGTAGAATAATGACTCTTCCAACCTATCCATATCCTAAACACTGAATTTGTAAAATGTTAACTTGCAGATTGCATTAAATTTAGGTACCTGCAGTTGGAGAGATTATCCTGGATTATCAAGGTGGATGCAATTTAATCACAAGTGTCCTTAGGAAGGAAAAAAAGAAGGAGAATCAGAGAAAAAAGATGTGAAGAGAGAAGTAGAAGGCAAATTGATGCAGCCCCAGGCCAAGAAATGAAAGCAGTCTTTAGAAGCTGGAAAAGACAAGAAAACAGATTCACCTCAAGAGCCTCTGGAAGGAATATAGGCCTGATGAAACCTTAATTCCAGCCACATAAAAATCATTTGGGATTTTTTTATGTCCAGAAGTGTAAAATAATGATATTTTTGGTGTTAAGGCACTACTTTTTTGGTATATGTTACAGTAACAATAGGAAACCAATACACCTACCACATGGTGAGTTTAAACCATAGATGTTCTGAAATATGTAAATATATAGGTTAGATACAAAACATTTTAAATGGCAATGAGAGCCTTGAAAATACTGACTAGTGCTGATTTGTTGGGATGTAAGAAAATTCAGTGGGCTTGGCAGCACAGTATCTACACTTCCACCAAAGCTCATAATAAACAAAATCTCATGAGTACAGGTCACCATGAACTGTACAGGACACTTAAGACAAGGATACTTCACATGAACATTCATTCACTCATTTATTCAGTATATATTTAATAAGCACCTAATAAGTACTACACACTGCTCCACATATGGACAGTGGTGAATAAGACCATCAAAATCTCTGCCTCATGGAGCTTATATTCTGTAGCGAGTGTGAAAGAAATAAAATCAACAAAATGCATAGTCTGTATGTTTTTAGCAAGGAGATTAAAAAAAAAAGCATTCCTAAGTGAACAATGCAAAGAAAGAGAGGTAAACAATAGAATGGGAAAGACTACAGATCTCTTCAAGAAAATTAGAGATACCAAGGGAACATTTTATGCAAAGATGGGCACAATAAAGGACAGAAAAGGTATGGACTTCACAGAAGCAAAAGATACTAAGAAGAGGCGACAAGAATACACAGAAGAACTATACAAAAAAAGATCCCAACTACCCAGATAACCACGATGGTGTGATCACTCACCTAGAGCCAGAAAACCTAGAGTGCAAAGTCAAGTGGGCCTTAGGAAGCATCACTATAAACAAACCTAGTGGAGTTGATAGAATTAAATATTAAAAGATGATGTTGTTAAAGTGCTGCACTCAATATGCCAGTAAATTTGGAAAACTCAGCAGTGGCCACAGGGCTGGAAAAGGTCCGTTTTCATTCCAATCCCAAAGAAAAGCAATGACAAAGGATGTTCAAACTACCACCAATTCCACTCATCTCTCATGTTTGCAAAGAATGCTCAAAATTCTCCAAATGAGGCTTCAAGAGTAAGTGAACTGAGAATGTCCATATGTTCAAGCTGGATTTAGAAAAGCCAGAGGAACCAGAGATCAAATTGCCAACATCTGTTGGATTATTGAGAAAGTAAGAGAGTTCCAGAAAAACATCTATTTCTGCTTATTAACTATGTCAAAGCCTTCGACTGTGTGGATCACAGCAAACTGTGGAAAATTCTTCAAGAGATGGGAATACCAAATCACCTGACCTGCTGCCTGAGAAATCTGTATGCAGGTCGAGAAGCAACAGTTAGAACTGGACATGGAACAGTGGACTGGTTCCAAATAGGGAAAGTAGTACATCAAGGCTGCATATTGTCACCCTGCTTTTTTAACTTTATGCAGAATATATCATGTGAAATGCCCAGGTGGATGAAGCACAAGCTGAAATCAAAATTACCAGGAGAAATATCAGTAACCTCAGATATGCAGATGAAATCACTCTTATGGCAGAAAGTGAAGAGGAACTAAAGAGCCTCTTGACGAAAGTAACAGAGGAGAGTGAAAAAGTTGGTTTAAAACTCAGCATTCAAAAGACTAAGATCATGGCATCCGGTCCCATCACTTCATAGCAAATAGAGAAACAATAGAAACAGTGATAGACCTTATTTTCTTGGGCTCCAAAATCACTGCAGATGGTGACTGCAGCCATGAAATTAAAAGACACTTGCTACTTGGAATAAAATCTATCACCAACCTAGACAGCCTATTAAAGGCAGAGACATTACACTGCCGACAAAGGTCTGACAAAAGTCAAAGCTATGGCTTTTCCAGTAGTCATGTATGGATGTGACAGTTAGACCACAAGAAAGCTGAGAGCCAAAAACTGATGCTGCTTAACTGTGGTGTTGGAGAAGATTCTGAGAGTCCCTTGGACTGCAAGGAGATCCAACCAGTTCATCCTAAAGAAAATCAGTCCTGAATATTCATTGGAAAGACTGATGCTGAAGCTGAAACTCCAATACTTTGGCAACCTGATGCAAAACCTGACTCTTTAGAAAAGACCCTGATGCTGGGCAAGATTGAAGGTGGGAGGAGAAGGGGATGACAGAGGATGAGATGGTTGGATGTCATCACCAACTCAATGGACATGAGTTTGAGGAAGCTCCAGCAGTTGCTGCATTCCATTGGTTCACAAAAAGTTGGGCACAACTGAGACGACTGAACTGAACTGAACTGCACTGAATGTAGTGGGACAAAATTTAATGCAAATCAGAGGGACAAAAATTTCTAGAGAGTATGGTTGCTATTCTACATAGACAGATTAAGGGAAGTCTCATTGAAGATCTGATTTTGAGTAGAGACCTAAAGGAGTTTTGTTTTCTGTTTTTTGTTTTTGTTTTTGTTTTTTTTTTTTTTTTAAAGCAAGCTATAGGGATATCTGGGGAAAGGGAGTCCTAAGCAAATAAAGCAGCAAGAATAATGTTCCTAACACAAAATAATGATATGCTAGATGTGTCTAATGAACTGTAAAGGGGCCAGTGTATATAGAGTATAATGATTAAGGAGGACAGAAACATATGAGATTAGAGAAGAGACACAAGGTCTGTAAAATCATATAGAGTCTTTCAGACCATTGAATACATTGGCATTCATTCTGAGTGAGTGATAAGGAATTGGAACATTTTGAACACAGGAGAGACATAATCTGACTTGAGTTTTTACAGGATTTCTCTAGATGCATGTAAATAGACTGGAAGGCAACATGAAATGTAGGGACACCTGTGAGAAAGTCATTTTGATAATCCAAGAGGGACATGATGATGGTTTGGACAAAGGGGTTATCAATGAGGTAGTCAAAACCAGCTGGCTTCTATAGATCTTAAAGACAGAGCCCACTGCTGCTGCTGCTGCCTCTAAATCATTTCAGTCGTGTCTGACTCTGTGCGGCCCCAGGGATGGCAGCCCACCAGGCTGCCCTGTCACTGGGATTTTCTAGGCAAGAACATTGGAGTGGGTTGCCATTTCCTTCTCCAATGCATGAAAGTGAAAAGTGAAGTCGCTCAGTCGTGTCTGACTCTTAGCGACCCCATGGACCGAAGCCCACCAGGCTCCTCTGTCCATGTGATTTTCCAGGCAAGAGTACTGGAGTGGGGTGTCATTGCCTTCTCCGGACAGAGCCCGCAGGCAGGAGTTGTTAAATGATTGGATATGTGATGCTACAGAAAAACAGAGGAGTAAAGACGGATCCCAAAGTTTCTTCAGGACCAACTGAGATGGCAAAATCTCAGAAAGAGCAGATTTGGAGGGAGGGAATCAGGCATTGAGTCTTGGGTGTATTGTTAGAAAAGCCTGAAACACATTCAGGTAGAAACTCTGGAGTTTAGGGGAGACGGACAACTGGGGGATATACATTTGGAAGTCATCAGTATGCAGATGTTATTTAAGCCATAAGTCAGTATAAGCCCACCAAGAGAGTGAGAATTGATAGGAAAGAGAAGTTCAAGCCCTTTCCACTGCAATGTAGAGAGGCTGAGAAGATGACGATTCAGCAACAGACACCTGAGAATGAATGGCTTTGGGGTTAGAGCAACAAGGGACAGTAAGGTCCAGGAAGCCAATGGAAGAAAGTCATTCAAGTAGGAGTGAGTGACCAATCTAACCAAATGCTACAAGCAGATCAAGTAAGATGGGAATTTTGAACTGATCACTATATATAGCCACAGAGAGATAAGTATTGATCTTTCTATAGCTACTTCAGCCGAGTAGTAGGGGAAACTCCTGATTGGAGGGGGGATAAGATGTCTTTCAGGCTATCCAAACATTTTTCAGATTTTTACAACCATATTATTTCTAACTGCTTTCTGAATAAGTTAAAAAAAGATAGCATGATACAAGCATGGAATTCACTTTTAATACTGCCTATTCCATTACGTAAGTTATGCATAAAGTAATAAGCATTTTCCTAACAAGAAATTGTGATTTTTTTATACCAAACATTTTTCAATAGAATTGAACAATTTTTCACTATTTTTCTTTCTCCATGTTATTCTAATTATATGCCTAGCAGTTTAGACATGTGTCTTTTTTATACAATGTTTTTATGGTCAGTTCAGTTCAGTCACTCAGTCGTGTCCCACTCTTTGCGACCCCATGAATCACAGCATGCCAGGCCCCCCTGTCCATCACCAACTCCCGGAGTTCACCCAGTCTCACATCCATCCAGTCAGTGATGCCATCCAGCCATCTCATCCTCTGTCGTCCCCTTCTCCTCCTGCCCCCAATCCCTCCCAGCATCAGAGTCCTTCCTAACTCTTTACATGAGGTGGCCAAAGTAGTGGAGTTTCATCATTCCTTCCAAAGAAATCCCAGGGCTGATCTCCTTTAGAATGGACTGGTTGGATCTCCTTGCAGTCCAAGGGACTCTCAAGAGTCTTCTCCGACACCATAGCCAGTAGTAATATAGTTTTATGTTAACTTTTTGAAATTCAGATGGATTAAAAATTTCAAATGTTTGTGTCATCATTAGAGATGGATATATACAGTAAAATAAAGGGAAAGCAAAAATACTTCTGAAAAGAAGGTTACTTGAAGTAGTCTGCCTTTTGGAAAATGAAACCTGATGCCTTTATGTGTTTATATCCTTCATAAAAATGTCATACTCTAATTATTCATTCGCTTTAAATGGTCCATGTTGTCTTGTTTATATACAGAGTGAAATGGAAAATTAAAAAAAATAATTCAAATACTTTAAGATAAAAAAAATACAGCTTTACCTGCTCCTAATTGAATGTTGTGTTTTTGACATAATCTGTAGCTTCTATCAGCAGGAGAGTTTTACACCTATTACATGAAGAGATGCTCATTATATATTGTGAAATTCATTTTTTTAAGCAAAAAAAAAAAAAACTTTTACTTCTGTATAAGTTTCAGAGAATGTCATCTTTTGACTTGGGTTTGCTAAGTTGTTTCATTTTTATACTTTCTTATATATGTGGAGAAACATGAGAGGTATTCTTGACTGAGAAACAATATACATGCAGGGAAAAGCTGACGGATAAAAGAAGCATTATCTGAAAACATTTTGTGTGAATTCATGTGTTTAATGGCATGTGAATTCATGTTAATAATGGCAGTGAAAGATGTACTTGCCCATTTTTCATAAAATGTTTTATTTAATCCTGAAAGAGCCTCTGATTTGAAACAAAAGACCCCTTTCTTTGTAACTTTTAGTCTTAATGATTGTGAAGTTTGTTTGACTTGTAATACATAGTGAAATTCATTATTTCTATCATTAGATGAGGGCTTTTGCAAGCTTGAGAAATATCTGTCTACACTAAGGAATGTTCACCATTGTCCTTGGGAAGTCAGTATGAAGCTTAATATATGTGAATTATTAAATAAGACTTAGAACCTGGAAACCATGGATTATAGGACATAAGAAGTGAAAACTGAACAATTATCTGATGAATTTTAAGCAAGGCCAAAAATCAATTTAGAGATACATTTTCAAATATATATTTCCAAATTGCATGAATTTACCATAATATTTTGTCATATTCAAATTTTTTAAGGTATGTAGACATCATCAAGCCACTGCATTAAGTAATACAGAATAATGTCATAAGAATATGAATACTAAATGAATTAATATTTTAATTCTTGAGATCTGTCTGGAGCTAGATGTGATTCTATGGTTATAGAATATCTGAAGCAGGAAAGAATGGATGCAAATGATGAACATCAATTGAACATCTATAGACATCCTAGTTTGCTGAATAATAGTCACTGGTTATTCACTGTGTGAAATTGAAACGCACACTGTTATGTGTTAACAGTAAGCACGGAGGGGGAAACAGACAAAACAGGCTCCATCTTGAAAGCAAGACTCCATCTTGGGCTGGACTGTGGATTTTGAGCTATATGTCCAGTATCTATAGAAATGACCTATCAACTGGAAAACCAGACTCCCCAGTTGGAAGAGACCAAGGGCTTGTACCTAGACACTTCGTCGCCTAAAAGAATACCCTAATTATCTGTGTAACCAAATAGAATCATAAATTCAATTGTGCTTATTGGAGTATGACCACAGGCCTATTGATAATTGTCCACTGTTAACTACCTAGGCTTAAGGCATACAAATCACAGGTTAACTTTGATTGTATCTTTCTTTTTCTTTGTTCAGACTAGTTTAAGGGAATTTGGGAAAGTGGGTTTGAGCACGTACACTTAGAGTATATAAGATTTTCACAAAAATTCGTCGGGGTCTTTGGCTAAGAGGAGACTCTGCCTTGGGCCCACCGGTGTAATAAACTGCACTCCACTATCTGCATTGTCCTTCTGAGTGGGTTTGTTTCCCGGAAATCATGGCTACAACATTTGGTGCATTGGCCAGGAAACTCCTCACTTTGAGGAGAAAAGTCCCACTTGGGACTACTCTGAGGTCTTGAGGCTTGAATCTTCTAGAGGGGGGAAGGCGCCTTGCCCTTCTGGGAGGATTCTGCTTCTCAATGCCTGGACCTTTCACATTAGCAGGTAGTGGACGGCAGCAGGGGAACTGAGTGCTCAGATGAGGAGGAACCCAACCATCAGGGGAGTTCAGGGGGGGTTCAGGGTCAGAGGGGGCCTGATCACACCCCTGGGAGGCACTAGAAGGGGCATGGACCCACAGGAGCCTGGAATAGGCAGGTGGTGGCGATTTCTTGGTACACAGATTGACGAGCATTTTAGGGCTTTGGAAGGAAATTTGTGAATGCCATTTAGGAGGTGGTGTCCACACTGTCTTGAGGAAAATTATTACCAAGCAATTGTCAGTGGATTGTTAGGAGAAGAAACTTAGTCTTTGTGTGCTCATATTCTGCCCTCCCCAAGGAGATGTCCCATGTGCTGTGAAATTCTTGACCCCCTTGGAATTGTCAGGCTAGAAGCAGGGGGATACATAAGTGAGTACAAATTGGCTTTTCCCGAGATGGCCTGGGATGTGGGATATTTAACCTATCTGTGTTTTCATCTGCACCTGATCAAACTCACCAAGCCAGAATGGATTTTAAAAGTTAAGGGAGAAACAGTCTTAGAGCATGTGGTGTTCTGGTTGGGCCATGCCAACTGGCAGGTGAAGACACGCCAATCCCCTTTATCCCTCTGGGATCTGGCAGATTAGGGCTCTTCTCATCCTAATTAGGAAGGAGGTAGAATGGCAATGTAAGTATTTCATTGAGTGAAAATATCAGAAGTACATAGGGTATGGAGAACTTTGTAGACAGAACAAAATGGAAAAGTAGAAGAAGGTCCAAGAAGATAAGCAAGATGGGAGGAAATGAATCTAAGGCAACTGTATTGGAGTGCATGATTAAAATTTTAAAGAAGGGATTTGGAGGAGACTATTGGTTGAGGATGATGCCTAACAGCCTCCACATACTCTCTGAGATCAAATGGCCCCCTATGGGAGTAGGATGGCCACCAGAGGACACCATGAACTGAAAAACAGTGGAAGCAGTCTATACAGTAGTCACAGGAGAGCCAGGACACCTGGATCAATATTCATATATTGACTAATGGCTAGGGTTAGCTCAAGACCCTCTTCCTCGAGTGAGGTTCTGTATCCAGAAAGGTAAGGGAACAATATTAATGGAACAAAAAGTGAAATGATAAAAATAAATTCTACAGTATTAGGATGGGGGTGACCTGCACCATTCTCCATAATGATGACACACCCGCTGCCCAGTACTCCACCAGGACTGGAGGCCACCTTAATGCCTAATCCAGGGCCAGGTGAAGTTCATGTAGCAGCTGCTGCTCCTCGGGCAGCTCTTTCAGAGATTGTAGAGCCACAGTTTTGGCAGGCTCCAATCCCAGGGATGGAGACCTCTAGTCAATGACCCCAGGATTCCACCTCAACGGGATCACCTAGACTATATCCACCTCTCCCAGTGAGTATTGATGGGAAGGGGGAAGAAAACACAGGAATTAGAGGCTGTGCTCTGCCAAGGAACAGAGGGAAAGAACCCCACTACAGATGCCCCTCAGAGAACTACAACAGCCTCCAATTCAGGACGCATGTGGGCACTACCATCAGCCCCCTGTAGCCTATTATTGTCAGCCATTTTCCTCTATGGATATATTAAACTAGAGAGACACACACTATACTCAGGGGAGCCACAAGCCATGATTAAGCTAATGGAGATTATTTTTCAAACCCACTGCCCTACATGGGATGACATAATCCAACTACTGCTCTCCCTTTTCAGCACTGAGGAAAGACATAGGATCCTATCTGAGGCCAGAAAATGGTTAAGAGAAATGGCACCTGAGGGTACTGCAAACCTTCAGCAGTGGGCAGAACTAGCCACCCCAGATGAGAGGCCCAAATGGTACTGTAACACAGAGGAAGGGAGGGGCCTCCTGGAGAGATTTCAGGCAGCTATTTTACAAGGACTCAAGAGGGGGGCCCGAAAACCTGTGAGTATGGCAAAACCCTCCAAAGTGATTCAAAGGGAAAGTGAATCGCCCTCTGAGTTCTATGAAAGACTGTGTGAGACCGCTAGAGTTTAGATGCCAATAGATCCAGAGGCTATTGGGTCTCGGATGGTGATAAATGCAGCTTTGTGTCTCAATCCTACCCCAAAAATGTCAGAAGGGGGGACACCAAGTGATTAATGGATTTTTATATATCCCTGAATACCCAGTACCTTTGTTTGGAAGAGACTTTCTGTCTAAATTGGGGGCACGAGTGACTTTTCCCCCATGAAAGACCCATTCTTCGAATGGACTCAACCACCTATTTACTCTTCCTCTTGGTAACCTCTCAAGATTAATGGTGGAGAAGGCAATGGCACCCGACTTCAGTACTCTTTGAAGGAGCCTGGTGGGCTGCAGTCCATGGGGTCTCTAAGAGTTGGACACGACTGAGCGACTTCACACTCACTTTTCATTTTCATGCATTGGAGAGGGAAATGGCAACCCACTCCAGTGTTATTGTCTGGAGAATCCCAGGGATAGGGGAGCCTGGTGGACGGGGAAGCTTACTACAAAGCCACAGTCATCAAGACAGTATGGTACTGGCACGAATACAGAAATATAGATCAATGGAACAAAATAGAAAGCCCAGAGATAAATCCACACACCTATGGACATCTTATCTTTGACAAAGCAGGCAAGAATACATAATGGAGAAAAGACAATCTCTTTAACAAGTGGTGCTGGGAAAACCGGTCAACCACTCATAAAATAATGAAACTAGAACACTTTCTAACACCATAAACAAAAATAAACACAAAATGGATTAAAGATATAAACATAAGACCAGAAACTATAAAACTCCTAGAGGAGAACATAGGCAAAACACTCTCCGACATAAATCACAGCAGGATCCTCTATGACCCACCTCCCAGACTACTAGGAATAAAAGCAAAAATAAACAAAGGGACCTAATTAAAATTAAAAGCTTCTGTACAACAAAGAAAACTCTAAGCAAGGTGAAAAGACAGCCTTCAGAATGGGAGAAAATAATAGCAAATGAAGAAACTGACAAAGCACTAATCTCAAAAATATACAAGCAACTCCTGCAGCTCAATTCCATAAAAATAAACCAGCCAATCAAAAAATGAGCCAAAGAACTAAACAGACATTTCTCCAAAGAAGACATACAGATGGCTAACAAACACATGAAAAGATGCTCAACATCAGTCATTGTCAGAGAAATGCAAATCAAAACCACTATGAGGTACCATTTCACACCAGTCAGAATGACTGCTATTCAAAAGTTTATAAGCAATAAATTCTGGAGAGGGTGTGGAGAAAAGGCAACCCTCTTATACTGTTGGTGGGAATGCAAACTAATTCAGCCACTATGGAGAACAGTGTGGAGAGTCCTTAAAAAACTGCCTTATGACCCAGCAATCCCACTACTGGGCATACACACCAAGTAAATCAGAATTTAAAGAGACACGTGTACCCCAATGTTCATCACAGCACTGTTTATAATAGCCAGGACATGGAAGCAACCTAGATGTCCATCCGCAGACGAATGGATAAGAAAGCTGTGGTACCTATACACAATGGAGTAGTGCTCAGCCATTAAAAAGAATACATTTGAATCAGTTCTAATGAGGCGGATGAAACTGGAGCCTCTTATACAGAGTGAAGTAAGCCAGAAAGAAAAACACCAATACAGTATACTAACGCATATATATGGAATTTAGAAAGATGGTAACGATAACCCTGTATGCGAGACAGCAAAAGAGACACTGATGTATAGAACAGTCTTTTGGACTCTGTGGGAGAGGGCGAGCGTGGGATGATTTGGGAGAATGACATTGAAACATGTATAATATCATATACGAAACGAATCGCCAGTCCAGATTCGATGCAGGATACAGGATGCTTGGGGTTGGTACACTGGGATGACCCAGAGGGATGGTATGGGGAGGGAGTCAGGAGGGGCATTCAGGATGGGGAACACATGTAAACCCATGGCTAATTCATATCAATGTATGGAAAAAACGACTACAATATTGTAAAGTAATTAGCCTCCAACTAAAATAAATAAATTAAAATAAAATAAAAATAAAGGGAAGATTTGGGAGAATGGCATTGAAACATGTAAAATATCATGTATGAAACGAGTTGCCAGTCCAGGTTCGATGCACGATACTGGATACTTGGGGCTGGTGCACTGGGACGACCCAGAGGGATGGTATGGGGAGGGAGGAGGGAGGAGGGTTCAGGATGGGGAACACATATATACCTGTGGCGGATTCATTTTGATATTTGGCAAAACTAATACAAGTATGTAAAGTTTAAAAATAAAATAAAATTTAAAAAAAAAAAAAAACAAAACAAAAAAACACCTAAGATCATGGTATCCAGTCCCATCACTTCATGGCAAATAGATGGGGAAACAGAGGAAACAGTTGTTGACTTTATTTTTGGGGGCTCCAAAATCACTGCATATTGTGATTGTGGCCATGAAATTAAAAGACACTTACTCCTTAGAAGGAAAGTTATGATCAACCTAGACAGCATATTAAAAAGCAGAGACATTACTTTGCCAACAAAGGTCCGTCTAGTCAAGGCTATGTTTTTTTCCAGTGGTCATGTATGGATGTGAGAGTTGCACTATAATAAAGAAAGCTGAACACAGAAGATTGATGCTTTTGAACTGTGGTGTTGGAGAAGACTCTTGAGAGTCCCTTGGACTGCAAGGAGATCCAACCAGTCCATCCTAAAGGAGATCAGTCCTGGGTGTTCATTGGAAGGACTGATGTTGAAGCTGAAACTCCAATACTTTTGCCACCTGATGCGAAGAGCTCCCTCATTTGAAAAGACCCTGATGCTGGGAAAGATTGAGGGCAAGCAGAGAAGGGAACGATGGAGGATGAGATGGTTGGATGGCATCACTGACACAATGGACATGGGTTTGGGTGAACTCCGGGAGTTGGTAGTGGACAGGGAGGCCTGGCGTGCTGCAGCTCATGGGATTGCAAAGAGTCAGACAGAACTGAGCGATTGAACTGAGCTGAATTATCTGTGTAACGGAATAGAATAATAAATTCTATTGTGCTTATTGGAGTTGACCACAGGCCTGTTGATAATTGTCCACTGTTAACTACCTAGGCTTAAGGCATATGACTCACGGGTTAACTTTGATTGTATCTTTGTTTCCTTTCTTCAGACTAGTTTCAGGGAATTTGAGGAGGTGGGTTTGAGCACATACACTTAGGGTATATGCTGCGACTGCTGCTGAGTCGCTTCAGTCTTGTCCGACTCTGTGCAACCCCATAGATGGCAGCCTACCAGGCTCCCCAGTCCCCGGGATTCTCCAGGCAAGAACACTGGAGTGGGTTGCCATTTCCTTCTCCAATGCATGAAAGTGAAAAAATAAAGTGAAGTCGCTCAGTCGTGTCTGACTCCTAGCGACCCCATGGACTGCAGCCCACCACGCCCCTCCATTCATGAGATTTTCCAGGCAAGAGTACTGAAGTGGGTTGTCATTGCCTTCTCTGTAGGGTATATAAGGTTTTCACAAAAACTGGCCAGGGTCCTTGGCTAAGAGGAGACTCTGCCTTGGGCCCACCAATGTAATAAACTGCACTCCACTATCTGCATTGTCCTTCTGAGTGAGTTTGTTTCCTGGAACGTGTGGCTACAATACTATAAATTCCAGACATTTTTCTTCAATTTTCATTATTTTAAGAGTCACTGCAGCCTTCAGGATTTTTGTAAGAATTTTAAGTGCTTTCATTCTACTTGGGATTCATACTTTTCACAAAATAAATTTCAAATTATTTTGTAAAAAAGTTTTGTTCTGTATTTGTGAATTTTTATCTTTAAAATAATAGGAAAATAAGTCAATCTGAATTCTCCTCACAATTCATTTATCAATGGTTTATAATCTGTCCTTGAAACAAATGAAGACTCAATGGGTAAAAAGTAAGTGGTGGTGGTGGCTGGTGAGAAGTGTTCGAGTATGCCAAAAACAAAACAAATATTAAGTAGTACCACTAAATATAGAACATTTTGAAAATTATACATGTATGTGTACACATAAATAAAAATTATTCAAGAGATTGTAATTACATACAAGCCTTGTGCTGTTCTTAGTCATTCAGTCATACCCTACTCTTTGAAACCCCATAGACTATAGCCTGCCCAGCTCCTCTGTCCATGGGGATTTGCCAGACAAGAATACTGGAATGGGTTGCCATGTCCTCCTCCAGGGGATCTTCCCAACCCAGGGATCAAACCCAGGTCTCCTGCATTGTGGGTGGATTCTTTACCAGCTAAGCCACCAGGGAAGCCCAAGAATACTGGGGTGGGTAGCCTATCCTATCTTTAAGGGAACTTTCCCACTCAGGAATTGAACTGGGGTCTCCTGCTTTTGAGGCAGATTCTTTACCGGCTTAGGTACCTGGAAAGTCCATACAACCCTTACGTATCATATAAAAACATGTATTGCAAAAAACTGGCTCAGTTCTAAAAAACTGTTCTGTTTTCTTTGAATGCCACACTGAAATTCAGGAATTCAACTCAAAAAATGACTATTACATTTATGCTTTAAATACATCAAGATATTTCTAAAACTTAAATGGATAAGCCCCAAAGGATAAAAATTTATTTGGCTACATGATTACAAATTTAAATGGCCCTATCATTCAACTGATTTGTAAGTTTTACTGTCTATTAGAAAATAAACCACGTTCAAAGTGAAAGGGTTTTAGATCATCTCAATTCTGGATTCTAGCCCCAAAGAAGCTTTTGTAATGAAATCAAAATGTGCTACTGTCTGAATGCTGAGTTTTAACCTCTGCACTTTAATAGCTGTTGCTGCTGCTAAGTCGCTTCAGTTGTGTCTGCCTCTGTGCAACCCCATAGACGGCAGCCCACCAGGTTCTCTGTCCACAGGATTCCCTAGGCAAGAATACTGGAGTGGGTTGCCATTTCCTTCTCTGACTTTAATAGCTAGGTGCATTATTTGTACCAGAACTACTCCAAAGGAAAGCACAGGGCACAATGCCTCAAACTAAGCTTGAATTAAGAATCACTTAAGTCACTTAGTTTACAGTTTAAAACAACTGACAGTTACAGTGAGGGTTGTGACTCCCCATTCTCCCACTCTTCAAAAAAGTATGGAAAACTATTCCAAGGTCTGTGGTATATGCCCTAGAGAACATTAAAAAATATGGCAGAAGCTATTAACTGAAGCAGGGATATTGTAATAGCTTCATGTATATAATTTTTTCTTCTTCTACTCTCATGTAAAAGTAGTAGACAGCTTGAATTATAGAACTGCATATGGTTTTATAAGCAAAGATATAAAGGTTAACTTTCAAAACTGACAAGTATTCTGCATGTTGAATCTGAATCTAATTCTTGAAACAATATTCCCTGCTATATTGCACACTGAACGACTACATGTGTTGGCAGGTGTTGTAGGAATTGAAGGAAGTTAAACTTGGAAGATAAAGGAAGCTTTACTTTTCAAGCAACTCAGCACATTGCCTGAAAATATCTACAAGCCTGTGATTTGACTAATCCACTAAATTCCTGTGGCATTTTCAGTGAGGATTTTAAAGCTCTAGTGAAATCCATTACAATGAATAATAAGAATCAAGTCAAAATCTCTAAATCTATTCATTTTTGTTTAGACCCAATCTGAAAAGTCATCTCCTATGTACATCCAAACTTGGGAAACCAAGGTAACATTCCAAAGATGAACCATATGTTGGCTGTGCTTGTTCATTCTGCTTCTTCCAGTGAACTTGTAGTGTAATGGTGTGTCACAGTGAAAAGGAGTACATAAAAAATCAGTTTAGATTCAGTTTTATTCTGCCACTTTTTTCTTTTTTTGCCACACCAGCATGTGGAACTTTCCCCACGAGGGATTGAACTCATGCTCCCTGCCTTGGAAACATGGAGTCCTAATCACTAAAGCACCAGAGAAATCTGCCACCTCTTTTTCTATAATTTTAAGACAGTTACTTTGACTGTTAAATAGAAAAATTACAATGTTTTAACTAAAAAAGGAAACCAATCTAAATAATTTGCCTTCATGGAGTTGTAAATTGGAAAGCTCTTATTTGAGGGATTTTAGCTTATCACAAAGGAACATAAATATATGCATATTTTTTGTACCTGTGTGTATTTTTCAGGGAGAATATCTTCTTCAGTTATGCATAATTCATATCTGCTTCAAAAAGTTAGAAATCTTAGGTAAAGGTGCCTAAAATTTGAATCCTTTTTGTCTGAGCGCACACACACACACACACACACACATATATATATATATATATAATACATATGCAAACCTATTATTTTTCAGTTCTTTTCCATTATAGGTTATTGAAGAAGTGCAGTGAAGTCACTCAGTCATGTCCGACTCTTTGTGACCGCATGGACTGTAGCTTACCAGGCTCCTCCATCCATGGGATTTTCCAGGCAATAGTACTGGAGTGGGTTGCCATTTCCTTCTCCAGGGGATCTTCCCGACCCAGGGATCGAACCTGGGTCTCCTGCATTGTAGACAGACGCTTTACCATCTGAGTCACCAGGGAAGTCCTTATCATATGTTATTACATGATATCAAATATGCTGCTGTGTGCTATACAGTAGGTTGTTGGTTATCTAACATTTGAATATTATAGACCCACTAGGAACATTGAATTAATCACCCAAAAGTATGGTTTATTCTTCATGACTTTCTTGCAAAATCAGATTTCCACACACACCGCCCCCCCTCCACCCCCACCCTCCCACACCTCCACCCCCCCACACACCCCCACCCCACCCCCGCCAACCAGTATATTGAACTGTATGCTAGGCTGTATGAGCTTCCAGGATGGCTCAGTGGTAAAGAATCTGGCCACAATGTGGGAGGCCCAGGTTCAATCCCTGGGTCGAGATGATCCCCTGGAGAAGGAAATGGCCACCCACACCAGTGTCCTTGTCTGAAAAATCCCATGGAAGAGTTGAACATGACTTAGCAACTAAACAATGGCAACAATGCTAGGCTGTAGTAGTTTTGCAGGGAAGCTGCATATTTACAATATCTACCTTTCTTTTCCTTGAATGATTAAAGGACACTGTTTTCAAGCAGTGGAAACATCTTTGGTGGTCTCCATTCCAATAATGTGAACTAAAATCCAAGAAAGACTCTAGCAAAATCATATTCTCTTCCAAGTCAACCTGTAACATCTTTACCTTTTGCTCTGTTATTCACCTTTGCTTACTTACAACTGGGTATTATAGGTTTATTATCTCTTTGTACAACTAATTTTAATCACTCTTTTATATAATCTCCTATTTTTAGGATCACCTTTGACACTAAAAATAAAAGTAACTTCTCCTTTGTCCTAATTTCCATCCAAGATTCTGTGGACTATTTCATTTGTTTTTTTCCTTAATGAATTTGCTCTTATCTTTATTCTCATTTATCAAAGTTTCTTGTTTAGGTGAACAATTGTGTTCCTGATTTTTGCTTCTCATTACATGGTTTAAATTATTTTTTTTTAATTGAGGCAATGTTGATTATAGAAGTTTCACATGTGCAACATTATATTTTTACTTTGGTATAAACTACAGAATTACAAATATATTTGGAAGTCAGATTTGAAAATCAGATTTTCCAGGAAAAATTATTTGTGCCAATTAAGTAAAAAAGTAAGGTTCCTTTGTACTCTTTTTTTCTACATGTCTACTTTCCTGGTTAATATTGAAGTCATCATGAATATATGACCTAATCAATTTTGGCTGTTTGTCTTCAAGAAGGAGCTAAATGATAGTCTTTGACTTGTCAGATTATGTCATTATAACTTCTATTATATCTAGAAGAAGCTTAGAGAATCAATTGCCTCAAACAATGCAGGACTTCCCTGGTGATCCAGTGGTAGGAATTCGCTGGCCAATGCCGAGGACATAAGTTCAATCCCTGCTGCTGGAAGAGTTCATATACTGTGGGGCAACTAAACCCATGCACCTCAACTACTGAAGCCGGGCTCCCTAGAGCCATGTGCTCCACAACAAGAAAAGCCAGGTGATGAGAAGTTTTCACACCAAACTAGAGAGTAGCCCCGCTTGCTGTAACTAGAGAAAGCCCATGCACAGCAACAAAAATTCAGTGCAACCAAAACTAAATACATAAATCAACAAAAACAACTAAACAAACAAAATTAAAGGCTCTTTTCTTCTTTATTCTGAAAAATCACATAGTAAGAGTTATTTCATGGTTGAGCAAGACTTTAGCAGTGAATTCAGTACAGACCTACCTGCAGTAAGTCCTAGACTATTAGAATATATCATCAGAAAGAAATGTAATCTCAAAGTCAATAGCCTGCATTGATTAATGTTTTGGGATCCCCCAGAAAGAAAGGTTAATGCCTTTCCTGGCATTATTTGGGTAAAATAGTCCTTCAATTACAACCTGGTCATAGAAGATTAAGATAATGAAATAATTTCTTATAAAGATATATTTTTAAAAACTGTAAACAATTTCAATATACTGAGGCAATTTTCTGGGTAATTCAAATATAAATCAGTTAATCAATTGGATATTTTATTTCCTCAAGAAAATTGTCTTGAGAAAGAAGTCAATGACCATAATTATATGTACAACTGTCTTAAATATTTTTTGAATAGACATGTCTAGTGAGCGCTATTCTTCCAAACATATAAAGAGAAGATTCATTCATTTAAAACACAGAAAGAAACCTGTATCACCTTAAGAACAATCTCATTTTCTAAACAACTGATTTTATTTTGAATTCATCCACTGCTCAGATCTGTGTTCTTCACCTAAGCTAGCTACATAGCTAGCTTACAACACTACATGCTGAGATGTATATGGATTAAACATTTTGCCCACAAGTTTTTTTTTTTTTTCTTTTGTTTGTTTTTTCTGCTCCTCTACTGAATTATTGAGCAGTGGAAATAGAGTTTCACCAGTAATCAAAAGTGAAATCATTTTTTTTAAACTAAAATCTCCATGAAGCCAACACACTTTTGGTGATAAAAAGATAAACAAGAACTGTAAGGAAACTCCCGTAACCTAACAAAGGACAACTGTAAAATAATCGCAGCTATCATCATACCAAATGCTGAAAGACTGATGATGCTGCTAAGTTGCTTCAGTCGTGTCCGACCTTGTGTGACCCCATAGATGGCAGCTCACCAGGCTCTTCTGTCCCTGGGATTCTCCAAGCAAGAATACTGGAGTGGGTTGCCATTTCCTTCTCCAATGCATGCATGCATGCTAAGTCACTTCAGTCATGTCCGACTCTGTGAAACCCCATGAACAGCAGCCACCAGGCTCCTCCGTCCACAGGATTCTCCAGGCAAGAATTCTGGAGTGGGTTGCCATTTCCTACTCCAGGTGAAAGACTAAATGATTCTTTACTACTATCCAGGGTATCTGGCCTCCCACTGCAATCCAACATTGTACTAGAGATTCTAGCTAGAACAATTAGTCAAGAAAAAGTAATAGATGGCATCTAGATTGGAAAGGAAGAAGTAGGGCTACTTCTATATGAGAATGACATATACAAAATCTTGTATATAGTCTTATATATAGAAAATCCTAACTGAACTACTTTATGGTAGCAATTCCTATCAACAATGAAATTAAAATAATTCCACTTACAATAGTATCTAAAAGATAAAATATTTAATCAATTTAGCCCCAAAAAGTGCAAATTATTTGTACAGTGAAGATTAAAAATACTGTTGACATAAATCAAAGAAATATTAAATAAATAGAAAGATACTAAATATTTATGGAACAGAACACTTAATATCATTAAGATGACAAAACTTTTCAAATGGATCTATAGATTCAACATAATCTCTATCATAATTCCAACTGCATTATTTTGAAGAACTTGACAAGCTGATCTTAAAATGTATGCTATGCTATGCTATGCTAAGTCACTTCAGTTGTGTCCGACTCTGTGCGACCCCATAAAATGTATAGGGAAATACATAGAACTTATTCAAACAATAAACAGTATTGAGAAAGAAATAAAACAACATTGGAGAACTCATACATCTCAATTTCAAAATGTACTACAATGCAAGAAAGAGCAGTACTAAAAATAAGAGACATATAGGTCAATGGAGCATAATTGAGTCCATAAATAAACCTTCACATTTTCAATCCATTTCTTTTGTACAGGGTTATACTAAGACAGGCTTCCCAGGTGACATTAGTGGTAAAGAATCTACCTGCCAATGTAGGAGACACAAGAGACGTGGGTTCAATCCCTGGTTTGGGAAGATCTCATGGAATAGGAAATGGCAATGCATTCCAATATTCTTTCCTGGAGAATATCATGGACAGAGGAATCTGGAGGTCCATAGGGTCATACAGAGTCAGATACGACTGAAGTGACTTAGCACACAGCACATACTAAACACAATGGGGAAAAAGGGTCTTCTCAACAGATGTTCCTAGAAATAATGGATACCTACATAAAAAAAAAATAGCATTTTGGAATCCTTTCTCACATTGTATGAAAAATTAAATCAAAATGGACCATAGATCTAAATTTATGAGCTAAGACTTTAAACTCTGATAAAAAAAAATATAGGAGAAAATTTTCATCACTTTGGTTAAGCTAGCAGCACAAACATCAGTAGAAAAATAAGTAATGTTGGAATTAATCAAAATTTAAAACTTTTGTGCTTTAAATTATGCCATAATAAAAGTGAAAAGACAAACCACAGAATCGGGGGAAATTTTGCAAATAGTGTATCTGATGATAGACTATATATATAATCTATATATATATAGATATAGATATATATATATATATATAATGGGCTTCCCAGGTGCTACTAGTAGTAAACAACTTGCCTCCCAATGCAGAAGACATAAGAGACACAAGTTCAATCCCTGGGTCAGGAAGATTCCCTAGATGACGGCATGGCAATCCAGGGTATTAGAGAATATAGAGGGTCCTGGAGGACTACAGTCCATAGGGTCACCAGAGGCAGACACAACTGAAGTGACTTAGAATGCATGCATACATATATGCAATGGAAAATTATTCAGCCATAAAAAGGAAGAAGTACTAGATACATGCCAAAATATGGATAAACCATGAGGACATTATGTTAAAGGAAAGAAGTTAGATGCAAAAGACCACTTATAATTTGGTTACACTTATATAAAATGTCCAGAAGAAGTACATCTTATAGAGATAGAAAGTCCATTAGTGGTTGCCTTGGCTTACAGGGGTTTGGTGATTGACAGCTAATCTACACTGGGTTTCCTTTTGGAATGATAAAAATGCTCTAAATTTTTTTGTGATGGTGGTTGCAAACTTTGAATACATTAAAAATCATTGAATTGTACACTTTAAAAAACTGGATTTTTACAGTATGTGATTTGTATCTCAAAAATGCTGTTGTAAAAAGCGATTGAAAAAATTACTCTACATTCATTTGTCAACCGATTTTTGAACACCTACTTTGAGTTTCTCAACCTTTAGTGTGCATTAGAAGAGCTGCTCCACCTTCAAGGTCAGGAGGGGCGACCGTTAGGAGATATCCCTCATCCAAGTTAAGGAGCAGCAGCTGCGCTTTGCTGGAGCAGCCGTGAAGAGATACCTCACGTCCAAGGTAAGAGAAACCCAAGTAAGATGGTAGGTGTTGCCAGAGGGCATCAGAGGGCAGACACAAGAAAACCACAATCACAGAAAACTAGCCAGTTTGATCACCTGGACCACAGCCTTGCCTAACTCAATGAAACTAAGCCATATCGTGTGGGGCCACCCAAGATAGGAGGGTCATGGTGGAGAGGTCTGACAGAAACTGGAGAAGGGAATGGCAAACCACTTCAGTATTCCTGCCTTGAAAACCCCATGAACAGTACAAAAAGGCAAAATGATAGGATACTGAAAGGGGAACTCCCTGGGTTGGTATATGCCCAATATGCTACGGGAGGTTAGTGGAGAAATAACTCCAGAAAGAATGAAGGGATGGAGCCAAGGCCAACACAATACCCAGTTGTGGATGTGAGTGGTGATAGAAGCAAGGTCTGATGCTGTAAAGAGCAATAATGCATAGGAACCTGGAATGTCAGGTCCATGAATCAAGGCAAATTGGAAGTGGTCAAACAGGAGATGGCGAGAGTGACTGTCAACATTCTAGGAATCAGTGAAATAAAATGGACTGGAATGGGTGAATTTAACTCAGATGACCATTATATCTACTACTGTGGGCAGGAATCCTTTAGAAGAAATGTAGTAGCCATCATGGTCAACAAAAGACTTCGAAATGCAGTACTTGGATGCAATCTCAAAAAAGACAGAATAATCTTTGTTCATTTCCAAGGCAAACCAGTCAATATCACGGTAATCCAAGCCTATGCCCCAACCAGTAAGGCTGAAGAAGCTGAAGTTGAATGGCTCTATGAAGACCTACAAGACCTTTTAGAACTAACACCCTAAAAAGATGACCTTTTCATTATAGGGGACTGGAATGCAAAACTAGGGAGTCAAGAAACACTTGGAGTAACAGGCAAATTTGGCCTTGAAGTACGGAATGAAGCAGGGCAAAGGCTAATAGAGTTTAGCCAAGAGAACACACTGGTCATAGCAAACACTCTCTTCCAACAACACAAGAGAAGACACTACACATGGACATCACCAGATGGTCAACACCAAAATCAGATCGATAATATTCTTTGCAGCCAAAGATGGAGAAGCTCTATATAGCCAGTAAAAACAAGACCGGAAGCTGACTATGGCTCAGATCATGAACTCCTTTTTACCAAATTCAGACTTAAATTGAAGAAAGTGGGGAAAACCACTAGACCATTCAGGTATGACCTAAATCAAATCCCTAATGATTATACTGTGGAAGTAAGAAATAGATTTAAGGGACTAGATCTGATAAACAGAGTGCCTGGTGAACTATGGACAGATGGTCGTGACATTGTACAGGAGACAGGGATTA
Source organism: Bubalus kerabau (assembly GCF_029407905.1). Classification (NCBI taxonomy): domain Eukaryota; kingdom Metazoa; phylum Chordata; class Mammalia; order Artiodactyla; family Bovidae; genus Bubalus; species Bubalus kerabau. The sequence continues at coordinate 52,780,756 of NC_073647.1, read as the reverse complement.
AGACTGCCCCCATAGAAAAGAAATGCAAAAAAGCAAAATGGCTGTCTGAGGAGGTCTTAGAAATAGCTATGAAAAGAAGAGAAGCAAAAAGTAAAGGAGAAAAGGAAAGATATAAGAATCTGAATGCAGAGTTCCAAAGAATAGCAAGGAGAGATAAGGAAAACTTCCTCAGCGAACAATGCAAAGAAATAGAGGAAAGCAATAGAGTGGGAAAGACTAGAGATCTCTTCAAGAAAATTAGAGATACCAAGGGAACATTACATGCAAAGATGGGCTCAATAAAGGACAGAAATTGGATGGACCTAACAGAAGCAGAAGATATTAAGAAGCAGTGGCAAGAATACACAGAAAAACTGTACAAAAAAAATCTTCACGACCAAGATAATCATGATGGTGTGATGACTCACCTAGAGCCAGACATCCTGGAATGTGAAGTCAAGAGGACCTTAGAAAGCATCACTACAAACAAAGCTAGTGGAGGTGATGAAATTCCAGTTGAGCTATTTCAAATCCTGAAAGATGATGCTGTGAAAGTGCTGCACTCCATATGCCAGCAAATTTGGAAAACTCAGCAGTGGTTACAGGACTGGGAAAGGTCAATTTTCATTCCAATCCCAAGGAAAGGCAATGCCAAAGAATGCTCAAACTACTGCACAATTGCACTCATCTCACACGCTAGTAAAGTAATACTCAAAATTCTCCAAGCCAGGCTTCAGCAGTATGTGAAACATGAATTCCCAGATGTCCAAGCTGGTTTTAGAAAAGGCAGAGGAACCACAGATCAAATTGCCACATCTGCTGGATCATCAAAAAAGCAAGAGAATTAAAGAAAATAAACATCTATTTCTTCTTTATTGACTATGCCAAAGCCTTTGACTGTGTGGATCACAATAAACTGTTGAAAATTCT